>NC_046677.1:6576412-9076412 GCF_003369915.1 Drosophila miranda | reverse complement strand
AGCGATAACATAAATTGTTGATTGCGTCCAATCCAATCTGCAATCCAAAACCGAACCAAATCGTGTTCTTTAACGCATAAAAATTCACTCTCCAGCAGCGTCCCGTACAAATTTATGACCGCAAAAACAGAAAATTTTACGAAAATCTCTGCGCCTGAATTGTATCCTATAAATCAAGTGGTAAATATATCAATTTCATTGTTGATTTACATGCATAAATCTGGGGCAGGTATTAGCTTTTTGATGTCGTCCGCCGCAAGCAATCGAAGATTATGTTATACTCGTGTTTATTTTTGGTGTTCATTCTATTCATATAAAATCATAGCCTATGGGTTATAGCCACACTTCAAACAAATGTTTTGTTATATTTTTAAACGTTAGAAATAATTGGAATCGAATTCGATTAATTTTATTGTGGATTTATGGCACCTATCGAATGGTGGCGCTTTTCGGGAAGTAATTTAATGTATCTTTCGTTGTTTTTAGCAGGGAAAAAAGTCATTGGCACCCGAGAGGTTCGGATAGACGTTCGAGAAGATTGAGACGTTCGAGAAGTTCGAGACTTTCGTTCATTCTCCTTCGATAAAATCTCTCGAAGATTGATAACACAAATAGTGATGCCCAAGTCTTTGAAGCATCTGAAGTATTAATCTTATTAATTACCCACTGATTTGCTGTTACTGATTAAAGAAATACTTTTAATCACTTGTTTATCGTTGCAATATCGATAGATATCGATCTGTTTGCTTGGTCTGCAATGGCTGCAAGCCATTGGGTCATCTGGCCATCGTCTTGAGAGTTTATCGATCCCGCACATTGGCGGCTGCTCGTAAATTTCATGGAATTAATTAGAGCATCTGTTGGCTGCTGTCGCTGTTGCTATTTTTATTATAATTGCTGTTGATATTGTTTGAGAGAGAGAGAGAGATACAGAGAGATGTGTGTGCTGTGCTCTTTTAATTTCTCCGTCTCCGGCCTAATGATGCATGAATTACTAGACGTGGGCGTGTACACAGGCCCAAGCGTTGGGTCGAGGTCAACATTGTTCATGTTGCATGTCATTCGCTCTGCGGTTCATTGACTAGGTTCCATCCCCCCTCCCCCCCAGACCCGTTTTATGGTAATTGATTTCTTACCTCTTTCGGCGAATGGCCGAAAGGAAAACAGGGAAAATACCCGTAATTACGAGTATTGCTGACATGTGAGTGTAACTCTGAGTACCTGTGCTGTGTCTGGGCAGCCCATTGTGCGGTAAATGATTCAGTTTACGAGTTCTTTGTGCATTCGTAATTGGTTGTGCGTGCGAGTCATGCGAGTGGGGTCATCGTTATAATTGCTCCGAGAATACGATTGGTAAAGGGATTTAAATGGTTTTTCTAATGATGGAAAGCATGATCTTGATATTGAATCATTTTCTAACCAAATTCGTTTCTCGTTTCTCTCGTTTCAGGTACGTAAATGAATCAAAAACTGGAAAGACAACATGAATAGAATGTTTTGATCGAAGGTTTGGCCTTAAAACTTTGCTTGTATTCACATTTAAAACCTTTTTGCAGCGCACTTTTCAATGGTGCCAAAAAAAGGCGAACCCGAACTTTTTTCTCCCTTTGACTTTCGACTTTTGTGCTGCAATTTATTTGCAGCAGCTTATCAAATTAAAGTTTTGCGGGATCTTTCCAGCCAGCACTTTTTTTTGTGGCAGCTTAACCTTGCCACTCTTCCGCGCACACCCACACACACACACCCAGGGGATCCACTTTTCTCTGCTGGTTTTTTTTTTTTTTTTTTTTTTTTTTTTTGGTTCCGAATGTCTGAATGTTGTCGCTATTTGCGTTGAATGGCGACAGCAACAATAGGAGCAACAACACTGCGTAATAGAGTCGGTTAGTTGAACCCAGACTCCCGACCACCGACCCCCCGACCCCCCGACTCACGGCACCCGGCTCCCGGTCGAGAAGCAGAGGACTTCTCCCCAATTGGCTCTGGCCAAAGAGAAAGAGATGGAGGGAGGATGAAGGGTGAATTAAGTCTTTGCAGCAGTCAGCACAACAATGGAATGTCGTGCTATCTCTCGGGTGCACAATGTTAGAGTTGCACTTAACTTCAGACACAGGAAGGCAAAAGGAAAGCAATAGAAAGGAATAGAAAGGAATAGAAAGAGCTCCACAATAAGCACAAGGACAACCGGAGAAACGTTAAGCAGGATGCTGAACACGGCTGACTCTCCTCCACTTTCTCTATGTGTACGCCGTACAGGGGTACTCCTGACAAAAACAAAAGTCGCATGAACGTTGCATGAAATAGCTGCAGCGTTTGCTATTGCCGTTGGCAAAGTCAAGTGCCAGGCGATTTTTCTTACACAATAATACACTTTTCCCTATTTCGCTGACAGGGCACCCACTTTAATATCCTGTAGGTATGCGCAGTGGGAAGGTATGACAATTGTTGAAGAGAAGATGTAATCATACAAAAAGAATGCAGTTTGTGGGTTCTTTGAAGAACTTTCAAGGGAGTTCCCCATAGATTGGATATATGTTAGAAAAAAACCTTGAAGCTTGAAAGAAACCAGGAAGATTCGAATACTTTAGAATAAGTTATGGTTTAAATATATATTAATAATGCCTAGAATGAATCTCTTAGGGTACTTAATACCCTTCTTAATATTTACAGCAAAAATTCCCATAGAAAATAATATTTAAAGTCTATGATTAGAGAGCGTTTTAAAAAGCATTGAAAGCCAGGTGTTCAAAGAGTCAGACGCCAGATAGTTATAGGTTATAGTGTCCGTGATTCGCATTTAAATCATATTTAAAATACCATATTTACTCTCAGAAATTTTAATCGTATTGCTAGATGTAATCGATAATTATCGATTAACAAAAGTTTATTCCAATCGATCCACGTTTTTTTTTTTAATGGTAATCCATAGGGTATAACTGTGAACTCAAATATTCTTTGCTGTAATTTTTGTCTCATTTCATTTCATCTGCGTCTCCACTCGACTCGTGGCTGTTGGCTGTCGGCTGGGACGGGTGTTCTTGCACATGCAGCGTATGACGTCACTTAGCGCAGACAACTGTGATAATGATAAAATTAGATTATAGATGCTTTTCATTTTTCACACCCAACTTGGTGCTGCTGCTGTTGCAGCCTCTTTTGTTGCCGTAGAGGCAGAGTGGAGCACGTAGGGTGGCGTGTGGAGGCATGATGGTGGTGTGCGGAGTGTATTTCAATTTATGGCTGCTCGGCTGCCTCCCATGTGGTGAATTCCATGCGGGTGTTGTTCTGGAAAAATAATTACCATCAAAGTTTTATATTACACACATATGTATTTATTATGGGAGAGCGCAGCGGCGGCATTGTGGAGCGGGTGCGACAAAAAGTCAAGTGGAATGAAGCGAAAATATCCAAATGCATTTGACAGTTTGCTTAAGAGCATTTGTTCTCGCAGGCAACTGGCGAAAGAATTTTCCGAAAGATGCGAATACGTATGCGAGTGCGGGGAGTGGGCTGGTGGCCGTGCAACAGCTGCCACTGTTGCAACAGTTGCTTGAAGCAGCTTCAGCTTCAGCTTCAACACTTTTGACGATTATCAAAGTGCCCCCGGACCCTATCTTTCCACAGCTGCTGCTGCTGCTCCAGCATCGAACAAACAATTTCAATTGAGAAAAATATTTCTATATTTGTCTTTTCTCGTTGGGCGCTTCTCTCTCTCTGTTGTCTCTGCGAAATTCGACACAGTTTCGTTAAGTAATTGAATTCAATTGTATCCACAGTAACCATCGATGAAGACTTTGGTATTTCTAAAAATGTTGGGGAAATGTAAACGAAACTGCCACACACGAAGGCAAGTGTTTTAGGAAAATATCATATGAGGCAGATACTGATAGGGGGAATGTACATTTAGGCAAGATATTTATTCTGGAAACAGCATTCGATAGAAAGAAATGAGGAAAAAATGTGAGTGGATGGGCTCTGAAATGATAGGAGCCAGAACATAGGAATCTGTATCGATAAGCACCGATTAAATACATAGGAGAAAGCGATAGATTGATGTCCTACCACCGTTGAGCCGCTGCCATGCGTCAAAACTCCACTGAAATATATTCTATATACATTTGATGAATTAAATTAAATACTTTTGGCTTTGTCGAAACACTAAAACCACCGTTTATTTCGTTTTGAAACGAAAAACCAAAATAATTCATTCGTAATTCAATCCGCTGCCCCCCCTTTCCCCCTCCTAACCTTTTCTGTTGTTTCCACAACAATTATTTTCACATTATGTGGGATTTACGTCCTGGAAAAAAGGGTGAAAATATACAAAAATTAAACAAGGCAAACCATCAAATTAGTGTTAGCCGCAAAGGATTTTCAAAACTATTCCGAGCACTGTCCGACAGCAAAACAGGAGAAAAACAAGGCAACGCCATGAAAAATACTAATTACACTACACTAAAAAAAACTTTAACGATGAGTGTCGGGCAATCTTGACGAGGGTAGAGGCAGGAGTGGGGGGTGTGTGATGGGATGGAGCAAGGGGCAGGGGGGAAGGGGCATGGTAACCGCATTGCTATGAAACCAGAAATATTTGAGTGTAAACACAAGTTGCAACCATCCTCTGGCCCTGCCGGTATAGAGGCGCCACACAGAAGAGTGTTTTTCATGGGCGTTGCAGGCCACACACGCGTTGGCTGGCAACGCAACAGCCCAGATACATTTGTATCTTTTGAGCTCTCTTCTAAAAGAGGGCGAGACCAAATGTAAATGTCTGCCCGTCTGTCTGAGTCCCCTGCCCAATCTCTAAGGAGGGGGTGCACAAGTTGCAAATGCATTCGACGTGAACGTGTCGAAAGTAAGTTGCAGTTGCAAGTGACAAAATCGCGTTTTGCTACGTGATATAGGCGTTGGGCTACGGCTATAAGCCACTCCGAGGCTACAGAGACTCTGAGCCACACATACGCGTATCCGTGTACGAGTATGCAGATACATGGATACATATGTATCTACGGGGCACTGACAGCGCAAACTATTTGTCACGGAATTCCTTCGACACTGGGATTAAGTTCTCGCATTGCACTCCGCGCGTCTCGGAAATTTACTTTTCCGAGAGAGCCAGAAGCGAAAAATAAAGAAAAACGAAAAAGTAAAAGTGTCAAATGATGGCAGGGGCATGTGGCAGGGATTCCCACCTGATTTTCCAGATTCTTGTACTTGCAGCAATTACGGAAAACTTTCTTCACTCTTGTGTGCTGGGGTTTGACTTTTTGGGGCACAAGTCAAGTGTCCAATTAGGCGTGAAAATGAAAGATTCAGATGGGGGACAGTCGAACATGGAAGATAATTGAGGGATGTATCGATCTAAAGAAAGCAAAAGAAAGAGCCAATTCCTTGAGAAGCAGAAGAAATATCTCTCAAATATACATAGTACGTATCTCTATCTTTCTATAGCAATCTGTATCTAAATGTGTACATATATCTGTGTTCATTTATAGATACTTTTGTGAGTGGAACAACGGCAGTACTCTGAAGTATGTAAAAAAATAACAATAAAGAAATAAGAATAAAAATATGATGACAAAAAATAAATGATAATAAATAAATAATAATAAAACAATAACAATAAAGGAATTATAAAAAATTAATAATAATAAAAAAAAGAGAAATTAATAAAGAAATCATAAACAATAAAAAATTGTATGAAAAAGTATAATAAAAAAAGGAATAATAATAAAATAATAGTACTAAAAAACAATAATATTAAAAATAAAAAAATTATAAAAAAATACAAAAATTACAATAAAAATTAAAAGTTATAATAAAAAAAAAAAGTTTGTAATAAAGAATTATAATGCAAACATAATAATAAAAATAATGAAGAAAATAATATTAAAGAAATAATAACAAATTAAAAAAATATTTTAATAAAATACTTATAAAGAAATGGAAATCTATCTATCGAAAGAGAAATTGAAAAAGAAATATCCCAAGAATAGAAATTCAAAGGAAATCCTGAAATCGATTTGTTTTCCCTCCACTTAGGATCGTTCTATCAACATATAGGAGAAGTTGTACTGCCCGCAAACGAGTGTATCTACAAATTAACGCAAAAATACAAGAAAACAAAAAAAAAACTAAAAGAACAAAGCGAAAAAGATTGCTGTACAGAGTGGAGTCGTTTACATGAACACAACAAACAAACTACTGAACAGAGCGAAAAAAGGAAGGAAAAAACAGGAGAGGAATAGGGGGGAGAAACCAGCGTGTGACGTTCTGATATGTGGAACACGCCCCGTGGATGCCACACCCACTACTGGCCCCTGGCGGAACGGAACTGTACGAAAAGAAATAGAAACATGTGTCTACATTCGCATCAGAGCCGAAAGGAAACAGCAAAGGAGGAGGCAAGAGGCAGCATGCATTAAAAATCCACGCTTCCGGCAGGAGTTTTGCCCCCCAGAAAGCCATCACCCACACTGCCACAGCACACCCCACCCATTCAGGGTTTCAATAAAAAGATACAAACCAACACAGGGATGGGAGGGAGATTGTATCTAGGAGGAATGGCAAATGCATTTGGAGTGTTTGCGGCAAATGCCAAAATGAAATACATAATACTCGTACTCCCGTACTCCACCCTCCTCCCTCCTCCCTCCTGCCTCCACCGTCGTTCTTCGTTTCATTTTGTTTTGCGCTGAGTTGCATTTTTGTTTTCGCTGTTGGATATATACATATACAAATATACTGTATATATATCATGACCGATTTAGCTAAGGGAAAACCTCCCTCACCAAATGCTTTTTTTCTCATTCAGTTTTGGTTTTTTTTTTTGTTTGAAAATTTAATACCGCTGGATGGTATTTTTCCCCGTGTTTCGTTTCGGCAGAGATGTTTTGTAATCCGCTTTTAAAATAAGGAAAGAGCGACAAAAAATAAAAGTAAAAATTGTTTGCTGAAAATAAAATATATATAGAATTTTTAAAGCTAAACTTTTTACTGAATTTTTCGAGTTTCGCTGGGAGCCGGGCTCTTGAACTTTTTATTGTTTTTCGAGCTCTGGGAGTACCCTAGGAGCAGTATTATATATATCTATATATGTATTTTGTTGTGTGTCTGGAACAATAAATCTCTGGCAGGCGAATCAATAAAACTTGCTAATTTTCCGCTCCAATTAGCAGATTATACTCTCAACAAATCTCGGCAAATGGCGATAAGGGGGATAAAAGGAAATAAGTTTGCACAATGGCGAAACAAGCTCCGAAGGAGGACCATCAGCAGCAAAAAGTTTCCTTTTTTTATTTTTTCGTGTACATGGATTTTGCCCTCCCTCTAAGGAAAGAAATAAAAACATTCGAAGAAATAGAGAACCGAGGGCACTGGCCGGATAAGAGAGAAGCAAGTCCTTGCCGTGGTGTCTTTTTTTCGGGGCATTCATCGCGTGGGATCTAAGCGACGACAGAAAGAAGACTTCATTCTGTTCTGTAGATTGAAGGACTGTGTAAATGTTGGACAAAGAAACGAAAGCACGGATTAAATTAGGCTTTTCTTTGGACGGGAATCGTTGCTGCTTCGATTATTTGTATAATTTTAAGCAGCTTCCCAATCGATAGTTGATCCAATTCCAAATATATCTGTAAAGTAAATTACTGCCGGAAATCAAATGTAAATTCCAAGTGTAAGCACTTGGCCAAAAGCTATCAATTTCGGAATTACAGCTCCTCCAATGGGGATGGGGGGCTGCCCCCCTTTTTGAACTGTGCAACTTATAAACAAGATTGCAAATTTAATTTAAAGACCAATTGGAATTCTGTTGAACAAGAAGAACAATATTTATCCAGGCCATATATCTATCGTTTGTGTGTTGTGTTGTGCTGTGCTGCTGCAGTGCAACCGTTTTGCCCACCAGCGGTGGTGCTGTGTGGCAACTTTATAGCTGATTTGTAGCATGCAGCAAGCAATAATTCAATGCTCTATGAAGGGGCGGAGAGATGCAGCCAGATGGAGGACACCCCATCGATGGGCGGTAGAGAGACAAAAGGCTTCCATTGCTGGATATTCCAACACCTTCGACAATGTCGTTGTCACTTGGTGGCAAAGGGAGGGACGGATGGCGCGGCAGTGGCAGCGGCAGGGGGTAGGAGGAGGCGCCGGCTGCCTGCAACTGCAATCTGTCTGCCCTGCCAATCTCTCTGTCTGCCTGTATCCCTGCCTGCTTTGCTCTGCTGTCTGCTAGCCAGCTCTTCCCTCTATTCTGTTTGATTCGCATTCTCGGGGTGAGGATTCAGTGCCTGCCATATGCGTCCTCATGACGCCAATGCCAATGCCGCCGCCACCTTGAGTGCAGCAGCAGCAATCGGTTGCACCTTTGAAGCGTGTCCGTGTTGCACCACCAACAGCGTCAGCAACAGCAACAATTTGCATAGACAGTCGCACTCCATGGTCTGCTTTCATTGATTAGAGATGGACGATGTTTCATTTGTGAAAATGGGTGAGGGATTCGGGGAGTGAGATTCGGGATTTGTCGGGCTCTAAAATGCTCTATGAATACCACATGACAATCAAGATTAAAATTAAAAATTAATTTAAAAAAATAAAAAAAATAAATTTTTTTTAAATGAAATAAAATTAATTAAAAGTATAAAATGAAATGTTAATAAAATGTATACAAAAAATAAAATTTAAACATAAAATTATTTAAAAAACATTATTTAGAACAAAAAAAGTTTAGTCGAACAGCAAAGTGCTTCGTTATTCACACTCTGTGTATTTTGTTTTTGCATTTTCGGTCCGTAGGCTATTTTGTTTTTGCATTCTCGGTCATTTTATTCGGCATTTTTCGCTTGTGCTATTGCCTGGCACTGACTTCGATTAATGATTGAAAGTCTAAGACTATACGATAGTCACGAGCACGTCTCTAGCGAAGCATGCCCAATCCTATGGTCCCTGGTCTCTGGCTCCGTTCCCTCCCACAAAATGCATATGCAACATTGTATCTATATGTGTAAGCAGATGATCTGCACCCGCCGCCAGCCGGACGGCGACACACACACACACACACTGTCTCTTTTGTTGCATGTTGCATGCCGTGTTGTGGTGTTTATTTTTTCCCTTTGTGGAGTGCAATTTGTTCTGCAACGCTAACATAAACACCCATGAATCCCGTGAATCCATCCATCCCTTATTCCGCTGTGCGAAAGTTCTTTCAACTTCCACTTCAACTTCACCTTGCGTTGCATTTGGATTTTGTCATTGCCATTATAATTGATGGGAATATAATTTTGTTTCTTGCTGTGAAACCAATTTCCACAATCCCTTTGCCGATGCGATGCCAGCATCCATCCCTTTGGCTTTTGGCAAACGGAGTTTTATGCAAATTTTTGCGTGCAAATTGGTTTTAATGCATTTTGAATGCAATTTGTGTTTTGTATGTTTGAAATTGGAGTGCGCCACAGTGCGCCAGCGCCAAAGCCAATGCCACTGCCAGCCAGAGAGCCGGAGAGCCAGCCAGAGAGCCAGGCAGCCAGGCAGCACACAAAAACTCGTAATTGAAACTGAAAGATTTTAATTTAATTTGAGTTTCTGTGTCTCTTATCGCCATCACAGCCCACAGCAGCTGCCTCACCATCTGCCCCATCTTTTGGCGGCTATTGTGTGTTGCCTTTGCCCCTCCTCGGAGAGCGGAGAGTGGAGAGTGGAGAGTCGAGAGTGGTGTGGAGAGTGTGCTCTGTATTTTTAGCTTCAGCATGCGGCATGCGGGATGCCTGCAACCTGCCCAGCGCCTCTGATGTGTCTGCCTGCATCTGCATTTCGGTTGTGGGGGCCATTCATTGAATTGATTTAGATAAAATTCATCCGTGTTTCTGTTTTTGTTGATTACGCCACGCACAAGCAGCAGCAGCAGCAGCAGCATGCCACCAACTTCATTATGCCAGCCGAAATGTGGCATGTAAATTGTGCATCATGGATGCTATAGATTGAGGTGCTACACACCACACCCCACACCTTACACCCCACACCTTGTCCCTGGAGTTTCTGTCAAACGAGCTTGTAAGTGTGTCTGGAGGAGGGTTTTGGGGTGAGGGCAGGCTCTGAGATTTATGAGATGCACACACACTCCATACGGGAAATAAATCTCAATCTGGCAGTGTCCCTGGAATTGGGAGGGTTCCACAGCCCCCGTCATGTGTGAGGTGTGATAAAGACTTTAATTTGATTTAAGGATTTGCATTGATTCCAGTATTCATTAACTCATTTGGTTGTGATTATAGGAATGTCTTTGCACATGGCAATCTTTTAGATCGAATCACTATTATAGCTAGAATGAACAAAACAAGTCGTTTGGCTCTTTGAACACTTGGCTTTGAGGGTATTTCCTCCTTGTGACTCGACAGAAATAAAACTTGGACGGACACGACGCTCTTATGTCTAAGAAATCTCTGCTGTCTAATGACCTTTATCCTTATCATTAGCTGCATTAGCCTTAAAGCATTTTAAAATAAGTTCTTAATCTGATTAGGGTCTCCTGGTCTCTGGGGCAATAAGCTCCTTCACCAGTGGAGCACTGACCATCTTCTGCGCTCTGTTACGAGTGCCCCGAGAGGGAGGGTCGCGGCGGGGCGGGGCGGTGGCTTCCCATTCCCCCGTGCCGCCAAACAATGAGCAATCAAATTAAATCCACACTTCATTGTGGAATAATGAAAGACTTCCTTCCGTCCCTCCACACAGCGCCATAAAACAGTCTCTCTGGCCAAATGATGTTAATGAAATTAACGCCAAGTTATGGCCAACTTTTGAGCAGATGACTTACCTGCTCCGGGATTATGCTTAACTTTTGTTGGAAAATCAAAAACTTTAACTAACCCACACACACACACACACACACAGAGAGGGATCTCCTGTTGGCCACTTTGGATGGCCACTGCCAGAAGGGATTGCCATGGCCACACATACCACATCACATCCAAAAGGGGGATTTCGTTTACGAATAAAGTAATTTTTTAATCCCCTCCTCGGGTTACCACTCGAATCCACAGTGCGTGGTGGGGCGACCTTTTATAACCTTCAAATGAGCAGCAAGCAGCTGGGTAGCAGGTTGGGTGCGGGGTGTGGGGGGATGCAAATAACAATTTAATTATGAACATACTCTGTCTTGCCCACCTCTTCCTCTGTGGAGTGTGTCCCAATACGAATTCAAGGACAAATTATAGCCATAAAGTTTCCGTCGGCAGCAGCCTCTGGGATAAGCTGAGAGCTCATTAATGTCACATTCATGGTGGCACTCTCCATCCGGATAGAGCATAAAACGAGCCCAAAATTCTATCAGGGTATATCCCAGGACTGGGACTGGTATCCATTTAAATTGAGTGCACACACAACAAATTGTTTATGGGCGTGTGCTGTGCTGTGCTGTGCATCTCTCTATCTCTCGCTCTGGGCCAGAGCCCCAGCGAGTGTCGTCTGTGAGGTAATTAACGTGAAGTCCCCCCACTCCAGCCGGCAGTAAAATAATCAAAATTAGCCAGAAAACGCCATCATCGTTTTGGGGCGGATTTTTTTTTTTGGGGGGCGCAGCAATTTATTTTTGCTTGCATTTTGCTATCCACTAGAAGGACCTGCTGGGGCTGTGGCAGGCGATTTGCCTTTAAATTGTGATTGGGGTTCGATCGAAAGGGTATGGCCATAGACATTAGAGGGGGCTAATATTATCAGCTACTTGAAGGAGGGGCTTACGCACACCTAATACATGGTAATGGAATTAGTTGTGTATATTCTTGGGTAAAAGATAGAGATGTTTGCTTTCCCTCAATTGCTTTTTATTGCTATAATTCCTTGCAGAATGTTTTTTTATGTCGGGCAGCATTAAAGAAGCATCAGATTGTGGCAAATACTTCTCAAATTTAGCCAGAACCCTCGGAAGGACATTCGAGGCAGCACTTTATCAATTTCCATAATAAAAAGTACCGAAATCTCATAACAACTACAGTCGTATATGGAAAAAAAATTCTTCTAAGCCGTATTTCTATTTGAATGTGGAATATTTTAACAAATATCTATCTTTCAAAAAAATAGCTTTAAACAACCTTCGAGAGTGGCTTTTCCTGTGGCTAAATTTATGTTTACCCCGTCGCTCTAATTAAATTTAATATGCATATTGCCAAGGCATTTGAAGTGGCCAGTGGCCAGTGGCTAGTGGCCAGTGTCCAGGGAACAGAGAACCCGCCCAGAACCAGTTAAAAGGGGATCGAAGGAAGGACGGTCGGGAGGCAGGGTGGGACCACCCTTGCGGTTGGTCTGCCAGTGTCTGTGTCCCTCTTTATGTGTGTGTGTGTATGGGTAATAAATTTGATTAGTAGGATTTACGGACCGGGGCCTGGGACCCTGCTACGTAAACGCCAAATGTTTCTTGGTGCAGTAAATTTTATGCTAAATAGCAAAGGAAAAAATGGTTGAATGGCTCTCCGTTCGAGGGAGTTTGTTGGCCTTTTCTTTACTGGTTTCACCATGGCGTTTCTTCTCTTTCTTCTGTTTTTCCTTTTTCCCTTTTACGTTTAACGAGTTGTTACAATAAAATGTTTATTGCATGCTTTATGGCGCTCAGTTGTTTGGCATTTTCCTTGCACTATTTTGCTGCACGACAGACAGAAACGGAAGTGCACAGAAAGTCCGAGAGGGAACCAAAAACTTCGCTTCCTTTGAGCTGGTCCCAGATACCGCGCCCTCTGCAACGCCCCCTTCCCATCAGCATCATATTGGGCTGCCAAAAAGTATGCAATACATCGGCCTCCTCGTCATTAACGTCATTATCGGCTCATAAAGCCAGAGAGCTGCTAGGGGGCAAAATATGCCCACAAATGATGCCAAGCATCGGTCGAGATAAAGCCGCTTCACGACGTGAAGTGCCGTCGAAATGGCCAAGATTCCGACTCCTTGCTGTGGCTGTGGCTCTCAGTCCTGCTGTGAGGCTGCTCTGCTGCCATTTTGCCAAACTCTGAAATGCAGTCAATGCCTCCTGGATTTGCCATTCACTCTACTTCCGTTCACTCATTTCCAGCAAAATTATGCGCATTGGACTGCTTTTGGTATTGAAATTACGAGCATTTTCCACTAACCCCCCCCTCCCCACTCCCCACCCACTCGTGTTTTTTGGCTGCTACCGCTCGTTTGTGGGCTGCTCTGATGATGATGGCATCCACACCCTGCCCTTGTGTGCCTCTGTGTTTGTGGTTCAAAAGTGAAAAGGAATTTTCTGTGTGCCCAACAAAAAAAAAAACCACTCAAAATGCATTTTGATGATTTGCGCTGCAGGGACATAAATCTACATATCCCGAAATTTAGAGCGAATGCATTGAGCTGAACGCTTGAAAAGGTGCCAAAGAACGCATCTTGACTGATTTTGATTGTAATATTTGATATGGGTTTCAATATATTATATTTTTAGGTTTTTTCAATGTTTAAATCAACTAAATTTTAATGTATTTTTTCGTTTATTTTTCATTGCAGGTAAGCTTTGATGAAGAGGCATCTAAAAATGAGAGGGACATAGAAAACAGAGAAGAAGTCTGTTTTCGTTCGGCCTTAAATTTTATAATAGGGGTAAATACTTTTCAAATATAGTAATAGTCGTGAAAATTTAAGCCTATTAAAAACTCTTGTATTCACTGCTCTGCTCTACACTTTGTTGCTGTTTTCTGTACCCTGATCGTGATCGATCCTGACTCATTAGGCACCCGCCACCCCGATAATCACTCTGTGTTTTGTGCATTGAGAGCAGTGCAGGCGCAATTGTCTTATCTCTTGATCTTTATTGCATATCCTAGCTTTGCTCTCTTCACACGCAATGCACATGCTCTCCCGATTGCTTCGTTCGCTTGCTCTCTGAGAAACAACAACAACAACAATGCGAGCGCAGGGCAATCTACACTTTGTTGCTTTGTTTTTCTGTTACCGAACACGATCGATCGTCTCGAAAAGCAGGCCTCGTCTTTGCGTTTCACGAGCACCGCTCTCAATCTCACGCCATGCACGTGCTATCCCAATAGCTTCATTACATTGCTCTCTCTCAGTGATGTCATCTATCGCCCTCTCAGCTAAAATAACAACATTAATGCGCACCGCAGCTCTCATTTGGCACTCAGAAATTACGAACCAAGAAACGAGACTACAACGGTACCCTTCATCCTTATTCTGCTCTTTATTCAATCATCTCTCCTCATAAACATTGAGCTTGATAAAAATTGATATGGATATGTGTACCGTTTGCCAATCGATTTCATGATACATTATTCCCCACGCACACAGCACCGCCAATTGGGATTTATGAGCACTTAAATAAGCTTCATTTCGCTGCTCAAATTATCTGAATGAACTGATGAAATTATAATTTCCGACCAGCAATATACATATACATATTAACATATCGCATTAATTATTATGCATTTTTAAGAGAGGCTGAAACGGTGGAGGAACACTTGAAAAATTTGCGACACATTTTCAGCATTCGGTTCGATGTTCGGCTGTGGATGGGTGGGGGTGGAGAATGCTAATAAATCAATGCAAATGCAAATGCCAGAAGCGGGGAAAAAGAAAATCGCAATCAATGACAGCAACACCTACCTACCCGAGGGGGAGTGAAGAGGGAGGAGGACTGTGTGTGTGTGTGTGCGTGTGGCTGGGGGCATTAACATAACAGTTATGTGCATATTAAGTGTACATTATGTTCCTTAATCCAGACAATAAAGCACCCAACAGAGCGGCAGCCGAGCAGCAGAAAATTAATGAAATAATGCAACAATTTTACAACAAATCAATGAAACGAAAGCCCCAGTCGGACCTTGCAACATTTCCAAAAGATTATGCGAAAATTTTAATGCAACATGCCACATGCCACGGGCAGGAATCAGGTCAGAGAGATTAAATAGAAATATGTTTGTTTCATTCACTTTCCATAGGGATTAGTGTGGGAATTTTATTTTGTAAACGTCAGAGGCAAAAGGTCGATAATAAATTGTGTATGCGATTAGATTCAGGCCTCATTTTCCGCCACGAACATTGCAAACGCGGCAATCGCCATTAATAATGACGTTTCCTGGGTTTAGAGGGGTAGCTAAAAGCAAAGAGAGTATTTTAATTAATTTAAGGAACTTACTTTTATATATTCCGTGTATATTTACCATTAGCCAGAGCCAAGAGGCCGAGCACGAAGGCAAGCGACAGGAATTTCATATTTGAAGAGATACTACAACAGAAGCTGTAACTGAACTGATGTCTGGACCAGTGGCATTCATTGGCTTTTATACGCTGATTCTGCTGCTGCTGCCTCCACGATCGTTTTGTTATCAGTTGAGGGAAACCCGTATAATCGGCTCTACGGGTGGATTTGCCCTGTTCTGTCTGTGAAATTCCCAACCCGAGTGTAATGCCAGAGACACTGACAGATTAGCTCTTAAGTTTCAGATTCAATTAGCGGTGCAGCAATTCAATGAATGCTTCTGTTCTTCAGAAGTGTAGAACCCGTTTGCTAATCGCCTTTGATTGACAATCGTTCTATGGAATCTACGATGAATGCGTTAAAACAGGTTTCTAGCTTGGAACAAACTTGCAATTGCATTCACGTGTGTTTTACTATCTTACTTGGAAGCGAACCTGTAAAAAATACTCCATTTGGGGAAAGGAAGTACTGCAATTTAAATATTCTTAAGCACAGATCACAGTTTTACATCATTTAAGATTTGTTCAATCCTTGATTCTATTTTATTTGAAATCAAACATGGTTTTAAATTTTACTCTGTGGCAATAAATAATTATTAGAAGCTGGCACACATTAAATATTTTCCACTGGTCATTGATTTCCGTATTCGGTTGGTTTTGTTACATCGCACTGCCAGATTTGGGCATTCGGCCTGGGCGTGGGGCTGTGGGGTAACCAAAACACTTGTTAGTTTTTCACTTGATCGTCTGCTATATAAGTATTATTTTGTACCAGTTTTCTTCAGTTTCCCCACCGACTAGGTACAACATCATCAGAAGAGCCATTCCAAATGTTAAAAATTTCATTTTAAATATTTTTGCGATATTTTTGATGGACTATTCACTGAAGTGGAACCAAAGTTGAACTGATTTCAGTGACCGCTGTATAAGGAACTTATATATGAATATTTATCCAATATGATGTGTAGTTGGCCCTTATCGGAGTGCGAATTCTCTTGAGTAATGGCCTTTATATTATTTCTCTTTTGCTGATGATTCAGGAAATTCAGAGCAATAATATGAGAAGGGAAAATTTACCAAATATCGAGTATTTTTTGTATCCCTAGAGATGAGGAATTTCCTATAGAACTGGCAATGGGATTCCACAATTTTGTTGGGCGTCTCTTTGTTCGTTCAAGCATTTATTTAGCATTTTAGTTTTTTCTTGCGATTATTCCTTGTAGCAATGATCAGTGCTTGAACTCACGTTTTCCATTCAAATGAAAATTGCAATGGCCAAAGTAAAAACGAATCTCGCTTATTTTAGGGCAAATAAAATGGCAGGATGTGCAATGGAAGAGTGAGAAGAAATGTTAGCAAACATAAATCAGTTCATCATCAGAGTAGGAGGGACTCCGCCTCCCCCATGGGTTCTTGTTCCATTTTTGCAAATCGTATCGACGATTTTCTTGTTGTTTGCAAATCGAATACCAAGTGAACTACGAGGAGAATTTTTTTCAATTTTCCTCGCTGCATTTTGCACTATCTGCGATAGTTTCTCTACCATTTCTATGTGCAGGAATAAACGTAATTCGTTAAAATCAAGCGGGGAAAAAAATCCACGGGGCAAATCAAATGAGGGAGCGTCTGAGTGAGTGGAAAAGGAGTGGAAATTGAGGTGAATGCTGAGGAGAATGATGAATGAAAAGGGGAGTCCCCTAAATTTTGCCCCTAACTTGCAAATCAACTCAGAATTGGGGTCCGTTGTGCTACTATTTTTTATATATTTAAATTTATTTTTATTTGTGGAAATTTTCCTTTTTATTTCGTTGCGTCAGGGTTGAAGGGTGGGGGGCGGGGGGGGGGGGGGGGAAGGGGCAGACATGAAGAGACATGAAAAGCTCAGCGAAAAATTTGCGATGCATTTTCATCGACTTCACCTTTTCAGCAGGAGTACAGTCCTTAATTTATTTTATTTTTCATTGTACTTTCGTGTCTCCCTCTCGTTTCTGCCTGTCTCTTTGGGGCTGCTTCTTTCCGTCAGGTCCTTCTGCAATTTATGTGCATACAAAATAAGTCCAACAAAAAGGAGGGACAACTTTTTAAGTGCGAAAGTGCGCTTTTGTGCCACACTGCCACAGCAGGCTTTGTAATCAGATTTTCAACTAGTTTGTTCATTAATTAACAAATATATACAAAAAACACCACAAATAAACCAACATTATTTATCTTTAAAATATAGATTATTTTTAAGTTAAGATTTTTTCCATCTGAATTGTAATAATTTTTTATTGCATACTTTCGGGCAGCAATTTAAGAACTTTTCTCTATCAATAAATTACGAAAGAAATCTCCTGCATAGAACACTCCTTTCCCACGGGAAAACTCTTCCCTGGAGACAGCTTAATTTAATTTCGCATTTTTGTCAATATTTTTCAGAGACAATGTTCTGCCTCTGCTTTGAGTTCTGCTCTAAAGTCCATTAGCTTAGGTCTATTAAATTAGAATAGAGAGAATTCATCTGTTCATTCGAATGATTCATCTTTAATGACAGCCATGGCATATTTTCCTATCAAACTTGTACCAAAAATGATAAATGCTCCCATCAAATTGATAAGGAAATATACGTACAGTATATTGGAAAGATATTGTATGTATACTGCTGTTAGAGCTCTTTAATCAAATTACGCCACAGGACACACACACACACACACACACACACACGCGCGCACGCAGGCCCCCAGCAGGCAAGGCATCCTAGCAGTTCGCTCAGACAATAAAGTTAATTAATTTACTGGGCCTCGACTTGGACACTGGGTTGGATCTCGGGGTCTCCGGTCCACTTGGTGCGGTTGGCCTTTGGCTGAGGCTTTCGGGGGTTTCGTGTGGTGCCAAAGTGACACGCGCTGGGGGAATGTCAAGTCCTGGCCAAAAGTGCATCGATGTCGTGCGGCGTGCGTGTGCAGTAAATTAAATTTCGTTGGACACACACTCTTTGGCAGCTCTGACAATCTGCAGTTATTACGTGTGAGTACCCTCTCGTGGACACACGACACACAGGACTCTGAGCGATTGTTTAAATGCCCTGGCATCCTTTGCGACCAAACTAAATATGCAAATCACGAACGAAATTCGATTATAAAATATTAATTTATTAATTTGCATTCCATCCTGGGCACACCCCTTCTCCCTTCCCCCCCGTCTAATCCATTCATAAATCAAAGCGAGACCTGTTAATGTCCTTTATTTAAAGGATCCCTTCCCCCCCTGCCCATACACATTTACATGTCACCTTCCAGGCCCTTCATCTATGGTTATAATCGAAAGCGCTGTTGTCAATTTTCATGCCACAATTTATGTTAATTTAGTTGTTGAACCTTTCTTGAACCCAGAAAATTGGTTTGGGCGCTCAGCGGAGGGAAAGTACCCAAAAAGAGCAGCCATTACGCATACACACACACACACACACACACGAAACACATGAATGGATGATGGGACAACAATCCATTAGTGGGTTACTAACGGTACACCCCGGCCGCCATTTTGTGGCAACAACTGCAAATCAATGCTCTGACATGTGAAAAATGGCAAGTCAGGGCCATACCATACCCTTTACCCGGGACAAAGAGAGGGTTTTTTGATTTAGTAGAGAAGTTCGCGCATTTCTAAAGGGCGATATTCTCAATTCGCTATGTCATGCCCAAGTATTTGCTCGTCGCCAAAGACTGGGTATTTTGTTGTTGCATTTTGGGGACCGACTAAGCTGCCCGAGGCATTGAGGAGCAGACGAAGCCGAGTTGAAAGCGGAAGCCCAAAAAATAATTGAAATACCATGAACCCGCGCAAATAAAAATCGAAATGGGATTCGTGCATTATGTAGTATCTTGGTATTTCATAGTCTTTGATCCAATCCAGACCATTATGTCATATTTCCTGCATTGAAAATACTTTTTTATCCTTCGAGAAAATGCCAAAAAATTTAGTTCAAGTATTTTCATCATATTTAAATAATTTGTATCTATTTGAACCGATGTATCTATCCATTTTTCTCGCTATCAATGTGTCTTCCAGGGTATCTATAAATACGACCCCCATAGGGGTAACCTTTATTATGTTGCTGTTGTTGCTGGCTGATGCTTATGTTGAATGTCTATTATAATATTGCCATATTATTTTATGCATGCGACTGCGGCTCTGTGGTTGTCTGTGTGTCTCTGCTAAGTGTGTGTGTGGCACACACATAGAAATTTTGTGATTGTGTTTGCATTTTCGTAATCAACCTCATGATAAATCGTTTGCGCAAAATTTATTGAGTTTTTGCATGACATTACCAGGAGCGACAGCGACAGCAGCTGCAGCACGAACGCAGAAACCAGAGAGTAGTCCTTTTCTTTCTTTTCTTTTCTTTTTTTTGGGTTCCATGCCCGTTCTTTTTGGCTGTTGCTGGCATTTTATCTCCACCATATATCCATATCCTTTACATCTCATCCCTTTATCCTGTGCTACTTATAATTTCGGGCACCCAGCAAGGGTATCCTTGAAATTCAACCCGTTGCAGCTTGCCTAATGGATTGTGGAGGCTCCCGTTTTCATTCATGCAAATGGATGTCGTACTTCAATACCTCCTCAGATGGGAGCTCCCTTCTTCTTGCAAGAGCAAAAGAAATATTACTAAAAGCAATTAGAAATTCCATGATAGTTTGAAAGTTCATTTACAGAATGCAAATCGAAGCAATTATTTCCGGTTACACCCATTTGACAAAAGATAAAAATCAATTTTCATCTACAGTCTAGGAGGCATCCTCCGAAATGCAATTTGCAGAATTGAATCAATGTATGTCCTGTATTTTTTGGGGGTACATGGCATCGGCATTGGCATCGACATCGACATCCTTATCGTGTTTGTCCAGCTGCTGCTGCAATTGCTTTGAAATGAAAACGAACCGAAAATTATTTCTAGAACACATTTCTCAATGTAAACCAATCGCAGTTAGATTTATATATTGTACATATAAATAAAATATTCATACACGCATATATCTATTCGTATGTGTAATTGATGAGCGAACTGTTGGATTGTGTTTTGGGTTCCGGATGCCTGTGCATTTTCCTTGAATTTTTCCTGCCTCTTCTACGGAATGATTGATGACCAAAATGATTTTTCCCATTGAATTTTGTTTAGTTTTTTTTTCCGTTGCTTTTACCCACTCTTTAATTGAGATAACGTAAATATTTTTCCCCAAATTGTAAAACATTTCGCATACTATAGACACATATATTTTTGTTCATGCATAAATATGGATTTTTGGGAGGCAGGCGGCACTTTGATGCCATTAAAAGCCATTAACATGCCTTAACACTTTTGCTCTGTTTTTATGATTCTAAGCTGACAAAATTTATGCTAAAATCATTTGGATATATCGTATATTTTGCATATATTTTGTTTATTGGTCTATGATGCTGCTTGATTCAATTCTCATATAATTTTTTGGCATAAAGGGGGAATCTCTTAGAGAGAATTTCGTTGCTTTAAATATACAATAAATATATTAAATACGTATTTGAATATTCATAAAATTGAATTAAATATATATGAATTCAGTTTATTTTTCATCAGAAAGCAATCATGGGGTAAGCATATTTTATTTTTATCTCTCATTTTGTTCCAACTAAAGGAAGACACCTCTAATGGCATGAAAATACTGCACTGGAATGCAAGTTTTACATGTGGATTAAGTCATTAGAGCTACCACTGCCCACAAGAATTATAAAACCCAACAGTAGAGATAGAGAGGGAGAGGGTGGAGCACCAACTATCGTAAACACACTCGAAACAAGTGGCAGATGGACATGGGACTGGACAATGGCACTGCACTCCATCCTTGAGGCTTGTCGTCAATAAAGATGAAATTATGAGTGGGGAAACCCTTGACTTATATGGGTTATTATGCCCGGCCCTCGCCTCAGCACCCCCTCGCTCCAGAGATGAAATTTATTTATGAAATATGGCTAGAGTGAGTCCAAAGTCCGAAGCCAAAAACCAAATGACAAATGAGTGGACTCTGTAGTGGTGGAGACTGGAAGTGGGGGGGAAGGGAAGCAGGAGAGCGTCCAGTCGTCTGTCCCTGGTCTTGTGGTGGGACATTGTGCCAGTGCATGAGCATGAATGAAAACTATTAGCCTGACATGTTGACTGCCAACGCAGGCAGAGGGGGGGGGCGGTGTTGTGGGGATTTTGGGGGGTTAGAAAAAGAACATCATTGTGTAGTTGTTAGGTGACTCCTCGCACAGACAGGCCAACCAGAGATGGACCCACATGACACAGGAACTGCATATGTCCTCTGCCAGACGGAGAACAAGTTTTTTGGTTTTTGCACCCGACTGAACCCCCCAAAACAGCCAAAGCCAAAGCCAAAGCCAGGGGTCAGGAAATGATACAAAAGCCATGCAGCAAGGCAGCAAATACGAACAAGTGCTCTCAAAAAAAAAAAAAAATCTAACCCTCTCCAATCCCCATTATGTGATGTGGAAGTGTGTGGATGCATCATCCGGTGTTCTGTTGGCCATGTTCGTCGTGTCGCTAATGTCGCGCTCTCTCCCTCTCTTTATCTCTGGAACAACAGCAGCGGTTTTGTGGACAGCAGAAATATTTTCTGTCATCGTTGGGTTAGGGCTTTCTAATACGATCACAGGGTTTTTTGGTGGGTTTTTGGCCTGTCTTTAAAGCCAAAATATAAAGAATATATTTTATTTAACATTTATTTAAATGTTTAGGTATTAAACCAATAAATATTCTATTACTTTTTAACTTTAGAAAGTGTTAAATATATCTTTTAGATTGTTAGGCCCTTGCTTGATATTTTCAGAAAATTTGCCCCACACAAATCCTCCTAAACACTTTTGTTGTAAAATTTCCCAATTCTTTGGTGCTTAACCCTCTGCTGCTAGGCCACACTGGGAGAGGGAGAGGGTGAGAGCGTCATAGCCATCAGTATTCTATTTTTATGCTCATATAAATACGGCGGCACACACATCATATAAAAAGCTTTCTGTGAATGGTTTAACGATGAAAGACAAGCCCAAAAAATGGCGACAAAAAACGAAAAATTGAGGAAAGCCGAAAAAAGGGACAACAAAAAAATATTTGTTTGCCTTATTAAAATTCCATGCAAATTCGCTTATGGCGACTACAGTGGGCGTAATCCCCCCACCCCCTACCATGCAACATCATGTGTGTTTGTGTGTGTGTGGCAACAATTGTTTCGACTGCAGGGCAGCGGCAACGAAACGAAGGAAAATAAGTGAAAACCTAACGAAAAGTTATTTCATATGCGCGCCAGACAAAACAGTGGAGCAACAACCCTCGCATCCACAAAGAAAAAAGAAACAAAAATGGAAAAAATGGAAAAGGACGAGTAGTCGAGACGAGCCAAGGACTTTTCCTGCACAAGGACCACAAGGAATGGGCGTAGGGGGCTGGGGGTGCGTTGGGCGGCGCTGATGTGAGCGCGCGTGTTAAGCATATTTAGTTCATTTATTTCAAATTAGATTCATTTTTTTTTTGGAGCGACAACAAAGGAATTGCCACGACGGCTGGCTGCTGGCAAAGGGCTGTGGGGGCGGCGGCGGCTCTCTGGAAGGACGAGTGTCAGCATTGATAAGAAGGACAACTGTCTGTCTGGCTGCTGCCCTGCCACTCTTGTGCCACACTGATGGCTGCTCATTTTGGGGGACTTTGCATACATTTTCAAATTATTATTCAGCATTTATTTTGCCACACATTCGCTCGTTTGCTAAGAATCCTATTACACAGCATATACGAGGACGAGGACGCGGACGCGGACGCGGACAAGCACAGGCACGAGCACGAGCACGAGTGGATATATCCTTCTCCATTTGCTGATTAAAATGGCCGTGACAAGGGTGTTTCCTCTGTGTGGCCCCCGAAAAAAAGGGTTAAAATTACAATAACCGAAAGTGCGCTTAAATTTTGGGAATTGTTTGATGTGCCTTTGGGTTTTCTCTCTCCATACATTTCCCCCACTTTTTCCACTTTTTATTTTTGCTTAGCAGTTTTGTTTGGGTGAGTGTTTGAATGGTTCATTAAGTTAGTTCTGTGCATGCATTCGAGTGGGCTCTGGGACTTGATTCGGACTGAGGGATTAGCTCGGAAAATAAATAAATAATTCAGAGTCCTTTGTGGGGCTGACAACTGGTCAGCTTTTGGTTGAGGCGGCATGGGGTTCTCTTAAGTGTAAATATAGCTATTTTGGGGATATGTGAGGCATGAGGCGGAAGGGCCTCTCAGCGAATGAATGTCCAAATTCTAGTGATATTTTTAGAGGCCATTGTTTTATGGGGAAACTTTTAATTGGAAAAATTAAAGAGAATTTAGATTTTCGAGATTAAACGATTCATTTAAAAACTATACAATGCATATTAAAATGAAATAAATAATATAATAATAAATAAAAAATAATATAATAAATAAAAAATAATATAATAAATAAAAATAATAATAAAAATAGAATAATAAATAAAAAATATAATTAAAATAGAATAATAAATCAAAAAATATAATAAAAATTAAAATATAAAAAAAATTTAGAAAAAATAAAATTATAATAAAACTATAAAAATAAAATACAGAAAAATAATAAATAATTAAAAAAAATTAATAATTAAATAATACAATTTGTATATTTTAATGTCTATAAATATAATTAAAACGTTTAAAATGTACATATACATAACTTATAAATTTAAATCTTGTTGGAACAATTTTATTGATGTTCAGGAAGACTATACTAAATAACAGAGTGTATTTCAAACCCTAAAATTTTTTATTTCTTATCGATCCGCAAAACTTATTGAACAACCTTGTATTTGCGACTTGAAAATAGTTTTTCCTACTCAAAAGATCTTGGAAAAGAGCAGTCTTTTGTCAACGCTTGTCATCGTCTCACGGGAAGACTTTTAGTTTGTTTTGTGTAAAAGGAAACATACATTTCCTTCTGCTAAAATATGTTTTCAATATCAAAATGTTGCTCTTTGCTCAAATGTGCCTACAATACGTGTCTCGTTTCCCTCTGAGCAGAAACCTCTTCGATATTATTGCTGCCATCAGCTTGCAAAATGCTGCAACATTTTTGTGGCTCGTACACCTGAATATGCCCTCGGGGGGCACCTATATACACTCCCGAAGAGGTTGGAATATTGCTTTTGCGGGGCTTTATTTTTAGTCTTGTTTTTCCCTGCATCAATGTCCTGGCCCTTGGACCCTGCAGTGCGCTTTGTTTCCATCGAAATAAGCAGCGACTGTGGCTGTGGCAGTGGCTGTGGCGGCATGTGTTGTGCATGCTAAATTGTTTTTCTTTTCTGTTTTTGCTTCCCCCTTCAATTTTTTAGGAATTTTTTTCTTGGCCCTTTACGGCTCAGGGCTCAACCGGCTACTTGGCTGCTTGTTTGAGTTTATTTTTCGTTCGTTTTTTGTTCGTATAGCGGGTATTTTTTGCTGCCCCCTGGTTTGGCGCTCGGTTGACCTTTTATGAAATCAGCCAAAAGTCGTTGAACGTTACTTGGGCCGAGAAACGGGGGGGGCCCCGTACCCAAAAGAGTCAGGCAGCTGTCAAATATTAGTTCTTGTTAGTGGAAGGCAGGACGAACGAGCACCAGTGACGGGTGGTACGGGGCACGGGGGGGCAGAGAGCCTGTGTGTACATGTTGCGACCAACATTGTTGGTCAACACTTTCGTCCCGTCCCCGTTCTGTCCCCATTCCTGCCTCTCTGCCACTTGTTATAATTGTGTTTGCGTTTTTCCATCTTTTCTTTTCTTTACTTTTTTTTTGTGCATCATTTTCCCCCTTTGCAAGGAGTCTCCTGCACATCTTTTGCTTGTTCGCAATGTCATAAAATTTTTGCTTGTTCAGCAACATTCTTCTTTTGCTTACTCAACACTGGCTCTTTGCTCTTTTCATCCTCTCCCTCCGGCTGGTCCTGCGACATCCTTTTGGCATTCAGTTTTGCGGTACTTACAACGCCCTGCCCCCTGCCCCTGCCCCCCTCCTCACTCTGTTTCACTCTGTTTGATTGAACAGCGAATTTATCCCAGGATCCAGACAACAGACAACAGGAAATTGTCTTATTGTGGGTTTGGTCGAGAGGGAGGGCCGTGTCGGATGGCGAAAGGGTGTGTCCAGACCTCAACAAGTAATAAATGGTTTAACAGCCATAAGACAAGAGATCATCTTTGTTAAGTATCCCTTACAATTGTCTGATTCCTGAATTGATTTCATTGTCGATAACTTAAATCCCTTTTAACCCTGGCAATCCTTTAGTTTTATAATTTACGGCCTTTACCTTTGTTCGCCTTGGCAGAAACCCATTAAACAAATTAAAAATGTGGAAAAAACGAAAGGGATTTCCGTTTACTTTGAAATGTGAACAGATACCCAGATATCGAGGGGATGTTGACTTTCGCCGTGGTCCTGGGGGCCAGTTCAAGCCAAGGACAGAGCCAGACACTCAGACATTCAACTATGCAAATCTCAATAGAGAAAACCCTGCACCTGCACTCTCGAACGAAAGTTTTATGTTTCATTTTAGAACGGGATTCACAGGGACTCACAGACCCCCGTCTGAGCGAGTGCGCAGTGTGTGGAGAAATGCCAAATCTAGTGGAGGGTTATGCCCCGACACATCCATCAAGTCGTGCGGCCCAATGGCAACCCCTGAATGCATTAGCCATAACTCTCATTATGTGGCCCCCAAGGGTCCGGGTCTCGTGCGTGGTCCAAAGACCAGCGAACCATTCAATCACGCCATCGCGCCCCACAAAACGCTTCTACTCCATCGAATGGGGTTTTTAATGCGAAAAGGGATCTCTGGCAGGCCAGAAATCAACCACAATTTTAGGATTGGTTTGGTGGGTGCACTATAGTATCTGTGGGAAGGCTTTGGGAGGAGTCATGCACACGTCATGTATGTTGTTTTTGTACTTTTCTGTGCAATGCGAGCATGAATATGCTGCGTGCTCTTAAGAAACGTTTTATGGAAGTATTGCGATAGGAAATATTGTAGTGCTTTGAATCAACACGAGATCCAGGTATCTTTCCCTTCCATTCGTGTCACGCTGCCATCTCTGGGATGTGGTTTTCACCCTGTGTATTCATTCCTAGTGCATATCCTTATGCCATTTGCTGTTCGAATTGGATTGCAGATTCCAGCTCCTGCTCCTGCTGCTCCAGCGAAAGGGAAACGGAAGGTGCAACAAATTGTTCGGACTGCAGCAAAATGGATAAGTGAACGGGGACTCTGCGCCCTGCCTTTGCCGTTGCTGGAACGAGGAAAAGGCAGTTTGCTGCTACGAGTGCTCCTACGGCTTCTCTGGTGCACCACTCCCGTGGTGATGAATGCGAGGCCTGGCCACCTGGGCCACCTGGGCCACCTGGGCCACTGGCAGCTTCAACTCTCGAACTCTAACTCTAACTCTCTAACTCCGTGATTCTGTGACTCTGGGGCCGGGCATCACGGGCATCCCGGGCATCAGATTGGAGAGCGCCGTCCAAGTGGGGAGTCGGATTAATTTGCCACTGATAGCACTGGCGGCGCCTGGGCTTCCCCTCTCCGCTCCCAAACTTTTGGTGTTCTTTTTCCCCAAAAACTTTTTCGCAGTTGTGCAAATTTGTGCAGCAGCATAGCATCACGGGGAAAGTTGAAATGAAATACAGAAGAGGCATTCTGGAGAGCGTGGAAATTGGAACGTGGTACGTGGCGTGTGTCCCGTCGTGTCGGCTAATCAACTTTTGCAAATTTTCGCAGTAAAAAACAAAAAAGTGGATATTGTGTTCCCCTACTGCCCTGCCACTCGCCTGTCTCTTTGTCCAGGGCCCAAAGTGGGTTAACAACATTTAAAACTATTAAAGTTCTCTGTGCTCTAAAAGTTAATTAAGTTTTCTATCCGTGTAATTGAAGCCTGAAGCCATTTGTTAGTTGGAAAATCAGTCGGACAACAAAACCCGATTAATTCTGATGAAATGATGGGAACATAAAGAAAGGATTGCCTGCACCTACACGAGTACTCCCTAATATAAATTACCATAATTTTAATGGAGAATGGCATTAAGAGATAATTATGTTTTGTGTGTGTTTTGCTTTGTTTTCCAAAAATTATGTTATTAAATCATGCAACAATATCCTATATTCCCTCTATCCTCAAGCTAAATTGGCTTCGAGTTTAATGTGGGATTATAGAATGGAAAGTTTTAAGTTGTTTGCCATTACAAGGGGCCAACTATTCTGACAGGATCTGGTCCTGCGACTGCCGCCTTCCACCAGCAGTTGATACAAATGTCTGTGGGCATTATATTTTATTGCTTGAAGTTGGCTAACGATTTATATTGGATATTTTGAATGTTTCAGCTTAGCATACAAATAAATAACCAGCCCGCAGTGCCAGACAAGACATCTTTCTTAGTCCCGAGTCCCGAGTCCCGAGTCCTGCCGCCTTATCCTTTCTCCCTGCTGCTGCTTCACACAACATCATTTATATTCAACTTGTTTTCGAAGCGTCTGGAGAGCCCTGTAGACTACTGGATGTGTGTGTGTGTGTGTCTGTGCGACAGGCAGCCATTTTTGCGTGTTTTTACAGCATTATGTGGTGGGTCGGCTATGTGGGTGGTACGGTGTCTGGTGGCCTGGCGTTGTCCCGTCTGGATTGCACGCTTCAGTGGAACGCACAGGCAAATGTTGTTGCTCAATCGAAAGTATCAAATTGCCCACAATAACACTTAAATCCAGAGCGTCTCCTCCCAGTCCCAGTCGAAGTCAACAGCTGGGCTGGGGGATGGCCTGGCGGGGTGTGGCCGTCGGTCGGTGTCAAGGAAATGAGCAGACCAAATAAAAATGTTCAAAAACTCAACAAGAAATACTGTCAACTTTTGTTGGCTAGTGTTCGGTTAATCGAAGGAAAATATTTGAAAATACTTGAACATTTTATGACGCCAGAATGCCATCGAAGAAGAAGGCTAGATTTTTGTGGCCAACAAACAACCATTAAAGAACAAACATGGCAGAGATGGAAAAACAAAGCAATAAATATGAAATTGTGGAATTTTTAGACTTAGGCGAGTATTTTAGTGCCTTGGGAGACGGCTTATTCTCCAGAAAATCAGAAAGAGATGCACAACAGTTCACTGAGAATGGTAAAATATCTAAAACCTTTCGTTTATGGGATATTTGTACAGCGATTCAATGTCCCATTCGCATCGTTCCGAAAAGGTGGTTTAGCTAAATCTTGGAACACGTGGAATAGTATAAGCGAATCCTACATTCTTTTGAGATTTTCAAAAACTTTATCAACCAAAAATTGTATTTTTAGCTTCTTTTAAATATCATCCTTCAATCCAAAGAAAACCTATCGAAATCTTTTATTTTTAAGGCACTTAAAATTGCTTCTTATAACATTTTCAATAAAATTGTTCCCAACGGGTCTCTGCCTCTCTCTCTCTCTCTCTCTCTCTCTCTCTCTATCTCTCTCTCTCTCTCTCTCTCTCTCTTTCTCTCTCTCTCTCTCTCTCTCTCTCCCACTGTCGTTCTAATAAGCCAAGCCTCAAATTTAGCTGCAACTCCAACTCGAACTCCAAGCCGATTCTTGGACATCTCAATCGTCCGCGAAACGAAGTTCTCTGCCAGCAATAAGTGTCATAAACTTTCCTGCAGCATTCCTTTTTTATTCTTTCGCATTTCGCTGGCAAATCTTGGCAAGTATCAGAGCCAACTTATTCAATCGCAAATGTTTGAAAAGCAGACACCAGAAAAGAACTAAAAATTGAAGAGTTTTTCGAGGAAGTCGGGTAAACAGCAGTGAAGCAAAAAAGGCAATGGGAAAAACTTTGCAATGGCTTGAGCCGAGGCTGCCAACCATTCGATGGACAGAAGACAAAAACAAAGCAGCGAACCAAAAAAGAGTAGGAGAATCCTGGAAGCAACTGCTGTGCAATCGTGTCAAATATTAAAACATGAAATACATATTTAACGAGCACTGAGACTAAGCGGAATACCAATTGGAAGAGGATACCCATTCCCAGTCGCCGTCGCAGTCTCAGAGTCTCGTGTAAACAGGAGCACAATAAGTTGGAAAATATATACAAAAAGTATACTCGTACTCGTAGGGATATACGGTCTGCTGTTGGATGCATCCACTATCCTGTATCCTGCCATAAAGCATTGCAAATCAGTAGAAACAAAAACAGAAGCCGAAAAACGAAGGCAAAAATCAGCCAGCTAGAGCGAACGGAGAGGAGTTCTAATGGCCAGAAAAACAGATTCCAGATATAGGAAAATCCCTCGCATTGCCAGCTGCATGAATGGCATATAAAAACTATATCAAAAGGGAGAAATAAATAAACCCAGGCTACGATTCATGTGGATATAAATAAACTAAGGGAATATCAAAAGAAGCAGAACGAATGGGGGGAAAATGCATATAAAAGCA
Organism: Drosophila miranda; assembly: GCF_003369915.1. Taxonomy (NCBI): domain Eukaryota; kingdom Metazoa; phylum Arthropoda; class Insecta; order Diptera; family Drosophilidae; genus Drosophila; species Drosophila miranda. The sequence goes on along the minus strand of NC_046677.1, from coordinate 9,046,731 downwards.
TAAAATTGATACCCTATCTATATGGAAGATGCTTTAAACGAACACATACTACAGGACGGTCGTTTCCAACTAATTTCAATAAAGATTTACATACGAAAAGCTTTTCTTACGAGGGATTTACATGGAACCACATCTGATTCCTGCCTCAGGGATAGCTCTGCATTCCTAAGACACCCCAAAATGCTTGTAATCATATTGTTGCTGTCCCCCAAATCTGAGAAAGACCCTCGCCAAGGAGTACCAAAAAGGTGCTGCGAATTCCAAAAAAGATGACACTAATGACCTTCTGCTAATGCCACCAAATGTTCGACTTCTTGTTCTTTCTTTTTTGCTGCTGCCACGCATCTGACACGGAATGATGCCCCAGCTGTGCTTCCAGCTAACGAGAAAGCTCTCTCTCTCTCTCTCTCTCTCTCTCTCTCTCTCTCTGACTGTCTGTCTTTGTCCAGGGTCAACATTAATATTTGAACAACGTACGCGCTCTCCATACCACCACCAAGCAGACCACAATCCAGTCCAAGTCCATCCGATTCCGACTCGATTTTGGTTCTGTTTATCTGTTTGGCTCTTTCGTCCTGCTGGCTGTTGTTGCTGATTATTCAAGGATCAGAGCCACAAACAAAGCACATGGCAGCCAGCAGCACCAGCAGCACCAGCAGCGGCAGCAACGCAATTTCTTCACACTCTGCGGCGTATAAATTTTGCTAAAAAAAAGAGAGAGAAAAAAAAAAAAACAGCAAACGAAACCCGCAAAATCAGCAAAAATTTTCTAGTGTAAAAACACATTTCGCCACCACCAAGCAGCCGGAAGGAGCGGCCACCATTCTCCTCTCCGGCGGGCGCTCTAAAGGGGGAGGGCGTGGCAAAATATGCGGCGTACGTGTTAAGTGGCAAACGTTTTTCAGCCAGAATTCCAAAAACTGAAGCCCTGGCATAGCTCTGAAGCCCAAAGCTAAAGCCGAGGCCAAGTCCGTCAGTCAGCGTCAGAGACGAGATGCGGACGCGGATGCGGATGGAGGATGAGGATGCGGATGGATGGATGGAGTTCGAGTCAAGTCACGAGGTTTTTGCCACGCATTTGTAAACTTTATAAATCAGTTCGTGTCGAAGCTAAAGTTGGTTCCCCGCGAAAGCAGCGTAGGGGGTGGGGAGGTTGGCGGCGGGCGGCGGGCGTGGGACCCCAACGATGCGTTGCGAAAATATTTCACGTTATTTTTGTAAATTGCATACTTTGCGGCGGTACGCTGTACGTTGATTCGACTGAGCTCTTCTTTTGGCGCTGCCTCTTCGCTGGAGAGACCATTTCTATTTGTTATACAGAGAGAGCGAGAGTGCTCTCCTTCTGATGACTGAAATGAACAGAGTTTGAAAGTAGCAGCTGGTTGCAGGGGCTGCACTCCTTCTAGGAATAGTATATAGTGCACTTCGTTATCATTTTTGATGATTGCTTGAAGCCTTGGGATGTTTTCTGCATCTTTATTGTTGGTATATTTTTGGGGAAATATCTTGAAAATGTATGAATGAAAAGAGCTGAGTTTCTACAGCCAGAGAAAAAAAGCAGTGGAATTTTTATATTGGCACTTGGATTTTCAAAATGAAACTAATAGAATTTTTGCAAGGGAAGAAATTGTAAAAGATAAGAGGTTTCACTTAGATTTTGACATTAATTTGAAAATAATTGACTTGAATATATTTAAAACATATATGATTTTTTTTCTTTTTTTTATTGACTAAAATAAATTTAAAATTTAAAATAAATATATTCCACATTTGTTCATACATTTTCTACATCAAACTAAATATATTTCCTTTCAAAATGAGCATATATTTATTTAATCATTTCAGGTGCTTTATATTTAAATAAAATAAATAAATTTTGCGTTTAAATCCTAAGGGACTTCTATTTAATTTCACTTTGTTTGTATTTATAAACCGAATGGGTGTTTTTTTTTTTGGCCCTGCGTGTGTGCAATCTTCTGTACTCCTGCCATTATTTGTTGTTGCTGCTGCTGTAAATCTTTCGTTTTATTTTCAAAGTATCTATAATTATAATCCAATCCAATCAAAGGTGTGTATCTTCCAAGCAATTAGCCCAAATGGAGGATTAATGCCACTCAATTTATGAACAATTAAATGCACACACAGCCATTATACAATTTCTAATCGAATGCCATTCTCTCTCTTTCTCTTTACATTGCAGGTATGTATGGGTTTTGTGACAAAATCAGATACCGAGTATCGATGCCTAATTGAAGCTATTAAATTGAGTAAGAAATTAAATACCTAAAAGCATTCAATGCGGGGTCCGATGAGAAATTTCATTGTTACAACTTTAATTAATGGCCATTACAGAGGAAGTAAATTGCTATGCTATGCAGAGCAGTCCATCCCCCTCCCCTCTGTCTCTCTGGCGTCTGTCGTCTGGCGACTGCTCGGTGGGTGGATGGGTGTGTGTGTGTGGGCGTGGCACAATTTCTGCTTTAATAAGCAATTTTTAATTTGCAATTACTCAGAGCATTGTGCGGCACACACTCGAGTGAAGCGATTGTTAAAATCAATTTTTATTGCAAATGCACACACACACGCGCACGAATTACGTATACGAGGCGTTGGACAAACAATCCACACCCCCCTCACGCCACCCTCAGAACGAACCACAATGCGCCAATCAATGCTCCACGAGTAAACGGGTGGATCCAGATTCATCGGATAAATGCATACAAATATAGAAGTTTAATAACTCTGGTGCTGCTGCTGCTGCTGGTGCCCGTTAACCATGGCTAAGTCGACAACTTGGTCATTAGGGAGCTTTGACCGAAATGTTAATCACATTACCGCAAAACGCTATAACTCCTTCCTCCACCATTCTCTCTCTCTCTCTCTCTCTCTTTCTCTCTCTTGGAGGCAACAATAATAATTATTTTGATCAGGCCAACACACACAGAGCAATAGAGAGATGTGTGCGTGTGGCGCATTGAAATAGTAAACCGCAATTTGGCTGCCGCCTGACTCTCATCGAGACCTGCTAACTAGTTGAAAATGCAAACACAAACCGAGAGCCGAGAACTGAGAGAAGCAAGAGAAACCCTCCTCCGTCTCCTCCTTCTACGCCTCCTCTGTTGCCACGCACCACTCTGAGGCAACAACATAATCAAAGTCTCAACTAAACCACAGGCCGCTCCACACACACACACACCCAGACAATCGTTGCCCACAAGCCGCTCACTGGGCCAACCCCAGCCACCCCACAAGTTGGGGTTTGCCTGCACTGTCCTGTCCTCTCCTGTCCTCTCCTGTCGTGCCCTGTCCGCCTTCTTGCCCCAATGTGTTAAGCGGAGTTCGATCTGCCGCATGGGTTTGGGGCATGGGCGTGGAGGTGGCGGTGGCGGTGGCGATGGTGGGGTGGGGTGGTATTCTCATATGGGGCTTACAGACCATAATTGTTGGCAAAGTTACCATTTCCTGTCTTTTGCCTACACTGAGCGAAACTTTCACTCAGGCAGAAACTTTGATTAGTTCAATCAATTGAGCAACTCAACTGTGAATAATACTCGTACTCGACGGACGACGCGTCGATAGTGGAAAAATGTCTACCCCCGCCCACTTATTAGCTAACTGAAGAAAATGTGATATGCAAGCGGAAGGAAATGAAAGAAAAGGAACAAATCTTTAGAGGAAACAGCTAGAAAGTTGAGGAATTGTTTGGTTTCGATATAAAATGATGATAATTATTAAAATTTGTGACAGTATGGAATCGTTCTTGCAGCAAAGAAGGAAAAAACTTTGAGGTCATTTATTTTAGGAGATTTTTAATAGCCTTAATTAAGAAAAAAGCCAAGAGTTGTGTTTGTAGCTCGGGAATTGTCTTTGGAGATGTTCCCGAACTTACATTTAGGGAGGGTATTCCTATAGAATATTTATTTTATTTTTATTTTTTAAATTATATTTTATGCATTTATATTTTATGCATTTATATTTTATTTTTTTATATTTATATATTATATATTATATTATATTTTATTTATTTATTGAAATATTTTCTTGTACCTTCCTTTTTTGCAAGAAATGTTCTACGCTGAAATGTTCATACCCTATGGTTCTGAGGCCCTTTTCGAATTCCTTTTGACATACCTTATCCCCAAAAATATCTATTAAAATGATTAAATCTAGTATTTACAGGGCCTTTAAACATCTAATTTGTAAAACTGATTTCTTGTTTTCCTTTTCTATAATTTTAATAATTTTCAACGCATTTTTATATAAATAAAATGCTCGTACAAATTATCCCTTCCAATACTGGGCTCTTTGCCATGTTTTGCCATTAAATAAAATACAATTGTTATACCTTTTCGTACCAGGAAAACCCCTCATATGACATATCCATAAAATGTAACCAAGATCTCCTTAAGTATTCTTCGAAAAATCTCAAATTATTTTCCCCGGGCTTTCCGGTTCTTATTGTGTATCCCACGTACGATTAAAAGATACATTGTGCGCGTGTGTGCGTGTGTGTGTGTTTGTCTGATGGGCTCTCATCGGCCGCCAGTTACAAAGCATCAAATCGATCGATACAAATTACAAAACCAACGTCAGGGCTGGGGGCTTTAGGGCTAGGGATATAGGATGGACCGTGGACTACGACCAGGACCTGGACTGCCACCGCCTGGACGATGCTGGTTGCTCTCGGGGGTGGTGTTCGGGGGTGATGCGATGGTGGTGGTGGTGGTTTATCCCCAGATCCCGAACTCCCAACTCCCTTGGCTTCCTTCCTCCCCCGTTTTGGTGCATAGTTGGCGCATTGATGGCTTCCATTCACATTCACATTCACGGAGAATGTCTCTCTCTCTCTCTCCTTCTCTGTTGTGTGTGTCTCCTTTTGTGCGGTGTGCCTCTCTGTCTCTGTCCCTGTCTCTCATGTCTCTCTCTGCTTTTCTCTTCCACTTCAATCATAACTGTGTTCAATTGTTGTTTTTATTACCACATTTTGCTTCACCTTTTTCCCAGGGAGGCACAGGGACAGGAGTTTTGGGAGGCAGCAAATTGGTTGGCTCTGCCTCTTACCCCGCCTGCTTCTCCCCCCGTCGTTATCCTTTGGCGTACATTTTATTCTTTTATTTTATTTTTTTGCTTTGTTTTTTGTGGTCCTTTATGGGGTTTCAGAGCCCCAGCAACCTTTGCACGGTGCTTATCTTGCGGCCTGCGTCTGCCCCTGTCCTCTGATGTCCTCTCATTTTGTACATGAGATTTTCCGCATGAGAGGCAGCCGCCACAAGCGACTGTGTGTGTGTGTGGGTGTGTGGCACGTGTGGGTGGGTGTGTGTGTGCCAACTCCTTTCTGTACCCTGCCCCGGCCCCGGCCCCGGCTTTGCAACAATTGCGCATAATATAAATTAATAATGCAACAATTGCATTTTTTTATGCTTCCACATCTCGCCCTCCGTCCACATTGTGTGGCACTGCTGATTTCATTAAATATTTTTGTTGCCTACCACTCGACCTCCTCCTCCTTGCCTTTTGGAGTGGGGGGTGTTTTTATTGCCACTGTCCCTCTCACTTTTACGAGGCTGCTGTGCAGACATGGGCATAACCATTAAGCGTGAGATCTGCAGAGAGAGAGAGAGTGAGAGAGGGAGAGGAACCCCGCCATCAAATGCATTTGGCATACTAACCGATGTGCCCCCCACCACACGCTCCTCTCCCCCTGCCCCTCCCCCTTTCGATTCTGGTTCTCCTTTTACGAGGATACCAGGGATAGCCAGAGTGCTGGGACCTGTGTTTCTTTTCGTTTCTCCTTCATCGTTTGTTTGTTCTATCAAATGTCGAACAAGATACGTGTTGGGTTTTTTTAATGGCCAACGATGGGCAATGGGCAATGGTCAATGGGAAACGAGATTTGTAGTTGGAACATAACTAATTACTTGAGCAGAGAGATTATAGTTGTTGTTCCTAGAGTTGTGAACAGAAGAAAACACAAGACCTAATGATTCCATTTCCAAGGATCACAGATAAATGGCAGGCGGAAAAGTAGGAACTTTTCATGGGAGCTACAAGAAAATTAAAGGAATAACATGAGGAAAGGTAATTGGAAACCGTAGAGAATCTGCTTTAAAAGGCATTTAAACAGTACAGGGTAGCGGGAGAAGGATTATTTTGATTGAAAATAGTATAAAAGGACTCCCACATTGGTGATTGAAGGGAAACTTTAAACAAAAATATGTATAAACTTGGGGACAAGCCCTCAAACGGGTTCCGCTCGATATAACCCATTATAATCAGTTTAGACTGCTAATAAATATACATATAATAAACCGAATGAATTCCAAGATTCAACCATCCATTGTATTCCCAAGGAAACTGCTCCACAAATTTGCTGCTCTCCCCAGGTGCCAGGAGAAGGAGTAGCCTCCTGCCAAGAAGTAGTTAACAATATAGTATATGGATACAACACAATATTTCGTACATCAATGAATCGCCAACTCCTCAATTCTCATTTCAATTAGCATTTGGGCTGTGCGCTCCAATTATGTGCTGCTCCAAGGAGCAGCCATAGCCTCTCTGGGCCATCTAAATGCCATTGACTAAGCAGAAACTACAATTTCTAACGAGCAGAAGATGGTCTCAGGGAGATGGGGAATAGCAGCGTGTCTCATTATCAGAAAATATCAATATTAATTAGTATGTATTACGTGACAACTGCTGGTCGGAGCAGTTGCTCTCTCTCTCTCTCTCTCTCTCTCTCTCTCTCTCTCTCTCTAGTTTCGCTAACAATTTGGCCATGGCTCCTGTGGATCCTGTGGAAAGCTAGCCCGTCCATAATTGTTTTCCGAATGTGCCATGGGAATGGGCATCCGAGTGCTGGATTGGGGACATGGAGGAAATCAACTAACCCGTCCTCGATGGATTAACAAAGTGATTGGCAACGAATTAACATTTTCATCAGGCCTCCGGCCATTCAGTGTTTCCGTAGATGGGTTGGGTGCGGGTGGGGGTGGGAGTTGACGTCGTAATCCATCATCGATGCCATTTCAGGGGTTGGGACTGGGGGCGGCACCAAAGGAGCTTTGAATTTTTATGATTATTATGTGCGTTGCGAGGGGGTTGTGTGTTGGGGGCTGTCCATTCTATAGATGGCTTACTATCAACGGATTTCGCTGTGTCCGCCATTTATCGCAACTCATGGCGCACGTTTCCCCATTAGTCTTTGAGTTTATGCCCCCTAACCTCCCCCATACCCATCTCATTCGTGCATCCCCCACGGTTGTGTTCTCTTTGTGGCACAGTGGGAGTGATTGGGAGTGGTGATCGGAGTAAAGGGTTAACAAAAAGGGAACAAAAATACTCATAAAAATCAAAGGAATGCCCAAATCAAAGGATTGGTCACTTAAATAGAGATAAACTAGATAAAAAATGGAAATAATCGATAAAAATCGATAAATGGCTATCGATTAGTATAGATCACTCCCTAGGAAAATACTCAGCTTTTTCAATCAATTTTTGGTACCCACTGTATCGCATTTCGTGCGGCGGGTGGCAAAGTGCCGATAATCATGACTGACTTCTACAAATACAACTCATTCCATGCCATGCCTCATTCCCCTTTTTGGAGTGGACTCCAACTCATTCCTCATTCCCCATTCTCTCCCTCTCTCTCTATCTTTGGCTGTGAACACGTTTAATCTGCTTGCCACAGATTTCTATCACTGTCATGGTGGCTGTTGCCATTGCCGTTGCCGTTGCTGTTGCTGTCATTGACATTGGCGACGTTGGGAGCGGACGCTGACTCTGACTCTGATACGCTGTCACAGTCGCCATCTCCGTCGCTGCCATTGTCCGTGCCCCATCGATACAGCCCAGGCTGTGCTGCGGCTTGAGCCTGGAGCTGCGTTGGGTCTTTTCGCTTTTTTCGCTGTCCTGCCGCTGCCTCCTTTTGGATTAACATCAGCGCCGATGGTCGGAGCTGTGCCGTTTCGCCTTTTTTAATGATACACAATTAGTGCGATGATAAATGGTCTGTCAAATGCAGCATCAACAGCAAGGAGCCGAGCCAGGCCGGAGCCAGCTTGGAGCCAGTCCTGCTCTTCCACTCTCCACCCTCTCCTCTCCTCTCCTGCTTCTGCTGTTTTGTCGCCCATCTACTTAGCCCGAAGCTGAAGCTGGCCCGCGCGCGCCTTTGTTGTAGTTTTGCCCATTGATATCGTCAGCTTTTTGTAGCTGGAAGTGAAACATCTCCTCCGTCAGATAGCAAAAAAGAACACGAGAGGCAAGAGGCAAGATAGAGAAGGGGCAAAAAAATAAACTAATGATGGCAGCATCCAGATATTGGATATTAATTGTTACAAATAACAAGATGCGCTCGCCACGTCCTGCTGCAGTTGGAGCCCTCGGCTGGGAATCACTTCGGGGGCGACGCCAAGCGACGGAATCAATTAAAATGACGGAAATAAATTGTAGACACAAAGTACATTGTAGCCAAAGGACTAAGGACTCAGACCGGACATCAGGGAACTATTTCTGATTAGCGTCCTCGTGCTCCCACCAAAAAGGGGGATAAGAGGATAAGGGCCATGAAATATTTCCAGCAGCAGCGGAAGGGAATACATATGTAGATGTAATCGATAGCCGGATAACTAAGGATACAATGTACATAAAGGGGCATACATATATATATATTGACAAGTGCTTGCAAGTGTACATACAATGAGTCATAAAATTGGAAAGGACTTACCCCCAGTGATGGTTGGCACAGGGCTGAGAAAAATGCCATAAAATCAATAGAGTTTTCCCAGAGATGATATCTTGAAAGAAGACAAATTCATGCATAGCAGTGGGGAGGGAGTGATATATATTATTGGGGTGAGCCTCGACTTTATGAAGACTCTGTCGGGTACTATTAAAACTTTCTCTTGCTATCATCAGAGATATCCAAAGTTTGGGGTGGTGACCTAGCGAATTATGATTATGGTGACCCCATTCGGCATTGATTTGTTTCATTAAATATAACTCATATCCTCAAAATCCCTTCTTTGTTAAACATCAGAACTTCCTAATAATAATGATTAATCAACTCAACCATTTAGTGGTGACCCCAACCTTGTGGTGACCCCGACATATACATAGATTTGACTTGTTTGATTAGATGAAACTGGCGCTGATAAGGGATTACCCGCGAAACGAACACCTACTCCCCATTCCCTTTGTACATTATTCGACAATTGCCATTAGGAGCCACCTTTCCTGCCGCCTACTGCCGCCTCCTCCTCCGTTAGGTAAATGCAAATGTGATGGCCTTCATAACTGTAAATTATCGTTAGCACAAATCAGGTTGCCACAACGGATACGGATCGTATAACGCGTCGGACAGACGGTATGTTCAGTGTTTGTCTTGTGATTCAATTGGGCTCCGACTGCCTCTGCCTGCCACATCAACGTCCAGAGGTCGGAGTTGGCGTAGCGGGCGTAACTTCATTTGCATGTTCCCTGACTATCGGAATAGCTGATTGTTTTGGGCAACGTGTGTATCGTGTAACGCACCCACCCGCATTGTTATCGAATAGCCAAATTATGTGGCAGAAGGAGAGGGCTGAGGCTGGGACTGCGACTGGGACTGGGGGTTAATTTTATGTACCATTCGGGGTGGATGCCATGCCACGCCAATTCTCTATCTCGTTTAACACTTTGAACTTTATTATTAGTTTTTGCGGTTGGATTTCGATTGCGAAAGCGAGTGCAATCAGAGCCGAGCCGCCGCAGTTTGCGGTGACCAATGTGACCCATTAATTTGCGGAACTGGAACTGCGATGCCAGTCATTCATCTTGCGATTGTTTGCGGTGTATTTTTTGTGGCTTTAAATATGAACCCAGCGAAGAGCAGAGAAGTGAAATATCGAATTGTGTATTGGTTGTTGTTCTTTATTTTAGTTTTTCGTTAGAGTTTGGCTTTCGTTATTAGTATTTTTTTTTTGGTTTGGTTTTTTTTCGCCTTGGGCATTGCAAAGAGTTAAAGTTAAGATTGTTTTTTGTTTAAAACTAGATCCAGAGCTGGAGTCTAGAATTCGAAGTAGGAGTAGTCGAAGGTGCCGAACTGGGCGTACTTCTTCTCGAAGTACTTGGCGAAGGTGTCGACGAAGAAGATCTTGACATCCTTGAAGTAGCCGTTGGGCACGAAGAAGGTGTACTCATCGATCTGGCGATCGAAGGGATAGCCGAAGGGCTTGCTGTCCACGTAGCGGGTGCCGCTGCCGACGCCCGACGAGTAGGTATAGTCGAAGTTGGAGAACTGCTCGTAGTCCTCGGCATAGGGCGAGACGAAGAAGTAGAACTGCATGGGCATGCCGGACTCCCAGCCCTTGGGCAGGACCAGGCGGTCGGGGAAGGCGCTGTGGGGCTCGCTGATGTCCAGGGGGAAGTCGTACTTGCCCTCGGTGGCCAGCATCACGTACTTGTACAGTTCCGTGTAGGTGGTGCGGTCCTCGGCGGTCCAGGAGAACTCCTTGGAGCTGCGCTTGATGGTGTTGGTGCCGACAACGAAGGGATACACGAAGCTATCGATCTGCACGAAGTTCTTGCTGTTGTACACGAGGGGAATCACGCGGCCGTACTCGTCGAACTTGGGTCCCAGGAAGACGCGCACGACTCCCTTCTGCACCTTGTCGGAGTCGATGGTGAACTCGAAGTCGAAGGGCTTGTGGTTGAGGCGGGCCTGGCGGGCCAGCAGAGCCTTGTCCCACACGAACTCACCGTCGACGAAGGTCATCTTGTCGTTCAACAGGGTGGTCACATCGAAGTCAACAATGTCGTAGTAGGTCACCAGCTTGCTCACGCTGACATCCTTGATCTTGATGCCCTCGTAGACGAGATCCTTCTGGGTGTAGGGCTTCAGGTAGTACTTGAACTGGTAGAACACATCCGTGAACTTCTTGTAGAAAGTGTAGAAGAAGGGATCGCGCATCATGGTCTCGAAGTTGAGGAACACGTTGGGGAACACCTCGAAATCGTAGAAGTCGACATCGGCGAAGTACATGTGCGACAGCATGTAGAAGTAGTTGAAGAAGTACTTGTCGTAGGTATCGACATTGCCCTGCAGGTAGTTGCCGATGAACTTGATGGCCTCCGGCTTGCGCAGATCGATGACCACACCGTCGGCGGTCTTGTAGAAGCCGGTCTCGAGGACCTTGTACACGCGGCTGAAGAAGTTCTGGATCTGGTTGAACATCTCGAAGTTGCCGTAGGTCTGGTAGTCGTAGTAGTTCTTGCGGTAGCTGTAGCCGACACCGTTGTAGTAGATCAGCTGGGGATCGTAGCCGTACTCGATCTGTTTGTACCAGAAGAATTCGGGAATGTCACCGTAGCCGTTGGCGAGACGCTCCTGGTAGTAGCGGGCGAGGATCTGCTGGACATTGTAGATCCACCACTCGCCGCGACGATCCTTGTCGAGTCCGAACTCCTTGCCGTTGAGGAAGAAGGCGTAGTCCATGTTCAGGTAGTACCAGTAGGCGTTCCAGCCGAGATCCTCGGTGAAGTAGGACAGCTTGCTCTCGGCGTTGAAGAAGTCAATGTCGCGGGTGTAGTCGACGGGCATGTAGAATTTCTTGAGTCCCTTCATGATGTCGACGTACTTGGGGTCCTTGTTGAAGGTCTCGAAGTTCTCGCGGAGGAAGTACTTGTCCTCGACGTACCATTCCTGGTCCAGACCCATCATTTTGTACCACTGCCATGTCTTCCAGTCCTTGGTGTAGAAGTAGAAGTTGTCGCTGAATTCGCTCACGTCCTTGTACAGGATGTCCTTGTACTCCTTCTCGTACATGATCAGCTTGCTGAACACCTCATAGTCGAACTTCTCGGCCTCGTACACGAACTTGCTGTTGAAGAAGTACTGCGGGAAGATCTCGTAGATCTGGGGCAGGATCAGACCCTCGAATTCGGGCTTGTGGATGACGGCGAGGGTCAGAGCATAGACGAACATGCCCTCATTGACGTGGATGCGGGCCCATGCCACGTTGTGGACGAAGGTCTCCCAGTCGTTGGCGTAGTAGAAGAAGTTGAACAGACCGTAGGCCTGCTTGTGATGGGTCTTCACCAGAGAACCGAAGAACTCGCCCTTGGGCAGCAATGCACCAAGTTTGTAGGACTCCCAGAATTTCTCCATATAGAAGTCGAATTCCTGCAAGGACAACACAGGAGCATGGTCAAACAGTTCTGCAAACAGAAAGTGATTGTTGCCTTTTGCTTACCTTGTACTGGGCCTTGTCAACGATCAGCTTCTGTCCCATCTTGATCCACTCCTCGAACATCAGGGGATCCTCGACACGGTAGACCATCTCGAAGAGGAACTTTTGCTTCTCAAGGAAGTCCTTGTCGGCAATCTTCACCTTCTGTGTGGGCACACTGAATGCGCACACACAGCCCACAAGGGCCAGTAGTACTAGGCACAATTTCATCCTGGATTTTCCTGTCGCTCCTTCGCTCTTTGTTTACTTCAACTGCTCCGGCTTTGGTTCGCTCAACGACCAACACCTAAAGTCTGTTGTCTGATTGCAGTCAGGCCGGTGTCTTTTATACCCCTAGAATGCTGTTCAAAATCTATCGATCCGTATGCTGCTTGATCCCCATGGCCCCCACAGCACTGTCCGTTGCACCATATCAGTCGCAGACAATGCCATCAGCATAGCCCATACATAGCTGCTGCTGCTGTTGCTGCTGCTACCCAAAATAGCATCATATCATCCAGGTCGCCTTATCACCACCGTCGGATGCTGTCATCGCACGAGCGAATCGACCAAACGGACGCTTCTGTGAAGTGCACGTCAGGTGCGATAGCATCCGTGGCACTGCTGCTGCGTTCGCTATTGTGTAATTGATTATAATGCTGATGCGGTAGCGCCATGATAATATTTTATTGGATTATTATGATCCGTCAATGACACTGGACTTTCACTCTCTGGGCTATGGCTGGGCGCAGCTTCTGTTGCCGCCTTCTGATATGATTTATGCAAAGTTCAAGTTTATTTTCGGTGCGCTTCAATCTGAGAAATGAATCTCTTGTTGTTTTGCAACAGTAGCATTGCACGAACGCATTAAATGAGTCTAATATGAGATGGAAAAAGCATCAGAATCAGCAGTAGACATTCTTTTTTTCCCTCTATGGCTACATCAGAAATGTCTTCAACTAAAGTTATACCATGCCATATATGCATTGTTTTTGCTTTTCACTTTCTTCTTAATACCTTCGTTCAATCTGCTAATTGTTTGATGATTATGAAAACCACACACGCATAAACCCTTTCTGCAGGCGCCCTGTCCTCTGCCCCCTGCGCCTGCCCCTTGCATTCAGTCAATGGCACTCGAGGTTGCACGGTTAGTTAACTTTTGCCACCGCAGCACAGCACCTGAAGGAGTGAAGAAAGAACTGCAGCAAAGTTGTTTTAAGGAACATCAGCAGCACCTCTCCACCCACCACCTCACGGGTTCTGGTCCCGCCAGGACGCGAAAACTCACTCAAAATAAATGCGCAATTAATTTTCATGGCAAAAACTCGACAGGAACTTGGACTAAAGGTTGAGTGGAGTTGAGTTGTGGGAGTGGGATTTGGGGAGCACGGAAATTGTTTCCTGCTACACAACTTTTGCCATTCATGGGAGAAAAATAATAATAACAAGCTGCTTGCTGGCTTGGTTCGTTCGTTATTCTGGCCAAAAGTCCATAGAACTTTGCTTAGAATGGATGCAGAGAAAAAAGGGAGAAGGCATCGAAGGACTTGTAATGAAAGCAGTAACCGAAGTAAGCAGCAACAAAATATTCTTTTCAATAAAAACAAGCGTGTGAAATATTTATCTATATATTATGTACAGAAAGAGGAGTCTATGGAATATCAGATATCCTATAAAAAGGGTATAAAAGCAAAACAGGGGTATATTAAATATGCCAGAAGAATCGCTAAAAAAGTACGAGTATATATTCTTAAACAGAATCGATAGTCGAGTCGATATAGCCATTATTTTGAAGGTAAGAGAATACTCCAAATAAAAAATAATAAATAAAGAGTATGATCCAATGGACTAAGAGATATCATCTAATAGATCTTTGAACACCTGGCTTTTGTGGTCTCATAGGGTCATGACACGTCTGCCGCGACTCGAAGCGTTTTAGTAGGGTTTTCCACTTCTTTTTTTTTCTTGACTGAATTATGTACTTCCTCTACAAATTCGTTGGTTAATAGTAGGATTTCTTGTAAGAAAATCCTCGCTTTCCTTTGGCAGGAAATTGAAAATTTTACAAATTATTGTGTGTTCTTTCTGTACTTTTAATTTTCTTTGCTGAATGCTGGATTCTGGGATGTTGGGATGCTGTGTTTGGGGTGCTGCAATTCTTAATTTATTGTATATTTTGTGAGAGTGAGAGAGAGAGCTTTGCTGAGTGAATATAAAAATGAAATCAAAATATGCAGCGGCCGCAAATGAGCAAAGTTTTCTTTACAGTTTTCGCCATTCCGTTTCGTCCTTATTTTTTGTATGTTTTGTTTTTGTTGTTGTTGTTTTTTTGTTTGGCCAACTTCAGCGCCAAAGCTGCAGAATTTATTGCTTTTGAAATGCGGTTGCGCATAAATGTGCAAAGGAGCAACAATGGCAATAGGAGGGAAAATAGTATGAAAATAGGAGGAGGAGGAGGAGAAGGAGGAAAAGCTGTAACAAGCTGCGGTCTGGAATGAAGTCTGAAATGAAATGAAAAATCCTCGCATAATTGCAAATGCGTGAGATATTTGCCAAATGGTGAAATTATGAAAATGAAATGAGACCTTTTCCTCTCCCGCCCTACCCCCGTCCAGGGGGTGAAAATCTTTTGGGGCTCTCTCGCGTATTTATTTTTAAGTATTCCACTCAGGTTTCGGGCCTTAGAGGCATTTTGACGCCTCATTTTTGGGGGTTCGCCCAACTATTATTTGGATGACTTGCTGAATTTTGGGTGGTAACTTATTTTTCTGCCTTTCACATTGGAAATGACTTTGATGGGGGGCATTTTTTTAATCAAAATACTGACCTTCAGCTCAAGCTCTTATCTGCCGAAACCAGGGGCAAGGCGAATAGATAGTGGACCTAGACAACCCAGAGACACGAAACTATTAAATATTCGAATATATAGTATAATTTTTCCTTTTGAATTATTCAATTAGAGTGTTTGACAGCTTATTACTTGGGGGTCAGTGACCATTCTATTAACCACAATTATTTGTTAATTAATTAACGTCATTAAATGAATGTGAATATAAATTTCAATCAATTCAAGTGTTTCTGAATTGATTTCTTTTCCATTCGTTTATTTAATCTGATATTCGAGACTTTTTAACCGACAACTAATTAAATCAATAGCTTTATAATTTAATTAAGTTTTAAACTGGATAAAATCAATTGAAAACCAAAGATAGTTTTCAGTATGTTTTTTTTTTGCGAAAAAAAAAGAAAATTTAGAGCGTAATTTAATTGTGTCTTTAAGAGTGTTTCTGTGCTTTCATAACTAAGGGAATTTTTGTCATTGGTCTTATCTGGGGTCGAGGAAAGATTCATTGATTAGGTCTGTTCCCAAAAGATGGCAAAAGGAAGAGTATGGGATGAAAAAATCATTTCAAATTTCGTTATAGATTCTTTTGTCAAAGCATATTCCCCACTCATATGTCCTCAAAAGTGCTTCAATATTATAATCTCTCTCTCTCTCAAATGAATTCACAAAGCAATTTAAAATTCTCTGCAGAGACCACCAGACCTAATGCAAACAGACCGAAAAGGGCTTTAAATCAACATCAAACATTCATTGTTTGATGGAAGTCCACAGTATAAAGTGCATGAATATTTCAACCCAACCACCGACTTGCTCACCGACTTCCCATCGACTCTTCATACAATACGCAGAGCAGAGCCCACATAATTGAGTGCTCTTTTATTTAACATGCAAAATTAATGGCCAAGCTCTACATGAATACAATAAAACTATTAATCAATAAGCGCTCATATGCCACCCGGATGGTCGGACGGACGGAGTCTGAAGTGGAGGGAACCCTGGAGAGGGGGACTCGTAAAAAAAAAAACGCTAAAGAAAAAGAACAAAACTTTTTTTTTGGCCCACTTTATACATTTAATGGAGTTTGCCAAAGCAGCACACAGCAATTATATTTTAAAACTTTTTCCATCCGCATGAGCAATGAGCAGTACAATATATTGTTCAGATACCCTTCCCTTGCGGAGAGGAGGGTATTACGAAGTTTTTGACACAGAAAGTCGTTCTATGGAATGTTTTCTAGAATGGTTTCTATCAGATTAGACAAACATTTTGCGACTGTTTACCCTCCAATTGTGATAGGGATGCTTATCTGTTGAGCTGCTATTATTATTATTAATTTTAAAGCATCATTAAAGCAATTATTATAATCCAATAATCTTTTTTCTTTTGCGTTTGATATAAGGAAATATCAGAATTGATATGCAATGATGCCTTCCCTCATGGGAAAAACTCTTTTCAAAAATTCTTATAAAGCCAAATTTCTGATTTCTCATGGGGTATATAGGGCTTCGACCGCCACAGCATTCCCCACCGACTCTTTGTTCATTTCCCTTATTTTTATTTTTTTTTTTTTAGAGGCCTGTCGAAGCTGGCTTTAGTTCGGCCAAAGATTCCAGAGAAAGTCCGCAGCTGGAAGCGGGTGCAGGGGAAAAAAATGTACACGAGTATATCCCCAGCAGGGGGTGGCAGGGCGGGGAGTGGGGGCCAGAAGTACAATAGCGCAAAGTTTCAAGTGGACTCGCATGTTGTGGATCGTAAGGAAAAAAGGGAATTGGTTGGTGAAGGGAGGGGCAGGGTACACTGGTCGTTGGCATCTGCTCAGCGTTGTGGCACATATTCCACTTTTGTCTTTTATTGCCTGTTGTTGGACTCTCTCCCGCTTGTAGCGCAGCTTGGTTTCGACCGCATCTACCCCCTGAACGCCCTTTGTCCACCATTTAACAGCCAGCTTGTACGAGAGCATTTCATTGTTTTAAAACAATGTTCCCCCTCCAACTTGGTGGCGCTACTGACTTTGATTTGCCATCCCGTTCGCACGCCCTTTTATTAAGAACTAAGGTCTTTAAGGTCTTAAAGCTTTTAAATACTTGCATATAAAATATCAATGTTCTATTAAGTTCGTCTCACCTACGAAAGCTTCCTTGGATTAAGCTTCTGTGTTCTAAGCAGTTCGTGATCTCAGCAGCTGATAATAAGACGAGTTTTTACTGCCACGATCTCAACGTCCTCGATAGTATAGTGGTCAGTATCCCCGCCTGTCACGCGGGAGACCGGGGTTCAATTCCCCGTCGGGGAGAGATGTTAGAATCTTTTTCTTTCTCTTTCATGCTTATTTGAATATTCCGAACCCTTTTTAAAGCAATTTTTCTTGTTGTTTCTTCTACAAAATGCCCCTTCAAAATTGCGTTGAGAGCAATAACAATATATCTTTTTGTGCTAGAAATAAGAATAAATTGTTTTCCTTAACCCTCTGTATCCCCAACACCACCGAAAGCAGTCAGCAAACAAATTAAGGTGAAACTAATAAATTTTCAACACTTAACAAAATGCAAAAACAAACCGAAAAAACCCCCAACTTTTGCCAAGTCCCCGCCACGTGCCAGTCCGTGCCACGGTTGCCCCAACCACGCCCGTGCCCCAAAGGCACTTGAAAATGTCTGGGTGTGTGCTCCTTCTTTTTTTTTGCTGGCTGTCGAGCACATGGCGAACCTTAACAAAGTTTCACTTGAAAATTAAGTTGCCTTCCTGGCTACTATGCGAATTCAATAAATTTTCCTCAGGCAATATGTGTGGGTGTGTGTGTTTGGAAAAGCCAAAGAGAAAGAGAATGAGTGGAGAAAACAGGGAAAACAGCAACAGAAACAGCCACAGAAACAGGAAAAGCGAGAGCCAGAGGAGAGAAAAGTTTGTACAGGTTCAGACGCAATATGAAGACCACAGAACGGAACCCAAAAGCAACACCCACGCACACACGAACCCCTTCCTCTTCCACCCTACTACCCCATCTACTCGTGGCATAAAATATTTAACGGCCAAGGGGGCTCGCTCCCCCCTTTTGAAACAGTAAAATTTGAGGCTAGCATTGAAAAAGTGCGTCCCAAAAAATGTTTTCCTTTCTGGTTCTGCAGCAAACAATGAAAGTTCGCTCTACTCATTTTCCGCCATTTGCAGCCTGTGTGCTGAAATGCAAACGAAAGGACACACAGGCAAAAACACGCACCGACACCTGCGGCCAGGGTTGCCAAATACACAAAAAAAAAAGCAATACCATATCGGAGCAAAAGGGGATCCGAATCTGGGTTACAAACTTTTTCAAATTGCATTCTGTTGGGTTTTTTTTTTACCCGTCTCTGCTGCTGCCCTCAAAGTGAATTTATGCCAACGCGAATATTTCCATTGATTTTGGTCTTCTTTATTGGTATTTTTGCCAACCCCTCCCCCATAAAACCCCACCCCAGAGGGCCATCCTCCCACTGTTCGCATCTTAAAATGTTGTTACAAACGATATTTTGTTTGTTTCTTTACCTCCACACCACTCCACTCCACTCTACTCTCTGCCACTTCGTTGTTCCTGCCACTGGCAAATAAATTGCTGGCATGATAAAAAACACACTCCCAAAACTACCGAACAAAAAAAAAAACCAACAAAACGAACTGCATAAAAACCAGCTGCAACGGAACCAAGCAAAATGGCAATATGCACACAGAGGACAGACAAAGATTCGGTTCTGTTCTGTTCGGTTCCATTGGGTGGACCAGTGGCGAGGACGAGGACGAGGACGAGGACGAGTACGGGTACCATTCGATTATTCATTTCGGTTGACAGCAGTCGCCTGGGCAACCCAGTTGCATTACTTCAAATCGACTCCTAATGGCTGTTCAAATTGAAAACTAATCAGGGAATTGAATGAGTTGCCATGCAATTGGGGTCCTCGAGCAAATGCGATGAGAAAGCGCTCTCGAAACCGTCTGCTAATGCAAATAAAAATCAATACCAATGCAAAGGAAAAGTTTCAGGAAAAAATTAAACCCAGGGGAAAATGTAATTGATAATAATCCGTATCCAAAAGATAGGTATGATAATAGAGTAAAGTACCAATTGAATTCCATATAATGATAGATTTAAATAACCTGTATTTTTCCTATGTATATATGCTTTGTCGAAACAAGAAAACTAATTCGATATTCGTTTCTGTATCTTTGCAGGTGTGTATCCAAACATAATGGCGCTGTAAAAACTTGAAATCCTAAGTATCCTTTCAGAATCCTATACCCCGTAAACCTTAAAGATTTCCATCGAATCACTCTCGAGCTTTTTTATAGAATTGCAGTATTCCATTCATCAAGAGTCCCGGTCCGCCTCCAACGGACTCCGTTTCCAAGGTGAAAATTATTGAAATATTTGCCTTTGTCAAACGCGGCGGGCGCACCTTTGACATGATGGAGCAAAACGAGTAAAAAGAGTAGACTTCCCCCTTTTTTTTTGGCCGAGTAGCATCTTTTTCATGCCCCCTCATCAGGTCCTTCTGCCTCCTTCCTTATCATTGTCTTTGTACGTTTTCACTGGCCTGAGGCACTTTTATCTTTACTCCCAGTTTACTTTATATCTTTTGTGCTCTTTATATCTTTTGTATTTCTGCTACGTGCGCCGTTCGCTTGTTTTGCGCTTCCCTTTTCGGTCCTCCACCACACGCCGCCCAATGGCAGGGTAAATTATAAAAGCTTCTGCCTCCTTTACTGCTCTCAAAGCAAGCGTTTTCCTCACTTAAGACTTTCGGCTTCATCGGCTTTGCGTTTAAATAAATAAAACGCTGCTGGAGAGAACTTTCGCCCCGACAAAGCGCTCAGCAGGCGGAAACTCCTCGCTAAGACCCGGAAAGGACCTCGAAAAGCCACAAGTAGTCCAAAGGATCTATAAATATGCTCCCACCCAACAACCAGGCCACCCACCCATCAACACACATGATTGGAATGATGACATTGACGATTTGAATGCTTGAGAGCGTCCATAGAAAAACAATCCGAAAGGAAACGTCTGTGCGATATCCTTTCTTATGATTTGATGGACAATTGAAGTTATTGAAATATTTATACAATTGAAACTATACTGACGGAATGTTAGTAACAACCAATTAATGTAAAACTAAACATCTTTTGGGGATTTCAAGTGCGAAAGGATTTTAGACAGAATTTATCATAGTTTAATTTGCTTGACAAAATTAGTGTAACATTAGTAATGCCATGCACAAAAAAATCTTTTCCCTCACGTAACAGAAACATCGTTGGGAGGAAGATTTCCTGTTTCTATAAGCAGCTCTTTCCTTAAAATCATTTCATGAAAATTACTGCGTGTAAGCCCCATTTAATGAACTCGACTTAAACGCGAAATTGGGCTACGAAATGGTGAGGCGCAACCAACTTAACTCCGTACAGAAACCAGGTGGCAACGCCAAAAAGACAATTGAAAAACTAATCTCTAGGCGTTTTTACAATCAACTGGAATAAAAAAAACAAAAATTTAGGCAAAGGAAAATATCTCTTCAATATTTGATTCTCTGAAAGATTTTTGCCTTAAATTTTTGGTAGAGAAAAGGCTTTATTTATGAAATTTAGGGAATCCTCTTGCACAACTTTTATGAATTGCATTTCCAATGAAAACTGAGATTTTTTTTGTGGGCTGTTATTGCCATATTGTGAAAACTAGAAGCCTGCTTCAATGAAAACCAACTTTGAAAAGGCTATCCCCTTGACTAGGCGGACATTTATAATCCCATGGACACCATCCATGAGAGTTCCATCCCAATGAGTGTAATCGTTGGCCCCAATTCGTTGGGGATGCAGATGCATCGATGGAAATTGGCAGAGGGTTTGGATGCAGGGCTGACAGTTACTAAGTTAAGCCCTACCCGTCTCTCTCTCTCTCTCTCTCTTTCTGTGTGTGTTCCTGTCTCTGTTTGTATTTGTGGCCAGGAGTAGTCCTCCTGTAACGTAGTACCTGCAAGCGCTCGATTTGACATGACCCGCTTCTCGTGCACATGTGGATGAGGACGGAGGATGAGGATGAGAGGACAAGCACGAGGACCGAGTATATGCGCGCGTGCCATGTGAACCACAAAAGCCTGGCAAAGCTGATTCTGCTCCTGATGCGATGCTCCTCTTTACACTACAGGGCCAGCGTCCGTTTTATGGGTCATTGGAGCAAGCGTTCAGAGGAGCGGACATGATGCTCTGACTGGCATGCAGGCAATCATTGGGCCCAGCCCGGCAAGGCCCGGGCCGGCTCAGGACGAGTTGATGAAAAGCCAGCGAGCGTGCAGCGACATAACCTACATGACGAGGCCAGGAGTGGAAGAGGACAGCCAGTTGAGGGCTCAGCCACGTTAAGATGAGCCAGAGAGATGTCTGGTTGACAGCCAAACGGCATCATTAAACACGAACAAAGTGCCATACTCTTTCGGCGTCATCATCATCAGTCGGAGCATCAGTTGGCGATGCAAAAGGGGCGTGGTTCGGGCGCTAGGTGGGGGGGATCTGGGAGCATAAACTTTAGCACGTGCTTACGACTCTTTCCCGCTTTCTCTCTGGCACTGCAAGAAATTCAGAGAAAGAATTTCTAAATACCCCAGAACTTTCCAGAGAAATGTTCTGCCAGCTGTAAGTGCATCACATGCTCGTCAGAGTCTTTCGTGCCAGGAATATCTTAGAGCATCTGCATCCAAATTGGATGCCAATTTATAGGGCGACTGCCAGTCATTGTTTGATTGGGTGCGTGCCCCAGTCAGCGTTGATCAATTACACGCAGCCCCGTCGCCGAAATCCATCCTTGTGGAAGGCAAAGGAGAGCCTCTCGTGCTCATATTTGTGGCGGGTCGCAGCATATCATTGTCACTGTAATAAGTGACGCGTGTGCTTAGTGCATACACCTGAGTCCCGGGACCTCCTTCATGCTTTTGGCCTGTTTGCGATTCATTCATGCGTGCGCCCCGGTCCTAAATGGATGTGGGTGTTGCCTGCACCTGACAGCAGACCCCCATGCCGTACCTTGCCTGAGCCTCGGCCTCGGCCTGTGCCTCTTGCCTCCTGCCTCTGCCTCCGTCTCTTGGCCTCGTGTTTGTTTAGGCACATGTAAAGCACATCTTATCTGAGCCATGTCGCCCCCCAGGAGCTCCAAGGATTATGCGAGTAAACACATGCACAGCAGCTAGCTGTAGCACAGAGTGGCATCATTCAGATTCTGTTTGTATAACATATCACGTTCCTGCCATGGAGAGGCAGGCACCAGGAGTACGAGAATTATGAATTTTTAATTTCCCAAATTTCAAGTGCCGCCCAAAAGAGTGAAAGTCTCATAAGGAAAGCTGATGAGTTTCCCGTGAAGAAGATATGGAAAGGGTTGTTCAGTTTACTTTTAGGAAAAGTCATAACGAATTGATATCCAAGACTTTATTGTGCGGGAAAAAGTGCCGTGCCCGGAAACAAAGTAGAAGTTCATCAGCATCAGCATCCAACGCGTTCTTAACATCGTTCCGTATAGCATTTAATTTAACATATTTCCCTCGATGAACTTTCCCCATCAACTTGATCCACATTAAACTTGATATGCCATTCTCGTAAAGGCAGCGAGGTGGTGGCCCCGCCTCGGTTCACTACGGCTACGCATCCTGAGGCACAAGTCCTGTTGGCTGTGGCGGAATTCTTCAACTTTCGCTGGGTTCTTGCCCTGAAACACCTGGGCAATTGGTTACGACAATTTGTTGTCATTAAGGAACCAGACTGTGGCGTCAAGTGATGCACCACCAAGCCGCAGCACCAGACACCAGTCTACGGGCTGCCACGTCGTGGTCCTCGTCCTGGTCCTTGTTGCATCGCTCGTAATGAGTGAACGTAGCGCGCATCCATTGCGGGCGAATGCACAAAGGATATCAGGACGCCGAGCGCGAACGCGAAGAGCGTAAATAAATGCAAAAATAATACAATAATAATTAAAGCAGCATAAAATACAAACGAGGTCCTGGATGCTGGCCTCCCTACTCCAGATGGAGGCTCCTGGAGGTTACATGGTCTGCTGTACTGTCTGTAGTGCCTGGTCCTGGCGTTAATTGCTGCATAAATGGCGTGTAGTTCATATCCTGTCACATTTCGTGGCATCCGCAGGACATGCGGAGGCGCCCGGTTCGCTCTTACGGCCTAAATGAATTTAAAGGCCTTTATGGCTATGGTTTTTCGCCTCCCCCCCCCACCCACATCCTCTGAACATTTCTCGATTAATTTAATTTTATTCGAAGCACGCACTGCACGCGGAAAATCAACGCCAGGTGGTGTCTTGTGCCGCACAGGGCTGCATTCTGCATTATCATTTATTTATATTAATTTGTGCAGCAGTCGCCCAACAAATTCTATGCCCATCTCTACAATAGATTTAGTTTTTGTCTATTTTTCGCAAATCTCTGCGCAGTTTTTTCCGGTATTCGATAAATTGTTGATGAATTTCCGATTGTAATTGGAAAACGATTTGAAATTTTAATGACGGGCAAAAAAACAACCATTTCCCCAAAGCTATTTATTTGCGGTTCTCTGTTTTGTTTTTATGTTTTGGTGGATTTTTCCCACCCAAAAGAGAAAATATGTGGCCGGCGTGTCGTCTGTCATCAGACGAGGCGGTGAATAAATTTGATTTGGTCAAAATTGTTTGCATTCAAAAAAAAAGAGGGAGCGGGGGACAAAAAAACCATATCATGCGGATAAAATACGCAGAAAATTCCCCACGATTGGGTGATGGTTTTCAATGATTTTTTTGTCGCATAATAATCGTCGGGTGTGGGGGGCAGAATATTTAATAGTATAATTTGTATGATTTGTGATTGTGATTGGTCTTGCGGCGACACGACAGTCGACAATGATAGAATGCAAAAAGGAGAGAGAGCAGTGGGGTAGGGTAGGGGGAAAGCCAACGTTTTTTGGCCAGAATTAATCGATAAGTAAGCGGATTATGTAAGCGATATCTAGCGCGATAAGCAAAAAGGAGATCCCTCTGGTGTCCGCACTGGATTATCTTTCGGGGGATTAAATATTAGACAGCGGAAAATTGGCAACTGGGGGAAAAAAGGTAAACAACACAAACCAAAGAAAGTCAAACAAACATTGCAGTTCCAGCTAAGAGATGATACATGCCCATCGATGGGAGAGGAAGGAGACTGCCTTCCGATAAGCCCAAGGATGGCACAAGGATGATAGCGGAACAGTGTCCTTCAGTCCAGAGGGGCATTCATTTCTGATTTCATTTCGGGCTCCCAATGATTTTTTCATTCTCTGGACTGCCTTTTGCCTTTTGCCGTTTGCCTTTCGGGTGGCTCTCTTGCCTCTCAATCCATCTCTCAGGCCTGTCTGTGCCTCGTGCCTCTTCCTGGCGACTGGGCTGCCTTTTGTGTGTCCGATTCGGTTTCGGATTCCGATTCCGATTCGGATTCTGTCTGGTCTGGTCTGGCCATTTGATGTCCTTCTCTGTCGACCGTTGGCGTTCATTTCAATTAAATGCAAATCTCAACGAGGATTTTTTTCTCGTTATTGTTGCCTTTTTTCCGCCTTTCTGGCAGGAGATGGCGATGCCGATGGGTGGCTGTGGAGCGAGGTGTGTCGAAAGTCGTGGAATGTTTTTCACGCATCGCTGCATTTTGTTTTCCGGCAAGTGAAGCCGCTTTTCCTTCTACTTCTCGTTCTCGTTCTCGTTCTCGCTCTGCCTTTCTCTCCTCATCAGACGCTCCTTGCCGTATTTTCGTTTCCGCATTATTTTTTATGACGGCATCCAGGGATTTTTATTTGGTTACCCCCGGGGCCTGGTCTGGACAAGGTGAAATTTTACACAATAGAAATGTTCTCTCTCTGTGTGGCGCTGGATAAAGATTATTTTATTTCCTGCAGATACATTTTTGATGCATTTTAAAGCTCAAGAATATGTACTGGCGATGGTGATGGGACTGGAGCCTCTGCCGTAAGTTTTTTCTTGCACCGGAAACTTTTATTATTGACAGACTCTCGACTCGACTCTCTCTAGTATATCTCTCTTGGCAGCACTAAAAAGCAGCATTTGGCTTGCATTTTTGAGCACGGCTCTTGCATTTTTAATGTTGCATTATTGTCTGCCCGTGCCACGCCCCGCCGTTGCAGAGGGTCTCCACCTGGAATGGTCATCACACCATGTGTCGTCGGGCGTGAAGGATATTTAACGCTTGGCGGTTGATCAAGAATTCTGCAAGTTCTCGTAAAAATGAAAAATTCATTAAGAAAATATTTAATAATCAGCTTATTTTGTCCCATCCGACTGGCTGGCTCCTCTTTTGTGTAATTTGTGTAGGAAATTGTCGAGGAAATGCCTTAGCACACAGAGAGAGAGAGAGAGTGCTGGTGGTTGGTGCCTTTTCCTGGCTCCTGGTCGGAAGTTGACCATTAAGTTGGTTGGTTCTTGCATGGTCACGTCTCGCAAGTCAATGTCAAACACGGCAGGACTCGACTCTACGACTCGACGGCTCTACGACTCTCCGACTCGGCTCTCGGCGCATTTTGTAGATTTTTGTACGTCAGGAGGTGGAATTTTATTTTATTTTCTGTTGAATTTGCATAATTTCGAGCAGAACAGTCAGCGACGGTGCAGTCGGTGGGTCCCAGGTCCAGGTCCAGGTCCAGGTCTAGTTGATTAAAGTGATAGACTCTCTGTTCTGTCAGGGTTCTTTTCATTTTTATTTTCCATTTCCTTCTACTATTTTATTTTTTCACGTTTTGTTCAGCTGTCCAGCCGTTGTCCTTTGTTCAAACATATACATATACATATAGATATGGGTATATGGGGACTATGGGGACTATGGGGAAACCAGGAAGTGGATCTGGGACCCCTCCATGGTGCTCCATGGACCCGGTGCCTGGTGCTTTTTTGAGTTTGCAGTTGACTTTTGTGCAAAGTCAAGGTAAATATTAGATTTTTGGTTGTGGCAATTTTTCCGCTCTTTTTCCAGTATCTATGAAGAGGGTTGGGGCGCTCACCCTGTGTGTGTGTGTGTGTGTGTGGGTGGGCGTTCCACCTTGTATTGTATGTAGATATAGGTAAAGTAAATATTAGCTTACAATTTTGGGCTTACAAAGTTTTTTGGCCAGGTCGACAAAAAGGCCCGCGGTAGCATTAAACAAAAGTTGGACCTGGCCACATAAAGCATGCTCCAAGGGGCAGGCAGCAGGGGCAAGGCTGCGGCAGCAGAGCAACAAATGAGAATGATTATCATGCAAATGATAATGGAAGGCAGCTCAGAAGTAGGGGGGCTAGGAGAGGGTATATTGAATAAGGTAGGGCAGAGTGGATCTATAGTTACAAATTGTATAAGGAATTGGGGAGGAAAAGGGACTTGTTATAAAGATATCCTTCAATGGTCTTTTATTATGATATTTTAAACATATCCCTCAAGATGTAGAGTTCTTGCAAATTTCTAGAAGACCACTTCTGTATCCTTTAAGTATTCCAAACATTTATCTATCTATCCATCTATCTCCTCTGTTTTTCTCTCTTCTCCTATCTGTTATACCTTTTGCTTATATATTTTACTCACTGTTTTCCTCTGTTTTCGCTCTTCTCTTGTCCGTTACACCTTTTATTTGATGTACCTTATATCCTTCTTCTCTGCTTTTCCTCTGCGGCTGTTGCTTTTCTTCTTCTGTGTCCATCTGTCTCTTCTCCTTTCCCTTTTTGCCCTGAGACATTCTTCATGTTTTGTCTGCTATAATTATTTTTCCATTCTCGTGTTTTCCTTTGGCGACTTTCTCCAGCTTTTGTTTTCCTTTCCTTTCCCCCTTTCATTCTTTCTCTTCCGTCTTCCGCTTTTGTTACTTTTAATTAAAGCAAAAAATAACAAAAAAGCAAAAATGTCGCTTCATTTGTACAGTTTTTCTCTGTACAACTTTCGCTGTAGTTGGCACCACACTCGACTTCACTGCGCTCCTGCACCCCTTTTCCCCTCCCCTCTCCGCCTTTTGGGGCGGCCTCTCTTTAGAGAGCCCTGGCTGTTTTTCCCCACATGTCCCACGTGTCACGTTAAATGTCAAACAAACAAAAGGCTGCTTCTGTCCCGCGCATAAAAGCTCCTTTTTTTTCTACCCATTAATTTTAGTATTTCGCTTTTTCAATTTTTTATCCACGCCGCCCCATTGAAATGAAAAGTGGGCGTCCGCGAAAAAGAGAGTCCAAATGTACTTTCAATAACCAGGTAGCATCCCCCATGCCCCATGCCCCCCATTCCATGGAAAAGAGCATCGAATGAGTGCAAAAAAAGCGAGGAGGAATCACCAACTTTTTCGCTCTTTTGAGGTTGACCGAACATTTGCTGTTAAAAGTTAAAAGTCCTCGGAAAAAGGGAGGAAAAAGTTGAGGGAAACTCCATACACACACACACACACACGAAATGCAGGCAGTGCCACAGATCACACTCTTTATACAGACAGTTTTTGGAGGCGATTTTCCAGCAGCTAATGAATGTTTATAATGAATAAAAGATTGCTTTGATCGGCACCCATTGGGGAATGACATGATTTGCCTTCCAGAGAGCATCACCTTACATTGTAATCCCTTGTGGGGGGGACGTGACTCCTTCTTTGTTGCTGTTTCGGACAGACAGATAAACCGGCTACAGTTTGTGGCAAGTGACAACCATCAACGTTTTTGCCCCCATCGTCATCATCATCATCATCATCATCACAGTGGGTACAAAAAGTAAATGCGAATAACTAAAGTAAACAGCTGACAAAAACTTTACTGCGTCCTCCCTGAAGGACCACAGCATCGGATGGGGGCCAGGGGGCAGTGGCTGTTGCTGTTGCTAAACGGGTGGCTATTCTTTGTGCTGCTGCTGCCCGCCCGCATAGCCCACTTACCCCCCTAACCCCTAAACCCCTTACCCCTGACCGCTTGCCCCCAGCCCTAGTCTATGGAGCTTTTTGCATATCAAGCTAGAAGGATCTCCACTCTCCAGTCACCATTTCCATTCCCAACTTCTGCTCTTTGCCTTGTGCCGCCCCAGCAGCTGCATTGTTTTCCTGTGCGGCGCCATTTTGCAGCATTTTCCTACTCCTACTTTCGTCCTTTGCTCCTGCTCCCTGTTTCTGTTTATCCCTCCACCCCGCCCCTTTTGCTTTTTCCTTTCTTCTCAACTGCTTTTTGTCGCCTTTAACGCCGGCTAATTGCCTAATTAGGCATTTGCATGCTGAACCAAAACCATCTCATCTGTCTCCCATCTTCCACCACCCACCAACCACCTCCCCACCGCACGACCTAACTCATTCGGATTCCTCCCCGTTGGCCCTGTTGTCTGATGCAAATTTTGTGTATAACTTTTTCTCCTGATTTTACTTGCAGGTCCCGAAGATATACTGAAGTTTCTGGGAAACGAAAGTGTCGTGGATCACTTTAAGCTCGTCACCAAGGATGGCAACAGTCTGCTCATCGGTGCAAGGTGAGTTTTTTCTATAAACTGTATACAAGAAATGGATAAAAGATAAACCCAGTGGAGAAGGAGGGTACCGTAGGGCAAACCCCGACTACCCATCCTATTCCAAAGTACCCCCAACCGATACTCTATCTTTCTTATCGATACCAGAGATGTCAGTGAGGAATACTAGCTATGGAATTTTATAGACGTCCCCTTTTATGGGGCTAAGTCACCTGCTGACATCTCATGGATAACATGCAACAGTTCATGGTGCAAGTTTAGTCCCCATCATGTCTCTTCACCAAACTCCTCCATAATGTCAGGTACTTGGTGGGACAACCCTCGTATATTCGATGTAAGTCTGCTCTGAAGCATTTGTTTAACACGTTTAAATGAAAACTCCTGAGAGAAAAGAGGAAGCAGAGATTGGAAGGAGGATATGCAAGTGAAAAATTCAAATAAAGCAAACTTCAATTTACTTTCCGCACACATTGTATTTGATTTAAGTAGAAGATACGAGTGGGAGTAGCAGTACGAGTGGCAGTAGGAGTATGTTTCCATCTACCAGGATATACTCGTACAAACAGGACCAACTTTCTCGGGGCCAAATATGAGATAGAAGATGTGGGATGGTGGGATGGTCGGATGGGTTCCCGTGGCAACTTTGATTTTGCAACACCGACAACAGGAAAGAAAAGGCAAGGAAAGGGTAAAAGGAAACGAAAAACTTTTGCAGCAGGTGCCCCTAAGATATGAGGAAATGTGCTAAAGTTTCTAGTAGTTCCAAAGACTTAAAGGGTTCCCAAGGTTGTCCGGGGGGGTTGGCCAGGGTTGCCAGTCTGTGTGTGTGTGTGTATCTGTGGGGTTGTGTAAATTTTGTCGCTGCCAGAGACCGCAAAAGATGCTTACTGCAAATTTAGGGTTTGCTGGGTTTATTATATTCCGCACAGACAGACACAAACACACAGAAAGACACACAGATGCAGCTGGTGACACACATATTAAAATGTTGCATACTTTTTGTGTGCCCAGCCAGACATAATAAACTTGCCTGCCCTGTGTCTCTATGCTATCTAGGATCCTAGGAGCGTAGGAATTTGTGTGGCAAAGGAATGCGTGCAGCTTGTAAGACAAGACATCAACACATACGCGCATGCATACACCCTAACCCTTTTGGCCCATTGTCTACCCGTTTTCTCACTTGACAGTCTTCTTTCGAGACTCTAAACTGAAGGGCGGAGATGAGAACGAGAGCAGAACTAAACTAAAACTTTGGTAAATAGTTTTTGTTTTGGTTATTTAATATTAGCGCGGGTTGGACATCACACAAAAATTCAAGAAATACATACATATATGAAAATTTAAGGAAGGAATCGCAGGCTAGTCTTGAAGATTGAGGAATCTTTCAATGAATCCATAAAACTTGATGGTTTCAATGGAATGAACAGGCAATCGAATCGATTCGGTGGGGTTCAGTATTTGCTTCGTTCGGTCTGTTAGAATCACCATCTCTCAGCATCCCCATTTTTACTGTGTCAGAGTCGAAAATTTCGGTTTTTTTTTCTCGCTCACTTTCTATTTGATTTGCTGGTAGAGAGATTCAGCAAGTTCTACAATTTTTCGCTGGGCTCTGACATACATATATGTGTGTATGTATAGCGTTTCTATCTTCTATGCTGCAAATAAAGCAATGATTTCCCAGAAATGATATGCTTTATTTGTCCCAAAATAACTCGAGTGCCTACTATAATAATTAAGCATTAAGCATGAACAGCAAAGAGCTCTTTGAAAGCTCTTCCAAATATTGGATGTTGTGCGAATGAAATGCCAATTTAAATTCAATCTTGGAACACGATTTAGTTATGAGAACTTTAGCGACCTTCGGGGCTCCATCTTCGTCTTCGTTTTTCGTCGGTGGAACAATTTACAATAGAAAGATAATGAGGCAGCAAAATGCGAAGGCATAACCAAAGCAGGAAAATTAAGTGAGGTCCCACACACACGTGCACACACAGACATTCGAAACGAATTGCTTTTGTGTGTGTGTCAGTGTGTGGTGGGTGGTGTGTGGGTGGATGCGGGTGCGGGTGCGGGGTGAAGCTTCTCAGCTTATTTTTTTCTGCACGCATGAACGAATTTGTATGCCAGCGATGTCGTTGCCAGAGTTGCCACTTACGTGATTAATGGATTTTTAACAAGTTCCACACACACACACGCATTTCGAAAAAAGAAACGCACACACACACACATACACTCACATATATCCACTTATCAGACCCCAAAAAGAGTCAAAGTAACCGAAAGAGAACCGAGCACCGAGAAGCGATGGGGCGACTGTTGGTGAAAGCCAAAAAGCGCCACGTGTGCACGAATGTGTATCTGTATCTGGGCGTGTATGTGTGTGTGGATAGGGTTTCGTGTTGTGCGGAATACGGGAAGAGAGGGAGTGGAAATCCTGGAACGGGCCTGTGGAGCCCAACTAAACTAGGATGACAGGCGGAAATGCGAATGTGACACGCGTTTTGCATGTGAAACGTCATGAACAATGTAGAAGTAGAAAAAAATAGAAAATAGGCGGTTTTATGCGTGGTTTTAGCTTTAGAGATTAATTTGTAGAATGCCTAAGATTGATTTGATTGCAACGATTATTATTTAAACTCCAAATTTTTGGACTTTATAGGTGCAGGATTTTGGCGACTTCAAGCAGATGTTTTTCTTTGTAATTTAGGAAGAAGATATCATCTCTTTTCTTTGATTACAAATTCCAGATATTCGTACAAGTGGGAATATAGTCGTAAATTCTTAATTTCAAAAGTTTCTAAGATTCCCAGTAAGCATTTGCCCCACTTATCCGCTTCGATGCGAATTCCTGCCTTAAACTTTCGACTCATTATTGTAATTGTTGTTGTTGTTGTTGTTGTTGCCTTGTATCTCTGGTGACACTTATGCAAATTATCGGGAAATTGCTGTCTTAAATAGGGCTGCCTCTACTCTTCCCGCTCCTCTCTAAAGCAATGCCTAGGCAAATCGGTGGCCCGTAACTCAACGGTAAATGTTCGCTCCAATTTCGGGCTCTTTCTAGTCGGATCTGCAGACTGACTTCCCCTTCCTGGCCGGCTGCCTAAGCGCTCAACATGAAAATTGGGTTAACACATTAAGATGGAAAATATGTGGCAACCGTTCTTTCGGTTCACTCCGCTCCATATTCCATGTACGTTCCTCCGTTTCCTTCTTGCTGTTGTCGCTGTCGTTGCCCCGCGCATTCCATGCCATTCCATTTCCCGATTCTCCATTCCCCATTCCCTTCCTCCATTTCTCAGGTTGGCAGGCAATCGAATGAATCGCGACAAAGGCGGAAATAAAATTGCTAAACGAACAAAGAAAAAAAGAAAAAAAAAAAAAAACCATTCTGTTGCCCAACGGTACGAGTACTTGATTCATTCGGCATCTCCTTCTCGCTCGCCGCCGTTGTCCCTGTCTCTTTCTGACGCTCTTCCCTGTCGCATTCTGCATTCGGGTGTGCTCTATACGTCAGCCTATCTTTTGGCTTTTAGCGTCTTTTTCAACGCAAGTGAATGCGTATGGCTCCGAGTTCACGGTGGGCCAGGCACGGCCAAAAAGGGGTGGACATTTGATTGAAGATCATGTAAAAATGCTGCAGTAATTTAAGGATCCAAAGATTGATGTTCAGTAATTTTAACTGGAAAATAAAATTATTTAGTTGTAGAATTAATAAATATATATTTATTTTAGTCTTTACTTTAGAAATCTGTAGTAGAAATGTTCCTTCCCATGATTTAGCAGACGAATTTTCTTCAAAAGGTTTCTACGTGGAAAACTTACAAATTATATAATTTATATAATTATTTTATTTTATCTTACTATTAATTAGCCAAGTAATGAGAAAATGGCTGACAACGCATTAAGTAAATCGAGCATTTAGATCTGCTTTACATTGTTTCTTTATCACGCATTCGAGTACGAGCCAATTAATGAATGTTCCGCTCATTCGAAAGTGCTGATCGGTGTCATGGGCAAAGAATTTCCCAATTGTCATGCGCTAAAATTCAAACATGAGTAAGATGGTATTTGCTGCGTGTCCTCTCTCCCTAATAATACTGCGGCAAATGATTTGCCGGGACAGCTAGTATTTTTATTAAAATTAAAATATTTTTTTAGGTCAGTACAACATTTTTCTCCCCCAAAATCTCTGTTCTGTTCCACTGTCACTGGCTTGCATTTGGCAATTTCAATTTTTGTATGCAATTTTATTTTTTGTCGACAGGCGCCACTGAGGATTCTTTTACACTCAAACACAAACACGTTCATGGTGGGGTGTCCATCTTTTATTTCATTTCGTTCTTGTTCTTCTCCTCTGCGTCAGGCAGGAGGATCTGTTTGTGGGCTGCCTGCCGCCTTTGTGTGCAACCGCGCAACAATCATTTTTGCACCGCAAATTCATTTCCGTTTGCGCTCGTTCCCGTCTCTACAGGCGGGCATGTATGTGGCATGTGGCTGCGTGTCTGTGCAACAAAAGTCCGCTAATTTCGGCGGTGTTTTAAGCGCCACTCTCCACTGATGGCTTTTTTGTGCTCGAAAATTCCATCAATCCTCGGCTGCAAGTCATCCCCGCCACTGAACGGTTCGGATTGTAATCAACGGCTATCGTCCCATACAATTAGCACACTGAAGGATTCCCAATTGAACTGTTCAGCCATGTCCTAGTCCTAGTGCATGCATTCAGCAGGTCGTTGAGTCGTTGACTCGAGCCTCTATCCGCCGTTCATTGTTGTCCGATGGCCATTGTCTACGCCTTGGCTTGGTGAAAGATATTGCCCAGCAAGAAATCGAATGCACAATAGGTTGAGTGCTTCTAATCGTTAGAGCCCATTTTTTGTGTGGAAATAGGTTTGCGGAGCAGAATTTAATGTACCAAAGACGTGGCATTTGCCATTATTCAAATAAATCGACGAATCAATGGCGACGAATAACCAACAATAATCGAGTAAATTGAAGCATTTCAGACACCAAATAACAATGGACTCCCCTGCATAATATACTTCATTCTCTGGCTCGTCCTCGCACGAAAGGATATTGCATTTGCATCGATTTCAATCACAAAATGCCTGGGACTCATTTGGCAAATGGAAAATGTCATGGCAGAGAGTCAATTCCATTCGAATAGTCGACCAAATTAAAATTGACCCAAGGAGCAGTTAATATTTTATGTGGTCTGTGGAAGGTGGCCGGGGTCGTCGGGGTTAGCGAGGGGTTGGGGGCTTAATCATGCTTATGAGACCACAAGCATTGAATGATGAAATGCAATTTGCTTTGTCATGTTTGCCTGTGGCCGGTACCGAACCCATCCATCGCTCTATTGCAGACATCGAGTGGCCAGGGGGCACAGGTCAAATGCCACCACCTGGTTAACAGCTCTCTCCATGTGTGAGTGTGTGTGTGTGTGCGTGTGTATGCGCGGTGTGCTGCAACTGCAACTGCAAACTGAAGTTGTGGCGCTCAGTTGATGTTTGGAGCTCAGTCACAAGGCAATTCACATTTGGGTTTTTGGCATTTGACAGTTTCGACATTTTCCTGCCCCCTTTTCCTGCATGGAGTGAGTGACAGAGGGTGAGGGGGATCCACTCTGTGCGTGTGTGTGTGTGTGTGTGTGTGTAGTTGGTTTGTTGCACAAAAGAAAAACCTTGGTCAATAGCATGGAAATTTAAACCATCAACTGTCCCAGTCGCAGTCCCATCTAGGGATAGGGACGGGCACACACACACACACACATACATGACATCCCGGAATCCTCAATCCAGAATCCTGAATTGGCTTAGTCAGCATCATCGAATGATGGTGGGGAGTGGTGAGTGGTGGATGGTGGAATGGAGTTGATGCTGAAGCCGTAACCCTTCCAGAGTCAAAAAGTCAATGAAAAATGACAAAAGCTAAGTCCGGAATGGTGATGGATGTGGAGGGTGCATCGCTTCAATAATTTTTTTCCTGCAATGGCAGCCATTTCACAGATACACATACACGCACACACGAACGATCTGAGATACAGAGAGATGCAAATGGCGGCGACAAACATAAATTTCCCCGCATGGAACGCTTTGGGTGGTGGATAGGGGGTGGAACATGAGAAGTTTGCCTGATTTGCTTAGCTTTTCAGAAAAGCCATTTACCGTCCTGTCAGCCTCCGTTTCAATCCATCCTTTTGCCGCATCTGCATCTGCATTGGCATCAGGCATTGGCATCAGGCATCGGCAGCAACGCATCAGTGCATTTCTCTGGTGGGGAGTGTTCTTTTCTCTGATTGCCTCTGGGGGTATTTTCTTTGGTCGCTGACGACGTGTGACATTGAAAGTTGACTGGCACTGGCACTGGCACTAGCAGGACTTCATCCCCTAGAAGAAGGCCGGATCGGGGTCACCACAACCCCAGGTCACTTCCTACCGTTTTGTAGAGGTCCCCCCTACAATTTGCCATCTCAATTGACAATGCAAAGGAAATTCATGGAGAAGCAAATGTGTTTTATAGATAGCCATAGCCATAGCCATGGCCGTAGCCTTTTCTTCTTAAAAGATTGAGGTACCAATCGTCGATGAATGCCTTGGGCAATTTGGGTACCCTTTTTAGAGGCTGTTTGAATTCTAGATGGTAGGGTATATAATCTTCGCTGCTTTGCCTGAAGTTTTATTGCCACAAAAACTTATATTCAAAGTGCTAAATTTATGCACATCTGCATTCGTCTTTATTGGAATCGCATTTGCATTTGCAAGAATTGCATTCTATATTCAAAGAAATTTCCGCAAAATAAATTCTCGCAATTCTATAGCCGACATTTTTCGCATTGAATAAAACCCAAGCGAGTGTGCTCAATAATCAGGGAGTGGCGATGCTCGTATAAATTTCAGAAATTAATGAGCAAAGCCAATGATAAAAAATCCCAAGAAATCCGGCTCATAAAATTTAATCAATCATTAAGGTGGCAGAACCTGAGCCAAACGGTTGGGGGGCAGAGGTTTTAATCGTGCCTATAACACGATAAAAGCGTTATGGATTGAAAGAATATCCCTTGCTTGGGGTTTGTCTGCGGCTTCTAGTCTGATTCCCAATGCCTGCGACCAACGTTGCGTATGAGTAATTTGAAATCTTGTTTGGCTTTTCTCGATCTTCGTTGGGGTCGGGTCTAGACGCAAGCCAAAGGACTTCTGCATTGTATTGTGTATTGTGGGTCAAACCACAAAAATGGCGGCGGTAGCGATGGTGACATGAATTTTATACCCTGCCCCATGCCCCATGCCCCATGGTCCCATCGTCTTGCCTCGTTAAAGGTGGCTTTCAATCTATTTTATGACAGAGCCTCTCACACACTTTCTCCACTCTTGCACTCTCTCTTTCGCCTTACCCAGTTTCCAGTCCTATCTCTTGCTCCTCTTTTTTCTCTGCTCTCCTTTGTACACCCTCTTCGTTTTCTCCATTTCTGAGAGCTTGTCGACCACAATACTGTTATTTATGTGGATGTGGCTTTTGTTTTGCCGTTGCCGTTGCCGTTGCCGCTGCCTCTCGGTTGATATTTGAAAAGGGTCGGATCCTGGTCCTTGGCCTGCGGGTTTCGCCAATGCCATTTGTTGTCCTGATGGCTGGCAACGCGGCTGATTTGTTTGCTCATCGTTGGCCGATTAAAGACATTGCCCACAGAAAGGAGACGGTTTTGAACGAATTTAAATTTGTTTGTCAAATACTCGAAAGAGTGCCAGGCGCCTACGGGTCGAATCCTGCATGTAAAGGGATTATGAAGGATTATTTTCACTAAAGGGCAGCGGTATTTATCGCTTAAGACATACTTATAATCCACTCTCTTTCATCATTTCATTTAAGATACAAAGAAATTGTTTCGAAGGCAGCTTTAAAGCTGCTTCATTTCTATATATTTAAATTCGAGAATTATCATAAATACCAGGCTGTGCCACTTGAAAGCGTTGCGCATTTTG
This sequence comes from Drosophila miranda, assembly GCF_003369915.1. NCBI lineage: Eukaryota > Metazoa > Arthropoda > Insecta > Diptera > Drosophilidae > Drosophila > Drosophila miranda. Next base: position 9,010,223 of record NC_046677.1, on the reverse strand, counting down.
CATTTGGCTGGCTCATTTTGAGGCTGGCGCCAAAACCACGAATCATTTTGAGGTTCCATGGCACTGCCGCAAACCGCAAATATTTCAAACCATGGCCAGACATCAAATGCCTTTCTATTCGCCCCCCAGCCTGCCCGAATGATGCCCGTTTTTGCCTGATTTGCCTAGTTATCGTTAACATACATATATGTATTTTATTCATTCCCGCATGTATGTGTAGATTGTGCAAACTTTGTGCAATTGCATCCTGCATCCTGCATCCTGTAGAGGTGTATCCTGCTATTAGCCCCAATTTTATGTTTCATTTATTTTGAACGGAATATTTCGCAAATAATCGCATATTTGCTCTAAGCTCTTAGGAGGAATTTTAAAATGGATTTGATCTATGGAATGCGGAAAATCTGCATTCATTTTGTTAATTGAAAATCGAAAAATATTTTAAAAATCCAATTAAATAATATATAAAACGAAATTTCTAGTTCTCCTCTTGAGGGGAATAGAGAGGCATTTATTTTCATAATAGAAAATGCAATTTATAATGATTTTTACAGAGTTTTCTGCTTAAAATGTTTCAAAATCCCTGCTTTTGAATTCAGAAAAATTCTGTTTCTGATAATTTGATAATTAAAAATACTTTGAAATATCAAAACTCAATTAAATATTGATTTTTTCAGAATATTCTGTTTAAAATGTTTCGAAATCCTTCCTGGGGGCGCTCCCAATTTAACAAATACTCGTAATATGCTTTAAGCTGTTTCTGATAGCAGTTCCCTTTTGGGTTCGCATAAACTCCTATATAGTATCTATTTCTGTGAAATTATGTGCAACATTCGCTCTGTAACATCATCCTGTTTTCTGTGCTGTGCTGTGCTGTGCTGTACTGTGTGCCTCATTATCGCCCGACGTTTCAGCCCGCCCTAAACATAAACGTAAACGTTTTCATAGCGGAAGCCCCTCTCGCACACACACAGGCATTCGCTTTTACACTATTTGCCAACTGCATTTAAGCTGAATAATAATAAACTGGCAAAAGCAGCAAGGCAGCAAAGCAGCAAAGCAGCACCGACAACGGGATAACTACTCGGCGCTATGGATAGCTGGTAAATGTGCAATGGCGGCAGCATCGTACAAAACACGAGAAAAGCACTGAAAATCCTTGCGTAATCGTTGCGTTCGCTGCTGCGGGGAAAACTACTGCAACACACACAGACAGAAACACTATGCCGTGTGGAAAATATTTATGAGCTCGGTTTTCACGCCAAATGCGTTCTTTAAAATGCTCGAACATCCCCTGCCCTAAGCCCAACCCCATGGCCCATTGCAGGCTCCAGAGCTTGTAGCATCCCCCCAGGCTCCCTCCCTTCCACCACTTGCCGCTTTGCCATTTTCCGCGACATTTTCACAAAACGTTGCATTGGTTGTTGCACATTGCAATAGTCTGTGTGTGTGTGTGTGCCTGTGCGCCTATGTGTGTTAAGCATTGCGTTAAAGTGTTTATGTGTTTGTGTGCATTAGAAGCCAACAAGCGACATCACAGGAGCGCAACATCGACGTTAACAATTTCTATACTCTTCGGCCCCGACATTTGTGTACGTACATGGAATAAACTTTGTAGATCCTAGAAATAGGAGCAAATAGAGGAGTAGAATAGCAGCCTCAGAAGCTTCCAAAAGCAGTCTATGATCGTGTATCTTTTTGTGTAACTGTAGCGTATCTAAAGATCAATGCTAGCTACTTTCCACTTTCCATTTTCCGCCAGTCAACTGCGTTTTCCTTGGCTCTGTTGGCACCTGCTTGTTTGGACAGGACCCAGGACCAGGCCTTGTCCCCTTTATATGCTAATTTCGTTCAGCGCATTTTGTTATATGTACTACATACGACAGTAGGGGAGGGAGAGAGGCAGAGAGGAATGCAGCTGCTGCTGCTGCTGCTGATGTTGCACGTTCGTTTGAAGTTGCATTTTGCCGTTGTCATAATTAAAACGCGCTGCATAATTGCCAAACAATGGCCACATCCTGTTCAGCAGGAGTACAGGAGAGAGAGGGCTAACATACTGGCAAATGGCGAACGAATGGCGAATGGCTACCAACTTTGGCCCATGGCAAACACGAAATGACATTCTGCAACTTTTCTGCTGCTATTCTCTGGGCTCTGAGCAGCCACATACCAAAAAGTGCAAATTTGGGCGATTTTGTGCTCCATTCTGCAGACCAAAGTTGGATAATTCTGCTACAGAGTCGAAGGAATAGCTTTTGAGACTATTTTTCCTGCAGTTTCTAGGCGTAATTCTTCTGAAATCTATCCGCTCCAGTGGGGCCGATCTCCGCACCCAAAAAACAAATGATATTTTTAGAAACTACTCGTATTATTTGCAGTTTATCTTGGGGAGTAATCGAAGTGTGAGCAAACAATCAATGACTGAAGAGATACTACCATTGGCACTCGCATTCGCCACAAAGAGCTCCATAGCTATAGGGAGGGCCCTACTACAACAATTTGCCATTCTGTACACACAAAATATGCATATGCAAATATATATATGTATATTTATTTAAAATTTTCCGCTCTTTTTGTATACATTTAACAAACAAAAAAAAAACCCCCCCCCCGAAATTTGGAAAGTTTCGATAAGGGGCTGTCGTTTATGCTGTGGGGGGTGGTCCTTGCTGATTCCATGACACGTCAGTCATAAAATACTCGACCAAAGTGCACCCCCCACGACCACACACACACACGCACACAAAGTGGGAGCCACACGTAGCTGTGGTTTCAATAATCAATGAGTTGATTTTATGAAATTTTCCGTGCACCTCAGATGCCAGTGGTGAATGGGGGTGGAGGGGAGAGCGGTCTGGGGCTTCGATGTGGTTCCATGTGAGTGTGCAAAATTTTATTAACGAGAATTTTTTGGGGAATTTTTGCATAAATATCGCATTGAAGCTGACAGAAGGCTAAAAGGAAAGTAAAACATAGCACAAGCCATGCTCTGCCGCTGCCTGTGCCTGTGCTTTGTGCTGACTGCCATTCCTCGTCGCACTACCGACTCCAAAAAAAAGGTCAAATGAATTTTAATTAATATTTTAATTAATTTCCCACAAAACCCAACACCCAGCACAAGGCGTCGTCGGAACCGTCGGGACGGGCCGAACTTTTTTGCCAAATGAAAACCGAAAGGAAATCAGAAATTCTATTAGTGGGGAAAATGTAAACTTCTTTGCGTGTGTGGGGGGCGGGAAGGGACAAAATTCTTGTGGCTGATATACTCACGTACTGTACTGATATCCTTTTGTTTTGTTTTGTCTTTTGCAGAAATACGGTCTTTAATTTAAGCATACACGATCTCGCTGAGCAGCAGCGCCTGGTCTGGACATCGCCGGAAGATGATACCAAAATGTGTCTCGTCAAGGGTAAAGATGAGGTGAGTACCGCGATAAATACTTCTTAATTAAAAGGCATCAATAAATGATTCAAACATGGAAATAGTTCATTGTTCGGCCATCGATTTTGACGACAATTCGTGCCACTTTTTGGCACTTTCTTGTCCTTAATGGCAATGCTCTCAATTTTGAATGCATTTCCTGCACCTGGAATCCGCTGTTAGTAATCAAAATACACAATTATTTATGTTATTTTTTGTTGTGTGCTTTTGTGTTGCTGTCTTTATAAACTTTTTAGCACTTTGGCCTGGATGGCCTTGCAATTTCCATTCGCATTTCCATTTCGATTTCAACTTTTGCTGTTGCTTCCGTTGAGCGAGTCGTTGCAACGCAAGAAATGCGAAAACAAAGCAATAAAGTGTTCATTCTTTCCCACTTTCTCCCACTCTCCCGCACTCTCCGCCACTCTATCTGGCGTTTTTTATGCGCTAAAAACATGGTAAACTACGAGAAGCTAGAAAGAAATTGATTTATGCAACTTTTTCTCTGCTTTTGTTGTCCCTGTTTTTGTTTTTGTTTTCCCCTTCTTTGTGGCTAAGAAATCAAGGAAATTTATTGAAAACTCTTCGCCACTGCAGCAGTTGACCCATTAAGAAAGTGCTGGCTAACAGAGAGAGAGAGAGAGAGAGAGAGAGAGAGAGAGAGAGCGGGAGCGAGAAAGGGTTGAGAAAAGAGAGGAAGCGAGAAAATCAAAGCCCAAAAGCAAACATTTTGGCTTTCAAATTGGTTTTTTGCAACGCTCTTTCTCTCTCTCGCTCGCTCGCTGTTGCGCTTCCGTTTCCGGTCAAGCAAACCAAATGGCGGCACAACCCACACACACACACACACACACACATGCACAAAACCCAGCAATGAAGCACTGAAGGACGAGGTTATTCCCTTCAGTTTCCATTACCTTCCGTTAGGGTTTTTTAAGGGGGCATTCTGGTTTTGATTAAAACTTCTGTACTCCCCTTCTATGCATCCCAATGGTATGCAATCAAAAGCAGGTAGCTTTAGCACTAGCTGTGTCAGAAAACCAGGTGTTCAAGTAGCCAAACTACTTTAATACTTTATTCTGGCTTTAAAAATGATCCGATCGCAAGGATATTCTGCCTTCCAGTATATATGATCCTTCTCCATTTGCGGCTTATTCGTATCTTGCAAAGATCTTTCTGGATGACCTATGAAAGGGTATTTGAAGCCGAGTTTCTGCCCCAGTTCTTCTTCTTTTTGCATGCTCAAGTGCACTTCAGGCTTAGCTTTTTCTGACGTAATTAGCCAACACTTGTTGGCTGGGCGTGCCCCAGTCGGGGAATAGCAGCTCCAGCTCCAGTTCCAGCTCCAGCAGCACCAGCAACCACTGGGAGAAGCAAAACATTAGCAGGTGTAATTTGTTGAACTCAATTTGCTTGCCGACTGCTTGGGGAGGGGGGGCTGGGTGGCGGCCCCACCCACTGCAGTGGTGGTGGTTGTTCGTGTTATTTATGGCATCAAAAAAGGGAGGAAAGAATTAAAGTTTCTTTAGATTGGCCGCCGCCGTCGACATCCTCAAAGGGGGATTTGTGGCGTGCATGTTTGCCATTTGCAGCAAAAGGTTTTTCTTGCTCCAAATATAAATTGCAATTGTCGGCAACGAAAGAAAAAACCCAAAGACCACAAAAAGAAAAGTTCAAAATTTACAATTTTAATTAACTGACATTTTGGCTGCTAATTTGGAAGTCAAAGAAATGCTTTTAATGCGGAATGCAATTAGCAGCAGAAGATATATATCACGCTTCAGGAAGTCAAGTAATTAAGTAAGAAATTTCCCCAACATAAAAGCCATACTATTTATTACTCATTTAAGGCGCAGATCAGATTGTGTTTTGAAGTCGATATTGTGCGTTGTGTGTACACACTGTACACCACATGTCGGTGTCGGTGGAATGCTTTTCTTTCTTTTCCATTTTCCAGTTTCCCCGGCTGGCTGGAGTGGGTGTTAAATATTTAATTGATTGATTTTTTGCCGCAATATTTTATTAAAAACTGCGCAAACAACACTCATGAAAGCCACCCACCGCCCCGCTCTGGCCAAAATGAGCAATCAATATACGTATATATGTATCTGCAGGTATATATATGTATGTATATGTACATTCAATCCATAAACTGGCAAATGGCGATTCATAAAAAATGCAAGCGCGGCTGGGTATATTGAGCATTTCAGCATATGGCGGAAAAAATACTCGTAAATCAATTTAAAATATTTATTTTAATTGCTCAAGTCAAATATACATTTCGGGATCTATTCGGATAGAGGGATTGTTGTGGCACACGCTTCTTCGTTTAACTAGAACGAAAGGCGCTTTAAGCCTTCACCGATTGGACCGCAAATCATCTCAGTTGCCTTTCGGGCCATCATTAAGCGTTTGATTTGGTTTGCAAATTGTTTGGCTCTTTCTCTGCTCTCAGAGCCAGCAGAGGCGAGTCTGATGGAGGGATTGCACCCATTGTTCAATGGCTGAATGCTCCTGCATTTATGCAAAGACACGGCCAGCCCTTTCGGCCTTCGGCGCCACAGTTTCTGTGGCAGTGTCTAATCCAGGCCCACGCCCAGGCACATCTATCCGATGGACACACTCATTTATCTCACTTGTTGTTTCGAGTGCGGACTGTTTTCGGGCCGCCTCCCTGATAAATCATATTTGCCTGCTGGCATTCGAAGGCATTTTCATTTTTGGCCTTTTCCAAGGCTGCCATCCCTACGAAAGTCACACAGAAGCCACATAATTATGTGCCAGATGAGTTTTTGGAGCTGAATCTTACAGAGAGATACTGGGAATCCTTCCTCAAATCAAATCGGACAAGCCAGAAAATCAGGCAAAAGTAATATCTTGTCCCGCATCAATCACTCTCCCACAGCAGGAGGAGGGGCTGGAGGAGGGGGCAGAAAACTTTACAGAAAGTACCAGAAAACAGTGTTCTGTGGCTGCCAAAGCGCCTGCAGGTAGGCAACAATTTCGTTAATGACACACAAACACGACCAAGGACTAAGGACCAAGAGAAAGGCATGGGAAAAGCATTTTTACTTAATAATTTTTAAACATGAAAAATGAATGACAGGCCGAGAAAAGCCAGAAGGCAAAACTCTGGATTACATTTTGACTCGATTCACTCCCTCACCACCAGTAAGGAAGGGAGGTTCCTCCCAGTCCCCCAATCCCCCCCGGAGCCTCTCCATTTCATATTTCAAATTTTCAGACAGAAATCAATATTGGGAAATATTTTTTGGCCAACATTCCCCAGCCTTTTTGGTGGTCTCTCGCATATTTGCAAAAGCTAGTATTTTGCCGCCATAAAACGGAATAAAAGTATTTCTGGGCAACTAAACTAAACTGAAATAAAATGGAAATTCTTTTGACAGAGAACGAGAGATATTTCATGGGATAATGGTATGTAAAACTAAAAGCAAAAATTATTTATTAACCAGGCAGCGAACAACAACCGGCGCCAGCCGCAACATTTCGACTGAAAATTAATAAATTTTCCAGTTAATTGCATTCTAAACAATGTCCTCCCTCAATGTGTGTGTCTGCTGTGCGTGTTAATTACAACAGAAATAATGAGAGTACACATTGTCCCTCTCCCTTTTCCTGTAATTGTTTTGTTAATTTATTCAAGTTTATGCACCAACTGTGTGTTTGGTTGGACACACAGAACAAGGCCAAAAACATGTTAAATATTTCAAAACAATAAACTAAATGAAATGGAATGGAAACGAACGAACGAAGTTTGCAGCAAAACTGAAAAGGGAATGGAGATTAAATGGAGATGGAATACACACAAGCGAATAAATAAATATTTTTGTGGAGTAACTAGAGAAAGTGCGGTCCAAACTAAATTAAACTCTGAATCGGGGAACAATTTTAACATAATCAAAGGGCAAAATAAACGACAAGAAACTTTATTCTAGTAGAGATTGGGCAATGAAAATAAATGCCAGTTTTTTCTATCAAAAGTCTACGTTGCGTTTGGCCATTTTTGTGTATTGTTTAAATTCCAATTATAAAAACAAAATAAAACAAAATGAAAGTCTAAGTTTTATTAAAAATGATAAGTAAGCTAATCGAACTATTTTATATTATATTTATTATAATAAATATATATTATATTTTTTATAATAAATATATATTATATTTTTTATAATAAATAATAATTTTATTTTGATTTTTGAGTTTTTTTTTTTTTTTTTGATAATTAGGAAAGTAAGAATTAAATCAATTAAAATATTTCTTCGTTATTTTATGGAGTTTTCTATGATGTTTTTTCTGTTACAATAGTACCCCTAACTTCGCCCATAATATAACCCTTATCGATACTCTGATGATACCCTGACATAACCGATACTGTAATTATTCAAGTCTAATGCGATAAACGAGGGGGAATCCCATCAATGTGTGATCTAAAAGTAGAAGAACTCTTGCAGAATAGAATATAGAATATAATAAATGGTTTAAAGGACCCACAAACTCTGTCACACTTTCAATAATTCTTTTCTACAAGAAATCATACTACCACTTGGCACTTTTCATTAAAGTAACACTCACATCTTTTATGAGATTTATCAAAGAAATATTATACATTTTTGTGGCTTAGATGAGCCTCAGCTTTGACCAGAGCCACAAATCACCTTCGTATAAATGGCCGGAGAGCGTAATCATTGCCCCAATTAAGCAAATGCTGCATTCTGCATTCTGCATGCTGCATGCTGCATGCGCAGAATCTTGTGAATAATTTCCATTATAGTTTTGTACGTGTATGCAATTATTTTCATGCCCTGCCCCGTGCTGCAGCTGCAGTGGGGCAATCAGAACCATGGCATTGTTGTGGACAAGGATGCCAACGGGTGGATAGGCAGCATCGGCAACGACAGCAGCAGCAACGGCAGCAAATGACAGAAACCAAAGCGACACAGAATGTGGTATCAACATGGGCTGCCTGCTGGCTGGATGGCTGGCTAGTTGGTTGGCTGGATGGTTGGCTGGATGGTTGGCTGGTTGGTTGCTTGCTTGCATAAGAATGACAGCGAAAAACTGTGCAAATTAGTAGGCAAACAAACAAAATGTTTAAATATTTTAACGCAGAAGAGGAGCGCACAGTGCACGTTGCAGAGATGCAGAATGGAAACTGCTGCCAGAAGGAGGGAATATTGCAAATGATTTGTCATGTCAGAGTGCAAACACTTCCGGCTGTAATGGCTGCTGTGCTGCTGGGCTGCTCGACTGCTGGGATGCTGGGTGGGGAGGGGGAGGCGGCGGGCAAATGGTGGGTGGTTCAGGTGGTTATTCCTGGCAACAATTTTCCGCAACTATGTGAAAAGTTGTCATTGTCGTTGTCCTCGCTCCCTCCTTCCCCCGGACTATGCTAAATGGGAGCAAGTTACACATTTGCCTTTTAATATTTATTGAGTTGCAGGTGCCGCACCGCACCTCCCCCCTCTCTCTCTGTGTGTGTGTGTGTGTGTGTGTTTGAAGTGCATTCGTTACGCATTAAATATTTCAATTTGCAAAACATTTTTGCAAAGCACACAACGAGGGAAAGAGTTTAGTTCCAAAACACACACACACAAAGAGTGAGAGTGGGAGGGAAATATATATGTTGCATTCAGGTCAAGCCCTCGACTTGGGCCTGTGGCAAAAAAAAAAAAATTGGTAGAACCTCAAGACCCTGGCCTTTTGTGTAAGTTTTTCCATTCGCAATTCCCTTTTGCGCAAAAGCTACTTCGAAACGCCTCCGAGGGGTATACGTTTTCCGATTTAAAACTTTTAATAGAAGCTTTTAACTAAATGCTATTTTAGTTTAGACTCTGGCATAAAAAGAGAGCATCGAATGATTTAAAACAAACCTCTGTGTCTCTCAGCTGTCAAGAGCTCTTCCCTGTTCGGGGGAACAGCTTTAACAGAGCAACAGCGCTCTAAGCACCACAGTACAGTTGACACTCTCTCACCTCAGTACTCACGCTCTGGGAGACTGCTCTGACTGCATGGTGCTCTGCACCATCAAGTGGCCCATTCGATCCCAGCAAAAGGCTGTTAGGCGCGGATCCCAGGCACGAACGCAGTCTGTCTATTCCGTGAGAGGGTGTAACGAGAGACTCGATCAAAGAGTATCAAAAGGGACGAGATAATGAGAGCCCACGTTGAGCGTGTTCCTCTACGACGGTGAGTCCACAGTGGTTAAAAAGAGAGTAACAGATTAATTGGAATTTTTTCGCATACAATGATTGTCGTAGAGCTAGGGTTTTTGAAAACAAAAAAAATTGGTGCGTCTAACCTATAATTTATAACTTAACAATTCTCGATTCTTAATATCCTACTACTCAAGCATTCCATTCTGATTCCGTTTTCCCGATTCGCTTTTTACAGGAGGCCTGCCAGAACTACATCCGCATCATGGTGGTGCCGTCGCCGGGGCGCCTCTTTGTGTGCGGCACCAACTCGTTCCGGCCCATGTGCAACACGTACATGATCAATGAGAACAACTACACGCTGGAGGCGACCAAAAATGGCCAGGCTGTCTGCCCCTATGACCCCCGTCATAACTCCACCTCCGTGCTGGCGGGTAAGTGCACATTTTATTCAGATATATCCTTGCTGTTTTGTTATTTTTTTAAATTCTTTTTACTTTTGGCATTCGGTGCGAATAATTTATTGTGGGTGAAGATTGTCTATTTTGTTTTGTTTTCCAGAACAAAGGGTGGAAAAAATCCATTCGTGGGGGTGTGAATCGTAGTCAGGCAGGCACTCACTCACCCCCCCACACTCCTTTTCGCATACACACAAATCGGATAAAAATTGTCATTCATCATGCGATGCGATGCGATGCAATGCCTGTGCCTTCTGAAAAATGTTTTCAAATGTTTTTCTTTTTTTGCGGCTTTGACTTCTTCGATGGAGGTCGCATGATAAATTTTTAGTATTGTTGGTCGGACGGGCGATGCTGCCTGCCATCCTGCGAATTATGTGCGAAGGAATGCAGAGGCCACCTTGCATAACCGATAAAAGGATTTCGAATTCTGCCGTTTGCTTGATATTTGATTGAAATTTATGGCCCGGCACCAGGTGCAGGTCGTGTGTGGCCTGTGTGGGTTGATTTTGGTGTCTCAAGTGAATAAATTCACTCGGAATACACAGAAATTGTGGGCATATTTGGTTCTACACATATAAGTGATTACACCTAAGTGGAAATCAAATATATGATAGCTTTCGCACTGCAGATATCTGCAAACAAGCAAATACATTTCGTACTCTGTAATATTGCCAAGATTCTGCAAGATTTGCAGCAAATAGAATGAAATTTTACTCCAAATACCCAACCAATAAACAGACACATCTTGTGGATATCCTCTAACCACCACCCTGCATCCTGCATCCTGCATCCTGCTGAGTCATAGTTTTGATAATATTTCCACTTGGCACCACCCATAAATCGACATTCTCTTTTGGCGGCATGTTGTGAAGTTTTCGCGCTGTGATTTGTTTGCATTTCATTGTCTCCAGACCCCACCGAAAACTTTCCAAGAGCCCCGGCCTCACAGCGAGGGAGAGGGGCAGAAGGTGGAAGGAACGAGCAAAAGGCGAATAGATAATATTGATAAACGTTTATAACTAACTTGAAAGTGTGCGAAGGAGCAGCAGCACATGTGTTGGCTGGCTTATTGGTGTGTGAGGAGGAGGGAGCCCAAGTGTTGCCACAAACTTCCGCCGGATGCAGCTATCATCCCTGTGTGTGTGTGTGCATGTGTGTGTCTTGGCACTTCGCCCAGTTTTCGCCTTCCGCAGTCCTGCCTCCGCCATGTGGGTCATAAGAGTTTATCATCAACAAGCTGCCACATCCTGGCCAAAAACGAAGCCCAACCTGAAGCTATTGTCAGCCGCCATTTTCTTTATTGCTTGCCGCAATTTATATACCCCTTAGCGAGTGATGAGCGATGCGAGGTATATTCGGCTAAGTTACGTTTGAGCTATGAAGGGTTTTTGGCTTTATATGGGTCGAAGGTTGAGGTCTGATCATCACGAGGTATTCTTCTGGCCTCCATCTTTCTTTGGTTTTCCACCATTTTCCTTGATTCATCCGCTTTTTGTTCCTATTTCATTTTGACTTGCTTTCCATGGTGCTAATATTAAATCGACATTTTTACATACACACCGCACACCGCATATCGCACACCCCTCGCCCACTGTCGTTAGTCATTTGGCGGCTGTCGGCTTCCATCGCCTGTCCTGACAGGATTTTCGGATATTAGCGGAGGGAATCGACTTGGACGGGAAAGTGGGGAAAGTGGGGGAATTGCTGGGGGACTGGGGACAGCGATCGGGATGGGATGGTTGGCTGGGGCATGTTGTTTAGATTACAAATTGCCCCGGACAAAGACAGCGCATAAAAAAAATCCCATCGTGCTGCACCAAACAACAACAACAACAACAGCTACTAGGAACAGATAGGATAAAAAAAACTCTGCAAACAAAAAAAATAGAACATTTTTTGGGGGAAAAAATCGCCAAAAACCCAGAACAAGCTGAAAAATGTTATCAATTCAGTTTTTATTCGTGACAGGGCGTTGATGTCAGGGGTTGACGATGGTCGGTGGGCGTGTTCGGAAACTGGCACAAAACTTTTCCTCCCCCTCTTCCCTTCCCCCTTCCCCACCCCTCTAACGCTCTCTGGGAAAAAGTTCGTGGACAACATTTTTGTGCCAATTTCGTTGTAAAAATATTGTTGTAACCATGATGAAGTTTTCAATTGCTTTTTCCACCAATATACGAACATCTCCTCTCCGCTTGGTTTTTCCATTCCATTCCATTCCCCCTTCCCCCCGCCACACCAACCACATTCCAGTGCTTCAATGCGGGCGGAAGGAATCTATTTTTGTTCGATTTAAAAGTGCATGTGAAATAAATTTCTATTGCCGACAGTGTCACCCATTGATCCGTAAAAACTTTTCCAATAAAAAGAATTAAAAGCACGGACAAAACAAAAAAAAACACCGGAAACGAAAAGGAAAGAAAAACCCGCGAAGACCATTGGAGCGGCAGATGAGGTGGAAACACGTATTAGCTGGCTTTTGTCGTTTAATTTGTTAAATGTTTTCATTGGGAATTAGAGCAGAGAATGGCAGCACCGTCCCATCCAACAGTACTTTGTGGCATCGGAATATCTGGCCATTTCGTTTCCAATATTCCTTTTAGACATCCCCTGTCTGTATTTCCAACTACATATTTTTTGGAGTCAACTTGCCCCATTTTGTGGCGGCATTTCGCTGCTTTGAATATTAAAATGCCTGCCATCCAGATGCCAGCGACCCCCACGGGGCCCACCATTGTGATGCCCTGCCGCGCCCTAGACCTTTGTGGCACTTGAAAATATGGCTTAAATGTCTTACCAATTCGCACACGCCTCAGAAAACAATGCGAAGAATAGTAATAAATAATTTATAAGTGCGCATTTGCCACATTAATCACGAGCCAACGCTGCGCTGCCTGCCTGCCTCCCGGCCAGCAGCAGCAACACAACGTCGAAGGGAGGGAAAAAAGAGGAGAATGGCCAACAACGAACGGGGCCAAATCCCTTGGCAGCAAAGTTTTCCCGCTCCAAAGCCGACGCATATTAATTTCGGCACACTCAACCCCGTGGATGTCGATCCCGCCACCTCCTGGCCCTGGCCCCTGGCTTGGCCGGGCCGGGCACAGCCAAGCGTACAAATTGCCATCACTTGCGTTCAATTTTAGACTTTTCCAAGCAAATGCACAAACGCGATTAAAACGCTGACGAATGGCACGGGAGGTATGGGGGGGCGATGGGGACAAGGGATTGTGCTGTCGGAAGCAAGGGGCAAGGCAAAAGGCGAGAGGCGAGAGGCCAGAGTCGAGGCATGGGGTCAGACATTGGCGCCAACGAAAAATGTCAAGGACTCGACAGACCGTGCGGACCCTGAGCCCTGAACCGGGAACAACATTGAAAAACGGGCAGCTACGATGAGGCGCAGGATCAGGACCGGCAACGGCAGCCGCAGCAGATTCAGGGAACAAGCTGCATTTGCATATCACGCAAACCGCTCCAATTTCGCACCACATTGGCTGTCGAATTTTGGTTCGGCAGGTTAAGGCCTCCTATCCGAACATCCTGCCAACCAGCCATCCCTCTGCCTTGGCTCTGTTTCGGTTCGTGTGGTATGTGTGGGTGGTGTGGGTGGCAACTTGACCTTTTCCATTATAAGCCGTTGCCGAAAAGAAGAGTTGAAGAGCTGCGTTAAATATTCATGTTTAATCGGGAATTTATAATTAGCAAGGATATTTCCATACATGAATACACAAGTATGAAATATCTATGCATGAAACTGATGGCAATGAAATGTAAAGATATTTCCCGATGAATTGGCAAATTTCAAAGCTTATAAAGGCAGTATATTGATGGAGGACTTTCGGACACTGCAAAGGCGGGACCCTTTCAAGCTTTCAAGGTACTTTTGGTCACTTCAAAGGTATACCAAAATACAACCCACCCTGGTTCCTGAATGAGAGCTAAAACTACTATGGCATTCCCTTAAAATACCCTCAATGCAATCTGTTTCAACCTTTGCTCACTAGCTTCATTTGCAAAAGCGAAAAGAGAACAGCAGGAACAGGCCCGGATGCAAAATGCGAGCAGCAACGGTTAACATATGGGGCGCTGGGCTCCCCTAGCGTGGGCGTGGCACGATTGGAATATAAAATGAATATCAATGAACAGCAGGAACGAGCAGCAAAAAAAACTCACCCACGTGCGCACGCAACAATAAAACAGCAGCTCTGCTCTCCACACGAGAGAAATAATAAAACACACTAAAAACAGAAACAGAAACCCGGAACAACACCAGAACAGAACTGGGTCACGGCGCCAGATACTCGTATCGTGGGGTGAACAGCAACAGCCCCATCAACAGTCAACCGACCGCCCACCCACCCATACGTGCCGTGCCACCGTGCTCATGTATGACTCATGCCACCGATGGGGGCCGGGCCTAGCTGTTTTACGCCGAAGATCTTCCACCGGTAACAAAAATTTATTTGGGGGCACTTTGAGCACCGTCCTCGATAGTATAGTGGTCAGTATCCCCGCCTGTCACGCGGGAGACCGGGGTTCAATTCCCCGTCGGGGAGATGGAAAATTCCCATTTTTTTTTTCTTTTTTATTTGAAAGAACTTGGTTTTAGATCTAGAAGCATCCAGGGAAACCATTCGGTGTTTTTTAAGATGTTTGTCGAGTTTCCCAGCCCCGTCAACAAATTCCTGAAATAATAGCCAGTGGTGCTATTGCTATTGTTTGCTATTTGTACTGTCCAGTGGGCAGGGCCCACTGTATCAAATCATTGCTTTACCCGGCAGCGACCTCTTCTTCTATTTCATCTCTCTATCTCTATATAGCATCGTGCTGTTCTTTCGTTCTCTATATCTTCATACATCGCTCGTACTCGGCTTAGCAGCAACCAGAGCTGTTCTAACGCTCTTCTTCTTTTGCTTTCTGTAGTGCGCTCGCTTAAGGTACGGGAACTTAAGTCCGCCTCGAGCTTATCTTCGTACTCATTGTTCATCCGTCGTCCACACACATACCAAAATACATCCAAAAACATATATACTTTCGCTTTCGTCTACCAATATATTGCAATATTTGTACATACGCATACGTGAGTCTACACATAAAAATAAATGGTTCTACTTATTTTATGGGTAGCGAAAAATATCATTAGCTTTACAATGCTTGAACTACACATATTACACAGTATTTTAATTCACATTCTTAGTAGAAACCAACAAATAAAGAAGAAAAATAGAAGAAAAAAGAATTTTACATCTCTCCCCGACGGGGAATTGAACCCCGGTCTCCCGCGTGACAGGCGGGGATACTGACCACTATACTATCGAGGATGTTGAGACTCGCTTGTCAGATTTATGTTTTCGTTTAAAGGTAGCCCTAGCTCTTAGACCCAAATAGATCGTAAAGCCATTTAAGAATGTTGGAACATTTCTAATAGCATATTTAATCCAGTAATTAAGGGTCATTTTTCCGCAACATTTGGGGCTTGGGTGTGGCTTCCGTTGTTGGCTTGGATGGTTTTGACCCTGCCGGAGAGCTCGTTAGAAAATAAAGGAGGGCTAATTTATTTTAGCCAACTTAAATTGGCTTAGGCGAATGACCAAAAGAAAACAAATGGCGCGTTATCTCGAAACCGAAGCCAGCGCCCAAGGATGGCATGGGAATTGGGCCAAAGGACACAGAATGCGGGTGCAATGCAAAATGAGAACAACACCAGCAACAAGAGCAGCAACAAGAGCAACAGCGACAGGGACAGGGACAACTGTCAGTTTCATTAAAAACAATGAAATCTGCTAAGAGCCAAAAGTTTAAATGAGCGTCTAACAACTGCGAAGGATGAAAGGACCCTCTCACACTCTCGCACTCACACTCACACTCAGCCTCCCTCACAAAGGGGCACTCGAAAAACTCGGCGAAAAAAGCAGCAGCCAAAAGCGTCTGCAGTAAAATATGTACTCGAAAACAAAGTCCAAACAATAAACCAAATGGCGGAAAAACAAAGAAGAAATGCTTGCAAAAAAAGGACCAAACAAGCACAGCTTGTGACCCTTTTACGGACAATGCACGGACTCTTCTCGTATTTCCCTTTTCTGCTTCTACTTTTCAAAAATGTTGGCACAAAAAAATGTGAGAAGAAAAAAAGCATTAACAAGAAACAATTAGCTGCTAGAAACGAGGACAGCAGGCGAACAGAACGGAACAGGACAGAACCTTTTCATTAGTCGCTTTCCATCCGGCAGGACCTTGAAGAGGTTAAACTTAGACCCTATTACCGAACGAATAGATCAAGTTTGATCCATAAGGCGATCCGATGGCAGGAGTATCTTATTTTTGGGAAGCAGTCTCTCAACTTACAACCTTTTGGCTGTGTTTGCTTTTCATTAGATTGACTCAGCTGTTCGTCAAGTAGAAGCATTCATTATTTAAGGGCTGCTTGTTTCAGCCCTTAAACCTGCCCCTCGTTGGGGATAAATCAGAGGCACTCCGTTCAACTGTGCAGCACTTTAAGGGGAGCCAAAGTCGCGCCCTTGCCTTCTCCACATGAAAACAGGCAACCCATAATTCCCCCAGCCGCCTCTGTGGCATGCACCAAATTTGTAGCATACAATGCGGCGCGGATGGCCCACTAAATTAATGTCTGAGCAATGTTGGCGCCAAACCCCAAGCTTGTCGACGACGCACACATCGCACACATCACAGAATATTACATAGTACGTACGCAGACAGTTTTCATAAATTATGAATTATGCCCTTTGATAGTTTTCCTTGTGGCTTCCTCGCCCCAACGTAATCGATATATTGAGCTCTCAGCTTTCCATTTTGATTGTTGGCCTTTCGTTGGGAAAGTTTTTAACTAAAGGGGAAATTTCATGAGTTGGGGATGCATAAAGATTTCCAAGAAAATAATTGAGTAGGATGGGGTAGATATAGGGGTTATGTTTGGATAGTTTTTTTGGATAGTTTTATTGAGTGCTGTTGAATGAACTAGAAGGAGCTATATCTCATCTCTATGCCTTTTATATCATGCTCTTTCTTAATATCATTCCAACATCATGCTTTTGCATGAAAAATTTACCAAAATTGAAGAGCAGTCGACAGGTGAAAACAGCATGAATAGTTTTAGCTTCCACATTCAATTGTCTCTTTGTTTTCCTCCACACACACACACACGATATTATCCTTACACTCGTTGAGGTGTTGCCCCATCCTTATTGGACAGAGGCTTGTTGTGCTCGTACTCGTACTCGTATTCGTTTTCTTTCTGCATTGCCAATTAGACAGCAAACACATTTGAAATCCCTTTTAGCTGCATAAATCCCAAGCACAGCTCGAGTACGAGTATCTGTGTGAGGAGTGCTAGTCATAGTCCTCTGTGTGTGCATGTGTATGTGCTTCCTTTTTTGGGACTTGTCCAAACGTAACATAATTCATAAGACACACACACACAGATAGAGAGAAAACAGGATAACGACATTTGAGTGATGTTAGTGTGCCACACAGAGAGCGATGGATGGAGAGAGGGGGCACAGCAACAACAAGAGATGGCAGAGAGAATGCGCCGAGGAGGGGCTCGGGAAGACATAGAGTATGTGTGAGATGGTCTGTGATACATCGAGGGAAAGAGGTCCTTGAGTTTGGTGTTAAAAATGAGAGCCAAAACCAACAGACACGATGCATATAACCAGAGATGATGCTGCCTAAACATATAAATTACAGGCAAACTGCCATAAACACGCACCCATCCTCCCATATGGCCAGCATCCCCGAACCCTGCCCCCAACCACCAACCCCCATTAACATCCTGTTGAAACAGTGGACAGGTTTCTTGAGCGTTTCCAGGGTGTTACTTCCTTCCTGAAGGCAGACTGCCTGCCTGCCAGGAAGGAGATGAAATGGATGGGAAGTCCTACTAATCCGGCATCCCCTTGCAGCTTACACGCCCCTAATCTAGATCCGGATCCGTGCTGCTGCCATCGGCATATGTAAATCTTTTTCCAACCAACTGCTTAGAGGAAGAGAGAGAGCTACCATTAATAACAGATAATTACGCCCCGAGTCAGTCCCAGTGCCAGTTCCAGCCCCAGACTTGAGACTCGATTTTAGCCAGAATTGGATGCTCAGATAGTGGTTCTTTGAATGCATCGAATCCAGTCGGATTCCCAGTCGGCCACTTGTCTTGGAAAGCCATGGCTCTCGGAGCCATTTGGCCCAACTTTGTTCCCCAAATCCCAAAAAGAGGGCCATTGGCAAGCTGCCTCTTGGCCAAGACCATTACTTGAATATCCATTTGGGGGCAAACACAAGAAAGACATTAACTTTTAATTTGATCATTTCTAAGCGCAATGCCAGATTCACACAGATGCAGATACGGATACACAGATGCAGAGATGCAAATACGCCTGGGGGAAAGTCAAACTCATTTGGCCCCTTGGAGTGGTGCTTGCAGATTGGAGAGGGGAAAGTGGAGACTGGAGACTGGAGTGGAGTGGAGCGAGCCAACAGCTGATAATTGTGGTGCGCCAATAAAAACCAAATTAAGCTAATTGCAAAATTTGCAAAATCCCAAAGCCAACGACGAGAATGAGAACGAGAACAAGAACAATCAAAAGCATCAGAAGGAAGATGCCCAGAAAATGGTACAATAAAACCGAAAAGAATAATGAAAGTGGAGCAAACGAAATGTGAATCTGCTTCTTGGCCTCCTACTCCTGCTCCCCTTGCGTCTTGTGGGAGGACACATGTTGCCAAAACTTTTCCTTCGATTTCCCTCCACACAGAGTTTGCTCTTTGCCTCTGTCGGTCCTGGGCTGCATTTCTATCAGAGTAGAGTACAAGTGAAATGTAATTACAGCCAAAAATTGATAACACACACACAAAAATGGCCAAGAAAATGTGCACAAATGTGTCGACTACTATGAGAGCGTTGGGCCCTCTGCCAGCGAATGTAATTAAAGACTTGACTTGACTCTACACTCCGTTCGGGCTGGGGTGGGCTGCTCCCATCCCATGAACTAGGAATTTGTGACTCAAGATGGGATCCTCCTGCCATCGAACTAGGTCAGCCACATGGCTGTAATTATATTAATTAATAGGCCAAAAAGTCAACTTTAAAATCGCCATATCCTGCTATCTCTCTTCTGTACCCTCTCCCAGTCAATTTCAAGGATAAACCTTGTGAAAACTACTTGGGAATGCAAAATCGTAAGGCAACAAACTATGTGGAACAAATGGAAAAGAAGGGACAACTGCAGCGACTGCAGTTGGCTTTTCCTTTTGGAAATTTGTCGAATAATGAAAACTTTTTAATGTATTTGCGATGACTCAAAAGTACTCCTAGATGAGTAAATCACTTTATCATACTTGGATTTTTACATATATAATCCGCAACCTTTGTGGCCTTTCATAATTTGTACTCGCCATCTGCAGCGTGGATATCCACAAAAATTAATGAGTTTTAACAATAATTTGGCAACCTTTTACAGGATTTTCGATTCGTGTCCATAGAGTTGAAATGTATACCTGATATCATTGATATACCACCCAAAGTTAAAGTTTTCTATCATTTTTAATGTTTCTTCTACTTTGCCATTTTGTATGGTATTGTTTATGGTTTTTAGACGTTAATTCTTTAGTGGCATTAATGCTGAAGAAAATTAGCTACTTATCATTAAAATGGTTTCAAGAATGTCAAAGCTACGAACTAATTAGTAAATATAAATTATAACAGATGTAGAAGCTGTATGAAGCTATGCAATTGATCCGCTAATATCCCTGGAATAAAACATTAAATGCTGTCCCATTTCCAATTCTGAATATATCCACTCATAAAGTTGTAAACCTCAGAAATTCCTTGGAAATTTCGAAGCAAATGAAGCAATTTAGTCGTGTGCTGCAACTCATTTGATGGGTTGCACCCCTCAGTCGTTGCACAGGAATCGCTTTATGGGAATTATAATGGCTAATGTATGAATCGTTGCATATGCATGTTTGAGTATACAACCAGCTTATGTGTAATTATTCCAAAGCGAGCTATTTAAATGAGGGCTCGACACACCCTGCCCCATGGAACCAGGGAGCCATGGCACTGCCTCGAAAAACAATGGGCCTCTGTTGGCCCTGAAAGTGGGGAGAGAAAAAAAAAACGTAAATTATAAATATGTTCATGGGTGTGTGTGTGTGTGGATATCAAATATTTAAAACGCAACGTTCCGAGCAAAAGCGGACATGAGCGGCATGTAATAAAGTTACGCCTTCCTGCCTGATCCGCTCACCAGTCGCTTTGGGTAAAGGCCTGTGCGGTGTCTGTCCCTTCGGTCTGTCGTCCGGCGTCCTGTCATTGAAAATGAGTGTAATTTATGTATTAGCGTGTGTGCTTGTGTGTGTGTCTGCCGCATAATAAAACATGCAAAAATATGCAAATTGCCGCAGTCAACGCGATGAACTTTCATTACGCCTTGTTCTCGTCATTCTAAAGAGCGTTTTCCGCTCTTTTCCGTTCCGTTCCGTCCCGTTCCATTCTGTACGCTGTTATGAAAATCGATTATGAGTAAGTCACTTAAAGAGTTTATCGAACTTTATGCCACACTGAGAGACGACTGAAGCGATTGCAGCGTGGCCTAAGAAGGCATTCTGAGAAGTGCATAGAGGGGCTCCAGCAGAAGGATAAGGGGGTGTACGGGTACGGGTGCGAAAGAAGCATGGAGCATAGAGTAATTGTAGATGTAGAAGTTTAAGGAGATATGGATGGTGGGTGCTTAATTTGTGCACGCTAGATTGTCATTTAAAATGAGTTAAGTCCCCGGCAATTGCTGCAATGCGGAAAACTTTCCCTGTTCGGGGTCTCCAAGAGACCTGTGTGTCCCGTGTCCTATCTGCCCCGATGCGCGCCTGTTCGTTGGACGTTGGGTCGTTGGGTGGGTCGTCAGGTAACTGGCGTTATAATGAGCAAACAGTAAAAGCAAACGTCGCTGGCACGAAACAATGACGAGGAAGAGACACAGACACAGAGCAGAAGATAGAGCAAGAGTGCGCTGGGCAAAAAGAAAGACTGCGAGAAGGACCCCAGAAAAAGACACACACAAACAAAAACCAATTAGATGCAACGTGGCACAGAGGCGCTGCCACACAGTGAAGGCCAAAGGTGGCAGCCACTTTTCGTGTCCTGTCGATGTTGTGACAAGCGACGGACGGGTTGACTGCCACTGCTACTGCTCCTGGCTGGCTATGGCTATATGTATCTATATCTGTTTCTGTATCTGTATCTGAGCAAGTGGACAGTGGGGATAGTGGCGAGAGGGTCGTTCCATTGTGCAGCTTGTTAGCCAAGGCAAAAAAAAGAATACCCTAAAATAAAGCTATAACAATGACAACTTTTGGTCTCTATGCTAATTGCATTCTCTGTGTTAATCACCTGCCATTCAGCAGCGGTTTTCACACAGCTTCGAGGGTAGATTCACATCTTTAAAAGTGAAAAAAGGAATAGTTTGCACAGATACTTAGATAACACGACATCTGTTGAAGCAGATCAGGAAAAGGTTTACTTTGTGCTAACAGCACAGTGCTGTTCTAAGGTTAGAGAAACGCACTATATACATATGTATCGCTAACGTTAAAATATGTACATTTTTAGGGGTTTCTTTAAAGCTTTTTTAAGGCATATCTATACGGCTGCAAAGATTTTTTTTATTTTCTATGTAAACTTCTAAGAAAATATGTTATTATAAAAAGAATTGTGGAATAATAGACGACAAGACCCCTACGAACTCGTTTCGGTCGTGCGCCAACCCCCGGCTCACTCGCTTTGCTCGCATGCGCCGATATGGACGACGACCCAATAGTTTTTGAATAATAGAGAGATAACTCTAAGATGGATTCCCCAAAAATGCCTATAATATATTTCAAGGATATGTCATCTTCGCTTTTGAATGCTTTTGAATGAGTGGAATGCTTAAATCTACGAAAACCCCTAAAACTTTCTCTAGAAAATCGGCACAAACAATATTTTCCACTTTCTTCTAAAAAATATATAAAAAATACAATACTCAAAATTTAAGATTTTGATTTAACTCTCCGAAAAAGCTGCCCTCACCTATTACCATTCCCTTAACTTTGAAAATTGTTTTTATTGGCCGTTACCATCACCTGTCCCCCGTCTGTGCCACACCCCTAAATGGGGCCTGTTCGCCCCCCCCCTTGAAGCCTCTTTCGCTTGTTGAGTGCCTCGCAGCGGATTCTTGGGGGGTTTCCGGACACGAGCCGATTTTACTTTTCACTCACCGCGTGACTTTTACAGCCTCTTAATTTAAGCACTCGCCTGCAGCAATAGCTCCAAGAGGATGGGGGTGTAATAGCGCCAGGGGGGCGGAAGGAGGAGAGCGGTGTGGCCCGAAATTAATTTGTTGCAGACTCGCGCTTTTAATGTGGCTTTTTGCTGATTTAATGTTCTTGTTCCCCTCCATTCCTCCCTCCCCGCGCTCTTGTCACGTAATTTGCGTTTTCTATTCGATTTTTTTTTTTGTGGGGCTGCCACGCCCACGAGCCTGATGACGAAATTCTATGGTAAATGCGGCACCCCTTCCAGAGATGTAGATATTTTTCATGTTTCAAAAATATATTTAAGCAGAAATATTATTGGACCCGCAGCTACGGCCGCGACTCTACATTTATACCCGACAGTCAGTCGGTGTGGCTGCCCTCCGCCAGGGTACGTACACTGCACGACGCAGAGTGTGTGAGAGAGAGATAGAAAATGAGTTGGCCTCGTGGCCAGGCTACATAGACACTGAAAGTTCATTTGTTCCTTTTGGCGGAAGAGGGCGTGGAACAATTTGGATATCACAGGAGTCTGGATGCACAATTTCATTGCTTTAGCTCTTATAGTCTCTGAGAACTAGGCGTCAAACAAGATCGAGGCTCAATCGACTCGGCTATTGATTCTGATCAAGAATATATGTACCTTATGGGGTCGGAAACGCTTCCTTCGTGGATTTGATTAGATTAAGCATTAGATATGTAAGCTATAAATACTGCTCATGATATCATGACTGATTTGTCGTGCTGTGATCAACATCCTCGATAGTATAGTGGTCAGTATCCCCGCCTGTCACGCGGGAGACCGGGGTTCAATTCCCCGTCGGGGAGAGGTGTCAAAATCTTATTTTTTTCTCTTTTTTATATCCAATATATATATAGCGCCAGAACACACTCTCACTGATTATTCCACAAGCACAAAAACCTGTAAAACTTTCACTATGTCTGAAAATCTCTCTGCGTGTGTGTGTTTGTGTGTGTCTGCCAGGCACTCCTTCCGTCTCACAATCACAATTTTGATAAATTAAAAAGATAACGCCATCTGCAGTTGGCTGTCTCTCGTGTTGCAGCCATAAAATAAATTATATGTAAATAAATTAAGTCCTTTTTGTACCAAACAAAGTTGAGATGACTCAGGCAACCCCCACCCTACCCCTGATCGTCTATCTGCTGCATGCCCCGTCTGTATTAGTCTGCTGCTGTATAGTATCTTAGAAGATGCACGGATAATCTGTGGGGATCAGACCTCCCCGCATCCCCGCAGAGCAATCGATGATTGCATTGGAATCTACAGAGTCTGCGTTTGGTAATGTAGGGATGGACGATGGACTGGGAAGGGAGTTGAGTTTTTGGAGGCCGTCGGCAAAGCCATTTCCGGCCAGACAATAAACGGGCTCTCGGCATTTCCGCTTGCCTGTTTTTCCATATTTCCTTCTTGTGTGCATGTTATTGAAGCTCGACAATGGCAAAGCCATAGCCAGAGCCGGCGACAAGCCCAAGCCAAAGCCAAAGCCAATTCACGGTACAGGCAAAAATCCAAAACAAAACAAAACAAAAAAAAAGAAGCATCCCCAGAAAAAGAAAATCTCATTTATCTTCGCTGAGGGCCGCAGGGACCTCGTCCGATGCCGATGCCGAGGCTTGTCGAAAAGTTTTCGCTCGATGTTGGTGTCGTTTAGCTTAATGGAATTTGGCCAGGACCAACAGGGCGTATGTGTAATGATTTGTCCCAGACAATCAGCAATTGATGAAAATTGTATGAGACATATTTCTAATGTGTTTTCCTCTTCGCAATGAACCATCAACAAAACAGCCGAACAACATGGTATTCTAATGCTCTGCATAAATAATTTTATGGACAAAATGCCCAAGAAAATTGTATCTGTTTCGCAGGTAATAGAAGTTGACACATAATTGAAATTTATTTTCAAATAAAGCCACTGAAAAGTTGATGCAAAATGGATAATAAATGCCGGCCTTTACGTTGATTTTTTGATTGGGTTTTCTGTTGATTTAAGCTCTTTCTGAGAGAATATTCGTATTATTTATTAATAATGTATCTTTATTTCTATCTATTTTGCATGTGCAAATCTTGTGTGACTTTTACTAATCAATCAATTCGAATCCTTCTTTTCATTTGCAGACAATGAACTGTATTCGGGTACTGTGGCCGATTTCAGCGGCAGTGATCCGATTATCTATCGAGAGCCCCTGCAGACCGAGCAGTACGATAGCCTCAGTCTCAACGGTAAGTTGTTGTAACCACTTCTGGTAATTGAAAACGTCAAGACTGTCATGATAACGCCAGCATTCGCCCATTCCCTCATTCCCATTCCCATTCCATTTCCGGGTGCATCTGAGAGGGGAGGGGGGTAGTGCTCCCGCCTCTCATTGTCAGTGTCTCCTGGCCGCCTGCTGTCATATGGCGATTGCGTGCGATTGCCTTTTGCATATTTCAAGGACCTCGGTTTCTCGCTCGCTCGCGTTGCCATGTACAGCTTCCATTAACTGAATCTGAATAGACATGGCACGTTCGACTGTCATTTACCACCGAAGATGAGACCCCCCGTCCGTCCGTCCGTCTGTGTTCATAATTTATATATGGAATGGCCTGCAAGAGGAGGGGTCCTGCCTGCTGCTGCTGCTCGTGAAGGCTGTGAATATTTCATATAGTCCACTGGCAGAATCGAAATATTTGTATTTATCGTTATCCACATATGAATGAATGAATGTGCGAGAGTGTGCGAAGATAATTCTAGATATATGTATGCACGAGCACTCGTACGATTATACTCGCAATTTAAAGTCGAGAGTACCGAATGGGGCTGCCATTAAACTGCTCCTTGAAGCATGCACGACCGAATGGGCCACTTATCCTCGAAATATTCATTACGTAGCCAAAGCTTCACTTGTCCCTAATCATACCTCTATCCCCCACGAAATGAATCCATTCACATGTTCATGTCCCACCATAAACTTAATGCCCCCTTCACTGATACTGATAAATCAGATGACATAAATACTCGACTCATCCCGGAAGGGGAATTGTGTCCACGTGGCGCTCATAAATTCATGAAAATTCGACGAAAATCGAAAACTGTCTGCGATAAAAATGTTTACAATCTGAAAGAACAGAACTGTAAACGCATTTTGATGACTAAACTTTTTTACTATTTTTCCAATATATTTTTCCAATACAGCCCCGAACTTTGTGAGCTCATTCACGCAGGGAGATTTCGTGTATTTCTTCTTCCGCGAGACAGCCGTGGAGTTCATCAACTGTGGCAAGGTGAGTTGTTTTTCCACTTCCCAATCAGTTTAGACAACAACAGCCACAAAACAAAGGCAATCAACGAAAAGCATATTGTTTGTGGTCCATTGTTTGTGGTCAGCAGATTGTCTCCCCCTCACAGTGGATATAAAATTTATATTTTCGTTCGATTTTCAGGCGATTTATTCGCGTGTGGCCCGCGTCTGCAAATGGGATAAGGGTGGACCGCATCGGTTCCGCAACCGCTGGACATCGTTCCTCAAGTCCCGCCTGAATTGCTCGATACCGGGCGATTATCCCTTCTACTTCAATGAGATACGTGAGTGTCTACCCAATTACCGCAATCACAAGAAATATGAGATATTTTTCATTATATTTTCGCATCTTTAGAATCGGCCAGCAATCTGGTGGCGGGAGAGTACGGTTCGATGAGCTCGAAACTAATCTACGGAGTCTTTAATACCCCCGCCAACTCGATACCCGGCTCAGCGGTGTGTGCCTTTGCCCTGCAGGTGAGTGAACGAACCTTTTGGAGTTTTGGAGTCGATACGAAATATTGAATATTCGTTTTGCCATCCGCAGGACATAGCGGATACCTTCGAGGGCCAGTTCAAGGAGCAGAGCGGCATAGGCTCCAACTGGCTGCCGGTAAACAATGCCAAGGTGAGTGCTGCTTCAGGCCAGCAAAAACAATTCCGGGGATACTTGGGTCTCAACCGCAAGTTAGGGCTTGCGACCCGACCGCACTTGGAGGCAGCTGTTGCCATGGAAATTTATGACTTATGGCCGGACAGCATGCCATAAAAATGCCTGGAGGCAAATGTATTTTTCGTTTGGCACAAAATTTGCATTTGCATCTCGGAAATGCTTTTGCCAATTTTGCGGCAGATGACTTCACTGCACATGTCGCCATCGGTTTGGGCGCTTTTCTTCGTTTTTGTCAATTGTAAGGCAGTCAGGCCAGAGTCAAGGGAAGGAAATTATAGGGAAATACCTAAGATGGATAAATCTATATTGAAAGCTCTTTGGTGCCGGCATAACCATCAATATATAGAGAATGGTTTAAGGTTCATGCAACCCTCAAATAAATGATTAATAATACAAAATAATACGAAAAAAATCATCAAAAAAGAAAAAAATTACATAAAAATTAAAAAGCATCCCGAAACGGCTGTCTAATATTTTATATTTCTTTTGTTTGTTTCTTGTATCTCATTCGCTTGCCATTTTCTGGTGTGCTTCTGTTTTTTTTAGGTCCCTGAACCGCGTCCCGGCTCCTGTCACAACGATTCACGAACGCTTCCGGATCCGACATTAAATTTCATCAAAACACATTCGCTAATGGACGAGAATGTGCCGGCGTTTTTCGGTCAGCCGATTTTGGTCCGGACGAGCACAATGTGAGTACAATCAGAGGTCATATAACCAGCAGAGTCACTCTGCTTTGGCCTCATTTTTATTTTGTTACTCCGTTACTTCCGTTTCCGGTGTGGCATGGGGCCAGCAAGGGACTAAGGGAGATGAGATCCGTCCGCTGCGGCAGTGTACATATTTTTTTCCAGCGGTTAAGTGAGAAAAACTGCTGATGATACACCCATACACCCATAATTGTGCATTTGAATACGTGACATCTAATTGGGAGAAGCTATAATGATCTATTCAGCTACGTTTCGTGGAACTTTTTAATGTGGATAGTCTATGGGGTGGCATCCGAATTCTTAGCAGATATTAAACGCTTAAACCACGGGGAATGCAATCAACGAAATCCTATTGGTTTTAATATAAATTTGATACTCGTTCCGGACAGCTCTCGTTGCACATTGAAGCGCTTGCACCTGGAGGCACTAGCACCATATATGGCTTCACTCGTCCATACTTCAATGTTTCAGCACCTGTTCCGCATCCACTCTCAAAATGGAAATTGGCTAAAGGTGTTAGCCAGAGCATATAACCGTAAACTATAACAATCTGAACTTCTGGACGCGGGCGAGGAGGGCAAGGGAGGACTCAGTGGAGTGGTGTGAGAGGAGGTTGGGTCGCTCCCATAAATTATTTCGAAATGCGGATGGAGATGGGGGCTTGAGAATTTAAAAATTCAATTTGGCAACTTTTCCATGTAATTGAGCCACAATTACGAAGCACTGTTGAGATGTGTGGCCAAAGCGGTGAAACTTTAAAGAGGGTAAATCATAAGCGAGAGCCACTGAGCAGCCCTCGACAGAGAGGGCGGGGTACAGGGGGCGTACAGGTGGGTAGGGGTGTGGAGTGAAGCAAGCTGCTGCTCCTGGTACCGTGGGTTCTGGCGTGGCCGGGCCGGGCCTGGCCTGGACTGCTGCAGTGAAGCGATAGTTTGAAGCAAACGAACCGAACCAGCCAGAAGGAAATGCATGGATGCGCCGAGGAGGCAACCCGTAACGAAAATATGTATGCACAACTGAATAAATTAGAATGAAATATGGAACACGTAGCAACAACGCAGACTGCCGACTACCGACTACCGACCTCCTCCTATTCCCCTTCCTCCGCCTCCTGCTCCTCCTCCGCATCCTTATCCCCACATCCCATACCCATTCCCATTCTCATACTCATTCGCATACCCATTCGTGTGCCACATGAGCACACCACAACAAATGCACGGGCAAAGGGTGTGGTGTGGTGCGGAGCGCTGAGTGGATAGAGTGGGACAAGTGGTGTGCGAGTGGGGGGTGCCTGTGGGGGCCCAGTGGTCCCGCAGGGGGAGGGAGAATGGCCACTTTCTGCAACTGAATCATTGCATTTTGGGTCTGAGGCCGGCAACGGATGCGATGCGATGGGATGCCAGAAACAGGGACGGGCATGCATCAGAATTTAATCAAGACCCAAGACTCAATTCAATTGCATAAAAATGTGCAAAAGTTACTCGAACATTTTTTTTGGCTCAACTATTTTCATATGGGAGGAGGGAGAACCCAACGACTGGCGCATTTCCTCTCCAGCTTCCTGGGTAACCCATATATTAAATTAAATTCCAGTTTCTAATAGTGGAAATCTCTATGAGGCGCATAAATTGTGATATACTAAGCTGTGCGAATAATAAAAGAAGCGGCCTAATGAAGTAGGGCAACCAAAGAGAAAAGTACATCCATTTGAGGGTTTTTCTATAAAAAGTATCTAGAAGATGCACCCAAAACGAAGCTGTATAGTTTACTATCCACTATCTTTTAGATACAGCTTCCGAGCGAATGCGAAACAATGCTCTGTGCTCGACGACAATTTTCACTGAGAGAAAGGAAAGGGAGTGTGCGTGCATGCACTGGAAGCGTATATGTATGATTTGATAGAAATATCTTAAATAGAAACTGCTGCTCTGAACAGACACATATCTTTCATTCGATTGCTTGCACTTGAATTGTTAAACGAATATCTTCTACCTAATAGATATTCGGTTCGATAGCTCACCGCTTGACAAGCTTCAATAAATTTTCGATACTTTATCCAAGGACTAAAGTCCAGCTTTGTGACTTACGAGTAGTATACCTTTTTGACTTTATTGGCTATCATTTACTTTTCACCTTTAACTTTCCCTCTTTCACTTTTTGTCACATCTTCAACAGCTTAATTCCGATTTGGCCAGGGCCAAGCCCTCAAGACGAAGAGCCACAATTTCATTTATCATATTTTCCATTTTCCATTTAAATTTGAACAATTCGAATAAATTATTTCAAATAACGAACGAGACAACCGCAAATTGACGTCACAACGAGGTGTGAAGTTTGCGGGGAGTGCATCGAACACAAATGACAGAAAATCAAATCAAAAATTGCCCAAAAATGTCTATGGCACATTTTGCAGAGATATAGAGAGAGAGAGAGAGAGACAGAAATTGATTATAATTTCATTTGAGGCCAGAGAATCATCGTTTGGTTGGGCGACCACTTCCGCTCTTCGAGGGATATCCAGCCAGAGCTGGGGCGTGGCATAAATAAATCTTGGAAAAGAAAGAACATGGGAAGGGACAAAGGACACAGGACACAGGCCAGGACAGGCAGCAGAGACAGGACACAAAGAGAGACACAGGCAGAGAGCAACCAGCAGGAGCAGGATTTGCATGCTGGGATGGGAACGGACAGGGCGGTGGGATGGGATGGTTTGGTTTGGGAGGTGGGAGGTAAAAGTTTGCCGCAAGTTGAAAGTTGTAGCGTCTCTGGAAAAGTTGAATGTTTCAGCAAGTTGGCAGCTTTGGCTCTGTTGCAAATTGCTTCCTGACTCGGACCGGAAGTATCCCATATTCAACTGATTTCTGGCAGCTGGCTGACCATATCCCGTGTCTCTTCAATGCCTTGTCCTTATCGTGTCTCGCCGTTCTTATCGCCAGGCAACGGCGATGGGACGGTTAGAAGCCCACCTCAGGCGGCGGCGGAGGCTATGTGGTTCGGGTTCGGGTTCCATGGGGTGGGGGGTAGTGGAAGGTTAACTTCCTTTCTGCTTTGTCTGTCCCTGGCCCTGGCCCTGGCACCCAACTTGTTGTTGTTACTGTCATCGTCGCCCTCCAAAACCCATCCGAGCGATGCAAAAGTTGGCTACATTTTTGCAAGTTTCAATTGCCCCCGGACTCTGGACTTTGACCCGAAGCTGGACATGTTTCTGGCCCTGACTTGGATCCCAGACCCACCCTACACCCTACACACAGTCGCCTCTTTAAACAATTTTCCAATTTTTTACTTGGGACATCTCTGTGTATTTATTTTGCATATGTACTATGTATGTCCCATACATTCCATACTCTGTATTGGCGTGGCCTTTGGCCTTTCATTTTTCTAATTTTCGGCCATGGAAAAACTTTTGGCCAACTTTGTTCCTGGACAACGTTCGGCTCTGTTCTGTCTGCCATTCCAGCAGCAGTTTAATATTTGAAACGCCCTTTATTTTGAATAGCATTGGCAATCAGTGTTTTATTTATTCATTTGATCCCCGACCTGCCTCAAAATAAAATATACGAGTATGTTGAATAAATAAGTACATATTTCAAAATGAATGCCCAAAAAGCTCGGAATTTAATTGCGTGGCAGACGAGGAAGCTTTAAAGAGAAGGCAGAGCTCTACAGAGAGATTAGTTAATTAACAATAAAAAGCAAAAGCAATGGCAGCGAGGGACATTGTCTGGCACAGTGGCAGCTTCAACTCCAGCTCCAGAGTCAGCTCTAGTCCTTGCTGCAGATAGACATTTGCATTTAAATCGAGGCAGGAGGCATGACAGCAACAATAGACATGGCCCAGACCAGGCCAGGCCACAAATGTTGCAGCAACTGGCGAAGGCAGAGCCATCCACGTTTTTGTGGTCAAATCAGAGAGAAATTTTCGCTTTTATTTCATCTACTTTGTGTGTGTGTTGCTGTTGATGTTGCTGTTTCAGTTACTGCGAATATGTTTTTTTACACAAAAAATACACACAAATTGTTTGTTGCTGCCTCTTGTCCATCGTATCTGTGTATCTGCTGGTGTGGCTGCCACACTGTCGTTGCAGTTGTACGAGTAGCTGCTGGGTCTGTGGCTATGGCTGTGGCTTTCTGGCATTCTGTTTCCCCTCCTAACAGGCGCCCGCCTCGGAGCTTTTGTCAGCGGACAGCAGCAGCGGCGACCATTTCGGCGTCTGTCCATTATTAATGGACATCTAACCAACATGACAGACATCCATCCATCCATCCATCCATCCGTCCATTGTCAGTGGAACAGAACAGACGAAAACAATGTTCCAAAATAAAAGAAACACAAAATAAAGAAAATATCCATTGACATTTCGTTGTGTCTACTCGAATAATAGAAGCGGACAAAGAGAGCTGCTATAGAAAACTGAAATCGAATCCCCCTGACAGCTGCAAAAGTAATTAAGTATCCAATAAGATAATAATATAATGTTATTCTATGTACCTTTTCCAGATATCGCTTCACCCAGATAGCTGTCGATGCACAGATCAAAACACCGGGCGGCAAGACCTACGATGTCATATTCGTGGGCACAGGTGAGTACTCTTTCGAACATAGTAAATCAATGAAAATTCATCCTGTTCACTGTATCCTCTTTATATGTAGATCACGGGAAGATCATCAAATCGGTGAATGCCGAATCAGCTGATTCCGCTGACAAGGTCACCTCCGTGGTCATCGAGGAGATCGATGTGCTGACCAAAAGCGAACCGATACGGAATCTGGAAATAGTCCGGACCATGCAATACGGTGAGTAGAGCCCATTGAGTTGATGGACAACACAACTTAACTCTAGGTTCTTACACAGATCAACCCAAGGATGGCAGCTACGACGATGGCAAATTAATCATTGTGACAGACAGCCAGGTGATAGCCATACAATTGCATCGTTGTCACAATGACAAAATCACCAGCTGCAGGTAGGTCCATCTACCACCTACCGTCTACCATCCACCAACAGCATCTGCATCTGCATCCGCATCCGCAGAGCCCAGAGAATGGCATTTTTATTATCATGTAACAATTTGCGTGACTTTCATGGCATGTCGTGCGCCTGTCTGGCCACTTGACTGCCGCCGCCTCAATATGCTGTGCATTTATGGAGTTTTACTTTTTCGCATTTCGCAATTTTGCAATATATTTATCCACCATCTTTCCATCTTCTCTTTCCTCAGCGAGTGCGTCGCCTTGCAGGATCCTTACTGTGCCTGGGACAAAATTGCCGGCAAGTGTCGCTCCCATGGCGCACCACGTTGGCTGGAGGAGAACTATTTCTATCAGAATGTGTCCACTGGCCAGCATGCTGCCTGTCCCTCAGGTGAGTCCCAGAAGCGGTCACGACCTTCCATCGAATGCGAAATTAACCTCTTCTCTGTGTTTTCCCTCTGTCTCTCTCTCTCTCTCTCTTTCTGTAGGCAAAATCAATTCAAAAGATGCCAATGTGGGCGAGCAGAAGGGTTTCCGGAATGACATGGACTTATTGGATTCGCGTCGTCAGAGCAAGGATCAGGAAATCATCGACAATATTGATAAGAACTTTGAAGGTGATTTATCTAAGCGTTTTACTCTCCTCTCCTCTCGTTCTCTCTATCTCTATCCATCTTTATATTGCCATATTTTTGCCGTTCGTTTTTTGTATAATGCACGTACTTGCTTGTCACTTTTTCCCGGTGCTGGAGCTGCCTCTCCCCAATCTCTGCCCTCAGCTATCTCTCGCTCTCTGCTATCTGTATCTGTGTACCTGTGTTTACCTGTGCGCCCCCCCTGTTGTCTTCCGTTGCAAATCACATTTTCATTTTGCCTGGATTCGCCAGACTCCGTTGGCTTATTGCCACTTTATGCTATTCAATTTCAATCCTAAATGTTTCCCATGCACTTTACTTCACGCGAAAAATACGAGTAAGCTCGTATATATTTTCTGTTTTCCGTTGAAAAGTCATCTTTTGAATGATTAGCCATGAGATAAGTGAGACATTCCCATTTGCAATGGAAAATGCTCACTCCTGTGGCGATAATTGTCTGCTCATGAAAGGATTCCTTGGAAATTTGTAGGGAAATTCCTGATCTTCTGTTACTATATTCTTCTTTTGAATGCTTGATGAAAACTAAATAAATATACATATACCTATTCTATATATATACTCAAATATTTAATATACCACGTGTTGTTGTTGTACAATTATATTAACAATTCTTGTTCATGTTCTCTTGTTTCTTTTATCTTTATGTATCTGTATGATTTCATCTGTTTTCCGAACAATTTCCTTATAACGTGCGTTCTAAATTCGATGTTTGGATGTTTATTGATGTCGTAATGGATCATCTTCCATATATGTACTCCCCACACTGAAACCGCCCCACCTGAAACCCGACACAACCAACCAACCAACCAACAAACAAACAACAAAAACCAATCTATACAATATATTTGTTGTGAATTGTTGTGAAATGTGTGTTGAATGTTTGTTTTACCTACTGCACACACTGTATCGATGCGAACGAACCGAAATATTGTGCCCATAAATTGCATTGCTCTCTAATCGAAGGCCCTCAAATTTCCGCAGACATTATCAATGCCCAATACACGGTGGAGACCCTGGTGATGGCCGTGCTGGCCGGATCGATATTCTCGCTGCTGGTTGGCTTCTTTACAGGCTACTTCTGCGGCCGGCGCTGCCACAAGGACGAGGACGACAATCTGCCGTACCCGGACACGGAGTACGAGTACTTTGAGCAGCGTCAGAACGTCAATAGGTGAGTGAGGAGTCCCGTCTGCTTAGCCATTATCCACTTATGCGAATCTTTCTCCCCAGCAGTTTCCCCTCGTCGTGCCGAATCCAACAGGAGCCGAAGCTGCTGCCCCAGGTGGAGGAGGTGACCTATGCAGAGCCAGTGCTGCTGCCACAGCCACCGCCGCAGAACAAGATGCACTCGCCGAAGAACACGCTCCGCAAGCCACCCATGCATCAGATGCACCAGGGACCCAACTCGGAGACGCTCTTCCAGTTCCAGCCAGATGGCTACAACACCCAGCAGACATATCGCGGACGCGACAACTTTGGAACGTTGCGCTCCCACCAGGTGATGGTGAGTATTTCCATATATCCTTATATATGGAGGAGTCTCATCTGTCGTTTCCCCATACCCACAGGGCGACAACTATCGACGCGGCGATGGCTTTTCGACCACACGCAGCGTCAAGAAGGTAAGTTTGTCCACTTCCTCGTCTGGTTGTGGCGATTGATTATTTTCATTTCCGATTATAAATCGTATCGTACTACTACTACTACTACTACTACTAATACTATTACTATTACTACTACCACTACCACTACCACTACTAATCTCTAATCGTAACTCCAATTGCGCTCTTTCGATGTTGTTGACATTTATTGACATTAGCTAACTTAACGTAACTTAAGTCGGAAAACTTGTGGTGCGCTTGTATTTGATTGAACTCTCCTCGCACACTCGTCGATTGGTGTATTTCTTAGACTCACTTTTCAACATATGTACCTACTAAATGTATCGATGTATATGTTCTTCTGTTCATGTGCGTGTGCCTATGAGTGTCACCCATAGTTCCGTACCTATCATATAAGTGTTGAGATAACAGAGCACCTACATAAGCGTATAGCTATCATCCACATAAATGTTGTACTTATCAATGTTGCATTATCATTTAGTATTACTACTTGTCGTACCATTTGCATGTCTGTTTTATTTTGATCATACCTATATATGCATACGTACCTTCTTCAGTTTAGTTTATTGTATACATTTAAGTCATGGCAGGGATACTAAAACTGATCGAAAAACCTATTAAATCTGTCTAACATCCATCCATAGTTTGTGTTTCCAAATTGGATGCTTCTTTTGGGATAATTTTAATTATTTAACGATTCCCTAACCCCCAAGAATACCAAACGCCATTTGTATATATGTATCATAGGAATCCCTGTAAATCATCATCAACCATATCTTTCTATTTACTTCGTAACTCTTGGGTTCTGTCTTCAAAAGTTGGAAATACACCAATCGTTCGAATCGGAGTCGGGTTGGATCTTTGCAGGCCCCTCTTTCTCTCTTGCTCTCTCCTGCTCTCTTTGGCTCTCTTAGCATTTTGTATAGCAACTACTGTTCCTCACTCAGAGAAAAACCACTTTCTATATCGTTACTAACTTCTTCATGCTATCCGAACTATTCACAAAACTCGAAACTCACAAAAATCAGACTACAGAAACTTCATTAACACACACGAAAATACCTCAAAGAGAAAACGAAAACAACAAAAAACAAAAACAAAAACTCTATCTCTATCTTTTCTCTCTTCTTTTTCCCTTTTTTCATCAGGTTTACCTTTGAGACGGGAGTGGGGCGGCTGAAACCAGTCAGGGACTAATTACCCAAAATATGGTAAATACTTATGCATAAACTAAAGCAAATTTAGTTCATTTATTTCACCCATTCTTCTTTTTATTCATATTTTTTGTATATTTTTTGGCTTTTGTTTTTTTTTTTTGCCGGGCGTTCAATAATTGTTACCAAATATTCTGCTCAAAAGCTGCAATGTGGAAGCTCTCGTCACATCGAGCTCAACAGAAATTCGCTAGGCAAAAAGTAATTTCTGAAAAATATCCACCGTTTGAAAATTTGCTCTCACCTTTCGATCTTGTTTCGATCTCTTCTTTTTTTTGGTTATATCCGTTCCGTAGGCACAGTTGATGAAGATTTGTTGTTTGTTCTCTCTCTCTCTCTCTCTTAAATCACTGTTTCTTTTGGTTCCACATTACATATGTATTTGCGAATGCCGAAAACGAAATTCTCAATCGATCAATCAGTTAATCAATCAATCCAGTCAGCCATCCCGCGCCCAACTCGCTTCGTCGTCAGCCCATCACCACCATCGCCAGCGCCTTCTTCGCCTCCCTCCTCCAACCCATGTCTGATCTTTGTATGCCTGAGGGTGTGTGTGTGTGTGTGTATCTGTGGGTGTATGCTTTGGGTTGGACTTAGCGCTATATATGTATCTCTAAGAACTGTCTCCCCAACACACTTGAATCGCTTGAACTCTTCTGCATGGGCGCCGTTCTTGACTCCTTCAACAAACAAAAACACCCAAGAATCCTTCTTCAACGATTACCTCCTCGACAAGTGCTATATATACATCTATACGATAGATATATCCAAGCCACACCACAACTACTACTATATGTAACTGCAATAATAATACCTACCCCACTGCTATCCTCCCACCATGATACATGTACTCTAGTAACCTTTTACTTTCGATATATTATATATTTCAATATGCTACATGATTCTTCATTTTATTGCTTGCCAACTTACAAAAAATTTAAACCAAAAAACCACCGATTGGATCATTTGAGAATTCGCAAAAAGATCGAAAGTTGCAATTTAAATAAATTTTAATCCGATTGAGAATTCAGTAATTACAGTTATTTCGTTTATCATTTCGGAGCCATTAGAGCCAAATAATTTAGATCTTTAAATTGTGTTTGCCTTGCAACATTTGAGAGCCACCAAAATTGACTGCAACGTTTTTCCTTAGATTAAAAACGCAAATTAGAGATATGTTTTGTTTGTTATATTTCTTTTTTGTTTATTTGTAAACATATGAATATACCTTTTGCGAACTGAATAACGAATAACGAATATATGAGTATAAAAGAAAGTAAATGACACTCCAACCCCTAGGCTGTAAACAACACAAACACACGAAACAGAAGTCTTGGTCGCGCAAGAAGACAGCCGCCCCGTCATGGCATCGGTAAGTTTCTCTTCTCTTCTCTTCTCTCTCTCTCTTCTCTTATTTTTACATACACAGACATACACAGAGAGGCACAACACATACACTCACACAGACACTCTCCTTCCTCTCTATTCGCATCCTCTGTGACTTTCTCTCTCACTCTCTCTCTCTGAATGACCTTTGGAATGGGTGGACGCCTCTTTTGGATCCCTTGGATCTTCTGAAACATCCATGTGTCATGCCATGTCATTTTCTGACTTATTTTCCCCTTAATGATATCATACTATAATTTATTTTTATTCTATAACTGTAGTATCTGTCTGTGTGAGTGTTTATGTGCATGTTGCAACAGATTCAATTCGATGTTTTCCGTATTCCTCAATTCCTTTCTTGCAATATGTGCTTTGTGTGTGTACCCACCACCCCGTAGGCAACATGCACCCAAGCACTTGTACATAAACATATAGCATCTCTGTGGCTGTGTCTCTGTGTCCACCGATCCACCAATATCTTTATCTACTGCATTCAGATATGTGTGTCTATATCTTTTGGTTTGTTTCCCCGTTACAGTAACTCAACATCGCTCGAATAGCCCCCAGCCACAACCACAGCAGCAGCAGCAGGCACAACAGCAGCCGCACTCCAGCTCCGGCTCGTCGCCGGTAATGTCGAACAGCAGCTCCAGTCCAGCGCCGCCGTCGAGCAGTCCCAGCCCCCAGGAGAGCCCCAAGAACTGCAGCTACATTTACCGTGATTGATTGATATGTAACACCAAGTCGATGCCCCTCATTCAGGCCATGCCCACGCCCACGCCCACGCCCACTCCGACACCGACGCCGACGCCTACACCCACGCCCATGCCACACCCAGTCGCCGTTCGAGTCCAGCAGGAGCATCATCAGCATAACCAGAGCCCAATCTTCAAGACCTATGCCAAGTCCATGCCCGTGACGCCCATACAGCTTCAGTCGCCGATGGAAGAGACGCCCTCCTACGAGCTCTACGAACGCCACGCCCGCTCCGATGCCACATTCCACTTTGACGACGATGTAGATGTGGATGATGACGACG
This sequence comes from Drosophila miranda, assembly GCF_003369915.1. Taxonomy (NCBI): domain Eukaryota; kingdom Metazoa; phylum Arthropoda; class Insecta; order Diptera; family Drosophilidae; genus Drosophila; species Drosophila miranda. The sequence goes on along the minus strand of NC_046677.1, from coordinate 8,972,305 downwards.
ATGATGTGGAGGATACATCATCGCTGGCCATGATCACACCGCCGCCACCCTACGACACCCCCTATCTACTTTCGAGAAGAACCTGCAACAGTGCGGCGGCTCTGTCGCCGCCGCTGCCGCCTCCCCGCAGATTCCGTTTCGGCAATCGGGAGTTCTTCAGCATGAGTCCGGGTGGTGGCGGTGCCACGCCCACATCCACATCCAAAGGCAGCGCCATTACACCCACGAAACTGAGCGCCGCTGCGGCGGCCATGTTCGCCACCCCACAAATGGCCCAGCTGAACAGAAAGTGGGCGCATTTGCAGCGGAAGCGGCGACGGCGAAACAGCAGCTCCGGCGACTCCAAGGAGCTAGACAAACTGGTGCTGCAATCGGTCGATTGGGATGAGAATGAGATGTATTAGATACAATCGATGCACAGAGACTTAATCGAGCTGCAAATCAAGTATATGGTTTAAGAGTGCTGATGTTGACCCTGTCTACATCTGAGAGGGTCTAGGGCTGAGGCTGAACTGTTGCTATTACGTATATCCTTCCCCCTTCTCCACTTATCCTCCACCCAAGTCCATTTATCGAGCGTAAGATGATAATAGTTTGCATTTTTCCGATAGGCGCTGGATGAGGATATACTTAGACACAGAAGCCAGAGAAATTATACACGAAATTTACAGTTATATATAGCCTATATATACCCAGTTTTGCTGGCATACACATGCATCAAATACGTATATATACGATTATATACCATACACATACTTGAATGAATATATATATATACACATGTAGTGACGGTTCGGTTCGAGGTAGGGGCTAAGCTAAAGTAGAGCCAGCTGCAAACGAAACGATATTGTTAATTAACATTGATTGATTGATAACACATTTGAGAAGAGGAGAGAAGAGGAGTCAACAGTTTGTACATATTATTCTTAGAGTTGAAGTTGAAAGGAAACCTTATTTGAATAGAGTATACGCGATATACATACACGTTTTTGCATTTAAACCAGACAAATGGAAAAATAGAAGAAATTTACAAAAAGAAAAGAGAAAACAAAACGAAACGCTTATTACTGATTTATACAAAAAAACAACAACAACAACAAGTACAGTACTCGTAATATACCAAAATAGTAGAGCAAACAAATTAGTCTTAAGGGCAGCATAGCATTCGACGTTCGAAATTCGACGTTCGAAATTCGAGATTCGACATTCACATTCAGATCCAACTGCCAACCGCAACAGGAAATATAATATATCCTCCAAGTCAGACACGACACCAAATCACACCGAGAATCTATCGAGTGCATTTTCTAAGGTCAATTTTATTTGCAGAGCCTTAAGCTTCTTTTACAATCTTTCAATCTGCTTCAGAATCTGCTATAGAAATGTGTAAATTATGTACAGCCGATCCAAGGATGCAAGTAACTGTACAGATATATACATACATACTCGTACATGCATAGATATGTGCTATATGTGCCATAAATAGGGGCGGGAATCCGCTTTGAGTTTAGTTGTTATTATAGTTTGCATTGGGCTTAGGACGGTACAGAACAGAGAGCTCTCATTCTCTATGATGTATATATACTTATCTATACCTACATATATAAAACTATACGTACACGAGTATATATACGATGAGTATGAGAAGGGGTAAAAAGGTAAAGGTAACGGTAACGGTAAAGGTAAACACAAATTCCGTGTGAAGTGATCGATCAAAATTTAGTGAAAGCATTAACTAAACTGTAGCCTAGCCACATAGGGTTTGTATTATAGATTAGGCGACAGGATAGAGGAGAACTTTTGAGGATATTTGCACTAGGGGCATTTTCTAATGTTGTTCTCATAATAGAGTATATATACACAATATACAATTAACGATATACAATACATAGGGTATATAGTAAGGTAAGGCTAACCGATATTCAAATATTTTGTATGAAAACCTTAACAGAAATCCTTAAAATCCGATTAAATTCAAATATTGTATGGAACACTCGAGCTCGAGCTCGAGCTCGATGCATTCCAAGTTGCAAGAGACTCTCTCTGCACGAGAAAAAGCGTAGAAATATCTAAATCAAAGCAAATTGTAAGAACAAAACAATTGACAAATTGTAGTGTAAACAATTGACAAATTGTAGTGTAATCAATAAACACACACACACACACACACACACATAGACGACATAGAAGTGTATGTATGTACATATGTACTTGCGCTATATACTTTATGGAGCAGCAAACTAACGCTTTTATATGCCATTTTACTTTTTGACAAAACGTATACAAGCCGAAGAAGTAAATAAAAGAAGGGGGAAATCAGAAAAAGAAATGCAATAAATTTAGACAGCCAAAGACACAATTAATTACTCGAACGATTCTAATTATAATTTGTATTCATCATAATTGTTTGTGCTAAATTTTATTTAGTTTTAGTTGTAAATAAATATTCTTTATAGGCTTTTATTGCACTGAGGCAATATGCATATATAGCTTTGGTTTATTTAGTTTTTACTCTTTGTTTTCTTTGTTATTAACAATCAAATCAAACAACAATTGTGTGGAGTACTTCGAAAGCAATATGAACACGTAACAGATATATGTACATATGCATATGGTAAATATTTCATAGGCAAAAGGAAATCAAACAAAAGTCAGACACATAGCAGATTGGAATGAATGAATTAGGAATACCTTAGGCGTACACTAGGAGTTTGAACTATTTCTAGAACTCTAACTACATCAACTCTACTTATACAATTGCATACAATTGAGTATTAGCTCGAAATCAGATCATTAACTTTTATACACTTTACCATTTACATACACGAATATATACAACAAGCGAACAGAATAACGAATACCGAATACTCGATTCGAATACCGATTTCATAACAAAATAGTTAGTTGTACTCGTAATTTAGAGCCAGGATGCAATTGAAAGGTTTTACAGTGAATCATGCCTACAAAGAAAACAAACAACCAGCAATACAACAGCACACACACATAAAAAGATCCATAAATATACCGAATATATATATATAGATGATCCATATACATACACTTATTAGATACTTTAGAAGAGAGATTCTCTAGAGATGCTTTTAAATACGAAACAAAATCGAAAATCCAAAAATCCAAAAAAAATGAACAAACAAAAATAAATGAATTAAGCAAATGAAAAGTATTTTATTAAAACACGACTCTCGATCACTTGTTGATGAAGGGGAAACCGAGTAAAACAGCTAAAGATAGAACATACAATATAAACATAAATTTCTTAAAACTTCTGCAAACGCAAAATCACTCGTGAGATCAACAAAACTCAGCAACCTTTTTTTAGAGAGCCCAAGAGCAGCCCAACCCCTGCCTGAGGTTCGGTCCGGACGGAGCTGAAGATGGAGGTGAAGATGAAGATACTTTAAAGATACATTGTAAGCTAATTGAAAACGACTTTTAACTTTCTCCAAATAAGACGAAAAACGATTATTAGCCGCGTATGCCGAAACCAGATTGTAGCGAGCTATTTAGCAACTAATTATAAAAAGAAAAGAACAACCGGCAACAATGGCATTAACAAACTAGTGACAAAACATAACAAACAGAGGGAGGAATAGGAATATGGAAAACCAAGACACACTCAAGTTTTCATTTTTCCATTAAAACGATATATATTCAAGTGCTTCTTACATAAAAATAAATATATATATATACATATATACCTAAGTATATATAAATTATATATAAAATGATTACATGGTAGATATTATTATTACGGGCAGAATCGGAAACGAAAGGCATTGCATTATGAATACCTACTAACTAGGTTAAGGCATTTACTAAAACTCTATTATTATTATTATTATTATTATTATTACTATTATGTTTTGTGAGCGAACACAGAGCGAACTATTACAGATTACAGAATGAAAGAGGAGTTTTAGGGTAAGCCTTATACTACCTATGCAATGCACGATTCCCGGTCCCGGATAGTCGTACCGTGCCGTGTCGAGTAATGGCACGAAGCGTTTGGTTTTATATTATTTCTAAGTAGCCAGCAGCTCTCTATGCATATAGTACATACGTATATAAAGTATACACAAACAAACGTACGAGTAATCGATGCATTTTACTTACTTGAAAGCCATCAATGAAGCAAAGCAAAGTTAAAGCAAGTTCATGATTCAATTTATATAATTATGTTAAGATTTTATAACGCAACATGCCTAACGTATACATTACCTATATGAATACTATTATACGAGACTTTGTAAATACTTCACTTCACTTCACCAACCAAATAAATAATCTTTCATTCGAGCAAAAACCAGGACAAAAATCATAACGAAACCAAGAAAAATACCGATTCCAGAATCGATTTTCACAGCCTTGGTTCCACGTTCCACACACAATCCATATACACAATCCACACACGATCCATGATCTACGATCCACGGATAGGAGATGAGTATGTTATGCATTCTTTAGCGGTTACAAATACGTAAGGATAAATTTAAATTGTTGAATATGTAGCGCAAAGCATAATTGAAGATAAAGATGATAAAGCCCCAAAGGAATAACAAATATTTAACCAAATAAGTTACAAAACGCTATACACAAAACGGTACTTCCAAGCAACTATAGAGCTAACAGCAAACCATTTAAACAGTTAAACAGCAAACTTAATGAAGTTAAACGAAACAAAATGAATTGAATTGAATTCCGAATAGATCCGCACTCCTGATCGGGCGCTCACCACCACCACTACCTCCCTCCCAATCCCTCCTGTTATCCTACTCGCACTCTCTCTTCCATAGTACCCCCATAGTACTGCCAATCAGGAATTCTCCATAATTTAGAATTTAGTTCGAACCAAACGCTTCAGAAATTTACACAAACGCCTACATGAACACAGCGGATTTTGTGCGGATTGTGTGCGAAGTCGTAAATCAGAACAGCAACAGCGAGAAGAGGAACATCCGTTAAATGAAAGACAAGAACAACAAAAATTGTTAGTAAAAAGACTGAGCTACAAAATATACAAGAAAACAAAACAAAACAAAAGAAACATAAAGCAAACAAAAATGCTATCGATATCGAAATCGAGACAAAAGCTAAACGAAAGCAAATTAATGAAACCTTTGATTTACTGAGGAGTTAATTAATGTGCATTTCTGTGTAAACGGTTTTCTAACTAGACGCTTGACTAGAATTTCGTTCGATTCGTATGATTTGGTGGCCAATCGATTACACATACGAGTATGTTGAGAAGTTCCTAGCACGCAGCGCACTTGTCCACTTGCACTTGCAGATGGAGGCAGCCCGAATAAGTATCAATCATCAGTAAAACAATCAATCAATCAATCAGTTCAGTTTTAGCAGGCTGTTTAATAATCCATCTAAAACCAGGAAAAGGAACTTCTTCCAGGCCACGATGATTGCTTTGGGCAACATTATCATTATCTGCTGATGTGTGCCATAAAATACGTAAATTGAGAACTTTTTTTTCCGTTCGGAACTCGAATTGTATTTGAGATTGAGGTGCTTTCTATTCTTTGGTCACTGCCACAGCATAATCGAGATTAAAATACCTAGACCATATATATATATATATATATATATATATATACACATATATAGAACACGTATATATGCATACACTTGCTTTTAGCTTTCCTAGAACTCTGATTTCCATACTTGAACGTACAGTAAGCTGCGAGGAATAGGAATTAGTCTCAGACATGAAATAATCAAACTCAAGGCGAAGATTCGATTCAATTCGACTCGATTCGAAACATTTACATTAATTCCACTCAAAAACACTCAGAACAGAACTAAACGAATCGAAACGAAGCGAAGCGTATACCATATACTTATATCGAGACAGCGCATTCAATTCTGAAGCAAACCAACAAATTTAACACGCAAAGCTAACGGAGATGCAGATAAAAATGAAAACCACATATTATTAATGATTATTATATTGTATTATTATAACTGAAATATTTAGACGAAATGACGATTCTTAATTATAACACATTATTATAGATACATACTGAACAAACCGATACAAAAAACCAAAAAACAAAAACAGAAAATGAAACAAACAAAAAACGGGAACGGAGAAAAGGGAATCGAAAATGATTAATAAAAATGAAAATATAGAGAATATTATATTATGAACATCGCCAATGACTTTCAATCGGTTCGAGTGCATCGCTTCGCATTTTTGTCCATGGTCTGCCTGTCCCGTGCGAATACTTGACACTGTTTTATAACTATTTACATGTGCAATATGTACCTTAAATATCGTAGTAGTTGTCGTCTATTGTGTTAAACACCTGATAAATGAGTCGGATTTAAAAAAATCCCATCAAGTTGCTTCTTAAATAGATGCCAAGAGATCGGTGTCGATCTCCAAGACTCTCTTTTCATTGTCTATTCAAACTATTTATCTAGCTTTGTTCGTTCTCCACTCTCCACTCCTTTTACCACTCTTTGTTTTTAAAACTCTCTAAGTAGTATTGTCCCATATAGATTTTCTGCTTGGTGGAGTATCCCTTTGAATTAGTCCTCTCATGGGAAAGCTCCTGTCTCCTGTCGGTCTGCTTTAAAGTCAGAATCAATAAACTCTTTATTTCGAAATGGTTATCAAAGCTCTGCCTCGTTAAAAATAGCAATCGGGAGGCATCATCCACTGTGCTGTTTTAAATCTCCATAGATTGACCGCACATACCTAATCAGCTGTTATATAGTAGTCGTACCTAGGGCCATTTCTATCATCAATGCTTTAATGGCGCAAACATGGCTCTGGCCCAACGATCTGACAACTGACAAGAGGAGCTGCACCCATCCACCATACGCACCCGGACTGATAACCCAGAGGCAGACTCGTACATAGGACGGATGAGATAAGGAACGGACCCAGAGAAGCGGAGTTAAGAACGCAGTGACGACATCTCGAAGTGGAACTAAGACTTCGAGGGCAGTCGCAGAACTAGCTGGAAGGCGCAGACTCAATCTCATTGTTGCTCAACGCTCAACCCCCTTTTGTTCAGCCAGAGCTGCTGAGATGTGGGACTACTTTTGGAGCCCGCCTCGTGGGTCACTCGAATCAAGGCTAGTGCTGGCGATAGATAGTGTTTCAGCTGGTCCGTCTGTAGAAACTAAGTCCGAAATCAGTTCCCATTTAATCGCGACACAGAGAGCAACATGCAGCCGTTGCTTTCCTGGGTCCAGCTCCTGGCGTTGGCACTCTGCGTATGCCAGATCTGCGCCCTCCAGACCAGGCCTAGGACTGATGATATCGACTATGAATTAAGCGAGGAGAACGAGGGTTCGTTTACTCCTCAACCACTAAGGCCGCCACCGTGGCAGGAGACTCCCCAGCCTCAGGAGGCACCACAGGAAGCGCGTGTGCAAGTTCCCGGAGTGGGAGATATAGTCGGTATACGCGGCTACAAGACGATCTCGAATAGGCCCATCAATGCATTCCTTGGCGTGCGTTACGCTCAAGTGGGAGGCGGCCTGGGACGTTTCCAGCAGGCCAGGCCAGTGCCCTTCCAGGGGAGAGTGGACGCCACCACAGCCAGTCCGAATTGCGCCCAATTTCCGGAGTTGCAGCGACTGCAAACGGCCGAGGCACGGGGAGAGAACGTTGACGACTGCCTGACCCTCAACATCTACGCCCCAGAGGGGGCACGCGATCTGCCCGTCCTGGTCTTTGTGCACGGCGAGATGCTGTTCGACGGCGGTGCCGAGGAGGCCCAGCCAGACTACGTGCTGGAGAACGAAATTGTCCTAGTTTCGATCAACTATCGCCTGGCGCCCTTCGGGTTTCTCAGCGCCCTCAGTGAGCAACTGCCTGGCAACGTGGCACTCTCAGACATCCACCTGGCGTTGGAGTGGCTGCAGCGCAACCTTCCCTACTTTGGCGGAAACTCCGGAAAAGTGACCTTAGTGGGTCAGGCCGGCGGCGCCACTCTCGTTCATGCCCTCAGCCTCAGCGGTCGGGCAACGAACCTCTTCCAGCAGCTCATCCTCCAGTCTGGCACGGCACTGAACCCCTACCTGATCGACGAACGTCCTCTGGAAACTCTGGACACGTTCGCACGCCTCGCCCGCTGTCCAAATGCCGGCCGAAGTCTGGCACCGCTCTACGACTGCCTCAGCCGTCTGCCCACCTCCCAAGTGGTCAGCGCATTCGAGCAGCTGTTCCAACAGAACGAGGCCCGCGGCCTCAGCTTCCTGGGCGGTTTCAAGCTGGTGGTGGGCGATCCCCTGGGCTACCTTCCCGAGCATCCTGCCGCACTGGCGGCCAACTCGGCCAACAGCACGGTTCCCATGATTGTGGGAGCCGCCAAAGATGCCAGCGCCTTTATACTATCACGTGAGTGCTATGCTAAGGAAATTGTGTCATGTTCGGTTGGGTCAGAACTGGTCAAATGAGATAAGACTATCAACCGATTAGAGAATATTTGATAGATCATTGCGGACTTGGACTTACTACACTCCCTCCCATTTCCTCCTAGGCTTCTACGACCAGATACAGCGCGTGCAATCGCAGAATGTGAGCGACTTCATCAACGTGGTCCTGCGCCACACGGCGCCTCCAAGCCAACACCAACTGTGGCTGGATTGGGCGCGTCGCGAGATCTTTTCGCAGGAGCACGATCGCACGGCCAGTGCATACAGTGTGTCTCAGGGTCTGTTGGAATTGAGCAACATGATCCTGTATCGGGCACCCGTCATCTACTCCATCCGGCTCTCGCACAAAAAGAGTCCCGTCTATTTGTACACCTTTGACTATCGCGGCGAGTATCATCGGTTCGGCCACTTGGACAATCCGCTACCCTTTGGTGTGGACGCTTCCCTGAGCGACGATAGCGTGTATCTGTTTCCGTACCCGCCGGAGGCCAGCCGCCTGAATCCGGTGGACAAGTCGCTGTCTCGCGCACTGGTTACCATGTGGGTGAACTTTGCCGTTACGGGCATACCCAACCAAAATCCTGGTGTCTGGCCCAAGGCCACTTCCGAGTACGGTCCTTTCCTGCGCTTCACCAACTCGAGGCAGAACATGCTGGAGCTGGACCCACATTTCGGTGACGGACTTTACGCTCCGAATCTCTATGGGTCGTACTTCAATACAACCAATAGCACAACAACAGCTACAACGACGACCACAACAACGACGACCAGACGTCCGTATGTCTACAACCCGTATCCTAGCTGGCAGCAAAGCCCCTATGGGTACAACACAACAACCACAACTTTGACGACGACGACGACTACCAGGCGTCCAACGTATGCGTACAATCCTTATGCTAATTGGCAGCAAAACCGACAGCCCCAACCGCCTCAGGCCTTTCCAAGGAGGCCAACGGATCCTGCATACGAAAGAGCTCAGGAAATCAGGCGGCAACAGGTGATCCGGGAGCAGCAAGAGCGAGAGCAGAGGTTGCGTGAACAGCGCGAAAGAGAGCAGCAACAGCAAGAGAATCAGCGTCGCGAAGAGGAGGAACGAGAGAAGCAGCGTCTGCAAGAGCAGCGAGAGCAGGAAGCCCAGCGAGAATTGGAAAAGCGCTACCAGATGCAGAGAGAGAAACTCCAGCGAGAACAGCTGCAGCGAGAGCAGCAAGAAAGGGAACAGCGTGAACAGGAGGCAAGGGATGAATGGGAGCGAAACCGAGAGCCAGCGCAAGTAAATCCGGAGGAGCAATTAGAGCAGCGTGAGCGGGAGCAGCGTGAGTGGGAGCAGCGTGAACGGGAGCAGCGTGAGCGGGAGCAGCGTGAGCGGGAGCAGCCATTCCAGCCAGCGGAACAAGACGAGCGCGAACTGGACGATAGGGAGCAACAAGAAAGAGAAGAACAGCAGCGACAGCAAATACTGGAAGAACAACGTCGTTACTACGAGGAGCGTCAGCGAGAACTGCAACAGCTAGAGCAGGAACAGCGAGAGCAACAAGCCAGAGAGCAGCAGGAGCTGCAAGAGCAGCAGCAGCGCGAACAAGAGCAACGAGAGCAGGAAGAGAGGGAGCAACAGGAGCGAGAACAGCAGCAGCGAGAGCAAATGGAGGGTGGACATCAGCCTTACGAGCCAAATCAGCCGGAGGAAGATCAAGAAAGCTCTCGCAGGCCCTATCCAAGCTACGAGGACTACTTGCGAAGAGACGATGAAGAAGAACCAGCCAACTTTGAACCCGATAGCGAACAAAGCTCAAACCGAAACTATTCCGAGGAGCAAGAACGAGAGCAACAGCAACGTGAGCAACTGTATCGTGAACAACAGGAGCGGGAGCGGCAGTCCCACAACCCAACTGATGATGAGGAAGATCAGCAGGACCGTCGGCAACCTTACCAAACCTACGAGGAGTATTTGAGAGCCAATGCAGAAGCTGAAGCGGCAGTGGCAGCAGCAGCAGCAGCAGCTCAGGAGCAGACTGATCCCGAGAATGATCCCAGCGCTTACGAAAACTACGAAGATTACATTAGGGCGCAGGAGAAACGTCAGGAGGCAGAGGAGCGAGATCGGGCTGTTCAGGAGGGCTGGGAGGACTCTCGCCCAGAATACCCAGGTTACCGACAGTTTGTTAGCAATCATCACAACTTGCCGCAGAACGCTAAGCAGCTGCGCAGACAGCAGCGACCCAAGCTGTAGAGCGGTATTCAATCATATTCCATAGAAACCTGAGTACTATTCTAAAGAGTTCTTTATTAAATATTATATATATCATATGAGTAATCAATACCAATTGTAAATCATTCCCTGCGCAGATACAGGCTTTAAAATGTACCTATTGGCTCAGTGCATGGCTTTATAGCCGTATCTTGTTGCGATTTGGCCGCTTCACCAGACTCTTGCGAACCTCAAGCTTCTTCATCCTACTGGCAGTTGCCGCAGCCAACTGCTTTTTCCGCTGGGCTTTGGCCCTCTTCCGGCTTTGGCTGCGGAGGTAGTAGATTTCGCGTATCAGACTGTGGCCCTGATCCTCGTCGCGCAGCGTGGCGGAGAACTCATTGAAATAGTTGCCTCCAATTGTCAGCGTCTCGTCAATCTTCATGTACGGGCCGTATAGCGTGGTCATTGGCGGCCAATAGCCGGACCGATAGGAGCCCAGGGGATTGCCGCTGATCACAAAGTTTGTCCACAGGTCGACCATACGGTGGGCCATCGTCACGTCCGGCGGACTGAGGCGCTGCACATGCTCGGGATAAGGAAAGAGGTAGAGGGCCTCGTCGGTCAGCGAGACGCCCGCCTTGAACGGACTCTGCATGTTCGTCTCCTCGTCCATCTCGCGATACCTATTGAACTCGCCCGCGTAGTCGAAGGAGTAGAGGAACGTGTTGTCCGGATTATGTTTGTTGTTCATATTCATTGCCAGCAACACGGGCAGCTTGTGATTCAGGGTTCCAGCCACCTGTAAGACCGTTAGAATTAGAGATTGATGTGGATAGTTTAGCGGTGTGCTTACATCGACTAGCCTGGGAATCAGGGTGTCGAAAGTTCCGTTCTCCAGGAGCTGGCGGTTGAAAAAGTCGTGCGTGACGAAGCTGGTGAGCAGCATGGTCTTATCAGTGCCCACTACCTGCCGTATCACATGATCGATGTAGTCGTAGGTATTGTACTCATCGTCCGGGATCTTTCCCTCGAAGTCGTTGTCTACGATCTCGTTGAGGACTCGAGTGCCGGCATTTTTCGGACAGCCGCCCATGGCCGGATACGAGAAATTGGACTCCAACATGAGATCGTAGGGGTGTTTGGGCAGCACGCCACTCGGCCCACCAATGGTGAACTGTATGCCGCCCGTGTGGCCAATGCCCAGGTCAGATTTCTCGAGCTGTCAGGTGAGGGCTCTCGTTAATCAGAGATTGCCTGCAGTATGATGCACTTGATGTACTTACCGCATGTTCCATGAAAGCGGTGAGCAGCTCCAGGCCCGTGAGTTCCATGAGGCAAGTGTTCAGGTCCCGCACCGTCACCATCTGGCAGTCAGCCTTCTTGGCTATCTCCTGGGCATGCTTGCGTGGATCCTCCTCGAGGAAGATGGGCATGATGGCCGAGCCCGAGTGGTAGATCACCTGGCTGAAGAGACCCCGCTGCACCATCGGCGAGAGGGTGAGCAGATGTGCAATGGCTGCCCCACCCACCTGTCCCGCGACAGTGACACGCGTCGGATCGCCGCCAAAGTACTGGATGAAGTGCTTGACAAACTGCAGGGCAAGGAAGATGTCCAGAAAGCCAGCGTTTCCTGGTATTTCGTCTGTTTTGGTGGAGAGGAACCCAAAGGGTCCCAGTCGGTACTGCGGCGTCACCAGCACCACATCCTTCTCGAGCAGATAGTCTGGCGGCGCTTCGGAGTTGCTGCCCTCGTACAGATACTCGCCGTGTATGTAGACAAGAACGGGCAGCTTCGCAGTCACATTCGGCGTAGTGATGGTCATCGTTAGGCAATCCTCAACGTCCAGCACATCGTCCAGCTTGCGCAGCGAGTCCATCGACACCACCGAGGGACATCCAATCTTTTCCGCTGTAGCATCCATTACATCTTCCCAAGGCTCTATCGGGCGCGGGGCCTAAGAAATAGAACCAAATCCAAAATAGCCAATGAGTCATCGTTTGCAATTGGAAGCTCTTCAAGTCCCTTTTTCCGGAATCCATAAGGAGCAGATGACACAAAATAACAATTTGACGGCAGGAGAACCACATCCTCGATAGTATAGTGGTTAGTATCCCCGCCTGTCACGCGGGAGACCGGGGTTCAATTCCCCGTCGGGGAGATTCCAATTTGTTTCATATTTTTCTTTAGAGAATTTAATTTTGTGAGATTTGCATATTTTTGAAAGTTTCTAGTAGTAGAAACCGGATAACCAATCAAGCTGAACATTTCTATTCGAATGTTTTAAAATTAGCTCTCATTTTTCTTTCACTTTCTGATGCTTCCGTTCAGAAAGCATTAGCCACTACCATACCTTGAATCGATGCTGCCCCGTCGGGGGCTCGGCGTATCTGACATCGACAAACTGCAGCACCTCGCGCTTGGTCCAGGCAGTCTCTAGGATTTTTCCCTGGATACTGCCCAGCTTTGGTAGCTCAATGATGGTGTCTTTCTCCTCGTCGTAGACCCTGCCGCGGACGCGTGCCTCCGCGCCCCAGTGGAGGGCCAGGACGATGAGGACGGCGAGTGGTAGCACAGATACGTGGTGCATCTTGGAGAACGCGATCAGAAGAAACCAAGAAGCCAGCGCTCTCGATGGCGCACTAAACGCGACTGATCTATGCCGTGTGGTGTCTAATAGATTTTAGTCCGCTCTGACCCGAAGTTTCACCCCAGACCTGACCGACATACCCAAAAGAAGATTTCGCAAACGGAGAGACTAAAACAAAACGCCAAAATACGAATGACGCCTTGCCCCCGTGGTCGGTCTCTGCCGATCCATAGATTTATGCAAATAATTAAGAATTTCGCTGCTCCGCTTTTTCCCGCTCCGGGCGCTTCGGGGCAAGTAAAAGGGAAAAGCCCGGCGACAGACCAACAAACCGACAGCCCGAACTTGATTTGTCAGCTGGTCAGTCATTAGGCGCCGAGATTGATTTGCTGGCGAATATTTGCCGCCAAACATTGGGCATTCGCTGAGTTTGTCTTTCTCACGCCAACAATGGCCACGAGGAAAGTGCGGGCAGAGCTGGGGTAAAAATTAATATCTTAAAAGCTGCGGGCGCTGCCTATTTTAAATTTTAGATTTTACAAATTGATTTTCCATATTCTCCTCGCTACTGGTATTCGAGGCCCATCGCGAATTATCAATCATCCCGAGCTGCGGGAGAAAGCAACATCACGCTTTAGTGTCCAAAGCCACTTTTGCACTTAATAATCTCTGTAGGTTCTTTGGAGATACAAGTTTCCTTTGTTTGAAAAGGGAAGGCCCGCTACAGCAGCTACAGCAAATTATTTTACTGATTATATATTCCCGACTGAAACTGATTCTCTTTTAATTAAGTTATCGAATCAGCCATGGCATTATATTGAACATAGAACATACAAATGAGAGCTTGATCTTCTTTCTAAACGAATAATTATGCAAATTTTGTTCGCAATCAACAGTTATCCATTCCTCTGGCTCTCTGGCACATCAAATATGATTTATGGGATCTATACGGAGAACTCTCGCGAGTTCCTGAATGGGATATATATCTTAAATAAATATGTGGTCGAAGACTCTTCCTTCTTCGACAGAAAACAGTCTGAATGCAATTTATTTATTTATTCTTCACCTGACTCGCAAATAAAACATATATTATTAGTACATGGTAAGTCATTCATCAAATAGCCATATTGTGATTTAAGTTCTACGCAATGTTCCTTATCATTCTTATTGTCTGGTTGAGCGATTTGGCCGATACCATGATACCACTTTCGAAAAATAGCCAAGATTCCCGTGGCCTGCGACACAAACCTGCCGTCATCGCCCATATCGGAAATTCCAAGCCAATAGCTGCGGCCTTTAGTGAGCTTTACTTGAATGGCATTCAGCTCTTCTTCGCTTCTCGGACTCGCCAGATAACCCCCCATCTGACGGCATATATTCGATCCGGAGAACCAATTGACTGTGTTACTCTGCTCGATGTAAAAGAACCGCGAACCGATCTGAACGAAGCTCTCCAGAGTCTTTACTTTCGGCACCTCCTTCACTGCTTCGTGTGCTGTTGCACATTTGAGGTAATTTGTAGAATGCTGTTCAAGCTTGTGTCTTTCCTCCTGTATATGCTGATTGCTGTACATCTACAAGGATCCTTGACATCCTTGATTCGGTGAGTGGAAATTCTGAACGGCTGGAGGATAAGATTGACGCGCTGCATACATATTAATATATCTATATAATTGTAGGAATTGTAAGTGATTCGCTCACAAGTACAAAATAAATTTACTCGTAATATAAGGAGGTAGACCTCTAAGTATTTCTGATTCTGATATCAAAATTCATTTCAATTGTTAAGACTTTTATTTTTCCCAGGGTGTCTACTTCAGATAAATAGTATCTTCTGCCCATATGGCAGACATATAATTGATGCGGTGATCAGAGTGTACGAACATACGCGAGTATAGCCTCCACTTGTGTGTGCAAATGAATCATAAAATCATTTTAATGACATCCATGAATAAATAAATTTAGTGGAATGTAACAAGTAATTAAATTCTTATTGTTTTTGGATCCGCGTTGACTTCTTGGCAATGAACACCAAATTTTGGCCGCGCGCCTCATTGGGTGTCATCTCATTATTGTCCTCCTCTTCATCCTCCTGATCGTCCTCGGCGTCGGCGTCAGGCAACCTATCCCGCATGGTGGCCGCCAGCAAGGCCGATTCCAGGTCATAGTAGTCCTCGTTGACCAGACTGTATCCCTTCTTGACCTCCTCGACCGCAATGCGGTATTCGTCCAGATAGTTGTCGCCGAAGCTGATCGTGCGACCTATGCGCATATAGGGTCCCGTGTCGTCGCTCATTGGTGCCCAAGAGGGCAGACCCTGGGCAACGGGTACTCCCGTCTTGGCGAAGGACGTCCACAGGGCCACCATCCGCTTGGCTACCTTGATGTCGCGGTTGGAGTTCAGCATCTGGTAACGTGGCCAGGGGAAGAGGTAGAGGTTGTCGTCAGTCAGCGACACGCCCATGTCGAAGGGCACAAAAGAGGCCTCCTCATCGCTGCTGCCGTAGCGGTTCAGCTCCCCCTCGTAGTCGAAGGTATACAGATAGGTACTGTTGGGCAGCTTTTTGGCATTAGCCTGGAGCACCAAGAGCACGGGATTCTTCAGGGAAATCGTGGTGCAGAGCTGCTCAGGGTAGGCCATTCGGTGACTATTAATATTAGCATTCGGAAATGTTCATTTGCTACTCACGTCGATCAGTCCTGGGGTAAGACGTTTGAAGGTGCCGTTCTTGATGTCCTCGACACTGAAGATCTCCTCGTCGGCAAAGTCACTCCAGGAGCCAGTGGGATCCGCCCCATTGGCCTGCGCAATAATGGTTTCAATGTACTGGCGTCCAGTCAGCTTGTCATCCAGAATTGTGTCGTTGAAACTGTCCGCAAATATATCTGCAGAGATGATGGTGAATTCACATTCAGTCCCAAGGTCATACAAGTGGGTCAGTGTGTTCACTCACCCCTCAACATGAAGGTACCGCCATGCTTGACGCTGCCGCCCATTGTGGGATAGGCCTGGAACTTCTCGGCGGCCAGCAGTCGCCCCGGATGCTCCGGC
Source organism: Drosophila miranda (assembly GCF_003369915.1). Lineage (NCBI taxonomy): Eukaryota > Metazoa > Arthropoda > Insecta > Diptera > Drosophilidae > Drosophila > Drosophila miranda. Next base: position 8,956,050 of record NC_046677.1, on the reverse strand, counting down.
AGGATGCCTGACGGTCCACCGATGACCAGCTGGACACCGCCATAGGCGCCGCCGCTCAGCGAGGGCTTGTCCTCGCCATGGATGCTGAAGGCGGCCAGCAGCATAGTGGCGTTGAGTCGAACCAGGCACTTGTTCAACGACTCCACCTTAGCCAGCTGCTTGCAGCCGGCGATGCGAGCAATATCCTTGGTGGCGGCTAGTGGGGTGTCCGTGATAAAGGCGGGCGACAGCGCCGTGCCCGACTGGTAGATTACCTGATGGAAGAGTCCCGCCGGCACGGCCGGGCTCAGGGTTAGCACGTTGACAAGTGCTGCCCCGCCCACCTGGCCGAAGAGAGTGACCCGCTGCGGATCGCCACCGAAGGAGGAAATGTGCTTCTGCACCCACTTAAGGGCCAGGATGATGTCGCTGACGGCCGCGTTTCCAGGCATTTCGTCGCTCATTGTCGACAGGAAGCCGAATGGCCCCAAGCGATACCGAACCGAAACCAGCACCACATCCTCCTCCAGCAGATAGCCGGGAGCGGCCTCCACGGAGTCGCCGTCGTAGAAGAAGTCGCCATGAATGTACACCATAACTGGCGCGAGATCTCCCTCCATCTGTCGAACGGTAGGCAGAGGCTAAGTCAATCAAGAATTTTCACTTGCGGAGATTTTCACCTACCGCCTTGGTGCTGATGGTGAGTCGAAGACAGTCCTCGACATCGAAGCCGTCCTCCTCCAATTTGGCGTACTTGAGCAGATCCTGTATGGAAGGGCATCCGGGGTGATGACGATGGGCGGGAAGAACGCCTCGCCAGGAAGAAGCCAGTTCCGCTGCCTAAAGCCAATGAAATTTAATTTTAAGTCTCTACATTTTAATTTTGTTGGCTTCGATTTATCATATCAGTTGTTATTATTAATGCAGCTTATATATATATTTTTAGTCGCCTGAGCAATTGACGTATTAGATTAGAGTATTATTAGCTAGTTAGACAATCTTTACGCGTTAATCGGATGAAGGTTTTTGGGCCAAAGTCTGTGGGGGGCTAATTTCTCGTTGGAGAGATTTTAAGAAACTTTTATTCCTTTAAATAATACTTTTATGATTTTATGACCTTTGGTTTAACATCATCTCCCGGATATTCTACGTATTTTGACTCACATTCTTAGAAGAACCAAAAAATAAAATAGAAGAAAAATATAAAAAGAAATTTACATTTCTCCCCGACGGGGAATTGAACCCCGGTCTCCCGCGTGACAGGCGGGGATACTAACCACTATACTATCGAGGATTTGCTTCTTCTGCCGTCAAACTGCTATTTTACCAATATACTATCGAGGACTCTGACAGTAGGGCCAAAATATAAAAATAAGGAACCAATCTTAAGCAGAGAAATTCTTCTTGAACATATTTTTGAATTTGAGTTCCTTGACCCTTGGAATAAAAACTGGAACAAGAAGAAATATGAACTCACCTTGAAGCGGTCTGCCTTTCCGTATGGCACATCGAGGAATTGCATTATTTCCTTGCCAGTCCAGTCCGTGCTCAAAGTCCGACCACGGAGCCTGCCCAGAACGGGCACCGATGCGGTGAACACATTCGACTCGGCAGTGCTGGGCTTCTGCTGCTGGAGAGGGGGCTGCTTCTGTTTGTTGGGTCGCTGCTTCTGCCCGGCCGCCTGTTGGTTCTTGGTGGGCCGTCTGTTCTTGTGGTTGCCCATAGCCTGTGCGGATCCGGGCTTGGTCCTCTGCTGCTTCTGCTTTTGATGGTTTTGGGATTTCTCAGCCTGACTGCAGGCCGCCAGGGCCAGAAGGACGATCGCCAGGAGGATCAGCACACCACCACGTATCCTTGCCATAACTAGACTTCACTTTTTGGTTCTGTTGTGATGCGAGGGACGGGACAAGAAGAACTGCTGGCTGCCTCGACCACTAGCCACGAAGAAGACTTTCTCGGCATTATCGAGTGACTCTTGACCGGGCACGAGTTCTATTTTAGATGAACCGCTGCCGCAGTATCGCGATGAAATGGGGTCAAGTCGTAGTCGTTGACAGCTCTCTGCCTCCTCTTTGCTCTTTTCCTGCCCTTCGCAAAACTCTCGACCGATCCAAATCCACCTCTCAACTCGCGAACACACTCCATGAATATTCATTGAATCGCAGCCATAGCTGGAGTGGTTCTTGAGGATTATGCTGCTGTTGTTAGTAAAACAGAGCCACTGCCACAGAACCAATTCCATCAGCGACGACCCCCACGGCGTTTTCTCCCAATCAGTCGGACCTGGATCTGGCGCCAATGGGTATGGTATAATCAAATCGGAGCCAATGCCAAATCCAAAGCAAATGAGAAATGACAAATACCATTATGCTAAGCCATTTCTAATCTAGATTGAATAGTTTTGCTTGCAGATACATTCATTTTTCCACTTAGGTTTTCTAGAAGGTGTTGATAATCTTATGTGTGCATATTACATTCGTTAACGCTTTATTAATAAATTAATATAGTATGTATCGTGTAAAATTATATTAAAATGCATTCATCTAGAACTACAAACGCACTAACAATTGCATTGAAATGCAGAAACTTCAAAGAGAAGAGAACTTCTCCCGTTTCGCGGAGAACATTTTGAGACGTTGGTTGTGCATTAGCAACGGGCAGAATTGCAGAAGATCTTCTATATATATGTATACATATGTTTGTGGGCGAGTGTGAAGAGTGAACACCTGGCCGTGTGCGAGTGTGGGCCGACCGACGCTGACTCACATTCATTTATATGTAGTAGAGGCGCACAACCGATTTTGTGATGAGTGTTTCGTTGTCATAGAAACTGGTTTGAATTGTCACATTGCCATTTAAGACCTTGGCTGGCATCATTTGGGACTCGGGGGCCGCCTCGATGGTCGACTGCCAGGTGTTGGTGGTGCTGGCGCCGACGAAGCCCATCTCGAAGAACCACTCCTCCATGATGCGCCCCTTGAAGAGCACCTTCTGGTCGAGCCTGAAGTTCTCCATCGACTCGACGGTGCTGAAGTTGATCTCACGCGATACCGCCCGCATGTCCAGTATTTTGACGGGCACCCGCGCCTCGTGCTCCACATCCGGAGCCGAAAAGTCCTTGTTCTCTTGCCATATTATCTTGCCGCTGTCCGCGTCACGCAATATCATGTAATTTATCTGGAATCCCTTCTGGATCTTGTCGGCGGCACTCTGGTCGTCGGAACCCATCGCTGTCGCCGGTCACGTCACTGTCAGTCTCAATCCTGTGCACAACCAAGAGAGCGGCCACTTTGCGCAGCTCGTCGACTTCAATATTTTTGGGTAGAAAATCAATTATATTATGTTTATTTTTAATTCTAGTGCCAGCGAACAGCTGTTTAATAAACGATGTATATATATATCGACTACACAAATATCGGTATATTTGTGCGATAAGGGCACTTTGAATGCACTACGATTGCGTGTATCGACAGGGTGTACGTGCGATATATCCACAACCTAATCTGTTTGGCAACACCACCCTGTTGGTGGTGTACCTTTTAATCTATTACATTTCATTTTCAACGTTATATAGAAATCCAATAAAAGCAAGTATTCAGAATAAGCCAGTCAAGTAGAAAATTGATTCATCAATCGTATAAAATTATGTCCGCTTGGCTAAATGCTCTACATAGCTAATAATATTGCACGGAAGATCAAAAACGTGGAATATGTAAAATTAAACTTCAAATCGTCAGTGTATTACGGTATATTTTTTAAATGAGACGGTATGTTTCGGTATATTTCTGAGGGTCGGACGGTATATTTTATCGGTCACACTGAACAGCAATCAACATAACAACATTCCTCACAAAAATTGCAACAATAAAGCCATGATTATCTATGGCGTCTATATAGTTAGCAAATCGGGTGGCCTTATTTTCAACCTGGACAACCATGTACCCCGCATCGAGCACGAGAAGACATTCACATATCCCCTGGACCTGGTGCTCGACTACGACTCCAAGAAGGTGTCGGTGGCCTTTAACCGGAAAGATGGAATAAACGGTAGGCGTTTCCTTGGCTTAATGCTCTCTAATTCTATGTACACATATTTGGCTTTCCAGTGGGCCACGTCCTGGTGGCCGTGAATGGGATTCCTGTTAGTGGCATCACCCTGGACGATGGACGCGACGTGAAAACGACTCTGGAGGCCGCGGAGAACTACCCAATAAACCTGAAGTTCAGCCGCCCCAAGACGACCACCAACGAGAAGATCTTCCTGGCGAGCATGTTCTATCCGCTGTTCGCCATCGCCAGCCAACTAAGCCCCGAGCCAAAGAGCTCCGGCATCGAGCTGCTAGAGGCGGACACCTTCACGCTGCACTGCTTCCAAACACTCACCGGCATCAAGTTCATTGTGATCTCAGAGACGGGGCTAAACGGCATCGATCTGTTGCTACGCAAGGTCTACGAGCTGTACTCGGATTACGTCCTCAAGAACCCCTTCTACTCGCTGGAGATGCCGATACGGTGCGAGCTCTTTGATAATAAGCTGCAGGAGCTCCTCGCGCAGGTGGAGAAGACGGGCATTAGCAATATTGATAAATAAACGTTAACTACATTTTATACTCTGTTATCGGATCTGTTTTCTGTTGAAAGTAAATTCAATCAGAGAGAGGAAACGAAATGAGGAACCTGTTGCTATCCAATCCACTTTATTACGAACCGATTCTATAGTCGATTGGTGTGGCTATACGATACGGAAAGTGTAATCTGATGTCTCTCTGGCTCTCAGATTCGATCTGATCGCAATTGGCATATATGTTTGTAGATGTATCAAAAATAAAACCATCAACTGTGTGACCCTCCAGAGCCCAGATATAGCGCACTTCAAAAAATACAATCGTGACGCTACGTGTGCCATAGTGGACCATAAGCATTTATTGCTAGTTGGTCTGACACACGATATTAAAATGATTTACATTTGGTTTATGTAATTTTTGATTTTGTTTTTTATTCATTCAGCCATCTTACAGCTATTTTTGTATTTTATACATACTCATATAAAAATAGTTCTTCGCTTAGCTTTAAAGATACTCGTATTTTACACTTTCAGCGCATATTCTAGACAACACCCTAACCTAAAACAATATATTGCATGGCCTGTACGAGCTGTACGCTTTGTGATCGATCCACGCACAAGGATAAGAAGGTAACGTAACCAAATAACCAACAAACTCAGTATTATATGCTAAATGGTATATATCTATGTATATATTATAATGGTGTAGTGTGTATGTTGTATACATATATCATAGTAATAAAGTTCTTGAGCAGAATATTGACTCCAAAAATAGATTGCAACTGCGTTAAACATTTAAAAATTAAGCAACAATTTCCAAAATACCTACTTAAGAGCTAGTAAAAAGTATCAAAAAGGTTTCAAAGCATAACAATTAAGTAAGTTTTTCATTTCATATCTGTATAGAACTTGGCGGGGTTTATGTGTACAGCAAGATTGGGCCTGTATATGTGGGGTGGGGGGAGTGTGGATTGTGGATTTGGGGTGTGGTGTGATTCCTATTGCATACTGCCTATTGCACCAGTAGTAAGATACGATGCGGTTTTATCAACCGTTTCCGATCAGTAGCCCGTTTCCGGTTCCTGCTTCAGCGTCATTCGACAGGGTTCTGGAATGAACCGTGAAAAAACCATCTTAGATACATGATTTAAATCCAATTTGCAAGTTGACTCACCCATGCCATAGCCGGACGGTGACGACAGCAGCTCGGGGGGGCGAATCTTGAGCGGTGTGCGCCGCAACAGCTCCTCGGCGCTGCTGCCCTCGCTGCGATTGTACTCGTTGAGCGTAATGTCTGCAGGATTGCGCAAGCCCAGCCCCAGGCCCGACTCGCCCGGCGACGTGGCCGTTCTTTGGTACGGATGCATGCGCTGGGGACTGTGGTGCGGCTGCAGGGATCCCGTCGATCGGCTGCCGTTGTAGTGCTTCACGGCTGCATCCATGTAGGGGATGTCCTGCTGCTGATGTGACGCATTCTGCAGCTGATGCTGCTGCTGTTGTTGTGACTTGGGGCTGTTCAATGGGGGCGAGATGGAAGCCGGAGCGACGGCCGTGGGCGTGGAGGAGGACGAGGCTGCGGCGGCTACAGCCGAGCTTGCGGTATAGGCCCGGAACGAATCATCATTGTTGGCTTCGATCAGGGCCTGTATGTGCTGCACGTCCAGCGTGTCCAGTGTGGCGTTCACTTGGCTGCCATCCAAATTGGTGGCGTGGGTGGGGCTCTGATAGTCGTTCGACTGATTGGGTGGCGACAGCGGAAGCGGGTTGTCCGCCAGTTCTCCTGTGGAAACGAGAAAGCAAAACATATGAGCTTCTGTTTTAGATTTGGAAAGATCTATCCAGATAGAACGTACCACCCAGGAGCATCTCCTGCAGCAGGGAATCGATGTGGGCCACGCCAAAGATCTTAGCGAACTGTATCTGCTCTATCATCTGCCAGGTGATGGACTGCAGGACCGGCAAGATGAGCAAGATCTCCCCGAAACGGCCACGCGACTCGTACTGCCGATCGGATATATAGTCCTCGAGATTGTTGAGTATCTGGTGGCGCAGCGACTTGATGCGGTGCGGCTCGTTCAGGCCCTTGGCATCTGTGAGAGGAGAGTGGGGAAATGGTTACACACCACGGATACAAAAAGGGATGCGCTTCTGAACAACTTACTTGGATCGAAGAAGACCAGCGCCTTGATGCAGGCGAACTCCGTATCGTCGATGCCAATATCCCGCATTACCGTCACCAGTTCGTCAATGATGCGGGCGCCAATCCGCGATATGTCTAAATTGGGTGACACTCCAGGATCTACAAAGGACACAGTGAGACGTAAGAAACAGCTGGTATGCAAGCAGGAGTGAGGGATATCCGAACCTGGACAGTGCCTGGTGATGACACAGTTGTTGCTCAGCAACAGGACGTCCTTCAGGTGCATCGATCGCCGTGAGAGTCCCAGCAGCAGGTGCTCGCCGGCATGGGCGCGCAGCAGGGCCACCTGGTCGTCCAGCTGGAGCTCATTGAAGGCCGGTATCTGCTTGGCCCACTCCACGAGAGTGAGCAGCTGTTGCTTCATTGACTCGCAGACATCGTTGATGCTGGCAAACTGCTTGGTCGAGAGATCCTCATTGATGTTCGGCTCCATGGCGGCGCCCGCCTTCGACTGCCGCGACTCGTTCTCCGCCTTCACCAGCGAGATCACAGAGAGCCCGTTTCCCGGATCCGGGTCATCGTTGGAGGTACGACGGCAGCTGATCCTGTCCCGCTCGTTCTGCACCGCCTCCTTCTTCATGCCCGCCTTGAAACACTTCCTCAGGCGGCAGTACCGACACTGGTTCCTCTTGTCCTTGTCCACAACGCAATTCCGCGAGAACCTGCACGTGTACTGGTGGTTCTTGCGCACACTTCGCCTGAAGAATCCCTTGCACCCGTCGCAGCTGGAGGCCCCGTAGTGCTTGCCCGTCGCCCGATCCCCGCAGATGGCACAGACCGTCGGGGATTGCGTTTGCTGCTGCTGGAGCTGTTGCTGCTGACTGGTGGCGCCTCCGGCTCCAGCTCCCCCGCTGCTGCTTCCCCCTCCGCTGTGGTTGTTGTTGGGCGAATAAACGTTGTTGTTGTTGCTGGGGGTACCGCTTCCGGCGCCATTGCCGTTTCCGCTTCCGTTGCAGTGCGCAAAGTTCTCGCTGCTCTGGTTGCTGCTGTTGCTCAGGCCCAGGCCCACGCCGTTGGGACTGAGGGCGTGCCCTATGGGGCTGTGGGGCTGCGAGGCCGGCGGATAGCCAGAGGTCAGGGCATCGGCGTGCATTATATGGCTTTCCGATTCTGTAAAAAGAGCAAGAGAGTCGAAAGTTAATAATAAACAAGGACGTGGAGCATTCATTCAATTCAAATAAACTGTTGAGTTTGAAAGCCATTTTATCTCGAATTTTCATACAGTTTTACATCCATGATTTTCACAGAATTGTATGACAGTTGGAAAGCCATTCGGATCCCCTTCCAACGCTAAAACCAGCTTGCACAGCTTTAAGAGCTTCTGAGCTTTTCCGTAAATGTACATACTGCATTAAACCTTTTAAAGTTTTACATTTAGAGTTTGCACAGTTTCAGAGCCATACTCGATCTTTAGTTTGATATTTATTGAACCCTTCAACGCTGTAACCGTTACAGTTTTCAAATCATTCTACGATTTGCGAACGCCTACGCAACTGCTTCACCACAGTTTTCTATCCATTGGATTTTCAGTTTGAATATCAGTGAATATCTTTCCATACAAAAAGCAATTATAATTATACAATTTTTAAGACGCACACACGTACACGCACATACATATGCATGTCCACTTGTATGTGTGGAGTGTGGCTATCGTTAAAAATTGCAAAAATAAATCGCGCAATAGCAACAAACAAAAACAAAAAAAATTACAACAAAAACACACCGTCACTTGAGGCCGTGTGGCTGGCGCTGCTGTCTCGTCGGCGTCGACGTCTTCTGGTCAACGACGCTGCCTCCATCGAACCCGCCACCGCTGCGCTCTCCCCCGACTTGCCACGCAACAGAATGTTGCCAACGCTGGGGGCAGCGCGATTGCGACTAGAAATTTTAACTCTACCGGACTTGCGCACCATTTTAGTGCAACTGATTAGTGGAAAACACGACGACAAAAAGCGCTGCGCTCCCCATCGAAAAGCCCCACCGCCGCACACACGCCATCGTCGACGTCGTCGTCACACCATCGTATGTTGTCTCTGCTCCTCAGAGAGAGGCTCAAGCAGACCCAGAGAGAGTAAAAGAGAGTCTGAATGTGTGTGCGTTAATCGTCGCTTAAATCAATTCGACTGTGTTTGCATATCGTTTCAGTGTGCAGGTCCTCTCTTTCTTTTGATACCCTTGCAGAGGGTATTTATTAGAATGTGGACCAACGCACAGCATCTCCGATATATTTATATTCCACCAAGTTTGATACGCCAAGATCGGAGCGCTGAAATTCAGACAAAATTTTTCAAAATCCGGTGCTCAAAATATACACATACATATGTACATATATGGCTTCCGTGAAATGATCTGCAAGGGTATCAACACCATCGGCCACCGCAGATAGCCTTTCTTTCTTGTTTTCTCTCTTACGCGGCCCATGGGGCGGAGAGGGAGAACCGAACCTGACTTGGAGCACACACGCGAGCGGCAGAGACAGCAAGGCAAGGCAGAGAGACAAAGATAGAAATTCAACAGCAAACGAAGCAGGCAGAGACAGTGGCAGAGGCAGCAAATAAACAAATAAATAAATAAAATGGGTAGAAAAAAAAGCCGGCTTTAATTTGGACATCGTTATGGGTGTGAGTGTATGAGTGCATGTGGAAAACACAACAGAATAAAAATAAATGAACACAAATACGGCACACCGAAGTGCATATACCCTTGCCAATTGATTATCTCAACGACAACTACAATGATAACGTATTTCGTCATAGTGGTTTTTTTTTAGCTGTGGTACTAGTTTTTACAGAAACACATAATCGGATGTGGCTATTTCCAAGACGTGTCAAAAGTCTAGAAAAATCATAATACCGTCTGCTAAGAGCTTCAAAATAGACAGCGAGAAAGAGCGCCAGAGAGCGACACGAAAAACGAGAAATACACGACACGAGCAAACACCGAACAACAACAAGTAGAAGAAAAAGAGGAGGGAGCGGCGGTAAATAGTGGCTTTAATAAAAAACAATCAAAATTCTGTATTATTTTAATGCACGCAACAAGTTTCTGCACAGTGGGCGATATACACAAGACTTCACTTAAAATACTTTCGCTCAACTAAATTAATAGATAAACATTTACTGTTTCAATACACTTTTCGCAAATTAGCACTGCGGTTAGATATTCTAACCAGACGGTTAATTGGTTCAACCGATCGACTGTTTCAATTGTCACCTCACCCGCTGCCCCACCCCACTACGTCACGCCCACCCATCTCTCCTCACCTGAAATCTCAGCAGAATCAATCCGTGGGGTAGTGGCAATCAGTCGAAGCCCACAACCGAAATAAGAGCAGACACGGTCGGGTAAGAGAAGTTTAAGTACAAACCAAAAACGAAAAACCAGCCCCCGGGAACAACCATTCTTATCGCCTGGTTGGTCTTTTTATCACAAAAATACTAGTTCTGAACACTGAAAAAAAGACAAAAACAAAAATATGCTCCGGCTTGTCCTATCTTTTCGCGCATAAAACTTTCTCGCTATTTCTGACACTCTCTCTAGTTGTCTCTCCTCTCTCTCGCTCTCTCTTTCTAGTCTCTCTCTGGTAAAACGGGCCCCGGTGTAAGTTTTTTATGCCATGTCATCGTTAGAGCTCAGTTTTTTTTGCGAAGAGTTGCTGCGTCATCGTTAGTATTGCAAAAATGCTGTTGTTGCTGGCAATGTTTATACTTGATTGGGGCATCGCCGCAATCATAATCTGAGATTAGAAAATATCGGATTCTGAATATTTTTAAAGGATTCGCGAATCGGGTACTCACACAGGCAGGGCTGTGGCCACAAATAGTGCGGTTTATGATCGTTAATAAAACGAAAGAAGCAAAATATATACTTATGTATGTATGTATTATTTGGTTTTCCACGTACTCGGGTTTCTGCGCTGATAAGAGACAACAGCGTTTATGGATGGATGCATCATCGTGAAACACCTGTGCTGCCAAATGACTGATCAACATATTCATTTTCGTGGAATATTTATATAGAAGTCAACGTATTCCTTATATATTCCTTCCCACATATCTACTTATTTGAGCGTGTTCAATTTAATTTGCTTAATTAATTTGCCCAGCACAACATTGGAGGCCAGCGGGCGACGAGCCCCCAAAGCCCCCCAAATAAAGTATAAATAAATAAATCGAGAGAGCGGATCCGGCATACTTCACGCTTCGACGTTAAATTCCATATTTATGGATACATGTACGAGTATTTATCTGTAGAAGTGCATGCTTCTGTATACCCTCATGTTTGTCTTTGATGTTTGGTTTTTATCTCTGAAATGAAGTAATCTTTGAAAGCAAATCAAGTGACCCACAGAACTCTTGAGTGACTATTTAAGAACTGTTCTTAAGATACAAAACAGAGATTAAAAGTCAGTCTTGTAGCATTATCATCTTTATATCGAAATTACAATAAAAGATTGATTTTCATAGAATGCTGACCGTATTATACAAGTATTATGTACATACATATATCTTTATAAGAGTATTGCCAAAATGATAACACCCTTGGCTAGAGAGTAGAATAATATATTCAGGCATGTGTATCTAATGTATTGTTATGTGTATTCTAGATACTCGCACATATTGACATACACACCTAAATATGTATCCAAAATATTATTTTTTAGCCGCCCATGGTATGGATGGTTGGAAACTTTGGTCGAACTACGCAAAATTTGTATTTATTTATAGCCCAAATTGTTTTTGTTTGTTCAAAATTTGCTCTTTTTTGTGGGAACATATACTACGTCTGATGGAAATAAAATTCTAGCAAAAATGGATACTAAACCCCAAAGAGAGAAACCGGTTGCAATTCAAGAAATCCAATTGCTCTGCAGAACTGAAGCGAAATTTGTCTATCGGTTGTCAATGAATTAATTTAAATTCATAATTATGCGAGTATTTGTCCGCAGTTTAGTGCCGAATAAGTAGTTTAGATACGAATACGAGTTTGTATGAACACGTGTGGTGTATTTGTCAGCAATTAGTCACCCAAAAAGTGAACACTGAAAAATTTTAATTGATAACAGAACCTGGAGAGTTTCCACTATGATGCGATGAGAATAAAATGAAGAACAAAGAACACAAAAGTGGAATATTTACCATTATTTTGAAAACCATTCTTGTCCAATTTTAATGATCGTTCGATAAGCACACTCGATTAAAGAGTGCAAATGAACTCAAGCTAATTGTAAATGCTTTCCAAGTTAATACTGATAAAAATCTGTCTTGAATTTTCCCAGTACAGATGTGTTGTATATTTATAGACGATCGTTCAGACCCAGACGGATCTTTTGGTTGAACTTGATCCGAAAAATATATATAATATATTGTCGATGAGGTCGTAATAAATATAGTAGCACTCTTAATCGTTTGCTGATCTACTCGTATTAGGTTTGGGGTCGAGCTTTTAAATAACTGAGTGATTGATTAAGGAAGTTGCACACTGAATCTGGAAAAATCTTGAAAGTTATAATGCATATTGAATGTCTATGATCGAAGAGAGAGAGAGAGGCAAATACCTTAATTATTGTTTTGTTTCATCAGAAATGGTGGAACGAACGACTAGCATTAGCCACGTACTACATACATCTGTGTGTAATTTTGAATGCGCCGCTTATCCGCAACCCCCCATCGCACACCTCAATCGAATTTTATAAGCTCTTATCGCGCGGCAGAGCTTCAATAACGTGCTAACGGCACCCGAAGCTCCTGCTCCCTGCTCGCCTGCCAAAGCTGATAGCAGCCACAAAAGCTCAATTTAAAATCGAACAAAAAAAAATCAAACATTCGAAATCGAAATCGAAACCGACATGCGACAATCGCAATTAGCGAAAGAAGGAAGGAAAGCAAGAGACGGATCAAAAGGAGAGCCGGAGGAGGAGGAGCAGTAGAAGGAGGAAACTGAGTCAGAGCAAGTGCGATATCAGGCGGAGCTATTATTCATATATGAAGTTGTGCCCTCACAAAGGGGTATGGTACTATTATCAAACGAAACATAGACAATTTCAATCGAAATCAAATGACTACATCAACATTGGACACAATATGAAGATAGCCAACCCAATTGTACAGTTTGTAGGATCGAAAAACTATAGGCTTAAGAACCTAAAATATAATCTTTTCTTCCACTACCGATATATTGTAAAACTACAAATGATTTACCGCTACCACAGTCGGTTATTGGGCTGATTCATCCAGGGTAACATGCAGTCTAATTGTAGATCTTGTTGCTGCCCAGCTGTTTGTTTAAATATAAATTGCATGTCAGAGATCAAATTCAGTTGAGATGCATAAAGTAGACACAGCAGAATATTGTTAATTGAAAGGTACACATAAAAGTACATCCACATAAGCTGGATACACACTGCTTGGATGTTACCAGATAATGCTGAAATCTCTCCAGAGCAGCTGCATAATACACGATACCATACAATCTATGTGGGTGGTGCATACGTACGTATGGTTCGTATGAACTTTGCCAGATTTTAACTGTTTATTACCACAGGGCTCTATACTCACTCCATTCAGTGGCGGACGTGCCGATGGGTCTGTAATTTCTGTACCTACTTCACCCTTACAGCACATACATCATCAGACACGCGTCGTTGTCTTGGCTCCTCCTGCAAATTTTCTACACTTGAGAGCTAATCACTTGGGCTTTTAATATTCCTGGACTGCAATTAAGACCCCACATTATACCAGACAGATGCCATACCAGATGCTATAGACGCGCTTTAGCTATATAGCTAAACAAACAATCTACAATGAATATCGGTTTTATGGCTATTACCAGAAATCCCCAAAAGGCCCAACTTTGTAGTTTCGATCGCGTGTGTGCTGTGTTCGAGTGTGTCGCTAAGCAAACATTTTTGTGGGCGGAAATTTTCTATGAAATCGTGGTAAAACAACAAATACCCAACCTTGGATCAATCAGACCAAGGGCAAACGTTGAGCTCATCTCCAGAGATCCCCAGACGAAGGGTTTTTTATTGGATGCCTGGATAATGTCACGTCATTCGCACCACTTTGCGAACCCACTTTGTAGGTATGAGGGATTCAATCATCTCTATTGGCGGATGTTTGTGCGAAGCATTGGAAATTGTCAACTGTGTGAAATTTGCACAACTTTTTAGTTAGACCCCTTGACTTTCGACTGCAAATATCGGTCGATCAAAAGCTATAACTGACCGGTGACCGTTATAAGGGAGTGGTTCATGCAAATTGGAATAGCCATCATGCGGTTGTGAAATAATATCAGGCAAATACGACCTATGCATGTCTATAGTTTGGGCATTTCCCACCAAACGAATGCGATCATTCGGATATAGTGGGCTATGTTATGTCATTCCAAGAAAAAACCCTTATCAGCGATTCTCATGGGCTCTCATCTGCAGCATTCGCTTGTGCGTCTCGAGCATCAGAGAGTTGGGAGCAGTCGGGAGCAAAGGCGTGCATCGATCATCCGTGCGAGAGGCATGACGCATGAAGCATTAGCGTTTTAGGTCCCTTCTAGCCCGGCCCCATGCCGTGATCCAATTATTGTACAGGCGACAGACTATAGTAAAATTCTACGTTTTTTTATTGGCTTTATCATTAGTTTTATGACTAATAATTGCGCTTATATTGTCTATAATTAAAATACTAAAAACGTCGTCTCAATTAAATTGTTATTAACAAAAAGTCAAAGCGGCAAAACAGAACACGTTGATGTTGATGTTGATGCTAGAGAGCTGGCTGGTTGGCTGGACCAATCGTAATGCCAATGCGAGAGCTTAAACTATTGTATCTACGAGTACGAGTATCTGAGTATCACAGTATCTGTGTCTGTTACGTGCGGCAGCCATCAAATGCTGCTGAAAGTAAAACTTCTCGTTACTCGTACTTAGAATCGAGTCAAGTGTAATTTCCATTAACTATGTTTGTTATGGTCTTGGTCTCCGTCTGGCCTCTTAATTGGGCGCTAACGTGTTTCAGATACATTTGTATCTACGAGTGGCAGCCCCCAGCCCCCTCGAAGGCAATTAAACAAATCCTCGCCTTGAACTGCGTATCACGACATTTAGAACCTGACTTCACTAAGCATCCATTTAATTTAGATGTATATAAAGTCGAGCTCCAAATAAAACCCACTTTGATTTGATCAGCATATCTATCTATATCTTTTATCTTTATCTGTGTCTGTATCTATATCTGTGTCTGGGTCATCATTCTACCATCTCTACCTAGACTTTTGCTGGTACTTCGAACTATTCCCTTTATGGCTCCTCTAATTAGCATACGGGAAAATACCAGAGACTCTCTCAGTCTTTTTCTCAACTGCAAGTCACGATGAACACAGTGGAACCGTAAGTGGCTCTGTGGCTCAGTGGCTGCTGAAAGCAGCGATAAAAACCAAGCCAAAAGCTGATTGTAAGCCAAAGTATTTTCTGCAAAACCCAGAGAGAGGAGGTGATTGTCAAGCATGACCCAAGCTCCAAACTGGCCACTGAACCTACCCCAAACATATGTGGCATGTTTTATATTAGCATTAGGCTTGGGTTTATAAGTTTTGGAAGATCAGAATATTAATATAAAAATGTTTTGAGTTGTCGTCATGTCATATTTTGCTCATATCGGCGCGTGCGAGCCGAAGGAGCCAAGCGAGTGCGCCGGGGGTTTAGTTTTCTATAGAAAACATATGTTAGATCTTTAGACATATTAAATGCCTATGATTCAGAGTGTATTCGAATTGAAGTAATTTTTAAACAATCCGAATGAATTATTGAACAGGAAGATTATCTAATGAAAGAACTTGTCGAATTGAGTAATTTAATGGATTAAATCAAAATTGTATAAATAGTTACTCCATAAGGACACGTGTGGAATTAATTACTTCCAAAGATTAAATCAATTTTCGTATAGGAAAATTAATCAGTGAAAGAGATTATGTTTTCGTCAAAAGTTGAAAGAAATAGAATTGTTGTTCAGCTTTCGACATCGTACGAGTATTTTTTCTGTATGGTTTATGACTAAACATAATATTTATGACAATAAAGATCTGCTTGAAACAAATACAGCATAAAATCTACGTAAAAATAGTAGCAGCAGTATCTTTTGTTCACAGTTAAGATATTATTTTTTTTTTCTTGAACATTCAATCTAGGGCTTATCTTCGTGTTTTTTTTTTTTTGGGCTGGGTAGATCGTATTCAAGTGTCTGATACTCGAAAATCAAACTCAATTTTTCCCCTTTTCCACTTTCATTTTGACACTGCTTATCGATAACTATTTGTCTGTGGATCGTTGTAGATTTCAAGTGGTACATTTCGGTACATTTCGGTACATATGTACATATTTATGTACGTTGTTCGTAGAGATATGCATGCAGTACTGTATGGTGGCCAGTATTTCCGGTTATATCAGAGATAGAACCAGTGGTTAGTACAATAAGGTAGCTGAATAATTAAAAAAAAATGTTAAGTACACACAACACTTGCAGTTGTATTTTTCGTTGAAGTTGTTCTCCTCTCGTCTCTATCGTTCCTGTTGGGTTACGAAGTGCTCATCACCCTGATCCGTGAATAGAGCGGGGAGCTCTCCATAAAGGTATCAATAATTCCATTGTATTGAGAACAGCAATTATTAATTAATCAAAGCATTCGTGTGTGAAAATACATCGAATCGGTTTGTTATTATTTTGTAGTCGACCCCCTGGCCTCTTGCTCAACTGACCCAATCATCGCTTGAGAGAGAGAGAGGGCGAGGAAGTCGCCAAAAGGTTTTGGGATAGAGATAGAGATGGTTCTATCTCTTGGCTGGTAATCACGACACCACATTCCCCCCACCCAAAAAGATGAAATAAACAGGAACATATAATTATAATGTTCATAATCTGGAATTGTACCACCCATACCACCCAATGGAAACCCACTTTATAATCGCATACTCGTACAATTCTGTCAAAATACAAAAAATAAAATCATATACTATAAGTAGTGAAGCTTTGATTGAACGAATCTTTTAATACACTACAGAATACCCTTTAAATGCACTATGAAAGACCCCTTTAATGGCACTAGAGAGTGTTCTTTGAAAATTCAACAGAATACCCAAAGAATAAAATCATTTGGTAATATAATTCTAGGTACTACGACCAATACTTAATAAACGTTTTTCTGATGACAACATGCCTCCCTTCCTAACTTACATATTCAGACAGATTTCCTTCCTGAACCGACAAATTGAAGGACAATCTTAAGGATAGCTTAAACCGGAAAAAGATGAACAGAACATCAGTTGTTGTGCTAAAATTCAATGGGAAATAGTTCCCTAGTACCCGACACCCTGTACCATCTAGTGCTGCTAGCATTCTACAACGCAAATTGCCCAATCCTGTTGTTGTTGTTTTCTGTTTTTGTTTGCTGCTTTGTGGGTCTTTCTTCTTTGCTGTTGATGGAAGGAATCTTATCGTCTCTCGGATGCACAACGATGGCACAGCACAGCACAGAGAATCATAATCGTTGATAAGCATTGCAATAAAGTTGTTTTTATTGTTCGCGGGGATCTGATAAAGCACCATTCTGATAAAAGAAAATGGCCCCCGCAATCAAATGGAAGGCAGGCGCATGCATAATACTCTCATTTAGCTGATATGTCAGAAACTCCCAGATAGAGCGCACATCGGGAGGATGAGCTGAAGCGAACGTCTTGATGGAGGATCTGGCCTGATTTTGGCAACAAATTGTTTTCTATGTTGTCATGGACGCAATTAAATGTATCTTATCAGAGAGCCATTCAAATCTGAAACGATTACAAAACAATGGTCATCGCCGACTTGTGGCTACCCTCTACTCCTTTACTCTGTATTCAGAGGTGACGCAATGAGGGTTCAGGATCGATTAGATCCTGAAAGCACTTCGATTAGTGCTGATTAATTTACGGGGGCTCTCGAAACAGTAGCAAATTATGGGAGATTCCCAAATGGGCGTGGCTTTTACATACCCCACTGGGGTGGGCGTTTTTATGAAGCAGAAACTCTTTTCACCATGACTCGGTGCAAATTTAAAGTGCTTCCGCTGCTGCTGGAGCAAACACATTCGATGGGGATCCTAACTAATCTTAGCCCTGCTATGTTTTTCGGAAATAATATCTGCTGCACCTCCGAAGCGAAATCACTTGACTCTTTGACTCTGTGAGCATATCAATGGATTTTTAATGAAGTTTATTCCGATTTCTATAGTTTTTGGTGGGAAACAGATTCAGCTGATCCCAAATCTTTTAGGAATCACTGAAATCAGTTTGGAATAGTAATTATAACCACTGAAGATCCTTTACGACATGGATCGGAAATGAAAAGCTCAGGATTTCAGTATATCTCAAATATTTAAGGAATATATGTATGCATATCCTTAGTGAAAAGAAAATCGATCTTCGGTACTGATAATTAATATCGTATCATATTATTCAGGAACACGTTTTTCTTTGCTCAATGATCACTTATGACGTGGTTTTAAAAACTGAAAAGAAAACCCCTGATTAAGCCGAAACGTTAAACAGTTCCTTGGGAATCTTTGCTAAAATGTAAACCATTTATAAAAATCGATATCCTTTCTTTGCTCCGATGCCTTACATTCCACAAATGAATTCCTATCCAGAGAATCTTTCTCAACAAATTTCTTCCCACCTTTCCCAACCGTCTCTGCCCTTCAGTTTCTTTCCGCCACCACTCACCCATCATGTGCAGGAGGTTTTCCTCGAGGAGGAAGGCATCATCGTAGCTTGAGTTGGTCAGATTCTCCGTTTTCATATTCAATAAACTGGGCAACATTGAGGCATACATTTAGGTAGCGTTAATCTTTTCTTTGGAGTTGTCAAAATAGATTGCAGTACAAGCGATTGGGGATTGCGGATTGGGGAAACGCGTATCAATCAAAACTCAAAGTCGCGATACGTAAATATTTGAAAGTCCTTCACACTCTTTTGCAAATTGATTTTTTCACAAATTTATTTGTTTCTGTTGCTGTCGCTGTTGGTGTTGCTGGTGCACATTTTTTATGTTGGTTTTTAAATAAATTTTTTTTTACAATTTTTCGTTGTTATTTTTACGCGTTGTTTGGTGTTTTCCTGTTGTTGTTGTTGTTGCTGTTGTTGTGGCTGCTGCTGTTGCTGTTGTTTTTTCAGCTAAGGTGAGGGGCCATAGACACACTTAAGTAAAGTTAAATATTTACACAAATTAAAACCGAAAATAGATGAAGCGATGAGAAAGTTTCAGGAGACTAAACCGCAGCACAGCACACTGGTAGAGAACACCGACGGCAATTGCTTCGATACGATACGATACGATATTTGCATATGTGGAGATGGAGGGGCCGGAGACGAGGCAGGGCGAGTGCATAAATAAATAATGCAAAACGGTTGACCGACAAAAAATGTTGGTATTGGAAAAGGAATATCACAGTCCTTTCTGCAAGTAATTGTTCACTCCTTCCTGTACTTTATTTCTCTATATATTTTATTTGTATTTTTTAAGCCTCGGATTCTACCGGCGTTTCTCGGAGCAGGAGGAGGTGGAGGTGCTGGTGGCGGGGAGCCTGCGGTGCTGCCTCTGCGGGCTGTATGTATTATTACCGCCTAGTGCAAAACACTGACTAAACCTCAAATAATGTTCTCAACACGTACTAACTGTCTTAATATTATTTGTTGTAGATATAGAAGCCGACGCCAGCGACACCGACAACGACAACGAAGGCAGCGGCTGAGGCGACGACAACGAAAGCTCCAGAGAGACGGACAGCGAGACGATCGACGGGGAATTCTCGGTGTCGGTGAGTGTCGCTCGGTGTCGCTCGCTCTTTGAGGCCCATGTTCGTAAAAACTTTAATAAATATTATTACTACTACTACTATGCCCGACGCTGTTGCTGTTGTCCGTATTAACTGCTGCACTCGGACGCACTCGTACTCGTCTTGGCAAAATATTGTTAACACAACAGTTCGGCTCGGATCGGATCGGCCGTTGGTTGGCCGCTTGTTCGCGCCTCGGATCATTTCGGATCGCTGCTTCGTACCCTCCTCTTATCGGCGGAGATTAAGCGACTACTATATATATGTACATACATATGTGTGCAATACCTCTGTACATAAATCCATGTGTACATATAATTCAAATTGTTTAATGGCCCACTAAATGTACATATATATAATCTCTATATAGAACGCGTATTTGTCTGTGGCTTTGTATGTTTTTGAGCTTTCATTAAAATAAATATAGTTTGTTATTTCTAATTTATTTTTCGACAGTTTCCAAGGATTACAAAATGCTGAAAAAAACGAGAGGGAATGGGTGCGCAAATCTCAAACATAATCGGGGCTTATCCAAATGTTTGGCAAAGAGATAAAAATAGGAAAGATTTAGAAAGTAGATTAAGAGGGAGATATACTATCTATAAGAATAGATCAACTTATTTTCAAAAGAAGAAACACAGAGAAGTTTGTTTCATCGGTACCTTTTTGGGAATTCCTTATTCTTTGGAGAATAAATATAAATAACTTTTTCCAGCAATTGGTAAATAAAAATATTATATTACAGATCATCTTGTTATAAAGGAAATGTTAAATTCTTCTGTTACACCGGAAACTCTTGGGGAAATTCTATATTCTTTTCTTTAATTAGAGTTATTTTTATATTTCCATTTTTTGGGATGGTAAAACTTCTATATCTATGCTTTGATTTCAAGAAAAATGATTCCATACCATTAAATATAGAATATTTATATATTTTTTTCTTTTTTAATTTATTTTTTTTAAATCATTTTTTGCTGGTGAATCCTCTATGTATATGGGACTCTCCTGCCATCTTTGGTTGTACTAGTTTTTCTTTTGGATTCCTTTTCAATTGGATATATGTACCTTCTCCTGGAAAATCGTTTTCCACGAGCACTTGCTTCTTACTGTCTCCTAGAAAAGCATTTTCCACTAATCCCCCGTATTTGTAGATCACTTCACTTTCAGCTCGCCAAACACAAGAGTCGAGGGCTCTCCGTCTGGTATCGCCTCCTCCGTATAGCCAGGCCGCTGCTTATCAAAACCGGAGCTGCAGCCTCGCCGGCACAGACAGCGATAGACAGAGACAGGGACAGAGACAAGGGACAGCAGTGAAAGAGAAAGACAGATAGACAGATCCCAGTAGCAACAGCAGAGCAGAGCTGCACTCGTCGTATAATAGGTCGCTGTTATTGTTGATATACATATGTATATGTAAATATATACGTAAAGCATGTAGTATCTTCGGTTGAGTCGATTAGTAAGCGCCTTAAGCTGGGGCAAGCTAAGCCGTTCAAGGCACCCACCCCGCTTATCAGAAGTGCAACAACAACAGAGAAGTGTTGTATGTGACAGAGAACACAGTTCTGCAGAGAATCCCTATAGATAGGATCGACGGATAGGGTGCCGAAAGATCTTTAAATGCTTTGTTTTGGTTTTGAATCTGATTCAATTGATTATAATTTTCCTCCCTCTCTCTCCCTTGCTCTCTTGCTGGCTTACTTGCCATCTCTTTCGCATGCACAATCGCAGTCTCTTTCATTCCACTGTGTACTCGTACTTTATACGGAGGAATTTCTGTGACGAAACAGAGCTCCACCACACTCATTGTGTACACTCGTTCATACTTTGCATTCATTTCATTCCATTTCACTTCGAATGCCCGCCGATTGGCGTCATCGTCAACATCCACCATCACACCATCATCATCGTGATCATGATCGTCATCATTGCTGAAACGTGATGGAATTATGGGGGCATGGAGTGTGAGATTCACACACCACACTGCACTTTACACTGGGAATTACCCTCTATTGGATCAATATGAACCAAAAGAATTCGAAAGACAGAAACAAGATATGTTTTGACTTTTCAGAGCTTGAATCCTTCTTCGTTGCCTCTTAAATTGCCTCTCTTGCAGTTTCCTTTCAGATTGAGTCTTTCCAGAGACTGTACAGATATAAACAAACAATCTTACCCCCATTTTGTTCCCTTACTTGAACAGAAAACATTTCACTTTACAGTGATTTACCATTTATAGAACCAATACGAAAGACAGAATTTTGACAGATTCCGCACGATCTGCTGTGACTTTTCCTTACAGGTTCTTTCAACAGACTTCTTCAGATTGTGAATTCCACAGATCTTTCTTTTATTTTCCATTGAGATGAAATCTTCTATCTCTCTCATCTGTACCCCCTCTTTCTGTATCTCTCACTCTCTCATGCTGTGATTCTTTCGCATGGTCTATGGTTCTGTTCCTCTGATGGCCGTATGCAAAACATCATCCAGATGACGATTATCCCCCCTCCATATGGTGGTTGAGTGATTGCATTAATTGCAATTACAAAATGTGTCGCCCTCAGATACATTATTTGTATATATACCAGACATATATCCCTTATCTGTGGTCTGCTTGTGGAGACATACGATCACTATGTGACGCATATGTTTTTGTTTGAAACAACACCGATGATCCGCACCGATCAGAACTATCAACCATTTTGCTTGCTGTATGAATGAATAAATGAATGAATGAATCACTCATGTAATAATCCGAATTTGACTCCAAATCGCTTACTGGGCTGTATGTGTGTATGTATCTGAGAGATACACACGTTTCCTGCATGGGGTGTGGTGTGCACAAAGAAAGGAAAAACTAGAATTAAAATAAATTGCATGTCATGTTCAGGGCTGTTGATGGCTGTCGCTTTTCCCCGGCCGCACACACGCACACATGTGGCCCTCGCTTGGGTCCCTTTCCAGATTGTCATTTCCAGAGAATTATGGAAAAATTAGCCAAGCCAAACATATCCCTCTTTCTTTCTCTCCCTCTATCCCTCTCTCTCTCTCTGCGTCGTTTTCTTGGGGAATTCGTTAAGTGAATATTGTGCGAAAATTATTATTTTATTTGCATACATTTTTATAGAGAGACAACACAGCCCGAAACCACCAACCAGGCAGCACTTGTACTCGAACATACGAGTATGTATGTACATATCCATAGGATGCACATGTGATTTGCATGTGTTGTTCGTCATCGGATTCATGATCATGATCATTCATTGTAGTGCCTTTCTGCTGACTGTGACATGAATGCAACGACGATGCAACGCCACGACGATGATGATGATGATTGCCACGATGATTATGATACTCATAATGTTTGACTGCAATTTACTATTTACACTTCATTTAGCGGCGACAACGTTAAGTGAAATGTGTCCACATGGCGGCTGAGTAGTTTGCCTCGTTCCGCAGTCCCTCTGTCTCTCCGCCTCTCCGACTCGCTGCATCCGTGAGATCTCTGTGCGATCTCCTGCGTGTAAAAATAAGAAAGCATCGCAATTGAATAGCAGTAGGGCTGGCCGCAGCAGCTTTGGCTAATTGAAAAATTAGCTCAAGTGTGAGGATAGTCGAGCAAGTGGCTTGTTGTGTAAGGAGCAAATCTTCCGAGAGAACCCTACGCCACTCCCCACTCCCCATCCCACAGACACTTGACTAGAAGAAGCTTTTTCTTTTCGCAAAGCTTCTTTTAGCGCTCATTGAGGTACGACTTGAGTTCTAGAGTTTTACATAAGCCTAAGGCACCGCACGGGCACGGATACGGACACGGGTGCTGCTTAAAAGAGTTAAGTCTGAGAGTACAATTTATTGAAGGTCAAACAGTCTTTCAAATGCTTTACGTTTAAATTTTAGCTTACATCTTTTCATAGATAATGCAACGTTTATGAAATACTTAAGGGATGATTTGGAATGAGCTTTGTAGAAATTTTTTAATTAAGCGAATCCATTCAAATATAGGTACAAATGAGTTTCCGAGTAATTAGGGGTAAGAATCAGGGGTTTCGGATTATTAGGGAGTAATTAATAAAAGTGATCTCTATTCATATAAAAAAGTTTTGGGTCGTCGTTATTTTACTCATATTTTACTCAATTTTAAGGGCTATATCCATACGAAATCCCCTATTTTATATGGCTAATAAATATCATTGGCCCCCAAAACAAACACTGCGGTGTCAACATAAAGAGTACGAGTATTGCCAGCTCTAGTAGTATCCATCGTTATCTGACGATATGCCTTCGGAATTGTGAAACCCTTGGAAGATATAATTCTATATAGTTTATACGTATATCACACACACACACACACACACAGATGACGCAAGGCAAGGCCCCTGGTATTATCTTTATGGAAATTAATAAATGTCAGAAGCGGATATCGGTTTGAAATACTACAATAAGAAGCAGAAAGAGAAGTACAAAAATAAATACGAAATGTGGGATATTTCCTAAGTTTGTCTGCCGTTCATCTAGATACCGTAGAGTAATTCTAATTTTTAATTATAAAATGCCTGAACCAAAACAAAAAACAAAACGAAAAACTCAATGAATCGAAAGACACACACCCCGAAATGAGATCCAAAGCGAAGGCAAAATGCAAATCGTAGCGGAGTTCGCGTCTGGGCGATAACCCCCCCTCTATATGTATATCATATCAGCCGAACCATGGGGATATGTGTGTGTTTGTGGGGAGAGTCGCTAGGCCTGTCAGTCTGTCCCCCAGTTGATATGGGGCCTCTGAACCGTACCCCTCTATGCATATTGCTAGAGACTCGAAGGAGGCTCCTCCACCTCCGTTTGGGGTGTCTTGGAAATCAAAAACTTAAATACGAAATGAGAGAACAAACCCCGTCATGACATCCAGCGACTAAGGTGACACTAGTCCGTCCCCATCGGAGCTTCGTCTAGAGCTTCAGGTACAGCCCAGAGGGGCCTCCCTGTGTGATCGTCGGTGTCGTGTCTCTCTATAAATATTCAACGAGTAAAAGCGCTGAGGCTGACGGACTGTCGTTTGGGGCTTGGGGCTCTCGGGGCTCGGTTGTGTTTGCTGTTGCGCATATTTAACCCTTGGGTTAAGTTAAACATTACGATTACGTTTTACTTCGCTTAAATTGTGCGCGTTTTCCCCCATGGTTTTCCATACACTTTACAGCCCAGCCAGGCTCCTACTTTTACAATAATACATGGAAACTTCAGCCCCAACAGAGGCTTCAGTTTCTGTTTCGATTACAACTCCCTGAACAGAGCTACAGAGTGGCAGCAGTGGCAGTGGCAGCGGCAGCGGCAGCAACAAGTTTTTCCTAATCAATAAACAAATTATAAACATTTATAATGATTGCAGGTGCCTATCGGTTTTCGAAAAGCGGCTCGGTCTTATCAAGGCTATAAGCGCTCTATTTTTATACCCGATACTCAAAATGAGTATAGGGGTATATTAGATTTGTGATGAAAATGAATGTGTGCAACGTCCAGAAGGAATTTTTTCCAAACCCAAAAAGTATATATATACTTGATCAGCATCAATAGCCAAGTCGATTGAGCCCTGTCTGTCTGTCCGTCCGTCCCTATGAGCGCCTGGTACTCAAAAACTATAAGAGCTAGAGCAACGACATTTTATATCCGGACTTCTGTGATATGCCACTGCTACAAGTATATTTCAAAACTTCGCCCTGCTCACTTCCGCCACCACAACGGGCGAAAACCTGTGGCATCCACAATCCACAATCTAGGGCATCCACAAATCTCAGAGATTATTAAGGCTAGATTAATCAAATTAGGTTTCCTGTTAGATCTCACTA
Source organism: Drosophila miranda (assembly GCF_003369915.1). Taxonomy (NCBI): domain Eukaryota; kingdom Metazoa; phylum Arthropoda; class Insecta; order Diptera; family Drosophilidae; genus Drosophila; species Drosophila miranda. The sequence goes on along the minus strand of NC_046677.1, from coordinate 8,930,609 downwards.
TAAAACGTATATTTCAAAATTTCGTTCCCGCTCTTTGTTTTTAATTGTTAAGCAAAAACAATAAAAATCAAAAATAATAATTATTCAATACAAATCAAGAATAATAGTTATAATAATAATTATTCAATAAAAATCAAGAATAATAATTATTCAATAAAAATCAAGAATAATAATTATAATAATAATTATTAAATAAAAATCAAAAATAATAATTATTCAATACAAATCAAGAATAATAATTATTCGATAAAAATCAAGAATAATAATTATAATAATAATTATTCAATAAAAATCAAAAATAACAATTATTCAATAAAAATCAAAAATAATAATTATAATAATAATTATTCATTAAAAATTAAAAATAATAATTATAATAACAATTGTTCAATAAAAATCAAAAAATAACAATTATTCAATAAAAATCAAGAATAATAATAATAATAACAATTATTCAATAAAAATCAAGAATAACAATTATTCAATAAAAATCAAGAATAATAATTATAATAACAATTATTCAATAAAAATCAAGAATAATAATTATAATAACAATTATTCAATAAAAATCAAAATAATAATTATAATAACAATTATTCAATAATTATCAAAAATAACAATTATTCAATAAAAATCAAGAATAATAATTATAATAAAAATTATTCAATAAAAATAAAAAATAACAATTATTCAATAAAAATCAAGAATAACAATTATAATAACAATTATTCAATAAAAATAAAAAATAACAATTATTCAATAAAAATCAAGAATAATAATTATAATAACAATTATTCAATAATTATCAAAAATAACAATTATTCAATAAAAATCAAGAATAACAATTATTCAATAAAAATCAAGAATAACAATTATTCAATAAAAATCCAAAATAATAATTATAATAATAATTATTCAATAAAAATCCAAAATAATAATTATAATAATAATTATTCAATAAAAATCAAGAATAATAATTATAATAACAATTATTCATTAAAAATCAAAAATAACAATTATTCAATAAAAATCAAGAATAATAATTATAATAACAATTATTCAATAAAAATCAAAAATAACAATTATTCAATAAAAATCAAAAATAATAATTATAATAATAATTATTCAATAAAAATCAAGAATAATAATTATAATAATAATTATTCAATAAAAATCAAGAATAATAATCATAATGATAATTATTCTATAAAAATCAAGAATAATAATTATTCAATAAAAATCAAGAAACTTAAAATGAGTGTAGGCGTACATATATTAGATTTGTGGTGAAAATGGATGTGTGTAACGTCCAGAGGGATTGTTTCCAATCCAAGTCGATTGAGCCCTGTCTGTCCGTCCGTCCTTATGAGCGCCTAGTGCTCAAAGATTATAAGAGCTAGAGCAACGACATTTTGTATCCAGACTTCTGTAATATGTCACTATTACACGTACATTTCAAAATTTCGCCGGAGGCGGAAGGGGCATCCACAAAATTTCGCCCCACCGGAGGCGGAAGGGGCATCCACAAAGGACGAAAATCTGTGGCATCCACAATATTGAAGATTCGAGAAAACTAAAAACGCGGAATCATAGAGAATGACCATATCTATCAGATTACTGAATCTGGTTCTGATCGGATCATTTTTATAGCCAAAAGGAACAAATCAATTTGCAGTGGCTACGCAGCGCCCGACGACATGTTCATACTGATTTTCTGTCTCTCTCGCACGAACTCTTTGTCGTGCCGTTTAATATTAGCGGCGTCTGCCGGAGGAAAGCCATACTGACTAAGTATCGGGTATAAATGTAGAGTTGCGGTCGCAGCAGCAACTCACAACATTCCCCCTCGTTACAATTTACCTTCTAGCCAAGCCGCCATACGATTGAGGGGAATACACTTCTGACTGTCACACGTGGCACGTGTTTGGCCACAAAGAAAGGTGTGCCGCACGATCTTGCACCTTGAACAGCCATACAGTTTACGGCAGCCACAAAACTGATTTGAAATCATTTCTGAATCGTAAATATTATCTGGATTGGCAGTGGAAATCATACATTTTTTTAAGTTTATCGTAACGCGAATTTTTCAAGGACAATCGGAGATCAGTTTAGAATCAACAAGGAGCAGAAGAGGACTTAAATTCTTCTGCATTGTAGACAGATTTTACATTCAGTGATAGCCTTCTTCTACAAGAGAATTTTCCTTTAATGATGAGGCGGACGGTGATCATTCGCTGTAAAAATATTCCATAATGGTGGGCAAACAGAGACTATACGAAACGACGAAATCGGGGGATTTTTACGGATCATCTGCGAATATGAATTGGGAGAACCTCGCTGAGATGATACATCTGCTCAATCGAAGTTTTCCGAATATTTTAATTAAAGCGAACAACGGTATGCTTCAAACCAATAGATCATTCTTTAATTTTGTAAAAAAAATTTCTCAAGCAGAAAGGAAATAGTAGAAAATATTTATATTTATATTATTATATTTTATATTACCGTATCGGTAAGTCCCTAATAACTATTTTACACCATTTATAGAACTAAAAGATAAAGTTGGCTTCCACCTGATGGTGTTCTCAGGATGAGATCATAGATAATACTCAAGTTATCCACTAATTGGTCCAAAAACGATTCATTGGACGGAAGGAACCTCTTTTCAGAGTGATATTCACTTACCAGATTCAAGCAACTCATGCTCCATTTCCTCCACCTTGTTGATCTTCAATAGCTGCTGTCCATCGGTGACCCTCAGATCTTGTGGGTGCTTCATTATATGGTTATGGTTGGTGAGGGTAAAACGGACCCAATCACATAGTCATAAAGTAATGCCCCGCCAACTGCAAGTGAAAGAAGGCTGTCTGTCATATATCAATCGATCCACGATGGCGGACTAAACTAATAGAACGAATCGTTAAAAATAAAGTTCCAATGATTGTCCGATAATCGTAGCTGAAGTAATCGTTTGTAGATCTATAAATATTATACACATTGTAGGTGTCAAGCGATTCGAGTGCCTGACAACCAAACGTTTCACATTACAAGACCATCGGAGGCGGGGTTATTTGGTGGGGTTTACGATCCCATATCAGTGATGCGTATGCCAGACACACCTGCCCAGAGGCCCACAGCCCCAGAGCCCCAGAGAGCCCTCTTTATAGCCTAAGGCTATAAACCAAAGCGAGCTACAGTTCTCCCTGCAGACATGACGTGCAGTGTGTACTGTACTGTACAGGCTGCCCACACTAAAATACCCCAAAATCATAATCTTCAGTGCTTTATTGACTTGCGGAGTCGCAGATAAAAAACCCAAATAGCTCACAAATAGCATTTACGCTACGATAGGTTCTGCCAAAAAATATTCTGCTCAGAAATACTCATACTCATAGGTGAAAATTCGCTCTTCTCTCGTGATAATGTTTTCTGATTATCAGACAGTTATTGTTTCTTTTGGCGTTTTCGCTCGAGTGCCAGAACAGCCGATAAGCCTCCCAGGGGCTCTATGGGTGTAATGCCTCTTCTCTGTCTCTCTCTCTCTTCACACCGCTCTTATCATGCCACTGCCACTGCCACTGGCGCTGGCTCTGTCTCTGGCGCTGACGCAGAGACCCCCCTCGTACGCCTCGTTGTCACCTTTGAACGCTCGTGACTGTCGCGAGCCGAGCCATGGGGACCGACCCACCGAGCCCACAGAGCTCACAGAGCTCACAGAGCCCACAGAGTCGGTTGTTATTTAATGCGAAATTGTAGATTGTTTATCACTTTCACTGTCGCCCGTGTGGATACTGCAGATAAGACATGGAATGGTTCGACAGGGGGATGAGCATGGCCAATTATCCAGTAATCTCCAATGTTCCCATCGTATCTATCATCGTATTTTATATATATTAGGGGATTTTAGTTAATAGACAATCTCTTCCTTCTCTTAAGAACTGTTTACGAAGATTACAATTCATGATTCTATTCCAGGTTTACGCCATCCCAATAGAAGAAGAAAATGAAAAGAGTAACGGACAGCGAAAGTAAGGATACAACGCACATAAGAGAAGATTAAACACTGAGAATATGTGTTCCATGTGGTAAGACCACATTTAATCGGCCGTTCAGATGGGAATGGGAAGGCCATTACATTACCTTTAAAAAAAAAAAAAAACACCTTCCCACCTTCCAAATATAATATTTAATATCAAAAATAATCAGAGTTTACCTTTGGATTAAACTTCACTCTTGATTTCTGTCCCAACATTCCAGTACACAATCATTACAATACACAACATCTTCGGTTACAGTTCAAATTTGTTTTGCAGGGAATAATATTCATATACGAAAAATTCGAAATCCAAAGATCTTGCCGCAGCTATAGAATCGAAATTAACAATGTGTTCACGTGATCCGGCCTCGAATCAGTTGATCGACTACAAGACCAACGATTCGGAGGTGCAGAAGGACTGCACCACAGCCAGCGGTACGCCAGTGGGTGTGAAGGATGCCATCATGACGGTGGGGCCGCGGGGACCAGCCCTGCTGCAGGACTTTGTCTACCTGGACGAGATGATGCACTTCGACACGGAGCGCATACCGGAGCGGGTGGCCTATGCGAAAGGCGCGGGCGCCTTTGGCTACTTCGAGTGCACCCACGACATCACCCGGTTCTGCGCGGGCTCGCTCTTCGAGAAGGTCCGGAAGCGCACGGCCATCGCCATGCGGTTCTCGGTGGCCTGCGGAGAGAACGGCTCCGCGGACACCATCCGGGAGCAGCGGGGCTTCGCCGTCAAGTTCTACACGGACGACGGCATCTGGGACATTGTGGGCTGCAACATGCCGGTCTACTACGTGCGCGATCCCTCGCTGTTCCCCAGCCTGATCCACGCCCAGAAGCGTAATCCGCAGACCCATCTACGGGACGCCGACATGTTCTGGGACTTTATGACCCTGCGCCCCGAGACGTTGCACGCCCTGCTGATGTACTTCAGTGATCGTGGCACGCCCGATGGCTACCGCCACATGCATGGGTACGGGGCGCACACCTATCGCATGGTCAATCCGAACGGAGAGACCTTCTACGTGAAGTTCCACTTCAAGACGGATCAGGGCATCAAGAACTTAGACGCACGACGATGCTCCGAGCTGATGGCCCACGATCCGGACTATGCCATCAGGGATCTGTACAATTCGATCAAGAAGGGAAACTATCCCAGCTGGACCATGTACATCCAGGTGATGCTCAACGAGGAGGCCAAGAAGAGCCGCTTCAATCCCTTCGACGTGACCAAGGTGTGGCCCCAGAAGGAGTATCCCCTGCTGCCGGTGGGCAAGCTAGTGCTCGACCGCAATCCGACCAACTACTTCACGGAGGTCGAGCAGCTGGCCTTCAGCCCGGCGCACATGATTCCGGGCATTGAACCCTCGCCCGACAAGATGCTGCAGGGACGGCTCTTCGCCTACGGCGACACCCAGCGCCATCGTTTGGGCGTCAACTACATGCAGATTCCCGTCAACTGTCCGTACCGCGTGCACGTGAAGAACTTCCAGCGGGACGGGTCCATGACGGTCACCGACAACCAGGACGGGGCCCCCAACTACTTCCCCAACTCGTTCTGCGGCCCCAAGGAGAGCTCCCGGGCCCTGGCCCTGCAGACCTGCTGCCCCATCTCGGGCGATGTCTACCGCTTCATGAGCGGCGACACCGAGGACAACTTCAGCCAAGTGACCGACTTTTGGACCTACACCCTGGACAACTGCGGACGCAAGCGCCTCATCCGGAACCTGTCGGAGCACCTGTGCGAGGCCAGCCAATTCTTGCAGGAGCGCGCCGTCAAGCTCTTCACAATGGTCCACTCGGACTTTGGTCGCCTGATGACCGAGGCCCTGAACACGGCCAGGATCTCAAAGTTCTAATTCGATTGTTTATAAATAAATGTTGATCATAGGCTCTACTGATGATCGTAAATGAGTTTGGAGTTCCTTTTTCCTCCTTGGAATAATCCTTTAAGCTGTTCCATTGCATACTTTTGGGCCCGGTTGAAGGGCCTGGAAAAACCTTGCTTTGGCTGGAATGTTGTATGCATATCTCTCTCTTATCTGGTTACCCAACAGATCTGATCTGTTGGCAGTGCTTATCCAACCCGAGTGATTATCCCCGCCGCCACACACCCACACACCCACCAGCCATCAGTCATCAAGATGAGATCTGTCATTAGCTTGCCGCTCTGTTTACATGCGATACACGTGGCCCATCGACTTCTACGGTTGAATGCATGCCTACTATCTCTAGATCTAGCTGTATACAGTGCGTTTCAGAGCTTTAAGACTGAGCTTTGAAGTCGATTAAGTCGAATGGTTATTGATGTATGCAAAAATATAAGAGATCCGATTTTGTAGCCAATTTTGTAAATAGAAAAAAGATAATTTTTGTATATGAAAATCGTGCTTTTCCTTCAATATATGGAATCACTTTCTAAAATATATGTGCAATGTCCGAAATGTCCGTAAATAAAAATGTACTGATTGCTGTCCTTTATGTTTCAGAAATTTAAATAATATTACCCTTATGACCCCTTTTTATAAATTTAAAATGTACTGGTATTCACCTTTAAATTCCTTGATATTCACCGCTCGACTTATAAACAATAAATATATAATTTCAATCTCTCACATGTTCGTAAATCGATTTTTGCTCCAAACGCCCACGTACCCATGAAACGCACTGTAGCCCGGTATGGCTAAATGATTCTCCCCTCAATTATTCACCGATTTTTAAACCAAAAAGCTTGTGTGTCCCACTAAAACGCTTGGCAAATAGGCACAAGCGAAAAAATCGGTAAGGGTTCCTACTAACGGTTAAGCGACTTGCGCTAGGAATGGAATCAACGACTTACTTAAAGCTCTCTTCTCTGTGTGTCTCTCTTTCGGTCAGACAGACTTCTTACTGGCGTTGTAGTTGTAACTGTTGTTGTTGGTGTTGGTGTTGCTGCTTCTGCTTCTGGGCTTTTATCAGCCTTTGTTGCCGTTATTGTTGTGGTTGTCGGTGCGCTGCTTTGAGCGCATGAATGAAAGCGAAACAGACGTGAGAGACCAGACCCAGACGCACACTTGTTGATTTCTTTATGTGATTCGGATTCGAAGCTCGTTATACCAAAAGTCGCTGCCGGGTGTGATTTTTGTTTTTGTTTGTATTACTACTTTGATTTTGTTTAACTTTTATTGTTGTTGTCTGGCTTTTGGCACTCAAATTTTAATTTTTATTGCACTTTTACACTTTTTGCTGCTTTGGCTGCTGCTGCTGCTTCTGTGTGATATTCATCTCTGGCGTTTAATTAAAGCCCGGAGAAAGAGCAGGAGGAAGATTGCACACACACACTTGTAAGAGAGTGATTTTGTTTCAGTTGTATAACTGGGCCGCACTGCATATTCATTTATATCAATCAAACGGGGAATAGCTTTAATATTTGTTGTGTTTTTCTGGCCTCTGCGCCGCCGTCTTCGAACGTCACTTGACTCAACTACGGCTTCGGCGAGGTCCGTTATAAAAGCGACCAGCGCGAAACGTCAGAGAGTCGGTCGCATTTCCTCTCCTCTCACTTATCACTCTCTTGCGTTGGTGGCGCTCTTTGTGGCGCTCGCTCTCGGAGCAGCAAGTGTCGCGTTCTCTTTCTGCCGCTGCTGCTGCATTGAAATGTTACGTAGTTGTTTTTGCAAGACAAAATAACAAAATATTAATTTGCTTGAAAATTTTTATACAGTAATGAATCGAATTCAGTAAGCATGCTTCTGTGCTCTCTTCTCTGCGGCTGTGTTAGGCCTCGTAACTAAGTTTTGCCGTTTCTCCAGACTAGTTGGGGAATGTCATACTACTGGAATAGTACAGTTGATTGAACCCGCTGACACTCTCACACACTGGCACTCGCATTACACATTCCGTACGACTGACAGAACGACAGCCAGTCCACCCGGTGGACCCCGCAATTCGATTCGATTTAGCGACTGAAATCAAAGTCGCCAATTTGGGCAGAGGGGGCTAAACAATAACACACTTACACACGCGAGCGCGCACAGACACGAAGGGAACGCGAGTGCAGGGGGCCGGCCGCAGTGGAAAATCACATTTTATTGTTTCAACTAACTATGTTTAAACGGAGCTGGTGCAGAAATAGCAACAAATACTATTACTGAATGAGAGTGAGAGTGTGTGCCGTTTCGCTCATGTCAGATTTTCACTTGCCGATCGTGTTGAGTGCTGCCAGGGTGTCACAAAACGCGGCGATCTGGCTGCACTCTGGGAGTGCCCTGTGACATCTGGATTTACTGCCACCGTAGGCAGACGCACAAGGCACTTTTGCTCAAACAACAGTAGCATAAGCAAACGAGTATCGTTCCAATTGCTCAATTTTGATATTCCGTCGAATATTACTTGCTATATAGAACATTTAGCCATGCCCACATAATTTTATCCGATTAATGAATAATTTTTCTACTTAACAGGCTTATTCTTAATACTTGCTTTTATTGGATTTTGCGTAAAAAAAGATTATAGCAAAGAAGGTCAAATAAAAAAAAACTTAATAAAACGTAAGAGAAAAATCATTCCTATTGCTCAATTTTAATATTCCGTTGAATAATGCTGACTAACTAAAATCTATAGCTTTGCCCATATAGTTTTAGACCATTGATGAATCAATTTTCTACAAGATTAGCTACTTTTAAGTACTCCTTTTTATTATATTCCGCAAGGTTTAAACAAAAAAGGTCGACAAAAAAACAGTGGCAACGTAAGTGAGTATGAAATGTCATGTCAACCGGCGTTTGGGCACAAGTATACCCTATTTCGTTAATATATATGAAGAAACTATTTTGTCTAAGCTGTTTGAAAACGTAATTAATAAACAAATTATCTCAAATTGATATGTTTTAGAAATATTTATGCATATGATGAGGGTCTTGTAAATATATCTCGATCACGAAACCCATTCTTGGTTTCTGTAAGAAGACCAAAACCTTCAAAATATCGGTGTGATTGCTTTAAAACAGAGATTGACAAGTTTCTGCATTAATTAGTGCATGGGATGACAAACATTTCCTCAGCTCTGGAACATCCATTTCCCCAGGGTATGCAAAATGTTGCTCAATCCGTGCCATGTTGAGGAACAATGCTGCTCGATTTCACGGCACTTGAGTCTGGACCATACACATGCTGCCAGCAACATAAAACGTAAGAAAACGTAAGTGAGTAGGGAATGCGCGCGAGATTTAAATTTATATTGGAGGGTAGTGTTTTTTAGTGGCTTTTCTATGACTATCTATGCTGTGTCTTCTTACAGAGCGCATGTTGTGGTTCTTCTGTCTCTGAATCTTAGCTTCATTGATCAGATTTTACTGCGGCAATTATATGTTAGAAAAATTTGTTTATTGAGATATTTTTTGTCCAGCCAACTGGTACAGTGGGGGTCAATATCTGTATGCGTGTATAATATAGGGGGGGTTGGGTTTTATATGGTAATTATTACATTAATAATATTTGCATGCTCGCTAAGAATATATAAAATATATAGTTTAGTGGGTTTTTGCATTGCTTATGCACTAGAATTGTACATGTTTGTGTGGATATTTACAGTTACAGCTTAGCACATGTACTACATGGATTACTCGTTACTCGTATATGTTAAATAAATTATAATAAATTATCATATATGGAGGGGGAGGCCGAAAGAGACCGAAGAGCCGCCTCCATAGGGTTATGAAATGCGCTGTCTGGGCGACGACATTTTAGTGGTTTTACACTTAAATTATAGATTAAGTTATTACGTATTACGCATAGAATCAACTATAGAGAAGGGGGACCATTTCAGAATACGATTATAAAGCATTCAGATTAGTGGTAGTAGGAGGCTTGGGGCTTGGGGCATGGGGCATGGTCACGGGCGTAGAAAACAATATAAATTGCACTAGGATTTAGATTTAGTTTAGAAATAAGCTTAAAAATTGTCACGTGCTGGAACTTGAATACAGGTACGAATTAGCAACGATCGCGATTGTTGTACGCCTGCACCTTGGCCACAGTGCAGTCAAGGGCCGCCCGTATGTCATTGAACACGGGCACGCCCTGCCGCTTGGCCAAATCGATGAGGTACGACCGTCCGCGATTGTAGTCCTTGATGGCGGCCACAGTTAGCTGAAAGGAAACAACAGAATGATTAGCAATCCAAAACCAATAGCCCATTCAATCTCTAAACTCACCTTTTCGCCACCGAGCACACAATCCTCGGGCAGCATTTGGACCGCAAGCACTACATTGTACATGAGGCCAATGCAGTGGGCGGCCAGTGTCATGGGGGCCAGGGAACGCGTCTCATTGGTGATCACAAAGAGCAGCACTCTGCTGGAGTCAAGCAGCGAGGGATTGTACAGGTTATGGCGCACGGACACCGGTGGCAGCGACCAGCTGAGCGACTCCTCGGCTACCGTCAGCTCTTCCTGCTCCTCCAGCTGCAGCTGATTGCCGCGGCACTTTCGACGCGTGCGGACAAACGAGCGCTGCTGCTGCTGTTGCTCATGCAGTCCAGGCTGCTGCTGTTGCTGCTGCTGCGGTTGCTGCTGCGACTGAAGCTGTATGCTCTCGTGCAGGGCCGGGCTGTGGAAGCTGACGTTCTTCGACTGCAGGTAGGGAACGGCCAGCTCTTGACGCCACTTGGTGCGCATCACACAGCTGCCGCCCAGATAGACATCACGCAGATCGAGTCCGCCACAACAGAGTGCATCCCCGGCACTGGCAATGGAGCTGCTGCTCGAGAAGACCGAATCGTTGGAGTCGCTCTCCTCCTCCTCGGTGGGGGCTGCCGCAGACGCAGGATGCGCGCCGCATGGCTTGGTTTCTATCGTTTTGGTGGTGATTATTTCGGTTGTTTCAATGGACTCGACGTTCAGCAAGATCTGAGGCTTGAAGCTTTTACCTAGACTGCTCGCGGCGGCTGGCTGCGGAGAGGAGGTGCCACTGTCCCGGCTGCGACTCAGCTGCTCGAACAGGCTCTGGCGTTCCAGATCGTGGCCAATGCCGCTGCTGCTGTTGGACGGTACACTGGCGTTGCTCGAGGTACGCGAGATGTTCTTGCTGGCCGAATAATAGATGTCCACATCGGGTGCTGAATGAACGAACCAGGGATTAGTCGGGTGTCAGACGAATGTTGGGGGAGGGCAGGACCTACCGTTGGTAAAGTAAACCTGCGGTGGTGGCACATTGGTGCCCTTGATCGGCGAGATGCAGCCACTCTCGTGGATCTCCTGCTGCAGGACGGACAGGTAGGCCGAGATCACACAGAATAGATCAAAGTCGATGAGCTCCTGGTTGGCCATGATGGGCAGATCTGAATCTTCATTTGGATCGATCTTTGAGCTGTGCGTTTGCAGGAATTTCAGCGATTCGCGCTGATTAATTATGATCTTGGTTAGATTGTCTAAATTAACTAAACTCTGAGCATAGCCTAAGAATAAGAGAGCACGTTTGCACTGTTCCACAGTGAGTAGGTCGCTTTGCGGGTTCACCCGATCGAAGGCCCCGCGTACGGTACTGCAAAAACACATCGAAATATTAGCAGTGGAATCATTAGTTAAAGTCTTTGCAAAACTCACTCTAAAATGGAAGATATCTTGGACGGTGGATCCCTGATGCCCGACAGTATTTCCTTGGTGCGCTGCAATCCCGAGGGTATGTTATCCAGGACTGGGAGACCGCGACGGGAGACCAGCTCCTTAAGTATCATCTGATTGCGAGTCAGATCGAGGTATTCTCTGTGGAATGACATTGGTTTTAGTTAAAGGAATGCTCTACAATGCGTTTTAGGAGCTTTAGGCATAGCAGGACACAATTTTTGGTAAGAATAACATCATCCGCGAGTGCGAATGTGCTCCAAATGGAACTGGCTTTGCAATGCCCTGCCGTACATCGAAAGATAATTGATTTTATATCCCCTCCTATAGCTCTTAAATGCATTCATTGTTCACTCTTTACGTACTGCTGTGAAATAGGCTCGTTCAGTATCTTCTGATTTGGTTTATACGGATGCAAAACCAACACCAGCTGCTTGCAGTTTTGACCCGCTATGTGTGCCGCCTCGATGGCACCAGCAGATGCGCGTGTTTCCGAATCCATAACAAAGAATAATACACGGGCCTTTTCCTTAGCTCGATGCTCGAGCTCGATGAGATCGGGCGTCCAATCGGATACTTGCTACAAAAATCGAAAGAAAATTTATGATAAGTGATTGCTTCTTCCCAACCTATCTGGGGGGTTGTGACTTACAGGATTATAGAATGAAATGCCCAGCTCTTTGAGGGCTGGTATGGCAACGTCCGCTCGCCAGGTTGTGGGATTGCAGGAGCCCCCAAGGAACACCTCCACGGGCTCATTGCTGGCGTTCTTTTTCTTTTTGGTATCATCGACACTGCTAAAGGATTTGGTGCTCCGCAGTTCGGTGCCATGGTTGTCCAGCTTCTTGCCATTGCTATGGCTGTAGGCGGCAGGTGAGGCGGCAGTCGATGGGGTATCATCCTGCTGCTGCTGTTGCTGGAGCAGAGAGCCTGAGCCCGCCGACAGTTGCTGGTATTCGCAGTAGTTTGATGTCTGATTCGAAATCGTTGAAGCCCTGCAGGAAATATTTGTTAAATGAAAGGCTTAAGAAAGATCAATCGAAAAACACTCACCGAAAACGCTTCAAATCTGCGGCCAGTACGCAAAACTGTCCAAATGTCAGGCCATTTGGCTGTCCACTGCCCCCCTTGCGGGCCACCTTCTTGGCCGTTTGCAGCATTTCGCTAACTGTTGGGTGAAACAATCAATTAGTTATCTGTTCTAGTGGATATTCACTGTATTTCGAGTACTTACTCTGCTTTTGGCTGGGATGGAAGCTTAGCTCGTGGAAGAGCTCCTGGGTACGCTCGTCGGGCACCACATTGCAGCGGGCCTTGGCACGCCATGCATTCAGGACTTCTCTGTAAAGAGGAAGAAAGAAAGGGAAATATTAATAATAAATAAGTGGTTACTCAATAATGTTAACGCTTAAAAATAGACTCTCGAGAAAGCAATGGCCACGCGAGGAAATCGTTTATGGAGGCAAATTATTGATCACTTCTGGATATGATTCTGTGGAGGGGATCTATAAATTTTCAGATATAAATATGCATCATCCAATCATTCATTATATTGCTGAAACGTTCTACATGCTGGCAGCACACTTTTTCACGAAATATGCCCAAATAAATCAATTCGGGAAACTGTTTTTCTGGTTCTCCTTATAAGTGAACAATGAATGAACTCGCCCAAGGACAGGCACAGCCACCGCTGATTCGTACTATAAGTGGCAATATGTATAATGCCACAATCCGTATGCCAGTCACGTTCCCAGTGGCGACACATCGAAACATGTGCCACCCAATCGAGAGTACGAGTGTAAGCGCGAGCCATAAATAGGGAAAAACAAAAACAACAAAAACCAAATCTATATGCACATTACGAGATTTTTGTGGCAGCTTCGTCTGCCTCTTGTTCCGTGTGTTGGCAACAAGACATCGTCATCACCAGAAGCAGCAACAGCAGCATCAACAGCAACAGCGGGGGCACTGACAATTGCATCATTTGGGCAAATGGAAATTTAAATATTCAAAAGGGAAAAAGCGATGGGATATTATTTATCGTATATAGCCATATTTCTCTGCGACGCAGTTACTTGATTTCCATTTCATTCCGAAACCGTTTCACTTTGTTTTTGTTTCTTGTTATTTTTTGAAATATTTATATCACAATTTTTGCGCTATATATTCGCTCATATCTGTTGTATCTGTATCTTTTTTGCGTTGTGGCTTAAACAAATTTTGTAATTGATTGCGTAAATCATTTGTAAATGATTTTGTTTTCGCCGAATACAATTACAATTATCCGGCGGCCTGTTTAATTCCAATTGAGTGGAGAATTGCGACTGAAACACAAGTCTATTTCCTGCTGAGAAACGTTTTATATTTTACTCTGCGGCCAACGGGGGCTTATCAATGCTAGAGAGCGGCACGGCAATGCCAAGGGGAAGAGCCGCTTCGAGTGGGGAAGGGGAATGGAAATGGGAATGGGAATGGAAATGACGTCAAGTCCAAGTCCAGTGACAACTCAAAGTCAGAAAACAAATCAAAATCGAAATATGTTTCAATGGAAAACACACACGCAAAATGTATGGCAAGAGAGAATTAATGCAGGTCTCCCAAAGAAATCTTTTGGAAAGGTCGATCCCAAAAGACAATCAAATTACAAATTGATCGATTTCATTCAGAGAGTCTGATCTCCTTTTCTGTTAACCAATTTCCGGTATATATGTCCCTTAATGACTACTTTAAGCGGTTTCAGCATTTACACCGAAACACCAACTATAAAAGTCGCCTTTGAGATGGGGTTTTAAGGCATGGAATCACACGAGACGAATGATTTTATAGAAGCCACTGTCGAGCACACATAACCCATGCTAGATCCTTTTTAGGATCATATATCATTCAAGCCTTAGCTATGGCTCATATAGTCTTAGGTTTAAGACTTTTTCCACCTCTGCCAAAACATAGCAGCTCTTAAAGAGGGAGGTTCACGGCTAGAGGGACAACATTTTTGGTTTTACAAAAGAAAAAACTTGTCTGCAGCCCACATACCTGGAAACACCTGAAAACCGAAACAAACAAAAAACATAAACTATGCAACAAAGAGGTAAAAAGAAACTCTTGCAACATGTTGAGCACAAGAGAGAGATAGAAGAAAGACAGCCGAATGGGAAGCCAAATGCCAAGCGATTATGTCAGACAGAGCGAGAGACCCAAGAGCAAGTGCAGGCTGCGGCGGTCAAACGTGTATAGATGCCAATTACATGACTGCATCGATCTGCAGCAGCAGCAGCTGGCGGAGGAGACACCACCGTTTCTGTGGCACGCCCACGGCATTCACATCATTTACTAAATTTGGCCCGGCCGCTGCCTCTCTTTCTATGCTTTTTGTTTGGTTCTTCTATTTTTGGACTGATTCTTGGCTCTTGGTCTCTCATGTGTGGGTGAAGTTGCGCCATAATCGTAACATTTTCACTCCCCTCATTTTTGTTTTTGGTATTTTTATGGCAAACAGACTGAAGCGAAGCTGAATTTATGCTTTGTTTACAACAAAAAACAAGAACAAAAGCATCCATAAAAGAGGAAGAGCATTGGCCGCCAGACGATGAACAAATTTGGCTGTGGATACATTTCCGGGGGACGAAAAACAAGAGTGTGAAAACGGATCGGATCGGATCGTATCGGTCGGCTCGGACACAAGGAAGTGCATCAGAATCATCATCTCGCACAGAGCACAGCATCAATGAATGCAATTAAACGATTTTTTCGTAAACAATAATGAGACCTGTTCTCAGCAGAAATCATTTAAATGAAACGGAAAGTTCTTCCGTTTCCGGCTTTTTCTTTAAGAGACAGTTGTCAGCTATCGATAATTAATTACCATATAGACCGATTGATTCTGCGATTCATATCATGCTTTCTTTCGCATCGTTAGATATTTGTCTATCTTATAGACCCTAGAAATATGAGAGAAATTGCCTTAGCATTTAATTTCTCTGGAACAACTATCGGCATGTATTTTGTTGTTGCATTATCGGCGAATCTCTTGGGAGCAAGGCGTAGATATCGATATTTCTAGAGTCGCTTCAAATAATAGATCATCCAGGCACATATTTCATTATAGAACTCTTAATAATGGGCTTCCCATGAAGATCGATTCCGCTAAAATATCATTCGATTCATTAAACAATCAAAGCATAAAAAAAATAAACAAAACAAAGTACATTTCTGGGATAGGTTTTCCAGTCTCCAGAGTTCGAACCCAAATGGATTTCGTGCCTGATTCATAATCAGAATTCATGATGAAATTGTGGGATTCTAAGAACCTGATGACATGATGTGTGCTACTAAAACTGCGACGACATTTTGTGGTAAACAAGTTTTACGTTCTCGTTTTTTCCTTCTTTTTATGCTGTTGGGGCAATGGAGCGGAATAATACGTTAACAAAGGGAGCGTATCGAAAGGGAGCGGGACACACCACGTAGAGGCAGAAGAGAGAGTAGAATGAGTAAGATAAAATGTCTGTAAGGTATGGATGGACTACCGGAAATACGCCGTGACCTATTAAATGCTCTCTGTGTTTGCAGATAAGGCCCAGTTAACAAGCCAAGGTCCTCCCTCCGCTTGTCTCGAATCGTAATCTGCAATCAACTTCTGCTTCTGGCCCTACTGCTGATAGCGCCTTAAACGTTTCTACATGAATCAAGGCAACGCAATCTATGTCTTGGCTATCTCCCAGATAATAAGTGTATATAATGCCACAATCCAATAGTAAATTTACTTAGTATAAGCCATTTATGGACTAATACACTTGATAAGAACTGAAAAATGGAAATTCCTGCTGATGATTAATACAATTATCCGTTTAATATTCATTGATCAGAAGAGATATCTATTTTGATTTGATCATTGGCATGAATGAATGATAAATTGCGGGAAATTGTACGATCGTGCATCATGAAGCAGTGATTCGCGGTCGGTTTGCGTTCAACGTCTTTCTACATTGTTATCTCTGAGCAACGCGTTTCCCATAATACATATCATATCATGATTAATTCGAGATAAAACGGATATGTGCTATCTGTGAAAATCCATTCATAAATTGTAGTGCATGCGCGTCATACATCATGTATAATTTGTTTTCCTAATAAAGGGGTTTTCCATACAATTCCAATGAGTTATGTAAATATTATCATTATCCGAAGAGCCTAGCAACAATTTCTTTAATACCAAAGCGCCAAATATAAGTTTATAGTTATTAATAACACTTATCCGGCATTATCCGAGCTCAAACTAAGCAACGGATAAGTTAAATCATTGTTTTTCCGTTTGAATTCATTAGAAATAAATCTCCAAATCACTAATATTGCTTATCCGGCTTGAAACTAAACCACGGATAAGTCATATTCGCAGTCATCTGTCTGAATAAATTAAAAATATGTAGAATCATAGCTTATCCAACTTTATCCAAGTAAATTGTATTACTTTTTGATCCAATATAAATTATCACTTTCATGTAGCATCCGAATATCCGACTTCATCGGCATTTATTCAGTTTATTCTGCCCCCGGTCAATGGGGATAAACCACAAACGACACGCCCATAGATCAGAGTATTAAACAGATCAGCATTTCCGCAAGTGATGAATGAACGTCTCACCATCACCGCATGCCGCATGCAATCATTATTTTGGCCTGGGGCCAAGCTGAATGACGCTGCTTTCGACCAGTACAGATCTCTTACGAAAGCCCATTAAAAAGGAAGAAGCATAGAGGGGAAAGATGGGGAGGGAGGCGAATATGCATTTGTGTAAACGATTTCATTGACCCACGCTCTCGAGTGCCTTATTAATGAGTAATAAACAATTTCCGAATACAATTGAACAAAATGACAAAATGTACATTGAACTCTGAGCCACAAAGAGAGAATAAGAGAGGGAGAGTGAGTAAGAATGTCGCTAGTTTTAGCCACAAACAAAACAAATAATCAACATTAAAATTAACACATGCGCCTAAGCATACAATTTGCATTTGCTTTTGACAGTTCGTAAACCAAGCGTAGCTACGCGTAGAGGCGATTACAGTTTCTAGTGATGATAAAACTATCAGGCAGAGCAATCACCTAATTATCGATCAAGCGATAGGCATAAGTGTTGTAAGAACTTTTCAAAGACATATAGGATAAAGAAGGAAAGGATTCGTGGGATAGATAGAGGAATCTACAACTACCGGTAGTTGGGAATATGGGAAGATCTGTTTTAATACGCGTGAAAACACTTTTGAAACCCTACCGATAACAGAGCAAACAGAGTCATTAAAATCAATAGTTATGGCACTTAACACTTGGGTAACACTCAGGGGCAAAATATTTGTCCACAAATTAATACTAGAACACATGTCACACGCGGACGGACATGCACGTCTGGGCTAATCAGCATCGATCTTTGCATGGGCTGGGAGATGGTGGAGCAGAGAACAGAGTAAATCTCACTCGAAATTCAAAGGTGTGTTCGATTATTTGCACAAGACTTGTGGCGCCTCTGGCCAGGCCTACGATACGATATAAGGTAACTCTTTGGCACAGGTAACAGGTAGCGTAGCCACAACGGTGGGAGGGGAGGGGCAGCAGCAGCAGCAGCAGAGGAGGAGAACAGGCAGGGGGCAGCTGCAGCGGCGATACACCGTTCCGTTGACGACTCGTTTCAATCACACACACACTCACACAGAGAGAGGGACAGACAGAGAGGCACAAAACTCTCTCAGCAATAATCGATGATGAGGTCATAACTAATAATAAAAATGACGCTGCTCTGCCGCCGCCGCCTCAGTGAGTAAAAGCAAACAAAGAGCAAAGACAGAAGCAGAGAGGCCAAAGAGAGCTAAAAACTAAAGAGAGCTATCGGCTGTCTCTCTCTCTCTCTTGGCGAACAGCTGTTTTTGTGGCGGGCCAAAAGCATTTTCCACATTCTGTTTGCTTAAACGTACGCGGTACGCATTTCGTATTTGTATTTGTATTTGTATTTATTTAACAAGTGTTGCCACCACTCCACTTCGTCTTCTACACTGTCCCGTTATCGGCAGCAAATCTTGGGCGATTATTTATCAATGGCTCTCCTCTGACGTCATTTCACAGCTCTTTGAACTCCCGTACAACTCTCTACAAATATATTTTTTCTTAGTATTGTATCTTAATCCCCCCCACAGACATTTACATATATATATTCTCACCACTACTATGGACATTCCCAATCTCTCAATAAATCAAATTTATAATCCCCGTTTAATAGGGAATTCGGTGCAAAACGAAGGCCCGACCGAACTACGTGAGGTTCTTAATGGAATTTTATCATTGGAAGAGGGTTCTACAGGGGGGTATACGTATGTTTGACTATTTGAACAATTAATTGTGTTTGGCCAAGCAATAGAATGCTTTGGTGGGACTTGTTAACTTATAATATACATAAAAGATAAAGATTCTTTTTATCTTGCCGGAAATTGAAAAAAAATTAGAGGTCTATGCGGTAATTATCACTTGAAAAGGCTTTACTTTCAGATGATCCATTTGTTTTCAATGAATAAAAGTACTATAATTGTACCCTAGTACTCGCGTGTGGAATCCAAGATTATATAATGGTAATTAAATATACAAATATTTATGCATCTCTAACCAAAAGTCACTTCAAGATTATATTTTTGAAGCCTGCCATAACGTGAGATCTTTCACTTCTATTTGTTCTTTTCTCAGCCATGATAATTATAATTAGCTACCACCTACTCCAAGGGGCTTCTCCAGGGGTCTCTTCGGCTTCTTTCGGTCCACTCGTTAGGCGAAACCCTACCTCAAGCGAAGCCCGTATCTGATTAATCGGCCGTGTTGTGTTGGTGTTTATTTTTAAAAGTTGCTTCTACCCATGAGACCGCTGTTCGTCTTGGCCCCTTTCGACAGGCGACTATTTATAGAGAGACAGCAACAGAGAGGAGACTGGGACTGGGCAAACAGGGCCACCTACCATTTCCACACAGACAGAAAAAACAATGCGGCAGAAGCTTTCACAAAGCAGTTAGGCCATGGGCAGTAGTAGTTGTAGTTTTGTCTGCAAAAGATACAGATACACTCGTACTCGGACTGGGACTCTGAAAATGTAACGTCATCGTTCGACTGTGACTCTCAGGGGGGCTGCTCAGGGGGGCTGCTCAGTGGGTTTTGTATCTTGATTACAGTGTCGTTGTCCTATAACCTTTTTTGGGGTCTGTCTCCGCTTCGTCTATTCGTCTTTTCGGTTGTGACATCAACGTTTATTTTTAAGCTTCGCATTTCGCATTTCTATATATTTACGAGCATTTGTATTTGCCTTCTCCCCATTTCAGTATTTATTTATTATTTATTTATTTCATTGTATACCAAAATTGTAGAGCGCCAATGATATCACTCTTTTTTTACCGAGTAATTTGTTTACCTTTGCAAACATTTCAGACTCCAGTATTTCCATCCATCCATTCCATGCCATTCCAAATGCGATTGCCGCGCAGCTGTGGATCGGATTGGGCTGTCGGCTCCACCGCTAGCGATTTACTGTCTGATTTCCAATCTGTCCAATATGTATTTTGGGTCGCGCAAATGGAGTGTACAATGTGATTTGTCCTATCGGAGAGTGGCATCTAATCTAATCGAAACTTTTGTCGGCTGAATCCGACCTAGGTTTCTGCTCTGTAATATTATTTTCTTTCTGTTCTGTTGCTGTGTTTGCAATCGATACGGAAATTGATTCCAGATTGCTGAACGTGCGCGATTTGATCATGTTCCACAAAAAGAATCGAAACTGATACTTTCTTTTCGCTAATAAAGCTCTTAGTATACATATAACACTTGTTGATATCTTCCGCGAGAGTCGCAATAGAACTGGGGGACTGACTATCGCTGTCATAAATTGTTATACAAAATTATGGTCAATGAAATTTTTATGGTCTTTGTTTTATGAGAGACCCCCCAAGACTGTCCCCGACTTTTGATAGCTAACGGATAATACTGACCGCATTATTGTCAATAATATCCATCGGATATCGGCCGTATAAATTTATCATAGTCCTTAAAAATCCTTCAAATAACATAAAAAATTCGATTAATAAATTATAATCTATGATAATACCTTATAAATCCTATGGGTAAAATATTCTTAATTTATTCTTCGTTAAGGTTTGTTTCTTTTTTTAATAAAATAATTTTAAATTTGTTTACCTTTTACGGTGAAAAAAGTCAAATTTAAAAATCTATGAAAAATAATAGGTTTTTTTTCATTATATTTTACAATCCTTTTTTATTTAAAAAAATTTTAATTGATTTTTAATTTAAATTTATATAAATTTGAATTTATTTTTAGAAAACATTCTCTAATTCTAATTTAAAAAAAATGGAATTATTAATTAAAATTAAATTATAAATTGAAAAATATTTCCTTGGTTAAATAAAAAACCTTACCAGAGAAATTCTTGAGTCCCGAAAATTTGAATTTATTTTTATTTATTAGTTCGACTATACTTTCTTTATCCGGAACAAAACGGATAGAGGAATAGCGAACAAGATGTCCCCTTGAGGGTATTTTTCGAACATATATCCTTTTTGATTCTTATCCTTTATAAACGGAAAGTGTGAAAGTGAATGTGTGAGGGGGGCGCGACTCCAAGGCTCGAGATCTCGAGACGGCGGCAGACACACAACCGAACCGCTCATTAGAGGCGCACGCGGGCAACTGAATCGACGATTACCTTCTCCCCAGATTGGCAGTGCCAGTCAGTGCAGTGCTTCCTCCCGCAAGTGGTTTTCCATGGCTCTCTTTTGATTTCCCAATAAAATATCTGCCTGCTGCCTACTGCCTCCAGTCGGGGCAGAGCAAAAAATGTTCTCAATGAGATTCCGATTATGAGAAAATCGGTACCCAGTGGATTTTCGCCTCACGAACATTTGATGTCATGGTGGATGGTGGAGAAACAAAGAAATTATAGAGTGGATTCGGATTATATTTATAGGTATTACAACGAGTCAGTCAGCGGCAGCAGCAGCAGAAGCAGTATCGGAGGGGGCTTTCATTTATTTAATATTGTGTTAAATTACTAATTAACCCATCCACTGAGGCGGAGAGCGGACGGACATTGTTACGGATGGTTGCCTCCATGAATGATGTCATGAATTATCGTTTTCTGATTGAAAGTATCCGAGATAGGGAACAACCGACGACCATCGCCACGCTCAGGCGTTGCTCTGGCTTGGGCGGTTGAGAACAAAAGGCCTACACGGACTATCCCGCTGTCATTCAATCAGTCAATCAGTCAGTCAGACAGTCAGTCAGTCAATCAGTCACTCCGCTGTTGCCACATGCTGCTGCCTCTAATGAAGTTGTCATCGACACATTTGGCCGCGCGCTATCGTTTTACTCCCATGCACGGCATGGCACGCCACTTATTTGTAGGCCTCT
Source organism: Drosophila miranda (assembly GCF_003369915.1). Classification (NCBI taxonomy): domain Eukaryota; kingdom Metazoa; phylum Arthropoda; class Insecta; order Diptera; family Drosophilidae; genus Drosophila; species Drosophila miranda. Next base: position 8,908,512 of record NC_046677.1, on the reverse strand, counting down.
CTCCCACTTGGGCTGCGGTGCGTATGAGGTCAACATTTCGAAAATAAATAGGTTACATATTCTGTCGTATTTCTGTCGTCTAAAACAAAGAACCCAAAAAGCGTAGATCTACAGGCGTACGATAAAGCGACCACCGCACACCGATGTACGATGTTTGGTTTTTATTTTTTTGCGCAAGGTTAGTGAGGTGTCGAACACACTACACATCTGGAATCGACTGCCTGCCACACTAATGGGGAATGCAAATCTCGGTGAAATTCTGAGAGTGACTCAGAAACAGTCACTCCATCGGTGCACCGTGCGGATGTGTAACCCATTTGGTATCTGAGGTCACACACACAATGGAATGGAGGAGCCTCGAGAAAGAATGAATCCTAGATCATCGTTGATGATATCACTCTAAAGGAGCGCCTCACACGAAAACAACTGAACCGAAAAATTGATACAAGTTGGAGATTGTTTCATTGACTCATTGAAAATACTTTAAATTTATCTAGATCTGGGGCGGGAAGTTTAAACATAGTTTGCAAGTCAAATTAGGTTGTAGATCGATTCATGATTTATCAGAAACAAGAGTAAACATTAGCATATGACGAATAAACGGGTAAGAGTGGGATAAAGGGGAGTCCCTCACTCTGAAAGAGTCTCCCACGACTGGTTACATATTTTCTACATTCTTCTGAAATCGAGAGCCGGAGATCGGCTTACTGAAAATACTTTAAATTTATCCAGATCGTAGCGTGGAAGTTTTAAGATCGTTTGCAAGTCAAATTAGGTGTTGATCGTTGGAATATAAAACATTTTGGTTCAAGGCATAACTCATCCCTTCAATCTACATATATTAAAGCCATGGATAACGATTTTCATCAATCGGATAAGACGGATAACAAAAAACAATTTGTTTTGGATAGCTCGAGAGTCAAACAAACGACTGGAAACTTGTTTTTTTTTTCATTCCCGCCATAAAATTCAGATTAGGATTTCAAATACAAAGCGCATTTTCCTGTCATGCGCCCTCCGTAGGATTAGCCTTTGAATGCATATCACATAAACACCGACAGACAGACAATCATCATGACTTAACTCAAAATGACAGACATCCGAAAATTGGCGCCCCCGCAGTATTCGAGCATTCCATAAAATTCCATTCTAAATGATTGTTTTCGTGTATCCACTGCGTTCTACTATACACAAATGGATATATCTATGTATTTTTGGTGGTGTTTTGTGGTCTCACATGATTTAATGGCTTTTCTTTTCTTATATTTTGCAATTAAAGTTGCTAAGCTCTTTCCACACACACTTTTTTGTTTGCTATTGTTGCTGTTGCTGCTGGCTTCTGGCGATCTTTGTTTGCTTTGTAAATTATGAAGTAGCCTCCGTTATGGCCCTCAAAAATTCACACTTTCTTTTGGCTTTTGGATGGAATATTATTTTTAGAACATGCTTCTTCGCGTAAATAAAGCGACGAGTGCAAATCAAATATACACAAAGCATACATTGTTTAAGCGCTCTTTTTATTTAGTTTGTGTATCGAATTTTTTATGGCCAGGGGGCACGTCACTGACGGCATTTTTCGGCCATGATATAGCAATGCCAAGTGCAAGCGAACAACAATTTGGCCATCATCACAATATGAACATAAATCGTGTACCAAAAGCGAGTGAGGACTCAAGAAATCTGTTGATACTTCGGATAATAATTCACTCATTAATTTCTTCATCCAAATATATCATTTTGGCATTCTGGATAAAACAAAAAAGATATTTGTTGATATCCGTGTAATGCAATATTCATTTTTGATGAATTTGTAATTCGAATAGAGCGGATAATATCTCATTAGATACTTCAGGTAATCATCAATTGCATAATCCTCCATCAATTTTTTCCTGTTTAATTAATTCATTTTTGCAATTCGGATAAAGCGGATAAGGAATGTTTTCATACTTTGGCTAAGCATCCATCCCATGGGTCATTCATTTCTGTTTTAAATGATCTCATTTGCAATTCGGATAAAGAGAATGCTTCCCACGCTCACTCCAACATGTTTTTTCTCTGCCAAAGATTACATCAAATCGAACCAAATAAATTTGCCGATGGGTTAGATCATGTCTAAACTCTTTTAGAGGTGACATCAACGGATGGTCTCAACGATAATGGGTTACTATTATCGATAGCCAATCCATTTGGGCGATGACTACAGCCCATTGATCATCTATTTATCAGCTAATCGCAACTGTAACTCCACTTATCGTCTGCCATTATCGGAGCACTCAAAAAGTACTCGTAACATGCTTTTGGCTTGGCCGTTTGCCCTTTAGATAGCCCATCCATTGTCTGAAGCGGAAAAGGTTGCTATCGTCCGCCCCGACCACATCTATATGTTGTGGTTCGTCTGTCACGACTATTCCTATTCTTAGGCGCTGATTGCAGTGCAGTTCCGCTGCAGCTGACTAGGCTTTGATTCTGCAGTTGGGTTCTGGCTCCCGATGAGGGGGTTATTTTTAACCGATTAGCTCAGTGGAGGAGTACTCCGACTTGCCATTTGCTACTCGATATTTATGTTTGGTACTGCATCCGATGGACGTTTACAGTGCACTCTCCGCCAGTGCCGCACTCTCTGCAATCTTTCAATTGGTATTTGTTTACAGCACGTTTCTCAATTATGTCGAATGAATAATTAATGCGCACATTTGCTAAGCCATTAGTGCATTTTCCACCACATTTATTCATTATTATTCATTGCCGTAGTTCCGCAACGAAAGCGCATTCTCATTCTCATTCTCATTCGCCGCGAATCTCATTGTCGATTCAATGGGCCCCTCAGTGTGAGAATTGGGTGTGCGGGTAATTTTCCTAATTGATTTCTCCATGTTTTTCTGAGACGAGATGCGCCACCTGACATTGATGGCAATTGGCAATGGTTCGGCGATGGATGACAGCAAACTATATTCGGATAAGTGTTTTGAACTAACGGATAAACTTGAAAATTTTGAAAATATAATCAAAATGTTTTTTGAATGTGGTTTAACATTTTATGCCGATTGAAATCCATTTAAAATCAAAATTAAAGCATTTAGATAACAAAAACTGTACAGCTAAGCCACACTGTAAGAGAGAGAGACGGCTAGTGAGTAAAGCGCGGGAATCAGCCAGGCCTGGTCACGTGTTGTTTTTTTCATTCGAGCTAAAAACACTTTGTAGGCACATATACACGCTCTCCACTTATTGAACCTAAAACGAGGGGGAACGTTGTGAGTTGCTGCGGACACCGCAACTCTACGGTTATACCCGATACTAAGTCAGTATGGCTCTCCTCCGGCAGACGCCGCTAATATTAAACGACACGACAAAGAGTGCGTGCGAGAGAGACAGAAAATCAGTCTGAGCGTGACGTCGGGCGCTGCGTAGCCACTGCAAATTGATTTGTTCCTATTGGCTATAAAAATGATCTGATCTGATCCAGATTCAGCAATCTGATAGATATGGTCATTATCTATGATTCTGCGTTTTTAGTTTTCTCGAATGTGCAATATTGTGGATGCAACAGATTTTCGTCCTTTGTGTGGGCGGAAGGGGGTGGGGCGAAATTTTGAGGTACACGTTTTATAGTAAGATCTAACAGGAGTGCGGATACCAAATTTGGTTACTCTACCCTTAATAGTCTCTGAGATTTGTGAATATCCACAGATTTTCATCCTTTGCGGGGGCGGAAGGGGGTGTGGCGAAATTTTGAAACAAACTCGTCTCGGTCCGATATATTAGGAGTGTGGATACCAAATTTGGTTGCTCTAGCTTTTATAGTCTCTGAGATCTAGGCGCTAATGTTTTACTCTAAGCAAAGCCGGCTATGCTACGTGTGTGTTAGAGAGAGACAGGGCGAGAAAAAATGAAATTGTTTTCTTGATTCTGGGTATAATAATTATACGATGTGGTTCAGATTTTGCACTCTAGAAGATATAGCCATCTTCTACGATTTTTAGTTTTCTCGTATCGTCGAAATTGTGGATGCCACAGATTTTCGTCCTTTGTGGGGGCGGAAGTGGGCGGGGCAAAGTTTTGAAATATTTTTGTAGCAGTGACATATCACAGAAGTCTGGATCCAAAACATCGTTGCTCTCGCAATTATAGTCTTTGAGCACTAGGCGCTGAAGGGGACGGACAGACGGACAGACGGACGGGCGGACAGACGGACAGACAGACATGGCTCAATCGACTCGGCTATTGATGCTGATCAAGAATATATATACTTTATGGGGTCGGAAACGATTCCTTCTGGACGTTACACACATCCACTTTTACCACAAATCTAATATACCCCACATCATAAAACCACATCAATGTAATCCGTAAAATTCTTTCATCAGAATGATGAGTTTTCTCTGTATTCCGGATAAAGTGGAAAACCTGTTAAAACACATCTAAAAATACAACGAAATATCATTGGCCGCTTACTGCATTTAGGATTTAGCTAACGCTTAAGGAAAAGTGCTGGGAATTCTCGGAATTAACCGCGCTGATTCGCGCTGAGACAAATGGAAGTAAATGGCAATTGTCATTTTATTAAATTAATTATCCGTAAAGTGATTGCTGCTTGGATTTTGATGCCATGCCATGCCGTGCACTATGCCATAATCAAGTTAAAAATAAAGCATAATATCACGATGCCAGAAGCAAACGAAGACAACAGCTAATTAATACGAGTATGTATTTTTTATACAAATTGATAAATGCACTTCACATCATATGGGAGACGGAATAATAACAAAACAATAAACGAAAAGAAGGAAGAAAAACGAGATTCGAGTACGAGTAATAAAGACAAATAGTTGCCACTAGTGAAATAATTGACAAGGAATGCGGCATTTAGATGAATTGAAGTGCCTTTGATAAACCCAGACATCAGACGATTCTCTGCCCCGGTCAATGCTTGATTTATTAAGGCGTCAACATCTCAATGGAATAAAGACAGAGACGACCGAACGAGAGACGACCGAGCCTGCCATTCAGCGGCACAATCAAATTAAGGCGAAATAAAAGCAAAGACAAACGCATTCAACTCTTTTAATTTAACTTTTTTGCGGTCCATATAGAGTCTTTAATGACCCAACGCCAGAGAGCGTCGTGATTTATGACCAGAAATTAGTTGACGCTTTTTTCTTTTTGTTTCGCTTTTATTGAGGGCCACCAGAATGGGCCTCACAATCGTAATCGTATCGTATATTCTCCCTCACCATTTCCAGGGCAATGGCAATACTTAGCAAATCGCCAACACGTGCCCCATGGATTACAAATTGTGTGTGTCTCACAGAGGAAGGTCAGAGCCGACAATAGATCATGGCTAAAATTAAACATTTCTGCCATCGAACATCACTTCGAACCACAAAGAGGAGGGCCACATATTGAACGAATTGAACTTTTTTGATTCCTCGTAGCGACTCTAGAGAGTGTAGTAGGCCACAGATTGAGTGGGAACTATTATCCACAATAGACACTCAGGGTATCTAGAAGTCGCTAAATGGATAAAAATGCAACGGTTTTACGGATAACTTGATAATTATCTGATTTTAAACCAACAAACATAGTCATTGTACTAAAAATACGTTTAAAGGTGTGACTACTGGATAACCGGATAATTAGTTTGGAGTTTTTTCAAACAGACTTAAGCAAAAACTCACTGGGCGAGCTGATATAACACTACGGATAAAACGATCATCGTTTTAGGAGGTATTCTACGACTTTTCAGTTTCAGAATTATTTGATTTCCTTCTAGGGATAAAAGGGATAAGAGTGATACCATACGGATCAAATTTAAGGATTATTTGATTTCCTTTCAATCAAACATCGTGACAAAGGGGGGCCCTCATACAGGGTATCAATAGTTTGTTAGCTGCACAAGCCACCACAATTGCCACTGCCTGGAGGCAATGTGCTCAATAAATATGTTATAAATGTGACAATTTGTTGGGTTATTTATGACTTTATTATATGCAAATTGAGACAAATGTCCAATCGAATCGTACAGCGTGTATACTCGATACCCGCAATCGCATACACACCCGTTACCACCACCCGCTACACCCGATATTCCTCTCTCGATGCTTGGATGCTTGAGTTCGTGTTTACAGCTCTCTCTGTGACATTTTAATGCTTTGTTATTATTTTTATTTTTTGAATACAAATAAATGCAATACACGCGCCTTTCTGGATGACTGAATGGTCGAAAAAAAAACAACGAGTGTGAGGTTTTGTCACACAAAGATCAAGTTCAATGAATTTTCACACAGCACCAAAGAGAAACCCGCACTGGGGGAATGGTAATTTCATTAATTGAATATTTTCTGTGTCGTTTCTGTGTTTCAGTTTTTGAACGCACGCGCAAAATAAATATATATATATACATTTTAAAATAACGATGACAAAATCCCTCAAGAAACGAGAGAGAAACGCAAACAGAACGGATCTGATAGAGAGAAACCCTGCCCCCATGATGCTGAAGAGGCGTGGCAGGTCGTGAGACAATGCTCCAGTGATAAATCACGGAAAATGTCCAAAGTTCAATAGAACTTATGGGATAATGGCCATTAAATTATGCATCTTAATTCCCGGAAAAATCAACAAATTTACCAATACATAAACTCAATATCGAAAGGTAAGTTGATTAATGGCACCAAGACCTTGTGGATAAGGTCACTACCCCACTCTTTTTGAACTGTTTCGATCCGGCATATACAACAGGGGCCCATCAATTGAATCAAAACCACCCATAAATATTTACACGAATCCCCTGGATCGTATACATCTGGGATTCCTTTTTGGCGGCGACCTTGGTTAATCTCAAAGAGATTGACCATCGAAGACAGGGAATGATAAATGGTCCAAAACTATAAATCGAACTTTTATTTATCTTTCTCCAAAATGTGAAGGCTTTCCTAGGCAAATATTAATGAAATGGATGCAATATTTGGGTTATTTCTTGTCCTTGAAGCATAAATTCTTAGTCGGTAAAAGTTCGGTGGTGTTTACTTAGGGGAAGACAGATTTATGGGCCCCTTGTTCCCCTAGGGAGCATTCGTTGAATGCTACGAGTGACGTGGATTCGTTATACACAATGCCCATAAGCGAAAGGCTACAATCGTTAAGGTAAAATGTGAATGTTAAGGGATCTACTTTGGTCCCCTTACTATTCAAAGCCACATTTATAAGTGCTGCTTTAGAGATCTCTCAAGACGAATAACCCAGTTTCTTTTGTAGTGTTTGTAAGTCTGTTAGTAAAAGCCATAACCAAAATATAATGGAAATCAAAAGAAAAAGAGAAAGAAAAACGTACCCAAAAAACATTTGCGTGATCTGCGCGGGCGTCTGGCACACATTGTGCACATTGAGGGTGCGGGGGCGGGCATAGAGCATCCCGGGTGTCGTCTGCGAGCAGTGGCCCCCAAAAGGCGGTAGACCCGCTCCGGCCAGTATCGCGGATGTTGAATTGCTGCGAATGGTGGTGTAGGCCCGATAGTGGGAGCTGGCCGATGATCGCAGCTCCACCGAAGTCGTGGTTGTGGGCTCTTCGGTTTCGGTCTCCTCCCCCTTCTCCTCGTCCTCATCCTCCTGTTTTTGGGGGACCAGACACGACTGTATGGGGCCCTCCTCCAGCATCAGCATTTGGTGGTGCCTAGTCACTGCCACTGGGGGTGGGGGAACGGTGGGTGGTGTGGCGGGTGGCATGGCGGCTTTTGTTGCTGTTCCTGTTCGCAATTTAATGATGCCGTTGCTGTTGTTGTTCAATTTCTTGGCTCGCTTGTTGTTGGTGTTGTTGTTGTTGTTGTTGTTGATGATGATGTTGTTGTTGTTGATGTTAGTGTTTGTGCTGTTGTTGTTATTGCCTATGGTCTGTGTTTTTGTTGTTGTGGCTGGATTGGGGTTATAGCGATGTTGCAAGCGCATCTTGGTCGAGTTTTTTGTGTGTGTTTTCTTGTCTAGTGAAAGAGATTTGATTGTTGTTTTATCCGCTGCTATCCGCTGGAATTTGTATGGATTTTGTTTATTGATTTGTCATTTGATTGTTGTTTTATCCGTTGTTATCGGTAGGTATCTGTGTTGCTTATTCGCATTGGTTTGTCAAACTTTATAATCGATTTGATTGAAAGAGTAGATAGTAGTCTTATCCGTTGTTATCCGGTGGATTTTGCTATGCTTTTCTACATTGATCTGTCGAATTTTAGCATCGATTGGTTGTCCTCTTTGTCCCATGTCATTAGCATAACTTGTCCGCTCTCGCCGGCAACAGCATTTCTCGTGGGACAGCGTCGCGCTTTCACTTTCAACTGAAGAATTTATGTGGAAAATAAACAATGTTCAAAAAACTGATATAGAAAGCAAACAAAGCAAAATAAAAAAATCACAAAAGCAAAGAAATACAATTCAAATGCAGCAGAAAACTATATATGCATGTATGTTCGTTTGGATCGTATGGATATATAAATCGTGGGACTTAATTTCCCCATCTATTTTTCTGTATGTTATTTAGCACTTTTACAGGTGTATGTATGGGAGTGTGTTGTTTTTTTCGCGTGTGTGTGTGTGTGTCTATGTCTCGACTTTCTGTTAATTTTGCACAAAAAATTAATTTGGTTTTAATTTTGTTTTGTTGGATTTTCTCCGCTTCGAGCGGGGGGAAAGCTCTAAGGAGACAGATGTGTGTGTATACGCGTTTTGTTTTTTTAAAATTAGAAATGATTTTCTGCCACACACAGAGACACAAACCAACACGGGAACAGACCGGAGCGGAGCGAAGAGCAACGGAACGGAAGTCAGCGAATTTTCGTAAATATCGAAAGAGAACTCACATAAAGACACTCGCACACACAGGCAACCGACAGGCGTTCGTTCATTCATGCACCTTTTGTCATGTACACATTCGTGCAACACACGCAACAGCCCACGCTTCGTATACGCAATGTACGTTGTGAACGCGTCGAAGCAACGCAAGCGAATGAGGCGCGCAGCTCGACGAAGCCCACAGAAGTACTTCGAACATTGATCGCTGCCTCCCTCTGTGGGGGAAGAGAGAGCGACGAGCCCCAAAGAGAGGCAGTGGTAGAGAGAGAGAGAGAGAGCACAGAAAGAGCGAGAGACAGCTGTCGTGTGGGGCTCTCTTTGGCAGCATGGTCTTTGCCGTTCAAAACAAACATTCAATCAAAAATAAGTGAGAAGTGTCTCGACCAACAGATAACCATTATTATCCAGTTTGCGATTGATATTAGAAGATCGATAGATAATGACTTGAGGCACAATATCATCGAATGTCATCACCGAGCATTCATCGACTCGTCGGCGTATGCTGCACAAATGTCTCATAAGCAAACGGAAACAGATTCATCACGAGTGAATATCCCCTTAAACTGTACAAATTCCGAGGTATAGCACATTTTTGACCAGCGTTGGAAGCAGAGGAACACTGTGACACTGGCCCACGCGTGGTCAATTCTCAAATGTTGAACACTGTTTTTGGGAATAGGGAACCCAACAAAATTAATTCACACAACCACCAATCGAATGGGGCACACACACTCGCGACACACGCATTAACAAAAGTTATACAAATAATAATTTGATCAGAATCGTTAAGAGCTTAAAATCCCATTGAGCGTGGGGGCATAATTAAATGCCACATATTAGGTATTCCTAATTGCATTTCACATTCTGATTATTGTATCCACAGGCAAATGTTTTCAACGTTTAAGCAATTTAATAAAACATCAATTTATCATTAATAAATATTTAAATATTTATATTAAAAAGTGGAAAATTTGTTGCAATATTTTGATTACTTGATGATTTGATTGCTAGATCAAATCTTTGATTCCAAATAAATCTCTCAGTGGTGGCCGCTCTTCCTGGGGGGATCAGGAGGCTTTCGTGGGTCTCCCCCTTCCTCTGATTTGTAGTAGCAAGTGCAGATATCCTACTAATTACTAATTACTGCACATTACTCATGGCCACAAAAAATGTGAACTTAGATTGGGCATAGTTTGACCAATAATGCCGGTGCTCCGTGTACTGCGGCGCTGAGTAACAATGGGAAATGGGGAATGCGGGGAGCTCCCTTTGGGACACAGATAAGTGCCTCGATAAGCGGCTCAATGGATCCACCGCCCCCGTAGGTTGCGCCCAAAATAGGGATAACAGGTAAATTAGTTATTTCCGTTTCGTTTCGTTCCTTCTATTTCTTTTTCGTGCGACTGTCAACAGCTGTTTGTGGGCGTGCTAAAGACAATCTGCCAAGTAGATGAGAATATATGTACATACATATATATATGTATATATGTGGTATATATGAGTAAATCTGACTATATCTGTTGCCCGGTCGCAAAAATCTATTGATGCCGCCTCAAAATGAGATTATGCGCGCGTGTAGGTAAAAAAAAAAAATATGCATGTATGTATATATTTTTGGAGGGGAAACAAATATGTTTAGAAAAGTATAATAAAAAGAGGGCGTTGCTACAAATTATAATGTGTGTCAGGGTTTGCTCTTGGCACTTGTTTCGCTTTTGCCATCGCGAATGCGAAAGTTCAAAAAGATTTTTGCGCACATGTCCAAGACGCTCATTCGCTCGTTGCGATCTGCTGCCAAAAATACTCAAATGTTTCGATCACTACACAACACTACTACCACTACTACTACTACGGCGACGGGGAGAGGAGATGCTGTCATAGGCGCGCCTTTTATGAGCATTTCGCGATGATGATGATGCCATTGCGCCGATGTGGGCTGCTGGGTTATCTCGGGTTATATTGTGGTTATAAATCCATCTAAGCCTAATTAATTGCTGGCCACGAGCACTGGCTCGCGGACAAGGTGAAAACATTGAGGTTCACATGATTTGTGGTTCCGGATAATCGCGGATAACAATGTGCTGTGTGTGTAATGTCAAGATCACAATGGGAAGAGCTTCAAATTATTCCTGGGTCAATGATTCGACAATGCAAGGGAGTAAAAACAGCTTCGAATTTTAAGAGAATAATAAATAACAGCTCATTTTTCATTCGGATAACAACAAAAATTGTAATCTGCCATCGGATAAGCACTAATCAGTGCTTAAGTAATTCGGGATAAAACAAAAGTTACTTGATGACAGTTTTATCTGGATAACACGACGGATAACGTAGCTCGTTTCGGTAGAAATGAATATATTTGGGTCTTAAAGCACTCATAACAGTTTTTAAGTAATGCAAATATGCCCAGGTGTTTCTGGAATTTCACTACGTCGAATTGTTTCCAAATGGGAGTACGGGGTAGCAGTTTGGAACCGTTTGAAGGTATATTTTCATATCGGATAACACAGCCCATAGGTCAAAGACGGAATAGAGTTCAATGGACAGCAAGAGATAAGTGTACCGATAGTATTAAAACGAACAAATGACAAAAAGAAACACTCGGATAAGTGCGGATAACACCCGAAGCCCTCGACAGACCCCGTTTCCGATTGCGAATACGTAAAGCACGGAATCATGTTGTCTAAATGGAAAATATTTGCTACAAACGATGTATTCGATTAGTCAGTCTTTCTGCTTTTGTGTATCTCTGCGGCTTGCTCATCCTCCAACCTCCCTCCATCACCGTTCAGAGTCAAGAGTGAATCTAGAATTCACCTCACCCACATATTCGTACTCGTATGACGATTGCTTCTAGGGCGCAGCGTGTTGATTGGCAACGGATTGATTGATTGATTGACAAATTGTTTGGTTGTGTGGAAGGAAGAGCGGGAGAGCGATGTTGCTCTCTTTATTGGGATGATAAGGAGCACCCGAAACATATAATACATATGAACCATTCAATCAAGTATCCATCACACACACACCCATACAAAAGCCACCCAAAAAGATAAGAAACAAAGCCTACAGATACACACACATCCACTAGCATTCCATGCTTTGTTTTTATATGTCTGAGTGATATTTGCTTTAAACTACAACAAAAAGTTTATCGCACCGCAAACAAAAACGACCTTCAGTAATGATGGTTTGTTTTTTTTTTTTATATTTGTTTTGCCACAACTATTTTATGTCAGGCAGAGCCACAAAATTGTCGATTTCTTATTGCCAATTTTCCCATTTATTCGTATATTTTCAAAAACATTTCCATTTCCGTTTTTCTCTGGCCAAGATTGTTTTTGTTACTGTACTGTTTATATTGGGGCATGACTCTTGTTGATTTTACATTGATGTTGATTTATGCCACAATTGTTTTCGTGTTTTCCATGGCACGCGTACGTACCCCTCCTCTTACGCTGTTTGCGATATATTCCCTTCATCAGACTGAACTAACGGCACTGGACACTACTCGCTTGCTTGCCGCCTAAAATAAGCGCCGAAACACAAAAGCTCTTTTCCCACACCATCCCACGCCACACGACACTCTCTCTCACCTTAATTGTCGCTATCTTTCTTCTACCCACCTCCCTACATCTGACTCTTTATTTTTGTACTCTTCTAGGTCTTCGCTCACAACCACAAGGAGAACGGAAGGAAGCAACAAAAGTGATTGATATGACACTAATTTAATACCCTAATAAATGGCCAAGCTGGTACATTTGTATATAGAATGTGAATCTATTTGAATTTGCACCAATGCCAAAAACAACTTAAATTGGAGTTATTTTCTTTCTTAGATTATCAACTTTTTCAGAGTTCATTCCCTTAACACTCTCATTTTTTTAGTGTGTAGCCTCAACAAGTCGAAGATACCTTTTCTCAGGCAGGGTATCGTCAACAATGAGACAGACGGCTGCTGCAGTTGCTGCTTCTTCGAAATCGCTGCTTTTCGACAATGGGCTGACTGTGTACAACTTTTATGTGACAACAAAAATATTTATTTTATTTGTTAATAAACACGCGCATTGTTATTTCCCCGCTGCCGCCTCTTCCCCACAGCCCAGCGACGTGTTGATGTTTATTAATTTTGTGGGCTGTTGCTTTTGCTATTGCTCACTTTTGTTATTGCTAAGAATTAATCAAAGTGTTACATCTTTCATTGCATTCCTGTTTCCGCCTTCACCATAATTAAGTGCATTAACTTAATAATTGTCCGAGTGTCACAACAATAAGAACAGCGACAGTAAAGTGGATGATCGAGTGGTACACGAAAGCTTTCAAAAATACTTATAGGAAATGAAGAGAACTACAGTGTATTCTCTTGTGTAGGGACATTGACGTTCGAAAGTCGTTTTGAGCGCTCAAGGCAGATGTTCGAATATGCCAAAAAGCGGTAGGATCGTATAGTGGATTACAATTATAATGGATTATTAAACTATTCAAATCGGGGGTCTATGCACTGCGACCCAGAGGACCTTTAAGAATATTGAGCGGAAAGACTCTTTTTAGATCAAAGATCATACTTATGTATGTATGTATGTATGTGACCACATAAAAGGTCAAGGACGTATAGCTAGGAAAACAAGACGTTCTACTGGTATTTTCTCACCTCACCTCTTCACATTGAACCCCCTATAACATGTGCTCTCAATGGCAGCCGCAGCTTCGCTTTTGTTTAAAGAGCGAAAAATAGAGGGAGAGGGGAGGGCAGGCACTCAGCACGCGTTCAAATACATTTTGAATACGAAGCCAGCCCCAAGGCTGCCCTACAACTAGCGGTAAAGCGAAATTAACCTTCGTTTCAAGCAAACACACACACACACACCCATGGAAGAGTATAAAGTAAACTTTTCCAACAAAAAAGTTTCTGCTGCTTTGGCAAAACAAAATGCAAAAGCAGATGAAAGAAATCCAACTAACGGACTAAAAAGCTTAGGTCATTGACCAAAAAAAGAATAACCAAAAGAGAGATAGAGAGAGCGATGGGGCTCTCTTAAGCTCTCGAGCACGTTTTCCGAGTAACAAAAACAAAAACCAACGACGCCACTTTTATTCCTGACTGTGTGTGTGTGTGGGGAGCGCGACACTCTCAAAGTGTATTAATGTGGGGTGAGGATTTGCCCCTCTTACTGTTTCATATTTCATCTGTCCACTATTGCACGCATTGAAAATCGTCTGTTGTTAAACCGATCTCTAGGAATGCCTTACCTTATAATATTTCAACATGGTCACAATCTCCCATTGCTCCCACACACACGCACACATATTATATTCCGTTTTGAGTTGCCCAACAACAAAAGCACAACGCGCTTACGTCATTCATAAAAATACAAACATAGCGTAAGGCAGAGAGGAACAACAAAATAAGAGAGATGGAGAGCGGTAGACAGCCGCGGTTGTAGAATGCATTTTTCATTTGCCATTTACCTGAGGAATAATTTAACCATTTTGTGCATTATTTATGCTCTCTCTGTCGACACTTTCCACGCGAGATGACTCTCAGTTTGACGGGGGATGTGTGGAGGCGTTTGTTTAATCAATTCTTGTACGGCTGCTCCATTACTTTCTGGTTCTCTGCCTGCTGCTGCTCTATTAAGCTGAATCGAAGCTTCCGCATGCGGGCCACAGCGGCGTACGTTCAGTTTTATGTTTATTGAAACAAATTCAACTTATAATGGTTACATTTTATATATTTAATGTTTTTTGTTTTGGCACGCCGCGTCGTATCGTTTTTGTTGTTGTTATCGATGTGGGCTTATCGACATAAATGAACTTAGCCCACTTAAGCCCCCTTTATTTAAACAGCTGAACAACTTGAGTAAAACCGTGCGATATAAGTCTACTTGTAAATTCTTCGTGCAGATCCTTCCTCTTAACTTACAAAAAACGACGATATCTTTCCCTTGAACTGCGTTAAAATTTTTAAGATTCATCATCTTTGTGGAAAATTTAAATCCCCCTTGGCCCACAATGGGTTAATCGTTTTCTGTCCATCATATTCTTCGATATTGATAGTCCTTCTAATATTACTAACTAGCTAGAAGTCTCAGTGGTAAACACAAAATTTAATTCAATGGATAAATACATTTTTTTTTGGTTGCTTATAATATAAGGATTAAACAAAAGGTTGAACAGCAAATTAAAGCAAACACGTTAGTGTAAATAGAATATTTCGTTATTTCTTACACGTTGCTGGTATTTGAGCACTTGTTGCTCGTCACCCGAAGGTATGGACATATTTATACCCTATTTCATTTAATTATTATGAAAACACTGTTTTGTAACATAATCTATAATGTCTCTTATGCAGATTGACCTTTATACCCGCGAATTTTGATTCTACTTATCGATGAACAAATAATATCGGTATTTTTGTGCGGGACCTATCGGCGTTTTATTTCAAAATTAGCCATGAGCTGCCAGATTGAGGGAAAAAGGACTGAACGGTTTTCTTAGCCAAGTTTCAAACCAGAAACGGTTTCAAGACAGGAAAATCCCACAGAAAATGATTTTCCCTTCTTCGTTTTGGTCCTCGGGATATAAATGGGACTAAAATTACCCAGGCCTTCTTACCCGCGCATTTGGTTAATTGCAAAATGTATTTCGCATTTGTTTAACTGTCGCCGCCTTATCCTCTTGTTCTTAATATTCTTCTTCTTGTTCTTATTGTTTGGGGTTTTTAATTTCAATTACCTGTTTGACTAATGGACAACCCTAGAAGACATGGACAGTGGTGGCGGAAGGGTGCTGGGAGATGGGCAGGTGAGCGACGGTACTCATGAGGAGCCTCTTAATTGTGGCAACAACAAGAGGTTCTCCCACTTACTTTGCATTGTTTATTGCCACTCAAAATCGCGCTGAAAACCCACCCCACTCTCTCTCTCTCGCGAGCACTGCAGCATTAATCTTAATGCACGTGCAACAATGGCGAGTCGACACGACGGAGTTTATGGCGCCCTCTCCCACCACCCCAGTCCAATCTACGCCCATGCATCCGTACCAGTTGCGCCCAAGGTACAAATAAACAAGAAGGTAAGGTAGCACGGCTCGATGGATCGAGTAATTATTATTAATATTTGCCAAGAGACACTTTTCTATTTTTCTTACTGCAGGGAAAATACATACGAAATGATATCGGAATTGTCGGAAAAATCGATAGTGTCATTGACAGTTAAACAACTCTTCTCTTCTCTACTCAAAAAGTATTAAGTTTTGAAAAACGAATAATAAAATAAAACAAAAAAGCTATGGATCTCCGGGTCTCTCAAGCAGCAATCAGCGTTACTGAGATGGAAACCACAGAGGAACCAGGCCAGAAACCGAAATGGCTCCCTTTTCCCCGTAATGTACGTACATTTATCTTGCCACTGCAGGTGTTGTGCAAGAATTCAGTGCTTGTAAGTGTCGAGGACAAGATCTTTAAGTGCAGCAAAGTTGTCCTGGTCGCCAATTGCCAGATCTTTTCGAGTACACTCGAGATAGGACATACCCTCAAGCTGACTTCCTCCTGCCTGAGCTCCAAGATGTTCATATTTGCCTACGGTTGGATGGTTACGAATCATGCCGCGATCCCATACGAAGACATGATCAACATGCTGATGGTTGCTGATTTCCTGAAATGCAGTCCACTCGAAAATAGCATTTTGACAATTTTCAATGACGTGGATAGCTACTTGGTGAAGGATTCCGTGCGTTTATACTTTGAGGCCATCGAGAAGGGAGAGAAAGGAGACCGCCTTGCCCGGCAGATGCTGCCGCGTGTGGGCCACTCCTTTCTGATTCTGGTTGCCTCCAAGGAGTTCGCGAGACTCACTGCGGAGCAATTGTACGATCTGTTGAGCTCCAGCCATCTGGCCGTGCACTCAGAGACTGAGGTATGTACTCCCCTCCGCCCATTCCCTTATTCAAATTCGAATTCAGTCATCAAATTGTCTTCCGACTGTTGTCTGTGTTCCAGGTTTTCTGTGCAGTCGTCTATTGGCTCCGCGAGGACTATAAGAGTCGACAGGAGCACGAACAGTATTTATTCAAGCAACTTAAGAACAAACGCATTTGGATAAAGGATCCCCTATGTCCGCACCTCAATCACAAAATTTCTTGGAATACGTTCGGCGACTACATGCAACTGTTAAATGCTGAACCAGAGGCGAATTTCCTAAGCCGCATGGAGATATTGTCGCCGAAGATACCGCCTGCTGTCTCAAAAGAAAGCATCCTCGACAACATTCTTGAAAATATCTACGAAAACATCATCTCATCCTCTTAGCTGAATACGAGCCAACACTCAATTTGAAAACTCGCTTGATTCAAAGAATGCCAAAGGGATTCAACTTTTTTGGATAAACTATAGATTCCATGGAATCCGTATATACATACGATAAGCAACGACACCTTATAAAATCTCTTGTTCTTGGTTTTGTATAAGCCCCAAAATATTACAGATCAATAAAGAGAACACACACAAGCCCAACAAATCTTCGCAGGAGACCCTGAATGAAGCGCACACATTTTCCTTCCTCATGCTACCCATAGGGAGGCTGCAACATTGCTCCCATCGTTGTTCAGGCAAAGTCAAGTTCTGGCACTTCATTATGCACAGTAAGATACAGATTCTTTGGTGCGTGGAGCGGTATCTAACTTAATTTAACCAACTAGGGACCAACGTGAAGGGTCCCCGTGGGGGCTGGTAGGGGGTGCCACACGCGAGTGTGTGGCTGTGTGTGTGTGTGTGTGTGTGTTTGTACTGCTAATGGGCTTAATAAAAAATGCAACATTTTGATTTAATTTAATTGAAATTCACGCCACTCGAGCAACTCCATTAGGCAGAAACGTGTCCAACGTCAAGGATGCAGATGATGGTGGCTGTTGGCGGGAAATCAAATTACCCCAAAGGCAGTGGTTCTGCCCTCTACAGGAGAGGCGGGGTTGCTGGAGGGAAGCAGCAGCGTACGTTACGGTGTGAGACAGAGAGGGAGAGAGAGAGAGTGGTGTGGTAGTTGTAGAAAATTCAAATAAATATTGTCAAAACACTTGTCAAATGGCTAAACAAAAGAGTGCACGGCACGAGCAGGGTGTCCCCCGCTCTCCCAGCACTCTTCCCAAAAACCTCCTCCGCAACCACAGTCCCCACCCCTACCCCCACCGTTGTATCCATTTGAGTGGGCGTGCCAATTGGTACTCGTTCGTAGGCGAAAATGAGTCGAAAACCTGAGAACTGGAACTGTAAGCAAATCAATTTGATTCGATTTAAATTTAAAAGCATCTGTACCCTGTACCATTCATCACCCTCCTCCTCCTCCCACCACCAGGCATAAGCCCTACCCAATACCCCCGCCCACCCCGTTCGCTGTTCTCTGGGTTCCGTTGAGCGATCTTGAGCGTGATTTTCATGTTGGGGGTCACGTGCCGTGGACGCGTGCCACTGACATAAGTTTACAGTTCGAGTTTCGCAGCTCTTCAGCTGGGAAAAGGGGGGGAATCGCATGACCAGGGGTCGGTTGTCCTGGAATAAAAAAAAGGGGTCCAGGCCGGGTCTCTCTCTAGGATTTTTCGGTGTTCAGCGACACGTTTGATTCGGTTTAGTTATCAGTTTATTAGTTGAAGGGATTTACAGAGAAGATTTTTTCAATTTATACTTTCTCCATTACTTTCTCTAATTCTCTGCATGTGTGTTTGCAGTTCTCATTAATGATAAGAGATAAGAGGGAAGAGAGAAATAGTAGAGAGGAATTAAGTTGCTTTGGCAATAAGCAGATGGGAATGGCATTTGAATCCATCAACGATGGAAGTACATCATATGTAACACCTTCTTCAGGGAACATATTCTGTCAGCTTTGTTTTAACTCCTGTCGTTGTCTGTAGTTTTTTAAGACCAACTTTTATACAGCTTTTGGACTGTGCCCAAGTTTTGGCCTTCATTCAAGAGTATCTTAACATTCACCTGTTTTCTAAACCCACAAAAGGATAATTTTAAGACACCTCTCTTGCTGTTTTTATGGCCCCTTTGTTGTGGCTTTAATTCTTGAATACCTTCTTTATCCAAACCTTCCAAAACCACTTGAACCTCTGAAATTTTCCGGCGTAACTTTAGCGATTTGTCCAATCGCAGATGACAACCGCGCAGCACATCCTGTGTACCACCTGTACAGTGCACACACCACACTCGCGGTCTGCCTGCCCCCAGCCCCTCATCGAAGCCACACTCGAAGTTCTCCAAAGTTCTCGGATCAAATCAGCCATAGAGGTGTCAATATACAAAGGACGCGCCCTGACACGCGTCTGACGTTTATTGGTGCCCTCCAGCACTGCATCGAAACTTTTGCCAAAGCAGAAAAACCTTTCAAGGAAAAGCCACATGTGGAAATTGTAGACGACAAGCAGACACAACACAAAACACAGCACACAGAGAAAAACATTCTAAAGGGCAGGAATGGAAGGACCGAAGATGGGGATACACTTTTGGGGGATTCTATAGGGCGTAGTGATGCAATGATTTAGTGGATGTCTGACATATATTATTCTTACTGTTATAACCGATCGTTGCCAAAGCAATTGTGATGTTCTCCAATGGTTTTCATTCATATACGACTGGGAAAGTACTCTACTGGATCTGAAATAAGCAACACAAAAACTGCAAATCTGAATGAGGGAATATATTTATTTTGGCATTATATTTATTTGGCCCATACAGTCTTTTTCTTTTGAAACGATTTCAATTTTAGAATGCCATCGTATATCAAGGGTATAAAAAAGTCAAACAATTATCATACCCGGACATCCGTCGCACCACTCCAACCCCTCCCCCCTGAATCAAGGCTATAGATATAGAGTGAGGTCGCGATTTGTATTTTTGTGTAAATATTTTCATGTCAATATTGAAAAAGCAAACGAAGGCAAAGGGAGTGAGTGGGCTGCAGAGGGTTCGAGAGTGGGGCAGGGCCTTTTAAGTGCTGGCTGCCCTTTAGGCAGCTGCCAAGTGGGTTTAAAATTTCCCATGTCCATTTCCTCCATTTACTCCCCCTTTACCACCCAACCAACTCTTGGCGTCAACTTGTCCAAACATTTTCCCTTGGCTTTCTTCTCGCCAAATATTTGAAGTGTTTCAGATTTCCCAGCAATGGGTGGAAAAAGAAACAAAATTTTTCAAAAATACAATTTTTCTTTTCTTTAAAGTGTTTTTTAGTCGCCATCCCACTCCAGGCCACCCCGGGCCACCCCGTGCCACCCCGTGCCCCCCCACTCCCCCAGGGCGGTCTCCTTTTGGCCACCAAGTGTTGCCAACTCGCTCAATGATTTCTGGCTTACAAAAATTCGAATACCCTATGCCAAGCAGAGTATTAGGGTATATTTTATTTGTGGAGAGGCATGAAATACCTCTACCAATAATTTTCTAGATATTTCTGTGAAAAATTCTGGTGTTCTTATTTGTAGGATTATATATAAGACTATTATCCACCAATCGCTAGAAATTCGTTGAGATCGAAATGGTATTATAAGTTAATTAATGAGAAAAAGTTTCTTGAAATTTTATTCCTTAACTATTTTCGTATCTTTGAGATATTTATGGCGGGTATCCTCATAGTCGTAGTGTCGACTGTGGCATTCTTGCTTGTTTTTACTGTGCTTCTTTTTGCTGCGTGGAGGGTTTCTGTTTCAAGCTACACTGCACTCTCCTCTCCACTGCTCAGGAGAGGGTGGCAGTGGCAGGGCCGTGGCAAGGACTGCGAGGCGTGGCCCTCTCGAGTGCGTGCTTGAAAATACAAAAATTTCACCGCATTTCGCGTTATTAACACGTAGGTGCCAAGAACCCTCAGGGGTTTGGGTTTGGGTTAGATGCGGTCTCATAGTGGTGCACAGTGGTGCTGTGGTGGTGCGATGGGTTGAGGTTTTTGGGTTGGGTTTGGGTTTGGCCTGGACCGCTGACACCGTGTAATAAGGAGTTTTCATGGCCTCTTGAACGCTCACGCTTACCAAGCGAGGACATTTTAATTGAGAGTGTTGCCAGGAAGGACGACAGCGACGACGACAACGTTGTCGATGATGATGACGACGATGCCGACGCGGTACTTGGCCAGCTGCCGCTTCTTCTGTTCCTGCTTCTCTGAAGCGCTTTAAGTGCGGTCCGTCGTCGTCCTCGCCACTCGGCGACATTCTTTCTCATCTTGGTAACGGCCCGTTGACTTGGGCCCCTGGTCTTGCGGCACCTTTTCTGCTCAGGTGTTGATGGATGAAATGCAAAGGCTGGGAGGTGCTCCAGAGTTCAGCGGACACTTACGCCCGGCCCCAAAGCGCTTTCAGAGTTAGCCATGGATATGATTTGGTAGCTAACCGAAGGTAACTCTTACTCTAAGTTCTTCTACTTCTAAAACAACTCGTTGTTGAAGCATTTGCCATTTCTGATGGAGAGAGTATCTAAGAGAAGAAGAGACTTGATTACAGACTTTTATTTCTCTTGATTAGATCAATCTCCTCCGAATCTATAGTAAAGTGCATTCTCACTCGTTATATTTATTGTATATCATATGGTTGCTATATAAACAATCGTTGATTATTTCTATGAATTCTATCGAGGGTGCACTGTATCCCCTCCTATTCATATTCCCTGTATCTGTATTTGTATTCCTTGTTTTGCATACCTACCGATGGATGCACAACACCCAGCATTGTATCCTGAACCTTGCAATGTCACACCGCAGAAGTAGCACTCTGTGGGGACCGCAATGTGGTGTTGGAACCACAGTAACAACCTATCATCATCCTCATCAGCATCATCATGAATGAATCTGTCATATTATTTCGGCAATGATGTTGACAACGACAGCAGCAACAGCAACAACAGCGACCACCGCTTCTTTTATAGCCTCAAAAAATCCCCCAGTGTGCAATATTTATCATGTCACATAATATTTTTCTGGCATTTGCACGTCACCTCCATTCCACTCCACTCCACTTCCATTCCCATCCATCCACTCCCTCAACCATTTCTCTATCTTCCGCCCCAGTCTATATCATTCTCGCCGCCCCTTAGACATATAGAGAGACATCCAGAAATCACAACCCCTTCGCCTGCTGCTGCGCTAACCAAACGATGTGGGTTGGACCTGAGGTGTGGGGGAGTGTTGGTTGCCAGCCAGCCAGCCAGCCATCAATTGCAGTCATCAACCACCGCCAGGACGTCAGGACGATATCGCTGGAGAACCCACCCAAGCCAAAACCCAAACCCAAACCCAGACGTAAACCAAACCAAACCAAACCCATGCCATGTTCATTGAATTTTCTGCTGATTTCATTTCGACTTCTTTTGCTCCGCTGGGAACCCAACTTTAAGTGTGGGATTTCTGGGGAGGAGTGGTTGTTGTTGCCAGCCAGCTTCTGTTTTGCCTGTAAATATTTTTTGGCAAGTGCCGCCTTCCCCCTTGAGGGCAAATTAATGATGTCTTCCCTTCGGAGTACCCAAAATGGAAATTACTTATAAATTGCTCTTGCTGAAGTCGTTGGCTGTTGTGGTTTTATCACACTATTTAGACAAATATATTAACCCAATCGCTGGTGGCTGGTGGATGGGAAGTTCCTGTTAGATAGGGTGATAATCCCTGAAATGGTGTGTGGGAAAATGTTTGTACATTTAGAACATTTTGTGAAGTATATATTTAATATATCTTATAGGGTAAAACGGAAGCTGGCCTGACCGTTAATGCTAGATATTCAAATGAAATAGATTTCAATACTAGTTGAATCTAGTGGGTACGCAAATAGGTTCTAGGAAAATGGCTAATTTGATCGAGGTCCAGGCTCCTTTTCCACCTTTTCAACCATTTTGGAGCACCCCCCGATTCGCATTGCCATTTCAGTAGCCTTTTGGCCGTGTCTATCTGTCTGCGCCTTCTGTCTACCGGGGTCTCCTCTTGAAGCTCGGAAATGACAGACACCCCACCCCATCAAAATAAAAAAAACCGCGAAGAAAAAGCAACGAAAACAAACCGAAATTGTTGCCAGGAGGAAAGGGAATTTCTTTTGTTCTTATTGGAGCACGCGCTGCCAAATGCCAATACAAATGGCGCAAAAAAGGACGCGCCACGGTCGAGGATATGCCACAGAGAAGCGAACAAAAACAAAAACAAAATAAGAGAAAAAGTAACCCTGGCCAGGGTTGCAACCACTTTGAAGTGTTGCTGTTTGCTCTGCTCTGCCCCTGCCGCCCTTTTGGCGGGGACTTCGTCCTAAAACATGCGCACTAAACGATAATAGTTTGCCCTCCGACACCGCGCTGCTCCCCAGGACTCATCCCCAATCACTCCCCCAATCAACCCCGAAGAAGACGCTGCTCCATTTTGTTCCATTTCAGATTCATTTCAGCCCCCAAAATTCCTTAGATGAGGAGGAACTTACATATTAAATATTCGAAAAAATGCATTCGTTCACTTATTCATTCGCATATTCAGAGACTCGAAGGGGCAGGAGGGAGACACGGGGGATGGTTGTTTACTTCCTGTTCCCGCAAGATTGATTCACAGCGTGACCAAAGGTCCTGCAACAAAATTATTCACGCATCTCGTCCCTGGACATGCAAGCCACCAAAAAATAAAACATAATCAAAAAAAAGAACCGGACACGTGCGCACTCTGATTTTTTACGACTTTAAGGCAGGAGCAGAAGGAGTCGTAGGCGGGGAGGAAGCGTCGGAGAAGTAAAAACATTTTACGAGGGTGTCGTACAAGCTTCAATATCCTTGCCCCATGGCTCCTTGGCCTTCTGGCTCATCAACGACAAGTCCTGCGAGGGGATTTCTCTTGCCACACCCATTAAACATATTTTCTTCCCGTATTTTTTGATGAAAATACCTATAAACCATATGGAAAATTACAATCTGTGATAATTCTTTGATATGTCTTTAAGCATAGAATAATTTCTAGAGGGGTTTATTCTTCTTGTATTAAAATTGTACTCCGTTAACTGAAATTAAACCTAAAAGAACCTTGAAGTGATCTATTTTATTCACTGATTTTTCTTTAACAAACCTTTCTTCCCAGTTCCAAAATCTCTTGTTGCAAGACTTAAATCAGTAATACTTATATACACATCCCTGACCCACGCACACATAAGATGACCAGCAGGAAAAAAATGGGAAACCATCTAAAAAAAAATCACATTCCATAAAAACGAAATGCCGAAAAACTGGGCGTTTCCGGAACCCGCAATAACTGTCAAATATCAATGTGCCCCGAAAAGAGAAAAAATAGCAAGAAATACCATAAAATAAATAAATTTATGTAGGACAATAAAAATAAAATCCAATAAAAGTTGCCTTTCCTCCGGGAACCCCCCAGCAACCAAGGAAATTCTGTTCTTCCGAACAATAAGGATGTGGGAATTATAACCAAATTATATTTAATGGAATGTACAATCAGCATATATTTACATGCAATGTGTGGAGGTAAAGTAGCGACCCTACCCGTATCCCGTGATCGTATTCAAATGGAGGTCAAGTTCAGCGATAAATATTATTGGGAAAGTCGGCAATGATTTTTCCTTAATTTTCGTATTTAATTGTGGCCCGCATTAGCCCATGAGAAGCTGCGATGTTGATCTCTCTTTGGGGTAATTATTCAATAGTTTGAATTGCAGTCCGATCTGACAGATTACCTACAGTGACAGTGACCCCCGATGGCAGATTTATCCACCCCTAACCCATTTCCATTTGATTGTTTGCATGTCCCGGGACAAATGGTGCTCATTAGGTGCCCTGCCGTCCATCAGGGTTGTTGCTCGGCGCAGTAATAAATTTAATTATAGTTAATCTTCAATAATTTGGCATGAGAAAATGCCACTTGGTTTTCTTTGGTCATGGTCATGGTTTCGAGAGTGAGTGGTTACAAGATAGAGCTTCTAGATACCTTTTTTATCCAAGAAATCATTAAGCATCCCCATTTAGCAATCCATCAGCTGATCGATAAAGGAGATGGATAGCAGCCGCATTCAATTAAGTAATCCCCTGTAGACATTTGTAATATCCGCAACCTGTTCATGTCACAAATCTCTCGATAAGGCATCTACCATTCCCTGAATAATCAGCTTTAAGTCCGATTACTGCGGATTTTCGCTGCAGGGTGGTGGTTTCGATTAAAACAGAGAGGACGGCCGTTAGATAAGCCACACAAATTTACATATACTACGTGTGTACCTTCGGACCTACATCAAAGAGAACACAGACATTCGGGCAGAGAGAAACTTGACATTTTGCACTTGGTCAAGCATGGAGAGCGGAGCAGAGAAACTGGGCGACATCTGAAGGGGTTTGCACAACTTATGGCGACATCGATAGTACAAATACAAAACCGACAAAAAAACGAAACCCCTAAAAAATAAAGATACACCGAGACTCACGCTCTCTCTCTCTCTCTCTCTTTCTCTTTCTGTGGAAACCACTCGACAAGCTGTTGGCATACATACGATACGATACGAGAGGAGAATGTGCTGAAAGACACTCGAAAGTATGCTACAGTTGCCGGCGAATGTCTCCACACGCACACACACAAACACACCGACACACACAGCCCGAAACATATTCGTTCTCATTCTCATCCTGATCCGTAATCCCCCCGGCCCCACAGAGAACTCTGCCTGTCATTTATCTTCACCGTTTTTTTGTGTAACGAGAAATGTCGAGCATCCAGCCCAAAGTTTGTCTGTTCCTTTTTCTTTTTTTATCTTTTACAATTAGAAATACTGTCCTTGGGCTCTTCATATACATACATATATATATATATGTATATATATATAAATATATATATATATATATATATATATATTCCTTTTTCTGATTTTTTCGTCTTTTGGTCAGATAAATGCAATTTTCGGTGTGTTCTCCCCCTCGCTGTTAGCATGTGATTAAGGAAGGAAATTGTTTTGGACAACGCACAAAACAAATAACGCGCATGGGGCTCGTCCTGCGGCCCCTGCGGCCCTTGCGGACCCTGCTCCCTGTCTGTCTGTCTGTCGGAAGAGGATGTTCTGTTCGTTCGGTTCTTATCGCCTAAGTAGCATCATTTAACTGCTGTCTGTGGTTGCTTTTTGCCGCTTTTTCCAACTTTTTATTGCATCATTTGTTTTTGGTTGTTGTTTTTGTTTGTTTTTTGGGTCAAATAATCGCCTGGGCAGTATAATTTGTCGTGATGAATGTTTCGTGAATGGTTTTTCCTGTAATTTAAGGTAAATATGTCTTTCCGATTGAGGATATGTGATTCATGGTAGCCAATGGTTAAAGAAAATTTTCGAAGTAAAATGGACCTGGCTTAAAAGTTTCTAAGAATATACCAAGGGGCAAGCCTCCGGCTCACTAGCCTCGGCTCGCTCGCGCCGATATGAGTCAACTATCTGAAGATGACCCAAAACTTTTTTAAATAATAGAGAGATGATACGATGATACGTATACAAATTAATTAGGCAACAATAACTTATATGGGCCTTTTGTTAAATCTATGTACATCGAGCCAAACGACGAAAGATTTATGATTTTAAAATTATTTTCTGGTTAAAGCTCGGAAAGTAAACTATTGGCTAAAGATATGTTTTGGGATATAACTCGACTATTTACTGAGAACAGATATTTCGAAATATTTTTTCCTTGATCTAGAGACAATTGATGGTGATCCTTGGAGAAGTCACCCACTAATTGGACATATGGAATTGCGGTCGCCTGGTGACATCAAAACCCAACAGGTTGTCGCAGTAACTATCGTATCACGTATTATAACCTCTCAAAAATGGTGGATGATGCACAGTTCTAGATAATTACATAATCAGGAATGTTAAAAAAAAGGTTATTGTCCGTCAGAGAGGGTCGGATCTGCAGCTGATGATGGGAAGGCATTTGATGGGTTTGTAGTTTGGGGTGACATTTTGTGGTTAAGCAATTTCGCCCTTGCCATGGGTGGAGCGGGATGGAGCGGTGTGGGTGGCATCGTCCATCGCCCGGCAACGAACGCATAATTTATAATTGTCAAAAGAATTGCCAGGGATCGGGACTGCTGGGGGATGGGTCGCGCGTCAGCGCTGATTTATGGAATTTAATAAATTTCCACAGATTTTAATCGCTTGTAATTATACGAAAAAGAAGGACAGAACAGCAACAAAAAAGGTGCAGCAGCAGCAAAAAAAGGACACAGTACAGAGACAGAGACACTTCGCAAATTTCAATTAAAATTAAGAACGAAATCAGCGACAGGTAATGTCCACGTTTCTCCCTTATTTGATTGGTTTTTCCACCATTCAATGGCAGTGTGTGTGTGTGTGTGTTACCAATTCAATTTCCCAGCCAAACGTTTTCCTTTTATTTTTATTTCATTATGTATTTTTTCCTGGACTCTGGACTCCCCGCTCTCCTGGTACTTGCGATTGTATTATAAAGCCTCTCATATTCTTACCAGCAGCAGTCACAGATTGATTTTGCTCTCCTCTGTCCTCTCCTTCCTATCATCTTTTTGTTGTGTGTGTATTTCCTTGGAGACAAACTGGCCCGCCCACAGGACTTGCGTTTTTCATTTGAACTTCAAAGAACTTTCGGCTGCCGCTGAGCCTCGAGTGTCCTTGCCGTGTGTGGTCCTCGGCTTATGCTTCTTTTTTCCCATTTATGTTGCGTTTTTCTGGCTTCGGTTCTGGGATTCAATTTTTTCTTGTTTCGGCTCAGTCGGCCTCAATTTGATTTCCAAAAAAAATGGCAAAAGAAGATGAAGAATCGAGCGGTCTTGAGGTGTGGCACAGTCGGCACTTTTGTGGTTTCTGGGGGAAGGACTACTGAGTGATGGCGATGCTGGAAGGTCAAGGGGATGGAAGCTTCTACGAGAGATCTTTTGAAGGGTATGGCATTGAAATTTCTGTAGCATCTTTCATGACTCGATTATAAACTCCGAAAATACAAATTCATTCATATATGTAATCATCAAAATTGTGCGTTTTTTCCGAGAGTTTTACCGATAAAATCAACTGCTGAAAATCAACCAATATCAATCAATTAATCGCTCATCATGGCCGAACGAGCTGGAGGACACTTGAATTTGTACATGTTTGTGCTGCACACTGGCCTGCTGATGTCATTCTTTATTATGAGCGGCATTATGCAATGGATGCTCCTTTGCATATACATGAAGCATGGACATATCGTGTACACGATGATTTTATTCTTCGCCGCTCTGTTGCTGCTCACCTGCATACACTTTAGCGAGTTCCTCAAGTACGGCAAGCCATGGAACTACGTCGCCATTCTCACTTGCTACGAACTATTGACCCTGGGAGTCACTAGCTTCATTGTGGACAGTAGCGCTGGCGCCGCGATAGGTGTCATTATGGGTGCAATTTTAATCTGGGGTGCAATTCTGGCGGGATGCTATGCCATCATTCGTTTTGTCAAGTATCCCAATCCCTACATATTGGGCGGCGTTGGCGTTGTGGGTCTGATGATCTCCATTACCATGGTGGCCGTCGATCAGGTCCTGGATTTCAGGGTTTGCGGGGAAATAGCCCTGTTCATTGTGTTGCTAAGTGTTATCACCATGCTGGTCTCCCATGTGCTGATGACCTACGACAGCAGAGACGTACTCACGAAGGTGGATACCCTGCTGGTGGCTTTTGTGCTCTACCTTAATTATGTGATAATTATGGTGATCATATTCATTTTCGTCATTCGCAACAGGCGCTACAAATACGTGGAATGTACTACCGAAGTCACTGTGAAGCGCTCAATCGAGGCTACAGAGGCGGCAACATATTTATACAAACCTGCATGGGAAATTGATTGACGTGTTGGAATGCTGCAACGCCCACCTACCCACCCATCGTTCAACGATGATGCCGTGGAGATTCTCTTTATTTGGTACAGCACATGAATCATCATCTAGCCTCAATCACGTCCCTGACTCATAATACCTACGTGACTTGCGATCTGAATTCGATTTCTGTTTGTGGAAATCCCCCATATTTTTGACAGATAATATACGTACTTGGTTTATATTTGTTTTCATAAACCTTTCAATAAATTAAGTTTGTGTTATTATTTGTATTACTCAAGGATTGTCAATTGAGATATATTATAAGGAATACATCTTATCTAAACTATTATAATATATATTGTATATATATCTATTTTATATCTAGATCTACTTCAAAACCAACGGAAACTTGTGTTAAATTTTGAAAATAAAAAGCTAACATTTTAAAGACTTTAAAGGACTGGTAATAAAAACAAATGATGCTATCTGGTCACACTGGTCAGCCATAAATTAAACTAGAAAAATATTTGCCAATTGGAATTGCACAGGAAGGACGCAGAATGCCCCCCGCCTCCACCCCACACACAAACAGAAAGCTGATATCGCTGTAGTTGGGGGTCAGGAGAGTCGCAAGAGGAAGAGATGCCATGCCGGCAATTGAAATTGTCGTCATTTCTGTTGTTATTGCTAGGTTTTTTGGTTCGCAGCAGCGGATGCAATTCCTACAAAATGATAATTTATGATAATGATGCTTCCGTTATGGGGCGCACAAAACTGGACACACAGGACACGAGGACATTGAGAGACATTGGATTGTGGCATGCAGCATAAAAATCATCGAGCCAGAGGGGGGATACAGTGTGGGGGGCTATGGCGAAAAATTTGCCCGTTTTCATTCATTTTACGGGGTCTGGCCTCGCATATTTATTGATAATTTCCGTGAATTTTGCAGCAGTCAAGCGAAAGCGGAAGTTGTGCCATTTGCTGCACGCCTGCCCAAAAAAGGACAATAGTTGCGCCATGCAGCGGACTGTCTGGAGTGCCCAGAGTGTGGGCCATGACGGGTTACGAGACTGCGACAGTGCCAGGCCCAAATCAAAGTGTGTGCCTATCGATTGTCTAAGCGTTTGTCTAAGCAGACTGTCTCCCTCAACAATTGTTTCGACTGCCTGCCCCTGAGTATTTATGGGTTACGCTCGGGCAACAATGGGCCCGTCACGTCCATTGTCTCTGATTATCAATAAACATTAGCCAGACAAAAGGATGACTCTCGCCATTGGGCGAGCAATTCTAATGACCTTGAAAATTAGTTCCTGCACCCATCTAGGATCCAGCCTCCCCCCATCCCCTCGTACTCATAAGCCCACAAAAATCGTTAATTATTGTTTATTATTTATCGTTGATTGCATATTAATTGTTTTCGCTTTATGACAAAAATTGCATTTTAATTTGAAATTGCCAGCATATGGATGTCGGCCGTCGGAGGTCAGACACGTTAACATATGCTGGGTCTCAGCTCATTGCCGATGCACTGCATCCGCTTCTGGTCAAATGGCAGGAAGATGCATTAAGGCCACAAATAGTGTGGGACAAACCGACAGGAAGGACACCGTGACAGCAGCCAGACCAAAGAGCGGCTATAATGAGCCGGGAATCATTTGAATTATTATCGGAACTTTAATCATGATGGAATTATATTATATTATTTACTGCGTGAATGGATGTACTAGTGGCGAATGGGTATTAAAGCGGAATCTGTTTAAGGTATTGATAATTGTTACGGCAGAGAACGCTGTGGCAGCACTAAATATCACTGCGCCTAACAGCACAGACATTAACAGCAATCAGCAAAGGGTCAAACAGGGCGAATGGCAGATATAATCGACATAAGCAAGACAAGGAAGAAAAAGAACGTGAAAACATTTTAAACCAGCAATGAAAATACACCACACATAACATCTCAATAAAGCTAAACTTGAAGTACAAAACGACAAACACAGGAGGCTTATTAAACGTACGGCCCCAGATTTGGAGGCGTTGCCCGGCGCGGCAATAGATAATGAAATTACTTCGATTTGCAAGTTTAGTTTTTAAAATACGATTGCAACAGTGTGATATCACAGGAGTCTAAAAACTCTGAGAACTAGGCGTCAAGCAAGACGGACAGACTGACAGACAGACATACGACTCGGCTATTGATGCTGATAAAAGTATATAGCTGGATATATAGCTGGGGTCGGAAACGCTTCCTACTGGGTGTTACACAGCTACACATCCACCACAAATCTGATACACCCCTATACTCTTTGAGTATCGGGTATATCGCTCATCCGAAAGTGTTGATTGGTGCTATGGATAAAGAATCAAATGTTATGTGTTGCACATCAGGAAAAGTGCAACTGCCAGAAATTTTAACAGATAGTATTGATTCGTCTGCCATGTGCTGCATCACTACCAGTTTTTTGCCTTCAATTTTAGCTATTTGAGAAGCTTTGGTTTGATGATAGTTCACACGATAGGCAGGACAGAGTTGAAATATTCGGAAAATAACACAATTGAATTGTATCAGAACTTTTTTAACATTCTAAAATCATAGGGATATATCGAAGACCAATATTTTAAGAAAAGAATAGGTATATTTGTCAAGGTAATAGTAATAGTCTTTAAACTCCTTGAAATTTTCTCTTCAGATATATAATATTAACGTTATCCATTAATATTTATTATAATCGCGCAGCTATAGTTCCTTGGCTTCCATATTCCCCGTTTAATCTATTTGTTATCCCAGAAGCATACCCTTGTCAGACGAGAAGTACCCATTACAATTATGAATTTATCATCATTCATTTATGCCATTCTTCCTACAGAAGAGAGCAGCCAACTTTTGGGCTATCAAAGCACGAGGGCAAATTTGTTCAGCTGCATTGAGCTCAGCTACTCATTTGCAAGAATTTAAAGTGCACTTGCCAGTTGCATGTGGAATGGATATGGAAATAGTTTTCCCTTATCTGGCCGGGGGTTTGGATTCGGGTTGGCAGAAAATGGAGCCAAAAGTTATAGACGAACAGGCAAATGCAGGAGACTTCCATTTCCTCCATCTCTGGGAAGTAGTTCCATCAGCGACTCCAAAAGAGGCAACAAAAAAAGGACCAACTTTCGTTGGGCATAATGCGAGAGTCCCACAGTGAGAGAGAAGTGTTTGGCATAAAGTTATGCGCCAGCCAAACAACAATAAAATAATATAATTTTTTTGTTTGCAAAACTCTCAATTGGAGGATAGGATGAAAATTTTTTTTTCTTGTTTTGGGGCAAATACGTGTTGCAGGCGATGCCTTGCGTCCTTCTTTTTTTTGGGGCAATTCGCGACTTGCGTTCGACGCTTGGTCATAAACTTTTGAAGGAATATCGAAAGTTTCTTCCTGGCATCGCGCTCTCGGCTCGGCAAAAGCTTGGGAGCTGCGCGAGAGACACACAAAGGCTACAAAACTTATAACGAGAAAACTTTGGCACTTGGCAAATGCGCGATAAAGAAACAAACAGAACAGAACAGAACGGAACAAAATAGAACTGAGAAGCATACATATATATCTGGAAGGGAGAGGAGATGAGACGCGCTGAGATGAGCTGGAGCCGCGGGGAGGCGGCAGTCGGCGAAAACTAGAAGAAGATGCCTCGCAGTTGATACGAGGCAGAGGTAAGTTGGCTAAAAACAAAATGGAAGCTGATAAAACTGTCTTTGGCGATGGCGAATTATGGTTGAACTACGATTAAAAGGAACACATAAGGGTCTCCAGAAAACCTACTCTCCAAACAATTTAATTTTTATTAAAATTAAATTAAGATAATGATAAATTAATAAATAAATATAATAAAATAAAATAAATACAATTGTAAGAAGAGTATGATTTCTCTGGAGAAAATATGTTTAAGTTATGTTATACATAAAAGGAGCTCGAATTTGTTAGATTGATTACATTAAACAATAAAAAATCTAGGATTCAAAATCATGTCCGTGAAATTAAGTGGAAATTAAGATAAAGATAAATCAAAAAATAAACAATAAAATAGTGCTTGTTATTTTTAAGAACATATGATTATTCTGGAGATTTTATTTGTATTTATTTGATAATTTATATGAATTATTTACATGAATAGCATTAGGTTTACAAAATCTAAATCCACTTAAAAAAAGCCATCTCGACTTGGTTCTTCGGATGCAATTTTGTTGTAATCAAATCCATGTACAAATAATAATATATTTTATTTAAAATTAAAATCCTTTGGAGAAAAGTTTTTAAGTTTTTAAAAGTTTTTTATTTTGTTTTTTTTGCTGCTACTTTTGTATAGAAACTTTTAGCATATTTAAGTTATGTTACAAAATAAAAACAGCCGAATGCAAATAGAATTTATTTACAATTTAAATAAATTTATACCAACAAATAAGCAACACGTGAGCATGTAAGTGTCCCATGGCAATTCGGTTATACCCATGACAGGATATAGGAAACAGCATATAGCAGAGCCAGCGATTGGATAAAAACTTGCTCAACCTCAGCCCACAGAGCATCGGGGTTCGAGGCTGGGACAGGGGGTTCGGGATTGGGTTGGATGGCTGGCGAAATATAAAACTTCGGCAAAAGCAAAATTGTTCCCTGACAATGGAAAAGCAGAGGGAAAACTCAAGAAAACTCATTCGCGCGCATTTCAACTAACTAGCAGAGTGGGTGGGTTGGGGTGAGGTGAGGTAGGTTGCCAGTAAGGAAAAACTGGCAAAAATTATTATTTACGCACGGATGGTGTCATCTAATTATGAATTCATTTTCATTTTGTGTACACGCTGCATACTGAAGCAACAAAAACGGTTTCCTGGGTTTCCTTGGGCTTCCTTGGGCTTCTTTTTTGCTTCTGGGGCCGGCTAAGAAATTAACAAAATGCGACCGCACTCGGACAATACACCTGCAGCAGCAGTGACGTTGCAGGCATCCTGATCGTCATTCCCCACATTATTACGATGCTGGTGGCACTGGGGACTGTCTGCTTTTAATGCAATATATTTTCCAAGAGATTTTTCCAGGCACCCGCGACGATAAAAAGTTTCGCTGCACGCAGCATTTTTACTACGCGAGTATTTTGCATTCTGCAGCTTTGCTGCATTTTGGCTTAGACCAAAAGCCAACCCAAAAGAAAATTTCATGCTCTTTGAAAACTTGTTAAAGTATGATAACCACAATGCAGGCCAGCACTACCCCCACTCCTCCATCTCCCTTCACCTACTTCCCCTAGAGTTCGCCGCAAATAATAATAAGCAAGTTGGATGCCATTCCAGAGACCGGGACTCGTTAACTTGCCTCCCAAAAGTTAAGAAATGCATAAAATTTGTTAACAAGCTAAAAAATAATGCAGGGGAAAAAATAGAATGCCTTGTTCATACCTATACCGGGGATGGGGTAGGGATGGGGGTAGGCACAAGGCAGCCATTTTCTTAGCGGATATAACTAACAAGCGCGAAATTCTCTTTCTGATGCCCTTTTTTTGACCATAACTATTTTGCTAAGAACCTGGAATTACACCATATTCGTTGCAAGAAAAATAATCATAAAATATTGAATTTAATTTTTGGTTTTTGAATTTAAAAATAAAAGATACGGAATAACTCTTATTTATAGCATTTAACTAAATTTAATTTGATTTGAATCAAACTCTTAACACAAAAAATTAAAAGTACATACATAAGTGTTCCTTTGTAAAATTTTGATAAAAGTATTTTTTATGATTGTTTTGCATTTTGTAAATAAAAATTAAAAATAACTTATTAAAAACTAATTTTATTCGTATGTCGATCTGCAAAAAGATTTCATATTTCTTTCCATATAGAAATCTCCAACAAATTCGAACTGAAGATTGAATGTTTATAGCATTTGAAAGAGCATTCCCAGTGGGTTCTATCTTTGAAAATATTTTTGCTTCTTATTAATGTTCGCATTTTGGGGGTGGATGTGTATTGTTTGGGCCAAGAATGCATCAAGATTTGTGTTAAACTATGTTAAATGGTAATTTCAATGCAAAGTTTCGCTAATGAGAACTAGAAAACACTCAAAATAATGATGTTCTTCTGTAGAAAGTTGTAGCCTAACAATCTAACAATCGTTAAGAGTGTGGCACTAAGTACTACAAAAAAAATGTATTCACATTCTCCCAAAACCTTGGCTGCTGTCGTCATATATTTTTAAATTGCATTTCAATTGGTTTTGTTTCGGTGGGTTTTGGTTTTTTCTTTTTTTTTGCTCTTTCCTTTCCGCTTTTATGGCAGTTGGCATATTTTTGCGGTTTCAGTTTTTTTCCTGCCACTTATTTGACCGCTAATTACATTTTAATGTAAATTAATGAATCCGTGCACTTAACTTGGCCACATTGTCCCTCTCTGTCTGGCTCTCTTGCTCTCTCTCTCTCTCTCTCTCTCTCTCTCTCTCTGTCACTCACATACTCTGTCTGGGGTCTCACAGCCTGTCAACTTGTCTGGCCGCCATCCTCCGCGCCAACACTCTGACTCATTGAGTTTCATGGAACCACAGCCACGTCCACAACATCAAGAAGTTGCCTCATTAGCCATTCGCGTTGAAAGCCAGAAATCGGAGATTTTTCGGTTTCTTTTTTGGCCTGAACATTTTGATAAATGATTGAAATAAATGATGTTGGCTTTGGCTTTATGGCTTTATGGCCGAAATTAACAGAAACTCGAGAGTCTGTGACGTGACGGTTTTGGGCTTTCACGCAAATGGAGATCATCATGGATCAAATTTGAAGGCAGATCATGGCATGATGGGATGTAAATCTAAATTAGATACTTATTTACGGAGAAATATGTTTGTCCTATTTTCGTTTTTCGATATTTCATTGGACTTGTCATGGGTTTAAGGAATCCAAAGGAATTGGGAAACATCTCTCTATTATATGATAAAAAAGTTTCAGCTAGCGGTGGCAATTTGAATCTCTGGGATAGCTGAAGAAGATAAAGAATTCAGAGAGGGAGTCAACCACAGTATAAGTTAAGCATCTTAGCGTCCTCCCATCCATCATCTTAAAACACTCTAAGCTGCATCCATGCTTGAAAATTAGCCAAAACATGGACTGACTCTGACTCTACCCCAACCTGAAGAATTTCCAGCTCTTTAAACATCGCACCCACTCAACGCAACCATCGTCTCGGCTCGGCTAATTTTGCAACACATTTTGATAAGCTGGAAGCTTCCTTTCCTCTTTTTTTCCCCTATATACTGTTTCCATATTAAAAATATTGTTTGCCTTTGCTCCAGCCCCAACTAAGGGATGTTGCATTATAATATATGAACACTCTCACGGCACACCTATTACTATACTCGTGTATGTGTGCGCCATTATGGAGGATGCGACGCCTGTTTTGTGTTTTTGCTTCACATGTGTGAAATTGCATGTACGTAGGTACAGGCGCAGGTGTGTGCCGTATGGCGTATGGCGTGTGGCAAGGAGAATGATGCATTAGACACATCATAATTAAACGCGGCATGGTGCTCATCATCGTCACCCATCTCTCCGTCATTATTATCAACATTTTTTCCATGATTATAATATGCCACTCGTGATGTTGCTTCTGGTTCTTGCAGCCAGCACCCGCGCCAATTAGGGAAATTGTGTGCTATTTCCAATTTGAAAATTTCAGCTCTTCTCGCTCTTCTTCTTCCGGCTTGTCTTTCCCCGACTCTGGGGGCTTAAGTGCCCCACCAACCAGCCAGCCAACCAAACAGCGAAAAAATATTACAAACGCAAGAGAGGCGGAGTGAAATATCAAATACCCTTGCAGACACTTTCTTTCAAAAGCTTTTATTCAAATATAAGTATTTGTTTGTATGTGTGGAAATTCGAATATAAAATATACATGATTTATTTCTAAAAATCTAAAAATATATGATCCAACATTAATTCTTATTTACATATCTCTTTCTGGAATATACGATTAAGCTAGAACTAAGAGATCAAATATATATATGAAATACTAGCTTGAAAGCCCCCTAGCCACTCGCTTCGGTCATGCTCCAAACCCCGGATCACTCGCCTTCCTTGCGCGCGCACGTATGTATGAGTAAAATATCGGACGACGACCGAAAACTCTAAAATCCTGGTATTTGTGCAAACTTATACCGAGACTTCAAATTCCCTACAGTGAAGAGTATTAGAACTGAATAAAACAAAGGTAAAATCTGCGATTTGTTCACCGTTCAACTTCCAAGATCTCCCTCCTGTATGTGTGGGCTGTGGGCTTTGGGGGTTTTGTGTTGTCCATTAGCCAAAATGGAGCAGGCTATTTTTGATTTAATGAGCCATGGTCTAATGGATTTTGATGTTTCGCTAACTGTAATTAAACACTCGCTACCCCAAAAAAATCAGACAACGAACAGTTTCTGTAGTTCCCTCAAGTCTCTGCTTTTGTTTTCATCCCATAAGGAAGTTGGACTCTCAAGTGCATATTTCGGAAGCTCTTGGAGCAGCAACAGAATCTTCAGCAGTCCCCAAAAAATAACTAACCAAAAACGATTTGGGGGTGCAAACTGAAAGTATAACAACGAAATAAATAAAAAAAAAACAGCGAAGTAAAATAAAATAAACAAACAAATGCCTCATTACATGCGAAATTAAATTTAAATGTTTGCTTAATGCGATTCCCAGAGTTGCCCAGGGTGGTCCCGGAATAGTACGGGGTGCTCGGGGCTACTGGTACCCAGCAAAGGGCGGAAAAGGTACAAGCCCGAACCCAAACCCGAACCCGAGCAGCACCACCAACGCACATCAAATATAATTTCATTTTGAAGCCCAGGGCTAACCAAGGATGATGACGATGACGATGAGGAGATGACGGGTCGCCGACGCATGCTTAGAAAAATATTTCTGGTATTTTTCCTTTTTCTTTTTTCCTTTTCCATCCCATTTTTCCTGTCGTTTTTTGGCCTCTCGACTGAGTGGAGAAATTAGAATTTTTGCGTGTGTCTGCGGTCGCCGCATTTGGACGCCGACGGATGCCGCCATCGCTCCAGGCCGCATTTCCTGACACTCTCCCCCCCCGCCCCGTGACACATAGCACCAAATTTAATATATATTTATGCAGGGTATAAGCTCAAGGGTGAACAGGTTATATAAGGTTTGGCAATAAGGAATAAATGGGATAAGATGGGGAGTTGAAGGAACAGCGAATCTCAGCAACAATTATTCGAAAAGATTCCAAATTGCAGTGATCCTAAGTTTATATTTAAAAATATTTCAAAATAAGAACTCGAAAGATTTATCGCATAGATACTTAGATCTGAAGGAATAAGCATAGTATACAATTTAAAATATGAAATTCTATAAATAACTGTTAATATGTACATATGAATTTTTGAATTTGAAAGGATTTATCTTAGATATCTCTCAATGCGTAAGAATATATTTTTTATTGAAATAGAAAGATCTGTTTTGATTTTTAGATGTACCATGTATGTAGATGTAGAAGTACTATAATGGTTGGAAAATTCGCTGAATTATTGACTAATAGCTCTACTTAAATGTACATATATTTCCGGAATCTCTTGTCTACTCCCCTTAATAATGGTCATCTAAATGTCGACTCTTTTTTTGTGGAAACTAACTGGTAAATATATAAGGCCGGAGTCTGCCAGAGAGACAAAATCATAATAATTTCAATATTTTTGTTGCCGGTTGATGTTGATGCCGTTGCCTGCTGCTGTCAGCTGCAAACTGTCAACGCAGGGCGTTTATTTGACAGCCGCTGGGGATTAGAGGGGGTACGGAATGGGGCATGGGAAATGGGGGGCTGAGACTGATGAGGCAGAAGGTTGTTCGGAAGTTGGATGGCAGCGGGGTGGCACGCTCAATTAAAAAATAATTTTTGTAGAATTATTAAAAAAATAAAATGTAAAAAAATAAAAGGAAAGAACGGGCATACCGAGGGCAGATCCTTTTTGGATCTGCATCCCAATACATTCACATGGCCATAAATTAAAAACTTAATAACGAGCGGGGCACAGGATTCAGCGCAAAAACCAGGACATGCCCAATACGTGTATCCTGCTCCTGCCTGCTCGATGTCCGCAGTCACATCACATACATATCTCTCTGTCTCTCTTCCTCTATGTGTGCTTCTCGATGGGATGCGACTGCGGCAGCAATAAATCGCTAACAGCAAATAAATCAACGCGCATAAATTCCAATGTTCGCCGAGGATGCATGCCCCGACTTTATTTACGACATTGCGACAAAGACAGTAACGGCAAAATGCTGCCCCTACCACACACCTCTACAACTCCTCTACATCTTTCCCTCTCACTCAGTCTCCCGTGCCCCTGACCCTACTGCACCTTCTAGAAATGAGAGGGACGAGGTCAAGCCAAGAGGGTGCCTTGTATCTATTTTTTCCTATGGAATAAAAATTTATTGAGATCGAAATGCGCCCGATAGATATATAGAAAAATTGTCCATAGCGGAACGCCCACTGTTGCAGGGCTCGGAAGCTTTCGGCTATAGGAAATCATTTTGTAGGAAAAATTTTGTTATTTTATCGGCCTATGGCACTAACAATAACATTACTTACAATAGATCTATGAAGGTATGACATTCTTTGGACCATTTTGTGGATTGGTAGCTAATTTTTTTAAGAATTACTGCAACTACAGATGTATCGTCTAAAAACGGCCTATACAATACAAAAAAAAACTTGTTTAAATGTCATAGTTGAAGAAACATTAAAAAAGGAATATAACTTTAGCTTTGGGTCGGTATATCTTCAGGTTTGTTCGTTCTATAGACTCGAAAGGCTGTACAATTTTCTTATGATTTTATTTGGTTTTGTGCATATCAGCTCTGAAAATGCCGATTAAAAAAGCCACCAAATCTCAGTTTCGGAATTTAAAAAAACGATTTTTGGGTCTATTGCATATTCGAAGTACGACTCACCCAGCCCAAATTTTTGTACATCGTGACGAACGAAACATCTCAAACAGAAATAAAAAAGAACATCCCCAAAACTCATTAATAAAAAAATCAAGTGATTCTTCAAGCTCCAGGACTTTTTCTTAAATTGCCAACTATCTATTAAACAAAATACGTTTTAAATTAAATTAAATTTGTATAGTTGTTCCCAAAAAAAGGTATAGAACCTAACATTTGTAATGTGCCTGCCAAGGTCCTGTCAGGGCACTGCGGATTTCGGATTCCCATTCAGCCGGCCAGTGGCAAAGCCAATGAACACGAAAAAGGTTGACCTCAGTGTCGGGGCAACATGTCCTGCCTGGAAAAATGTCAGGCTAACGCTGTCCGTGGTTAACCGGAGAGGCAGTCAGTTGCCAAGGGTTAAAAGGGTTAACCCCAAAAGCTAAAACAAAATGCAAAAAGGCGAAAACCTCTAAAAATGTGAGTTGGCAGGAAAGAGGCAGCAGGAGTCAACGACGGCAAGGACGAGTACGAGTATATTTGGCGCATTAAAACAAAGGGATGTGCCGTGTGCTAGACAAATAGACAAAGGCCGTGCCTGTGGACACATGCGAGGCGCCAAATCAAGCCTTGATTTATAGCCCAGCCAAAGGATTGCCAAAGGAACAGGACCGAGAACACACACAACCGGAGAAAAAACTAACATTAGCACCCTTGTAAATGTGTAAAACCGCCAGGGAAACAACAAATCAAAGGGGACTACTCATAGGAATGTGATTTCCATCCAGGAACTCATAAGAAACTCCGGGCATCTATTAGTTGCGCCACTCGGCCAAGGTTTCACCTTTCCAGTGAAACTTCTAGGTGATAATTTATTTATTTGGGATTATTTATTGCACATACATCATAATTTTTGAGACTCTCTGGCTATATATTTTATTCCTTAAGCAGGCTCCAGGCGGCCAGCATCCAGCAGGAAAGAATTATAACTTTCAACAATGAAGGATGCGCAATAAATTAAAAATTCCAAACTTAAAAACGTAACAATAAATACATGGCAGGCACGGGGACGGGGTGTCCCTACCGGCAATCGCCAGGAACAGGACATGCAGTTGATTTATTTGTATTCTATGGAAAATCAAAGAGCGGAGAGGAGCAGCAGCAGGAGTCGCACATCCCAAAATCCCTGCCATACCCGCGAATACGTCTCAAAGAAACGGAAGTATTTATTTCATAATCGTTATGATGTAATGAAGAAAACGTCGAGATTGCTTCAAGATTGGACGGGACTTCTGTAAAAAATCATGTACATGGTGTTCTTATATACAAATCAATGAAATATTGATCAAATATATTTATATTGTATGTGAATTTCATTCCAGATATGATTTTACTATATTTTCATATATTTCAGCTAAAACAATAATTCAGCCTAACAAATGAAAAAAGTATTTTTTGGTACAAAATATTTATTTATCTTATTTTTTGTTTGTTTTTTTTTGTAATGCTTGAATCAATCTGAAGAAATATTTTTCATAGTTATATTTAAATTTTATATTTTAAAATAGTTTTTAAAGAAATCATGTAATTTTGAATAGACTCATAAGAATAAATACTTATCCTGGAGTACCAAATTGCACTCATCTGTGCAACTCCCTAGTCGACTCTCAGTGTGAATGATTTAAAGGAACAGCGCAAAAAAAGGAAGAATAGGAAGAAACCGAAACACATCCTCAACATCAAAATACGTGGCGCATATTAAATTCTTATAAAATCGGCATTCGCTGAGGGATGCTCTCGTCTCTGGCATGGGGATCGCAAAGGGGAGAGAGAGTGGAAGGTAGCACTATAGCTCTATAGATAGACTAGGGCGCTATTGTTGTAAGTTTGAGGCATTTTTATGGTGTCGTGTCTCTACCTCCGTTGGATATGAGCTCCTGCTGCGATATTAAAAACTTGTTGCTAATAAAAAAGATTCGGATACGCTTGTCGATTTCCCAGATGATGACGATGATGCTAATGCAGTGGCAGTTGATGATGATGACATCAATGACATTTGTTGCGGTTCAATAAATTCGCAAACGCTTGGAAAAACGTGGATATATACTCGTACTCTTCCGTTTGCCGTATACAATATGTATGAAAAGCATTATGTGTGTGCGGATTTTTATAGACCCTAAGTAGGCTTGGGCCTCACTGCGCATTTAATTGTTCTGCGGAGGAAGGATGGCAGCCAGCCAGTCAGCCAGTGGCAATTGTCAAAGCGAAACGCTTTCCCATTCATCGACACATCGTTGGGTTCGTTCGGGGTATCCCCGGGTGTTGTTTAGCTGTCGGATAATCTGCTGCATGTTGCCGTTGATTAAAATGACACACACACACACACGCAGATAGACAGACAGACAGACAGATACCCACACTTGCCCGCAATTTACCGCTCCGGATAGGTCGGATGGGGTCGCCTGGTGGGGGCCGGGCCTCCGGTCGATTGTCTATAAGCCGACTGCAGTTCGTTCCCTCCTGTATTTCTGTATTTGAAGTGCCAAAAAGCACACGTTGCCCCTTTTTTTTTGTCGTATTTGTCGTCGTTGTATTATTGAGTTGTCGAGTGCGCGTTTTAGTGAGAGGATTTATGCTCGATGGCTCGATATTTGTTTAGCCGCTTAGTTTTACCATTTGTCCATTGTTTTTTGCCGGCCGCCCTTTTTTGAATATTCTGGTTCTATGTCTGTTGTGTTCCCGTTTGAACTCCGTGCTGGGTCTAAGCTGACTTTTCGGGATCATAAAGAGACGACAAATGGGTGAAAAAATGTAAATATTTCATCGCAAATTTGCATACCTGTTCGGATTGACTGTTCAATCAATTATGAAATTATGAAAACTCCACATGAACGAACAGTTAACACGTTATTATGGTAATTGCAGTACCACACTCGCATGCCCGAAAAATCCAGTCCGAAAATAAACAGCAGCAGGGAGTCCGTTCAAATGGAATGGCATCCAGGCATTGTCTTACCCATTCGGCAGGAGAGGATGCTTTCTTTTTTGTTCTGCCCGAGCCACGCCCACACACAGACACACACATGGGAATACGACTGAGTCGTAGGATTTTCAACACCCAACCTTATTATAGTCTGGGTCTGGCCCTCGATGCTGAAATTACTTAATCAAAGTTGGATTATCTGCAGCTCAGGAAGTAAACAGTGGGAGTGGCAGAAAAGAGTGGGGTGTTGGTTTCCTTTGAATTAAAAGCGCCAACTCAACCGAAAGTCGGCAAAGCAAAAGTTTGACAGTGCGGCAAAGGCAACAGCAACCGGCAACAGCAACAGCATGGGGCACTTGGCACACATATGCGCCACTGTCCTTCCATGCCGAGCTGCAGCTGAAACTAAATTAAATTCCATGTCTAATACTCGCACAAGGATTACGACCAAACAACGCCTGAGCAGCTCGATTGGGCCTGGGCCTGGCCCCCGGCACTCGCCCCGCCTCGCCTCATTGCCTAAGACGGGTAATATTAAATAATTTTTCCCATCTACCAAAAACGAGAGCCTGCTCAGAGGACACACACATATGGCATGAATTCGCTCGCTCATTGTTTTGCATCGCAGTGGCAGAGTGGCGTGGAGAGTGGCATGGAGGGCTGTCCCAACCAGGAGCAGCCACAGATTAAAGTCTCCCGTGGCGAACTTAATAATAAAAGCCCAGGACCAAAGTCCTGCAATGGAAGATCCTTATACGAGTATGTATGATGATGGCACACAAGTATTTTGTAGGTAGATGCCACGAGGGGCATTGGGCGCAAATCTTTTTTCGAGTGCTAGACATTAGCAGCATTAGAACAGCAGCAGAAGCAGCAGCAGCCATGAGCAGCTATCGCATACAGATATCGTTTATATATGTAGACACATAAGAGCTATAGATATACATGCCAGCCATAGCTTAAAGCTCACAACTAAAATGTAAGCGACCAGGAAGCGAGCGACGGGGTTGGGGTCGGGGTCGGGGTCACCAAAATAGCCAGAAGGACTTATGTCGTCTAAGTCATGCATAGGAGCAGGGGATTTGAGGCGTGGGCTGCAGCAAATGTATCCGCATTGTAAGCTTTAAATATGTTAAGCAGTTCCAGCATATAATCTTCTATTTTTCTCTATTAATTATTAGCACGTTCAAAAAAATTTATCTATCATGTTTTACACAGCCATTGGCATCGGGGTTCAACTAAACTGGCTCCTTTCGGATGATGAATGTACGGATTTGCATGGGGCTCAGGGTCACACTGAACTCGGAGGCCTCATGAGACTTGTTCGCCGACAAGGGCTTGTGTTGCGACATGAAGAACTCGGGTTTTCGGGGCCTAGGGCCGGCTCCATAATGATGGAATTTCATACGTTTCATCTCGTTCAAAGGCAGGTTGCCATCCAAGGTGGTTTCGCGGATCTCGCTACCGCCCAAGCTATCGAATATCGAGCGAATATTGAAGCTAACAACCTTTCCTTCGATGCGATCCAGGAAGTTCTCCAAGCGCAAGAGGATCTCGTCATCGCTGAAGGGTTCAAGGGTAAGCAGATGCACCGATTGGGGCAAGCCATTAAAGTCGGGTAATAGCTTGGGTACAGCGTTGCTAATTGTGTTCTTGGATTTGCTGAAGAACTTCCAGAAAGGCAAATGAATCTCTTTCTCAGCCTGACGCTCAGCGATAGTATTTTCTTTGGCCACTGCATTGAGAATGAGAAACAGTTTTCCCCTTGCAATAAGACCATCACCGAACTGCTGTTCGTTTAAGGCTTCTGCAGCACCGGAGCCATCGCTGAAATAGCTACGGCGATGGAGCATAAACTCTAATCGTCCATCACTCATACTCGATCCTCCCTGAGAGCGATCATTCAGTAGGACCAGTCGCTTGGCATTATCCTGCAGGGCAATGCGGGATGTGACTGGATAATAGTTACCACTCGTAGGTTGCTTCTCCAAGTCGGGACTGAAGTCTTCGCGCTTGTCTCTTTCTCGCCTAATCATCTCGCGACCATTGGAATCGGTATAAAAGACGCCATCTGATGAGATTCCAGTATCGAAAATAGTAATGATCTCTCTGCCAAACCCTGGGATAGGACCGACCAGCCATTCAAACTCCACACGGTTGACTCCTTCATAAATCCGAATGACCTGGGAGATGTAATCGTCCACCTGCTGATGAATCTCCTTAAC
The DNA here is from genome assembly GCF_003369915.1 of Drosophila miranda. Lineage (NCBI taxonomy): Eukaryota > Metazoa > Arthropoda > Insecta > Diptera > Drosophilidae > Drosophila > Drosophila miranda. Next base: position 8,863,711 of record NC_046677.1, on the reverse strand, counting down.
CAAATCCCCATCGTATACTGCGAACTCAATATCGTCTGACAGCACATCCATGGGTTCATCTTCACGGAAAATATAGTGGCACGATCGTGTAGTCTTGAACACTCCAAAGTTCTGCTCAATTCCCTCAACGACACCGTTCATCTGAATGGTCTTTAAGCGACCCGTATAATTGTCGATCACCAGTTTAATCTGGGATGTCTGGACCACAGTTTCCGAATCAACATCGGATTGAGTCTCGTCCTTTCTCAATCTCTTGGGTAGGAGGATTTTCTTGCTCTCAGTCTTCTCTATCTTTTTGATGAAGTAGCTGGCAATCTTGTTCACGGAGGCCATGAACACAAGCTCGTGCTGAGTGTTGTTCTCGCGGTATTCCAGAGCCAGGACCTGCCAGGCCACTGGGACAACTTCAGAGGCCACCACGCGTCCCTTCTCATCGATCACCTGGTAGCTCTCCTCCTTCACGGGCACTCGCACATACTGGGAGGAGGTGTGGGCCAATGGGTTGAACAGGGTCACGACCACGTTGTCGGCACTGTCCTTGGTGAAGGCGCACTCACTGATGTTCAGTTGCAGGCAGCTCTCAAACTCCCCCTCTGGAAGGTTGGTCAGGACTCGTAGGGCATCCCGGGCATTGCTGGCTCCTCCGATAATGCCATCGTACAGCAGGCGATCGTAGTCGTTGGACACCTCCTGCTTCTCCGTTCCAGTGATGGCATCGTGGTGCTGCATCACACCCATTATCTGGCGGAGGTAGTCCAGATCCTTCTTTTGCTGCTTACTCGAGAGCCCGGCGAAGACACTGAGTTGCTTCACGGTCTGCAGCATGTGATTACCGTCGCGCTCGAAGCGTTTCTGGGTGGGTCGGGAGGTGTAGTATCCTGTCCAGAAGCTGTCCGCCTCATGTGAGTGGGGCAGGAAGTCCTGCGTCTTGTTGGGCCATGTTTCCAGAGTCTGATGCAAGGACTGCAGATAGCAGCTTGGGGTTGAGTAGAAGACATTGTACCTGAACTGGAGACTGTTGACATATCTATGTGGATGGAAAAGTAAGATTCCGTTTCGAGATTGAGGCTGATAATAGCTCACTTAATCAGTTTGTCCATATTTTTATAGTTCTTATGGGCATTTTCATAATGAAAATCATCACCCATTGGAACCATGATGTGATAGGAGCGGTAGTGCGTTTCCAGGCCCTCCAAATATTTGGTGAAATCATTAACCCTGTCCCATACATTGTTGTCATAGCTTGTTCCATCAACAATGGGGTCGTCATTGCAAAGCAAATCAAAGCAAAAGCCAGGAGGGGCCGAGTAGTGGTTGTAGAGCATTCCGGAGAAGAGTTCCATTTCATCGAGGGACTCGCTGGCATTCCAAATCATTTCCAGGCCCAAGTTATTCGCACGTTTGCTCTTATCCCTGTGATCCATGCGAGCAAAGAACTGTCCGTCGAATCCCATTTGAGCAAACATCGAGGCCTGCTCCCGGGAGTGGCCAAAGGCATCGATCTGCCAGCCAACACGGGGACGTGCGCAAATACCGAATGCCTCATCAAGGAACCTAAAGATTAGTATATAAAGCCATGGAAGTCCCATGTGGTCAACTCGGTTACGACTTACTTCAATCCCACTGTGAACTGATCGATCACACTCTGATAGTTGACTGCCGCCTCATCGTTCATGGTCCAAGCTCCGCCTGTGAATACCAGACGACCTTCGTTGACCAATCGGTTGACCACCTGCTTCATTGACTCCGTCTGTTCCTGCCACCATTTGGCAAAGAACGCGGTCTCCACTTGAATAAAGCGACGCTTGGGATTTTCCAAAAGTGCATCGATGACTGTGTCGATGATGTACTGGACTCTAGCATGCTGGATGTTGTTCTTGTGGCCATAGTAGTACTGATCCACCGTCTTGAGCCAGCCTACATCATCGTGGGAGTGAGGCACCAAGTGAACGTTGACCATGAAGGGTTTTGTTTCGGGACAAGACTGCTAGCCGCTAGCATCATTAGTTTAAACTAACCCGTTAAAAAGCATCTGTAATTACCTCATAGCCACAGACAGCTTCAGTTGTGTCGAATGCCAACCATACTAAAAATATAATTATGCCGTAAAAATATTTCATTGCGGTGTGTTTTCGATGGGTGGGAGTCGAGTCCATGACTGATTTCTCCCCTCGTTTAAGCTGTCTTTTTATAAAGAATTGATAAGCAATGAGTACTAGAGTATATTTTGAATTTGAATCAATTAAGCGATAGCCATATTCATAGCCCACCATAATCAATATGTTATCAATTTCACCGTGCGGTTAATCTGGGATTTGAAGAGGTATTGCAGTTCTTATCAAAACCACTTGAAGGTTTTAAATGGATTTTAATTGATGAATGCCACTTACGATTAAAGAAAACTTTTATGAATTTGTACTACTTGAAGTACCAGGGCAATCAGGGATCTTATCGCTAAGAAAGTGAGAGCCACATACATTAATTATACCTGGTACTCGATGTGTTTGGGGGTATTTTATTTTTGTGGCGAATGTTGATGTATCTGTAATACCCAGAAAGAACCGTTTCCGACCCCAAAAATATAACGGCTGATGTTGGTTTGAGTAGAGAGAGAGAGAGATTGAGCGACAGATGTAGCAGTAGCAAAAAAATGCAAAAAGATACAATTTTCTAAAATTATAATCACATATGTAGGTCATAAGATGACATTAGATGGTTCCTGTCATTCTGCTATTATTTTCCCATCTTTCATGACAATGGCTGACAAAATTGCGACAGAATGCGGAGGGATCCACGATACTGTGATACCAAAATACAAAGGGAGAGAGAGAGTGAGAGATAGAGTGCGGCAGTCATCGACTCCAATAATATATTGTAGAAGTAACAAAAATTATAAGCTCATATATACATACATATATAATATAAGCTTTGGGTACTCGTTACCCGTTCTCGCTCGTTACTTTCTTTTAATAACGAAAGTACGAATTTGCATTGGGTGTAGCGTGACACTAAACTCCGATCCTTCCTGGTGTTTATCCGCCTCCAGGGGGTTGTACTCGGCTTTAGAGTACTCGACAGCCGTTGGTGGTAAGACGCCAGATGCTTTTGCGGGGAACTTGAATCGCCTCATATCGCTCAGTGGCATGTTGCCATCCAAGGTGGTCTCGCGGATCTCTTCACCGCCCAAGCTATCGAAGATCTGCCGAATGTTGAAGCTAACCACATTACCCTCCGTGTGGTCTACAAAGTTCTCCACCCGCAGCAGAATTTCATCATCGTTGAAAGGCTCCAGGGTGAGAAGATGCACTGGCTCAGGGAAGTCATTAAAGTCGGGTATCGATTGAGGCATAGCATTTCTGCTTTTACTGCTGTCCTTGCTGAAGAACTTATAGAAGGGCAGGTGAATCTCCTTCTCTGCCAGACGCTCAGTCCGAGTATTTCTTTCTTTGATTGAGCTGAGGACTAGGAACAATTTACCTCGGGCAATCAGACCCTTGCCATACTGCTCTTCATTGAGAGCTTCGCCAACGCCGCCGCCATCATTGAACATCAGACGGCGATGTAACAGCATTTCCAGCTGTCCGTTCTGCAGGCTGGCCCCGCCCTGCGAACGATCGTTGAGCAGGACCAACCGTTTCTCATTGTCCTGCAGTGCAAGGCGGGAGGTGACTGGATAAAAGTTTCCGCTGATCGGTTGACGGCTCAAGTCTGAGGTAAAGTCCTCCCGCTTGTCCTTCTCTCGCCGCATCAACTCACGGCCATTGGAGTCCGTGTAGAAGACACCATTTGATGAAATTTCACTGCGGAAGTTTGTGACAATCTCCATGCCCACGTTGTCTACAATGGGAATGGGTCCCACCATCCATTCGAACTCCACACGGTTGACACCCTCATAAATGCGAATGACCTGGGAGATCCACTCGTTCACCTGCTGATGGACTTCCTTGACCAAATCCCCTTCGTACACTGTAAACTCAACATTATCTTGCACTACTTCAATGTCCCCATCTTGACGGAATGTGTAGGCACATGAAGCGCGGGTCTTGTACAGCCCAAAGTTCTGTTCAATGTTCTCCGAAACTCCATTCATCTCAACAGTCCTTAGGCGGCCCGATTTGTTGTCTATCACCAATTTGATGAGCTGTGGAATTATGGTTAAGATTTCCAGGTAAGATCTAAAACTATCTGAGAGCTACCGAAGCTTACCGAATTTTGAACTACAGTATCGGAATCCTCTGCATGGGGTTCAACCTTCTTTATCGAGTGGCCCTTCTTTGGATTGTCGATCTTCTTGATGTAATAGCTGGCGATCTTATTCGCGGTGGCCTTGAAAATCAGCTCATGTTGGGTATCATTGGCGCGGTGCTCTAGTGCCAAGACCTGCCAGGGAACTGGCACAATTTCTGAAGCAACTTCATTGCCATTCTCATCATTGACTTTGTAGTTCGCTTCTTTCACGGGTATTCGCACATACTGCGTGGAGTTGTGGGCCAATGGATTGTACAGCGTCACCACTACGTTGTCAGCACTATCCTTGGTAAAGGCGCACTCACTGATGTTCAAAAGCAGGCAACTTTCAAACTCTCCGTTGGGAAAGTTGGTCAGAAGCCTCAGAGCATCGCGGGCACTGTTGCCAGCTCCGATAATGGCATCGTACATCAATCGATCGTAGTCGTTCGATACGGCTTGTCGTTCGGTACCAGTAATGGCATCGTGGTGCTGCATCACTCCCATTATCTGGCGGAGGTAGTCCAGGTCCCTGTTCTGTTGATCGCTCGAGAGTTTAGCAAAAACACTGAGCTGCTTGACTGTCTGTAGCAAGTGGTTGCCATCGCGCTCGAAGCGTTTCTGGGTGGGTCGGGATGTGTAGAAACCGGTCCAGAAGCTGTTCGGCTCATGGGCATAGGGAAAGAAGTCCTGGGTTTTGTTAGGCCACGTCTGCAGGCTCTGATGGAGAGCGTTGAGATAGCAGCTCGGGGTTGAGTAGAAGATGTTGTATTTGCTACCATTCGCCTGGCGCTCGTTTATATACCTTTTTGAAATTCCAAATGATACGCACTTGAGGAACATTTATGGTTAAAATACTCAGGCAGCACTTACTTGATCAGCTTGTCCATGTTCTTGTAATTAACCTTGGCATCCTCGTACTGGAAATCACCACCCATTGGGATCATGATGTGATTCGTTTGATAGTGCTTTGAGACAGTTGCCGCATAGCTAATAAAATCATCCACCCTGGACTCCACATTGTAGTCGTAGCTCTTGCCATCGATAATCGGGTCATCGTTGCACAGGACATCAAAGCAGAAGCCGGGTGTATCCGAGTAGAAATTGTATAGCATACCCGTGAAGAGCTTCACTTCACTCAAGGACTCGCTGGCATCCCAAATCATTTCCATAGACAGATTCTCCAGCCGAGTGTCCTTATCGTTGTGATCCATGCGGGAGAAGAACTGTCCGTCGTAGCCCATCTGGGCAAATATCGCCGCCTGTTCTCGAGAATGGCCGAAAGTATCGATTTGCCAGCCAACGCGAGGACGAGCACAAGCACCGAATGTCTCGTTGAGGAACCTATCAAACGAATGAGTGTCTTATGATGAAAATCTCATAGAGTTAACCTACTTCAATCCCACTGTAAACTGATCGATCACACCCTGGTAGTTTACAGCCGCCTCATCGTTCATGCTCCAGGCTCCACCCGTGAACTCAAAGCGTCCTTCGTTGACCAATTTTGTGACAATTCGTCGCGTGGTCTCCGACTGTTCCCTCCACCACTTGGCAAAGTAGTAGGTCTCCACCTGAATGAAGCGACGCTTCGGGTCGCTGATGAGCTCCGTCACAACCGTATCCAAAATGTATTGGACGCCAGCATGGTGGATGTTATTCTTGTAGCCATAATACGACTGATCCACCGTCTTAAGCCAGCCGACATCGTCGTGGGAGTGTGGCACCAAGTGAATGTTGACCATGTTCGACTTTGTTTCGGGACATGACTGCAGCAAATAACTTTAAAATCAAGCTCTGCGTTTTCTCGTGAGTGTTTACTAACCTCATAGCCACAGACAGCATCGGATTGCTGCGGTTGGATCACCAAAAATGAAACCAAGAGGAGAACAAAGCCCAGACGTATCATATTGGCAGGAATTTAAAGCAAATTGAAGCAAGAACTGACTTTCTTTTAGCTGAACATGCTGTTTTATAGGCAGAGGTATGACTTGATAAGGAATGCACACGAATGATAAGAAATAATATGCTCGTACATAAGATCACTGTGATAAGCTCTATTAAGCTGTGATTAACTCTAAAAACAAGAGACTTATTGCTGTGCGAGACTCGACAAGTCGACACACGGTACATCGAAGACGACTTAGCTGCACAAGACAATGCTTCCTTTTTGCACATACTTACATTTCCATGAATACAAAACACCCTTGGATTTCATGGGTACCATAAATACCGTAGTATTGGAATTTACTGATAAACTCTCTCGAGTGTTTACTTTTGCATGACTCCCTTGATGATGTACTTCACTTTTATACGATCTAAAAATATCTTGATTATTCAGTTTGTATTATTCAGTTTGTTTGCGTTTTGCCTGGGATCCGCGCGTAACAGCCTTCTGCTGGTGTCACACGGGCCACTTGACGGTGCAGTAACTGCATCGAATCTTGAAAGATGCAGTCATTGCATGTCAACGTCCACACAATTTAATGGGAGCAGTACTCGTAACTTCTGTTTTACTGACAACTATATTTTTAATCAATGCTTATCGAGTATTTAAATGGGGCGAAGTGCGGATAAGAGTTTGTTTATGGAAATGCATTACCAGTACAATTACCTACAAATACAAAAATATACAAAAATACATAAATAACAATAAAAACGAGGGGGAACGTTGTGAGTTGCTGCGGACACCGCAACTCTACGGTTATACCCGATACTAAGTCAGTATAACTCTCCTCCGGCAGACGCCGCTAATATTAAACGACACGACAAAGAGTGCGTGCGAGAGAGACAGAAAATCAGTCTGAGCGTCACGTCGGGCGCTGCGTAGCCACTGCAAATTGTTTTGTTCCTTTTGGCTATTAAAATCTGATCTGATCTGATCCAGATTCAGCAATCTGATAGATATGGTTATTATCTATGATTCTGCGTTTTTAGTTTTTTCGAATGTGCAATATTGTGGATGCAACAGATTTTCGTTCTTTGTGTGGGCGGAAGGGGGTGGGGCGAAATTTTGAGATACACGTTTTATAGTAAGATCTAACTGGAGTGCGAATACCAAATTTGGTTCCTCTAGCCTTAATAGTCTCTGAGATTTTTGAATATCCCCAGATTTTCGTCCTTTGCGGGGGCGGAAGGGGGTGTGGCGAAATTTTGAAACAAACTCGCCTCGGTCCGATATATTAGGAGTGTGGATAAGATATTTGGTTGCTCTAGCTTTTGTAGTCTCTGAGATCTAGGCGCTAATGTTTTACTCTAAGCAAAGCCGCCTATGCTACGTGTGTGTTAGAGAGAGACAGGGCGAGAAAAAATGAAATTGTTTTCTTGATGCTGGCTATAATAATAATACGATCCAATTCAGAATCCGCAGTCTTAAAGATATGGTCATTCTCTACAATTCTACGTTTTTGGTTTTCTCATCTCTTTAAAATTGTGGATGCCACAGATTTTCGTTCTTTGTGGGGGCGGAAGTGGGCGGGGCGAAGTTTTGAAATATTTTTGTAGCAGTGACATATCACAGAAGTCTGGATCCAAAACATCGTTGCTCTAGCTCTTATAGTCTTTGAGCACTAGGCGCTGACGGGGACGGACAGACGGACAGACGGACGGACGGACAGACAGACAGGGCTCAATCGACTCGGCTATTGATGATGATCAAGAATATATATGCTTTATGGGGTCGGAAGCGATTCCTTCTGGACGTTACACACATCCGCTTTTACCACAAATCTAATATACCCCAATACTCATTTTGAGTATCGGGTATAAAAATATAACAGATTTTTTCTGACAAGACGAGAGTCTCACAATTGTTTAAGCGATAGAAATTTTAATAAATGCTCAATTAAACGCAAATTAAGTCTTCAACCTCTTCAACCTAAGAAATAAACGATATAGAGTTATCATTAGTTCTGACAAAGTTCATGAGATAAAACTGTTCAGGTTTCATGGGAACCAAAGATGGGAGATAAATTCCTATATTTTTAAGTTCCTTAAAAAATCTCATTATCATGACTTTTAGTTCTTTTAAGTTTCTTTCATTTCAGTTTATTATTCTAATTTATTTCTTCTTGATTATAAAAGTACGAATTTGCATTGGGTTCAGGGTAACACTGAACTCCGAAGCTTCTAGAGAACTATCGGCAGTCAGGGGCTTGTGCGCCGCGGTGTAGTACTCGGCCTCTGTTGATATCGCTCCGGATCCTTCCGCATGGAACTTGAATCGCTTCATCTCGCTCAGTGGCAGGTTGCCATCCAAGGTCGTTTCGCGGATCTCCACACCACCCAAGCTATCGAAGATCGGCCGAATGTTGAAGCTAACTACCTTGCCTTCGATGTGATCCAGGAAGTTTTCTACGCGCAGCAGGATCTCGTCATCGGTGAAGGGCTCAAGAGTCAGCAGATGAACCGACTGCGGGAAGTCATCGAAGCTGGGCACCGCCTTGGCGACAGCGCTCTGGCTCTGACTGCTGGCCTTGCTGAAGAAAACGGAGAAAGGAAGGAGGATCTCCTTCTCGGCCACACGCTCCACTTTGGTCGATTCCTCCACAGAGTTGAGGATCAGGTAGACTTTTCCGCGTGCAATGAGGGGTTTGTCGTACTTCTGCTCGTTCAGGGCCTCTCCAACTCCATATCCATCATCACGAATAAGACGGCGATGGAGCATGAGCTCCAACTGTCCGTCCTTCATGCTAGTTCCTCCCTGAGCACGATCGTTGAGCAGTGCAATGCGCTTGTTGCTGTCCTGCAAGGCAATGCGGGATACGACTGGATAGTAATTTCCACTGGTGGGCTGCCTCGACAAGTCGGGGGTGAAATCTTCGCGCTTGTCCTTTTCTCGTCTAATCATCTCGCGACCATTGGAGTCGGTGTAGAAGACGCCATTCGAGGAGATTTCGCTGTAGAAAAGTGTCACAATTTCCCTGGCAGTATCCTCGTCAGTTGGAATAGGCCCGATGAGCCACTCGAACTCCACACGGTTGACACCTTCGTAGATGCGAATGACCTGGGAGATCCATTCGTTGAACTGCTGGTGGACTTCCTTGACCAAAGTTCCATCGTAAACCGTAAACTCCACATCTGTAGTCAAGAGTTGCATCTCGGTAGTCTCTACCTCACGGAACACGTATGCACCAGAAGCCGAAGTTTCATACACTCCAAATTTCTGCTCAATATCCTCAACGACCCCATTCATTTCAACGCTCTTCAAGCGACCCGTATTATTGTCGATCACCAGCTTGATCTGGGATGTCTGGACCACAGTTTCGGAATCATCATCGGCGTAGGTATCAACCTTCTTCATCGAATTCACCTTCTTAAATCGATTGGGCACCTCCAAGTTCTTTTTGGTTTCCTTCACAGACTGTTTAGCAGACTTAGGCAAGACAATTTCCTTGTTTTCTCTCGTCTCGACCTTCTTAATGAAGTAGCTGGCGATCTTGTTCACGGAGGCCTTAAAGACAAGTTCGTGCTGAGTGTTGTTCTCGCGGTATTCCAGAGCCAGGACCTGCCAGGCCACTGGGACAACTTCAGAGGCCACCACGCGTCCCTTCTCATCGGTCACCTGGTAGCTCTCCTCCTTCACGGGCACTCGCACATACTGGGAGGAGGTGTGGGCCAATGGGTTGAACAGGGTCACGACCACGTTGTCGGCACTGTCCTTGGTGAAGGCGCACTCACTGATGTTCAGCTGCAGGCAGCTCTCAAACTCCCCCTCAGGAAGGTTGGTCAGGACTCGCAGGGCATCCCGGGCATTGCTGGCTCCTCCGATAATGCCATCGTACAGCAGACGATCGTAGTCGTTGGACACGGCCTGTTTCTCCGTTCCAGTGATGGCATCGTGGTGCTGCATCACACCCATTATCTGGCGGAGGTAGTCGAGGTCCTCCTTCTGCTGCTCGCTCGAGAGCCCGGCGAAGACACTGAGCTGCTTGGCGGTCTGCAGCATGTGATTGCCGTCGCGCTCAAAGCGTTTCTGGGTGGGTCGGGAGGTATAGTATCCTGTCCAGAAGCTGTTGGAGTCACTGGCATAGGGGAAGAAGTCAAGAGTTTTGTTGGGGTACGACTGTAGACCTTGATGAACAGAGTTCAGGTAGCAGCCGGGTGTCGAGTAAAATATATTGTAGTGGGATCCAGTAGCCTGGCGTGCGTTGACATATCTAAAAAGTTAAATCGGGCATTGAGCAGATTACTATTAATCAAGTAGACCGACTTTTCTTACTTGATCAACTTGTCCATATTCTTGAAGTTGACCTCAGCATCTTCGTACTGGAAGTCACCTCCCATGGGTATCATGATATGGGTCGTGCGGAAGTTTGCCGCGATCTTAGCCGCAAAGGCGATGAAATCGTCCACCCTGGAGTTGACGTTGTTATCATAACTGTCTCCGTCGATAATTGGATCGTCATTGCAGTGCACATCGAAGCAGAAGCCGGGAGTGTCCCAGTAGTGGTTGTAGAGCAGACCGGTGAAGAGCTTCACTTCACTCAAGGATTCGCTGGCATCCCAAACCATTTCCAGTGCGAGGTCAACCATGCGCCTGAACTTATCGCTGTGATCCATGCGAGAGAAGAACTCTCCATCGTATCCCATTTGTGCGTACAATGAGGCCTGCTCGCGACTGTGACCGAAAGGATCTATCTGCCAGCCAACGCGAGGACGTGCACAAATACCGAACGTCTCATCAAGAAACCTAAAGATATCAGTCCATATAGCCACGTAAGTCCCACGACTACATTTCTGTTGCAACTTACTTCAATCCCACTGTGAACTGATCGATCACACTCTGATAATTGACTGCCGCCTCATCGTTCATGCTCCAGGCGCCGTTGGTGAACTGCAGACGACCATCGTTGACCAATTTCTTGACTACCAGCTTGTGGGTCTCCGTCTGTTGCTCCCACCATTTGGCAAAGAAAGATGTCTCCACCTGGATGAAGCGACGTTTGGGATCCTTGATAAGCTCTGTGATGACTGTGTCGATGATGTACTGGACACCAGCATGCTGGATGTTGTTCTTGTGGCCATAGTAGTACTGATCCACCGTCTTGAGCCAACCGACATCGTCGTGGGAGTGTGGCACCAAGTGAATGTTGACCATGTTGGGTTTTGTTTCGGGACAAGACTATAGTAGATGGAAAGATGGTTGATGGTTATTTCAGTCCATGGAAAATATCAGAGCTCGCATCACCTCATAGCCACAGACAGCTTCAGTTGGTTTTGTGTCGATGGTCAACAGTACGACAAAAAGAAAAATGCCGTCGAGATACTTCATTGCGACTCCTTTAAAAATGTAAAACGTGTGACTATACAAATATAAGAACTTTATGCGACTCCAACAAATAGGTGGCTCGAGCTTGAGTCCACAACTAATTTTCAATCAAGTGTAAGTTGCCTTTTTATATGGGGAACCCAACACAACATAGCTGTGTTCCCTGGCTATGAGTTGATAAGAAATGAGCACTTGACCGTATCTTGGATTAGGGAAAGTGAAGTGATGCTTAAAAACCAATTAAGTAGGTGCATTTGAAAGGTATCCCCTGGTTTGGTTGGTAATACGTTTCGAACATCATGTTGTACATTGTAGGTAATCGAATTCCTCCATTCTCGACATATGGCAGTCCTAATAATCTTGCACTAATACGTTTATCTTAATTGGGTGCCATATTTAACAATCTGTCTGTATTTGCTTCTGTTTTTGAGGGATATTGCACTCCTTATCAAACGTTCATATTCGATTAGTTAAAATGATTTTAATTGTTGATTGCATGTATAAACAATGTTAGTTTTTATGAATTTGTACGGGAAATAATCAATTACCTCATTGGCATCAGAGCACATCTGTTTTTTGTTTTGTATTGTTTATTAATTCTTCCTAGTCAACAAGTCACTTCAAAAATTTAAATATATTTGGGATAGTTTTTTTCATAAATATTGTTATGATCATTAGTTCCAATTAAGACTTAATAATTATTGAATATAAGCTTCATATTAAAAATTTTTTTGTGTTAAATTTTGTTTAAATTTGTTTATTTATATAATTTTTCTTAATTATTAAATTTTTTTTAATTTAGTTAAATTTTTAGTTATATTTCTTTTTTTTAATATTTATTTTTTTTTTTTATTAATTTTTTTGTAGTTCCTAGAAACTAGGAACCGAAAGCCACTTGAAGTTCATGTGGTATAGAGCTTAGCCCCTAACCGAGGAGTGGAGTCCATAAGCCACGAACAAAACACTTATTCCGACCCAGTTCTCGCACAGCAACAAAGCACTTGAGGGCCTGTTTTGGCGGTCATTTGGGAGAGAGTCGAGTGGCTTGGCTCAATTTTAGGGAGTTATCAAAAATGGGAGTGGTGTATTATACACTTATTCGATTGATGTTTGCATAAATGTAGAAATACTATTGAAAAGTATTCGAAAAATAATTGAAAAGTACCCTTATCTGTGTCATTAAGTCCATCCGCTTAGCCTAAGCATTCATATCTGTTATGCACGACAAAACAAAGTCTTTTAATCTGTCTGTTTGAGCCGCGCATGTGGCTTTAATAGTCAACAGGTGATAAGCAGTGGTGTACTTATCCTAGCGAGATAGAACGAGGGGGAACGTTGTGAGTTTCTGCGGACACCGCAACTCTACAGTTATACCCGATACTTAGTCAGTATGGCTCTCCTCCGGCAGACGCCGCTAATATTAAAAGACACGACAAAGAGCGTGACGTCGGGCGCTGCGTAGCCACTGCAAATTGATTTGTTCCTTTTGGCTATTAAAATCTGATCTGATCTGATCCAGATTCAGCAATCTGATAGATATGGTTATTATCTATGATTCTGCGTTTTTAGTTTTCTCGAGTCTGCAATATTGTGGATGCAACAGATTTTCGTTCTTTGTGGGGGCGGAAGGGGGTAGGGCGAAATTCTGAGATATGTGTTTTATAGTGAGATCTAACAGGAGTGCGGATACCAAATTTGGTTACTCTAGCGTTAATAGTCTCTGAGATTTGTGGATAGCCTGCAGTTTTTCGTCGTTTACGGTGGCGGAAGGGGGTGTGGCGAAATTTTGAAACAAACTCGTCAAGGTCCGATATCTCAGGAGTGTGGATCAAAAATTTGGCTATGCTACGTGTTTGTTAGAGAGAGACAGGGCGAGAAAAAATCAAATTGTTTTCTTGATGCTGGCTATAATAATGATAGGATCCAATTCAGATTCTGCATTGTAAAAGATATGGTCATTCTCTACGATTCTGGGTTTTGGTTTTTTGTATCTTTAAAATTGTGGATGCCACAGATTTTCGTTCTTTGTGGGGGCGGAAGTGGGCGGAGCGAAGTTTTGAAATATTCTTGTAGCAGTGACATATCACTGAAGTCTGGATCCAAAACATCGTTGCTCTAGCTCTTATAGTCTTTGAGCACTAGGCGCTGAAGGGGACGGACAGACGGACGGACGGACAGACGGACAGACAGACATGGCTCAATCGACTCGGCTATTGATGCTGATCAAGAATATATATACTTTATGGGGTCGGAAACGATTCCTTCTGGACGTTACACACATCCACTTTTACCACAAATCTAATATACCCCAATACTCATTTTGAGTATCGGGTATAAAAAAAGAGAGGCATGGATGTTCAGTGTGTAGTCGATAAAGAGACGAAGATTTATTAAATATTCCTTCTATGCCGCTTTCTGTGTATTTCCAAGAATCGTTTCTAAACTCCAAACTGTTTATACATTTCTTTTTCTATGAAAAAGCTGACATCTCAGAAAATACAAAAATTAGATGATAAAAGTCATTGAAGTTTGTTCAGCGTTCCTTATCTTAAATGAAACAAAAGCAATTATACAATAAATAGTATAATTAATAACAAATATTCAAATATGTATGTACATATATCAATTAAATATTCGGTTTTGACAAAACAATTTTGGAATTAAAAAGAATTGGTTTTTAAAAAAGCTGTATTTAAAAGTCCTTTTAATACAAACTATATTTGTTCTTAATAAACAAAAACTAAAAATGAATTAATGTATATAATTTGTGGGAAATATGAGTGTATGTAAGAGTAAATTATCGGACAAATTTAAGTGAGAACACTTTCTTTTTGCAATATATTGGTACACAAAATTTAATTTAAGTAATTTAATAGATATTAACATAAAGTTTCCAAAGCTTTTTCTGGGTGTACGGATCCTAAAGATTTATCCCAATAAAAAAATTTGTGGTTTGAATAACGTTGTTCTAGCGACAATAGCCATCAAATGTTCTGCAGCTCAGAGCATTGTTTGCACTAAATTTCTTTCTTGTCGAAATATATGTTTTTAAATATTGAATTTATATATTTTATTATATATTTATTATACTGCATGATGGGGAACTATGAATTACTTCTTCTTGATGATAAAAGTGCGAATTTGCATTGGGTGCAGGGTGACACTGAAGTCAGAGGCTTCCTGAGAGTCGACAGCAGCCAGAGGCGTGTGGGCCGTCGTGAAGTATTCGACCTCTGCGGGGCTGTGGCCAGAGGCATCGTGGTAGAACTTGAATCGCCTCATTTCGCTCAGTGGGAGGTTGCCATCCAAGGTGGTCTCGCGGATCTCCACACCACCCAATGTCTCAAAGATATGGCGAATGTTGAAGCTAACAACATTACCCTCGGTGTGGTCCAGGAAGTTCTCCACGCGCAGCAGGATCTCGTCATCGGTGAAGGGCTCAAGAGTCAGCAGATGCACCGACTGCGGGAAGTCATCGAAGCTGGGCACCGCCTTGGCGACAGCGCTCTGGCTCTGACTGCTGGCCTTGCTGAAGAAAACGGAGAAAGGAAGGAGGATCTCCTTCTCGGCCACACGCTCCACTTTGGTCGATTCCTCCACAGAGTTGAGGATCAGGTAGACTTTTCCGCGTGCAATGAGGGGTTTGTCGTACTTCTGCTCGTTCAGGGCCTCTCCCACTCCATATCCATCATCACGAATAAGACGACGATGGAGCATGAGCTCCAACTGTCCGTCCTTCATGCTAGTTCCTCCCTGTGCACGATCGTTGAGCAGTGCAATGCGCTTGTTGCTGTCCTGCAAGGCAATGCGGGATACGACTGGGTAATAATTTCCACTAATAGGTTGCCTGCCTAGATCAGGGTTGAAGTCCTCACGCTCGTCCTTTACACGCTTGATCAACTCGCGCCCATTGGAGTCTGTATAGAAGACGCCTTTCGAGGAGATTCCACTATCGAAGATGGTGACGATTTCCCTAGCAGTATCTTCGTCAGTTGGAATTGGCCCGATGAGCCACTCGAACTCCACACGGTTGACACCCTCGTAGATGCGAATGACCTGGGAGATCCATTCGTTGAACTGTTGGTGGACTTCCTTGACCAAAGATCCGTCGTAGACCGTGAACTCCACCTTGTCTTCCAAGAATTTCAGGTCAACGTCTTCCTTTTGACGGAAGACATAAGCTCCAGATTCATATGTTTCATAAATGGCGAAATTCTGGTCAACAGATTCGGAGACGCCGTTCATCTCAACGGTCTTCAAGCGACCTGTATTGTTGTCGATCACCAGCTTGATCTGGGATGTCTGCACCACAGTTTCGGAATCATCATCGGCGTGGGTCTCGACCTTTTTCATCGAATGCACCTTCTTGAATCGCTTGGGCACCTCCAAGTTCTTTTCGGTTTCCTTCACAGACTTTTTAGCAGGCTTGGGTAGGACAATTTCCTTGTTTTCTCTCGTCTCGACCTTCTTAATGAAGTAGCTGGCGATCTTGTCCACGGAGGCCTTGAAGACAAGTTCGTGCTGAGTGTTGTTCTCGCGGTATTCCAGAGCCAGGACCTGCCAAGCCACTGGGACAACTTCAGAGGCCACCACGCGTCCCTTCTCATCGGTCACCTGGTAGCTCTCCTCCTTCACGGGCACTCGCACATACTGGGAGGAGGTGTGGGCCAATGGGTTGAACAGGGTCACGACCACGTTGTCGGCACTGTCCTTGGTGAAGGCGCACTCACTGATGTTCAGCTGCAGGCAGCTCTCAAACTCCCCCTCAGGAAGGTTGGTCAGGACTCGCAGGGCATCCCGGGCATTGCTGGCTCCTCCGATAATGCCATCGTACAGCAGACGATCGTAGTCGTTGGACACGGCCTGCTTCTCCGTTCCAGTGATGGCATCGTGGTGCTGCATCACACCCATTATCTGGCGGAGGTAGTCCAGGTCCTCCTTCTGCTGCTCGCTCGAGAGCCCGGCGAAGGCACTGAGCTGCTTGGCGGTCTGCAGCATGTGATTGCCGTCACGCTCGAAGCGTTTCTGGGTGGGTCGGGAGGTGAAGTATCCTGTCCAGAAGCTGTTGGAGTCACTGGCATAAGGGAAGAAGTCGTCGGTTTTGTTGGGCCAAGTCTGTAGTCCCTCGTGCAGGGAGTTCAGGTAGCAAGCCGGGGTTGAGTAGAACAGATTGTATGTGGAGCCGTCCGCCTGGCGTGCGTTGACATACCTAGTTTGGAGAAAAATGAATGGTATCGGGACTGAAGGTCAAATTAGTGTGCTCCGCTTACTTGATCAGCTTGTCCATGTTCTTGAAGTTAACCTGGGCATCTTCGTACTGGAAATCATCGCCCATGGGGATCATGATGTGATTGGAGCGGTAGTACTTGGCCACATTCGAAACATAGCTCAGGAAGTCGTCCACTCGCGATTTGACATTGTTGTCGTAGCTCTTGGAGTCGATGATGGGATCGTCTCCGCAGTGCACATCAAAGCAGTAGCCGGGCGGAGCCGAATAGTGTCGGTAGAGCAGGCCAGTGAAGATCTCATCGTTGCTCAGCGACTCGCTGGCATCCCAAATCATTTCCATTGCCAGGTTATCCAATCGATTATTCTTATCGCTGTGATCCATGCGCGCGAAGAACTCTCCATCATATCCCATTTGAGCGAAAATCGAGGCCTGCTCACGGGAATGACCAAAGGGATCGATCTGCCAGCCAATGCGGGGACGGGCACAGGCGCCGAAGGTCTCATCCAACCACCTAAAATATATCTTTAAATGGGCTTCTCTCTCGTCTGATATCCACTTACTTCAAACCCAAGGAGAACTGATCGATCACACTCTGATAGTTGACTGCTGCCTCATCGTTCATGCTCCAGGCTCCACCCGTAAACTCAAAGCGTCCTTCGTTGACCAATTTCTTGACCACCAGCTTGGTAGTCTCTGGCTGTTCCTGCCACCATTTGGCAAAGAAAGAGGTCTCCACCTGTATGAAGCGACGAGCGGGGTTCTTGATCAGCTCAGAGATGACTGTGTCGATGATGTACTGAACACCCGCGTGCTGGATATTACTCTTGTGGCCATAATAGTACTGATCCACCGTCTTGAGCCAGCCAACATCGTCGTGGGAGTGTGGCACCATGTGAATGTTGATCATGTTGGACTTTGTTTTGGGACATGACTGAAACCAAAGTTAGGGGAATCTTTAGTGGGGGGTTTTCTTCCTACTTTAAATGTAACAAAACTGGTACAATGTTTCACTTTCGTTTAAACTCTTTTATTTTTTGTATATTTTTTTCCGTTTACCTCATAGCCACAGGCAGCCTCAGATTGTCTCACGTTGAGAGCCAGCAGGCCGGCGGCCAAAAGCACAAGGCCGCTGAGGTAACGCATGGCGTAGAATTTTCTATTTTTTCGAGCTTACACGTGTGCCCTTTCGAATCGAGCACAGAACTAACTTTCATTCGAAATTTCGAGCTTCTTTTATAAGCGTCCGCCTTGGTGCGACTTGATAAGCAATCCATCTATCGCTTAGAGGCTTAGAGCGATTTGATTTCGCTGAAAAGCCCCATAAACCCCACTAACGATAACCAATAGCTTAGGGAAATACGGAATACTTTCATTACCGAAGTTCAAGTTTCGAAAACCATATCGTTGATTGGGTTCTAATCTGTGATTGGCAATCGATTAGTAAAATGTGTTTTTATGAATTTGTACCAAGGCATTGGAGGTAATCCTCATTCAGATTAGGGCATAGTGCCAGTATGATTTGTACTCGTGGAAACCATATGAGGAGGTAATACAAAGGTTTATTTTAATATTTTATATGGCCACTCCCATGAGGGCCACTCGAGGGAGCTGTTTTGAAAATAATTACCTCCCAAGGAAACGCTACCTATGAGCTAATCATATTCTTAATCGGTCAATTCGGTCAAATCAAGGTATACAATGGGATGCTAGCATCAGACTTCAGAAGTAAGACTACACTGCATCCACGGTATGGATCTTTCTTTATTGAGGTAGGCATCGAAGTAATTATAGAATCCATTCCCTCTCCGCTCGACGTCTTTGATATTCTTTGGCATATCGAAAACTATACTCATTTTTTATGAACAAAATTAACTCAAGAAATATGCACAATATTTATTATTTTATAAAAATAATTTCTAGGAGTGCTTGGAAGAGACTGAATGCAAACTCCGCCAATGGTGTATCTGAGAAGTAGGTATTCAAGAAATGCAAATGTTTCTTGTACGGAAAATTCTACTCTTAGATGAGACATCTTCTTTCTGGAGAAATTTCTTTATTTTTGCTAGACTTTTAATGAGACTTTCACATGTTTTATATGTTTTAATGAAGCAAAAACGGCAATTATATTCTTTATTTTTTAATAATCCAGCACTATGTAGTATTGCAAACGATGCGATGATTGCACAAAATCGCTTAAATGCAAAACTCATTAAAATAATTGCAAAATGCAAAAGTATAACAAACCCATGAATATGTCGACAGACGGAGAGAGAGAGGCAGAAAGAGCGAGTACAGTAAACACACAGAGAGTACTACGGCATACACTCATTAAACCAACCATAAATAATTAACAAAACAATTTATTTTCAAGGATATGGCGGGGGCGGGCGGCTCTGGGCTCTGTCTATAATTGCACCGCATTATCCATCCATCCGTCCCCTTATCCCCATCGACAGGGCGAATGCATTCCATGCACTCTCCTTTCGTATGCAAACTTCAAAGCTCATTTATGTGGGCCCGGCTCGGCCTGGCCGCTTGTCTGAGCCGCTCAGCCGCAGAGCCACAGAGCTCTGATGCCAAGATGAAAAGCCAAAAAGTACAACAACAAACACACTCAGGATGAGCGGCATTGTCAGTATTCCCGACTATAACATACCTAATACTTGAATTATTTGATGGAAACGGAAAGAAATAATAAATAAATAATTCTGCCTATAGTAATTATTGGGAAACGTAGATTAGTGGTGGTTGGATGGATAATTATGTAAAATTATTCATGTGAATACTTTTTTGAAGTATTTTCATATATTCTGTATTTAGAATAATGGATAAATTAGAAATTAGTAAATGTTGAATTCAGAACAGCTGTTCGGATAAAAACGCAATTGGGATGAAATTTAAACACATCAACAAAAATAAATAAATAAATAATACTGTTTTAATTGGATTAATAAACGTTAAAAATCTCTCTATTATATAAATAAATTTTTGGTCGTGAGTGAGCCGGGAAATGGTGGACGACTGAAGCGATAGAGCAATGGGCTTGCCTTCATTAACATAAAGTGGAACAGTAACCAGAAATTTGCATTGATGGATAATTGTTTTATTCCCTTTGTGTGCAATGCCATTTTATGGTATATGTATATGGATCGAAAGTTCAAGCAAATTTTAAGCTGTCAAATGACATGTATTCATTGACTTCATAGACTGTCCTGTCTGCACGTCGCATACACATCCATAAATCCAATATACCTTCTGTTGTCTACGCGTCTACCGGGTATAAAATGTATATGAAAAAACAACAAAAATTCTGCTGACAAACAAACAGCGTCTAAAAGTCAACAAACCATGGGGCATGTAGCATGTGGCATAGGGGCATGTAGCATGGTACTCTGTGCCTGGATGCCTGACGTTGGCTACTGATGCGCGATATCTGAAAACACTTAAGCACTCCACAGAACACGACACATGACGCATACGCTATGTGGCACCCACTCGTAAGAATATGTGCAAGTGTGTGTGTGCGTGTGTGTGTAGTTTGCGAGTCATTAAAAGTAAATAACCTCAAAGCAAAGAGCTGCCCCGTCTCTCTCTCTCTCTCTCTGTGCTACTTGAAGCACATCCATGCTGGCATCCGAGCTGGCAAAAAGAAATGCCCTGTCGTCCTCCCATGACCATGTCCAGCTTTTGGGTTCAGAGGGCACCCACACGTGTTGGTCCTGGTCCTGGTAATGCGCCATTTGTCCGCAAACACTTTTGCAATTAATTGCGCATGGGCCAGTGCAAATGTCAGACCTGTGCTCCCAGTGCTTAGGGCCTAGAAACCCCCAGCCAGCCTCCGAGAACCACTTAAAAGTCATCCAATGCGCTGGTCAAAGGTTGTGCCGGTCATAACCATTTTCAGGGATGATGGCTAAAGTGAAGGAAAGATTGAGAAGGTGAGAGCACAATTTAAAATACATACACCCCTCTGAATGTTCTTAAATGAATTATGAAATTTAATATAAAATAAATTAAAACATAAATCTGTACATCTGAATCTGAAACTTTTATAATTTATTAATCCTAAAACATATTGAAACAAGTTTTCATTCAAGTTCTTCCAGAAGTCTGCTTTAATGAGGGAAAATTGAAGAATGTACTTGGAACAATGCGCCCGAGGACATCGCCTTGCCTATTGTAGCCGTGGAGCTGTTCTCTAAACGAATTTAGCATAATTAATTGCCTTGTCGAAATGTGTGCAAATGGAACACGCTGCATTGCCCCAGGCTTTGGCTAAGGATTCCCCACTCCCACTCCTGCACTCCACAGCAGTCCGTCAAGCCACTCCACTCCACTTTGGCGATGCAGTAGAAAAATTGTTTCGCCTTGTATTTGCATAATGCAGTCGACCCCCCTTGCCCTCCTCCTAATGTATGCCCCTTTGGTGGGTGTCTGGTTCTCTTTTCCTTTGGCTGTCGTGTCGCTTGTCGCTGGATGTTCTCATTAGCACACGACTCAAGTGGATTCGGCCCTGGGGGAACTATTTAGCACACAACGCGGCAGCAGAATGAATGCATTCGAGTGTTGCAACAACAATTGCTCAAAAGGACCTTTGTCGAAGCATCCTTGGATGGAGCCCCAATCGTGGAGATACACACACCTTGTAATACATATATATACATAGACTATATTCCGAATTTTTCGAGAATTTTTCGCAGGATTTTGCCAGCATCCAAACTTAAATAATTTTCCTGACTTTATCTCTCATCTTGACCTCTCTTTTCGTAGCCCTTTCAAAACGCTGTCAATCGTTAGAGGGGGATTTCGGTGAAGATTCGCCTTGGAATGTGTAATTAAAACATTTTTTCACTTTGCGGCCTAATATTTTTTTTGGCTTAGCTTTTCGCGTAATTCGCGGCTTACAAGTTTTAGCAGCACTTTCATAGAAAGCCAGCATGTCATATCAAATTGGGGCATATCAGACAGCAGAGATCCGCTTCTTTGGAATTAATACCAATTCTATAATAGATTTATTTAATTTTTGGTATTTTTATTTTGAAGAACTTTTTCTACTTTTTTCCAGCGATTTTTTTTCAAACTTATAATCAATTCTTGCTATTCAAAAAACTATAGCAACAATTCTTTTGTAAATCAAATTAAAATTCCAATTTAATCTCAAGTTCGTCCATGGTATACTTATCTTTTAAATACTCGTGTTAACTTGGTTACCACCTACGAATCTTAATCGAGGCGTAGTAGACTTCTATTCTATATGCTCTATCAAAATCTTAGGTAAACAAAACCTCAAGTACTTTGATTGCTCGGAGGCTATTGCGCGACTTATTAAGTTCATTGATAATCCATTTTTCATTGAATATTGTAAAAAGCTATTATTTAAATTAACTAAATTGTGTGCGCTGTGTCGAAGGCGCCATCCAACTGATAAGAAGGAAGCGTGCATTCTTGAAAGCCTATCTCTACTTATAAGAAACTATGTGTTATCTTTGTGACACATGTCCAAGCAATTTATTTGTTTTTGGTTTCATGGGACCGAGCTAGTGTGCGTCGCCAAAAACTGTTTATTTTGCTATTGAATTGTGGGGACCGAACGAAACGCTGGATCCGAACGAAAATTGATGTGGAATTGGTTCCTGTTACAATATCTTGGTTTTTTATAGTATTGTTGTCCATTAACCTTTATGCATTTATCCATTAAAGTTCTGACTCAAGTTTTGCCGTTGAGAACATCAATCTTCTCATATCCGCCCTGCCTAAATACTTTCTCTTCTCCGCAAATTGGAAGAATCCCCCTATCCTAGTAGGGCATTCCATAGCCTCCTCAAGCCGACGCTCAGCAATTGGCACCTACAACTTCTTGACTGCAGGAGGCGCTCAAAAGTGTTAGCTTCAAGTGCAGTTGGTGCTCCTCGTTCTTTGGAGGCTGAGGCTGTGGCACCTTCTGTTGTTCCCGCTGTTTGCACTGTGTTTTTTTTGTCGTCACCTGTTACTACACTTGAAACTGTGAGGAAAGCCGCCAAACAACCTAATTAGTATGCAAAACACATTAAGTGGCAGCCCCAACTACGTTGCCGCAGTACTCATCAAGCGCTGCGGCACTGCGGCACCAGTGTGGCAGGCGAGGCGAGGGCTCTATTGTTTTCACAACCTACAAAACATTTCAAATGGAAATTTTTCTGCAGCAAATATTGACAACCTTCACCTTCATTGATAGCTATAATTAGTGTACAAAAAAAAAAAGAAAAAAACATAAATCCAGGGTCTCCTACCCCGGCAGAAGGGAGTCCCGGGTGTCGGGAGCTGTTTATTAATCATACGCTACGTTGACGGCATCCAGGCAGTCAACCAGCCATCGTCGTTAGTCGTCCTTAGTCCTTGGCGGGTGTGTACTAATTAAGCCTTCGATTAATTTACGCCTTTTGGCCCCCAAACGTCAGTGTGAAAACAAAGAAAATTAAAAGCTCTTGCTGCTGCTCGAACTTCAAAAGCCGGAAACGGTAGGCGAATCAGGACGGGATCCGGGTCGGGAGTGCCGTCTGGTTGTGCCCGAAAGGCAGGCTACGAATATGCGTTAATGATGCCATCATCGTCACCGTCATCGTCATCCTCATCTCTGCATCATCCTTGCCCCGAGTGGATGACACTGTCTGGGCTTAGTGGCTACGTCCGTCTATTCGTCCGGGCCTTCGTCCCCGTCCTGGCTTCCATCCTCAACCCAAAAACCTCCTCCAGAACAGAACTGGCAACATCAAAGCGTTGAAGCTTGGGAATTGTTGACACACCGGATGAGCAAAGCTTTCTCTCTCTCTCTCTCTTGGTCCCTCATTCTCCCATTTTCGAGATCTTTTGCTGGTGCATATAATTTTCCCCATTTTGCCTTCTATTTTGTTGTTTTTGTTAATACCCTCTGACTGCTGCTGAAATTACTGATAAGCTTGGGGATTTTATTATTAGGTTTTTTTTTGTTTCCATACTTCACTGTTTTTCTTGTTTTTTTTTTCGAATTTTTTGTAACCAATTTTCGATTGTCTTCAGTTGTAAAATGCTCCAGGGGAAATCGACTATTAGATACATTTGCACTTTTACAGAGTCTTTTATGGCCTCTTGATTTGGTTAATTTAATGGTGATTGAATGTACTTTGGATCTAATCCGGGATACAATGGAAAACCGAAAAAAATTATATATAGTTATATTTTATATCACATGACATAATCTGGTTGCGATCGGACCATCAACAAATTTCTCTCTGCTCCGCATCTTTTCTTTCTCTCTCGCAGAGTAGCTTAACAGTAAGCATTGGCCCTCTGGGGCTAAAGGATATTACGGCCTTAGTGGGCCGCCTATGAGCTTTTGATTTAGATAATTTAATGTTGAATGAATGCACTATTGAAGGAATGATTAGGATTCTGGAACTCTACGTAAGATCTAATAGGGTTGCATTCAAAAACCGAATAAACGCAGTATTATAAAGATTTATCTATAAAATGGGTGCAATCGAATAATCTTTACTAGAGCCGCAATAAGGAAAACATATTTTCACTTCCTCGCGCTTTCTCTCTTTTTCTCCCGCAGAGTGGCTTTGCAATAAAGGTTAATCTTCTAATTTCTGGTATGACTATTATTTATGTTTCTCTTAATTAAGCTGTTGGAAACTTTTGTGGCTTATAAAAACACAGAAATTTAAATGATCTGAAGGACCCAAATAGAGATTTTATCGGAGTAAAAACTAGTCATATGAATACAGGGATTTTATGGAATTTATAGTTAATCAAATATAATCTTTTTGGGATGGTGTGACGTTTCTTGGGATCAAGCGAAGTTGTAATCCAGTTATTTAAAAATTGAATGTTGGTTAGCATGTAGCCGACGGAAGTTTAGACTTTTACTGACTGCAGATGATTGAACTTTACTCCTTAGTCTTACTCCAGCTCCGGCAGAACCCTTCTATTTTTAGCACCTTTTGCACCACTCCTCCTCAGGAAGAGATGGCATCACACTCGACTCTCTAGTACCCGTAATATCATAGTCCAAATCCCAATCTAAACCCAAATCCAAATCAAACCGACCACAGAACGATGCTCATTGCGAGGAGATGAGAGAAGTTGCGTTGCTCTTCCTGGAAATGGAAATCCAAACTAAAACCCACACAATGCCCACTGCTCTATGGATGGATGGATGGTAGGTGGAGAGTACTAAGGGGTGCGGTGAGGGGGTGTGCTAAGGGCTGTGTGGTGCTGTGTGTGCTTTGAGTTTGCGGAAATGAATTGGTATTTAATTAATAGTTTTACCCTGATTAATCTACCCCTTACGCATCCGCCCCCATCATCATCCACTGCCCTGGCATTGCGCAAGCCACACCGATCCAATCCACAATCCCACCCCATCGCTCTCTCAAAGTCCTGCCGCATGTTGACCTAATGAAGTTGCCGTATAATTGTTGCTCAGACGTTCTGCCCTGCCCCCGTACTCCCCACCTTCTCGCTGGCATGGCACGGAAATCAAATTGAAATTAACGTACCATAGACGTACCATAGACAGACGGCGGAAAGCGGGCCACGAGGGGGGCAGGGTCAGTTTGAATTTCAGTTTGGGTTCGAGCAGCATCAGGGGCTTCATCATAAGCCTAGGACGCGACGGCAGCAGCGGCTGTTCTGTGGCCTGTTGTTGTTAATTTGATTGGATTCTGATGATGGGGCGTAGCAATTGCAACGCCCACGCACACGTTTCGACATTCGGCTATGGATTCGTATTCGGTCTGTCGGTCTGTCGGTTGGTCTATTACTTTAGTGCCTCGGCTTTGATTTTTACCCGAACCTGAGTCTGAGTCTGATTCTGATTCGGAGTCTGCATCTGAGTCCAGGGGGGGTTCCAGAGGGCTCTATTCTGTTCCGGGCAACCCCTGGGAGACGATGCTGTGCCTGTTTTGATTGTGTAATGCAATCACGTCGTTGTTTTGCTTCACTTTTTTTTCTCCCTCTTCTTCTATGGTGAACCAACCAAGGGCTAAGGTAAGTTAAGTAGAAGGGTCTCTGAATTTTAATTTTCGACAGCATTTTGCGCTGAGCACGAACAATGTGCGTAATCATACGTGATGATGTGGATGTGTCCTCGTTCTCGTCCTCGTCCTAGTCCTTGTCGATGTCGTCATCGAGTGGTGGAGGTGTGGATCTTGTTAGGCCAGAGAGTGAGAAAGAGAGAGAGAGGGCTTCCCCCCATTGTTGTGTGCTTCAATTGGAAGACATTGATGTGCCGTCAGCGTCGCGTCGTCGTCGTCTCTCTGGCACTTCATGAAATTAATAACTTGATAGACTATCGGATAGACTCATGCTTTCTACTGCTTGATTGAACGAAACGAATCTCTGCTGCACAGAGAGGTTTCTTTAGGGCTGGATGCTTGCTGGGGGCGTGTCTTGCAACATGTGTTCTTGAACTTGCCGCAAGGGTTGAAGGGTAGCTGCTTCATTAGTTAATAGTAATCAGTGCACAAGTCGCTGGTTTCTTTCCACCCAAAAATTCAACGACTGCGAGTAACATATATGCATAAATCTGAGGACATTCCTGCCTCTTTCTCTTCCTCCTGTGGGTCTTGCTGGGCTTCCTGCAGGCACACGCTCCGCAGCTGAAGCTCCGGCTCCTGCCAGGATGCTGCTGTCTGCCGCTGCGTTGACATGCCACGCATTTAAACGTCACCGGAAGTCCTTTTGTTCTTATGCCTCGACGATGACGTTCCCGTCTAACTGACTGACTGACTGACAGGCGATACAGCAGGGAGCATGGAGCGTGGTGAGTAGAGGTGGGAGGTGGGGCTTCCTTGCTCCCCTCAACTTTCAAGCAGAGTTCAAGTGTAAAAATTTAATTTATTTGTAAAACAAAAACTTAATATCTATGATGCTGCTTCGTAGAAAATTCCATCTTTCTTTTACTTGATTTTGTTTTTTTTTTTTCCAAACGGATGCCCATCCTTGTGGTATTTTCTCCAGTCGTAGGATCTAGCAAAAATCAATCAAATTGCTCACATGCATTTCTCACACTTTCATGGTGGGGGAGGGGGACGGCGAGGGGTCTTAGGTCAGTCAGAGTGAATGATTGCGCATTATGTTAGGGCCTATACACCTTAAACAACATGACATTGGCATTATTTATTGTCTGCCCTGCTGCCTAGGTCCTGTGTGGGTGCAAAAAGTGGGTCTAGGGAATGAGAAACCGAAGGCAAAAAGGAAATGTCCCTGAATGCTGCTGTCAGTGACACAATTCGACATCAGGAATAATGCGTCATTCGTCATTTGGCATTGTTCAACAAGCGGAGGAGTCCTTGTGCCCTTTGGAACACATATACTCGTACATACATATTTCATGTGAATTGTGTCCCTGCCCATGCCCCGAGGACGAGAGACGAGTGCTACCTGCATTTGAAAAGTCAAACTCTGTTTGTTATTATTGCCAGTAATCGGCTGTTTCTGCTCGTACTCCATCTTCTACCCTCTCTGTAAAGTGTACTTTCTGCTTTCTATTTTGTATTATTGGAAGAAATTTCTAATGAATTGCCATTACTATGTTGGTTCATTCATAAAAAAAAGGGAAAATATATAGAAAGGGACCCTTGAGGTTGCGTTAGGTTTGATTTTGGTTAATGGTTTTGGTCTTGAGTGGGTTCGGTTAATGATATTTATTTTCTTTCAAGATGGTGGACAATGTTTTGGTGGGTGACATTGGGTTAGAGAAAGTATCACACAGAAGACTCTGAAACAGATGAAATGGACCCTGTTTTCCATACAGGCGATATTGATTACATTTAATTTGCGATTGGAATTCTGCAGCAGAATATTAAAGAATATATTAAATAAGCCCTACACTAAGAAAAATGTAAGAGAATGCTCATGCAATTCTTTCTCTTACCTATTAGTAAAAACTTTTTCTTTCAATCTGCTTTATTAAATGGTTTTCCACTCCCGCAATGCGCTCTCTTTTTTGGGCTTATTTTGCTGAGTAAAACAGGAACCTTGGTTGTGATTGGAGTGTTCAATTTAAGAGTGCAAGGGGTGCAAGGTTGCAAGCAGTGCAAAGCGATATGTACAAAAAGTGAGTGAAAATGCGAGCGAAAAGAAAAACAATGAAATGTATCGCAAGAACTAAATAAAGAGCGGAAAGCAGTATAAGGCGGCCTGCACCACGACAAGCAGTGCGCATGGGACAAAAGTGAGTGAAACAAGTATCCCCTCTATACCACCCATCTGATTTGATATTCATTAAACATTCATACATAATATACCACGTTGTATAATTTCATAATTTTCCCACTCCTTATTCAGCTTTTTCCTTTGGTACTCTTTCCTTGTTTGTTGTTGTCTTTCAAACCCAGACAAACGACACAAATAACGACGAAGCGAGGCGACGCAAATGTAACAGGACCAGCAGATTTCTCTAGCAAACGTACAAAAATCAAACCAAAAAGCCTATAAAATCTGTTTAAATACATACATATGCAAATATGCATATAAAAACATACATACTCGTATACACTACATATTCACACACTTTTCTTCTTTCTTTCCATTATCGACTTTTATCCGCTCGATTTTTAACTATTTTCCGCATCAAAATACTAAGCAGCTTCGCAACACTTTGATTCATTTGTTTTTCCGACTTTTTCCTACTTTCTCTACTTTTAACGGTTTAAAATCGCGGATCTGAATCTCAGCTTTGAGTTGGTTGGGTTCCGTTGGTCCTTACCTCTAATAATATTTACTTTCAGTTCTAACTTTAAGCAAATAAAAAAAGTCCCTTAGCACACAGAAAATGTTTGCAATAAAATGAAAGCGAAAACTTGTTCATAAACAAATTTTAGGCGAGATTTTTGAACAAAAGCTCAGTGTCATTTTGGTTGGCTGAGCGAGGGTTGCTTAAAGGGTTTTTAGTAGGAGTTACTCTGTTTTGCAGTAATCTTTTTGTTCTCTATAGAAACAGATTCATAAATTCTTTAGAAAAGAGCGCAATATAAAGAATTTTTAAAATCAAGTATTATATATTAAAGAATTTGTGAATAAAAGCTAAATTGTAAAGAAACAGAAGTTTAACATCCTCCCCATTTTCAGCCTCACGCGTTTTCCCCACCCGTCTCAAAACATATGCCATGGATCCACATGTAAAATAAAATATAACTTTTACTAAATGCTTTTCCCCGAAAAGTTGCTCCTACAGCAAAAATTTCCCTAATAAAAAAAGGAACATAAAAAAAATTTGCAACACAACGAAAAAGTTCGCGCTTTGCACCCAACAACAAACAAACAAAACGGAGCGAAAGCCCCTAAAGCCGAGTCGTCACAAAGACTTTTGTTGGTGTTGGCCAAGTGGAAAACATTTTCCAGCCTATCCCCCGCTCCCGCTACCACTCCCACTCCGACTTTACACTGGCCCATTAGACGAGCAAATTGTTGGTAAAACAAGCCCGCAAACACCTTAAAATTGATCCAAAAGGAAATGAAATCAGGGAAAAAGTATACGGTACACGGTACCGAAGCATGGATCGATTAGTTGTCTATAATTTTTCCATTCAGTGAGTAATAAAGTGCCAAGAAGGAGAAAGGAAATGGTGAAAGAAAAAGCGTAAAAGAATAGCATAAAAAAGATAAACTGAATCGGGAAATGTACGTCTACGAAGCGACACCTTATTGATAAGTTCTCTATAATTTTTACATTTATTTTGATAGTTTTAGAAATGATGAAATGTCAAAGAAAAATCTCTCTGCTTATCACTGAACAAAACTTTTAATTATTTGAGATATAATCAGAAAGTTCAGTTCAGTTTGCCGAGTACTCGGGGCTCCATTGAGACAAAGATAATTTCAGTTTTATCCTGACAGAAGTCAGCTTTGAACCTGAACCAACTCCAACCAACTCCCAGGCATTTGTCCCGCTGAGGAGCTAAGAGCCTGAGAGCTGAGACTCACTTGACTGCGACTGACTCGAAAGCCTAGTCCCCGAAACTCCACAAAGCCTCTGCTCCTCCACTCTCTCTCTTTGTCGCTCTATCTCTCTCACTCTCTCTCTCTCCGGAGTGACGAGTGGCCTCGAGTGCGTCGAGTCTGGGAGATTGGAAGACTGGGTATTTTCGCCCCATGTTTCACTTTGAGCCCGATACTTTGTTTAAGTTTTTCTTTTCCAACCCCCAACGGCAGGAGCAACGCCCATGCACCACCATCCGTACACCCCGTTGCCGTTGCTCCGTGTGGAGTCTGTGTATGCAGACAGGACGGACAGGGGGGAGACAGACACCGGATTGCTTCCAATTCGTCGCGCAGTCGGCGGTGCAAAGTATTTGCCAAAGGCATCGTGAGTGCTAGGGATTAGTTGCCCCAGCCCCCAGCACCCAGTACCCAGCTCCAGCTCTAGCCCCCAGTTCCCACTTGTTCAGCCACTCCAGGGATAGGATAGGATTTTTTCCTCCTTTTTTTGCACACAACCTTGGGCTGATCTTCCCCTCCAACGTTGAGGTCTTTAAAGATGCGCTCTCGGTTGGGGGATGGGCGCTAAAAATTAGTTAATACCGGAAGTCATCGCACTGTTCCATGCATCCGCCTCAAGTCCTGATTCGGTTTCTCCGTGTTCCGTGCCTCAGATTCTGCGCAGTGGAGTGGAAATTTTTGTGAAACTGTTGCCTTGTCTGACTGTCTGGCTGCGGTTTTGGCAAACGGTTTGGATCGCCAGGGAAGGGCGTACTGTGGGTGGAACAGAAGTCATAATTTATAATTTATTGGCTAGCGTGTGCGTTTATGTGCGTTTTATGGGCGCTAATTAGCTTGGCCTTAGATGGCTGAAGATTTTCCCTGTGGCTGACAATGAAAAACGAGCATCAGGAAAAAGAGGTGACTGCAGGAGACTTCGATCTCTGAAAGAGCTGATTAAAAGTAGCAAATAAACTCACTTTGAACTGTGCCACATGCTCTGTTCCACACACATCTCTTATTTAAAGGAAACCTAAAAACTGCTAGAAACCAAATTCCAGCTCCAGCTTTGCTTTGAACAAAATAAAATGAAAAAAAGGAAAAATAAGTACTCAATATTCATAAAATGTCCAATAGGACATCTTGAAATTAATGCGCTGGCCATAAGAATGAAACTGGAACAGGAAGTGGGCCGCCCCCAAACCGGAGGGGCTCGGCACTCGGGCTCTCGCCACTTTCCAATTTTCATTAAAATAACAGAGCTGCTGCCCGCCAACCCCAGATCCAAGGATTGGGGAAAGCCAGAGCCACCCCCAGATGAACATTTTTTGGGGTAAGAGGATGAGGATGTGGAACCATCGTCGTCGTCGTTTCTACGTGATTGCTGGGCGATGGATGTCTGCCTGCTCCGTGCCCAGTCCCCAGTCCGCAGTTTCATGTCCCATACCGCCCTCGAGGCCCCTTCGTTTCATTCGTTAGTTCAACGCACACTCTCGGGAGTATGATGAAATTAAATTGGGGAAACTTTGCCAGTCGTCGTCGGTCGTCGGTCGTCTGTCGTCGTGGCTGGTCCTGGTCCTGGTCTCTGCTTCTGCTACTGATGATGATGATGGCTGCCATCAACAGAGTCAGCCACATCTACATCCACAGAGCTTCCAGCAGCAGAGCTAGGTCTGTGTCCTTCTGTTTTTGGGCTGGCTTAAATCCTCCTCCTGTTCGGCTGCCATTTTTTATATACAAACATACAATATATATGTACATCATGCATATATATATATATATATATATATATATATATATATGTGTATATATTTTGCTGTTCCTGGAACATTTTCACTGCAAACGAAAGCGAATGTAGATTTTTTTTTGCTGGCTTGTTTAAAAATTTAAACTTGTCGTTTGTCGGGTTTTTTGGGATGCTTTGGGGTTTGGTTTGAGATGTTCGCTTTTTTTTGCTTGTTTTAAGCTTTTTACCTGGACATTCTCCGGCTCCTCTCCTCTGGCTCCATCTCTTTCTCCTTCATCTTGTTGGAGGAAAAATTTAATCAGTTGCCAAAGTTTTGCAATTTTAATTAAATTCTCCAAATTGGTTTTGACTCTGCTCTGCGCTAAAGTTTTCCCAGTTTTCATTGTCGTGTTCTCTCGCTCTGTCTCTCTTTGCCCTGTCGCTTTTCATTCTGAGGAACCGCTGTGTGGGTCCCTGGAGGATGGGGTCGGTCTCCGTCTCCGTCGTCCCTGTCATTGGTTCTGGTTTAGAGGTTATCCAAATTGGCAACTTTGTAGGTAGACGAGTAAAGTTTTAATTGTTTAAGACATGCAGTAACAGTGCAGTACACTCTTAAAAATCAATGGTTATTTGAGGAAAAGTAAAAGTGTGCGAAATTCACATCACAAATTTTTTGAATCAAATTTGAAAATGCTACACATTATATTCCAATTATTTTTTAATTATACAAAGCAAAAACTTATTTGAAATATGTTTTAAAAACTCTACACTTTTTTCCATAAGCTTCAAGATCCGGAAAACTTTAGGGAATAAACATACAATAAATTCTGTCAGTGTAAAGAATTCTGTAAAGTAATGATATAAAAAAAAGTTTTTTGCTCATTTAATGTCGCCATTTTTGCTGGATCCATAGACATAAACTATAGTGCTGTCGCCTGCAGTGGACTTCACCTAGACACCAGTACCCTCCGCCGCTCCTCAGATTCGCTGGAGCTATGGCTGATGGGGAAACAAAAACAAAAACATGAAGCAGCAGCAGCAGAAGCAGAAGAAGCACAAAAACGCCATTTAGCGCACAGGAAACAGTTTTAAAAGCGCGACAGACTCGACGGATCGGACCGTCAGGCGACAATGTTGATGGCGACGTCGCGTCTCGAAAGGAGGAACCACCGGGAGAGGAACCGAAGAACCACCGAAGTGCTCGATGGGAGTGGGAGTGGGTCCGAGTCTGGGCAAACGCAATTGCGTTTAATTGCAAGAAAAAAAAGGAAAAAAATAAAAGAAAATTATAAAAGGGAATACAACTACTGCAGAAATGAGGCAAAAGTCTGTTGGGCTGCACAAATTACGGAGTAGGACAACTTGTATTTTTTGTCTTTTGGCAAATTACCAAATGGCCTCGCCTCGTGGTTCCCATTCTGATGGCGAGTACTGCTCGACAGACTGTTTGAATTCGGGCCCCGTTGAATTGAAAAGAAAACCTTTTTGGTCGCCTCACTGAACAAAGCAGATCGAAATCGACACGAAACGGATCGCATCTCATAGGTCCATCTTAATTGCGCGACAACAACAAATGAGCGGTTGGCTGGCGCTAGAGATGGCAGCGTACGCCCCAAGCTTTTACGCGAATTTAACGATAGTTGAAAATTTTATTGGAAATGACATAGAGAATAGTTACCATTCTATATAAAATTAATGGGGGGATATAGAACAGCTATTAATGAATCTATCCTGATAGATATTTGATTTCTTTAAGCTTTCACGCGAATTTAACGATTGTTGAAACATACGAGCAAATTTAAGTGGAAATGGTAATAAATAAAAAAAAAATTATAAAATAAATCAGTGAATTTAGAATAGCCGGAAATCAATCTGATCTAATTTATTATAATTTATTCCTTAATTTTCTTTTTATTTAAATTTAAATTTGTAATCAACACAAATTTTTTTTATTATATTTTTGATGTATTTTAAATGTTTATTTTTAATTGATTATCAAATAATACTACGTGTATTCCGATATTTTCGTTATAAATACTTTTTGCAAGTAAAAATCTCCTAATGAAGGCGAAAAAGTGCACCCAGTAGTATGATCCCTGTATGGCAGGGACCTCACGGGCACATCCAAATTGAAAAAATGTTAAATCAATCGCAGAGGCAGATTTAAGCAGACTAACAGACAGACGGATGGACAGCCTCTTATCAGTTGGTCTGTTGCCTGAATGGGTGTGGATGGACGTTGCCAGGGACAGGGTGGGTGGCCAGGAGGAGGGAGTGTGGGTCAGCGGTACGGAAGCGCGAAGATTAGTTGATTGCATCAATATGCTAGCCGTCCGTTCGGCCGATATTCACCCTCACATTGCTTCCAACGAGGAGAGAAGATACGTCTCTCGTCGTCTCGTTGCCCCGTTATCTCATCGTTCATGCGAATCCGAAATTAAATTATCTCCCAAACTGCGAAAGCAGACGTCGAAGTGGTGGTGGGGGAGGGGGAGTACACAACCCTTGTTTCAAAAGTCCTTCCCCACTGCTCTCGGCACTGACTGCTTTTATTCCAATCAGATTGTTTCCGTGGCCCTGTCTCTCTGTCTCCCTCGCTCTCTCCATATATATATATATATCTTGCCACGACTGTGTGTGTGCCACAAATAGGCTTTTTACTTTGTCGCATTGCCCTGCCGCTCATCGTAGAGCCCCGTAGATTGAATTCGAATTAATGCCTTTGACCCGCCCCGCAGACCAACCTCATTACCATCGCCATCACCCCCTCATCGACATCGTCAGCATCATCATCATCCTCATCAGGAGCAGGAGCCGGAGCCGGAGCAGCTACAACATCATCCACACGTTTCGATTTGTGTCCTCGTGCTGCTCGTGCTCGTCCTCGTCCTTCTTCCCCGTCTTTTGCGGCGCGTGTTCGTACGCCTGATTAACATATGTCAACAGTATTATATAAAGTGGTATTTTTGGGCCTCATTTCTGGGGAATTGGAATTCGGTCCCGGCTCCGGATTTGGGATTCGGGACTCCAGGACTCTACTGCCTCGGACCTGCTTACGAAAGCGGCACATGTTGCTTACCAAATTCAATTATGGCCCAGCATTTGGTTATTTTTGTAAGAAATTAACTTGTAGATTAGGGCAAAATGGGGGGAAGTACTTTCCACTACTTCAAGGGGAAAGAGTTGTATGTCCATTTACATCTTAGGGTTGAAATCTAGAGACTTATTGACCGAAATTTGACTACGATTAAAGCTTGGTTTATTGATTTTGAAAGTAATTAAGGATTTGCTATGAATCCAAATTAATTTCGGTCTTAATTTGCTAGATTTTTAGGATAATTTTAGTATTTAAAACCATTGAACCAGGCTGTTTTGCAGTCCACACTTTTGTAGAAGTACAATTATTTTTAGAAGTATTAATTATTTTTGTATATATCAACTTTTGTATTCATTTATATTAAATTTTTATTTTTTAATTACTTAATTATTCCATTTTCAAATTCCAATTAAGACTTAATAAAATAAATAAAAAAATAACTAAAAATATAAATCATATAAAAAACATTAGGTAATGAAAAATAAATATAACCTTTGTTATGTATGTGCATTCATTTTAGATAGTATTCGATTTTATTATTATTAATTTTACTCCTAATAGTTTTTTATTTATTTTTTATTCAATTTTATTTTTATTTATTTTATTTTAATTTCAAATTTAAGTAAGTAGATATTTGCTATCAACTTTAAGTTCATTTCGGTTTAAAGTTTCATAGCAAAGTTTCGTATGAAAGCCGAAAAAGGCATTTATGAAATCCTAATATCAATACATAGTCTCCCTTCGTGAATGGAGGAGCCCTTGCACTTGAAATAGCCATCGCTTCGTCCTTTCGCGAATCTCTGTGCTCAGTGCTTTGCTGGCGGTTGGTCAACCACCAACCACCACCACTCCAACCAACCCACAAAATGCAAATGAACAGCCATGCCGGCCCATGGCCTCCACTCGAATGGATTTTCATCAAAAAAATACATAGGAACCACCAATAACCAACCCCAGGAGCAGGGACGAGGAGTCGTAGTCTCGACTGCAATAAATCAGTGCTCCAATAATTGAGTGGAGAAAAAGGATTGGCCTGGGTTTGGTTGGGTTGGTGGGGGTTGTGAATGGCCAAATGGTAAAATGGGGGTGCATGCAAAGGACCAACAAGTGTAGTAGCAGTAGGAGGTGATGGTCTCTCGTCTCTCGTCTGCTTGGCCGTCTGGTCATTCCAGCCAGACACTCGACATGGCTGGCAGCACCAGCGACTGCTACTCCTGGTTCAATGAGTCCTGTTTCGCCCGCGCTGTTTTTAATTAGGCGCATAATTTATGAAATATTT
Organism: Drosophila miranda; assembly: GCF_003369915.1. NCBI lineage: Eukaryota > Metazoa > Arthropoda > Insecta > Diptera > Drosophilidae > Drosophila > Drosophila miranda. The sequence continues at coordinate 8,827,943 of NC_046677.1, read as the reverse complement.
TCACGTGATATTCAAGTGGTTTTGGCTGGCTGGCAAAAGGCCTCTGCTTCTAAACGAAAAATTGGCCATAGGCACCACCAAAAACCAGAATTGTGTTCACCCACATTTCCATTGCATTTGGAACAATGATGAGCTGCGGCTGTTGGTCCTTCCTACTCCTTAAAAGTGAGTGCTACACCCGTGTGCACTCGAGTGCCAGCCAGCCAAAGGGTTCATCATCAGCATCAAGCTCTGTAGCAGAGGTATTTCTTCGTTGACGGGTTTTTGTCTCAGGAAAAAGAGAGCGTAAAGAAGAAGCAACAACCAGTGCAGTCAGCCAACCATCCATCCAACCATCCTTCGAACCATCCATCTATCCAGGCACATCCTTCAACCCAGGCCGCACTTGAAATATTTGTGGTTGTTGTTTGATTGAAGCAGTTCAAGCCGTTTGCAACGGAAGTGTGTTTGATTAAACGCAGAAGGACACAACACGAGAGCGAAGCAAAGGCACACAAGTGGCTCGAATACTCGTAGAATGGTGGGAACAGGTCGAGAGGGTCCTCCGTAAACTCCAGGTAAAATACGAGTACGAGAATTTCAAGATTCGAATCAGCATAGCATTTGTTTAGGGTTAGTCCTTGGGGGGAAGCCTTCTAAAGGGGGAAGATCTTCGGTTTTTTAAAAAGATTCTGAAGTATAGTTTACAAAATTGCGTGTACTCGTATTAGGTGTCAAGAAGGCAAAAAACCATTTTCCTGGACTATTTGAAAAATGATTTGTATTAAACAAATTAAAAATAAAAGATTTTTTTTTGTATTTTAATAGTAAAAACTAATTTTTTTCATTTTAAATAAAATTATAATCATTGTCAGGTACCATTCCATCTTTCGCTCTTTATTTATTCAAGGTTCGGTTCCCGTAACCATGTTCCCAAGCCTTTTTTCAACCCACACCCAGACCATTAATAAAAGGGGGCATGGGGGCTGCCTTTAATGGGATATCGATTTGTTGTTTATGGCCAGTACGGCATGGCCCATCGTGATTGTTTCTCTGGCCACCTTATGGCCGCTCTTTGGCTGCTGTCTCTTTTTCACCCAATGGGGAGTGCAATCTGGGAGTGGGAGTAGGAGTGGCAATGTGTACGTGTTTGTGTTTGTGTGTTGGTGCTGTGACATTGTTGCCACTTAATCCGTTTATCTAACTTCGTACACCGTTGGACCCGTTGATACCCCAAAAAACTTGCTTGCTGAAAGCGTGGTTTAACATCCCATGCCATCCCATCCCAGAATCACATTTTTTTCTGCTCAAGACTTGTAGGGGGGTTATCGCCACTTGAAAATTTGAAATCCATTCGACCGTAGAGTGGAGCTGCATGCCACACCATCCTACTCCTTCTCTTCCTCCTCTGGGAGAGAGCTTCTCCCAGTCGTCGGGACACTTTGACTTTGCCCCACGCTACGGCCAAGAGTCGACATCCATTAGCAATCGCAGTCATACAGACTTCCGCATCATACTTTAAACTTCCGCATATTTTATGCTATTCTCTCTCTCTTTTTCACTCTCTTGCTCTCTCACTCTTGCTTGCTGTGTGTACAAAATGGCGGACGCACGCAACAGAATTCCATTCCACATTGAGGTCCATGTTTTGGCCATGCGCGAGCCTCAACTCGACCTTCCTTCAGCCCCGCGCAAAACGATGTCTAGGGCAAAAGTCGGCAGAAGGAGTTACCGATTCGAATCTTTTTGTTGCAAATACTTTAGCTTCTGGATGATGGCCTTCGCTAGCCACTTTTGGTGGCATGCAACATTATTTAGAGTGTTGACGGGTTTTATAAGGAATTAAACTTTTTGTCGTTTTCAAGCTGAGAGGGGAGTATTGGAAGATGCGATAGAAGTTGGCTTCCCTTTAATTTTAAAATGTTGAATTTTTATAAAAAATATAAGTATTTAATTCAACTTTAAACTTGTAGAATAATTTTATTAAAAATCGATTAACAACCGACTTCTCTTTTATATCAAGAAAACTATTTCTCATGGCTCTTTTTCTCACAGAGTAGCTTAGCAAAATAATGTGAGAATTCTTTATAAAAACTATTATAATTAAATAAAAGTTTAATTCCATTTTAAATATATACAGTAAATTTATTAAAAATCGAGTTATAAACAACATTTCTCTTGTCTCTTTCTCTATATTCCTCACAGAGTAGCTAAGCAGCTAAGCAGTTCTCACCCTATAACTAATTATATTGAAATGAATTAATTATTATAAATAGATTATATACATTATTAAAAAAACAATACATAAATAAAAGAACAAATAAATAAATAAATAATAAGAAAATATTGAATTCCATCTTACATTGACAATTTCCTTTAATCAAACATGGAATAATAAAGTACATCAAGTCCCTTAGACATTAAGAAAACCCCTACCTGAGACTCCTCCTTTGTACTATATACATATATCTCTCTTCGCCATCCCATGCAAAAAGGTCAAGTTTAAGCGACAAATTTGTTGTGAAGGAATCCCCCGAGCGAGAGTCGAACAAACAGTGGCCCTCGCCTGAAGCCACTTGTTTTTAGCCCGGTAAGAAATCAGCGACAAAATATGACAAATTCGGGGCCAAGAACAAACAGGAAACCGTGCGCCAAAGCACCGAAGAACAGTCGAAACAAAATGCTTCTTGAGAACGGAGGAGGTGGATGGGCCGCCTCAGGAAGCACCTTTGCTGGAAGTGGAAGGAGGGGTGTCCGCGGGGTGTGCGTTCAAATGCAAATCCTTGGCAAACCTGGGGAAAAGTTTTTACAAGTTATGTACCGGGTACCACCCTCAACTTTTGCTACCTTTGCCAGCCATAAATCATGGCCCAGCCACCACAGAACAAGACTTTTGTAGGCTGGAGGTGTACGATTCACGGATTCACGGATTCTTTTGGGCTTTGTTTTGTTGAGGACAGCATTTCCTGAATTTACCTTCGGTCTTGTCCTCTCTTTCTTTGCTTTATACCTTTCTCTTTTTAGCTCTCCCTCTCTCTTTCTCTCTGTCTTGGTATCTGTCTATCTATATATCTGTAGGTCTCTCTCTCGCTGGGCTACGCTTTCTGTGTTTGTTTCGAGAAGCGTCGCAAAAACATAAATCCAAACGCCAAGACAAATTTCGCAGATCCGCCGTTGGCTCTTGTGTGTGGGGGGGCTTCGAAGGCAGAGGATAAACTTTCGCTCCAAGTTTTTTCTCCTCCTGTTACTCCACGTGATTTATGCCTGGCACGCCATTGGGCTACAACTTTTTCGAGCTGCGCGAAAAATTATTTGCCCCGGCACAAAGTATCCCCCATCCTTCCGCACACCCATATCCCACACCATGTTGGCTTTAATGCCACCCGTTGTTCTAAGCCATTTGCGTGGATTGCCTGCAATTTGCTGCCCAGATTTCCCAAGATGTTGTACGGGGAACCCAGCCGGTGGCATGGGTTGTGTGGAGGAGGGTTCATCCTTCGCCAAGTCGTGTGTCTGTCTCAAAATTATGTTTGTGCAAAAGATTTGCTGTAGTCCTCTCTGTTGCCTCTCATGCCGGAAGAGATTTCTTGGCTCTTGAGATTTTATATGTCCGCCTTTGGTCTTTGGGTCTCTGGTCTTTTGGTCTTGGTCCTGATCCCGCTGGGAGGACTACGAAAATTGCGTTTAAATTAATTGCAAATGGCTCATGATTAAGGGGAAGTAATAAATGGCTAATTGTTCATGATTTAATGATTTCGGTCTTTCGGTAGTACTTTATCTTCGTCAGTTTATTGAAGGTCCTTATGGGGGATGATACAAATGTATGTGCATGTGTTTTGAGGGAGTGAAGTGGATGGATAGATAGAGGGAAAACTAAAAAAAATTTATAAATATATAACAGTAATAAATAATATAGAATTATTTATTTAAATAAATAATAACATAAATATATAAAGTAATAGTAAAATAAATAATAACACATAAAATATCTTGAAAGAACATATCTGAACTGAAAATAATAAAACAATATATAACAATTTAAAAAATAATACGGTAAAACGATAATAATAAATAAAAGAATATTTCTGTAATATAACTCGTAAATATTTTTTAATATTATTATTTTGTTTTTTTTTTTAAATATAATATTATAATATACTTTATTTATTTATATTCTTGTTACTTATATACATTTATTTATTTTTTTTTTTACTTTTCGCCAATATTTCCACTGCTAAGTTTATCAAAGACTATAGGCCGCTATCAGACAAGTATCTTAATGATGAAAAAATGGATCAATCACAAAAATTCTCATATGCAAATGAGTCAAAGATTCTAGATATTTAATCTGTACCATGTCGAAAAGTCTTGGCTTTAAAGTATTCATGCCTCATGGGCATCATTTGATATCAATAGGGGTTCGGATCCCTGCTTGCTCTTGAGAACCTCTCAGAGACCCTTAAAAAATCTCTTGCACTCAGAATGGCTCAGAATTGTCGCCTGTAATGACAAATGTAACCCTACTTAAAATAATTACTTCGCCTTAATTGCGCTGTCAGTTGGTGTCTACTTAGGGAAATATTATCCCGCATAGACACACAAATACTACGCCTAGCGAAAGGGTGTGAAAGGAGTCGAGGCGGCCCTCAGCTAAGATGAGTGTGCTGCTCGGCATATGTCAATTAAGTTATAATTCTGTTCGGCATGCTGAGTCTCAACGAGTCGGGGAGTCGGGACGACTGTCAATTAAGCCATTCGACGTTGCCTTACTGACTTCCTTAAAGTCTCCTGCCCGGGGAAAACGGGAACACGGGAACTGGCTTTAAGACGATGACAGAGGAACAACGACCACATCAAGTTGTCAACAAACAACCCCCGGAAACCCACCAACTGACAGAATGAGAGATTTCGGGAGTGGTAGTAGAGTAGAGTCCTAGAGGATTCCTTCCTCACAATTATCAGCGATAATTATGCAATATTTTTACACAGGCAGCGGATCCGCTGAGATGCTGAGAATACGCACACAATACGTGTACACATGGAAATTCCCATACCCTTCCAATCCCTTCCCCAAAATTCGTACCGATTCATAGTTCTCATTTCCCAATTGCCTAATTTTCCCATGCAACATGCATGGCGTCTGATTGATTGGAAAAGCCATTGAGCATCCACAGTCTGAGATGGAGAGAGAGTGCGGCGTTCGTTAAGTCCTGCATTGGGTCAAAGGGTATGAGGGGGTAGATGCGACTTTAGCGACTTTAATATGATATTTTTCAGAGGAAAATATCATTAAAAGAAAAATCTGAAAAAGTAAGGAAATCAATGAGCATACAAATTAAACTATTAAATGATAGAAAAAACTGATGTAAACAGATATAGGTAACCAGCAATAAAATTAAAAACTAAACTTTATTTTAATACATGCTTTTAATTTTTAATAATTAACAATCAATTTAATATCATTAAGTAACCTCTCAAACACTTCTGGAAATTGAATCTATTGAATATTTTCTATGTCTTGCGATGGGTACCAAAATATCGAGCCTATTGGACGTACGTAGGAACCATTCTTGTTTTAATTAGACGCCGCGTTGAGTCGTATCGAATCGAGCTTGTTAATTGGCTCGAATACCAGACTTGGCTTTAAATTCCCGCTCGTTGTGGATGGCTGGCTGCTGTTCTTTTTCCCCTTCTTTTCATTTTAGTTTTTTTTTAGTGCTTCGCTTGGTTGGGGCTGGGTGCGCGCCAATTTGCGTCCTGGTCTCTCCTCCGACTCAATGGCGTGTTAAGTCAGTCAATAGGCGCCGCCGCCAATCAGTGCTTCAACTTGCGAAGGACCCAAAGGATGCTGCTGCCTACCCCACAAAACCCATACTAACGGCGGCACACACACACAAACTGAGAGACTGGGAGACTGAGGCATACCCTGGCGCGCGTTCTTAATAGAAAAGCGCTTTTTCAATTATGCTAGCCAACTCCTTTGCTGCCTGTTCCTGCTCCTGCCTGATTCTGCCTCTTGCCCTTCTCCTGGCAGCCTTCCTACCTGGCTGCATGTTGTGTACCTTTTAATTTACTATTTTTGCTTCATCTTTGGGCCAGGTCTCGGTCTCGTTCTCGGACCAGAGAGGGTCTCGGTCTCTCGGCAGACCATAGTTGTGTAGCAGCTTCCTGCTGTTAGTATCCAATTAAAATCGAAAATTAAATGTCAGAAAAGGGCCAGCACTCGCCCAGGTGCTTTCTTTGGAGCCTGGGTACGCTAAGACGCTTACTTATTGAATATTTTGCAGCACATTTTCAGGGCCTGCGGCCAGAAAAACCTAATTGCCTTGACCGTACGTAAACAGACTGCTGGGCCGAGCAGAGTACAACCCATTCGGAAGAACATGAACTCAAAAATGCATGAGTCCACAACAGCAGCAGCCGCACAACAAATAGACAAACATAATCAAAAGTACTACCGGAACAAGTGCGGCAAGTACGCGTACGAAACCACTTGAAAATCACGCCCAATTTGACATGCGCCTAGAGTAAACATCCATTCCATGCCATCCTCCGAGGGGTACGTACGGAAAAATCCGTGTATAAATTCCGTGAATAATTGATGACCCACCCGATGGGCGTTGCGCAATGTAAACTTAGTCATTAATGGCCTCGGGGTCCTTAATACATGTATTACTCGCATACTCGAACATTGTATACATTGTACCTATACTTTGCACAGCCTCAACCTCAACCTCAGCCTTATACGAGTATGTACCTATACTTATCGCCATCCCTATCCCCAGCCTCATCACCATCCTTCTTCTCCTTATCCTTGACGTGTGTCGCAATATTTTCTTTGTGCATTTTAAATGGTTTGTTTGTTTTGGTTTATTGGACGACGGGTTAGTCAAGAGAAGGAAATGTTTAAGGCGGAGCTATTCGAGGAAAGGAAGGGGTTCAAATGTAGCTTAATATACTAGATTACATACTGCCGTCTTTCGTTGGGTGCTGGATAGCGATGGTTAGAATATCTGAAAGTGTGTAGAACGAATTTGGAACTCTAAATATACTTCTGAAACAATTTGTCTTTCACTTCATTCAAAGAATAACATTTAAATTAAATAAACAAATAATATTTAAATAATTTAATAAGAAAATATATATTTGTATATATTTATTACATAATTATTTTATTTATAACATAAATAAAAGTACTTAAAACTAAAAATAATACATTATATTAACACTTTTACATTAAATAGCTTTAAATTTATTCATTTTAAAATTGGATTATAGTTACTTGAAGAATCTTTAATTTCCATATAGAATATCCTTCACTCCTCCTGGGACTAGGGGGGATTTTCGAAACTGTTTCGCTCATTATGCAGTGTTTGTTAATAATCATGGGGAGGATGAAGCCCATAAACTAATGTGACTAATGCCAGCCGATGGATGTTCAACGAATTATGTAGGAGAATTATTCAAGCATTAATACGAAAGCTGCCAAAGCCGAGATGGATGACTTGGATGGACAGGACGGATGGATGGATGGATAGAGGGTTTGGTTAGATTGGTTGTCAGTCGGGGTCTCATATAAAATTTTAATGCTTGGGAATACTTTAATATGACGCTCATGCCTCTTCCTCCTACTGCTTCTGGGTACTTTGCTCTCTTTTTTTTACTCTGATATTTTTAATAACACGAAGGCACGCCACGTAGATAAGCAGCGTGGAGCAGCGCGGAGGCTCGCATGACACAAAATGATAAACAAGAAATGTAAAAACAGGAGATTTATTACGCAGGCAGTGGCGACGTTCGTGAGATGCTGATGATGGACCATAAAATAAAACCAGCAAAAAAACAAAAATGCAAAGTAAAACGCCAACACGAAAAAGTGTATATACATATAAATAGTATATATATATGTATTATATATACCCAATCCGATCTCGGGAACCAAATCCGGACCCTGACAACCCAACAGCAACGACGAGTAACTGCTGCGTGCCACAAAAGCCATCAATCATTTTGCAGGCAAGCGAAAGGGGCAAGCGGTGGATTCGGGAGTGAGTTTTTGAGAGAGTGGAGACAGAAGCAGCTTCCCCCACCCTCCCCCTCCCCACACACCACTTTCGGGGGAGTTGCTTGTAGCACGGATGGTTGGCCGCCCTACCCTCATAGTCGTATTAGAATAATCAGGCAACGTCATCAGCATGGAAGCCGCTGCCACTGCCGCCGCTGCCTTGCGGCTCATGATTATTAAATATGGCAAATCCCGGGATCCCAGAGAGCGGAGCTAATCGATTTATTATGCTAACCAGGCGATGCAGCAAAGTGTGGAAAAGCTTGGGAAAAGGAGCAAAATTTGAGAGTGGAGAAAAGCCTGGGATGTGTAAGTGTGCACGAATATGTCTGAGTGGAGGACTAGCCATCAAGCAAATGAAGCGTGGTGCTGTCATCTAGGGTTTGGCTTGGACATTTCGTCTGAGTTTGAGCTGGAATTTTTATAAATAATTGAATTAACTTGAAGCTAAGGAAAATGCAGGAGGAAAAATAACTTTAATTGAACTTAAAAACTAACCTTCTGCTTTTAAGAAAGTAGGAACAAATTTTAATTACACTCGTAAGCAAGAAGTTAAAAGAAAATTGTGAACTATTTATATATTTAACAATCATTATTTATTTATGTGTATTTTTATATATTTCTTTATCTTTATTATATGTTTATTATATTATTATTATACAAGTATAATAGAAAAAAAATACAAAAACTTTAAGCTTGGATTCTAAAGTTCTAAATTTTTTTGTCCGAAGTTCCTCCTGTAATTACCATCTAATGACGTGGAGATTACATGGGGATTTCTGTTCCAACTTTTTTTCAAAAAGCCACATGATTTATGGGATTATATATTTTTCTTGGGCTAATTAAATGCAGACAGTATTGAAATATCTGAAATGGGAAGACCGACCGAGTGAATCCCTCCGTCCGCACTTTAAATTTCAACTCATTTGCCAAGGCAACACCATTAACCGACAGCCGACACCCGGAACTGCGGAAAGCAGACAGAACTGCTGGATGGCTTCAGGGCGATGCTACTGCTGATGCTGATGGCAAGGATGAGGATGAGGACGACACACAGCGTGTGGCAACGTGGCCGGACACGTGCCGCTAACTTGGGCAAGCGTGTGCAGCATCAACAACGATGGATGATGATGCCGATGACAGCCAGAGGCGGTGGAGTAGGGCCACAAGTGTGAGGGCTTGTGGTCAGCCAATAGACCGCCCAGCTGGCCACGCCCTGTTGCACCCCCTGTCCGCCATTCTGCCACGGAATGGACGGAGCGGCAGCCAGGGCGATGCCGCCTGCGCAATAACTTTTGACATTAATGACCAAGACAGGAGCACAGCAGCAGAGTCCATCACTTGCGAGCCATTTGTATCTTTCATTCTGCATTCGCTTTGACAAGCTACAAATTTTGTATCTTTCCATCTGTGTATCTTGTCACGTTGCTTGTGCTGCCGTCTCTCTGGTTACTCTGGTTGATGTGTTTATCTAAACTTTGCGCTAGAATGCTCGTCACTCGTCAGTCGACAACTTTTTGTATATCATCTCTCGCTTCATCGCTCCATCTTCCATTGGACTTTCGTATCTGCTGTGCAAGTTGTATCTACATCTCATCACGCTCCTCTGGTTTGCCACTTAAATGCGATTCCCTCTCTCTGACTGCTCTCTCAAGGCTCCTCAAATATTGTCTACTATTAATAATAATAATAATACATAATAATATTTCTGTGCCTCTCACGCTTCAGTGGACTTTAGTTCCGGTTTTGGAGCTAATGCAAATTCCCACAAATTTATGCCTCAGAACGATTTAATGTGATGGCTACAGTTTGTTGTCTTTGAATGTATCAAATTATGTATCTATGTTATGTATCTGTAAGTGTTTCAATGTGTTTATGTGTGTGAGCTTAAATGATGGATTGAAAGGTGTCCTATTGTCCAGTTTTTGAGAGATAAATAATTGGGAAAGGTCATGACATTGCGGGAATATTAATTAGGAATCAAAATAAGCAAAGTCGCATACGATGCTTACATAATTATCTAGATATTAAAATTGTAGACCAAACTTTTATTTAATTTTAAAAAATACATCACATGCGAATAGAGACCCAGAAGGAGCGCTGGAGAGTGCTAGTGGGGTCCAAAGGCATGCAAAATTCCATTTTTTACTGCTTTGCTACTCTGTGAAAGAGGCAAAGTAGAGACACAGCTAGAGAGTGCACGACAGGGGATCCCTTTCGATCAACTTTACCTAAGAATTTATTTATTTAATTATTTCATGCCAGATTTAAATAATTATTGCCTAAATTTAATTTAAAACTTGTATAGGTTTATTTTTTTTTTAAATTTAATTATTGTTTTATTATTTATTTATTTATTTATTATTTATCTATTGTCTTAATATACGCTGTAATCTTCAGGTAAATAGATATGTTGAGTGGAAGCTCCCTCATCTATTCCATATATGTACTCTTACGATCCAAGAATCGCTTGGAGCTTTGAGTGTCAGACTATCACACACTTTCTCCCAGCCCCATGCTCCATGCACTGCCAATACTGAAGGTTCTCGTCATCTTCCATATGCCATTGTCCAAGTGGGTGGCTTGGGGGATGGAAAACTTGAAATTAAATTTGCTGCTGACACCAATTTTCAGAAACAGCTTTTCCGCAACTTGACATGTTCCTAATTGATTTTCTTTTTTCTTTCTTTTTTTGCTTTTTGGCAATTTAATATTGCAAAGCAACCTTTAGCTCCGCATCGGGCTCCGATGGGCGATGGCTTCAACGTTGGGCCCAGTGTGGCAAGATGCAAGGGTCCCACACAAATCCTTTTCATCACATGTTCCTTGGTTGGCCATTGCCAAAAAAAAGGAAAATAGCCCCGGAGTGTGGTGAAGGTGCAGAACTCGTTCTACCTTTGGTTTGTTCTTTCCAATGCCCATGCCCTTCCCAGGCTTTTCATCACAATTTTCCTCGTCTCGTTTTTTATGCGCCACATGTGCCAAAAGCTTTCATAAAGCAAACACACACAGGTACAAGTACAGGTACAGGTAAAGGTGTGTGTGTGTGTACATATATTATATATCCATGTTCATCCCTCTGAACCACTCGACCATTGGGGAGCTGCATTGGTTATGGGAATTTTTGATTGACATCGGGTTCGCTTCCAAAAAGTAAGCTTTGGAGCGCGTTAACTACACTGAAGCTGAACCTGAAGCCAGAGCCGTAGTCGGAGTCGGAGTCGGTTCTGGAGCTGGAACAGAAGCTGTGGAGCCCAAAGCCAAAGCTGAGGATGGGGATGGGGATGGGGGCTAGGACTCTCCACGGTACCGCCTGGGGCGGCTCTGATGCAATATTGACAGGCAGCACACACATACAGGCAATGGAATGAGGAGCGACTGGAGCCGGAGCCATCGTCGCCATATTGCCAGCTGCTGCTGTAGGTGCTGCTTCCACCAAGGCACAGTGGTACCAGAATGAGAGTTTTTTAAATAGATTTGTAGAGTATACTTGGGAGTAAAATATACGAGGATGTGGATCAATAATTCTAAAATTCTATTTAAAAGGCGACCCATATTGAATCTAAGCATAAAACACTTTAAAAGAAATTTAAAATACTATAATAATACCAAAATATTTTTAAAATTAATTTTTATTAAATATGAAAAATGTTTGTTTGTATTAATTAAATTTTTTTTTTTATAAAGCTTTTTTTATTGAGTTTAAGTATCTTTATAATGTCACTTTTTCATCCCTTTTTACAATTTCCATAATTGTAATTTAAACTTCAGGGACTTTTTCTTTTAATCTGAGGCCACAAACTCCTTTCTATAGTTCTAATACTCGATTTCCCTTCCAATTCCCACCCAGATTTTCGTATCACTGTGCGCCACGTTGCCTTCTTCTGCTCCGACATTTTGTGAAGCATAAATGAAAAAGTTTTTCGGTTAGCACTCAGCGCGTACCCAATTTTCTTTTTGCCTGGCCGAAAAATACGTGTATGTTTTTCTTTAGCCGGGGTGCACCTACGTTGTCACCCCTCCCTCCCTCCTTGGGCTGACTATCCTCACATGTACAGCCCCCATCTCTGGGGGTAGGGACCCTGTGTGTGTGTTTGCTTTTGAAGCAGCGCAAATTAGTTTTTTCACTTTGGTCGCGCTCTCGTTCGCGTTCTTGGCCGTGTTTTCCTCTCTCCACTTTTCTGGCTGTTTGTCGTTGTTGGCCTTTGTATAGCCCCCGTTGGCTTGCTTTTAACGTTAAATGACGAAATAGCTTTACGGTTCATTGATGCACGTAGCATCCCCATCCCCAGTGCCTCCATTTGGGCAAGTCCGGCAAGTCACACGCCCAATTAGTAGACCAAGTTTTAGTCGTTTAGACCTCTGTAGAGGATAGAGCAGCGCTAAGCTTCATTGAATTTCCACTTTTGTATTTGCATTGGCCATTTGTTTAGGTGACCCTCTCACCTCCCCACTCCACCACCTATCATCCAACACTCTCCTGCGAGTATATCCTTTCAGAGCCATCTCAGCTGTCAGTTTTTTGCATAAAACGCGCACTTTTTTGGCTACAGTTTTTTTTAACCTTATTTCTTTGCCGTTTGTATAGTGTTTGTACGAGTAGTATGCTCCGTTCCATATAATGGCCAAAGCTATTTGCTGCAGCAGCCAATGAAAGCCGTTAAGTTTAGTTGGAATTTTTGAAGCGTTGATTTATTCAATAAACACACACGAAGAAGCGAGACTCTGCGACGAGAAGCCTTTTGATGGGACAACCAGGACGGACGAGACCACTTTGTTTGGGGCTAGTTGGAGCGTGGAACGTGGAGCGTCCTGCACTTGAAGTGTTGTCATTGAGAATGGTCGAAACACCAGTAGTAGGGGTGTACTATAAGCTGAAGCGTTTTTAAGTCCCAAGCATTTAAAAGGAAGGTCTTTAAGTTAAATAAGAGCCATTTTAGACTCGTACAAAGCCATTTAATGTTGGCGGATAATGAAGATGAAGAGGAGTCCCACATTCTTAGGGATTTCACATTTTTAGACTATTTATTTAACTATTTTTGATTAAGTGCAATTTAAAAAAGATATTTAAAAATGAGAATAATGAGTTTTAAAAAAATACAGCTATATTACAGGAACAGGATACACTTTTATAGGTAATTTGTTTTTAAAATTAAAAGTTTTTAAATTTTTTTAATAAAAATTAATAAAATCTTAAATTAAAATTACATTCAAATATCTTTTGAACAGTAAGGTGTCCATTGAAAAGAGATATTTGCGGTAAACACTGATAGAATTTGTTAAAAATATATACATATTTTTATATTAAACTTATTAAAAACTAATTAATTATGACAAACTATTTTGATTTTTAATTTAAATTATTAAAAATAACACTTTTTTCTGAAATCAGAAAATAATATTTTTTTATATTTTTTATTAACTATAAAGTTATAATCCTTAAAATCACTGCTTTTAAAATCCTCTTTATTCATCCATTTTGTAGGTTTATATAATCCTGCTATAGTTCGCAAAAACCATATTCTATCCTTATATCCTTAAATTTAAATATAACTTTTGCTTAGTCAAAAATAATTTGCGTTACCTTCTCTTGGCTTGGGTGTACGAATCCTCATAAATGCACGTTCCGTATCTTCCACATCCCCGCAATCACCCTGAAGGATTCAACATTTGTTAATCACATGTGAATGAATTTATGTATGGGTGGCTATAAAGCAAACACGATTTATGGATCAGAGAACGAAACTACTTAGGAATCCATTACCATGGGTCGAGCTGTGGTGGGAAGAGGGGACCGCTGACCGAAAGAAATGCGTGAAGTGTAACGAAATATATACTCGTATCCGAGATACATAATTGAACACTTGCACGCAATTTCATATTTTACGATTTGGGAGAGACATACATACGTACGAGTATACTCGTACTTTGGGGCAGGCTAATGCATGTTTAGACACAAAATTTATGGTTGATTAAAAGCATACGATAACACGCAAACTTTTCGACTTAAATCGATACGATGCGATGCTCGAACGACGCATGCAACGCCACGAATGTTGTATGCAACAAAAACATTTTCCCCAGAGTGAGTATTTATGATGAGGTCAGACTTCAGAGAAAAACAAATCGGAGAATGTCAAAGGGTAGTCATAAAATACGGAGTTCAGGGGTCACCCATTGACTTCAATGCAAGTTTGTCTGCTCCTGTAGCCGTCCGTTTGTTGGTTTGCATCGTGTGTTTGCTGCTTCTCTTCCTGTTTACTCGGTGCCTGCCGGACTAGTCCAAAAGTAAAGTAAATTGCAATGGGCATCCACAGTCCATGCAGTCGGCTGGCTGTCTTCCTGCTGAAATCATTTTCAAATTGCAAAAAAAAAAAAAATACAGATGAAAATGGAGAAAACTACACATATCTGAGTGCAGGAATCTGTCCTAGACTCCAACTGTTCTGTGTCCCTGTCTGCATAGCAATTTGACATTTGCATGCGCCCAAAAGTATGCAAGGCACAGCCTCGTACTTAAAGCGACTCCTCTCGCTCACACTCTTGGAAGAGCAGAGAGAGCTAGCTGTATGAAGTCCTGCTCAGAGCAGAACCAGTCCAGGAAGAGACGTACGAGTACGAGTAGTTTGTGGCTGGAGCAGGATACGAGTACTCTCCTTCCTACGAGTTTAATTTCCACCTGGGAGTTAACTAAACATTTCAGTTTATTTGATGTTCCCTGGGGCACGGCCATCCATGGGAGGAAACAGGATGTTTCTGCCTTTGCTTTTTCGTAGGTTCTATGGTCCATAAATAAGGCAAAAACTTTGTTTATTTGAAGCTTGTTTGATGTGAGGGAGGATTGATGTCAGATTTAAGGATTTTTGTACCTTTAAGAACCAAAAAGTATGATAAGAATAACTTTTATTCAAATTGAAAAGAACAGATCTCACCCCCAACCACCAAAGCAAAGGTCATTAATGATCATGAAAAACTCTTTTCAGATTGGTTGAGCGATTCATTGAACATCTTCCACGAGTTGTGGCATTGTTTGGGCCACGGCAGCTGAAGGCCCTGCTCTCCTTGACCCAATCTCCAGCATAAAAATATCAATAAATCAGCGCCAAGTCGGATGGCACCTCTCCATAAATAATATTCGTTAATACATATAAAAACCGAATGAAACTTGAATGAATTGCAACACGTGTGTGTTGATGTTTTCTGTTTCTGTTCTACTTTTGGCCCCGTGTCTGTGTGTTCCCTTCCCCGTTTCATTGAGCGGCAAACCCAACTCAGATCCAAGACAAAAGCCGGCCACGTCTATGATCGCGAAAGATGTGGAGACGATGACGACAATGCGAGATCGTGTCCATTGTTACGATGCTGCTGCTGAATGGAAGTTTTCTCCTTTATGTGAAGGAATCTGAAGAGGTTTTTCCATAGAAAATTTATGATTTTTATATTGCGCACACGCGGAACAGCACCGAAAGGTGTGTGCCCAATGCCGCAGCTGCCCAGAATTGCGGATGCCACATGCCACTAGGGGTGCCACAAGGGGTGGATTCCTATAGATCCTTGGAATGAAATATATGTTGACATATGTGTGTCCTCGTGAAGTGGAGGTTCATCGAGTGCTGGGAGCATCAGAGGACGGCGCGAACGAACCCCAAAAATATAAGTACAGTCTCGGAAAGTTCTACAAAGGAACTACTGAGATACAAGAAGGGATATAAGGGAGCTGTTTGAAGGGTATACATATGTATGTAGGTACAGTTGTTCTTGAGGGGGCGACTAATAGAAAAACTGAATAAATAGCCCTTTGGAACATCCTTCTTATGAGAAGGCTTTTAACAGCAGTTGTGATCAAGAAATGAATCTTACAAAATATTGTCTAAAAAAATCAGAATTTTATATTTCTTTGCATTATCCTATAGCAATGTAGCAATAAGGACTTAATTTCGCCAATCCATCGACCACCAGCGACTGACAGCCATCAAGTCAATTCGGCTTAAGACCGGCAGCAAACGACACAGCCTCCAGGACCAGGACGAGGTTCTGCCTCGTCGAAACGAGCTCAATCCCAGGCACAGTTTTTCGCTCTAATTCGGTTTAAGCCTTCAGAAAACTGCCGCTCCAAAAATATGCTCCGAATATATATATTTTTGCTACACTGAAACAAAGATTATAGTCACACACACATACACACAAGCACGATGTATGTATTTTGGGAGAGAGAGGGAGAACAAAACACGACACCGCTCGTTTTGGCAGAGGACCAACCCTCCTGTCAGTGAGGCTCAGAGATTGAGGATCCTGGATCCAGGAATATAGGGCCAGGTGTGGCCATGTGCCCATGTGCCCGTGTGCCGGTGCTGGTGCGCAATCAGCTTTGTAGGCGATTTGTGAGGATTAAACTGCGCACCATGCGCACCAGAGAGAGAGAGAGAGAGAGCAACAGAAAGACAGATGCACAGATGGAGAGAGAGGGACAGAGACAGAGACGACCGTCTACCTGCTGGCGGATCTGAGGATAGGATCCCAATGGAATGGAATGGTGGAGGAGGAGGAGTAGGAGGATCAATTTGCTGACTAAATACGCATGGAAAGGTGTAGCCGTAAAATCTGTCAGATACACACACAGCCAGGAAAAACGAGAAAGGAGTTGGGGGTACCGATATAGAGAGAGGATAAATCTTTCCATTTTTTGCGTTTCAATGGGCACTTTGAACCGAGCATACCGACCGAAAAAAAAAACAGAAAACAGAAAACTGTAAGCTGAAATTGAAATGCCCAAGAAGAAATTTCATGCTTCCTGGTAATTGGCAAACAACAGAACCGCTCCGAGCAGAACCGAACAGATCTGAACAGGAGGCAACAGGGTGCTGCAGCCAGAACAAGTTGTGGTGCCCCCTGCCCCACACACTGGTTCTACAATTACCAGGTGGCTTTTAAATGGATCTCCTTCTCCTCCCTAAGGGTGGATTTCCGTTCTTATTCCAATTCCTCCCCATGCAAAACCCACCTTTGCCTCCAGATTTTGCCTTGATTTCCCGTTGATTTCGTTTTGGCAAAACTGCGCAGTTGTAACGGGTTCTGTTTTTCGAGTTGTGGAAAATTACAATTACAATTAAAGCCCAAAAGTGGCTGTCACAATTGTTGCTGATGTTACCAGGGGGCCCACGACTCCTCAAAGACATTGCAACACACACCATCATCATTAACATCAGAATCAACACCCGTCATCGATCATCGTCAAGCGCTGCTGTCTGTCTCAGGTGTGCCGCCTCACCGAGCAGATAGAGATACGACATACGAAAGATACTTGACAAGCCGTTTCCCTGCCCCCTGCTCCCTGCTCCCTGCCCACTGACGCTTACCCTGTCTTCCCTGTCAGCCAAACTATTGCGCAGGGTTCGGCAATGCATTTTCATTTCAGCACATACAATTGGCATTTTTTTCCGTTGAAGGCTGATGATTTCGGGCGATTTTATAGAAAGTTCTTCTTCAAATTGCAGTCGCTGGGAATGCCTTTGATTCTATTTTGGCTCCAGTGAGAGATTCTAGGGGTAAAGTAGTCTGCAGGCAAAGACAGGACTTAAAACATATAAAATAAACAATCAAAGAAAAACTAAAACTAAAAACTAAAAAACTAAACTAAAAACAAAGAAAACTAAATGAAATACAAAAATAGTGAAATTAAATAAAAATCACTTTGATATAAACTTAAATTTATTAGAAAGTTTTTTTAATACTGGAAATATTTAATTTAAATACAAAACACCTAAAAATAAATATAATAAATTCTATTTGTAAAAAATGTTTTTTAAAATTGAATTTAATTAAAATATTTCAAATTATTTAAAAATATATAAATAAAATATTTATTTAATATTGAAAAATTAAATATATTAATTTTAATTACGAAGTATATATATATATATCTATATAAATAATATATTTTATATCAACATTTCAGGCCTATTTTCTCTTTTTGCAAAGATCACATTAGTAAGAGTACGTTTCAAATCTATCCAATCCGTATTGCCTTGATCTAGATGATCACCATGAAATCAATTTCAATTACTGCTTGCATATTTTAATAGAATATCATCAGTCACATAACATCTTTACATTTGCCCAAATGTCATTCCATGCAATGACTTGAACTCCGAATTTCAGATCTTTATTAGCATTCCCACACCTCCTCCTTCACCTCCCGCACTGACAGGATATGAATTTTACGGTTTTTTGCACAAATTTTCCCACCAATCTGCGAGGGCAGTGCCACTGACACTGCCACTGGCATTCCCAATAAGTCCCGTCCCCCCCGCATTCCCATTTCCCATTGACAATGGCTAGCCGCAGGATATATTCGGCTTGAGCAAATAGTACAATAAAAATACCTGTTGAGAAATGGTATTCTATGGGATGGATGCATTTACCTATATCATTATAGGGCCATTGTCAGAAGAGGGTATAAGCGATAGGGATAGGGGAAGGAAGCTGCTGCAAGTGCCCGTTCAACCCGAAAGAAGAACAGTTAGCGAAAACAATAATAATAATGCCCTGTCCGTCTCCGTGTCGGTGTCGTTGCCGGTACTTGAGAAAACCGAAATAATAAGAGCAGAGCCTTCTCTCTGAAAAAAAGAAAAGATTGGTTAAAAGGTAACCCCCTCCGGGCCAAGAGGTCGGTCCCATTGTCTATCGATTTTTTTGCACTTCGAGGGAATTGCACAAGCAGAATGCAGAATGCAATTCATTCTCACACGACGACACCACGACCCAATCTCTCGAATGAAAGGATAGGAGAATCTCGCATAGAAGTGTAGCAAATTTTCGAAGAAGGTCTCTACTTATTTTTATTGTATTTTTTGGCTTGTTGGTGGGCGTAATTTATGGCACTTAATGATTTGCCTTCCTGGTCGGGATCGATAAGTGAATTCCCAGACAATTTAAATGTACGGGGAGTAGCCGAGAGCGCCTAGAACTTTCACCCGTGTGCTTCAACTTTTTTAACATGGAGTTGCACAATTTATTGCCTCAACCATAAATCTTTCAATGCCGCTGTGCCGCTCCTTAGCCCGTTCCCTGTTTTTTACGACCTGCTGTCTGCGTCTTGGGGGTAGAGGTAGAGGTTGAGGTTCCCCAGGTTCTGGGTCGTGTCTTGGTCTGGGGTTGGTATTGGTATTGGCGTCGAATTGTCTGGTCTTGCCCAAAAGAATTCAATAAAATATTGTCCGCTGTTGGTCTCAAACTCAAAGGATTCCACAGGCAGCACAAAATCTCAGACTGATTCTGGAACTGACAAATCGAGAGAATATGATGAAAAATCCGACAGCCAGCAGCTGGTTATCACTCTCACAAAAGGATTCTTCCTTCCAGGGTTTCTTAATTTTTATTGAATTTCGGTTTTATGACATTCCAGTAAGCAGAGTAAATTTCAATTTTTTTTATGTATTGCCCCCCTATCCTCCAGCAGTAAATTAAGCGTAAAATCATAAAACCAGTCAAGGTGTGAAATTTTATGCCAACTTTGATTTATGCGGACATCAGTCCGTTTCCCCCTGGATGCCAGGATGGAGTACGGGATTAGCACTGATTTAGTGTTCTCAGCAGAGAGGAGTAGAGAGGAAACTACACTGCATATGGGATTGTAATTAAATTTATATTTCCCCGTTTTAATGGCTTTACTGCTAAGAGGACCACCGGTCCTGGCTTTATGATTTCGGTCAAGGTTGAAATGGATTAGATGTTCGCATGATATATAATAAAGATATAGTCGCTAGATTCGGTGGGAATGGGGGGACACTGTCCTTTAAATAAGTCATTCAGTTTCTTAATTATGCATCCATTTCTTATTTTTTGATACTTCGTGTTTAAAATGTTTTTTATCTATTATACATTATACATATATTTTTACAGGAATGTTTGTGTATGTAATAAATTATGTCTGCCTTATTTAAGTTATCTTTTCTATGCATATAATCCTCATTTAAAAGAAATCTTCTCTCATTTCAAAGTTAAATCCGTTCCATCTGAATGATTTTAACTTCAATTTCTAATAGAACAAAAAAGTGAAAGCTCATCCTTACCGTATCATATAATACAAACAAAGATCTCGTAATATTCGTCTGGAAAGTTTCTCAATTATACTTCTGACATCTCTCTCTCTCTCTCTCTCCCGAAACAAACAATTGCAGGGCAGAAAGCCCTTTGGGGGAGAGCAACCTTGATGGGGCCCATGGGGGACACCAGATCATCCACTAACTTGTCATCCACTCTTCAGGTATGTGCAGGCCCCTTGAGAACATGTCTAATTGCACCAACTTAAACTCCAAATAAGCACTTAATTTACCAGCCAAGTGCACTGCGTTTCCACTTACGACCGCCATAAATCTCAGATAAAAAAGAAGCAGAAAACACAGAAATTATATATGGTGGATGGGGCGCCATATTCGCAATTGACGGAGTGTAGAAGAAGAAGAACAGAACAACAGGATTGGGCAGGGGAGGGCAAAAGATGGCAGCGACCAAGGCGAGAGAAGACTCATTGCCAACAAACCCCAGACCAAGACCAAGACCAGACCGGAGCTGAGAAGACTATTCGCCAACACTGCTTCGGGTTTTAAAGGAAATTGTAGAGAAATTAAAAATAAAAAAAATATGCAAGTACAGAATAATGATAATGATTGATAAACGGAGCTGAGAAGACTATTCGCCAACACTGCTTCGGGTTTTAAAGGAAATTGTAGAGAAATTAAAAATAAAAAAAATATGCAAGTACAGAATAATGATAATGATTGATAAACAAATAATAAGATTAAATAGTATAAACTAACTAAAATATAATACACAGATTAAATAATTAAATAAATAAAAGTAGAACAAAAATGTTAAAAATTAAGAAATATAATATATAAAAATTATATAATATAAATATAAAAATATAAATCAAACTTGTGCCACTGTTCATCCAATGCTGATTCCGAAACAGACACCGACGACTGCGACTGCGACTGCGACTGCCACGACGATGACTCCGACGACAGACAAACAATAAGCGACAGTAGCACTGATTACTTGAGCACTGCATAACAACAGTTACCACATTCCCGTGCCCCGTGCCGCATGCTCGTGCCCCTGGCAGCCAACTTCTGCTGCCACTGCAGCTGACATTCGAGCCACGTTTGGTTACATTTCTAGACAGGATGGATGACGGTGGCTGGGGCTGGGGCTGGGGCTGGGGCTAGGGGACATAAGGTGCATGCGACTTGAGAGTGCAACGTTAGAATGCAACAAGAACTTAAGTAAAATAACTCATGTGCAAAAATAGAATGCGAGTGCGAATCCGAATGCCAGCAGCAGAAGCAGCAGCACCAGCACCAGAGGCAGGCAGCAGACGATGAATGTGTCTAGTTATGCTTATGTGCACTTGCCAGAGAAGAGAGTCTCTGGAAACGAACAACCGTTCGTTGCACTTGGCTGGGCCTGCTCCTCACAGTAGTCGGTGGGGGCACACAGTTTGACAGTCACTGAACGTTATGCCCCACGCGATACTTATTTGCACATTTACTCAGGCAAAGTGCTTGGCTTACTTATGATGAGGTGCTCCACTTGATGATGTCGTTCCTTGGGGTTGATCCAAATGGCAAATTGCTTTTCTCCCCTGTTTTAGGGATAGGGATAGGGAAAACAGGCTCCAAGTTGGCTCTTGGCTCTTGTATCTTTGGAGTTTGTTTGTTTGTTGTTTGCCTTGTTGTTCGTTCGCTCTGTCCGTAGATTGCTTTCAAATTACTTCGAATCAGAAAGCAAATGTCTGAGATTTTTGATTGATTTTGTTTTCCTCTCTTTTTTTACTCCCTATTTTCCACCAGACTTTCCCTCCATTATCCCTTCTGCTTTTTTTTGCATTATTCTGGATGAAATTGCTTGGAAAGTGCGCAAAGTAGATTGAAGTAACGGCAGGGAGGGAGCCAGGTGTTTGCGTAATAATGGAAGCGGAAAATATATCATTAAAATAAGCAAAATTGAGGGTAACTTTAGAGGAATAAAAACTGATAGAAAACTGATCATAATTCAATTATATTTTCAAATATTACTGTTAAAAAGTTCTATATATCTGTCAAATGTTGAAAACTTTTTATTTCATAATTTATAACACAACAGACATCATAATTTAATTATATTTTGCCCTTAATATGTACAAATATTTTCATGTTTCAAGCTGTTAAATAAATAAATATAAATATGGGAATTTTTTCAAAATACATTTACTTAATTTAATTTCTATTTATTTATTTATATGCATTTATTTTTATTTATTTTCATTAATTTATTTATTTATATTTATTTATTGCTATTCGAAACGTTCTACCAAAAATGTGAAACAATCGAAAAAGTTTCTTATATCCAATGTCAGCCAATCCCTAGCAATACTTGTTTTGGAGCCCCGGCCCGGCCCCTCCCAGCAATTAGCTGAGCAACTGGGCTTTAATCAAGCAGAAAATTAGCGCATTTCGCTTTTGCCAATTAGAACCCGGTCAAATGCAAAGCAAAAAGTAACAATTTTATATACATATATACATATATATATATAGGAGTGTATCTGCAGCAGTAAGTATCTCTATTTGTGTGTGTGTGTCGGAATGTGGCAAACAAAACAACTGCCGAACTCAGCGAAAAATGTTCATCTGCCTGTCGAACTTTGGGGCTTTTGTTCGGAGCGAGCTCTGGTAGATTATTGGTGGTGTCAATTGCCAGTGGCCATTTCTTTTTTGGTAATTTGCGCACTCATACCCCACCAGAATCTCCATCACCATCTCCATC
The DNA here is from genome assembly GCF_003369915.1 of Drosophila miranda. Taxonomy (NCBI): domain Eukaryota; kingdom Metazoa; phylum Arthropoda; class Insecta; order Diptera; family Drosophilidae; genus Drosophila; species Drosophila miranda. The sequence goes on along the minus strand of NC_046677.1, from coordinate 8,805,094 downwards.
TACCCCCTCCAGACATTCCACTTTAACGAGCTGAAGTAATTTCAAGACTTTCAAGACTTTGGATTGGCACTCGCCCTCTCTATCCCTCGCTCTCCCTCTATCTGAATGCTGAATGCAAATGCTGATGATGCATTTCCTTTCAGAATTGGAGCTGAAACTGCTGAAAACAGCAGATTGAAAATGGCTCCTACACATGTACGTGGAAATATATGTATGTCTCTTTTATATATAGATATATAGCGCACGTATATACTTGATTTGTATTATTTGTCTTGCAAGTTAATTGAATAAAATGGCAAATGGCGGGAAATGGAATGGATCCAAAGTGCGACAATTTCAGTTGCGCTGCTCTGGCTTTTTATTTTAGAGACATTTCATGGCATGGACTCGGACTTGGACTCAGTCTCAGTCTCAGTCTGAGACACGGACGACAACGACAAATTGGCAGCCATATTAATAACATATACGTGCAGTTGGGGGCTGGCTGCTCTGCTGGTTAAGACTTGCTGCCCTATTGTTCAGTGACCGGCTTGGCCGGCCGGCATGCTCTGTTCGCATTGTTCGCATTTTCTGTTACTTGTAACAGCATTTCAATGGCAATGGCCAAGGCGATGAGATGACTATGACGACAACGACGACGGCTTGCTTATTACTTGGGGATTGCAGATGGAACCGCACAGCATCCAGAGGCCCATTCCCAGACCCGGTCGAAACGAATTCCACATGCTATGCGGTCAGCAAGTTCTTTGTTCCCTCAATGTGCGTGCGCGCATCTGTGAAGTAGTCGGAGTCATCTATCTACGAGAATATCCGCCCATCCCCCCCGTTCCCTATATTCACAGTGGTTTGGAAAATTAAACTGAGAGGGGGATTAACATCAACTTAAGGTTATAGCTTTGCTCCATGGAATACTCGTACTGTCCACAGAATCATTCATAAATGACTAAAGTTTATACATATTTACGCGACGGTTTTCTGAATAATAGTAAATTTATCTCTTTATAACAGTTTTTTTTAATATAATTGTATTATTATTATTGTGAAATTTTGATATATTTTTTTTTAATAATAAATAATAATAATAAAATAATACTAAATAATAAAACCATAATTTAAAAAAAAAAAAAACAGAATAATAAACAAATATATATGTATAGTGAATCACTAAAAAGTATTCCACAGAACTTAAGATATGGATACTTACCTTTTTCGAAAAATATCTGTTTATACTGTAAATGTTCCTCTAGATGTACCTCAGATATATTCATGCTTGTTTTTGTAAATGTATATAATATTGATAGCTCTATATAATTGAGTATACGTAATGTACAGAATGAAAACCTGAAATTATAGGTTAAGACTTTGTCGACCATAAGCTTTCACGACCCAATAAATCTTTCTATAATAACATCGTTTCATCCTGGCATAGTGTCTCTAGATATAATAATAATAATATATTTAATAATATAATTTATGCTATTCAAAATCTCTTTAATAATTGTCAAGTATTTTAAATTACTATTTAGAAGATTTTGACAGATATTGGATATTCAATCATATTTCATTAAATCTAAAGAAGTATTTTTCAAAAACTGATGAGGCTTATTTATTGGATATATGGGAACGTAGCTCTACTTAGTTCCCACTCAATTTACACCTTGATATATCACCATTTGAACCCACTGTACCGCTCTGTGACCCCACATCTAATTTATGTTTGACGAATCTAACACTCTGCCTGCTCGGCCACGATGCCAGGCCCCAGAGTTTCAGTCGTCGGTCCTCTATTCGAAAAAGATCCAGCGGCTGCCCATAATTTATGCCCCAATCACTGTCTACTTTTGTTTGCTCTCCCCAACGCGAGGCAGAGGCGAGGTGAGGAGTACGATGTCCCATGTCCCATGTCCGTCCCTAGCGGCGCGGCGTGAAGTTGCCTAATTATGAATTAATTTCTTGAAATATTGGCAAAGAATTTGAATGTTTTCTAGAATTATTTATGGCCACCATTAAGAGTTCCTTCTGCTGCGCTTAGTTTCGTCTTGTCTTGGACTGCTCAAAGTGTTTTAGGCGTTGGGAATTCTTGTATATTTTTTTTTCTATTTAAAGCTGAATAAAGACATAATCGAAATTATTAATATATGTCGCCATGTGGCAGCCAAATGAATTCATACTTCATTGATATTTATATAAATTTATAGAGAGAGAGAGAGAGAGGCCCGCTCGTGTTGAAAACAATTGATGAGACAGGCTCTCTCATATCATGGGGAATTTATGAACCCCACCGGACGGGACGGAGCTCTTCTCCGAACCTTTTACTTTTTGCATTTTTAATCACAAAACTCCCGTCTTAAGTTATGCGAAATCTTTGGATACGATAGGGATCTCTATGTATGTTTCAAGTCCAAATAAAGTCTATAATATATGACCTTTAAGCCTTAACTGTATGCGTTGTAAATTACAGGGCCCTCGGTTTCAGGCCCATGGTTTCAGGCATGGGAGGGAGTCAACTTTTCGGTTCATTTCGATATTTTATCAATATGAATTAGCATATGAACTGGTCTGCCATCCGTGGAGCATGCCACATTTTTGATGGGTCACTTGTGGCAAAAGGCTGTCGGACTTCGTCGGGTATTATCCGCTTGATTGAGTTATGAAATTGTTTTTAGATATACATAGTTTCTCCTTGGATGGTCTAGATGAAATACTATTCATTGGTGGATAATTATAAAATTTATTTAAATAAAGCTGGAACTAATTTTCTTTCAGTATACCCAAATATAAATGGAAACACACCCATATTTAAATTAAATGTTCGCTTTTTTAATACAAAATAGTCAAATAAAATAAAATGCACTTTCATTTAAACGTGAAGGTATACAAAAGTTATTTTATTATTATTTTTTTTTTTTTAAATATAATTTTTTTAAGTTGTAGGAAATCTACAAAAATATGACAAAATTTAATTTAAGTACAAATATATTAACTTGAAAAAGGAGATATATATTATTTTAATTATTTATTTATAACTTTATTATATATTAACAATTTTTTTCTGATGGAATAATTATTTATATGTCAGGCCTTTGTTTATCTGAGTTTTCATCTTTAAGCTAGCTATATCCTATTCCCTTTAAATAATACACATCTGTTGTTCTTCTCCGATAGGATTTCTCCTCCTTTAAAGCAATACTCTCATATATTCCTCTGCGCCACAACGCATTATCTTAAAGAACAGCACACATATATATGTATGTATGGCTCCGATTAGCTCCAGTTTGTTCAACATTCAGCGATGGCAAAATCATGAAAGCATAACCAGTTTTTGTGCGGAATATGAAAACAATAATTCACATTGGCCGCAAGCAGCCAGCGGGCCAGCGCCAGCCATTAAAAACTCATCACCGGCCAACTGGAATGAGCGGTGGGGTTGTGCGTCTTCTCTTCGATACGATACGGATACGGATTCCGATACTCTACTCGCATGAAGGGGAGTGTCCAAGAGACTTGCCTCCGTCGTCGTCGTCGTCGTTGCTTGAAAACTTTGTTTGATGCTTGACTGCACACCGACACGACACAGTGCCACGAAGATCTCGATTTGGTTGCCTGAGATGCGCCATATTTATTTAGGGGATCTAATTTGATTATAAACTTGGTCTGGGTCCCACTCCAAGATTCTCGGGGTGGACGCCCACAAAATTTACAAAATATTTAAAACCGAATTTCCGGCAAAATGAATTGTTATTCAAATAATTCTAATTTGTAGGGTAAAAGCGGGTGTGGGATCTGCTTCTGCTACTGCTTCGGGACTTCTCACGACGAGTCCCCTTCCCCATAATTACAGGGAGAGAGAGAAAGAGAGAGAGCAAAAGCGGGACAATCTGTGTAAGGGCAGAGAAGAGGAGAAACCCTCTGTCGTATCGCTTAGTACACATCTCTTGTGATCTCTCTTCTGATCCTTCGTCTGCGGCTTCGTTTTACTTTACTTTTGGATCTAATTGCAGAGCGGGGCGACCTTTTTTGCTGCAATTAAAATGGAACCACGACCAGAGGCAGAGGCAGAGGCAAAGGCAGGCGGCAGCCCATCCAAGCATCGCATCTAGACTGCGATTTCAGACGAACGCAGGAGCAGAAGCAGGAGGAGGAGGAGGAGAACAGCATGCCGGAAAAATCGACTCAAATTACAGAAAGAGACTTACCATCGGGTCGGCTACTGCCACACAGCTACTGGTACTGCCACACAGCTACTGGGTACTGGGTACTGGGTTACCCTCTTACCCTTACCCCCAGATCGGGTCGGGTGGTTGGGTTTCAGGGTCTCGTGTTTTTACTGGGAAGAGCAGAAAATTTGCGTGTCCTAATTGCCAGCTGTCAGTCAAGCTGATTTCTGCCAGTGTACTGCTGCCAAAATTTCTGCTAAATTAGAGCGATTTCTCGGCCCCTCTGATAGATTTTGATCTAGGATACAGTTCGGTAGTCGGTTCGGGGAGTCTTGGGATCTGATCGTATGTGCATATGTATATGTATGTTCTCCCATGTTTGTTGTCTACAATTTCATGCGGTCATGAGTTTCGGTTCGGGTATTTAGTCTAATGTTACCCCTAAACGAGGCTTTGGCTACGTAATTTTATGTCTTCATTGGGGGATAAAGAGATCCTATCGGATAGATAGCAAGCAATACAGGTGGTCTGCTTTACAGTCCCCATTAAATGTAATGGAAAATCCTTTTGCAATTATTCTCAGGCATATCGTTTTGTATTCTGGAACCCACTGACCTCTTGAAGCATTTTCCTTTTGTTGAGTTTACGCTTCGATACAGAAACAATTAGATCAAGGAATGAAAGAACTAATTATTCATGAATTACGAGTAAGAATTAAGTAAGTAGAAGACCAAACAAAATCCAACTGACCTTAAATCATTTAATCAGCAAAAGGAAAAGCAGCCTCCGGCAACAGCAGCCTGGAATACGAATATTTGCAAAAACTCAAACTCAAACTTGGGATGACAACTGTTTGCAGATTATAATCTTTCACAAAAAAACTCTCTCGCAGAGACACCCGAAGAGACTGGTGGTGTCCGAGGACTGGGCCCTGTCCAGCAGAGCAGTTCAGTGTCCAGCAAAAAACTTGCTGTGACACTTGTTAGACGAGCTGACAGCTGCTGGACTGGACTGGACCTGGGCCTGGACTCTCTGGGAAAGGCCCAGGATGGAGAGGGGACCACGACCCAATGCAGATGTTGTCGTCATCATTCTCGTTGTCCTTCAGATGCCTGTCTCTCTCTCTCTCTCTCTCTCTCTACAGCTGCCGAGGCTGCCGGGGCTTGCCGAGAACTTGGACCGGACAATGCGATGACGACGGCGACAACTTTTTGCATGCGAAACGACTTTGACAGACGCCATAACTTGGACTAGAGCAACGCCTTAACCCAGGGGCAGCTTCCCAACTTCCCAGTCTCTACCCAGCCTCTCAGCCTTCCCAGTAGCGTCTCTCGCTCTCGCTCCCAAGTAATGAGGACAAAGTTTTGCATTCGTAATGTGGATTGCAGTGCAACTGCGACTACCACTGGACCCGATACTGCCTACTGCCTATAGCTATAGCTTTTTCGGTGGTGGTCAGGCGTGGTGCAATTTGCAAACTTCATTTATTCACGCCCGAAGCGAAGCGCTAGATCCCGGTCCTACTTGGATGCCGTGGCCTGTTGTGTTTGCCTACCAGTTTGGCCCAAGAAGAAGTTTCGACGCTTTCGACAAGGCAGCAGAGCCAAACAACTCAACAGACCCTCAACAGACACCGGTCTGGCTTCACTCTGGAGTTGGGTTTGTGTCTTGAAAGTCACCGATTTGTCACTTGGCTGTTTAACCGGACTTTGTTCCAGGAAAGAGGATCTTGTCAAGGAGTTGAATGTAAGTTTGAATCGCAGAATGGCGATTCGATGGATTACGGGGATTATCACAGCAATTGGTAAGACATATGCGAACTCATTTAATTTATTTATATTTTATCTATTTTATTCTATGCACATCCCCACGATACATTTACTTTACATTTAACTTACATTTATTTTATATATTTTAGTATTTATAATTGTAATTTTACACTCTATTTTATTTATTATCATAGCATATTTTTTATCAGCATCAGTAGACTCTCGTGTCTAGCTCTCTCCCAGTAAGACTCTTCCGTCTAATTTTGGGGCGTGAATATTCACAATGATTCACACCCTTGAAAAGCTTCTTCGATCAACCGCTTGCACCTCCTATACAAGCATATACTTTCTTCCAATTGCGACAATCAAAAGCAGACCACATGAGAGAGGAAATAAGAGAGGAGTAATGTCCAGAGATGCTCTCAACTATAGTTGATCGCATTTTAAATTTATTTAAATTGAATTAAATGGCTGCAATTTGTGCGGAACCGCCAATAGGACCTAGCGACATCCATGAGGTTGATAATGATGCGATAAATTACGCCCCAGTACCAGTCCCAGATGAACAAAGAACTTTGCCAGTCCGTCATCGTCTCACTCAATTGGTTGTATCCGCCCGCCCGGCCATCTAAATGGGCAATATGGCGATTGTCAGAGCGATTTTCATTTTCCATCTTACTACAGTTTTATATCACATTTTGTATGTCTTTTATTTTTTCTACTGTCTGTCACACAGCCACTGTACAAGTTGTCGACTCGCTGATTAGTTTTATTAAATGAGCAGTTGCGGTGGCAGCTGAAGGCGCACGTTATAAGTATAAGTACATATGTACCTCTTGCTGACTAAGAGTGACGGGATCTTGGGATGCATTCAATTATAATGTGAGTGGTCTGAGGGTACTATGTGAGTGGCTGCTTTGAAGAAAAAAAATTCCACGATAGAACCACAGAAAAACACTAAATTCAGCGTTAATATGAAGCTAATCAAATTCGATTTTGTTCTGATGAAAATCGACATATATGTATATGTGTACATCATATGTATGTGGCAAGTGTCATGCGCTCAAACAAGAAATAAAATAAATATAATAAGCTCCAAGTAATACTTTCGGGAACGACTAAATTTTAATAGTATTTATTTCAATAAATAATAATTAAAATATTAATTGTACTATAATAATAATATAATATAATAAAAAAATAATGGCAAAAAAAAAAGAAAATGTAACAACCAAAAAACAATTGCATTCTTCTGATTGATAATGATTCTTCCTTCCACTCCCCACCCTCCACATTCCCTCCCTACCCATTCCCTGCCATTCATATTCAGTCGGCGGCGGCCTTACTCACGTTTTTCTTTCATGGCAAAATAAGTTCAATGACACAAAAATAATACAGAATAACAATAAGATATAATATCTTTAGCTCTTTGTTCGCCTGCTTGTTGGCTGTGAGAAACACGCCCCGTCTGCGTTTGGAGACTCCTTTATTGTAAGGGCGTGTGACAGAGACAGAGACACAGAGAGAGAGACCTAGAAAAAGAGACAGAAGGCAAGAGAGCGAAGGAGAGAGCGAGAGAGCATTCGCTTGGCTATTATTTGCATCTTTCACTTTTCAACTCTTTTGGGGCATCGTCGTCGTCGTGTCGTCCCTATGGCAATATGAATGTGGGGCAGGCAGCCGCCCCGTCTCTGTCTCTCTCTCTGAGTCTGGTTCTCTCTGAATCTCCCTGACCACATAAAATCGATAAAAGAACCTTCCTCTCTCGCTCACTATTGTTCGGGTCCTGCATCAAGTTCAGAGCCCAAAAACTAATGCCATTTGATTGTTCCAACCAACCCATACAGGGCATACAAGCCGACCTCGAACCGACTTTCACTTTCAGCCAGAATAGAATAGAGAGAGCCTCAACAATCAAGGCAAGTGAATGACTGCCTGGCTGACTGACTGAATGAGTGAATGAATGAATGAATGGCTATACTCATCAACACGTTCACAATTTCAATGGCCACAACTTCGCGCTTATCATCATCATGCAATCAGGATACACATACCCATATATATGTATATGTATAGAGAACTAGTAGCGGCGGCACTCACACTCACCCTATCCGCCCTATCCACCAGATCCATTTGTTCTTTGTCTCCCTTGTGGCAAAAATTTCAAAAGCTAGACAGAAGCAACCTGTTGCCACACACACGCTCGTCGACTGAAACTGAACTGAACTTTGCCATGGAATGCAATTTTCAACAACGTCATCATCATCATCAACATCATGTGGCAAGAGGGCCACCACAGTAGTATGCAGTACGAGAGAGAGTACGTTCCCTGGCAGAAGCCACACAGCATACAGCAAAACGCACATAATACATTCAACAAACAATTGAAATTTCGTATACAATTGCGAATTGAATGAGGAAATGAATGTGTAAAATGAATAAGTCTGAATAGCGTCTGTGTCTGTGTCTGTGCCTGTATAGCCATCTCTACTTCGCTCTCTCTCTGTCCCTCTCACTCTGTCTGTCTCTCCTGGCTGCGTGTGTGTGGGTTCGTCTACAAGTGTCGAGACGGGTCGTATACGTAATTTTTTCTGCACTTTTTTGTTCTCGACCTGGCTTTCTGCTCTGTTCTGTGCTCTCTGCAGCCTCAGAGTGTTTGCAGATTTTTCCTTTTTTTGTTTGCTTGTTTTTTGGGCGTTGTTAAACGGATAAACTCGTAAAACAGTTGCCGGCAAAAGTTGCAAGAGCAAAACATTTAGGGACCGTTTGAGATTTGAGCTTAGAGTCAACACACACACACACACGCACACAACGGAAGTGAGTGAAGGTCTGGCCTAAAAGTTGGCAGGAAAAAAGTATGCAACAAAAGAAATGAATTTAACCAAACATTACTTTGATTTTGGGTCTGGAATATCGATCAAAAAATCTATAATCTGACCAATAAATTTATAGCAGATACTCTAAAAAATATAGTTCCTAAAATTCAGCTATAGAAATCATTTTCCTGGCATTAGAAATAGATTATCTTTAAGGCTTTAGCCAAACTAAATGTGGAATCGGATCTAGTAAATATTTTTGTAAGTAAATAGGCAAAATAAATAAGTAGAGAGCATGGTAAACTCAAGCAATACTAAGCTATTTCTGCATATAAAAAAAGCAAATATTCTATTAATTTGATTGAATATTATATATTTTTAAAATATTAAAGATTTTAAAAGTCATCCAAAGTTATACGTACTTGTAAACGAACAGAAAAAAACCTTTTATCAATTTCGTAGATAGTTTCGAAGCGCATATAAAATAGATTCTAGTATTTTCTCTGAACAACTTAAGTCATGTTTCTATTATATATTTCATTATATATTTTTAGAAATGGTGAAATACTAAAATAGTCAAAAAAAATTAAATTTATCCCAAAAGACAGATCGCAAAAGATATACTAGAACTTGTAGAATTTATTTATTTTGCTATTGCTCTAATTTCGAATCGCAAAATAAATGAATTCTGCAATTCTAGTATTTTTTTTTTAACATTGAAACATTGAACATTGAAATTCATCTGTCTTTAATGTAAAGCAGGAATCGGCTCTACATATGGTCTTTATTACTTTGCATTAAAATTCCAACAAGTGAATTGCAACATGAAATAAAAAACATCCAAGCACATCCTATGAGAAGGTCTGCTATTCCACAGAAGGATATACATACATACCTAATATATACAGAGATCTACTTAATAATTTAATTATATGTTATTATTATATTATTATTATTATTATATGTTATATATTATATCGCATTATTAAAATGTATATTTATTTATATTTATTAAAATAATAAGGGCACTGGGCTTTGTTTCAGCAAAAAATTTATAAAATATCTATTTTCATTCATTTTGCAGTGATCTAAGTTATTTAAGTTGTTTTACGTTTTCACGCCTTAAAGTAAAATTTAAAAATGCAAATGTATTGGTGAAATAATAAAATATATTTTTTGATATTTCTTTGTTTTTAGGACACACACATTAAACATACTATATTTTTTGAAAACAGCTGTTTTTTAAGAGCTATTTATCTTTAAGCTATTGCGAGTAAACAGTTTGAGTAGTTTTAGAAATTAAACGCAAGCATAAAATATTCAGAATAAGAAGATAAAACTTTATGTATGCAAGATATACCTGTCTTCAAATAGAATACCACTTAAGTGCGAGTATTTCTTCAGCAAAACATTTGAATGATAAATACCGTATCTCTGATAGAGGGACCCACTACTACTACCGCTACCCGTACTATATGCAGATATCGTCCGGATTGTTCAGATTTTTGTTGTTGTTGTTTGAGGTTCGACTTGTTGACTTGCCAATTCTGTCTTTTATTGTGGAAGTGGAAATGGTGGAAGTGGAAGTGGGAAGTGTTTGTTGCCGGCACGGGGCTGCTGCTGCTTCTCCTCTGGTTGCTGCTGCTGCTGGTTGCCTTTTTTGCCATTGTCCATTGTTGCTGTTGCGTTTTTATTTCTTTTATTATGTACGAATGTTTGTTTGTGTAATGCTCTCCCGCCCATTGTTGGGTGTGTGTGTGTGCGTGTGAGTGGTTTTTTGTGTATGAACAATTAAAACTCTTTACAATGACCTTGACTTTGTTTTTTGTATGGCTATATGGCTCTCTATGACTCTATGGCAATGGTTGTACTATGTGAATGTCTGTGAGTGTATTCGTGAGTGAGTGAGCTTCCTTTTCATTCACACGCGCCCAGCACGCTCAAACGTCAAACATTAAACACAAACAAATACTACTAAAGCCAGACCAACAACAAAAGCCGTCTGAGTGTCTACTCGTCTCTGAGTCTGAATCCCGAGTCTGAGTCTCGAGTCTGGGTCTGCTTCTGCGTCTGGTTCAGTTTTCGGTTCACTTTTTTTGGTTTTTTTTTTTCCCATTTTCAAATGAATGGCGAATGGAATGGCTTTCTGAAGAGAGAGCAACAGTCAGTACTCCCCTGCCTTTAAAATTCCATTATACGAAAAACACCAACAATAAAAACAGGAACAAGTACATTGATAATGAAACAAGAATTGTATTTTTTTTTTCGTTGTTTGTGTGTGTGTTTGTATTTGGCATTATATTGTATGCACAATGCCATCAGCATCAGGCATCGACTTTGACTTTTTCCTTTTCTTTGGCCAAGTTTTTGTGGTTAAGATTTGCTATTGTTGTTGCTGTTGCCCAATTTTTGTTGTAGGTCAGTTTTTGGGGCAGGTTTTTGCATTGTTTGATGCTGCTGCTGCTGCTTCTGGCTGTATTATTGTTCCTTGTTGTGTGTTTTTCGTTCATTGTCAAATGATTTGCAATTGGCCATAAATTCATTAAGCAGACGAGCCCCACATTCACATATTGACTTATTCTGCTGTTTGGTACATGTATGTAAATATGCTTATGTATGAGTACACTGTTTTATGGGTTAGTAGCTCGCTTCAAGTGTTTGTGCGAGATGACGATGCGGGAAACGACGAGAAATCGATTCGTGAATAATTTTCTAAAGGCAAATTTGTGGACGATGAGGCAAAAAGGGGCTCAATTTGTATAAGAAAGGAAAGTTTAACTTGCAGATATTTAAATTTAAATTAAGGTAACCGAACGCCTTTACACCCTTCATTAATTGTTGTATTATTTTCAACTTGAAATATGTAAAACAAAAACAAAACATCATTTTAATTTTAAGAATATGTATTGAATTTTGATATAAATATAAGATATACATATATCCTACAAATTTATATTTAATTTAAACGGTTTTATATTTAGATTTAATATGGGCCATATAAAAAAGACTTTTTTGTATAGATTTATATATAAATCAAATGGAATTTCTTCCCAAATTAGTATTTAAATTCTGTTTCAATGTGACATACTTTAAGGTTGACTTTTTGTTTCTGTTGTCCCTCAAGTGAAATGTGCAATCAATCCGTTAGCCATATCGATGGCTGTGTGCTCTAGTTCTTTTGTGATTCTCGAAACCTTTAAAAACCAGTGAGTAGTGCGGTATGGGATACTGTGAAAACACCAGAACTGGAATCCAATCACTTTGCGCTAATGAAAACTGAACAAAAACGAAAACCAAAAGTTACTCATGAGCCCCCAACCAAGGGGTGGGAGGCGGATAACGGAAACAGCAGCAGCAACAGAAACAGAAAGAAAGGTACTCTACTACCAGAATATGCATTAATCGACGACGTGGATGAGGAAGGTTGAATGAAACACCTGTGGAAGAGAAAGAGAGGAAGGGGCATGCGGCAGAGGGTGACGACGGGTTAAGACAATGGCAAGACCTTTTTTGCTCATGTGATAGATATGCGAGGATGCCAGACCGCATCAAAGACACACACACAAGCGGCACATGCCAGAGATACATAGATACATTCGTATCTAGTAGTTACTGCAATGCACTTGCAGCACAGCACTCGCTTAATACATTTCTTTTTTCCATCCATCCTGCCTGCCTATACATTTATTTAGCTGCTACCTTGACGAAAACCCATTAGGTTAATAAGAAGAACTACTGCAGAAGATCCTGGAAAAGAATGAAAAAAATACATGTGTACATATCCATATACATATACATATGTAAGTATACATATGTATGTATGTATGTACTATAAGTATTTGTATAGACAGGCAAAAAACCAAAAGCCCCAAAAAAATATATGTATGTATATATATGTATAAGATGAAAAAACTATGCGCGTGAGATGCGCTCTAACGGCAAACACGCCGCAAACACTGCGGCCCCGGGCTCCTCATTCTCTGTACCCGGGACATGGACTTTTCTGTCGGCCATATTTAAAGCTAAAATTTATATGAGCGAACTTTGTTCAGCGGGTGGGAGGGGGTAAAGGGGGGGGGCTATAGCGAAATTCCTCTAGAGTTTGAAGCGAGCGTGAAGTGCGGCAACAGCGCTTGCCATAAACCCGCAGATACACAGCGGAAGACGACGACATTTTTATGGCAACACACGGCCAGAGCAGCCACAGCTGAAGGCGCAACACGGATCGATATATAGCTGTAGAGAGTGAGATGCCATTATATATGGCTGAGCCACTCGCACGCCTCGTTGATTGGTGTGTCAGGCTGCGCAAAATCCAACCCAGGCATACAGCTGCAGCCCCGCACACATGCAAGCACACACACACGGAACACAGGCAGATACGAGAGCCAAGAGCCCGAGAGCCGAGAGAGAGACGGAGAAGAAATGCGTTTATTTGATTTATTAGCAGTCGTGCCATACGAAACACTATGGTTGTCTCGCTCTGGCTGCCGTGGTGGCAGCCCCGTCTCCACTTAACTGGTTTGCACATGCCGACACACATGCACACAATACACAGATGCAGAGACCCGTTTTTAGCAGCCACCCTGTCTCGACGGCGACAGCCGCTTGCTCGAGCCACCAGCGACATTCAGTCTCTCATTCGACTCTCGTATTCGCTGTCGTCAGCACACGCGCGCACGCAACACACGGCAACGACACGACACGATACAGTACGTACGATACGATAGTACACGGCAGCTTTGAGCCCCGCTTCGTTTCGGTTTCTCGTTTTCGTTTCGGCTCGTTACCGCCTCCTCGTCGGGGCCCCGCCAGCAGTTGTTCGTGCCTCGTCATCTCAGCAACATTATTCAGGCCCAAAAAAATACAAAAAAAAAACGTGTGGCCCGAAATCAACGTAGAACGCACCTCGAACAGGTTTCGACGCCGTCCACATTTGACGGAGAAACAGAAAGGTGCTCAATTCCGCATAGTGTGGAGGTATTTTTTCCTGGACAACGCGAAAATAACAACAAAAATCGCCTTACGAAAGCTACAACATTTTGAGGCGGCACACAAAACTCATACACATTTAGTTCCGTTCCGCGACGGTTTTTAACAAACGAATTTCAAGTGTTTTTTATTCGAGCGAGAGATCGAAAACCAAATAGAAAAAGAAATAGAAATTTGTGACTGTGGAAACGAAAGAAAACAAAAAAAACGCCATTCGAAACGCTCCAAAGAGAAAAACGAGGGAGAAAAGTGTCGGCTGCCAAAAATAAAGAAGAAAATATCTTAGAAATACAAAGATATATTCGCAAAAATTGTTATGCAAGAAAAACACTTTAGAAAAAGATACTAAAAAAATATATAGTAACACAAGTGCAACATGGTTTCCAAGAAAATGTTCAAAAAATCCTAAAAACAAAACGTACGAGTATTTGCTGGATATCTACTATATAGAAAGAAACAACCAAGTATCGGAGCATAGTAAAAGTATCTAGTATCTACAACTTCAACGCGGATGATTAGCAGCATCCCGACCTAGGACCAAAAGAGACTCTAAGCAAAGCGGATCGATCGAAACACATTCCCCTCTAACAACATGCTGACCATGGAATCGGATATGAAGGGCAGCCTGCTGCATGCCACAATGCCGCCGCATCACACCAGTGCCGCTCTGCACGGCCATGCCGCCTCGCCCTACTCGGCGCTGGCGCCTCTAATGAACCTCGGCCAGTCGCATCTCACCCACTCGCAGCTGAGTCACCATAACCACCATCACCACCACATGAGCGCCCATATTGCAGCCAGCCAGAGTCCCCTCAGCTCGCTGCAGACCAGCATGGCCAATACCCTCAACGGGACGCAGGTGGGGCAACAGCAACAACAACAACAGCAGCAGCAGAGCTCTCCGCTGCACAGCTCCAGCGAACTGAGTCCCACCCAGAGCAGCATTGGTAGCCATCACATGACCTCGCCCGTGAGCCACCAGCAGCAGCAGCAGCAGCAGCAGCATTCCCAGCAGCAGCAGCATCCCACGCACATGGCCGCCGGATCCGCTTTGAGCAGCATGACCGGTGGTGGCAGTAACAACAACAACAACAACAGCGCCACGGCCAACAAGAATCAGGCGCACGCGGATCGTGTGAAGCGGCCGATGAATGCCTTTATGGTGTGGTCACGTGGCCAGCGCCGGAAGATGGCCTCCGATAATCCAAAGATGCACAACTCGGAGATCTCGAAGCGGCTGGGAGCCCAATGGAAGGACCTCTCCGAGGCCGAGAAGCGGCCGTTCATCGACGAGGCGAAGCGCCTGCGAGCGGTGCATATGAAGGAACATCCGGACTATAAGTATCGTCCACGTCGCAAGACCAAAACTCTGACCAAGACCAAGGAGAAGTACCCGATGGGTGGCCTGATGCCCGGTCAGACGGTGGGGGGACCAGGGGGAGCCGGCGACCCAGTCACGCCCACCCGCGTCCAGAGTCAATCGCAGAACCAGTCGGTACCATCGGCGGCGGCCGCAGCAGCGGCGGCGGCGGCAACGGCCCAACAGGCCCGCCAGGACATGTACCAGATGAATGCCCCCAACGGGTATATGCCCAACGGTTACATGATGCATGCGGATCCCGCCGGAGCGGCTGCCTACCAGAACTCGTACATGGGCCAGCACTACGCCCAGCGGTACGACATGGGCCACATGTACAACAACGGGTATGCGATGTACGGCACGGTGTCGGGTGGCCAGACCTCGCCATACGGCGGCAGCCTCCAGCAGCCGGGCTCCCCGTCCCCGTACGGATCGAGCAGTCTCCAACAGCAACCCGCCTCGCCCCAGCCCTATGGCGGAGGAGGCGGCGGCGGCGGTCAAGTGTCCTGCCAGAGCCATAGTCCCAGCGATTCGAGCATCAAGTCGGAGCCGGTGTCCCCCAGTCCCAGTGCCATAGCGCTCAACAACAACAATAACAACAACAACAATCACATCATGAAGCGGGAGTACGTGTCCGCCACATCAGCAGCGGCAGCAGCAGCAGCAGCAGCGGCGGCCGGCGCCGGAGGGGAGCTGAATCATCTGATGAACATGTACCATCTGCCGGATGAGCAGCGTCATCTGCTGCACTACCAGACTGACTCGCCCGATCTGCAGCAGCAGCACGCGGCGATGCACCAGCACCAGGTGCATCAAGTGCACCAACAGGTCCAGCAACAACACCAGCAGCACCAGCAGCAGCAACAGCAGCAACAGCAACAACACCTGCACCAGCAATCCCTGCGAGCGATGGCGCCGCTGGCACATATGTGAGAAATGGCCAGCGCCTATGGAGCAGCAGCCTCAACTGTGAGCGTTTCGCCGCCACCGCTGCCGCTGTCGGGTGTCTATATGCCGTCGGCGGCACAACAGCAGCAGCAGCAACAGCAGCAGCATCAACAGTTGCTGAACGGACGGCCCAGTCCCACTGCGTCCGGTTCTGGGTCGTCGGGTGGCCGCTCCTCGGCGCATTCCAGTGGCCATGCGGCCGCGCATTCACCCGCCTTGGCGGCCGCTGCCATTGCTGCCGCCGCTTATCAGCTATCCTCTGCCTCTGTCTCTGCCTCTGCCTCTGGTTCTGGCTCCGGCTCCACCGTTTCCATTTCTGGATCCGGATCGGTGTCGGGTTCGGTATCATCCTCCTCCACCTCCTCGTCGGCAGCTGCCGCAGTGGCTGCTTCTGTAGCGGCAGCCGTTGCCGGTTCGTCTGCTTCCAATGTTTTCACGGCCGCCAGCATGCTGGACATGCACCAACAGCAGCAACATCTGGAGGAGCAGCAGCACCATCATCAGCATCTCCACTACCAGCAGCAGCAGCAGCAGCAACAGCAGCAGCAACAGCAGCAACATCAGCAGCAGCAGCAGCATTATCAGCAGCAGCAGCAGCATCAGCTCTACCATCACTATCATCATCCTGGGCATGAGGCGGCAGTTGTTGCCAGTGCCGCCGGGCTCTTGGATATCTCCACATTGTAAATTATTGAAAATATTAACTAAAACACACACACAAAAACACATTTTAGCTTTAGTTTTAAGGAGAAAATTCCAAGGAAATATATAAGTAAATGATTAGAATTTAAAGAATAGTAATTAAAATGAAGCATACGCACTGTTGTATCCCCCTACAATAGGAAGATTCTACATTCCATGACACGGCATTCCATTCCCCTTCTGTTCTCGAATCGGGGTTTTCTTTCGCTTTCAAGACCGCCCGACGACAATTGTGTGATACAAATAAATTGTTGCAAATTACTCAAAAAAGACGCAGAGAAATCTTTCCACAAAACTTTTTGAGTTAAACCTTTTCTTTCTGTAAAAAAAAACTTTCTTAGAAAACATTAAATGTGTGCGTTTTGCAGGAAAATCACCGAACGGAAGAAGACCCAGAAGAAGATTTAATAAAAACTAAAAATAAAGAAAAGAAAAACCTATACACAAACAAAAAAAGAGGAAAATGAAAATATTTCAAAGAAAATAATGTCAAAAAAACAAACACATTCTATTTTATAAATTCTCTTATGCATTAAGTAATTATAATTATTATCTATTATATAAACAATTTAATTATTAATTATGCTTACAAGAAAAATACAAGACACGAGACAAACATAATTATAATTGTAATAAAACCAGCAACAAAATTATTATTATTATTAAAAAAACAAAATGAAAATGAAGGCAAAAATCTACTGTTAGAGAAAACCTAAAGAAAATTTAGTAAAAGAAAAGCAAGAAACGTGCAACAACGTGCAGCTAGGCAACAACAAGACCCAGAGACAACAAATTAAGCAACAAACAAACATTGCCAAGCACCTGGAAATAATAACAAAAACAAAACAAAAAACCCAACAAAAAATTCAGAAAAAAACAAATAAAAGAAAAATCTTTACAAAAAAATTAAAACCCATTTTTTTATTATTTTTTTACTTATGATTTCGGTCTTTGGCCTAAACGCCGTCGGGAAACACTAAAACTTGGAACACATATGTTGCACTCAAAATGTCGATATGCAGGTTGAAATGCTACCGTTTGGGTTTCGGTTTCGGTTTTGGATGGTTTTTATAATCCAGTTTTGAGCTTTTATGAGGGGGGTTGCGTCAGATGCGGAATTCTCTAGACAATGGTCGTTTGTCAAATTCACGCATTGTCAGAAAGACAAAATAAATATAAAGTTTAATGAAAGCCATTTAGCACAAGCCTTGACAAATTAGAACGAAATACCTGAAAGAATATACCCCTGAGAAAAAACCTATATATACATATATCCCTCTCTATGGGTGGTAGTCCGACTCCCAGCAATCATCCACAATGTATATGATATCGTTCGTGTCATCTGCAGGTATCTAATCTACTCGTAACTACGCCTGACATTTCAATATTTATTCTAAAGTGCATTTTGTCAATGATTAGCTGTGGGGATTTTTTTCGTGACCGGAAGCGGTAGCTTTGTACCGCACCGCCCGATGCTAATTCCCATAATCACGGCACCGCTCTGCACTCTCTCTCTCGGGGCAAGGTTAGAGCACAATTGCACAGGGATATACAACTATATGGAGATTGTCCAATCACTCGACCCTCAGCCTATAGCCATCCATAATATCCACTTAATATGGCTAATTTATGCTGGCCTGGCCCAAGCACACAACACACATCTGGGCCTCGTAAAAAATTATGATATGTATTATTAATGAAAATTACAAATTCAGAGCAAAGCAAAGCAGAGCGGGCTCGGGCACGGGCACGGGCACGAGCAAAAAACAAACAACATTTTGGCTACAACACAATTTATTTATTATGTGCAAATATTATACACAGTTTACTACAGTTTTTCTTTTTTATGTTTTTTTATCGGTGTCATTCGACCGATGCGGCTGTTGCTGTTTCTGTTGCAGATTATTATAATTTCAGTAAATAATTTAGCTCAAAACGAAAGCTGGTGCGGAATTCCAATTAAAATATTTTCCCATTTTTTCCACCTCCTTCTCCATGCATTTGAGATCTTTTTGTTTCGTTCATTTTCTCTCCTTTATTTTGGGGGCTTTACAATCAATTAGCGGATACCATTTTTTTAATTATAAAATTTACCATCTAAATTATTTTTTTCTGGGACTCTGTTTAAACCTTTGGCCCCCGCCAATGATTAAAATCTTTCATCGAATTGTTGTTTCCTTTAAAGAAGGGTATTATGATTTTTAAATGATGTTTGTATAGCAATTTTTTATAGATCTATATTTCCATTTGTTGACATGTGTGGCTCTGTATCATCTGCTTCACTCTGAACTATTCAGATTTCATGATTTATTCCTATAGTTTACATGGGAATGATCTGTACATTGGATGTTCTAAAGATATTTAAAGTAAACTGACAACAAAATTTAAAAATCGCATCACTATATGATTTATTTTTTTTTAGTTTCAATCCGGTTTCAATTCTTATCTTTTTAGGGCTATCTGAATTAAAAATAATATACATTCAGTTACAAAGTTAAAAAGATACGGATTCCAAAAATTATACAATACCAAGATATACCAAGTCCAAAATGCTTTTCTATGAAGGCCCGTAGACAGAGGGCTCGCGCGGGCTCTTACTGTATCATCTAGCTCCCATGAGTTCAATCTGGTTCAATCTAACGAACATACTTTTTATTTCTTATATTGTTTGTGTGCTGTTAAAATCGCATCTCATTTGTCTATGCACAAAATAGTTTTGGGTACATAAAATTTAGTCAAACCGAGACTCGATTTGCATTTGTTGCAGATACTTTCATGTATTTTTGGTGACTGCTTATCATTGATTTTGAGGCCTGCCTTAGGCAGTGTTGAAATGCGAGATTGTCAAGATACATGCATAAAAAATCAGAAATTTATTAATGCTACGAGCATTGAGTGTCATTTTGAACCGCACTGTGGCACTGTGTAGCTGTAGATACACATCTACATTAACTCCAAGACTCCGTTTCACATGCAAATTGTCAGAAAAAAAGAGTGACTGTGACAGATATTTGATTTGGATTTATGTATAGATATATTTCGTTCTGCTGACATACAGCTGTGTTTGCTTAGCTTCTAATTAGCTTAAAAAATTGTTTTGGCTGCTGTTTCTGTTTTAATTTCCATTTTTCTAACTACTCTGGCAATTTGTTGCAATCAGCGTGAAAAGTAAACCAAATCCCAAATGACAACATCGTTTCGTATCGTTGGCCATTAAAATTAAGAGCTAATCACGCGTTTAACAAGATTTTGTATTTGTTTTTTTTTTTTTTTGGTGTGGCCTGCAGCTGAGTCAGCGGTTCGATGGTATCGTGAGAGTTTTTCTGTGTGGCTTTGTGTTGGGGTTTTTTTTTTTTTTTTTTTACTAAGTTCATTAATTAACCATAGTAGTTTTATTTTATATTCGGTTGATACTATAATTTTATGCAATGTTTTGATTAATTTTAAGGCTTGAAGCTCGAGACAAATTTTGGGATTTTAAGTATTTTGGCAACTTTTCTACTAATAAAATGTGAAACACACACGAAACACTCTCTCCTTCAGTCAATTGTTGGCTGCAAAGATACATAGATAGAAATATTAAGCCCAACAACTAATTAAACTTTGAACAATGGCCAAAAAGTTAGCAAACAAATGCCATTACTGTTGGACTGTCTGTCTGTCGAGTGTCTGTCTGTATATTTCGAGTGTGTCTGTGTACTCCGGCCCTATTTTGATACATTTCCGTGTTGTGTGGTGTGGTGTGGAATGTAGGTTAACCAAGTGAGACATGCAACAAGAAATCGAGTTGATTCATAAGCCTAAAACTGTAACCAATCTTGAGACGATGGAGGGAGCTGCTCACTCGTACATTTCCGAGCTGCGAGTACATCAACAAATCGGATTAGTTGACAAAAATCCAATTAGTTCTGGGGCCCCACAGCAGTAACCATTTGACTGGTATGTCTTTTTTTTTTTGGATTCCAAAATTTGATGGATGTGTGTGGCATGCGTAAGAATTTGATCGATAGCCACGACGATGAATTACGAGGCAGAGAGAGCAGTACAGATATAGTTACAGGTAAATGGTACATTTAAGGGCACAGCGGACATGGTTGACAGTCACAAAGACACACACACACGGGGCACATGCAAATTGTCAGACTGCCTGGCGGCAGACCCGATCCGATCCGACCTCCGGTGCTAAGCCTGACAGTAGGAGGATGGCAGCGCACCTGCACCGGAAAAGTGGGAAAACCCCGAAAGAAAACAACCTTCGCTTTGGATAAGGTGACATGAATCGGATCGGTTCGGCTTGGTTCGGATCGGATCGACATACCTGCAGGCTGTATGGATAATGAACCTCTAAAATCCACGCCTCGCAAATCCTCGAACGGATGCAGCTATCGCCCGTTTTTGGGCAATAAAGGGCTAAACAAACAGTCCTCTCGCTCTCTGCTCGTAAGGCAAAAACAATATGACCCGAAAGATAACAATGCATATTATCATAATCACCAATAAAATTCCTAGTCGCAAATTCTAATCCATGGCAAAGATCTCTCAGGCCTCAGGCCTAAGACCTCAGAGCTCAGTCCCTCAGTCCCCTGAGTCCAGCTAAAGTTCAAGTTTATCTTCGTAATACTTCCTCCCTAGAGGAGGCCCCTGACAATTCTTGGTATTCCACACCCGCATTTTCGCTTAGTGTAATTCAATCACAGACCGAATGCGTTCTTGGAGGGGGAACGGGAACGAAGACCGCCTGCATAAAATGCGCAATCGCATGGAGCCATTGGCTAATCGCTGTCTAATTATAATTTTGCATTTTTATCGCTCTAAGGGAAGGCTTGGGGGAAAACGGAAAACGTGCGAGGGGCGAGGGCAGGCAAGGCCGTTGCTGCTACGGCTGCGGTTTGCTTTGCAATTAGGCGATTTGTCACGCCCTGATTTGTCATTGATATCCCACAGTCATAGGCATAGACTCTCTGTTGCTCACTCGCACTTGGTCTCTCGGTATCTCGGTCTCTCCGTATCGGTATCGGTATCGGTCTCTGTCTCAGAGAGTGTTATGTAGATGGAACTGAAATCCCATGTAACTATATGTATGATATGCGGGCGGCACACAGGGGCAGGGACAGGGTGCAGATAACAAGGACTGAATTTGATATGGTATGGCTTACAAGTAGGAAGTATCGCATTCGTTTGAAGCTCAGCTTTCACTTCAATATTTGGAGAATTTCCAATGACTTATAAATAAATATCAAATGAATGAGATATTAAATGTTAAGAAAGAGATATAAAACGAAGAGATACATTGAGAAAGAATAATAGAGAATTTATTTGTGATTTGTAAGCAGAAGATTTACAATTAAATTCATATTTTTGATAGTTCAAGTATGTGGTACATAATGCTCCCATTGGTTTTCGATATAAGATAAATTAAATTAATAAACTATATAAATTTAATTGAAATATGAAATATATTTCTTTCAAATATAAAATATATTTAGATCAAATATTTACACATTAATCTCAAAATGTAAGTGAAAAAACTTTGATTTTAATATTTACACTTTCGGGGAAATGTAAGTGAAAGTATTTGGGCTTAAGGGCCGTGAAAGAATTTGCCTACTTAAGTTTACTTTAATTATCTCTCTTCCACTTTTCAGCAACAATTTTCCAAAATCCTTTTTTCAGAAATTAAAATTCTTGAACGGGTAACCGTTTCTCCCATGCGGTGATGTGCTACAAAGAGATTTACATATTTTATGTCTTCTAAACCAGCATTAAAGCACTTAAAAATTTTACAAAATTATTTAACTAAATTCGCAGAAAACTAAAAGTTATGTATTTTATTTTTAGTAGTACAAAAAGTCTGCAATATCATAATTCAATATGAAAATTCCTGGCATTGTATTGCACGTCTTCCTTATAGGATAGTATTTATAATAAATTTAATATATTTATATGAAAAGCATGAATCAGTGATTACTTTGCCAGGCAGAGGCACAGGCGCAGGTAGGAACAACAACAACAGCAGCAACAACCTGAAGCACTTGTGTCACTTAATTAAGTTGACGTTTTATTGTCGTCATCGCAGGCAGCAGCAGTAGCAGCAGCAGCAGCAGCATCGTTGCTCAAGTTAATTACTCAGGAAGAAAGGTATATAGAGAGAAGGAGAGAGGAGCTGCTGCTCCAGGCTGCTGGCTCCAACTCAATCCTGGCGCTAGTAAATCTACCAACCCTCCACTGCTATTCGTACTGGCACTACTTTTTCCACTGGCTGTTTTGGGTGGCTCTTAGGGCTGGCAAGTGAGCAGCAGCAGCATAACAATTCCTCTCCTGCTCAGAAGGATGCCGAGTCCTGGGCTGCACTTTGGCGCATTTGTTGATTCGCGCACTTGAACAAAATGATGGGGATGCAGCAGTGGGGGGTTGGGATGGGATACCACCGCTGCCGACAGGCAGCAGCTCTTATCTTAATGAGTTTTTATGCATCTAATTAAATAAATTGCACACTCTTGGCGCCATGACAACTCTCCCAAAGTCGTCTCCACAAATCTCTCTCTCTTAGACGACCTTCGCTGCTTGTGGGCGTGGTCTTACCGTACCCTTCACACATGCAATTGCCCATGTCCATGCCCCGGATCTGGTGGGGGTCGGGCAACGCGCAACACACCCACAAAATGAAATTCAATTTTAATTACAATTTTTGTTCGATCTCTCGCCCTCTTTATCGTCTCTGCTGCAGTCAAATCGATTTTACTAACCAATTTTTTTCTCCAACAATTTGTATATAGTCTATAGCATACATATGTATATACTCGTATACACGTGTATATTTGTATGTATGTATTTATATATATTTTTAATCAACCGCGCCCAGACACAAACGCTTAACAACATTTTCAGTTGCTTTCATTCCGACAGGAATGTCCGGCAGTTTGTTGAGCCACAAAGCAGCTACAGATTGTTTTTATATATATATATATATATATATATATATACATAGACGCCATGCCATGCCACACCACACCACACACACATATGATGATTCCATATGATTCGTATGGATTTATTTACTTGATGGGGCAGCTCCAGGTCCCTCCACATGCCGCTCATCACACATTCGTCATCGTAGTCGTCGCATTTTCAATTTTTCGCTTGCAAATTGGAAAAGTTCAAACGCATACACACAGCCATCAGAGCATCGGAGCTCGACCGGAGGGGACCCAAAATGGTGACTGCGACTGCTACTACGACCTGACCAGACTCCAAACCTCGGACTCAGACTCTCTAGACCCCCAGACACACGAGCGGCGCGCACACACACACACACAGAGACCCCATGAATGAGTGCAAAAGCTGCTGATAAATGCGACTACGATGGGCAGCTGCAGCACTGCAATCAGGCTGACCAGTGGTTACAGTGGTTTGACGTTGAGAGAAATAGTTAAATTGGAAAAAAAAGGAATTGAAATCACACTTTACAAATAACTACAGATTATTCTAAATTAAGTTTTGAATGATATAAAGAATTAATATGTTTAAAGAAATGCTTTCTTAAATTAATGATGAGTGATTTATAGGAATGATACATAAATGCATGTTTGCAGAATGGTCCCCCATAATTAAATGCCATAGTAAAGATAAAAACACACAAACAATATTCCAAGTAAATATTCGGGCCGATATTTATTTTCGAGCCCATATATAATATGAATATTTACCATTTAATGTATCATATAATCTAACATTTAATTTATGTAATATGTAAAAATATTGCATATAAATTTAAAATATATTTATTTTTCTATGAAATATTTTGTTGTAATTTTCATCCATTTTTTAGGTGTCTCTCGTCATGACTATTTGACTTCCAAATAAATCTAGTACCACTGTTTGGCAGTGGGGCAATTCGGCTATAGTTTATGTTGCATGTGAGTATGGTGTACATTTCCATACGCACCGCACACACACACACACAGGCGCATACATTTTGAACATTTCGCCATGTCCATGTCCGGGCAAAAGCAGCAATGACAGGCCTCAATGAATGAATAAGAGACTGGCTGACGGACTGTTGGACTGACCACCTGACTGACGGGACTGCTGGACGGGTCTGTTCTGTCTAGATAGGGCGTGCAGCTTTTTGCAGAGAGGAAGAATGTGTTCGTGTGTGTGTTATGTATGTGTGTGCAGCTGATTGATTGATTATTTGTTCCGCATCACTCACCTGGAAAATTCAACTGAAGTGGCAACTTTAATTAATTTGCTTATGCTCAAAAGCCAAACCCAAGCCAAGTCATGGGTTACATGTACATATACACGGATATATATATGACTATATCCGACATACATACATATGTATGTACATGCATGTACCTAATCCCACAAGGCAAGAGTAAATGCTATGTATATAATTGTAGGGGCTTAATTATAGAGGAATATAATTTAAATTTAATATACATATACTCGTCGTGAGTGTGTGTTCTCAGCTCATCGATCTGTGACCTGATTTTGCGTCGGAAGTCAGGATAAACATATAAATTTAAGCCAAAAAAAAATGATGTCATGCTGGAACCGCCTAAACGGGTTTTATTTAGAGGCAGGGCAGGAAAAGGCGTGCAACAAATACTATTATAATATCTATCAGTCTCGTGTAACGGTGCTAGTGGTTTAACTTCTCCTCCTCCCAAGCGGTTCGATTTCTATGACATTTTTCTAATATATTTGGTAGGCATAGGACTTTTTTTTTTGTTCAAAATGTACCATACAAAATGTAAACATAATCAAGTATGCTTTGATCTATTTGATTTTCTCAGAGAAAATGGCAGACAACGCCAACTAGTACATCGAGTAATTACATCTGCTCTCGTTCTTTGTCTCGCATTCGAGTGCGAGCCAGATATGGAATAGTCCGCTCATCAGAAAGTGCTGATTGGTGCTATGGAAAAGAGTGTCTTTTTTGACATGCGCTCAAATTAAAACACGAATCATATGGTATGTGTTGCGTATCAGGAAAAGTGCAACTACCTGAAATTGAGACATTACCAGAACCACGGATCGGCACGAATCCAGATTCAAACCTGTTTCTGAAGTCCATTCTGCTGAGAGTGCAACATCAATGGCTTAAGCTTAAGTCCTCATTGATCATACATAAATTTAGAGTTCAAAGACTGGGCTGGGGAGTGAAACAAACGATCGATGCTCATATATTTGGAGAACTTTAACACTCGAAGACTCCGCAGAAGTGTGGTAAACAAATCCACAAATCAAAATAACCGTTTTCACACATCTAGGCCTATACCGAAACAATGGGAAACCAGAAACAAAGCCACTAAAAAGAACAACAACAAAATCCATGCGTTGCTGCGATGACAAGAAAATATTTTAAATACCAAACGAGAGAGAGACCAGACATGACAAAAAGCATAACAAATTAAGACTTATAATTTAGCGTGCGCCAAAATACCGTTTCCAGATGGATCTGAGATCCAAGACAATGGGTCTCCGGGCACGACGAGAGTTTCTTGGTTGATTTGTTTATGAGAAAACCCGACGGGGCTCCGGATCTCTCACCTTTGGCTCGTACCGTACCGTTCGAAGACGACCGACCTGCATTGAATGCCGCATTTTGATGTCATTTTATAGCATTTTAAACGCCAAATTTATCATCTTTCCCTCTCTAATATCTGCTATACATGTTTCCAACTTTCTTTCCTGCTAAATGGAACTTGATCCGTGGTTGTTAGTCTCATCAGCTGTCTCTCATTAATTAAAGATTCGATGTATTGCCCTCGCCTGACAATGATTTCTGGCCAAGAGTCGGAGTCTGGCTTGATCTATGCGATGTGGGCCAGAGATTAATGGTCTCGATTCGAGACTCGATTGAAGTCTGCTACTATTTTTGGGCAGGTGAGTTCCTAGATTGTAGAATCAAGAGATAAATCTTAAAATAGTCAACTAATTAGCAACACCTCAAAATGGAATATAATTGTATAGATCTGGTAAGAATTTCAAAGAGAAATAGAATTTAAGAAATCATTCCAAACTTTAGACTGTATAACACTATTCTTTGTTATGTGTCTCTATACTATTTAAAAGTTTTGGGTCGCCGTCGTCCCGGTATTGTACTTATATCGACGCGCGCGAAGCGCAGCAAGTGAGCCGAGGGTTGGCGCACGAGCGAACCTAACGCGCAGGGGGCCTTCCTCCCACCAATATATTGGTGGTATTGCAATACAAGAAATATTTTTTACATCCAAAATAAATATATCAAGTTCCGGGGAGAGGCTGTATTTTAATCGATTCACAAGCGTAGCACTTTTCCCACACTTCCAGAGTGGCTGAGCAAAGTATGGAAGTGATGTTGGTGATGATGGAAAAGGACTTAAAATAGATATCTTCTGAAGGATAAAATATACTTTTTGCCTGAAATTTAAGCATATTTCTGATGCCATTCGCTGGCATCTGTTCACAATTATCCACTCAATTGATCTATCCGGTAAATAGTAGTACCAGTACCCCACAAGCATCCAACATTAGCTTGCCTCAACGCACAGCACAGCACAGCTCTCGATCCACTTGTGGCAAAGTATAAATCCACTTAGGCCAAATTAGTTTGCCTAGCGCCCGGCTAGTAGTTGTCGTTGAGTGAACCAATTAATGGCCCAAACGATCGGTTAATAAAAACAGGAGGAGGCAAAATTTAGCAATTGGGCAACAGAAAAAAAAATGGGCAAGACCGGCAGCTGCTGTTGCAACCAGGGGCCGGAGGAGTGTGTGTGTGTGTGTCAACAAACCGCAGCATATAATGAGGCATGCCACACACTCTGGGGTAGGGTGGGATCAGGGGGAGGATGGCTGCAGTTTTTTGATTGACATCTCGCCGACGGCTGGACGTTGACTTGCATGTCAATTAAAACTAACGACGCGCGATGCCCGACGCGAAGGCGACTGACAGTGACAGGGAGATGGAGATGAAGAGAGCGTCAGGATGAGGACACACGGACTCGGAGAATCAGACGTGTTCGGTCACCCAGGGAGAGCGGACGAGCGGTAGAGCAGGCAAACTTTAATAGGCTCAAAGTGGATTTTAATTTCTGTTTGATTTGATTTCATTCGATTTGATTGCACTGAACACGAACACGAGCACGACCATCGGCGGCAGCAGGCAGGCTCAGCGTGTGGCCACGGGGGAGGGTAGTTGCCACGACGGCCTTCGAACGCCCTCCATCCCACAAGAGAGAGACGGAGTTCCGGACGGACCCCTTTCCTGGGCATCGCTTGAGCTACACGCCTGCCGCTGTGAGGATTACAACGTGTTCTGCGGCAGGCAGCGGGGGCACCAACAGCGACAGCGACAGCAGCTGCTCTGCTCTGCTCTGCTGTGGACAGTAATTCGCATTATTAGCGCTAGACTGGTGGCCACTCGCGAGCCCACTTCCACTCCCAATTCCGGAAACCGCCCAATCAATGCTAAGGTCTGTCCTTACCCCTGTGCTACAGAGATCTACTTTAACGACGTTCGCACACGTCCATTTGGCCGCGTTCCCACGCACTCATCTTGGGAATGGAATCTTGGCCTCTGAAGAGAAGAGAAAACCTGCGGCGACAAATGCTCTCCTTTGATAAATTGGGTGCCAAACCGTAACACTCTTCACTCTCCAGTGCAAAAGTTGTGAAAAGTTAAACGGTTCCCCTTATGAATGCCCGAGAGACACGCAATATCCCATACCCAATACACCCATAAGGAAGCTCTTTCACTGAGCGAAATTTGAGAGCATTTTGTAAACCTTACAAATTCATAGAAAATACCGTTCGTTGAGTATCGAAAATGAATCAACCTTTAATCGAGAAACTTTATTCAAATATTCAGAATATTAGGAATTGCATTAGGACTTCAATACATATGTATTTATGTATTCGGACATCTAAGATAATTTACAGCTTATACTTCGGTCTTAATTATTTTCTCATGCTCACACGCACATCAGATAACGAAGAGTTTAATGTTATTAAAAGGGTTATAAGCTCTTTTAAAATATTTAAAAATGTTCTAAAATATTTTATATAAGAACTAAAAATTATTCTCAGTGCATCTAGAGTCGTTATTTTATAAGGCAATTAATGGAAGGTGCCGTGGGAGTGCAAACATGTAACACATGTAAGCATTTAGATCAAATTGCTGGACTCCATTCAGTTGCGTTCTGTTCCTGCCACCGTTTCGTACCACATATGTCCACCGTCTACTCGTTTTGAGCCAATTTTTGAGTCCCAAGTCTGAGGCCCGCCTGACAGTTCGTGACTGGGTCTTGGCGCTATATGAGTTATGGCCACGTCGTCTGCACGCCAACAACGAAATTATATTTAAAAATACATAACTCAGGAGATTATCATTAAAACCTGTGGGCGCAAAAGTCGAAGGGCCAGAGGTGCCCAACCAGATACCAAGATCCCAAATCCCAAATGAGGACTGGAGGCAATTCGCGCGTGCGCAAAGCTCAAACGGAAGTCGTTAGCCGGTCGAGACGGTTCGAGATACGAGATACGAAAGCAGCAGCTAATGTGCCAAGGAACCGCCGCCTCAGGGGCAATGTTACCCATTCAAGGATTATGCAGGACAATGCGAATGAATGAACGAAATGCCCGCGCGTTGACAATAAATTGGAGTTGCATTTAAATAAGCCACCTTAAGGGATTGTGTACATATGTCTGCAGGCGGTGGCAGCGGCACCAATATCTCGTTTTGGGTGTGAAGTTGCTAATGCGTTTTTGAAGAACCCATTTTTCTGTGTTCCCCGGCTTGTGATACAAAAAAAGGTGAAAAAGTTAACCTTCTGGTGGAAGAGAGAGGCAGTCATTGTACTATTTATGTATGTATGTGTCTTCTTGGGTCACGTTTTAGTGCCACCTGATATCGCATATGCTCATTTCTATGCCCAATAATAATTGCAAACTTCTAAGGCCATGTCCCCGGCAGAAGTCTTGCGCAACCGAAACTGTCGCAGCCACAAGTTGTCTCTTACCTGAACGATGGACAATGGACTCAATGCAATGCCCAGGACTGGATCTTGAACTGTGGAAAGACCTTTTCATAGCTTTATTGATACCATCAATACAATGTTGGGGGTAGGGGCAGGGTTATGGCTATGGCTCCGAGTCAATGTCGAAGACGCTGAACTCAAACAGTTGCATGTGCAATTGTGTGTGTGTGTTTGTTTGTTGTTGGTTTGTTGTTTGTGTATTTGTTTGCTTGTT
The DNA here is from genome assembly GCF_003369915.1 of Drosophila miranda. Lineage (NCBI taxonomy): Eukaryota > Metazoa > Arthropoda > Insecta > Diptera > Drosophilidae > Drosophila > Drosophila miranda. The sequence goes on along the minus strand of NC_046677.1, from coordinate 8,775,111 downwards.
AACAATTTGTTTGCTCTGTCACACGCTTCATTGTGCCGAAGCAGGGCTGCTAATTGCACTTGTTGATTGTGTGTGATAACAGGTTGCCTGTGAATGCCCCTGCCGCCAGCTCTGCAAGTATAGTCCACCTTGCATAAGTGCCAATGCATAAGACAAACTTTTGTCCTCCAAAAGCCCCATGTACACACACAGGCTTACTTAAGTGGGCGTGTCAGCCACGCAACTAACTGGGCCGAGAGCCAGCAGACAGCAGATAGCAGACAGCCAGAGTCTGTGCAACAATTGGGCACATGTTGGCAGACGTTGTCCTGATGTCCGTTGCCAAACACAAACTTAAGTAGGTAATTTGCAACTAATTTTCAAGTGGCAGAAGCACATTCCCATTCCCTTTCCCACTGCCAGCATTGACATTTGCCACAATTACACAAAATGTCACATCGACTGACACATCTCGCATTGCTCATACGCAGCGTTGTCTACCAGACTCAGACATCGACACACCCCACCACCACTCGATGTCCATCAGGTGTCTAGAGCTGCTGCCTGTAATGAGTATGAGTATTTCTCTGATTGCAGGTGCCACATATTCGTACTCTGAATACCGAATGGAGAGTGCGGAAACGTCACACGCAAATTGAGCGAATGTAATGCGATAGTTGTATACGACGAAATGTCAAAATTACATTTCTTATTCCCCGAAATATCGCTTAAAATTATATTTTCTTATTTCGTCTCCTAATTCTTTTTATTGTTAACATATTAATCATTATTTAGCAGATAATTGTTAATTAATTGAATAAGTAGAATACATATTTTTTGTTTAGCTATAACATTAGCTTAAACTTTGACCTAATATTATTGATATTTACTACGGCTTACTACATAATAAAACAAAGTAAAAAAATATACTTTCTTCTACAGCTCTTATTTACAGGGAATTTCAATTTTCCAAGCTATAACTTCTCCAACTGAAGCCAGTCGGCACGCCCTACGCTCAACGAAGCCTCCTGGCAATACAGAGCCCCCCTCCACCCTTGCACAACGCCAAAAACCGATGAACTATTGAGAAATATGCGTGACAAATAATTTGCCAAGCCAAAAATTTTGATATTTTTCCAGGGGGGCGAGCTAATAAAATGTCATCAAAAGGGAACGCATAAAAATTAAATAAAAATTTCACGCAGCTTCCACAGACGACACATCCCATCTCTCTCTCTCTGTGGCTTCTGTGCGTGATTTCCGCCCAATGATGTCGCCCATGTACGCGCCATTAAATAATTTCCGCCCTCGCCGTCACCAAAGATGGAAAAAAAAAAATTCCAGTCAAGTTCAGAGCAAAGTCACGCGCCAATGAATGCATTTCTCACAAAAATGAACTAGAAATATTGCTGCCACCAAATCGTGTATCGAATCTCATTCCGAATCTGTATCTGTATCTGTTTTACAAAAAAAGGCTGATGAACTTCTACGATTTCTCTCTCTAAAAAAAAGGTTTCGTTCTCCCTTTTTTCCCGGACTCGGCTCTGAGAGATCTCGAGAGGTTATTATGCATAAGTGTGGGCCATTAAAAAAGTGGCCGACTGGTTGGTTATGGTGCTGATGCTGCTGCTGTTGTGGTCTCCACATAATTAGGGTACATAGCGGTACTTATTATGGGTGTTAACGGTTTCGCAGCGCCATAGCCGGTAGATCAGAGACACACAAAATCAACAACAACAAAAAAGCGTACGTCTTTGCAATCCAAAAATCCGAAAAACCCGCCTGTCAACAAATAAAGATCTTTCTCAGAGTCGAGTCGCTCGATCGAGATTTAATTTAAAACAGAAAATAAACGTCATCCGCTGGCTGCTTTTAAGCTTTGAGAAGAGCCAAAAAATATCGTATATTTTATTTAAAATTATGCACAACACTTAAAAATCAACGCGCTTATTTATTTCAGTTTGTGTGTGTTTTCAATCGATGGATCAGTTTGACAACGAAAACGTAAACGTCGCCAAACTGGTTTCTATGAAAATTTCGAAAATCTTTCGACTCCGTTGTTGGAAACTTAATACTCATAAATCGAATTGGGAGTTGGGGTTTGGTTTTGGGTTTTAGTTAGTCCATAGGTATATCTGCTGTTGCAATAGCACTGCTGGAAAAGTTTTTCGGTGTCTTTTATTATGATATTTGTTTGTGTGTGTTTTGATAGAAAGTGAAAATGTATGGAGAACAGTTAGTTTGTCGTAGGTCTAATCGGGGTAAAGGGAAACTGAAGAAAGTCAGAAAAACTGACCTGGGCTATGGGAAATGAATGCAGATACATAGAAAATAAGAACAAATCCAGAGATGGAGAGAGCGAAGTATGTAGGTGCCGCGCTCTTTACAGCTTAGCTTCACTGTGATAGAGAAAAGAATAAAACTGACCTGGGATATAGGAAATAAGTAAAAGAATGTATAGAAAAAAAGTAAAGATCCAGGGGAAACGGGTGATAACTATACTGGAATGCCATATTTTGTTGTTGCATCTAACCAGTATTTGACCTGACTTTCACTGCATTTTTAGCTTATCTCTCAACGTGTACATATGTGTGTGTGCGTGCCCTAAATATTTCTGAACGCCTCTGACCCACAACAGACCTCCCCTTAAATCCCTTACCGCAGATTTCAATAGAAAAGCGACAGGCAGTCTGTAAATCTTATCGCCGCTGACGATGCAACTATCGATAAGCGGTAATCGGGCGGACAGATCGATGATCTGCCGAATCAAACGAACCGCAAACACACACACACACAAAACACACACCATATTGATCGAGTTCAAGTACGAGTGCACAGTAGTCATCCCGTAAGCAATGATTACCCAGGCAGACCTCGAGACCCCTAGACTATTGTCCCATAATTCAAATACCGCAAAAAAACATAGAGAACCGAGATAGAACCAGATAAGAATCAAAATTGTAAAATGGAACGTAAAAATGCGAATGAGAAAGAGAGCGAGAGAGAGAGTTGGATTCTCAGAACGGACTCCTACCACCACCTCCTATACGAAGAATAGGACCGGGGCCCGGACCCGGACCTGGACCCGTGGACGAACCCTCCCCATCGAATCGAATCCAGCGGCACTCCTACGCTACGCGCTGCTGCCGGTTACATCCTGTGTGCAAAGGTGGCAAAAACTCGGATGCTACCTGCGGAGCAACAAAAAAAAATATATGTATCCCTAGGAGTCCCTGGGAGTGTACGTAAAAGATTTATTATGCTATACATTTCATGAATGTGAGTGAGAGCCTGAGCCTGAATCTGTAACTGTGTGTGTACATGAGGGTTTCCCTAGAAAAACTACTACCAGCAACAACAACATTCAGCAGCAGCAGCAGAAGCACAAAAGGTGTGCACCATAATGGCTGACAAAAAGTCGGCCTTAGCCTTTAATAGCCCCAGAGTTTAACAGCCAACACAAACATGGCTCAACTCTAGTGCACTGAGAGAAAAATATATCCATTCAGTACTTCCAAGTGGTAGCCCATTCTGTCGAATGTTTCAAAGGGGGGGTTTAAAGACTGGAGAACTCTCAAGACTCGAATCAGAAATCTGTCTCTAGTAAAGAGGCTGAAACGGAGGGTGTTAGAATGAATTGGGAAACGGAGGAAGGGAGTCTTTAAAGTTGCTAAATACGATTGGAGATCATGGAGTTCATTGAAGATCCGAAATCGGTAAAAACATCATTCAAACGGTCATTCAAGACTGTATTATACATAGTTATATATATTTGTCGCCGAAGAGGCATTCCCCATTGGATTCTTAACATTTTGAATCTTCATAAGTCAATATCTCTCAGTGTAGCACTTCAGAACTCCATAGAACCCCATTTGCCGCAATCCAGAAAACGCCAACAAAATGGCAACATTCACTTCTCACTTACAACTGAAGCTGGGGCTGGTGCTGGGGCTGAGGCTGGGATTTCGCATGGAGTGAAATAAAAAGTGAAACTATTTGCTGTTGTTTGGTTAAGCGTTTTAAAGTCTGTCTTTCCTTTCGGGCCGTCTTTCTTTCTGTCTGCACACTTTTCTAGGTGAATGTGTGACTGCGTTGCGAGCGAATGAACGGACCCTGGATGGCAACATAATGGCATTGGCTTTGGGGATGGGTTCATTTTTTAGATCTGGGTAAATGCCAATTAGCATAACAAAAACTCAGCGAATGTCTGACGAGCTGCAGGAGTAAGTGTCGTAGAATAGACCCCGTCAAAGGCCCTTTACTTACTTATTATCTCTCTCGGAGGTTGGTTCCCCTTAAATGCAGACTCAGGTGTCGGTTCTCGTGTGGGCGATACGATAATTTGGTGTTGCTTTGGGGGCAACCCCTCGTCGCCATTGATGTAGATTATGTTGGGACTCTGTGCCACAATCAGCCAGTCAGACGTCAGTCGGCAGTCGTGTCAGTGTGGGCGCATAAATTGTTTACTTTTTCCACTGATATGAAATGTGGAAATCGTGATAATGTACGAAAGGTGGTTCCAGCTAGGGGGAAATCCATGAAAGAGAGTGTGGGAAAATGTTCAGAAAGGGGCAGCTAGGGTCTTCTTTAAAAGATTTGATCCTCATTAATGGATTTTAGAAGACTTAAGAATGTTGAAATTCATGAAGATCTTATAGTGGGTGAACTATAAATAAAGAAAAAGAATGAATAATGAATTTTATAGAAATAAATGGAGATCTAAGAGTGTCTAAAAATAATAAAGCATATAGTATAGATTATAGAGTAAGAAACGTAACTGCCATTAAAAATGGGGAAGCATTCATAATATGAAATCAAATGGAGGGTGAGCGTGAAAAAAGCCCGAAGTTGTAGGATCTGAAACAGTAAAATTTAGGATATCTGCTTCATTTAATCTGTTTTGGACGAGTAATTCGATGCAGTGAGAAATCTAAGACGCTGATTCTAACTGAACGAACGAATCAAACACCGAAATTCGGTTGCCTCTTCATATCAATCCTCAACAGATATTATATTTCACAGTGGCAAAATCTTCGTTTCGTTTTGTTTTTTTTATTGAACAAAACACGTCCCCTGCATATGCATGTCCAAAATTTAATTTACATCTTTCATCATGCATTCTTAAATCATTAAATAGCATAAAAAACGAAAAAAACAACAAACTTAAAACAAAATTTAAATTTATGAAATAGAGAAGAAAATCGACAAAAAAAACTATTAAATTTTAGAGAGCACAAAAACCAAACAAAAAATCTGTCAAAATGTTTATTCATACGAGGCAATTTATGTGGCAGCCTCCGAGAGGCATGTGGCCCAGCCCACATTCAAGCCCATCATCATATCATTTTAATTTTTTTGGGGTAGTTTTTTCTCTTGCAGGACGATGTTCGGGGACACGCTCTGTCCGTTTAGGTAATCAATTTTACTCAGCCCGTGACGTCATCATGACGAATTAACACTTTTCCCTGTATATAGCTCTCTCTCTCTCTCTCTCTTTCCCTCTTTGATATTCACATTTTCAAAATTTAGTTCGGAATCTCGGTTCGGATGGACATTCGATTCGTTACGTTTGTTATAACATTTATTCCACACTCCACTCATCTCTCTCCCTTAACAGTCCAAAAACCCCGCTCTACACTCCACTTCAGTGCATTCCTCTTGGCCCCCTCCTCCCATCACTCTCTCTCTCTTTCTCTCTCTCTGATGATGGTCTCGTACTACTCTATGTTCTCAAGTGCTACGAGGTAAGTGCTTTGTGCCTGGCATATATTTTGTTTTTTTAGACCCCAGATAGAGGAGGGTAGGAGAGTGAGAGGGAACTTTGATGGTGACTGTGTAGTTTTTTGTTGCCTCAACTTGTGGCAAAAGCGTAACAAAAATTCTTATGAATATTAATTGGCCTGCCGTTTGCGTTGGCGTTTCATTGTCACTCTGTGGTTTGTCTCGGAGGGTTGTTTATAGCTTTTTTTTGTGGGTGGGGCTGCTGCTGGACAGGTTTAGGAAGCAATCGGAAGCGATGTGAACTTTGGTTCCCCAGGTAGCTTATTCGAAAGCATTAACGTCAAAAATACATAGTTTTCCAATCCAACCAAAAAAAGGTCAAATTTTAGCTAAACATGAAGAAAACTTTGTTTATCTTTAGACCCGAGTACAAATCGTTTTTATTCTGAAGAAATAGTTTCTGATTCCACAAAAAATTCACACAAGGACGCAAAGAACTTTACAATTCATTGCCCATGAAAGGCGAAAACAAAGAAAGTCCCCGAAAATAATTTTCTAATTCACTTGTCAATAATTTGCGTTAAGCCTATAATTATGCCAACAATGCCAATGCCAACAACATGACCGATAAAGGCTAGAAAAATACATAAATGGAATACATAATTGCTGGCAATTTCAGGTCAGGCCGCAACTGACTGACAGCAGATCCCTGGGCGAAAAAACAAAAAACCCCCGGACGAGACGAGACCAAAACGTTTAGCGAAGTAGAAAGATCGCCGAACGGGCCCAGGGCCGGGCAGCAACAGCAGAAGCAGCAGCTTTGATTGAGAGCCATAGTGCGAGTCCCGAACCCCTAAGATTGATTGTAGAAGTACTACTTGGACTGCTTCGAGGCTTCGAGGGTTGTTTGTGGCCTGGTCTGGATGGTCTCTGTGGCCTGGTCCCTGGGATTCAATCTGGGATGGATGGATGAGTGTTGTATGTGCGTGGTTATTGGCGGCGGCGGCGGCTGTGCCCACTCGAGCATCTCTCGGCATAATTTCAAGTGGACCACAGCAGCACTCAAAGGTTTGGTCTTCGTCTGGGGCATCCATCCAACCAACTAACCAGCCAACCAACCAACCATCCATCCATTTATATGTATGTATGGTACGTATTTTTGTGTAGCTCCCAATCGAGCGGCGAAGAGTGGTCGCATTTGCGTATTGCGGCTCAAAATCCGTTTAATTGGCATTGCACCTTGGCAACATGGGGTAATGGAAGTACCTGTCAAGTGGAACAGGGGAGGGGTTTTGGTGCGTAGGTGCTAACCATGGCGACACAAATGTCTGATTGGCCTCGCAACATTTGCCATCATTTGTATCGAGTTACCAAAAAAAAAACTTACCAGCCACAATCCGCTTGTCAGACAGAACAACCAGAACAGTCACGAGTTAGATGTCGTGTGCGCCTAATTAGCTGACAGCCGCAAGGATATTATCCTTTTGATGGGGTTGTGTTTTTCCGGAGGCCAATTAGACGTGAATTTCTGCATAATCAAAGAGGTACCCATACTACACTCCTCTACCGATAGACCTATGAAAATTCTACCTTTCAAAGTAGTTTTTGAATATCGATTCCGAATTGAATATATTTCATACCCGTTTCACTTGTGCGTCAACCCTCGACTCACTCGCTTTGCTTTTATATAATAGAGAGAGATAGAGGAAGTCCTTAGTAACAGATTTCTTAGAGAGGTTTTTGGTATCCTTTTTTCTTCCAATTTGTCAAACTGTCAGTCAGGTGTTTACTTTTTGTCGAGGTTTTGTCAAGTGCCTGTGGCGTATCCTAAACAACCTTTTCTCCAGAACACTTACGCATTTTCTACTTTTATGATCTATTTGCATTCGACAAGCCCTCTGACCTTAAACAAATATCCAACCAATAATATTGGGCACTTGAGAAGTGTGAACCCTGAAGGTAGAAGGAAGGATAATATGGGAGCGTAAAGCGGTGAAGGATAATAAAGTGTCAAGTTATTTTTTTTAGTGCAAAAGGTGAAAACCTGGCGTTTATGTTTAAGGGTTTTAGTCAAGTGCAGAAAGAGCTCGAATAGGTTTGAAGGTTTGGGGATATTTAATGATATTTGAGCCTGGATATCGCCTGAACAGATTCCCTTCTTAGTCCCCCCTTTTGGAGACCCTGCGGACCTGTTTGTTCATTCCCCCTTAGCTCTCATTTATTTCAAGTTACAAATCTTTGGCAGTAAGCCATTTGACTACCAATTCGATTAGTCAGCTATGAGCATTTCCCCTTCTCCGAACCCTCAATCCATAAGCAAATACAGTCTGCCCGCATCTGTATCTGCAGCCATACCCCTGCATTTATGTTCAGTCATTGAGAAGATACTCTGACACACAGATACAGATACTCGTACTCTCATACAGTTGCTAATGATGTTGCTGCCAGTTTGTCTGGTTCTCTGGCTGTCTGAATCTCTGGAAGAAGGAACACGAATGCTACCTAAAAGACCCTGGGACTATACCTACCTACCTGCTGCAGTGCTGGAGTCGCAGAGTCGAAGCTGAAAAATATTTATCGATCGGCAAGTTATGAAAAAATTTACTTTCGTTACAACGTCCAGACATTAAGCGAGGACGTCATGAAGTCTGTGCCGACCAGACCAACAGTCAGACCCAAAACCAGACTCCGAGCCAGACTTACCTTCTTCCTCACAGCATGAGGTGCCCGAAGGAGGGAAGGGAGAGAGAGGGGCAGTCAAACAGACAGACACTGCGGTGCAGTGTTGCAGGAGAAGATGCATACGTTATTTTTATAATTTTTATGGCCTGGTCAGGTATCTGCTTTTTTCTTCTCTTCTGGCTCTTCTGGCTCTTCTGGCGGCTCTCCGCTTTGCTCTGAATGAGCATTGAGCCGTCGTAAACTCCTGATGAACCTCATAAATAATATGTATTTTCGATTTGTATTCCAGTTGTTTCACACTTTACACACACACACACACACTTGTACTATATATGGGGGAGAGATGCATAAAACCCATGTCAAAAGTTAACCCACATCTCCTCCAAAAGTCAAGAAAGTCAAGAATGAAATTATTGGATTGGGCAGGGTTCAGGTCCAGCCTACTTAACATTTTCAAGCAATTTCCCCCCTAAAGGAGAATTATGAAACAATACGGAAAATGTCAACCAGTGTTCTTAGGGTAATAAAACTCCGACGATACCCCGTAGAGTTGTGGGTCAACCAGCTGCATTCTCTTAGCCGTCGGGCCTTCACTCTTTAGAGGCAACATTTCAGAGTAATAATGTTGTCAAATGTTGTCAGGACTCGTCTTGTAATTTAGCTTAAAATTTTGTTGGATGTTGTTGAAAAGTTTTAACTATTTTTTTAATTTGGAAGAACAATGGTTGGAACTTTTGGAATAGTTGGAATAGTTTTTAGATGTTTCAGAAGGTGGAACAATTAAAAGTGTAATGTAGTATCTTTTACTTTATTTTATTTTATTTTAACTTAATTTTTATAAATTTTTTTTTTTTTTAATGTGCATATATATTTTTTTCTCCACTACGGCTATAGCACCTATTGTAATTGATGTCGCTTTTTCTTAACTTTCTAGTTTCATTTCTTTAACAACATGTCAAATCTCGATATATACTAAAACTAGTACCGTTATAAGCCCCTCACAAAAAAAATACAAAAATCGAGTTCAAGGCAATCTCTAAGTCATCGCACCTCATAAAAGTCGATCATAAAAACGTTGACGACATACAAAAAAGGAAAAAATATATTAAAATAAAAGCTCAACTTAACTCAACTTCACCACCGGAGATTGTCGTAAAAAGCAATATCTTATTGAAAGTTTTTGGAAATCGCAGAAGGGAGGCAGAGAAGTGCTGAAGACCACCGGCACGGATCTCTCTCCCGATTGATACGATTCTAAGTAGTCGAAAAGACATTTGGAAAACAAATTACAAAATTACGCTAAACGACAAAATCCCTACGCAGCTCAAAGAAAAAACGTAGCGGGCCCGGGGCCCTAACGATCAATAATGTCACATAAGTCAGACGATTATTGGGGTGCATGGACATGGCCTGAGAAGGTGGTTCATGGATTTTATAGATGCCGTCGAGAGATCCGAGAGGGTCGTAAAAAGTTTTCAACCCATCCGCAGGTGCGAAATGTCTTTGGAAGCAGCTCTGATCTGTTGTGACTTTTTGATATGATTTTACGACTTTTTGGTCGACATTTTGGTGTCTGGGCCTATGTCTGGGGTCTGTGTCGCAACGAATAAAGATCTCCCTCTTGTATCGTGAGTATGCTAAATGTTTCTGTTTTACGATCACACGACCGATCACAGAGCCACAGTCAGGTCTGACGGACAAATCGTTTAGCACCGACCAGGCCCCTCCCCACCCAGATGACCCCGTCCCGAACCTTAGAGAACTGTTTTGGGTGGATTATGCAAATTCTTGAGAGTAGTAGAGATAATTCTTTTTGGCAGGAATTCAAGAATAGTCGTAAAAAATCAATAAAAAATCGTTCGGTTGTTTTTTTGTTTTTTTATTAATTAGTTTTTGAATATTTAGTCCGGTTTTGTCCATGTTCTAAGGGTCATTAAAGTATTATAAAAATTGTATTCAAATTATATGAACCCCGAAATTATCATTGATACGTTTTTTTTACATTAAAAATATGCTTATCGCCCGAAACGAACCTCCCGTGTGGGGTCCGTCATCAAAAATCAACAACAGAAATTTCATATGCCACAGAATACAATAAATGTTGCCACACACAAAGGCTACCTTCCCTACATGACTATAAGTAGCTAAAAGTCTTTCTTCTATGTTGATTTTATGGCATTTTCATTATGATCTATTAGTGACCATTAACCGATAAGGGAAATTAAATGGATGGACTACCACTATATAGCATGGGCAGAGGCTTTCAGCAAGTATCCAAAAATTGGGGTTAGCGGTTTTAATCGATTCCCAGAAGCATGGCTATAGTGCTGTAAACCATAAAATGGCTTTTGAAAATGTTTATTTTAGTATCTTTACTAAGTAAATGCCATTTGGAGGGGGTCTGGGTCTTTCTGGGTCTGCCAGGAAGTCTCTTAGTTGGAAATTTATTTGTAAACAATTTGCAGAGGCCGCAGTGTTAATATTATACCGAACTTTAGGTAGATCTGTTCAGTATCCTTATAGAATGCAGAGAGGAAAGCACTTTTTAATATGATAGTAGATTCCCCAGTGTTTGCCATTATTTGGCCTGTCGTTTGTCAGCTAAAAGCAACTAGTATTTGGTTAGTTTAGTTCCAATGGTAATGTTTTCTTTTAAGACCTACCTGTTCTGTGCCCTCCATGATCCTTGAAAAATTTGCAGACGCCTCTATGTCTAGCATTTTACCAAAGTCAAACATATGGCCAGAGTTTTGGATGGTACCATGCCGTTTCAAGACAGATAGAGTGCCGTTTTCCCGGGGATAGATCGCAGCGTGTTCTCCGCGCCAAGGCCGTCTCACAGTCAGCGTTCTTCGGGATATCTCTCGGACAACTTTACTAGCCAGACAGCTAGACGCCCCGCTTAAAGTATTAGCAAAAAAAAAAGGAAAATAAATACTGCGGTGCACAGCATGTGGGTTTGTTTCACCGTTGCACTGCGTTGCAGGTGTGAGTGTGTCTTTCCGAGAGTTTCAGCAGCGTCATGTTGTCTGTGGATGCCCGATGGGTATACGAATATTTGTTTTTGTGAAAAGTCATGGTCATGGACCGAGAGACTCCTAATGATGCTCGAAACGAATTGTCATTAGTTTTGCATGGTGTGCATTTGATGTGAAGCCGCGCGCTAGTGGATCGGTATCGTTTCTGAAGGGTTGTTGCAGTTGCATTAAATTCAAGGTTGAATACAAAACACAGGAGAGCAGTTTGCGATGAGTGGCAATAATTCAAGGGAGTTCTCTCTCAAAATCCCAGCTGAGTCGCTTAAATTCCTCCTTTTTTTGTGGCCCAGAAAACTCTTACTCGGACTCATCCTCGGAGGCTGCTATCGATTGAGGACTCACACCCAACTGGACACACGCTAGATCCAGCTGACACATCAAATGTCGATGCAAGGATGCCCAGCATCCACGCCCAACAAAAACAACAGCAACAAAGATGAAGAAGAGCTAAAAGCGATATAAAAATTGTTATACATATGACATAGGGCCCGGCGGATAGGGGAAAGAGGGTGTGTGTGTGTTGAAGCATTGAAAAAAAAGTAAAGAAGTTCGACAGACGGAAACAGGAAACCGGAAGTCCATCTTGCTCACAGTGTCGACGACAGCAGCAGCAGCAACGCGAGCGAGTGAGCGGGGAAGCGGAGTGTGGGAGTGGGTGGAAAGCCAGTCGCCTGGAGAAGGACTGAGAGGAATGGGAACCACGTCCAAGATATTTTTATGCGTTGAAACTTTTCAGCAGGACCAAATCGCATACACATATATCATAAATATACTATATAATATATATACTCATATGTGTGCTTGGGTGTTTGGGTAAAAATCAGTGGCGCAACTTCAATAATCATTATCAGCAGAAACGACAGCGTTGTCGTTGCCGTTGTCGTGTCCTCCCCCTGCCAACATCATCATCATCATCACCATCGTGGTTGGTCGGTCGGTCGTCTCACTCTTTGCAACATCATGTTGCGGAAACAGATAACGCACGGACACGGCACGGACATATGCTGTATGGGTAGTGTGGAGGGATGGGGTTCCCGGCCACGCATGCAGTGGTGGACGTTGTTGCCCCATAACTTTTAATACTGATAGTTCGGCGCGGGGTCCTGCTTCAGCCAAGACGACAACGGCGACAACTCGAGCTTCAAATTGAAATCAATGATGCGCAAGTTTATGCCACCAAAAAAAAAAAAAATTATTATGTACATGTATCTGAAACAGAAGCGAAAGCTGTTACTGGTACTGCCACTGGCCTGGAGGGGGTCTCTAATGTAGCATCAACAAAACAAATGATGCGAAAACCGAAGCAATCGTTGCCACCCACCAGGCGGTCCAGACGCCGGTGTCCTGTCCGGAGACTTCCAAGTCCAAAATCGGACCATAAAAAAGTGTTAATGTGTTTGCAATCTCTCCAGGAAAGGTACAACAACAACTAAAAATGCAAAAAAAAAAGTATGTACACACATATATACGATATAAATGGTAAGGAATTTCCCTTGCTAGACTTAGAAGAAAAAAGACGCTTACAAGAGTTTTCCAAAGAGATAATCTTTAAGAGCCAAAGAAAGTGATGGCCAGATGGAAAAGTAGACTTTCTGCTCGTAGAATTATAGTTCAATAAACCGAAAAAGCAAGAGCAAAAAGAGTTTTGCATTGAATATTCATGTCGTTAGCTTGTTTGGCCAGAACATAAAACATTTTGTCCCTCCCCAGACCATGAAGCCCATGAAGTATTAAAATTAAGTGCTGGCAAGTCAACATCAAATCCAACAAATCAAACCTACTAGAGCTACTAGGCAAAATAGTTCAGCAATCAGCCCACGCAGGAAAGACGGCTCTCCAAATGGTTTACGAATTAGTCAAGAGATTCGATACCCATAGCGCCCTGTCATTAACATAAAACACGGGGCAAGGGGACTTGATCCAAGACTTGCTTTTGGAAATTTATGCAAAATCAACACTTTACGCCAATGATTTGTGACAAGCCACAAAAGCCAAGACGCTACCCGGACTTATCTGCATTAGAAATATCAGATTTTATATCCCCATACTTAATGGAGAGACTGCTCCGAATGGAATTGGCATCTGGAGCAAGCGATAACTTTATGAATGATCGAATCGAATGAACTTTTTTCACCCTACTATTTTCTTTAGTCTCTGGATTTATTTATATATATTTCTTGTATATTTAAATTTAACTGTTACTTAATGATTGTCAAATTATGCCCAAGACAACAATAAAAATGTGTACAAAATCTTAACCCGCCGACAGGTTATTAACCAGAGAGAGAACCGACTGTCCAATCTCTCTTGGTGTCTCTCTCCCTCTCGATTGTGTTGTCACATAAATTCTACTTAAAGAAGTCGTTGGAGCTGACAGCGCTCCTCAATGACTGTGTGAATGGGAGCGCATGCTGAACGAAGAAGAGTACCTTTGTATGTATGTATGTATCAACATAAGTCTGTATAATGAGCTTAGACCATTTGTCGTTTGATCGAGTGAATATCCTATACCGCTATACACAAGGAGTATTAACCGATTTGTTGAACATATTGGAGGAACCAAATACTTGACGAAATCGAAACATAAACCATTAATCATGGGACTTTAAGTCTAATATGAATATTTTATAGTAATAGAGAAACGTTTGGGTTGATTTTTGTTTTTCTATATTTAAAACAAAAGTTTACTAATAGAAGTATAATTTATTTATATTTTGTTTTGGTTATTTATGTTATGCTATTTTGGTAATGCTATTAATAACAGCTATGGAAATTTTGTGAAAAACCAAGCAGAAGACATTTAGAATGATCTTCAAGATCTTTTTGGATCCTACATAAGACATTTTATCCCTAGATAAAAGGAATATCCATTTCTCATACCTCAAGCCATTCAGTTTTTGTTCTTTGAAGATGAACATCAAATGTCCAAACCCATCAGATCTATAGATCTATTGATCCAGAAAGTAGTACTTACTTATCTTAACTCTTAAGTGTTACTCCTTCTGGCTAAAACACTTGCACAAAGAACCATTTAATGGTTTATCCTGAATACTACTCCTCCTGTAAGAGACTATAGCGTTTCAATTTCCAACTCAAACCCTGATAATCCCTCAAGAAAGTATTTATAAATTCTCTGCAATATGGCTCAGAACAGTTGTTCGTTTCCACACACTCCCTCACATACGCGGGTGGGAGTAACTGTCAAAACAAATATGAGACCAAAAAATGTCAAAGGTCTCTTGGCCCACGCAACCTGCCACACCAGACACCAGACACCCCGACTCGTCTCTTCCACACAGACACACACGCTAATTGGTTAATGCAAACAAGTAGCACACATTCGTTGATCGAAGGGCCAGCCACAGAAGAAGTAGATGTTGAGCCGCAAAAGGGAATGTTTCAAATTTCAAGTGTGTTGACGCGACACTAAAACAACAACCATTGAAGAACCATGAAAAAATAAACAGACAACAGACGACACACTGAACAAATACTTCAATTAATAAACAGACACGCGTCCATCGATAAATAAGTATGTATGCTCAACCACAATATGTTACTTACTTACTACACTCGTAACCCTCGTAACCCCAGACCCCAGATAGGGTCGCTTCTGCGTATTGGCCAGGGAATGGACAGACGGACGAACGGACAGGACTCTGGTGACTGGTGGCTGGTGGTGTAACCAAACACCGTTTCAGGGAACAGCGACAACGACAGCGTCGACAACCAGATAAAAGCCTGCCAAGAACATGAGCAGACAAGGGACTTAGGACCATGTCTGATCTGAGCACAACTAAACGGAGAAGAGTAAAAGAGTGGTTCAGGAGTGCCAAGGATATGTAACATTGGATTTGTGACAAATCATCTCGGAATATATAAAATAAATAGAAGAGATATACTACTCGGAACTTCCGAATTTCAGGAATTCAATTCAATTCGTATTCTTCATCTTGACCACTAATCAACGTCTAATCAATGATTTTGGAAAAGGCTATCACTAAAATATCTCTTGGCTGGGTACAGTATTTTCCTTAAGCTAAGATTTCATCTCGTTCAGCTTTAACCGATTAACTGGTTAAGGATTTCGCCCATCATCTTTCATCCATCCTCTATCTCTCTCTCACCCGTATCCCCCTCTGAGCATTGAACTACCAAAAATGTGTGTGCTGGGTGCTGTGTGCTCTGTGGATTGGTTTTTGTGTTATCAAAACAAATTGCACTGCCAGTAGCAGGCGCAGTAGCTGTATATGGGGGGACACAGGAAATTTTATTTGGCAACCCCACCACTTAACCTGGACCCATGCCCGAAAAGCCCACGCCCCAAAGTGCCAGACCCAGGCCACAATCCTATGCTCTCTTTACACCTTGTCTTGCCCCGGGATGATGTCGGTTCATCCCACATAATGATGATGCGCAAGTGTCGCGTGCACCTTTTTGCCTGATTTGGTGGTTGGAGCACCACCACCACTACCAGCGGAAGCGATGTATTAGCCGAGTGTGTGTGCGGTGCCTGTGGTTGTTTTGGGGTGGAGTGTGGGAATGCCTGCAAGGAGATTGCCCATAAAAATTCCATAAAGATAGCGATTTATGTATGAAAGCAGCAATGGCAAAAAAAGGGTTGCCCCAAGTCGATGCGTAAATTGATGTGGCTTCTGTGGCTCTGTGGCAGTGCTTCTTCTCTTCTGTGGGTACTGCTGCCACTGCCGCTACTTCATCGTCATCTTTTTTTCCTCTGGTGATGCTCTGTAATGGCATTTCTCTTCTCCAGAACGAAGGAACATCAGCAGCATCATCAGCATTTGTTGCTGACATTTTCGCTACTTAGGGGAGTGCGAGATTCCATTTTTTTTATCAGATTCCTGGAGGATGATGGGAGGGGGAAGTTCTTTTGTGTGGGGTTTAGTGTGGAAATGATTTGCAGGTGGTTATTAATCAAATTAATGTGCTTATTGATAACACATTTCTTCTGAATGCCTTTCCATAATGTTGTGTCGCTTCAGCTCCGCTCCGCTGCTGCTGTCGTTGATGTTTGCCGCTCCCTCGCTCTCGCTTGCTCTTTGCCACTTACGAGTAGAAGACACATCCCGGACAGGTTACACGCACATTTTACAAGCTTTTAAAAAGAGATTATCTTATCCCAACAGGAACACGAGGCCGCACTTAATAGAAAACCAATTCCAGAGTTACAAAAATTTATATTCAAATCGAAACGCAACGAAAGCGCCGCTCAATAAAGACGGGAAAGTGTACGTAGAACGATTCCAAAAGCATTGGTAAACAAATTCCAAATTCCGATTCTGTTCCACTCTTGAAATTGAGACATCAAATTGTGGTCAGATGATCAGGGAGGTGATCACGGTGGAGAAAACCACTTAAATCACCTCAGCGACAAGCGGGAGATAGCACACAAAAAAAGAAAGAAACCCGAAAACAAATCAAGTGCCCAGTCCGGCCTGTAGGGAACCTCTTCGAATGCATTTCCCCCCTCTACCCCACACACACACATCCATGAATCGGAAGGCAGACTGATTTATTTAGAGAGACTAATTATATGAGATGTCTGTTTCGGAATTAGATGCCGGACAAAGGGTAAAACAAATGACGACATCAGGCCGTAACAAAAACTGAAACAAGGCAAACACGTTGACAGCCAAAGTGCATCTTTAATTTCTGGATCGTTGTTGCTGGTGGCTGTTGCTGGTTAATGATGATATGACCATGATGATGGGCCACGGCCTAGTGAGCAGTCAACTCTGACTCCAGCTCCAGCTCCAGCTCGTATCTGTAGCTTCGGGTGCAGCACGCGATGTCCAATTCAAACGCCAGTGGAATAGAAAATGCAACAACAGCGGTGCAGAGTGGACCGTGCCCCACTGGCAAACACACACACAGACGGCAGTGGCTGGCAGGTTGACAACTCAGTGAAGCGATTGACAGAGAGGTGGGGCTGTTGGTGGTTGGAAGGAAGCAGCCGTGACAGCAGCAGCACAGAAATATATGTAGATAGGGAGTTATATGAGTTAGGGAGTTATACCGTCCAATATTCAGGAAAATTATACTATATTAAGGTACGCCAAATGTCGAATTTTCCAAAATTTAATCTTTCAAACATAGGTACTTGTTTCCATAGAAGCATACAGTCGGACCAAAGACAATATTAACAGTAATATAAGTAACGCAAATACATTTTGTTGATACACGATTTTTCAGTGTCGTCTTTGAGAGTATTGTATCACAGGCAGTACACTCAGAGACATAATTATTTAATTATTTATATACAAAAATAGTACTTATTTAATAAAAATCACTTTGATATAAACATAAATGTATTAAAAAGTCGTACATTTGGAAATATTAATAAAAATATGAAATATATTATTTAAGATCTGATAAATCTTTATTTCAACTTTGCAAAAATTTAATTTTAATATGAAAAAATTGAATTTAAATATGAAATATATTTTATTTTTGTATATTTCGAAATATTTTTAATTTAAATATACACTATTTCCACTCTAGAAAAAAATCTGTTGATCCAAATGTTGTAATCGAAGAATACATTTTTAAATTTCAATGCTTTTTTCTGGGTATATGAATTGTATCCCAATACTTTTTCTTATATTTTTTTAATATTCGATTCCATAATTTATTCCATTATGCACTTCCCTTCTGGACTGCATTGCGGCACGTATTGGCACCAGACAGCAAACAGCAGACAGGGCACTGTCCCAAATCAGAAACGGGTGCTCCCCCAGCACCCCAGGGCCTATAGGATAGGCAAGCCCTCGGTTCAATAACTCAAGTGCGCAAACAACTTAATTAGCAAGCACCAACAGCAGCAGCACACGAGAGAGCGAGCACACACCAAGACCAAGACCAAGAATGTTGAGGGGTAAGGTAATTAATTTCGAACGCATGCCAAAGCACCAATCCAATCCAATCCTGGTTGCTGTCCACCCGCTGATTATTATGTGAGTCCCAGTCTCAGATCGTCTGAGGCTTTTTTCAGAGCTCTGCTTTTTTTGTGGGTTCGCCTACACGACGACGACGACTCGTAGGGGTTTTGGGGGCACCTCGAAGCGTTGGCGGTGCGTGCGTTTTTTGCCTAATTAATGGCGGCAATTTGTAAACGTCGCGAAATGCGCGAAAATGTATTTGCCAAATGTGAGGCAGGCTGTGGCAGGCTTGGTAATAAGAAACTGGTATGGAATGGGTTCTCCGACTGGATCCCTAGGTTGGTGGACTGCAGTTGGCTTTTTAAGGCGTTGATTGATCAGCAGCCCAAGCAGAATCAGCAGTTGAAACGATCATCATGATGGGGGAAAAAGATGATGATGCTTTGCATGCTGATGAACTTCGATGGAGGATCGTTTGCCACGTAGCGTGAAAAAATTAGCGACTGGCATACATAAACAGCACGCGAGCGCCATAATCCATAATCCATAATGTCACCAAGTGTCGATCGGTTGATCGTCCATCGCTGATCGTTGATCGCCGAGCCTAATAATGTTGTCTGTCGCGCTCGTCAGTTCAACGGCTTGTGTGACACATCAAAAAATGTGAGAGCAGAAAAAAAACCACTCTGGAGGAGAAATGTGAATTGAAATGATTTACGAGGCAATGCGCCCGAGACAATGGCAATGAATAATCTTGAAGGTGATTTTGGGATATAGGGTTGCGGTTGCCCGTTGCCGCTTGATCTTGCCCGCAATCCCAGCCAGAAATTTATGGCCCCACCATAATTGTCATAATTCTCTGTATGGCCAACAAGTAGCTACTGCTCCGAAGAATTTGCCGGGTATCCAGGGATCCCACAGAGGGACACCAGCTGGGCTACCGTTTAAATTTTTTGATAAGGGACAACGACGCCACATGTGGCCGAAACGAAGGCGAAATCTCTGCAACAAGATCGCAATTAATTCACGCGGATAAATCTTCAAGTGCTAACTACATGACAACAACAAAGTAGTTACACTTCTTTTTAACCCACACAGAAAATCACGAGCATCGGACTCTTTTTTCGGTATCTCTCTCTCTCTCTCTCTCTCTCTCTCTCTCTGTCTCTCTTCTCTGATTGCATTCTGCGGCTGCGAAGGAGTCTGGGTCTACTATCCTCAGAGGAGGAGTCTCCAACTGCCTTTCTGGTGTCTGGTTCGTTTAATTTCAATTTGTTGCCGCTGCAAAATTTATGATGGTTATTAGCAAAAGACGTGCGGCCAGCACATTCCTCATCATGATGTTGTTGGGTTTCCTGTCGGCATGCCACCACCAGGATCCCATCCGCCCCGCCTTTGCTACCGAAAACTCCATTTTCTGCACGCCTGCGCAACAGCCTCCATGTTGCATGGCGGTGCATGCGGTGGCAATGTTTACTTGCCACAGACAAATTTCATTGTAACTTGAGTAACTTGGTAGTGGGGCTGCTCTTGGCTCTTTTGGCTTTTTGGAGTTGTATGGTGTGGCACATGTAGTCGCCTTTGTTGCCTGTTGCCTTTTGCCTTTGGCTGCCGTTTGTCTAGGTAATTGCGTTTATAGTTTGTCATGTTGTTGGCTGCTCTTCTGGCTGCTTTTGCTATAGTTTTATTTGGAATTGCGAGTGGCGCTTGTTCAGGCTTATCAAGATCCCTCCCCGCTGATTGATGGTCGCTCTGATATGAAACATAAGTCTCTGGAGCTATATGCTGTTAATTGTGACTGTGACTTATGGCATAGCTCCTCGATCGTTTCCCCAAAAATTTGATGGTTAATAAATTATTTAATTAGCGCTAATTAACATTTCACTGGCACACATGATTGCTACGTGGACGCACACTCAGCTGAGGGATCATCACTCATAGACATAGCCGCGTTTTCGGGTCTTGGCGTCTTCAGGTATTCCCCCAACTTTTTACCGAGTGTGACAAATTTTGGGTCCAGGTTCGGGGATCTCGGTGTGTGGCTGGAGTGGACGATCGACAAATGCGCTGTTTACCTGCAGCAACACGCACGCGGGAGTTCTTGGAGAGAACCATCCAAGAATCCATTAAGTTGTTAATCATATGCGCGCGAGTGAGGCTCCACTGAGCCGTAGCTCTACCACGGTTATCCTTATTGGACTGGGTATCCTTTTTTCCGACACCGCCACCACCACCGCTGCATGCAACAATTAATATGCGTCCAGCGATCGTAATCAATTCTCCCCGGACCCAGCCCCAGTCCCAGCCTCATAGTCATCGTAGTGCGTCGTCGCCAGAGCCAGGCCAGGGCCAGGGCGCTGCTGGTAACCCGAACACGTGCGGGTCATTAGTCGCAGTCACGCATTTTGAGCTCACTCCGAGCTCACTCCAGCCGAGTCGAGTCGAGTTGTCCGGTGTCCGAGTTGTGGATGGAGTGTTACAGCCAGCAGCGCCCCCGCCTTCGAAAGCCCACCTTCGAAACCCACCTCCATATCTACATCCATAACCATCTCCACACTCCACACTCTGTGGCATGTCCGTTTCGTTCAGTTTTAGTCGGAAATGATTTTGTACGCTTCGTTCAACTTGGATTTTTAGGTTTTTTTTTTTTGTTTTTTTGGCGCTTTGCCGCTAAATTTTTATGAGTAGCTGGAACTCAGGAAACTCTTCTTCTGCTTGGGCCTCGGCTTCGGCTTTGTTTGGTTTGCCTTCATGGGTTCTAATGAACCATGGCCAGCCATGCAGGCCGCCCAGTCCACACAATTATTGACTACCGATCCAGTACGACTGTACTGGAAGGGATGGAGGATCGATGCGGGAGCTCAAAGCTTTCACAGAGTAGCTTAGCAGCAAATGGGGATAAATTTGAAAGAGAAAAAACGAAGAGCGGAACAGTGGCAGACATTAAGTTTCATAAAGTGCGGAAACCAATTTGAAAGAAATTATGGAACAATTTCTTAAAATATACGGCAAGAAATATTCCGAACACTTAATGAGTCTGGCACAATAATTTAGCCCCCTCCAGTCACCAGGTCACGTGTGAGGAAATAATGCAACTAAAAGCAAACAATTTAGAATCTCATAGACCCTTTTCCGGGGGAACCATCAATGTCATATTCACGCCACAGCTGGGACAGAAAAAAGGACGGACTGCTGGATGGATAGCCTGTGGCATGGCATTTCCTTGCGCATTTTCACGACATGGCTAACTGCCAAGGATATAATATTGTGTGTTATGGGGCCTGCCTGTGCACCATCGTCGGGACGAAGCTTTTAACCTTTAAGCTATTTTTTGTAGTTTTCGATTAATGGACACACTAATGCACGCATTATACCGTCGTCTCTGGGCCCGTCCCGAAATTGTGCTGGCACGTGCGGGACAAATAGCGACAAATGTGTTATGACGAATAAACAAACGGTGGGGGAAAAGGTAGAGGGAATCAAAACTTATATACATATATTTATTACCAATATCTGACAACAATTTATGCGGCCATTAACAGCGGCAATACAACGTGTTTATTTCAACATTTTGAAATGCCATAAAAAAAAAATAAATATTAATAATTCGAAAAATCAATCAAAAATTCAAGGCATGTCCCCGTTCTATGGCTCTCCTCTTGGACGAATTGCAAAAAGTTTGCCCATAAGCCGATAAACTGTTCATTAATTCAAACACCCACGAAAAATATCAGTCACCCAGAGACCAAACCGAACCGAACGAACAAAAGACGGTCTCCACAATAATACCATAGATCATCTGTGCCTCTGGTGCGATTTTGTGTGTGGGCCTTCAGTGGGTCAGTGTGGGGATCTCATAGGAAAGTGATAGTAATTGATCTGTAAATGGAATATTTAGATTGAGATAATGCAAAATGGATAATAGGTGGCTGTCTCCTTTGAAACCATATTAAGTCATCAATTTTGAATAAGTTCTTATACCAAGAACAACATTTATTTTTCTGACATGAACAAACAAGAAACAAAACGACCTGGCGGTAAAGAGATAGATTATAGCTTGTAAGCTACTCTGCGAGAGAGAGTTTGCTATAAAAAAAATTATAATTTATTGCCACCAAAAGTTTATACATTCAACAATTGAAGAGGAAGCTGGGCTCGCTCCCCAACGGCGACAGGTGGCATGCAAATTTATGCCACTAATAAAAAATGTTTGAATAAATAAATTAGCGAAATTCCGGAAATTGTAACAAATTAACATTATAGCACAAATGTACCAGTATGTACAATAATTAGTAACGCTGTGTCGGACAGTTCGGGTCGCTGGGTGGGAAATAGTAAAGTAGTAAGGCGTTGTATATTGTTAAATAATTAGAACAGGCGTAGCCCTCTACATATGATTCCACAGCCGAAAGCTTTGAGAATAAAGTAAAAATCGGTTGGAATTTTTTGGATGGAGTTTTGAATGCATTTCCTTTCCCATTTACACACGGCAGCAGCAGGTGGCATGAACTCGGCATCTTTCCACGCGTTGTAAACAATTTTTTTGATTAAAATTTTTATTTTTGGAAAGACTTATGCAAAGTACAGTGGGTGTGTCTGTATTTAAACAGCTGTTTCTTCGATTGTTCATTTATTTACTCGGAGAGTATGGATATATGGATCTTTTCTTTGTCGGGTGACGATCTAGGAAACAGAAGCACAAGTCGCCGAATCAGAAGGTGTTATACAATAACTCATAAATAACAGGGTACAGCTGAGGGGATATATGCCCAGGGGCTGGCACATTAACAGGCAGCAGGCCCCCTTGTATCATGTCAGAGATAAGGGAAATGCCCAGAGAAAGTCATGCACAACTTCCGTTTTTGTTCGGAGTTGGACATAATTACACGACTTTCCCCTCCCCGAAAGATACAAGCTCCATTTGAGCTTCCGTTATGGGTGGAGTAAACCCTCCCTGCCGCCGCTCTGTGGTAGCCCCCGAAAATTGCATTATTAATTGCTTGAGCTTTGATTTATCTAAGAAGCCACCCCCTATACAGGGATTGGAGGGGTTTCAACCCTTGGAGCAGCTCTCTGCAATGTTTAATTGTGGAAATGAGAAATATGCGGAAGCGTTGACGATTCCGCTCCAGTGTCTACTGCACTTGTCGCATCACTTGATGGCAGGCAGACCCCACCCCCGGCCCCCGGCCCCAAGTCCACAGTCCCTAGTACCGGCACCGTCTCCGGCACAAGCCTCCCATGCCTCCCTCGTTAGCCCGTCATGTCAGAGGCATTGTGAGCCCTCTGCCAGTGCCCAGGGCCTGTGCCTGTGTCTGCGTCTAGCCATCAGCATCTGTAGCTGTCTGTTCCACTCCCACATGTTGTCTCGGCACTTGCCTGCGCTCCCTCCCAACAATCCCTATCCCCACATACACACACTAAATGACACAAAAATATGGGCTTAACCGGAAACGGATGTATTATCTGCGCTAACTGCGCTGCCACACACAACATTCAGTGAGCCAGTGCCAGTGCCAGTGCCGTGCTACTGCCATACCAGTGCCGGGGCTGGGCTCCGCTCTCGGTTCTCGGGTCGTGGAACTAATAGAATATTATAAATCGTACCCAAAAGCACGTAGAATGAGACAACCTGTACGTCTGTATGTCTGTCTGTCGGTCTGTCCGTCTGTCTGTATGTCCGTCTGTCTTCTCCACTGACCCACGGATGACAGTGGGATGCCGTGCTGCCCCTACTCCTCCTCCTCCAGTCAGCAGAGTATCTCGGGGTTCGGTTCTCTGTTCTCGTTCGTTACGCTTCTGTAAGCATTTTGGCTTGTGCTTTTTGCGGCATGCAAAATTCCGAAATAGAGTTAGGGCCTGCCTGCCAGTGGATGAATGAATGGTGGGAAGTGGAGAGAGGCGAGGTGAGGGTGAGGTGGTCACTGCCGTTAGTTTTGTGGCATGTGTGTCATCTTTGTGTGTGTGTTCCATGCCTGCTCCACTGCATTCGGTTGCATGTCGTTGTCGAGCACTTCCCTGACGCTTTCACTTTCCATTGTACATTGTACAAATTCTATAAGAATGTTATGGATGATATTTCGACTATAATATTCCCCCTAATCCCTTTTCAAAATATGGGAAAAGTGAAGATACGAGCATCGATCAGATTTTAATTGGATTTAGAATGATTTGGCATAGATTGGTGTTCTGTAACCTAAAAATGTGGATCTATGTTTGGGCTCCCAGTCTCTAAGACTGAGATATTCACATAAAAACGGACATTCCCTCAAGGAAATTATGGATGCTTTGCACGAAAACCATATAAACCCTCCTTTTTTTAGCAAAGGGGTATACAAAATCCACTTAAGGTGCAAGTACAATGACCTGAAGCATCACATATCCGCATATATTTTATATTTATATTTGTATATCCCTATATTAAGCTCAAGGATGCCTCAATCAGATCAATAATCCAATCAAGAGCAATCTGAGGAGTAGTAGGAAAAAACTTTAACAATTTAATTGGCATCTCAAGGGGTTAGCATCGGAAAGAAGTAACCATATCTATTGCATTCAGGGGACAGCTGCCATATGAGCCCATTTGCATGTCTTTAGCCAGGATCCAGGGATAAGCGTAGCCAGCTGATTGAGATTGAGTCATTTACACGAACAATGCCGTGCCACTGCCTGTGAAAGTGATCGGGATCGGGATCGTCGTGGTCGTCTTGATCGTGGCCGCAGATGCGTCTGTGTAAATGTATCTCAGAGATGCCTCTTTTTCTCTGCTGTATATCCTTGTATCCTTTGCGTGTCACTCAAGCGATCTACCAAACAACAACAAACAATATCTGGGAAGGGAGGGAAGCTAAAGGAGTAAGCAGCAGCAGCAGCATCCTTTGTGGCTTCCGTTTTCTGTTGGCTTTGATCGCGCAGGCTACTTAGCATTTTCCGTTTTTCTATTCCTTCTTTTGTCCGCGGCCTCGATTTTCGCATGCCTCGATGCATTTTCCGCGCGGCCAGGCCAGCCCGCACGGACAATGGGGCTCAACTTTCAACAAAAATTTGTGTGGCATAATGCTTATACTCTGCTGGCGAACAGCGGGAAAGTTTACAGATCGGGAATTAAGTATATGTAGATAGAGATATAGCCAGTGTCTTTTGCTTTCTTTGTCTTTCTAAAGAGCTTTTAAAAAGAAAAAGATCTTATTTTTACCAGCATTTTAATAACTTTCTATTATTATTATTATTATTTTTTTTTTTTAATGATAGTGTTATATAACGGCTGATGTTGGTGTAAAAAGAGAAAAAGAAAGACATATATTGCGAAAAAAAAAACAGTAGCAGACAATACGTAGGTCATTAGAAGGAAAGGGGATAAAGAAAGTACAAGAATTAACATTAGAGCATAAATAGTGGTCGAAATTTTAAGACAAGTGCGGGAAAGAGAGATATGCGGACCACATCTATGCTTAAACTTTAAACACTTTAACTGATAAATAAAACATGCCTAAGCACGGTTTTTATTGGATTTTTTAAATGAACATAATATAATATCATATATATAAATAATAATAATAATAAATATAATAGTTGTACATTTTATAACCATTTTCAGAAACTTTTAAACCAAAAATAAAGTCAAGTTCGCTATCATTCGGATGTTTTGTAAGTCTTAAAATCGAAATGCATCGTTTGAATGGGTTTTCCATCTTTGAGAGATCGATTTGAACAGCTTTAAGTGCAAACTGAGGTAGATTTAAAATTAAATAAGCATTAAACACTTAAAACACCGAAAAATGCAAATTTATCGATTAGATGCATTTATTTAAATGATATGAAACCAGATTTCGATTGCAGCAGCATTTTCTGGTAATATCGAAAAACTTTCAATTCCATTCGGATAACGTCACGGGGGAGGACTCTGCTTTAAGTGTCAAAATTTTGTGTGTTGCTCTTACGCCCTATCGAAAATGCGTCAATCCATTCCGATCCATTCCAGACGCTATTGGGTGGCCTTGAGGCCTGGCCTCCACCACCTGCACCACTTCCCACAGCCAGTGCCACAGACGCGTCCGAAT
This sequence comes from Drosophila miranda, assembly GCF_003369915.1. Taxonomy (NCBI): domain Eukaryota; kingdom Metazoa; phylum Arthropoda; class Insecta; order Diptera; family Drosophilidae; genus Drosophila; species Drosophila miranda. Next base: position 8,748,732 of record NC_046677.1, on the reverse strand, counting down.
TTCTGGAATTGCCGACAGGCGGAGACTCAAGAGCAAGGCCAGCGGAACAACCAACCACAGTCGCAGTCCATTGGGTCAGTCGAAAACAGACAGACCTCTTTTGCAGCGCCTGGGTCTGTGTCCGCGGCAGCTGACGATGATCCAGGGAGACGAGTGGAGTTGTTTATGCGACGATGCTATATGTCGGCTGGGATGATGGTGGCCGTCGCATCCTGGCAGTGGATGATCATGTCGCTAACGCTTACGCCGAATGTCCACTATGTATTGGCCGGATTTCTCTGCCTGCTGGTGGCCTTACTTACGCTCTTCGTGCTAAGCATCTTTGTGCGGCTGCGGAAGAACTTCTGGTTCAGTTGGACTCTGGCATCGATATTCGTGGAGCTGACCACGATGGGTGTGAGCCTGCTTCTGGTAAAGCTTACCCTGACGACCGCTAACCTGACACTTATTGTCTCCTTGACGCTGCTCGTGTTTTGCTACTCGCTGGGCGCCTGGGTGCCAATGTCCCAACTGCCCGGAGAGATCACGATGTGCATATGCCTGATCGCTTTCTCGGTGTCGAGCATCATTGTGACTTGGCTGTACATAGCCTTTGATAGTCCTGTATATCATTCTATATACTTTTCGTTGTTGTGTGCGATACTAGTACCCGCGTCCGTGTACAATGCAGAGATCGTTCATGGCAGACGCTACTATATGCCGCCACATGAGTTTGTGTATTGTGCCATTTCGGTTTATGTCCATGCCATAATGTTCTTTGTGTCTATTTATTTTCTTATGTATCCACATGAAATGGTAAGGAAATAAACAAAGTCCTTACGAAGCTCTTTTTATTAATATCATTATATTTATACCCGAAAACGCAGCGTCGTAGAGCATGACCATATCTACTAGATTGCCGAATCTGGATCAGATCGGATCATTATTGTATCCGGAAAGAACAAATAAATCTTCAGTGGCTACGGAAACCCCTTTCAGCGCCCCCTGGCCGAGGGAAGTGTGATATAACGGCTGATGTTGGTGTAAAAAGAGAAATGGAAAGACATATATTGCGAAAAAAAACAGTAGCAGACAATAGGTAGGTCATTAGAAGGAAAGGGGATAAAGAAAGTACAAGAATTAACATTAGAGCATAAATAGTGGTCGAAATTTTAAGACAAGTGCGGGAAAGAGAGATATGCGGACCACATCTACCCGCATTAAACAAAAAATCAATTCCGATAAAAGACATTTATCGGCATTCATCCACTGCGATTCACCCGCTTACGTATCATTACCGATAAAGTATATTTTATGGGTTACATAAATCATAAGCTCATATTTATACATATATACTGACTTAATACCGGGTATAAAAGTAGATCCACTGCCCTTGCCGCGTCTAAAAACTTGCTTCTCGTTCTTCAAAGAAACAAAGATTTTTAAATTTATAGTTTGCTTTATGCAACAAATCAATTTCACGGACTAACCACACTCGGACACTGCGACGAAAGATGTAAACGATACATAAAGCCGAAGCTTCATTGTTCCGGCTGTACAACGTACTTTACTTACATTCGGTAGTTTTCGGTTTACGGATGGAATGCGATGATGGAAGTCAGGGAACTCCATATTGTGGTAAAGGCATGAGTAATATTCGCGGATGTAACTGCGACGGCGGGTGTAGAAAATGATGGATCATATTTTTGCCAAATACGTTATCTTCACGTAAGACACAGCACATACAACAAAACACAATACGTAAAACACAATCTACATGCTAGTACGACTTCCATTTGCGGAAATCTAGTTAGTTTTTCCGAACAAATCATTCCTAACTTCAGACTCAGTATAATATAATTCCATGAACTGTACGTGAAAATTATATTTTTTTGGTACGGTAGCCACACCACCGTCTGTGTTTCAGTACATAGATATTGATATAGAACATATAAAATATGGCGAATGAAGAGGAAGTGCCGAAGGTCTTGTCCTGCCAAAGGAAGCTTCTGTTGATATTGTGGAAAAATCTATGTGTGCTTTTTGGACGCAAATGCCAGTTGGCTTGTTTAATAATATTTTCTTTAGCAATTCCACTGGTGCCCTTTTTAATAGGGGCAAAACGCACAATAAGAGCAGACTTTCAGCCCAAACTAGATGAGTAAGTCGAAAAACAACTTCTAACCAAGTAAAAATATAGAATGTTGTGTTCATTGATTTCTACACTCAGAGGAATTATCTTACTGTTCTCGCCGCAAAATAAAATTTTTGAGCTGCTTGTTAGAGGGCTGTCCTTTCCTGGCACACATCAGTATCATGTTCAGGGCTTTGTCGATGCCAGCGCCATGGAAGAAGATCTTACAAAAAATTATTGGTACCGTGGTGCGTTCGGCATCGAGTTCCCTGACGAGTGGGCCGATATATCAGAATTTCCGCAAAATTTTCGGTTTGCTTTGCGGTTTCCCGCCTCCAAAATAAAGCATTTTCATACAAATCTTCTGATATCGCTGCATGAAGTAGATGAATATTACGGGAAGAGTGGGTTTCTATATCTTCAGACGGAAATCAGCTTTCACTATCTACAGAAAAAGAATTCTTCCCAAACGTTACTTCGACCAAAACTCAAAGGAATATATGAAAATCAGTTTTTATTATCTGTCTCCTATTTTTTTATATTTTTAATGTGTGTCTTTTTATTGCCTTTCACAATGGATGTTAAGGTAAGACTGAGTTGTTCTTTAATGAGTTCTCTAAGCAGTTCTTTAACCGTTGTAATTTGCAGAGCATTGTCGAGGAAAAGGAGCTTCAGCTGAAGGACATGTTGAATATCTTCGACGTGAGCCACTCTCTACAATGGCTGGCCTGGTATGTGAAGTCCATGATAGTTTTATTCATAATATCGCTGATTATAACGATTTTTTGGACGGTGATCCCTATGGGCGTAAGTCCTGTTAAAAACAAGCCCATTCTATGTTACACCGACTGGTCGGTCTTTCTGTTTTATCTGCTTGTGTGCAGCCACTCCTTCATATGTTTCGGGTTCCTGGTCAGCTCCTTCTGCGCTCGCAGCAATTGGTCTGCCATCATTGCCATCCTTCTGTTCATAGCCAGCTCTTTGCCCTATTTTGTCACGAACAAGGATAGTACTGGGACACTGTTGAACATCCTGTGCAGCATTTGCGTTGTGTCAGCCATGAACATGGTCATGGACCGAATTGTCGTATGGGAGCGTGCATATCTGGGCTTGCAGTGGAGCAATATGTTTAACACATCATGGCTTCGTGACAGCATAAGCGTGGGTGCGATACTACTAATCATGCTGCTGTCTAGCCTGATCTCGATCCTCATCTGTCTGTACATGGAGCGGGTAAGACCAGGGGAGTTTGGCACGCCACAGCCATGGAATTTCCCGTGCACGAAACACTTTTGGTGCCCTTCCAAATACATGCGACGAATATTATCCCCGCCCGGGTTGTTCACTGTCAGACCCAACGACGAGGAGCGACCTTCCTCAGTTCCAAGTTCCTCCAAGTTCATCGATGCCAACGCGAAAGGCAAAACCTCTGGTGTACAAATCAAAAATCTCAGCAAAAGCTTTGGCAAACGACAGGTGGTTGCTGGCCTTACATTCGATTTGTTTGAGAACGAGATCATGGTGCTCCTGGGACACAATGGAGCTGGCAAGACCACGACCATACAAATGTTAACGGGGACCATTGCACCCAGCTCCGGCACAGCGGTCATCAATGGCTACGACATACAAACCGAACGGCCCCAGGCCCGTCAGTCCTTGAGTATTTGCCCGCAGAGAAGCGTCTTCTTTAAGGGTTTAAGTGCGGCCAGTCACCTTCGGTTATACAGCCGCCTCAGGGGCCTCAAGGGGGCAGCGGTCAAACAGGAAGTGAATTCATACTTACAGAAACTTAGCCTTAAGGAAAAGGCCAACCTCCCGGCCCAGCTTCTGTCTGGTGGGACACAGCGTCGGCTCGCCCTGGCCTGTGCCCTGTGCGGCAACGTCAAGGTTCTGTTCTGCGACGAGCCCAGTTCGGGTCTGGATCCCAACTCCCGGCTCGAACTATGGAAGCTCTTGCTGGATGAAAAGCAGGGACGCACCATTCTCCTCACCACCCACCAAATGGACGAGGGCGAAGTATTGGCTGATCGCATTGCCATCATAAGCGATGGCCGGCTCCGTTGCCTAGGCACATTGGCGTTCCTCAAGAAACAGAACGAAACCAGTTATCTGCTCACCTGCGAGAAGGGCCCCAATTGCAATGTGTCCAGGTTGACCCAACTGATAGCCGCCCACGTGCCCTACACTCGTCCACATAGCAACATTGGATCAGACGTGTCCTATCGATTGCCGCACCGCTTTTTAGGATCCTTTGGGTCACTCTTCAAAGACTTGGAGCAGCAGAAGGAGCAGCTGGATGTTGTGGGATTTGGTCTTAGCTCCACCAGTCTGGCAGAAATATTTATGTCGCACGGTGCGGAAGATCTTGGTAGTGGGGGTCGCACTACCGGCGGCGGCGGTTCGGATGAGCAGAGCCAAAGCCAGGAACAAAGCCGTCATCCAAACCGTTGCTTGCGCTACCTTAGCCAATGGGAGGCTATGCTGCTGAAGAAGTTGCTCTACACTTATGATAGGAAATGGATGTTTCTGGTTATCCTGCTGGTGCCCATAGTCATATACTTCGTGACTCTTCTTCGTAGGTTATCGGATAGCTCATTGCTGGCGAGGCTACCGCTAACAATAGCCGATTATAAAAGTGAGGACGTCAAAGTAATATTGCAATTGACATCGGACACTCACCCATTGCGAAATATAGCCAATGCCTACCAAGAGTTGGCCCAGCAATACTGCACCGTCGAAAGAACAACCCAGAATGTAGTAGACTACATCGGCCCTGGACAAGAAACGCCCGAGAGGATATACGCAATGAAGAGCAGTCTTATAGCGGCAGCCACCATCGACCAAGAGATGGTCGTCTGGAGTAGAAATGATCTCTTCGTGCATAGTGCTCCTATTTCGCTCAACCTCGTGTTCAACGCCATGGCCAAGGCGATGGTGGGTCCCGAGGCGAGCATAGAGGTAACCAATGCTCCCTACGATATGCCGACTAAAGAACAGACTATTGAAGAAGTGGCGAAGCCTATCGTCGCGGGTGGTTTTATTATTATATATCTGTGCATTGTCCTGGCGATATTCGCCATCTTAGTGTCGCAGGAGAAGGGAACGCAGATTCGGATGCAGCAACAGGTGTCCGGCGTGAACATGACCACTTACTGGCTGTCCCACTTTATTACTGACTTGGTCCTCTACTTTTTGATTTCGATGGTACTGACACTGGCGGTGCGGGAAGTATGCCATCCCAAGGAGATGCTGTCGATACTCATGATCATTGGAGTGGCGGGTCTGCCCTTTACCTACATGCTGGCATGCCTTTTCGGAGATTCCGGCTCGGCCGTGATGATAATTACCAACATCAACATTGTATTCGGTAGTATTTTGTAACTTCAGTCTCCGAAGAAGCATTTTAATCTAACACCCAACCCCCTTCCCGATCCCGTAGGTATAGGTTTTGCGATAATGATGCCATTGTTTGCGGCAACTTCTTATAGACTAACTTTTAATGTGATTGCATGGGTTGCTTACTTGTTTCCTGTTTTTACTGCCGTTTATGCGGTCGCAAACTGCATTACAAGGTTTACATATTGCAGTGATTCTCAGTTTGAAATAGATAATTATTCGGAATGTACTCCCGTAAAAACCGCAATGTTTACCTACTGCGCTTGCCGTGGTAAGTTGCTAGATACACACTTTAAAAACACACTCACGCATGTTTTTAGTAAGTTAATTAAAATCCGATTCGGAATCAGAATCATAATACCTAAATGGGCATTTCCATATAATTTTCTACCGATTCTTTGTTATTAAATTAAATGAAAAAAACTTTTATTGTGCAGTAATTTTCTATATCTTATAGTTATTTTTATACCCGATACTCAAAATGAGTATTGGGGTATATTAGATTTGTGGTGAAAATGGATGTGTGTAACGTCCAGAAGGAATCGTTTCCGACCCCATAAAGTATATATATTCTTGATCAGCATCAATCGAATCAAGTCGATTGAGCCCTGTCTGTCTGTCCGTCTGTCCGTCCGTCCGTTATCGGATAGCTCATTGCTGGCGAGGCTACCGCTAACAATAGCCGATTATAAAAGTGAGGACGTCAAAGTAATATTGCAATTGACATCGGACACTCACCCATTGCGAAATATAGCCAATGCCTACCAAGAGTTGGCCCAGCAATACTGCACCGTCGAAAGAACAACCCAGAATGTAGTAGACTACATCGGCCCTGGACAAGAAACGCCCGAGAGGATATACGCAATGAAGAGCAGTCTTATAGCGGCAGCCACCATCGACCAAGAGATGGTCGTCTGGAGTAGAAATGATCTCTTCGTGCATAGTGCTCCTATTTCGCTCAACCTCGTGTTCAACGCCATGGCCAAGGCGATGGTGGGTCCCGAGGCGAGCATAGAGGTAACCAATGCTCCCTACGATATGCCGACTAAAGAACAGACTATTGAAGAAGTGGCGAAGCCTATCGTCGCGGGTGGTTTTATTATTATATATCTGTGCATTGTCCTGGCGATATTCGCCATCTTAGTGTCGCAGGAGAAGGGAACGCAGATTCGGATGCAGCAACAGGTGTCCGGCGTGAACATGACCACTTACTGGCTGTCCCACTTTATTACTGACTTGGTCCTCTACTTTTTGATTTCGATGGTACTGACACTGGCGGTGCGGGAAGTATGCCATCCCAAGGAGATGCTGTCGATACTCATGATCATTGGAGTGGCGGGTCTGCCCTTTACCTACATGCTGGCATGCCTTTTCGGAGATTCCGGCTCGGCCGTGATGATAATTACCAACATCAACATTGTATTCGGTAGTATTTTGTAACTTCAGTCTCCGAAGAAGCATTTTAATCTAACACCCAACCCCCTTCCCGATCCCGTAGGTATAGGTTTTGCGATAATGATGCCATTGTTTGCGGCAACTTCTTATAGACTAACTTTTAATGTGATTGCATGGGTTGCTTACTTGTTTCCTGTTTTTACTGCCGTTTATGCGGTCGCAAACTGCATTACAAGGTTTACATATTGCAGTGATTCTCAGTTTGAAATAGATAATTATTCGGAATGTACTCCCGTAAAAACCGCAATGTTTACCTACTGCGCTTGCCGTGGTAAGTTGCTAGATACACACTTTAAAAACACACTCACGCATGTTTTTAGTAAGTTAATTAAAATCCGATTCGGAATCAGAATCATAATACCTAAATGGGCATTTCCATATAATTTTCTACCGATTCTTTGTTATTAAATTAAATGAAAAAAACTTTTATTGTGCAGTAATTTTCTATATCTTATAGTTATTTTTATACCCGATACTCAAAATGAGTATTGGGGTATATTAGATTTGTGGTGAAAATGGATGTGTGTAACGTCCAGAAGGAATCGTTTCCGACCCCATAAAGTATATATATTCTTGATCAGCATCAATCGAATCAAGTCGATTGAGCCCTGTCTGTCTGTCCGTCTGTCCGTCCGTCCGTCTGTCCTTCTGTCCGTCCCCTTCAGCGCCCAGTGCTCAAAGACTATAAGAGCTAGAGCAACGATGTTTTGGATCCAGACTTCTGTGATATGTCACTGCTACAAGAATATTTCAAAACTTCGCCCCGCCCACTTCCGCCCACACAAAGGGCGAAAATCTGTGGCATCCACACTTTCAAAGATCCAAGAAAACTAGGATCTTAAAAATTGTGGATGCCAAAGATTTTCGTCTTTTGTCGGGGCGAAAAGGGGCGCGGACAAATTTAAAACAAACTTGATTCAGTGTGATATCACAGCAGTCTGGATACAAAATATCGTTGCTCTAGCCCTTATAGTCTCTGAGAACTAGGCGTTAAACAAGACGGACGGATGGGCGAACATACGGACAGACAGACATGGCTCTATCGACTAGACTATTGATGTTCATTAAGAATATATTACAGTATATATGTATTCTTAATGTAATCGGAAAAGCTTCCTTTTGGGCATTACACACATCCATTACCCCACACATCTAATATACCCCCTATTTTGAATTAATTTTCAATAGACAGCAATGCGTTTTGATTTTTGTCGCGTGCGAATGGCTTGTTTTTTTTAACTTTTTATCTGGAAAACGGTAATTTTTCCCAAAATCAACTTTTGGCACCAAGATAGATATAAGATTAGTAAAGGCCAATGTTAAAGTAGTTTTCACATTAATTGTGTACGAATAGTACATTCGGGACGTTCGACATCATGGGAATGCCCATACATTAAATTAATTTACGACTACAAGTTGTCTAAATTTTCAATGGATTACCGACTCACCCGTATATATGCTAAACAAATTTCTTACAGACATGTGGTATTGGGTGGAGGTGTGGTATTTGCTTATCACTGGTATTATCTACTTGTTGTTGCTGATTTTCGGCGAATGCAGTACCACGTTGTGGTATGGCATAAAGTATATTATTTGTAGAAGAAAAGAGAATGCAACAAGCAACGATGAAGATGTGGCTGCTGCAGCCGAAATGATAAGTAAAATGTCGATCAAGGATCGCAAGGAGCATGCTTTGGTCGTGAACAAGGTCTCGAAAAGATTCTTCCGCACGTCAGCCGTACGTGGAATATCGTTCTCTATCAAACCGTGAGTAGTGATTAAAGTGCAGCAATGACTATAAATAAATTCCTAATTTACTGCAGGGGCGTGTGCTTTGGTCTTCTGGGCGCCAATGGGGCCGGTAAAACGACTACCTTTAAGATGATTGTGGGCGACATTGCCATGACGAGGGGGAGTATTCACGTCAAAGGCTTCAGCATAAAATCCAGTCCCACGGCAGCGAGAATGGAGATGGGCTACTGCCCACAGCACGACACGCTCTTCGACTTCTGCACTGGCCGGCAAACACTCAGGATCTTCCTTTTGTTGCGCGGCACACCCCGGAATCTCCTCAGAAAAGCTTCCGAAAAGTTGGCCTCCGACTATGGGTTTCTTGCGCACCTGGACAACAAGGTCAAGGATTACAGTGGCGGCACTAAGCGAAAGTTAAACGCAGCAGTGGCCGGTGAGGGCTCGTCGCTCATTTGTTTGGACGAGCCTAGCTCTGGGATCGATCCGGCGTCCCGGCGCCATGTGTGGAATGTCCTCTCCTCACTGCGTGACAGTGGGAAGGCGGTGCTACTTAGCTCTCATAGCATGGAGGAGGTGGAGGCCCTGTGCACGGAATTGGCTATTATGGTGGATGGGCAAATTCATTGCCTGGGATCGCAGCAGCGCATCAAGAATAAGTTTGCCCAATGTCTGGTGCTCAAGTTACATGTGGAGACGAGTCTGGAAAGGTGACCCTTCAAGTGTATTCCATGCCGTATAGAGATAACTCTCAAACCCACCCACACAGCATGGCGTCCACTATACAGAAGATAAAGAATCAAATGGAATTAGACTATCCCAAGGCTTCGCTAAAGTAAGTTCCATTCAGACCAACCAAACGCACTCTTAATAATTGCTTATTCAGGGAAGAGTTTGGTGGCAGGCTCACTTACCACATACCCACTGCCAAACTGAGATGGTCGAGTGTATTCTCATACGTTGAGAGGAACCACAGCCCTTGGCAGTTGGCAGACTACTCTCTGACGCAGCCGTCGCTGGAAGATGTATTTCTGGACATTGCCAAGAAGAAAACTGAAGAAAAGAATCAACAAAAGAATCCAAACAGGCAACCGGGGAACTCTGCTACCAATAAGGGTTCTTCGAACTCTGATCAGGATATTGGAAGTGTTGTAGTGAAAAATAATGGTCGCACCTCTAGGGGAACCAATACATAAGCCTGTAACAATGTAAAGTGAGGCCTTGTCTATTAATAATTGTATCTAATATGAATACATCTAAAATATTATGCAAGTGCACAGTTATTCCTATCGAGCTAAAAATTTAACAAGTGCGCTCCAGGTTTTAGTTATCCTTGGAGGTGTGCACATTGCAAAAATGTATCGATCGACGATGTTAGAGGGTACTATTGCGTTTATGGCGAATGGTACGGCGACGGCGGGTGTAAGGGCGTCTAAGCGCCCAGGACCTATTGTTGCCACCCAATGCGCTACTCTGCATTGGACGGGTTCATTTTCGGAGCGACGGCATGTTAGAGAGTGAAGGATTTATCAAAGACGTTATTATACCCGATACTCAAAATGAGTATTGGGGTATATTAGATTTGTGGTAAAAGTGGATGTGTGTAACGTCCAGAAGGAATCGTTTCCGACCCCATAAAGTATATATATTCTTGATCAGCATCAATAGCCGAGTCGATTGAGCCCTGTCTGTCTGTCCGTCTGTCCGTCCGTCCGTCCGTCCGTCCGTCCGTCCGTCCCCTTCAGCGCCTAGTGCTCAAAGACTATAAGAGCTAGAGCAACGATGTTTTGGATCCAGACATCTGTGATATGTCACTGCCACAAGAATATTTCAAAACTTTGCCCCGCCCACTTCCGCCCCCACAAAGGACGAAAATCTGTGGCATCCACATTTTTAAAGATACGATAAAACCAAAAACGCAGAATCTTAGAGGATGACTATATGTTCTAGAGTGTAAAGTCTCAACCAGATCGTATAATTATTATAGCCAGAATCAAGAAAACAATTTCATTCTTTCTCGCTCTGTCTCTCTCTAACACACAGGTTTCATGGTCGGCTTTGCCAATTGCAAAATATGAGTTCAAGGATCTCAGAACCTATAAGAGCCAGAGCAACCAAATTTGGTATCCACACTCCTGTGATATCGGACCTTGACCGTTTCGTGTCCAAATTTCGCCACACCCCCTTCCGCCCCCGCAAAGGACGAAAATCTGGGGCATCCACAAATCTCAGAGACTATTAAGGCTAGAGTAACCAAATTTGGTATCCGCACTTCTGTTAGATCTCACTATAAAACGTATATCTCAGAATTTCGCCCCACCCCCTTCCACCCCCACAAAGAACGGAAATCTGTTGCATCCACAATATTGCACATTCGAGAAAACTAAAAACGCAGAATCATAGATAATGACTATATCTATCAGATTGCTGAATCTGGATCAGATCGGATCATTTTTGTAGCCAAAAGCAAGAAATCAATTTTCAGTGGCCACGCAGCGCCCGACGTCACGCTCAGACTGATTTTCTGTCTCTCTCGCACGCACTCTTTGTCGTGTGGTTCAATATTAGCGGCGTCTGCCGCAGGAGAGCCATACTGACTTAGTATCGGGTATAACTGTAGAGTTGCGGTGTACGCAGCAACTCACAACGTTCCCCCTCGTTTTTATTCTAATTTGTATAACTGGTACTCGAAGAGTTTAGGAATATGTATATTAGTTGGTGAATGTGCATACCCAGACCGCAAAAAGTATATATATTCCTGACCTGTAGCAGTAGCCAAGTCTATATGTCTTTCCGTTCGTCTGTCTGTCTCAAAGACTATAAGAGCTAGAGCAACCAAAGTTTGTGTGCAGAATCCTGTGATATCACGCTGAATGAAAGTTCTTTCCAAACTAGCGCCCCCACAAAGAACGAAAATCTGTGGCATCTACATCCACATCCGTAAACGCATAATCAATGGTATAGCCAGAAGAAGTAAACAAAATCTCGGTGGCTACGCTACTCCTTCCACGCGCCTACTCGTATTCTCCGCCTGGTGCCCCCTTTGGCGAAGGGGAGCTAGATATGACGGCAGGTATTAAAATTAAATTAAAAGAGTATACCCGAAATGCTTTAATTATAATTAAAACATAACTAGTGTTCGTGGTTCCTCGTTTTCCCCGTGCTAACCAACGAATCAAATCCTCCCTTTTGCAAACAGCGATACCAAAAGACCGAGAGACAGTGCAAGACGCATTTATCGGTTCCGATACCAAGGCTTACGCATAATTACTTTTGAAAAATATTTTATAAGTTGCACGTTTTCAGTATATCCAAGTTTTATTTGTCATCGATATAATAGTAAACCCCCACCTGTACGATAAAACATTAAAATGGCCGCAGAGATAGAAGAGGATAGACGTTCGACGCGACTTACGAGGCGGAACACGATCTATCGCTCTGAGGAGGAGGAGGCCTTGTCCAAGTTCATCTCGAATCTCTACAACTACGGTATACCCTTGATAGCCGCGTCCGTGCTCGTTTGGATTGTGGTTGCCAGCTGCGATGGAAAGGATATCTATTTGCATATACCGTTTCCATTCTACATACTCGTGATAATCGTGTTTCTTGTGATGATGCTGCTGCATTGTGTGCCCATGATCGCCCATGTAACGCTCTGCAACTGGATGTGGGCTCTTCTCGTTTGGCTCTGTACAACTGTGGCTGTCTGTTGCGTCCTCCACTTCTTCAGTATCCTGACCCTGCTGCTTCTACTCGCTCTCTCTCTTGTGCTCGTCCTAGTGCTTAACTTTTCGGGTGCCATGTGTCCGGTGGAATACCTGCCGGGTGGAGTCGTCTCTAGTGGCTTCATGATGGCCATGACCGTAGCTCTCATAATCCTGGGTACCGTTCAGCTGTCCACTGGCAGCATAGAGGTGCTGGATGCTTTTGTTAGCATTCTATTCATCATGCTGATCGTGGCAATACCAATTCAGGCGCAGTTCTGTCACGGACGGATAGAGTACTTTCAAGTGGTTCCACGTATTCATCAGATGGTCAGCATTCTAACGCTCTACCTCACATCCGTCATGTTCTTCTGTTGCCTCATGTATTTTACTGTTCGGACGGAGCGTCATGAAACCGTTTCAACTGAAGTGACGTCAACGATTGAAGATGAAGATAGTCGTAGATGAAACATAGCAGCTCTCAAATACAGGTGATATCCTGAATATACTGAAAATGGAGTTACCTCTAAGGGAGTCTAGTCCCTGTGGTAGGGATCCCGGAACTGAATAAATCGGAACATCTGGTTCAAAACCTTTCTGATTTATATTCCCTTCTGTATTTCTATGGATCCAGGGCTTTTATGTCAATTCCAAAATTATTAGTATATCGAAAGTTTGTCGATAAAACAGCAGCAGTAACATCAATGGCAAATATTTATAATCAAAATGAATATCGCTACCAAATCGGAAGGCCAGAACGACCGCAAGAGGAGAATGTGGTAATTATCATCGATCCAGAAATTATGACTGTATTCCGGCGTCATGTATATTTCTTTGCTGCCGTCTTCTGTGTTCTGTCGATGATACCCTGGATCATTGTATCGGCCACGGAATATTACGTGGGCGAAAAGTGCCCAGTGCATCCTATTGTGTGGATATTGATTGCGTTTACGTGCCAGACGATATTGTCCTGCTTTCCCCAGACGCGATACTCGTTCCCATGCAACTGGATACTGGTGCTGTCCGTGGTAATATTCCTGACTCTATTCGGATGCTACTTTATCTACTCTGTCATCATTGAGGCATTACTCCTGTCTGTTTTGATTGCGGCCGTACTGCTGGTGATTCTTCATTTATGCGGGGCACATTGCCCTTCGTCTGTATTGCCCAATGCCGTGTGCACAGGCTGTATATATCTACTGTGCTTCCTCACACTTATTATACTTGCCATCCTGATGTTGGTCCTAGACGATCGAATTTATGGACTAATCTTTGCCATAGTTCTGTTCTTTTTAGTGGTCTTGATGATACCCTTTTCTTCGCAGTACATTAACGGACGTCTGAAATACTCGCCCCTTCCCGATACTCTGGGTTGTTCTTTGGGAATCTTCATATACTTTATCATAATGGTCCTTTGTTTGGCTGCTTTTAGATATTACTATCTGTACTATAAATAAGAGAGATCACAAATATATATATATAAATGTATTTTATTTCATTAAGGAAAGTCATGAAATAAAATTCAAATCATCTCCAAAATATTATAACTGTAGAAATATGGATAAGAGAGATACGCTGGTGTACGGCATGCCACCCGATCCGATGATCACCTATACCCATCGCATCTATGGACTGGGCTTTCTTTTCGCTGTGATTGGCCTTGCCCAATGGATCATAATTGCAGCGTTAGATTATCATGTTGATTCGCTATCCAGAAGTCGATACGGCTGGTGGCTGGTGTGCACCTTCTTTGCCATAGCCACTCTGGCATGGACCGATTTTGGAAGAAAGTTTCCCATTAATATTGCCATTATATTTGGCATTGTGGAGAGCTGTACATGGTACATAGCCTTGGAGCAGTCATTCAATCAGAATCATCTGGCCGATTTTTATGTTTTAGTCATCGTTGTCGCCGTTGTGCTGTGCTCCATCTTTTGGGGAGCCTACTTTCCCATGTATATTGTGCCCGGCGACCTGGTGCTCAGCGTCTTTGTGGCCTGCGCCAACATAATGTTGATCGTATTCTTTTTCAATGCCTATGTCACTGGAGCCGATGGCGTTGAGGTAGCCGTTCGGAATTACTTTGCCATGTTCGCCATTTCAATGATTATATACACGGCCACCATAGTACACGATCGCCAGTTCAATGTCCCGAAGCACGAGTATCTCTTTCTTAGTGTCATCATCTTTTTCTGTTATATGATATTGCACGAGCATGTTCTGGCCCTGTCGTTTCATTATTCCAACTATTCTGAGTGTACCTTACTATAAGAAAGCAAGCAAAATAGTTTAAAAATTTATTTAAATTTTTTGAGTTTTAATATCCACTCCAATAAAGTATTTTGTTGTTTATTTTAAGATATAAACAAAATTGAATTATTATAAAATGATGTGCTTACAAATTTTGTGCATCACCTAATATCAAATAAATTTTTACAATTAACATAACAATTATTCAAAAATAAACAGATATACAAAAAAAACTAAAAACAATCTGGTTCTCGTGTGGTTGGGGTCCGACTTAGAACCTCCTGTTGGGCAAGTCCGCTGGATGAATATTGTCAAGCCTTCGCAGGTGTCTGGTGCTTGCAAGTCTCCTCGCGAGCACAATTGGGCGATTGCTGAGTTTTTGCTTCGAGTAATCGTCGAAGTATTATTGTAAATCGTGTTATTGTTTGATTTTGTAGGAAATTTCTTTCCCATTGTCTTGTGCACTCGAACGGAGTTTTGTGGCATGTGCCGCCAGTGGCAGACACAATGGGCGGAAGTGCCGAAAAGTGATACAAATAGGGATGAATTGACGGTGCAGCGTGTCTCACAGTTGTGGGATGGACACGATACACACAGGGTCTGCTTTGCGGGACAGCTGATTCAGCAGCAGTGCAAAAATGTATGAAGTACGCGGTAGGTAAATAGTCAACATTTTCGGTGAAATTATGTAAACTACTTTCAATATTTGCTTAGAAGATCTGAAAACCGGTAACATAATTACAATAAATTTGGTAATAATTTTGATGAATGTACAAATATGGATTACCCAGGGTCCAGAACATCCTTGAGCGAAAGATCTTCCTATTTACCATATTTCGTATGTATATTTAGCCATTCAGGGCATAAGATCTTTGATCGTAAGAGCCCTCTTTCGATGACATCCCTCCGGGTGCTTTAATAAGATACTCGCTCATCGATTTAAACTGGATTACGTGAGAGGGGGCAAAAAAAAGTAACTATATCATAAAATTTACATAAAGTATACTTTACCTCTCGTTTTCCTGGCCTGGCCTTCTGATAAGCCGCCGTAACCGAAGGCCCTGCGAAGTCCTCTCTGGAAACAAGATTATGGAAAGAGTAAGGGATTGAGAAGGACTGAAGACTGGACTGTCCAAGAGCGAACAATGCGGCAGCTGTGGCAGGCAACGGATCAGGGTGGCGCTACAACAATACGTTCCGCTATCCACTTAAGGTCCAAGCGGGTCGAAACGAAACTCGTTATGAGTCACACAAATCTCAGACTACGCTTTTTGAGAGAGGGTCTACGATCTATCTTTCTTGAGATACCCAAGCCAACCATATACCACCCCAACATCGAAACGCAATCCTACCCCTTCTCTGGTCAGTCGCGAAAACAATCAGCGGCCATAAATGTTGATTATAACGATGACGAGTCCACGAAAGAGGAGAGATGATGAGTCTAACACCACCACCACCACACCACACCACCACCATCATCAACATCATCTCTAGCAGCATTATCAGCAGCAGCAGCTTTTTTTATCAAATGATCTGGACCGTGAGCTACTTACCTTTCAGGAGAAAATATTAAAATCTTAAACGAAAATCGTGGGAATCGTGGGAAATTTTCACCTAAAGCGCATATCGAATGCAATTAAATGTTTGCTTGGGGAGGAGTCGCTACCTCGCGGTGGCTACCTCCTTTTGGGGGTTGCTGCTGCGCCGTTTTTCCAATTCCACATTTTCACCCCCAAAAAAGGTAAAAATGTTGGAAAATACTTATGAAAAATTCCGCTTGTTGCGTGGTCAGCTTGTGATTTACCTTTCCGGTGACAGAATGCGGAAGTATCTGTAAATCGAGACGCACGGTAGGGGGGCGCAACATTCCACTAACGACTTTTTGGTAGGCGGTAGGTGGTAGGCTGCTTTTCGGAATACGAATACGAGTGCGTAACGTGGGAAACTTCAACATCAACATCAACTGGTAGCATTTGCTTAATTAAATGCAACAAAATGTGGCAGCAACAGCGGCAGGCAGCAGTTTGATTTCTCCCCCAGATAAAAGAAAATGCCAGCCTAGAGGGTGGTGGAATTTTCACATAATCATTTCCATCAAGTCCCTTAATGACCTGGTTTTTGGTTCAATTTAAGGATAATTTCTTTCGATATTTCATATGACAAATCAGTTTATTTACGTACCTTTTGCCTGGAGAATACTTCATTCATTCATTAATTCTTTACAGAATGTATTCAACTCATTCTTTAAGGTCATTATTCAACTCGGTTTCGGTTTCTGTTTGCCAGAGCTGCATCCATCTTTGACATCTTTGGGGTCTTCCAATGGCCATGGCTTCAGCATCACCACTCTACTCCATTCCTTTCGGTTTGGTTCCTTGGCTTAATGCGAAATAATTACAACTTGTTCGCACATCATTCAACATCGGTGCTAAAAAGAAGAAAATATACATAAAGTATCTGTCAGCGTCGTCGTCCCCAACATTTGTTTGCCAATGACGAATGTGACCCGTCGCTGACGCTGATGCCGCTGACGATGATGATGATGAAAACGACACTTGCCTTATTTGGTTTTTGCAAAAAAACTCTTATGGGCGCGTCGGTAAAATTTCAAAGTCGGCATCATTAACACCCAAACGCGCCATTTTGAGTACGATGTCGAGATGTCGATGAGCGCGAGTGCCTGGTAGAGTGTTGATGGTGATTGATGTAACTTTTGAGCCAACCAACGAGTGGGCCTCGATCTCTCGAGTGAGTGTACCAAATTGGTAGCTTGCACCGTCAGCCCATCCCCAGGCACTAGGGCTCTCTGAGTACTCGTGTTTGTTGTTTTAGTAGTCTGTAGTCTTACCGTCCTCTTCCATCACTCTCTGGCAGTCCCACTGGTCTATGCTAATTTGTTATTTTAGGCATGTTTGTTTTCATACTGCTCTGTACCCTCCAGCCAACAGACGACTCTCGATAGAAAATATTGACAAATGCGACACGAGAATGGCAGTGAGGCAGTCTGGGATTCGGGAAATGGTAACTGTGTCCTGCCCCTGAGGCGAAATGGGCTCTGAAATAATAGCAAACAAGTAAACCAATTAAAGCAAAAGATACAATTTGAATTCGTAATGAATTTTACCTACCTTCCTAAGAGTAAATTAATTTGAAAATAATTTGTAAGATTTTTCCCAAAAAAAAAGAAGAGGGTTAGGGCTAGAGTTACCATCCCGTTTATAGACTTTCAAAAAGCCTTTTGAACTGTATGTAAACTTTAACCAGAGAACTCTTCAATAACCTTATTAACCCACTCTGGAAAGTCAGTCCGAGAGTCTAGGACTTTGACAAGCATAATCTGGTTATAACCAGCACCCCGGGGTGGTCGAGAAAAATCACCCAAAAATCCCATCTAAGTGAAGATAACAAGTTCTAACCCCAAGTAAACTATAACTCAACGGACTAATTATGAACTCCGAGAGAGACAAAGGTGGTTGAGTCCCAAACCAAATGGCAATTGCACATTGACTTCATCACTCGACCAGGGCCAGAGCCAGGCCCCTAACAATCCAGTCCGAAACCAGACTGGAACTCAAGGAGCACTGAGGCTCAAAATATTCAATTACCACAAATTTGTCGGCACAGCATAAATGCAATAATTAAGAATCAAGTTGCTACAAGAAGTGGACTGACTACAACCAAAAACCCCGACCCGACCAGATAAATGTTGAATGCAGGGTTAACCGAACCCTGAAAAGATACAGATACGAATGCGAATGTACGAGTATTCCTGCATTGGAATAGCCATTGCCATTGGGGTGTCCAACTTCCGTTTTGGAAGTCATGTAACTTATTTCTTGTTACGCTTGAGAAATTTTTACAGTTGACATTGAGACGAGCGAACGGCGACAATAACAGAAAACTCGAAAACTAACCCAAATAGGTTTCGGAAGCTGCGGTCGACCGACCCCTTGGAAATCCCTACAGCCCAAGGAGGCAGGCCGCTCTGCAGAGGGGTAGGGAAAGGTAAGGGCTGTCGCTGCCGCCCCTTCTGGCTCTGCCTCTGGCTGTGGCAGTAACAAAGTAACTTCTTTTGCCTCGGATGGGACTTTGTTTTAGTGGCAGTGCGGCATTTAAATGTGTTTCCAATTTGTATCCCATATCCTTATCACTACCACTGCCCCTGCCCCTGCCACTGCTGGAGTGGCACTCGTGAGAGAATTCCCAGCAACCGCAGTCCCGACCCGCTCGACTGACTGCCTTCTGCCCCGTCGGGCGACATCCTTTTAAAGACGAATGCGACACCACCTCATGTTTCCCCTCAATGGTGGTTCCATCGTTCGTTCGAGTAGCGGCATTTGGGTTTTTGTGGATTTTAATTATGGGTGACAATGGTTACGGCATTGATTTTCGATATTTGATCATTCGCTGCGGTTAGTTAACGCTCTTTAGCGTTGAAAGTGAGACAATGGGACTTCCATATGGAATTACACGACTAGCCGCACTTGAGGAGAGTCCACGCTCTGGGGACTTGATTTGCATGATACTTGCTGTTTTGGAAGAGTGATTTATTAAGGTGATAAAAGTTAAGCAGGGACAGAGACAGTGCAAAGAATACTAAGGATTTTTTTCCCAATAGGATTCTGCACACTTTATTCTGGAATGTAATCTCCATTTACTTGGGCACCGTCTCGGGTCCGTGTCGGGTCCATCCGCTTGATCAGAGTCCATCCATCTTTTAGCAGCTTAGTGCAATTCGTGGAAAATTTTATAGACGCCGCTGCCGCCGCCGCCGCCGCACTGTCTAAGAGTTTCCACTTGGCCAGGCCAAAAAAACAGGTAACCGAAAGACCTTCCTTCTACCTGACCATGAAGAACGCCTAAAACTAATTGAGACCGCCCTCATTGAATAATTTCAGAAATTTTTCTTTCCTCCTTCTTTATTTTGTTGGTTTGAGGTTGAGGATGAGATTCATTTTGATGTAGACAGAAAGGTGCCACAGAGAAGCACTGCAAGAACTGTGGGTAATGATGATGTATGGGTAATTTGAATGATTAATGGGCTGCGCTTTATGTCAGGGTTCCGGTCGTAGTTGACGGTTTGCTTTCCCTGTCTTTTTCCCTGTCTGTCGGTAAAAGGATATTTGTGGGCATACTCGTAGATGTGAAATTTAATTAAAATAACTTTATGGTTGCCCAAAAGAACGGACGGTAAAAGAAGGCATGCGAAAAGGTGCATCAGGGGTCACTGATTTGATTTGATGGAAGAAATACATAAATGGGATCAATTGAGAATTATTCTAGGGGAATTCTCGAAAAATTTTCCCTATGTGAGATATAATAGTGGGGAGGTGGAGTCTTATGAAATCTGTGTGGCTCTATTTTATAGAGAAGTTTATTCGTCAAAGGTGGGGTTCTTTTGAATCAGTCTCCCAGTATATGCACTGATTGGTCCTATAGAGATTCTTTAAGCAGTGGAAGTTCTCTTCTGAATATTCAAGATTCATCTTCTGTTACATTTTACCCCATTAACTTTTTTTGTATATATTTGTATCTACATACAAAGCTAGAAGAGTTTCCATAAAATTTAACATTTAAGATTCACCCCCTTCGTTGCCTTCAACATTTCCTGAATATCGCCAGTTTTAAATCTTTTGCAGTGAAATTATGCCTCCCAAGAGTGCTGCGTGTTCTCTGTCGCTGTCCTGTAGCTGGCTTTATAATCGTTTTGAACTATCTGACCATAAGCCCTGGACCAATAAGGCCGCCGCCTTCTTTTGGCGGCAAAGGCCCGGCTGTGGCCATAATCAGTGCACAATCAGGCCAACGGTCCGACGGAGCGGATGGTAAAAATTAACTTTTTTAATGAATTACGTAAAACATACAGACACTCTCCAACAAGGGGGCCAAAGGGTGAAAAAGGGTGGTCTCGTCGGCAGACAGTTGCAATGCAACGCAATGTTACGTGACGCCCGAAACGCATTATGTCATATCGCTGATTGAACCAACGAAGCGAGCCACCGGCCACCGAGCGCTGAACACTCCTGAACTGGCGAAATGCTGTTGGCCTAGAACAAAAGGCCACAGAAGGCAGGAGAGTGCCGAGAGTCATCCCAGTGGTCATTAAAATTTTATATTTTAATTTGATTTTGCTCTTGCAATTTCCATTGGCAATAATAATCATGTAACGAGACCTCAAACTCATGCACGGCATCTCTTGATCATTGCTAAGCGGATGATGAGAGAGAGAGAGAGAGGGAGAGAGCAAGGGGCGAGGAGCAGCAGCTTATAAGGCTATTATATCAATCGAGCCTAAGCCATGATTGCGCGGAAATCCCCCCGTCTCCATATCCTAACCCCTTTTGGACCGCTGCTTGACGCAATTGAAAAGACAAATCCTCGTTGTCTTCTTTTGATGCATCAGCAACAACTGCAGCAGCAGGAGCAACATCAGCAACGGACGCGCCTGCTGCATCTAGCGCCAATTGTATCTGAAGAGCGGAGAGTCTTTGTATCTGGTTATCTGTATCTTCAACTCCTCCTTGTCAGTGTTGGCCTTTCGTCGTGGCCTGTGCGGACAATATGTACGGATTTATTCTCCTTTACTTTCGCGCAATGAATACGCGGCTTATTCGATTATTGTATGTGCAAAAGTCTGCTTTTCATTTCCTTTTCAGCGACCATGATTGAACGCGAGTTATCTTTCAGGACTTAGGCGTTGTCTCTTTTCCAATCCCAATCGCAGAAGCAGCAGCAGCAATCGTATGACACAAAAGGAGGTCACACACAAGGACTCAGCGACTGTCATCGGCTTATCCATCCTCCCCCCTCTCACCAGTCTTTCGTGAAGGATGTGTGAAGATAATTGTCAAGGTTCACGGCTGCCTGACTCGATGATTATGAAACCTCTTTTTTTCTTTTTCATATTTTCACATTTTCCATTTCATATTTCCTATTACTTTTTTTAATTAAATATTTGTGGCTTCCTTCTGAGTGGCTTATTGACGGCTGGCTTCAATTATACTTTAGGGCATAGTACTATATATCAGGAGAACCCTTTATTTCCATAGAAAGTATGTCAAGTTCAGGGTTGTATCTTGAACTATATTTATATTCGGTTATACCCAAATAGGAACTAATTTTTGTCGTACAATAACCCCTGAATGGGATATATAGTTGATAAGTAAACATGTCTGTCTATTCTCAAGCTGAATCAATAATTTATCTACTATATTAACTACCAAACAATTTCATAGAGAGTCTCGGCATTCAACATATTTGGAGGCTTTCGCTTTTTAAAATAAAGAAAGAAAAGAATTAGCAGATGGAAGTGAATTAAATAACGAATTAACGAAAAACTTTTACATATATGTATACATATGTATATCTATAATGATCAATCTCAAAGAATATATATAATTTCAGCTAGAAGAATTTTCTAAATTTACCTATAGATTAATTATATTAATTGGTAATTAGTTGCTAAACGAGAAAATATATTCCCAAAGCAGATCAAGCAACCACTTTCGAATTGCAGTTAAGCGACCCTCATATTTTCGTCCATCTCCTTGTCATTTGTTGGTGTTTATTCTGGTCGGTTTTTCGCAATTACTCACAGGGAAATTCCGGGAAAGGCAACGGCCACGTCAACGGCAACGGTGGGAAGGGGGTCGGAGCACTTGGTCTGGTAACTGGCCCGAGGGGAATTGGGATATTGACTTAAAGCGTCGGCACCGGCCCCCAATGGCAAATGACAGATGCTGTCAGCCACAAAATGCATAAGCAAATACACAGATACACACAGGCACACACACTCTCGTGAACTCGGGGGGTGGTAGGGCGACTTTTGGCTCTGACTGTCGGCTGTCGGCTGTGTGGCTGTGTGGCACATGCATTTTGTGCACGAGGCCGCAA
Source organism: Drosophila miranda (assembly GCF_003369915.1). Classification (NCBI taxonomy): domain Eukaryota; kingdom Metazoa; phylum Arthropoda; class Insecta; order Diptera; family Drosophilidae; genus Drosophila; species Drosophila miranda. The sequence continues at coordinate 8,726,172 of NC_046677.1, read as the reverse complement.
CGGAGGCTCATTAATTATGAAGGTATTAATATTGGACCAAAGCATACACCACCCATACAGGGATACAGCCATCATTGACAGCCCATGCATATATGCATCTGTGTATGTAACTACAAATACATACATACGCATAAATTTTGAGCAAACATAATTTATTACAACACATATTTGTTGTTCCTGCTGCTGAACTGTTGTACTGAACTGGTGCGGCTGCTTGTGACTTTGTTTATTTGTTTGTCGGTTTTAACGCTCAAAATATTGTTTGGGTTTGAGCGCAAAAAATAGTATACACACTGGACACACACACACACACACATTCACGAGAACATGCACATGCACAGAAGTATGTTTGGGGTCAGTGCACTGATGGCAGTCGAAAGGCGCCATTTTGGGCAGCCATTTTGTTTGGGGAATGGCCTATAATAATTTATTTAGGAGGTGGAATGGAATACCACGACTAGACAGATCAGTTGGAGGTAGATCTGACAAGGACTTCGTGGAGAGTAAAAGGAATGAAAGTAAGAAGAATATATAGACGATTATATCAATATATTTAGAGACTAGGTAACCCGGCAGCCATTGTCGCAATATTGTGAACTATTTCGGTGTCATTTTTAGGCATGAATTGAATCAAGCCGTTCAATGTTTCCGGTGGTGTCTGAATTTTGGATAGGTGCACTTTTTCTGATGTTCAACACATACCATCTGAGTAATGTTTGCATTTGAGCGTATGACAATGGGGACATTTTTTGTCTATAGCATCAATCAGTATTTTCGGATGAGCGGAATATTCAATATTTGGCTCGTACGCGAATGCGCGACGTAGAAAATGTACATGTTGTCGTTGTCTGCCATAGATATAATAGATATATATATATATATATATGTATATATAAGAGCGTACATTTAATTCTTATTAAATTAGTTAAATACGACTAGACATATTACGAAAAATTCGACTAAAATGTTATAGCAAAACCACCACCTGAGAAAATATTTCAAATGGGAAAATTCAGAAAAGAAATTCGAGTGCATGGGAATTTCAGGAAAATATTGAATATTTTGCAAAGGTTCCTGTGACAGAGTAGTTTCCCACACCAGGTGGGTCCTGGTCCTGGCTTTTAGGACACACAACACGATCCCAGCGGCTCCACACCGCGGGGGACGTGTGCAGTTTCTGGCGAAAGGAACCCGAGGAGGCAGAATCGTAAAATCTTTCACACCTTCGGCTCGGCTGGATGTCCAAGATGTGGCGGGAGGGAGGGTTTTTTCGAGGCGACAGAAGTTGACTGATTAATCGGAATATATCGATCAGGCCCCGAAGGCAATGCAGCAGACAGACTGGCGTTAATGTTCCGCTTTCCGACCCTGGCCACGAGGCTGCCTGCTGATTCGAGTAGTCCCACACCCGGTCCCGGTACTGGTCCCGTTCCCTATACCGAAGCCTGCACCTGTGCGCATCCTGCAACGTTTCAGGTGTGCGCATTAGTCACAGATACAAAACATTTCGAGAGGAGAGGGAACAAGAAGGACACAGGCAAGGACAGCAACGATGGGTACGAGAGGACATTAACGAGCCAGGCAGTTAGTCGTTGCACCCCCTGCCACCGATGATGTAGCACTTTGCATGGTAATTTCGTGTCTGCCACGCCGAGCGGGGGGAATTCTTTTCGGGGTCCCCCGGTTCCGGAGACTCCTCAACTCCCCTACAAAACAAAAACCCGCTGCACGTATATGACAAATGCCTTTCAATGCCACAAAATATTCACAGTCATGGCCATTTAAAGCGAGTCCCCTCCCAATGCACCCTCTGACCCCTTCGGGCCGGGTCCAGGGACGGTACAGGGGCCTGACGATTTGTGCCAAATCATTTGCCTAAAATAAATTAAATATGATTTTGGTTTCTCAGCCGGCCGAAAGCTGATTTATGGGGGCTCCAACTCAAACCACATAGTCCTAAATTGGTCACAGGACAGGCTGAAGCCACTCCCACGTGTTGCTTAGTGGAGGGTTAAATAATACTGTGCTTTACGTAAACTTTGGTTAAACGAAATAATTTTTAAGTGTACATTTCTTCGACATTTTTTAGGCAGTTTTTATAAGGAAAATCATTTTGTAAATTCAGAAAAGAATTTCTGGCCAGAGCTCAAAAAATTGTTGAAGAATAAATGTTTGGAATCGGTGGATCAATGGACTCAAAAGATTATTGAAAAAGCATGATCTATTTTATAAGCAATGAACGCATTATAAAAAAATGCTATGAACTTCCATCTGAAGCCTGATCTGATCCTAAAGCAAACTTATTTGAGAAAAATAAAATTTCCTTTATTCCTGTTGTCCGTTTGGTAGTGCATTTACTCATTTGATAAATTAATTATGACAAACATTAATGAATTATTAAATTCAATTACAATATCCTACCTACACTTCATTAAGGAAAGATTAAAAAATATATAAAAATAAACGAAAATCGAAATTTAATATCCATGAACCATAAAAAACACACAGTATGTGTGAATTTTTCCAGTTTTTGGTATTCAATTTATGATCAATTTATAATATATTTTATGTGAATATTTAATTTGTCGCCCGAGAACCACCTTACACCACACCACACACCAGAGAATTAGGATTATGCATAAATCGTTTCGGTTTTCGGCTACGCTTGTTGTTCGCGTACATTATTAATATTTGGATGTTAGTGACGCCTAATTTATATTTATTTATATTCGAATATATAATAAGCAGCACAGCAGCAGCAGCACACATTAACTAATTAAAATTGAAACAACTCGAGAGACTAAGCTAAGCGCCAAATGAGTGGAATTCTAAATGCAGCAGCAACCCCTCAAAAAATATATTAAAATAATATTAACGATTCATAGCCACGGTAACCGATCCCCATTCCCATTCTGTCTCTCTGGTTTTTCGGTAAGTTCTTGTCTTCATTTTTGTGTAGCACGTTATCCGGAGAGCATCGTCTGATGTCTAATGTCGGATGTCTGGCCTTTGGCTCTTTTTCTCCACTCTTTTTCTCGTTTTTTTTTTTTGTCTTGGACGCGTTGACTAATTTTCATAAAATAACAATCGATTTTAAAGCCGAAGAAAAAAAGGTGTGAAGTATTAATAAGATGTCAACGAGAAAATGTTAATTTCGTAAATAAGTCGACTTTTGGGGACTGCCTTCTCTCGCGTTGTTTTGTCGTGTTTTGGCTTTTTTGGAGCTATGCGGCCATTGTCTCGTCGCGCCAGAAGCCAGAAGAAATCTCCATCCGGAGTATGCATAATTAAATATGAGTATAGATTTCATATTAGAAGGGCGGAATGGTAATAGAATGAATGGAATATATCAAACACTTGACCCTTAATGGACAGCTCTAAAACGAATCGATTTGATCGGCGAGATAATGATGATTTCGTGCTTATTTTAAACTAGGCTTTTGCATATAAGTCTCAAATAAAATTCACAAATATTTGCATACAAGCGATTAGTCATACATTTGATATTTTTAATATTTCTCTCCAAAACGATTTTTCTTTTTCGGGCCATGATATCACATTACCCATGAGCCATGGCTGTTCAATTCCTCATTGGTTACTTCATTGACAGAAAATTAACATAACTATTGATCCTATGACATATCCTTTCGACTAAGATATGTATGTATATCTGTGGGTCCGACCGAAGGTAACCGCATTTTTCATTTTATTTTTTTGTTTGTTTCTCTTCTCTGTGCCTTCCTTTTGGGACGAACATCATCAACTTTAACTTGCACTCGATGTCTCACCTTTCGAATGATTTATTAAAGTGTCATTAGTGCACGAATGTTGGAAAAATGAAACGAAACCGATGCCTGATGCCTGATGTCGATGCAGACACACACACACACACACACACACACACACACACACACACACACACACATACTATTGAGTAGCTGTTGAAGTATGTGAGCAGGCGAGGGGACAGGGGGAAGACAAGCTGTTGGGGTCTGGAGTGCGGTAATGAAGTAACCAAAGTCCCCAGCATACCTCAGCCACGTCCGCATCCAACATCTCCCCGGCATCATCATCGATCGTGTAATGGCTGCGTTAAGTAGTTGATGTCTGAGGTGGTTTGCCTCTTGTAAATTTAAATGAAGCAGCCATCCGTCTAGCTCCATCTCAACCTCAATCACACTCTCGCTCTATTACCGTTAGACCATGATGCCATGATCTCTTCCCTTTTGACCCATCGTTGTTTGTGGCTGGACAGCACCCATTGATTTATTTCCAACCATAAACCTGGCTACATTTTCATTTCGAGGCGAAAAAATTAAGTTGTTGGCCTCCATCTGATGGGTTTCCCCTTTTCATCTGATAAGATCCATAAAAGTGACCATAAAAGTTATATACGACTCAACAGCACTTGACCTAACAGATCAGCTGTCAACGGTTTATCAGATGCATAAAACAACATACTCGGATATGCCGATAAGACTTTATGTAAATTGTCTGAAAATGGTGCATCCATTTTAAACAAAATGAAAGCTACATATAAGACATTTTTAGGAAAGGAACTGGAACTGGAACTGAATTTCAATTATACTACCTATTAGTTTAATAAAGATATTCCATCTAGACATGCGAATTCTTTCTGCATCTAAAAGCATTACCGAAAAAGTATTGAAAGACATTTTGGAACTAATTTTTATTTGAAGATCGATGTAGTGATGATGGATACTTTGGATTCTAAAACGTTTACTGGATGTGCGAGCAGTATTTACAGTGTATTCATGGGTTAAAATTCTTCCGTTTGATAAGATTCGGTTCTGTTTTAATTTCAGATCTCTTAGCCGATACAAAATTACAGCCTCTTTCCAAACAATAACATTAGTCGCTGTCAATATATGTACATATATCCCCACTCCATAGGGATCCCAGACTCATTTCCATTGTGACAAAACACACACACACACAGAAGAAATTGAAATGCACATACAAAATTATTCAAATGCGTTAAGTTATGAAGTTATCACGATGGCACTTCTGCTCCAACATTCCCCAGGGCCCCATACCCCACCGGAGAGTGACAATGGGCTTCCCTCACGTAGTGCTGCACCACACGTGGGGATCCCTCTGAACGGCCAGTAGTTGGGACCTGGACTCCCATTGTCAGTGGACATTTGTTTTTGTGCGCTACAGTTTCGCTGAGCGACACCTAAGCGGCCTAGTCCAAGTCCCAGTCCCAGGCGATTATTTATGGGGATTAGGCAGCCCATTGCGATCCCCTCCCAGATCCGTTCTCCAGCTCAGAGATCCCTCCCCGCTTATTTTGACAGTAACAAGTTGACCAGCAAATATATGTGAGGAGGGGACGGGACCGACAGCAACTAACTGTCGCCGTTCGCCACGCCACGCCGCGCCGCTCATCGTTCGTTTTGGTACATATTTCATCGATTCATTTCCAAAGATGAAGTTATGAACGGTTGGGCTGGGATCGCGGTCTTAGAAAAAATATACAAAATTTGAATATTTGATTGGGACGTTTGCCAGCTCCGATCCGATCCAAGCTCAAGCGAATGCTTCCCCACAGCCACAATCATCAATTTATGCGGCGTGAACGGTTATCATTTTTGTTGTATCCAATTCTCTTTTTTTATATTTTTTGTTGTTGTTGAAAGTTTGGCAAGAGGAGAGATACTACGTGACTTGAGCAGGTGTTCCACCCATCGATCGTGCCAAAAACGGAAGTTGGCGGCCCAAATGGGCCGTGGTCAAGGGTGGCAGTAGCAGTGTGCCAACATGAGTGAAGGTTTTGTGAGTAAATTTCGATCAAAGATCAACGATATTTTTACAAATGAAGGGAAAATCGCGAGCTCTGCACAGGTTCGCCTGGATATTGATCGATTAAAACAGGTCTAGAATTTAGTATATATCAGAGACCGTGACTACTGTAAGTTTTTTAAATAGAAATTATCTCTTAATTTTATTTATTTTTATGTAAATTTAACAAAGCAACACTTTACTAAAATACCAATTTTTAATATTTATGGTGTTTTTATAATTTTTATTCCCGATACTCAAAATGAATATATGGGTGTATTAGATTTTTGGTGAATGTGGATGTGATTCACGCCCTGAAGGAAGCTTTTCCGTTCCCATAAGTATATATATTCTTGATCAGCATCAATAGCCGAGTCGATAAAGCCATGTCTGTCTGTCCGTCTGTCCATCAGTAAGGAAGGAACTCATACTGCCCAATACTTATGGTATAAATGTAGAGTCGCGGCCGTATTTTTAGTATTTATTTGTTTTTTGTTTGCAAATAAATACTTCAAATGGAATTTCAACAGGATACCGTTTCTTCTATATTTATATTACTTACAATACATGGATTCTTCAATTCATTTTAGCCCCCATTAGATTTTGTTTAGGAATTGGTTTTTCTATCATTGAAATTTGACAACACTTCACTTAGTATATTCCTTTCCTCAACCAACCTCCACAATTCCAATATGTTTCTGGCACGAACTGTGTTTATTTTCCCATTGATTTTGCTTTATTTTTTCTAAGTATACGTAAGCCCATTGTCTGTGAGCGACAACAACAAATGTGCAAATTTAATTACGAAACAAAAATTAACAATTTTTAAAACCTAAAATAATTGTCAACCAATAACAATAACAACCGTAACAACAAAAACAGAACAAAGAGAATAGTGAAAAATAATAATATAAAAAAAACTGTAACGGTTTGTGAAGCATACATTAATAATCATAAATCATACACACAAAAATGTGCATAAATTTCCGAAATCACAAAAATTATTAATTTACGCCCCGTAAAAGAATGAGGCACACAACGAAGCGTATGGGAAAAGCATATCAATAGGTGATTTTTCAACCAAAAAAAAAGAAAGAAAAAACCATACTCGTCTATAGAAACTTTAGCGAAACGAAACAAAAAATGGATTGACAAATTAGCAAACATTAACTAAAAAGTTAAAATGCTTTTCAGCATTTACAGAAATATTTAACTGCGATTTAAATAAATTAATATGTATTGTATATGTGTTTTGGGAAACGTTTTAAAAAGCCCCATCATTTGAGCTTCTTCAGATGTTGCCCTATCAATGATGTCCGTAATCTGAGCCTATTTGTCAAATAGCCCCCCAAACTAGTAGCGATTTATATTTTAGTTAACAGTTAGTTTGACTTACAATGAGTGGCAAATTTTGCAAGCAGTTTTGGCAACCTAATATTATTTTGAAAAGTATCAAAATATTTACAAGAAATTTTTAAGAAAAATTTAGACAACTCTTTTAAGGAATTATTTTCGAATTTCTTTGCAATTTGAATTTCAGAATACATAGTTTCGAATTTTTAGAAATAGTTTTAGTTTGAATAATTGAATGAAAATTAAAGGCCAGAGAAAAGAATTCTCCCTGAAAAATTGGTATTAATGCAAATTGAATATACAAGACTTTTGAAATAAGAAAATATTGCAGTTATGCATATGATCATGAGCATTAAATGTTAATTTCCGAATTTTCATTTAATTATACATCTGCCTGAGAGAACCGCCCCTTGGTTTGCCCCTAGACCCAGTTGAAGAGTCCAAAAGTCAGAGCCAAGTTAACCGAAGGCGACGACAGAGTTAGAGCCAGAGCCAGAGCCGCCATTAACAGAGATGACTCTGCAAAATGGCGGCCATATTAGGCAAGAGAAGCAAGAGGAGCCAAGAGTCAAGTTGGTCTCTAAACCAACCAACAACTACGGCCAGAAAGCCAGAGAGCCACAGAGCTACAGAGCCAGGTCTGGTTTGACAAGCGCATGTTGATTGGGGCAGCAGATTGGCAAACGTCTGATGGCGATGATGATGATGATGATAGGGAGGCACGGCGGCGGCCCGGCTATGCCCACAGTTGCCGCCGTTGCCCGACAGTGATGACTGTCAAGAGCAATTAAAGTCAAACTTGAGTCAGGCGGAGGGACTTAGATTTTTCACCGCCACAAAACGCAGCTGCGCATGGTCAGTGGACCATCCATCCATCCATCTAGGCCCCGGACGTGAGCTGACGTCCACCAGCCAAATGCAGACCCCAACAGCAGCAAAATCAGCCTCTGTCCAGCAGATCCACAACCTACAATTAACAAAAGCATCAGCAGCAAGCAGCAGAAGCAGCCAAAACTTAATTTCTTGAGTTTTTCCACTTGAAAAACTATGTAATTTAGTACTTGAACAGAAAACGACGTGTTAAGGGAGTTTCACAGTTTCGTGGCGAAGGTGGGATACATGGAAAGAAAGAAAGGTAACTGGAGGAGTGCGTCATCAACATCATTCTCATCATCATCATCATCATCATTATCAACATTATCATCAGTCGGCTTGGACAACTCAATCAGCGTATAAGTTTCTGCCGTGTGTGACATGAAGTGTGCCCAATAATGAGCAATTAACGCCTTACTCCTACTTTTTTTTACCATCATATCTACATCATCCACATCATCATCATGTGCTCCATGGCGTTTTTGATTGCCAAACGGTAGTTTCCCCCCAAGCCCTCTCTTTTTTTACTTTTAAATATTCCGCAGTCCACAGCCAAATGAATTGATGTCTGGAATCTCTCGTACAGACCATCTCTGCTGGCTCTTTCCCTCTCTGGTTGCCATCTCTTTTTAACCATATCTTTCTCGCTGTTGCTGATGCGGAGACGCGCGGCGGGTAGAAAGCAATTTTGTAGCGCCTTTTATCTGACACCGCCAGGTCTTCAACACCTCTCGAGTGCTCCACGAAAGAAAACACGAGAGAAGCACACAGACACAGAGAAGTGAAGTAAAGTAAAGTAAAAAAAATAAATCGATGAAAAAACAAACTGAAATAACTAAAAACTCGTTGTAATAAGAAGTTGGTTAAAAACAGTAATAATAATAAAGAAAATCACCAAATCATCATCAACATCATCATCAGCATTCAGGCATCAGGCATCAGCGATCGCCGGGCACCAAACGATCGAATCGATTTACACATCGTTGTCGGATCTTTTGGGTTGGTTGGGATACATCTGTAGGAGTACGATCCAGCGATTGACTGCGGGGGGAATTCTATCTCTGAGACTGTGGATTCTGTCTTTCCCATATGATATGTGGAGTTAGAGTTATAAAATGTCTTTACAACAAATTCCTAAGTTGTATAGATTTCTTTGCTCCACATACCCTCCCAGAACCTCTCCAACACATCAGAAAACATGTTTGTTTCCTAAGTTATTTGTTTTTTGCTCACTTATGCGGATAAAATATTCGCAAATGCTTCCTCGGCTGCACTTGATACGATGGGAGGGCAGACATGGCTAAGCCTATTGGTAGGTTTGCCGTTTCGGTGTAATAAATTTGAATAACTTTATCTTTGATGAGCTGCTAATTAAAGTCGTCTGTCCAACTGTCGTTTGCCAACTGCTTCGAGCAGCAGCAGCTAAGCCTCTTAGAGCGAAAACACGAGCGTGACTTTAAAATTTGCCAACAAAAAGGAAAACAGATTGAAAACGTCGCACAGATTGTCATTGTCGAAATAAGAATGTAGAAATAGGATAGGAATACGAGTAGAGAAAGTAAGTCATTGTGGTTCCGGGGGCCCCTCGATCTCTAATTGGCCACCGAACACATTTTTGGGGGCCACTTTTGGTCATTGTTTAGTGAGGAGGCCACCGGAGGGCCGGCTTAGAAACGCTCCAGTGACACAGTTATTAGCGTGATTGGCATGAAATTCGCTCAAGAAACCACCGCATGGCCAATAGCAAAAGTGTCTGAGCCAGAGACAGAGCAAGAGTCAGAGGCACAGCCGGAGCCGGAGAAAACATCAAGCATCTGGTTGTGGCCCACAAAAACCGCAAGAAAAATAAAAAATACAGTGGCACAGACTCAAAAGATAATTGCCATGACTTTGGGAGCAGCTAAAAATCTAAACTTTTAAATCAGAAATCAATGTGTCGGTCCTCGTTCTCTGATCCTTTGCCCGAACAAGTGCCCTCTCGCTCCAGCTGCTGTCGACCGCAAATTATGAACAAATGAATTGGTCTGGCACTGACAAAAAGGGTTTTTGCGGTTCTCTCTCCCCTATACGTAATATATAGCAAGTAACCCTGAACCGTAAGACCAACAGATTGCGAATTACGGCCTCGGGCCTACACAGAGAGGGCCTTCGATCAGAGGCAGTCCAGAGCGTGGGTGGCAATTCAGTCCTTTCAGTGTAAGACAGAGAAATTTAAACTTTTCCAGCTTTCAGTTAGTGGGCTTCCTTTTAAACACCGATCGAAATCTTCTAGCTTAGGTTATTTTATTAGCAGATCTGCCCATTGTGATCGTCCCCTTGTCAATGCAACTGCGGCAAAAGTCATGGTGAGGCAGTGCCCCGTTTTGACTGCCGACCTGGTTCGAACCGGGCTTTTCATGACACTCAGGAAAGGGTCGTAATGGGGCCAGAGCGAGCGTGAGATCCCACAGTTGGCTGCTGAGTTCCACCGCCAGTCTGGTCTCGTTCTAGCAGCTCTAGTTCCTCTAATAATATTCGACAGATTATAAACATATTGTGTTCAAGTGAACAAGTAATTCGCTTACATTCAAATGCTTTCCATAACTCCAAGAATCGGTGAATGCTCCCCCATTTAGTATCGCCTTTTAACAATATTTTTAACACAATATTTAATATTCACAGTTCATTCTTAATGGAGTGACAACGACCATAACTAAGTGGGCGTTGAAGATTTTTATTTGATTTTATTGTTTCTGTCGCTGCTGATGATGATGAACGGTGCCAAAAGCTAACAGTTAATCGGAGGGTCGCATTTCCTCCCCTCGTGTGGCATGGACATGGACTGGGGGTGTGGCACACGGGGCATGGCAAATTAAATCAAATGAAAAGTCAAACCCATAAGCACATGCTACCCGAGAACGTAGCAGCGCCCACCCAAACGCACCGCATAGACAACCATTTCCACCCTCTTCTGGTGAGAGGCCATTACGAGGGGTGAAACAATTGCGATACATTTTTTGGCTAAATTTATGCACCCCGTTTTCACCTTTCACTTGTCATTTTTTACGGTCCATCGACCCACCGCACTGCACCGCACCGCCCGCACCAATGAGAGTGTTACGGACCGAGTCGAACCGATAGAGAGCTAAAGCTAAGCTCTTCCCTGCGGTAATTTGAGCGGATCAGACCGCCGACTGTTGATACTCCCAGGCTGAGGCCCAGGCTAATGCCAGTAAATTACCCCAAAAAGCCGCTCATCGATATATCACTTGATTTTAGTGTCGAATTCAATTTGCGAAAGTCCGTTTTTTACGAACAACTGAGTGCAATTATTGTGAACATTTGTGGCCTGATTTGTAGGGATTTTCTTGGGATTTGTGGCAGCTAATGATAGTGACAGATGGAACTTTAACAAATCTAAAAGATGCTGCAGGGAAATTCTCTAGTCGTGGAGACGATATTTTACTCATCGATGAAGCGAGTGAGCCGGGGAATGGCACATGTATTCTTTTTTTCTTTTCCGATAATTACATTCATTAAAACAGCATCAGATGATAAAAAAAACACCAAATCCCGTACCAGAAATGACTCAAACACTTAGATTAATGTCTAAATTACAAAAGGCTACAAGTAGAATTTACGAGAAGAAAAAACCAAAAAAAAGAGGAAAATTTTCTTCAAAGTTGTGGGCGCAAAATGCAAAGAGAAAGAAAATGCTGATAAATGAGCAAAGTAAATGTTGAAATAATGACTGCCAGCCTCCCAGCCTCCAGTCTCTGACCACAAATTTTAGTTGAAGTTGAGATATATTACACTACTCTGAAGGTAACAAAAATAGTTCTCTGGAGCCGCCAAACTGATTGATGAACAGACATTAGGGCAGTAGTCGTGGTAGAGGTACAGAAAAAGTGTTAAAAAATTGTGAGTGATGAGGCGCTCTAATTGCACGCATAATCAACCTTCAGTGCAAGCGATGCGATGCAATCATCCCAAAAGTGCTGCATCTGGGTGCCCCTGCAATTAAATTTAGGATGGAATCTTCAGCGTTCTTTATCGCGTGTTAGACATCTGAGAGTTCGAACATTCATAGATAAATGCTGGCGATAAAGTCCTCGGATAGACGTCGGAATGTCTGCCCCAGACACAGAGGGCTTTGAGTGGAGACTGAGATTGAGAGGAGCCCAAACAATCTCCTATATTGTACACGTATGCGAGAGTATGCGCCGCTAATTTCGATCATTTCGGTATTTCTACTCATCTCTGCTCGCACTCATTCCAGTTCTTGTTCTTTTTTGAATATCATCCTAAATAATTAAACATACCAGGCACGTCGTCATGAGTCTGCCTGCTTTGGACGGAAAAAAGGAACAACCATATACCCGTCGTACTCATATTTAATTTCAATTTCATGTCACAGACAACATTTGGCCGCGGACTGGGGGACTTGGGAACTTGGGGCAGAACTAATGCTGCGGATAATTATTATGCCGACTGCATTAGAGCCCAAGTTCTTTATTTGAAGCTTTTGCTCAGACGAGAGTCCCACCCATTGCCAATCCCCAATAGCCATTCGCCATTCCCCCCAATTGCAATTAAGTCAAGTGACAAGCAAAATGGGGCGGTCTGGCAATCAAAAAATCCTTCGTTGTTCGCGGAGGGGAAACCCAGAAGAAGCGAGAAGCATTTTCTTGAAAGTCTAAGAACTCTTTTTTAACTAGTGTAATTAATAAATTAGGGAGAAATTATTGAGAAGTATATTTTTTTTAATATTTAAGTTTTAAGGCGGATTTTTATTGATTCCCAGAAAGTACTCTTGATTTTGGTAACATTAATATCCCGGGGATAAGCTTTCATCTAAATATTCTTAGTATTCCTTTAATAAAAAAAGCCCCCATCTCATCAACAACAAAATCTTAATTGCATCCAGAGCCATGTAAAAAAGTCAAGCCTCAAAATTAGCTTTATTTTATTCAGATTTATGTGCGACATGGTGCAACAAGTGACCCGAGAAGCATGCCGCCTCATCTCCAGCTCCGCCGGAAAGCATAAATCTTCAAATTAAGTGGATGCGAGGGCAAAAATGTGCAACAAAGTCAAGGAAAAGCACAGCACAACAACAACCAACCAGACCAGGCTGCAAGCCTGAAAAAAATCAGGAGTCAGAATGGGATAGGAAAAACTCCTCAAATGCAGGCGGAAAACACAAAATTGACAACACGCCGCAAAATTCAATTACGTATTCATGTATGCAAAAGAAGGAAGCGCCAAATACGCAGCCAGAGAGCAGCAGCAACAACAAGTAGAGCAACGCCTTCAAGCCCAACCCACGCCCCAGCCCCCATCTACGACCACACTCAGCCCCGAAACGGGGGCGGACCTAGACAAACCACAGTGGAACCGAACTACACGCACATCGATGTAAGTAAATGCACTACAATTTCGTGGATTCTTTTCTTAGATTTGATTATATTTAGATTTCGATCCGTCTTCGGACGAAATGAAATATTATATATTTCTAAAATTGTAGACTAATATACATGTACATAAATCCTACGTTACATATATATATATATATACGTATATATATAGAAAAATAGATCAAATCGATTAATATCTGTGTAGAGAAAGAGTAACTTCAGACCATCCCTAGAAAAATCTATATATTTTTAAATAGAAAATTGGGGAACCGTAAGTTGCCTCACCATACAAATTGTATTCAAATAATATAATTTATGGGTTTATCTTAACTGTTTATATCTTTACAAAATTATATATATGAACTAAACTACAAGAATTGGTTCCCGTATCGACCCTGTTTATAGCCAGTTTATTTGAATCGGATCACTCTTGACGAACTTTGTTCCACTGTGCAAAAAACATAGGTAGGATGGCGATGGCGACTCCCTCTAGAACGCCCTTTCTTGGCACTAGACGACATTTGATTGTTTGTTGAATGTCTGAGTGTGTGTGTGTGGATGTCTCGTCCTTTGGCTGGTGCTAGTGCCACTGCCAGTGTTTGTGTGTGCCTGTGATTGTCATTTATGCAAAATAGCTGACATGCCAAGGAAGTGGGGTTGCCCCGAGTCCGCACACCGCCACCCATACCCACACCCAAAAGCATACTGGAAAGCCCCAGAGCTTATCTGTGTGTTGGCTTATTGATAAAGGCAACGGAAGGGCTTAGACACCAAAAAGGCAGCCGACGGAAGAGGCAGCAAACAAAAATAGAAGAAGACTGGAGATGGAAAAAAACGAAAGTCTCGACCTGGAGCGGGTGCTGCAGCGGGATGTTTGATTTGTGAGCCCCAAGACAACAGACAACATTTCTATTAGAGATGCCGCCGAATAGATCGGATCTGGAAAAGGAGTTTTGCGCGTGTTTATGTATCAATCAGAGGCGCGGATCCATTTGCATGATGCGGCACAAACCGAAGTAGCTGGAAATGGATCTGGCATTGCAGAGAAGCGAGAGGAGAGTGCGCGAGATTGAAGAGTAAAGATTGAAGATTGAAGATGGAGATGCACTGACTCAGCTTTGGGTTCCTCCGATCATGAGAAAGACAAGATTAGCGCAACGAATTATGAAATTGAAATTACTCCAAAAAGTGTTTGGCGATCGATACGAAATACGAATACAATACAAAGAGTCAGCATATTTTCCCCAATATCCCCAAGTCATCATGGATCAAATGCGTTTTGCCGACCCGTGCACACGCACATATGTATACATATATATTTTCTTGGCCAAGATCTCTGGCCCCTTCTCGTACCGTGTCATGCCTCTCGAGATGCGCTAATCTCTGAAGGAGACCCCCAGCCCCCATTCCTCCATTCCTATCCCCAAAGCAATCTAATTAATCAACATTCACCGGCGAAATAGTGTCAAATAGTTCGTTGGTCGCTTTGTAATTGCTACCAATTGAAATGGAAATGGAAATGGTTATTGAATATTGAATATGGGAGCTTGGAACTGCCTCGCCCAGTATCTCGATTGTGTCAACTGGACAGACGGTGACTGTCACACCATACACTGAACTGTGACTGCAATCGATCATTTTCAGGCCTCTATATATCGCTCTGTCTCTCTGATTAGCCGCCGCATTTACACGGCATTCCACGTTTGACATTTACTTGTGGAGCAGCAGCCTGCCCCGACCCGACCGATTGTCAGCCAATTAAACGGTTGACCAAATTGGGTTAACTGCTCTTATTGTGGTCCAGAGGGAGATAGAGAGAGAGATGGTGATCAAACAAACGATTACTACATGGCGTATTAACTCTCAGCTCGAATCTGATTTGATCAGATATTTAACATTAATTTGCAGAAATTATTAGAATTATTAGTATACCCACCATTAAATGTAATGCCTAACACCGATTACATTATTTTGATAGTAATCAAATTAGAGAAAGCATCGTATTGTATATATCCTTGAATGAAACTCTGCCACTTTGCCTTTCACCGAAAACTGCTGAATTTGCTCCGCTGAAAATATTTGAAATATTTTGAAACTTAAAGCGCTCCCCGCCCTCTTCTCGCCCTTTAACTTTACGAACCAAATGAAAACATTCGAATAAACATTTTTGTTGGCACCTTTTTCTGCTGCCCATTTAGGTTGGCGTCACCTGTCCAGCGCACGTTCAGAGCTGTCGCTGGTGCGTTAAAAATGATTAATTAAGGCATTTGAAAATCATTTGTCATTCTTAATTTATTAATTAATTAGAATTGCCCAACACGTACATTGACACCTGAGGCGGAGCCCAGACCCCAGGCCCAGACCAGACCCAGTGTCCCTCATTTGGAGGCGACTGTTCAATTTGTGTGTATCCAACGGATACGATACCAACCGGTTCAAGGCATATCGGTATGTGGCACAGACATATCTTTATTTCAGACACTTTATGCATTTGATGGCTGCATTCTTCTAAACATTTGATGGGGTGCACAGAATGATGCAACTGCTCCTCATCATGGATTCAGGTGGATTTCCATGCATCATTTATTGAACGTATATTTTTTTATTTATTAAAAATTTAAAAGTTTCTTTCGAAATTTCCTCCAATAAATACTTTCTCAGTGGCGCCACAAAAGTACTTTACATGGATGGTTTTGGCACTATTCAATATTCATACATACATTCTACATTACTGCTATTAGTAGTACCATGTTTCACCGCGTGTAATAATGGCAGCGCTACTACAACTAACATTAACTATATGTACTTACATTTGACATGTTATCTGACAGATATTCTCATACATGTAACTACACGCGGCGACTTTCAATTCGCCGCGACTGTCGGCGCCACCTATTGACTTTGATAGAGCGGCGCCACTGAGCTACTGACTGGACTAGACTAGACTAGACTGATGTTGCCTTTATTCAAATTTTCAGCCGAATAATTTCAATAAATACAAAATTGAAATAAAATAAACAAACATTCAAAAAATGTTGTTGCAGAGCACTGGTGCATGAGGACATTTCATGTTTCTCTGTGGATGCTTCAGGACTTATTACGACTTATGAAAGCGGATTGACAGATGTCTGCTATATAGGTATACAGATAAGAAAGAAATCCTCTGTTAAACTCTTTAAATTATTCTGCATTTAATCTGAGCTTATGATCACATCATCATCCCCTGGCCACGGACCACCCTTCCCAGAAGACATTCAGTCACGTTCTGTGGCTCAGCTTTTGTGAGCAAACAAAACTATGAGTATAATCGAATATTGATTATGCACAATCACAGATAAGTTCCATTGTAAAATTCGTATGCTTTGATTCGATTCGATTTACGATCTGACCACACAAAGGCACTTCGATAGCCATAAGGAAGTCCACAACAGATCTGCCTGTCAGGCTGTCTAGCACTCTGAATGATTGTGTCCATATGCAATGTATGTACTCGTACTCGTATGTTTTTATAGCTAAATGATAAACGTGACCCGCCATTGCTCGGGTCGGTCTCAAGTGTCAATTTGAAGGCCCTTCGGTTCTCATCAGAGATCTTCAGTCAAGTCAGTTCCTCAGTGGAGTGGAGTGTAACGCAGTTTCTGGTTCCTTACTGGGTTTCATAATGTAATTAAAAGCAAAAATTAACGAAAAGCATTTTAAGTCGTAAAGTTTGAGCAGCTATTACTTAATAATATTTCGTTGAGCAATTCAAAATGTTTACGAATTTACGATTCGATTCAATCGCCTTAAAGAACTGTCAAATCATGCAAATAAATGGGGCCCCCCCCACACCACACCACACCCTACCCTCTTCAAAGTACCAATAGGTACCCCGACTAGAGCCGATTGAGTCGTGAGGTATTGCTGCGTGATTTACACAAAGGAAATCCCAACATAAATAAATATTGAAAATCAATAAAAGTGTTATTTCTTGACTTTAATGCACATATTGTTGAGAGTTCTGAAGAGTCTGTCTACGCACAGGGCATACAAAATATTGGTTAATTAATTAATTAACTAATGAATGAAATCATAGATATTTATGTTCTTTTAATGCCTTTTTTGTGTTCAAACTTAATGAGATTGAAATAGGAAATAGGATTGGCCAGCATTCTTTAAATTTCCGATTGTATTCCCATTCTACAATTTCTTCAGTTGCTTAAAATTCAAGGCAAACATTAATCTTACTCAACCAAAAACATTGTTCAAGTGCAGCGCTCAATGCACAAATTAAAGGTTAAGTTAAGTCCATTTGCCCACCGATACGATACGATGCAATACGAGAACGAGTACACACTTGTTCGACGAGTATCTGTGTCTATAGACTCGTTCTGTTGACTCTCTGATTTATGGTTAGTTAACATTTGTCAGAGTCTCTGTCTTGGCCAAATATGGCCAAAACAAGGTAATTGGACATTAGGCAATCGAACAGGAAAATTTGACAAATAGATGCAAATAAATTAGAATTTAGCCAGGTTTGCGCTTCGATCGCGAGAGTCAGTTGGTAACAAGAGGCTTTTTATTTAGTCCGCACAGTGTTGGCTAAAAGTGTGTTAACAGGGTAATCAATCAACATGACACGTCTAAGCTAAATTCAAAGGTTTCTGAGTGTTCCTTTCAAAGATATGTGACGAGAAAAAACTCAAAGATCCAGGAAAGTATTTCTAATGGAGTTTATCAGACCTGTAAGCTGTCGTATGGCTCTTAGAGTAGGCGTTCAAATTAAATTCTTGTCTTTAAACTTTCTCCTATACTCGTACTTGTCTGGCACCACACAATGGCTCATTAAAGACACACGTCTCCAGTGCATTCATCGCCAGAGACAGAGACGAGATGTTAACTGCAGTCGACTCGTGGCACGGCACAGTCGTGGGCTGCTGGGGCGTGCGATGATTGATGTGATGATGACACCAT
This sequence comes from Drosophila miranda, assembly GCF_003369915.1. Classification (NCBI taxonomy): domain Eukaryota; kingdom Metazoa; phylum Arthropoda; class Insecta; order Diptera; family Drosophilidae; genus Drosophila; species Drosophila miranda. Next base: position 8,707,792 of record NC_046677.1, on the reverse strand, counting down.
AGCCACGTCTGGTCTGAGGATCATCAGACAAAAGGCGAAACCGTTACGAATCGGTAATAGCAATCAATCATCGACAGCCGACTGCCATATCTCGATACCGATACGACTTTGGCAGACGAATCGGTGCCAAATCGTACAACATCGATTGCCTCCAAAACGATGGCCTATTAAATTCTGATCTTTATGGACACTGTATAACACAAAACGATCGATTCATTCCATTCCCATTATGTTTATGACAATTACAAAGATTTTTGTAGCCACTTTTTAGGGTACCTGCTTTGAAGTCAGCAAAACGTTGTATTGTGGTTGGAAACCTCCTTATTTTATTTTGTTTTTATTTTACGTGTTTTATTGAAGCTAATTTTGCAATATCCCGGGGGATTTCTTATTTAACGGCTTTCCGAAAAAAAATCTCCATAAACTTGCTGCTTGCCCGTGTGTTATGTGGTCGTATAAAAGTGGAAATTATTGATGATCTGGTTGGATTTTATTGGTGGGATCACAAGCTGTTAGTGGCAATAAATTGCTCACTTTAAATATTTGTATAGAAATTTCAGAAGTATAAAGTAGAATATTGGATTTCAGAACATATAGGAAAGGAGAGTTTATTTACTTCAATTAAATATCTATCTTTAAATTTCTCAAAAAATGATTATAGCATATTCCGATTGCCAGATCTCTCAGCTTCAATTGCAGATTCAAGACAATTGTGTAATCTTTGCCATCTCACAGTACTGCACCCAAAATTAATTATTGAGAAAAACTCACGCAATGCATTTTGACATTTAAAAGATCCCAAAAACAGATGCAAACGCAATCAATCATTAGCATCTTTTCAGAAATTAATTCTCCTTTTATTTTTTTTATATTTTGTTTGGTACGGATGCCCACGCTATATCGAATGCTGCCATTATGTCTGGGGCACATACTCTTAGAAAATTGAATTGAATCATTGTGCAGTGTCTGGTGTGTGGCACGCATACAATTACCACAAATGAATGAATAATTAAATGGGAGAAAGACTTAAGCGACGAACTTTGAGTGTCTATGAGGGAGCAGCCAGGGCAGTCAGTCAGTCAGTCTGGCAGTCGGTGAGCTTCCCACCAGCCAAAATGTTAAATTACAAAAGAGCAGGCATTGCAGATTTGGTGAAGCTGCTGAAATGATGCCATCAGCGTAGACCAGCGACAACAATAGATTCAGACAGAGAGCAGTCGAGACTCCAAGACTCTGTGAGGGATATATCTCTCTCTCCTCTCGGATGTGGGCTGCTCAGAGACAATTGTCTCATATAGTATAGAGTATTTCCCAACCTTCATGCCCCCAACACTTGCTGCCATCTCTCTCTCTGGCAGTACGGAGTATCTTTCGTATTCATTGAGCTTAATGGGCCGCATAATTAACCAAAATGTAGGTGAAACAGCCTCCAAGACCCGTGGCACAAATGAAGTGCGCAATTGTAACAGCTCTTGCCTCGGACCTACTCCTCGCCATTGGGTAACCAACAAAAAAAATAAATAAGTGAGCCCCAGAGACAGTAGAAACGCCTACTTTTGGCCCCCTTTAAGTTTGACTTACAACTGCAATTAACAGTGTTTAATTATCCACAATGCCGTCTGGTGGGTTACATTTAATATTGCCTTAAACCCAACATTTCCCAATCTTAATTGGATTATATAATAAGGCCCAAAGTAGAGCGGGGAATCTGATAATGTGTAAGGGAAGTACTTATTATATGGAGATGCACTTTTTGTGGCCAAGGAATCAATCACGTGATTACATTACATGTTTATAAATTCCCTAGGCACAATAAACGAAGTTTACTAACACCACTTCTTAGCCTCCCCAATACTGTAATAACCAGTGAGTCTTATCAAAACTATTTTGAAGCTTAGTATCTTCATAGAAAGAATACTTTTTGGGATACATCTATATAGTTTCCTCTCTCTCTTCAGCAATTTCCTTATGGATACCCCCATACCTAGTTCAATGATCCATTTCAACATGTATCTTATCGACCCATTCGATTAGATCATAGAGCATGACAGCAGCAGGCTCTCCTTTTCGCTGTTTTCCTACAAGAAACAAGAAATTCGCATTTAGCCATTTAACAATTGAAGTATTTTTCCCTGACCATTTACGGAGGCCTAATGAATAACTGACTGCCTGAGTAACTGACGACTGACTTGGACAGTCTTTATAGCATGCGTACACAGTAGTACTGCACGAGTAGTCGAGTAGAAGATGAAGAAACTTTGCTGGGCTCCCCAATGAAAATGAGTTGAATAATTACACGAAAAAGAGATAATACAAAAAAATGCATAAATAAAATTGTAGATTGGTGTCTAAACTGAGCCTGCTACCCACCGCATTGAGCATAACTTGAAAATCGTATATCTACGGCTTAAATGGTCTGTCAGTCAGTCGTCATACTCGATGATTTTAAACAGACAATTTTAGACAAGACAATTGACACATATTTGTAGAATTTTTAGAGACTAAAATAATAGATAAGGATGTATTCAATTTAGGTTTCGTCTTCCATTATTATTTCCAAAATCTATCAGACAAATTGTTACAAGCAACAACTCATGAAACAACCCTCTGCTTAGCGCATTTACTTGCATAAAATTAATAAAATTCCATTGATTAATTACTGACATGATAAATACGCTGCCTCTAAATGTGACACAAGTTGCGCGCCTCAAACTAGAGAGAAGAATAAAATTAAAAATATAGAAAAACTACTCGTATACTACAAAATAATACCCACAATGGTAAGAAGCATACAATGACAACGACAATACTCTGAGCCACAGGCAACACCACAAACAATTTGTAATTAACACGCGTGGGGGCCTCAGACAGAGACTGAGACTGAGACGAGCCAAAGGCTTGAACAATTTCAGATTCGAACTCGAATTGATATTCAGTTTTGCCACATGGTCCAGTTGCCATATAAGGCACAGATCGATCCACTGACAGCCTATACGCAAAATATGCAGATACACACAAAACTGTAAGGCCCATTAATAATAATAATAATTTAACTTTTATTATGAATATTATATATTAAATATATTATATTATATTAAATATTATATAATCGATAATCGATAATTTATTTCTTTAAACATAAATAGGGTTCATGAACTTGGTTTCTTTAGCTATGAAACGCACTGTATGTGGATATTGTCGCATCTCTACAGAAACTTGAACTTGTCCAAAATCGTTTGACTGACTGATTTATATGAATTTTATTTATAGCATCGAACAGAACAGAACAAATGCCGATTTACAAGGCATGTAAATTGGCTGTACCCGTGTTGGGCATTTGGCATTTATTTAATTATTTATTTATAATTAAATTGTTTATTTTAGCCATAGCATAGATGTGGTCTTGGCCATTTCGGATGGCCAGCAGGAAGCCAATTTGTTTGCCTGTATATGGCCTAAACTATTTGACTTGGCTCTGCAGAATCTCTCAATGACTGAGATTTTGTATCGTTCTTTTCTGTTTCTTCAGTGGGATCCAGTAGGAAATCCATTGGAATATCAGACAAGCATACATCCAATGTTTCAATTAATTAAGTGGTCGAAAAATAGACACATGAACTGCGTGGACAGGACCGGAAGGAAGCTCTTCGCTTGGAATATTGGTGGTGTTTGGCGAACAACTTTCAGTTTCACATAGCAGTTAGGCATGTTATTGGATCACCTAGACGAAGAGTCCACGTAATCAAAGCATTGCAATGAAGAAATATTTTAAGTATATTAAGCTATACATTTTCTCTTTAATTTGCTCTGTATTTTGGAAAGAATCGATAGTGGTTTTCTTGGCAGTCACTCAATCAGAGACTGCTCTAACCTGCCTCTGCATTTGCCGCTGCTTATTGGTGTCTGCGTCTAGCCTGTTTTGGGTGCACCATTTAATAGTTTTGGTCTGAAACATGTAATCGTAGCTCTTTAAAAGGTTGCAGGCCCAGGCGAGTCTCAAATTGGGTCAGCAATGTGTTATGTATGCACCAAAGTATTTGCTTATAAGCATGTGAGCTGCAACAGCTCTAGCAGACCTAAAACATGCCTGCCCTGTCAGCTGGCTGCTGGGGGCATGCCACACAGACACACATCAGGTCTGGAGATGAACATTGATTAGCCTAGTTCAGAGTTTAAGGGGTTAAACGTGAGTTAAACCGAACTACTTGACAGCCAATTTTTTGGCAAATAGTTTTTGAGCACAATATGGCTCAATTTGCGAATAAGAAAATAAATGTACATATCTAAAGTGGAGGGAAAATGCTTGAAATGCTCCTGGATAAGTTACCCCACATCCAATATTCCGCGAAAGACATTCCAACCGTAAGACTTCGACCATTTGTCGAATGACACCATTGCTTTGTCACTTCTACTGCTCCACATTTAGGACACCTTCCTATTGTGTGTATAACAATGCCCCTGCATTGTATCCACAAACATTAATAATTATGCATGCAACCCCCACACAACAAAATCATGTTTAAATCTAGCGCGCGGCCAAAGCCGCGATGGCACATAGCAAACTCTAATTAAATATTCAAAACATATTCCCACCATAAATGTCTCATAAATATAAGAAGAGTGTTTGACAGAAAGGGCACGTACCTATAGTAAATGTTGTATATGCAGACATAAATCAAACATAATCTCGAATTTGACATGAAACACTTGTGCCAAATTGTGGAAAGTATTAAATGGTTGAAATACCGCATCGTGTATTTGTAAATATAAATCTCAGAGATTACTCAATGTATCATATTCATTTTATTAATTTCCTACAATCTACTGATAGGAAACAACGTTTTAAATAAAGCTAATATTTAATTTTAATATGTATTTGGATTGTCTTTTTGAGAGGCGGCACCGGAAACCACGAGCTTCAACAGATGAACCTTTACCCATTACCAGGGGGTGTCTCTATAACCGACATCAAACGAGAAAAAAAATCTGTTTGCCACTTCGCTTTGCTTTGCGGCTAATTAAACATTTTTCTGTGTGTTTTTATACCCCTTAAAGAGGGTCTTATGGTATTGGACAAGCATATGGCAAAAAGAATAAAGAAGCATAAAGAATTTTACTAATTATTACATATAGAAAATGTAGACAATTATCACATGGAATGCAATTCTATCGAAACCGCTGCACAGACATGACCTTTAGAAGGATTATGTTGCTGTATCCTTTTGCTATCCTTTGTTCTCAAGTTAAAAGTTGCACCTCACAGCTCCAGGGTATTTGGATCTTCTAGTCTACCCGTAATTTTCGGTCTTTTTTTGTGGCCAACAATTAGTCAAGCATGCACCCTCTAGTAAATTTCAGGAAGATTGTCAAAACACGTACAACAATTTGTTGAGGAAGCGCCCCAACGCGCAAACGAACATACAAAAATATTTGTTTTTGGTTTTTTTCGGTTATATGTATTTAAATATTTTTGTGATTTTTTTGGCACGTGGACCAAGTGATGGAGAGTGATAGATATAATCGTATATGTAGTCACGCCCATTTAGTGCCCATCAGTTTATGCATTAATGTGTGACGTTTCCTCATTAATTTTGTGTCGTTTGCCTTTGGTAATGTCATTGACTTTTGAACTTTTGGCCAATATATACTCCTTTGTTCTGAAATAATGGGATTCTGAAATGGGATTTCTTTAATTTAGAAAGGAAAATCGTATGTTTTCTTTTAGGAAGAAAATGGAAACCTGAGAGTCTTTCGTCTTAAAGTCTTTTCGCATCGGAAGGCATTCAATACTCGACTTTTTACTAAGAAACTTATTCATATTTAATGGTTAAATATTATTTTCAGTCTTAAGATCTATTTCAGGGAGATTTTAATTTTTAACATCTATTAAATTTCCTTAAAATTTGCACCAACTTTGTCCAGTCTCTTTCTTTTATAAACTTGTCTTTAGTTGCACCAAATAGATACAACTCCAAGAAATACGATAAAGAACGACTATCAAAGAGGGAAAAAAGAGGAATAATTCAATGCAATTTGTTGGCCTGGTATTAACAGCAGCCAGTATAAATTTGTGGCATAACTTTCAAATGCGATTTGTTCCGAAATTTGTACTCAACTACAGAGAGGGGAGAGATAGACAGCTCGAGAGAGAAAGAAGGAGAAACAGAACGGCGTGACAACATTTGGACTGCAACGAATCCCAGATCCCAGACAGACCGAAAAAAAACCCAAAAGCCAAATCCAAATCCAATTTCAATTGCATTGCGAATGCGGCAGCCGAAGCCACGTTTTTGAACCCGCAGACCCCCAAAGGGTCAAGTGGCGCGTGTAGCGAAAGCCAGGGCTAAGCCTCAGGGCAGCCAGTAACCAACAACAACCAAAAGCAAGCCCAAGTCTTTGCCAAGCTTTCAGCTGTTTCTGTTTCAGCTGCCACCCACTGAAGGGCTTTTAGCCCGTAGTCAAAGTCGGAGGCTGATACTTTGAGATGTTTTGTTAGAGAACTGATCCGAGGCGTTCGATCTTCATGCCCGAGTGCGTGGAGAGACCTTACTTGTGCCTGAACTTGACATGCATATTGTCTGCCCCTCTCTCTTGCCACATGCCTTGTGTGCCTTGCGTGCGTGTTGTCGCGAGTGTTGGTTGGAGGTAGGGTTGTCAGCCCCAACCCCAACCTCCCCAGTAATCAGTCTAGACTGCATTGGGCTCTCGTCCCACGTTCAGCATTGAGCGTGTACGCATACGTATTTGTATTTTTGTTTTTGTTTTTCTGTTGACTGGTTGTTCTAATTAATGGCTTAATTTGTTCACAGCACACATGGCCAAAAGTCATAAATGTTTTATTAGCCAATACCAAAGCCACACTCGAAAATAAGATGAAAAATTATTTTTAATAATGCCAAAAATTTGAGTGCAAGACTTATAATGATTAGTTCAATGGCAGCGCACACTTCAAAAATCACATTGAATCTCACTGGAGCTTTTACGTTATAACGTTAACTGGCACTACGTGCTCCTCTTACGTGGGACGTTAAATGTGTTTACGTTACGCTGAAAATGCCGGTTTTGTAGAGACAAAAACAAGCCAACAAAAAGCCGGCTCAAAGAGATAGCGGTGATCCCAAAGAGAGGGGCCTCGAATAGGGTTGTCAAGCTGCTCAATCAACGAGCAGAAAGCTGAAAGAGTAGATGAAGATTTTCTGATCTTAAGTTGTGTTTCTTCTGAAATATACTTCAAGGTGCAGTTAAATTGCATATAAAAGATATGGGAATGACTTCATTTATAAAAATGTACATCCATAGAAATCTCTCAATGGTTATTAAACCTTTATTGTGCAGCACCTTTTAAAGCCAGAGACAATAAATCAACATTTATTACAATGACTTAAAACATTGTATGTGGGTATGGTTATCATTGTACGAGTACTCATAATAATAATAAATTAATTTAACTGAGCCAAAGAGCGCAGCCCAAGCTAGATTCTCTTTTAACATGAAGCTCTTTTGGCATACGTTTGTGGCTTTTACTCTCTCTCTCTCTCTCTCTCTCTCTTTCTCTCTAGCGCTGACATCATCCCAGACACAGACTCAGAGCCAGACTCAGAGGTAGAGGCAGAGCCCCAGCCCCAGCCACAGACCGAGGTAAAGGTATAGCCAGGTGTCAGACGGAGGCTTATTTAATGCCTGGTCCCAGCTCGAAACTCTTTTAGTATAGCGTTGGCGTGCGAGACAAACGGTTCGGTTTTCCCAGCCAAAAGTACACTTCCACACATATCAAAACGAGTTCGTCTAAAAGAATATATTTATATATATATATATATATACACCACACAGTGTATATATATAGATGTATCTGTGTTTATACGCGAGTAGATACAATATTAAAACACATTAAAAATATACAAAAGCATAAAAAAAAGGGGAACAAAAAACAAGAGTAAACATTAAACAATTGTAGATTGTTGTGACTGATGTCTGAGTGAGCCCCGACCCGACACAGCCGACGCGAATTCAAGTGAAGCCAAGCGTTGAGTGTGAAATGCAAAACGGAGGCAACTCAAGACCCCAGGACAGACCCCTCCTCCAGGCACTCATTTTAGTCGGTCTCAGAGACTAAGCAGCAACAGTTCCGAATTGCAAAGAAAGTGAAAGATCAGAGACACACTGAAAAAGAAAAGCAAAAGGCCAAGCCAAAACCCAAGCCCAAGAAAAGGGAAAGGGTATACTCAGACTCAGACTCTCGTGTTGCATGCTCTCTCAAGTGCAACGCAGCGCAGAAGCTTTTTGGGCCTCTGCTCTGCCTCTCTCAATCAGGCAACAGCTGTTGGTCGACTGCATCGCCCACAGAAACAACAAAAAATCATTGAAATTTATAATAAAATATTTTCAATAATTTTTTTGTCCATTGCTTGGCTGACTACGCGTTTTTTTATTTAGCTAAAAAACACAAAAAAACTCCCCTGTACCACGCGTTTTTTCGTTGGTTTGGTTTGTCGAATTGTCATTGATTCATTGAGCCCCTTGTCTGTGTCGCTGAATGCGTGTGTGAGTGCTGGTGAATACATTCAAAAAAGCAGCCAAGCGACATTGATGTTGCCTGCTGCTGCCGTCCGCTTTTGCATCGGATCGGACCAGAATATAATGAAAATAAAGTTAAATAAAATATAATCTGAAACGCCTTCAGTGGACGGACACATGGAGTCACGGGGACCCATACTAAAAAGAGATATCAACACGCTCCACTATCGCGCGGACAGGTACGGTGCAATTCGTCTCTTTTTGATTTATTTAAGCATACATTTTGTTTGTCAGCATCGAGCAATAAATTATTGTCTATTACTATACGGTATAAGCATTGTAACTGGCATGGAAATTGTCGTTGATTGGAGATTGCCAATTTTTTTGGGGGGAAGAAAAAGAGAGGAAAATTGCTTTATAATATCAGAAAAACAAAACAAAGATTTAAGTTAACGAGACTCGATGATGCAATATATTTAGTAGCAAATTATGTGTGAGCGAGGCTCCAATTAGGGTTTCGAGATCTGAGAACTATATGTACCATAGTATACAGACCTAATTTAAGATGTTAATATTAACTGCTGGTAAAATGATCGGTATATGGTACAGTTATTAAAAAAAAAAATACAAAGTGGGCTTCATAGATTTACCTACAGTAGTTTCTAATAAAATAGCGTTGGCATGAAGCAGAGTTCATTGACTACCGCAGACTATACGAGTATCTTGACTTTTATGAAAATGATCTGTATAATCCGAATTAGCCAACACAACAAATGAAAGAATTACATTCTCTTTTAGATGAAGAAAACCTTTCCCATCATTCTCATAATTGTGACTCGCAAAAACCCCCTTCCATTTCTCTCCATTTCTTGCTCCATTTTAAAGTCAATAACAATGGAAAAGAATATTTTCTTTGTCTGACTTTCAAAGCTATTTCTCTCAGTTAATTATTTGGATCTTCATATTATTCGTATTCGGAGTGATATGAAATTTCGACTATTTCCATCATCAGAGCTCATTAGGGAATATATATTTCTTTGGTTAAACAAAACCTAACTCGATTCAATGAATCATTTATAGAAGGTTCAATGATTCTAGTGCCCAGGCATGAGTTCACATCATATCACAGATTGCCCATTAGTCATCAGATTGTCCAGACCAGACCCCAAGACTAGATCCAGTCTTACACTCCATATGGGGATATTTGTCTCTGTTTTTTAGTTCTTTTGAGAACTGAGAACAGAGCTCAAGTAAAATTTCCCCGGCAGGAAAGAGGAAATATCTGATTTATGTCTACCATATATCGAATGATTTGATTGCGAGGCCCACAAATGTCGCATTAGAGGCTCAGTAGCTTGTGGCATGCATTAGTGCAAATTACCATTTGGGCTGAAAAGGTGTTGGCCCCAATTGTCACCTCCGAAAGATATTGAAACGAACAAAAACTGGGCGCGGAACTCAAAGCTTATGGCATATTGCATTACCTCGTCAAAAAAAAGCAGCTATAATACTTGATTTCTTTACATATAGAATGGGTATATACATTTGTACATTCATACATAGGAGCATAGGTATATATATTTATGGGCACGCGCCTGCCTTTTTGTCAGTCTCTATCGCTGGAGCTGAATGTCAGAGAGTTAGAACTTGTGGCAGTGGCAGCCAACCGGAGGTTGACATTAAAACCATTTCAACACCACAGCGAGATACTTTTTAATTATGCTGACGGTTGGTTTCCCTCTGGGATATCAGCAGGGTATGCTGGCGTTTTAATGTGCCTCAAGGAATACCTAAAAATTAAATGAAAGAAATTCCATTAATTTTGAAATATTCCACTCTCTCATTTTGTATGCCAAAATCGCTTCAGACACACAATTTTGCACACCCTTTTTATCCCCAAAAATTTGTTTAATGTTAACTGTTGACCAAAAATTAAATTTTTGTAGAATTTTCGTATTTTGTATTCTCACACGTTTTTAATGATATTTTTGCACTTTATTTTGTGCACAATTGAAATTTATTTCTATTATTGTGTCAAAATATTTCGTGTTGTCCGGAGATTCCAACGAAAGCCATACCGAAAACGTTTCAAAGTCATAATTATTAGCTTTGCCTTTTATGGCTGAAACAAAAATAAAAAACAAAAATGAAACCCAACTGAAAAAAAGCATAATTCTTTATAATTCAATTTCAAGCCAACCCAAAGCGCTTCCAATGAACTCTGCCAAGCAAAATATTTATCATTTGGCATTAGGTTTTTAAGGGGACTGAACAGGATGTCCACAATGTGATTCATAGAAGAGACGGCTCGTCGGGTTGCAATTTCTAGGCTTGGCCAAGGTCGGCTTTTGGCTAAGATGATCTCAGCCAGAAGGCTTCTTTTAGCCGCAATGTTAGGCATCCCACTGGTATTTAAATTATATTCTAGTGCTATATGATTTCGGTCCTTTCATTTTTCATCATGCTCAGCAGCAGCAGTAGGCCTAATTAAACCATAAACACCTCAGAACATGCTACCATACTTAACGAATACCCCACACAGTGTATGTTGTGTGGTGCCGAGTGGTGTCGAGTGGTGCCGTGTGGTGCTGTTGATAGCTTGTGACCCACCCATCATCATCACAACTGCCAAACGACCCACACGAGCCTAGCCGTGCCGAGCCGAGCCGCGTTTTTCTTGTATCATTTTTCATTTGTTTTTGTACCGAGACAATGCCAAAATCAAAGAGCAGCCAAAAAGTGCAGCAAACAAACACCTCCACAAAAAGCCTCAGGCACAGAGATACTGACACAGAGCGGAGTCAGAGCCGGAGTCTTAGCGGATGGTAGGCCCAACCTATAGACATGTTTAATCAATTTAAATTACCTTCAATTAGGCTCTTTGTTCGGTCGCTTATGGTCGGTCGCATTGCGAAAAGTCTTTGCCATGCAACAGACATGCAAATGGAGAAAATTCCACTAATTTGTTCAGGAGATTCCTCGGCTTCTCGAAATGTATGCATCTGCATATCTCTGCACTCTAAAGAGTTGGCCAACGCTGCCTGGCAATTAAACATTTAATGCCTTCATTAGATATGCATAATGGCCAGAGACTGGAGGGAGGGACTGTGCTGTAAGTTTAGTGGGTGTTGGCTTTGTTTTTGGTGTATAAAAAATGCAAATTTCCCTTTGAGTCATTAAATAATTTATAAGAGAAAATCTAGTGTAGGGCAGGGCGGCACGGATTGTATGTGAATAGAATTTATTGAGGGCGCTTTGAGTGATATTTTGATGGCTTTTTAATCTGATCATAAACAAGTTCAATCTAACAAATACTACATTTTATTCACTCATCAAAAAGTATATAAAAATTTTATTTATTAATTGTAGAGGCTTGTTCGCGATGAATCATTGAATGGATTTTTTGCTATGACTGATCAAAAGTTCATTGAATGCTAAATTAAAGTTTTGTTTTGTAAGCTGACAAAAACCAATAAGCTTAAGAGATTTTTCGGTTTAAAATCCTCTTTAACAAAGCCATCAAGCGATGAGTTTCTCTTGCAAATGAAAAACGAATGACTCAAGACACAAACTTGGCCAAGAAACTGCATTGCCATTGCAATGAATGCATATAATTAATCTCTTTATCCTGGCACACACGGTGAAAGTTTTTGCATATCAAAAAGTCGGCACTCGTCAGCTGTCAGCCGAGCAGTGCAAAAGTCTAGCCCCCCTCTCCTCGTGGTTCAATTTAAATGAGCTATCAAATCCCAGGCACCCCAACCCCAAAGATGTCTGTGTCATTGAACCAACAAATCAAAGCCGCTTACCGAAAGTCCATACAAAAACTTATAGTTTATTGCGATCCGCGATCGGTGCTGAGGATTGATGACAACTCCGGCAATGCCAAATGACAATTATCAACGCGGCAGCGTGTCATAAAAAAAACCACACAAAACTTCAACTAAAAACCAGAAACCAGAGCCAAATGGCAGCAAACAAAAAGCCAAAATGTGTTTATTGACGTCATTCCATGTAGCCAACCAACCAACACATCGCCAGGCAAAAAAATGAACTCTTAATGTGGAGAAAATCCAGACATAGAGGACCTGAGGGACTGGACAAAAAGCGAGACAGCCGCCTGCCAACTGCCATCCGCCACCCGCTGGGCCGTAACCAAAGCCTATGCCAAAAAGTTGCTTGCGAATTGTAATAATTGCTAACAATTACAAAGACAATAAAGAGAGCTGGAAAAAATGAGAGCTAATATATCATAGACCATGTCGATACCTCCGAAGCCATAGGGAAAGGAAAGGAAGACTGAATGGTACTTAGGGGTGGAAGGGACTAGAGCAAATGTACCATAGATCCACAAAAGAAGTATCTTCCTATGTATTAAAAAAGTAGAAGACTGGGCTTAGAATCTAATTTTAGAAAATATTGGATGATTGTTGTCATCTTGTAATCAGCCATTAAACCGTGACGTACATATTGAGAACTATTTAATCTATCTACTTATATTCATATCTTTCCTTACCACTTTCTGTCATCTCCTCTTCGAGCATCAGCACGTACCATTTACACCCTGTTAAAATCACTCATTGCATGCCATTTCTCGGACATCAAACTCTGGCCATTGTCTTGTCTTGGGATTTTGCTTTGGTTTTCGGGTAAGAGACTCGACTGATCAGGGGACAACTCCTGCTGCTGCCTATCATATGTACAAACGAATGGGTGCATTGGAAGCCGTATGAAATCTCATTAGCAGCTGAGGGTTCAGTTCAGTTCAGTCCTGACTCCAGTCGCCCTGTCTCCTGTCTGTTTTTTTGCGCTTGCATAAATTATGTTCACGAAATTCTGCTGTGCTGCGGCGGCGGGGAAGTCACCTTTGGCTCTCGTCTTTCGCTCTTTTTTTGTTGTTTTTTTTGGGGCCTGGGCTTAAGTATGCTGCTGCCAATTACGAGCATGAAGGTCTTTGACTGCGCAATCTCAGAGCGCCCCGACAGCAAAAAAAAACCTAGAAAAATTTGTAACATTTTTTGTTGGATTTTCAGTTTTAGTTGGTATTCGGTATTCCTCTTTATGTCTCGTTTTTCATGGTTTTAATTTGTTTCGTCGCTGCTTATCCCATGGGGAGGCGAACAATTATTTTATATTTCGCCAATATTTTTGTGAATGTTTTTCACGCTCTTGAGTTGATTGGCTTGCAAAATGTCCGAGCAATGGCAATGAAAATTGCTGTACAATGTGCAAGATACTCGTATAAACGGGATTTAATCGGTTGCTCGAATGCAAATAAAAAAAAATGATAGCCAAGGCCCGGGGCTTAGTCCAAGTAAGTGTATCGCTTTGTTTGCATTTTCCACATGATTTCCACTATATTTTTCTCACACATTTTCCACTTGCACTTTTCTGCCATCGATTCGTGGCCAGTAGCAACTATTTTTTTTTTTTTTAATTAACTTCGATCGGTCCGCCGTTGGCAATTAACTTTTACACGATTTCTAAAAGGAAAACTCTGCCTCTGTCTGTTGATGACAACGTTTTTCCACCTGCTAACCCACATAGCCATCGTTCACTGTCTGTTCAATTAATTACCTTTTTTTTGCTGCTCACAATTAATGTTTTAATTTTGTATAAGCCCGGCAAATAAATCAGCCAAGAAGTCTTCAAGCAAAAATTATTATTTGCCAAACTCTATGATTAATTAGGCACTAAATTGCATGCAACACGCGCATCATTAAAGAATAAAACATAATTTTTTGCTGGCATGCATTCGGCAATGAAGAAATATTTAATTAACATTATATGAGAATGCCGCCAAGACTTTGGGCAAGAGATGAAGTATCACAGCAATTAAAATAGTTGTTAAAATTAAATGGAGTGGAAAAATATAAGAACTTATGTACAATATTTACCACTTTTTCTGAAAGATTTGAAGCTTTTCCATTTTCTAATATATTATTGGTTTTTCTGGTTCTGAACATTTTGCAATTTCAGCTTACCGTCTGGGAAATACTAAGCTTTAAATGCAAAATTTATAATTTTTTGCGTCATTTTTTGTTATTCAATTTTGATTTTAAAAACTCATTAAATGTCGAACAAACATCTTTTATAAAAATCCATTATAATGGAAATCATTTCTAGGCCGAAATCATTTTTAAATGGATTATACAAACAACTGTCTTCCATTATTTATTCTAATAAATATCAAAAACTTTAAAATTCTTCATTTTACCTCTATTATTTTAATTAAATTTACCTCTTCCTGTCCATCTAGGCCTAGACCCCATTATCACTAACCATTTAAACTTGACCTTAACATTTATTTAAGTGAAATCAATTTTCTGCTGCTGCCCAAAAATGCTGTAACAGGAAAACGCCCAGCGTTTTTAATGCGTTGTCTTGAGCGTTTTTTGATAGCTCAATTTCCTCAGAAATGGTTTACTTTTTGGGGCAGTTAGGAAAGTTCAAGTTGAAACATAATAATGAGGGCTAATTGGGGGAGAATTATACAACCGTGTTTGTTTATATGGCCCGATATGTAAATTTGTGTCGGCTGTGTTGCCGCTGACCTAGAATTAAAGACAGAAATGGCTTTTGTGCCGACTATTGAGGTGCGATAACTGGGTGAGGAAATAAACAATTTCGGAATTTTCGGTTTATTTGCTGGGCCTTGGCCTTGAAAATTAATTGACTTTTTGCAGCAGGAGGGAATACTGAATATACTGAATATGCTGTGAGTAACTCTCTATTTATCTCTCCATACATAAATTATTTATGACTCTGTTTAGTCAGGGGCCAGGGCCCAGCAGCAGGTGGGAGATGGGGGATTGGCTTTCATAAGACCAGACCGCTTTTTTTTTTGGTTACTCAATATCCAAATGCGGAACTGAAAAATATCGGTTTTCATATAGATACAATATCTTGTGGCACACAGCCACACAATCATCGATAATTTCCTTAAACTTTTTCAACTTCATTCTGTGTTTTTTTTTTCTCTGCGGCTTTCACTTTTCCATTTCGCTGCTTACTTTTCCTTAACAACTTACTTGTGTGTCGATTATTGATTATTGCTCTCATTTATGCTGTGACTCTGGGCTCTGCCGCTCTGTTGAAATGAAAAGTTTTCGCTCTGCTCTGCCATTTGTCATAATTAATTTCTGCGCTTTATGATTTAATTGTTGAAAGAAACAACACACAACAGGGGGGTCTCTGTCATACTGCAGAGAGTGAACGAACATTTTGAAAGTCATTAAGTTGGCTCTATGAATCGACATCTCGGTGTTATGCCTGCGCTCTACTTAGACCCGATGGTGTCTGTGATTGAGTGCTATTTCTGGTGATAAATCGACCAGAGCGAAAGCCCCAATCAATGGCAATCATTTGCTATGGGAAAGGTTTTCGCAAATTGAATGTCAAATGGCGCAGAAATCAGTAAGAGTTTATTTTATTAACATTACTCTTACTACGATTTTCTTGCTTAAAGTTAATTCATATTGACACCATTCTTTTCTATAATTCTCGTTCCATAAATTAACAGAATAAAATCTTAATAAGTGTTTTCCCCTTACATTCAGTAAGTACTATTTCCAAACATTGATTGCTGTCCAACATGCAGCAAAAGTCCCAGTCATCGCGTTGCCATATTTGCATTCGGGCTGTGGGTTGCACCACAAACCATCTCATTATATTCCGAATGGATTCGGAAAATCCGAAAGTATTACTTTGAACGCCTTAGCATGACTAAGCCCCTCGGACGGCAGCGTGTTAATCAGCAATTTAGAATATTTTGTTCGCTCTCGCAAAAATCCAAACACACACACAAAAGGTCTCGCGAACGGAGGAGGGCCCGCACAGATTTCATTTCCTGTTTCTTGGACATTTTGTTGGTCTTGTTATTGCCACAGCTGTTGGTACACCACGATAGCCCCCACCTTTCTAGATGTTAAGGTTGTTATTGCATTGCATTGCATTTATCATGTAACTCACACAAAGACGGACAGATTGACCGGGACCGCAAACGCGAACGCGGGGGGAGGCCCTTAGGAGGCCCGGCAAACAAGCTGCTGCTGCTGCATTGATTTCCTTTCTGCTATCTTGACAGCATTAACTTTGAGGCATACAGCATACAACCGCAGGGCCGCAGGGGGTCCGGAAGGGGCAACACTTCGACAGAGACAAACGAAATAAATGCGCGATCGGGCGATAAACTATTTTTAAAGACAGCCACCAAAGGAACAGCAGCAAAAGGCTACAAATAAAGGAAATCTGTGAAATTATTCATTTAAGAGTCTGGACACGTAAATACCCTGTAGATGAGGATTAAGGGTGGCAGAAGTAGGATTCCACGTCCATATTGCTCATGAGAAAGTATTACCTTTAAATTTGTTCTAGATTGTTGGTTTATATTTTCAAAAACATTTGTATACCTACCAATAGATTCGGTGAGATTCGGTATTCGATTCGAGCCTTCAGTTATAATCAGCGTCTCAGATTTCTCATTGCATCGAATCACTCGCCCAAAAAGGACTGAGCGAAGCAGATCGAAATAGCGACGGACTTTTGTTTTGCTCAATCGTGAACCCTTAAGTTCTTGTAAATGCAACAGCCAATATACCCATCGCCATCTTTAAATACAATGGGCTTTCCCAAAGACACCTTGAAATGATTTCTCACACAGCGAGACAGAGACGGCTAAAGCTGTTGCTGGAGAGTTTAGGCCCTAACAAGCTGCAGCACTTAGGATGCTGGATCTCCCCGACTGCTATATAGAATCTGCCTGTTCCTCTGGTACTTGCAGCGATTCTTAAGCCGAGAGGAGGAGGGCCTAGTCACAGTCCCAATGGCTGTTTGTTTAAGGCCTTGGTTAGCTTTAAAAGGAGCTAGAGCTTATTTCCTGCTGTTGCTATTGCTGTTGCTGTTCTAAGCAGAAGGCAGAGGCATCCTTTTGTCTTCTAGCCAGAAGGCTGGGAGAGCTTGTTAGTTGGACTCTAGCTTGGCTGCTGGCTGCTGGCTGCTTCTGCTGTCTGTTCTGTGCCATTTCAAGTTTGTCGCATTGTACGTACCACGCTGTAGTTGTAGTATTGACCATTTTTAGCCTTTTAAGTACACTTTGGTCATTGTTAAGTACTTTTGCGTGTCAGGGGCGCATTCGACTCCTCTGTCTCTGGTTCTGACTCCGACTTTGACTCTATGGCTGTGGCTGTGCCTGCCTTTGGGGGCACATGTTTTACTTGGTTATTTATGGGCAAAGTGTCAGCGCTAATCAAATGGCTGAATCACAATCTATTTGGTATGTGTCTTGCATTGCATTGTCTTGTATGTTTTGTACTACTATTGGTCTAAAAAGGTCGAAGAACCACAAATTCTATAAGAGAAGAACCACCATATTCTGTGCATATTCTAGACCATTTTCGGTCTAGACAGATTTGAATCTTCAAAGCTATAAAGACGTCCAGTTTCCGAGTATGTAGCTGAGTTCCTTGATATGGCTTTTCCCCCTCACAGACCACAGTCCCCCGTTGGGGGAGACCCCAGACAGAAAACCATAAACTGCAGTTTTATGGCCAGTGTGTGGCAAGCCATGCGAAATGATCCAAATGACGCAATATGGCGACATTTTCAAAATGAAAAAGAAACCACATTCGTTTGATCTTTCTGCAAAGCAAACACACACACGTGTGCCCCGAAAAAATTTGTCATCGCCCACGCAACGGGATTATAATAGAAATCTTTGGAAATCTGATCATAAGCTCTCGTTCAATGACTGACATCCATCAGAATCACATTAGACATTACGGGGCAGAGTTCCGCAGCCGCAGCCTCAGCTTCAGCCTAACCTTACTCAATCGCAGATCCCACAAACCGATGGCACGAAACGGGTTCTACGGGTCAACGTTTTACGAATTAACGGGGAGTTCGCAAAAAGAAAAATACGAATGGACAATCAATATGGAAATTAGCCAAAAGAAAAGGAAAGAATAGGAGAATGAAATCTTGGCTAGCCATTGAACCGGCTTAATGATCTAATAAGTTGAGCGGCTCACAGAACAGTATATGAAAAGATTACAAATTAAATAAAAGCCGGAACTAATTTACTAATCTGCCGAGGTAATTGGATTGAGAAAGTTTAAGGCAAAATACATATGTAATAACAAGCTGGGATCAAAAGAATTATTATTTGTATAATACAAATTATGGATTATGAAATACAAATTATTATTTGGCTTGTATTATAAATGTTTGTTATCTACGCTTTACTACCTTTCGTGGAAAATTTTTCTATTTATTTATTTATATTAAAAAGTTTAACTTGAAAGCAAAATTCTTGATCAAATTAATATTCAAATTTTAAACATTATAATTGAAGGCCGGTTGCATTTAAAGTGTCAAAACTCAAGACACATTATTTCTGTTAAGACCCCTTGTAAAATATCATTCGAAGCGGCTTCTTCTTTTGAAATATACTTGAGCTCTGTTTAAAGTTCAAGCAAGTATTTCTTTGGCATTCCAGCAACGTAAAAATGAGGCTGTCATCGATTATCTTCAGATATTATTTCCGCATGCAACTGGAAAACAACAAAACAACCAAAAACGTTAAATAAATAAATAATGAAAATTGAAATTTTGTTTGCATTTTGGCCAAGACAAAGAATGAACAAAGAGCAAAGCGAAATTCACTCAGAAAACAAAAAAATGAATTCCAGCTGTCAAAAGGCTGTCAGACTGACGAATTGCCGGACCGTTTTGTCTTTTATTTTTCCCCCCTTTTACCCTTTTTACCCCTGGGCTTTCGGTTTTTCTGTTGCTGTTTTTCTTTCATTAAATGCCCTTTGCGCTGGTTGTTTCGTTCGTACAAACAAAACCGAAATTACACAACAAAAAAACACCAAAAATAAAACACGAAATTAACCGTTAAGTTGTGTAATTTCACCCAAAAATGCTAACGGCAAATCAACAAGTCATTCCGTTTTATTAACAGCAGAAGATTTTGCCGTTCTCGAATGAGTAAGTGAAAAACACAACCACAAAACAAAAGACTTGAGCAACGAACTTGTTGAAATGGGAACAAGAAAGTTGTAAACCGAAAAACAGGAAGCATCGCTCTGTGGCTGAAACTTTTGATACCCTTCAAAACTAATCTCCTTAAGAAAAATACAATATAATATGGTCAGCCAATGTCTGGAAAAAAATAGAAACGGCAGACTTATAGCCTAGGAAAATAATTCACTTTTAGTTTTAATATCTTTGACTTCGATATTTAGTGACTTCTTTTCTAGGCAGAAAAGAAGATTCTATGCAAAAGTTGTAAGCCAGAAACTGATAGACGGACATCAAATATCACGAATATTTGACTTTCCTTCTGTTGGTAGCAAATATTTAATACAAATAATTATACCCTCTGGCAAAGGGTAAAATAAAGAACAAAATTATTGTGACTCAATGGTCGCAGGGGGGAAATTTTATGACAAAACCACATTTCAGACGTCTGTGGATGATTTCCAGTTTCCAGTTTTAATTAGCATATTGATGCGAGTATCAATGAGAGAGAGGCCGGGGGAGGGGGAGGTGCTCTGTCTGACGCCCCCACACTGGTCGCTGATCAGTGGAATGAGCTACAAAATTAACTTTAATTTTAGCTGAGAGACGCTGTGAGTGACCATCAGAGTTGGGTCGACGCGACGCTCGTCGCCTCTTGAGAGACAGAAACTGGTTTCCTCTCTGGCCAACCTACAATAGCAATAGCAGCAGATGGGACTGTGACTGTGACTGCGAATGCGTTTCCAACTGACGTCGAGTGTGTCAGTTGACGAGGATGGGTATACGAGTAGTATAGTGTATAGTGTTGGGGTCTTGCCTGAAGATCTAAAGCTAAACATGGTATTATAAAGTGGAACGCCTTCAAAGTCAAGTTCAATGACGTACTCCACTGCCATCCAAGTACTGAAAATATTCACAACAAATATCAGAAAAGGTTCGGTTTGGTTTGGTTCGTTTGGGGCGATAAGATTGGATGGGTTGTTGTACAACCATACAACCTATATGGCAATGACGGAGCCAAACAAGCCAAAACAAAACGAGGGGGGACCTCTCTGCTTAGTGTAAGCCAAATTAAGCGGAAAGAGCAACAACTAAGCGGCCAAGCGGCGACTTGTTAAATAATTTATGTGATAAGGCTGATTGCAAATCGTGTTCAATTTGCATATCTGATAGGCCATAAACTGCTTCTGTTGCATGAAATTAATTCAGAAAAAAAAATGGGGATACTATTCGCTGAAAGGGTTGAAAGGGGACACATCCCCTCTGCCTTCATAGAACACTTGAATAATATGAGAAATTTGCTATATCTCATTGTAGTACTACTATTGTCACGCCTCACAAATCTTTTGACTTTCTTCTCAAACGACTTTCAAGCCCCTTACTCGATTTTACCGTGCATATAATTACGGCCACAAGTCCGTCCCACTGCTGCCATTCTACTGCCAAAGTACTTTTCGCTTTTGCTTTTTGATCAGAGCAGCGTTGCGCCCATTGTTGTTGCTGCTGCCATTGCCACTGCCACTGCCATTGACAGTTGGAGCAAAAGCAGCACGAAGAATGTGTCATAAAGTAGTGCAAATAAAGTGAACCGAAATCAAAAGAAATGTCAGAGATTTCTCACACAGCAGCTCTCCGCAATCTCAATCGTCGCAGCAATTGGTGGCAGGCAGCGGCAGCTGCCAGCTGTTTTGGGTGAAAGTTGTTTCTCTCTTGGAATTTCGCCGTCCAGTTTTTGGTACCTTAGATTGGATACTTTACGCGGGACATATAATTTTCTGTAATGACATTGAAGCGACACAATTGGTGTCGGAAATTGAACAATGAAAGTTCTGTTTTTGCGGGGAAATGAAATTAGAAACTTTCGACAAGTACAGATGCTGTAAATGAACTAAATAGGTACTTTAAGTACTGTATTCAAAGTACTGTAACTGAGAAAAGTAGAAGCTTCCAACGGGACGAAGACATGCACTCAGAAGATATCACATGTTTCCATTAAAGCCCCCTGCAGTAAGAAAGCAACACCATTTTTTCTATATACCATTTTGGGGACATCTCTCCATCTGCCAATTAAAATTCTCAGTCCCGTGGGTGTCCCGCCTGCGGGAGCCTTTAACCGTAATCAATTCCATTTATGTAAAAACAAGCCAGACATCGATCTATCTTAATCTGCAAACAAAATTCGCACACCTCCCATGCCAATTTAAGGGGACATCGCCAGCGCCAAGTTCGTATGTAAATTTATCAACTCTTTGTCATTGTTTCTTTCTTCTTTGGCATCTATTGCGAACACTTCGCATGTTTTTCCTTTACCTTCCTTCTGGCCAAAAAGACGGAGAGCAGAATAATTAAAGACCCGAATCCAACGACAAATGCGCGCTCAAAGCTGGAGATTAGCTGGAGCGAGCAGCAAACACAGAAATCAATCAGCAAATAGCTCCAAATTAGTATGTAAATAATAATTTCTTTAATGCAAAAAAAATTGTCACTCTGCCTGCCCAAAAAGTAAAAGTGTTAAACATTGGTAAAATTATGTTTCAGTCCAAGTAAAGCCATGAAAAATTCCGCAAAAAAAATATACATACATTTTTACAGATCATATTTCACTTTCAAAAAGCCAAGCGACAAGAAATGGAGCCCCCAAGTCGGGGTGGGGGAGGCGACTCCCTTGTAGTCGTCGCTTGTAATTAACTTTAAGCCCTCCGGCAGCAGTCAGTGAGCCCTGCCACACTGTGTGGCAACCTCTTTCCTGTGTGCTCGTTGCTCGTTTTTCTTTCGTTACGCTTCATTTAATATGCAGTTCCTGATTTTGTTTTCACTCTTTTTTTGTCGGTCTCTCTGTCTGTTCGCATTGCCAAACGGCTCATTTATTTTGTCACATTGAAGCTTGAAAATGCATGTGGGAGTAGGGGGCTGGAATTGGTAGATGGAGTGGGAAAGGGAAGGCCAGGGCGAGTGCGACTGGGAGGCATGTACACATACATGTACATATGTACATTTTGTGGCTTGATTTTTCAAGTCTGATAAACCCGAGATGTTGGCTTTATTTATTGGTTTGTTTCACTTTCCGGAGCAAACCGCTATGAGGGCGTTTGTGGCAATGTTGTCTGTCTGACAATTGCAACTCAATTTGCCTAGCTTCGGTGGAATGGAAATGGTAATGGTAGATTTATGATACTAACTAAAATTAGGATAGCTGACGGACACACACGGTTCTGTAAAAGAGTAAAAGTGAGATCAAATGACTCACAAGGGAATTTATTTCGCCAGAAAGGGAAAGCCACAAAGCCGTACAAAAAACCTCCACACATTCATCAGGAAGAAAGAATATTGATTGAGTATCGAGTTCCTACTGGAAAAGTTTCTCTTAAGGGAGCATCTACGTTACTAGAAACAAAGCATGACTGTCACCCTACAGTATCATTTCACAAAACAAATTCTTAAATCAAATAAGCAAAAAAACTCACACAAATTGGTTTCAAGTTGATTGTCTATCGATGTTAATCGAATAGGCAAATATTTATCTGGCCAAAAGCATAGTGCAAGTGTTAAAAGTAACAGTCACAGAGCAACAAAACCACTATATACTGGATGTGCAAAAGCTATCAACATTTGTAGGGCATGACAAAATGTTGAATCTGCATACCACCTTAACTTTCAAACTTTTCCGTTAGTTGAAAAGAGATTCCCAGATTATGCAAGATTGCGCCAAAATTTCACATTACGCATACGCATCATATACGCATATGCAATGCATACGCAATGGGTGCAGCTAGCGGAAAATTGCCATGGGATTTCTGTCTGTCTGTGGTGGTGGGCGTCAGCAGGAAATCATAAAATTACAATTTTCATTGGACGGAACAAGTACATATATCTATCTATCTATCATTATACTGTATACTTTTATCCATATGATATGTCTGTGCATTTGAGACAGCTACAACAACCAACGATTACCTGTTCCGTGGGCAGAGTGTGAATGGCTTAGAGGCTGGAACCTGTCTTTGCTTTTGGCAGGCACATTGTCTGCCCAAGCTATAATTATGTAATTTTGTAAAATGAGTGAAATGCTCGAAGTAGTCATTTATTTGTACAATAAATTACAAGCCATAAATTTATATTCTGTTGAAATGCCAACTCGATTACACGACAATTGGCTCATTTGCCTAATTAAACGAAGCAGTCTAAAACGCCCACGGGCTAACGAGAAGGAACAGCAAAAGTGCGGGTGCTGATCAACAAGTCTCGTTATAATAATTTCCACCCAGTATATAATTAAACGATTTGCGCATTTGCCTATCAACCCCCTACCCTCTTTGTCTCACACGGAAGTCATAGACAGATGAAAAGATTACTTTTGCGTGCGACTAATAACAGTTGCTAAACGAGATATGTACACTACACGCTTTTTCGCCATTCTCGCTCAGAAAAATTATATTAAAAATGAATTATTTTCTAAGCCGCAAACAAAAGAACCATAGGGGGAAACATAAGACAAACAAATACGAAAGCCCAGCCCTAGTATGAAATTCTATCATATTCAGATGTACATATATATATATACATATATACATATATTTATAGTTTGATGTATCAATAGACATAAAAGGGCGTACCCGCTCAATTGTAGCGGCAATCAATAAACGACTTTTTCTCTGATATATTTTCATAATTGAATTGTAGCAAAAAATAAAAAGATTATTTTTGTTGAAAAATTAAGCCAAACATCAAAAAGAGATTGAGACACACACACAAATCATAAGGTTAAAGATTAATGTTGAAAGGTTTGAAGAGATAGAAAAAAAAGATAATTATTGTGGAGAGACCAGAACAAAGAAAACCATCAATTGAATAACTATGAAAAAGAATTACAATTAACTGAAAGGAATTACAATAAATTGTGTCCATTTGTACTTAAAGATTGTTCAAATCACAGCCTTGATCCAACTCTGGGTAATGCCTTTTGGAGTAAAATGGCTTTAAAATGATTCTAGTGGCGTCTCAATTTCTGGCTCAGACTAATTTCTGAATTTGTGCACATGACAATGTGGAAATTTTTTGTCCATAGCACCAATCAGCACTTTTGGATGAGAGTAATAGTCAATATTTGGATGGTACTCGAATGCGAAACGAGGAAACGTAAGGATCGTAATGCTCGATGTACTTTTTGGCATTGTATGCCATTTTCTCTGTGAGTTTCAGTTACGTACTGATGCGCTTGTTTTCGTTCCAATTGACGTTATTGATTTCGTTCATCTCGTGCCACTTATGATTGAGATCAACGCAGTTGCGACATCCACACACGCACACTTTCTTGTTGGTTTCGTTCATCTATTCTTTCGATTCTACTACCTTTTAATGGAAATAACTCTGTGAAGACTTATAGATGTTGATTGTAAAATAAATCATCCAAATTGAGAATCTATAACTTTAAGTCCCAAATGGCTACCAATTAAATCTTACACCTCCAAATTCTTCAGTCAAACCATATCAAAGCATTGAAATTCGACACTCGACAGCTGCCCATACAGTTTTGTAACGCAATGTAATACGTTTAGATCCCAATTTATCGTTGGTGCCAGGTTATTCGTTCACACTTGCTGTCCAACTCTTGGATTGGAGCGTGCTGTTGCTGCCGCTGCGTTTCTGTTGCTTCTGTTTCGGTGTCGCGCACAAATCAAATTCAAATTAGAACACACGAAAAACACACACGAATGCGGGCCAATTATGCAAATTTCTTAACGTCTGTCTCTGACAACACAACAGCCACAACAAAAATTTGCATATCGGTCAATTGTTGCACGATTTTGTGGTCTGCTCTGCGCACGCGTTGCAAATACCTAAAAGTGTGAACCAAAATTCACAATTTTTAGTGTAATGTTTCGTACTTCTGTATTTCTGTATTAAAGTGGAATATTTTTAGTGTAACGCACGTTCAATGCCAATATGACACCCCCACTGCTTTGCATAAACACACTTTTGTTGCTGGTCGGTCTTTTTTTGGACTTACTCGTATAAATAAACATGGTACTGGTACCGTGGTATGTTTTTTTTCTTTCTTTTTGTGCACCCACACACATTTTGAACTATTTTTAAACAAATGGCAAATCAATCAATGCTGTGGGGGAAGTCGAAAAATGTAATGCAAAACCAAAAATGAGGGATTAACCTACATAGAAACACTCGACGTGTACATACTATATTTCTGAGGCAAGACAATTTCTGGCCAAGTTACGCATCCGATTGATATGGAAATAACTGGAAATCAATACCAAATCGACCGCAGAAACCTCTCCATACAAAACTACTTTCGTTTTGGGCAAATATTGTAGCGAATACAACAAATAATAAAAAACTATTTCGAGCAGTTGTAGATATTTCCTTACTGCGGTTGGGTGACAGAAAACCTGTAAAGAAATATAATAATAATCAAAATAATTACACTGACCTTCGGTGAAGTGCCTTGGGTCCGCTACATAGCCACCACCACACCACAGTGGACTTGAACGGATTTGTTTGAAAATGATTTTTTC
This sequence comes from Drosophila miranda, assembly GCF_003369915.1. NCBI lineage: Eukaryota > Metazoa > Arthropoda > Insecta > Diptera > Drosophilidae > Drosophila > Drosophila miranda. Next base: position 8,681,726 of record NC_046677.1, on the reverse strand, counting down.
TGTGGTTATTTCGCCTTGTTATTTACTAGTACTAGTTGTGGCTAGAACTTCACTGGGAAATGTACAACAAAAATTACTTTCAAATGTCTAAATTATACAAAAGCTTACTTCACAAAATATGCTAGAAACATTTCCATAAAACTCATTGCATACAGAATTTCTGTAAAAGGGAATAACTTTTTACTTTCAAAATATATGATCATTCGTCCTACAAAATTTAAGTAACTACTTCCAAATTCCTCCTTTAGATGGAGGAATTCCTTTTTAATATCAAAATAAATCATAATTTATTCTATAAAATGTACTTTAATGTTAATGTAAATGTAAATTATTTACAAAATGTAAACAATTTCCAGCCAATTTCATATCAGATAAAATAAAAGACTTAGGCAACAAACTTGATCCCTTATTTATTTCTACTTTTAATTATTAAAGCTAGAATACTGTATAATTTCGGAAGATTTCACCACTTCAAACAGCTGTTCAATTCCCTAACCAATCTTCAAAAACAAATACTTAAGCAACGAACTTTATTGAATTCTACTGTGGATTGCTAATATCGTTCCAATTTCCATATTCCAAAGTCCAATGCATTCCTATTTGATTTCTTATGTGCATAAGAAGTCAAACGATAAGAAAACATAAATAAATTGGCAAATCTGGGGCTCCCTTTCGCCTTTTGACTGCTCCCCAGCGTAACATTAAATTTATGCCAACGCTTAATTAAACAAAATTAAGCTTAATTAAATTTTAATTAACACAATCAACTAGCGTACACACAGCAGGAACAAAGTTAAAGAAGAAACCGGCAAAACGTGTCCAAAATACGAAACCAATTTGTGAATGTGGAATACGGTCTGCGTGCCACAGAAAAAATTCCAACAACCAAAACAACAAAAAACGAGACTGCAACAACAACAACTTTGAGGCGGCGTTTATTTCTAGCTAAAAGTGCTGAAAGATTCAACGCATTCGCCAAAACCGAAACTGAAAACCAAAAACCAAAAACCAAAACGAGTGCAAGTTCAACGGGGAAAACGGGTTTTCCATTTCCCTCCCGGCCACAAAAAACACACAAACAGCATATGAGGAAGTTATTGCCTGAGCAGCTAAGCAAAGCGGAGTGCAGAGTGGTGGAGTGGGGCGGTGGAAAACTTAGTAACAGTTACTATTTAGCGGTCGGCCACAGCCACAGCATAAAATATTCACTAAAATTGCTTTTGCTCTCTCTCTCTCTCTCTCTGTGATTAGGATAGGGTGCAGGTGGAGGTGGTGTGCATCCGCTGCTCTGTCTGCGCTAAATTTAGACCTTTTCTTTTGCGGATTTTAGCTGTAAGACACAAGCGTTTCAATGTTAATGCTGTTCAACACTTATTTTGACAGCCTTAATGGGTGTAACAGTGGGACCAGAGCGATTGTTCTGAGCAGCCTTGAAAATCTTGAAGATTTCTTACACTAAAATCAGAAATTCGTTTTAATTGTTCTGTTGATCTGACAGGCCTGATCTCCAAAGCACTGTTTATCAACAAAAAAATAAATAAATAAATGAAGTTCTTGCACAATTTGGACAATTACAAATGATGTGACTGTCATCAGGCGACACGCGTATGGTTGAAGCGGTGAATCCTCTCCACCTGACTACCTGAAATAATAGCGAAACAACGAATTAAATTAAATCTAAACACAAAAAAAAGAGCTACAAGTGGACACACATGTCCGAGATGTGCTTCCCGTTGCCCCGAGCTCTGAGGCGGAAATAGACTGTGACATCCGCTGACAGCGAAAAGGTGAGAGGGAGACAATCAAAGAATCTGAGACCTCTGCCGCTCTATAGCTCTGTCTCTCCTCTGGCTCTATGGCTCTTCCCATATCCGCTGGACGTTGGCCGCAAATTTAATTAGAAATCTGCACGACGCGTCCACTGGGGAACTGGGGACTGCGGGGAGACTTCCAAGTCAGTTCAAAGCACTTTTGCTTCCGCCAAGAAAACAGCAAAGACTACAATACTCTTTTATACTATACGTATAGTTACATTTTCTCACTTTTGCAAAAGATAATTAACTAACAAAATTTCTTTCAGCTCTGCTCTTGTCATTCCAGCCAGCGCGCCAGCCCACACAGACGCAGTACAGTCGCAGTCACAGACTCAGTCTCAGCCGTAGGAAAGACTCAAATTAGACCGTGAAAGCAATAATATCAAAAGAGAGGCAAATAACCAGCAAAGCGTGCAAAAGGAAAAGCCAAGAAAATTATCGTTTGGGAGGGGGGAGTTCTTCTGTACACACAGTAGCAGTAGCCAGGGCCTAAAATAGCTAGAAAATTATTATTATGATAATAAATTAAAGTTGCCATTAATTTAGCCAAAACGAAACGCGAAGCAGCTCGTAGCCAGCTCGCAGTCAGTTCGCAGACAGACCGGCCCTAGACCCGCTGGACGGTAGCATAATAACAATAAATAATAATTTGAAATAGGCGAAGAACCAGAACAAAAAGGCAGAAGAAGCCACTGCAGCCTCCAACAATCTCCTCCTCCAATCCTCTAGAGAAAGAGAGCCGCAGCAACAGCAAAAAAGCTTAAACAAAAAGAAGACTCTGAAGAAAACCAAAAGTAGCTCGAGCGCATCGAGCGTGCAAATTAAAAGCGCACAACAGTAGCTCCCGAGGAGCTCCAACCAGAGAGCTATAGCCACAGCAACATGGAAGTGGCTACAACAAACAATCACAGTCAGAGCCATCATCATCATCATCATCATCTGCAGGCTGTGGCAGCAGTGGCAGCCCAGTCCCATGGCAGTGTTGGTGTTGGTGGTGGCGGGGGGGTCTCCGGCTCCGGCTCCCGTTCCCCCTTTCAGCGTGAGGTGCGTGAATGGCAACGCATCGATCCCAATACTGGTGCCCTGTTTAGCGGACGTTTGGAAGCAGATCGCTGGATAAATGGACCACTGAACAGCTACGGCAAGGTGAGTTACGAAATCTAGAGATGGTAACGTGATTAGCTACTATTTTAAGTGGAGCCCTGAACGAACTCACAGTTCTGTCTGAAAATGAGAAAATGCTCTCGAGGTTTGTGATTTTTACGAACCCTCAATCGGTCATCGGAAGAATTCTTGAACTATCGTATGCTCAGAAGTACCATCTCCAAACACAAAATCGAAAACTACAATGCGATTACTTTTGGCTCTGATTGATGGAACCCATGGATGGTCTTCCAGCTCTTCTCTGCTCCCGTCTAGACCTAATTGCTGTTGCTCTTTGTTTGTCCATCGTCTTTTAAATGAAATTGAAAGGTCCGGTACGCTGCTCTCCGCTCAAGAATCCCTCCAGACACTAGACACTAGAGACTCGGCTCTCTAAATGGAGAGGCGTACACTAATTTAGAAGAGACTGCGGCACTTGCCGCTTGATTGCTGGTTTAGGTTTTCTGGCTTCCTTCGATTTTAATCAGTTAATAGTTTATTTAGTTCAAGAATACCCAAGGCAATGCCTCTGTGAGTAGGCATACAACAAAAACAGAAACAGAAGTACGAAAGGAGACGAAACGATCAAATCATTGGAAATCAATTGGATACTCATTTTTTATAAAGACAAAATTAAATTAAATAGAAACAAGCATGGAATAACCATAAAAGCTCATATATTGGGATATTTTCGAACCTTTCAAATGCATTAAATAAATATTTTTGTGTAATTTCGAATAGCGGAAGTGGTAGAAGTGCCATTTCAATTGGCAGACAAATGTCTGGCATTTAATGATTGGGCAAGAACACCACACCGTTGGCAAATCCAATAACTTAAGAACCTGAATGATGTTGGCTGGTGGTTAGCGAATACCGCAGGTCCAATTGGACACTAGCTTCGTTTTGTGTGTCAGGCAACTTTTTCCCCGAACGCAACTGCAACTCGAACCGCAGACATGGACACAGACCAAGCCATGGACATGGCCACAGATACTGCGATACAATGACCGTTTTTACTCAACCATAATTAACAGGTCACACGCACACTCTCACATCTCGGTGAAGCGAAACAATCAGAGAGATAAATGGGATCCGAATCCGAATTGCTGAAATACAGAAAGAGAGAGATGAAGACGCAGTCGCAGTTGCCAACGATGTGTGCCACTTGTGAAGAGATTTCAGTTAAAAAACTTACGAATACGAATCATCATCTTTTCCATCATATCTGAGGGGGGCTTTCGGTTTTATCTTTTCGCGAGGAACACAAAGATGATAATTAATTCGAGCTATTCTTCAGATTTCACTTGTCTTTGGGCTATGGCTTGTCTGTCTTACCATTGATTGCTCTAGAATTTTGTCGGTTAATTATAAATGGTGAAGCACTTCGGGGGCCTATCGTTAATTTTATGCCTATTCATCCACTGGCAGTCCAACAAGCCGTCATCATTCCCATCCCCATCATCCCCACCATCCTCATCTTCATCATCTTGGTCGTGTGTGTGGTCAAGTTGGAGTCTTCGCGCCTCGAGTGCCTCCAAGACAAACAAAAAACCAAATAAAATTTCGACTGAAATAGTACCACAGATACTTAAACAGATCTAGACTCTAAGATACTCTACTCCATTCTAGCCGATTCGCTCTGCTCTGATCTGATATGCTCTGCTGCTAGAACTTCCATCAAATGCAATGACATCATGGCTTCGGTATTGGCGGTACTCAGACTCGAACTCCAGAGATTGATCCATATAATTATTTGATTTTGTTGTTGATTTTTTTGATGAATTTTGATCGGCTTATGAAACCATACTAGAGTATCACTACCCTGTCGTGAATGAGATCATAGTGGAATATCTTGTGTTGACCTTAGGTATTGGATCTTTAATTGTATTTCAAAATATTGCGAATTCTCTGAGTACTTTTTTGGATTACAATTTTGAGAATTTTACTCATGAAGTTCATTGTGGATGTGGATGTCCCATCTTATCCTAACTAGCCATCGATTTGGCACTCTTCCTTTCCTATTCCCCCAAACATTAGTATCTCTTTAAAATCCTAAATAATTTAATAATTATTTTATAAAGTACTAGGTGGCAAGCCCCCCACACATTCGCTTCGATCATGCGCCAACTTCCAGTATGAGTAACATATCGGATGGTGACCCAAAACTTTTTTTTATAATAGAGAGGTATTTCCGTATTGTAAATACCTAACCATTTATCAGGTTACCTCTTTTGGTTGGAAAATCAGTTATTATACCAACAACTGTAATGATCGGCAGCGGTTCAGTTCAAAGTTGACATTTGAAATGCAATCTTCCTGGAGCCAAAAAAAAATTGCGATCATTTAATCACCTGGAGCCAAATCATTTGCCGATCATTTAATGACCGAACAGTCACTCAATTTGGGGACTGTTACATTCACCCGATCGCTGTTGATATGCCCTTTTGCAGCGATACTTTTATGACTGCAGGGTATTCGGGAAGAAAGACACAGAAACAAGCCATTGAAAGTTGTTTCATTCCGCTGACTTTGTACCGTACCTTATCGCGATTGAACTTTGTTGCCACTGAGCGGCTGACGATGCCGATGTCTCGATGTCGAGGCCTGACCAAAAGATGAAAGAGGCTTGGGAGAGGCGATCAATACAATCGACGGGAAACGATCAGCAGTCGTAAGAATTTGCTAAGAGTAGTCCTAGTGCCGATGCCAGTGTCGGTACTGCTGCATCAGTTTCAGTTTAAAGAGGTGCTCGATTCGATTTGATTGCCAAGTCCGGGATTTATATCAACCGATGTCCCGCTGCTTTCAGATGTTCGGATGCTCTCAGATGCTGTGCCGACAAAGTCAATGCAAAGGCAACGCTTGTGCCGGCATAGATCACAGTGAAATCAATTTGGCAATAGTCAATAACCGAGAGGAGAGCAGAGCAGATAGCAGATCGAAGACGCACCCAGGCATCCAGTCATCCAGTAACCGTTAGGCAACAGTTAGACACACACACACACAGATGGATGGATGGATGGATCCATGACAACTTCTTCATTAGCATTATGGATTGTTGCAACAGGCCAACCGACAACAGAGCCGAACCGAACCTAACCCAAGAAAAGCAATGGCAAAAATTTACATTTTGCAAGATTTTTCCAACATGCAAGCGCAAGCTCAAGCTCCAGCATTTGAATTATTTGCCGGCAGTTGGAGTCTCTGTTTCTCTATTTCTGGCCATGTTGCCACAATGTTGCAGCCGTCTAACGGTACAAAGCCGCTGGCAATGCCGCCGCCGCCACCGCCTTTGTGGGTCACTAGGTTGCCACAAGCACAAGTCTAACCAGATAAAAAGATGCTGCAAGTACTGCAGAAGACCAGAGGAAGATGCAGCTAGCCAGCCAGCCAGCCAACCACTCGAGAGTTTTTAACTTGTGGTCAAGGTGTGACGACTCGTTGTGTGTACTCGCATCTACTTGTATCTATGTGTATCTACAGATAGGAGTACATATATGTTTGCTCTGTAAGCCATTAGGCCATTTGGCTTTGGCTGCCACACGTAAATTACTTGCAACTAATTGAGGATGTCAACTGACGTGTCTTACTTCAATTAAGTGCTTCCTCTGCCATTAATGAACCCCATAGTGCGACTGAATAAGCGACACTGAGGAAAATATGGATGGATGGATGGAGATGTGGTTGGCGGGAAACGACTTGGGGCATCAACTTCAATGACGCAAACCGGGGTAAACATACATACATACTCGTACATACCACTTGTATGATTTACTGCGAGCACTCGCCTGCAGCCCCATGCTCCATGCCCCTACCACTCTCGACTATATAGAGATATAAAGCCAACGAGATCGTGACAGAAATAATGCATATAAAAATGTATATTATTATAGTTTAAAAGGCACAAAAGGTCCAACAAAATGGCCTGTGCAAAAAAGCACCTCCCGTCGGAGAGCGCAGGAGAGCAATTTGTTGGGCGCACACTGGTGTGGGTAATAATTGGAATTGGGAAAGAATCGGAATCCCGTAATTATGTGTCGAACATGCAAAATTTCATCAGGATTCGAGGACAACCATTTATTCTGTTTCACAATTCCCTCTCAAAATCCTAAATGGACAAACATTCCATTTCCCATTCATTACACTTCTTTAAGTTTTTCAGATTTCCAAGATGTTCCATTCATAAGCGATAATTACCATTACTATTTGAATGGCCTGCATCCCACTGTGCACTGTGCAAGGTATGATGTACCAAAGTCAGTGCCAGCTAAAAATAAAAAGAGTCAACGCTTTGGCATGTCTATGCAGGCGATCTGTGTGTGAGAGCTGCCAGCCATACAGCCATCCTAGCCAGAAAAGGCGACATGCATGCCACAGACTGAAGGACTGAAGGACTGAAAGACTGAGACAGCCGGATAGACACAGACATGGGGCATATGCCATATGGCGGAGCAGAGTCCACACAGCAAGAGCCGGAGTCAGCATCAGGGCAGGAGATAGACAGTCAATCTTATGGCCACAAACAGCCAGACAGCCAGCCACGACCAAGCAGACGACGCCGAAGACGATGTCGACTGCGATGATGATGATGATCATCATCATCATCATGGTGTAGCATCATTAAATTTGTTTCAGAGCGTGGCCCAGGCCCAAGCGAAAATATTTTGGCATACTCGTACTCCGTAGTCCATAGACCATAGAGACCAGACGCTAGAGCAAAAGCCAAAAGCAAAGAAAGAAAAAAAAACCAAAAGCAAAGCCAAAGTCTCTTCCTCTACATCATCACGACTTTGGCTGTTATAATATATGCGAGAGCTGGGTTGGTGGCTATGGCAAGTCGTGGCAAAGTCTGTGAATTTCATTGAACCTTCAACTTGACTTTGCGATTCGGATTTGGGATTTTGGATGCAGCATTTTCAATTTGGTCTTCGGTACTTACGAGGCGATCTGCTGCAGGCCTGGCTAGCTCTCTCAGGTCGTATATACTCTGCGGTTGCAGTGGAGTGGAGTGGAGTGTAGAGTGTGGTGTGGCGGCTGCTGGTTGCTGGCTGCTGCTCAAGTTCGAGATCATGACACTGATCGCCGGCTGATCATTTTGGTCATGCTAAAATAATTCATTTACAGTTGGCTTTCTTTCGCCAGCTGTTTGCTGCTGCTGTTGCTGCTTTGATTGAGGCACCCCCTCTGGGGGACAGCAAGCTGTGAGTTTCAACAGCCATGCAGATTGGCACAGCTTAATTAGCCCGAGCCCGAGACAACGAGACTCCAAGATCAAGACCAAGACTACAACCAGGCCACAAAAACTTGCCTGCCAGGCAGCCAGCCAGCCTACACATGGCCGACAACAGAAAGCTAAAATGGCACACAGCAAGACTCTGCGAAACGGCAGAACAGCTAACATCGAACAGCATTTGGTTAGAACGAAAAGAGGTCATCGATAGACAGGCACACACTCGCTGCACAAAAAAAAAAATATAATACCACATTGCGAAAAAGGAGGTTCAGTGCAACAGCTCTCCAAACAAAGTACAGAAAAAAAGAATCTCCTCCTGACCATGGGGCGATATGGCGTGAGAAACTCTGGCAGAACGTGCATGGCCCAAGGGTTCGAAACTTTGCTGTGCTTATGCTCGTACTCGTAATTTATGTCTGTCTGTACCCTTTCTTGGTCACAGTCTGGGTCCCGGATGCCGGGTCCCCAATAATCTGTGCTCAAGGATGAGTGAGACTTTTGGGAGACGCAGAAATTATTATATTTCAGGCCTGCGGTCAATGGAGAAGCTGAAAGTTAAACTGAGACCGAGCTGAAGTGAACAAATGAATGAGAACTTTTCGAAGGGATATAACCCTGAACTGAAATTCGGATACGGTGCATAACAGAAGCTGAAGACTGATGGGAACTCAATGAGCTTGGAGTTTGAGAGAGAAGAACCATTGATGATATCTACTCGCTACTCGCTACAGTTAACACTCGTTAGTAATGGAACAGAGTTAATTTAAATCGATTCTGCGATAGTTTGGAATCAAAATGATCCATGATGGAACACCAGGGCTACCAAAACAACGAATGGGAAATTACCGTCTTGATCTTTATATGCTACCTAGAAATACTTATCTGAATCTACTTCCCACTATTACACAAAGAACTGTAAGTCTCCTGCTGAAGTAATACTGATTATTTTCCCATCTAATGAAGCTAATTATAAAAATCTCACCACAGTCTTTTTCTATGGCCTATTCTCTAAGACAAAACAAAGAGGCAAAAAGTCTAGAACCTCAAAACCCATGACATGACTCAACCCCACAACAAAATGCATAGAATATGAATATTTCATTGTTTCTACCGCCCTCCGGAACAACAGAACATTCAAATTTTTGTATATTCTATAAAGACAATGCTGCACTTTGACTCTGAATCAGCCGTATATTGTGCTGCAGCATTTCCATTTGGTCATTGACACGAATGGGCCACAAAAACTGGACATGGACATGGACACGGGGACAAGCTGGGCGGAGCGTTGCAGAGCGGACAGGCCAACAGCGAGTTCAAGTTTTTATTTGGGGCATATTATACATTTTTAGCACTATAAATCATCAAAGCAATCGATTGCCACAATCGATCTTTGGCCATTTCAAATGTGTTTTCCGCTTTTGCAGTGTTTTTTTTTTTTACCTAGATACCCTTTGCAGAAGGGGAAACATTACTTTGGGCATAGTTTTGAAAGAAAAAAAATTCGGTCTGATTTTGTAAAGTAAAATTTATCAATATTGGATGACTATATCATGCAGCGAATGGTCGTAACGTTAGACTCTGTTAGAAACATACTCAATCTGCAAAAGCGTATGACAGACTTCGGCTTCCGCAGCTGTCCTTTCTCTCCTCTGTTTTTTATTTCTTCTGTGGTGTGTCATGGCACGACCCAATACACGGATCTGCTAATTGTTGGAGTCTATGGGTGCAAAAGGGTGCAGTTTGCAGTTGCAGTTGGAGTGAGCTCTCGAGAGTCTCTAGTTTGATTTGTGGCTAACGTTGGGTCACGTGTGCCGTAGCGAGCGGGCCCAGCTGTCCAGATAAGAGACGCACGGCATGGCACGAAGCACGGAGAAGTGATCAAGCGGCTAGCGCGACGCTTGACGGTCAAGTGTTTAGTCTGGCAACTTTCATACGCCCCGTTGCCGAATGCCGAATGCCATACGACAATCCAAACACTTTAACGCCCCACACCGGGACACACCCACAAAAAAAGCCCACAGATATACCGACAATCGCCATCGGATTGCTTGTTTAATGTTTTATTTATATCATTTGTAAGAGATTTGAATGTTTGTTTGGGCAGGGAATGGCCAAACGTAGCCGTTTATCGGCCGTAATTGAGATATTAATTAGATCAAGCGGAATCGAGTGATTTTCGAGTGTTCGGATAGCTACAAAGGAATGAAAATGTAATGAAAAATAATAAATAAATTTACAAAAATTGTGGAAGCACTTGAATCGGAGACCTATCGAATACTAAATCGTCAACATAAGGAACTCTTAAGAACTCTTGGACTCCTATGGAATGAAATATCGATCATAAGGAAACCACTGACCATTCACTAGGGATCTACACTTCCAACACCCCAATCGTCCAACTAAATTTACAAAAAATCTTACTAAAATACTAAAATGCCAGCACAAGAAACCAAAAACCGAAATTAATTTTAATACAACTCCTTTGATCCACTCATTATCCTGCCATCACTGAATCCCGCAACTCTCTTTCTCTCTCCCATCTCTCTCTCTCCGCCAGATATCCGATTCCCAAAACATCTCACAGCCAAACGGCACACAGCACACACAACGCAAGCAGTTGGAGGTGCTGAAGGCACGCACCGCCAACGGCGCCATGCAGGTGATACGCACCCAGACAGTACAAAAGACCTCATCCACCAGCACATCGCGTGGTTGGGCCACATCCTCCACATCAACCACGACCCGCACCAGCAACGGCCACCTCGGCAGCAGCACTGATCCTTCTCCGCCATGCCATATGCCGTCCATCTGGGCCCCGCCATCCATTTCGAGGCCTTCCTCTCAGAGTGTTGACATCTGTGAGCTTAGCGATGATAATAGCAGTCTCAGTGGCAGTCTCAGCAGCGATGTTGGCATCGTATCCCCATCCGCGTCTGCATCCGCGTCCATGTCCACGCTGAGCAAGCGCAATGGCCAGGAGCTCATCGACGATCATGTTGATTTTGTTGTGATTAATGGTGAAGCCAGCGATCAAGACGCTGACGACGTCGTCGTCGCTCATTTGCACAAACTCGGCCACAATTTGTTACCCGATACAGCTCCAAGTCTGAAATTGAGTAATCTAATGGTAAGTCCGAAGCCCATTGCCCATATGCCCATTGGCGGCCATTGGCTATTGGCCAGAGACTCGACTCAACTCGACTCGAATATGCGGTAGTCCAAGCTTTTGTGCCTCTACAATTTTTCACTCGCTCGCTTCTTGTGGCATTTCTTTTGGTTTTTGTTATTTTGGCTCATTAGCATGCGCCGATGTTTGCTTGTGTTTTTCTGCTTTTGCCTTTGCGTTTGCTTTTGCAGTCATTTTTCTTTCGAGTCTGCTGGAGGAGTACGGGTAATCTCCTGCCACGGCCACGGCAATGACCGAAAATGGCCAGTTGTTAACGGTCTCGTCTCTGATTATTGTTGTTGTTATGGGGAAAATGCTTATACTCGGAGTACACTGAGAGCTACGGGAAAACAAATCATGAAAACTTGTAATGATCCATGGTGGGGGTAGGTGGGAAAATGTTGATGGCAGGGACAGCAGTTCTCGAACAGATTGATGTGAATTGCGGAACCAAATGATAATGGGGTACAGAAACCAAGAAGGAAGACTAAGATAATAAACGCCTTCATCGGCAGAAGCTTGATTTGCAGTTTTCTCTTTTATTATATTCTAGAGTACTATATTTTCCTGGTTTACCCAAAAGACTCCCAAACCTTGATTGAGCTATCGATATATATTCATTATATCAATGGCAAGCACGATATTTAATACATAGGTATATCATCGAAAGATTCTAAATACATATTGGTAAAAATTACTTTTTTCGATACCACAATCATCATTTTCTTCTCACTTCCCATCTGTAGATCCGACACCGACACCCCTTACCTTTGGGGATTTCCTTTCAAAAGATGAGGTCACCTGTCACAGCCATAAAGGGAGTATCCGTAGATTAATAGACACAATCATCAGACAGGCTACCAAAGAAAATTAACAAAAGTCACGGCTCGTCTCCACTTGGCAAAATGCCATATATCACTCCAGAAAAAACACTAGACTAGACGACACCACACCCCCGCGTTTCGTCTGACTGTCTGTCTGTCTGGTTCTAATGAAAGGTTGAGTCAACCATCACATCGAAATGAAATGGAATGAAAATCAATAATAATTGCCCAGGCCCAATTAGGCGATGCTTAGCACTTCAATCGGTCGGGACGGGCCATTTGGGTCATGACCACAATGGAAATTTCTTTGGCAACTCTCGCTCATTAGGCAGCAAACTGTAAAAACTGTCTAATTATTGGGCATCTGCGAAAGTGTCTTGCCTCAAGACCTCAACGCCCACAATCAGCAGTTGGTTCTGGTCCATAAATCTTGACACGAAAAATTTCTTTGGCAACTTATGTTCGTTCGTAAAAGTAAAAGATAGAAATGTAGTAACAAATAGACAAGTAGGAAGAGATATTCAATAAGGAAAGATATACATTTTCGAGAGGGTTTCACCACAATGGTTTTAAAAAAGTTGTTAAAGTTAAGGAACCTATAAAAAAAGTTATTGGTGAAAACTTGATTAGTTTTCGTTGGTAGGAGAAGTATTTGAAGGGGATGCTGGGATCTTACTTTGTATTGTAGGATTTCCCTTCGAAAATATTTACAGCCAGTTACATCAATGGATACGGAAACATTCATCTCTTTGGACGTTGATATGCAATACCGACCGAGGGCCGCTGCCGCATGACGCGTTTCGCACCATGTAGGAGAGATAGATGTTAGATTCATATTCGAAAAAAATTGAAACTAAACCGAGCCAAAAGAGCTAATAATGCATTCAAAATAAAAAATCAGTTACTAACTACGAGAAAGCTATGTTAGTATAAGTAAGTATTTAAGAAGAGTCCGTGCTTGAGACCATCTGTGGTTCATCCAAGTAATAATTCGACCTCCAAACGGTAGGAACAAAAAGATCTAATATGAATCGTGCATGCGGCTCAACAATTCAGGGCTATCAGGATCTATAGCTTTTAGGGATTTCCAAATACTCATTGCGACTTTTGGACGTTGTATATTATTGAATGCTATGACATGCATTCCCTAACAATCATCGTTAATTTTTATAACAAAATATCATATTCTTTCAATGCGGAAACTCATTTTGCTATGGTTTAAATTACTGACCGATTGCGAGTTAAGTGCTAAGCACTTCCTTAAGCAGTTCCTGCCAAACAATGCACCCACTCCCAGTCCCAGTCCCAATCTCACTCCACTCCTCCGAGAGTATACCCGTAACAATTACAGCAACAGCAATAATAAATATGTATAACCAGAACAAGAGACACCCGCACTCGAGCAAGCGCTATAATGCGCTCAGCTCTTCTTTGTGATGTGATATTATATTATTTTATTTTTATATTTTTACTTTTTTAACCTGTGTTTTTTGTTGTTGTTTCTGTCCATTTACAGAAAAGCAGTTCGAGTATTTCCAGCCAAAGCAGCAACAATTCAAATTTAACAACTGCAACAGCCACAGCGGGCAACACCCACAGAAGTGCGGGCAAAATAAGCCTACATGCAATTGTTGGACCAGAATCATCATCATCCACCACATCCACACCGTCGTTGTCGTTGTCGTCCGCATGGGCCAAGCAGCAGCAGCAGGCCGACTTATATGGCCAGCCACCAGCCAGCAGCAGCAGCAGTCGCGTGGGTGTATCCCAAGCTCAGCCGCAGCCTGGTACTGGAGCTGGATCTGATGCTGACGTAGCTGTTGTTGTTGGTAGTACGCCAACGCGACTTCGTCGTGATTTGGAAAGTTTCCGGCATTATAACGATGACGCTGCCAACGACGATGATTTGCGGTGAGTGAGTGAGCAGCAGCAGCAGAATTGAATCTTTCGAAAACTCAAACTTCATGGCATTATCTGAATGGCTCTCAGATCCCAAGCACACACATTACTCGTACCTTTTATTTTTTCGGCAGGCTCAGTGCACGGCATCAGCGTCGCCAGCAGGTGTCCCAGTCGGTCTACGCACCACCCTTGGCAGCCATCGGCACAGGACTGGGACTCCAGCGATCACGCTCCATATCCACGGATGATCTCAGCAACGATTGGGAGCGGAACGAGGAGCAGGAACAGGAGCCAGGCGAGTGGCGACGCGTCAGCAAGCTGCGTCGCTCCTTTCAGTCGCAGGATCATTACAAGACAGCCTCGAAGACGTCCACCATCACACGGCCCCGTCCCCTGGACTTGCCCAGCAATTCGGTGAGTGTGGCCCGCATGCGAGCGGAGCTGGAGAACGGTCGCCGCCTGAACACGGCCATGCGGAACAATCACGTGGATCTGGCCGCCCTCGACACCATTTTGAACAACCCACAACAAACGACCAAGCCGACGGTGGCCAAGAGGAACACTTTCCTCACGGCCGAATCCCTGCAGGAAATACGCGGCAAGCTGAAGAAACTCTCCGACGAGAGCTTGTACAAGGAAGACTTCCTCGCATATCACCAGGCCAGACCCAAGCTCAGGGAACAATCCGAGGAGTTGCACGTTCCCGTGCAAGTGGCTGCCCCACTGCCTGCACCCTCCGCCTTCCGACCCGTCCACAACACCCACAGTCTGCAGTCGCGCCAGCGTCAGAAGGACACCAGCTCCAGTGAATGGCATTTGCGTCGAAAGTCCTACGGCTTTGAGAAGATGTCGCCACCGGAGGATAAGAGTATCTTTCGGGTGGATGCCTCCACGGACAGTGGACTGGGACGCTCGGGCGAGCAGCTGGGCAATTGGTCGCCCACGGAAAGGGAACGAGAGCGCACCGCAGCCGCGGCAGCAGCAACAGCTCATCTGAACAATGGTGGAGGCACCATTATACACTTTGGACGCCTGCCCAAGCCCCCTGCCAGTCCTGCCAACGAGGGGGAGCTGAGCAAACGGCACTCCATCGCCGTGGAAGAGACCTGGCGCGACATTCGCAAGACATCGCAGGTGCATGTGAATGGTGGGACTGTAGCTACCACCAGCACCAGCACCACTAATAGCAGCAGTCACCTTCAGCGGAGTAGTGCCCAGAAGCGAGTGGAATTCTGCAAGACAGAGGTACACTTTGCCGCCGAATCGGGCCGGGTGAACATTGTCGAGACAGATGGCAAGCCGCCGCCCACGAATAACTTTCGCCGACGACGACGCACCACCGCCAGCGGACCGCTTCAGAGTCTCGTGAAGTCAGCCAGTGCCGGGACCAACGGCAGCAGTAGCAGCAGCACCTCGAGCAGAACAAGCCACGACAATGTGACCCACTTTGGGGATGATCCACAGCGACGTAAGACGATAGCCACCAGCACAGTGGCATATAGAGCCACTCTCATGGATCCCCCGGAGGTGGTTAGCCAGCCCACATCGACATCGACATCGACAGCAACATCATCCCAGGTGACAGTCACGACATTGGCCAAACCAGTTCTAGAGCCACGCTTCAGTCTGACGGAGTCGACGTCACGGAACAGCTACACCTCGACCAGTGGCGTGGATACGACAGACAATGAAACGGATGAGCTGTCCAACATTCGGGGGATACTCAAGAACAAGCCGGTGAAGCCGAAACCCTATCATCTGGGGGAGAATATCGAGAGTGCCGATGTCCTGTGGAGTGTCCCGGCAATGAAGGGGGAACGGGAGAGTCCCTCAGGCAGGGATAGTGGTAAGAGTCTTTCAAAAATTTAAATAGATATATATGTATAATTGATTTCTTATATGTATATTTGTACCCCCAGGAATCACTAGTGACTCTCCTATATCAGTTAAATCGGTGGCCGAACGCATACGGATTGTGGAACAGCGACAACAAAACCAGAAGCAACCCTCGCCCGCAGGCAATGGATACTCGACGAAGATCAATGTGAGCCTGGGCACGGATGAGTGGCCAGAATCAGGTTGGTATTTGGAATACTCATAGTCGGGTAGTTCTTTATCTAGTTGGTTTGCCTGTAGATTGTGTTGTAGATTTGTCTAGCAAATATTTTGTTGTTTAGTTTATTTCTGGGATTTAGCAATGGACTCCACTCCACTCCTCTCCTCGAACTCTCTGCTCTCTGCTCTCTCTTTGAATTGAACTCGTAATCGCTCTCGTAATGCATGTGTGTCCTCCACTCTCGTAAAGCTGCTTCTCTACTCCCTCACCTAATGCTACATTTAATCTCAATTTCTAACCCAAAATAAAAAACTGAATAACCAATCTTGTCGCGGAGCAACCGTCTCTCTCGATCTTCATTCAATAATAAAACACCAACCAAATACCAACCACACCAACAAAACACTTTCCGCACATTTCCCATACAGGCACACACCATTATTCTCCACTCCATCGTCGTCCCAGTGCCCAGGAGTTATTGCTGGAGGACCTGCGCCATCATCAGCGTATCCTGGATGAGGGCCTCAAGTCCACGTCGCTCATCATGAAGACCATGCGCTCGGCCAGCGAATTCGATGAGGCTATGCGACGCCTGAGCATTGCCTCGATCGAGTCCGCCCTGATCCAGCCCTCCATTGTAGTACCCACGCCGATGCTGCGCTCCCACAGCTACCAGGAGGAGACGTCATCCTCGCGCCGCACTTCGACCACCTCCATAACGAGCAGCGATCTCTTTGCCAGTGCACTGTACGATTCGTTGCCTCGCACACCGTTGGCGCCGCCGCGTCTCAAGCTGCTAGGCAACACTCAGATACCCGTGAGCCAGCAGTTGACCCAGCTCCGGCGGCTGTACGATGCCGCCGAGCAGGACGAGGACAGTGCCGATGAGGAAGTTAAGCGATACTTTCGCGACAACAACAACAGCGACAGCGGCGGCGGCACCCAGGCCAGCTCCTCCCCGGAGCCATCAGCAATGCATCATCATCAGCAGGCGGATGTGTTCAAGGGAAGCGAGTATTCGAGCAGCTGGAGCCGCTTGAAGGCGAAGCGCACCATCTGGAAGATTGAGGCACAAGATCAGATGCTGCAGCGAGCAGGTAACATCAGGTTGATCCATTCCAGGGGGGGAGGGGGGTAGATGGTTAGAGGAGTTCATTTTAGGGATCAGGCACAATGGGATCTGCAGGGAGAGCAGTCGGCCATCGTCTCATCACCACTTCTCACTCTCTTCGTTCCAGATCTACCCAAATCGAATGTTATGAACATAGCCCTCCATTCGCCGCGTGTGGAGAAGCCCAAGGCCACGCCTCCCACTCTGCGCATTGGCCAGCTCATTCCAGTGGCCAAGCCGCGTACCCTCTTCATTCAGCCGCAGCCAACGTCTGTGGAGACCCCTGGAGACGAGTCCGGCAGCGAGTCCCTAAAGATTGTCAAGGAAGCGCGGGGTGCACGCAAACTCCGCGAACATGAACTCTCCTACTTTGGAGTCCAGCAACAGCAGCAGCAGAAGCAGCAGCAAACGAAACTTTCCTCGCCCTGTACGAATCCCAGAAGAACGCTGCCTTCGCGCAGCAAATTAAGCCACTCGGAGGAGGTGGCACCCACAACGACGACCACCAAGTGGCAGTTGCTCAACGATCGACCAGACCTGCTAAGGCACAGTCCACAGGACAACGACTACGAAGACGACGACGATGATGATGATGATGAGCACTGTTATGAGAACATTGCCAACGAGTTGACCACAACATTCCGGGTGAAGTCGCCATCGCCCTCGCCTTCGCGATCCCGATCCCCCGGCAGCTACGAGCGGAAGACAGACCTGCAAAGGGATGCACAGATCCTGAGCGAAATGACCCGTAACGCTGATCAAACTTTGAAGGTATGTTCGGATGATATCAAAATGAAGAGAAACTTCTAATTTATCCATAATTCTTTAGGCTCTATCTGATGAAGCGGCCATCAAGGATCAGCGACGACGATCGTGCTCACTGCAGCGTCGCAGTGGAAAACCCCTGGAAACCATCGACGAGAAGGTCAACAAGGTCCACAATGGGGATCGTCAATCGCTGAGTGTGGCTCGTGGCACCTTCGCCTCGGAGGCGCGTCGCAATTCACGACAGTCCACGCCCTCGCCCACGCCTACACGGGCACGCAGCTCCTCCCAATCGTCCATCGAGTGCTGTCCCCGTGACCGGTCCCGATCCAGCTCCCGCGAGTCGAACACGCAAGGCGCCGGCTCCTCGGACGACCAGGCCACCAAGCACCGGGCCGAGCGTCTGCGCATGCGCACCCCAAAACGCGAGAAGTCGCGTCAGGAGCATCTCGAGCATCGATCCAGCCGGCACACGCACGCCAGCAAGCCCAGATCGAGCTCAAGCGCCACAGCCCATGCTGCGGTTGCCACTTCCTCGTTGGAGGCGAAACGTAGCTCCCATCACAGTTCTCACCGTCTTCGAGAGGTGGAACACTCCATCGAGAACAAACACAGCTCGGGAAGTCGTCTGCTACGATCCTCACGTGTCAGCGATGAGAGTCGATCGCGTCAGAGTGCCCTACGCGAACGGGAACGAGAACGGGATAGAGAACGCTCCCGGGGCAGCGAGAAGCATCGCGAAGAGCTGACACGTTCTCGGGGTAAGTGATCTCAGGGACTACAAAGGACTATTCCACAGAGGATCGATCCGAAAGAAAAAAGATGAATTGCTTATCTCTTGCAGAATTACTCGTTTTGGGCTTGCTTATTATGGGTGCCACACAGCCCCAGAGGATGAGCAAACGTTATAGGTTCGATAGATGAGTTATAGATCGGATCAGATCAGATTAGTTAAACCAAACTAAACAGCGCACACATGTACACCAATAACAGACCCAAGAAAATATATCTAATACCACAGTTCCATTAGCAGCACATTGGCGAATGATATTCGTTCGATTATAGCCGATAATTATAATTATTGCTCGGTGAATGCCACAGTGGAATAGGGGTTTATCAATTTAAATTGTTCAGGTCTGCCTAGGCACAAGTTATATACAAAATATCAGGGAATGAAATTGATAATTAAGTTATGAAAAATATCCAAAAACTATTAATTTTCATTCCCTTTACACAGCACAAGTATTCACACACCACACTCACAGTTTAGTCTAAAACAGTTAACAGTCTTGTTAAGTTTAGTTAGTTTAGTTAGTTATTAAATGGATTTCTCTAACTAGCTTATTTCAATTGTCAAAGCAGGCACCATAGATTGTTAAATTTAATGAAAATTCATTTACAATTTTCTTTGAGAGATCTAATAAGGCAATCCAATAACAGTTTCACTCTCTGAAAGATGTACACAATCTCCCCCCTCACCGTTTTACACCTGTACTTGAATCTAAACCAGTTAACGGTCTTGTTACTGCCAGTATATTCATTCAACAAAGGCTAATATATTTCTTACTCCTTCTGCAGGTCACTCCAGTCGCTCTAGGCCCAGTAGCGAGCAAGCGGATCAGGCAGCCGGGACGCGGGAGAGTAGCAGACCAAGTAAGACGAGATCAAGTCGCAGCAGTCATGAAACGACGACCGCACACAAAAAGTCCACTTCAGCAGCAGCAAAATCATCGAAATCTACAACGCATAAGCCATCAGCCACCACCACAATTACAACCACCAGCACGAGCACCAACAACACCACAGCTACAACACCATCCACGCACAACGAACTGACGTACGTATACGTAACGAATTTAGCCCATACAAAATCCGGGGAGGAATCGGAAGCTGAGGCCAACGAAATCAATGCAGATACAGATGCAGATGCAAATGGAGATTATGCCAGCATTGAGGAGATATCGAATGCGAGTCCGATGGTACCACTGCCACCGCCGCGTCGCAAGCGTAAAAGATCTTTGATACCAGTGCCCGTACAGCCCACCGCCTCCTATGAGTACCGCACCAAGCTGGAGATGATTCCGCCCAGCTACTCCAATCAGTCGACGCTCAGGTGTCGCAGCATGGCGCGGCATGGCATGAAGAAGCCCTCGCTGAAGGCCACCCAGTCGACCAGCTCGAGTTTCGCCTTTCTGCCGTATCTGCCGGCCAAGCGGAACTCTAGTGTTAGCCACGTCTATGACAACTATTTGCTGTACACGGCAGCCGGCGGTGCCAGTGCCAGTGCCAGTGCCAGTGCTAGCCAAAAGCTGCAAAAACTCCGTCCGTATCAGAACAATCTCAGCAATGACCATGCCCAACTCTTTGGCGGTACGGCCGGTACTGGTGCGGGTGCGGCTACTCGGGGTCCGGGTCGGCTGGGCGGCTGGCCAAAGCGTCTGAGAATGCGGCAGGTGCGCAGCAGTGTCTCCACCCACCAGCCCTTCGGCATCTGCACATGTTCATAGTCAGTGCTGGAGGCACACGCTCCATAGACACACAGTACAGCACAGCACACACTCATAGAGAAATGAAACCAAATATACATAAGAAAATATTGTATCGGATGCAAGGATCTCGATCTCGTCACACAAGTCACATTTAAATAATCCCAATGCACGAAAATGTTTGATAAATGTCTGAATATCCCACACTTCCTTCCACCCCACAATGATAAACATGATCCTAATCCCAGCCCCTCCACTGTGTTCCCTTACTAATACTAAAAACAAAACGAAAACCAAGCAAAACTACTGATCTGATCTGTGAGAGATTTTCGTTGCTAATTTTTTGAATATTGTTTTTTTGGAGCGCACACAAATCAAACCAAAACAAAACAAAACAAATGAAATCCAAAAACCCAACCCGGCCAAAGCACACACGCACAAAAAGGGCAGGGCCAATGAATCCATTTGTTGGATTCGTTGTTCCATCTGGTTCTGTTTTTACTTTTCACAGCGTAAGCGTTTATTTTTCAAAATTTTGTTCTCTTTTTTAACCCCCAAGTATGGCATGTTGGGTTGAACCTATGGAGAATGTATTGGTATTATAGTAGTAGGAACTAAAGTATTGCATGGAATGTTTGGAATTAGTATTAACTTCCCTCTAAAATATCCTACTCTCTGTGATATATTTAGTTTTTGTCTCCCCAGTAAACCTTACCAAGTTCTGCTAACCTTTAACTGATACTTCTTTCGGATAACCATATAGTCTTATTTTTCGTAATTAATTGGTAAACTGTTTAACCTTCGACTGGGTGCTGTTTCTATCCAACGAATTGCATGTTTGTGAACCATTAAAAACCCTACGTATATTAATATCCAATCCTAACTCTATCTGACTGTCCACTCATGCACTCGTCCCCTCTATCGTATCGTATCGTATCAGTAGTAATCAACTCTAAAAACTGACTATGAACATGTTGCTGGAAACAAGAAAAGAAACCACAAAAGAAATCATCAATGAAATTGGAACTTTATAGATACGAAATACGAAATCAACATCAACATCAAGCCTTGATCTGTTCTATTTCTCCTTAGCAACCTGGAACTACGTAGTTGAAGTAGCATTTGGGAAATACTATCTCCTAAGAACAGTAGAAAAACTATTAAAAATACAGTCTTAACTCTATAAAATATGCAACAACTAATCAAACTAATTTTTGTGTATACTCCCTTTAGACACGGTAAAAGCACACTGAATGGACACCACCATCATCAGCAGAGCAGCAGCAGCAAGCATCATGGATCATCTGGGCATGGCCATCGGGATCAGCCCCATCATGTGCATAGCCTCACAACGACGACCATTGCGGCCTCCAGACATCAGCGGGATCGACATGGCAAGGATAGGAAATAATGGGAGCTCCAACGAAGCAACGAACTACTAAAACAAGAAATAATTAATTAATTTAAATCACGCATACACATAAAATATTTAATACTTACGAGTAATACTAACCCTTGAACGACAACCCTAATTCGATGAGACTTTATTTGTTTTTAGTAATTTTTGAAATTTTCTGGCATTGTGAATAAAATTTCAAACAAATTACTCGCGGTTGACAAAATACGATAAGAGAACGCCCCACTAACTGATTGATTAATATGTTCGATTGGACAAAATGTGACCTTGAAAATGTTCCCGATCCAGTTACAGTTCCTGTTCGCATTTCCATACATTTTTCACCTGCACCCCACAACCCCACAAACGCGCTTTGGCATTGCACTCGAAATTCAAGTATTAAACATATGCCAGCAATTTCCCAAAATGAAAAACTAAACACTTAAAATAACAAATGATACTCATATATATTCTTCGATAGCATTTAGTGTACGACAAGAAAAAGTGAATAAAAATAAATACAAATATATTTCGATTATACTCATGCATAAACTGAATATATTGCACAATAATTGAGAAGTTTTTTCTATTTATCTGATTGGAGATTGGGGGTATTCATTCCATCCCGATAGAAAGACAATATCCCTATTGTCACTGACGCCAAACGAACCATAAAGGGCGGAGAAAACTAAATATGAATGACTGTCAAAAATATCCTTGATCTTTTTTGTGTCTTTTCAGAGATGCAGGAAGCCCTGGCACGCCCAGGTCGGCTCACAAATAACGGCGAAAACAAGATATACCCGTCTAGAAAAAATATACTGGCCTCTAGGTCTTTGAGACTCCATCTGATCAAGGATTTTTTTCCGATATCAGGAAGCCATCGTACTTCAAATTTAGTGGCGCTCAAAACCGTGTTTGTTCCATTTTCAGTTTTTTTGAGACCAGTCGAACAGAAATCAGCAGCAAGCAACTTTAAGGATTGTAAAAACCCACTCAAATGCCAGAAAACGAGAATTTGAGGTACCATGCGAACAGAAATCAGCACAAGGTCGCTTGTTTTCTTAAACAAATTGTATTTTATTTTTTCCGTTTCCAAATCCCTAAAAGTATGCAACAAAACGCATTATCAATCGCTGCTGATTTCTGTTCTCCTGATACCAGAAAATCGAATAAACAGGGTTTTTGTTGCTTTAATAAAATATAATTGTTGCATATAAATCTAGTTTATCCTGTTTTCTCCATTGTTTGTGGCTCGATCCGGGCCGGCGACAGCTTCCTGTGTTAGTAAAATGTCCCTGATTGGATGATTAGATTTGATCCTTGATTTAATGGTATTCTTTAGGGATCAAGAATATTTTCCCCCACTCGACAATATTGAATTTACTTCGCTATTTGTGGCTCGTTCTTTGTCTTCCTGAGATCAGAGGAACGTCCTTGGATCGACAGAATACAAATCAAGGATCAAGGATTTTTCCGCAGTCAAAGATTTATTTTCCTCCGCCATTTGTAGACCTTCCTATCAAAGTAGGTCCTTTGGCGATCTGGCCCTATAAAGCCGATATATAGCATTCAAAACTTTTTCTTGTGGAAATTATTAAAACACGTGGCATATCTTATTGTGATCGGAAGATTCCTGTCAACCGATTAGAGCCCGCAAAAAGGATATCCCAGGTCTTTATCAAGGATCAGCCTGAAAAGTAAACCGACATATTTATATGAATTCAACCAATTACATATATTTGTTGTTGCCATGTTTTATGGATACTTTATACTATATTTATATGCTTAATATTTTACAAATAATTTCCTATTTCCTAGGCGTGTCGCCGCGTGTGCCACAGAATGCGTTTTTTCGAATCCTTTTTCCTGATCCTTCCTGCCTTAAGAAGTTAAGGGTCACCTCGTGGCACTACTAGTAAAGAAAGTCCGCTGTGGAGGAAAACGAGTTTTAAAATATGTATATTCACATTTATATACCAATTCCCTTACGCATCTCGTTTGATCCGGCGGCCTATTGAGCATAGAGTTGCTGACATTACTGAACGTGGGCGTGACATCGCCCATGGCATTCGTACTACTGGGGCCTCCGATGATCACTGGTCACTGCTACGGCTGACTTTACAGCTCGCGTCAGGGGCCGCCGCAGCTGCCGTATTCCTCTTGACGTAATGATAATTAGCATTGCCTCCATCTCCTGCGCCACCGCCGGGAACATAGAACACGGAACCAGGGATCGCTAGTGCCAAAAACAGTACATCACAGTACAACTAAACACAGCCTTCCATTGGGATGGCATAGATGACATTGTTGCCACCAATGATGCAATCATTGCAAGGCCAATGATGCCATTGCCTCCGCCACTGGCCATTCTGCCCACCCAGTCCATTACGTTCCGAAGCGTGCTAACTGTTGAAAAAGCTTTTTCGCAGCTTTTCAGTCCAGTATTGTATTCTACATGTTATTTTTTTATCACTAAAGTCACCCATACCACAACGGTCATATGTACATACGTAGTACATAGGGGGAAAACGACGATGTGTGTATGCGTGTGTGTGTTCACATTGATAATCCTATAACGTGAGCACCGGCGAACGTCAATGGTAGACAGCTCTCAGTTGTTGTTCAACCGTCGTCACGTCAAATAAGAATTGTCCACTCCACCTGCTGTGCCGTGAGTAGAACGATGCATAAGTAAACGAACCGAGAAACCGAGTCAAGTGCCAACTGCATTCACTGTCTGCGAGAGCATCGATAAGGGAAAACAGTTCAGTTCAGTTAATAATGTATCTTACAAAATGACACATAGTTATGCTTACAGCAGTGTCTAGCTAAAAACACAAAATTCAAGTGCGAAACGGTTCTAGCCCGCAGGTGTTATAATCACTCGAATGAGTCATCCATCTGATAAGACGATAAGCCTACAACTATTTAGGTTTCCTATCTAATGGCTGATTATCAAATTCCAAAACGCTAAGTTTATTTGTGCTTTCAGTCTTCAATACGATTTTTCTGGTCTGAATTTGTTTAATTAAAGAAGACCCTGTTAAAATGAGTCACAAGAGTTGGTTTTTGGTTTTTTAAAAGGGTCAAAGTACGAAAACCCCATTTTTCTCATAGTTCCTGTTTTCTTAGTGTTCACCCGTGCGTACCATTTAATTTGTTTAACAGTTTTGACATCATATTAATATCTGTCACGGAATAGCAGTCTAATTATGCACAAATCGGAGATAAGAAAGAAGATTTTAAACTATTTATAGATTTCAAACACTTTTAGACATAAACCAAAACAAAAGCCAAATGTGTTACATGATGAAGCTGAAAATATAGTCTGTCACAATTTGATCAAATAAATTTCATAAATAAGTTAAAAGACTTACATGTATTTATAAAAGAGTAGATTGTTGGATAACAAACAAAAAGCTAAGATAATAAATAACTTAGATATTGAAAATCGAATCTTTATGAACCAAAACTTTCCACAAAAGTTCTTGAAATACATTTATAATTGAAGAGCAACTCTCATATGGATTTTTTTGCCAATAATAAATAGAAAAGGGGCGGTAGTGAATCCATCTAATAAAATATAAATAATCCAGCACTAGCATGGCATTGATTGAAAATTTGATTTGATTTGTTGTTGACCAGCAGTACTTCGACTGGCTACCCCTTAAAAATGTAGCGTTACCTATTCTAGAGAATGTATACCCTTAAATTTATCAAATTCGAAATATTTACTTCGTTTATGGTATAAAATAAATTTATATTTTTTTTTTTGGCGTGCTCTTATCTTATCGCTTACCAAAATTTTCATTTATCTTGTCTCAAATGGCGGCCTCAGCAACACCAACAACATCCAACAGTACTACTACATACAGCCATACATACAGGGGCTTTGACCACATCTGGCTTCAAACAAAAGCATTTTACCATATCATTTGCCGATAAGACAACGCAAAAATTTGTTTTATACATATATATATGTATGTATATAGTTTGATTAGAAACGAGCCAGTATACCGTGCCGTAGAGGGTGTCTTTGGTTCACCTGCAGCGTATTTCATTCAACTTCTGAAATCAATTCCCGTCGGTTGTGTGTTTAACTTTCTAGCCGCCCAATCAGTTAGTTAAACTCTTCCTTTTCTCTATGAGAACTCGTCTAATTTGAATGATTGTATTTCATTTTTACAGATTCTAAACCGAAAGCGTCACCATGTCGATTCTAACGGGAAGCGCAAATGCGGTCAAGTACACGCTTTTTGGATTTAACTTGATCTTTCTGGTAAGTAAGCGAATTCTTAAAGATTGGATGAGTCACAGCTTACCTCCAGCCATAGGTCGGTTCGACTGGTTGCTGTTGGTGGAGATCAGATAGACAAAGTGATTCTGCCATGTACACATAAAATACGGGGGAATCACGTATAATTTGCATCCATTTATTTGCGTGTTAAACAATGTAAAGACAGAAATACCCATTTGATATAATCAATAGATATGAACGTTTTTAATAATTGAGCAACCTTCTATATTACCCATACCTATCCATAGATGTAGATATTAATAGATACAGATGATATCATATTATATTTTAAATTTTTTCCTCCGAAAACTCTCGACATTTTAAGAAGTTGATGCGTTAAGCCCATCGATAAGAAAAACATGTCCCAGCTATGGAACTCACAAATATCTTATCTCTTAAGATATAGGAAAACTGTCAAAGTAGACTACCAAAGTTAAGATTTCGAATGATTTGTTATTTTTTTGCAGATCACGGGCATTATCCTTATAGCCGTTGGTGCCGGCGTCGGAGCCGTTTACACTGGCTATGAGCTATTCTTGGCCGGCAAGTTCTTCTCGATCCCGACATTCCTCATTGTGATCGGTGCCTTCATCATTCTGATCACGTTCTTCGGCTGCTGGGGTGCCCTCAAGGAGAACTACTGCCTCGTACTCAGCTTCTCGATCATGCTGGCCATCATCTTCATCCTGGAGCTGTCCGCCGGCATCAGTGGCTATGTACTGCGCAATGATGCCAGCTCCTTGATAAAGACATCGCTGACGGAATCGCTGAAGGATTACAATTCCTTCAACCAGAGCCCAACAACTGCCCTGTGGGACGATGTCCAGCACGATTTCGACTGCTGCGGTGTGTCCGACTACAAAGACTGGGCTGTAACCTTCCCGAACGCCTCCCTGCCGATCTCGTGCTGCACGATTCCCGTGGGCGCAGCTGGCACCTTCTCCTGCTTTGGCAACTTTACGAGTGAAGGTTTGCGGCACGACTACGGTTGTCTGGACGGGTTCTCCAATTATATTGCCTCGCATGCGGTCAGCCTGGGAGCAGCTGGCGTTGTCATTGCCGTCCTTCAGGTGAATTGATCAAACATTTAATACATCCCCTCCAGCTAATCCTCATTTCGTTCTTGTTTCTTTTTTCGGATGGCCCTCAGTTCTTCGGTGTGATCTTTGCCTGCTATATTGCACGTGAGATCAAAATCCGGAACGGCATTACGGGCTTCATCTAGAGGGACCGAGCATCAACTCTAAGAGTTGCGGAACAAATGCCTGAGGAGTCGAGCCGATGCCTGGGAATTTATATTTAAGTCAATACTTTGGCATTTTCGATCAGCTACAAATATATGTATATGTTTATTGTATGTGTATACCATATGAATATTGGTTAATAAAATATAGCTCTTACACACATTCGGATGGCTTTAAATGGACTCTCTTTCCTATAATTTCTTTAGCCTATCGGCCTATTTGATATTGAGCGGATTCGAGGAATCTAATCTAATCGAATATGTTATAAAGATATATCTAATCGATTTGAAAATGCAGTCTACAACACCTCTAAATCTTTTAGAGGAGTGCAGGTACATAGGTTTGTACTTATGTATATGTATGCTTTGAATACTATATGCGCACTTTATATAGGCATAAAAGAGACATTATGCGGCTTAATCATTGCAAGTATATATGTAAATATGTTCCAATATCTCTCTATTATATAAACAAGTTTTGGGTCGTCAGCGTGGTCCCGATATTTTACTCATTTGGGCGAAACGGACGAAGCGAGTGAGGGTGGGGTTGGCATTTGCTTATGTTTTTTATGCCAACCCTGCTTAACGAAGCAGTTAATAAGCAGTACTATACGTTTGCATAGTTCCATATCGACCAACACTAAAGAGGTATCTGGGAAGCCGCAACTATTCTGTATTGTCTATTTCAAACCCATCCGTGCCAGCGCACACCTGTGTTTGCCTATGAATAATTTACACCTATTCGGAAGTGCAGTATGATTAAAAAATCGATAAAACATAGAGGTTGACTCATTTAAAAATGAAAATCAGATCGATAATATACTCGATTGGCCTTGGAGCCGTGAACTTGAGAATTAATACTATATACATCGATAATTGAAGAGGGGGCACAAAGCCAGTGGAAACCATCTGGTTAGTAGGGATTTGGAGACCTTCTATTACAGGTTTTTATTCTTTTTATAATATAGCGAAATATGTAGGCGAGTGCTCGAAGCAAAAACAAAAGAACCATTATCTTATCGCTAATGTTTATCTAACTGGAAAACTGTGAACAATTATGGGCCTGATAAGCACTGCTTGGAAAGCTGCCCAACGAGCGTCAGAGCACTCTCATCTAGCGAGAGAGAGAAAGAGAAAGAGAGAGAGACAGAGCAAGGCCACAGACGTTTCACAGAGTGTGGGAGAGCGAGACCGACCCCCAATCGAAATTGGACTCTCGCCGACGACTCCGTCGATTCCGTTTTACCGTTTTGCCCACTTAGGGGCCCCCGCTCAGTTCACGTGCGACTAGCAAAAGTTAAAGTACGTTGCACCGCTCGTGTCGCGGTGACACAAAATCAACAGCCAACACAAAAATACTATATTCCGGGTACAGCCTGTAATTAACATTTGTATTGTAAATTGCAGTTGAGCGAGCGAAAGAGAGTGTGTATACAACAACCGAAGAACCGAACCGACAGACACCTAAGGCTAACAGCTAACAGAATGGCAAATCGCGATTTACAGCTGAATAGTGGCATGCGATGTGCTAAATATATGCTCATCATAGTGAGCTTTATGTTTGCGGTAAGTCCTGCGGATCTTCGCACTTTCCATGAATGAATCGCACCCTCCATGAATCCATGAATCACAAGAGTCGCCATTTTGATTCGATTTCGATAGATTTCGCCTCCTTCCTTCATTATCATTATCATTATCACTCATTGAGTCCGCCTGCTTATCAGCTTTTGGTTTTTCTTTGTGTGGGTGTAATACCTTGTTTTTTTTGTGATTCATTATGTGCCTACGTAAGTCGATAGGAATAAAATGAGAGCAAAGACTAGAGCTCTCGAAATGCCACAAAGAGAGAATTCATAGGTTGAGAAGAAGAGAGAAACGGGTCAAGTACAAAAGCTGAATTCTCCTCTTTTCGGGTTTTCTTGTCTTCTGTTTGTATTTTAAAACAAATATCGCCAAGAAGAGAGCAACAACAAAAACCACTTTAGATAATAATAGCAGACATTTTTGCTTCTGATAAGGCACAGAGTAGAGGTTCCAAAATCAACGAAAACTTTTAAAAATTTTCTTTCCGCTCATAAGTTCTTATACAATTTAAGCGCAGTAAAGCTGATACGACATTTGCTGGAAATTCTTATAGCTTATAGACATTTAATGTAAATTCTACTGACACCTGGTAATGGTAATTAATGGTACGAGAGAGATCTACATAGTCAGAGATAATCCAGAATGCACAAAGGCGTAGCTATGTAAACACAGAGCATGGTGTAAACAAAAACTGGGGCTTAACTGAAGTCATGTGAAGTCCAAATATACATTTATATAAATATATAAATACTTTAAAGGTACAAAGCTCCTTTATCATTTTGTTACCCATTTACGGGGAGAGAAAAAGATCTACACTAAGAATAAGAAATACTCTCTTTTCTCTCTTACCTTGAGCCATTACATTTTCCTTGCTGCCATGCTATTCCCTGCTGGCATATTTCTCGATCTTTTCAACCATTTCTGGTTCATTACATGTTCTATTTCGCATTTATCTGTCGGTATTACTATCTCTGATCTAAATATTTAGTGCTCGTATTTCTTTTGGTAATCATCGACGGCTTTATTTAGGGTCCCGTTTATAAAAGAAATACTCTTAGATCTGCGGGTTTCGTTTTGACTTCTTAATTAATTTTATAGACAGTAATTCTCCAGATCCGATAGGCTCTAGAGTCACGCTACAGCCGTTAAGTTGATGGTTAATGTTGGTTACAGTTGATGGTTAATATATTTAATATTTACCTCTATCTTAAATTTTTTGTCCTGGCATCTTTGAAAAAATACAATTGTTTCCCATTTTTCTTTTCGGCAGTGGAAATCCCTTTGCTGCTGAGTACTGTAGTGCTTGTTTCTTTCGATTGGTTGAGGTCAGCTTGTGACCCGCAGAGACCTTCACATTGTTGAGTATTTTTCGGAGCATACGTGTCCGATTGTTGTTTTTTGTGAGCATAGGAAAGGGGATCTTCTCGACGATGGTCATCTGCTTGCCGTTGAGCTCCAGGGGATGGGGATGCTGGACATCGGCATTTTTGTTGATGCTGTAGTTGACCTCAAAGGCTCGTTCGAACTGGCCCGTGGGTGCCGAGGGATTCTTGGCCAGATCCACCACCACACGTATACAATCCTTCACGGCATGGGGACAAATCCTGGCAGTAACCGCCGTCGAGGGTGTCAGATCCGGCGTTGCGTTGATCTCAATTAAGATGGGATTGTAGTGCTCGTCCAGCATGAAGTCACAGCCATACAGCTCGAAGGCGTTCTTCACCAGTTCGGTCTTATCCAGGCTTGCCATCACCACGGCCACCAGATTCTGCTTGAAGCCATTGTAGATCTTCGACCAGGTTTCGTCCGGGGCACCCACATGACGTAGGTGGGTCTTGAACTGATCCAGCGACCACATGTTGTGCTTCGGCAGATGGGGATCGCGATTCAGCTTGTTCTTGTAGCGCTTCTGCACAGAATTGTTGGTCAGATGAATCGATTCCCGCAGATCGTCCATCGTGAACTCTTGGGAGCTGAAACGCAGATAGCAATCGCGATATACCCAGACGGTTACCTTGGATTCCCCGACTGTCAGCAGCATGTACTGTCGTATGTCGAACTTTGTGCGATACACCAAGAATGGGCGTTCTATAAAGGCAAGAAAAGGTACCATGGAACCATAAATATCACCTATTGAATGACACTCACCTATGTACTTTTGGACTATGTACTTTTTGTTCTGATTGTTTGATGTCCATTGGAGGATATCATTCAGGCTGTTGCGTATAACGATGCCAATTCCTCGCGACTGATAGCCAGGCTTGAGGATCCACAGGTTGCGGCAGCCATCCCAGCGATAATCGGGACATAGGGCCTCGATCTGCTCGAGAAATTGAGTCGCCAGACGAGCGTACTCCGTCATGATATTCTGGGTCACCCGGAACTTGGCCTTCGACTTTAGGACCTCAGCCGACTGCAGCATAAACGTTTGGGTCTCCACGAATTCGGCTGCGGTGGGTGGCTTGAACCGAGCATCGTCGAGGGAGTTGTGCTGCGCCTGTTCGACCATTCGCTTAACCTTGGTCAGGGCAAAGTCCAGGTTGCTGCTCGCGATAGTGCCATTGTCAATGTCTATCAGCTCGTCGGGCTTATGCTCCAGGATGTAGCGAAGCAGGGAGCGTGCCTGTGTCTGCTGGTAGTCCTCTATGAAGGCTTTGCGTTCCTCCTCGTTTTTGCCGCCCAGGCGGTAGAAGCGCGGATAGCTCATGCCGCAGACGCCGTCCTCGCGAAACCAACGCTCCTGCTCGGCGCACCCGACCAGACCCACCTTGGTGGAGAAGTCCAGGGACTGGCTGCGCCTCACCCGGTTGCGGAATGGCCTCGCGTCGGCGAACAGATCGCGCTGAGCCTTACTCTGCCAAATGAAGAAGGCTGGAAATTGGTTGATCATCTTTGAAATGACCACCGTCTCGTAGTCGTTGCCTCTTCGCGCATTCTCCAGCAGGATATCCTCGGACATGGACTGCAGCGCGGCGTACCGCGAAGCCGGCAGCTTCTCCAGCCAGCCCCGACTCACGAGGGCCTGTCGCACTGTATTATAGTTGCCGTACACCGTAAAGATCTTCCGGTTGCGATAGGCATTGATGACCCGCGTCCGGTAAACGTGCCTCAGCTGACGCTTCTGTGCATCGGGTGCCAGAGATATTGTTGTGGTAAGGCCAGAGGTCAATTTGGACTGTGCTCGCGCCAGTAACTTATTGATGCTATTCTGGTTGCTTATCATACTCTTGTGCCGGGTGATGGCTCCTGATCCTATTCCTCCAGCGGCAACGGTGGCCCCGGAGGTGATGTTGTTCATGCTGACGTTAATATTGCTGCTACTCGGCGGATTTGGCACCGAACACTGACTGCATAGCTGCCCCAGCTCAGCGTCCAAGTTGTGGATGATCGATTGGATCTTCGAGACGGGATTGTAGTACCAGTTGCGACGTTTCGTGGCTGACATGCTGATGGTGCTTCTGCGTTGAGTGGGAGACTGGTCTTTGGGAGTCATCTCGGGCAGTGTGGTGATGGCAACGATGGCACGAGGATCGTGGAGCGTGGCTGCTTTGATGCTAGATGGTGTCTAGGATAGTCCTTATCCTGTGTGTCCGTTGTTTGTTCGTTGCCAAAGCAGCTGGTCCGCCGGCTGCAAATTAACAAGGAATTTTGAAGCTGAGCCTAACAATTTTTAACAAACAATTTCACAAACGAAAAATCGTTGACGTAAAAAATATTGGGAGAGCGGACATTTGTTGGTGGTGTTGACATGTGACTGCAGAGGAGAGAAGTCGCGTAGAAGCATTGCCAAACGCATCTATAAGCAAATATATAAACAACAAACAAATTTTTGCAAATTTGTAATTCGGAATCACTTTACAACTCACTACACAACAACTTTTCGCGTTTTCCCGATTTTCACGGACCAAAATTCGGAGCTGAACTGGAATCGCACGCTTGGACTGAGTGTAAAAATGAAAGTGGGAGAGCGGTGAAGATACATACACATGTACATATGTGCACATCTGCTTATGTGTAGGCGGAGTAAGCGAGCACTTATCTGCATACACCAAGTGCGTGTTTCCGCGCTTAAGAATGAAAAATGTCATTTGATGTCAATTTGAGCGGGGGTGAAGCAAGGGGTAGCAAAAACAACAAAAAGGCTGATCGACGAAGAAAAAGTACAGAAAGAAGTGCAAATGAATTGCAACAGGTCAAGTGAGCATCGTAAAGCTGAAAACTCAGTTCGTTTTGAAATATTACAACGCAAAATTATAAGATAACTTGTAGAACATGCAAATATAAAGGGGAACGAAAAAACGACGTACAAAAGTGCAGGTTTACTTTGTTGTCGAACAGCGATTTACACAGTTGACGCTTAAAAGTATGAGGAAGTGGAAATAGTGGAATATGTGAAATTCTATAATTCCAAACAGCTGGCCTCAATGTTATGACATCCGAAATGGTTTGCTTTACTACTATTACATGCCGTCACCTTCCGTACCACACCCCGAACCACATTTCCAGCACTCGCAAAGTTATAAAATTAGATTTAACATGCAATGCATGACGACGCTTTCCCCTCCAGCTGACGGCCATCCTGCTGATTATGGTGGGAACTACGATCCAAACGATCTTCGGCGACTTTAGCATTTTCATCGATGGACACTTTGCATCGCCGCCGGCTCTGCTGATTGCCATAGGATTCATACTGATTGCCGTGGCCACTTTGGGGGCCTACGGAGCTGTTAAGGAGAGTGTGATGGTCATCAACCTGGTGAGTAGGCCGGATTCCACTCACCCACCAAATGATTCATGCTATTAATCCTGTGCTTGTTTTCAGTACGGTGTCTGCCTGTTCCTGGTGTTCATCCTAGAGGTGTCAGCGGCCATTGCTGCCTTCGTGATGCAGTCCCAGGTGAGGGATATGCTGATGCGGACCATGTACCAGTCGATGGCTGACTACGAAACCGATCCCTATGTCGAATCTGGCGTGGACTTTATGCAATCCGGGGTGAGTCCAAGCTCTGGTGAAGATCGATATCAATCACTAATCGCTGAGATCATCCCCAACAGCTGGAATGCTGCGGTGTGAACAAACCCGAGGACTGGAAGGATTACTACAGCCCCAACAAGAACGAGACCCTGGACACTGATGATGTGGTGGTTCCCAATTCCTGCTGCGGCGGTCTGGCCCAGGACATCAACGATGCCAGGCAAGTGAATTGCCTGGACACCTTCGACTACGGCTGCTTCCGCAAGATGAACTTTATCATTTCGCAGAGCGCCATGCTCATTGCCACCGGTGCGACTACAGTGGCCTTTGTCCAACTGCTAGGCGTGCTCTGCGCCTTCATGCTGGCCAAGACGCTGCGACGCAACAAGTCGATCCGCGAGGCTCGGCGCTGGCAGCTCCAGCAGAGTCTGGGCGTCCTCATCTCCGGCGGAAAGATGGGTCCCCCCCAGAACTCGGCGGTCGCCGGCTACCAGCAGTTGGGCAACGGCGAACAGGGCACCCACGAGCCCTACACCTACACACCCCAGAGTCCCAGCGTAAACTAGGAGCCCTCAACGATCGAACCAGTACTATATCTACTAATCTAATCTATTCAATTAATAATCCACGCACCACGTTGTCAATGTAAATCTTTTTCATTTGTTAACCAAAAACCAAAGCCAAACGTAACATCACGTTTAAATAAAGCGCCTGTGCTCTAGGACTGCTTGCGCATATCTTTGACAAAGTTATTAAGGAGACGCAGCTGCTCCTCGATGCTGGCCGTGGCCGTGCCCCCAATCACATCGTACTGCTGCACATTGTTGGCGTAATCGGCTACGCTGGCAATGTCCGATCCGAAGGCGGGACAGATCTGCTGCAGTTCACCCAGCGGCACCTCGGTAATGCCCACACCGCGCTGCTCTGCTAGCGAGACTACGCGACCAATGAAATGATGGGCCTGTCGGAAGGGAATGCCCTTCTTCACCAAATAGTACGCCTGCAATAAAGAGGTCTATAAGCATTAAAACACCATTGCAGACAATTCTACTCACCCAATCCGTTGCCAGCATATCCGGACTGAGGGCCGCCTCCATCGCATCCCGCTGCACTTGCATCGTCTGTATAACACCCTGAGCTACATCGATCACCTGTTTTAACTTATCGAACGACTGGAAGCAGTATTCCTTATCGAACTGCAGGTCCTTATTGTAGGTGGACGGTGTGCCCTTGATGGTCATCATAATGCCAGTCAGATTGGAGCTAATCACTCCGGAGATGCCGCGGATCAGCTCCAAGCTATCCGGATTCCGCTTCTGTGGCATCAGGCTGCTGCCGCTGGAGAGGCTATCGTGGAGGCGAATGAAATCGAACTCCTTTGTGCTGTAGATGATCAGATCTTCTGCAAAACGCGACAGGTGCAGGCTGACCAGGGAACAGCAATAGATGAAGTCCACTTAAAAGATTTAAAGTGAAAGGAACTTTAAAACTGAGGGACAGGGGGGAACAGGTGCTTAAATGGACTAGTAGAAAGCACCATATTTTCATGATTATAATACTGTTGCATGTTCTCTATTCCAATACCGGGTACAACAACTCCTTATCATTATTCCCTGTCTAAATAATCGACCGATTCTTAGACGTCTGTCTGCTGATAAGAAACCGATCCATTTGGAACGATTCAAATTCACTATTGTATCGACGACTTTGAAATGACTTATTCAAACATTTACAAACGTACAATCTGGACTCACCCACAAAATCACGATCTCCGACAGCATGCATACTGTTTGCGGTGACGCCAGAGAAGCCCAAGCGTTCGGCCAGCCACAGACGATCGATACCAAGAGGATTGCCGGCCAGGGCTCCACTGCCCAGGGGCAGGACATTCGCCCGATCACGCAGCTCCACCAGACGGAGGCAGTCCTCACGCAAGGCAAAGGCATGCGAAAGTAGCCAGTGGGAGAATTGAACCGGCTGGGCCCGCTGCATATGCGTATAGCCGGGCATTAGGACCCCGAGATGAACTTCGGCCTGCTGAACGGCAGACTCTATAACGCGACTCAGGCGACCGAGGGTCTCTCGAATGCCCCTGCGCAGCCAGAGCTTCATGTCGGTGACCACCTGGTCGTTGCGGCTCCGGCCGGTATGCAGTCGCTGACCCAGCTCCCCGGTAATCTCTACCAGCAGCCGCTCGTTGACAGTGTGCACATCCTCGTCGGTGGGCAGGAACTTGATGGTGCGCTCGATCCAATCGTACCGAATCAGCTCCAAGCTTTTCACCAGCTTGTCCGCCTCAGCGGTGTTTAAGTACCCTGCACGCTGAAGAGCCTCTGCATAGGCTTTGCTGGCATCTAAATCGTCCGCATAGAGACGGGAGTCGTAAGGCAGACTGATATTCAGAGCCTGTAAAGCCTCACTGGGCTTCTCGCTGAAGCGTCCGCCCCACAATTGGTATGAGTTCTTGGATGTTGCCATGGTTCCTGATCCGCCTGGCGTCAATGATGGAATACTACTGAACCCAGTCCAGCAATAGAACAGCTCACAAATACAATATTTTTCAGCCGCTTATCTTTAAAATTAGTACATGTAGTTTTATGTGTTGTTTTTTAAATTGTAAATGATTAGAAAAAGTCAAAGCACTGCATTTCTCTCACAGTCTACAGTGGTTTCAGTCAGTATTTTCTATAAACAATTGAGTTGTATTATAACGTATTAGGTTTATACATATAATGTAAATTGATTAGGCATGACTTTGGGGACGATCTACAACCACTGTGCCTCTGCTCTCTTTCCATTTGACTTTTTGGCTCCCTGCTATTGTTTTTTTATATTTATAATTGACTTGGGCTATAGGCAAACAAACCAACGGCGAGATATAGACTCTTATCAGAGTTTAGATTAAAATCACCGGAAAGTGTTTGTAGTCTCTGACGTGTGTGTTGGCGCAT
This sequence comes from Drosophila miranda, assembly GCF_003369915.1. Classification (NCBI taxonomy): domain Eukaryota; kingdom Metazoa; phylum Arthropoda; class Insecta; order Diptera; family Drosophilidae; genus Drosophila; species Drosophila miranda. The sequence goes on along the minus strand of NC_046677.1, from coordinate 8,644,777 downwards.
GATCCCGAAGACAGTTGGCTTCGGGCTATGACGAGAGATCCTCCAGAAATAGCTTGTTTAGTTCACAGCAAAGACGATGCAGCGGCAGACCCATCACGCAGTAAAAGTCGCCATCGATGCGGTGTATTAGTGCACCACCAGGTCCCTGAACGCCATAAGCACCAGCTTTGTCACTATATCAATGGAGATTGTAGTTATTTCACGACTTTATATAGTATATTTGTGGCTTACAGTGGATCCCCAGAATCCACATAGTTCTGGATCTGCTCTGGCAACAACTGACCGAAATGTACGTCTGCCGTGTCCGTAAATTTGCGCACTCCTTGGGCATGTTTGAGCACAACGCCGCTGAACACTCGATTGCAAGTTCCAGACAGGCTGCAAAGAAAGCACACATCAATTTGAGAATTAAGAAACGTCTTTACCGGCAGGGTACCTACTTGGTTAGCATGCGCACGGCATCCTCGGGATCCTTTGGCTTTCCGTATATCTCTTTTCCCAGCGTCACCATTGTGTCGGCTGCTATAACAATGAGATTTTTATTGTCGCCCTCGGCACTCAGACGCGTGAAGACCTCCTCCGCTTTGCCTAGGGCTGTAGCTTCTATATAGTCGGAGAATTCGTTGTAGTCGGCCAGATTCAGGTTCTCCTCAAATGTGGATGGACAGAGCTCTGCATTGAGACCCTAGAACAGTACTTTGATGGCTAAAATTTGCATTTAAATGGCTTTTCTGACTATACTCACCAGCATTTTAACCAATTCTTGGCGACGTGGCGAGCCACTTGCCAGGACAACACGATAGTTGCTTAATAAATGCTTAATTGGCGCCAACATGATAAATTAAATTAAATAAATAAGTCAAAGCACACTTTAGAACGGAAATCAGCTGTTGCACCAGTTTCAACATAATACGAACGATAGCTCGCTCACATACGTTTTATTTGTTTGAACTTTTTCAGGCGAAATTCAATAAAAGCAAGTATTTAAAATAAAACAGTCAAGTAGAAAATTGATTTATTAATCGCATTAGATTATGTGGGCAGTACTGAGAGATCTATCTAGCTAGTAAAATTCGATGGAAATCAAAATCGAACCAAATCAAATCACACTTTAAAACGGGAATCAGCTGTTGCACTAGTTTCCACATTGAGAAATCTGGTATTTGTAGTATTTTTTGCAGATACACACTAAGCTGCAGCAAACAGGGCACACTGGCCGCAGCAGCTGGCTCACCCGCCAACCGCCACCCACAAGAAAAATTAAAATAACCCAAAAACAAGACTTTGTTGTGCAATTGCTGCTGAAACAATTAAACAAAGCATGCAAGTTTGTCGTTGCTCGGCGGGCATCGCTTGTCGGTTTTAATGTTGGGAGTGCGGCCAGCATTTGTCAGAACCACAGGCGTGAGAAACGGTCGATCGGAAGTAACGGCCCGGACGTGCGGCTAAGTGAATAAAATTACGAGTAATATATATTAAAGGAATCAAAAGTGCAGAGAAACAGCGGCAGAATGCACCCAGAGCTGTTGCATAAATTTCGTTAGTGATTCTAACTATTTGTTGGTGCTTGTTCATTCGTGTGGGTGTCGATGTCGGTGTATGTGCCTGTATATTAGTTTAGTGTTATTTATATTCCTAATTACAAACGTCGCCGTTCTCGCGCTGTGTTGTCGCATTAAAAACTTTAGTCTGTTGTTGGCAGGCGCCGCTCTTAGTCGCTTACATCAAAAAAACGGGCAAGAGGCAGAGAGAAAGGCGAGAAACGTGCCGCTGCTTACGTGCCACAAGACACAGCACACCTTGAAGTGTTGTCTGTCGGAAACGCGCTTCGCTTCCTATATATTTTCCCCTCAAAACGGAACGAAACTTCTTTCCGAGTAGTGTCAAGGTAACCAGAACAGTTCATCCTCTACATATACATACACATGCATGCATATAGTACATGAACAGTAAAAATAGTACCATAATATATACACATGGGGTCATTATAATAGGTACACTACTAGCATAGAGAACTGCATGAAAGCAATAGCGAGTGGACAGTTCTTAAATAGCATTATACATTCTTGCAACAACTGTTTCTGGGCAACGAAAATTCTTTCCCCAGAAAATCCTCTCGAATAGAGAGTGTAAAAATGGTAGTATACACACCTGGCGGCAACATAATAAGTACCTTCCCATAGGGGATTAAACGTACTGAATGGTCACTGAAACGAACCTTTGCCTTCTCGGAAATGCGGAGTGTTCCGAGGGATTTTAGGGAGGATATCGACATTTTCCCATGAACCAAGCAAATCGCTCATAAATAGGTGTTTATTTTCATTCTACAATCACTTTTCAGCAAACCGCAGACGGAGCTAGTGGTGTGTACCTATTATTTTGATCACAAGTGTAGAGACCTTTTTCATACATACATTTTATGTTTATACGGCTGTCTGGGAAGTGGGGCGGCAGCTGATAAAGCTGTATTTATTGTTTGTTTTTGTCATTAATTGCACTTTGAACGGTTCATAAAAATAAAATTCGGAAATTCGCGAATGTGTGTGGGGTTTATTCTTCGATTTAAAGTCGCTTACTAATAGGGATCCCATTTCATTAGTATTTTCAGACGAATCGTGTAGTTCCGCCAGTTTTAAAATTTTCTGCCCTACCACAGTTATACATCCACTATTTGAGGATAATTATAAGTATGGCGGTCTGTGTGCTTTATATATATACATATGTATATGTATATCTGGTTCCGATACTCAATACTGAAGGTCCTTGCAAAGAGAAAAAATAAAAGTGAACAAATGCAAATGAAAACAAAAACAAACAAACGAAAACCAAAAACGCGCTTTGCTTGCTACAAAACTGTTATCACAGTACTCACAAAACTGTATGAGTTCATGCTACAATGCTAATGGATTTCTTTTCTCTCTCTCTCTCACCCTCAGGCTTAACAAACGAAATACACACATCACGTGTCTGACGCTCGGCCCCCAGTTTTGTAGCCAACGATCACGCGCGAGCAACTCTCTCCGAAACAAGCAGTCTCTGGCGCTCTTTCTCTCTGAAGCAAGCAGTGCGCTCTTTCTCTCCGAAGCAAGCATGTTCTCACTGCAGCAAATAATCAAAGCAGCGACCGCCAATAGCGGCAACTGCGGCGTGGGTGGTGGCAGCGATCTCTACAGGCTGCTCAGGCATCTCAGTAGCCTGACGTCAGCAGCAGCAACTACATCAACCACAACCACAACTACAAATACAGCAATACCAAAGAAATCTAGTCAAGCGACAGCGGTGTCGAGCGACGAAAACTTCAGCCACAACGCCATTCGCTCGTCCCATTCGAACCCCAACGGTTGTTGTTACGGAGAGTCAGATTCGGAGTCGGCGCACAGCGTGAACGGAAACTTGTCAACGCAATTCGCCCGAAAGCTGCTGCAGCAACGCAGACAGGACATCCAGCGCCTCATACACACCCAGCCACCCAGTGGACACGGAACCAAATCCTCCCAGCAACAGAATCAGCAACAGACGACCACAAAGTTCGCCATGTCCTCGCTAGCAGCGGAGCCCCTGCCCCAGGCCCACAAACCGGATGAAATCACAGCAGCCGCCAGCCCCAGTAGTGATGTGGCAGCGTCCGGCACCACTCCCAGCAATGGCCTGGGCGCCTCGTGCCAGGAGGCTGCCTCCAGCACGGGCAAGAAGCCCTGCTTCAGCACTGGTCTCGCCGAGATTCTGCAGTTCATGGAGCTCATCGGAAATCTAAAGGTATATATGCTAAAACGAAACCCGTTTCATGTTCTCTTCTGTGCTGTGCTGTGCTGTACTGTGTACTGTCGCGTCATATGTTCGCATCGATTTTTCCCGCCGCCACCGTGCGCTCGGGGAGCGCTTGCACCCGGTGCTGCTTTGATTTCCGATTTCCGTTTCAGTCAGCAATTTGTACGCTATACTCGATCGAAGCCCCCCGACTTCGCGTGACAATCAGATTAGTGTTGTTTTTTAAATGACGGACTCGTCTCTTCGCTTAAAGTCTTGAATGGTGGCCGTGGAACACGTGCCTTATATGAAGACGATTATACTCGTATTTTGCGTTTTCATTTGGTCCAGAGTATGTGTGGCAACAACCTTGAGGGGTATATAATGAGGCTTTGGTTAACACAATTGTGCCTCGAGGTTATAGTAGAGAGCTTTGGAGATACAATCTGAGTATATAGTGTCGTATAACAAATCCTATTGGATTGGCAGTGTTTGATTAACACATTGTATTCTATTTGATTAAGATAGGAAACATTAGATTGAGTCATATGAGGGGATAAAGATTGCTGAGGATTAGGATCGTATAGATATAGCCATATTCTATCAATTCTATCAAAATATTTACTGAAAATCCCCCAATTTATTTTGCGAACAGATAGCCAACAAGAAAGTAAACAAAAACGAAAGAAAATCAAATGCGAAAGTATATTTATTTATTTTTTGTATAATTCATTCTATTCTTTCGACGCTCTTTTCATTCTTTTGTTGCTTCTTTTTGTGAAAATATTGTATAATCTTTGAGACAACCTCGCTCTTGTGTCCCTCTCCACTTGAATTTGTCTAGTCGGTTGCCAAAAAAAAAAAACATACATATTTATACAATAAATCGTGTGTATTATACTTGAACAATGCTCTCTGTACGAGTATACTTAAGACACATTGTCGTTTCTGCTTAAAATTAGCTTAGTAATTCTGTAAGTCTACCGATAAACTATAAACAAAGACCTAGCCAGAGACAAAGAACAGCTGTTTTAAATCAACAAAAGCCCAAGCAAACAGCGCAAAAGTCAAGAGAGCTGCACACGTTCCACAGACCCTCTATCACGAACTCTGCTAGAGATAGCTTAACGTTTATCTAATCAGAGCTCATTCGAAACTTTCAACGAAATGAAGAAGAGAACACGGGACTCATTTCCTTATCGAAAAAAAGGCCACCAAAAACCAAAGCGATTGCAGTTTGATCAGACTGCCCCGCCGTCCACCGATGGAAATGCCACTCAATCGAATTGATTTCTGAACCCGAGAAGCTTCGAAAAAAAAACCAAATCAACAAAAAACTTTGGCGCTCACGTGAGCCTCCATTAAATTCGTATTTACTCGGTTTTAGCTGAAATATCTAGAAATAATCTTAAATTTCAGTGAGAATAATTCTCAATCGTCAGCATTGACGTATGTAGGACAACAGAATTCGACAAAGCCACAACGAAATATTCCCATTGGTAATTTTCTAAATTTTTCTTTATAGGTAAATGTAGCGTAGTATATAGAGCGCGACATAGAAGCTATACAAAAAAAAAAGAAAGGCAAATCAACGCGTGACTTTGATCTTGGCCTTCAAAATATAGACGCTATCTGGGAGAATTTTTGTGGTGTGCACCTCTACATAGAGGGTTGAAGGAGAGAGAAAGAGAGAGGGATCGTCGCTATTCTGTTTTCATAACAAAATTGAAATGAATAATGAATGCTATCTGTGAACGCAGTCTGAAATGAAGCCATTAGCTGAAATGAGAACTTTGGTCAGTTTAGGAAATATGAGAGAAACTGAAAGACTATTTTTTGGAGAACGATTGGAGCTAAAGGAAATGTAGTAGGTATTAGACCAGTACACAGAAATCCCCTGCAAAATTACAGAAAATTATGGATCACAGTCAAACTGTCACCAACCTATTGACACTCACAAAGAAATGCTTCACATTCTACTATCATTTGACATTTGATTTCTATCTCGTTCATATCGAAGACTACTTTCATTAATTGATACTCGAGAGATAAAGTAAATATTAATTCGATGTTCGATCCAACAACACAATTAATCAACTGAACCCAATATACGCCCTCAAATCGTTGTTATTAGTATCTATCATTGAGATATGATATGGAACTGCTATATCCATTTACTTTGTGCATCATTATGCATGTTGTTTCAACCTCAGAGCTCGTTCTGACTAGCGTTGGCCGATTTGGTTGATAAGCCAAACAATTGCACTTCATTACGTGACTACAACTCGGAGGTGGTCAGAGATAATCAACGTAGCCCGATAAGTCACAGACTATTGACAATATAGTCTGGTCATATAAGACATTAGGTTAAACAGGAAACTCAATGGCAAGAGGCAGGCATCAGCTTCAGCAATGGGCATGCAACAACGTCTCTGGGACCTTGTTTGCCCTACCGCCTGCCGCATACCGCAGCGACGGTTGCTATAAATAAAACTTTTATTGATCAAATAGCAACAGTCTAGAAAGCGTGTAAGCGCCCTCGATGGCAGGTTTAAGTTGAAGGCCTGAAGGCGGTGGCGGTGACGGCGGCAGTGGCAGGGGCCTCAGCGTCAGCAAGGCATCAACCTTGTTGTGTGCAACGATGTCACCAACGTCGCTCGGCATCGAATGTTTTTAATTAGGCGGAGTGCTCACTGGTGTGGCGGCAGGGAATCAATGGAAAGATGCCACAGTTCCAGCGACATTTCATATATTACATTTCCAATAACCCTGCCTGCCTCTCTATCCAACAGCACACCAAACGCACTGGATGGGTGCTGCGTGATGTCAACGACTGTGAATCGATATCGGGTCACATGTATCGGATGAGCATGCTCACATTTCTGCTGGATGGCAGCGAGGGACTCAACCAGATACGGTGCATGGAACTGGCTCTGGTGCACGACCTGGCGGAGAGTCTAGTGGGGGATATAACCCCATTCTGTGGTGTGTCCAAGGAGGAAAAGCGGGCCATGGAGTTCAAGGCTATGGAGGATATATGCAAACTGATCGAACCCCGCGGCAAGCGCATAATGGAGCTCTTCGAGGTGAGACATCTATCAGACAATTCTTTAATTTCGAAGTATACCAATTTTCTTATCTATCTTTAGGAGTACGAACATGCAGAGAGCGCTGAGAGCAGGTTCGTCAAGGATCTGGATCGCCTGGACATGGTGATGCAGGCGTTCGAGTACGAGAAACGCGACAATTGTCTGCTGAAGCATCAGGAGTTCTTCGACTCGACGGAGGGAAAGTTCAATCATCCGTTTGTTAAGAAGCTGGTGAACGAGATCTACGAGCAGAGGAATGTACTGGCCAAGGCAAAGGGCGCCACACCGCCGCCGGCCATTGAAGTGCCCAAAATGGAGTTGCCGCCTCCCAAACTGGCCAACGGGCACGACAGCTCAAGTTGAGCATAGCATTACTTCTAAACAAAACAGTCTTAGGCTAGCGCATTAACACATCCTCACATAAAACACAACACGCTCTTAGTTTGTAAGTAAAAAAAAACCCCCAAAACTAACAAACTATTTAGCCTACCTCGACCTCGACACGCTCTAACAATTATCACACGTAATTTATTGCCACAAAGCCCCCCAAAAAAATAGCAGAAAGGAAGGATGGAAAGGGACTAACTAGACGACCATCGTTCATTTTAGACAGACACTTGTTAACCTTTAATGAATTCTCCTATAGTTAAATTTTCTTTATGTTAAGCGTAAAGTTTGCAATTCGAGTCTTAGCTAAATATTCAATTGATCTTTGATTAAGGAACCAAACCAATTGTACATAACTAAAGCGAACTGTAGTTAATTTTAAATGTGTGATGACGAGATGATAAACCTATATAGAGGACCTAGAACAATTTTATTTAGCCCGCAAATCAAACATTAATCAATACGCTTACGATTATGGGTATGCACCCAAAAAGAGCAGCATCAAAAGAGTTGATTTTATGCCAAAGTCCCATTTGCAACACATTCGTGACAGCAGATTTCTGCATTGAACAATACAATATTCATTTGACAAATTTTATTACATCTACTATATTTGTATTCTATAGTATAGGAATTTTCTATCTATATTCATCTAAAACGCAAAAATTTAAAGCCCTTTGAATCTTTTTTCCACTTCGAATCGGAATTCATTTGGTATCATTCGTGTTGAATGGTTCGTTCACTTATGGGAAATTTTTGCAACGAATCAATGTCTTTCGCATCATTCTACGAATGTGCCGCAGGGGAACTGCGGGGTATTAATTTAATTCTTTAATTGTCCAATGTCTCACACCTGCATTACTTTATCCCGGAATCGGTCTATGTACTAGTTCTATGTAACCGAAATTATATTTAATAATTAATATGAACTTGTGAATTAGGATATATATAAATGATGCAGCCACGCCCCAAAAGTGGCTAAAAGACAAAACGCCAAGTGTTTGACTGTTCAAAAACTGGAAACTTTATTCACAAAACACAAAAGTATCAGCCAAACCGAATGAAAACTACAGAACCGATGAGCCATATTAGCCAAGTATTCTGAAAGTTGTAAAACAGTATATAAGAAAAGATGTTCTAGAATTTTTACACTGACTACAGACCTTCGATGACAATGAATTGACTCTCGTGCGCGGAAGTTTGGTGCGAATGCTGTCCGTGCTTCTTGGCTTTATCTGTGATCACAGGAAGAGATGACTGCGTAAGATATAGATCGTTGTATGTGGACCGGACCGACTTACGATGCACTGTGATACTCCGCTCCGTTTCGCCCAGCGCATTCTTCGCTATGCATTTGTACTCGCCAAAGTCTCGCTTGGTCACCGGTCTCAGAGTGATGCGCATCACAATCCGATAGGCGTGATCCACTGCAACGGACTCGTAGGAGCCACCCTGCAGCAGCTCCGTGTCCTTCAGCCAGAAGTTCACTGACGCCGGCTGCGACTCTGTGATGCATTCCAGGGTCACTTTCTGGCCCAGACCCACATAAATGGTATCATATCGTGTCCAGATTGTGGGCGCAACTGTCAGGAAAATAAAGGAAATGATACTTTTATGATATATTCTAGATAAATCTCTCTACTTACAGTTCACCACCAGCATGACGCGCTTGCTCACCGTTGGAGGAACGCCATTGGAAGCGATGCACAGATAGGCACCCATGTGAGTCCTCTGCACTTGCCACAGCGTGAGATTTTGTCCTTCGACGCTGTAGACTTCTCGATCGCCCTCGTCTGTTAGCCAGAGTGGGGTGGACTCCTCGCGGCGCCAGGTGATGGTAGGCGTGGGGACGCCTGTTGCATAGCAAGTGAGTGTCACGTTCTGTCCCGTGGCACGCACCACATCCTGGCTGGTCTGAAAGTCAACGATATCGGGTGGCACCACCACATCCAGGTAACCCATTTGACTCTTCATGGGATCTGTGTTGATTTGGCACATGTACCTGCAGCGAACATGGTATATTTCAGCTCTTGGCCTGTCCCTTATTGAATAGTACAAACCATCCGCGATCTGATTCCTGGACATCGCGTATCTTCAGCTGCCAGATGCGATGCTCCGTGTGGGAGATGGCAATGCGATGATTCTTGGTGATGACATGGTTTTGTATGCTGAGAATGGTCTGCGTGTCCACCCGCAGCCAGGCCACCTTGAAGCTAACCAGCTCGTGGACCACACAAGTGAGCAGTGCGTCGCGTCCCACGGGACTGGTTACATTGTTGATGGGGCCACTGAACTTGGGATCCGCTAGAAAGGCAGGTTGGTTGACATTTATGGCTCTGCTTATTAGAGTACTAAATGGGGCAGATATACTCGTAACGTAACTGTGAGATATGCCAGGGGTAGCAGTCCACCATGGGCTAATAGGGGGGTGGTTTATGAGGCTTGCAAATGCTAGATGTTGGCCTTTCCGCTGTACCCATTTAAAGGAACTCGGGCGAGAAAATATAATTGAATTTACAATAATTTGTTTTTTCGGAAATGTTCGGCCGCCTCTCATCGTTGGCCATTTCTAATCCACATTTAAAAATATAATTATTTAATTTCTTTTCCCCGCTCATTTCTGCCTCTGTCTGCAGAATGTCAACGGCCTAAGGCGAAAGTTGTCAACGCTTGCCAGATGCCCCGCCAAAGTGGTCATAGAAATTTCCTAAAATTATCCAGCGGCCATAAATTTGACCAAGCTAACATTAAGCGAAGGCAAACAGCAAATAATCCAACAATTAGTTAAATTAACTGTTTATTAGGGATGACCGCCCCGCCAGTCTTTTGGTTCTTAAGATGTAAAATTATGTGCAGGAAGGTTTCAGTTTCATGCATTAGAAGAATTCAAAGAAACGTTAAGAGTTTTCAGTAATTAATCTTACAAAAGTTCAAAAACCTGCAAGGCTCAAACTGATAATTTCTTAGATGGGAGGGGGGTAAATGGAATTCAACTCATCGCAATCATTTCCAGTCAAGCTCCGCTCCCCGACCACAAGCCTAAGACTTCGACATTTGCCCGTCAGCCTCTAACCGCTGGGAGACCCAACCGCACACACAGAAGTCCAGACCTCAGACCTCAGACCTGACACCCCCTAACAAAGGCGGCAAAAAAATAGAAATCACATCACATGCCTAACAAGTAGCATGATTTTGTGGCCACGCTGCGGTCAGGAGGAGTGGAGCATGGAGTGTGGAGTCGAGTCCTTCTTTTCCTCACACACAGCAAATACCTAAATTACAATTATGACCAAATAATAACCCGAAAAAATGCAAAAGTCTAATAGAGCAGAGGGAGCTGCTAGTACCTAGAAAATTGTAAAAAGCTGGCTACTGGCTCTGGCTATGGCTCCACCCTTACATTTGCCCCGTCGCGACCACTGCCATCACCATCACCTCTTACACTGATTGCGGTGCGGGTGTGGGCGTTTTTCAGCACAAACTAGCATCCAATTGGGGGGAAGGAAGCCTACGACGATGCCATGCTATATAGCCTATAATTTGCGATTATGTTTGGGTTCGGTATGCCGGGCACACACCACTCCACCACTACCTATGGGTGTTGGGTATGGTTCGGTTCGGGATAGGGTAGGGGTTACCTTTCGCCATTGTTTGGCTGCCTATGGTTGCTGCTGTTATTGCAATTTGGTTATTGCATGTTTGCATATTGAAACATTCCAAAGAAAGGGACAAGCGAGACTTTTAACCATAATACACCTCTGTGTGCCCGAGTATGTGGATATTTTTCATACGTATGTCTGGCAGGTAATGCAAATTCGCATTTAACTTTGTGGCCGCTAAATGGTTTTCCTGTTTCTAACTTTGTGGCAGGAAATTCCCTGTAGTCGCATAGAATACGATACTCTATATGGTCGTAGGGGTTCTATTGTTGTCTCTTGACTCTATATATCTTTCTTCTCTTTCTAAAAGCTGCTCCGATTCCGTTCGCTTTTCTATTGTTTTTAAGATTCAGCTAGCATTCTCTTTGGTAATTCTCCTTTGAGTCATACTTGGCTTTCGCTTCGATCTTTAATGTCTAAGAGTCACAGCTGGAATCCAACTTCTGTCTTACAGGTCCTACTATATATCTTCACCAGGGAGGAGTCCTTTCCCCACACTGTTGAACTTGAAACGGAAAGTGAATGTCCTGTCTGTTAGACACTCCAACTGTCTGCCGTTTGCAGGCGGAACGCAGCACAACCAGCACGCAATGTCTGCCAAAAAAAAAAAAAGACAGCACCCGTACTGCACCACCGCCATCCTTAACACTTCAGCAGCAGAAAATCAGTAGCACGACCAGCCACAAAAGAGTGGAAAGAAAATTGCGCTGAGTGCAATAGGAAGTGGAAAAACGTCGCCTTTCCGCGACTGTCTGTCTGTCTGGCTGTCCGTCTGATGGCCTGCTGGGAGGAGGAATGGAGTTTTGGGTTCGGGGGGTTTTGGGACATCATTCTTGGCCCGAACCACTCACTTCTCACTTTCTTATCGCACACTGCGGCTAGCCTGCCAATATTTCTGTTTATTTTGCATTTGGCACATTGATTTAAGTGTACCAATATTTCTGATGTATTTATCGCATTTATCGGCTTCCCAAAGTCAAGGAAAATTTGTTTTGTTTTTCTGTGATGTGCGCTGGGTTTTTGAGCTGGGTTTGGGCTTTTTGGCGCACATTTTTCCAAGCGGAAGTTGCTGCTCCTCGCTGCTCTTCTTCCTCGTCCCTATCCCTTCTGTCTGGGGAATATGTTGGCCACAGTTTATTCACTTATGGACTCGTTGGACTTCCGATTGCCAGGCGGTAGCCACCCGTACCATTTGGCGCCCACTGCTGTTGCTTCTGTTGGTGTTTATAACGCTTTTTGTTAGTACTTTTGTTTCGGATATTTTCCACGTTAAATGTAGTCAATTAGCTAAACCTTTGCTGAGAAATTTACGAGTATGTTGCCGTTTAACTGATGTTCCTCAAAGTTTTACTGATATTTGTGGGTTGAAAATTAAAGGATCGACTAGACCGCGTTAAAGTTAAGGGACGATTTTTTAGTTGAAACATTTCCAAGTGATTTTTCATCTGTTAATTTTAAATTGGGTGTTGTATTTGAAATATATTTAATTAAATGTACATTATCTTCATAGAACTTGTATTTTATATGGTATCTATTTTGTACCTTTTTTTAAGCTTTCGTTGATATTAATTATAATTATTTAGTTTATTCTACGCAATGTTCATCCCTTTTAGATAGCTATTTAGAGCCAACTTACAGTTGTTTAACTCCGAGAAGCTGGCCCGGCTCAGACACACGCAGTGCAGCAGGAGCCAGACACCAGCGAAGGCTTTTCTCATATTCCCAGCTCTGGTCTGGCTTCGACATCCACTAAAGTGCCAACCAAAGTGCGAAAGTTTTGCCTAAATGTCGTACTCCTTTCTTTTATCCTTTCTCTTTGTTGTTGCCACTTTCACTGGCCAAATAGCCGCCCAAGCCGAGTTTCCGCTGCACTAATGTAAATTTATTTTTTCCGGTTTTTTTGTTTGCCAAAGTTTTTGCCTTGCCGGGGACGAACGTCTGCACACAGTTGGAACTGGCCGCGAACTGCGAGCGGCGCTGATAATCAAGTGTCAAAATTCATATTCAAAATTCAAATGCTGCCTGGCGATGGCGTTGCGCATGTGTCTTGCGGGCAGGCCGAGTGGCAATGGGGGCGAGATTGGGCGGTGCGGCCAGTAGTCAAGGTGCCCCAAGCAGTATGGCATAAAGTGGAGTGGATATGGCTGGGGTGGTAACGGCGAAGGCGAAGGCAAAGGCGAAGGTATGCAATAGTAAATGTTTCATTCATAAAGCGCCCAACGTAATATTTTCATATGCACGTGACGCTCGTCGCAGTGCTACTAGCTTTTGCTCCTAGCACGACTATGTGACACCGGACACTAGGAAAAGGACATTTGTTTGGGCGTACATGGGGCGTATATACGAATATACCATACATGGGAATGAAAGGAGATATCCTGGCAACACTCCCCTTCGAATTGTTTCTCAATACCCATTCTAATTAACCCCCAAAAATGCCACATTCCACACATACTCGTACTTATTCGAACGTCTGCACATCTCCATCTGCCGCTAAACTTTCGCCTTTCTTCGCATCCTGTGGCGCCTCGCTTTTCTGCCTCGCTTGCAGTTTCCCAACAGGTTTTTGCATGTGTGAGCTTTCCGGCATGCCGCCACGTACGAATATGGTTGGAGTTTGGCTCATTATTTGCGCACAATTAGCGCTTTTCAATAGCGATAACAATAATGATAATAGCCAAGTTGTTGTTCTTCTCCCGGGGGGAAATCTTTTGCTGGCATATGCAACTTTCTCTCGGTGCAGAAAACTGAAGAGTTTGCTCGAATTTGATAGAGCTAGATAAAGTCAAAGTACGAGTAGCTACAAACAAATACATATACTACTCTTTCGAGTATGTATGAGCAAAATCATTTTCTTTCGCGATACTCAAGTAGTACAGGACTCGTTATTAGCCAGAAGGAAGCGGAATATTATTTTGTTGCTTTATTATTATAAATTTATTGTATTAAATCTCCTGAGAACCCACTAGACTATTGAAAATATCCTTGATCTTTGATATGGACACCATCGAGGATGTTTCCCCGATCACAAGGCCCGATATAGTATATCTTGTTTATCCGTTATTTGATTGCCAATAAGGCGTACCATGGATTCCTGTCATCGGAGAAATATCCTCGATCCTTGGATAAGGATAAGTCGTACTTATTTAGTTTTCTCGGCTATTTGTGTGCTAGATCTGGGCGTGCTATGGCTTCCTGTGATCGGAGGAACCTTATTTTTTTGGATTATGGCGATGCTTCTTCAGAGTGTAGTTTTAGATGTTTTTTCCATTCAAATTGTCAACGGGTTTTGTGTACTCACTAGCGCCGCCCAGCGAAAGTTATTTATCAAAGACACAAACCATTGTGTGGGTGTGCGTTAATATAGTAGCGCCACTGCACACTGGGCGGAATTCCCAAATAATTGGCATAAATTTGAAAATTTTGTTGAAGCAAATATTAATTATATTTCAATATATTCTTTCCTATATATGAAAAATCAATGAATGTTTTTGCTAAAAATGTAACCCTTTCATTCTCATAAAGCTTCAAAGTCATTCTGTGTTAAAATTTGTTATTTGTATATCGTTTTGTTTTGTACAAAAAAAAAGGAACCCAAATCAATGGGCTCGTTTTGTGTGGAGTAAACACTAACCTTCTGCGTGTTTGTGCAATATGTAATGTATGTGAAAATAAAGTAGAAAGTCTTTAAAAGAGAGTAATAATCCCATTCGCGGTTTTTTGCGGCTCTTGCGGTACTTTGAACTATTAATATTGTATTGATATACATGTATTGATATTGATATATGATGTATTTTTATTTTCGGTTATTTCATTTTTATTTATTATCTATTAATTTATTAATGTTTTCATATAATTTTATAAAATTATAAAATTGTAAAAATAGTAATTGTACACAGCACTGATTTTCGTGCTTTTGTTTTGCTCCTGTCTTACTTCGCATCCTCTTTTTACGATCTTGTCCGCTTTTTATCAGGCACACATACATACATATGTATGTACATATGTATATGTCACTCATTTTCGAGCTTTTCTTTTGCTGTCTCTTTCCTTATCGTACTCCCGATCGCAGCAGTTTTTTACGGCGCACACATGCATTTAAATCTGAGACTCACGTATTGGTTTTTTGTACCGCCGTTTTCCTGTATGTTTGCAACGTATCATGTATACATATGTGCACATAACGGTGTCCCGGAGAGACGCTGTCTTTTCTTTCATGCCTTTCATTCTGCAGTTGGTTTCAAGAAGAAAAGTCGAACATTTTCAATTTTAATTGCGGATTGCCCGGATGGATGCCATCTACCGGTTTGGCACCTTCTTCGTACATATGTGCCGATCGCAGCTCCAGCTCCACCTCCGGGCGTTGGAGCCGAACATATACCGTACGCCCAAACGTATGTGCCGAGCGCAGCTCCACCTCTATACGATCGGCAACACGTAATCCACACTGCCCGGACATGTAGTGAACAGCATGTTCACGACATGCTGAATTTCTGGAAGGAAGTTGCGAAGGAGCAGCAGGTGCAGGTAAGGATATCGGTGTTTATCGAGTTATTTGATCATGGAATGATCCTTTCTTTTCCCTCAGGCGCAGACATAGCAGCAGAAACCGGCGGCGACACAGCAGCAGAAACAGGCGGCACAGCCTTTAGCTGAACAGCAGCAGCCCCAAATCTCGGCGCCATCATTCATTCACTACGCCTCAATCAAAGTAAGTAATCTTTTGTCTTTACATCATTGATCACCAACACTGACATCGCCGCATCACCAACAGCAGCAGCAGCATCTGCCGACTGCTCAGGCTCAGGCTAAGGCTGAGGCATATGTGAGCTCCCCATGCCAATCTGAGGAGCAACAGCATGAGCAACAAACGCCAGAACAGCAACAGCAGACGCCGTTTGAAGCGGATCTGCAGCAGAGCTTGGACTGTTTAATGGTAAAAGAGGAGCAGCCTCTGCCACCCCTCACACCGCTGTCGGAGGCACAAGAGGAGCAGCCGCTCCCGTTGGCAGCGGGGAGCCCCCAGGGGGGTAGCATTACAAATCCAACAGTTGTCGACGTGCTGCAGTCCAGCTCTAAGCTGGAAAGACTGTACGTAAAACTGGTAGCGCGGAAGAACATAAACAGCAGGATGAGCGCGTCTGAGACACGTCTAATCTGCGACGGAGCTATCCAAATGTACAAGAAGGAAGGAATGGAGCTGAACTTCTCCCAATGCAGAGAGCTGGGCAGCTGTTGGAGCTGTGTCCCCAGGAGGACCACACTCTTTGGTGCCGGAAGGTGGGAACTAACTGTATATACAATCGTATTCGTACCCTTAAAAGAACCCCGGAAGAAAAAAAGGTAAGTTCTAATTGTAACAACAAAATCGGACAAATAATTAATGCAAATTTTCACCAAGCAGGAAGCCTTGCAGAAGCGAAAACAACGGACAGAAGCAAAACGTTCCTCTGCCACATCTGCCACGACCAGCGACAGAGACACGCCGCTTTCGTAATTCCAGCGGTGCATCGATACGTTACGTTCTCGTTCACGTTTAGCATTTCCTTGTTGAAATTTTCGCCCTTCAAGGGTGCGAGTCTTTTGTTCAAATATTTCAAGCCCCCTGTCGAGCCTTTTGTAACCTTGATATCGGATCAAATGTAACCACGGCCAATAAAAGTCGCCTAATCAGTTATTAAATGAAGAGTTGGTCGGACGCACACAAACCACGATCCCTCTTCGAACAAAGAGTCAACGTACACCTACAGCTCCACACCTCCACAATGGGTCTACGAAATTCCAAGTCGAAGCGTAGCTATGAGGTGACACCTCCACAATCTGAGAACCAGAGCCCACCCCAGACGACATCCCCGACACCCACCGCGGTGCCACAGATGAAATCTGACGACACACTCACTTTTAATTTGTACAAAAGTACACTTTTCCAGCGGTCGGCACTGTGGTTAGTACGCTATCTATTTGCCTGAACAACTTTACACCAGAAGCCATCTTTGGCGATAATCCTGAATCCGATGTCTTGAGATCAGAGCTAATGAGCAATGAACGATACAGAGCCAACGTTGAGCGTATTATGCCATGGCTAAATAGACGCGGGCTGCTCGATTTTGTAGTGGATTCTGTGGAAACCCCCGGAAAAACTGAATAACACATAAGATTCAATATTAATATTTACTACAGAAACAAGATATTAGATATTATATACTTTTTATATCTGATGATCACAATACTAAAATATCAGCAGCAGAAGCAAAAGCAGGTAAGACTTCGCCCTACTTAGTAGCAAACTTGATGGCCAAATATATGCTTGATATAAAGATAGCTGCGATAGCCAGCTTCTTCAGATTAGCACGATTCACGCCTTTAATTGTACGAACCACTTCTAGATTGAGGCGGAACACATTCCGACTCTCTTCTATAAATGCAGCCCGCAACTCGTCATCAAAAGAGCCATATTGGCTGTTAAACACGCGCCGTAGCCTTGCCTTCAGTACATTAATCTGGAGAATAAAGTAGTTACATGTAGTATGAGGTACAACACAATTTAAAACCCCAATACTGACTTTGACTGGAAAGTATGTGGCCTCACAGCCAGGTGGGCAAATCGTGACCTGAGCTGGCATTGGGCGCGCCTCCAAGTCTTCCTTATCCATACCAATAGAGGCAGCATTTGCAGTGGCTACCTTGGCATCTGCTTCAGCCTGCTTCTGTTGCTCCTCCTTGTCACCCTTGGGGAAAATCCACAGCTTGCGTGCAATCATTCGCTTCTTTTGCAGCATTTGGCCGCCTGACATCAGTGCCATGTACATTTGATACGCATAGGCAAAGAGAAGGAGCTCGTTCTGGGCCGACACCTTCTCCAGGTGTTTTAGATATTTCTTGACAACGGGCCGCGGATCATATGTGTCCTTCCAGTTGGCACCGTAGAAATAGGCAAAGTCCCTTTCGAATGCCTCGGCTCTATGCAGCTCCTTTGGCAACAAGCGCTCCGGCAGACGGGTCTCAAAGAACTTGTATAGTTCGTAGGGCTGTCCAAAATCGAACATACCGAAGGCGAATTTTGCATTTACCAGAACGTCGGTCAGATTATGCACATCTTTTGTTGCTTTCCTCAGTTCCTTTGTGAACGTCATATCCACATACCCGTCATCGCCCAGGTCTTCTCCGGCCTTGTTATCCGCTGATTGTTCCTCGACCGTTGACATTTTGCGCAGTTCTCAAAAAATACAAAATTATTCTATATTACGACGTCTTTGTTTTAAAAAATCTATGTACAAAATATCATCCCTGTTTTTGCTCGCTTTATCGGTTTTCGATTTCTTTGGTATTTTCTGTATTCTAAAAACTGTTCTGTCTAATCAGTTCTGATAACATGGAACGCTACGGATCGACAACAGCCGCAACTCTACCGCTCTTGCAAACTAGATAGTTGGCCAATTGACGAAATGTTCACTAACCAATGAAAACATTGGTGAAATTAACAAGAAATTTAGAAGTTTTGACATTTATATTGCTTCGAATCTTCAAAAGTGCAACCGAAATATGCGCAGATTTAGAAAAAAACATTCACAGTGGCTATCAATAAAGAATAGACAATAAAGAATAGACGCACAGTCTTCAATTGGGTACACCAAAGCTATCTTATGATGAAGCAGGAACACATTTTTGCAATAATTGAACTCCGCAGTCTGTAAGATTTAGCCGACCCCTCAAAATGGAATTCGCCAAAGAAACAAAATATCATATTCTTGCAGAAAAAAACGATTTGAACACACAAAGAAAAAACTTGACATGTGTAGTAAAAATTTCAAATGAAAAGAAGATCATAGGTCTCATACGACCTTCACGTGACTCTTATAGATGGAAAAGTTTTAAACGTTTTAACGGGCACAAAATCTTGCCAATTGTGGTCAATATGTGGTGCAGGCCCAAAAAAAACTTATGATACAAATTCCTTTAAGCCAAATCTTTGGCATCTTCATTATAGGACAAGTCCACTTCATGCTTCGATACGCATTTTTGAATTGCTGCTTAAAATATCATATAGAATGGGGTTTAAAAAATGGCAAGTAAGAAACGAAAATGACAAATTGGAAATGATTGCCAAAAATAAAACATATACAAATAAGATTGTGGCAAGAAATGGGATTGCATGTGGATAAGCCAAAACAGAATGAAAGCGGAAACTCGAACGATGGCAACACTGCAAGAAAAGCTTTTTCAAATACGAAACTATTCGCATCAATTTTAGAACTCGACTTGCTGTTACTTGAGAGTCTGCATACTGTTCTAATAGCTATTAACTGCGAACTTGCAATCGGCGCTATAACATTTCAAAATTTATCAGATAAAACCATTAGATCATACATTTTGCATTACTCATGGTATCCTAAGTCACCAACTCTCCATAAGATTTTAGTTCATGGATCACAAATAATAACTGCAGTTTTTTTTCTGAAGCGAAAAATAAATTTTACAAGCGTGGCCGGCTTATGCACGCTCGACAAAATTTGCGGGTAAATAATATGATGGATGTATTTTAAAGATCTATGGACTCTTCAGATCCTTTCATCTCAAGTATATGCATTTAGAAAAGGGCAGCTCGACAGAAAAAACAAATCCTTCCGCGAGATGTCATTGAGCTTTTAGAAACACCCAATTATAATTTTCTAAAAAATATTCAGCCTTTAAATAATGATTACAGTTTTGATTATGACTCGGATGAATCGGAAATAGACAATATAAATCCATATTTTTTTAAATTAGCTGTACAAAACAACTAAATGATAACTTTACATAAATTGTCAGAAATAGTTAAATAATAGAATAAATTAACATAAAACCTGGCATTAAGTAATTTAATATCTTTAATAATTTTTCATCCAAAAATTTGTTTTATATTTTTATATTTACCACTATTACATCAAAATTAAAACACAACAATCCATTCTTTTAAAATTATAGTACTTTATTTATAGCTCTCATAACTTTCCTTTGTGATCACGTATACGCTGTGTTGCCATATATGGGCTATTGGGGTAGGCGTGGTCAGGGTAGGGTAGAGTGCTATATTTATCATATATACCAAGTTTGGGAACTTAACTATGTAGTTCCTAGTTTAGTTAGTTTTCTGATCGCCTGGTTGAACAGACTGCTGAGCACGTCATCTTGGTAGCCATTTCCAGCGAATGATTCTTCTTCGTTGAGACGTCTCTCAGCGTTGCAAATGAGCCATGGAAACTCTCCTCAAAGCTTACGAATTCCAATTTTGATTTTAGTATTCTATTCGAGTATTCTAGTTCGCAATGTCGCTACGAAAGGTTGTTTATCTATTCATCTGCTTGTCAGCCGCCCTTTTTCCGATGATCTTGGGTGAGGAGAAAAAGAAAATTGTTTTGATATACACAACATCCATCCGGGCACTTGGAGAACTAAGAGAAATCGAAAATTCCCACATGGAACACTTGACCAGCTATGTAAGGTCTCTCCACAAAAAGGTGGATACTCTAAAAAAGTGAGGGGAGATAAACGATTCGTTCCAAAGATAAACATTTAACTGAAGGAAGTTTCATAGATACCTTTGTTCTGTGGCCCATGTGGATCTGGATAGAATTGAGAGCCGCGTTCAGTACGTGGCCAATCCTCTGAATGCGCTAGGACTGCTGCGGCGTGCCCATGAAGACTGGCCCAAGTGGTTGTCCTACATCAAAGATCGGGAAGATGTCGAGAAAATGGATAAACTTGTGGCACAAATGCCTAATGCCGTGGACATGAATGAAGCCCTAATGGGTTTGGAGCGTATCGAGCGATTCTATGACTTGAAGGCTTTCGATATGGCCAATGGACTAGTAGCGGGACTTCAACTCGAGTAAGAACGCGGCCAAATATTTCCCATTTGAATACAGATACAGCCAATCTAATAATTCGACAGTACTCGCATGTCCGCACCCGAGTGTCTCATCCTAGCTGACTTCATGTACAACCGATCGGAATATACTAGAGCCGCTGAGTGGTACAGACTGACATGGAATAACCTTCAGTTACCACTGAATCCGGTTGCCCGAGAGTTCTACCGCCCCAAGCAAGAGGAAGTTCGAAAAAGATTTCTCATTAGCAGACTGCATGAAGGTTGGTTCAATTTGAAAGGAAACAAACTGATTCTCAAAGTGATTTACTTCTGGCAGGCTCCATCGACCATATAAATGAGTATCTGGAGGAACTGTCGCAGGATCCTGCAATCCCTTTGGTATATCTAAAGCCAAAGCCCGCAGCGACTCTCATTGAACGGGGTTGCAGGGGCGATTTTCCGCCACGTCCAATGTTGGTCTGTCGCTACAATCACACCACAACTCCATTCCTACGCCTGGCACCGCTCAAGGAGGAGGAGATCAGTCGGGATCCACTCATATGGTTATATCACGACGTCCTCTACGACAGCGAGTTCGAACAATTGACAGTCAACCTGACCAGAGAGGAGATGGTGCAGGGCTACACGGATAACTACACCACGACAGAGAAAGAGCGAATTTTCTATGTCAATATATTTGAAGGTAGCGGCGAGAAGTTGGACAGGGATCTGGTGAACCGCATGACGGACATTTCGGGTCTGCTTGCGGGAGAGCACACACAACTGGGAACAGTCAACTATGGCCTGGGTAGCCATTTCCCGGAGCACGGGGACTACTCAGACATCAAGGCCAATCCGGTACGTTACCTGCAATGGAAACCACAATAACTATACCTTCAAATCCTACATCTGATTACTTAGGAACTCGTTGAAGAGGGCGACCGTTTAGTTACCTTTCTGTTCTATGTGAGTAACTTTATAATGTCATATCATGTTCTTTTGACATCATTTATCCACCTAAGATGACCGATGTCCCGCTGGGAGGTGCCACCATATTTCCGAAAATAAATCTCACCATCCAGCCGAAGAAAGGATCCGCCCTGTTCTGGTACAACATTCACAACGATTGGGAGCCGCATGTGCTAACACGGCACGCAGTGTGTCCCACGATCGAAGGCAACAGATGGAGTAAGTTATATGTATATTACGATAGCTATTACTATATTATATTGTTTTCTCTATTTAGTTTTAACCAAGAGTTTGATGGCCTATGATCAGATGTTTGTCAAACTCTGCTACAAGTAGATCCTACCCTTCTCTTCCTACATTGGGTATAAAATGGCCATTTATTTAAAAATATCTTACAATCTATGGCTAAATACACACACCTTCTTTACCTTCTTAAAATGGTTATAAATACTACTGAGAAATTCGAGCTATATCTAATAGGATCTTATATTGATTCCCAATAAATATTACTTCGTTTCTAAATGCTATTGCTAATGCTAATGCTAAACTGATTCCAAATCCTCCCACAGACAATACGTAATGTGCCCAATATGAGCCACAGGTCTGGTGGGATATCCATATATGAGAGTAGTTTCATTTCGGTTTGGATACAGATCTTCAAATCTCTTCCTTGCCATTAGCATTGACTGCTGGCTTGCTGGGTGGCACATAGAACCACCAGGCACACAGAAAGAATACCACGGATCCAAGCTTGCAAATAAACGCCAAAAGCCACATATAGCTGTCGGAGAATAATAATAGTGTAGTATAGGTACTCTATAGGTAATCCTTCAGCTTACCGGCTTATATAGAAATTATCGTAGACGAGACAGGCTCCTCCTCCCTGCTCGTCGCAGGACTCGTGCCACAAAATGCAGGACTCATCAATCAAAGCTCCGAATATAAGAGGAGCGGGTATAGTGCCCAGCAGCCGTACCTTGATCCACTGCAGGCCCAGGGCAAAGGAACGCTGTTCGTCTTGAACGCATCTAAAGGATGGAAAGCCAAATATGATAAAAAATAATATAAGAATCCTTCGCAGGACATGTCTATAAGTAGGATACCTCAATGTGGCGGACAGAGCCGGCATCGTAGCGAGGAACGTGAAGATCATCAGGACGAAACAGAGGCCTACGAAGTATGGCAGACTCTGGCACGTGGAATCGCACTTCAAGTTGGTGGCATCCGGATGTAGAGCGACGCCATCGTCCACCCATCCGACACTCTCGATGCAGCTGCAGTTGTGGTAGCGCTTCAGACTCTCGACATGCTCCTCCTGGCCACAGCCGGCGAAGCAGGGACTGTAGTACATGACGCCATTGGTGCCGCAAATGGGATCGTAGTTGGTGCGACTGCAGCCACAGTTTGCATTGCAGTTGGAGACCAGCTCCGGTGGTCCGCTCCTGGCCTCCAGATTGTACGAGGTAGTGACGCCCGCAAACCTCGGATTGGGACAAGACACCAGAAAACAGAAGGTGAAAAATGCCGCCACCGTGGTGGCCATCAAACACATTTTGATGATGCCGCTGCAGGCGAGATTCCACTTCTTCACCAAATAGCCGCCCAGGAAGGTGCCACCGCCGCCAGCTGGCACCGTAATGAGGCCCATCACCAGAGCGGAAAGCATGGGCGAAATGCTGAACTGATTCTCGATTTGCTTGGGCAGGAAGGCGGCGAATCCGGCTATAACCAGACCCTCTGTAGCCCCGGCCAGGTTCAGGAAGAAGAATGTGGGATTCTTCAAGAGACTGAGTACCGCATGAGGCAGTTGCCCCAGTCGCCGCCGACCACCGGACAGGCCACAAGATCCATCTGATCCCTCCGATCCCTCTGATCCAATCTCCGCCACCGTTTTGGTTGCATGCGCCTCAGAGACCTTCTCCAACTGCAGTTTATCCGCTCCCGGCAGTGATTTCGGATAACCAAAGATGGGTATGGCTATAAGGAGGCACATTCCCGCGGCGAATATGAAGCCCAGCCACCAGGCACCAATCCAAACCTTGCTGTCGCTGGTCAGGCTCAACCTACGAGGAGATGGGAAATCGATTAGACTCTGTGCTGGAAAGGATTGGGGTTCCGTTCTCCTGCCCTGCTCCTGTAAATTAACTGAAATGGGAATTTATGTTTTCCACGGCGGTAACAATAGGTCGCCCAAAAATCTCTCGTAAACATGCAAAAAATCATAAACAAAATTTTACATGTTTTCCACATAATTTAAGGACTTGCTGGAGGGGGATTCCCGAGTGATGGGAAGGAGGTGTAGCAGACATTATGACTTATGGCATCTCCTTGACAATAAGCCCTGCAGTCGACTCTTTTGTATCCATGTGTATCCCTCTGCTTGGCTGCTTGTTGCTTTGGCTTCCATCCACTCCATCCTTCTCCCACCCCCTGTGCTGGTACCCCCATTCCGCTCCAGGGGATGAGGGGATGAGGGGATGAGGGGATGTGGGATGTGAATCAAACAAATGCTCATTCGCACCTTATTTCCTTGTTGTCAGCACGAAATGTTGTTTTATTACTCTCTAGAGATATTTACCCGGCACAGTGCTTTGTGGCATTTGCCGTTGCCAGAGTAACAAATAAGCCCCGCAGTACCCAGCATACTCCTGCCTCTCCTGGGAGCAGCTTGGAGTCACCTGCCAGACCCCCACAAACACTCCTTCAGCTGCTACTGCTACTGCTACTAAGTCGCGCGATTAATAACAATCATTGCCAGCTTATCAGAGATGCACACTTACTGGACGGGGTCCACGGTCATCCAGTCCGTGTAGATGAGCAGCAATTGTCCGCCGAGTACGTAGCCAATGGCGGGTCCGACGGTGGCCATCGTATAGTAGATGCCTGTCAAAAAACATCGAGTTATAGCATCGGAAACTCTTCAATTAAACTTCAATTTGAAACGGTTCGAATTGTCATCGCATCTGGGTTGGATACCAAACTCTCTCCCTTCCAGCTGGTCTTATCATCAGACTGCATCTTAATTTGCATGACAAAAGTCTTCAATTGCGACCTTCGTTTACAATACATTGAAATACAGTGCGTTTCGGGTATTTAAGGCGGTGGAATGTTTACTCTGCTATAATTTCATCTTCTACGATAGTTTCTAAAAACTTAAGCAATCACTAATGATGTCTAAATCTCTGACAAAGAGATTTATCTTATCTCGCATAAGCCAGTAAGAAATCGGAAAATTTACAGAGTAAGTGACTATGTCTCCTGTAATCTGCTTAAACTAGAACTATTACTAGTTGTACATCTTTGAAACGCACCTTACTATCCTTCCTTTGAGGCTTACGCCGTCGAATATACTCTCAGTAAAGGAAAACGCCTCAGCCAAAGCGAATTTCAATTGTCTCAAAGCCAGACAGACAGACAGGACTACTCGTACTCGTACTGAAGCCGAGGCTGGACGGGTTTGATAATTTCACTGTCGTCTTTCGGATGCCACGATAAACTTAACTAAGAGGCAATAAATTTCCGCTGGCGTTCGTTTTCTTCCCAGGACTCGAGTCTAAGTCTGAACTGAGTCAGCAACAATCAGGAGCAGCCGTCGCCGTCGCCATCGCAGGCGGCTGCTCTTTAAAATTGGGTCAACAAGGGGAAGGATGGCTGGAACGGCACGAGACCTCTGTCACAGGATTGGGATCGAGATTTCCTGCGAGCTAGGAGCTGGGAACTGGGAACTGAGCCTGGGGCGCAAACAGTAAATACTGTTTGCTTCCCTTTGTAGCCGATGCCGCAAATAAAAATAAATATTCATGTGTGAGAGTGATACGTCCCTATAACCACCCCAGGAGTGCGATATCCGAAGAGTGTGGGTATTTGTGCATAGTACTTCATTTGTTGTGCGACTCCAGACAAAAGTAAAGTTTTTGCGCGTCTTATCAATGAGACGTTGCCTGCGAAACTTACCCAAGTAAACAGATGACATCTTCTTTGAGACATTCTCATCGATGTATGTGACGCCCAGTGTGAAGAGGGGTGCAGCACCGGCACCATGGAGCAGTTGAGCCCCAAAGAACAGCCACACGGTCCACGTTAAACTATCGTACTCCTCGCGCTCTCCATTCCCAGCATTTACCTCGCAGGAGTATTGCTGCAAGGATACCAGAGATTTAGTTGCCATGACAGCTAGTCGCATGTACTACTGCACCGTTGTCTGATTCAGATTCGGATTCGCATTGGGGCTGCTGCTGCTGCTGCTCCCCATCTCACAGACATTCGCCTCGGCAATGGTGGCCCGATAGGGACCTACCAGGAAGTTGGGCAGCAGGAAGATCAACGAACCAAGACCCATCACTATCAGTCCGATGGCAATGAAGCGCGGCTTGGAGGCACCCTTCCGTCCGCCATAGTAGGTGACAGGCACCAGGCAGGCGAACGAGGCCAAGTCGTAGCCACTGGCCACCAGGCCCATCTGTCTCGAGCGCAGTCCGAAGCGCCGCTCAATGGTTGAGATTGAGACGTTGATCAATCCGTTGACAATCAGACCTGAAAGAGAAAGTTTCGTCCGTCAATACAAGGATAGATTTCCGTTCCCTTTCATCCCCTGCTATCTATCATCTGGGGCAGGGATCATCCCCCAACTTTAGTGAGTGAAGAATATGATTTTATGACTCCAGAGAGGCAGCAGTTTAACAGATTGTAATACAATACAGAGCGGTACAGGATAGGACACGAGGGCGGAGTCCAGTGGTGTTTTGCCTGATGGAGGAGGTGTTACCGGGGGGGCGGGTCATAAATTAAATATCTGTACGACAAATTGATTTTGAGCTTAGGCGCATTTTCTATTATAAATAAATATCTGTTAGTTCTGCGAACGCCTCTCCGCTCTCGACCCACCGCCATTGTATTGCTTAGAATATAATTTTTTTTGTGGGCCCCCCTCCTGAGCATCAAATTCAATTTATTTTCCAATAATCGTCTCGTGTTTGAAAGAGGTCCGGTCCGGTCCGGTCCTCCCGTGGTCATCTGCCGGATTTAAAGGTGTCCTAGGAGCGTGGCAGACGACGATGACACTTACGAGTCATTTACCCCACTAAGTGCAATCATTTAATATTTCACCAGGAAAACCCTGAGACTTTGAAGGGGAGACATGGGCGGGAGTCTCTGAAGTGCGTGTGTGACCTTTTGCCAAGGAAGTGAAGTGCCGACGGCTGCTATGGCTACGTGACAATCTCCTATTTTGCATGGACATCGATTGAAGTAAGTCCTTTTGCGGCCATGTGGAAATATTGATGAAAACTGTTTGTCTAATTAGCACATGATAGACTTTAAGATGCGAAAATCTACATTAAGTATACAAAAAAAATCCTCCCTTGGTGGATATTCCACCTATGATAGATATCTATTCGTGCAGAAATATTGTTTTGTCTCTCTTTTAGATGGAAGAAAATACTAAACACATACGCGTGCTATCAAGAGAGCTTTCAGTTTCATAGGTAATAATCAGAATCAGTTCGAGAATCAATTAAAGTTTAGATTATGTAATATGTTAGCACACATACAATCATATGTATCCGCAGGATTTTAAGTAAAGAAACTGATTCATTATCTTCTTTATGGACCAGTTTTGCCACAGGGTAAAATCTATAGAAGTTCCAGGAAAGGTTCCATAAATACTCTGCCTCTGCCATTGACTTATATAGGATCATCGTTTGGATCAAAACATTCGCATGCATGTGCTTCAACCTGGGGAGTGCAGTCACCAGATTCGAGTCTCATTTCCATAGAAAGATACTCGGGTCTGGTTCTGTTCTGTTCTGCGGCATAAGCAACAACAATAAACCATTTGAACCATTTGATGCATGGCGAGCGAACGCGACAATCCAAAATTGTTGCGGATGATTTATGTTAATTCCGTGTCAACTGATTAATATTTTCGGTCACGTGCCGCCCGAAACCGTATCCGATCCATCCTGTGGGCAAGTCCAGCAAACATTGCAGGCGCGAGAGCAGCGGGTGGGCCAATGGAGGATGGAGAGCGTACTGGTACTGGGGTACGATGCTTCTATGTGACTCCCAAAAGCGAACCGGAAGCATTCCCACGTCGAGGGTCAGTGGGCAGCGCAATGTGCAACAGATGCCGGCAGCCCAGTCATGCAGCAGAGACTGCAAGAACCCAGTTTGCTTACAGCACACGGCCAAGACATAAATACGAGGGCAGGGCAAAATTCAACCAGAGATGTCCACGTGATGACCTCAAATCGAGATCCTACTGGAGAAGATGTTTAAACTTTTCGATTTTCAGCTTAACAATCAATTCGGAATGACATGTAGAATTCAAAAGGAGTTCAACATAAATGTAAGTATTTAAAAAAAAGCTAAAAAGTTATCAGATTGGAAAAAGCATAAATATAAAAATAGTGGAATAGCTTAGATATATATTAAACTATTAGTATGAGAGACCATTTTGGGATGTGTCAAAGTCAAATGCGACTTTAATAAAAAATAATTCGAATAGAAATAATAATAAATAAACATTTTAAAATATTATAATACGTGTATAACCTTCTACATATATCAATACTATTATAATTATTGTCGTATCAGGCAATAAATCATGATTTCCTATATGTGTACATATGTGCATATATTGCGCATAAGAAATAATTTTAGCTCCCGCTCACGCGCTCATCTCCGAGTGTCCTTTTGGCAAGCATCCAAAAATTGCCAAACTGGCCTCTATCCAGCGAATGCACTTTTGCAAATTTCATCTCATCTAATCCCTGGAACATAGCCTAATCCCTCGAAACAGGCATAAACGTGTCGACAGTTTCGGGGAAATTGGCGAATTTTAATTAACCGCGTGAACCCGTCAGGAGTGGAACCCGAACTCGAAGCTAAAGCTACCCGTAGTCATGGACACCACGGTCTCCGTTCAGTGGAGGAGGATGGGCTATGGGTTGTGTTGGGTAAACAGCGATTAACATTGTTTTGATTTATGCCGCCCATGCCCCATCCCACCAAAAATGCCTATGACAACGTCAAGAGATACCATCCCACTCCGACGCCTCGGTTCCTTGTGGAGAACCATTTACACTTCACCGGGCCTTTCAAACTATTCAAAGTGAGTGGATTTTTTGAGGTTAATGCATCCTCGGGCTAGAAAAGCCAACTCCCTCGACTGCTCCAGGCTGATATTAATTTTTAATTTGCGTCTATTCATTGCAACTTCAACCTGCTGCTGGCCCCAGCTCCAGCTCCAGCAACAGCTCCAACCTCAAACTCTTTTGGGCGAAGCGAACACTCTTATCTGTTGCACACAGACTTGGGCCGGGTCTCAGGATTTGCTCAGGATGCTAATGAAGCGATGCGGATGTGCATGGCATTGTCTTTCGGAGTACAGGGCCAGGCGTACAGACTCCTGGTTCAAAGTTTGCCCAGCTCTTTCCAGGAAAGTTTTCTTTATTTGTGTGATAATCCAAGGAAATATGTTCGCTGGCTACAATGTACGAGTATTTAAGGGGGCATAGGAGTTAACTGAGAATGGGGTATATCCTATAAATATTATTTAATTTAAATTTAAATTTCCAAAGCATACAAATACATATATCTTAATCCGGTTAGTGGTTAATTTTTTTGGATGCTTCAAGTGTAACCTTCACTGCGTTCCACAAAAACTGAATAAATAAAATACTGCGTGGGTGGAAAATTCGCGCGAGACGAGCCATTTAAACGAATTAAGTGGCGAGCCCCCACAAGAAACGACTCTCTGGATTCTCTGGACTGGTCTGGATCCAGTGGCCGACTCACCTTGCAACGCACCGCCCCAGCAGAGCCAGAAGAGCGCCCACTTGGCGGTGCAGAAACGTTGCAGCCACTGCGGTTGAAAGCTGCACCAGCCAAAGCGCTGGCCCACCAGTAATGCCGCATCCGTATCCACGTCCTGGTCTGCCCCAGAAGCACTGCCTACCCGGCTGGAGCGGGCACTATTATTGTTGTTCACATTGGCACACTTGGGATTGACGGTGGACTCCAGTGCCACAGGAGTAGCAGCAGCAGCAGCAGCATCCGCATCCGCATTAGTAGCCACAGTTGCCATCGTTTCACTTTCCCCGTCACTCAATGTCCCAACGAGAGAGAATATTTGCGACTGCGATCCGCACCGAACGACACTCGAAGTGGAACTGAACGCAGATATTCCATCTGGCACAGAATGAAGCTCGGCCTCACGCCCCCAGCCTGACTTCTGTGTGCGTGTGCGTGTGCGTGTGCGGGGCCCAACAGCGAAGGACTTGCCACAAACAGAGCTCTGTTAAGAAGCCACCCCCACTGTGGCAGCAGCCACCCACACCAACAGCACATTTACAGCGCGACACATTCATGAATGACATTTTTACGCTACCTTACGCCACACATACACTCACCCACTCGTGCCTCCTTCCACCTGTCATCTGTGCAACATATGTATGTGCATAACATATCCCTTGGTTTTAGGCTCATATCAACAGATGTCATGACGTTTTCATATAGTTTTCGGAAGACCAGTGAATAAGTAGAAGTAGTGTATAAATTCTCCAGAAATAGTCCGCCAGATGATAGATAATTCTTACAAAATAATATTTTATATTTTCATTACAACTTTCAAAAGTTTATTCAGTAAATTTTTCGGTTTAGTAGGTCTGCTTTTTTTCTTTACTAATTTATAAACTTAGATTATGAAAATACGTTTAATTTGCCAATGCAACCAAAAATCATAGGTACAGAATATTAATTCACTGTTCAAAGTACCGAAAGTGTTGATC
Organism: Drosophila miranda; assembly: GCF_003369915.1. Taxonomy (NCBI): domain Eukaryota; kingdom Metazoa; phylum Arthropoda; class Insecta; order Diptera; family Drosophilidae; genus Drosophila; species Drosophila miranda. The sequence continues at coordinate 8,614,290 of NC_046677.1, read as the reverse complement.
AATCAAACATTTAAATGAGTTTAAGTTTCGATTGCCGAATTTAGGAGGGGTGTCCTGTCTAGGAATAAGGCCTGAAAGCACCTTTTCTTTTCATTGGTTTTCTGTTGTTTTCTTTTGTAAATTAAGTACGATACGATGATCAAATGTTTAAGTAAGGAAAAGAAAACGTTTCGATTGGTGCATTTTGGAAAATAGTATTTGAATAAAAACTTGCTCGCTTTTGCCTACTTAATGTATAGAGATATACATACATATACATCTATATAATATAGTTACATTTATAGTTTTAAACAATAATATGATGGGTAAACAAAAACAAAAATCATTAACAAAGAGCAAACAAAAATTAAAAGGAAACAAAAAATATTTAAAATGAACTCAAAGTTTTGGGTGTAGCTCCCCGTCTAGAGGCTTTCTCCTGCCACATTCTATAATAGAGAGAGTACACGCGGTATTTACAAGATCTGGGCGTTGAATCGAATACATTTCTATATAAATATTATATGTGGTGTGGGTCAATACAGGGCTTGGATTTGGGTTTGGGTTTGTGTCGCCTCATCGAGTGCTGGCATTGCTGAAAAGTTGCATTCCTCAAATAGTTTTTCTGCTGTTCAGGGTATCTGTTTCAGAGATGCGGTATTAGCTGGGGTCTTAGCTGGGGTATTGGGTTTGTTTGAGTAAGCTTACTTAAAGCAAAAGTGTTTCCGTACACCATGTACTTAACTCGTATGTTTTGGTTATATGTAAGATACACGTACTACAGTGAACGCTTTGGGCACTACGACAAATATCACATAATGAGATCAATTGGATTTATTTTGGGTACTTGTTTTGTTTTGTTTCGTTTCGTATCGTATCGTTTGTTTTGTTTAGTTTTCGCGTGCGCTTCCATTTCCGTTTTGTATGTGTGTGTGTGTGTTTGTGTATAAGAATGTACGATTAATTGCACAATGTCATTGAACTTAAGATTGCCTACAGGATTGGGGTGTGGTTTCTTTCGTTTAATTATGCTGATTAAGTAACTAATTTAAGTGTTCTTTGAAAGTTATTCCAATTCATAATACTTGGGCAGGCTCACCCAACCTTCATTCCATATATGATGGGAGGGTTTCCCTAATTAAGTTCCGTTTCGTTCCTGTTAAAATTAACTTAAGTAATGTGTATAACAATGTGGGTTTTTGGATGATGGGTAAGTACAAGTTTTTTTCAATTAAGTTTCACATGGTTTTTCCTAGATAAGATCTATGCAACTTTTCAATATCCAGCAATCGACACTCGGCGACACTGTGTGCCAATGGATGGTTTACATTTAGTTATTTTCTTTTCTTGGGGATGGTTTATGTGTGTGTACAGGTTTTCTTTAGTTTTTATACATTCATAGAAGTTTATCCATTTTAGTTTTTGCATTTAATATGCCATATATCATATATAGTTTTCATAGTTTCATAATTAAAATATATTTATATTTTCTCTCTTCTGTGTGTAAATTGTTTTCTGGTCGATAAGTATTTTTTTTAAACTTAAAACGAATTTAACCAAAAATAAAACAAAAGTTACCACTAACTTGTGAACTTCTTCATATTTGTTGTTTCTGATTCTCTTTCTGTTAATAGTTATTTTAGTTACAGTAGGGTCTCGAAGAGAGGCCCCTCCACATTCTTTCATCATCGTCATCATCATTTTTCAAGGCGGGTGGGGTGGTTTCGGTTCAAAGGAGCGCCATGGGAATGCTGGGTGGGTGGTTCTTTAGTCGGTTTTCCTTTCCTTTCCATTTCTCTGCCGCTCAACATTGTCAATTGCACACGATAAATTTGCTTAGGTTCTATGTTTGTTTGTAAGTAGCCGATCATCATCCTACTCAGTGCTGTGCGTTTCCTCCTAGACGAGGCTCGAGGCCTCCTGCTCCGGCTCCGACTTCTGCTTTTGCGTCTGCTCCTCAGGTAGGCAATGGACAACCTCGCCCAAGTCTGCGGCCGCCTCCGCTTTGAGGGTCGCCACATCTTCCACTCGCGACAGCTTTTGCAGCGTGTGCAGCGTCTCCTCGTTGATGGTGTGCTCTGGGGAGATGTTCTCCTTCAGCTGCCGTTTCAGGCTAGGCGGCATATGAGCCGCATTGCATTCCGGCGGCGAGGCCGACTCTGTGCTGCTCGACGACGAGGTAGTAGTCATCGTATTCGTTGCCCCGTTCCCATCCAACTGGACGCCTGCTGGCCCCGAGCTGGCTGCCCCATCGCCGCTGTTGTTGAACGAGATGTTCTGTCGAAAGACCTGCTTGCTAAAGTCACGCAACTGACGCGAGGCCGTGTCCAGGAATGAAGAACTGCCTGTGCCGGAAACGCTGTCCAAATTGGAGTTTGAGTTAGAGTTTGAGTTTGAGGTGGCGCAGTGGCTGCCGCCGGTCAGAGAGGTCCAGGAGGAGGGCGAAGTTTTTCGCGTGACCGACAGAATGGATGTTTGTGTTGTGGCATTGCCATCGTCTGCTGCTGTCAATAGAAATGATTAAAATACATTAAAACCATGGATAAACTGTTTTAATCCTTCCGGATCTGAATATAATCGATTGTGATGACTAACTCTGTGCGTTGTTTGTGGCGGTGTTGGGCCCTGAAACCTGCTGCTGACTGGCCTTCTGCTCTGGCGAGGAACTGCGCTGGAATATCGTCCCCGGACTAAACAGAGTGAGCAGCTTGTCCACCGCCGACGGATTGGCTATCCACGAGGTCTTGCGGGAACGTGCCGTCGGCTGTGGACTGCTGACCGGCGCTGGCTCTGGATCTGTTTCTACTGTCTCTGGATCTGCCTCTGGCACTGGCCCTGGCACAGCCGCCGAGAGTGCCACCACAGCAGCCGACTCCTTGGTAAGGGTTATATCATTGTCTCCAAAAACGGCCAACGGACAGAGCCTGGGCACTGTTTCAGAGCATCCTGATGGGGGGCCCGAGCTAATAGAGTCTGTAATGTCGGTGGAGGTGCTACTGCTGCTGCTGCCGGCACAAGCGTTGGTGCTGCTGCTGCTGCTGGTGCTGCTGCCACTGCTAATGCTGCTGCCACTGCTACCGGGCGATGTTGAGCATGAATTGGATGAAATGGGGGAGTTGTGGGAGAAATGCGGAGAGAGTTTCTGTCCCGCAGCCTCGTCGGCATTTGTACTGTTTCGCTGTGCGTCGCTCTCGTCTGGTTCGTCTATAGTTGGCTCCACAATCACTACGCTGCTGATGATCACTACACTGCCGCTTGTGGCAGTGGCAGCAGCAGCAGCCGCTGCCTCGACCGCCTCCGACAGCTGCACCGCCTTCCGGGACGACTTCAGCATCGGTGTGGGCGGCAGATCAATGGGTGGCGTGTGCGGCGTGATGGGTGGCAGCTGACGATTGGCCATTGGCACCTGGGGATCCTCGTAGATGCGCGACACATGGAAGCGGGACCGAGGCGAAACCGACAGCCGCTTTATGGTCTGGGTCGAGGACGTAACCGAGGCCATGGCCGGCAGCGAGCTCGACGTAGGCAGGGTGCCCACACCCACCGCATTTAGGCTGCTTTGGCTGCCGCAAGGCGAACAGCCGCCGATGGTGGGTATGGACATGCAGCTGCTTGCCGAGCGCGGCGTGGGTGGATGCTGCGGGGGCATCTGGGCGAGCGGCGAGATCAGCGGACTGCTGATGCTGCCGCTGCTGACCTCCGCCACACGGGACACATGAAAACGGCTGCGATTCGGCGAGGATGACGGCGAGATCGTGGGCGGACTGGGACCCGGCGAACGGAGACGTGTGCCCGTCTTCCGCTTCACCTCCAGTAGGGCGGCGGCCGATGTGGGCATGGCGACGGTTGCTGCCAAGGACGTCACAGTGCCTGTGTTGGCGTCCACAAATGGCCTGCTCTGACAGGTAAGTGAGATCTTCCGCGAGCCCAAGTAGTAACCGCCGCGACACCGATAGCCGCTGTTGAAGCCACTGCTGCTGCTGCTAATGCTGTTGATGCCGGCGCCGCCCACAATCGCCGCCTTCTCCGTCAGCTCCTGGGCCTGCATCTTCTCATTCCTGAAGCACATGGACCGCACTGTATCCAGTACTCGCGTGTAGTCCAAATGGGCATCGCTGCCAATCTGCAAAAAGGGATAACAAATCTAATCAGTGAGGGATCGATCCTTCATTAAATAATAAAATTCCTTAAACTACTGGTACACGTTTTAGCTGGTGTTTTTAGTTCTGGAAGAGTAGCGGAACCAGGCATCGAATATGTGCGATTGTGTGGCTTTGTTAATAGTAAAATTGTTAAATCTTTTGCTTGCACAAGCCAAGCTTTTAAGAGTGGCAGCGAGGAGAGGAGGAGCAGCAGCAGCAGCAGCAATAGAAGGAGCATTTATTGATCTGAGATTCTACTTACGAACTCCTGGGGCAATGGCGATGGCGGTATAACATTTACTATCGGCACTATGGGCAACTTTAACAGAGAGATGATGAGAGGGAGACAACGACACGACACGGTGTCCACAAATGAAAACGATTCAATTAAAATTCCAAATAAAATGATCAACCATCCGAAACAAAACAAAACCAAAGACAAAAAAAAACATGCAAGAAAACGCTAGAGTTTTGGTTAGTCGAAACTTTAAATATCCTTGCAAATGCACACTGTGTATCATTGCTAGGATGCAGCGAATAAAGTCTACAGAACAATGTCACAAAACATTTGTAAAGCAAATTTAAACACGAAAATATAACGAGATATGTGCACTATCTACAAACTCTATAATAAACTCTATTTTAAACATTAAACGAAGCCTTGGACATGGATTCGAACATTTCGAGTAGAATTTTTAGGCCTAAAACATTGAAAACACACCAAAGTAAATTATTGTTACAAGATTTAATCCTCTATTAAATCTCTATAGAAACGCCTTGAAATTTGCTTTACCACATGAGAGACTGAAACATCGCAACAAGTAACAACACTCAACTTCTATTTTAATTTCGGATGAGCTGAGCAGTGAGAATACATGAGGATTTCTTTGGCAAAATGAGGAACGGATTATCTTTGGTGCATCAGTCAACCGATTGAAGAACCTACCGTCAGACGCTTGGGCTCATCATTGATGTCGATCTGGGTGAGGGTCTTGTTGGACTTGAGCACCTCGGCGATTATGTTCAGACTTTCGACCTCTAGTTTATTGTCACGTATGTCGATGCGCTGGAGCTTGCTGTTGCCCCCGAAGCTGAGAATGGAGGCCAGTGTCTCGATACCCTTGGCACTTAGATGGGCACTCTGTAGCCCCAGCGTCGTGAGGGTAGTGTTCTTGGTGAGGCTCTCCTTGATGGTGCTCACAAAATCATTGGACAGGCAGTTCTTTCCAATGTTGAGCAGCTCCAGCGAAATGGTCTTCTCCAGTAGCTCGGCCACACTGGCGGCGCATTCCTTGGTGAGGTTATTATTCCACATGGTGAGGGCCTTCAGGCCGCTGGGCGCCCGATTGGCTGCCTCGAGGTTGGCCGCTTCCGCCAGCTGCCGCCTGGAGAGCGTGTCGTTCTTGGTGAGCTTATCCGCGAAATCGGGATCGTTGCTGGTGCTGTTGGTGCTGTTGTTGCCATCCAGCGATATATCGCTGCACAGACTCTCCGCGCTGTGCGACCAATTGCGCGTGGACTGATTGAGGTACGCACAACTCGACTCGGTGCGTCGCATTCCGATGCTTGCCCCGCCTGGCGATGTGGAGGGCGGTGGCGGCGTTGGCGTGGGACTGGGACCGGTATAGGAGTATGTGCTTGGACGGCACTCCTCGGCAATGGTCACCTTCGGCTGCTGGAATGAATCATTGGGGAGCGGCGTGGGGGTGACCGCAGCCGCAACAGGCGCCGCCGCCTCCTGTGCCACCAGCAGACACTCTGTAGACTCTGTGGCAATGGTGGCCGTCTCAATGCCACCCATCTCCTTGGCCATGTCATCCAGTCGCGTGCTCTCCAGCGACACGGACAAACGGCTAAACTCGTCGGGCAGATGGCGACTGATATCACCTTCGGATGCACTCTCAAACGCCGAGTCCATGCTGTGCGTGTCCTCAAAGTCGTCGCCTGCGCTCTTGGTGTTTTTATTTACATCAAGCGGTCGCGATCCGCCCACCATTGCCACTCCATTGCCGCCGCCATTGATGCAGCAATCGCTCTCCTCGGCGGTTACTTCATAGATGCCTGCTGGCGGCGAGGAGCTTGCGCTTGGACTGTGACTGAGACTGACCCCAGTATCTTTATCATTTTGTGGCGCTGCTGCTGATGCTGCTGCTGCAACTGCTGCTTGAGTAGTGTTGTTGTTGTTGATGTTGTTGATGCTGTTGTTGTTCTGTACACAGGATTCATTGGGTTTCGGTTCAACGGTTTTAGCCTCTGTTGATGGAGTAATATCTGCCAAAGAAAATAAAAACCCTTTACAAGAAATATATCCATTGAATTGGATGCTTATATAGTTACCACATAAATTGCGTTCATTTTGGGAACTTTGCTGCTGCTGTTGCTGCTGTTGTTGTATCTCCTCCGTGCTGGCCTCGGCTGCAGAAGCCATCGATGTGGCTTCTACATCTGTCGAGCTTTCTTCTGCTGCTCCTTTACTAATTTCTTTTGCTTCTGCTGACTGTTGCTTCTGTTGCTGTTGCTTCCCGCTTGCATCAAATATCTCATTGCTGATCTCGCTTATGTCCTCGGAGCAACAGGCAGCCAGTGTGTCCGTGGATGGCGGTTCCTCCATGCTGCTGCTGCTGTCGCTATTCATCGAGAGCAGCTTGTCCAGCATTGACTGGCCGCCGCCGCTACTGCTATTGCAGTTCTTCACAGTGCGCACAGTATCGTCCTCGGTGTTGTCGTCCTCGTTATCGTTCTCCACCTCTACCAGGATCGCCACAGCTGCCTCGCTGTTGCTTGCGGATGCTGGTGGCTGCTCCACAGCTGTCGATGGCTCGCCAGCGGCAGTCGACTCCCCGCCATTGGTCTTCTCGACGACATCTTTCACACGCTCTTCACAGAAACTAAAGTTCGTCTCCGATTGGGACACTGATGATGGACTGTAGTCCGTCTCCATGGACTCATCCACCTCTATGGCTCGCGCACGCTTCAGGGCGCCCAGTCGACGTTCCAGTTCTGTTGATTGAAGGATCAGATCTTGCAACAGATACATGCAGCCCTCGTCCCGAATGTTGTTGTTGCTTATGTCGATGAGCTCCAGACTGTGGTTGTAGCGCAGCATATCGGCTATGTGCTTAGCGTCCGTACACTCCAGATCGTTGTAGCCCATCCATAGCTCCTTGAGCATCTTGTTCTTATGAAGCCCATGGCCTGTAAAAATCCATAAATAGTAGACAAAACAATACTTCGATTAGTTCGGCATTTGCTTACAGAGTTCGGTGAGTGGCGGTCCCCTCAGGCCGCAGTGCTCCAGCTTGAGCGTGTGTAGATTAGAGGATTGCAAGGCGCGGCCCAGGCTTTCGGCTCCCAGTCGGGTGATCTGATTGCTCTCGGCATTGAGCAGCTGCAGCTCTTGGCTGCGCTCCACCATGTAGGCGCACAGCTCCCAGCAGCGCTTCGTCATCGTCTCCTTGTTGTACGATATATCCAGCTCGATGGCCGCCTCATAGTACTCGATCATCTGGAAGAGAGGGCTCAAGCAGCTCTCGTCCAGCGTGCATTCCGACAGATCGATGGTTTTGTATTGTATCTGGTAATCGAGGTATGGAATGGAGGAGAATGCTTCTCATTTGAATGAAACAAAATCTATTAGCTTTTCCTACCCTTTTGAATATCTCCTCGAGGGCCTCGCAATCGTTGGCCGTCAGTTGATTGCCTTTGAGGGAGAGCAGCGGCTGCCGCGCCTGCAGCGTCAGATCCAGCCCATTCAGGTGATTCAAGATGCTCTTTAGCGGCTCTGTGCGATGCTTCCGACACGACTGGTCGTACTGATCCACGATCTCGGTAATGCTCCTCACTAGGCAGGCTGCAAAAATGCAATGGATTTTTGTAGAAATCTAAGATCAAGATAACTGAAAGATGAATTACTTGTAGAATCGATGATTTTCATTTTAAGGGGGGACATGGAAAGTTCATGTTTCAAAAAGTTATTGAAATTGTAGGGGCCACAATCGGGCATAATTTTGGTTAAATTTCTGATCAGCAAACATTCGCGACGAGCGAGTCGACAGACTGCTCCCATTGCTCCGACGCACAAGCGAAAAGTGGAAAAGTATCTCCGCGAATGCAAAATCAAAATACATGTCGTGTGCATGACGACATTGGTTCAAAGAGCGATGACATACCAGAAAGATCCTCGAATGCGAATGTCCTGCTAATGGTTTTGTGAAATAAGTCGTTCGTTTTGGAATCTGTCAGATCTACAGTATTCATAAGGGAAAAACCGAAAAGCAGACCGTAATTGATCAAAAAGTTGTCTCCCTCTGATGATTACGTACATCAAAGAGCTCTTAAAATTGGAAAGATGATATCTGTATCGATTGGAATGCCACAGTTTATAAAACTGTTGTTGAGTCAATAAACTCGTAGACGTCGACAACTCTTCCGATTCTTACGTTCCGCCCAATCAAGTGTCGCCATCTCAGAGTGGAACATACGAGTATGTGCCTACAAAGATATATTATACTCGTATGGTCAAATATGACAAATAACTGGAACTTATGGCGCGTGCGACTGTGTTTGATTCCATGGCACCTCCCAGGCACTCCTCCGCCTCCTCTCCCGCTATGAGCCATAGTCGTCATCAACAATTGCCGCCGTCGGGCATCAAACATATAGCGACGGACGACATAGACAAATTGTCCACACAAAAAAATAAAATTAAATGAAATTGCGGCGGCAATTTCCAAACGATTTTGTTGCCTTTGACTGGAACTGAGACTGGGGCAGGGACTGTGGGGGGATTGGATGACATGAAATCGTGAACTTGTAATTTGCAACTCATTCGCGTTGGACACTTCTTGCGGGGTGGGGGTCTGTTTGTCTGTCTATCATTTGGGGGAAACTAAATATAGAATACAGAAACTACAATTTGGAGAGGTACAAGTTTGATGAGAGCCCAACGATGAGACTTTTTTGGGAAGTCTTTCAAGGGGAAAACGATTGTTTTTCTTATATTCTGAATGTAATTATTTACAGATCATTATACAAGTTGGACAATAGGGATACCCGAGACATATATTGAGTTACTTATGAATTAATAGATCTTACGACTAGAGACTATAAAGGGAAGAGCTTTAAAGCGTTCCCTCTGCTATAAATAATGATTTTTATATCCCGGCGGTACAATAATGATAACAGAGAATCTCAGATAGCTCGAAACTGATCTTGAATATCCCAATAAGAATCTCAAAGAACACGAGCATGGCAAACCCCCCAAAAAGAAAGATGTGTGCCAAATGCCAAGTGCACTTTTTTATAAATAATTATACACACACGGACACTGGCACGGACACGGACTTCGAATTCGAATTCGTTCGAATTCGAAAAACGTAAACAAATTAATCTATCATTGCATTATCTAGTCACATCGGTGTTAGAGGCAATTAAACGATTCGTTTTAGATGTGCCACAAAGTTTGATGCTGCCAACACATACAACGAGTACTCGTAGAACGCGAAATTTTGTCAAGAAATCTCTTTGTGATGGCAAAATGCAAAAAAAGATTTTCTTTTCGTTTTCTTGGCAAGCGCTCAAAAGTGTTTTTCGAATCTATTTCATCTATATAATAGTTCCGCTGCTCACACCACCCATTCCTCCCATCCCCATCCGCCAATGGTGCCTTGGGATTGAACATCTGTTAAGTGATTCATTAGCGTTGAGTAGAATATTTCCGAATATTCAGAGATTTATGAAGAATCACACAGACACACCGACACGAATCGGGGCAGACAATGTGACGACCAAGTGACATTTTCTTTTGCATTGCTTTTTGTTCTTTTCCTTCAGCAATAATTATAAATAATTTCAATTTATTAAACTATTATTATTATATGGAACAACTATGGAAAATAAAAAACTTTTAAATGAAAAATAAACTACATCCGACTGCCTCGAGTGGATAATGGAAAAGATCACAGCCTTCAAATCAGTGCTCTTATCCAATTTCATTGATCAAAATATCTCCCTATTGCACGGCTGTATCTTTATGTCTAATTCTGAGAATTGAGAGCTGTTTTCCCTTATCGAAAGACTTTAATAGCGATACGACATACAAAGAACTTTCTATAGAAAGACTTATCGTACAATTGGTATATTTCTTATAGGATTAAGGAAAAATAGTTGATAGTGGGGAAATATAATAGGGGCCATATATAAAATGTTTATCATACGAATTGGAGAATCAAGAAGGAAGGAAAGCAATGAAACCATGCCGTTTGTAAAAATTGTTTACACGCGTCGTATGCCTGAGGGGAATCTATAATTTCTTTTTGTTTTTCACCTGCCTCTTGGTGGTTCTTTCTTGTTTGGAAATGTGGTTTGGGTTCGGTTCCACGACCAGTTTTATAATTTACCTAAAATTCTATGCAAACAGGCACTTATTTATTATTAAAAATTTCTGTTTGCGATCTATTTTTAATGATTTCGTTTGGGCAATGACACAAAATATAAACAAAAACAAGCCACACAATCCCCACCTGAGAATTTTATGCAAAAAGATTCCTAAATTAAATTTATTTGTCATAGCCCTGACTATTCCACTGGTTCCCTGTTTACCGTCTGGGCATTAAAAAAATGAAGAATTGCCGTCGGATAATGATAATAATCGGATGGTATTACTTTCAGGCACATTTAGGAATCATGTAGGTGTATCCTTTCGCTTCTGAGAAATTTGTACTACAGCGAATCCACGTCATTCGCAATGGGTACTTATAAGTCATTTTCTGTAGACATTTTTGAATCGCGTGCCTCTGTCCGGCGTCTGCGTTTACGTCTATTAAATGCCTTTTCAATTTTTTATTATTCTATTGATTTTTGTGCCTTTTCTCTGGCTCTTTGCTGACGTCGTCGTCTCTCACGCAAAGTCAAAGCAAAAGTCAAATGTACGAGAAAAAGCAAAGGTGGGCAAAAAACAAACACCAACAAGAAGCAGCAAAATTGTTCAATTAAATTGCTGTTAATTTACTGCTAAACATTTACAATGTCGGAAACTTGTTCTTGCCGCCTGTACGAGTGTTTTTTTTTTATTTTTGTTGATTTTGGAATGGCAGCTCGAGTAAAAAACCTCTCAAATGATCCCCCACAACCAGAGAGAGCAACGCCAAAAGACAATCGACCGCAAAAAAATTGCCACTAAGCTGTTTATTTGTTTAGCAAACAAAAAGGGAAAAGTGCACGCACACCCAAATGATGCTATGGTGATTGAAATCTATTTAAATGGGGTCTAGAATCATGACTAAGAAACATCATTCAAGGGTTTGGAACGAAGGGTAGCCTGGAGGTTATGAATGGTTTATGAAAAATGATTAATAAAAATCAATTTTAAAGCACAAAAGCTAGTTAGATCGTCTCAAGAAGCCCGTATTAAATAAAAAAGACAGAAATATGCCTTAAGTACACCATGCGAAAACAAGCCTTGATTCTGTACTGAATGCAACATCCTAGGCACCTTTATATTATACTCTCTGGTTCCACATAGTTTTCTCCAAAATCATCAGTTTGAGGGCAGGGTATTCAATTAACGTTGTTCCTCTCTGGCTTTCCAACCTGTTTTTCGAAAGCGGATCGCGTATCGTTTCCCTTATCTCATTAGTGATATCAAACCCCGCCGCTGCTGCTGCTGCTGCTGCTGCTGCTGTTGACTTGAATTGACAAATTGGCTGACGCCATGACCGACGCTCGTTTGTCATTATCAAAGCCTAATTTTGTAGCCACATCGAGAGGAAGGGTATTACCGGCCAAGATAAGTGTCCTAGGTCTAGAGCCAGACAAGTAAATAAATAAATTCGGTCGCACCTCAAGCCAGAGAACTCACGCACTCAAGAATCGTAATTAAACACATTTTGAGGGGCGACTGACATTTCAACTCGAAATGCAATCATTTGCTTTAATTGCAAAAAATATAAAAGCTTACTCATACACAATCATACAATATATAATACCTACGTTCTGTTCTGTTCTGTTCTGTATCCGTAAGTATGTTCTGTCGGATCTGGCTCTATTTCCCTTTCTTCGCTTTGCTGGGCTTTGTTTTTGCTTTTGGATTTGGATTTGGAATTGCATAAATTAATTACATCGGAAACGAGCAAGCATTAATCGAGCTCGTGACATTTTTGCACTGCAAGTGTTCCTATAATTATTAACTTTTATGTAAGAGTGTTTTTAAATACGAGGCATTCGAAGAATACGCGGTATACGCGAAGAATACGGGGTATACTCGTATATGTACATACATATATAAAATAAAACTTAGGTTAGTTTTCACCCACAAAAAACCCTATCCCAAGCCCAGAAACTAGAAAAGTATATCGATTGGTCCCACATTTACATACATACATACATACGTATGTATATGTATATCTCAAGTTCCTTCGCCAAACTACAGAAATGCACGGAATTTAGTGTATTTGTACAAATGTAAATTTACGAGTATAGTTATTTGCTTTCTTTCATTCGTTTCTGTCTGTCATAATGATGTCTTCTCCCCGGGGACGGGTGGGAGGGGGACTATTGTGCTTTTGTTTGAACGACAAACGATGACATCACATACGCGAAGTGGGGCTCGTAGTGGGGCACACAAACGAATTGACAGTGTAAGAGCAAACCAAAGGCAAAAACAAATTCAACAAAAAGGCACAACACAGGCACAAAGACATAAAAACAAAGGCAAGAAAAGAATCGAAATAAACAAACAGTTGTACAAGCAAATATAAATATATGCATATAATTTACATACACAGGTTTGCTTATGTGTCCACACACACAGGTAAAAATGGAGAAGGCAAAAAAACAGGCAGAAGCAAGATATTTCGCGATATTCGGACTAAGAGATACCCTCTACTCTGATATGGGGATCTAAATCGAACTCAACAGAGGCTTTTTCTTCAATCAAAACTCGAATATATTCTTTTTATTTTAGTCTTTAAATCTTTATATGATCGGTGGGTAGATCGCTAGTTATTATCCATTCCGATCGAAATGATTTTAGTTAGATTGAGAGATAATCTACTTCTTAAACTCGCCTAGATGTATGTATGTTTCACAGGAATGGTCGCATCTTTCTTCCTGTTGCACAACCTCTACAGAAACACTGTATACCCCTAAAGTCTACGAGTAGCGAGGGTACTATAACAACCGAATGACGAGCACAAAGCGAGCCTACGATTGCCATCGCCATAGTCCAAGGCAATGGCAAAGTCAAAGCAGAGCGCAAAAGCAATGCCGGCTACAAATACAAATACAGCAAGAATAAGAATGTGAAGAGTGCGCAAAAGCAAATGCACAGTACGACTGGAAATGAACGAAAAACAAAAGCAATAAAAGCAAATACGATCTGAACCGTAATCTTATCAGCCATTTCATGCGTTATCACTGACGTGAAAATAACAAATAACAAAATCAAAGGAAACTGAAAAGCAATAACTACAACACTACACACATAACATGGTTTCGTAGGGTACAAAAAGGTTCTTTCAAAGAGCTTATCTGAATGGATCCAGAAAAATATGATCTGTATGATCCACACTCTCATCCCAAGGGTATCTGAGACAGGCCTCTCTGCCTTTTAAAGCGCACCGATGAATGAGGTTTTCAGGAAGGAATCACTGTCAGTTCTTTGCATGTCCCATACACGTGTATGATTGTGTTTTTCTCTTCCTGAATGGGTAAGAACAAACAACGAATGGCGCTTTGTGCATAGCAACAGTTTGTTGTGGCATCTACACGGTAAAAACTCGTATGGAGATGTGCAGGTATTTATCGACTGCAGCGCCATAACCATCCCCATCCACCATCCGCATAGCCATAGCCATGCACAGCTCACTCAAAAGCAAATAAATATTTTGCGCACTTCATCGGCTTGGCAGCCCCAACCCACGACCCACCCACAGTCGACAAGTGTGCGGTTCTTTCCTTTGCCCCCTACCATCCATACTATCTCTCTGATCCCTCGCAATAAAATCTGTCTTTTCTTGCTGCTGCTGCTGCCCTTGATTGTATCTCAATTAGCTGTCGGATCTGTATCTCGGATCTCTTCGTCTTGCATTGCATTTCAATTTGCAATCAAATTAATCGCTTTAATTGAATTAAAGCACAGGAAGTGTGTAATAAATGAGAAGTGTTAACAAAGTGCCTCGGTTTTGGCTTCCGTGTTTGTACGATCGATCGTTATATTGTTAGCAGCGATAAGATCCCGGGATCCGCGACTCGATTTTAGAATGACAAATTACATATCATATAGAAGTAGGAAATCTAATGGAGAACAGGAAATGGGCAGAGCTATCTGTTATTTAAAAGAGTTTTAAATAAGCGGAAATCACACATTTACCGATTTTTTTACATTATCCTATATTATAGTACTTTTCACTCACCTTGTTTCCATGGATTGGCCGGTTCCAAATAGCCAGTGACCAACGCGTTGTCCGGAAATGAGACACGACGGGGTATGGCAACCAGCAACGAGCTGTCCGACGATTTCCGCTGCAATATACTTGGCGCAGTGGACAGGACAACACCTCTCATGGGCAGCCCTACCACCACCCCTGCCGCGGCGGGTGTCAGGGAGGAGTCCGGGCACATCGTCGAGCTGGGATTGGAGACCAGTGAATCGGTGCGCCATACCGCTGTCTGCTTTGCATCGTGGTAGCTCTTTATTTTTTGTCTTTGGTGCGTACGCATCTGTACATCGACTGCGGGCTCTGTCCGCGGTGCCACCGATGACAATGGCTGCTGCTGAGCAGTCGCAGCCGCAGCCGCAGCTGCAGCTGCACTTGCAGCACCAGACACATCAGCTGTTTCAGCTAATTCGGTTCTCTCGGCCACAGGTGACAGCAGCAACAACGATGTCGATGGTGGAGCTGTCAGTGTTTGGCCCTCGGCTGCTGCTTCTGGCGATGCTGCTGTTGCGGAGGGGGGCGGCGAAGAAACTGCCTCTGCTGCTACTGTCACTGTTTCCGTTACACGGGCCGCCACATTTGTGGCGGCTGCTGTTGTCGCAAAGTGCGTTGAAATTGTTGGCTCCGTTTCATGGCCCGTTGTTGTTGTAGCTGTTGCTGTTGGTGTTGTTGTTGCTGTTGTTGTTGTTGGCTCTGCATTATCTTGAGTGTTGTTGTGCAGCATTGTTGCTAATCGTTTTTGTTGCCACCGCTAGCTAGTAGTTGCTGTTTTTATCGAATGGTTGTTGCTTGCTCTACTGATGGATCGAACTTGTAGTTTTTCCGATATCTATCATCTAAAATCACTTTATTTATGTACAGTGTGTGTGTGGCACCACCACCTTTAGTGTCCTCCGTGTGGGGCGTCGTGGGTGTGTGGGTGTGCGCGCGCTTCTTCTATGTGACGTTTTGTTTTTACATTTTCAGGAGTTTTTTTATCAATCTAAAGGCTTATTTGAAACACACTGCAAAATGAATACAAAATAAACACACAATTCTTTATTCTACGCACGATTCGGTTTCGAGCAACGCGACATTATTTTGCTCGACATCGTCAAACGCTTGGGCATAATCAGAGAAGAGTCAACTTTACAGAAAACAAAACAAACTAAAAATTTTCCGCTCAAAAATTTCCACCGCTAACGGCACAGTGGAACTAGTAGCAAGAATTTTGGTCACACTTTTTGGATATTTGA
This sequence comes from Drosophila miranda, assembly GCF_003369915.1. Lineage (NCBI taxonomy): Eukaryota > Metazoa > Arthropoda > Insecta > Diptera > Drosophilidae > Drosophila > Drosophila miranda. Next base: position 8,598,498 of record NC_046677.1, on the reverse strand, counting down.
TTTTTTAAATATTTAAATATTTTATTGTGTATTTCTTTGTATTTAATTATTAGTTTCTATTAAATTTGTTTTTTGTTTTACCACGACACTTCACTTTGTATGCTTTATCGCCCACTGTACAATGTAATGTTTCAAAACAAAAGGCAAACGAATACAATAGAAAGAGACAAAGAGAGAATGAGTGAGAGGGTGTGAACGTTAGCTCTCCTCTTCCCACCGCTCACAAAAAAATGCAAAAAAACATTACCTAATTGTTATTGTATTTGTTTGCTTTTGCGTTTGCAGAGAGAGCAGTGCGATTTTTGTCTCTGTTATACTTCCCCTCCTTTTCCAATATTTTTTCTCACGCGTTTGTTTCGGTGTGTGTGTGTGTGTGTGTATTGTGGCTATGCATGTGTGTAACACGCGCCCTGTTGCATGCAAAACTCAAATTAAAAGACAATTGCAATAACAAGCACGCTCGTGTTACTTTATTCTGTTATTGTTGTTTTTGTTGTGGTTCACTTCACTTTTCGCAGAATTTGGTTTTAGAATAAATACAAAAATTACGTCACTGTTTGCGTGGGAAACTGCCTGGAGTTTACGATTTTAAATGGATAGTATTTATCAGCGCAGTAGTCGATTCGATATCTTCGATTTAATATATAATTTTATACTTTCTCACAGCACATTTTTGTTACACTTGCGTTTCTACACTTTGGCATTTAATGGCCAACTCTGGGTTTGGCGCATTTTTATACACATACTCGTCGTATCCCTCCCCACCCTCTCTATGTTTCACGATCTGGACAACTTTCGGGCCGAAAGGATTTGATTTTTATATTGTTTTTTTTTTTTACTGCATACCACGAGATTATCAATTATTAACACAGCACGGCGTGCATTTCAGAGCATTTAACCATTTAACCAACAACTATCCAACAGCAAAACAAACATGAAAAACAGTGTGACGACCCTCAGAAATATACCAAAATATACCTTCTCATTTTCAAAATATACCGTAAATATACTGATGAATTCAAGTGCTATTTTACATATTCCTCGTTTTTGATCTTCCCTCGAATATTCCCAGCTATATAGCACATTTAGCCATGCCCACATAATTTTATACGATTCATGAATCAATTTTCTACTGGACTGGCTTGTTTTAAAAACTTGCTTTTGTTGGATTTTGCGTAAAAAAAAGGTTTTAGCGAAGAAGGTCAAATAAATAAAACGTAATAAAACGTAAGAGAAAAATCGTTCCAATTGCTCAATTTCTTTATTCCGTTGAATAATGCCATAATTTTACGCCATTAATGAATACATTTTCTACCTGATTGACTACTTTTAAGTACTCTCTTTTATTGTATAGTGTATAAAACAAGGTTTAAGCAAAAAAGGTCAACAAAAAACAATGGTAAGTAAGTGAGTATGGAATGTCACGTCAACCGGAGTTTGGGCATAGGTATACCCTATTTGGTTAATATATTATGAAGAAACTGTTTTAAAACGTAATTAGTTAAGAAATTATCTCAGATTGTTATGTTTTAGACATATTAATGCATCTAAATATATCTCGATCCCGATACCCATTCTTGGTTTCTGTAAGTAGACCCCTACCTTCAAAATATCGTTGAAATACCCTTAAAACAGAGACTGAATGGTTTTGGCCTATATTGCTGCATTAGATGACAAACATTTTCTTAGTTCTATAACATCCATTTCCCCAGGGTATGCAAAATGTTGCTCAATGCGCGCCATGTTGGGGAACAGTGCTGCTCGATTTCACGGCACATGAGTCTGGCCCATACAAAGTGAATGTTGCCAGCAGCATAAGACATAAGAAAACGTAAGTGAGTTTGGAATGTAGGGACATTGTTGTGCTGAAAAGGGACATTGTGGCTAAAAAAAAAGGATATCCCATCACAAAATTGAGAGCAAGTCCCAAAAAAAAGAGAGCAAGTCCCAATCAAATATACGGTCTCACCCTAAAAAATACCGAAAATGTATCATATTCCTCAATTTTTATCTTCCGTGGATTATTACTAACTATATAGCACATTTAGCCATGCCCACATAATTTAATACGATTCATGAATAATTTTTCTACTTAACTGGCTTATTCTAAATACTTGCTTTTATTGCATTTTTCGAAAAAAAGTTATTAGCGAAAATGGTCAAACAAAAAAAGGTTTTAGTCAAAACAAATAAGCGAAACAGGATAGTCGTTCATATTGTTCAATTTTTATATTCCGTTGAATAATTCTGGCTAACTAAAACCCTTAGTTCTGCCCACATAATTTTGGCCATTGATGAATAGATGTGCTACAAGATTGCTTTATTTTATTTTAACTAAAACAAGGCATAAACAAAATATTTCAACAAAAAAACAGTCGCAGTGTTGCTGGTATTTGACGACATGATGCATGTATAGGAATTTGTACACCCTATTTCGTTAATTTAATATGAAGATAAAACGTAATTTATAAAGACCTTTTCTCAAATTGATATTCTTTAGACATATTCATGTATATTATTAGTATCTTTTATATATTTATCTCGATCGTGATACCTACGGAGCCTGGGATAACAAACATTTTCTCAATTCTATAATATCCTTTTCCCTAGGGTATGAGAATTAGTGTTGCCGGTAATCATTGTTGTCAACCGGTTATTACGACTAATTCCTGGTTCCCAGCATATAGATCTCTCAGTTTTGCCCAGATAATTTTATATGATTGATGAATCAATTTTGATCAAAATGCGTGTTTTTTGTTTTGACAAAAACACGGTTTCAACAAAAATGTTTAATAGTCGCAGGTTGTGACGTCAATGTTGCTGGTATTTGCAGACTCATTTGTTGTCGACCAGGGTATGGGCATTTGTATACCCTATTTCGTTAATATTATATGATATTTTCCAAGCTGCTTTCAAATGAAATTAATAAAGGCCTTGTTTTAGATTGCATTTCTTTGGTCTCTTCATACATTTGATTAGGTGTTTGTATATAAATCCTGATCCCAGTACCAGTTCTTGGTCTCTGTAGACAGACGATGAGCTGCAAAATATCGCTTAAAACAGAGTCTGACTAGTTTCTGCATTAATTAGAGCCTGGAATGACACACATTTCCGCAATTCTATATCATCCATTCCCCCAGGGTATGTGATCATGGAATTAGCAACATGATTGCGTATGTAATGAGACTTATTTGTTGTGAACCGGGTATTGCCAAAAATATCTCCCGTCGAATAATATCCCATAGATGATTACAATTTCTACAAAACTAACTTCTTTTAATTACTTTTATATGTTGTATTTTGACTAAAACACGGTTTTCAAGTAAATGTTGCCCGCAATATTGTGTATGGAATTAATCTCATTGCTGTCAACCGGTTATTACCGATTCATACCCGGTCTCTTTTTAAAAATATATACCGACGAATTATTCATATTCCTCGATTTTGATATTCCGTTGAATATTACTAGCTATATAGAACATTTAGCCATGCCCACATAATTTTATACGATTAATAAATCTTTTTGCTAATTGACTGGCTTAATTTAAACACTTGTTTCTATTGGATTTCTATATAACGTTGAAAATCAAACTTAATAGATTGATGAAATCGACAAAATATACCATTATATACCGTTATACCGTAAATATACCGTCCGTTCAATTTTGACCTAAAAAAATACCAACAGTAAAAAAAACATGAAAACAGTGTGACGACCTTCAGAAATATACCAAAATATACCGTCTCATTTTCAAAAATATACCGTAAATATACTGACGAATTATCAAGTATGAAGATACCTATTCTTCGTTTTTGATATTCGTTTGGATATTACTAGCTAGATAGATCTCTCAGCTCTGCCCACGCTATTTAATCCGATTAATGAATCAATTTTCTACTTGACTGCCACTGTTATTCTTCCACGCGCGATTGCTTTGATTGTTTTCGATAATAAATCGAACTTAGACCAGAAGATATCGTTTTGACGAACATTTTTGACGATTTTATTAGCCGAAAACTAAAATTCGCGTCGTTTCCGTTTCAAAACCGCTTCAGTTACCAAAACCGGTTCCGTTAATGTGCGATATATTTGAACCTGTGGAACAGGGTACCCAACCACATGAAAAAATAAGTTTATAAGGATATATTATATGTGGCGTATATATTAAAAGCATCTTGTCAATGCCAATTATAATACCGAATGTCTCCAGCTTTCAGCTATTAAAATGGCTCAGCCTGAATGGTTTACTATCCAAGACCAATTTTTGCCGAACAACATTCTGAATCTAGCTCCCTGTATATGAGTAGCGCGTACATTTACCAAGGGGCTCACCTTTTCAATGTTTAGGAATGCAGTTCCAATCACCATAAGTCGATTCAAGTATAGTAACTAAAGTACATAGTTTAAGAATGGTCAACATTGTGCACTATGCATTGTTGCTACCGATTCAGAAAGCGAAATAAAGAAACCGTTTCAAAAAATGTTAACATTCCGCTGTTATGTTATCACAAAACTAGGGACATTACCTTTTTTGGGCTATAAAGTGAGCCCCATCTTATTTCGATGGTTATTGTTATAGGCTATACTACGGTTTTCAGCCATTTATGTGATGGTCACAAAAGGGGTAAAATATATCACATCATACTTGTATGTTTGCATAACAAGAACAGGCGACGTGTAAACCACACTTACGACCCTTTAAAGTCTGGCAACCTTTCCACGTGTGCTCTCCTCTCTCGACACTCTCATTCTCCCTTAAATATAACATCAAAACAATAAGTATATATGGATATGTATATACATAAGAGTGTACATTATAAACACACACACTGAATATTTTTGTTTCTAATGATTATTTGATAAGCAGAATGTTGAGCAAACAGTAAAAACCAACTCTCTTTCTCTCTCTCACTGTATTTAGATATTTATATCTCTGCAGGCTAAACACAACACAAACACCAAATATGATGTCAGAAGAACCTTTATCGTACAGGCAACAAAAACTTAAAATGCACAGTCCAGCAAACTTGCACTGATTTTGAGTTTAAGAACGGAGTTTAAGACTATTTACTGTCTTACTTCGCACTAAATTTCAGGTTTTTAAAAAAAAAAGTACCACGTCCGAGCCGCAAAACTCCCCGTTAACAGAGTTTTACATGGTAACTACCCGGTAACTACATATCGACAATATATTTATGGAGTATGGGCATTCGTATACCCTATTTCCTTTAGGTTAGGTTAGGTTAACCCGGACGGCCCTCGGCGGGGCCACGCATGGGCCAATATGGCCCTTAGTTATCCGGATGGAGGTGTGTATGAACCGTCGCGCGAGTGTTAATGTGGTTTTAAAAAGTCCCCGAGAATCAAGGTGTTTTTAGCATAGGCCAGCAGTTCCTATGGCGTCCTTTTGGAGGCATCTTCCAGTGATGCCAACACTGGGGCGCCCAGGTATCTCCTCCTTGCCCTTGAGAGAGCCGGACAGTTGCAGATGAGATGTTCCAGGGTTTCGATAGCCCCAGGTTCCTCACATTTCCTACAACTGTCTCTGTTGGTGATGCCTAGCTTTGCTGCATGTGCAGCAGCCAGACAGTGACCTGTTAGTATCCTATTTCCTTTAACTATTATTAAAATTTTCTTGTCCAAGCTGCTATAAATTCAAAGTAATTCAATCCCGATACATATTCTCGGTAAGCAAGACCATAAACTGCAAAATTTCGATGAGAAAACTTTAAAATCTGGAGACTATTTCAGCAAAAGTGCTAAATATACAACAAAAATTCATTATATCGTTCACTGCATTCATTAGAGCCTGGATGACACAAATTTCATCAATCCCCTTTTGCCTACATACCGTGCAAGGAAGTTTATAAAATTTCCCCGCTGGGAAATTGCTGTCGAAAATAGGGTATGGCCAACAGAAAAAACCAGTTCAGAAAATGGGACGCCTGCATCATTGCATATTGTCCTCAAAGGACGCCAAGGTGAGGTTCGTACTAGTGTTGGGTAAACATTGCTCATTTTGGTGAACGTGATCACTTGTTCTTTTTTAGTAAGTCAACTCACTCATATTTCTCACTTGCTCACTTGTTCACTTCAGTGAACAACTCTTTTTTGTTCACTCACTCATGAGCAGCACAACACTAGTTCGTACGAGCCTTGAAGTTTACCTTGGTTTATACAACGTTAAACGATAGTTTGCACGATAGGCAGTCTTAGCCTGAAGTGTAGTAGAATCGTCACAACTAGGTGGCAACACCACGTAAGCAGCTGGAAAAGCCAACTCAGCTAAAACCAAAATCACTTTTATACACAAAAAATAACCAGCAGCAGAGGAGTTCCAATCAATTTTCAATACTAAAGTGCGCCCCACACACAATGCAAAATGCGGCTGACAAACGAGAACTTGAAACTCCACCCAATGCTGAGGAATTTGGCCATTTTCCTCAGCCTAACAATCTTCATTTGTCTTCCAACGACGTGGGCCGCAGAGACGGCGACTCTCTCGGACAAAAGACTGTGCGCTGACCCAAAATGTGAACGTAAGTAGACAATAAGTGGCCTTTGAGCTCAGTTTGTAATCTACGACAAGGTGCCCGCTTTTTGATTATTTCCGGCGCCCCAACTGGAAATTGCATAATATAATTTACATGTTTTTCGTTATCCGGCTTTTGTTTTAGAAATCATCTCCTTGGGCACCACCAAGATAATGTACAACTCTGGCGGCAAGGGACTGATCTCCTTCAAGATCAACACCCCAGTGCGCATCTTGTCCAAAAGTGCTGGCACGAATAAGCAGCTCTGGGGCGTGGATATCGGCGGACGTCGTGGCTATGCTAACAAGGATTTCATATTGGAGAACAGGATCATGATAACCGAGAAGGATTTAAAGTATGAAGTGCCAGTGGTTGGACCTGGTAGTCCACCACCCGCCGTGGAACCTGCTGCCACACCACCAGAAGCTCCGCTGAAGGCGACAGAGGTAGAGCCGGCTGTTCTCAATGCCTCTGAGTCAGCCGATGAGTTGGCAACGACTACAACCAGCCCGCTTGATGTAAAAGAGGATTCCATTGTCACGAAAAAGGATGCGGTGGATGACCAACAGGTGCCCGATGTTCCAACGGCGTCATCTCAAGTCCTGCAGATGGTAGACGGCACTCAGCTGCCAATGGAGGCAGTTCCAGCTGTCACAGAGAGGACTCTCGATCAACAGGTCGTCCCACCCAAACAGAAATCTCAAACAGCCTCAGCAGCGGTTGACACGAAAGAGCCACAACCGGTGGCCCCAACGATTCAATCGAATGAGTCACAGGAGCAGCAGCAGCAACTAGAGAAAGCAGTCACTGACCAAAAAGAGCCGAAGCCAGCAGTGACGGAGCCTCAAAAGCTACAACAGGTGGAAATTGAACACAAAGACCCACAGCAGGCGGCAGCAACTGAAGCGGCGTCTGCTCCCAAGATGTCGGAGCCAGAGCCAGTGACAGTGCCACCGGTGGCCATCAACGCTGATATTGACGACGACTCTGATGATTTCGATTACGAGGAGGACGACGACAAAGAAGTCGATCAGTATGATGAACTGAAAATAGATAGCAAAGATAACGAAACAATGAACGAAGTGGCAGACGATAAAAAGCCAATTAATGATAGTGAAACAACCGAATTTAAGACAAATTTGGTTGAGCAAACGATAGATGGACCCAGTAGTGTAGAGAAACCAAACGAAGAAGTACCCAAAACTGAAGAGCAAATAGTGGAGGCACAGGCGGCAGCACCCGCAGCGGAGCAGGAGAATAAGCAGCCGATTCCATCTACCCCTCAAAACATTGTGCCTGCCACGGAAGCGCCAAAGAATGCCACAACTGAAGGTCAGCTGGAGGAGATAGTTGCAACAAAGCAGGTGCCTGAAACAACGACTCCATTAGTGGAGGAGGTAACCGAAAAGGTAGAAGTGCCAACGATTGAAACGATTGAAGAAACCTCCAAAGAAAATGTCGAACAACCAAAAGCAGTAGAGGTCGAACCACCAAAAGCAGCAGAGATCGAGGATACCACAGAATCACAGCCTCTGGTGGCACCCGAGGCCAGCGCCACGACCAGTCCCCCCCTAGAGGAGGTTTCGCAAGTCGCAACAGAGCCTTCAGTTAGCTTGCCGCCACTTTTCGATAAGCAAAACTTTGCTAATCCAAACGAGTATTATAAAAAATTGCAAGAACAGCAGGAGGCAGTGCATCGGCAACCGAGAGAAGCATCCTTTGATAATCCAAATGATTATTACAAACAACAGCAAGAGCAGCAGCAGCAGGAGAAAGTGGAAGAACAACAGCAGCAGCAGGAGAAAGTTGAAGAGCAACTGAAACAGCAGCAGGAGAAAGTGGAGGAGCAGCAGCCACAGGAACAGCCTGAGCAAACTACACCCACACCCTCCTACGCAGCACCCTATGCAGCTGTGGATGATGAGCCCACGGCAGCACCAACTAGCGAGGAGATATCCACGGAGAACGGTGGAGTTGGTTCGGTGGAACCATTGGCCCTGCCCTCGACAGCAATTCCAGCCTCAGAGGCTTCCATAAGTCCCATAAAAGAGGATGGCGTGGGTGGTGGTGGGGGTCTCTTTGCGACCATTGTCGATACTGTCAACACATTCATCTCTAGTCAGGGATCCAATTCGAAGGAGAATGTGCCATCGGAAAAGAGCAGCGATGAACTGCAACGAATTCTGTATCCGGGCATGGGTGAAAAGCCATTTAAAGGTGAGTGGGTGTCCTCTTTTTTCTCCTTTCTAGTGATTGTCATTTACTTCCCTTTGCAGAAGTTCAACCTGCCGATGTCGATGGCCAGTGTGTCCGGTACCAGGCCAACGATAATGATGATGAACATTGCCATCGCACGATTTCGCTGGACAACTTTGCAGAGGTGCTGGCGGGGAAGGTAGTGGATCACAGCCAGCTGCTGTTGTGCGTGGTCATTGCGGCCGCTTCTTCGCTGTTCTTCATCTTCGGGTACTACTGCTTCTGCAACAGCAGCAAAGAGGGAGCTCTGCTCTCGAAACTGAACCAGTTGGAGCGCAGCCTGCTGACATCGCACAAGGAGAATCTCATCATAAAGAACGACCTGATGACCACACGCACCAAACTGGCCAGCATTGAGGACAACTCCTTTGGGTCAAATGACATGGTGGTGGCACTCAAGAAGCAGCTGGAGATTGAGTTGTACGAGAAGGGAAAGCTGCAGGAGCAGGTTGTCTCCCTGGAAAGGGTATGCCGCATCCGAAAAAGAGTTTATTTCTAATTGGAAGGCTTTACCATTTGTTTTTTTTTTTTGGCTTTAAAGGATGTGGACAATGCCGCGGAGGCTGGGCTAGAGCTGAACAAAATGCTATCAGAGGTGTTGGGCAACCAGAGTGGCGATGATGCCTTCATGAGCACCGTTGAGGACCTGCAGCGACAGCTAAACGATCAGGAAAGTGAGTATCTGTACTGCGTGGACCACCTGCTGTTCCGACTAATGTCCATTCGTCTTGCACAGAAATCATTGTTGACATCAACTCGAGCCTCGCGGAGAAGAGCCGAGAGAATAGTGAGCTGCAATACACGTACACCGAGTCCACGGCGCGTCTGACGAGCGAACTGAATTCGCTGCAGGAGGATAACTACGAGCTGGATATCGAAAAGTCCAAGCTGAAGACGCGGCTCGAGGAAATCCAAGCCGAGAACGAGCAAGAACTGGCCAAGGCCCTGGAGGCTCGCAACTTTGAGATGCAGCGTCTGCAGAACCAGATCCTCGATCTAACCACCAAGTGGGAGAAGGAGCACAGCGATCTGCAGACCAGTCTGGCCAAGATCGAAGCTCTCGAGGACTGCCTGAAGTCTGTGAAGAAGGATGGCAACCTGAATGTGAACGAGCTAATAAGCTCGGCCAAGACGCGCGGCGAGCTGAACGCGTCCCAGAAGAAGTTTGCCGATCTGCAGGCGAAGCTGGAGCAGGAGCAGGTCCACAAGGGACGGCTGGAGAGTCTGCTGAGGCAGTCCAATGTCGATGTGGAGCAGCTGAAGCAGGACTTCAATCAGTCGGAGCGCGACAAGCTGGAGGCGCAGACGCGTCTCGAAGTGCTCTCTGGATACTTTCGGGAAAAGGAAAACGAACTTAAAACGTAGATTATTCCCAAAAGGAGGAGATAGGAGAAACCATTCATTTACTTCCGTTTCTGTTTTGCAGGGAACTCAGCTTGCAGGAGACCAAGTGGATGCAGCATCAGGGCGAGAATACCAGCACCGTGGAGACCCAGACGCTGATGAAGAACGAAATTCAGACGCTCAAGTGAGTCTCGGTCTTACGACTTATTTGCACATGTCACACACTCTACTTTAATGTTTGCTTTCTGTAGATCTCAAAACGATGAGCTGCGCGCGGAGATCGAGGCACAGATTGCCTCACACAAGGCCCAGATGGGCACACTGGAGAATCGGGCGCACGAGTCCTGGCTGGCGGCGCGTCAGTCGGAGCGACGCTGTGAGGAGGCGCTGGCTGAGGCCGCCGGCCTGCGACGCAAGCTAACCACCATGGCCGCCAGTGGTGATGCAGCGGCTGTAGACTCCGTCTCCTTCTCGAATGGAGGAGAATCGAAGGCAACAACAGCTCCCTCGCCGCTGCCGCTGCCTTTGCCGGGCTCGCCATTACTAAACATGCCAAATCCACTGCCATTCCTGGCGGCTCCCTTCTCACCATTTATGGGCCTGCCGCCGCCATTCCTGCCGCCAGCAGCCGCTGGTGGAGCACGGCCACCGCCGCTTGGTCGCATGCGTTCCCCGCCACCGGGTACGTCTGCATCCCGCGGCCACCGTGATCGGGACCGTGAACGGTACTTGGACTACAGCGACTACGATGACTACGACGACGATGAGGAGGATGATCGCCGCCGCCGGCATAGTGGCAGCTGGGGTCGGGGACGACGCGACTCCTACACGAACTCGCCTCGCACATATCGCTCGCTCTCCCCCTCGGACAGTCGGTACAACTACCGGCACGACACAGAGACGGACTACAGTCCGCCGCCCAGTCCGCGTCCGATGGCGTCAGGACACCGCAACGGTCCGGGACCGGGAGCGGGGGCTGGATCGCGGACCTACAGGGAAGTATGAGAGATGCGGTTTTTTGTACTTCACGGCGGGGTGTTCCGACCAAATCCTACCATCCTACCAAGTATATTATGTACGAGTAGTTGCTTAAACTCAAAACTAGTTCAAATATATTTATTAATCAACGACTATCGAAAAGTGGGGGCTGCGCTACTGGCTCTGGCTCCCGCAGCGAACCCGAAAGCGAACCCGAATCCACAAAACGATCTTGAGGAGAAACAACAACAGCAATTTCCTGCCTCAGTGGTGAATAATATCCGGAGAAAATTCAAGCAAATTAAACAGAATGACAAAATCCACAAGAGGTTCTATTTTTTTGTAAACTATACCATGATTGCATATCCTGTCTCCCATCGCTCACACACGTACGTGGTATATTCATGCTGCAAATGAGAATCCCCCAGAATGTTCATATTTTGGACGCTGTTTATACAATAAACTCTCATCGATGTTTGGTATCCACAATGAAACACTTCTATGACAAAAATATCACAATGTGATCATTTTCAGTTCATTTTATGCACTTTCTTAGTGGTTAAATTAAAAGTTAAGTGGCTTATGTACATACATGAAAGAGATCGGAATCTACCAAAGACATTACCATAACGTAAATTACAAAAGTAGTTGAACGAAATCCACAAATAATACTTATCCTATTCACGCCTCCAGAGGCAGGAACTCTAGCTCGATGGCTTCGGGAGGTACAGGACTATATTCTAAAGCCTCAAAGGAAATCTTCAATTTCGGATGTTTGAAATGCTGAAGAACCTAACGAGCCGAGGGTATGAATGTGTAATCGTAGACTTCAGAGAAACAGAAACAGTAGTGTTACTCACCAAATCGTCAGCGCTGGTTTCAAAGCATTGCAGCAGCAGGGGCTGCGTTCGCTTGTTCAAGACTGCACCCATTCTAGCGGCGTCGAACTTGAAAAATACATTGTATAGAATGTAGTGGGACATAGCCAGTCGTTTCAGATGAGGACAAATGGACACCAGGTCCCAGAGCTCGTCGGCTGTGTCAAAAATACTCGAATTCTCTAAATGCACTTGCTCCAAAAGTGGGAAGCACAGGATAACTCTTCTGAATTTCACCCAGGTGCAGCCCTCATCATTGATGATAGTCAGACTCCGCAGGTTTCGACACGGCGTCCAGGTTTTGGTGGTCCACAGCCAAATGCTGTCATTGAACGATGCGGAAATAATGTCCTTTCCACGCAACACCGCGATATCCCAGACCAGTTCGCATTCGTGATTGGTAATGATGCGAAGCTTCCGCAGCTTGGGCAGACGCATCAACTGGGGAATCGATTCCTGCTGGACCACCTCCACCTCCAACTCCTCCAGTTCATTCAGTTTACAAATGGCCCCCACATATGCCTTCTCCTCGGAACGGCGCCACTGGACGCACAGCACCCGCAGGCGTAGATGCTCGCAAACGTTCTCAATGCATGCGACGCTCAGGTTCCAGCATTGAGCAATGTCCAAGTGCCGAATGTTTTTCATTTGGTAGATGTCGTTGCCTTTGCTCATGCCAGTCAATTTGAGCGACTCCAGATGGGGAAAACAGTCCACGATTATCTTAATATCCGAGTCGTCGACCCAGTCATCGGTCTCATCTGCCATATAATCCAGAACCCGCATATTTGGGAACACGAGCTTGCTAAATCGCTCCATCTGATCCCCGGGTAGGTAGGTGATCGTCAGATGCTTCATTGTGCCCTTCATGCTCTCCAGAAAGCCATCCAGGGCATGTAGTCTGCCCTCGAAGGTCTCCCTATACAGGCAAGTTTGGGGCATGCGTTGCCAGGAGTAGGCCACTGCCAAACATAAACGGGTTGTGTCGTCAGTTGCCTGCCACAGCTCCAATTGATCATCAAAATCCAGATACTCTATAATTTTTCTTAAAGCAAATGTTATTCCGATGGCCGCAAATTGCGCGGGAGGATTCTACACTTACAGCAGACAGTCATCATTCAATCTTACAATACTCATCTTGGCGATGTTGTGGCGAGTCGCCGGCACCACGTGGAACACGTGGAAAGAGAATATTATTCTGAAGAGTAATCCAATTTACTATATATTATTACTTTAGCTGATGAAAATAAAAATAAAGCTTTTGGTTGTGCTGCCAGATAGTGTGAGCAAGCATGTCGTAAATTAACTGATGTGGCTCCACCGTTGGAAATTATGGATTTTGGAATTTGAAAAAAGCGTTAAGAAATTCACATTAAACTTAAAATGAATATTCAAATATTTTAAATTTATAAATCAAATTGCATTTATAATGTATTGTATGTATGTACATAATCGCCATTGATATTGATTAATCCCTTCCAATCGATTCAGTTTCAATCGATTTCCAGTTTACGGAATGACCCAACAGCCCCAAAGGAGGAGCGATGGCTGTGCCGAACACGATCTCCAAATTCGCGCAATTTTTCATCGGTGCCAAAGTTCTGCGAGGCCTCAAAATACTGGCTATAGCTGGATAGCTTCGCTTCCATGTCCTCACTAATGTCGCCCATGGTGCCACGGGTTCCCCCATACTCCTTGGGTAGGTATTCGCGACTAACTATTTGGAATATGGCTTCCGGGTCAGAGCTAACAGAAATCTGAAAGGAATTCGGAAGTAGTCAATGGTAATTTAATCCCGGTAGTACTCGCAACTTACACGACTCTTGATCTTGGCGGGAAAGAAGGATCTCAATGAGTTGAAGCCAGTTTCAAAGGCCGAGGGTACATTGATAAAGTGTATGCCCTTTTGGCGGGTCGGCATTGCCTCGTCCGCATAGGTCGAGAATTTGCTGAGCAACTGCGGCTGGAGCGCGAACAGATGGGATCCCGTGACGCCAGTCATGTCCATAATCTCTACGTAGCCACTAATCGTAGCGTTCTCGTCCTCGAACATCATGATCTCCCCGAACATGGAGCCCAGCCGTATGATGTCCTGGAACTTGTACTTGCTGGTGTCGTAGGAGCCGGCACGAATGATGGTCACGCATGGCCCTGGGTCGTCCGCATCCAGCGGCAGTCGCAGCAGCACTCTGTAATGAATCTCCTCTCTCAGGCCAGTGCCACAGTCTCTCCACCCAAAGCTGATACTCACCCCATCCTTAAGATATCAAGCACCACAGGATCTGTGGCCAGGCGCCGCTCGTTGAACACCTCGGGTATGGAGGATTGTAGCGTGTAAAAGCGATCGAACTTCTCCTTGGCCCGCTCCATGCTAAATTTCGTTCCACGTAGAAACGCCAAGAGGAACCGCTCGTCTGTGCAGGCCCGCAGGTGAGGTTGCTTCAGTACCCAATCCCTGAGGGCCTCAATGTCGTCGGGCACCCGTTGCGGCACTTCATTCAGCTCTTTGATAGCAATCGCCTGCAATGCTGGCTTCAGGGGTCGCAGCGCACTCATCGATGGCTGGGACACTGCCAAATTGATGATGAATATACGAGTAGACAATGTGGTCTACTTAGAATGCGCCTCGATGGTCCCGTCACCGAATATGTTACGGCTGCTAATAAGAATACTAACACGGTGAAAAATCGTTAATTCCCCTCGCTATCCGCAATATTCAATACATTTCTCTCCCATACTTACACACGTGCGAAAACTGCTGTGGTTTCTGGTGTTCCAACTGTGAGCGGAAAATGCATATGTTTTCCGATTGAAAATAGCTCATCGACTGCCAAACAAAGCTGATATAACATGTGGATGGATGGATTGATGGATGGGGAATCAACGAACTTCATCGAGTTTGCGATTGCTTTTTCTTTTGCATTTCTTTCGGCCCGGCGCTGATCATAAGCCGATTAAACAATGCACGAAGACATTCATCTATCACAAGCGGCGCTAAGGTGGAAATGCGACTGGAAATGGGGATGGGGACGGAAGCCGGGTGGCGCTTGCAGTACGTGTACTCGTATTTCATTATTTTTGTACGTTATGGGTGGCGTTTTGCGATTGTCTTAATTGGCTTTGGATTTATTTTTTGAGTGCATGCGGCTGCGGTTCAGTTGAGGTTTTCCGCTGGCTGGCCCAGATATGAGCTTGTAATCCTATTGATAAAGAAGGTTAATCGAGTGCAATTAATTAAACAAGAATGTCCGCAATAAAATTGATAGCATTTACTGCCTGCGCGCTGGGAAATTTGAGCATTTCGGATATGAAAATTAGGTGCGAGATTGAATATAAATTTATAGGCGGGATAACGATTAATAGATAATTTTCAAATATTTAAATATTCATTTTAAGTTTAAGTGATAATTTCCTAACGCTATTTTCAAATTCCAAAAATCCATTATTTCCAACGGTGATGCCACATCTGTTAATTTAGACATCTGGCAGCACAAACATCTGTTTGTACTAATTTTTTGGGAAGAAAAAAAGTTTGGGGCCCGAAATTTCAAGGCAGTTATTGTCACTGGAGCTGGAGCATAAAATCTCAAATTATCTCTACAACATTTTTGCAGGATGGCGAGCGTTCAGAACCCGTTCGCTGCACTGCTCCAAGAGGGCTCGACTGCCGATGGCGTTTCACATAAGTTGGTTGAGGAGATTCTGCTGTTTTCGCTGAATAAGGAAAGTGGAGGCAATCAGACTCTCTGCCTGGCTGACGTGGTCGTGGATACCAGTGAGGACACGCTGTGCGAGGACCTGGTGGCGGCTGCCCTGTTTGAGCGACTAATGCTGAGCGATACCTCGGAATGCCTGCTGGCTGGTGGAGGAGGAAAAGGCAGTGGCGAGGCCTGGGAGACGAACGCCATCACTTACCTTCACGGAGCGTTTATCAGGTGTGAGCGTATGGAGGGACCAAAGAAAACGGCTAGTTCCACAATCCAGGAACTGATTTTGAACAATGCCAGTACCTGCATGCGGCAGCCGGACCTGTTTGCCCCCCAGTCGTTCGCCACCCAATGGTTGGAGCTGTTTGAGCAGGCGAGCGAGCACGATGCCAGCACCCAGGAGTTTCTGGTGCGGGTGGCCTGCAAGGTGGTCGAGGAAGATGAGCCGCTCGAAGCTCTCGGAGCCCTCAAAGCTATATTTTATCCATTGCTCACGGAACTGCAGAAGCTCATTGCCAAGGACAACTTGATAACGATCAAAAAGAATGTCTTCTGGATTCTGGGCTTCTTTGTAAAGGACAAGCGGGCAGCTGTCCTGGGAGAGCTCTTGATTGACTACACTACACCCAATCCCAAGGCAAAAGGTTTGGTTTGCTTTTGTCCCTTTGTTGTTTTTTTTTCATACTTTAGCGCCTTCTTGCAGGCGGCGAGTACATGGACACACTCCTGGGTCACCTGCTGTGCATATCGATCTTGCCCAAGACCCAGACTGGCAAATACGAGTTCTTCCAGCAGTTTTCTCTCATTCAATCGGACCCTGCCCTCTGGGGTCTGCTGTCGCATCATCAGCAATCGACTTTTCAGCTCTTCAAGCAGCTGCTCGTCCTGTCGCCCGAAACCAAGAGGAAGACGCTGCAGTGGATCGCGAATTGTTTGGACGCGAATGTGTCGCGTGGACATCTCTGGAGCAGCATGAACTTGAACCTCGAGCAGACAATGTACAGCACGGCGAGCGATGCTTTCATGACCAGCCTGTGTGCGGTTCTCGTCCGCCTATGTTCACCCCTCTGTGTGCCCTCGCTGAAGGTAAAGGCCTTTGCTTTCTCATCCAAAGGTTTCCCTTATTAATGATCGATTGCAGGTGCTGCTGGTGGATCCCACCTACTGCGCTGTGGCCGACAAGGACCGACAGGCGAAGGGTGTGAGCCTGCTGAAGGCCCATGATGAGACCTGTCTGCTGCCCACCGTCGAGGGCGAAGAGCGAGTAACGGCGGAGAAATATAACTTTGTCACGGAGATCTTTTACATGACCCACAAATGCTTCGAGCTGGCGAATCGTCCCTGCATTGAGCGCCTCGGTCGCGTGATGCGCGAGCTGCAGAACACCCAGACGGCCTACGAGGATGTCGTTCGCAGTGATCCCAACAATGATCTGACCAAGAATCTTTTCCGCATGCTGATGGAGCAAATGCAGCAGGTGCTCTCCATAAGGAACACCATTTCCGAGCCCACAAACGACAAGGAAATGCTCAAGTTCTTTGAGGCATCGGCCATTTGGCTAACAGAGGTGGCCCTCTTGCCGCGCGAGAGCTATGAGCAGGCGCTGGACAAGCGAGACTTTGCCCCACAGATCCATCGGAATCTGGAACTACTCTCGGACACTCCACCCTTTGTGGCACCCTACATGCAGTCAGTGCCGGAGAGTATCATTGATAATATTTCGGCCTACTTGAATTTCTGCAGGCGATTGAATAGCGATCAGTTTATTCACATCTATTACTCCGCCCACGACGCCTTCTTCAAAATGATTCTGGTCTTCATGGGCAGCTCTGGCCTCGTAAAAAATCCACATTTGCGGGCCAAATTGGCAGAGGCCCTCGAGTTCCTGCTGCCAACGCAGATCATGAACAGCAATCGGCAGACCTTCGTCACGCATGTCTTTGACAACCATCCGGATCGGCTGAAGGTGGTCCGGAGTCTGCTGAATGTCTTTGTCAGCATCGAGATGACCGGCCAGTCGGTGCAGTTCGAACAAAAGTTCAACTATCGCCGACCCATGTATGCCATCATGAACTTTCTCTGGACGAAACAGGAGCATGTGCAGTGCTTCCGCGATCTAGCCATCGAGGCGGAGGAGAATATGGAGGCCATTGAGCCGCCGATATTCTTGCGCTTCATCAATCTGCTCATCAACGATGCCATCTTTCTGTTGGACGAGTCGCTGTCGAACTTGGAGCAGATCAAGCAGCTGCAGCAGGCCCAGGACAATGGTGAGTGGAACAGTCTCTCGCAAAACGAACGCCAGCAACAGGTCACCAATCTGCACCACCTGGGCATGCTTGCACGCTTTGACAACATACTGGGACGGGACACCATCAACCTGCTGAAGCTCCTCACCACGGAGATCAAGAGTATATTCTGCCACAACAGCATGGTAGACCGCATTGCGGCCATGCTGAACTACTTTCTGTTGCATTTGGTTGGACCGCGCAAGGAGCGCTTCAAGGTAAAGGACAAGAAGGAGTTCGACTTTGAGCCGGCCCAAACGGTGCTGGAAATCTCGCACATCTACATCAATCTAAGCACCGACGACAGCTTCTGTCTGGCCGTCTCCCAGGACGGTCGATCCTACAGCGACCAGCTCTTTGGCTTCGCCGAGAACATTCTCATACGGATCGGCGGGGGCCAGTTGATCGGCGACATGTCCGAGTTTGCGGCCAAGGTCAAGAAAATGGGGGATCAGTACAAGGAGGAGCAAGAGTTGCTGGCCGATGCCCCAGAGGAGTACTTGGATCCGATTATATCCAGCCTGATGACCGATCCCGTCATTCTGCCCAGCTCCAAGGTCACCGTCGACCGTTCCACCATCGCCCGCCACTTGCTGAGCGATCAGACAGATCCCTTCAACCGTGAACCCCTCACCATGGACAAGGTCAAGTCCAATGAAGCCCTCAAGCTGGAGATCGACCAATGGATCGAGGGAAAGCGTAGTGCGGCACGCTCCAAGAGCTGAGCGTATACTATCTATATAATTGTGCAGGCACAACCAAAGAGTGCGCTCG
Organism: Drosophila miranda; assembly: GCF_003369915.1. NCBI lineage: Eukaryota > Metazoa > Arthropoda > Insecta > Diptera > Drosophilidae > Drosophila > Drosophila miranda. Next base: position 8,579,739 of record NC_046677.1, on the reverse strand, counting down.
CTCCAGGGGGAAAAGGGGACAGGAGAGGTCGGGACAGGACAGGATCGGGCTATAGTCAATTTTACATATATTTTCCATTAGGAATTAATTCCATTTTGCTCATACATTCGTTGTGTATGTAAATCTGTGTATAGTTAGAGTTCTTGAAATTTTATTCTTATTCGCTATATTTTTATTCACTCTTTTTCGGTTGCATAAATGTTTCTATAATCCCAAGAACTGATTGGACTTTCGCTACTTTCTGTTCTGGAAGGCCTGAAAATGCCGACGACCGATAATGTGCCACACTGTCTCCTGGTAGCTGTGTGGCAGGACCTCTTTCACCTTGTGCTCGCTCAAATACGTGAGATGGAAGGCATTGGTCTGCACCTCCGCAAAGCTGTTGGCATCCAGAACATTTGCCACAGCCATCAGTTGCATATGCTTATCGGAGGTGTAGACGACATACGCCGTCAGCTTGAGAATGGAAGTGACGTGAACGGGCTGGAAAAAGGCCACATCCGATAGGTACTGCCACACGGGTCTTCGTCCGGCATAGAAGCTGGCTGTTATATAGCAAATCTCGACAGCATTCCGCATAATGTACCCACCGTAGATGGTGTTGTGGTTGTTGCGATTTTCTGGAAAGGGCAGCAAAACTGTGGACCGCTGGGTGCTCGAAATCCAGCTAAAGTCTGGTTTCTCCACATTCGACCTTTCCCATAGTATATCCGTGCCCCTAGTGCGCATGAACAGCTCGTACATGAGCTTCTGTTCCGATTCGGTGAGCGGCGTTTTATCCAGGCAGGTGGAAGGCGTGGTTTTCTTTTTTTTCCGCTCTTTGGCCGCCTCCCAAAATACCTTTTCCTGCTCCATGGTCGGCTTTAATGGATTGACGGGAGCAGGGCCGGTATTGGTGGCATTACGTGCCACCATCAGGAAGATGCCTTTGGCGATGGTCTGTTCTTGCTGTCGCACATTGATGGAAATCTCCATGGAACTGGTGCCCGTCCAGGAAACGTGACCCGACAGCATCAGATCTATGTCTGCCTTGGCCTGGACCAGCAACTCCACGCTGTCCACCAGCAGAGTGACGAATGTATACGGCAGAGGTGTGTTCCTCGGCAGTGACGGCAACTTAACATGACAATGGCATATCCATACTGCGTAAATCGTGCGTAAATCAGCTGAAGTATGCGTACCAAGAAGGAGTTTACTTACTAGCAAGCATGTCCATCTCTTCGATTAGGCGCCCCCCTCGCACCATTCCCAGATAATTGACATGACGCTCACGCACTTTCACATCGGAGCCCAGCGGCAGGACGGCCGTTCTGTACGAGTCCTTCATGCTGCGCTCTGGCAAATCCTCCAGCTTCGGATGGTACTTGAGCAAGCCTGCTCGACATTTGGGGATCGTGTGATAACCCATCTCCACCCCAACCTGCTCTTTGATCTTCTCGGTGACTGTAAGACTCAGGAATTAAAATAGTGGTGCAAATGAAGACCGACAGATCCGTCGGTGCTTACTTTCAGCCATGGTTCCCGAGGAATGGTCGTCACCGCAGTCATGAAACAGGAACCGCAGTCCCCTCGGTCCCCGAGAGCACATGGCGCCAACGGACTTGGCGCAACGAGAAAGAAAATTCATTTCACAATCTTACAAGATCTCTATGCAAAAGAATTTCTTGAGTTTAGTTTCAATGTTGATATAATGTGAACAAAAAATTGTTTAAATTTAACGTTCAATTTCCGCGGTGCTTATCGATGATTGCGCCATATATCGTGTAAGGAAGCGATCTTGGCTGGGGTACATATCTCAATCTACTCCAGGGTCGAAATTACAGCAATATTTATAATTTGCCGGGACTCCGAATTTCGGACCGACGATGGGGACGGGGAGGCAGTCCCGCGGACGGGAGCGATCGTAGTGGGGGAGATCCGTATGGGACGTGGCAGTCGGTTTCACCGAGAACGCTCAGGCTATCGCCGGATAGCGCCTTCAGGACCCCATCGAACTCAGAATTAATACGAAGGTCTTTGCTATGCGATAATACCGACAGGTATCACCGAGAGTGCCTAGGCTATCGCCGGACAACACTTACGGGACCCTGTCGGACTAAGAATTACTACGAAGCGGGAGGGGCTTTGCTATGCGGAGGTGCCAACAAGTGTCGCCGAGAGCACCTAGGCTATTGCCGGACGGTACTTACGGGACCCTGTCGGCCTAAGAACTACTACGACGCGGAAAGGGGTTCTGCTATGCGGAGACGCCGACAGGTATCGCCGAGAGTACCTAGGCTATCGCCGGACAGTACTTACGGGACCCCGCCGGCCTAAGAATTACTACTAAGCGGAAGGGGGCTTTTCTATGCGGAAATACCGACAAGTATCGCCGAGAGTACCTAGGCTATCGCCGGACAGTACTTACGGGACCCTGTCAGCCTAAGAATTACTACGAAGCGGGAGGGGGTTTTTCTATGCAGAAATACCGACAGGTATCGCTGAGAGCGTCTAGGCTATCGCCGGACAACACTCACGGGATCGCGTCGGCCAAAGAATTACTACGAAGCGGAAGGGGACTTTGCCATGCGGAGATGCCGACAAGTATCGCCGAGAGTACCTAGGCTATCGCCGGACAGTACTCACGGGACCCTGTCGGCCTAAGAATTACTACGAAGCGGAAGGGGGCTTTGCTATGCGGAGATACCGACAAGTATCGCCGAGGGTACCTAGGCTATCGCCGGACAGTACTTACGAAACCCTGTCGGCCTAAGAATTACTACGACGCGGAAAGGGGGCTTTGCTATGCGGAAATACCGACAAGTATCGCCGAGAGTACCTAGGCTATCGCCGGACAGTACTTACGGGACCCTGTCGGCCTAAGAATTATTACGAAGCGGAAGGGGGCTTTTCTATGCAGAAATACCGACAGGTATCACCGAGAGTGCCTAGGCTATCGCCGGAGAGCGCTCTCGGGACCCGGCCGGACTAAGAACTACTACGAAGAGGAGGCGGGCCGACAGGTATCGCCGATAGTGCCTAGTCAATCGCCGGACAGCGCTTCCGGGACCCTGTCGGTCTACTGGGATCATACAGGGCGCCAACAGATGTCGCCGAAAGCGCCTAGGCAATCGCCGGACAGCGGCCTCGGGATCCTGCTGGGCCACAAACTACGGGAGGGGATCATGAGGGAGTGCCGACAGGGGTCACCGAGAGCGCTTAGGCGATCGCCGGACAGCGGCCTCGGGATCCTGCCGGGCTACGAACTACTGGAGGGAGCCACGCGGGGTACCGACGGGCATCTGTAACGAATACGGATCACCACGTGGGCGGGGCAAGAGGAGACTCGGGTCAGAGGCGTAAGGGTGGACAGAGAAGGCGAAGCCCCGGGCCTCCAGCTTCCCGGGTCAGGCTATGTTTTTTTCATAATCGTTATATTTTCACTTTATTCATTATTTTTTTTCACTTTGTTCTTCCCTACCTATCGCACCGCTCAGCAGCCCGTATACACGACTAGAGAATCGCTTACCCCTGAATTCCCACGCTTATCTTCGTCGAAAGTACCCTCTCCTCCGTCAGCGCGGCGTTTTGCAGATGCAGGATCTTTCTTCGTACCCTGATCGCGTCGGCGCGGATCTCGCCACGTGTTGCCTTTTTATACCCGATACTCAAAATGAGTATTGGGGTATATTAGATTTGTGGTAAAAGTGGATGTGTCCAGAAGGAATCGTTTCCGACCCCATAAAGTATATACATATATTCTTGATCAGCATCAATAGCCGAGTCGATTGAGCCATGTCTGTCTGTCCGTCTGTCCGTCCGTCCGTCTGTCCGTCCGTCCGTCTGTCCGTCCCCTTCAGCGCCTAGTGCTCAAAGACTATAAGATCTAGAGCAACAATGTTTTGGATCCAGACTTCTGTGATATGTCACTGCTACAAGTATATTTCAAAACTTCGCCCCGCCCACTTCCGCCCCCACAAAGAACGAAAATCTGTGGCATCTACATTTTTAAAGATACGATAAAACCAAAAACGCAGAATCGTAGAGGATGACTATATGTTCTAGAGTGTAAAATCTCAACCAGATCGTATAATTATTATAGCCAGAATCAAGAAAACAATTTCATTCTTTCTCGCTCTGTCTCTCTCTAACACACAGGTTTCATGGTCGGCTTTGCCAATTGCAAAATATGAGTTCAAGGATCTCAGAACCTATAAGAGCCAGAGCAACCAAATTTGGTATCCACACTCCTGTGATATCGGACCTTGACCGTTTCGTGTCCAAATTTCGCCACACCCCCTTCCACCCCCGCAAAGGACGAAAATCTGGGGCATCCACAAATCTCAGAGACTATTAAGGCTAGAGTAACCAAATTTGGTATCCGCACTTCTGTTAGATCTCACTATAAAACGTATATCTCAGAATTTTATACCCAAAAGGAACAAATCAATTTGCACTGGCTACGCAGCGCCCGACGTCACGCTCAGACTGATTTTCTGTCTCTCTCGCACGCACTCTTTGTCGTGTCGTTTAATATTAGCGGCGTCTGCCGGAGGAGAGCCATACTGACTAAGTATCGGGTATAACTGTAGAGTTGCGGTGTCCGCAGCAACTCACAACGTTCCCCCTCGTTATTTCTTTCTTTATAATCACTCGTGCGGCCTTCTTCCATCGACTCCTCCATCCACGTTTTTTTTTTTCCACCCTCAGAACTCTGCCGATCCAGCTTCAGCGTGGGCGGTCAGCGTCGTCATTCTCGCGGCAGCAGAGGGCTGGCGCCGTCGTTCCCGCTCTGTATCGGCGTCTACGCTGCGCCGGTGACTTTTGTCTCTCTTTTTCGCTGCTGGCGCGTCGTTACTTGGTTTTGGTTTTCCGCGTTTCTCTTCTGCCGTTGCTTCTTGCCTGTTGGCTTACCGTTTCGGCGCTTCGTTGCTGCGTCGACGCTGGCGGCTTATCTTTTCGGCGCTTCTCGTCTTCTGCCGTCGCTGAATTGATGCTGTTGGCTACCGTTTCGGCTCTTGGTGTATTTCTCTCTCTCTTTGGCTTTCGCTGCGTTGTTGTTGTCGGGTTTTGTTTCTTGGTGTATTCCTCCCCGTTTTGGCGTCGGTGCCGTTAGGTTTCGGTTCTTGGTGTATTCCTCGCCGTTGCTGTGTCGGTGCCGTTGGATTTCGATTCTTGGTGTATCCCTCTCCCTCTTTGGCCGCTGCTGCGTCGTTGTCGTTGTGTTTATGCTTTCTCGGTGTATTCACGCCGTTGCTGCGTCGATGCCGTTGGTTTTCGGTCCTCGTTGTATTCCTCTCTCGTTTTGGCTGCTGCTGCGTCGTTGTTGTTGGGTTTTGGTTCTGAAAAGCCAGGGGCGTCCGCCGTGATCGCGACTTCCCCCCCCCCCCCCCTTTAAAGAAGATAATAAGCTACGTGGGGCTTAGAGACCCCTCGGGCCGTATAATACATATATAAAATTAATACCATGTAGCCTTCGTGGCCTTCCCCCTTCCCCCCTTAACCTAAAACTGAAAAGTCAATGCTTAAACCTAGAAAACGAAGAAAAGTCAAAATCGTAATTCAAAATTCCGGGTCCCTCCAGTGGGAAAATGCCGGTGAGCTGATGGGCGGAGAAATGTGGGTGGAGCGTACGCTCCCTCACAGCAGCTTGTAATTATGCTTGCCACAAGTTGTTGCCAAAAGTTGTAATCTAGATTTCATAGTCAAAGGGCAGCAACAACATCAAATTCAATTGAACTGTTGAGTCAGCAAACGTCAAGAGATGGAGATGGAGAATTGCTGGCAGCATGGCTTTAAGCCCAAGCCGTGGCCCAAGCCCAGGCATACATCAAAGGCAGCTGAAGGAGTTCAGGCATTGGTTTAGGCATTCCTTCCCCGATACGAGTAATCGTGCGGCAGACACAGAGTCAGAGGGAGACGGAGAAGCACACAGCTCCTTGGCATATGCAAAAGGGATATGTACATACATATATTAAATATTTAAGCCCCTTGTCGAACCAGCAAATCCAGTAAGGAGAAAATCGACTTATTCAATACACTCGCAAAATCAACTTGCTAAAAAAAAGGGAGAGGAAAACAGTATGGGGGCAAGATGCGAATGGAAATGTGCAAATCCCCAATGCAGCATCAGCAGCTGCAGAGCACATAGCAGTTGCCCCACAGGCTGCCCCAGCACAGATCCCGCCTCTGCCCCCTATAGCTGACCCCCGAACACCACCCACTGCAATCGCTTGGCATTTACATTTAAGCTGATAAGCAAAAGTGCCTTCGCCCTCCCCCCTCACACACACCTGAGCGTTAAGTCGCCGTGAATCCTGCCCCCCATACGCGCCACACACACATTGGGGCGAAAGAATTGTTTGTTCAGAATGTTGCAAGTTTATGAAATCGCGTGAGCTGGCAGCAAGGAATTTACATTTGACGCACGCACTTTACATTATTAATGCCTCCAACCGAAGGCGACAGAGGCCCAAGAAAAAGGCACCAATATCAAGGTCACGGGCAATCGAACGGACTATTGGTTACCTGCCATATCTCTTAAGCAGGAACTTATCCTACATATCTACATATGTGAAGAGTAGCCCTCATGGATGATGATTCTACAAACGCACAACAGATGTACCCGATTCGCATCCTAATCAGAAATAGCTCGAGGCATTTGCATGAATGCAACGTGCCATCATCTTCTAGCATATGAAGGTTGGCAGGTTTGAAAATTAGAAAGAAGGTACTATTGGGATACTATTAGTAGGATTGTATTTTCGGGTGCGTTGGTGCGTGGGTGCGAGTTTTTGGAAAATTCTTCAGCCATTTCGCAAGTATATCGCATTTCCGTTTTTGTGTTTGCCTCTTTACGCTTCGCTGAGAATTTCGACACATGACTACCCGCCTGTGAGCACTCGTATTTGTGCCCGTCGCTGTGTCTGTGTCTGTTTCTACTTGTGTGTGCGTTTGAATTTTGCACGAAAAATTGATTGGAAATTTATAATCTAAACTTTTTCCACTGTTTGCTTTTGTTTGCGGCTCACAAAACAAATTTTTTTGTTGCCTTTTTTTTTTTTTTTTTTCCTTTTTCTGCCATTTGCAGCATTTGAAAAGGTCCCGTCGCAGTGCCGTGTGTGCGTTTGCGTATGGATCAGAAAAGAAAAAAGAATTCGAAAATCGGTATTTACGTTTTTCGACTCCTAGTAACCTTTTCCGGGCTCCCCAGCTGCCTGTCAAAACGCCGCTACGAGGCAGGAAGCAGTTCGAATCATTCCTATGTTCAACCTTGTGTCGAGCACATATCCCAGTCCCAAATAAAAATAAAAGTGAGTTAACCAAACAAAAATTTAAAAATTGATAAAATCTGTGATAGTTTTGAGGAATATTTTGTGAAAAAACTGTCAAAATTTTTGTTTTTTCTTTTAATTGAAGTTGGTTTTTCTTTTCTTTTATTTGCAGAGCTGCCTTCAATCAATAACGACCGACCTGATCTTTGATAATGTCCAAGTTTAATGTCTTGGTGATCTTCTGGTGTAAGTATGGGGGTACCGCGGAAGTTGTTCATGAGCGAAACTAATATTTTGGGGTGGGTGTAGGTGCCGTGATGCTGATGCAGCCTTGGATGGGGCAGGGCCTGCGCATCAAGCGCTCGCATGTCCAGCTGAATGCTACAGCTGTGGCATCCACTTCTGGACCGTTGATGGCAACTCAAGCGGGCAACGGCACAACTTCCGGAACCGCCAAAGCAATGGCAACAGTCGCTAGCACGGCTAATCCTCAAACTGTGGTTAAATCATCCACTCGGCAAGAGCCTGCCGTGGACAACGACAAGGCTGGCGCCATGGAAGACCCTACAATCACCACCACAACACACACATCCGCACCCAAAATCGAGGAGCCACTAGTGGGGCCATCGACTGGACTGGTTTACACTTTACTGCCCGAGCTGAAGCGCCTTAAGCGCCGCATATTGCTGATGAATGACGCCCTAATGCCTCGTTCGGCTAACCCTCGCCCCAAATACCGCCACGCTGCGACTGTGCTTTCTCTACGTACAGGACTGCTGCCGCCCTTTGCGTACTATAAGAAGGTGGTCTCACCGGATGGCAATCTCGAGATTAAGGACTTCGAGCTGGTGTCCCCCAACATGGTTACTGAGGACATGCAGCAGGAACTCGACTCTGAACCGGAAATGATGAACCAGGACTTGGCCGGAGTTCTCCTCTTGAACGCCTCCGAAAGCGAACCACACCGCGGCCACATTATGACCCCGTCCAAGTACTATGCGAAGTACGAGTCCTCGCCTGCTCTGCCGCTAATATTCGACGTGTTGCAACAACTGATGCAGCCCGAAGCAACGTTGCAGACAGCCTTAAAGATGCACAACAGCCACATGAAATCACCTTTGTCTCAATTCCTCAACGGCGCCGTGGAGCTGTCGCTGCAGACCAATCGCGAAGCTATCGACCAAGAGGAGGATCCTTTGGAGCTCGAGAGTGATGACCAACTGGACAAACCCAAGACGGGCAAAGCTAACAAAATGGATAAGAAAAGCAAGAAGGACAACAAGAGCAAGCGTCTGGATGCCTCCAAGAAGGACGACCTCAAGACCAAGGAAGCTGCTGAAGTCGCACCCACCCGCAAGGAGGACGAGCATCACGAGCATCATGCCAATCGCAACGGCGAAATAGTCGACGACGACGTGGTCATTGTCGACCAGTGTCATGTTGCATAGGTCGGTCTCTAGGTCGAGGTATAGCGGTAGGACATTAGGTTTATAGGTAGCAAAGATTTCGATTTACGCCTGGGGTGGAACTAAATTGTTAGGTTTTTCATTTTTTCCTTTAGTGTTTTTTTGGGGGTTGTTTGTTTAGTTTAGGAATTTTGTCAGTGGCAAATTATTGAAATATTTTTGAAGATTATTTTCGGTTTTTTTGTATCAAAACTTTGAATGCCAACAAAGGTTATACGTGCGTAGAAAGGTAATAGAAAGAAAAAAATAAAAGCAACGTACGCATTCATTCAAATTGAAAGAACTGATTATGGGGAAGGATAACTATACAATTCATTCACTGGGATATACTTGGAAATATCCAAATGCAACAACAATCCGTAGATCCATATGAAGTGGCACGTGGTACGTGGAATCTTCGGAATTAGTTCTCCTCCAAGGCGTTTGCAAATGCTTGCAGCATACTTTCAGGCTGCTCCATGGAACTCAGGGTCGAGCGGGTAATAGAGCGAGAACTTGCATAATAAACCTTCAGGAATGCCATTATCATGGAGATTGTCAATTGTTACTTTCGAGCAAGTATCACACTTCACCAGCCCCCTTCCTGCTGGCCCGACTCTTCTATTTTTCCTTGAAGTTTCCCTTCGTTTTCATTAACAAAATCGATTTGCATTTGGCCCCGTCTACCTTGAAATGTCCCACCTCTGGCGTTGGAGCTGGAGTTTGGGGCCACGTTGCCAAAGCGAAATTGATATGCCGAGTGCGACAGTGCAGTCATATGAGGAAACAAATCTAACAAACACGCACACACCCATGGATATTCGGAGTAATTGGATCCAAAAGGCAAAAGTTTTGCCGGCTCCTGCTGCTGCTGATGTCGATGCTAAATGCTGCTAATTTTATATACAATAAAACTAATGTAAATTGCCACTTGACGTTCGCTGTGCGTGTCTCGTGTGTTTTTTTTTTTTTTTTTTTTTTTAATTCATAGTAAAAATAGGATATATATATATAAAATATAAGAATATAAAAGTTAAAAATAAAAATATATAGCATATACATATATATATGAACCAGACTTGCGGGACTGCCGTGAAGCATTGCTTCGCAAGGCTGGCTAGCCTATTACGGCCGCTCGTTTCGTGTGCGTTCAAGCCGCCTCAATTCCGAAGCGATTTCTAATGCAAGACTGCATATCGCCGTCCAATTTGCTTGGTTTTCCAGCATCCTAGGTACCAAACTTTCCACTGTAATGGGCACCCCTAGGGTGCCTTCTGCTCGCCTGCGGGCCTCTGTGAATCTGGCGCATGCGGTCAGGACATGCTCAGCGTTTTCTATTTTTCCGCAGCAGCTGCACAGCCCATCTTTCTCGTGGCCAAAGCGGTGGAGGTACTCTTTAAAGCACCCGTGGCCGCTGAGAACTTGTGTCAGCGAGAACGTAAGTTCTCCATGCCGCCGATTCATCCATGCTGCAATGTTGGGGATTAGTCGGTGGGTCCAACGGCCGGTTTCAGCATTATCCCATCTGAGTTGCCAGCTCTCAAGACATTCAGCCCTCGCCCTGGTCTTAACCGCTCTAGCGTCTGCCTGTGTGTTGGCGGCCTTTCTTCCCTTGTGGATTTCGCTGGCTTCCCTCGCTGCGAGCTCTACTGGTGGTATGCCGCTTATTACCATTATTGCCTCTGTGGAGACAGTACGGAACGCCGAGCTCACCCGCAGGGCTCCGAGTCTGAAGTCCGACTCAATGCCCTTAGTGTAGCTCCTGGTCCTCGTGGCCTGGGCCCATATTGGCGCTGCGTATAGTATGGATGACTTGGCCACGTTAAATAACAGTCTCCTACTCGTTGACTTTGGGCCTCTGTGGTTCAGCATCATGCGTGAAACCGCCATGACTACGCCGCGTGCCTTCTGGTGTGTCTGCTGCAGGTGCTCTCTAAACGACAGCCTGGTGTCCAGCATAACTCCCAGGTATCTAATCGCTCGTTTTGAGGTAATTGAGGCTCCTCCTACGGTTATCCTCGCCGTCTCCACCTGTTTCCTGCTGCTGATGAGAACCGCTTCCGTCTTGTGCTCGGCTAGCTTGAGCCCTGCCAGGTCTAGCCAGTCGCTTATGGTTCCGATTGCCTCGTTCATACAGCTCTCGGTCTCCGCCAGGGTTTTTTTCGTGACCGTCACCGCGACATCGTCAGCGAATCCCACGATTTCGACTCCTTGTTGGAAGTTGAGGCGAAGAATTCCATCATACATGGTATTCCACAGTAGAGGTCCCAGTACAGATCCTTGTGGGACCCCTCCCGTGATGGAGTATGACCGAGGGCCATCTTCCGTGTCGTAAATCAGCCATCTGTTATCCAGGTAGTCACTGACCATCGCCTGTAGATATCCGGGGATTTCGAGTGTGCGCAGGGAGGACATTATCCTGCTCCAGGATGCCGAGTTAAATGCGTTTTTCACGTCCAGTGTTGCCACCAGACAGTATTTTTTGGCCCCGCCGAGCCATCGTGTGCCTTCCAAGGCCTTTCTGGCAGTGCCGCACACCTTGTCTAGCGCATCCAAGGTAGAGCGAGCCTTCCTAAAGCCGTACTGGCTGTCGGAGAGTCCACCAGCGGCCTCGATTGCCTCCGTTAACCTTGCGCTGATTACGCTTTCCAGCATCTTACCTGCGCCGTCCAGGAGGCAGATAGGCCTGTATGCCGATGGGTCCTCCGTGTCTTTCCCAGGTTTTGGTATCAGCACCAGCTTTTGCTTCTTCCATCTTCCAGGAAAGCACCCATCGGTGAGGCATTTGGTATAGGTCTGCGCAAAGATCGTCGGATGCAGGCTAATAGCCAGCTTGAGGGCCCGATTTGGGATGCCGTCTGGTCCTGGTGCCTTGCAGTTTGGCACTCTCTTTACTAGTTCTGCCAACTCATGCGGGGTCACTGGGGGTACTTGGTGTCCCGTACTCGTGATCCTGTCTACCTGCGTGTCCTGCGCTGGGAATAGGTGCTTGACGATTGCCTCCATTTTTTCCGCTCCCGTTGGTGCCGCGTGCTTGAATGCGCCTGCCTTCTTCATGACCACCTTGTAGGCCTTACCCCAGAGATCGTTTTCGGCTTCGTCACAGAGATCTAGGAAACTTCGTTTTTTACTATTTTTGATTTCCTTCTTCAGTGCCTTCCTTCTTCGGGTGTAGATTTCCTTGAGAGCCTGAAAGACTGCTGTTCCGCGGGATCTGTGGTATGCTCTTCTGGCGCCTATGTATGCGTGGCGGGCCTCCTCAATTGCCTGGTTCCACCAGTATACCGGCCTATGGCCTTCAAATGGTTTGCTGCGCTCCATGCTAGCTTTACACGCCCTTTCGAGTTGTTCCATGACTTGTGCCACTAGATCGTCTTCGCCTTCCACCTCGGCTAGTCCTGCTAGGGCTGCCCTGAAGGCTGGTGTGTTCAGCGTGTTTTCTTTGTAGTGCCCCCTCGTAGCGATACTCTGGGTGGCTCTTCTGGTCTGGATACTGCAGAGGATACCGTTGTGGTCGCTCGCGGTCTACTGTTCGCTGATCTGCCATAACGTGCTCGCTGCAAGTCGAGTACTTATGTAGGTGAGGTCTATGATGGATGTGGTACCTGCTCTGCTGAATGTTGGGTTGGAACCAGCGTTTTTTAGGACTATGTCCAGGGAGGCAAAAGCCTCCACTAGGACACGGCCCCTAGCATTCGTTGTTGCTGACTCCCATTCCGTTGCCCAGGCGTTGAAGTCCCCAGCTACTAGCGACGCCGAGTGTGCTCTGATGTCATCTGCCAAGTTGTCGATTGTGTCGCTGAACTCTTCGAGTGACCAGCTGGGTGGTAGGTAACAGCTGTATACCCATAGGTCTTTCAGCCTCCCTCGTACGTATCCTTTGGATCTTTTAACTTCGTCTAGATGCTGTGCTGGTTTGCCGCACATCCAGATTGCCGCTTTCCCCGATTGTCCGTGGGGCTACCCGTTTTTTGAGCGCAGAAAATGCAGTGTGGGTCCTTGCTGCAATTTCTGGCCTCATGGTCTCTGCCTCCACATCTAAAGCACGCTCCTCTGTGGTCCTTTTCTCCGGTGCAGTTTACCAAGATGTGCCCGAACTCCAAACACTTGTAGCATCGTTTTGGCGACACCATTTGTTTGATACGGCAGTTTACCCAGCCGACCCTTATCTTCCCCATTGCAGCGAGTTTGTTGGCGGCGACTGCATGGAGGGATAGGGTGGCTATCTGCATCCCGCTTCTGGTGGCTCTTAAGGACCTTACCGCTTCCTCGGGGATTTCGGTTTCCCCTGTGGCACGCTTCAATGCTTCCAATATCTCTGCCTTCGTTGTTATCTCGTCTAGATCCATTAACTCGAGCCTTGTTTGTTCGGTCAGGGCCCGTACCACTGCCTTGGCCCCCAGTGCATTTCCGACCGCCGATTTGACCTCCTCCGCGCTGTGACTCGGGGTTTTTTTGAGGCGCAGCAGCAGATCTCCCTTAGCTGTCTTCCTGATGCTTTCCACATCACCGCTCACATGGCTCAGCGTTGCATCCCCTTTCACCGATTTTAATAATTCCGCGTAAGTGATGTTTCCTACGCTCGCTATCACTACAGCGTCTGGTCGCGTTTTTTTCGTGGTCTGTTTTTTTCTGGTTCCTACCGAACTGCTGCCAATTGGGGACCGTTGGGTTTCAAGTTCGCGGTCCGTTCGCTCCCGTGGCCTGAACTTCTTCGGCGGTGTCTGCCTCTGTCCTGCTGTTGGTTCCCTTGCACGTTTTGGTGTCGCTTGACTCCTCTCCAGGGTGCCGAGCCCTCTGCCGTTCCTACTTGCCGCTATTGGCGACGTCTGCGTGTCTGCCTCTTTGCGCTAGGGTGTGTCTCGTGTGTGTGTGTGTGTGTGTGTGCATGTGTCACAAACACATAGACATTAAATGGGGCACATAATGTGTTGAAAGTCGAAAGAGCATTGAAAGACCAACCAAACGACAGAGCGGGTGTCATGGGGGCTTGGCCAACAACATAAATACAAATTTGCTTCACAAATCTATGTATACAATCTGTGTATATAAACTGCATTCGATTCTCGTATGTTTTTTTTTTTTTTTTTTTTTTATTGGGAAAACAATATTAACAATAGTGGGTGGTGGGGGGGGGGATGGATTGTTGGAATGGGAATGTTGAGGGTAGGTCCGCTCCCGCGGGACTGCCGCTAGGCATTACTTCGCGGTGCGGAGCTTGGTGTCTTCTATGGCTCTAGTTGGTTCGGCATCGCTCCAGCCTACGCAGCTCCTTTATGACGCTTGCTGGCATATTGGCAGCCGCGTGCCACGTCTGCTCGTCGGCTACCATCCGCTCGGTGAGGGTGTCTGCGCTTACTCCTAGGCTCGCCTCTCCTAGCATCTCTCGTTCCCGACGAAAGCGGGGACAGGAAAAGAAGACGTGCTCCGCGTCTTCATCTACTCCTGGCCCGCAGTAGCTGCAGTACGGGTCATCGGCGTGCTTGAAGCGGTATAGGTATTTCTTGAAGCAGCCATGCCCCGTTAGCAGTTGTCCGAGGTAGTGGTCAATCTGGCCTCTCTTCCGCTGCATCCATGGTCTCAGCTGGGGGATTAGCCGTCTCGTCCATCTTCCATTCTCGGCTTGGTCCCATCGCCGTTGCCAGCGTGCTATAGTGCCCTCGCGGCGTTCGCTACTGACTGCCATGCCGCTCTGCCGCTCGTCCGCCAGGAGGTCCAGCGGGACCATGGCTGCCACCACAAGTGCGGCGTCCTAAAACACCGTCCAGAAGCAGCATGCAACCCTGAGGGCGCAGCGTCTGTATGCGCCTCTGCTGTCCCTGCTGTATGACGGCACCCTCATTGCTGGTGCCCTCCACGGTATAAGTAATATTTGCTTCACTGCAAAAAAAAACTATTGGCGGCCTCGTAAAGATCATAGTCGGCACTGCATTGTGTACTTGCAAATTGGCAAATATGGGTTTGACTTCTGGTTTTGAAGGTCCCCTCTTTGGAGAGAAACAAAAATTCCACAGTCAAATTGCAAACATCAATTAGATGAGCTTCTGATTTGATATTATAGATCGATTCGAGGGGTCACAACAAATCCACCTACATTTTTAAATAGATTCGAGGGGTTTTTGAAGGTTCCTCTTTCAGTTAATCCCCTTAAACTGTATAGATGGACCTAAAAACACCATACTAGAGGGCGTTCAAGATCTATGATCTGTTGCATCGATTGCCATTGAACGATGCAAATACTCGTACTCTCTTAAGTGAGATCTCGATGAGAGCTCTCGTCCCGTAACGATTGCCAATGCTGTGTGATTATGGCCTACACCTAATGTCATCTTTGTGTAATCATCATTGTTGTTGGTCGACTTTTATTTCGGCCAATACTTATGCGAATTTTATGACGATTTTTATGGCGGTAAATTTAAATATCTATAGGCAATGGAGAGGGTATCGCATAACACTCACTCGAGTGGTTCGATTCGCAATTATCAGACTCTTTGGCTTTTACAATTTAATTTTTTTATTTTATTTATTAGCTAAAAAATTTCAACGGGAACTTTGCGTAACAACAAATAATCAACAACAATGAAGAGGGAGAGAAGGTCGCTTGTCAATGTAACAAGCGGGCGAGTCGATCCGCCCCTCCCGTGAATGGCTGTGGAGATCACTGATCACTGATCGCCTAGAAGCGGAAACGCTTGGCGGGCAAATTGTACTGGTAGCCAGACGACTGCTGCTCCACGGGAGCGGAGAAGACTGGTCCTGGCGCGGGGGCTGGGGGTATTCTGTTCAAAGAGGACTATTTAAAACTAGAGAAATATTGAAATAATATGGTTGAATAATAATATGAATCACCTGAACTGTAAGTAAAACGAGGGGGAACGTTGTGAGTTGCTGCGGACACCGCAACTCTACAGTTATACCCGATACTAAGTCAGTATGGCTCCTCTCCGGCAGACGCCGCTAATATTAAACGACACGACAAAGAGTGCGTGCGAGAGAGACAGAAAATCAGCCTGAGCGTGACGTCGGGCGCTGCGCGGCCACTGCAAATTGATTTCTTGCTTTTGGCTACAAAAATGATCCGATCTGATCCAGATTCAGCAATCTGATAGATATGGTCGTTATCTATGATTCTGCGTTTTTAGTTTTCTCGAATGTGCAATATTGTGGATGCAACAGATTTTCGTCCTTTGTGGGGGCGGAAGGGGGTGGGGCGAAATTTTGAGATATACGTTTTATAGTGAGATCTAACAGGAGTGCGGATACTTAATTTGGTTACTCTAGCCTTAATAGTCTGTGAGATTTTTGAATATCCCCAGATTTTCGTCCTTTGCGGGGGCGGAAGGGGGTGTGGCGAAATTTTGAAACAAACTCGTCTCGGTCCGATATATTTGGAGTGTGGATACCAAATTTGGTTGCTCTAGCTTTTGTAGTCTCTGAGATCTAGGCGCTAATGTTTTACTCTAAGCAAAGCCGCCTATGCTACGTGTGTGTTAGAGAGAGACAGGGCGAGAAAAAATGAAATTGTTTTCTTGATGCTGGCTATAATAATAATACGATCCAATTTAGATTCCGCTGTCTTAAAGATATGGTCATTCTCTACAATTCTACGTTTTTGGTTTTCTCATATCTTTAAAATTGTGGATGCCACAGATTTTCGTCCTTTGTGGGGGCGGAAGTGGGCGGGGCGAAGTTTTGTAATATTTTTGTAGCAGTGACATATCACAGAAGTCTGGATCCAAAACATCGTTGCTCTAGCTCTTATAGTCTTTGAGCACTAGGCGCTGAAGGGGACGGACAGACGGACAGACGGACGGACGGACAGACAGACATGGCTCAATCGACTCGGCTATTGATGCTGATCAAGAATATATATACTTTATGGGGTCGGAAACGATTCCTTCTGGACGTTACACACATCCATTTTCACCACAAATCTAATATACCCCAATACTCATTTTGAGTATCGGGTATAAAAACTGTTTCGGAAGAAACCACTCTTCCTCATCAGCGATCTTTCATTTTCCAAATATGGAAGATGTGGTTGATCGTACAGTATGAGTATACTTAAATGTATAAATATATACTTCCCTTCCAGTATAAATATATGTATACTGGTGCAACAATAATATTTAAGTACAAATATATACTGGTGTAACAATAATATTCCAGTACAAATATATACTGGTGTAACAATAATATTCCAGTACAAATATATACTGGTGTAACAATAATATTCCAGTACAAATATATACTGGTGTAACAATAATATTCCAGTACAAATATATACTGGTTTAAAAATAATTTTCACAGGTCCTTAAGAACCTCATCCACAAGCTCGTTAAGGCTACTCGTGGGAAGGCGAGGATTTTGCGCTGCAAGTGGCCTCAAGTCTTCGCTACGGCTACTTATGGGAACGCAATAATGACGCCGTAAAGCGCTCCTTTCGACGCAACAAAAGGAACATTGTACGCAAACATACCCCTTTGGAGTAAGTTTGCATTCTTCTTCATGCTTTAGTCTCTCCTCTGTGGTTATTCTTTGCGCTACGTTGCAGTAGGAGCATTTGCGGGCGGGATGAAGTTGTCCCGGGATAAAGCCGGGAGGGGCTTGAAAGGCCGGTGGTGGCCGGTAAGGACGGGTGCCATTTGGCAAATCGAAAATACATTGTCCCGGCATTGGGTTTGGTATCGGGGGTTTCTCGTTTTGATCCTGAATATATACCGGCTTGCTGCTGTATTTGCAATCCACTTTCTTCACCTTCGCGATTGGTGCTTCATCAGTACTCGTTCGTTTTGGTACTTCGACTTTTGTAAAGGAATAATCTTTCCCGGAATTACCGGAAAAATCCTCTGCCGGTCGAGATTTTTTGGACCTCGGCTTTCTTGCATTTGCAGTGGAGTTCGCCATTGGAGTAGCTTCCCGAATCATCGACGGATTTTCAATGTCCCAGTCTCTATCCGGCTGCGCTTCGTCGCTCTGTAATATCTCTATATCGGAGATATTAGGAGCAGCACTTGAGCTCGTGCTACGAGACACAGTTAGGGGAGCGCTCAAGGTAGCAGCGCTCGTGTTACCTGACTCATTTAAGGGAGCGCTCCAGGTAGCAGCGCTCGTGCTACGAGACACAGTAAGGGGAGCACTCAAGGTAGCAGCGCTCGTGCTACCTGACTCATTTAAGGGAGCGCTCGTGCTCCCCAGGACACTTGAGGTGTTAAGGCTCGTGCCCTTTTCCCTCTCATAAATGCGAGCCAATTCCACATTGGCCTTGCATCTCTGCAGTATGGCCTTTGACTTTTCGACGGGTCCTTTCGCTTCAAGCACAGCTAAATCTGCTTCAGCGCGTTTTAAAAATGCCTCTGCCAACGGCAGAGAGTCCACTTGTTCGTTTCGCAGCTTTCGCAGCTTTTCCATTTTTTCACTGTTTTCACTGTTTTCACTGAGGTTTTCACTGAGCACAATGGAGTAAAACACGAATAAAAAATATAAACACCAGAAAAACACTTTACTCACAAATTTTCACTTGCTTGTTTATGTTTATAAACGCATATGACGCTATTAACCCATTGAACCCCTGTGTGTGCAACATTAACCCATTACAATGTAACATACAAAAGATTATTGTATAGCATATATTTATACACTAATTTCATATACAGGATCAAATATTTTTCATGCGCCCACATATTCACCCTGATCTATATATTCTCAAAGAAATGTGGACAAAGTTATATAGTCTATATTAAGAAGTATATTTGTTGTGTCAGTCTTAGAGGGTTAATTAAAAACACCTTGTCTCGCTATCGAAAGCATATTGTAAAATTGTTGCCAAAACGTGATCAGTTCGTAGTTGCTCAGTGAACAAGTGAAGAAAAGTGAATAAGTGATTATATATCTCGTTTTGCCCAAAATTCGTAGTTGCCCAGTGTGTTCACAAGTGAAGAAAAGTGAATAAGTGATTATATATCTCGTTTTCCTCAAAATTCGTAGTTGCCCAGTGTGTTCACAAGTGAAGAAAAGTGAATAAGTGATTATATATCTCGTTTGAAAATGGATGCAATACGGTATTTTTTTGCACTTCATCCAAACTTTTTGGATAGGCAAGAAGACATTCGCTCTGCGATGAAATTTGTGAATTCGGAGACGTGCAACAAACATGTCGGGAAAGGCTTCATCGAGGATATTGAAGCCATTCGGAACTTCGGGCCGTTTTTTATATTAATGGACGAAATCCAGCTGAATGAGTTCAGGCCGACGGAATGCGCTGTTAAAAAAATTAAAATGTTAGTTTTTGCTGCTCTGCCAGCTGATATGAGCAAATATAAAACTATACATGTAACGGTGGCAGCAAACGAACACAAACCATTGGGGACCGGCGTTATATATAGCGCTGCTAAACGCGTGCTAAGTAAAATCGCAGGAAACATGCCTGAAGAGCATAACAAATTGTTGGCAGTAATTGCAGATGGCAATTTTGCAAATGAAAAAGCAATACAATATGCCAAGCTGTTTTATCCATGCCTGTGGTGCTATACGCACTTCAGGAACAACTTGTCCTCGAAAAACGGCTGCACCGAAAGTATACTTCGGAAAATTTACAAGGTATATGGTACCTTTACAAGAAGTACCTGGAATCATGCAATAGAAGAAGCAAGGTCCAGACTAGGCCACTCCGGAGGATGCAGCGACATAATTGAAATGGAGCTGAAGGAAATTGAAAGCATGTTTAGAAAATTTTTCAAGCTTGTACCAAGTGGTACTCTATCCCTCGTTTCATGCAATAATGATGAGCTGGAACTATTCGGCTCATCATTTAAGTTTCAAGTGAGGATGGCAACCAGTATGCTTCAGAGAATAGGCAGCGACGAGCTTAGAGATGCTAAGCAAGCTGTAGAATTTCTTACAAAATTCGTAGGTGCATACATAGAGGAAGCCTAAAAGTAGACAAATATTAGGCAGCCAGATGAATAGTTGACTGGAACAGATAAATGTTGAACCAGATAACTACCTCACTGGAAGAATTTTTTTTAGCGCCAGTATAGGAGTCATTACCGGAATATTATTGTTGTACCAGTATATATTTGTACTGGAATATTAATGTTAAACCAGTATATATTTGTACTGGAATATTATTGTTAAACCAGTATATATTGATACTGGAAGGGAAGTATATATTTATACATTTAAGTATACTCACACTGTACGATCAACCACATCTACCATATTTGGAAAGTGAAAGATCGCTGATGAGGAAGAGTGGTTTCTTCCGAAACAGTTAATACACATACAAATTGTTTACTATTATTATTATTATAAATTATTATTATTTTTTTTAACATTTAAATATTATTATTATATTATATTATTATGTAGTTCAACTTAACCTAATACTAATAATAATTATTAAACCTAAACTTAACCTAATACAAATAAAAATTAAAATTTTTACATTATTAAACCTAAACTTAACCTAATACAAATAAAAATAAAAATTCAAATTTTTTACATTATTAAACCTAAACTTAACCTTATAAAAATAATAATTCAAATTTTTCAGTCTTATTAAAAAAAAAAATGTATCTAAGGTGAGCCGGCTCACCTCCTCTCGCACCTGCTCCTCCTGGTGCTCCCAGTACTGGGAGTACTGTTGCTGCTGCGGTTGTTGTTGCTCCTGCTGCTGTTGCTGCTGCTGCTGTTGCTGTTGGTACTCCCAGTACTGGGAGTACTCTTGCTGCGGCTGCTGCTGCTCCTCGACGTCTACCTGTTGGTACTCCCAGTACTGGGAGTACTCTTGCTGCGGCTGCGGCTGCTGCTGCTGCTCCTCGACGTCTACCTGTTGGTACTCCCAGTACTGGGAGTGTACTTGCTGCGGCTGCTGCTGCTGCTGCTGTTGCTGTTGCTGCTGCTGCTGCTGCTGCTGTTGCGGCCATCTCTGGGGACGATGCAGGACGGCCTGCGACTCCAGGGCTTTCTGCAAAAGTCTCGTCTGCATGTGGACGATGTCTACCACCTTTGCCGCCGTTGCCACCTGGCCCCTCGGCCGCGACGCTGATGTTGTTGCAGGCGCGCGCCATTCCTTCTCTGCCTTGAATTCATTCCGGTTGATCTGAAACAAAAATAAAAATAATTAAACAAAACCAAATTCAACGCGCCTATAATACAATTTTACATGAATTTGACATGTATACTACATAGATGGCGCTGATATAACACAACGAAGAGTTAAGTGCCCAGAAGAACAATGCCCAACAAGGGCACTTAACGAAGCGCACAGGCGTGAGAATAGAATATTTCGCCATTCGAAATGTTTTTCTCTGCTTAAAACGTATTTTAGCGACATTTTGAAGGGGAGAAAATAAGAATGGCTCAGCTGATCTTAAGAGGTCGATCCTCTTAATGTCTTAATTCGATCTTAATGTCGCCGGCGCCAGAGACCACTATTTTAACTGTTCCTTTCGGCCCCAGATTGGTGTTGGCGGCGCTGATGTTGATGTTCGTGTTGACGCAATTGACGGGCAAAACAAAATTCGGCCTTGGAGTTGAACAAAGCCAATATTTTTGACCATTTTCTTACCTTTCTTAAAGTGAAAACTGAGCTTGAAGTTCTGCGTGCGGCCTGATGTGACGAAAATTTGAACAGTATGACCTTATGCCCGCCTAAACCGTTATGTTAGCGTTAGCGGCACACGTATCGAAAGGTTGTTGTCACAGCTGCGATTTTAGTTGTTTTTACTCCGAAATTTAAATTTGAGATGGACGCGCCCAGTCCTGAAGTCCAAATATTTTTCTGAAAGAAAGAAAGATAAACCCATCTCTGAGAAAAAGAAATGTCAGGTGAAAGACTTGCACAGCAGCACCGATGATAAAAATGTTCTGCGGTATTTTCTAAAAAGATCGATTGGTGATCAAATATCGCACAGAAAATCTCGTATCAAAAATAAAAAGTAGCACCCATAGCGAAATATCGGTATAACATCAACAATCCTATATACATATATCTGACGAATGGGAAATTATTTTCCTTGGGAAGCATTGGGTAATAGACATTTCTCTGTATCTGTTTTCTCCAGATACATTGCTGGAAACATGGGCTACATGGAAGGGAATTACTAATTAATAACTGAATGCTGGATGCTTGGACTTGGACCATTCCAGGATGTACAAATTCATGCTGAAGGATGCTGTAAGCTAGAGATACTTTGCTAAACCTCAAACGAGGTTTCCCCTAAACGAAACCGATTCCAAGCCTCGCCAGGAGCATGAATGCTTTATTGGATGCGCCCGGGAGCTGATTATGAGCGGCAAAAAAATTGCCGAGCTATGCGAGCACAATTCGGAGGTGTCCAAGAAATACGGCAAACACAATGTATGTAAAGCAGTTGGATGGGGGTCTAAGGGATTACTATTATAAAATACTATAATTTTGTTAGGCCACTACTTTATGGAACTTTCTCAAACTGTTCTACGACAGCAATCGCTTTGAGCCACCCTTCGAGCATCGATCTTCCTTCTCGAATCAAAAGAATCCCATCAACTCGAGGCGTGCCACTCAAGTGGCCAGCGATTGGCCCCAGCAACGCAGTGACCTGAGTCAGGATTTGAATGGCAATGCCTAAGAGGCGACACATGAGATTGCCGCTACGAACGAGGATGACGATCCGCTGGGTGGCAGTGGAGTGGAGCATCCGCCGACCAGTTCTGTGATACTCTCCGTGACCCAAATCATCAGCGAGATCACCTTCGATAACTTCGAGCTCCTGCGCAATGGCTTCATTTATGTGGGACCCACGGAGGCGGCTAAGGCACTGGCACTGGCACGATGTGCAGGCAGCGCGACCACAACTGGAGATCAAGGCATCTGACCATGAAAAGTCTCCTGTAAGTAGGAGGAATCATTTTGCTTTGTTTTATACAAATTGTAAATGATTGTTTTCTGACTTTCTTTCAGCCGCCGCATACCGATGTGGGAGCCGCACAAGTTTGTGGCCAATGCTCTCATGCTGCTAAATGACGTGGGCGATGTGCAAACTGCTTTGACTGTGATAATAGCTTTTGGGGAGGCCCGCAAGCTGCTTCCCCTTGAAGATACATTGGTTGTACGTAGCCCGCCCCCATAACAACAGCAACAAATTTTTTATTTGCATGGCTTTCTCATCCACTAGGAGCATTGGTTTCACACCTATGTCGATCAGCTGCAGCGCTACGAGCTGTGGAACGAGGCCTGCGAGGTGATCAACCGATCCTGGCTGCGTTCCGTGCAGCAACTGAATCAGCACTCCACAGCAATGCATACAAATTGCGGCAATTGAGCCTTGAAGTCGAACACCACATCCGTTTCGCCAGGACGAAACACCAGTATGGGATAGCTTTCCAGCTGCTCCGTCACTTCGTTTATCTCGTCTCGTATCCACAGCTTTATCTCGTCTTTTAGGTCGCGCAGACCATCCATTATGAGCTGTTTCTTGGACGGCTCTGGCAGTTTCGTCTTGCAGCCGGACTTCTTTTCGCGCTCCCAAAAGGTACATTGCACGGCTGTGGTGTGTATTTGCTGTTCAAAAAAGTTCAAAGTTCCAAATCGCCAAAAATGAAAGTGGAAGACATAGACAAATGTGCCGGAAGCTTGACATGACTGTTTTCTACTGGGTTCTGGGTACTATTCTGATGCCAGTGGCTCTGCCCCTGGCACTCTTCAATATATGGCAGCGATTCCGTGCCAAGAAATACCGTAATCAGTTGCCGGGCAAGGTAATGACTAATTTTAAAACTTCTCGGGACTCCTTACTTATGTAAAATACAGCTTATCCTTAAATACGTATCCTTATCCTTATCCTTATTTGTGTAGCTTATCCGATGGGATGTTGAACTGCGGTGCGGGCGCCAAGTACACTAGAGCCGGCGCCGATGGGATGTTGAACGACGGCGAGGGCTTCTTGTACGAGTACCCACTGCCACCACCGCCCAGATTCAGATGGGAGACATCGGCCGCAACCACAGCGATGGCGCACACAGCAAACACGAAGAGTTTCTGGAAGAGATCAACCGATTAGCAATCCGTGTGTCCATGGGTTCAAGTTGAAGGTGAAGCCACAATCTTAAGCGATGTACGATGGAGTACTACTTACCATTGTTGTTGATTTGTTGGGCCGCTGGGCTCCGATGTGAAAGTGGTGGCCTAACAAAATTATAGTATTTTATAATAGTAATCCCTTAGACCCCCATTCAACTGCTTTACATACATTGTGTTTGCCGTATTTCTTGGACACCTCCGAATTGTGCTCGCATAGCTCGGCAATTTTTTTGCCGCTCATAATCAGCTCCCGGGCGCATCCAATAAAGGATTCATGCTCCTGGCGAGGCTTGGAATCGGTTTCTTTTAGGGGAGAACCAGAAAACTGCGGTAAAGATTTCGATTAGAAGATGATTTGAGGTTTAGCAAAGTATCTCTAGCTTACAGCATCCCCGCGCCAGGACCAATCTTCTCCGCTCCGTGGAGCAGCAGTCTTGAGCAAGCCTGCTCGGAATTTAGGGATCGTATGATAACCCATCTCCACCCCAACCTGCTCTTTGATCTTCTTGGTGACTGTAAGACTCAGGAATTAAAATAGTGGTGCAAATGAAGACCGACAGATCTGTCGGTGCTTACTTTCAGCCATGATTCCCGAGGAATGGTCGTCACCGCAGTCATGAAACAGGAACCGCAGTCCCCTCGGTCCCCGAGAGCACATGGCGCCAACGGACTTGGCGCAACGAGAAAGAAAATTCATTTCACAATCTTACAAGATCTCTATGCAAAAGAATTTCTTGAGTTTAGTTTCAATGTTGATATAATGTGAATAAAAAAATTGTTTAAATTTAACGTTTAATTCCCGCGGTGCTTATCGATGATTGCGCCATATATCGAAATGACTCAAACAGCTGTGTAAAAACTTTGTCGTTTTCTCACACACTGGTCACGGGCACACTGAAAGTAGCATACGGTTGTTTTTTACGTAGAGAGTGCAAAAAATTTAAATGTATTAGAGTTGATTTAAGAATAAATTGCTAATAAATAGCACAGAATAGAGACAGATATTCAATTGCGGCCTGGCCTAAGCGTGGCCTGTAGCCAACCCCTGCTCCAAGCCCCTTTCCCCTCGCACGATTGGTGTTTGTGTTGTGCGCGAAATCAATTACAGCCGCGGGGCCAACGTCGTAACGTGAAAATCGATTTCGGTTTTCTCGGCGCTGTGCAAGCAGCTGCGTCACAAAATGTCCAAGTGCAATGATGTTACAGAAATAGAAATGGCATCGCAGACCGCTGGGAGAACAACTGACGGCCTTCGTCATCATCCCATTCACCACACATCATCCCGGCCACAGGATTGCGCGAGGAATATGTTCCTGCTCGTTGCCGTGGTAGCAACAATGACCACCGGCTGCAGTGCCACGGACACGGACATTGCGCTGGATGCCAAGGCCACGTTGAACCATCGCATCCAAAGCCTCGATCTGCTGGTCTTTGTGTTCCTCCTGGCGCTAACAGTCCTTACCATTTGGCTGTTCAAACACCATCGCGTCTCCTGGCTGCACGAGACCGGCCTAGCCGTCATCTACGGTGAGTCAGTGGGGGAGGGGTGGACTGGAACGGGCTCCTTCCAGAACTATTTTAGATGTGTGTCCGTCACCTGTTTGTATCTGTCTATCTGTCTGTCTGTATCCCCACTCACACCCATATGCAACGACGGAGCTTTCATTGCCACCTCTTTGTCGTTTGTCGTTCGTAATTACGCTTTTGTGTGCACCGTAGTCGTGCCATTACGTGCATATGGCAGGCAGGCAAGCGGCATTAATTAATGGGGCCCAAAGTAAAGTAAAATCCCCAGCTAGACCCAACTTACAGACAAACAGACAATACGTTTGATGGATAGAGCGAAAACGCAATGAAAACAGAATTTCTTATTTATACACTTATTTATTTATTTATACACGCGCACGTGACCTTGTCGTGTTTAGTCATGCATTATCATTGGATTGGGGTTTTCCGCAGAATATACATATTTTATTTCTCATACGATTTGCCACCAGCACACCATCGCACACCATTGATCGTACCAAAGAGCAGGGCCCCCGAGTACTTTCTCAATCGTAAAAATTTTTGTATTGAAACAAGATTTCGTCGAGCTAATTGAAGCTAATGAAACAATTCAATAAAACGGGTTAGAGCGACAATAACAGAACCCAGACACACACGTACGAGAGTATGTCTTCATAAAAAATGATTGTTAAAGAGCGACGCCTACGCCCTGCTCAGACCCGGGAGCGAAATCTATTATTCGGTCCTCGGTCCTATCTAAATTTTCAACGTTATTTCCCCACCCTTATAAAATATGAGTATAAACTAGAGATTCCGTGTGCAAATTTGTTAAAAACAGTCATCATTATGATGATAAGAGGTTGCCGCGCCTGAGCACTTGTTGAGCGTGGGTTTTCCGCCGATAAGAAACGGCTGCTGTTTGTACTGTGCTGGAGAACCTATGTATAGGGTAGCATTCTTATCAGGCCGACTTTTGATAGTCACTCTCGCTTTTGTGATAGGTCAGGCTGTCCATAAAGAAATATGTACATTTTAAACCCTATTTTATCTTTATTTTAGGCTTGATTGTGGGTGCCATTATACGATATGCGGGCAACTCCACTCCTCTGGTCCACATACAGGTAGAGCCCCAGGGTACACCATCGTACAGCGATAAGCTGCCTCCTGATACGCTTTGGTTTAAGGTAAGCCCTTCATTGTCTCTCTCTACGCTGATAAAATTGTCGTGTTTCTATCCATTTTAGTATCCCGTTAATCAGACGAACGGGACAAAGCTGCCGGAGGGCATTAAGACGTACGCGTATGTGTTCCGTGGCCAGGTCCACGATGTGGATGAGAATGAAATCGATTTGAAGGCCACCTTCGATCCGGAGGTGTTCTTTAACATTATCCTACCGCCAATTATATTCTATGCGGGATACAGCTTGAAGAAGGTTTTACTTTTTGCGACTGGTTCCATATTGCTAAGCGACACTAAATGTTTTATATCTTTGCAGAAATATTTCTTTCGTAATTTGGGTGCCATACTGACATTTGCCATTGTGGGTACCACATTGTCGGCCTTTCTCATTGGCGGCTTCATGTACGGCTGTGTGAAACTGATGCCAAAGTACTTGAGTAGCAGTTTCACATTCCTGGACACACTCTATTTTGGAGCCCTCATTTCGCCCACAGATCCGCTCACCATTCTAGCCATATTCAATGATCTTCGGGTCGATGTTAATCTCTATGCGCTAGTTCTGGGCGAATCTGTGTTGAACGATGCGGTGGCCATTGTCCTCAGCGGGTAAAACAACCAACTAAAAAGTATTTTAGGCATTAAATAATGCTTTTACTCTCTTTGCAGAGCCATTCAAAATTATGGCGAACATTACTCCAATACGGGGGAGTTTGAGACCACAGCTTTTTTGCGTGCAATGAGCGATTTCTTTTCCATATTCTTCCTGTCGCTGCTGATTGGTGCAGCCATGGGCTGTTTTACGGCTTTGATATCCTTTTTAAACAATAATTTAGATAATTTTAATGCTCTTTCCACCATATATTAACTGATTAACCGATTGTTTCCTTAACTCCTGCCACACTTGACCAAGTTTACGCGCGTACGCGACTTCCCCCTGCTGGAGTCTGCGCTCTTTGTGCTGATGAGCTACAGCACCTTTCTGCTCGCCGAGGCCACAGAGCTGACGGGTGTGGTGGCCGTTCTATTCTGCGGCATCTGTCAGGCGCACTACACGTACAACAATCTGTCCGAGGATTCACGGCAACGCACCAAACAGATCTTTGAGTTGCTCAACTTTCTGGCCGAGAACTTTATCTTCTCTTACATTGGCGTGTCGATGTTCACGTTCCCCAAACATCACTTTGATGCTGGTTTCATCATCACCGCTTTCGTGAGTCTATTGAATTTTCCTGTGACATCTCTTTGTAATGGAAAATTCTTTTGATTTATGTAGATCTGCGCCGCCTTGGGACGGGCCGTGAATGTGTATCCCTTGTCCTGGTTGCTCAACATCAGGCGGAAGCCAAAAATCTCATCCAATTTCCAGCATTTGCTCTTCTTTGCGGGCAAGTCTATGGAAAAATACTCAAGATCTAAACCATATTAATGTTATTCCTTGCGTATGTAGGCTTACGTGGTGCCATGTCTTTTGCCTTGGCCATACGGAATACGGTTTCGGATGCACGACAGACCATGTTGACAGCCACATCGTTGATTGTCATCTTTACGGTCATTATACAGGGCGGGGCAGCCAATTTTCTGCTCAATTGGTTGAAAATACCGTGAGTATTTCCCTTGCAACAAATCAATATTTGAGCATTAATTTATGTCTTTCTCTTGATTGCAGTGTTGGCGTTGACGATGAGACTGAACAATTAAATAATTACCAAGTGCACAGTGTGAGTATCAATGGATAGCATTTGTTTGATTTAAAAAATCGTTAAGCTTATTGTAATTTAAACAAATATCCGTTTGGATATTACTTAAAAGGGGGAACTTTCTTCTTTAAAGAAAACAATTCCTAATTCAGATTAAATCTACGCAATCAAACTGTTATTTATCTTCAGAGAAAACTCTTCTAAACTTATAAGCATTCATTGGGAAATAAAATTAGATCAGATCTCAAAAATCTCTAACCAGTATGGCAAATTTTGGTTTAATTCCCCCATTTCTTAACTGGACATAGTGTTTAACTCATAATTTTTGTTGTTTGTACATTTCTGCGCAATTATCACAACATTTAACCATCCGTTGAATAAAAGGTATACAATTCCATGGACAATTCACATCCGCAGACGGTACGTTTGGAATATCTCATTCAATACACTTTCGTTTTCTTCAGTTTCGATTTTTTTTTTTTGTTTGCCGTTGTAGCTGCCATCAACTATTTAAACCCATAAATGTTGGCAGGTCCTCGTGTATTTGTTGCCTTTTGTGTTTTGATTTTGTTTGGTATCCACGTTAGTGTTGATGTTTCTTTGTCCTTTATCGAACGTAGTGCTAATCCCATTTGATGGAATTATTTCGTCAGTCTGATGGTTATTTGCAGGACGTGGAAAGCGGTGGCGGAGGTCGTGGCAAGATGCGTTTGTCTGGGGGCGGCACGGAGTCCAATGTGGACACGCCCGTGGACGGGCCGAATGGAAGTCTGGGCAGCACAGGCGGCAGCGTCAACGGCGGACGTCGTCGCAATAGTCACGAGAAGGCCATACTGGCCAGGATCTGGGGTAGCTTCGACACGAAGTGAGTGATTTTTATGGCTAAAGTAGTGACCTATAATCGAAATCAATCACAATTTAGGTACATGAAGCCCCTGCTGACGCATTCGCGGCCCACGCTGCTGGAGACGCTGCCCGTTTGCTGTAATCCCATTGCCAGGCTGCTCACCACCACGCAGCAGCTAACACAGGTGAGTGGCTATAACAGATATATATTGTATTTATCAGAAAATACCATACTGAAAACATTTCATTTTGCAGGATGGCAGCGAGTTCAGGCGCGTTGACTCCGACTCGGATATCTGCATAGACAACGATACTGGGAATGGTCTCAGCCAGGATGGCCTGGCCGGTGCTGCAGTTGCAGCTGGTGCCCCGTTGGGGCGGCGCAACTCATTAAGTCGCGTAAGTATCCATTACACGGGCGATACTCACAACCTACTGGCTAGCTACCGCAATATTCAATGAGTGAATGAGTATGAGAAGCACCCCACCACCAAAGACTAACAATAGCCATAGCAAGCGAACCACTAACCAGAAGCCAAATACCAAACAAATCAAAATCAACCTCAACCTCAAACCAAACGAATCTGAAAACAGAGTACTTACTACTTAGCAAATGATTAAAATGTGATTTATGTTTTTGTTGAATACTTTTTATGTTGAAATATAATTTGTTGATTTTGTGGTGCAAAAAAAAGGAAGGGAAGAAGCGATAAAGGGATCTGATCTTTCTGCCTACCTGACTTCCTATACTATGTATTGTTGATACTTTTGATCTAGTCTTAAATTGTACGTTGTATATATTGATTTCTGACTGTTAACTACTGTTTAATGCATGCTAACCAAAAATATACTACTTAACTTGAAAAATGTAACAACTCTTCACAGCGATGAATATTAATTTACTTATTTCTCATTTCTGCGGCATCTTTCTTTCTTTCTGTCTTTCCTTCGAACCAAACCAAAACAAACCAAACCATCATCTAACCAACTCATGTGGACTCTCTCTCTCTCGTTTATCAATATATTTCACTTTGGTTTGCTCTAACAATCTACCATCTACGACCAATCAATCATCTACAATAAACGCATCTATCTGCTCCCCAAAAATGAAACGCTATAACTGAAACCAAAAACAAATTAAAAATGTTTAAATTAAAAGACAATCCAATTGAATGAATCCAATCGCATTGCAAATGAACTCACTCTTGTCACGAATAATTTCATGTAAAATTGGAGAGCTCGAAACAACAACTTTCTTCCTATAATTTACTTACTATTTATTCTATGCTATTCTTAGTCTGTTTTGTTTTTTGTTTTGTCTACTTTTCCTAGCCGATAAACCATGTCTGTCTGTCCATGATATAAATCTACTCTATAACCGTTTAACAAAGGCTTCCTATAGCTCACAGCAACTGATCAAATGTTCTTTGGTATCTTAAACTTTTATTTTCTGTATTTTATTTGTCGTAATCTAATTTCTTAGATTCTAACACGCGACTAACCATGTAAGTACAGATTTTTGCAATTTAAATTTGTTTCCTTTCCTCATTTAATTATCGTATGAGAAGATATACTTCATCCATTCACTGCTTTGATGGCCGCTTATTTGTAGGATTTCATTTCCACAAACAAAAACAAACAAAATAATTATGATTTTTATGATCGTACATTTTCGGTTTTGATTATTATTTTCGACAGGCCCCAGGCGATGATCATCGAAATATTTATATATAAGTTTTTCGTTTCTTCGGTTGTTATTTATTGTAATCGGGTCTCATTGCAAACATGTACAAATTAGTTAATTACTCTTCAGTTTATGCTCTTTTACGAAATGTTGTGATTCGGAACCCTAGTTCTAAACAAGAATAAAACACACACAAAGTTTGTTCATTTATCAAGAAATTTTTGTGTTAAGATTTGATATCTGTGAGGGCCTTGCAGCTGAATCTCTATAGCAGACCGTCTCAGATTTTCTATTCTTTTAATATATGACTTAGTTTTGCCATACTATAATCTGTATACGAATAAAAAGTAAGCACTGCACTTGGATAGTGATTCCTTATATGAATACTCATGGACATATTTCTTCTCTTTTTATTTACTTGAAATCGCTGCAACATTTTATTATAAAATGTGCAAACCCTTAATAATACTCAACTTCGAATAAATATATGTCTAGATGGAGATTCTGGAGCACGTTCAAAGTCCGGTGTCAACGAGAGTCCGACTTTTAGGATTTTATGGGAAAAAATTATAAAAAAAAACCGCGATTTAAAACAGTCGTGTTTGATTTTTGAAATGCGAGTCTTTTACACAAAATAAAATTATAGGAAAAGCTTTTTCGATTCCGCAAACAATAACTAGTGTATGTATATATTTTCGACAACTGATATTTGTGCATTCAGTTTTATTTTTAAACTTAAATGCTTTTCGAGTTGCTGATCTATTGTAATTGACGTTTTTGGTTCATAATTAATTTCTACGAAAAAACTTCTTATTATTATATACATATACTGTATTTAAATTAAAGCGAAGCTCTCTGAATATATTAATTGTTGTGCTGTTATTTTTAAGTCGAAAATCAATAAAAAAAAAAAATACATATAAAAAACATGCATTTTCTAATTTTGAATAAATATTTAATATATAGAAACTGATTGTTCAACTTTGTGCTTCTCCCATCCCTGTTGTAAATCTCAAAACAAAACAGCTAGTAATATCAAATCGAGGAATATGGTTTCCAATTCCTGATCTTGATATTTGATCATTGATCTATTAAATTTGCATTGTCACTTGTAACTCATTTACAAATAATTTCACTTAGGCGCGCACCTCTCATCGTATTATCGATAGTATCAATGGCTGAACTTGAATCGGGTATTGAATCGGTATGAATCGGTAGAAACAATGAGACTCATTCCATGCACAAATGTTGACCATTCCATACTTTAAAATTATGTACTTTAATTACAATGCTTGAATCTACTTATGGTGATTTGAACTTCATTCCTAATCATTGAAAAGGTGAGCCCCTCGGGACATGTGCGCGAGATTCATATACAGGGAGCTAGAGCAGATTCAGAATGTTGTTCGGCAAAAATTGGTTTTGGATAGTAAACCATTCAGGCTGAGTCGTTTTAATAGCCGAAAACTGGAGACATTCGGTATTACATTCGAGAAAACAGAAAACGCAGAATCGTAGAGGATGACTATATCTTCTAAAGTGCAAAATCTGAACCAGATCGTATAATTATTATAGCCAGAATCAAGAAAACAATTTCACTCTCTCTCGCTCTGTCTCTCTCTAAGACACTGGTTTCATGGTCGGCTTTGCCTATTGCAAAATGTGAGTTCAAGGATCTCAGAGACTATAAGAGCTAAAGCAACCAAATTTGGTATCCACACTCCTGTGATATCAAACCTTGACAAGTTAGTTTCAAAATTTCGACACACCCCCTTCCGCCCCCGCAAAGGACGAAAATCTGGGGCATCCACAAATCTCAAAGACTATTAAGGCTAGAGTAACCAAATTTGGTATCCACACTCCTGTTAGTTCTCACTATAAAACTTATATTTCAAAATTTTTTGAATAATAATTATTCAATAAAAATCAAGAATAACAATTATAATAATAGTTATACAATAAAAATAAAAAATAATAATTATTCAATAAAAATCAAGAATAACAATTATAATAATAATTATACGAAAAAAATCAAGAATAACAATTATAATAATAGTTATACAATAAAAATCAAAAATAATGATTATTCAATAAAAATCAAGAATAGCAATTATAATAATAATTATACGATAAAAATCAAGAATAACAGTTATAATAATAATTATTCAATAAAAATCAAGAATAATAGTTATTCAATAAAAATCCAGAATAACAATTATAATAATAGTTATACAATAAAAATAAAAAATAATAATTATTCAATAAAAAATCAAGAATAACAATTATAATAATAGTTATACAATAAAAATCAAAACTAATAATTATTCAGTAAAATAATAATAATTGTACGATAAAAATCAAGAATAACAATTATAATAATAATTGTACGATAAAAATCAAGAATAACAATTATAATAATAATTATTCAATAAAAATCAAGAATAACAATTACAATAATAATTATAAAATAAAAATCAAAAATAATAATTATTCAATAAAAATCCAGAATAACAATTATAATAATAGTTATACAATAAAAATCAAAAATAATAATTATTCAATAAAAAACAAGAATAATTATAGTAATAATTATTCAATAAAAATTAAGAATAATAATTATTCAATAAAAAATCCAGAAGAACAATTATAATAATAGTTATACAATAAAAATCAAAAATAATAATTATTCAATAAAAAATCCAGAATAACAATTATAATAACAATTATTCAATAAAAATCAAAAATAACAATTATAATAACAATTATTCAATAAAAATCAAAAATAATAATTATTCAATAAAAAACAAGAATAATTATAGTAATAATTATTCAATAAAAATCAAAAATAATAATTATTCAATAAAAAATCCAGAATAACAATTATAATAATAGTTATACAATAAAAATCAAAAATAATAATTATTCAATAAAAAATCCAGAATAACAATTATAATAATAGTTATACAATAAAAATCAAAAATAATAATTATTCAATAAAAAATCCAGAATAACAATTATAATAATAGTTATACAATAAAAATCAAAAATAATAATTATTCAATAAAAAACAAGAATAATTATAGTAATAATTATTCAATAAAAATTAAGAATAATAATTATTCAATAAAAATCAAAAATAATAATTATTCAATAAAAATCAAAAATAACAATTATTCAATAAAAGTCAAAAATAACAATTATAATAACAATTATTCAATAAAATTCAAGAATAACAATTATTCAATAAAAATCAAAAATAACAATTATTCAATAAAAATCAAAAATAACAATTATAATAACAATTATTCAATAAAAATCAAAATTAACAATTATTCAATAAAAATCAAGAATAATAATTATAATTACAATTATTCAATAAAAATCAAGAATAACAATTATAATAATAGTTATACAATAAAAATCAAAAATAATAATTACTCAATAAAAAACAAGAATAATTATAGTAATAATTATTCAATAAAAATCAAAAATAATAATTATTCAATAAAAAATCCAGAATAACAATTATTATAATAGTTATACAATAAAAATCAAAAATAATAATTATTCAATAAAAAATCCAGAATAACAATTATAATAATAGATATACAATAAAAATCAAAAATAATAATTATTCAATAAAAAATCCAGAATAACAATTATAATAATAGTTATACAATAAAAATCAAAAATAATAATTATTCAATAAAAAACAAGAATAATTATAGTAATAAATATTCAATAAAAATTAAGAATAATAATTATTCAATAAAAATCAAAAATAATAATTATTCAATTAAAATCAAGAATAATAATTATAATAATTATTATACAATAAAAATCAAGAATAATAATTATTCAATAAAAATCAAAAATAATAATTATTAAAAAAAAATCAAGAATAATAATTATGCAATATAAATAAAAAATAATAATTATACTTTATATACGTTATATAATTAGAGAATTATTATTTCTGGTTTTTTATTGAATAATGATTATTTTACTTATTTATTTTGGATTCTTATTGTATAATTATTATTTTTTATTTTTATTTTATCTTTGATTTTTATTGTATAATTATTATTATACCCAATACTCAAAATGAGTATACGGGTATATTAGATTTGTGGTGAAACAGGATGTGTGTAACGTCCAGAAGGAATTGTTTCCGACCCCATAAAGTAGTATGTATATATATTATTGATCAGCATCAATAGCCGAGTCGGTTGAGCCCTGTCTGTCTGTCCGTCCCTATAAGCGCCTAGTGCTCAAAGACTATAAGAGCTAGAGCAACGACATTTTGTATCCAGATTTCTGTAACATGTCATTATTACACGTATATTTGAAAATTTCGCCCCATCCCCTTCCGCCCCACAAAAGATTCGAGAAAACTAAAAACGCACAAACATAGAGAATGACCTTATCTATCAGATTGCTGAATCTGGTTGAGATCGGATTATTTTTATAGCCAAAAGGAACAAATCGATTTGCAGTGGCTACGCAGCGCTCGACGACAACAGAAATGCAATTAGTATTCTTCTTACAGAGACCAAGAATTGCTACAGGGATCAGGATTTAAATAGAAACACCTAATCAAATGCATGAATAGGCCAAAAACTAGCCATTCTTGTAGAAAATATATTCATCAATGGGATAAAATTATGTGGGCAGAACTAAGGGTTTTAGTTAGCCAGAATTCTTCAACGGATTCTCTAAATTGAGCAATATGAAGGACTATCATCTTTCGTTTTTTTTGTTTGCCCACTTTCGCTAAAACCTTTTTTCGTTTGACCTATTTCGCTAAATCCTTTTTTTTAGACAAGATCCAATAAAAGCAAGTATTAAGAATAATCCAGTGAAGTAGAAAATTGATTCACCCGCCGTAGAAACCTATGTGGGCATGGCAAAATGTTCTATCTAGCTAATAATACTTGACGGAACATCAAAATTGAGCAATTTGGTTTCCAATCCTTGACGGAGAACGATTAACCTATTATAAGCCAAGAGGGTATTTCAATTATCTAGCGAAAATAATGAAAATGGACTAATTTTGTAGCAGTTCAGGAGAAAGGTTCGTGGGGGTTTTTTTGCAAGTTAAAAGGAAGGATAGGATGGATCTACAAGAAGAACTTACAGTCGTTAATATTTTCCGTCATTTACCTCAAGTACTTGAACTATTTAAATATAGGGGGCTTAAGTGGGCTAACATCAGCGTACCAAACACTAAACTATAATTCTTTAACTCGACAATTACTAAGTTACTCGACAGTTACTAAACTTAAAACGTCAAAAAAAAAAGCAAATTCTATATGGATTTGGTAAAGCGCGCATTTCTACGTGCCTGCAAGAACCACAGCACCCTCAGCTATGGGTTGATTGATCAGATATTATCACCGCTGTGCGAGCTCCATAAAGTTGACAAACCGGCAAACAAGGAGGCACTGAAAGCTTTTGTCGGCGAAATTGATGGCTACATTCGTGTTTTTGATCAGACGCTGGTT
Organism: Drosophila miranda; assembly: GCF_003369915.1. Lineage (NCBI taxonomy): Eukaryota > Metazoa > Arthropoda > Insecta > Diptera > Drosophilidae > Drosophila > Drosophila miranda. The sequence goes on along the minus strand of NC_046677.1, from coordinate 8,543,560 downwards.
TTCATAAAACATGCATTGCAGGACGAGGAGTACTTGGTGTACGCTAAGACAGATGCCACGCCGGACACCATAGCAAACACTGGTCTCGTTGCAGAGGAATGCCAATACTTTGCAAAGCTGTTGGACAAAATAGCTGAAGAAGAAAACTGTTGCATGGCCTGGAATCAGACGTACAGTGACCTGGGCATTGAAAAGCCGCCCAAGAAGCTCCGGATGCAGGAGCTGCTCAAGAAGTGGTGCCAAATGGGATATTTCCTGGAGGCTGAAGACAACATCTACCTGGGACCCCGAACACTTGTGGAGCTTAGTTTCTACTTGCGCTCCAATCACGCGGAAAACATAGAGAGTTGTAAGCTGTGCTCTAACCTGGTGCTATGGGATATTCGCTGTGATTCATGCCACATCCAGTATCATCGTGACTGCATACGCAAATTTTTGCAGAAGCGGTCGAATTGTCCGTCCTGCAACGAACTGTGGAAAACTCCATTGCGTACGTCCACAGATGGGCGGCGCTCGGTAACACCCCAGCCATAAATAACATGTACAAATAAAATTAACATGAAACGAAATGAGTGTTTAGCAAATCCAACTAGTTATTCTTCCGCGTGCTGCACTGCACTGACTAGAACCGTTAAGATTTGGGTGAGAGTGTGCGTAATCTGTGGGCTAACTGTAGTTACTCTCTTGAGGGGGCGGTGCGGCTATAAGAAGAGCATACATTAAAATGGCGCGAGCATAATGCAATCTGCTAGGCAGAAAGAATTAAATGTTCGTCGAGATGAGTGTATGTGATAGTCCAAATAAATGTGCAAAAATGGACAAAAAGTCCGTAACACCATTCACAAAGGTTCGCCGCAAATTCTGGCAGCAAGAGGCCTATAAGGTGTAGAAAAGTCGAAGCAGAAGCCTGGTTCTCCCACTCATCCGCAAAATGTTTTTTTTTTTTAAACAGAGCGAGAAATTTTTAAGCAGCAAGATTGAAAAGCAGCACGTCTCGTATTGCGGCGAACGATTCATACCGAAGCGATTTGAGCGGGAGAATATTGATTTCAATCTGAAGTACGTAGGACGCAGGGAAGAGAGGGATATTCTGGAAACGGTGAGGATTATGTTTGGATGTTCTTCAAGGGATTCGCTGTAAAATTATTCGATGCACTCGTAGGGCATCACTTTAACCTCTAGCTATTGGCGTCAGAGCAGCTTCATTTCCATCATCAACAGCGCTTTTCACATCCAAGAGCACCGCCTGCTGCAGTTCAGTAATCTGCAGGGATCACGATCACAAGTGAGCGGCATGGTCAGCATTGATGCCGACTGGCCCTGTTTGCCACGCAGCAGACCGACCGCCTTTCAGAATGCAACGCACGATATGCCTGGAATTTGCAGTCCGATCGATTACAATATGATGGACTGGGCCGCAAACGACCTGGTGGCCATTTCGTCCGGCCAGGACGTAATGATATGGCGCAATCTAGACGAAAGTACCATGATTTTCAGTGTGGAGTCACCGACTTCGCTTAAATATTCGCCCGATGGCAAATACCTGGCCATTGGCTGCATGGATGGCACCTATCCAGTCCTGGATCTATGGGCGGTCACACCTACAATGGAGTTTATCGTCTCGTATCGAAAATACTTCCTCAAGTCGATGGGGTTCATACGCTGCATTGAGTGGTCGCACGATGGCAACGAGTTGTTGTGTGGCACCCACTGTGGCATCATTGTGGTCCTCACCCGCCCCAAAATGACGTCGCTTCAGATCCGAGAGCACAGACATAAGATATCTATGATCAGGTTCTCACCCAATATGCGATACTTTGCATCGGGCGACACAGATGGCACCATCTTCATATTCGATGCTAGGCTGAAGAATCGCCTCCTGAAATTGGGCTGCAGGTCGAAGGCCGTGGTCTTCGACTGGCATCCCTGGACGGGCGTGGACTTGGCTGTGGGTAAGATCATAACCCGAAATCGGCCTAGACCCTTAATATCTGTATATTCGATCCAGTGGAAAGATGTCCCGCCTCCATTTTCATCTTCAACATACCGCGTCGGAAATTTGTGGCCACATACAAGCGTAAGGACGACAGGATCAATATCAAGACAGTCACATTCAGCAAGATCACAGGCGAGTTGCTGGTCAACATCATCAGGGGTGGTAGGTAGTAATCCGGCATATATTGCTCATAATTTAAGCATCCCACGATGTCTGCAGATGAAATGGAATGTCTGGTGTGTGAAATTCTGGTTCTTGCCTCACTGAATCGAGTGGTTGATCTGCTAGCCCACCAGGATCGTGGCACTCTGTTCCTGATGTGGAGTCCGGATGGAACAAACATAGCCACAGGTGGTCTTGATGACACCTTCTCTCTGTGGAACTTCTTTCCCACCCACAAGAGAGAGGCTGTACTCAAGAGGCAGGCCCAAGAGGCCAAGGAGAAGTGCAGTTCCCTGTGTCTGTTTAGAGGGATTCGATGATCAGTCCATAAAAGCAAAATGTTAGATCTTCAATTAAATGTTTTATCCGCTATGTGTTGTTATTCGGTGTGAAACAAATTAAACGCAAGCCATTCTTTATGTGGAATTTATTTCAATGTTTAAACATATCTATTGGCTGGTTGGCTAGCTTCTTTGTTTTCATTACTTATTCAATTCATGTTGTTGCTTCCAATACTCTACTGAAATCAATGATTAATTTATGAACCTAAAAACTTCACTGTTCCCTCGGGTTTACGTAAAAGGATGTAATATATGTTTTATATGATGGATGTGGTAAAATTACTGGACACAGCGCTCGCTCTCTATCGGAGATCACTGCGGATCGGATGGGCCTCCTGCTGAAACAGATAGTCCGCACAGGCTTCCGCTTGGAGGCGTCGTTGCTTGGATTGGTAGGGTTTCACAATAAACCGATGGCCGGTATAAATGAAGACGGTGGAGCCGATGCCGATGGCCATCAGACCCACGGTCGTGGTGGCGAACTTCTTGAGTCCGTTAATGAAACTCATCTGTAAGAAAAGAATGCAATTAAATAAAGGCCAACTAAGAGTTACGAGTCATTCGAACTTTGCGGAATTTGTGACTGCCGCTGGTGTTGGAGCCTTAGGTTCACTGTCTGTTTTCTTTTCGTCTTTGAATTTCAATATCAATGGCTGCCAAATGTATATGCCTCCTAGTACCCCGAGAGCGGTTACTACCATTAACTGAGGAATTGTCACACCTCGAGGACGACGAATTTGCATTTCACGAGAGTGGATTTTTGTAATAAATTTTTATGTTTTCAGCCGGTTTGGTTGTTACATCAACGGCACGGAACCATGAGCACAAAACAGCTGAGCTGCCAAGCAAAAAAAGTTTCCCAGCACTGTTTACAGCATTGCCAGATTTGTTCAATCAAAATGGCAATGTTATTTAAAATTCAAATATTAATTAAATGCCATTAATTAACTAGTATTTGGGTATTCTCCAAGAATATGAATCAAATCAATGCTCATGTTTATGGGAAAACACTATGCAAATGGCTGAAATCGAATTCTTGGGGCAAAGGAGGGGAAATAAAGAGAAATGGGGAAAAAAGACCTGACCCATGTTCAGGAGACTGTGACGTGCGCTGCTGGCGTTTGGGACTCCCAACAAAAACAAACACGCGCGCAGCCACCGCGACGTTGACAGAGCTAGCTCTGAAGCTGGTTTTTAAGCTTGCCCGCTCAGACTCTTGAGTCAATCCAATTGGGATCGCGGAGCACAACGGTTATCGTCGTCCGTCATTCCATTCGTCCTCTCTCACTCTCTTCTACTGTGTTCAGTGTCTCTGTGTGGTGTCGTAGTCTCTCCCGCAGCAGCAGCAGCGCGCATCTATTTAACAGTTGCTTTGGTGGTCGAGAAAAGGAGAATAATAGACACAAGAAAATCGTATCGATCGTATCGATTGGGGAGCATAATAATAATGATAAGCAAAAATCTGGCTTTGAGCAGATTGCTGGCAGGTCTTCTGCTGGTATTTGGAGCATCAGCGTCGGCGAATGGCAACTCAATACCGACGATAACGACGCCACAGGGCGTGTTTGAGACGCGGACAGACAAGGTGCCGATCGGCCCAGTGGCGCTGCCAGCGATGCCCGGAGGGTATGATGACATTGACACCTTTGTGCCATTCAGAAGCGACTCCCACGACCAGTTCTCGTGGCAGCTGCTGAAGACAGTGCTGCAGAACGAGACGGAAGCAAAGAATGTGATCATATCGCCGTTCTCCATCAAGCTGGTCCTGGCCCTGCTCTCGGAGGCTGCCGGCGCCGATACCCAGACGCTGCGGGAGCTGGCCAACACCCAAACGGATATCAGGTCGCAGAACAATGTGCGCGAATTCTACCGCAAGACGCTCAACTCGTTCAAGAAGGAGAACCAGCTCCACGATACTCTCAGCGTGCGCACCAAGCTCTTCACCGACAGCTTCATCGAAACGCAACAGAAGTTCACGGCCACCCTAAAGCACTTCTATGACAGCGAGGTCGAGGCCTTGGACTTCAGCAACGCCCAGGCGGCGGCCGACGCCATCAACGAGTGGGCCAGCAACATCACACAGGGCCGGCTCAGCCAGCTGGTGAGTCCGGACAATGTGCGGAGCACCGTGATGCTGCTCACCAATCTGATCTACTTCAATGGACTGTGGCGCCGGCAGTTTGCCAGCACCTACCAGGGCGCCTTCTTCCGTAACCAGAAGGAGCAGTCGCGCGTGGAGTACATGGAGCAGACGGACTTTTTCTACTACCACAACTCTGAGAAGCTGAAGGCCCAAATCCTCCGACTACCCTACAAGGGAAAGAACTCCATGTTTGTGCTGCTGCCCTACGCACTCGATGGCATCCACGAGCTGGTCCATACGCTGGAAAACGATGAGTTGAAGGGCGCCCAGTGGGCCATGGAGGAGGTCAAAGTGAAGGTGACGCTGCCCAAGTTCCACTTTGACTACCAGCAAGACTTCAAAGAGACTCTCAAGAGTCTGGGCGTGCGAGAGATCTTCGAGGATAGCGCCTCACTGCCAGGACTGACGCGTGGAGCCGATGTGGCCGGGAAGGTGAAGGTCTCCAACATCCTGCAAAAGGCCGGCATAAATGTGAACGAAAAAGGTACCGAGGCTTATGCAGCCACCGTTGTGGAGATCGAGAACAAGTTCGGGGGCAGCACAACCATCGAGGAGTTCAATGTGAATCGTCCCTTTGTGTTCTTCATCGAGGAAGAGTCCACTGGGAATATACTGTTTGCCGGAAAGGTTCACAAGCCCCAGGCCTAGGCCTAAGCCACACACTCGCCGCGGTGTTTAATCTTGTAATATGCAATAAACAACTAAGAATCGAAACACATAAATTTGCTCTTGACATGGTTTCACACACAGCCCCAGTAATCGTGCGTGGCGGCGATTCCACCTCTCCATAGTCATTCCATTCCGTTTGGTTCGCTGATAAAGCCAAAGGCACACTCTGGCACTGTCGATAATGTTTTTTTTTCTTATATACGACTCTACTTTGACGGCAAGCAGGCAGGCATGCCTTGAACAATTGAAAGCGAGCGATGTCGATGCAAAATACCTCAAGATCTAGCTTTGGGAATGTCCCAAGTACGTAACGTTTAACGATCTCCTCTATTGGTAAATCAATTTGTAAAGTTAACGCTCATCTTATGCACAAACACGACTCATGACTCACGGGAATGAGGCGTTCTACACAGGGGCTTAGACAAATCGGAAAGTTTGTTCAGCAAATTAAGATCTGTGCACAAATAAAGAAGTGTCCACAGCCCTATCGAAATATTTGTAAAGATTTAAGTGTTAAGAAATGCGAAGATTTCAAATTTTTCTTTGATAGACCATATAGAGCAGAGCTGTCTTCTGCATCTGGCTTCGGGCCTATGGACAAACGGTGTTATTATTCTACCCGGCTGCCGGCAGCCGCAGAGAACATGAATCAGTTAGAGTTTTACACTGACCACAATTTTCTGCCTAATGTGGATGGCGGACGCAATACTTGATTTGAACTACAATATTTTTCATTCCCTTTACAAGGAACTTACTACGAAATTATTGGAATTAATGTTAAATATTTCCTTATATATGTTGCACTCACAATAATATCCTCGTTTGATAAATTAAAAGGATTATAATATTTCCAATTACAAATGGAATCAGAAAATAAAGTGGAATCATTGCTAAATCTCAATGCGCTTTCTTTACCCTTCCTGTATGAAGTTTTCGTGCAAAACTTTCACATTATTCGTTGCTTCACTTCTTTATAGTCCGAGTCAATATGCATAAGAGTGATATAAATTGTTTAAAACGATACTAAACTTCAAGATATATCCCTGAAACGGTGTGCTCAGGTGAGAGACACTCTGAATCAACAGATGCGCGATCCACATGCATTTGCAATATGTGTAAAACACTTTGGGTGGTGTGTAATGTTTGCACCGGAATCGCAAAACCAGTTTGCAAACAATAATACCGTGAAAGTGCACTTTGCTTTGCTTTCGAGGGAGCACAAAGATTGCCCTGACTCAGACACGGAAAAAGGGACATGGGTAAATGGAGAGGAAAAAGAGGCCACAACATAATGTTAGGCCCCGCACTTCTTAGAAAATGTATTTATTTATCACTTACCTACGCCACTGGGCAACGGCATGGCCATAGGCGGCTGTTGGGCCTTCATCTGTGCTTTCTGGTTGTTTTGTTGGCGAATTTGTGGCGGCTGCTGCAGATAATATGGATTGTTATTGTGCTGTGTCGGAAAGTAGGGCTGCTGCTGCTGCTGTGTTAAGTCAGCATTTTGGAAACTTCCATCAGCGGCACGTCGAGGAAGCTGTCCACCTCCCAAGTTGGGTATCCCAGTTGGGGCCTGGGGAGTGTTGCCACTGGCATTGCCATTGCCAGATATTAGAGCATGGAGCAAGGCATTGGCTGAGGTATCCGGACGATTCTGACGTTGCTGCTGGCCACGAGATTGCTGTTGCTGCTGCTGTGCCGGATTCTTGGCTCCAACAACAGCACCACTATTCATCAGCATGGAGGTCTGCTCCTCCATTTTACGCTTCATTACAGCATTTCTCATTATTAGATTGGCATGGGCCTGCAAATCCTCCTGCGACAGCTGCTGAGTCTGCTGTGGGAACTGCTGCTGCTGCTGCTGCTGCTGTTGCTGTTGCTGCTGCTGTCTCGCGGCTAGACTCTGCTGGACAATGGTCAGGTGATGGAGATTTTGCAGCTGGCTGGCAATCACCGTGCTCGAGAGCATGTCCAGCTGCTGCTGGTGCTGCTGTTGCTGCTGCTGAGTGTTGGTGAACTGCAGCACTGCCGTAATGGCCTCCCGATCTGTGTTGCAGAGACGCGGGTTGGCCAACTGAACCAGCAAGCCGTGCTTGGAAATTTCCCCTAAAAAAATCAATGCAAATGGATTTAGAGATGCTCTGAGTCTTGTCCATTTCCTAGTCCTTACCTTTGGTCAGGCGTAGCAACAGCAATTGGGTATCAGCACGTCCGAGGATCGCCTTCAGCTGGAGGCCGGCCAGAAAGGCGGTCTGCTGCTGTTGCTGCTGTATGAGCATGTGTTGTTTCTGTTGCTGCTGCTGGTATGCCTGCTGCTGAATGATGAATGTGGAAATGGCATCAGTGGTGACCGGCTGCGGCGGTGGGGCTGCTTTCGAGGCACTGAGCGAGCCAATTAGCTTTTGGAAATTATCAGATTGATTATTTTGATGGACAGATTCCCCCCCACCAGCAGCAGCTGTGGTGAGAGAATTGCGACGCCACTTGGCCTCCAATTGTTCCACCGATGGCATGTGGCCTGGCAGGGATTTGGGCTGCTGCTCTTTGTGTGGATTCGAGTTATGGGTCATGGCCTGCTTGAAGAATTCATTTAACGAAGACGATGACCCATTTCTCTCACGTTCAAAGAATGACATGAATTTGGAATTGTTGCTGCCGCAAGACGGCGGCTGTGGCTGCTGCATTGGCATTCCCTGCTGTGGCTGGTGCTTCTGTGGAAGTGGCTGCTGCTGCTGGTTTATATAATTTTTGTTCTCGTAACTCTGATTGAACTTATCAAACTGGAATGATCGGCCGCTGCCGCCACCAGAACGCTTCTCCTCCTTGGATATCTGTGGATGCTGATGCGGATGCTGTTCAGCGTTCATCATCTTGTTCATGTTGTCCATGCTGTGATTGTTGTTGGTATCATGTTTGGGCATAAATTTGTTGCGTGAAATGGCGGCATCTGGATGGGACCACTTGTACTTGTTCTGATCCATCTAGCAAGTATAAAGGGAATATATAAGGACCACCACTTGGTGCACATTGAGCACTTACCTTATGCTTTTGCCCTTCCCTGTCCATCTCGGCATGGTGATGGCCCTCCTTGAGCATCCTTTCCTCGTCCTCATCAAAGCCGCACAACTCGATGGTGTCCAGCCTGGATGTTGGGCCACAGCTGAACCATTCCGGCTCCTCGCTTTGGTTCCTGTAGCGGCGATGGTGTCGCTCCTCCGATTCGCGGGTCTTGGGCTTCGACACAACCAGGAAACCGGACATTACGCGCTTCACATAGTTCTCATTGGCACGGCTTAGGTCTTCGCTGGACTCATTGGACATCATGGTCTCGTTATCCGAGCGATTGTTGGACATACCCATTACCGGGGTATTGGGTCGACCGTTCGGCTGGCTCATCTTCGAGCTACTAATTTCGCCGTTGTCAAAGAACTGCCAAACCGTCATGTTGCCGCTGTTCTGATGCTTCAAGTTTCCTTCATCCAGATGGGGTTTGGTTTTATTATACGGATGGTAGTCCGCACTACTGTAGGGCCACTTTGTGGAATGGTTGAAACGGCCGCTGCCAATTCGTCTTTGATTGACAATAGCGGGATCCTTGCAGGAGAAGCAGTGCTCAAGTTTAATACAAAATACATATTTTCAAATTCAAATTTAAAATTTGATTGCTAATTTGATAAGCTTTTGGTCGAGGCAGAAAGAAACAGTAATCGCCTGGGGTTCATCCCTAATTGCGCGCAAATATACTCACACACACACCCACAAAAGTACAACTATTCCTATCAGCATGGCCAGCTGTGGTGTGGAGTGGCGATGTGTGAGAGAGATAAAGCTAAAAAAAACAACAGTTCCACTAAAGTACGGGCTCTGCTGCCCGCTAAGCGTTCAGACAGCGATTGCGAGAGTGCGAGAGAGCAAAGAGGAGAGAGCAATAATAATGAAAAAGGGAAAAGTGAGCTCCGCAAATCAAAAAACTCAACTTTGCCTGGTCCAAGCATGCACAAACCGCAACAGCCAGCGTAATCGTAACTCGGTCAGTTAGTTGACAGACATTGCCTGGTCTCGTGTACCACCCCAAATCCGGAGCAGAGCACAGCAGAGCAGAGCAGAACAGAACGGAACAGAACAGAACAGAACAGCAAAAGTAACTGTAAACAGTTTTCATAATCTGATTTAAGGCCGGTACGAGTGCGAGACGTTCGACACGATGCAGTTTGTTGCCACTGGTACCACGTGAGAAAGGGACACTGGATGTTCTGTCAAAGCTAAGTCCCGTTTCATTTTTTGCAGAACACCAGCATAGGCGCCTGAATCCCCTCACCGGAACATGGGTACTCGTGTGCCCCCATCGCACGCAACGTCCCTGGTCGGGACAGCAGGAGAAGGCGCAGAAGAACGAACTTCTCGACTTCGATCCTACCAATCCCCTTTGTCCTGGCGTTACGCGACCCAACGGAATTGTAAATACCCTGTAATCCTGCTCAATAATGATCTTTCCGACATGAATGTGTACCTTCTTCTAGCAAACGCCCATTTACGAGGGTACCTACGTCTTTGACAACGACTTTCCGGCCTTGGTGGAGCAGGTGCCGGCTCCACCCAACAGCGATGATCCCCTGTTCCAGATAGCTCCAGCGCGGGGCAATTGTCGCGTCATGTGCTTCCATCCCAAGTCAAATCTCACCTTGCCCACGATGACGGTCGCGGAAATTGTCGTTGTTATCAACGAGTGAGTTATATGGTCCCTGGATTTGTTGGAGATAACAGAAATGCTAATTCTATCGGTCTCCTCATCAGATGGATCAATCAATTCAACGAACTGAGCTCCAAGTATGCCTGGGTGCAGATATTCGAGAACAAGGGCGCTGCCATGGGCTGCTCGAATCCCCATCCGCATTGCCAGATCTGGTCGTGCTCGTTTCTGCCCACAGAACCGCAACTGAAGCAGGAGCGACTGCGCGCCTACTATGCCACAAACGACAGGCCACTGTTGAGCGACTATGTGGAGCGGGAACTGCAACGCAGAGAGCGCATTGTGATCGAGAATCCCGACTGGCTGGTTGTGGTGCCCTTCTGGGCCACCTGGCCCTTCGAAACGATGCTCATCTCGCGGAACAACAACAAGCGCATCAATGACCTCACTGTGGATCAACGGTACAATCTGGCTGTGACCATCAAGGAGCTGACCACCAAATATGACAATCTTTTCCAATGCTCGTTCCCTTACTCCATGGGCTGGCATGGTGCACCGACGGGACCGGAACATGCCCATGCCTCCAGCGCCCATTGGACGCTACATGCCATCTACTATCCCCCGCTGCTGCGATCGGCGACGGTACGCAAGTTCATGGTTGGATTTGAACTCTTGGCGATGGCTCAGCGGGATCTCACGCCCGAGCAGGCAGCCCAAAAGCTTCGAGAAGTTGATGGAACGTGTCATTACCTAGAGAAATGAGTGGCCACAACCCTTGCGCACTCGACTTTCATTTAATCGCCAGACGGCTGTCGGTAGTTAGAACCATTATATATACATATGGATTGTGCAACAAACAAGGGAACAAAATCTCATAAAAGTAAATACTAAAAAAAAGTTACGATTGCAAATAAAACGTTCTATAATAAAGTTTCGACTGTATTCAGGGGACCAGAAGAGAGCGATTGAGCATGATTTGCAACGACCCTTGGAGGTCAGAAGCAATAGTAATCATTAGTTGATCAGATAAGCTGGGAATGATAATGAGATTGAGGATTTTGTTTTATTCCTATATAAAATATGTATATATTGAGTAAATGTTTATTCACTCTTGATGAGGGGGCAGAACTCATTCTTCCTAGATCGGTCTACAAAATTTATCAAAATCGAAGAAAAGACTTTCTTATTCGATTGATAGACTCCCCAAGAAACGATCGATCTGCTAGATAGCCTTACGTTTTTCTATTTTTAGAAGGGCTTTAGCACTCACCTGGAATTCCGTTTGGGGTTGCGGGGGCTGGCTCTGGATGATGGACTTGTCACTGATTAGCTGCGGCTTGTTCTTGTTCTTGTAGAAGGCTGGCATGCATTCATTATTGTTGTTGTTGTGGTTGTTGTTGTTATTGGTGTTGTGAAAGGTCGTGGGATTCGAGCGAGACCTGAAGCGAGTTGAATCTGCGGCAGTACGCCACAGGTTCATTCGCCGCAAGCGAGCCTCCAGTTCGATGTCGTCGCAAGTTGCGATCCGGGGCATAGCAAAAATCTCCTTGGAACGATGCACGAGGGCATTCAGCATTTCGCCGCGTATGTCCAGCAGGCTGGAGCGCGTGTAGTGGGCTCGAAGGGGAACTGGCGAGCGACGAACTGTTGTTTTGTGAGCCTTCACGTTTCCTGGTTTGCTGGCCGATGATGCAGGAGCACGTTTCTGGTGCGCTGAATGGCGCTGCTCCAGCGGGGGGGCGACTTCCTTCTGGTGTTTCTTCGGCGAATCATGTTCCAAGTCGCAGCTGACAGCCGTACACGACAGCATGCTCGTGGGCTGGGTATATGGTGTGGATGCTCTTGCCGAGAGCACCTGCAGTGTCAGTCCCTCATCCTCGTGGTGCGACTTGACGGCGGCATACAGCGGTATGGGCTCTCGGGAAATGGCCATTTGGGTCTTGTTTTGCTTGGCCAACAGGCGGTTCACCTTCATAATCCTCTCCAGCTGCACAAAGATGGCCGGCTTCTTGTTCTTCGGGTGCACCATCACAGCCATGCAGGGAGCCACGCATGACGAGGCAGCTGCTCTGGCATCCAGCATGTCCCAAGAGCATCTTGGCAACATTTCAATGGCCTCCCATTTAACTTGATCTATCTGGTGAGATGGCTACACAGCAAAAAGTAAAGGATAAATAAATGTTTTAAGTATAATGACAGAGGAATGGGAGCATCCCAAAGGTGGGAGTGTGTGTGTGACATTCTATAAACAGTTTCATGTTGCATTTGCTGGGAAAATACATATATCGATATGCTTAAATTGTCTTAATATAAAAAAGACCACACTCACTTTGATGGTTACCTTCTGATGGCGCTTGTTGGTCTCTATCTTGGTTATGGCCTCCTCCAGGGCATCCTTCAACTTGACGGCCGTGAGCTTCAGATAGCCCAAGCCGCTGGACAGGAAGGCATTCGAGGGCATTGGAGGCGGCGGCGGCGGGGCACAGGGATCTTCCCATTTTTCCGAATTAGCTTCATCCTCTTCGTGATCTAACGGCATCGGTAAGGAAAGTGCTGCTTTGGACGGCATCGGCACCTGTACTGGTGTTGGTGGAGGCGGTGGTGGCGGATAGACAAACATGACCTTATCATTCTCGCAAGGTGTGGAGACTTCTTCTATGGACGGCGGGTCAGTCTTTTCCAGCTCAGAGATCAGATGGCGAACAGTTTTTGGCTTCTTGGATTCTTCAGTCGAAATTTTCAGGGCGCCAGCGCCATCTTGATTAGTCTCAGCCATTTGCATTGCACTTTAGCTGCTTAGTTGCTTAATTGAGTTTGAGTTATTAATATTACCAAGTATATACTTACAGGAACGAAAATTAATTGTATTTAAAATTATTTAAAATAGGCACTTTTCGGATTATATCAATATTTCCTACTTAATAGTGCGAAAAAGAACAAAATCACGTTTAACACATCGATCCTAAGTTCCGTTATGCGCTCAAACACCTTTACGAACAAGGAGGGGAGGTAGAAAGAACAAGATATCGATGTTGGAGAGGAACCTATCGGCGTTTTATTTTGAAAATAACAATCACAATTATGGTTTTAAATATTCCGGCCTTCATAAAAATGATTTCCAATTTCGTCCTCCTCCAATAGAGGCTCCACATACGCTATCCTTATTCTTATGCCTTAATGTTGTCAAAAGTATTGAGAATGGGTATAATTAGCGCAAATAGGGTATACCAACGCCATTCCCAACAACATGCATGTATAAAGTAGCAAAATTGGATTCATGTTCCGTTTATCGCACAAGAATATCGATACACTGTGAATCGGAGTCGGAGCTATGAAACATAAAATGCAACTAGAATCAAAAGCTACGGGTATATATATCTGTTCGAACGATGTGAAAGTACATAAAAATACCCTCCATTTGTTCCAAATTCATACAAGTAGTTTCATAGATATCAGCCTACAAAAATTGCCAGCGCATATAAATAAATGTAAATTATATCGATATATTGGTATGTCAAGATAAATCATCCCTAAGCTGCTACACAAGCCAGACGAAAAAGTGAAGAAAATTGTAAAATAATTATTGGATATTTGATTAAGAAGTTTGTACTTAACTTAAGTACGTACAACTATACTCTGGCCAGACGGATGGATGCTTAAAGTTGGTTCCTTGCACGATTTTCATGGTAAACAAATCGTAACATAACCTAAATGTTATTTTTCTCCTACAGTCTGAAAACGGCGAGACGCAGGGAAAGGTAATAAAAACTACTTAAAAATGACCCAATATCTACCGCCGAATTTGTTGGCGTTATTCGCCGCACGGGATCCCATCCCGTTTATGCCGCCGGTGGATAAATTGCCACATGAAAAGAAATCGAGAGGCTACTTGGGAGTGGCCCACTTTATGACTGATTTCGAGGATCCCGAGGACACACCGCTGCCCAAGACGGTTGAGACGCGCCAGGAGCGCCTGGAGCGAAGGCGTCGCGAAAAGGCCGAGCAGGTGGCCTACAAGCTAGAGCGAGAAATCGCCCTGTGGGATCCCACTGAGATAAAGAACGCCACAGAGGATCCCTTTCGCACTCTGTTCATCGCACGTATCAACTACGACACATCTGAGTCAAAGCTGCGGCGTGAGTTTGAGTTCTATGGCCCCATCAAGAAAATAGTCCTGATCCACGACCAGGAGTCAGGTAAACCCAAGGGCTATGCCTTCATTGAGTACGAGCACGAGCGCGACATGCACGCCGCCTACAAGCACGCCGATGGTAAGAAGATTGACAGCAAGCGTGTCCTGGTAGATGTAGAACGGGCCCGCACAGTCAAGGGCTGGCTGCCGCGTCGCCTGGGCGGAGGACTGGGCGGCACTCGGCGCGGTGGCAACGACGTGAATATCAAGCACTCTGGTCGCGAGGATAATGAGCGAGAACGCGAACGCTACCGCCTAGAACGTGAGCGCGAGGATCGTGAAGGAGCAGGCGGTCGCAGCAACAATGGCGTCGAGCCCAGAGGCGCCCCCGGAGGACGTCCTGCCTTTGGGGCAGACAGACGGCGGTCTCGCTCCAGAGACCGCAGGGATCGGGAACGTGATCGTGGACGTGTCGCCGTGGCTGGCAACCGTTCCCGCAGCCGGTCCCGTGAGCGCAGAAAACGTCGCGCCGGCAGCCGGGAACGCTATGATGAGTTCGACCGCCGCGACAGGCGGGAGAGGGACCGTGAGAGAGATCGCGATCGCGACCGTGATCGTGAACGTGAGAAGAGGAAGAAGCGTTCCAAGTCGCGCGAGCGCGATTCCTCCAGGGAGCGACGCGAACGCAAGCGTGACCGAAAGGACCGCGAACGCGGAGGAGTGGCCGGCGATGTTAAGGAACGCAAGCCCGATTTCCGTGAAATGGACATCATCAAGATTAAGGAGGAGCCCGTCGACGATGGCTATCCATCGTTCGACTATCAAAACGCAGCCATCAAGCGCGAGGTTGACGATGAGCACGAGGAGAAGTACCGTCCTCCGCCTGCGCATCACAATATGTTCAGTGTGCCGCCGCCGCCCATCATCGGACGCAATAATTCGAATGCAAACCCCAATGCAGCTCCCAATCCCGACAATGGCCAGCAAAATGCCAACGAGCAGAGCTGGTGGCGTCAGTAGAGACGGATTCATCCCATTCATGCCCAGACTCTTAAAAGTATGCCCCCTACGCTGACTATTTTCAGGCACAGTGACCCGAAGCCGGAACAAAATAGAGCAGAGTGGATCGGAGCAGAGCAGGAGGTTAATAATTAAAAAAAAAAGCCAGCCGTCTATTGGTTGTAACTATTTATTCAAATTTATTTGCAAATTCATGGCAGAGACCAATCCTGGTTGGATTAATATTATTATTATTATTATCCATGGTTCCATTTTACACAACAATTTTACAGTACAGAAGAGCAGAGCGACATTAGCAACAAAAACACCCAATAACGATGCAAATCCAATCCACTAATGTGCATAGCTTAAAACATTTTAATTAATAAGTAACTCTTAACAACAAATTGATAATGAAAGAAAAAGTAAGTAAAAATAAAGCTAGCCCTACATGTGTTTGTTTCCCCACCTTTGGTAAGGGGGTTCAAAGGGAAGTTTCAAGACGGAACTGGAATTCGGATTGAGTTCGGCTACAGTCTGCGGTGTTTGGTATATATCCTGGTTTGTCATGGTATCTATCCCATGGTGGTTCCTGGGATACACACACTTTACTCTTATTACTCTTACTTACGCAAAACAAACAAACCCAAAAATCTCTTGTACCTTTTGCACTAACCCGTGCCTTTTATTTTCTCTTATCTTTTTGCAGTTTTCAATATTGAAAATCTGAACAATGTGAAAACAAAAGCATAAGTATAATTATAAACGCAAAGAACACGCGGGAATTAGTTCCATTTTTGGTCCGTTTGCCCCAATAGAAAAAGTCTTATATCAGGTAATTTAGTTAATGCACAAAACCCACTAATCAATGCGTTTACCGTTCTAGGACGACACTAGAAACGATAGCTTCTCCTCCTGTCCTCCTGTCGGGTTGAGTTCTCTGTGGTGTTTGTAAGTTACTAATAACATCGGGCCTATTTTCCTGATATTTTCCGACTGTAAGTTTTTTCCGGGTAAGAATCCGACGTGACGAGTGTGTGAGTGAGTTTTGAGGTATGTGAGTGGAGTTTTCCTTTGTTTGGTACACATTTGGAAATGCTTTTAATGGTGGAATGATGCAATCTACATATAAACTATGTTTGTAATCACTTTACAATTTCGATCGTTTCATGTACGTTTGGCTGGTTTTGAATCGTACTGAAGAGAAGAGGGAGCTAGCAGCGGAAATCACGTATAGAAAAGAAAACAGCTAAAAGCACAAAAGGTTTGATGTTGGTAACTGGTAAAAAAAAATGCTATAAGGGGTCCTCCAGGGGTCCACGTCGGTCCAGGTTGGTTTCGACGATCATAAGTGATGCGTTTTCTTTGGGGAAAAGGTGATTCTCTTTTTGTATTTGCTTCAACAGAGCAGCCTCTGCCAAATTTCGGCAGACTGCTTAGTTCGAAACTACTACACGGGGGTAACTTTGCATTGAAACAATTTA
Organism: Drosophila miranda; assembly: GCF_003369915.1. Taxonomy (NCBI): domain Eukaryota; kingdom Metazoa; phylum Arthropoda; class Insecta; order Diptera; family Drosophilidae; genus Drosophila; species Drosophila miranda. The sequence goes on along the minus strand of NC_046677.1, from coordinate 8,526,944 downwards.
AGCATAAGTAGGCCTTGTCGAATAGCCATAATCAAATGGTATGTGTTAAAAAGCGTTTGGTCAGTTAATAAAATTAATTCAACTGAAGTGGATAAATAAACGTCTTTCTATCGTCAGTAAAAAGGGCAAGCTAAACCAAACAATTTTTTTTGCTGAAATTGTAAAAAAGTTATACAAATTTGAATTTGTGCGGGGTTTGGTCAAAAATCGTTCTAATTCACGGCAATCCGATTAATTGATAAGCAGATAACGCGCGTGGCGTTATAGTCAGAGTACAGGTTTTAAATTAAGCTTCATATTTCAAAAAAGGTTAAACCCAAGAAAATAATTTTAGAAACTGCATTGATGTTTTATTTTGATAAAAGCAACATTTAAAGTAAATGAGTGAAATTTCACGGGTGCATTTTGACTTATCGTTAAGTCTTTGTGTTTTTTTTACTAAATCTAAAATATGAATTATAAATTAAATAATTTACAAATATTTGAATTAATATGGAACAATCAATGCAGTGCAGAGGTTTTATTTAAAACAACAAATTAAACAATTTTTATTCTAACAATCGATAACAAAAATCAACCCTGTCGCTGCAACCCTGCCAGCTAGCGTCTCTGGTCATTTTTAGGCATTTCTAGCGTGCAAATCTGGGGACACACTGAATACAACCATTTTTTGGCGTGTGTGTAGACGAGGGAAGCCGCGGCGAAAAATTGCATTAAAACTTAAAACGAGCAGCAAAACGGTAAGAACGCAAGATAAATATAATTGCAAAACTCACTTTGAGGTGGCAAGCAAGCCGCGCATGAAGTGTGTGATTTCAAATAACTAATTTGTGTGTTATTTGCAATTTTTTCTTGTACAGCACGCCGGCATCATTTCATATTTTTTGACTCTCACGCACTCAGAAAACCCATCGAAAAAAACATGTCTGACGAAAAGAAAGGTGGTGAAACCGAACACATCAACTTGAAGGTGTTGGGACAGGACAATGCCGTGGTCCAATTTAAAATTAAAAAACACACTCCGCTGCGAAAGTTGATGAACGCCTACTGTGACAGGGCCGGGCTGTCCATGCAGGTTGTTCGCTTCCGCTTTGATGGCCAGCCTATAAACGAGAACGATACCCCAACTTCGCTAGAGATGGAGGAAGGCGACACCATCGAGGTGTACCAGCAGCAGACCGGCGGTTTCTATTAAACCCATTAGTTAAGTTAGATTTCATTTCTACTACAAAACAAACAACAACAACAACAAACCACAAGCAGATGCAGTAAGCATAAAATAAAGAAGAAACACGAGCAGATATACTCTGCACACCGAACATAACAACACAGAAGAAAAAGTATGGCATACAAGAAAGGAAAAATAAAAATTTTATAAACTATGTAATCCCCCCATTGACTGATACATGATCTTAATTTATTGGGTAGAACTCTGCATTTGTTTAAACGGCTTGGGTTGCCGTCCCGTTCACATGAGGAATTGCCGGTGGCGCGAATTTCCCGGTTTACGCGCGTATAAAGACGCACGCATACACACACACACACTCATGCACAGTCTGAGATGTGATTCAGGGGGGAAAATGTGTAGTGTGCGTGAGGGCAGGGCTGTAGGTGTGCAGGCGTATGCCTGTATTGCCTATGCGTGTAAATATGTATACATACAAAATCGGGCTGAACCGAACGCTCCATTTGATGGAGAAATATGCACGTTGCATAGGCATTGGTGGTATAACCTTAAAATTGGTTAGATGACGTCATTTTACGGAATTTTCTAGATAGACGGACATATCCCTTAAAAATCCACCATCTTGAAATTGTATTGCGTGTATGTGTGTCTGGAGAAGTGCAACAGTGTTTGTGAAATCTACTGCACATGGAGATGTGTATGTATACCAAGAACGGATATTTTCTCAATCTACAAAATAATGTACAGTTGAGACAAAACATTTTCAAGCGTAGATAGACATACAAATGGATTTATGTATGCATGTACTCCCATTTACTTAGAATCTTCCAGAATACTTACTTATGAACATGTGGATCATAGATCAGATGCAAATTCTACAAATTCTGTATCTAAGGCTATACCGTTAATCAAATCCCTATAATTTCAAACTTCATTATGTAAAACGTAAAAATTTGGCTCATATTTATTTTAAAAATGTCCATACGTAATTATGTATGCATCTGTCTGTTTTTGTATGTATTTCTATTTGAAAGGCACCATTTCCCCACATAAAAATTAACTAATGTCATGGGTTAGACCCAATCTTTTGGATTCTTCAGAACCTTCATTAGCTCACCCTCCTTGGATGTGGATTTGGGCTCGTGCATGTACTCCCAGCGGGCATGGAGGGGCAGTGACATCAAAATGCTCTCATAGCGCGCACCGGGCGTGTATAGGCCGAACTTGGTGCCGCGATCGTAGATGAGGTTGAACTCCACATAGCGGCCGCGGCGAAGTAGTTGCCACTGCCGCTCATTGTTGCCATACTCCCGGTTCTTGTGCTTCTGTACAAGGGGCATGTAAGACGGGATGACGGCCTTAGCACAGCCAGTCACAAAATTAAAGGCAGCCTCTTGGTTGGGTGAATCGATGTCGTCAAAAAATATGCCACCAATGCCACGGCTCTCGCTCCTGTGCTTGATGCGGAAGTAGTCATCGCACCACTTCTTAAACTTGGGATAGTAGGAGGTGTCGTGTTCGTCACAGGCAGACTTCAGAGTCTGGTGGAAGTGGCGAGCGTCCTGTTTGTCCAGGTAGTAAGGTGTGAGGTCTGTGCCGCCCCCGAACCACCATTGCTTTTTGCCATCTGGTGTTTCCACCTCAAAGTAGCGATAGTTAAAGTGGATAGTCGGGATATGTGGGTTGCGTGGATGGATCACAGCGCTCACACCGCTGGCAAAGAAGGGTAGTTTGGCGCCCTCCGTCAGGTTCTTGCCGCGGGAGCGCATCTGTTGAACAGCAGCTGGTGGCAACCAGCCTGTGACCACCGAGATGTTGACTCCCGCCTTCTCGAAAACATCGCCATCCTGGATAACGCAGGTAATGCCGCCGCCACCCTCCTCTCGCTGCCAACGGTCCACCTGAAACTTCTTGCCACACATCTCCTCCGATTCCAAGGCGCGGCAGAATTCCGCCTGAATCTCCATAATCATCAGCTCCATTCTGTGCCGCATGTTGGCCTTGTCCCCCAACAGGACTGCGGCATCTGTTATCGGCTCTGCCATGAACCTGGACGTATCCAGCTTTCTCTTGACCTTTGCGTTTTCGGCCTCCGCCTGTGCGTACGTGACCGATGAAAAGGCCGACAGCCCCAGCCCCGTGCCGAGCAGAAAACCACGGAAATGCTGGCTCCTGGTCCGTCGGCCGAGCTGAAACACGCCCAACGACACCAGGGACATTGTGTGCCGTATTACGTTCATGTTGCTCCAGAGCGTACTTACAAATTTTAGTGAATAATTTTTTCCTCTGAAAGTGCACTTTGTTTGTTATCTTTTTTCACCGGCATTTGAAGACTGCTTGCAATCGATGTATCGACACCTAAAAGTAACACTCCATAAAAAACATTTTGACAAATATTCTCGCATTCTTTGTTTGAAAAATGTTTGTAAATTATAAAAATAGATTTAAATATTTTAGTAGCATAACTACTAGCCTTTGCAATTCAATTCATTTTAATTTCATTCATATTCAACAAAGCAAGGCATCGATTTTAAAAATACCGACCGTCACAGAGCGTCGTTCGATAACTACTTGCGAGTACCTTTCTGAGCGGCAGCGCGTCAACGAAAACATTTAAACAGTAGCGTCTCGCTTCACTATTTGTAAATTAAAGGTATGTTAATTGTTAAGAATATAAACCAAATACGTTAAACAACTAGACGCGCTTTGAGTTTATTTGTAACGTTTGCACTGAATGCTCTCTCGATTTGTGCACTAAGGACCGGCACACGCAAGCAAACACACAAGCTGCAAAACAGGCAAAAAAATGTCTGGTCTTAACAAATTTCAAGACAGCGAGGCTTGGCGTCAGAAACTGCGTGATCACCTTCTGGCCGATCGGTAAATACCAGACTCCCCCTTACCATTGGATAGTAATAGTGTTGTTCTTATTATTTAGAAACTGAAATTATTATATTTTCGTATGTATGCATGTAAAAAGCATATCCCTTGAGAATGACATAGTAACCATAGAATTATTAGAGTAGCAATTGACATCCATCCGGTTTGTGACAAGTTTTAACTTTTCAGAGTACCTCAAAAATCTGCACAAATGGAATCTAAGGAACAGCGCTACAGCCTGGACATTGATGAGGACCTGAAGAAATTGTTGGAGGCGAGAAAGTTAAAGAAGAAGCAGCAGCAGAAGCAGGCGGAAGCTGCAACCACAATCAATATGTGTGACGACACCATGTGCGAATCCATGGCCACTGGAGATGCTTCGGAACATGGTGATGACAGTTTTGATGCCTTTGAACGCATGTGCGATAAGACGGCATCCGATCCTGATAGCACCCTGTTTCAGTACCTGCACAGTGAGAACAAAAAACATGTTCTAGCCATGGCCAAGGAGAATAGCGGCATACGTGATCTCAGCGGTGAAGACAGTGAGTAAAAAGAAAAAGAGCCTATGCCATTAGAGATCCTATAGAAATTAAACATTTTTGTAGCTGCCCAGAAGGAGATTGAGTACTTGCGTCGCATGTTGGAGCAGATCGGCTCTGAGGATTACTTGGACAACGAGAGTCCGGTCAAGGGAGTGGAATGCACACAGCTTGAGGACGTTGAGGCACCCTCACGTTTTTGGGATAGTGACCAGACACTGGCCTGCAGTGAGGACTCCAATCCAGAGCCAAGGGCGAAAAATAATGTCTCGCCCGTAAAGATGGTGGGTCTGCTGCGCCCCTCGACCATAATCGAGGCCTATGAGCAGGAATCTGATGTGTCGTCACACGTGAGTTTCCAGAGTGTTCAAACCCAGAAGACAAATGTGTCCAGCTCCTATGAAACGGCCACAGAGTCTAGTTCCATAGGTGGAACTCTTCTCAACGTCGATGACATGTTCTATGCGGCAATTAAGAAAGCCAAACCGCTCAACATGTCCAAGGAAGAAGAGCGGGAGCTGCTGGGTGATTTGCATGGCAGCTTAATAGAGCTGGCGTCTCCCTCCAAAAATGATGATGAATCGGATGATGTTGAGAATACAATAATTGAATTATTATCGTCCGACGAGGAGGAGGGCATTTCAAACGATAAAGCGCCTATTTTTGATATTAAGGAAGAGGCATTCGCGGATGAAGCAGAAGAAAACAAAGAGAACTCGATGCATTTCAATGATACAATCGAGGAAATGCAGTATATAATGCAAAAAGGATTGGAGTACATTGCTGCCGCTGCTCCAGTTCCAGTTCCAGCAACCGTAGCCAAACCCAAGAGCCCAGTTCTTCAGAAACAGAATACATTTGATATGTCACCCAAGCGTGTGCTCAAGACTGCTGCCGCCGAATTTCTGCAGCCCAATGTGCCTCTACGCGGCAGTAACAAGCCGCAAAATGTGATGCAGTCGCCGAGTAAAAGCAAAATACCACCTCGCTATGACATTAATATGCATTTGAAAAAGACTCCACACACCTTCTTAAGCACACATTCGGGCATTCCCCAGCGTCATCAGCGGCAATTGAAGCAGCCCTATGATGACATTATTAGTCCCATTCGCACATACACACACATGTCTGGTACGACACCGCTGATGAGTACTTTCCGTCAGACCAGCACAGATGTCTTTAGCACTTTGGCCATTACTGAACTGGAACAGGAGTCCCGTTTGTGTCACCGAATGCTACCTGCTGCTTCCACTTCGGCGGGAATCAGCAACGAACTGGACATCGTATCCGCATCTCGCCTACTGCCCAAAAAGGCGTACATATCTTCAGAGCTACAGCACGTAAGTTGAGAAATGGAATTGAAATCGTTGGTAGGTTCTGTAACCCCACAGACATTTGGCAGGTAATCGATGAACGCACGCCCAAACCGATGCCCAATGTGCAGCAAATTCAAAAGTATTTGAACACGGCCGTTGAGCCAAAAGTATTCCGTCATGATGGTAAAATGAAGCTGCCGAGTGATGCAACCGTATCGCATATTCCACGCCCTGCCAAACAAAGTTTGGCCGATCTGTCGCTCGCCTCCGGCGACATCTCCATGTATACCCTTCGAGATGCTCAGAAATTTTCCAGCAAATAAGCAATTTCTGAATGTTGTATCAAAAATAAATGTATTGTGTAACTATTTCTAGTAAATGCCATCGTTTGCCGTTTCTGGAGATCCAGATCTATCTACTGCTTCACTGCAGGACCCTTCCAGGCGCGATTAACCTTTGACTCGGAGGGGCGGCCCAACTCCGTGCAGATGTAGCGACCAACTTGAATGAGTTTGTCGAGATTAACGCCTGTATTAAGTCCCATTCCGTGCAACATGTAGACCACATCCTCGGTGGCTGCATTGCCAGATGCTCCCCGGGCATAGGGACAACCACCAAGGCCAGAAACAGAAGAGTCCACCACGCGTATGCCGTATTCCAGTGACACCAAGATATTGGACAGAGCCTGCCCATAGGTGTCGTGGCAATGAACAGCCAGATTCTCAGCGGGCACAGCTCGGGCTACCTCGTCCAGCATTCGACGCATGCTGCCGGGTGTTCCCACGCCAATGGTGTCGCCCAGAGAAATCTCATAGCAGCCCATCTCATAAAGAGCCTCGACTACTCTCACCACAGCACTCGGCGCAACGGCTCCCTCGTATGGGCAACCTACTATTGTAGATACATAGCCACGAACACGCACTCCATGCTTTTGGGATGCTTTCAGAACTGGCTTGAAGCGCTCGATTGCCTCGGCGGCTGTGCAATTGACATTTTTCAAGGAAAATGCATCGGAAGCTGCTCCAAAGACGGCCACCTCCTCGGCACCGGCTGCCAGCGCACTCTCGAACCCTTTGAGATTCGGTGTGAGCACCGGGTAGCTGATCCCTGGCACTTTGCGAATGCCTCGAAATACCTCTGAATTGTCTCCCATTTGGGGAACCCACTTTGAGCTCACGAAACTTGTTGCTTCAATGGTGGTCAGGCCGGTTTCGGATAGCCGATCGATCAGCTCAATTTTCGTTGCTGCTGGCAGGATCTTTGCTTCATTTTGAAGTCCATCCCGGGGACCCACCTCCACAATCCGCACCTGGTTCGATTGACTTGTAACCGCCGTGCCCTGTGAGTTATTGTAGGGTTAATATTCATATGAGATTGATCTATTTGGCAAAGCTAGTACCTTGGCAGTGAAGGAAGCCAGAGATCGGTATGCTGGGAGGAGAATTCGTGGAATTGGCATATTGCTAAAATAAAATGTTACGTATTTTCGACTTGCCCACCAGCTGTTTCTTATCAGCACGATCGATATATTTCCAACAAAAGCATCGATACTAATAATGATATATTGATATATTTATATCATCACTAATGCACATACATGTGTTGATTTTTCTGAAAATTTGTTTTCAAACTTGGCGGTTTGGTGCTTTAAAACTAATTTAGACTATATTCAAATGGAACACCTGGATGATTCTGCCCCGGATGATGAGGACGTGTTTAATTTTGAGTCTGAGCACCTGGCTCTCCGTGGCAATGAGTGCTATTCCAGCCTATTGCGCACCATTGCGGTGTTGCAAGCCCAACGCGTTCGTGTCCACCAGCAGATTGATGAGTTAGAAGCGACTAGGAAAATTTACCTGAACAATCCGCAGCTATTGTTAGACAAACTACGCAGCAACGAACCGCTGATATCGGACAACTATATAGCCATAGCGCCCTTGCCAGAGCTACCCTCATTGCCGGCCAAGGACGGAGCCGGAGTTTCCACAAATCAGATGGCTTCTTACACTCCAGAATTACCACAGTCCCCGGAAACATTGAACGACAGCAATAGCGGACGGTCGGTTAAACACCAGAACCGCCTCTGGACCAACGAGGAGCAGCGACATTTGGAGCGGCTGCTAATTCAGTATCCGCCGGAGGAGGTGGAAAGCCGACGCTTTGCGAAGATAGCCAAAGCCTTGGGGAATCGGACAACGCAGCAGGTGTTCAGCCGCATACAGAAGTACTTCCAGAAGCTACACGAAGCTGGCATGCCGGTACCAGGTCGTCTGCCCAAATATCGCCGACCAGCCCTGACCAAACCCAAGTTCAATATACGCCGATCTACGTTCTTTCCTGCCCAGAATATATCTCTGCAAATGCCCGAGGACGATATAACACTGGACGAACTGCGAGGGCAGTCTCCTGCGGGCGCTTTGTCGCCCGCATTCCCACAAGCCAAGATGGAACCCAAGGCCGAGACCGACGGCCTGGACGGCGATCTGGATAAAGAGGCCAAGCGTAAGGAGCAGCTGCGTCTGAAACTTCTCACGGCCGTACTCGAGGAGAAACAGCAAATCGAAGATGGCTACAATCCCGATCCGATGGCGCCCAAGTGCGCCGAATGTGAGGCGGCGTCTGTGACCAGGACGCACTGGCGCTGTGATAGCTGCTATTGCCATATAAATTTATGCGGCGACTGTCTGGCCGGTCAGTTGATCGAAGAACGCTTCGAGCATATGGGCCACGAAGTTGTTGTGGATCAGGACTCATAGTTTTCTTCCAATTAATACTTATTTGTAAACATTATAATAAGACAATAAAAAATGAGTAAATTCTATGTAGAAACCAAATTAATTACGCAGCTGGGCGGCTGACTTCGGCAATGCCTGTAGCCGCTGTCGCCGCTTGGCCTCGAACTCGGTCGCCAGCTGCCAAGTTTCCTTGTCCAGTGCATCTTTCCCACGGGCAATGCCCAGAAGGCGTGAAAGCACCAACAAGCCGTGCAGATCATCCGCATTGCTCTTGGCATTCGCCTTGCGCATATCCACGAAATCCTGTTGAATCATCTCGGTGTGTTCCTCGCTGACGTTAAACGGACTGATGCGTGCCATGGTCAAATACTTGCGGAACTGTTGGAGGCGCGCTGGCTGCAAGTAGTGGTGGGCCGCCTTCAGAGATTCATCCAGCAGTTCCACGGCCTTGGCATCGGCGTTAATAGGCAGCACAAAGTCGCTCTGTAAGAGAGGTATTTGATTTGAAATCCAATCGCACATGAAATGCTGTATGCTGTACCGGTAGCATACTGCGTCCTTCGCTCAGGACAAGCACAGGGATGTTCACATGGTAGTCGATCTGATAGTAATGGAAATCGCACTTTAGCTCCTGGCTGTTGATCAGGTGCGCCAAGTGCTGGATGGCATCGACGCCATTCGCCTCCAGTTTGCCCTGCTGCATGTACGTCTCGTCGAGCACCAGATGAGTGTGCGGTGCTAGCTGCAGCATGCCAGAGACCAGCTTGTTGGTCTTGTAATCCTTTCTGTTGGGCCAAGAATTGTTAATCATACATGTTCATATTCACGATCAAGGCTTATGCCTCACTCACTTGGGGGCAAAGGCAGCCGTGTTCATTGTCTCCAGAGTCATGGCCAGGTAATGGCTGGCTGGCAAAAGTAGCTCCAGTACTTGGTACAGCTTTGTTGTATACTGTGCCAGTGATTCCTTGGGCAAGTTGCATATGTTTAAGGCAAACTTTCCAATGCTCTGCATCTCGGAGCGACTGTACACCGAGGAAATCAAATGGGAAAGCAAATACTCGGCAGCCAAGTCATCGTCAAACAGGCAGAGCTTTAGAAGCATCCGTAAATCTTTGTGCACGCTGGTCTGTGATGGATCTTCGCTGGCACTAGCGTCCGCCGGCTGTTGTAGACTCTTGTCCAGCAGCGGATTGGCGTGCGGCAAATGCTGGACTGCAAAGGCATGCACACGTGGTATGAGGAAGGGCGATGGATGTGTCGCCTGCAGCTCGCTTAGGCTATCAAAACCCTCCGTATCTATGGTGGCGGCATCCAGCGAAGGATCGACTGATAGGAAACCAACAAAGTCGACCAGGGAATTCAGTTTATAGCTATCAAAGTCTTCGTACACTTTCACCATGCAGGCCATGCTGGGTCGACTGGGCAAGGGAGAATTTATCAAATACTCAGAGCCGAGCACGGCTGGAGCAGCGGCCGGTGAGTTCCCCGATGAGTCTGACTTGGTCCCCTCAACACATTTCCGTTTGAGCAAATTATCGTTATCATCTTCTACATCCATGGCTTCCTGGTCATCCAGAGTACGCTTTTTGGCATTGTTTGGCGATTGCGTTTGGCTGAGCAACTTGGGCTGGGGACTGCACTTGCCTTCGTGTTCCTTGGTCCAATCATTCAGGCCTGGCACTGAAACCACAAACAGTGTACGCCTCTCGCCATGCACATTGCTCTCGGCATTGTAGTCGATTGTTTCGCCCGTTGCCAGGTTTAAGCAATCATGGTATTGGCCGTGCTGCAGACGCTTGCTTCCGTCAGAGGATTTCACTTCATAGCGCTCCAAATAGATTTCCGGGTCCATCATGTCCTGAATCATGCCGCGGAAACGCACCAAAGTCTGATCCTTCAGTTTATGCAGCGGCGTGTAGTTTAGCAAAGGAATAGCATGCCATGCAGTTGAATCCTTAAGCAGCTCCTTCAACTCGGATGGGTCCCTTTGGCTGTAGTGGTCCAATCCGTTGGAAGTGCTTGGCATATCCATTGAACAAGGCATTATATTTTGAAAAAATTCGCAAATAACAAACAAAAACTCAGCAGCTGCTCTGCCTCTTGTGTCGATAGCGCGCCAAAAGTGGCAAGTATCGATGAATTTATAGCGATGTGGACCTGCAGTCGATGGCTCCGCAAAACAGGGCTGCAGAAGCCACACCAAAACGGATGTAGAGGCGGATGTGAACAACATCCGCAAAAAGTAGGAATTTGATACAAAAACTATGAGCAAGAAAAGCAATGTCTGGCAGTTTTTCTACAAGGCGAACGATACGGTGGCCACATGCTGTCTATGCAACAGAAATTACTCGAGAAAGGGCAGAGGCACCACCTGCCTAAGGAACCATTTGAAAAGCAAGCACCCTGTGGAGTTTCAAACACTCGCCGAAGATATCAGGTGCTTAGTGAAAAGAGAAGTAACTTATAGGTTGCCACAGCATCCTACAACGCAATTGGAACTGAAACTGCATGTGAGTATTTCAATCTGTTCCCTGAGATATTCCCTCATGATATAGTTACATTTTGAAATCAGAAGATCGCTCCAGATCCCTTGGAAATGGACAATGAAGATCAGTTGTTTGCGCGCTGTGACGAACATTTGGCGCAAATGTTTCTCAATCACTCCTTCGACTTGATAGAAGGCCCCGGATTCATAAACTTTGTGAAAGTTTTGAATTCGGGATATGTGATCAAAGCGAGGGGCTACTATGAGAATATATTGTGTCGCGATATCCACAATAGACTTCACGTTCAGGTGAAGCAGCAGGTGGATCTGTTAGGTGCTATATCGCTGAGCACCAGTCTGTGGTGGGCCAATAACGATGGCCTGCTTAGCCTCTCGTGTTTTGGTATCACGAGTGATTTCAAGGCTCAGCGATTCACGCTCAAATGCGATGCCCTTAGCTATGAGGACACCGACAGAGTGGCCTATAGTATTCAGGGTTTGATCTCAGGTTTGGATATGGAGCTTTCCAAAAAGAAGGTTCATTGCATCATCCGAGATGAGGCAACTGCTCTGGCCGGAGCACTTCCCGACTGCTCTGTCTCACGCCTGCAAATGTGTGTGAGATTCGCCTTGCAAGAGAACCAACAACTCCAGAATCTATACTCGAAATGCAAGCAAATTGTTGAGCATTTTGCGTCCTCCACGATGGCCCAGGAGCAGCTGAAATTCATCCAAGAGATTCGCCTTAAACAAGAGCCGTGCTCAATCATCGACGAAAGTCCCTTGAGATGGAACTCCATTTTCGACATGATGGGCCGTGTGCTCAAGATGAAGGACGCTCTCTCGCTGTACGCCGAGGAAAATAGTCTGGTCCAAATCTATCCAGATGAATGGCTGGACATTGATTTGTGCAAGAAAGTAATGCAGCCTTGCGAGGAGATCATCAAAATGTGGAGCGATCCTTCAACGACCGCCTCTTCGGTGATTCCGCTTGTGGCTGCCTTGAGGGATTCTCTTCGAACAGATGTCCACAATTTTGTGTCCTCAGTGGTAATCTTTCATTATAAAACAAAGCTAATAAATTACTACATATCCCAATACATTTTTACAGACCATTTGCAGCTTTGCCCGTAAACTGCTAGAAGAACTGGAAATGAAGTTCTCTCATATTACCACAGATATAAAATATCTGGTGGCCACATATTTGGATCCGCGCTACAAGCAAGCCTTCTTCAACGATCGCGAAGAGCAACTGGTGACCAACGAAGTGCTGCAGCAGCTAACCAGCATCCAAGCAAACGACGAGGGTCAGCCTTCGTTGCAAAAAGTTAAAATATCTTCTTCGCAAATTAAAAATGAATCAAGGATTGACACGATTTTGGATAATATACTGGCCTCTGGCTCTGCCCATAATCAGACAGCCGCCACATCCGTTGGCTCTCAGTCTCAGTTTAAGAACCTCCTATATCTATACAACTCCGAGCCTAAAATTGAGAGGAGCATGGATCCTTTCATTTGGTGGAAAGCAAACATCAAATACAGCCCAATGTATGGGATTGTCCGGCAGTTTCTTTCAGCTCCGGCAGCCAGTGCGTCCAACGAGGCATTGTTAGGCGAATCTGCACATTTGTATAATGATATGCAGGGGCATCTGAGTCCCGAAAGTGTATCCAAAATATTGTTCATCAAGTCCAACTCTAAGGCATCCGACAACAGAGTGTAAAAGCTGAGATTTTTTGTACTTTAATCTTAAAACTACATGAATTGTTAATGATTATTTTTAGCCCCTGTAGTCGGGATCATTATGCTCCTCCTCATCTTCTTCCTCTTCTTCATCTTCATCTAAATAAAAATGGAATTGTTTTAGTTTTTGTTGATATTAAACGAGATAATTGCCTTTCTTACCATGATCACGCCGCTTGCGTACATAAGCCCGTCGTGTGGCAACTGGCGCCGTTTGATCCGTTTCCCCATGCAGCAAAGAGTTTCGATATAAAGCCAAAGGCTGCCATTCCTCTGCACGACTCGATGGCATGCCAGGTGGTATGATCTTGTCCAGGAAACTCATAATCAACTTCTTGTCCTGCTTCAGCAGTTTGTAGTTGAATTCGTTGAGCACCTCCAGGAACAAAAGACGTGTGGGTGCCCGCACTGGATCATCGGGCTGCTTGTTGGCAGCAAAATAGATGCCACCGCGATGGATGGCCGCCACAGGATCGCGATTCTTGAGCGCATCGAAGCCGAAAGTCAGAGCAAATCGCTTGGCCAACTCTTTAAGGTCGAGAAACTCTTGTGAACTCTTTGATACTGTGCCGTCTTCGCTCTGCTCGAGGAGCGTCTTGAATACAGTGATTAAACTGAGAAGCAGGGTCATGGCAAAGTTGACTTTGTTGATCTCACGTGCTTTGCCTAGCGTAGCCTTAATTATGTCACCATAATCATTGTAGCACTGAAAGATAAACGATCTTGTTAGGCCTTCCTCTTACTATTAGAAAGGGGAGGGCGTGGATGCCTCACCTTAACATAATATTTAAATATTGTGGCTGCCCGCATTGTGGGTATGATGTTGTAGACCACCAGTTTGCAATAGCAGGCAAGGAAGTTTCGCTTCTTGTGTAATTCCTCGATGCGCGTCTCGTCCTGGACGGCATCTTGCTTCAGCGAGAAAACATAATGCTGCACAAAGTTGTCCAGTATGAGATGCTCATCCATCCGCGACTTGTACTCCAAGCTACGTATGTGCTCGATCTCGCTGCGTCCCAATTGATCGGAGAAGATGATCAGGAGATCACAGATGGATTGGTATGCCTGCAAGAAAATGGAATTTAAAATATGATTCCCGCTTGATAATTAAGCCTTGTTTTGCACGCACCGCCTCTTGTATTTGCACTGTGGGTCCAGCACGTGTTAGCTCAAAGCAGGCCGACATGAAGCTATCTAAATTGCTGCGCAGCTCAGCCACCACATCGGCCACATTGAGCGCTTCACAGTCGTTCTCCACGTAGTAGAGGCCCCAGCTAATGGAGAAGTAGCAGGCCTCAATGCAATAAGCCAGAGCTTCGTTGGGAAGGCAACGTTCGACATTTTCCTTGGACTGCGCCTCCTCAACGTCCTGAAACAGGGACTTGAACAAATCCCATGGATTGAGATTGTGCGAGGAATACAGAATGGAGAGAACCTTCAAGGCGATGGTTATATTGTAGATATCATCCTCGTTGGGGGTCTCCTCACCTAAAAATTTCACAAATTCAAATTGAAACACATAAATATCCACATAAATCAGGCTGTAGCCTTACCCTGAATCAAATTGCGCCACTCTTCGATGACATCCTTGTACTTATTGACAGCGCTCTCGATAATGTTGGAGCGGGCAATGTTGCAACGAGTGTAGGTGGCACTACCCTCGGCACAAAGGCATTCCAGGGTCTTGGCGCATGTCTCAAGCACATCCCTGCCAGTGTGCATGCTCATTACCTGATTGATTTTATCGAGCAGTGCCTGCAGATTACTCTCCTGACGATTTGTCGTATACAGATTGAGATCAAAGTACTGGGGAACGGCCAAGAGATTGGCCAACTTTTCGCTGTCCGCTTGATATTTCTCTAGCAAGGCAGGTAGCGTGACAATAAAATGCTCCGTCAGCTTGGCCTTCTCGTCCTGAATGGCCTTGAGCTCTTTGGCGGTGAATGTGAATTTACGATTACTTGCACGTCCCACTGGAACCTCGCCAGAGGCCGATTGCTTGACGCTGCTAACCATGATCTCAATGAGCGTCGACTCCTGCTTGTTGTCGAGGAGCTCCTCGTTGGGACCCGGCTCTTCTAGCAGCAGATCTGTCATACATTCCCAGTCCCTGACCATCTCATTACTGTCGATGAAGGAGTCCACCAGGTAAGCGCCATGTTCGTGCAGCTCGGATTCAATGAAAAACTGAACCAAATCTCGCACTAAAGGAGTATTTGGCAGACGTACCTTGCCTCGTTTGGTCTTAGTCTCTTCCATATCGTTGGTCAGATGAAATAATCGAACATTTAGGAACTCGGCGGCGGCCTGGGCTACGCCACGATGGGACGAATAGACCAGCTCGTACACAATCTCACAATCCTTGTCGGCCAAAATCTCTGGATGGATTCTTTACCCAATTCAAATTAATTTGTATAGAATATTGCCAAAAATATATGCATCAATACTTACTTTAATATACTGATCACCAACTTGACGGCATGGACAGACACTTCGAACTCCTTGTCCAGCGTCATGGCCACAATTCGATCCTTAAACTTCGAGGTGAAGAGTTCCAGTTTTCCCTTGAGTTCTTCTTTTTCGTACAGCGGCAGCAGCGACTGCAGACAGCGCAGACGCACCTCACCAATCTTATCGTGTAGCGTCCAGCCAATATATTTCAAGTAAGAGTCGTCCAAAAAGTTTTGCGGATAGTTCTCCATCCAGATGCCAATCTCAGCCATACAAATGGCCCGTATATCTGGCAGACTGTCCCTGTAGCGGTGCACAAACACGGACTTGAACATGTAGGTCAGCATACTCTTGATTTCATCCATGTTCTCCTCCAACTCTGATCGTTTTGTCATCAGGGAATCCAAGCGATCTGAGGCGCGACGGTCGCGTGACTAATAAGAAATGTTTATTGAAGGAATTGCATTTGATAAGTGTGAATGACTCTACCTTTACACGCTCAGCCTCAAACTGTTTGGCAGCATTATCGAAATTATTCGAAACAAGCAGAGCCACATCCACCAAGGCAGTCATTAGCTTCATGGCTGCCAATGTGGCCGTGTGCCTAAAGGCCCGCACTTGCGAATCAGACAATCCCGTGAGCAGAGAAATTACATTGTCCATCAGGAACTGATCGTAGATAATGGAGTACTGGCATTGCTTGACGAGCGTTTGCACAAAATCGCAAAAATGATTTTTGAACTTTTTCCACTGGGTTCCGGTCATGATTAAGGGATATTCACCGCTTTCCTACAAATAAAATGTTTGATTGTTAGATAGATGGGAATGTTGTGTGGCACCATGGCAAATGGATTACCTCGTCAAACTCCTCAGTCATTCGTCGAATGATTGCTGTATGATCCACTGGATATTGTATATCCTCCGATATCTTTCCCTTGCAGCCGCTGGCATTTATAAAGAATTGCATCAAAGCGACCAGCGCTGTTTCTCGATTTGTCTTGTATTGCTCTATCCATTGGTCGACAATATTCTGCAACAGAGAACGATATTATTTAAACATTTAATGAAAAAGGCATTAGCTCCTACCGCTATGGGACTCTTGGAGTGTCGCACGATATAGTACAGGCTGTTTTCGTCTGTGGTTATCTCTCTTTCGTTGTCAATCCGTTCGTGGTGTGCTCTCTCCGCGGGCTCTTTGCGTGGCCTCTCGACACGTTCCTTTCGCTCTGCGGGCGGTTTTTTGACAGCTGGTGCCTTTCGCTTTCGGGCTATTGGCGCGAAAAACTCATCCTCGTCGTCGTCGATAATTGGAGGCTTGTCCCGTACACCGCCACGAGCCCGCAATCTTGTCATACGCTTGGTGGGACTGTCTGCATCGGAAGTGCTTTCATTTAAAGCATCGCTATATTAATTAAACAAATCCGTTTTTAGGTAAACACCTGGCCAGGTGAGTTAGACATTTGTCGGACCTGTGGAGTTCCTCGTACTCTGGGGGCGGATCATCCATCCGAATGCGTTTTCCACCGCGGCGCGCCATCATTATTTGCTTAACTATTTATTTTATCGCCAGCAGGTTTCAATAGTTAATAAAAACACAATATTTTTTATATTTTCAGCCAAGTCGTCTATAACAAGAAGTGGGTGAAATGCGGGGTTGCATTGCAAAATATATCGATTGTTGGAGGCGTCTATATCGATATAAGCGGCGAGGATAAGAGGAAGAATGACAAGAAATTACCTAAATTTGTAACAAAAAATATAAATTTAATTAAAACTATGGCTGATTTCGGTGGAGACTCAGGTGGTCGGCTCAAGGGTGTCACCATTGTCAAGCCCATTGTGTATGGGAACATCGCGCGCTCCTTTGGCAAAAAGCGTGAGGAGGACGGACACACGCACCAGTGGAAGGTCTATCTGAATACCTACTTCAATGAGGACATGTCCATTTACTTGAAGAAAGTGCATTTTAAGCTGCACGAGAGCTATGCGAACCCTAATCGCATTGTGGTCAAGCCCCCATACGAAGTCACGGAAACCGGCTGGGGTGAGTTTGAGGTTGTTATTAAAATCTACTTCAATGATCAGTCGGAGCGGCCGGTGACCTGCTACCACATCCTGAAGCTCTTTCAATCGCCCGTCGTTGATGGCGAGCTGACCTCCACCACCACCATGGACACCAAGAAGGGTCTTGTATCGGAATCGTATGAGGAAATCGTCTTCCAAGAGCCCACCCAGGTCATGCAGCATTATTTAATGCTCTCGGAACAAAGCTCCAATGGACTGCTTAGCCATGACACAGACTGTAAGTTCTTTTCACTTGCCGTTTGGCCATTAGTACTAAATAGATTTGTTTATTTTAGTTGAAGAAAAGAAGACTAAAACGCTGGACAACATTTTCAATGTAAAGAAGAAAGTTAAGGGAGAGATTTTAACACTCAAGGACAAGCTGAAGCTTGCACGGGAAACCATCTCGAAATTTAAGGCGGAATTGGCTAAAGTGCAAAAGGCACCTACGTAATACCTACATCTCTATGCGACCATGTTTTGGGGAGGAATTAATTGAGAATAAATTAATATAATAAATTATATGAATCGACATATGGTGATGTTTGGAACTGCATTTCTCAACTATTGAAAAGGTGAATCTACCGGGAAATGTACGTGATTTTCAAGTTCAGGAAGTGGAGCAGATTCAGATGTTATTCGGATAAAATTGGAAGGTATAAAATTTTGGCTGAGACTCTTTAATGGCCAAAAGCTGGAGACATTCGGGCAGTCGCTAAAGGTGAATATACCGTAATTATGCGGGAATATTAAGACGACATTCAGTCCGTGGAAGGGAAAAGGGTATTATAGAATTGCGGAAATGTTTGTCATCCAAGGCTCCAATGAAGGCTAAAACTATTTAGCAGTTTATTGTCTTCTTATGGAGACCAAGAATGATCGGGATCAGAATATATATTAAACTTGTTTTAGTCAATTTAGTTAAGTGGGTTGAGTTCGTTTTTCATCGGTAGATATCGGAATCGGAATATCCGCGGTCACACTTATTTTCTTGCCACCATGTCTAGCTCACACTCCTTGCAAAATGTTATATTTTTCATAGTATTTTCTAGTCTTTTCCAGTATATGCCATTTAGCCATGTCACAGGACACATCGAACACTGGTGATCAGCATTGAATTGACCGTTTTAGCTTGAACCTTATTTTATAAACAATAAAATAAAGATGATAACTTAAAACTAACTAGTCTTGAAGGAAATTGATTGATCAATTGGATAAAATTATGATTTCAGAGCTGAGGGTCCTAGCTAGCTAGTAACATTCAAACGAATATCAAAAACGAGGAATATGATGGTAATTGAATACAAACAACTAGTCAGTATATTTCGGTATATTTCTGAGGGGCAGAACAATAAAATGCTATTGTTTATTTGACTTGTTGAGTGCATCATGTCGGTGGCTTCGAAAATCGAATGCTGAATTAAAAGACAATGATTTTATGGCTCGAATGTCTGGTCGTTAACGTATAATGTGCATAAACAGCGTACACATGAATATGGATACATACAGACCCATATAAACGAACGGTGATGCGTGATTCTCAAGAGTGAAATTTGTTAACTGCGCAAACGCAAACGCGTTTCTCAAGCCACCAAAAGATACGAAATACAGTGAGTGCCAAAGATTTGGATTAGGCTTTGGTTATATATTTTTGGGTATACCTATGCCTTACCACTTGCAGTCCCTCTCAATGTCGCCGCTGACGTCGTCGCTTCTGCTTTTTTCACTGCTGACGTCGAGCCTGGAAGCAATTCCGGTTTTACAGCCATCATTCCCTCCCTCGTCGCCATCGCCCGCGCCCTCGCCAGGCGTGCGAATTCTTCGCGCACCCGAATCAATTGTGGCGCCCCTTGGAGATGAGGTGGTGTTTGAGTGCGAGACCAGTTTGCAGCCAGAGGGTTTCGAGTGGAGCTATCGCCGCTGGCCGAATGCCGCAAATTCCAATGGATCCGTGGGAGCCAGCCGATTTAAATACCTGAAATCGGGCAATGGCAAGCTGAACGTAACCCAAGAGACGGCCATTTCCCGTCTGCGTGTCCTTGTGCGGCCAGACACGGTCGGCGAGTATCGATGTATTGGCTGGTTTGGCCCGCTCGTGGTTACCTCTACCACGGCCAGGCTGGAGTTGGCGAACACCAGCCTTAAGAGCCGGCAGGAAACTCACTTGCAATGGCGTGTGGCCCCGGGAAACTCTGTCCTTTGGTCATGCGGTCAGCAGGTGCATTCAAATCCCTCGGCCAGCTGGTCCTATTATCGAAATGGAGTGGAAATTAAGCCAGAATTGGCTGCCACCAATGGAAATTTATTTCTGACAAACGCTTCCACCGCCTCCGCGGGAAAGTACACCTGTCTGGCCACCAATCCGGCTTCTGGAGCCCGTATCGAAATTTCTAGCTCCATGGTACTGGAGGTGCTGTCCGGTCGAGGATCTCAGAATAAGGCTCCTCACCTGCTAAGCGGTCAACCAACGTCCCAGGCCGTAACCATACGAGAAGGAAGTACCCTGCTGCTGCTATGTCCCGGTGTGGGCTCACCAACGCCCACTGCCGTGTGGAGCAGTCCGGATGTGGTTGAGGCGATACACAACAAACGAACCAGAGTGCTCAACCATGGACTGGAGATATCCAATGTCCAAGGGCACGACACTGGCACCTACATTTGCTACCTGGACAATGGCGTGCGCCCAACGCTCGAGCATTTTATCAATGTGACAGTGGAGGTACCGCCGCGGATAACGCGTCCCCCGTGGGCCGATCTTACCAACGAGGGGGAACGCATGCAGCTGGAATGCGAGGCAACTGGAGTGCCAGCTCCAGAGCTCTACTGGCTGCTGAATGGCGAGAGCAGCATTAACGACACCGAGGCTGAACAGCTGCCCAATGGATACTTGGTCCTGCACAGCGTCCAGAAGCGTCATGCCGGCTATGTGCAGTGCTTTGCCCGTAACACACTGGGCGAACAGAGTGCCGGAGCGCTGCTTCAGGTGAATCCCAAGCAGATACAGAGTGAGCCCCGAGAGACTGGTAGTGGTGGGGGCTTTGGCTCCCATCGGTCAATGAAGCCCGTCAACCATGGCCAAAAGCCGACCAAGATGATCCCGCCATCGCCGCCGAATGTCACCCGACTGTCCGATGAATCGGTCATGCTCCGCTGGCATGTGCCGCGCAACGATGGCCTTCTCATACTCTTCTTCAAGGTGCAGTACCGCATGATCAGCGAGGGTAAGCGCAAGAACTGGCAGACGACCAACGATAATATACCCTATGGCAAGCCCAAATGGAACTCTGAGCTGGGCAAGAGCTTTACCGCATCGGTGACCGATTTGAAGCCCCAGCGCACCTATCGCTTCCGCATCCTGGCCGTCTACTCAAACAATGACAACAAGGAGAGCAACACTTCGGCCAAGTTCTATCTGCAACCAGGAGCCGCCCTCGAACCGATGCCGGTGCCAGAGCTGCTGGAGATCGAGGAGTACTCGGAGACGGCTGTGGTGTTGCACTGGCGCCTCGACAGCGATGCCGATGAGCATCTAATCACGGGCTACTATGCCTATTATCGTCCGTCCTCCTCGGCCGGGGAATATTACAAAGCCACCATCGAAGGTGCGCATGCGAGGAGCTTCCGAATCGCCACCTTGGAGGCCGCCACCATCTACGAATTTAAGCTGCAGTCCTTCAGTGCTGTCTCCGCCTCCGAGTTCAGCGCCCTCAAGCAAGGACGCACGCAGAGACCTAGGGCCAGCACCACGGAGGAGCCAACAATTCAAGGAACCGGCGATCGAGACACAACCACGCCCAGCCACAACGAAACATTCAGCATGAGTCCCATGCTCACGGGCACAATTGGTGGCGGGGCCTTGCTGCTCATTCTGCTGGTTAGCGCCTTCCTGTGCATGTGTCGACGTCGGAGTCCTCGGGGACGGGGCCAAACCCAGAACAAACCGCGCATGGCCGAGCTGCGTGAGGATTTTGTGCCGCTGGGCAGCTGCTCACCGAACAAACAACGCCAGCGCACGAGGCACATTCACATCACTCTGAATCCGCTTGCACAGCAGCAGCAACAGCAGCTGGACGAGAAGAACCCACCTGGCCTCGAGACTGACAACGACATGGCGTACTTTCAGCGACAACCCACTTACGAATACGACCCGGGACTCCGGCGAATGTCCTCCTCCTCGCTACGTCGCTCTCAACGCACGCTGGAACGTGCTGGCGGTGGAAATTCCGGCGGAAACAACGGCGGCAACAACAATAATCTCAACCAGTCGTCCGAGGCTGGAACGGCGGATGGTCCTTGCATGCAGAGCTCCAGCAAGCCTGGACGAGTCATCATGAAGCGGCCGCGTCTTTCCAGTCGCTCGGAGAACCTCTCCTCCGGCAGCCTGAACAGCGTGGGCGTATAATCTCGTGATCTTTTTAGTCTGTACATCCCTATAACCGATGTATCTAGCTATTCCTCTACCTCTGTTTTATCTCTGACTTCAAATGACAAAACCTTTACAGTTTGTACTTATGCGAATACGACATAGCCTTAAGGTACTTAATTAGATTAGATTTATGCATGCATGATCGTTTAAGAACTTAGCATATTGTATGTCCACCTCTCCTTAAGTCTTCCAAATTTCGATATACATAAGATCCAATTCTGTACTGATAGCTTCCTAATGATAATAAACGAATTCTTCTTTAAAATGAAACCTCTTATACAAAAAGCCCTATAATATATGTACATATTTTGTGCTAACCTCATAAATCCTATATGGCCGAAAAACGGCGGAGACTTATTTGAAAAACTCATCGGTTTCGCTTGAAACTCGTTACTCCGGTGTTATTAGGGTCAATAATTATGATAATTGGGGCTGTGTATTTGTCCGGAATAAATTAATCAATTTTCTTTAAGATTGGCTTTAAAATTCTTTAAAAGGTTTTAAAATTTTTAAAATTTGAAATCAAAGTAAGTGCACAGGAGTGACCATACTCGGAATAGCTATCGATACGGAAGAAACTCTCAACTATCGATAGGAATACTTATTTAAATGAAGCCAATCAAGTAGAAAAATATATTCATCAATGGTCTTAAATTATGTGGGCATGGCTAAATATTCTATATAGCTGGGAATATTCGAGGGAAGATCAAAATCGAGGAATATGTAAACAAGAACTTGAATTCGTCAGTATATTTACGGTATATTTGTTAAATGAGGTATATTTCTGACGTTCGGACGGTATACTTTATTAATAAGTCCGCGGTCACACTGATTCTCAGCTGTCAGCTAATAATTAGGTCGTTCTCGTCAAAATTTCTATTAGTAGAATTTATTGTACATATTTTGGCTAAAAAAAAGAAACAAACAATTAGTTTAAGCCAAGACGAAGGTGTGCTAGATTAAAAGCCAATGTAGGGAACAGTGCCCAAGCTGCCAAATGCCCAAAGGCTAATGTTCTTATTGTTCTCTTGCAGAGGCAGCAGTAAGGCCTGGCCCAAAACAAAAGAAATAATAAAATTGCAGTTGGATTTGAAGCGGGCCGCAACATGTCAAATCTATCAGTAGGACAGATGATAATGGACGCACAGCGTATGGCCAGCCATGTCAAAGACTTGGATGCCCTGGGGACGGCTCTGCTGGAGGAGGCGGAGACGAATCATCGCCTGGTAGTGAGCCTAAGGGAATACCAGGACGACATTGAGACCCTCAATCGCATCTCAAACAACAAGACCAACGCGGACATGGTGAATCGCATACAGCAGCAAAACATCAACAGCTCGGAGATACTCAAAGAGAATCGCGAGCTGAAAATCTGCATCGAAGACTACGAGCGGGCCATGGAGCTGATGATGCAAAAGTACCGCGAACACACAGTGACTAAGGTGCTGGACAGTAAAATCAACTTCAAGGAGCTATACAACGAGCGCCTGTGGCAGGTAATTCGAGATCAACGCGAAAAAATCAACGAAATGGCCGCCGTCATGCAGCGGGCGGCCACCGTCGACGATGAGATCGTGCAGCGAGAACTGCAGACCATATCGCAGCTGCGTATGGAGAACGAATCATTGCGGGAATTGCTGCAGATCTCCAAGCAATATGGTTCGGCCCAGCGACCCATTCGTGAAAACGACCACCTGCTCGAGGAGAAGTCGGTGCAAACGGACTGCCTGGCAGACGATTTGGCCGATGATCTGTCCTTATCGGGTGCTTCGGTGGAGAATGTGAATAACAATTCGGTCATACAACTGTACAGCAGTCCGGAGCCGGCGAAGAATACATCCAACAATAGCAACAGCTCATTCAACACTGCCCCAGCTCAGAGTCAGCCACAGCCTCAGGCACAGGCACAGCCTTCGCCTACAGTAGTGCTGGAAGCACCAGAGCAACCGGAAACCAATGAGAATAACAACGGACCTGCAGCTAATCCAACCAGTGTGCCAGCCGTAACGACGCCAAATGATGCTGGCGAGGAGCAGGCAACTGCATCGGCTGCTGTCGTTGCCACCAGTGCAACATGATAGGTGCTGTATTGTACGGTCCACCACCAGCCTGGTCGTCATCATGTTCGCTCGTCAATCTCCATTGTTACTTCATACGCTATTCATTTCGGTCGCTGCGCTGCTGTTGCATCTTATGTACCCCACACTCACGCCCCTACACACCCCCGCCCATTCACACCAGCTCACACATGCAGTATATATACAAATATGTATGGGATAACACCTGCATTAGCTCTTAGCGATTGATAATCTCTAAGTATTTATACAAACATATTACAAAATAATGTCTATACACGAATGTAAACAAAGCAAACATGAAGTTCATCATTAAAATAACAACAAGAACACACCATACTCGTACTCACACAAACGAATGTACTCTGTCGATTTTATGATTTCGAAAATAAATTCCATTACAACTGAAGGATATGCCCAAGAAGTGGCATGGATCAATAACATATTGAATGAAAGAAGTTGTCCTTAACTTTTACTGAAAAATCAATCTATTGAATATACAATTAAAACCCATTACTCATTAAAACTGAAGAATATATTACCAAGATCAAGGAGTGTTCTCCTTCAGTCGAAAGAAGTTGATTCCTATGGGTTGATGATAGATGATGATCTAAAGAATAATATAAAAATTTAATAAATATGATATTAGGTTAGGCGGTAGCCGGGAGGGAAATATGATATTATCTATAAGAACAATTTTCAACTGGGTTCTCCATCCCTTTGAATCCAAAAATCTCTCATTTTCCATTATACCCCTACAAATTTCTCTCATAAGCTCGCTGCGTCTGTCTATGCCACCGCCCCTCTCTTGAGGAGAAGAGTGTGTTTTGTGTGCCGGTGGCAGATACTTTTGGGTTCTCCGATGGGTAGTTGAAGCGTTCAGAAATGATTTAAATTTAGTTTCTCGTCGATTTTCAAAACGTTCGCATCGAAAAAAGTGCGAAGGAGCCTCTCCGCGTCGGTTCGACTGGGCCACCGCGATTTGAAGCAGTGTGAAAGGGATGGGATGCTATCTGTATAAGTATTTCGAGTGCTCGGGCGATCGGCGGTTATATTAAAGATATCCCACAGCATATATGTGGATAAATATGTGTATACGTGTGGTGTGGTGTGCGCGCGTGTCTAAGTGAGTCAAGTGAACAAAATCCGTTTGGAGAATCCATTGCGTGAATTCAATTGAAATTATTGTAAACAAATATTCTGTAATCTGTGGAAAGCGAAAAAAGCTGGACTGCGCTGAGCATTTGAGATCCACGGAGGAGATTTATGGGAAGTGCGCTGCTATTTAAGAAAAAGAACGTGTTCTATTTTTAAAACACAGCTAATTTTTGTAGTCGTAAATTTTTGTATTAAGTGAATATTCCAAAATTAAATCAAACAAAACGTGAGCGAAAACCCAGGGCCAAGTGTCCGCGCAAAGAAAGTCTACTCCAGGATCGCCCTGGATCTGCACGATGAGAGATCTCTCCTAAATATATAAATATATGTTCCATATCCATCGTGTAATAATTATCAGCTGGTAAATGCTCGGTAAATAATCGGATGCAAAACGCACATCGTCTGGGGCGATTACGCAACGTATCTAGAATCTAGAATCGTTTTTGGTGAATGAAAAATTCCGCACACCTTTCGGACGGACACCGTCATCTATTGGTGGAGAAGGAGGAGTAGGAGCAGCTGCAGCAGATGCTGCCTCCTTCCCTAACGTCCAGCCTCAAACCATTTTAAATGCGGAAATATTTTGTGTAAGTGGAAAAACGTTTTGAATTGTGTTCACAAATTTTGCACGTCCCGTGTCGTCGAACGCAGAATGTCGCACAGAACGGCAGATGAAAATAGGTTAAAACGGTGATAATTATTTATAAAAGCGCTAGGGATTTGCAACAGGGCCGATTCTCCTAACGGCACTCAGCACGGTACGTACAAGGAATAGAGAGACTCCGCACTCTCTCTCTCTCTCTTTTGGGAGTGACTAAAAGCTCTTAACTTTTGAGGTTGTTCTCTTGCGACTAGCGTTCATATTTTGTTTGGATCGTTTTTTTTTTTGTCAGAAAACATGCGCAGCCGGTAGAATTTTTCCTGCGCCATTTCCACCTGTGGTCGTTTATTTCCTCAGCTCTCTCCCTGCCGCTCTGAGAGAATATTTTGATGGCTCTAAAAATATATAAATATATACATGGTTGGATACTTATATGTTATTGTTTATATTTACAATTTCATTTCTTAATATGACTACTCGCAAAAGGAAATTTGGGAGGAAACGAAAGAGACGTGGAAATACTCTTCTATGCTTTGGAAATAACTGGAGTTCTTGATTAATCATTACTGTTAGATCGGAATCCTTTCAATGGCGCCATCTCGTAGAAGGCTTAGATACCGATAGATTCGATATAGATTCTTATTTTCCGCTACATCCGCGGTGAAAAAAACATTTCAATTAAAAAGCATACATTTCGTTAATTTTTTAAATGATTATTAGAGAACCTCCCAACAAGAAGAATTTCTTCGTAATAGGAAATTATTCGAAACCCATTAAAAAATCATCAAATCATGTCACTACATGCCTTCAAATGGCTTTAATTATTTTGAACTATTAAATTTAAAAAAGCAAGAGACCCATTAGTTTTTAATCTAATAGATCTCTTGTTTTATAGATTTCATTTTTGCTCTGAAACCAATAGTTAAGTTGGCCCCTGAATATGTTCTACTTTTTGATGTACTACAACATTCTTTTGTTGACTTGGATAGATGCCAGACATTCCACCATTGTGTTCAGAATCGGTCAATAGACAAAATACTGATGGTGCGATTAATAGATACATATGTATATGTGAATATACATTAGGTACATATACCTAAATACTTGGGGCTGTGCAGTAACAAGATATAATCTCTTCAGTTTCGTTGAAATTTGCAGGAAAAGAAAAGCTGACAAGTTGTACAAGAACAGATGCATCATCTGTATCCATCGCTGAAAGGCGATCAGCTATGCCCACTCGGCTTCCATCCTCAGACTCGTTATCCCACACGATGTAAGCGTTGCTTTCGGGATTACAAGGAGCATGGAGCCCGTAGACCCGGCGAAGAAGTGGCCGCCTCATCGCCAAATCTCTCTGATGGCCAGAGTTCGCGGTGAGTCTTTTTTAATATTATCATTTTGTGGAAACTATTAATGGTTTCTGAGGTTTTTTTAGGCCTACTTCCCGAACATGGACTTCGACGCAGAATCTGAGCCTCAATTCAAACAATAGCAATGATATAGGTACGATTGGAGCCGGTCTATAGATCTTTATTATCTTGTTTTAAAGTAGAATTGTGTTCATAACTAGTGCATCACTTAGAACTGTTTTCTTGGGATTAATGGAATTCCTTAGGCTGATTAATGCTCCACTCTTAGACTTGAATGTGTTCTTTCGGCTAACTACCGACCGAAGTTTTCGAGAACATTAGCAGAGTATTGTGTACTATTGATTATGTGAATGTTAAATGTATGAGCATTTTGTGTACTCAAATTAACTTTCTGTAACCCTCTTGGTAAAACATATCTGAATAGATCAATCCAGATTTTTTTAATAGTATCCCATAAAAGATTTATATAGTTTTATTTTAAGCTGATTTCTCACACGTCTAAGTAATGTATTGCATAGTTTACATGCTCTTTTTCTTTCGATATAATGAAAAATATCTTCGACAACCGGCTATGGTAGTCTCATATAATGTCAATATCACCTTTGCACTATGTTTGTAAAGATACAAGATAAAGATATTCAGACTTTGAGAAATCGGTTTGTTTTAACTAACCCAAGAAGGTATTCTTTTATCGAATCGCTGTTACATTGAAATAAGTATGAACTACTAAGTGTTTTAAGGCTTTTAAAATCAAATGTTACCACACCGTTAATAAATGTGTTTGTCTACGTATCTCTTTCACACTCTCACGTTCTACGCTTGCACCAAACAAAAATCACAAAAACAACTGCACCTGCAACTGTGCCGTCTCTATCGCTCTCTTTCTGTCTCTCTCTCAACACTAATCTCTGCATAAACCGTTAATATGTTAACTACTACCATCATCAAAACGTGATCTCTCCCGCTGATTCTCCGATGCACGTTTGTCACGATCGATCACACACTGTGTGGACTATGTTCGTCCTGCTCACACTATGTGGACTACATATGTATGTTTGTCCTGCTCATATGCTGAACGTGCTGAAAACTGCAACTTGCTCTTGCATGCACTTTGCCCACGATGCTTTTACTGAACCTAGTTGTTCACTTCAATGTAGAGCTAAAGAAGCGTCCACAGTCCTGGGCCTCCACGCCGGACATTGATGATACGGCGCAGGAATCCGCTCGCCGACCATCGACAACGGTGAGCAGCCTTCGAGCAACCGATGATCACAATGTGGCTGTCACGGTCAAGCTGCCGGTGGCGCCGCGACGTCACACAACCGCCTTGGACATCAAGGAGGTGAGTGAAGAATAAGTAATGCAACTAAGATGATTTGTAATCTATTCCAAAGCATTCTTTACAGATGGAACAAGCGCTCACACCATCATCAACCCGTGTAACATCCTCACCCAGTAAAACTTCAAGTATTCCAGATGAGTTAGTCATCCTATCGACAGACAGTCTAGCCGAGCGTGTCCGCAAAATGAATCTTCTCAAGAAGCAGCGCAGCCTGAGCTCGCGGGAAAACAGTCGCGAACGATCCGTACCCAGGAGAGAAGAGTGAGTGGATCTTAACCGCTAGATACGATACCCATTGATCATCTCTGATTGATGAAAAATCTCTTTCAGGGACAGTGATTCAGCGGCGGCAGCAGCTCCGGCAGTTCCGGATCGACCAGAGCGTAGCAAGTCTGGAAATTCCTTGAACCAGAATCCCCCCCAGGCGGAACTGAAACGTGCCTCGCTCCCGCCCAAAAAAGTGGCGGCCACACCAACAATCACAGCCACAAATAGCAGCAGTGGTGGTGTTACAAGCACAACAAAAGCCACATCTGCAGTCTCCAGCGAGATTAAGGCCTCTTCTTCCAGCTCCTCCACGAGCTCCAGTTCTACTCGTCGCAAGGAGGCGGATGCAGTGCAGAGCAGCAAAGAAATCAAAAGACAAACCGTACCCAGTGCATCCACATCTCACTCCACGAGCAGCAGCAACAGCACTACCACCAAGGATTCGGTGGCACTGCAGGAGCAAATGAAAACACTCCGAACCGAGCTGGATACCATGAAGACCCGCGCCGAACGAGCAGAGAGGGATAAGAGCGACATACTACTGAGACGTCTTGCCTCCATGGACACGTCATCGAACCGAACTGCAGCCTCGGAAGCCCTCAATCTGCAGCAGAAGTTGAATGACATGAAGGAGCAGCTGGACCGTGTCACCGAGGACAAGCGAAAGCTGAATCTTCGCATGAAGGAGCTGGAGAACCGCGGAAGCGAGTCGGAGCTGAAACGGAAGCTGCAGGCGGCCGAGCAAATCTGCGAGGAGTTGATGGAGGAAAACCAGACGGCTAAAAAGGAGATTCTCAATCTCCAGGCAGAGATGGACGAGGTGCAGGACACGTTTCGTGATGATGAGGTCAAGGCCAAGACAAACTTGCAAAAGGAGCTCGAAAAGGCCACCAAGAACTGTCGCATCCTAAGCTTCAAGTTGAAAAAGAGCGATCGAAAGATCGAAACCCTGGAACAGGAGCGTCAAAGCTCCTTCAACGCCGAGCTATCCACCAAGGTGAAGAAGCTGGAAGAGGAGCTGCGATTCTCAAACGAACTTACAAGAAAGTTGCAGGTAATTTCAAGCAGTCCCACGCCACGACAAGGATCTTCTAATGAATGATATTCCCGATACAGACGGAAGCCGAGGAGCTGCGCAATCCGGGCAAGAAGAAGGCGCCCATGCTAGGAGTCCTGGGCAAATCCACATCGGCGGATGCCAAGATCACCCGTGAGTCGCTAACACGCGGCGGTTCTCAAGAGGATCCGCAGCATCTGCAGCGGGAACTGCAGGACTCCATTGAGCGGGAGACCGATCTGAAGGACCAGCTAAAGTTCGCCGAAGAAGAGGTAATCCAATCCCCAAATGCCCCACCAGAGCTACTCGATTAATCATTCGACCGTTTTACGCGAAGCTTCAGCGACTCAGGGCCAAACGGGTTCAATTCAGCTGCGGCACACAGACCTCACCCGAGCTGCCCCTCGAGATGGTTGCCTTTCCGCGTGCCACCCAGACGGTGGCCATAGAGCAGTGTGATGCCGTCACCAGTATGGAGATGTCCGGTGGCGGACTCGGACTCTCGGTTGAGGCTCACAGTCAAACCGATTTCGAATCGATCGCGAGAAATGCTTCGTGCGAACGGGAGACGACTCCGTCGCCGTTTGTGTCGCTCTTTGCACCCTCAACATCCTCCAGAGTGGGGCACTCGCGTTCTCTCCTCTTCCCCAGTGCTATTTCGCATGTTCTTCGGAATGGAACAGGTAGAAGATCTCCAGAAGATCCGTCCAGACAATCCATTGCTGATTATTTATTTATGTACTCGTTTTCCTAGCAGTAGTGCAGTCTATGTTCCATCCGAGCTTTCGTTTATGTAGCAAAACTATTTTGATCCTCGAAAACGATCTCTTTATTCGTATTATAACCTTATTCCTTATCATTCAGATGCAATAAATGATCCGAGATTTTTGTGTTTCAGGCTGAACATCTGAGGAAAAAGGTGACTCGTTTCGAGGATGAAAATGAGTCGTTGATGATGCAGTTGAAAAAAATGGCAACGCGCTCAAGAAGTACGAACCGAAAACACACACTAGTAACTCTCTCTTAAGTACTAAACCTTAGTTTATAGAAAAGTTAATCCAAAAAATCAATTATTCATTTAAACGATAAATATCTTCTTCGTTCATTTCATTTCAAGCTGCAGTCACGCCAAAAGCTCTTAAATTAGAGTGACCAAAGCTGCATTGTATTGGGACTCCCCCCCTTATAGAGTACAATAATTTCTAACTCGAAAGAACGAAAAAACGTTTCCCTAACAAAACTAATGTGATTTCTCATGCGCTTTTTTAATGAATCATTGGCGCTGATGCAGTAATATTTTGCCATTTTTTGCGGCTGCTCATTAAATAGTGTTGTTACTAAATAAAGCATCCAACTAACTAAAGTAACTAAATAAACGGAATATCTTTTAATCTATGTATATTATGTGTTCCCCTGCAGCTCGCAAGCTGAGTCCCACACCACATCCCCATCGACTGGCGCCCGAAGTGCATGCGGATCGGGATGAAGGCATCTCAGACGAGGATGATCCAGCCGAACTGCGTATCCTGCTGGAGCTCAACGAGCAGGAGGCCTCAATACTGCGCCTTAAAGTGGAGGATCTGGAGAAGGAGAATGCCGAGTCCAAGAAGTATGTGCGCGAACTTCAGGCCAAACTGCGACCGGAGGCTGCTGCTGCCAATGGCAGCAAATCCTCGCTTCTCAGCTTTGGCACCTCCTCCTCTAGTGCGGCCGAAAAGAAACTGAAAACCCTGAACGAAGAGTTGACGCAGCTGCGGAAGAGCCTCCAGGAAAAGGAGCAGGCCGTGGAAACTCTGAAGGAGCAGCTCAGCAAACTGAACATTCTGGAAACGGAGAACGAGAAACTGTCAAAGGAGAACAAGCGTTTACAGACCCTACGCAAGGCCAACGAGAAGACGGGCGATGCAGATCTGTCCAAGATCAAGGAGACTCTAACGGTGGCCCAGCGGGAAAGGGATGAGCTGACGGCCAGGGTGAAGCGGATGCAGCTTGAGGCTGATGCCAAGCTGCCGGCTCGCACAGCCAAGCGGGTCAACGACCTTACCCCGAAGAGTCACCTTAAAAAGTGGGTGGAAGAGCTGGAGGATGAGATCAGCGAGATGCGGGTGATGCTCAGTTCGAGTGGATCCGATCAGGTCAAGGCCCTGGAATCAGTCAAAGCATCGCTCGAAGAGGAGCTGCAAAAGTGCAAAAAAAAGCTGACCCTTGCCGAGGGCGATGTCCAGCGTCTGAAGCTACTGAATGGCTCAAGCAGCAAGGTCACCGACCTGGAGCAGAAGCTGAAGCGCAGCGATGAGGATGGCAAGAAACTTAGCACCAAGCTCAAGGAGCTGGAAGAGAAGCTCAAGAAGCAGGACACTCAGCTGAAGCAGAGCGAGACGAACAAATCCACCCTGGAGACCCAGAGCAAACGAGAGAAGGAGAAGCTGTCCAGCCTGGAGAAGGACCTCGAAAAGCAGGGCAAGGAAAAGGAGAAGCTAGAGTCCAAGATCCTCCAGCTGGATACGGATCTTCTCACAGCCAAAAAGGCCGCCGACAAGACTAAATCCAGTCTGGAGAAGGAGATCAAGGATCTGAAAACCAAGGCCAGTAAATCGGACAGCAAACAGGTGCAAGAACTCAAAAAGCAAGTGGAGGACATCCAAACTTCGCTCAGCGCCGAGCAGAAGCGCAACGAGGACCTCAACAGCCATTGGGAGAAGCTCTCCGAGGAGACCATCCTGATGCGGGCACAGCTGACCACCGAGAAGCAGAACCTCCAGGCCGAACTCAATGCCAGCAAGCAGAAAATGTCCGAAATGGATACCATACGCATCGAGCGCACCGACATGGCCCGCAAGTTGAACGAGGCCCAGAAGAAGATCGCCGAACTCCAGGCTAAGACGCTTAAGACCGGCAACAACAGCGACCACGAGCGCACCATGCTAAAGAACAAGTTGGCCGAAAAGGAGCACGAGTACGACCGTCTGCGCAGGGAGAATGAGATGAACATCGATCTGGTGTTCCAACTCCGCAAGGACAACGAGGATCTCAATGGCAAACTGAGCGACTACAATCGGATCGAGCAGGCCCAGGTCTCGCTCAATGGACACGGTGCCAGAAGAGATGCAGAGATCAGGGAGCTAAAGGAAAAGTAAGTTGTCAATCATAAACTATAAGAACTATACATATGCAGTCGCAAGATCCTGTCTGTCCCCTTCTACTGTCTTCTCTCTTTTTTTTTTGCTTGTCCATTATTCTTGATGCTTGCCTATTCTATTGAGTATTGGGAGACTCGCTCAGAGAGGATCTTAGTAGCGAGAACTCTAAGCCAAATATATCTAATAATTTCCATCGAACAGATTACAGAGCACCGAACTGCAGATGAAATCTGAGGTGGCCACCACTCGTCTTAGATACGAGCAACAAGTGAAGAACCTCAGCGGAGAACTCAATTCGATGCAGGTAAAATATTTGAAATATATCCTAAAGAATGTTAATCGAACTGACCAAAAACTCCTTTCCAAAATAGCGCCAATGTGAACGCTTCAAGAAGGATCGCGATGCCTTTAAGCAGATGCTAGAGGTTGCACAGAAGAAGATCGGTGATCTAAAGGCCAACAATACGGGTAGACAGAGCCGTGGATCCATGCACAGCAGCGATGATGATGACAAGAGCAAGATTGCTTACCTAGAGCAGCAGGTGAATCGAGTAGCCATTCCCTGTTCCATTCCAAATAGATTCTAAGAGTTTACCATTGTGTAGATTGGCCATCTGGAGGATCAGTTGGTGGAGTCCCGCCTGGAGGGTAGCAAGGTCAAGACGGAGCTGGTGTCCGAGCGCAGCGCCAACGAGATCAAGATATCCGAGATGCAGTCGAAGCTGAACGAGTTCGAAGAGGAACGTGTCATTGGCTCTGGGAGCACAAAGCTGCCTGGCATGAAGACCAAGCTGGAGTTGTCATGGCAGAAGGAGCGAGAGGATCAGCAACGTCTGTTGCAAGAGACCTCCACTTTGGCCCGGGATCTGCGACAGACTCTATTTGAGGTTGAACGCGAGCGGGACAAGGAGCGGCTGGAGTCCAAGCGTAAGTTAGATCAGATCAAGCGAGCCACCGAAGAGGAAATGGAGGAGGGACGCAAGAAGATCGCCGAGCTGCAGTGCGATCTTCTCGAGCTACGTGATGTCCATGCCAAGTTGCGCACCTCCAATGAAAAGCTAAGACGAGAAGTGAGTATTCCTCGGGAAGTTTTAATGTTTTCCACTTCAAATTCCAATCGAATTTCAGCGCGAACGGTACGAGAAGGAACTGATCAAGCGCCGCATGGAGGCGGATGGAGGTGATCGCAAAGTGGGGGCCCTTCTGCAGACCGTCGACGAGCTGGTGAAGATCGCTCCAGATCTGAAAATGGCACGAGGCAACTACGACAACACTCTGCGTCCAGAGCAGCCCAATGTGCGCCGCAGTCGCAGTCCCTCGCCCACACTGAGCAGCACACAGATCAGCACCGTCCTGGCCCGGTTGGCCGAGGCCTCCGAGGAGCTGCGTAAGTTCCAACGCCTGAACGAGGATGAGCAGGAGCGCAGTCGCATACGGCGCGGCAATCTGCGACGTGCCGCCTCGCAAGAGAACGATCACCATGGCAGCAGCAGTTCCGTGGCCAGTGCGGCGGGCTCCCAGCGGGGTGGTGGTCGCTTGTCCCGTAATTCAGGCAATAATGGCAGCCTCATACGCAAAAGCCTGTCGCTGGACCACTCCATACAAAGGGATCAGGTAAGCAGAGGATCTAAATTGTTTTAAGGAAGAATCCTCATCCGTTTTGATACACTCAATAGAACATTTGGCGCCAGGACGATGGCAGTGTGTCCTCGATGCAGTCCATTGACTCTGAGCTGGGCGGTCTGGTGCGTGATTCCAGCCTGGACTCACGCCTCGACTCGCGTCTGTCTGGGGGCTCCACACAGAGCGACATACCACGAGGTCCACGAAAAAAGAAGAAGGGAATCATGGGCAAGCTACGCAGCCTGACCAAAAGCAGTCGCAATTCCGAGAGTGAAATATCGGTAGGACCTTAACCAGAAGAAGAGATTCCAGATTTGTCATATACTTCCTTCTTTGGCAGATTCAAGGATCCGACTCTGACATCAGCGTTGCCAGCGACATGAGATCCAGCAAGAAGGACCTACGCGGCCGTCTCTCTGGAATGTTCAAGCGCTCGGGATCGAACTCTCGCAGCGAGAGCATGGAACGGCCCAGCACCGAGCAGAGGCCTGTGGCCGTCACCGTCGTGGGACATCCGGATGGGCCCCAGCCCCGCGAGCCACCGCCAGCCAATTCCCTTACACCCAGGCCCATACGTTCGGTGAGAGTCCTGAACTTTTAAGTCGAATTCTAATGGAATTGAAATTCTTTTCTGTTTAGATCCCGAAACCGCCCAGTGGCACCAGTCCAGCCACACCCAGACGACGCGTAGCAAAGTAGTCATCATCGATTCATCATAGAATTCATTCTAATCATAGCAATAAATGTTCGTTCAAGCCACTCCCCAATTGCAGTTTACCGCCGCTATCATGCCATTTCATTATATTTATTCGTTGTTTTTTAATGATTTTAGTTCATTTTTTTTGATGAAGTCCGCCGCAGCAAATAAATAAAGTCATCTTTTTCAAAAAGTCTTGTCGTCTTACCGCTGCAATTGGGGGGATTATGAATCAGTAGATAAATATAGTAGGTAACGTTTCAAAGAAACACCAACATTTTTGTACACCAATCCAGCGGCGAGTATACCCATTACAATAGGACATGTGGCATCTTTGTAGCCGGAAAAGGACTTTGGTTTTTCCAGATGGGCCACGAAAAAGGAAACAGAACTAAGGAGAAATAATACCACGAGTTCCAACATTGGGGAGGGCAACCTTTCCTTATTCAATTTTGAATATATTGCAAATAAAAGTAGAACCGCTTCTAATATAATCAAAGGCTCCTATGTCCGAAAAAGAAAAGATCATTAGCTTTCATTTCATACAAATTTTGTCAAGTCCTTTAGAACCCAGTCAATCAATGAAATTGTTAAATAAAAAGAGTGAGTGACATTTATTCTATTTACTTGCAGTTTATGTATATATTCAAAGTATTTTGTTTTGTTAAAAACTTGTTTTTTTCTTCCTTTTTTCTCCCATTTTTTTGTTTTTTTTACACACTACATTAATTTTCTTTTGTTAAACATAATTTTTTGTTGTTGAATTTATAGTTAATTTCTTGTAATTTACTTATTGTTTTTATTTGTTTCCATTAAATTAATCAAAAAACGTTTACGTTACGTTGAACTTTCTTAGGGGGCAAAAACAATGTTCATTTACTCGTATATCGTATATGTACGAGAGTGTATATCTCATTCGTTTTGATCTTTTGATCAAAACGAAAACCAATCCAATATGCAAACCAAAATTATGTTTGAAGTTGCAAATTGATGTCATTTTGAGTACGTGGCATGCTCATCAGATAAACTAAATCGATTGATTGGATAGGTCGGTCTTGAGGGACGACTGGGACTGGATGAATTCTGCTTAGATGTTGCTTGGGTTGGGCTGGGATGGGTTCTTTGCGAATTTCGAGGCTCAAATCTAGTACGAGAGACGTATGTAGGGGGTACGTTGTATTAATTTTGTTGTGGTATTTCTTTGTCATTTTCCTAGCATTAATAGCATTCGTCGTTCTATGTTTCATTGAGTTACATTTATACATTTATGCAATTTTGGTTTGGGGATTACTTTTCTATCTTTCTTTTCTGGCGGTTTGACTTCCTCATTTTTTCCTCATTCATTACTCATTCTACATCTTTTGTGTGACGTGTGTTTCTTTGTATAAATCTTTATATTATGGTAGGTTTTTATATGTAGTTCCAAATGGCGTCTTTTGTTCTGCATTTAAAAGTTGTTCAATTATTATATTGTTCAAGTGTTTCTTTCGTTTCGTCTTTAGTAACAATGTGTTTTTACATCGCTTATATTCGTTTTGTATGGTTTTCTCTTATGCTTCCTTATTTCCTTTTTGTTTTTGTTGGTTTTTCTTCCCATTTTGTTTTGATATTACTTAGGCACTGTGTTCGTATTACATTAAAGAATTAATTTAAAATTTAAATTTAGGTATGTATAAATACATTGTAAAAAATTTCTTTAAGTTTACCGTAAACTAAAATCTTGCAACACTATATGTAGTATGTACTTCGTATTTACTCTCTTTTTTAGTTATTTATTCCCTTATTATTTCTTTAGCTGCTTCTGCTGCATGTATGTCCTTGTATCTATGTTTTGTAAGTTAAGTTAAGTTAAATCCTGTCCTCAATGTTAATCCTTAATCCATGTTCACGGCTGTGTTAATCGAATGTTAATGTTAAACTCCTACTATATAAGTATCTCCCTGTCGGTCACCCACCCGGCTTTCTCTCTATCTCTCTCTCTCTGTTTCTCTGTCTCTATCCTGATTTAAAAGTACACGTAGAAAAGTCTAAGAAAAACCCAAAGCCCCCGCGTTTTATCTTGTTTCAAATGGAAAGCCTGGAACCGTAGTTTTACGAGAATCTGTATATTCCTTTCAGCTCTCAAGTCGCAACAACAGTTATATGCCTAAAAATCGTTACAATCTGGGTTTACAAGTAGCTCCTATATATGTATATGTATGTATGTATAT
Source organism: Drosophila miranda (assembly GCF_003369915.1). Taxonomy (NCBI): domain Eukaryota; kingdom Metazoa; phylum Arthropoda; class Insecta; order Diptera; family Drosophilidae; genus Drosophila; species Drosophila miranda. The sequence continues at coordinate 8,489,573 of NC_046677.1, read as the reverse complement.
GCAGGTGTAGGAGGCGTAGGAGGCTGGGGGGTGGCTAGGGCTAGTCATACATTCAACATATAGTATGTGTGTATGATAAGTACAACTTACTGTTCAGTTTCATTTTCAATATCAGTATCAGTTTAAGATTCCAGTTTTCTAAGCTATTTTCGTTTGGTAAAAAAATTCAAATTTATCGAAAGTTCTCTTCCTTTGGCTTTTTAGGTTCGGATTCCTATTCCGCCATTCCATTCTTATAGCCTGCTTAGCCGTTTGATTTTTGTGGTGTATTGATATCTTATAACTTTCAGTTTTATGCTAAATGATTTGTTTCTTATCTGCTCATCAAAAACAATTGAAACAAAACGAAAAATATGTGTATATGATTAACCGAAAATCCCTCTTCTATTTTACAGAATAGTATATCCGAAACAAAGACTATCATTTGAGAAGAATCCTTTTTGTGTGCGTGTGAAACATAATCCTTACACGAACTTATGCTGGTAGCCTATTTATTCATCTGAGTCTCAATCGAGTTACGAGTTTTATAGTTTTTGTTTTCTGGCTTTTGTTTTTAAACTGTTGTATGATTTTACTTTCAACTCCCGTTCCGGTCTCTCGGCCTTAAACTGCTTGCTTCATTTTGTTGCATTTTGTTAACAGTCTCAATTTTGGTTTTTATTTTATGTTTTTTTTGCGTTTTGTTTCGTTTCGGTTATTTTGCATAGTTTTTCTCTTTTTTTCTGCGTTTTTTCCGTATTTTTGTCTATTTTGTAGTTATCATTATTATTATCATCTACATACAAATTAGTTTTGGTTCACTATTCTCTGCATTTGCTACATTTAAAATTACCATATACCATATACATACATACCTCGTTTAGAATTTATGCTTAAGAACGAAAAAACCAAAGTGTGGGGCTTAGAAATGGATGTGTAGGTGTGTGTTGTTTGGTTTAACTAATCAATATAAACAATTTAATGCACTATAACAATCTTCATTCAGCTTCGATCGATCTGACCTTCCCTTATCCAAGTAGATTTTTCCCCTATCATCATTATCCATCAACACGAAAGTGCTGTCAGTACGATACGAGTATTTATGCCAAAGGAATCTTAAAAATCAATCATACGACTCAAAATACAGATACAAAACATGCCACCCACATACTCGTCTATATATAGATGGTATATATGCTAGTTGATCTTTTATCTTATTGAGTTTCTTTATCATTTATTTAATCTCATTTTTTGTTGTTGGTTGTTCTTGTGTTCTTTTTTTTTGTTCTTTTTTCGTGTTCGCGCATCTTGCCCTATATAAATTTAGTCATTACAAAAAGGTGTCTTAGGTGGAATCGTTTTGTCTTAGGAATTTAGCTTAGATATCTGTTAAATCTGATCTTATTTCAAATCATTCTAGTTTTAATGGCTAAGAGTACTTCATCGTTACATAAAAATAACTTGCAGGAAGGCCTGGGGCTGTGTAGGGCAGGGCAGGACATATTGGGAGCGTGGTATTTGTATCAGACAAAACACATTTAAAATTCTAGCATATTTAGAAAAAGATCTATTTGTTGCTAGCTCCGTCGCTCGATCGATCGATCTTTCAGTTTGTTCATCGCTTAGCTTAACTATGGGGTACCAGTCGAAATATCCGATTCGGAAACAAATTCGAGAGAACTTAATCGTTAGAACTATAGACCGAAAGCACTGATAAGTATCTTGTTCGTCTCGTCTCGTCTCTCCTCTCCTCACCCTAGAGCCTATGTAGTATATAGTAGTAGGTATGTATGTTCGTACGTAGAGCTATACAATGTACACAACGCATTTGCCTCATTGGTTTTGGGTTTGCATTTTGGCGCATCATTTCATTCGTATATTAGCTTATCAGTAAGTACTCGTATGTAAATTATATAACCCTTACATTATTGTTTCATTCATGGTTCTTATGATCTGACTCTGATCTGATTTGCATTGGAAACGTCGAAAAGCGCAAAACTAAAAAAACTCCCATCGTAAAGTAAAGGCAACGAAAAATCCATCGATCCATAACGATCAAATCAAATCAATAGTAGAGCCGCCCCTTTGCACATCATGTTCCGATAAAGAAACCAACAATAATAAAAGAACCAAAACCATATACACCAAATGACATCAAAACGAAACTAAAAACAAAAAAAACGAATCCTATCATTTTGGTTCCTTTGCTTCTGCTGTTCTGTGGTGGTGCTCCCAATTTGATTGTTCTCCGGATGGTATGTCTGGACATAACTATTCGATTCGATCTGTTGCACTTGGACTTTTTTCTACAACAGTGTGTGTGTGTGTGTGTTTGTGTGTATATGAGTGCTGATAAACATTTACACTTAATAATAGCTTTTTCTTAATTTTGTTCATCTGATTTTAGCTTGAAAGTGCAACACTTCATTTAATACAATATTTAGATTTATTTTACCTTTAATTTGTTATATGTTTATATATAATTATATGTATATAGTATATATATAGTTGTATATAGTAGGTATTCATATATATATATATAATTTTATTTTCTTTTTTGCCTTTACGATGCACATATATTGAATGTAGTTTTCATTTTTCAATAGGTCGTTACTTTTAGATTAATGAAAAACAGAAAAAAAAGATTTATATTGTATTCAAATGGAAAATAAAAGGTTAAATAAATGAAATTGTTTTACAATTAACAGTCAGTGTGTGTTTTGTCATCTAAATAATCGTTTCCCTTTAAATACCATCGTGTTTCTGGGGTCTAAGATTTAATTTTACTCTAATGTTCTTATTCTTCTTGATAATGAGTATGGAAATCATGTGTAAGTGTGTTATCCTCAGTATATAATGAATAATAATCATAATGTTTCAGCTTATAAAATTACATCAGGTTTCTTTGCTTGCAAGTTCGTCAACAAAATCTTCGACTCTGCGCTGCCTCATCTCATTATTCTCCTTTTTACTGCTTCCTCTAATGAGTCTTTGTTGTTTGTTGCTGCGAAAAAGAAATTAAAAAACGCCAAACATAGTTTTCCTCTCATTCTCCACCACATTCTTCCTTCCTTCCGCACATAAGACTCTTCTTTTACGACGCCTCAACCTCGCCCGATGACAGGCAGCCGCCTCCGCCAAGCCAGGATCGACCACACGATAACCCTTCTTTTCTTCTTGATCATTATCGATTAAACGATACACAATCCTTTACAGACAATCACACACGCACGCACACAAAGCTGCTGCGGCCAAGTAAAAGAAAAAGATTCAAATTTGATAAATGTTGGTTTTTTTTTTCAAATATTTTGGTTTTTTTTTTTTCAAAAATCGAAACGTATTTCACACTTTCTACTTTACTTGTTTACTTGCTTATTGTTTTTGCATTGTTTGCTTTTGTTTTGTTTTAAAAAAAAAATTTAAAATTATTTATAAAATGTAAGCATATGTATTTGTAGTTTAAACGAAATTAAATTAGGAATTTATATCTGTAGGATTTGTTTGTGGGTTTTTTGTTTGTTTGTAAGATGTAAAAATTATACGAAGAGCACTAAGCAATAAATCACCGAAAAATAAAGTAAAGTATTTGTTATTGTATATTGTAATTAAATGTATGTATTGTAAGTTGTTTTTCTTGTAAATAAACAAATTAAAAATTAGTGTATGATATTTTAATAGAAAAAATTACTTCATATTTATATAAGAATATATATAATATATGTGTATGGTAAATGTATTAGATATAATATGTGTTTCTCCTTTTGCTTTTTGTTGGTTTTTCTTTCCATCTATCTTTCTTTTGTTTGTATGTAATAATAAATTGTAAAATCGCAATCATATAATCATTAAAATAGTTTTTGCTTTCATCTTGTTTTACACACACATCGCACGCTCCCTACTAAGGGAGCGTGCAAAGTAGTTAAGAGTAAATATGTATAAGTAATTAAAGATATATATATATGTTATGTATATAATCAATCAAAGTTTTTCTGCTTGCTGTTGTATGCAATTATTTCTTCCTTTTTACTTTCTTTCTTTTTTTCTTCATCTTTCACTTTCCCTTCTTTCTTTCCATTCTCTCTGCCTCGCTCGCTAGTGTGGTTTTCAGTTGTTGTTTAAGTGAATGGTGGGTGGTGGGGTGTGCGCGCACGTTGTTCTTTTTCAGTGGTGTTGTTTGTAGAGTGACGCACACCTTCGCACCTTCTGGTTGTCGTTAGATGATGTTCTTCTCTTCCGGCGGCTGTTGTTGTTGTTCTTGTCTGCTTGGCAAACGATGAAAATTTGAAAAAAATGTGCAACGCAACTCTTAAGCATCGTTTTTCCCTCTCTCTTGTAACTTTTGTCCTCAATCCTTATTCCTTTCTGCCTCCCTGCTTCCCTTTTTATTATCATTAACTGTATGTTTAAATTTACGTTTCCTTTTGCTCTTTTTTTTACTCTTTTTCTCGTTTCTTTTGTATATATACTCGTTATATATATATGGTATATAAGTATGTATGTATATAGTTTTTATGTATATTTGTTAAGAGTGTGTTTCGTATTTTTTGTGGTTTACGCTTCTCATATCTCATATCCATTAAGCATTTTACTTCTGCTAACTTTCCGCCTGCCTTCTCAGTATCGGTAGCATTTCACTTTCTCTTTAACTAAATAATAAATCCAACGCACTATATAATTCTAGTTTCAAGTTCAACTTTCGCTTAGATGTAAACGACGACATACGCTTATCAATTAGGTTTCTTTATATATGTAGTTTAACTTTTAGCTAGTTTTTGTTTTGTTTACTTTAAATGGTAAATTTTTAATTTTGTAACGTATCTTTCTCGTATCGTACCAACCTCCGACCCAATCCGCCTATCCATCTTTCCACCCACCAAGCAATAAAACAATTTTAGATAGAATGGCCCAAGGCTAAGGCAAGCACCAAACAGGGAGTTCTCGAAATATCAATGGTGTTTTTGTGGATTGGATTCCTTCTCAAACTCCCACACTGGTACTACACCTTGTCGCCCTGTCAATTGGTGGTAGAGATTTTGTGTATGGTCTGTCTCTTGCAGAGGATGGGCTGTGGGGCACACGACGAAGTCGGTGGCTGGCCGACTGGCTTTTGCATTAAAATGTACAATTTCGAATTTGTATTTACTAATTTTAGTAATAAAGGGATCTTTACTTGTTTACGTTTTAAATAAAATTATAAGTTCTTTTTTCCTTTTGTTGGTATTTCGCACACTTCTCATCCATGATCTTGTATCTAATTAGCTAAACTTTATACGTGTAAATCATTACGTTTAAATCTTCACAATTCTATATTCTGTTAATGCCATGTGTATCGGTACCTACGGGCTCTGGTTGTTAGTTCTTCTAGGTTTCTGTATTGGATTGGATGGTGGTTGGTATAGGTAAATGTTGGCTTAGGATACAGTAGGATATACAGTACGCGCGGTGTGTGTGAGTTCTGGCGGAGGCGCATGAGAAATGTTGTGTGTTGCTGTGCTGTTTCATGTTGTGGTATGGTATGGTTTGGTGTGTTTCGTTGAGTGTTGATGTTGTTTTTGTTGTTGTTGTTGCCTATGAATTATTACATACTCATTGCTATAGAACATACATGTATATATATATATATAAATATACATATATCTATGAATCTGACTTGTCGCTAGTTATTCTCTGGTGTTAAATTTGTGTTTGCTTTAAATTAGGGTTGTACACGAGTTAAATATTAATTTCAACAACTGATCTGATCTGAAATAAAAACGAACAGACGACGCTTTAGCTTACAATTACCACCATCTTTTTTGTCTTCTTCATCATTCACCGACGACGAGTACGACGACGACGACGACGGCGACACGACAACATGTTCCTATATCGCCTTAAACAGCCTGAGAGGCTGCGTACGGCGGCTGTGTGGAGCTGTCGTTGCCATACGCTGACCTAGGGCCGGCACCATAGTTGGATGCCCCCTCCTGCTTAACGTAATTGCTATAGTCGTAGTCATAGCCGGAGCCATAGCCACCATAGTCATACTCGGAGCCCGACTTTGAGGCCGAGTTGCCGGGTCCAGTGCGCGGCATACCGCCCACAGGTCCAGTGGTTGAAGGACCGCCCGCAGCCCAGGTCTGGGCTCGCGAGTACATGTCCGTGGCGGTGCCCGCCCCAGCTCCTGGTGCTCCAGTTGGTCCAGCCGAATTGGGCGGCATGTTCCACGAGTTCCAGCTGCCACCGCCAGACGGTCCAGAAGGAGCACCCGTCGATGTCGAGTTGTACATATCGTAGCCGCCGTATCCCTGGGTCTGCTGGGGTCCAGCATAGTTCGACCACTGAGGTGGTGGGCCCTGAGGGCCAGGTGGTGCGCCCCAGCCCTGGTACGATCCTGGGCCGCTGTTGCCATAGCCATAGCCCTGCTGCTGCGGCGAGGTGCCCCAGCCTTGATAGCCGGGCATCATGTTTGGCGCACCGATCGGCATATTCAGTGGCGGACCACCCATCTGACCGTTCTGGCCCTGGATCATGTTCATCGGAGCATGATGGGGTCCCCAGTGGCTGCACTCGCTGTTCATCTTGCCATAGGCACCACCAACCGTGCTGTTGTTCGAGTTCTGTCCGCCAGATCCGTCACGAGGCTCGGCCTTCTTGATCTCCACCTGTGGAACGAGGCAACAAGAATAGGGCAACAATGAGGACAAAGGACAAAGTAGGTGCGAATTGAGGACCAGTAAGGCAACATACCTGCTTGCCGTTCAGGTTGATGTACCGCTCATTGGTCACATGCTCAACCGACGACTCTTCTTCGAAGGACAGGAATCCGAAACCACGGGATTTCTTCTTCTCCTGATCGTACATGATAACCACTTCGGTCACTTTGCCGTACCGACCAAAAAAGGTACGCAGATCGGTTTCCGTTACGTTCGATGGGAGACCGCCGAGGAACACCTTGTAGCCGCCGCCTTTCTTCGGCTTTTGAAGCGTGCGTGGGTTGCATGGCTTCGGATCGATGGTACGGCCATCGAGCGTGTGCGGACCGTTCTGCAGCACATGGTTTACATTGGTGGGATCGGCAAAGGTGACGAAACCGAAGCCACGCGACCTGCCGCTCTCGTTGTTCTTCATAACGACACAATCGATGATGTCGCCGAAGCGGCAGAAGTAACGCGACAGATTCTCCTGCGTTGTCTCCCACGATAGTCCGCCTACAAACAGTTTGCCCCTCTCGTCCTCTTCCATGATGTTGTTTTGGTGATTGTGAGCTATTGCGCCGGGTAGGTTTTCAATAATTGACGTAATTTTGCTGCTGTTTTATTCACACGGGTGTATAAGAAATAAAATGTCTTCTCGCTTGGGTCTCGCACTGTTTTTCTTTACTTTTTACACTGTTATAGTTGCTGGTTGCGTTGCTGTTATGGTTTCTGTTATGTTATATTTTGGATTGATTTCAAAGTTGCCAAATTTCTTCTCTCCTTCAAAATAACTAAACAAAAGCCACGACGTTCACACGTAACTTTCTACAAGATGGAATCGTTGTCGTGATTGTGGTGGCGTACACATGGAAAGATACAGAACGATTAAAAGAAATTGTTAATCAAAATCACTTCTTCTTTTTCTTGGCTAAAAACTAAAGTTCGGTACGAAAAGGAGCAAGGCAAGAGCGAAGATGACAAAATACGCAGACACACCAACACGTAGGCATAGGGAGCAACCGAAATAGGCATAGATAATTATGAAAGGCGCAGGTAGGCAGCGGCAACCGGCCGGTACACATACATTCTCATGCAAAGGCATTTGTGAGCGAGTGAGTCTACATATGTGTTTTTGCCGTCTAACTGCTTTTTTTGTACACGTTCACAAGTTGTTCGGTTGTTTGCAACGCTCCGCTTGCTCTGCTCTTCGTGCGGTTCACAAACTGTTTTCTGCTGCTTCTGCTTCCTCTTTTTTACACTGCTGCGTGAAAGTATTGTTTTCTTTTCGCTGTGTCACGAGCGTTGTTGTTAGTGTAGCAATATCCCCAGCCTCAGTCTCTGTCCCACACGAACACACTCACTCTCGCACACACACCCACACAGATACCGCCTATCAATGAGAACAACGAACTTATTCCCAAGGTGAAAACAGAACACTGCCGGTCCGGTCCCACCACATTTGCGCGCCATTTGCCAGGTATTGCCAGATGGGTCATGTAAACACCCAACCCTACCAATATCTCGAAATGTGAAAGTTCATGTAATCCTTGTATCTGAAGCACTGAAATATATTCTTTATTGAGCTGTCTCGTGTCTCGCGGAAATTTTCCCACTCACAAGTCCAAACGTGTGGCAACGCTCTGTGGCGACGTGAAAGCGAATGTACAGCGCAAAGAAACGTACCAAGAAGCAATGCCCTCAAAACGCAAGCCACATAAAATGTTAATTCTAAAATAAAAAAGAATCACTTCTCTGTGGGCTTTAATTAATCGGAACCTATCTCCAGCCACGCACTTCTCGCAGAACTGACTGAATCTCACGAAAAATGTGGGAAATTCACCACAGACAACAGCAGCGACAGCGACGGCAACGAAAAAAAAAACAAAATGGAAGACGTGCCTGAGGAAAAAATGCTTCAACAAAGAAATGTATTAAGAAATGTCTTCTGGGTCTAAATGCTCTTGATACAGGCGAATTTCACATGGCCTTTAATACTTTTTTTTTTAAAGCAAATATGGGTATTTGAATTTACTGATGCCGGCAATTTTCATTATTCACCAAAACACAACACTTGTACTGCTTGTAGATTTACGTTTTTTGGCAGGAGAAATTATTGTTGAATTAACTAAGATTTCTACTACGCAATTTTAAAAATTTCGCATGATTTTTGTATTTTGCACCGCAATCTTTATGCACATGCATGTGTGTGGGTTCATGAGTTGGCCGGACGGATGTATGCGTGTACGTGTGTGTCGCGAATGGCCGCCGACAGACCGAACCGACCGATTTGTACTCGTGTGTGTATGTGTTGGTGTGGTGTTATACATAGCATTTTTTGTATGTATGTATAAAAATATGAAATTTTCCACTTTATTGGGCGAAAAAAGAATGTTGTAAGTGGCACGGAAAAACTGCAGCCATTGGGGCCAGCATAAGCACAATTAAAAATCACGAACATTGGTTTAAAAACAAAAAGCTGCTGGTCTCATTGCTTGCGGTGCACAGTCGAATCAAATAAAATTTACACACACCACACCAAGCAACGGCAGCTGCGTCGAGTATTCAACCTTTTTGGAAAGGCAAGGCAGAGGCAGGCATTTTGTTAAAGCACCGTAATTGTTATGTAAAATGTAGATTTGAGTTGTTTTCCATGCTTACCGTTTGTGCCAAGTGTTCGTCTGTGGTTTTTTAAAGATTTCGCACTGCAAATTCACTAAATTTAAGTGTTTTTTCCTTAAAAAACTAGCTTATAAATAATTGTATGATTTTGATGCATACGATATAACCTAACTTATGATAGAATCGCCACCGCCACGTTTAATGTACTCGATAGCAGTTTTCGTGCACGCCCTATGGTCACACTGTACAGTCGCAATAGTTTATCGGATTATAGCGTCTCTGGGATTTCGCTCTCCATCCCATCTCTAAGCTGTCATTTGTTTGCAATTTAATATATCGATAACCATTATTTTCTGCTGTGCTACGCTACCCGGTAAATGCTGAAATGGTGCAGAAATAAATATAATTCTCTCACTAAAAAATTGGGAAAAACAGTCGCGTAAAGTAATGAAAAGCAACCGCCAGTTTTTCTAGCCGACAGTGTTTCCGTGAGTGCAGTGTAAAGTACATTTTCGTACCGCATCGATTTTTTCTGCTGCCGCTGCTGCTGCCGCTGCTGCCGCTGCCACATTAACAGCCCCAAGCTAAATCAAAAACTACATTCACAATGTCGCGGCATCCGAGTGACCGCAAGGTTTATGTCGGAGATTTGGGTAATAACGCCCGTAAAAATGATTTGGAGTATGTGTTTGGAGCTTACGGCAGTCTGCGCAGCGTCTGGATTGCCCGCAACCCCCCAGGATTCGCCTTCGTGGAGTTCGAGAGCGCTAGAGATGCAGCGGATGCGGTACGAGGTCTAGATGGCCGCACTGTTTGTGGACGCCGAGCTCGGGTGGAGCTGTCGACTGGTAAATACGCAAGATCTGGTGGGGGAGCAGGAGGAGGCGGCGGCGGAGGAGGAGGTGGCGGAGGTGCTGGAGGACGCGACCGCGGTGGTGCTGGTGGCCGTGGGGACGATAAGTGCTATGAATGTGGCGGCCGTGGACATTTTGCCCGCCATTGCCGTGAGCGTAAAGCAAGACAGCGACGCAGGTTAGTAAAAAATTTCATTCATTATTGTTGCATTTTTTTTTTCATGAAACATGGCGATATTTTCGCATACATACAGGGATATTTATGTGTGTATGTATGCGTGAGGATGTTCTATAGAACATTTTTAAATTGTTTTGAGTGTGGGGAGAAAATTAGCACTGCTTGTGCTGTTAGGCGCGTTATGTTAAATAACACTACAATGTATGTCAATATGTGCTGTTAGACGCGAAATGAAGTTGAACAAAATGTGGCTTTTATGCGCAAGCCGCTGCTTGGTAACAGCGTACACGTGCTCGTTACAAGGTATTGGGTATTCGCATATTCAAGGGTATATCTTATTTGTGTTTGTTTAATTAAAAGTCGTACATACAAGTATTCATAAGTGTTGTTCGGCGAAATACGGCCGAAGATGTGAAATTTAGCATGTTAATATTTATAGTCATACCTAATTAATAACACTTGTGAACAAATACCGGGTATCATATGATCGGGACGCTTGACTACATCGATCTCTTACTTCAAGTGCGTTTCTTCGTGGTGAATTAGTCTGCAGCGTGATGAAGTGGCCAGAAAGGTGCTGTTAGGCGCAAACTGTACGGCAACCCTGGCCGCCGCTCGCATACACGTGCTTACGCTTCATTTTGGATTTTTCTTTTACACGCGGCATACAGAAAAGAAGGTTAAGTTTCGTGCCGACGTCTGGGTGTTTTATTAATTTTTCATAAATAAAAATTAAAACTAAATGAGCACAAAGTGACACAATGTTTGTGCTCTACGAAACGCCGGCGGGCTACGCTATTTTCAAGCTGATGGATGAAAAGAAGCTCGAACAGGTCGATAATCTGTACTTGGAATTTGAGACTCCGGAGAAGGCGAACAAATTGCTGAAATTGAAGCATTTTGAGAAATTCAACGACACCACAGAGGCGCTGGCCGCCGCCACGGCAGCGGTCGAAGGCAAGGTAGCCAAGCCCCTCAAGAAAACGCTGAAAAAGTTGCTAATCGACGAAGTGCAGTCGCCCTTGCTCGTGGCCGATGCCAAACTGGGCACAGCCATCAAGGACAAGCTATCGATGCAGTGTGTGTACAACACTGGTGTCCAGGAGCTGATGCGTTGCATCCGCCAGCAGGCGGACAGTCTGCTGGGCGGTCTGCCCAAGAAGGAGATGACGGCCATGGCCCTGGGTCTGGCGCACTCTCTGTCACGCTACAAGCTGAAGTTTTCGCCCGACAAAATCGATACCATGATTGTGCAGGCCCAGTGTCTGCTCGATGATCTGGACAAGGAGCTGAACAACTATATGATGAGGGCCAGGGAATGGTACGGCTGGCACTTTCCCGAGCTGGGCAAGATCATAACCGACAATGTTGCCTTTGTGAAGACCATTAAGCTGGTGGGCACCAGGGACAATATGGCGGCCGCCGACTTGTCCGATATCCTACCCGAAGACGTTGAGGAGAAGGTGAAGGAGGCAGCCGAAATCTCGATGGGCACTGAGATCTCCGAGGAGGATGTCCTGAACATTCAGTGCTTGTGCGATGAGATTATCTCCATCAATGACTATCGCACGCATTTGTATGACTACCTCAAGGCACGCATGATGGCCATGGCACCCAATCTTACGGTGCTGGTCGGCGACACAGTCGGTGCCCGTCTCATTGCCCATGCCGGTTCGTTAATCAACCTGGCCAAGCATCCCTCATCAACAGTACAAATTCTGGGCGCCGAAAAGGCCCTCTTCCGTGCCCTCAAAACCAAAAAGGACACCCCCAAATATGGTCTTATCTATCACGCCCAGCTGGTGGGACAGGCGAGCCAAAAGAACAAGGGCAAAATGTCACGTTCGCTGGCGGCCAAAGCATCGCTGGCCACCCGCGTGGATGCCTTCGGTGAGGAGGCGACCTTTGAGCTCGGTGCGGCGCACAAGGTGAAGCTGGAGGCTCGTCTTCGCCTGCTGGAGGAGGGCAATCTGCGAAAGTTGTCTGGCACGGGCAAGGCCAAGGCCAAGTTTGAGAAATATCAAGCCAAGAGGTATGTATTGCTAGAGACAGAGAGAGCGGCTGCAACTCATTTCCTATGATGATATCAAAAAGGTTTCGCATATATCTGATTACTATGACGATAAACCTTGGCTGTCTGAGTGAAATTTGGGTTCCAGTCTCTTTCCAGACATCTCTCCGAGATGCTGATTTGTCTCTATATATTAATGTATTTTTATTTCATGAAACTTTGCAGTGAGGTGTTCACGTATCAACCCGAGGCGGATAACACATTAAATGTGAAGAAACGCAAACACTCGGAGGCCGAAGAAGAGGAGAGCACACCAGTCAAGAAGGAGGTCAAGGAGGAGCCAGCCGAAGAGGATGCGGAACTAAAGTCCGAGAAGAAGAAAAAGAAGAAGAAGAAGCAAAAGGATGAAGAGGCACCCGAGGAGGAGCCCAAGCCAGAGCCGGAGCCCGAAGAGGCACCAACTCCAGCCAAGAAAAAGAAAAAGTCCAAGAAGGAGCAGCAGGAATAAAGACTCTTGGTTCTTTGAGGGGGAATAGTTTTTAGGCTCTTAACTTGTAGCATTTCATTATACATTAGGAGAACAGTAATATATAATTATCAGCCAGAGTAAAGTTTATTTGTTGTACATTAGAAATAAAATGTAATATTCACAAAACATATATTCTGTTTGTATTTCAGGACTATATCTTATATGTTTTGTATCTTTCTGAACCAGCTCTTTTATGTTATGGTGCTTTGAGAGTCAATTTTCTAACAAGTGAATTGAACGCAAAGAAGGCTAGGCGTTCGTAGGAGATGCTTGCAGCTCCGTTCTGATCGTTGCATACGTTGATGGCTTTGTCTTGGTCATGGCACGCGATGTCAGATCCGTCTTGATCCTTGAAGATCGTTGATCGTTTGATCTTCGTTGGACATGCTTCCTGTTACGTCTTTTCTCTGTGTAGATTTGTAGAACAACTAGTAAATAAAACCTGAAGCTACGGGAAACAGCTAAGGGAATAGTTTGATTTGTCTCAAATCCCCTTCCTTATGATTCTTTTGGTGTGGCAACATTTGCAGCAAATTAAATTCTTCAATCGAATCTTTCTCCCTCCGAGAGTTGCAAGAAGTCTGCTGCTGCTGCGATTTGTTGCGGTGTAGCGCTGGCAACCAATGAAGCAGAAAGGTTTTACGTCAGCAGATAGGTAGCAGGGGGCTTGCATCATGCACACCATTCATCAGCAGGCATTCTGCGGTCCCCAATTGCCAGAGTATAAAAGCGAATGCTTCAATTGGGAAGTGGGTTCAGTGTAGAGGCAACATACCATGCGATATGCGGGGCCATTTGAAGCTTCTGTTGGTCCTGGGCCTGCTGCTGACGTACGCGGCGGCAAAGAAGAAGGAGGCCTCCTCCGAGGAGGAGGAAGAGGATGGTGAAAAGTACGAGAAGAAGAAATACGGCGACGAGGAGCACAAGGGTGGCCACGGCCACAAGGAGCACAAGGAGTGGGAGGAGGACGAGAAGAAGCATCACGAGGAGGAGGACCACGAACACCATTATGGCGACAAGGGCGAAAAGAAGAAAAAGCACTACGATGAGAAGGACGAACACGGGGAGAAGCACGAGCATGGGGCCCACAAGAAGGGGGGCAAGCACCATCACAAAAAGAAGCACAAGAAGGGCCACAAGGAGATGGAATACCACAAGAAGTTCAACAAGGACGAGTATTACAAGGAGAAGAAGTTCTACGACGACGAGCACAAGGGCGGCCATCACAAGAAGTTCGGCAAAGAGCACAAACACCATGCCGAGGAGCATGGGGAGCACAAGAAGGGCGAGAAGCACGAGGCTGGCAAGAAGAAGGGCCACAAAAAGCACAACAGTCACTACAAGAAGGGCCACCACGACGAGGATCACAAGAAGTATAAGAAGGAGCACAAGTACGGTGACAGCCACGAGGAGAAGGAGGAGCATGGCAAAAAGGGCTCGAAAAAGCACGGCCACAAGCACTACAAGAAGAAGGGAGGCAAGCACTGAGTGGTTTGCGATTATCCATGGGATCTGTCTCTCTAAATACCTTTAAAAATTGTGATCTGTTGTAGTTTATTCGAATAAATCTCTGAGCAATGTAGGATTGATATTTTCTTTGCGCGTAGTATCTAAGAGAGAGTATTGTGGGACTTGTTGGGATTGTACTGTTTTTATTATTTGAAAAATCATGAATAATTGAGATCCTGGTCTTGGTTTCATTCTAGAAGCAACTCGTTCAGCAGATCTCGTAGCACATCCCGTCGCCGTCGCACTCGCTCCAAGTCTGGTGGCACTCGTTCACGCAGTCGCTCCGCTGGCTCTGTAGGCGCTGGTGCTCGCCGCTCTGGCCGCTCAAATGGACGCGATGAGAATGGTTCGGTGTCACGCTACAGCGACCATGAGCGCAATGGCAGTGGGGCAGTGGACGCATCGCCGCCGCCACCTAAGCGCCGCTACGAGGATGATGATGATGAGCGGGATAGAGGATCACGCTCAGCATCGCCCCCAGTGCGTCGTGGAGGATCACCACCACGCCGTCGCGGCGATTCGTCGGCCTCGCGATCCGTGTCCCGGGACTAGCGACGACAGACGGATGCAGACGATGGCCGCAAATTCAAGAAGAAGAAGAAATAGTACGTGGGGCCTGAGAGCTGCAGCCAAGAAACAAGAATCAGCGCGAAAGGGGCAACTGGGCAACAAACTCCCCCTTCATTCCCTCACACACCACACCCCCAATACATATATAACAAAAACACAACAAAACTAAACGAAACAAGAGACAAACAAAACATTTTACAACAACAAAACAACACTTTCTTCACGCAATATACACAACATACAAACATTTTAGTTGTCCCCCAAAACCATCTTAGCTTAGGGTTTTAATTTATTGTCTAAGGGAAGTACGCATTTGTAAGTACTTTTTGCTATCGCGACAAGACCTGGATGAGAAAACACACACAAAGATCCCAGAACAAAGAGCGCTTGAAATATCAAAAATAAAACATCAAAATTATAAATTCTTAAAATGGAGATCGGCGGCAGCCGGCGTAAAGAGGGACATCCGAACCGAACATCGATCTAGTCACACCGTTTGCTATGTAAATTGATTTGTGCTTCTGATTTGACAACCAGACGATATAGACGATGCCTGGAACGATACTCGAATATGTAGGAGGCGGAACGACGCATTCGTGTGTTTCTCACTGGGGAATAAAGCGCCAGCATATAAATACAACACCCCTCATACCATAATATATCATAACATAACATCATTATGTCAATTCTCTTCAATTCATGTGTTACCGATCGATCCCCAAAAAATACATACACTCTTGATATTTCAACTTTCAAAATTTGTATGGTGTTGTTTTTTCTTTTAAATATTCATATGATTGCAAGACCTGCTACAATGCGAAATTAAAAAACCATGTTCATACATTGAGGTCATAGTTAAGAATTTAAGAAATAAAAATATGTATGAATTCTTGATGTGTGTTTGAACTATATATAGCAAATGCGCTGAAAACTAAAATACAAAATTATTCAAATCAATAAATTAAATGCCAAAAAACACATGTTGTCACATTTTTACCCATAGAAAATGGTTTAATATTAATACAATTAGCCTTAGGTTAGCTGAAAACATATTTAAAAACTCGGACAAAAAACCAAAACGGCACGCTGCTGACTTAGCTGTAAACTGAAAAAGCTCACCGAAATCAGCAATCGATCTACAAACATATAACTACAAAAATAGGAACTTTTGGGGTATTATTTGAAAACGAAGAAGTTTTTCGTAGAAGCCCGATTCCGACAAATGATTGGCAGCCATAAAATATAACTATATGCAATATTTCGTTGAGATAGTTTCCTAGCTTAGAGAATAGTTTAACAGAAATAGATGGACACGGATAGCTATCAGAAAATCTTTCAGCTCAGACGAGCCGAGCCAAGTTTATGCTGGCTTAAAACAGCTCAGCTCTTAATTTGGAAAGCTTTTTGAGTTCAGCTACGCTTACAGCTATAAAAATGCTTGAGCGATTCGTATAGAGAAGCGATCATAGCAAAGATCGTATATACTGGGCAAAAATAATTGCTTATTCATTTATTACAGTTCAATCATTCAAGCATTAATATGACAATCACCCTGTATGATTTCAACCAAAGGATTAGAGTGCAAAATATTGTATTTTCATCAATATCAGTTTGTACCGGTGGCTTGCTGGTCTTCAACGCTGAGATAATCCATTACGATTTCCCAGCAATCCTCGTTTAAATTGGGATCAGCTGCAGAAGACGGTATTATTTTGTCATTCTGTGCATCATCGGCCAAAGAACATGCTCTCTGAGTGGAGCTACAGTCCCACCTTCAGCCAATCGGCATCGTCTAAGTTCTTCAAAGGCGAGGACTCGTTCAGCTGCGTTTCTGATGTCATTGCAATGTTATCCTGATACTCAATGATCCACAGACCTCGCTCGTTGTCGAAATATTTAGCCTATTCGTCTTCATCAGTCGCAACTACAGAAAAGTTTTCAGGCCTCTTTGTTTGCACATCAAAACATGCCGGCGGCGAGTCCGGCTGGACCATTTCCATTTCCAATCAATTACGTCCATTTTGTCCATGAAGTCGAGCTGATGCCTTTCTTTAAAAGTTAATTAAAAAATTAAAGATGTTATCGATACTATCGCGTACTATACTAATGTTACTTGGAACTACATGCATCTAAGGTGATCATGGTGAACATTTTTAATTCGATCACTTCAATAGTAGTTCCTTTTTGTTTTGCACTATCAAGTATAAAATGGTATATTTAATCCATTTTTTGGTATATAATTAGCTCGGACAATGCTAAGACTATCCATTGGCAGTTTCTAAAGGCATCATGTAAAAAAATTTTCTCGAACGTAAATTTTATCATAACCAATATAATAAATAGATATATCGACAACAGAACTATAGCGTTCCGATAACTTTTTGCCGGAGCAACCCTGTAGCCGCATTAATCGCATCGCATTCCCAGTTTAATTCTGTATTGTGTTTGTTTTCATTCTTTTATGAAAAGTCGTCCCCCTTTTCATCTATAAGATATTGTTGTTAAATTTGTAAAGCCACATTGTTAAATTGCGCGCAGAGGCCAAAAGACGGAAGCTACAATGGCATTTCGCCAGACGGAACACGAAATGAGCGTCACTTCGCTGGAGCATCTCGACTCGAGTGTCGAATTGCGATCGCGTACGCCGTCGCCGCAAGTGTTTAATCCGCGCAAGCTGCGCTTCGCCGACGATGACTTTGACAAGGACCAGCCGGAGAGCCTGAGTCCGCAGCACAAGAAGAAGGCGGCTGCAGACGTTTCTATGTCACCACCATGCCAAAAGGTTCGTGCCCTACGATTGTTCAGCACTCCTGCCACACCAAAGACCATCCTGCAGAAATCGCAGTGCAGCAATCATCTGTCCGCTGCGGCAGAGGTAGTAAATGCCTCTCGCAGGGAGGAGCTCTTCCGCTTTTCGGAGCGCCCGCGCTGCTTGCCACTGCACAACCGCAGTATGCAGCCCCAGGACACCGCCAATGTGAATCCCTTCACACCAGACAGTGAGTTCTCATTGAGAGTCGTCGGCCTGTGAATAAATTTATGAATGATGTGTTTGTTTCAGGTCTCCTGGCCCACAACAAGAAACGGTGTCGCACCCAAGTGGGTTGCGAGAATCTCAACGTGAATGCTATTCAAAAATATTTACTCAGCGATACCTGTGATGATGAGGGCCCCGAGGACGTTGGCGATCCGATGCGCGAGATACACCAGGCCCCCAAGCGCCTGGCCCTGCACGACACGAACATCAGCCGCTTCAAGCGGGAGTTCATGCAGGTCCGCGTGATTGGTGTGGGGGAGTTCGGTGTTGTCTTCCAGTGCGTGAATCGGCTCGATGGCTGCATCTATGCCATTAAAAAGAGTAAGAAGCCAGTGGCAGGCAGTTCCTTTGAGTAAGTAAGCGCGTTTTATGCCCACTGATCATCGCCTAATCCGTGGATTCTCTTCTAGAAAACGTGCCCTGAATGAGGTCTGGGCCCATGCAGTTTTGGGCAAGCACGATAATGTAGTGCGTTATTATTCCGCCTGGGCGGAGGATGATCATATGTTGATACAGAACGAGTTCTGCGACGGCGGCAGTCTGCATGCCCGCATACAGGATCATTTCTTGGGCGAGGCCGAACTGAAGATTGTCCTGATGCACGTGATCGAGGGCCTGCGCTATATACACTCAAATGATTTGGTCCACATGGACCTCAAGCCCGAGAATATCTTCTCTACGATGAATCCCACTGCCCACAAGCTGGCGGAGGCGCAGCCGCAGCAAACCAAAGATGATGATGGCATGGACAGTGTCTATGAGGAGCTACGCCATACGGACATCGGTGATCGCACATACAAAATCGGTGATCTGGGCAATGTGACGTCCGTCAAGGAGCCGAATGTGGAGGAGGGCGACTGCCGCTATTTGCCCAAGGAGCTGCTCAAAGATGACTATTCGGATCTGTTCAGGGCGGACATATTTTCGCTTGGCATCACACTGTTTGAGGTGGCAGGCGGTGGACCACTACCCAAGAATGGCCCCGACTGGCACAAGCTACGAAACGGTGAGGTGCCCTACCTGTCGACACTGAGCAAGGATTTCAATGAGTTGATAGCCCTAATGATGCATCCCGATCCGGATCAGAGGCCCACATCACAGTCCATTTTCAGTCATCCGTAAGTTTGTTAAACAAAGCCCTATCAAAGTATTCTTCAACTAGATTTAATTGTAGAATTCTGAGCGCCGTTGACTCCAAGAGCAAGCTGCAACTCGGCCTGGAGCTGACCATGGAGAGGCGCAAGAACGAGATACTTATGAACAAGCTAAGGGATGCAAAGAAAACGATAAAACAGCTCGAGGCGAAAGGTGAGTGAAACGATGCAGGTCCTTTCTATACGATTTCTGGTTATTTATTCGTTCTGTTCAACCCAGTTAACCTCTTCACTGTGACAAATAATCCGGAGAGTGTGGAGGGTCAGCGATGCCTCCGCTCGTTCACGCGACGTACGCGCACACCCTTCAACACCCATGGCCGATATAGCCTGGGCGATCGCAACAAGAATGTTATCACCAATGTTTGATTAGCGAGAGACAGAACTCCCTCGAAACCAAACCAAAAACTCTTCCGAATCGAACGTGAACAAAGCTCACATTGGGTTTAGTTTTTAAGCTCTACTCCTACTCTCGAATATGTAGTACTAAAAACTCGTATATCTTTTATATTTTACAGTTTAATCTCCTCCACATCCTCATCTACATATATATCGAGGCATTCGTAATATGTCTATGTATTTATCATTTTTTTTGCAGCTGAGTGTAAACTTTCTTAATCGGAGAAAATCTTTATACATAAAAGAAAATTCAAAAAAATACCCCCACCCCGTCCCCAATCGTAGCAACTAAGCGAGTTGTAGCATCTAAGAAGTATCTTCTGTAAAAAAAAAAAATGAGAACTGTTTTCGTAATTAAACTATTTATTGTTAAATGGAATCGCGGGAATCGAAATTATAACATTTATCACATTCCATACGATCGAAATACATAGCCTAATGGCTATTCAATAAATGTCTTATTTTATTGCGAAATTTGAGTAAAAGTATGCCGGATGAAGAGAAGGAAGTCTTGAATTAAGCTAAACAAATGATTGGTTGTGTCTTGATAAGATTAAGAAGAACAGAAATTACAAAATACAAATGTTTATTCAGTGATTATTCTAGAGAAATGATTGCAAACAAAAAAAATATTACATCCGGAAATCAATTGATTTTTGTATTCCTAATTTAAAGACAATTTTTTTTCAAGGTGAAGTTTTGGAAAAATTGTATATAGCAGATCTGATAGATAGATATCAATCTATCAATTATAAATCGTGAAATGTTTTCGATGTTTTATATCTGAAATGAATTGATTTATTTTTTCCTAATTATACAATTTTAAGGTGATGTTTTGGTAAAATTGTGTTTGATAGATAGTGCCTCTATCTACCAATCTATCATATCTTGTGAAATGTTTTGAAATACAAAAAAAATAAAAAATTAAAAAGTAGAAAGGTTGACATCCTCGTTTACATGTTTATTCTTAATTTTAAGACTTTTTGTATTGAAGTATTTGTTAAAATTGTATATAGTATATGGTAAGATGATACAAAGTACCCCTAGGAGGACTGTCTATTAATGGTGTGGTATTGTACTGCATAATATAGGCGGGGTTCTACAATTTGAGTTGAATTTGATGAGTGTACTAATATTGATACCCTAGAGGCACTGGCATTAATAAAGGCAGGCGGCTCGTGTGTGCAAAATCTGTTGATATCTTCTGCTGTACAGATCAAAAGATATCAACCATGATATACAATATATATTGAGGCACTAAGGTAACAATGAATGTTCCTGGGAGTTAACTGTGGTAGATTATTGCTTTATTAAAATGTTTGATAGTACTTCTATTTGTGAGAGCAGTGCATTAATTGTTCTGTGTGTGTGTGCGTTTAAAATCTTCTATAGTTTTGAATCTGCTGCTGCTGCTGCTGCCTATTGCCACCCCCACCTTGCTGGTAGTTCCTTTGCTGACCATTGTAGTTGTTGTAACTCCTTTGGCCCTGCTGCTGCTGCTGTCCACCGTCCTGTGTGTACCTCTGGTTCTGGTACTGTTGCTGCTGGCCACCACCGTACTGCTGGCGGTTCTGATAGCTACCCTGACCCTGACTCTGATAGCCACCACCTCGTCCCTGGTGCTGCTGGTTGTAATTATTGTTGTAGTTGTAATTGTAGTTGCGGCTATTGTTCTGATAGCCTTGTCCTTGTCCCTGCCCATAGCCGCCCCCACCGCCACCCTGATTGTAGCCCTGCTGTCCCCTGTCTCCCTGACCATTCCGGATGCCAGCATTCAGCATACGATGTCCTCCAGGTGCTACATAGGCCCTCGTCTGATGGCTATTAAAACCGATGACGGGTCCAGTCTTCCGGCCTTCGGAAGGCAGCACCTGCGGCGGATCAACGGCATCGGGCAGACGCTTGGCCTCGAAAATATAATCATCATCGTACTCGGGATCTATGAAGAACGTCGTCACAATAGTATTCCCGGTGATGTCCGGTAGGCCGGCAATCGGCGACGGCAGGCAGCCATTGATGGCAGTGTCTATGTCTGAACGGAGAATGGTGCCACGCATGCCATTGAACGAGATGGCATTGCACTGATCCTCGCTGTCGGTGCTCTCGGTAATCTTCTTCACCTTCTTGTAGTGCGGACTGGAGTTGCTGATGTAGAGAAAATTGTGGCCCTGCTTGTTGCGCTTCACCTCTGCGCCGGTCAACTGGGTGTAGTACGGGACGAGGGCCTTGAAGAGACGCTTCTCATCGACAAAGGGCAATAGGGCGACGCCCTGCCAGGCGAACTTCTTGCCATTCAGGTCGATCTTAAAGTCCTCGGGGTAAAAGTCAATGATGGGAGAGTCGGGACTGGACATTAGTTCGGCCCAGGGTTCGGGCACATGCGAGCTACTGGCCGCCGGGAAGACGCCCATCAACTGCTCGAGGGGATTGAAGGGTTTTGTTCCCTTCTCAAAGGCCGTCGACAGGCCCTGTATGTTAACAAAATCCGATGCAAAGGGAGCATAGTGATAGGGGAAGTACCAGTTCCAGGAGGCACACCCCTGGTAGTAGTACTTCAAGACCCAGCACAGACCTCGCACGTATTGCAGGGCCACTGCATAGCGGAACGAATGGTTCTCGGGGGCCACATCGAACTTGGACTCGTAGTAGCGGCTCTTGAAGCCATCCTCCCACAAGCGCACCTCATCGTTGTCCTCTTCCTCGTCCTTTGTGTCCTCGTTGGGGCGTTTTTGTCCTGTTCTCAGGGCAGCAGCTTCCTGCTTGTAATTGGCAATACTCGATGGCTGCCCGTTGCGCCCACCGCCAACGGCCGTTGGCCCAAACACCGACTGATCCAAAGCGCTGTGGTCCTGCCTCTGCCTCTGTTTCTCGCGGGCCTTAAACTGCTGCTCGCGCCGCTGGCGACTCTTGAATATCTGATCCTCGGCATTGCCCAGATCCGTCATTATTAGTTGCACTCGATCGAGATTCACGTCCCCAGAGTCGGTCAGATAGCCCTTTGTCTTGTAGACGCATTTCTTGTAGAGCTCCACCAGACGATCGACGGCTCCCTCGCGTATCTCCAGACTGGGCAGATGGGGCAGGAAATCGTTGCCCACAAAGAAGCACATGAACACCCAGTCATCGAGGGTCCGCTCAAAGTCATATTCGAATGGTAGATTTGGCATCTCGAGCGTCTGCTTCAGGTACTCCCTGAGCACGCTCAAACGCACGAATATGAACTTCACCTCGGCTCCAATTGCCACATCGGGCTTGAAGTTGGCCCCTGACGATCCAACGGCACTGAGTCCTAAGCACTTGTCCATTTCGTGGCCAAATTGATTGCAAATATCGCAAGGCCTGGGCTTGTTCGGCAGGAACTCCTCCCGGATGATGGTGAAGTTCGGCTCGTGGGTCGCCAGGCCCAGCATGATCAGATCCGCATCGGCGCCGCAGAGTACATGCTGGGTGTTGGGATCGTGGTCGGGTTGGGCGCGCTGCTTCCGTATGTAGTCCATGATCTTGTGCTCGCCCTCGCCGGGCACATTGGCATCCGAAAGGATGACTTTGATGCCCTTCCATGCCGGGTTATTGTTCTGCCGATCGTGGACGTAGTAGTGAAGGCACTTGCTCAGTCTGTCCATGAACGGAGTGCCGGGCGTAATGCAATTGGAATCGAAGTGCTCACCCTTCTCCTTCTCGGGCGGCAGCTTGCAGCCGCGGGTCAGCAACTCCTCGCGGATTCGTGCTATCTCCATCCGCTTCTCGGTGGTTTCCTTGGCCGCACGAAAGCGTCGCGACCGCTGCTGGTTCATCTTGGCCCTGGGCGCCACACCATCAATGGCCATGTAGAGCACCTTTCGCGGCCGAACAATGCCAAAAAGTCGATCGATGCAATCGAATATGGCCACCATCATCTCGTCCTCGTTCTTGGGCGCGGGCTTGTCCTCCGGATGCGTGCACGGGTGTATGATACCGTTCATGTCCAAGTACAGGTTATCAAACTCTACTCCATTCGGATTAGGGAGGGTGGCGTCCTCGTAGATATTTTTACCGGTATCCGGATCCACCTGCTTGTTCTCATTGCAATCAATTATCACACTCGCGTATTTTCGGCTTAGCCACCGAAAGAATGCTGGTACTCCCATCTTGAGAGCTGTATAAAATCGTTATCTTAATCTTTCTTATTTTCTTTGTCGTGATTTTTCCGTTTTTTCCACCTTTAATACAGCATGTTTCCACTAGGGATGGAAGAACATCGCTGCATCCTATCGGCACGAAAAACCATCGATAGTCGATTCATCGATCATCCGCTGGCAGAGAACATGTGGTTCGTCTCGGAGAAATAATTACATTTTATAAAATGTCGCGAATATTACAGAAATATATAAAATTTTCAACCCAGGAGTTGGAGACGTACGCCAACAATCCCGGGTCATGCGTGAATTGCGTCAACACGGACATGCACCTGTCGATGGGACCGTACGGCATGGCCAGTTTCAAGCATGCGCTCCACGAGCTGCTCATCCGCACAAAAGTGGGAATATACGATGCCAACCTATCTGCCATTGTGTTGGGCATTAAGAAAATCAAGGTCCTGGGCCAGACGGCAGCCTTGCGAGCGGATGATCCCAGCTTGCACTTGCTTATCAACGCGGACTTCTATGTCTTCCAGCCCGTGGAGGGGGCCGTCCTGAGTGGAGTTGTGCGGCACATATCCAAGCACCAGGTCAGCGCCATCATCTACAAGGTATTCAACACAATAATTCGCTTCACCAACAATAAGAACACCCGGGAGGGCATTACCATGGATCAGGACATTAATTTTCGCATCAAAAGCTTCAACATGAGCAATGTGATGCCCTACATCGAGGGAGAACTATTGCTGGAGGAGGGCCAAGAGCCGGTGGTATGTTACTCTTTGCGAGAAATTGGAAAATGTAATGTAATTCGTACTGTTTTATAACCGCAGAACCAATCCATCAAGTTTGGCAGCCCAGAGCCGGAGCAGGTTAGCCCAGAGCCGGAGGAGGTTAAACCCGAATTGGAGCTCGACGCACTAATAGAATTAATTAAAATGGAGCCCGGTATGGAGGCGCCCTCACCTAAGAAAAAACAAACGACAAAACGTAAAGCAGCTGAAAGGGACGACAAGCTGACAAAGAAAGTGAAAAAAGTAATAAAAGCAGAGCCAATATAGCTTTAAAATCCCGCATCCCCCCGTGTTTTTCACAATCTCTGATTAGTACAAATTAAGAAGTAGTACTCGTACTACACATTATGTAACTAGTGCCTCATCTATCCTCCTCTATGCTGTATTAACCGTTCAGTCCAAAAAACAATGTGAAATCAAGTTAATTTGATTAACACCCAAAGTCCAGACGATTTTTTTTGACAAAATAAACGCAGTTGCCTGCAAAAGACAAAGCGTTAAACAGACAGTTTAAAGACTAACGTCATATGTCACATATTGAATGAATGGATCCTTGGAATGATCGGTTAACTATAGAGACACTTCTGTTGGTTTTTTGCAAACATATTGCTGGTTATCTGTACCCCATTAGTTGTAAGACGTCTATCGAAGGCCAGTTACTGATTTTAAAAAGCCCCCGCTGCTACCTGTATCTGAAGGCACTGGTTTTTAATACTTTGGTCTTCTACACACTCCGGCACAGCGAACATACAACCTTCTTGGCTCGAGTGGATGAGTTCTGATCAGCACAACATGGCTATGATTGCCTGTCTTACGTTTGAATGCTGCTTTACTCCGATCTTATGCAGTATATCAGCGGTGCGCAGGGTTCGGTATGTTGTTTTTTGTGCTATTCTTGATCATTCTCTTCCGCAGCCTTCTCGGCTGCGTCTCGAGTCGAACATTAGTATGGAAATAGTTGGTGATTTTTGTATTACATATGTATTTCATACAAATAGAGTCAATATTTTACAATACATTTAAATACAGTATGCGTATCATAGTTGTAGTTTATGGTATTATAAATAATTAAAAGCCAGTTACATATATATATTTTCCGATTTTGATTTCGCTAATTATTAAATAACAAGCAAATACAATATAATACGTGAATCCTAATCGTACGTACGATCGAAAGGAACATAAAAACTATACACACAATGATACAATATAACATTTTCGACAAAATGATTCCTACACTTGAATTTTTCCACTTATATTTCTCACATTCCCACGGACTACCAGGAACATTTACATAATGTACAAACATACATACATACACATAATACATACAGTTACATCGATTTTTTGCATCATCTTCTCACAAAACAGAGCACATACAGAAAAAGGCTCTAATGCAGACAGAGAGAGAGAGGAGGGGCAGTTTGTGTTGTGTGTGTGTTTGAAATTAGAGAGAGAATAAATCAAGAACTGATCCTCAAATGAGTAGAAGGATACGAGATGAAATGAGGGGCTTACATTGTGATTAGTCGTAGTAAGAGTTGGAGGGTAATGCATGCTAGACAGAGATTTCCTGAATATGTACACGTTTCTTGCTCCCGCTGCTCCCTGGACCCGTCGTCGCACTGCCCGCAGTCCCCGTCTGCCGCAGTATACCCTGTTGTTGTTGCTGCTGCTGTTGTTGTTGTTGTTGCTGTTGGGCAGCCAGAAAAGATCGCGGCGGGGGCGGCGGTTCGGGTATGCCATCATCTCGCATGATCTCAGAGTCTTGGATGGCCGCCGCCTTGACGGCCTCTTCGATAGCCTTGAAAGACATCTGATCTGATGACTGGACTGCATAGTCGAACTGCTGCGGACTGTTGAACTGCAGGCTGTTGTCCACAAAGGATCCGCGCTTGCTGCTCAGCGCCGACGTGGTCTCCATTAACGTGGGAAGGGCATTGTAGGAGACCATCTCTAGGTGGCTATCCGCCATTCCGATGCCTGGTTTGGTGTTCAGCAGATCGAGTGTGCTGGTGGAGCAGGCGCCCCAGCTGTCCATCATGAGAGACGTTTGCCCGGGAACCGACACCGACGACGATGGTGGCAGCTCCACAATGAGCTTCTCCTCCTTCAGCTGCTTGGTCTTCTCATCGTAGCAGCTGTATTCCCCAAAGACAACACCCACACCGCCCTTGCTGTCCACCACAGTGCCGCTGAGAGAGTACGCATCCGCGGGATCACCAGATCCGCAACCACCAGGTCCTCCTCCACCACCACCAATTAAAGCATTCAGCTTGAGCATGCTGGAACTTTTGCTGGTATCGCTTTCCTGCAGCTCCTCCTTGGTTTTCGCATCCCGCGCACGCTTCTCGCGCTGATGATAGATCCCCGCAAAGATGAGGACATTGAGGATGAGCAAGAAGCACCCCACGGCCACTGTGGCAATCAATGCTGTGGTGTAGCTCTGGAACTGTTTGCCGCTCAGCCGCCGCAGTAGCTCCAGATTGCCAATGATGCCCGTCGAAGCGGTGGCCAGGTCCTTTTGGGTCTCCACCCGAGTATGTCCTCCAGTTCGATTGTCTTTCGGCGCTTGAGTTGTGGTCAATTCGGAGACGGACATGGCACCATCGATGCCACATTCTGTAAGAGATTCAATGTCAGCAGATTGCCATTTTTTAATTATAAAAATAAAGATCAACCTGTGGTGGTAGCTGTTCCGCTGATCATGGGATTCAAGGCTTGCGTTACATTTGCACTAGATGTCTTTGGCGGTGGCGGTGGCGGCGTTGTCGTGGTCGTTCTACTCTTCTGTATAATGATGATGTTATCATCTTCTGCTGGTTTCGTCTGCAACTGTGGACGCACAACGCCTAAAAAGATAGATCAAGTGAAAATCTATAGCCTGGAACGAAGCTTTCTTATGGAGTGGATTGCTAACCTTCATACAGATCCCTATTGTTCATATCATCCTGGAATTGATGATGTCTCATGGACTGGTCATTGATATTGAAATGGCGATGCAGTTGAGGGATGAGGTTCAACCACATGGACAGCTTATGGCCGCGATAATGGCTCTGAATGTTTGCTTTGTTGCCTGCAAAGGGAATAGTTATCATAAAACCAAAAGATCTTCTGTTGAATGTTCGTGATAGCTTACCCAACTCCACATACAGCTGGTTGACCACATCGTAGGCGTCCCAAAAGGGGAGATCATCACCCTCGTAGCTGCCCACATCCCGCTCACTGGCCAGCCCCAGCTGAGTGAAGGCACCATCATTATTACTCCGCAAGCGGCGTCGAATATAGGAGCGTTTCTCATGCATGGCATTGCTGCGTCGCTGATTGTAAAGCACCGCCAAAGTCATCGCATCGCTGAGATGTGGATTAGGGGCCACAGCTGCCGAGCGTTTCTTCTGCTGATGCAAGGTAGCATCTTCTGCATTACCCAAGGCTGTTTTCGCAGTGGATTGGTTCGGATTGCTGTCGAATACGAGAGTTAGTGGAAGACTTCATTTAAGAGATGTTTTCGTTTACCCTGTCTTGGCAAAGTTGGACAGATATCGCAGCATTAGGCGACCGATTTGACGCTCCTGAGTTGTGTAGTTGTGTGGAAAGAGCGGGGATATGGGCAGACCTAACCAAAAAGGCACATCT
This sequence comes from Drosophila miranda, assembly GCF_003369915.1. Taxonomy (NCBI): domain Eukaryota; kingdom Metazoa; phylum Arthropoda; class Insecta; order Diptera; family Drosophilidae; genus Drosophila; species Drosophila miranda. The sequence continues at coordinate 8,461,509 of NC_046677.1, read as the reverse complement.
TCGCCACGAACAGAGCCGGTTCTCTAAGGATTCGGTAAGTAAACGGTAAATATAGACTTAATTGATTGTTTCCCCAGTTGAATACACACCTGTGGGTATTCCTCTTCGACAGTTTTGTGCTTAAAGTGCAGGAAATAAGTGCGACCCCCGCGGAGGCTGTGCATGTAGCCGAGCTTAATCAGAGGCGAAGCCGTATGGCCATCGCTGAGGAACTGAAGGGTGGCATCGCGTGAGCTCAAAGGATTTCGTATGGCTTTCTCCCAGTCGGTGTACTCATTCTATGGTATAAAAAACGATTTAAAATCAGGTATTTTAATTTTAAATTAATTGAACCCACCTTTAAGACGGCAAATATTTCATTCAAATGATAATGAAAATTATTGCGCACAAAAGTGCGTAGAATGCGATCACGGCGCGTCTCATTAAAGCCAAACTCTAGGTCTTGGGCACTCAAATCCAGGTAGGATTCCACAGAACTAAGGCAGAATATGAGGTCTCGTTTCGGAAAGTTTGCATATTCAATTCCTGAAGTACTGTTTACCAGAAAAATAATTAAAATATGATCTTAGATGCGTTTCGAATCGCTTTACCTAACAATAGCTGACCCCAGGGGCAACGTGGTGCTACCCAAGGGATTGGCAACGGGCGATATAACAGTTCCATCCACAAATGGAGCGAAGCCGACCAGGAATCTGAAATGAAAGAGATTACATTTGGGTTGGATACGCTTAAAATAACCCTCTCTCACATACCGTGGATGATCCACCTTGACGGCCAGCAGTTCGGCCACGCTTTTGGTTCGCAAACAGGGCGCCAGATCATCGTACAGCATATCGCCATGGCAACCCGTCTGCTCTGCCACGCGCCGCTTTACGAAGAGTGGATTCTTTTGTATGGCCCAGGGCGACAAGGCGGAACCACTGACCAGAACTGTGCGCTGTATTAGATCTAAAAGATGAAAGGTTAAAGGTTGAGGAAAGACTCTCTCTGATCTCTGATCAGATCTTACCACTCGACACTGGAGAGACAACCAATATGTTGGCCAACACGGCACCCGTGCCATAGCCGAGCAGCGTAATGCTTTGCGGATCACCCCCAAAGGCCGGCAGATTCTCCTTGAGCCAGTGCAGGCCGGCCACCAGATCCATCAGACCAAAGTTACCTTGGGCGCTCTCCTTGCCGCCGGTCTTCAGGAAACCAAGGATCCCCAGGCGAAAATTGATTGTCACAACGATGACATTGCCGTGGGCCGCCAGCTCGGAGCCATCGTACGGATTGCCAGAGTTCCAGTCGAACGATTCGCCATGTATGAACACCACAGTAGAGAGTTTTGTTGCCGTTGTTTCTGCACTCTCAACATCAGCGTCCACATTGCCTTTAGGGATGGGGGGGAAACAGGATGATTAATGCGATAATTGACTAATTGGGTTCATCGCTATCACTATCGCTGCTGCAGCTGTGTTTGCGGCTATCGGAGCTGCCAAGTCCACAGCGCTTGCAGTTGTTGATAATTATATTAAACTGCAATGCACTACGGAATTGAGAGCCACGACACCAATGCAGTAACGACCAGAAACACCGGATTAAATATTTGCAACAAGTAAAGTAACCCCAAATGTTAATCGCCGCCATGTTCATGCACAAGTAACAGCGTTTCCCCCTTTTTGTTTTTGCTTTTTTTCTTAGTAAAATGTTAACACACGCGTCCGCCAGAGAAAAAGAAACAGGAGAGCGGTAAGTACATTTTATCACTTTGTTTCACTTAAATTTGCCGGAAAAAACGTATAAACTTTGCCTGGCACTTACGTTTCGAGCGGCGCGTCTCATAGGGCACATAGATATTAAGGTATAAGCAGTCTTCCGATTGGTTCTTGAGCAGCGGCAACAGACGCCGCAATTGGGCCAGACGGGCGCGCGGCACCTCCAGCAGCGCCTCCGGCCCGTTGGGTGGAATGGGCACGTTCTGTGGACAGACGGGCGAGAATCGATCCGCATTGCGAACCGTTTTCCAAGTGGATGGCGTTATGGGAGGCATAAATCTGTGGCAAAAAGAGGGCGCGCATAAGTAAATATTCAATTTTCGGCCACTTGTGAGGCATCACGTTTTCATGTGGTCTTCGGGGTCGTGTGTGCTAAATATGTGGGCGTACGGGGGTGTGTGTTTGGTGTGGGTGTATGGTGGCGATTAAAGGAAAAGGATTCGTTTGGCTCGTAAAACACAGAAACTAAGTACCCGCCCATCAATCAAAAGTGCAAACTGCCTTTGATTAATTGTGCAATTTTATTGTTTTGCGCTGAAATCCATCGATCAACCATCATCAGCGTGAGGGTCCGTGTGGAGCGGATGAGCCAGGAGGCGGACAGATGATTGCACCAGGGCTGGCGGAGCGATAAGCGGTAAATGCTGCTTTGTTGTTGATTTTATGACACGCGATAATTGACGCGAAACGTTTTGATTGTTTCTTTTTTGGTTTTGTGGCTTTCCCGCCTCCTTTGTCTCTCCCTCTCGGTTTATCTCTCTCTTCCCGCCCCTTGGCAAATGACAGACAATGGACCGCAGAAACAAAAAGCTCGCCTCCCAATTTTGTGGCAAGCAGAATTCTTCAGCCATACGTGTACGTGATGGCTGTTGGTGTGTGTGTGTTTGTGTTTCACGTTCCTAGTTTTGGGCCCCGCACATCTGTAAACCGTTCGACATGCACCACAGTAAAAATTAATACTTTTTTTGTCGGGTAAAAGCCCTCGCAAAAGTTTCACTTTAAACTATTTTTAAACGAATATAACAATTTTTTGTTTTCGCTACTTTTTCGAGCGTTAAAAGCAATCGTTTTATTGTGTGTGTTCGTGTATCGTAGTTTTTTAACTTCCACATATACATGTGTACAAATTCGACTTGGCACGTTTTTCACTCTGTATTGTAGTCAAACAAAAAAAAAAAACTGTACGTGTATGCGCTGCTAAAAACATAAATATTCATGCTTGCTTGACTACATACACAATTTTATCTAAAACATTAAAAGCTTTCAATTGAATTCCATTTTTGTGTAAATATTTTTGCTTCCAGGCTGCACGGAAAGACTCTAAAGGAGAATATGTGTTCTAGATATGATAATAATTTTCTTTCGGAGAGATGGAAGGACCACCGTATAAAGCACATATTTTGGAATCATCGGGAAGATCAATGAGGTAAGAGTTTGTACTTTAATATATCTACATTTATATACATATAATGTGTTGATCTAGGAAACTACATGCATTACGTCCCATGTATTATATCTATTTAATCCAATGGACATCTCTAATAGAATACACACACCCCCCCATTATAATCATATACATACATTTAGTACATACAAACTATATAAAACAATGCGTAATGGTCTAAGGGTCTCCTAAGCTTGCCTTCTCTCCATTTATTTGTATTAACATTTTTTGAATTTTTGATTAGAAACTTTGGCGACAGATGCGTTTGTCCCCCTTGCCTTGATTAATATTGTAAGCTCTCGCCTGCTATCCAGCCAGCCATGTATTGACGGTTCGTGAAATATCACGTTTTATCGGAGAAAAGAAAGTACCACTCCATACTCTCCGTCGTGCAACACATGCCGCGTGGGCAAGCTGGGCTTCCCACAAGGTGCCCTGGCATTTGATTAAGTTCTGTTTGCCGATTTCTGGCATCTGTTGCTGCATGATAATGAACCGCATTCATAAACGACTTCATTTCACTCTCCATCTACCCCGGTGGGGCTGGCGTCACATTCCTACCACACGGAAGTAATTAAAGAACAATTTTCAGGAATTGTGGCTAAGCAAACATCAATGGAGCGAGCGAGCGAAAGGAGGCGATGAAGGGCCCTTTAAGTACTTCATCCAATCGCTTCATCAAACACACTTGTTGTTCATGCATGTCACACAAAAGGTTTTTGCTTTTGCTTTCGGTTGGGCTCCTTCGAAACCAGGCTCCTGACTTCAGGATCCTGCTTCATGTACATGTCTGTGTCCTGTACTGTACATGTCTGAGCGTGTGAGTGCCGTGTGCAAGTGTGAAAGTGCCCAAGTAACGGGGAGGTATGGGGATGGGGCGGGTAACTTTTGTAATATCCCCCACAAAACTTCAGTTTGGTCTGAGTTCTCTCGTTCGAGAGTTCTTGTTCGAGAGTTCTCGTTCTCGTTCTCGTTTGCGCCGTTCAATGGCATCAACTGCTCGAAATGGCTTATCGAACTTTTTGTGTGTCGTGTCTCATGGAGAGGTCCTTGGTGGAAGAACTGCTGCTGCATCCAGGACCTGTCAACTGCTTCATTATTAATTGGGTAAACCATTCGCTTATTCGTACTGGGGAATAACAAAGCAAATCGTGCAGTTCTTCTTCCGGTTTTCAAATCTTTCCACAGAAAACTAACCGAATAATGAAAAGTTTTTTTCTAATTGTTACGTATACGTAAAAGTTGTAGATTAATTCCAAGTAGCACTTGGGCTTCATTACGAGCCAGAGCGGTCGCCGTGTGCTCCTTCGTATCCTGTGTCCCCATGGAACTTTAAATCCTCAAACAAAGCTTTGGGATTTGCGCGACCGAGGTGGCGCCCGGGCCAGAGCCAGAGCCAGTGCCAGTGCTAGACCTAGGGCCAGGCCAGAGGCCGAGATCCGTAAAGTCCTTACTTGCAGGCAAGCGTTAGGTGGGTGTAAAAAGTACTAGGACCCCCGGCAACAGCAACCATCCACACACATATTTCATGAGAATAATTATTAAAATTGCTTTGGCTAAACTTTTGCTGCTCTGTGTGAAAAAAGTTTCGTCTGAACGAGGCAAAAGAGCCTGGAGACGACCCCCATGTGGCGTTCAGATTGCGTGCCCTTCTACCATAGAGATGGGAGCGTGAGAGCGCCATAAACTGCCTTAACTTCGCCGGTACACGACCACGACCGATCAGGAATTATTGTTATTACAAAGAACACTTACAGAAGAGATTAAATCTAAACTATAGGTCAAAGAATTGATGTAGCTAAGGCACAGTTTATTTCTCAATTTGTAATCATTCTACCAACAAAAGAAAAATCAATGATTAAGGCACCTTAAATTTTACCAGACTGTAGTCTCTTTATATGCAAAAAATTAAAAAAAAATATTTGTACACCTTTCCTGGAAATGTTCTACCACTTAAAAGCAACTCGTACCGTGCTTCACGATGTTGTCTCTATTTGAAACAAGATTTCACTTCAACCACGCCACAATCCACGACCCGGAAAACGTAATCTTGTGCAACATGCCTGAGCCGGAGCTGGAGCCGGAGCACACACTAACACACACACACACACACACAACTCGATTTTGACTCACCTGAGACTGCCCACAGGCGCCGAGGCATAGGGTATGCCGAGGAATGCCTCCACCAGCGGCGTGGAGCGCACCACAATCCCACGCAGCAGGCCGTATTTGGTCTTCACCGTATTGCCGCCGCCGTGCAGGCAGTCGCAGCAGTCCGGCCAGAGGCTGCTGAGCAAAAGGAGCATAAGCAGTATGCCTGGTGTCAGCTGGTGCCGCCAACACGCCTGTGGATGTCGTATATGGGAATGCGAGGGTGTATGTGGATGTGAGTGTCTTCTATTTTGGACTGGATCTGCTTCTCCTCCTCCTCCTCCACCAACAGCTGACGCTTCTACTGACGTTGGTGACATTGCTGACGCTGCTGATTGCCATGGCTGGTGCTGATGCTGCTGCTGCTGCTGCTGATGCTTTTGATTGTGTTTGTCGGTTGTGGAAATCTCTAGAAATCTTTTTAATGTTATCAGTCTTATAATGCAAATTCCCGTTGCCACGATGCGGGCATCCGTTCCCGTTCCCATTCCCACACCCATTCCCGTTGCTGTTTCCGTTTCCGTTACTGGCTTCCTTTTTGCTTTGGCTGCTGGCAATGCCACTGCCACTTCCACTTCCGTTTCTTTATCCGCTTCCGCTGCCATTTGCTGCACCATTGATGCGCAAATAGTTTTAATGTAACTCATCAAGGAACCGAAGAAAAAGTAACCATAAATATGTAAAAAACGCGATTGAATTATCTTAGTTTGTCTTAGTTTGCTCCTAGTCCTAGTCCTCGTAGTCCTCCTAGTCTTCGTCCTCGTTGCCGTCAAAATCAATTGGCCATGCCCGCTTCCTGTTGGGGACTTGGATGGGGACTGGGACTGGGACTGAGACTGTGGCTGTGGCTGGTGGAGGGAAGTCGCTTGTGCGACATCCACGACATCCAGGACATGCAGGACATCCATGGCTGCGTTCGCTTCATTTTGACAGCAGTTGTGCGCATGTTGAGCTTGTGATTCACGTACACCGCTGACATGGTTAGACCCTAATGCTTTGATTTCAAATATTATACACTGAACGTGTTGGCCTCTGCTCCTCTATTAGAAATGCAATTTCAGTGCCTGCTGCTGCCCGTCTCCGTCTTCGTCGCCGTCGACTTGCTGCTGCTGCTGCTGCTGCTGTGTCCGGAAGTATCTGGAAATGTGAGAAAGCAAATTTTCAACATTAACTTTAGCTGCTAAAATGACCTGCAATTGAGAGAGAGAGAGAGAGATAGAGTCTGGATATAGATATGTGTGCTCTGGGTCCTCTGTGTGCTGTCTGTATTCTTTTTATGAGATTGCTGATTGCTGTGCAGACCTTTACGCCGTCAGCTTCGGGTCTTAACTGTGCAACGCATCAGAGCGTGGCATCCTTAAATAGCCTTGGTCAATGGAGCCTTGCTTGGCGCCCACTTTATGTCTGCCGCCACCTGAAGACAGGACACGTTTTGTGGTAGTAGTGAATGTGGAGGGGGGGGCTGTGTTCTGGGGGACTGTGACTGGGGATGATGCTGCTGATGCAGGTGCAGGTGCAAAGCGTTTTCCTTTGCCATCGTTTGACCTCCTCACCTCCTGCTGCTGGTGCAGCACCAGTGCTGCCACTGACGTTCCCAGGGCTTTTGTGCGCGGGGTGCACAAGATGATGATGGACGTGTTGGATCGCTGTGAACTAGTTCAGGTGTCTTCTTATGAAAGGTGCAAATACAGGACTGAGGCGTAGGATCGATTTAAACTATTTTTAAAGAGTGCGGCAATTAGGGAAAGATGGTGTGAGATTTTCGGCATTATTATGATCAAGTTTGCACCAGAAGACTAAGAGCCTAGTATTGGGGTAACTGTGAACTAGTTTTAGTATTTTAATTCGGTTGGGGATATTTTTTAAATATACTCCTTAGCACTTCCCAAATAATGGTATAGGAGATAGAGAAGGACTTTGGGAACTGCTGTATATTGTTTTAGCATTCTCGGGAGCGATAAGAGATCTCTGCATTGACACATTACGTTTATTTTGTAATTGGATGTGCGGGACCGAGCCTCGGTCGCGACACCTGTGGCCGTAAGTAATGGAGTAATGAAAGCTGTTCTAGAATTAATATTCACATATTTGCATTTTCATATCCATACAAAAAGCCTTTCCATAACCTTTTTCCACACATTACAATGTTAATCCCTAATGGGAGATCCCACGCCCTGCCACTGCCATGGACAAAATGAGGTGAAGAGGTTTTATTTGGGTTAAGATAAAAATGTGTAAATCTGTCAACCTTTTAGGTGTTAATTTAATGTACTCAGCCGCTGCGTTCTTCCTCGCAAAAGAGAGAGAGAGAGAGAGAGAGAGACACACAGAAAAATGTTGAGTGATCCGAGGGGGAAGCGGAAGGGGAAGGGGAAGCCTCCTCTATCCCTAACACAAATGTTATGGACTCTCGTAAGCTCTTGTGGGTCTCATTAACAAATGTTTCCTTCGTTGTTATGCTGGTAGGTTCCAGACTTCAGCCTGGTTTCAGGACTTGTCCACGATGAGAGTGCTCTCTAAAGCTGCAATATATCTTGTGGGTTCCGGACGGAACAGAGAGAGAGAGAGAGAGACGGAGAGCTCTTTAAATCCGTATATTTTATAAGGCTAAACAATTGGCAAGAATAAACGAATGAATGCTGCAGACCAAACCAAAGCCCAGCAGACAGACTCATCTGGAGATGAGACGAGTTGAGCTAAACAAACATACATTTCACTAAATTGCAGCCATAAAACTAAAGTTTAACTATGGAACAGCACAGCAGACGGATGCCCATGGGCAGCTTAACATTTTTCCAGCCCCCCTTCCCCGCCATATCATGGCATCTCCTCTTTACTTCTGAAAGGAAAAGAGTGTGTGCCTCTCGCTGTGTGTGTTCCTGTGTGTGTGTGTTTGTTGACAACCGAAAATGTCGGCACGTTTTTAACGTAGAAAAAATTGTTCGTGTCTTTACTCGTGACTGTAGTCTCTCTCTCACTCTCTGTCTCTGTCTCGGTCCCTGTCGCTGTCTTTCTCTGTGTGAGTCATGGCCTCAAACAGAATGTTGGGATTTTCAAATAAATTTCCACTTTTCAATTAACTAAAAGCTGAAAAATGCCATTTCTTCGCAGAAAGTACCAGCAGAAGAGAAGGATTTATATCTGTACAAGTTGTTGAAAGATTTTTGCTGCTAACTTAAGGTTTCCTGTATGCAAAAAATATTTACGTTTTTCGTTTTATTTTATTTTTGTTCATTGGTAAAGATGTCTTTCATGCGTTTTCTTCGGGCCTTTTATGCCTGTTTTCTCCTTTCCTTCTCTCGAGCGCTACATAAATGGGAAATCTGTAAAGACCGATAAAATTGCATATTTTTGCATGAAAGGCGTTGGCCTGAAGGGGTGTAAAAAAACTGTGGGATAACGATGGCGAGGGGCGACACGCAGGCATTTATCCAGGCACCCGTGAGGAGAGAGGGTGTTGCACATGCACACATATGGGATGTGGGTGGGGCAAGGGTTGTATGGTTGGAAAATGGCAGTGCAAATAGGAAATGTTACGGTCTCGACTTACTCAAGACTCTGTGCCTTGCAGCCACAGCCTCAGACCCGCTCCCACTTTGAATGCCAAGAAAAATGATGGAAAAAATAAGCAGACGAAGAAGGTGGAAAGCCCCTGCCAGAAAGCCAGCTGTTTGTTGCCCAGCTCTGCTCTCGAAATTGCTGAAATACCAGAAATGGTTTTTTCTCTGGGCTCCCAAGAATTCTAGGGAGCATTCTTCTCGGGCAGCTTCTGTCGGTTTAAAAAAGGTGCAAAAATCTTTAAAGCTAATGCCGGATCAGGGTTTACCTGGAGTTTCCATTTGAAACTGATGGAACTGATGGTAAAAATAAGCAGACAAAGCCCTACCAGAGTCTAACTCAAAATTGCTAAAAGAGAGAGAGAGAGACAGAGAGAGAGATAGAGGGAGTTTTTCTGGGACGCCAAAGGTATGCCAGGGATTCCTTCGGACATTCTCTGGCACTCTTGAACGTCATTTTATTGCACAGAAATCTTTAAACTCGATGCAGATCAGAGTACTGTATGCAATAACAATTTTTCACAATGTAACGAGCATTAAGAAGTGGCAAAATCTACCCACAGGATACGATGGTTGTCCTGCCCCGGACGGACGGGACGGGTACGTCTTGTCATTGCCATTCGCTCGGCAAAAGTTTCTGCATTAAACTCAAACTCGAAATAAAAGTTGCAGGAAGACGCATTAAAAATTGTTGCATTTTACAATTGTGGAGGAATTGCAATTGTGTAATGGCAATGTCAATGGAAATTGTGATTGTGCTGTTGCCATTGGAATTGGAATGGTAGAAATGTACTGGATTCCAGGGACAACGATGTTGCTGCTTCTGCTGATGATGATGAAGATGCGGGATAATGTTGGGTTCTTACTGCTGAAGCGACTTTTAATAAGTTTCACAAATGAATCTCAGTTAAATTCATTTCTTTTCATTTTTGTGCTCTGGATCAAGCGACAGACAGCTCTAAAGAATAACAAGGACAGCTGAAAAATTCAAAGGAAATTGAAGAAAATAAATGCCAGAGCAAAGCAATATCTTTGGTTTAGTCAAGCATTCAATTGATTTTCTTTAACATGAGGAGACTCCAGGAAATACGCTCAAAACGAGGAGCGGGAGGCTATTGCTTCTATTGTTTCTTTGGAACGAAAAACGGAAGATACATATTTATGAAAATAAATACAAATTTGTGGTCTACCATCTCCGACTCACATCTACGACGGATAAGTTTTTATTGCTCAGAGTTTATTCTCTATGTTTTTTTTTTGTTTAACCCAAACATTTTTCCATTTTTCATTTCCATTTTTGGGCTACTAGAAGGCGCACAAGCAGAATTTTGATAACAATCTGCAGACTGCTAGTGGAATAAATGCGTCGCTTTCAACAACTTTTGAATGTCTGATGTGTTCTCTCTCCCCCAGCCGCAGAGGTCAAAAGAGTTGTGCTTTTTGAGATGTGTATCGTATTGGAGTACTAAGCGACGGACTTTCTTAAGTTATCTAAATTTGTGGGTTACCAGAAGGAGAAGAGGGGATCCCCCCCACACTTACACTTAAATATTCTATGAGGAATATAATTGAATCATTAAAAAAATAAGAGCTTTTACACAGTTCCATTAGCAACAGGAATGGTTTCTGTTCGGATCAGTTGTTAGGAATGTTTCTGTACTGGTTATTAGTTCTTGATTAGCCACCAAATGATGTGCTTCCAACTGTTTCTGCAAAGGGAAACTATTAAATTCCCGAAAAAATCAAATTATCGATATTAATCGATACAGTTAACGAAAATTTATTCAATGGCTGCAATTAATCGTTCTTGAGATTAAAAACCTACTCAATTTTACAAATTAAAAAATAGTTTCAGCTTTCGAAAATCTACTTAATTATCGAAATTAATCGTAAAAGTTATCGAAAACCCACATAATCAACTATATTAAACAGTCCAGCTATCGAAAATATACTGAGCACAATGGAAATGATCGATTAATAAAGAGTTTTAAAAGTAATTAAAAAATTTTAACGAATTATGCTTCACTATTGATTCTCAAATGAAATAAATGTCCTCGTTAAATCAAACAAATTAAAGGCAATTATGGAACTGAATCAAGAACCCCCCACAGCCAAGCATTAATCAGGCAACAAATAAATTCAGATATCAAATTGACTTAATCGATTTAATGCTGTTTGTTAAGTCAGTTATTAAATTGAACACTGGTAAATTATATCAAAAAAATATGCAAACGAAAATGCAACGAAGATTATAATACATTCGAGCAGTCGAGCAGAATAAAGGCATCTTTATTACAATTTGAGGGAATTTCCAACCATTTGCTTTGTGGCATTTAATTCCATTTTGTATATAAATAGATACGTATCTTGTATCTCATGTAGTTGCTTGTGTAGCATGATAAAGTTTATAATTCCATAGTTACTCTCGAGCACCTTCTGATAAATCAATAAATAATCTTTCACGTTAAGCTCTGAAGTACATCCGGCAAGAGTTTTCCCCACTTTTCCCACTTCCACTTCACGCTCTTCTGAGCAGCTTCAAGTCAATCTGGGCAACGATGCCCCAGCTGCCAGCTGCCAGCTCTTCAGCGCCTCGGGGCGTTTGCTTTTGGTGGCGCAGCAAATTTCCCGTCTCGAATTTCATCATCAAGTGGAATGTACTTGACCCTCGTTGGGAGAATCGTTTGATGAACCCATTTGCTACAATCATGAAAATGCGATATAATTAGCAGCAAAGTTACAAGGACTCTCTCTCTCGCTCAAAAAGGACCGTAGACAGACATGGCTTTTGTGGAGGAACCAGAGAGCCAGAGCCAGTAACAGAGCCAGGACGAGGACCAAGACCAGGACGACCCATAGCAATTCCAATTTCGCACCAAAAGGAATTACGTTCCCCCTTCCCCCCGCTTCATTCTGTTCTGTTCTGCTTTTTGTTTTTCTGTTTTATTTGCTATTTAAATTATAATTCTCATTTGACCTTTTTGTGCCTGAGTGTGTGTGTGTGTGTGTGTGTGCATGAGTGTTCTCCATTTGCCTGACAGTCAGGAAAAGGACAGGTTCTCCTGATGATGCTGCTGCCAGGACGAAGCGTCTGTTGGCAAATGGCAAAGGCGAAAGCTGCGCCCAGGACAGGCGCAGGCACAGGCACAGGCACAGGCCGGACCGAAAGACCGTCTGGGCCAGCATCAGAATGTGGAACTACAAAACATTTCAAATGCCATTTAGTGCCAGCCGTCGTTGTTGCACCTCACTCACACACACACAGTGGCACACACAGATACTCAGGCACAAAAAGGTCAAATGAGAATTATAATTTAAATAGCAAATAAAACAGAAAAACAAAAAGCAGAACAGAACAGAATGAAGCGGGGGGAAGGGGGAACGTAATTCCTTTTGGTGCGAAATTGGAATTGCTATGGGTCGTCCTGGTCTTGGTCCTCGTCCTGGCTCTGTTACTGGCTCTGGCTCTCTGGTTCCTCCACAAAAGCCATGTCTGTCTACGGTGCCCGCAGTACCAAAAGGCGATGCAGCAAATGAAGGATAGATGAAAATCATCCAACTAAACCTCAACCACTGCGAGATGGCACAGCAGCTGCTGGACCAGACCATAAGGGAGCACCGTATTGATGTAGCAGTCATAAGCGAGCAATACCGGAATCGCAACTCGGGAGAGTGGATTGCTGACTCGAGCAAGAAGGCAGCGATATGGAGCTGTGCGAGTCCCACACAGCAACTACTGCAAACATACGTCGGAGACGGATTCGCCAGAGCCCGGATAAATGGAGTGCACATATATAGCTGCTACCTGCCCCCGAGCCTCAGCCTACAGCAGGCGACGCAGGCACTGGAAAGGATTGCTGAAGATGCGCGGGAGAAACACCCTACGCTCATAGCCGGCGATTTCAACGCTTGGGCGACGGAGTGGGGATGCCCGAGAACGAACCCAAGGGGACAGGCGCTCTTAGAATGCTTTGCGACGTTGGATGCCGTACTGCTGAACACAGGCACACAGCAGACGTTCGGCAGAGCTGGAACGGGGTCTATAATAGACCTTACGTTCGTGAGCAGCAGCCTCAGCCGCAGGACAACGTGGGAAGTTAGTGGCTTATACACCGGGAGTGACCCCCAAGCCCTCATATGTGAAATCCAGGAAACGGGCGCACCTAACCCGTTCATTGGTAAGCAGATCGGTTATAAGACCGAAACGTTAGAGCCGGATATAGTCCGGGCCATGTTTGAGGACTACGAGACCAACGGTACGGCTGACGAGAGAGCACGCCAACTGGCTATACATACGCTGGAAGCATGTGATGCCTCCATGCTAAGGAAAAGAAGAAGCCTGAACAACCGCAGGCCAACGTATTGGTGGAACGCTGCAATAGGTAGCGCCAGGCAGGAGTGCCAGCGGAAAAGACGACTATACCAGCGTTCGAGAGGTTCCCCGGAATTCGAGAGGCTCCAAGGAGAATATAAGGAAAGCAGACGCTGCTTGAAAAGGCAGATCAAGGATGCCAAGCGCAAATGCTTCGAAAAGCTCTGCGATGACGCAGATGCGAACCCTTGGGGCTACGCATACAGGCTGGTAATGAAGAGACTGCGAGTGTTCAGTCCCCCGCCGCCAATGTGTGCAGATCTGCTGGTTAACATAGTAGAAACCCTATTTCCAGAGAAAGTGGCAGCCCAGAGGGTGATGGATAGAATACCGCCACCTGAAATAGAAGCCACCACGGGAGCAGAAGTCCTCGAAGCTCTACAACGGATCAAGAACGGCAAAGCACCAGGACCTGATGGGGTCCCAAATGCCGTTCTCCGCACGGCTATTGAGACCAATCCACAAATGTACGTGGATTTATTCAATGCGTGCATGTCCGAAGGGACCTTCCCCAGACCATGGAAGCGACAGCGGCTAGTCCTCTTACCCAAGGGGAACAAGCCGACCGAGGAGCCATCATCCTATAGACCACTCTGCATGCTCGACACAGTGGGTAAGATCCTCGAGCGCATAATCCACACCAGGCTGGAGAAGGCAGTAACGCGTCAGCTCTCACCGAGACAGCACGGGTTTCGCAAAGGCAGGTCCACGGTGGACGCAATCGGCGAGGTATGTGAGATAGCAAAGCGAGCTATCGAGGGCACCCGATGGATGTACGGGACCAAAGAGTATTGCATAGTGGCAACACTCGATGTCCAAAATGCATTCAACTCTGCCAATTGGGATCACATACTAGAAGAATTGAGAAACTTTCAAATACCGCCGTATCTGCAGAATATCATCGCGGACTACCTAAGAGACCGAGTGCTCATATATGAGACGGATAAAGGGACACGTGAGCACCAAATCACTGGAGGAGTTCCCCAAGGATCGGTCCTCGGCCCGCTGCTGTGGAACATCATGTATGATGGAATCCTCAAGATGGATATGCCAATGGGCGCTACGGTGATAGGCTTTGCCGACGACATAGCAATAGTCGTAGTGGCAAAACAGAAAGAAGCGGCGGAAGAAATCTGCAACGACGCGGTAGAGAGAGCCAGAACATGGCTATCAGGGAGGGATCTCTCATTAGCCACCCACAAAACGGAGGCGGTGCTCATAAGCAGCAGGAAAGTAGTGGAGACGGTCACGATCCGAGTAGGAGACTGCACTATTAGCTCCAGTCCAAGCCTGAAGTACCTGGGGGTCATGATTGACCACAGACTCAGCTTCAAGCATCACATGGCGTATGCAAGCAGCAAGGCAGGAAAGACGGCAGTGGCCCTATCCCGCATCATGGCCAACACCGGAGGCCCGAAACAGCCAAGGCGAAAGCTACTAGCGAGCGTAGTTGGCTCAACGCTAATGTACGCTGCACCAATATGGGTTGATGCAATGAAGCATAAAACATATGCCCGAGAATGCAACGCAGTCCAGAGGCTGTGTGCCCTGAGGGTGTGTTGCGCATTCAGAACGGTATCCCAAGACGCCGCACTTGTGGTCGCAGGAATGATTCCCATCCATCTGCTGGCAAGAGAAGCCGCAGGAATCAGGGCACAGCGAACCCTGGGGACTACGGACCAGGACACCAGAGGTGCCTTAAGGCAGCGCACAATCCTGCAATGGCAAGATTCGTGGGATAACAGCAGCAAAGGGCGATGGACCCATAGGCTAATCCCAGACCTGAAGAGTTGGCTGAACCGTAGCCATGGACAAGTGGAGTATCACCTGACACAACTGCTGACAGGACACGGTTGCTTTAAAGCCTACCTGCATAGGTTTAAGCACGAGGACGACCCCTTCTGCGTGGTCTGCGCAGGGGTCATCGAAGACGCAGAGCACTGCTTCTTCGAATGTCCAAGATTTCGGCAAGAACGAGAGGATCTAAGCAACAAGCTTGGAAGAATGCCAGCGGTGTCAAACCTGGCAGAATGCCTGCTGGAGTCGGAAGGAAACTGGGCCTCGATTAGATTCATGGCCGTAACTATGGCTACCAAACTGCGTCGCGAAGAAAGAGCACGCAATGCAAGGAGATAAAGGATAAAGGAGATTATTAAGAGAAGAGCCCTACGGGCATCTCCCCCCGGCGAAGTAATATCTCGCGACAGTACCGCCGGGATCCGGGATAGGTGTGGTTGGTTTTAGAGCGGTTAGAGTCCCTCACTTCGGCTTCGGCTGAGTCGGCATGAAGCTTTCCTGTAGTCACACAACAAAAAAAAAAAAAAAAAAAAAAAAAAAAAAAAAAAAAAAAAAAACAGATACTCGCACACATACACATACATGCATCCATCCTATGGATGTACTACTGGTTGGCATTTGCCGGAACCATGGGCGGTGAAATCACAAAACTTTCCCCTTTCATTATGCTGCAGAATAAACGAGGTTACATGGCTGCTTGAATCCACAACCGAATAAGACAGGAAAGGGGTGCCACTATACAGAGGAGCGGAGCGGAGTGGAGTGGAGAGGAAGAGGGAGAGGCTGGAGGTCTGAAGGTCTGGATGGGGGGATACGTATCGTATCGTACCGTACCGGGTACTTGGCAAGCTCTTTGGTTCTCGTTTTTGCTCTCATTTCTCCCAAAACTTTGTTATGTATTTTCCCATACTCATTTTTAACTTTTTTTTTTACCCTCTTTTTTTTTGTTTTGGCCTGGCTCTTGTTCACATTGAAGATTTGTCGAGTTGGCGAATTTCATTCGGAAATGCATTTTTGCTGGCCCACAAATATACAAAAACAAGCAGGGAAGAGTGGATTTGGTGACCGAATACCCTTGATACCCTTGAAGATTGATTGTTTCTCTGGTGGATATAGGGACAAGCACATTTTCAATAGACGAGATGCTTGCTAAGATTATAAGATGAAGATTATCTGTCCAGAAATGCCTCCTGCCTTGACAATGCCCCCCCCACGAAAAGGGTATACAAAAAATGTGTCAATAAACCGTATAAAATCGAGTTGGCGTCCTTTCGATTTGGATTTGTATTCGTATTCGTATTCGCACAGGATGACACAGTCTCCCTGCCTGTCTGGGTCGCCCCCTCGCCCTCTCCCTCTTACTGTATCTCTGAGGACTGGTATTAAGGTCATTCCTTTTTGGTAATTAGAAAAAATATATTATTTGTGTGCCACAATTGTCATGCAGAAAGTTCTGAACAAGCTGACAAATAAATTTATTGCCCTCTCTAGTGTGTGTGTGTGCACCAGATACTCCTAGTTCTCCTGCCCGCAGCATATGGCAGATGGGGAAAGTGAATGTATGTCTGACGTTTACAGTCACTCATATTAGTGTGCCAGTCATTGGGGGAATGGGGATGGATTCCTGGGAACGGAAATCGAAAATAAAGTTTCAACAACAAGCTGAAGGTTAAATAAGTTAGTTACATTCTCTACTACTTCTGCTGCTGCTGCAGATTTTTTGCTGGTTTTTGTTTGTGTTCCGAGAGCTCTGGTGGGAAATTGCTTTTTAATGGACTTTATTTCGATTTCAGGTTCAGGCAGATACTTGTGGCCATGCAAAATGAATGTCTGCCCACTCTTGAGTGGATAAATGTACTTGGTACTTGGTAATCGAGGATTACAGACAGTTGTTGAGTGCTGTAAACCTCATACTTGAAATGGTCATTGGTAAATTGTCTGTTGTTTCATTTAAACAGAACTCACAAATCTCACAGACTCAAAGCGTTGGACTCTAGAGACTGAAGAGCGAGGAGATTAGAGTGTAATCAAGATTTAATTTCGTTGAAACAGCTAAGTGTGCCCTTGAAAATCTGAAAACCAAAACCAAAGAAAACCAAAAGAAAATCACTTTTATTTAAAGTTCTATGGGAAGTATCACCGTTCGTTCTTCTACATTCGTTAATACAAAGAATCTGAAAGATACTTTTAGGCACTCGAGTCGTGGATCAATGTGTATCGTTTTGCAAACGACATGCATTTTGTTTTTGGACTCTCAAGCATTCCCTTTTCCAAATTTTGCTTAAAGTATGGTTTATTGGCTATTTTTCTACTCGAGGGAGATCTCTTCCATTTTATACAATCGTTTCGTTAATTTTCCTGATTTCTAGAGATACCTTTTCGGGATACTTATATCAAAAATTATTTAATAAGCACAACAACACAACAATAAGCACCTAAATTCCTGAAGCAACAATATTATATCATAAACATAATTAACATACGATCTCTCCTCACCACAAAATATATTTGGCGCATATCAAAATTGAATCGAAACACTCGAAATCCTTAGCACTTAGAATCGTTTTAATTAGCATTCCCTTCAAGTGAGGAGACTTGCATTGCCATTTCCATTTCCATATGCATAGAAAATTCAAATTAAAGCCCAAGGCAGTTTGCACCTCCTTTAACACACAATGAAATTTCTCCCCACAGAGAAATGAAATAATTATCAATTATGGGCCTTATGCAGCATACATGTGGCATGCGTGAGGCATGCACTGGCGTCTGTTGTGTTGTGCTGTATTGTATTGTTGTTCTTGTCGTATTTCCAAAATTCTAATTTCTAATTACTCCCCAAGGAATAGCCGACGCCTAATGAATGACCTGAGGACGCTGGAGCCGGTCCGAGCGGTGGCCTGGGCGCACACAAAATGCAAATGAGACAACTGTGTGGTCAATTGAAACATATTCCAAGTTGATTTATGCAAGTGTATACCCTATATAGTCGTACTACAACATAGATGCCATGTAGGAGGCGATTAACATGGGAATGAAGATTCTACTACAGATACCATAGGCAATGGCGTAGGGCATTTCAGTGCAGCGTAGAGCACGGATGAGGAGGATGAGGATGAGGCCTCTGGCGCAGAGCAAAGTAAAGTTGACCAAATTACGGAGGCATAAATTATTTATGACTGCGGCAAAAGGCAAACAGGCGTGCAAACACATTCGGCACCGAACTCCCACTCGACTCGCTTCGAGAACTGTTAATAGTTACGTTACCCGTGTAGTACAGTGTACTATATAGTGTGGAGTGTGTAGTCTGTGTGTGAATAAGGCATTTGTTTGAGGTGGAGTTTCGGGTTGGAGCCACAGCAGCCATCACTTGGGCAAATGTAAACATGAAACTACTCCTGCTCCTCTCATCCTGACTCTACCTTCCTGCCTACCTCTTTGCTGGCACTCTACTTGTCGTATTTACTATGTACTTAGTATAATTAAATGGGTTTAATGCAAATTTTAAGCCTCCTCCCAGTCCTCACTCTCATCTCTCATTCCCCCACCCCCCTTGGACAAGTTTATTCATCATTCAGTTCGAACAGATTTCTCTCCCTGTGTTGTTTTTGTGCGACAGTCTTTTGTGTGCTCAAAATTGCTTTGGTTGTGAATATAATGAGTTCTAGTAGTGGTAGTACTTTCTTTCAGTTGTGTGGGAAACCTAAGCAACATCAAATTGGGAAGTGGAACTCTCTAGATTTATGCTCCTTTGGAGGGACTGTTATTTTGTTGGTTGGTGTGCCATTTAATAAGAAAGATGTTTTTAAATTGGTATTAATTTGGAATTTGACGCAACTTATTTCAACAATTTATGCTCCTTTTTGATCATCCTTTAATTAAAGTCAAATTCTACAAAATATTTCTTGTTAAAGGCAAAATTATGGAAACTGGAATGGTTGGAAATATAATACATATATGACTATTAGATTTCGACTCAGCATGAAACACACCACAGTGTGTTACTTCATTAAGAGATCAAACATCCTTGTGGGCGATATAAAATAATAAAATTGTGAAATAAGGCCTTGTCAGAATAACAAATTTACAAATTTAAGCTAAATAATTCGAATTTTAAGCTGCCTTACAGAAGATTAAATATTGTAGCATTTGTAGTGCTTTCCATAGATTTTTTTTTCATATAGACCTCCATTGAAAGTATTCTTCATGCTGCTATTCTAGGCTTCTTCATAGAAGATACATTATTTTAGTATTTTCCAATTAAGACATGGATGGTTCTGAGCTGCTTTCCTTATAAGTTTTTACATATAGACCTCCGTTAACAGTATTGTTCAATTAATTCCATTACTTCCCGTGTTCCATTTCCCGATATATATCGATGGTAAATACAATCTCTATGCCACACATACATATAAATAAGTACTCGTAAAATCGTAATTTATTGCTGCCATGAAGCGAACGAAAACTTTCAATCGGTGCCAATGGAATTAATTTGAGTCTGCGCACACACACACACACATACACAACACACACTCCATGGCAACCGATGCCCGAAAGCCCAACGAAGGAGCGACTCCTTTGTATGTGTATTGTTAATGTATTTATGTATGTATCTAGGTGTTAGTGCGGTTCAAGCATCCGCACACTTGTTTCTCCACACATGCTCATCTCGGAGAGGCATACATATTTATAAGCTTATCCGTGTGTTGTTACATATCCTGCGGGAGGGGGTGGAGGTAAGGGAGTGTTTCCGCGGAGCTTAGGCTTCCGTCTAAGCTCCTCAGGCTTAACTCCTATTTGGGCTCAACCGATTTGCACGCGGATTACAATTTATTTATGGCTCCAGATTGGTGGATTGATTTTTGGACACAATCTTAGAAGAAATTTTTTGTTGAATTTTTGTGAGGGTTTATTTTTTTAATAATTTTTTATGTGGAAAAAAATATAAAAAAATATGGGTATATTCGTCTTAAAAGTCTCAGAGATATGATTCAAATATAAAACTATGTCTGTATTGAAAACAAATTTCTTATATTTTTATTCTCCACTGTTTTTATGGCTCTTAAAAATCACCCAAATTGTAACATTACTTTTAAGAATTTGCATTTATTACATTGTTAACTTTTACGTTGTTTTTATATTATATAATATTTTTAGTAGTGATTTCTTTTATTCGTTTCCCATAATTTGTATTTATGCTGAATTGGTTGAAAATATTAAAATATTTGAGTAAGTATCTGTTCCCACAAATCGAATGCAATAATTTTAAAAGTTGATGGAGAAATTTATTTCACGTTTTAAAGTGGATAACCGCTTGGCCCCAACGCCAGCGACCACAATGGCTGTCAACCCGTTCTCCCACACCCGTACACACCCACCGGACACCCGTATACGTATGTATTATCTATCGCAATATTCCTGCAGCATTTGTCGGTGGCTCTGTGGCATTTATTGCTCTCGGTTGTAAATTTGAAATGGGAGGGGGGGCCAACACCAACACATGTCAGTACAAAGGGCCAATTCATTACGGAATGATAATTAACATGTAATCAGAGTCGCTAACGACTTCGGTCAGGACTGCCTGCTGCTCGTAAATATACGTATGGGCTGGGGCAGCTGCGGCTGCTTGGGCTGGGAGAAAAAAAACGCCCCAGATGGTAATGGAAATGGCTGCAAGTGGCATAATTTTAATTTGCACTCAACTCGGAGTGTGGATGGAGCCGGCTGGATGGATAGGGAGTGCACTTTCTCGGGGACTGCCAGGAATGATTGCGTAATAAAAAGCAATAAAATAAAAAATAAAACAACAAATAAAATTGAAACTGCAAAATCGAGTGCATAAATCCTTTTGCCAGAGCTGAGTGACGTGACTACTGCTTGGCTTGTCCTTGCTGCTTTCTGGTCCTTTGGCTGCCTGTTCCTGTCGGCCAAGTAAATGGCATATCAATGCGTGATTACGTATACGCCGCATGGGCCCAACAAATTGCTGTTCTGGGCCTCTGCCATCGTCTTGAGTCCACTAAGGGGGGAGGGCAGGCCCGACTCGGCTCGCTTCATTATGCCGAATGCCTACGTGCACTACTTATTTATCAAGTGATGGCGCAACGCTCCTCTGGCGTGGCCTTCTTTATTTATGGAAGTGACTCCTCGCTGAGTGCGAAGTCCTCCCCGCGCACCTCTTAACAGTGGGGGCGACAGGCGACTGCCCACAACACAACCCGCTGGGTCATGCTTCCGATTGCTTCCGCATCATCGCACACTGGTACGAACAATTTGTTCGGCAACTTTGAAATAATAATTTACGAAATATAAAGTATTTCAAACAGTATAACTTTAATGGAATCATTGTGTTGTTGATAATACAATTTCCTTTAGCTTTAAAATAGCAGAATTTATATGGCATTTGAGCAAAACGAAAGCTCTGCAGGCTGTTTAAAGCAGTGGCGCTCAAACAGTGTTTTGTGGGAAATAAGTACAGTCGCACCGAGACTTGATATGGTTCATTTCAAGCAGTGGAGGAAAGATTGTGTGGGCACATAAATATTACAGCTTAACACAAAGCAATGCAATTTCAGATAATTCTATGTAAAGAGCCCTACCATAGAGGTAAAATAGTTGACATGAGATTTCCGAGTTGGAATAGAGAACACCGAACACATTCTACAGGATTTCGTGGGAGTAATAACAATGCCAGAGGCCTTGAGCAGATTATCGCATGTGAATATTCATTGGGGTGAGGTTTCTGTGTGTTTCTCTTGAGGAGCAAGCAGTGCTAGAAAATAAATTCCTCTATAAAAGCATAGTTTTTATAGCATTAAATTATAAAACAAGTTATTCAAAAGCTAAGGAAGTTATGAAATATTTGATTACTCTTAAAATATTGGAATACAATCGATAAATAAAATATAAATCATAGATGAATAACAGATATAAATAAATAATCGCTAAATAATTAAATTGAAAAGAACGCGTTCGTGAAAAGCACTTGAATCAAAGCAGGGAACAAGAAGCTCAAATGAAAGTACAGTCCCAAAAAGAGAAAAGAGTGGAATTGCAGTTTCAATTGCAAATAATCCAATGACCAGTGTATCTTCACTGCGGGGGACAGGCAGGGTATAAGATACAAAAATATGCACATGCAGAGCGAGAAAGAGCGAGTATGGATGTGTATCTATGTGGGATTGGTAGTGGGAGTGTGCGTGTGAGTGTGCGTTAAACGTCTGCCGCTGATAATGAGAAGAGTGAAGAGAGACTCGAGAGAGAGAGGGTGAGCGTGAGAGCCGGCGGAGAGGCTGAGCCGCATCTTTATCCTGATCCGCCGCCTGCCGCCTGCTGCTGATGTTTGCGTTTGAATAATTTATGACACAATAAAAAAGCAGGAAAAGCCAGAACCAAACACAAACACACACACACACACACACACACACACAAGCACATACACTCACTGCAATAGCCGCAAGGTGAAAAGCCTGCCGCCGCAATGGAGTGGCCGCGAGTCAGAAACAGAAACAGAAACAGAGCCAAAAGACGGATAAGGACCTGGCAACTGTGGCTATGGAAATGCCATTTAGATACAACCGTATATACAGAGTCGCCGCGGAGGAGAGAGTACGTGGCACACGCACCGAAAGCGGGGCCTGGGCTGGCAGGCAACGTTTTTATTCATTTCAAAAAATGATAATTGGCTACTGACAGCCGCAGCAGCCGCGGGGTGGCCGTGGACGTGGACTGCGGTAGGGGAAGCATCAGCAATGCTAAGCCGGCTTCAGCTTGTTGTATAGTTCCTCCCCCCGGACAGGATAGCATCCGGATAGGATGAGTGGGCAGCAGCAGCACTAGCAGCAACATCAGCTTTTTATACCCACTAATCGTTGCTGCTAATGGGGTATGCTGATGCATTAGAGGACCTATAATCTGGATCAGCTTTCAAGTCGGTGAAAGTCCATAATTTAAGAGAAATAAACCTCTCTTTGGTTACAATTATTTAGCCATCATATAGAGCATTCAGTATTTTAAAGATCTGGAGCTCCTATTCCCGGAATATAGCATTTTTCATGGGCTTACAGTTCGGAAAATATTGGGTAGACCTATAAATATAATAAATAAATATATTAGATAGTATA
Source organism: Drosophila miranda (assembly GCF_003369915.1). Classification (NCBI taxonomy): domain Eukaryota; kingdom Metazoa; phylum Arthropoda; class Insecta; order Diptera; family Drosophilidae; genus Drosophila; species Drosophila miranda. The sequence goes on along the minus strand of NC_046677.1, from coordinate 8,438,308 downwards.
TTAGTGTAAGGCATAGGGTATCCTTTAGTCGCAAAATTCCCTAAAAATGCGAATAGTACCTTTCCCACTTGTTTTTCTGTGGCGTTGCGTGCTTGTGTTGGCGACTAAATCAGAAACAGAATCCGAAACAGAAACAGTCGGGCCAGAGAAGAGCGGAAACTGTAGCTGAAGTTGAATGGCAGACAGATAGACTGCCAGACGGAGATAGACCCTAACGGAAAAGAGATAGCAACAGAGCGGCCAGAGAGAGAAAGAAAGGGGAGGAGTAGCGGTAGGAGTAGGAAGGAGAGGAGAGGAGCAGGAGGCTGCTTGCAGATAGAGAGTGCAAAAAAAGGGAATATAAATTGCCTCTTAAATATGGAATAAGTGCGGAAAAGTGTACACCAGACGAACGACCGGGCGACCACCAGCAAACAACAAACATGCACATAGATAAACTATATAGCTTCTGGCCAAGATAAACAGACACACAGACGCACACACACTCATAAGCAGTCATAGATAGATAAGCATACACACGGAGGACAAACACACGCCTACAAAAAAACCAACGAGAAAAGAAAAGAAAAACGAACGGAACAGAACGAAACGAAAGAATGAAAGAAAATGATGATGAAGAAGAAGCCAAGTTTTGTAACAGTTACAAAGATAAAGCAAAGTGGGCGTGTAATTGCGTTGTGTGTGTGTGTGTGCGTATGTGTGGGCGGGGCACCTCACCCTACACCCTAAACCCTACACCTCACCCTTCTTTCCTCCTTCTCTTCTTCTATTTCTACATCATGTTTCTCCTTGTGATGTGTCGCCTTTGTGTCCCTCTTTGCATAGAATCCTTTGGCAATAGACACATAAATTTTTAGCCAACACAACATTTTCGATTCAGATCCATTTTCTCCCCGCCCATTCAAAAGAAAATGACTTCCAAGGCGGGCACATCTGAGGGGTGATGAGGGGGCGTGACTATGGCTATGGCTAGAAGTGTTGGATCTTGTGTTTATGGCCATGTATATTTCTCCACGGCTTTTTCCCTTCCATTATCTCTGGGTCATTTGTTAATTCTTCGCTTTCGGTGCAAAAAAAAAAAAACAAAAAAATAAAGGTTTGGGATCAGCTGAATGAATGGAAATAGAAATTATTACCATCATGGATGATTATGAAACGGAGTTCAAAATAGTTTATTAAAGGCATCATAATCTATTCAAAAAGAATTTACTTTCATATAGAAACATCTTCCCAATCCCAATAAAAGTGTCTGCAGAAAATAGATTGTTATTAAATTATTATTAAATATGAGATAGAATTAATTAAAAGAAAATATTATTGAATAGTGAAATATGATGCCAATCAATTTAAATAAATTCTTTGAAATATAATTATCGAACCTGGTTAAAATCAACTGAATGTTGAATGGAATTTATTAGACACATTATTCAATTAGTATTTATCTTATCATTTGTGAGGATTATTCATAATTTTTTAATTAATAATTAATTAATATAATCCTTTGTTGATTTTTAGTTTCTTGAATATTCTACCTCCGAGGGCATCTAAAAGGCATTTCAATTTCATTAGAATAAATTCAGAAATATTTTTAATACCAGTTTTATCTACCTCTTACCTTTAACTTTCTCTATTTTACCTTAAGCCATTTCATACGCGAATGCCTGTTTTAATGAATTTCCATATTCATTCAGTAACAACAAAGCCACGTGTGTATTTTAGGAAATTATGAATAGTTGATGTACCTACTTTTCCAGAGATTTTTTCCCTTTCTTGAATATTAATTTTACGTAAATTATTCGTTTATTTAATATTATTGTGCAAATAATGATTTACATACATAAATATGTATGCCATGTAAATAATACAAAATCGACATTATTTTTAAATACATTTCAGATCCAATCAGTCAATTATATGTATCATTTTTTTACCCACAGAATGTGTGTTTATTTGTGCAACACATGACGTATGAGTAATGCAGATAATCATTTGGCCTTTTTAAGAAGTAAACTTTATTTATTATCTGTATTTAAACTGTTTTTAGTTGGGTATTTTTCGCTTCATGATAATACAAGCTGTTTAAACATAATTTCAAAAGCAAACATATAAATATGATGATGATGGATAATTTATGCCACATTTTAATGAAAATTTCATTAGGGGGTGGAAAAATTAGAGATGGAATTTCATTTGAGAGTTTTCTGCACCAATTAAAAGTCTTTTGTTTGAAAATATTTCGTCTAATAACTTATACCACACGGAAGCCATCATCCCCTTGCCCGTCAATATGTATTAAGTAAATCCTTCTGGCATTCTGGCTCTTGCCCCCTTAGGTATGCTATGAAATCTGAAACTACATTTCAAATTCCAAATGAAGAGAAAACTCTCAAAGGTGTAAAATGCAATTTTGTAATCAAACATTTAACTCGTTCAACGTTTTCTTTCGTTCACGCTGATTGCCCTTTGGCTTTGGCCAGACTAATAGGAATACAAAGTTAAATACAAGAAACAAAAAAAAATAAAGAGTGAATATGATACAAAAGGTAAAGTCAAGAATATAACAAAGTTGCTACCTTTATCCTCCCCACAGCGTCATGCATTCATGGTGCTGCCCAGAGCTCCATGGCAAACTTCCTACTCTATAGACCCCACAGATCCGTTCACACCACACAGGCCACGACTTTTGCTTTTTTCCCTTGGCTGCCACACAAAGTTGCTTCCACACACACAACGAGCTCACATGAAGAAATAAATATATGTACATATACATATGTATGTGCAAAGGAGGTCCTACCATGGACACACCGCCTTTCATTTTAGGTGCCGCAGAACAGTAAAAAAGAATCCCCTCTGTACACATTTCAAGCAAAAATTTCAATTAAGACTTTTACTATGAATTCATTTCTGTTTGTTTTCGTCTATACACCCATATCCCCGTATGCCTGTATCCCATGTATATGTCCCTGTTTCCTTTGCCATTCCTTTGGCTTTGCCATTGCCTTTTGCTGTATCCCTGTTTTGTCGTCATTTGTGTGCGTGAACCTCCTGGTAATTTGTCCTTGTTTTATGTTTAAGCGAAATTGGTCAACACTCTTTTGTTTGGCTCGCCGGATGCAATTTTAATCTGCCGGAATGCCGGAGTCTGGGTGCCGTGCCACACACACAACTGAACAAACTAGGGGGAAGATAGATAGCCCTCGGTGGGCGGTGGGTTTTTGAAGGTTGACTGAAATAATGACTACAGAACCACACCACACCACAATTACAACAAACATAGACACCAGCTCTTAGAGAGAGAGATAGATAGAGAAAGACATACGCACACGAACACGCACAGGCTCTTCAGTGGAATGGCAAAGCAACCACATAATATTTTAGTTTTTTGACCCAAAAATGTCAGCGGGACATGAGTTATCACTGCCGCCATCGCCAGCCGACGACACAACGAGGGGTGCTTCAAGGCTACACAAAGAATAGAAGCTAGATTGTACTGAAGGACCAATTTAAGCAGCGAAATTAGATTTGAATAGATTTTTTTCGAAATGAAAAAGTTGAGCAGAGCACGGGACAGAGCACAACCTGGCAAAGGAAATTAAACTTTTGCAAAACTTTTGAAAACATTTTGATTTGACCTAAAAAATCTGTAGTTTTATATTAGTTGTAGTTGTAGTTTGTATTAAAATTGCAAAATGTCAACGAATTAAGTTTGTTTTTAGAGCAGGAATGACATTTTGTTTGGTTATATATTTGCAGTGAATGTGTCTAAGCTTTTTAAATTTAGTATTTAGTCAAGATTTGTGTGATTATTTTAAAAGAGGTGGAAGAATCATGCTTATTGTATTTTTGGGTATGCAAAAAATATGAATACTGATTAAAAATTGATTTTTAAGAGTATTTTTATAACATTTCATATGTTGTATTTTATCATTTCTTAAATTTCAAAAGTTGTGTACAATTTTGCCAGCAATTTGATGACAAATAAGTAAATCTGAGTTAGGGATTTTTCTTGAACTTTATTTAATTTTCTAAGAATTTATCTATTTTTTATTGCTTACATATTGATGGAGGCTGAATCTGAATTTCTGGTACATATATTGGAAACGAGAAGCGGATATAAATAATTTAGTCAGGAGGTATCTAATGTAATATGAGATCAAATCAATCTTAAATCATTTAATTAGGTCTCCATTTGCATCTTACGAACTTTTTCCCTCAGCATACTTTTTGGAGCCTACCCCATTGGCATGGGGAATTTGCACATATGAAAAATTCTTTTTGGTGGCATTAACCCACAATCGTTCGTCCGCCGACAAAATCCCTTGTCGTGCGTTCCTATAGCATACTTTTGGCAGCCAACACCATGACTAATTCCATCAGTCGGATAGTTGGGACATTTGGCAGCGGGCTAATTTGATTCTGAGAACCGCCCTCGTTGCGGTTGTTTGGCCTAGCCACGCAGGTTGCTCTTTGCTTTGCTTCTGCTTGTTTGCCTATGTTTGCCTATGAATAACAAGAACAGCAAGAGCAACAGCAACAGCAACACCAACAGCAATAACACAACCAACAACACCCATCACAGGGGCACCATAGAGAGCGAGAGCATGGCTCGTGCCTCCCTTCGCGAACTCTCACGACGCCCACAACGAACTCAAGGCGAATTCAAAAGCGTCAGCAACAGCAGCATCAGCAGCAGCAGCGGCAGCGGCAGTATCCATCCGCCAGCCTCTTAAGGCACTGCAAGGCGACGAAGACGACGACGCCAACGAGGACGACAACGTCGACGACTGTCACTCTTCAAGAGAAAAAAATCTGTTGGGGGCGTTCTGCTGTCACCCTAGCAAAGGGTATGCTTATTTGTAGGGTAGTCGTGCAATAGTGGGCCCTTCTATGGTAAAACAGCAAAAACGGATCATAATCGGATCCGCCTATATCACATGTTTTCAATAGCCGAATTCGCTCGCAATATTTAAGATATTCCAAATGTTCCTGTATTTTATATATCTCTACTAAGTAGATGTGATTGAAATGATTAATGCCTCTGCCAGGGTATCAAATTCTTCGAGGTTTCTATCTTGTTTTGCTGTCGCGGCCGCTTCTGGTGCTCGGCCGCTGCTTCTTCAGCCGCTTTGGTGTCGCTAGGAGCAACTTTGCTCTGGCTCCTGTCGTCTCTACCTTGCTTTGCTATCTATATTTCTTTTTTTTATTTGTGCTTTCTTCGCTTTTCTGCGTTTGCATGACTTATTTGCGCTCACCTTTCGTGCTGGGCCGTCGTCCTTGGTGAGCTGCTTAATCGCCTTTGTCCCTTTTAACTTTTGCGCCGCCAATTTTCTCCCCTTTTTTCTTTCTTGTTTTTGGTCCTTTTAGGGCTTTCTGGAAATTTTCCTCTCTATCGGGAAACTGGGCTTAGTTTTTGTTGGCACTTTTTATTTTTTTTTTATTTTGATTATAAACTTTCTTTCTTTTTTATTTTTTTTTTGTATAATTTTTAAGAGTCCTGTATGTGTGTTAAGAGATTACTTTGCATAGAAAAGTTGTGGACACTTCTTTTGAATTCACTTTCGCTTTTTTCCCTTTGTGGCGGTCCCGGAGACGACGTATTCAACAAATTGTTCGCGCTTCTCCTTCAGCTTCACCTTCACCTCGCACTTGCTGGCTCGCTCGCTCTTTCTTTCTTGCTCTCACTTTGACTCTATCTCACTCGCACTCTCACTCTCACTCTATGTGTGTGGCTGGCAAGCAGCAGGTTTTTACAGTTAATTGAGTCGGCTAATCTTTTTGCTGTTGCTGGTCACACTTTTTTCACTTCTCCACAATTTGTTTTTTGCTGAGAACGTACAAGATTTTTTGCGTGCCTTGCAACTGTTTCTTTCGGTTCTTTCTACGCTTTCATTTACTTTCAATTCTATTCTTTGTATTTGTTCTTTTGCGTTCTATCCGTGCTCCGTGCTCCGTGTCCGTCTGCGTGCGCGTACGCTCTGGCTCTGGGGGGCTCTGGGGCCCGTTTTGATGCTGCTTCTGGCTGCCTGCTGCTGCCGATGCCACGACGATGCTCCCGACTCTAATTGCGTTAAAATATTTTCTGCTCCCACGACAACAACAACAACAACAACAACGGGAGCGAGCGACAATCAGAGAAAGCGAGAGAGAGAGGGACAGAGAGAGAGAGAGAGGAGAGAAGAGAAGATGCATGATGATACTACCTTCTCGACTGACGGCGCGCTCTCCAATTTGTCTGGATGCTGCCTGCCTGATGCTTCTTCTTCGCACACAGTTCAATTTCAAGTTCTTTTCTTCTTTTCGGGTGAACATCTCTCACACAACAACAAAACTTTGACTTTGAGGAGCTTTCGGCGAGAGCACAGCTTCGTGCTCTGTGTCTCTGTGTGAGTGCGTGTGCGAGTGTGTGTGTGTGTGTATCACTGGCATTGTCGTCCTTCGCCTCGTGTGAGAGATTCGTTCGGTTTTCCCTTCCACATCTACTACCAACAAATTTTCGTATTTGGCGCAAGCTCAGTTTATTGTTGCCATTCGTTATTAATATTGTTGTAGTTGTTGGTGTTGTTGCTGGCATTCGTTATATATTTTTATTTTTGTTGTAGTGGAATTTCTTTTTTTTTTGCTTTGGTCCTTGTTGCGCTCAGGAGAGTGGCAGCAGCAGAGTATGGGGTGCAGCACGAGTCACTCATCGACGCTGTTGTTCGGGGTTTTCCTTTCTTTTTTTCCGCCTCGCTCTCGTTTCAACCAACAGGAGGGGATTCTCGCAATGTGGTTGGGTGCTTATGGTTAAGGGGCTCAAGTAATGCCACTGAATTGCTGAATGAATTGATTGTGCAAAAGAAAGTTAAATATTAAACTATATTTATTCAATACTTAATTTTTCTAAGGTTTCTGATGCTTCCAAAAAAGTTGTATTTTCTTTACTCCTACCATAAACTCTTCTACTCCTGGACCGCTCCTGTGTCTCTCTGCCATTTCTTATTCGTTTGTTAAGGTGAGATATTTTATGTTATTCAATATACTCTTTGAATTGCTTGGGAACCAAACAAATATTACAAGTAAAAAAGTACAATCAATAAATATGATTTTCGATCATATTTGCTCTCATTTCCTTTAGAATTAATATTATAATGCTGGACTGCTTCTGTCTTAATACTCTGTATGACGTATCACATCTCAAACCGTATCGGAAATCCCTCTCAAAGCTATTCAGTATACGTAATTTGTGAATTAATTAAAACTAATATAATTTAATTTATTTTTTAATTATTTACTCTTCTACAACTACAACGACCTCTTCTACTAGCAAACCGCTCCTGTTTCGCCTCTCTATGCCACTCACTGGCATTGTTTCTCGTGTTGTTGGCTCTGTTCCATATTATACTCTCCCACACATATACATATATATTTACACAGAAATATATACATACATATATCTGTAGATTTTTTCGCATACTTTTCCCGACTGACTGGCGTGCTCTGTAGTGCCCCGTTGTTGTTGAGAGTTCCGCCTCCTCCCTGCCAGCCATCTATCCATCCAGCACCCCTTTTTGTTGACGTTGGCTCTGGCAGTCGAGCAAAAAGGAGGAGCGGCTCCTGCTCCAGCTCCAGGCGTTTTTGTCACCATTGGAGGAGCAGCATCGGCATCCTCGACGGTACCTGGTCTGGTCGGATGGATGTGGCATGGCTGTGGTATGGCGTGGCATGTGGCAGCATGGCAGAATGGCATGGATGTGTATGGCTCTCTTGTTGTGGGTTGCCAGCGTTGCGGGCTGAGCTGTTTGCGTTGTTTTTCCTCGGGTGACTGTCTGAAGTGCAAATTTGCTTTAATTATTCCATGGCAACAACATGAGGAGGAGCAGCGGCAGCAAGAACCACGACATCTGCAACGGACTCTGACTCAAATTCAGGCGTTGCCTCAAGAAGCACACTCCCACCACCCACCACCCACCACCCAGCACCCAGCACCTACTACAAACACCCACACATCCCTCAGCAGACAGCAGACAGCAGAGACCTGGTGACAGCAACATTTACTTATGCACCAGTTTTCACACCTCCCGCAGCAGCAGGACAGGACGCCTTTCGCCTTTCGGCGACATTGAGTGACACTCTGCGAGTGGAACAGAACCGCAGTTTCCTTTCTCTCAGTGCACGACCCAGACAGGACATTATCACAGTTTCCTCCAACCAATAATACATCCAAACCAACCCACGAAACCATCCGAAGGAAGCCACTATCCAACCAACAGACGAGCGAGCGAACGAACGAACAGAACCGCTTGCCCCCTTTTTGGGTGGCTTCTCCCGTAGCTTTTGATGCTTGACATTGTTGGCAGTCGATATTGGTTGTAATTAGCTTTAATTGAAATTGCTCCATTCCCATCCATCCAATCCTCTATCGTATGTACGTACATTCAAACAAATATATATGTATATATTTGTACATGTATCTGTGTGTATGTGTATGTGGTGGCCCCGTGATTTGGGTTTTAATGCGGAAAATGTTTGTAATTTTGCCAAAGTTAATTTATGGTGACCCCGACCCAGACCCAGACCCACACCCAATGGCAAATTCCCTTTTACAGTTTCAGTCTCTCTACCTCAGTCCTCAGCCCTGCCCAGCAGAGCAGGTCTGTCGCATTTCACGGTTTTCATTTGCCACTCAAATAATTAGAGAAGTTCCATTCAAAAAGTTTCCACATTTCCTACAAATTGTGCGGATTGTTTGAATTCAATTGATAAATATAAATGTTTCCGTGTTGGGAATGTGAGGAGAAATATGTAATATGCAGATACTAGTCATGAAAATAGGTAAATATATTACCGGAAATTAGATAAACACATTGACAATAAATATTAAATGGCAATATTAAAGAAAAAAAAGCGATGTAATGGCATTCTAGATTAGATATCCTTATGCAATTTACGAAAATGTAAATTGCTTTTTTAAATTCCATTATCAAATATTATTTCTGGTTTTTTTCGTAATTACTCCATATCATGTAGAACTTATAAGGGCGATAATCACGATTGCAGTGGAAATCTTTGAAGAGTTTTGACACATAAACTCTTTATGGCCACAGATATGGAATGATATTCCTCCCCCAATGCCAGAGACTTTTATCATTTTTTGGATGTATCATGATTGATAAAATGAACAAATAAACAAAAATCACCAACAACATTGTCATATAAGAAAGAGAACTGGAAAATATTTCCATTCAGTCAACAAAATTTTTTTTTCCGTTTGCATTTCAGAGTAATAAATTAAACAGAAAAGTTTATGGAAAAGTTAAATCAATAAGCAAGCAATTACAAAGTTTTATTTGGTTATTCCAAATGATTTACCTCGATAAATATTTATGGGAGTAATTTAGTAAGAGACTAAAACCAGTGCGACTTAAATATAGTAGATATAGAAGCCAAACCAACAGGATTTAAAAATATAAAAAGGTTTCGTTTCCATGTGGGAATTCCTAGATCTCTTTATGCCTGATCAAATGATAATCAACTTGAGACCGAAACCATATCAAATTGAAATTGATAAGCGTGTGACCATAAAACCATCAACTGCTTTCGATTTTCGATTGATTGAATGCTTTAAGTCGCACTAATTAAAAAAAAACAAATGAATGCCATTATTAATCTAAGGCTATCAATCATTTTTATTGCATACTTTTCCGTGTCATATATTGTACTGTATAAATAATGTGTTTACTATTTTCATATAATGCCAGAATCGGCCACAAGGTACAGTCATGACATTGCATTTGAAATTGTAAATTCTTAAAGCAGCGGGCCAACGTGATGGATTGAATTTATAGCCAGGGGCACTTCTCGAGTGGCTTGGGAATCGTCTAAGAAATATATTTTATGATGACTAAGGTACTTGTATATGGATGTTGTTTATAGTACGACAGAGACGCTAGATATAGATATAGAACTGCAGTGGGGCATCGACCATAAATGTGGACTTGGCTACCGAACTAATTGATTTATATTTATTACTAGTACTTTATTCGCTCTGAAATTATATAGTTAATACTACCATTTTTAATGTAGATTTTTGAATAAGAACCAACCAAGAACGGAAAAGTAAGTTGCGTTTTCTGACTTTTTTATTTTATTTTTTTAATCACCAGCAGATATTTGAAAATACTTTTTCTTATATATAAAATTTTTTTTTTATCAGTTCTTTTAAAATTTAATTTTTTGTATGAATTTTTTATTTATTTGTAATGCTTTAATTTTAGTTTTTACACAAGTTCCAAAGAGAATATCACAATGAAAATATGCACAAGGGAGTGCCCTTGCACTCCCGCCCCATAACTATGCTCAGGTGTAAGAAGAAAGACGAGTATATAGAAGAAGATACAGCACAGCAGACACTTATATGCGTTCCAACTTCGTGCGGCTCTTCGTGATCACCACCCGAGTGGAGTACTTAAAAGAGAGAGAGAGTAAGCGAGTAATCGGGAGTAAGTGTACAACTTTGATTCAATCAATGAATGCGATTCAATTCTTGTGCGAGATTGTACGAGTATTTCTCACACACAAAGACACTTACACCCATTGCCTGCATGTGTGTGTGTGCCTATAAAACGCATGCAAGAATTTGCAGCGACTTAGTCGTGTTTAAGCAGGTCGCGCGGATCGTCTTAGTCTTCGCCTTCGCCGTCGTTTTGCCCCACTCTATACGGATCGCATTCCCGTTAACGTGAATATGAAAGTTAAAGTACCCATTGCCTCCACGACGAGTACCACCATCACATTCGACTCTTAATTGATTTGCAAACTTTGGGCAATTCCGAGAAATAAGAGGGAGAATAGAGATAGAAGAACAGTGAGAAAAGTGACACGAGATTTGACACATCAACGGAAAAGTTGTCTAATTTCCTGCCTGCTGTGTGAATACCAAAGTAGGTTTTACCCCTTTGCCCACGCTGCTAAACCATTTTTCCGCCAAGTTCAACGCAAAAAGTAATTGGCTATAATAAAATAAATACTTTAGATACTTCAAATTTCTGTACGTACGTGTTTTTTGGCACAATTAAAAAACGCAAAACAAAACCAAAACACCGAATGCGAAATGCAAATGCAAATTTTATACGCTTATGATTAAAACGCTCGCTTTCGAGCTTTGAGCTTTGTTAATAATATATGGTTAAAATACTTGACTTTATTCACATACGTTACTCGTTTCGTATTTGGTTTGTCTTTTTTGTTGTTGTTGTGGGATTTCAATATGCATATTCCATCCAAAATGAATGGCAAGTGAATGATTTCTTAATGAATGCATAAGTATATTTTATTGCACGAGGAAAACTCATTTGCAGTGCTACCTAATTTAACCATATTTTTAAATTTTATTAAACAAAACGGGTTGAATAAATTAATGTAAGACATGAACGAGTGCTGAAATGTATATCAGATGGGAAATTGTGGAACATTTATTTATTTTAAAGAACTCAAGAGAGGGAAGTATGAAGCCATCGAACAAAGAATAATAAGACATTCTTTTTAACTAGATAAGAAATATTGAAGAAGATTTCCTAAGAATAATAGAAAGAAACGAAGAAAGAATACTACTGACTCGCAATTTATTCCCTAGAAAAGGGAATAAAGACATAGATCGTGATAAACAACCATTGTTTCAAGACCAATGAAAATATATATTGTTTCTACATGAATATTGACCTTTCCATTGAAGAGTTTCTTAATTTTACAATCAACAAACATTATCATTGGCTCTAAGAATACTACACAACTTCTCCTTGGATCTCAGTGGACATACATACATAAGTAACCCCGAAAAAATAATGATATACCACTCATAAACATCACTCATGACATCACATCGCGCAACAGTTTGTCTAGACGAAGCGGTCTCTCTCATCCAAGTTCATCATCATTTCTGCGGTTAAGATAACCAGAGGAAGAAGAGTCATTGAATGTAAAACCTAACGATAGGAAATACATGGATAATTAAAAAAGAAACAGACGAAAAAGAATCTTATCGCATACCTCGAAAATTGGGCCAATAAACACTTACCACAATTAGCAGTTGTCAACGCGACTAATGACAAAGCCAAAAAACCAGACGATTCGGGACGGTATGGGATGGTCGGTCGAGTGGATCAGGGTTGGATTACACATATCATATTGATAATGTTTTAATAAACAATCCTCGGAACAGAGAGATAAAACACCTCGATTCAGGCGAAACCCGAACCGTAGCTAAAACAAACTAAGGGAAACCGATGATGATCGGTGATCAATATGTTCGTAGACGGTGTGCGGTGTGTTTGTATTCATGGCTGATTGATATTCAAGTGGATTGGGGCGGCCTGTTAATGAAACACTCGTAAGTGGAGTAATCACACACATATTTCGCGATCCGATCGCAATCGTGAAACCAATTCAGAGCGGGCTCTACGATCCCCAGTACCAGTGCCAGTGCCAGTGCCGGGTGCTCATTTAGCATTCGAAATCAATCACAATTCACACTTTGCCATACGGTAGTCGTAGTATTAGGGCAATACAAGCCAATTAACTCATCCGGCAAACCGATAAGAGGCCATCAATCGCCATACCTGAAAACCCCCATTCCCCCACCTAATCATAGACCACTAACCGATCGACGATTCGTGGCACCTTCGATTTTTATGGTGAACTCTTTCGAGTGCTTAGTGGATTTTTATTTGGTCGATTTCTGGGTAAATCTCTTTCGGTTATCGTCGGCTGCTTGTGAGATAAGCCAAGAACATATTATAAAGATTTTCTATATGCTGCGATCGATCATGGAAAAGCCTTTTATATTTGTTATAAATTAATGCAAATATACGACTTGAGATAAACTTTGTGAAAGCCATGGCCCCGACCGGCTGCACTGAAATCCGTCGTCTATTCTAAACGATTGTGTGTTAACGAATTCTCTATTTAAATAACTTTACTTAACGATGGAGTGTCGTGGAACTGAACTGAATATGTGTCTTGAACTGCTTCATTCCGGATAATTGATCAATTGAAGTGTCTGCAACTGGAGATTCCTTTGACGTCATTCCGGGAGTTTTAAACCTCGAGACAACAATTAATAGGCCAATAAACAGAGTTATATGAAAAGCCAATTTCGTGCTAAGAATTTCAGTCTCTGATTTTAGAAATGATTCGAATTTAAATGGATATTTATTGGCGCTCACAATGTACATTCTGAAGAGCATATAAGGTGGCATTTTTGTATGGAAAAATTACCCAAAAAACTCCTATTTTGCTACAAAATGCTATAGGGACACTCCTTAATGGTTAAAGATTTTACTAAAGCTTTCTTTTCTCTACGTTCAAAGTAGATATGAATAAACGATGTGTTGTATGCCTTGGACTTGTTTAAAGTTCTCAAAAGCCCATAGGCTTACATCCACTTGAAACAGCTTAGATCAACACTACCTTTTTTCTATAATCAACTGGCATTCTTAAAAATGAATTTTCCCTTTCTGCCGGACATTGTCTAATGGAATTGCCCAAAAATATTCGAATTGCTGTACGTTCGTAGTATCTGCAACACATTTCACACACTCAGAGATAATACTTTCAGCCAATAGAATAACCAAACTCGCGTTTTAATTCATATATAGCCCTGCGTTTCCATTCTCCTTCGATTAAACTGAATTGTGCTCCAAGTTGTCCGTGTCTTTGCACACTCCCGACACTCAAGCACATTGGGGATTAATTGTGTAATGCGAAACTTATTATCTACATTGATTATCTATTGTTGAGCAGTTTTCCAGACAACGGAATACTTTTTTGCTCTAAGAAATCGATTAGATTAACACTACAACAATCAAGCGCACAACTGCTGCAAAATAATTACAAAAACACAATCAAATAATAGAGAATGTCTGTCCGGAATTGGCCGGGCCGGGTCAAAATGGATCCACGTGACCAGTAGCTGATACGCTGATAAACCCCTACCATCAGGCATTACCTTCTCCAAGACACCTTACCAATTTCAAAATCCGTGTAAAATGTAAATGCTTCAGCCAGCGAATTTCGGCGTTGGCCATTGTGCAATGAGGCTTGAAGCGTGCAAAGAAAACCTTTTTGGGCCGCTTTTGGTAACGGCTGTGATAAGTAAGTCGGGACAGGGGCCTAGACCCCGTCCCAGATCCACTCCCCGCACCGTTGACTTGACCCAAAGCTAACTAAGTACGACAAATTTGCTTATGGCTTATGGCCAGGCCAATTCGATCAGGGAAACATGTCACGTAGAATCATTCGTAGTAGCAGCTTTCGTTCGTTGATTCGTTCGCAATGCAAAATGCCTTTTGGTGTGTGTATATTCGTGTATTTGTGGGTGGCACAGCGTGAAACGGTGGGCCAACCTCCAGCAAGGTCAAGTGGCTGCCAAGCTGAATGCAAAAATAAAACAGTGAAAATCGCTTCTATACATAATCAAGCAGAAAAATCAAGAATGAACTCTGGAATAACAATTAACTAAAAGGAAATCTGGAAAGCCGTTAATGGGTTACGTTCACATACACATATTCTTAGAGTCGTTGAGTTCTGTATAGAGAAAGTGTGTAAAGGAAAAATAAGAGTGTAACGAATGTATAGTATCTGGTATCTTGGATCCGATTGGGATCGAACAACGTAGCCTTCCATTATGAAATATTTCACTTGAGTTGTAAGAAGAACTATTAAGTTGAATGAAATCTAATAAAGAGTATTGGAAAATTATTTAAATTATTTATTTATGATTTATTTAACGCAGGATATATGCGGGATCATAAATTGCTGCTCAGAGTAGAAGGCATTTCGTTATCCTATACATGACCTGGATACCGATATAAATGTAATTTGAGCCACATATCAACCATTATATAGGCAGATATATTTGCCTAAAAGGCTTAAAACATTAACTGGTGACACACGAATGCTAATTAAGCGGCTTTTGTTCGCCGTTTGCTCGCATGACAGCACGTGACGATGATACGGCAATGATGATGATGTGTAGAAAAGTTTTGTCAACGCGTCTCTGTCTGAGACCAGACACGCGTCAATTAGAGCCCCGAGCCCCCCACAAAAACAAAAAAGACCACAAATATTTCAGGGTGTTTAAAAACTGGAGCTTGAGTTGAGGCGCATGCATGGAAACCTGTGTGGCAGCCACCAGCCGGCACCTGACTCCTGGCTGAGTGACTGACCGACCCGACCGACCGTTCGAGCATAAATATTGTCTAAAGTAATTTTTTCATGGCAAATTGCTCATATCAATAGCAGACCTTTGTTGAATCGACGTTAATTAGAGGTGAAAATTGACAACATTGTGCGTGTCTGGCCAATTATGCAGTTGTGATTGCAAATAGACTTTTGTTCCTCCCTCAGCGGAGGGGCTCTCTGCACATAAGTCTGGCTATATTTTGTGTTCCAATCAGAGCGTGAAAAGTGTCAACATGTTGCACATTGTTTAATGACAAAGTAGTTGAAATACGAATGAATAAGCTTTAAGAAAATGTTTTCCTGCAAGTCTTATACTCGAAAATGTTTTTGTTTGATTGTTGCATTGCAAGGCAGAAAATGCCAGTCCAGGGAATACATACATGTATATTTCCCAATGGCATTTACAGTGGAGCAGGTCAAGTCCTTCAGTTGGAAAAAGAGCTGTTAAATTCTGAGAAAATATTTACCGAAGGGCAAAAGAAAGGCATCAAAGGGGTCTCCTAGCTTTCGTTTCTGCTTTTTTATCCCCCACAATTCAGATCTATTTCAAATTTATTTAGTACAATTATAGATAGACTTGTCACCTGCCATGCGGTACTCATACTACTACTGAAAGGCTTGTGTGAGCCATAAATTAACAAATTGTATAACCAAAAATGTTGAATATCACTGGCCGAGAAAAAAAAAAGTAAACTCTGCCTGCCTGTGGCTTTGTTTGATTTCAGCTAACGAACCGCATGACTGGATGTCACATTTTGTTCTCTCCACAAAAAAATAAAAAAAATAACGAAAAAGCTGCCAAAAACAAATAATCACAAATTGTATATGAAATAATCAATTCAGCCTCATTATTTCGAGACGGCGGCGGCAGAAAATAAAAGACGGGAAACACTAAAACTGAGCTCACGTGAATTTATTTAGATAATCTGCGTCATAATAGAGTGTTGAACAAATAATGGTGTCTCTAGGGGCATCAAAGCGAGAACCGATCAGGTTTTTTAGGAAGAGGTAACCACAGAACCACAGATGTCTCCTCTGGGGATGTGATCTCCAGCCGTCTGATATAATTGAAGCTAATTGCTGTTAATTTTTATCAAAGCTGTACTATATTTATTTATTAGGTACGTTAATCCTTAACGTTTTTTCACATGTTCACAAATTCTTCACCGAGTGCACAGAAAGAAATGAATTGTATTATATTATTTGAATACTTTTATACAGTTACAATTATTCCTTCTTGAGCTGTGTTTTGTATTATTCGATTCAATTTATTATATTACAATGATGTAAAATCGTAGAGTTTTTTTTTAGTTCCCAAATGATCTAACAACTTCGAATAATTATTTTCTTTGAAATGAATTAGGAATTTTTGTTTAACTGAATTTACATATGTATTATAGATCTGTTAACATTCTAGTAAATCTTCTAGCATTGCTTTTAACAGTAGCCATATCAGATGATATTAGAGCTTCTTTAAAATGATTTCATACTTGATTAAGCAATTAGAGCCCCTGTTTTTCGTTCAGTGTACACCATCGGAGGGCTCCTACAGCTGCTGTGGTGAGGTGCGAGAGAGTAGCTGCAGCTCGAGTCGAGTCCCAGTCGCCACCTCGTGGTAATGAATTTATTTCATTGCTAAACGTTGAACGAGATAGTTGTAAAAAGTCGCGTATTGCTGATTAATATTTTCATACCTTCGATTCGAATCGGAACGTTGTGTGATGTTTACTGTCAGCTAAAGACCCACTGTAAACGAATAAAACGACCATAAATAAATCTATCAATTTGCCTGGCAGATCCACAAGACGATGACGGCCACCGGTGAGCCAGGAGCCAGGGATGACTCCTCCGTTGCTCCAGCCAGCCTAATCACCACGCCCACGACCATCATCGCCCCCTCACCGATACCCGTGCTCAGTGATGTGCCCATGCCGAATGGCAATGGCAACGGGAATGGAAGTGGAGCTGGAACTGGAGCTGGAGCTGGGAACAACTTCAAGAGCAGCATTGTCATCGATAGCCAGCCCAAGCGGCGTGTGAGCATTATCTCGGATCCGCCAATGATCGCTGGCGGTGGTGGAGGCGGTATTGGCGGTGCCGCAGGCCCCGGCGCCGGATACGATAACCCCGCCTTTGAGCAAAATCCTAGGCGTAAAATTTCACAGGTAACGAATTACGATTACGATCAATAGGTGAGATCGTAAATTTGGATTTTGTGTGTGCTTAGATTTACGCGGTAGCCATAAATACTCGTAAAATGTTGCTCATATTTCTGCTTTTATTGATTATCGGATGACGTCGTGCGATCGTGAAAAGATAACGACAGAAAGTGATTGAAAATAACCTCGAATTATATTTATATTGGAATTACAGACCTCCACACACTCGCACACGGACATTGGACCGGCGCGAAGGAAGAGCATACTGAAGGACACTGCCACCACCACCCATGACAATGAGAGCGATCGGGTTTCAACGCACAGCTATGGTGAGTCCAGGAAGGATTATCCTCCTAACATTCGCATTTCCGTTACGGAATAACATTTAAGGGGATAACTTTAAAAACTCTGTTACATTTTTACATGTACAGTTGTGTAGTACAGAAAGAGAACGTTTTCATTGGCGCCACTGTAACATCGTACAAAAAAGTGAAATGCTATAAAAAATACGTGTGTAAAGTGGGGTTCTGGGGAGCTTTTGCACGTATAAACATTCTTAGGATAGCTTCTCGAATTGGGTTTTATATATATGTAGCTCCGAAAAACGTGTTAAATTTCCGCATTTCTATTAAAATATTACTCTACTTAATTGGCGCCATCGCTACTAAACGGCGCCACTGAGCAGAGCAGCGTAGGAAAGTTTCACGGAAAATTTCAAAAATGTTGAAGAAATCTTTCTCCTTTTGATGGATTTCTTACTACCTAAGAGTTCCCTTGAACAAATTATTTGAAAAATGCAAATATCTGCCAGGTCGTCGACAATATCTATGTCTATTTCGAATTCAATTTGCCGGCGCACGGTTAACATTATCAATTAGCAGTAACCGGGGAAGTGGACTCTACCAATTTCCAATCTTATTGCGCAGGTCTTGCCTTTGACGTGTGCACACATACACCACACTCCACTCCCAACCCCCGCTCTCTGTTGATATTCTCCCCATAGTTATCACCTAATTAGAGTTCGATGATGACTGACGAGATAATTTGACGGGGGTTTTGGGTAAATAATACATCCATCCATCCCCCTATCGCCCCACGGAGGAGTGTGGAGTGCTCGCGTACCCAGAACTCATGGATTGATAGACGTTTGCAATTTTGTTGCAGAAAACTATCGACAGAATGCGCTGGACGTGCTCAATGCCAAATATAACGGCCATCAGATGACCCATAGCTCAGCGGGGGGCAGCAATGGTGGGGCCAACTTTGTGGAAGAATCCTGGATGTACACATTCTGTTTGAAGTGTCGCGGCGAGGAGCCATCGTCATCGTGGGAGCCACCCTTCTGGCAGAAAATCTTCCCCTATCCTCTGTGTCCCACCTTCAGGACATTCTCGCGACTGGTGTCCATCATTCTTATAGGTATGCAACGCCTCTAGCTATTCGCCTCTATCAAAAACTTAACTCTCTTGTGTCGCTCAGGTGTCCTCATTTGGATCACGGCCTTTGTAATCATTGGAGACTCGGCTGCCCCTGGTGGACAGCTGTTTAGCCTGGTCGTCCTCACTGTGGCAGCCAACTTTGGCGGCTACCTGATATCTCTGACCACCCTGCCGCGTCTGATTGGAATGCTCCTGGTGGGCATACTCTTTCAGAACGTCGGCTGGGTCAATCTCGATGGTGACTTCTCGGTGGTGACGGCCCACCTGCGCAAGTTTGCGCTGACCATAATCCTGACTCGAGCTGGACTCGAAATGGAGCCGGAAGCCTTCAAGAAGGTCTACAAAACGATTCTTAAGCTGGGCATTATTCCCTGGTGCGTGGAGGCCGTCATTGTGGCCGTGATGTCGCACTTCCTGCTCGATCTGCCCTGGATCTGGTCGTTCCTCTTGGGCTCCATCATCGCCGCTGTCTCGCCGGCTGTGGTGGTTCCCTGCCTGTTCCGCCTGCGAACGAAAGGCTACGGTGTGGCCAAGGGCATTCCCACGCTGGTGGTGGCTGTGGCCGGTGTGGACGACGCCCTGTCGGTGGCTATCTTCGGCATCATCAGCACCGTGATGTTCTCGGACAAGGGACTGGCGTATCAGATTGCCCAGGCTCCGGTTTGCATTCTGGGCGGCCTGGGCTTTGGCGTCCTTTGGGGAAGTTTGGCTCGCATTTTCCCCGAGAAGGGGGATGCCTATGTGGTGCCGCTGCGAACACTGCTCCTCTTCACCGGCGGCCTGATGGCCATCTATGGCAGCGAGGAGCTGGGCTTCGAGGGAGCCGGCCCCCTGGCCGTTGTGTTTTCTGCCTTTGTGTCGAATCTATTCTGGTGCAAGGACGGCTGGGATGTGGAGGATAATCCGGTGTCTACCGCCTTCGAGATCTTCTGGATGATCTTCGAGCCCATTCTGTTCGGCATCACTGGCTCCACCATCAAGATACGCGAGCTGGACTCGCACACCGTCTCCATTGGGGCCGCCTGCATCTTCACTGGCGCCATTCTGCGCATCTTTACCACGGCTGGCATTGCATTCGGCGATCGCCTCAACCTCAAGGAGAAGTTCTTCGTTGGCCTCTCCTGGATGGCCAAGGCCACAGTCCAAGCGGCTTTGGGGCCGGTGGCCCTAAAGCATCTCGACGAGAACTCCACGGAAGAAGAACGCAATTACGCCAGCATTGTGCAGACGATCTGCGTCTTCAGTATTGTGCTGACAGCGCCGCTGGGTGCCATTCTGATATCGGTGACGGGGACAAAGCTGCTGACAAAGACGAAGCAGCCGCAGGATCTCACCGGCTGGCGACGCAGCCATCGGCCGTCCATACGCGACATCAGCATCATCGATGAGGAGGAGGAGCGCGAAGATCCCGAGATACCCGAGGACAAGGAAACGCACGACAACACGCTTAACAATGCACACATACCCAGCATCTCCTATACGTACAACACATAAAAGTTGTCAAAATGGGGAATGGGATCTCCTCTCCTTGTTGTTGGATCGCAAGCGCAATGTGTTGATTGTTTTCTTATTGTACATTAGCCTTAAGTGGACTTTGCATTCCGAAATAAATGAATAAGTAAATCAATTGAAAATAATACTCAATCCCAGACACAATTTGATACGATTCTATTAGATCACGTTCCATCCAATTTTTGCTTATTTTCAAACTGTTGCTTCTCAAATTCTCAAGGATGCATATATTATAGCTGGATCTGTAAGTGCTGTAATGTTACCCTTAAGGAAAATTATTGAATATTTACATACATCCCCACAGCATTCGCTGGTCTCCTCTGGGAGAGGCCAAGTGGATTTTGTGGGTAATCCTGAGGCTGTTCTTTATGCCTTTCTTCGGGCTTCAAGTGGCACTTTAAACAGGAACAGCAAATAAGTGTTATGAATGGTTGGGAATACCCAAGAACGTTAAGTGGTGGCTGCCCCCAAGCCATCAAATTAGCTGTGATGATATGGGGGCTGGACTTGGAATTGTTAAAAGTGGAAGAAATCATTAAGAAGTCTATTCCCCAGTTGCGTCACTATTTGCATTATCCCAATCTATGGGCTTCATTTCATGCTGTCGAATATTTACCCAGTGCCCCAAATCTTTATCGAGCTGCATTTTTTGCCTCTGGAACAGTCTGAACAGATCGTGCAACGCCATTATATTATAAAATTTTTAAGATTCAGAAAAAATATCTATTAATTAAATGAACTAGCTTTCAAATCGAATAAAAGCTGTGGGTCTACACTTTGTATCTTTATCTTTATATGGTAACATCTTTTACACTAGGCAATTTACAAATATTTTTGTATTGGCTCGCCCAGAATGGCTTCCAATTCCTGGACCCCATTGCGTGTGTTCTTCTCCACTCGCTGATGTTCATCCTCTAGGAGTTCGGCCACAAATGGCACTGTCTCCGGCAGCAGGGGAGCAAAGCTTTCTCCGAGCTTACGGGCAATGGACACACAAGTGTTGAATGCCAGGATCCGCACCTCGGGCGTCGTGGTACGAGTCTTCAGGAGCACCTGACTGTTGAGCTGCTTCCACATGACATCGTTGGTGGCCACGGCCAGCTGGGCAATGCACTGGCTGAGCGCCAACTGCAGTGGCTCGCTCCCCAGGATCAGATCGTTTTCCAGCTGGTCCACCAGTGGCTGCATCAGAGTGTTGAAACGATGGTCGTTGATGAAGTCATCGGTGCAGTGCAAAAAGACATGATAGAGGGTGTTCAGAATGGCCATCAGCAGCTCTACATCATCTGCCGGCACTCCTGCAGTGAATTCCCGATTGAGAGTGTTATGCTGCCGCAGCAACTGCGAGGAATCTGCTATGAAGTCGCTGGCAAACAGAACGAAGAGCGACTTGAGAGCCTCGGCTATTCGGTTGGTCAGCAGGAAATACGTGAGTTGCGTCTCCCTGGCACTGCTCTCCAGCGCCCATTTGTGAACTTTGGAATACATGGGACGGAAGCTGCTCTCCGACAGCTTTAGAATCCAAGTGACAAATGCTTCGCTGATGCCTCCCTCAATCTCCGATACCTGCAACCTCTCCAGTCCGCGGCCACGCACCTGCAGACGGAACTCCAGCGCTTGCAGGAAGAGCTCGCTCAGCGCCTCCTGCACAGGCTGCAGTTGGGCATTGGTGTTGTGTTTGACGCACTGCAGCAAAAGCTGACGCATCAGCTGGCCCACCTCATCGTAGGCCTGCAGTTCTAGCAAACTAGTGTAGGTCTTGGTGCAGCTGGGCACGAGGATCCTCACTTCCACACCCTGGGAAACCACAGACCAAACCTCCTGCAGACGCAACCTCAGTGCCTGGGCGCGCTTATCCGCTATTAGGAGTGGGCTATCCAGCTGCACAGAGAGACGGACCAAAGCAGAGATGATGTCCACGAGGTAGGGGCCCAAAAAGAGGGGCAGAGCCTTGAAGAGTTTGTGGAAAGCTGTGAAGGAATAAGTGTTTAAAATCAATAAATAATGAAAATAAACGATGAAAGTTACCCGTCACAAGAGTGGAGCAGACATAGTCTGGTCCCTGTTTTAGTGTGGCCATTTGGTGGACCTGCTCCTTGAGGAATTCTGTGAGTTGTGGGGCAAACTTGGGCAGCTGGGCGAGGGCGTGGGCCTTCAGGCTAGAGCAAATCTCCCCGAGGGTGAGCACCACATTGCCCACAACAGCCTTGGGTACATTGGAGCGTCGCTTAGTGATCTTTGTAAGTGTGGCCAGCAGGGAGCGGCATTCCTCGAGGAAGTCCCTGCCATGTCGATGGGCCAAGAGCTGCAGAGCCTGCAAGGCCGTCTGCTGGAGCTGGGCCTGCTGGGGATTACTCGAACCGCTGTCGAGGATGCCATTGATGATGGCCTCCAGGGGTGCGAAAAGCACGCCAAAGTGCTCCGTCGTCGAGTGGGCAAAGTAATCGCAGGTGGGCGTCAGCTTTGTGACGAGCAGTTCGAGCACCTTGATGCGGACTTGGATGAGTGGATGATTCAGCAGATCGGTGATCACATTCAGGAAGTACTCCGGCGACAGCATACCAATGGCATTGTCCAGGACATCCTGCGCGTGATTGGACAGCACCCGCCAGTACTTCTCCAGCGAGGAATTGGCCGACGATGCTTCCAAGGCCCGATTGACCACATCCACATAGGCCAGGGTCTGCAAGATCAGAGCCTGATAGTGATCGAGTAGATCGCTGGGATTGGCACTCTTCATCTTCGCCTGCCACTCGCTGGAGCTGCTGATGCCCGACAGATAGTCCATGATGACGTATTTGTAGTGCCGGAGCTGCTTGAACGATCGCGTGCGGACATCAAAGAGCTGCTGCTCAGTGGACAAAAGAGAGGAGCTGCTGCCTCCATTGGCACCCGACTGCTTGCTTTTGTCGACCGGCAGCTGCTGGAGGTAGTCCAGCAGGCGTATGCAGGTCTCTAGAGCCACACTTGGCTCCTCGAACATCAGCGTCAATTCGCGGACAAAGTCCAGACGCGACTTGTCCAACGGCACCTTGTGCGGGATCGATTCCAGCAGCACTTGAGACTCGAAGACAATGCACAGGAACTGCCAAAGATGCTCCTTGGGATCGAGGACACGGAATAGCGTGGCATAGAGGGACAGCCTCCTATGCACGGGCACATCCGTGCAGATGTCCGCGAATACCTTAAGCACGGGTATAACCAGGCGATCCCTTTCTCCGGTATTCAGCAGCAAGATGGGTATAATGGACTCCACCACGTTGTGGATGATGTGCAGACTGAAGGCATCGTCGTGCCTGGCCACTGTGGAGCCGACAAACGTGAAGATTTCCACAATCTTGTGCAGCACCTGCTGCGGATACAGACCGGCACAGTGGGTCAGGAAGAGCAGAGCATGCTGCTGGGTCTGGGGGTTCTTCGTGTTTCTCAAACACTGGACTACCTGCTCGATGCGGAAGCAGGACTCTGGCAGTGCCTTGGCCAGCTGCACCCCAGCCGATTGGGCCGTTTGGCAGCAGTGCAGCAGGCTGGAGAGGATCAGCTGCTTGGGATACTCGGCAGCGGTGTGCTCCTCTAGCGTGAGGCAGGACTGCAGCAGCTCGAAGAGGGTGGGTATGAGCAGCTCTGAGCCCACGAGTTGTTTCTTGCTCTCCAGCAGCTCAAGCAGCGTCATGCCCTGCTTCCAGGATGCGCTGGTGAGGTCCACCTGCTTGGTGGCCGTGCTTCCTCGCTTCGTGGGTGTCTTGGAGCGCACTCCCTTGCCGCACATTTCTGTTAGCATTTCTACCAGCGGCTGGCATTCCATGCGGCAGCGTTTGAGCAGCCTGTGGCTGGCCAAAAAGATGCTATCGTTGTCCGCCTTGGTGGCCGCCTCCACAATCAGCCTGATCAGCGATACCTTGTGCTTCGACTGCAGGCGCTCGTACGTTTCGGGGGTGAGGATGCCCAACAGGACACACGGTATGGGCTGCAGCTTCTGGTCCAGCTGAATGTAGGCATCATGATGCGCAAAACTTTTCTCGAACAGATCCCAGGCGAGCGGTTGGGTCTGTAGCACACTCAGAGCTACATTTCCTTCGTAGCGCTCCATCACCGACTTGTAGATCTCACTGTGGGGCCAAGGCAGCTGCTTCAGCTGACAGTTGGGCCCTTGCGCGAGGGTAATCTCCTCCAGAGCCGCAATACCCAACGGCAGGAGGGAGGTCAAGAAGTGCTCATCGTTCACATGTTTGAGGGCTCGCAGTAGGAAGTCCTTGCAAATTGGTGGTTGCTCTGGATCAGAGGCCAGGGCCAGCACGGCTCGTCGAAGCTTCGATAGCATTAGCTTTTCTTTGGGCGTGGCCTGCTCTGGCTGCAGTATGGTGTAGAGTATAAGGGCATACTGCTCGTGATCCATGCCCAGTTCACTTCTCCGCTGGAGCAACGCCTTCACCAGCTGGTGGACATGCGGCTCGAGCTCTCGTTGGCTCATCAACTGAAGCGTGTCCATGGCCTGCAGGCGGAGTGTCTGTAGTGGTGAACCACAGGCGTTGGCCACACGCAGGACATGCAACAGGCTGCAGTCCAGTTTGGAGTCCTGGTTGGCTACCACCGCCTCCAGCAGCAGGAAGCCTTGCACTCGGAACACGGTATAATCCGAGTCGTTTGCCCACAGCTGTGGCAGCCTCTCAAATACGCAAAAGTTTGACAGGAACTCCAGTTTGTGTTGAGGTACGGGCAGCATCAAGCTGAAGCATCGCTTGAGGGCTTGTGTCCATTCCAGACGCTCTGCATGTTCGCAGCGTTCGGTGAACACTTGGGCGCCAAGTTTCTCCATCAGGCGCAGACACAGGCGCAGTGCATCCGTTGGCTGAGTCCAGGGCGTGGCCACAAGACCCGTCCATTTGGTATTCCGCGCCAGAGTAAGCAGAAAGTCCAGGTACAACTGAAGGGGCACAAAGTTCTGGTCGGCTCGATTGCTTTTAATGGCTCTGATTTGAAGGCGCCGGCTGTACAGGCTGATCCTGTCCAGCATATGCAGGCTCTCATGGGGCTGCAGCTGTCGCTTTGCGTAGGCGGTGAGGAGGAGCAGCAGGTGCGTCAATTGGGAGGCCTCCAGCAGATGGGCCTCGCCCCCATGCTCTTCCACGCTCTTCAGCAAGGCCTGCTCCTGGCCAAACAGCTCATGGCTGCTCCCGGCTATCACATCCAGAAAGTGCTGGCGATGTTTGGTTACCGCAAACTCGGAGAACTTCTTGCTCACCTTCAGTTGTCCCAGGAAGGGGACTTTGGCGCAGAACTCGCTCTTCAGTATCATCAGCAGGGCACAGTGTTCGTTCTCGGCTAGAGGATCGGACGGAAAGAGCAGTGGCATGAGGGCCAGCAGCACTAGATTTGTGTCATAATGATTGCTAACGGCGGCAGTGGTCAAATGCTGGACAGTGAGTGGAACCACAGCACGCCATTCCTTCTGCTGCTGTGATTGCGCTCGACGCAGTAGGCGACACAGGGTCTGGGCAAAGACCACAGGCTCCAGCATTTGCACGAGATCCTCAGTGGGTAGCGACAGTATGGCTGTGACCACAGCACCACTATCATCGTTGATTCGGTCGGGCAGACATTCCTGCAATAGCTTGACGCTACGTTCTCGTTTCTTGTCCATTTTCAGATTCTGCACGAGCTGTTGGACAGCGCTGAGACGCCAATCGGCGCTGTAGTGATAGAGTTTTTCATAGACACGCTTTGCCTTTTCATCCGAGGTATTTAAACGGAAACCTAAAAGAGGATATATATTATAAGGAATATGTATATATAAAGTCAATTTTCACTCACCCAAAGCCATTTTCAGGGCTTTCTTGCGGTTGCTGCTTGTAGATCTGGCTCTTAGAGCTTCCTTAACACTGAGATCGAAGGCCTCCGGATAGCGTTTCTCTAGTTTTTCCAGGTAAGCTGCATACCACGTCTGAAAGCTGGTCTTCTCAGGCTCGGTTTCATCATCCGAATCTATGACAATTGTATCCTCATCCATGGGAGTTGGTGGGGGTGACGCCGCCTCTATTTCGGTATTCACGAAAGTATCCAAAAAGCAACTGGAAAAAGAGACACCATTCAAAAGTTTACCTACAAGAATGAGGTTCTTCAAAATACTCACTTGATCAACTGCTGGGCAGAGGGCTTGGGAAAGGGCACATCGGAGAGCAGATTATCGAGGAATTGCTTATAAGAATTCGAGGAGGGATCATCCTCTCGAATAGCTGTCACAGCGCCCGTCATCAGAGGCATGCATAGAGACTGGATGGCAAAATTGCCATTCGCCAGCGATGCCAAGGCAGCAATGAGCCACTTTTGGCCTATAAAATTCAGAACTGTTTCCGGCTTAAGCTGTGGCCCGGCAGCCTGTTGCTTGCCATAGATGCAAACCAGTAGCAGCAGGGATTCGGTTTGCAGCCGCTCGAATGGACAGTTGGCCACACGCTCCAGCAGGGCATCGCAGACCTTGCTCTTCAGCTTGGTGCGAGACACCAGTTGGGCCACAATCACATAGGAGGCGGCCATGAAATCAATTGTGTCGGAGACCAGGCCTTGCAGCAGTGCCTCTAATATGGTACTTATATGCCAATCCTCCAGTGGTTTGGCTGTTTGCAGGGCACCCACAACGATGGTGGCATAGAAATTAATCTGCGCCTGCAGCTGATGGGCTCGCGGACCCAATTCCTTGACGGCCTTACGAGTGGTGCGGCAAACGAAACTGAGGAAGGCTGGATTGCTGGCTGCTCGGTTGATCAGAGCCGTCTTGGCCAGTGGCACGCCTGGTCGCTGCAGGGGACGCAGCCAGAACCACTCGGCGTCTGCCTCGCGCAGCCTCATTGTCTGTAGGATCTGGACAAATATGTTTGTCTCGTGGTAGGGCAGAATCAAGGCCATCACCTCGCCCCTGTTGTATTCATGGATCTGGAAGCGACGCAGCAGCCACTCGAACGCCATGTGAGCCGGCCTAAGCAATATGTACGGCGACAGCAGACGCAGGAACTTGGCTATGGCCGCATCCAGCATTTTGTTGACCTCCGGCAGCTCCACAGAGCGCTCCAGCGTGAGCGTGGCCTCATCGAACAGCGTCAACTGGAACTCCTTGAACGCTGGATTAAAGTCTGTCAGCTCCTGCAATCCACTGAGTCCAATCTCATAGATGGCCCTCCTGTCCTTGGTGGCCGCCGCCTTTGGGTCGAACAATATAGAAGCGCGACTCCGGGCATCAACGAGGGTGACCGTTGTCTGCGGTGCTGCCAATTTCTGCAGTTGCTGGGCCAATGAAGTTGTCATTTTTAATCAGTTTTCCTTGCACAACATAAAACGAAATAAATATAAATTATCGCGGAAGAACCTGCATGCCACACGTGTTTTGATCAGTATGACCGACCTCAGGAATATACCAGAATATACCGTCTCATTTTAAAAATATACCGTAAATATACTAACGAATTAAAGGTCTATTTTACATATTCCTCGCTTTTGATCTTCCGTCGAGTATTACTAGCTAGATAAAACATTTTGCCATGCCCACATAATTTTATTCGATTTATGAATCAATTTTCTACTTGACTGGCTTGTTTTAAATACTTGCTTTTGTTGGATTTAGTCTAAAAAAGGTTTTAGCGAAGAAGGTCAAATAATTAAAACGTAAGAGAAAAATCGTTCCAATTGCTCAAATTCTTTATTCCGTTGAATTCCGCCTAACTAAAACCTTTAGCTCTACCCACATAATTTTACGCCATTAATGAATAAATTTTCTACCTGATTGACTACTTTAAAGTACTCTCTTTTATTGTATAGTGTATAAAACAAGGTTTAAGCAAAAAAGGTCAATAAAAAACAATGGTAACGTAAGTGAGTATGGAATGTCACGTCAACCGGAGTTTGGGGATAGGTATACCCTATTTGGTTAATATAATATGAAGAAACTGTTTTAAAACGTAATTAGTTAAGAAATTATCTCAGATTGTTATGTTTTAGACATATTAATGCATATGATATGCATTCTTGTAAATATATACCCCTTCAAAAAATCGTTGAAATACCTTTAAAACAGAGACTGAATAGTTTTGGCCCATATTGGTGCATTAGATGACAAACATTTTCTCAGCTCTATAACATCCATTTCCCTAGGGTATGACGAATGTTGCGCATCCATGATAAAATATTGTAGTGTATTTATGGTTTTCTGCTCGTATTTTTGATTTTTTGAATTCGACGAGGGCTGGCTTCAATGTTTTTAATCGCATTTTTACCTGGATTGATTACCACAAGGTGAGTTCATTCTTACAGATATATTTGTCTCGTAACAACAGATATATTCGATCAGCAGGTGCCATCTCCAAGAAGTTGCAAGGTGTCTGACCTAGATAGGGTAAATTTAACGATTATAGTGTTTTTCCAATAGGCGCGAAACCTGTGGCCACTGCTGCCGTCCATTTGATATAGAAAAACAAATGAAATATACTTAGTATAGCCTTCCCAGAAGACACAACACAACCTGAATCAGTTTTGTATAGTTCTTATATTTTGAAAATGTAAAAAATACTTTTGTATGTGTGCTTAATCTCACAGAGGTACAGATTGTTCAAGAGTCTTGAAGCGAGAACAGTTTAAAAATGTAAGTCTTAATAGGAATTTCGTTATGCATGGGTGATGGATGACAAACAGGTAAAAACTGAACTAAACGCAAAGTAAAGTAAACATAATACAAACTCACTCGAATACTAAACGTAAAAACGTAAAAAGAACTTAAGCAAACGTTTTCAAGATATTACAAACTACAATTAATTAAAACTATGGAATTAAAAGCACAAGCGCTTCAGTGAGTTTTTCTTCTTGAGTTTGTAGTCTTGCCTCTGGTTGCGTTGCGGTGGCGTCAGCCTTTCGCTGGGCATCATTAACTTCGAGGGTGTGCCCAGCTCGGTGACCAGGCATCGCTCGCCCGGATGAGACTTGCACAGGCAGTTGATGCAGAAGCGGAACTTGCAGATGACACTGGTACATTCGGCAAAATTGTAGGTCGGCTGCGAGCCCTTGATCTCGTCGAGATCCAGCGACAGGAAGCGTGACATGGGTGGCCTCGCGCTGATGGCAAATGAATTTCTAATCGGTGGCAGTGTTTGCGACAGCAGCAGGCTTCCATCGCTTCGGTCCCGCGAAGCCTCGCTGACGAAGACACGGCTGCTCTTGCCGCAGCGGGGACACTTGATTCGTTGGGTTTGCTCCTTCAATACCCGGCCGGCGTCTGCCTCCATCAGTTGAAGACTGTTGTGGGCTGTATCGAAGAGAGATGAGGTGTTGTTGGCGTTGTTGATACTATTTGAAGTTTGTAATGGCACTGTTGAGTTGGTTTTGAACACATTGTGTCTCCTCTTGGGCAGATAGGGATTCTCTTTGGTGAGGCTCATCTTGAGGCGATGATTGTGCAGACGCTCCACGGACCGCTGGCTTTTGTAGACAGTCTGCTCCCAGCTTTTCGATACTTTGGTCATTACGTCCAGCGTTTGGGCATTCACATGCTTCAGTATGCACTCCAGGGCCGGCTGGGTTTGGCTCAGCATACTGAAGATGTCGCAATGTTCCAAACCATCGAAGAAGCGTCTCCTGTTCAGTGGCTCGTCCGGTTGTGGAAACAGTAGCTTCTTTGACTTCTTTGGGCTGCTGTGCGGGGCCAGAAAGTGCTTCTTACGGCGCTTTGGAATGCTCTGAACTTCCTGCAGTTTCGGCGTCCCATAGGGCTCGTCGAAGCTATTGAAGCTGTTGCTGGCGGGGACCGTCAGCGGGTAGTTCTTGGTCCAGAGTTGATCTCTCGGATGGCTGCTCGGCGTTTGGTACAGCGACGAGGCAAAGCCTCTGTGGAGAGTTGAATTTGTTGCATTGTTGTTGCGACTGTTCTCGCTTTCGCAGCCGCGTTCAAACAAAAATGGCGCCTCCGCGGTTGAGTTGTGCTGCACTCGAAAGGACATGTAGCCGGACTCGTCCATCTCGGCATCGGACGATGCCCCCAAGTTGGGTTCCTTCTTTTTCAACATCTTCCGATTGTAGGCACTCATATTTGCTCAAATATGGTGTACTAATTCTTACGTTTTAGGCATTTGTTACTTTTTTTTTTGTTTTTTGTGTTGAATGCTATAGTGTGACCGCGGGATTATTGCTAAAATATACCGTCCGACCCTCAGAAATATACCTAAACATACTGCCTCATTTTCAAAATATACCGTTAATATACTGACGAATTCAAGTTCTTGTTTACATATTCCTCGATTTTGATATTCCGTCGAATATTACTAGCTATATAGAACATTTAGACATGCCATCATAATTTTATACACGCCTGCATTGGCGTATCGACAGGAAAGAACGGGATGCAGTGTGTCCGCGGATTTATCGATCAAATGTACCGTCCGACCCTCAGAAATATACCTAAACATACTGCCTCATTTTCAAAATATACCGTTAATATACTGACGAATTCAAGTTCTTGTTTACATATTCCTCGATTTTGATATTCCGTCGAATATTACTAGCTATATAGAACATTTAGACATGCCATCATAATTTTATACACGCCTGCATTGGCGTATCGACAGGAAAGAACGGGATGCAGTGTGTCCGCGGATTTATCGATAAAATATACCGTCCGACCCTCAGAAATATACCTAAACATACCTTTGTATACCCTATTTTGTTAATTTTATATGAAAGTATAAATATTGATATGAAGATAAAACGTAACTAATAAAGACCTTATCTCAAATTGACATTTCTTAGACATATTCATGTATATGATGAGTGTTTTGTACATATATCTCGATCCTGATACCTATTCATGGTCCCTACAAGAAGACAATAAGCTTTAAAATATCGTTGAAATAATGAAAATAATATTAAATAATATTGAATTATATTAAAATATATTGAAAATAATTTTTTTGCCTGTGATGACAAACATATTCACAATTCTATAGCATCCATTTCCCCCAGGGTATGTGTGCATGGAATGGGACTCATTGTTCTGAACCGGTTATGACGACTAATTCTTGGTTAATCTTTCTTCCGTCGAATATTCCCATTTATATAGATCTCTTATTTTTGCCCACATAATTTTATATGATTGCTGAAACAATTTTGATCAAGATTGACTATTTTTAAGTACTTGCATGTTTTTTGTTTTGACAAAAACACGATTTCAACAAAAATTTTCAATAGTCGCAGGTTGTGACGTCAATGTTGCTGGTATTTGCAGACTCATTTGTTGTCAACCAGGGTATGTGCGTTTCTATACCCTATTTTGTGAATATTATATAAAATATTATATTCATTATATTATATATAATTAATAAAGGCCTAGTTGTAGATTGCATTTTTTTGCTCTGTTCATGCATTTGATTAGTTATTTGTAAATAAAACCTGATCCCTGTAGCGATTCTTTGTCTCTGTAAGAAGACCACTAATTGCAAAATATCGTTTAAAATAGATACTGACTAGTTTCTGCATTAATTAGAGCATGGGATGAAACACATTTACGCAATTCTATATCATCCATTTCCCCCAGGGTATGTGTGCATGGAATTAGCAACATGTTTGTGAATGGAATGGGACTCATCTGTTGCGAACCGGGTATTGCCAAATCCGGATATTTCAAGCTATATAGAGTTTTCAGCTTTGCCCACTTAGTTTTATCCCATAGATGAATACATTCTCTATTTTCTAACATCTTTAAATTGCTTGTAAGTATTTTATTTTGACTACAATACGGGTTTCAAGTAAATGTTGCTGCAACTTTTGAGTATGGAATGCGCAACATTTGTGCATGAAATTGGGACTCATTGTTGTGAACCGGCTATGACAGATTCTACCCGATTCAAATACATACTAAAATATACGGTCACATTTGAAAAATATACCGAGTGGTGCGCGCCAAATCGAACTTTTTTGAATGTGAGCGACAAGTATTTAAATGTTGTCAACCGGGCCGTTATCTATGCCCACATAATTTTATACGATTAATGAATCAATTTTCTACTTAACTGGCCAGTTTTTAGTCCTTGCTTTTATTGTTTTTTGACTAAACAAGGTTTAAGCAAAATAGTTCAACAAAAAAACAGTTGCAATGTTGCTGGTAAATTAGCAACATTTGTGTATGGAATGGGACTCATTGTTGCTAAAGCGAACTGCGGCGAACTCAAATTCGATTCAAAAAACGACGAATTCTTTGTTCCGTTGAATAATACTATCTATATAGAACATTTTGCCATGCCCAAATAATTTTATTCGATTAGTGAATCAATTTTCTACTTGGTTGGCCTATTCGAAATACTTGCTTTTATTGGATTTCTATATAACATTAAAAATTAAATTAATAGATTGATGAAATTGACAAAAATACCATGGGAGCGCGGAGAAAACCAGTATTTCTACAGTATGACCCTCAGAACAGCACCGAAACATACCATCTCATTTTCAAAATATACCGTAAGTATACTGACGAATTCAAGTTATATTTTACATATTCCTCGTTTTTGATATTCCTTCGAATATTACTAGCTATATAGAACATTTAGCCATGCTCAAATAATTTTAATCGATTAGTGAATCAATTTTCTACTTGGTTGGCTAATTGTAACGTGCCCTTTTATTGGACTAAGTCTAAAACAAGGTTTCAAAAAAGGTAATAAAACGTAAATGTGTATAGAGCTACCAAAATATCGGATAGTCGCTAGAGCTGCGCGCCAAAGTCGAATTTTTTAAAATGAATGAGTGACAAGCCTGTGGAATAAGACATGCAGACATGATTGAAAAACCTTAAAAACTCTACGTATGGAAGAGAGTCCTTGCATAAGCTAGGAGCTGTGATACTTAAAATGTAATCTGTGGATAGCTGCATTTTATATCACCTTGGCGCTCGATTTAAAAATTGTTATTTAATTATTAGTAGTTTAAAATATGTGTATTTTCTGACACCTAAATAAAGTCAATTTTTTGTTGCTGTGATATGTTGTCCCAGGGAACTTCCTTATTTTGTCAAAATAATTCCCTTGTACTTCTTCCTTATCTTCCTTGGGATATCCACTTTCCACTATATTTTTGAACGGAATAAACCAGCAACAATATTTCGAATACAATTTCTTAACCTCAGCGCTGAGCACTTGGGATAATCTGGTCTTGGCCCATTATGAATGTCATCAAATTAACAGAAATCTCTTCATAATTTATCATTTGTTCTTTTTGTGGTTTCCACTGTCCAACAAAATCCAGCCTACTCCCTATGCTCTGTCTGGGCGCAGTTCACTTTTTGTGCAAATCATGCCGGGGCATAGATTTCGAATTCATGTGAACATCTTCCCCATAAAGCGTGGCCAGCGCCTGGGCGTGATAGTAGTTTCGTCAGCTGTCCATATTGTTTCTGTGCTGACAGCCTCCCCCTGGCGGCACATCCACACCCCCCCACCAAGCGCTTGGCACCCCATTTTATCCTTGGCAAAGGAATAGGACTTCATCCACTTGCTGCTTCTGCTGCCAGAGGACGACCCAACAAAGCCGAAAGAGGGAGAGAGTGTGAGAGCGAGTGAGAGGTCGAGAGTCTGTTGAGGTCGGAAGAGGAAAATCAATGAATGATATTTCCTTTATGAGGCTCAATTATTTGTTGCGGGGATTTGCTATTCTTCCACCATTCTTGTCATATGGCCTTCGGTTCCGGGGCTGTGCGGGGCTCGTTCGTGCCTCATTGTCCTTCTAAATGCTTTGGCAAAATATTTTTGGTATTTGTGCAGTCTTTTGTCAGGAGTCGCAGTCGCCCCTTCAGTAGTCTCGACTCGACTCGACTCGTCTCGAGCAGGGGCGTTAATAATTTATGAATATTTGCTCATTTATTGTTTTGCATTATTTATGGTTTTATTATTTGTCTATTTGGGTTGGACAAAGGGGCGGGGCAGCGGCAAAGATTTGGTTTTGATTTTAATTAAATCGACAGACGCACATCGGCTTAATTTAAAGTCATTTCACTGTCCTAATCTCTTTGCCTCTCTCTCTATTCCGTTCTCTCCGGATATGATATGGGCGTGGGGCGGTGGTTTCGCATATTAATTGTGGTTGCGGCTCGAAACAGAGGGAATTGGGATTAATTTGCGGTCCATTGGTTCATCTCTGTTCTCTGTCAACATGGCTTTTATTGCTGTCTAACAGAAACAGAAGGAAGAACGGAGTTTCAACTAATGACTTTGTCATTGTCAAACCGAAGGAAACTTCTCTGGGCCTTGGGCCCTAAAGAGCTCTAAAATAGTGATTTTTGGTTTGGCGTAAAATATACTCTCTATATACTTTCTATAAATGTATCTGTAGGGGCCATGACTAATTAAAATTTGTATGACTTCTTATATGCGAAGCCATCTGACGAAAATGGAATAACTCTTCTTTATATACATATTTATAAGCGTGTGCTATTTATAAGATGTGTACTTTTCTGTCTAAGAGATCTGTCGGTTGAATAACTGTTTAAGAAGCAGGAAGACAGTTTTCCGTCTAAGAAAATCGACTTTTTTTATCCCTCAACAGAAGTTTTGTCAGAATATCTCCTCATATGGGGTTACAAAGCCCTCGTTTGCTTGCCCTCGATCGATGCTTAGATCTTCACAATTTAGGAGTGCTTCACCAGTATCTAGGACTCTATAAAGCAGTAGGAGTAAGAAGAAACCAAAGTAGGCTAAAGAAGTAGTTGGTCAATGCTAACCACCAGACGAAACTAAGCTGTTGTTAAATATTGGTTGAATAGAATGTCGGGGTCACTCACTGATATTTAGTTTCCAATGTTCCATAGCCTCTGAGCACAATAGTTCAACCCCTCTCAAATCCTTTTAGTGTATCCATTTCCGACATATTGTATGCTCTATATGCATACATATGTTTTATGTGAAGCAATGTTTGCACGGATATTGATACCAAACTGATTAATTTGGGTTTACGCACCAGAACGACACGGAATGATGACAAATGGAGGCCACCGAAGGAGAGCTCTAGTCAATATTTGCACTCAATCCGTACATATGCTCTAATTATTATCCTTTTAGCTGTGGGCAGTGGCAGTGGCCCTGTTTTGGCATTATGTTGACTGGCTGACTGACTTACTGGAGAAGGGACATGGGAGACACACCACACACCATACAGACACACACACACCCCAGCAGATCAAACATGGGGTCGGTCTCGAATCAACTAATTATGGTAATTTACCCGCGGAATGTCAACAAATATTTTGTAACCGGCTATTTTATCGCACGGCCGCTATACACGCGGGTCCCTGGTCAAAGGATCCACACCCCCACCTGGAGGCGAAGTGCAACTGGAGTGTCCAGTCCTTGACAAACGATGTTTACCCCCAGGAACCAGTTGTCGGTGGTGTGGGTGGCTGGTGTCCTTGGGGGGCACACGAAACGGTCTGATTATTTTTAACCAACAATACAGGCCATCCCCGAAGGAATGACTGTAACCTGAACTGGAACTAGAACTGAACCCAATTCGCTTGATTGTGTTTGATTTGGCCCCTTTTTTGTGCTTGTTAATTCATTTTTAGCCAATAAATCGCTTGGTCGTCGTCTCAGTAGGGTGCGGCACAGGTAACAGAGCCACCAAGCGCCGCCGCCAAGTGGCTCTAAACAGAGGAGCTGTATTAATTTGATGGTAATAGGGAAATAATCGCACTCATTTATCATTTTAATGCATTCTCTGTTCCCGACTAGGGCGAGCCGGGAGTCGGGCAAAAGTCAAGTCCGCTTGCTAGATTATGGTCCGTCCTTCTTCCCCTCCAAACTCTTTGAATTTCCGGGCGGAAAGTAATTTCCCATATTCTATTTTTAGATCGAGGGTATAAAGATTTGGGTGTGTCCTGGTTTTAATTTTATTGGTCTTGATTCACAAGCTCAATCGAATCGCGAAGAAACACTTATGATTTCATTGTGAAAATAGGAATGATTCAGGTTTTTAAAAATTATTTGGCACATAAGCATCAATCAATGAAGATTGATCTGAATTGATCCGATTCCAGTTGTCTCATATTCACCATAAAAAATGTATGTTTGCAAGCACTTGATATTGAATTGTAATTTGATACATTTTTGTTTTATAAATATTCTTCAGACAATTCGCGAAATTTGATTGATTTGCAATTTGAGAAATTTAAAAAAAATAAAAAAATGTTAGCCATCAATCGTGCGAATATATTCTTTTTGACTGCGACACGTGCGATGCACATGACAAATGGCAAAGAACTCAGATGTGCAAAATGATTTTTTTATTTTTGGATTTTTCAATTAACAGATTAACCAGTAAGGAAGATATGTTCTGGGCGCTAAGGTTTTCATACGCTTGAAAAATCAATAAAACTACATGTTTCCTATGGCATATCATATAGTGGTTCGAGCCGTCTCATTCCGTAGAAAGATATTATCTTAATTCTCATTTTTCTATTATATGAGCCCTTCTACTGTTCTTTTGAGGCGAGAATCCGAATTAAGAATTTACGATAGGAACTGATTGTGGACCACGCATAAAATACAATGAAAACCCTGCAATTCTTATGTATTCCAATCGATTCTTTACATAAAGAGGTATTTTCCTTCCCTTCTTCAATTAATTTTTTATTTTTTTAATTTCAATTTCTTTTTTGCAAAATTTTTCGCTTGGCACCGAGCGATCATATTGTGAGCGTGGTGAAGAAAATGCTCATTTTACAGTAGGAGAGGGAGAGAGTGGGGAAGAAGCAGCAACGTACGCCACTGCGTGATCAAGTGCCAGCGGCGGACCAGAAGGCAAAATGTTAAACAAAACCAAAGGCAGATCGTGCGATTGAAAAGTGCGGCAATCTGTCCAAGCGAACTGTGAAAAGTGTTTCATATTTTAAATATTCATACTGTACGTGTGTATGTTCATGTATATAAACATATTACTTTGTGGATTAATTAATGTTTACTTAGCGGAGCACCCTCGCTTGCTCTGTGCCGTAAGGTGTCTCATGTTTTTTTTCCCTTTCGTTGACGAAGTCTTTCGATGTGTACTTGTGTGTGTACGTGAAAGCTAAGCACGAGAGTTGCCCTCGAAGACTCAAGACACTCAATTCTCCATCCACTCCCACTCTCCATTGCAAGAGAGCACTGCATCACATGTGCAAAGAAAGAAGAGCAAACAAAATCAGTGAGCGCCTATTGTCGGCGCGCTCTCGATCTACATACATACACACATTGCTCGAACACATATGTATGTAAGTGTCAGCAATAGGTGACAACAGGTTAAAAATGTAACAGATCGAAGAAGATAAGAGGCTTAAATACAGCATGGAAACAGCAAGTAAAGAACAGAAAGAATGCAGCGAGGAGAACTACCAGCGCATTATTATAGGCAAAAGGAAAGAGAACAAAGCTTTTGTTTCTGCTTTTCTTTTCGCTATATATATCGTTTTTTGTCAGTGTAAGTCTTGTGTTCTCCCCTCTTGCTACCATTCTTATAGTTGTTCACGTACCGGCTCGTTTTTTACTATTTTTAATTTCTAGAAGCATTTCTTTGCCCCCCCTCACACACGACTACAATTTGTCAAAGAAGCAATTGCCAAAGTCAAGTGCCCAAAAACGAGAAGGGTTTTAAACATAGGGTCAACCAAACCTAGAATTCAGAGCCCCGAACCCAATCGCAATTGCGTAAATTAATCATGGGGCGGCAGCTCCAGTTTCGAGTGAAAAAAATGTGAAAAGTACACGGAAAAACGGTTTCAATTTGAATAATATGACGAAAGGGAAGGGTAGGGCCCCGAAAGGGTTGACAGCAGCAGTTAGTGTGGTGGCAAGGTATGTGTGTGTGGATGCCACATTCAGTGCTGTGTCCGTTTCCGTGTCCCGTCAGGGTGTCACTGTCACATAGTTCATTTCGCATTCAGACCATGCTTCAAGGCTTCGCGCGACTCCTTTGCCAATTTCATTTAGCGGCATCATTTCTGCTCGTGCCTTTGTCATTTTTTCTAACTTTTTCCAGCGGCAGCAAATGGAAAAAAACAAGATAAATGATTTAAAACTTGACTTTTCATTTCGTATATTAGCTGGAACGTGCCTCACATAGTTCATGTCAATCTCTGCCCCTTCTCCCACAGCCACCTGGTTCAACTCTTGCCCCACAAAAAAAGAATGTGGAAAACTTAATTGTTTTCTATTAACGAGCCTCGATTTGTTCCATGACTTTAACACATTTGGTTGATCAAAATATCACACACCCCATACGGACGGATTCCTTCCCCTCCTATTCCTATGGGTTTCTGCTTCTCCTTCCACCCACCACTATTTGGACATATGTTGCTCTGTGCCCGCTGATGATATATGTCTGTGTGTATAGCCCTCGGTTGTTGCTGCTGATTATGGTGGCCACAAATGCTCCGAACCATGAAGTGGTTGCTGGTACGACTCGGACTTGGAAATGGACTCGGTTTCGCTGTCGCTATAAATACTGTTTGCATTTAAGCTCAAATTCATAATTAATTGGATGAACAACAGATGAGAATTGAAGGTTAAATGGGTATATTTATATAGGGATTTATTAAGAGGGTTTCTATATACTTTTAAATTGACCAAATGTTGCCAATTTGTGTGGTTTTTAATGTGGATCTGAGAATTTACTTTACTATAATATACTAAATTATAGATCTGTAAGAAATATCCACAATAATTCATACATACTATTCTGAACGTTAGATCTTGGGTACGTACATACATATGTATATCTTTATATAATATCGTTATTATAGAATGCTTTTAACCAGCATAAGCTGTAACCAGATATCATAATCGCAAAATCGACGATGATTACCTCATTCGCTCTGTCCCCGCGATGGGTTTCGTTTCCCATCGAATGATTGTTTGCCTGTCTGATTGATAAAACGCCCCCCGAAGGGTCGTCGGGGTCTTACCTTAACACCTCCTTAGGGTCGCACGCGGGATTCACACTCCCTGTTCAGACAGATATTCTCATGGTGGTGGCACTTACACGTCGCGCCTTTCTCCTTCTCTATATTTTTTATGCATTTAATCAATTAAGTCATCAGTACAATATTTGTATTCCTATTGTTTTTCCTTCCCATAATAATGATGATGGTGGTGGTGCAGCATGAGAGTTCTGTTCCCTTATTGACTTTACCAATGACAGTCGAGCGATTGTCACACTATCTTACCAATCCTCAATTGCCAATCCTCTGTTTTTTGTCACGTGTCTGTCTCCTACTCCTAAGATCCGGTTCTTGGGTTACCCTGGAGTTCCGGAAAGTTTTTGTCAGCTAAACACTTAATTAAGACGAAATGCCGCTGTTTTATTACGAGTATTGCTAGAGTAAATACTCCATAAATTTCCTAATGAAAACACTTAACGACACACGTCACAAAAAACAATGCGGGAATTCAATTTTTATTTACCCAAAACTATGGATTCACAATGATGTCTGTCCTTTGAGGGAGGGTATATTGTATACATATACATATATGATAATTTACCAAGGTACTTAATCGTACTTAAGGTTATGGATTTCTAGAATTAACTTATGATTGAGGGACGCCTGCAGGGTGCAAAGCTACTGGAACAGTCTCATGATGGTAGCTGTTCCATTCTTATAATCCAATCTAATGCCATGCCAAAATGAGCCTAGCAACTAAAAGCTTAGAGAAGACCTGACTAAAACTCTAGGAATCCCAATGTGGGACAATCTTCAAATTGCTGTGAATGAAATACAAATAAAAATAAAGAGAAGTAGAGCCAAGCTAAAGGGCGTTTTGCTTCAGGGCAAAAATCCTTTCATTTAATTGTGTGTCTGTCATAAATTAAAATACCACCACAGCCAGGCGTCCCGTCTGGCAGGCAAAAGGCCTGCTGATTAAGCGGAATTCTAAAGTTGGAAAGTCGGAGTTCCTTGGTTTTCAATTAAAAGTTTTTCAGGTTTCGAGAATTTCGTAAACTCATCTAATTCCTACCCGCAGAAGTGGGCTCCCCCACTTTAAAGAGTCTCGTCTCTTAATTTATGTGTGGAAATTTCTATCCCAAGTGGAACTCAAATATCATACTTTTTGTGA
Source organism: Drosophila miranda (assembly GCF_003369915.1). NCBI lineage: Eukaryota > Metazoa > Arthropoda > Insecta > Diptera > Drosophilidae > Drosophila > Drosophila miranda. Next base: position 8,397,880 of record NC_046677.1, on the reverse strand, counting down.
TGTTGTATCTCGTTTTTGCACTCTCCCCCAAAGTGCAATTTATGTTTGTGCTTACAATTGAAAATCTGTGTCCGAACAACAATCGCATTGCATCGCAATCCGAATCGAATGCAAGGCAATTTGCAGCTTGTGCAACGCCATGTAAGAAGTGTCATGCACATGGCCCCTGTGATGCACTCTGTCTGGAATTGCATTTGGGCATAATTCTTAATGTTTTGCTTTCAATTTACTGAAACTACTTAGGCAGTCAGCTCTAGCTCTTCGAAAGGCAAACAAATTTGCATATTTCTGACTTCACTTTTGTGTGTGTGTCCCCTCCCGACAAGACCCAAGATACTTGGATACATGGATACAGAAGCACTTGAACAAGATATAAAACAAATGCATTCATTTTACCATTTACAATGTAAAATTCTCGATGGATGCTCCAAGGATGAAAGGCCTGGCCATCTTCTATGAATTACCATCGACCTCAACTGGACCACAACTTCTGTGAATTGAATTAGGTCTGGTCTGGAGGAGAATCTTAAGTCATCTCTGTTTGTTTCTGAGAGTTTTCTTATTAAATTAGGAGTTTTACTTGGCTTTATGTTTAATTGGATAAATACAAAAGTGTTTTGACAATCTAAAGAGGGAAAACCAAGGTAATCTTACACGTCTTAAGGCGTTTTAAATGGTTCTGAAACGATATATAACAAAGACTTACCATAAATTGTACGGAGAATAAGTGCCTTTTGGGTCTTTTGATTGTTTTTGCAGTCTGGTTTTTTGTTTGCATTTTGTTATTAGTTTATGTATTTATTTTTTTTTATTCATATAATATTTTATACAAAATATTTCTTTATTTCTCTGCTTTATTTTCAGCAAAATGCACGAAAAATTAACCCAGAAAGTATTGGAGTTCTCCGAGCCTTTTTAAGCGGTTCAGTTTTGTATATAACTTTGAGAAGATATCTGCATAGGCAGACAGACTTTCAGTTCATCTCTAAGATACTTTTGCTTGTAGATGACAGGCCAATTACTTGTCCTCCTATTCCCACCACCCCTTTCTGTAAAACCTTCCGCTAAACTCTAAAACTAATCTCCTTTGAAATCAATGTTAAATAAATTATCTGCAACTATTTAGCAATAAATTAATCTTCATAAATCACAAATCAACATCAGAGACGACAACCTGCAAAGGTAGGGGCTGGGCGGGGGCCTAGGGAAAAACACTCTCCAAGGTGTTCCATGAACTACATTAAATTAGAAACGAGGCGTCGTCAGGATTCCGTATAATGACAAAAGCAATTAATTTTGTGTGTGCCCGGGCGAATCGTACGGAATGGAACGGAACGGAGCGGAGCGGAAAGGTGAGACCCCTGGCAAAAGGGGTGATGTGATCTCTCCCACCCTAGCAGACAGCGGCAACCCCTTCTGATTACGTTCACAAATCGTTACAGCAAACACCCATGCCTCTCTCCCCCCTGCCCTTTTTTGGACACACAACACACAATCAAAATTCCACAGGAGAGGAGGTCGTAAGCTCCTCCCGGGGAGGGGAGCTCGAGCTCCCGTTCGAAAGCTTTGCAATTAATTATGCGAATCTGACGAATCTTCCTAAGCGTCGAGAGCAACTCTTCGACTTGACACACACACACACACACTTGCACTCATAGACAGGCACACACAAACCCTCAGAGATGCAGAAAAACACACACAGCCACAGAGACACCTAGAGAACAAATGCTGTTTGCTGTCAACCGCCTGGCATCATGATTTACATGGCCTTACAAAATGTTTCGGAAAGCAGGAGAGCGAGTGAAACGAGACGTCTACGCCTGTGGTTCGTCCTGGATCGAGGACGAGGGGTAAATGCAAATTTAAAGGCGTGAATAAGCCAAAGGCAAACTCCTGAACTCTAATTGTAGACAACCCCCGTAATTATCCGCAATGGAAAAGCCATTAATGGTATTAGGTACGTATTAGGGGGATTCCACACCGCACCACACTTGCCTTTGCTTCGCTTCGAGTTGGAGGTGAAAGGTGTCGGGTGTTTTTGGAAATCCATCGCTATTAATGGGCGAATAGAATAGGTATTAGATGTGGGAGGTTGTAGATGAATAGTGGGGGATTATATCCTTGCAGTTCTCTTAGATTAGTAGAGCAGGAGAGGAGAAGGAACAGGATTATATTAGCAGAAGGAGTTTTGTGGCATTCGTTGGAAACAGTAAACATCGTAATAGATCTAATGTATTTATACATATTTTTTTTATAACAGAACGAGTATATCCAGTGGAAAGGGTTGTAAAAGCTAGTCTGGTACTAAGAAACTCTGAGATTTCTATAACCAATCATATTTCTTCATTCATTAAACATCTAAAAGAATACCCTTTCAAATAAACAATGTTGTTTATGCAAGATATATATTAGAAGGCTAAATTCACTCTGCTATAAGACTAACAAGAACTTTCTCTAATTAAAGGACATGCAGCAATATTTTACTTATTCCTAACTAGCATCCCAGAATATTTTATTCAATATTAAAATATGAAAAAAATCTAACTAATAATCGTACTTGATTTAATTCTCTGGCAAAGCAAAGTATAACTGGGATTCCTGGACTGCTCTGCCCTCCAATTACATATATATCCCAACAGATTCAGAATATCCACTTAACAGTCACTTTAGTTCATGTTCTAACTCTCTATCCTCAAGTTCGTGGCACAGATGGTTGCAAGGGCTGCTGTAGTCATTCGATTCCATGCCCCCTGCCATACCACTCATCTTTATGGCCGATTCCACAGGCTGAGGAACATAAACACTTGACAATATGACAGTGGAACCCGGAAAGGATATGAAATGCCCACAGAAGGGGAGATCCCTTTGCTAATTTAAGGAGAAACCAAAAAGTGTTTTGGACCCACTTAATGGTTTGTTTTCGGTTGACAACTTTTCGTCTGGTTGTTGGTTGCCTTTCGAGCACTTTACACTTTTGTTGTTTGGCTTGCGGTTCCCCCATCATGATGATGGTAGGGAGGAGGAGTGGCATTGGGGAGGGGTGTGTAGGAAACGGACACTAACAACTAATTTAAAGCAATTATGTAAAAAGTTTCTGCTCGAAACGCCGCAGGCACATTTAAAGTTTCGTTTGCCACAAAATGTCCGTTCGTTAAATTTAAGTGCAAATAGTTTTAATTAAATTTGTCAAATTATGACGGAAAATTCAGTTAGTTCCGCCCCGAAAAAGTCTGTAGCCAATTTGACTTTATATTTAATTTGTTGGAGAAAGTAGAGGAGAGAAAGGAGAAGCGTTAGTTGGGGTCAAAGGCGCATTCTATAGAGAAAAAAAAACAACTAAATGATTTTTGAAATAGCTGCATTGAGAATTACAATATCTAGGATGCATTTAGTGAGAGTTATTTTCTTTTAGTAAAACAACAATTCTGAAAATCAATTTTTATTCAGTTATTCGGTAAGAAGATTTTCCCTTTCAACCAGCTGATTGCCGAACAGCATCCTTCCACTGATTATAACAACTTGATTTTTCGTTTGTGAGAGTCACTCCCTCCCTTTTCTGGGTGGGTGCTCGGTGCTCATCAAGTCAACTCCCAGTGCGTATGCTTCGCAAATCTCATCGGCATTTAGCTTGAGAGTGGCTCTATTCTCATCTTTATCCACTTGCAGGCACTTGTTCAAAAATAATAACTAATCATAATAGCAGTTGGGAAAAAGAATCTTTGCAATCATTTCATGGGAATTTCTCGACTGTAACTCCATTTTTACGACACGTGACTGGGCACGCACTTTGATTAGACCCCGGAACCACCACACCTCCCACCGTAACCCTCATAACTGCACCACCAGCCCACCAGCAGCAGCGCCAGTAATCCACCCACCACCAGCCCGCCAGCAGCAGAAGCACCCACCAATATCGGATTGCAGATTATACAAACTGAAACCCGACTTTTCGGCAGAGAGAGCGAGAGAGACTAGGTCCTGTCCACTTGACGCGTGCGGATTGTGGGAAACGGCTTGGCGAGTGTCACATTTTTATGACTCTGTTTGATTTCTGGCCGGCACAAGGCCGCTAATGGAAGGCACTTGTTCAACCCGTCGAAAGTAACGAGATTTCCTTTAACGGGATACAGATATATGACAAATATTTGCTGGAGAAATACATGGGTACAAGGACAAGTGCACTGTCATCCCGTAGCATACTGTGGGAAGATTAATTTTTGGGCTCATACTCATAGAAGAGTTGGGATATTGGAGAGGTTTTCAAAATTATAATAATTTCAGGCAAAATAAAAAATTATATCAAGAATAAAAGGATTTTATTAATAAAACTGATACCGATTGATCTTCGCAGAGTCAGCCTCAGACTCTCGAAAGCATTGAGCTTCTAGCTTCTGGTACAGAGAAGTTAATGGATGGGAAAAGGAGAGTTTAAGTTAAAGTTCATCTGTGAGATGATCGTATGGCTTGCGACCAGTTCGAGATACAAATACTCATCCAATTTACTTATCGAAGTTTTCTTTTCTATGAAGCTAAAATAAACCATTATATTGTAGGGTAAAGACGTCATGGATTACATAGATATAAACCAAATAATATTCTTCAGTTCATCTCTTGCATTATGATAAATTCTGAAAAATAGCATATATGCTCTTAGAGACATATTGACACTTTTCAAAAGCTGTGCTAATGTTAGCCATTTTGCATAAATGTATGTATGTGTATAATTTTACAATATTTGTTGTCCGAATACTGGAAATCATATTTCCATTGCTTTTGCCACATTCTGTGGCCAACTGGCAGCCCACAAATGTAATTTGTAATTCTACGCCGCTTTGGACATATTCGTACTTAGATTTCCGATTTCTATGGCAAATTGTGGACATTTGTGCTAATAGGAGCAATCCTATGTAAGAGCTCATCGCATAATCGTATTCCCGCTCGTAGCTTCATATTTCAGAGCGTTTGCAACACTTTCCATTCCAATCGCTGACAAATCAAGTGCGGATATAAGAAAGGAATTGATTCAGATTCAGATTCGTCTGCTCTGCTCAGGTCTCTCCACTCGGCAATGGATAAATGTGATTTATGCCCTTCACTTTATGTAGAAATGTCAGCAACAATTCCAGGAGCAGAGCACAAATTAACTTCAATGTGGGCGGAGGGAGGAGTGATGGAGGCCAGAGTTCCTGGGCCTATCCCTGCCGAAAGTCGAGACGTGTTCCGTAATTCAATATCCACACAGCAAAGATGCACTGTCGAGGGGAGTGGAGAGCCAGTGGCTCAGAGGTCACATTTGGCAGCCAACTCGGTAAGTATTCCCAGAGGATCCGAATAATTTCCTACCCTTGGCACTAAGTATTATTGTGCATTAGAGGACTAATAAACAGGTTCGCAGTTGTCCTTTGCACCACCCTGCCATCCTACAGCCTCGTATTCCCATTGTCTCTGTGTCTCTGCTGCTGCTGCTGCTGCTGCTCTGGTCTCGGACCTTTCGCCTCTTTGCTTATTCATAGTTTGTCTGGGAGTTTATACCTTCTACGTGATTTACGGCAATAACTCATCGTGCTCATCACCCGAACCCAGACCCAAACCCAGACGCAGACACAGACACAGATATAGAAGGAGAAGAAGAGAGCACGGGGACAAATCATGAGACAAATAAATCAGGAATACTAAATTAATTTACTTTTATTCTTGCCCATCGCTTTTCTTAATTAAAGCCAACGGAATTTATATAATGCCAGGTTTTTAGTGTGATGAATATTTGGAAGCTAAGGATCAGAGGTGTAATTTAAAGTTGAAATGAAAATCTCTAGCGATTTTTAAAGGATCGGAATTATTAATTTGGTAAAAGTTAAGGAGGAAATTTAAATTATAATAAAATATTAATCAAATCTTTATTAAAGACTATATAATTACCGAGATGTTATATGAGGCTCCATAACGCTGTTCTATGGCAGGGTATTTCGTAATGCCTCGTAGACAGAGGGCGCACTTCTCACTTATGATTCGTCTCTGACAGCGGTCTCGTTTGTTCATAAATGCTAAGGGAAGCTGAGTCGGTCCCTAGAATCCAACAACAAATTGCACAGACTTTCATAGTCTTTGGTTCTATTTACTTTTTGAACAAAAACCTTTATTTTTTCGAATTAAATCTGAACACTTATTCCATGGACAATCCTTAATTAATTCTTCAATCATCAACCTTTAATTCCTTCACTTTTCTTGGTTTTTATCAATGGTACTTCTGTGTCAATCTCTGATTTACACGAAATCCCTTCAATTTGTCTCCTAAAATCATACAATTCTTGTGGAGAAACAGAAACCACTTGTCTGGCAATACAATGTGTGGACTATTGTGGATTTTAAAACAAATATAGCCCAGCCTTGGCTCTGCCTCTGTCTCTATTTCTATTGTTGCTGTTTATTCCAGCGTGGCCGAACCGCCCTAATGTCGACTTATGACACCAAAATATTTAACTGCTCAATTTTCAGGCGTTGCGCTTTCCCCAGTCCCCGGACCATAGTTCCAGAGAGGAGGGTGCGTGCGGGATAACAAGGGGTTACACTTGAATTAGTCCAAAGGGATTTCCGATTCCGAGTCCCCGGGATTCAGAGGGGTTGAGAGCGAAGCGAGAAGGACAAGGCGTTTTGTTTGCTTTTGTCAAAGGCGCAGCCTCTTGCCACTGTCTGGCCTTGCAACAATTGAGATATATTCAATTGGCAACATGCGGCAACAACCACCAGGGCAATCAGGCTACAGCCACCACCACCCCACTTACACTTGCCCCGTAGTCTGTTCCGGTTCGGTCCCGCTGTGCGAGCGATTAGTTTGGGAAGCTGCCACCCGATGTGGCGCATCCGTGAATTACAATTGCGGTTTCCTCCTGCAGTCACAGTCAGATTCAGGGGAGGATTCCCTGCACAAATCACTCCAGTTGTTCCTGTTGTTGGTCTGCACTTGAAATTGTCAGCAGGTGCCTTCCCCAACCTCTGGCAATGCAACAACATAGATATAGTAGTTATACCGTTACTTAGTTACAGTTGCAGCTGGAAATCGAAATCAATTTAACTGCATTTTGTCGGCCGATTGCCATGGATTGAGGACGAGGATGAGTATGAGATGATGATGACCATGAAGGCCTTCTGTATGTTTGGGCCATTAATAAACATTTCGTCGTCTGTTTGTGTAATAAAAATGCAATTCCCATTAAGTGTCCGAGGGGGTTGTTGATGGTTGATCTGATGCGGAGGCGAAAGCGGCGGCGGAGGCGGGATTATATGCCACATCCCCGTGCTCGGTGCTGACCAGCTGAGACAGACACTAAAAGCCCGAATGTATTATCGACTATGAAGGCGTTCAAGATGGGGTTCAAGTCAATCCAATTGAGATTCTTTGGAGGGAGAACTTCCGTTTATATTTTTGGAAATCTTTCAATACTTTTTAATATTCTCGTATATTTTTGTTTCATTTTATTCATTATTGATATTGTTTGTTATTATTTGATTGTTTTTTGATATTAAAAGCTGATATTAAAAATGTGCATTAATATTCGGATAACATCCTGTGATTCATTTGATTATCCGACAGCGTACTTTTCGTTTTCGAGTTTCCTTTTACTTCTCACAAATGGTTGCCTCTCCATTGATCTATTGAAAATAGTTTATGCATTGGAACGTTTATATGCTCCCCATATTGGGGAAAAAGAAAACGAAAAACCTTGCAAGTCGTTTGATAGCTGATAACCCCTGCCGCACATACATTCCAGTAGATCACATGACAATTATAACTTTCTCAAAGCACAGAGGCCCAAGAAACCCCCATAACGGACTCTGTTTAATTCCCACCTTGAGTGATCTTTTTTTTTTGGGTTATTTAATTAAACATTTACCGCAAATAAAGTACAATTAAGATCCATTGTCTTATCCCATGCTCTCATGTTCATCCTATTCTCAGTCGAACAAAGGCCAGCAGAATTTGGATGTACGTTAAAGGGGTGCGAGCTGTTGAAAAGTCTTTAGTCATCGCCCAGAAATGATTTTCATGTCTCAGAGCCATAATGATGGCGGCAATAAATTCGCATTAAGAACGCCTTGAGTCAATTTGATGGCACGCAGATGTTGTACGATGTACGATGATCTTATGGTAGAATGACTTTAAAAATTATAGGCACTTTTGGAAGCGAGAACCGATGATCCTGGCGGGATCCGGGAGCCTTCACAATCATCTAGGTTCGGGTGTACCTTCAGCTAATTGCGTTTAATTCGTTCAAAGAACCCGCATTCTGACTCCCATAACTTTGGCTTTTTTTTTTTATTTTATGCAATCATAAAAACATTCGTTCAATCAATAATGTATAATGTATCTCCCTCTCTCTCACTCTATTCCAATCCACTCGCTCAACTCGTGCCCCGTTGCTGTTCCCGACGGAAGTTGCTGATTTTGTGACCGTTTTTCTGATCGTTTAAGATTGATTGATCAATGGTTTACAATCACCTAAGCCTCCGGTCAACGACTCGCCCTGTGGGGGTCTCGTGATCTTGGTCTTGCACTTGGACTCGACTCTGCTTTTGTTGGGGGCGGCACAAGCGTTTGTTGATTAAATCGCAGGATGTTATCGATCATTGCATAAATTAACATACGACTTTTCCTCCCATTCCATTTCAAATGTTCTCCGCGCTCTCGCTCTCTGTCAAGTTTCTATTAATTTTTATTGCCACTGTGTGTAATTGCTGCCGCTGGAAAAGTCCGAGTGGAAAATTTGCTAAGTGATACAATCACCATGTGATTAGGGAACCAACTAATCGTGGGAAGAAAACCGGGAAGCATGGACTGAATAAGGGTGCTGAAATATTGGGATTACTTAGGGATTAGAAATAGCAGGGGGTTTTTAAAAAGTGGCAAAGACTTTGGTGTTAAAATTGGGTAACATTTTAAAAATCCAAAAACTTATTTCGTTCACAAGTGCTGATAAAAGTAATACAAAACATAGTTGTATTCTCTGAAAGTCTCTCTGAAAGTTCTCTAAAGGAAATTCTGAAGAGGAAAGGTCACTGACTGTCCACGAAAATACTTCTTTAATCAAGAGTAACAGGGTCTGTCTACTACACTTTGAAAGAAAAATCCAAGAAACAGCTCAAGATAAAACTATTGACGTACAAGGAACTCTGACCTATCCTAAGGGATATACATATGTATGTAGGTTTTAAATAATACGATACAATATTAGTGTTCATTAGAGCTACATATATAGTATGGCCTTTGTTTCCAACATCCGTTCTTATCCTTCATACATATATCTTAGTAAAGAGAAATTCAAATGTATAGAATCCACAGACAGATAAAGATAGGCCAGAATGATGTTTTTGAAGTGTTTCTATCCAATCTATTCAGACATTTACTTAACCATTTCATTTAATATTCCATCTCTTCCGCTACAAACTAGACTTTTCCTCACGTGCGAATATTCTAGCTTTTCATTTATCTATAAACGAGAAAAGCCAGCAACCGAAATTGTCATATGCAAAAACGGAGGAGAAAGGATTGAGGATTGAGAAAGGTGAGTGTTAGCTTTTTATACTCGTGCTCGTATGCATATGTTTTTTGCGGGGCAGACAGTCATATTTTTTATTGATGAAATTGGTTTGGCTACAGCTACAGACTTCATTTGCAAAGTAGACAAGTGCCGCTGTGCAAATTGGAGACTGGGGAATACTCGTAGACCAAAGGACCAGGACCAGGAGGGGTTTGCGAGCGTATGCTCCCTGGGAACTGCGTTTGCAGTTTATATATATTTTTTATTGTCAAATTTTTGTTCAGAACGCGACCCCAAGATGAAGATGGAAAATGGCAGCGGAGGATTGGATTGGATAGAGTGGAATAATGGAGAAGGTAACCCTTGTCTGGTTCTGGTACGTGATATTTGATATCTGCGGCCGGACACTTTGGGGAATAGGAAACCAAATTCACTCATGAGTTAATCATTGGAATTGGAATATTCATATGTGTCTGTAATTCTGGTACTGGTATATGCATGTATTATTTTTTAATATCTTTATATTTGTGTTGACGTTCAGGGTTATTGGCATATGTCCTTCGGACATATTTCCCTTTATTGTTTGACTTTTGAATGTTGAAAACGGGTTCGAATCCTTGAAGAACTTTCGCAGCCATCGAATTACATATTTATGATGCCTGAATGTCAGGATACTGATGTCGAATTTGATGATTGAAAGGTGTATCATGAAATTAACAAATGAGAATCGTACAAAAGGCATTGAATGAGTGGAACCCCCCCTTTTACAATCAAAAGTGTTTTTTTCAGTATTTGCTTAATAAATTCAATTTATTTTGAAAACATAAAAATACTTAGAATTTAGATTAGTTTTGTTCCATTTATATTTTGTTATAATAATATTACATACATATATTATTTTTTGTTGAACATTAAAATTAATATATATATATATATATATATATATATATGTATATATATTTGTTTAGCATTTTTTACATACATACACGTACTACATATATGTATAAATAAGTTAAAAAATGTATTAATTAGACTAAATTCATTGGAATGATATAATATCAAAATAGTTTTACAGCGATTTTTGTTTAAAATTTCACAACTATCTAGAAGCGAAAACTTGGAACATTTGTTTTGGTTTTAAATTAATTATTTTTCTGTTTTATTTGTTACATTTTACAAAGTACGACACGTACGACATATTTATGGAATTTTTAGTTTATTTTATTTTTGATTTTCATTCGATTGGAAATCCATCCATCCATCCATCCACCGAAATACAATCTCACATACATAGAGAAAAACATTGGAAACTCTTTAACTTTGTGTGTGTTTGGAATAGTTTTTGGTTTTTGCTTTGGAGATGAGAGAGTTAAGAGAGAAAGCTATGTATATGGCAATATCTATGTATGTTTGTTAGATTTTATGAGAATTGGAGTCTTTAATTATATTAATGTTTTTCCTGTTTAATTCTTCGATTTTCTTTGGTATTATTTCGTGTTAGTTTTTTGCTATTCTTTTTTGGCAACATGGGAAATATTGGTTAACTGTCTTTGGGCCTAAAACTATTTAAATTAGTTTATCTTTTTCTTTTTTGGTTTTTTAGTTTTTGGTTTTGGTGTATTTCAAACGGCAAAGGAAAATGCCTGACGATGACGATTTTCACTTCCATCTATTGCACAATGATTGCGGTTGATTTGGATTTGACCTGCCCCAAGCTGCTGCTGTTGCTGTTATACCAGCAGCGATACCTTCTGGCAGTTGAGGGACCCCATCTGTGGTGGTCCTCCCTGTACTGTCGGACCGGATGTGACCGCATTGGGCCCCTGATTCACTGGCGATGGACCCGCTTGCTGGCCACCACCCACACCGGCCGCCAGCTCGGCCGAGGCTGCTGCCGCCGCCGCTGCCGCCGACATGAAGTCCACTTTGCCGAGATGGACACGCAGATCGGTGTGCTGGGTCTCCTTGTGGCGTCGCAGGTCCACCTTGCGCTGGAAGGACTTGTGGCAGAGCTTGCAGGAGAAGGGCTTGTAGCCGGTGTGCTTGCGGGAGTGCGTTATCAGGTTCGAGCTCTGGCTAAAGGCCTTGCCACACACCTGACATTTATGCGGTTTCTCACCTGCAATCGAAAGGAAGGGAAAGAGAGAGGGGGTTTTAGAGTAAAGTAAAGGTTTTTGGTTACCCTTTTTATATTTCTAAATTCTAATCAGAGTATGTTTCTGTCGATAGGGTATCCCACAAGTCCAGTTTGAGTCGACAAATGTGTACTGTCTGAATATTCAACCAGTGTGCGCCATTTTAAGTATCTTTTCTGCTTTCATGGCCGCATCCCCCGAATCTCTCCAACCACCCACACACACAGACACACATACAAAAACACATGAGTAAGCTTCGACTCTCCTTGTGGCAGAGTCATCCCCCAAAAAAAGCGTATCGTCGCCAGACAGAAAGCATTTGGGGTCCCTTCTCCCAGACCAGACATGGGAACACGACCGGGACTCCATGTAAGTCCTCTCCATAGACCACAGGACGGTACATCCGACACCCCATCCTGCCTCCTGCCTTTTGCATCCTTCACTCTAAACAGACTCATCTGGGGTAAGGAAATGTGGCAGAAGAGTCCTGGAGTTTTTTAAATTTCAGCTTTTTTTTTGCTGGTGATGTTTTGTGTGATGTTCTGTGGTTACGCTCCGGCACTTAAAGTACTGAATATTTTTCCGTTTCCTTTTGACAACAATTTTAAAGTAATTTTCTTCGCATTTTTCCTTTTCTGTTTTGTATCGCCCCTCGTTTCTGCTTTATTTTCCATTTATTGTGCAATTTTCATTCTGTTGAATTTTTCATTAGCGATTTGGGGAGAAAAAACCACAGTTCGAAATGAATTTTTTTTGGTCGCCAGAAAGGCCATCAAAATTGTGGTTTTTGTAATCAAATCTCAGGAATTGAAGATGAAAATTACGCAGCTTAAAGGGCACATTTTTAGGGCTTAATACAGACAGGTCATATTGTTTAATATGTACTTTGGAAACGGTTTAATAAAGAAGAGAAATTATGATTTACGTGGTGGTTTTCTTTGATTGTCTGTAAAATTTCGAACAAAATTTTATTTGTTAGAGTAAATTAAAAGGAAAATCTTGAGCTTCGGCTAAGGAAAATTATTGTGCCTGTAGTTCTTTCAAAACCTACCACTAACGGAATTCGAGAATTTCGAGGTTTATTCTTTAGAGTTTATGAGATGTACAGATATCCATTTCAGAATCATTTGTGAAAGTGCTTCTTTATTAACTAAACCCTTTCCTTCCCATTCGCTGCTTTCGGTAGTACCTATTATCAGAGACTCTCTCTAATTAATCCGAACAGCTCTTGTTCTTCGCAGAACTCCAAGTATTAGTCATCTACTACCTCCATTGGCACACCCCTAGCTATAGAGAAACTTTGATTATATTTATTTGTGGCAGCCACAAACTTTTGCTTTGCTGGTAGTTTGAATGGTAATGGTAGCTGAATTTATATATATTTTTTGTGCTTATCTGGTGGCAGATAGTGGCATAGACTTGTTGGGTTAGATTTTATATACCAAACAGATACATATATGTATACTACCACACAGACAGTGAAACAGATTGAGGGGGCGATAGCAACAAAATAACGACGACAACATGCTAACTTGAGGAGAGGACCTGACTCTGGTTCTGGTTTGCTTCTGAGCTCCCTACAGTGGTTTCAGAATGTATATGTACATATATATAAAATAAACAGAACACACACATACTCTCAGAGGGATATGTACAGCAAAAGAGAAAAGAGTGAGACAGAGATGGGAAAGAGAGCGAGAGAGAGAGAGGTGTACACCCACCGAAACGGAAGGCAGCTTCGGTTCGTTGTATATAATGGAATTGCAGCGACGTGATTGTGAAACATTCGACCGTAGGGATGTGCTCTGATTCAACTTTTAGCTCCCGCGGCATGAGAATTTCTTCCCTCTCCTGCTTAAGAATCTGTGCGGAGGGAGGGTATGAGGGTGGGAGGATGGGCAATGGGGATGGGGGGAGCAACAGTAAAATTGAGTAGTCAGGCGAAAGTTGGCTCTCAGTTGGCCTCACCGAGAGCATGCCTCTGGCACAGACACAGACACGGAGCTGATGCTGAATGCTGAAGGGTTCCTTCTCGTTTGGGTTCGAGGCCAGGCTCTCTGGTGCTGGTGGTACTGCTGCTGCTCGGGGCACGTTCGTGCACTATCGGCACAAATAACGTCACGTAGTCGCAGAGATTATAGAGCAGCTTTTATTATTTATCACGGCTCGAGCAACGAGCAACGGAACACTAACGAGACCCCAAACCCAATGGAGGAAAATCCCGACGGCCGTCGGCAGTTCCAATGCAAAAAAAACTTTTGGGGGCAGATGTACTGGAGAAGTCTTGTACATAGAGCCCCATTGCGGGTGCTTATGTATATGGGTATAAGTTTTTTTGCTCTTTTGCTTTTTCAAGGATTTTTATCGCATCACATTGTGGAAAGTAGGAAATACTTTTAAATCTTGGCTGCCCTTCTGAATGGCTTTCCTTCCTCTTAACCTTCTAGTATTTTATGCTTTAGTTTTGCTGCCCTTCTAATCTCCTCCCACTTGACTATCCTATTTTCTAATTCAACACGTTCCAGCGTATTTTCGGTGCGAATCAAATCACACATACGCCATGTGGACCGTCGGCGAAACAGACGGAAAACGGATTTGAGTTTTTGGATTTGATTTGTGTAAATCACAGAGGGGTGGGGAGGACACTGAATTTTGTTCAAACTTCAGATATAATTTTGAAGAGGGTTGAAGAAATTTATAGAAAAAGGATTGAAATATTTAATTGTTGTCTTCATCATTTGTAGAAGGATTATTTATTTATGTAGATTTATAATGACAGCGATAAACAATTAAGGTTTTGTTAAATATTTTTGGAAAATATAGATTTCTTAAGAATTAAAAGGTTTCTAACTTCAATGCTAATATAACAGAAATTTTCACTTAAAATTTCATTTTAAAATAGAAAAAAACTCTTTGGATTTCAGTGAATATTTCCATCTTTAATAAATGTTTATTCAAGCTATCTCACCTTTTTAAATTATCGATTTATTGCAACCAAAGAAAGAAACAAAACCACTGCACCTTGGACCACAATAAGATTGAATTTTTGATTGGAAAAAAAGTCATGAATAAATAAAGTATCCCAGAAAAAGAAACGTATTTTGTTCCTCTTTCTTCCCTCCCTTTATGGCGCATAAATTTGGGGAAACGGAAAAATCTGAGGCAGGGAAATAAAAGCGAAACAAGAACAAGTGAAAAACGGTAGCAAAACACAGGAGAAGGATATAAAAACATTTGGCCAAAAAGTAAATACGAAAATGAAGAATGGAACATGAACGGAACGGAAAAAAAGCAAAGAAAATTGTTCAGGAAAATCACATCCTATGAAAAGAGGAAAAATCTGCTGTCTGTTGGATGGAAACACGTCTCAAACGAACAGAAGAGAGCGAGAGAGAGAGAAAGCGAAAAGAAGGAAAATTAAGGATAAGTCGTAAAGAAAGAAAAAGAAAGAATTCAGCAGAGGAGAAAACCAAAACAGTTGAATGGCAAATGGCAAATGGGAAATCTTGAAATGTTGAAGCCAACGTCGCCACATGTGCGGACTGCTGTCAGAGGGAGAGCGGGGAATGGGGTCGGGGTCTAAAGGGAGGCACACGTCCTAAATCGAAGACGGCAAAACGATAAAAATGTCTGGAATATTTCTCTCTTTCTCTGCTTTTCTCGCTCTGTATGTACGAGTATGTGTATGGTGTGTGTGTGCGTGTGTATGTGCAGATTTCTCTTCCACTGATTTTACCAGACATCTGCTGTGTGGGAGGAGCAGCAGGCAGGGAGTGAACTCCTGCTTATTAGAGGTTATTATCCTTGCCATTTGTAAACTGATTTGAAGGCAACAGGAATTTGCGCTTTTTATGCCTAATGATCCAGTGTGCGTATATAGCAGGGAAATCTGATGAAAATCAGATGAATCAATAAAGTTGTTATGGTTAAAAATAAAGGATGGAATGGGAATACGAAAAAAAAGATTCGTTGTGGGATATAAAACCATTTGGAAAGCGACAAAAATTACATTTTTTGAAATAGAAAATTTAATAGGGCATATAATTATATTTTTTCATATGCCATTACAAAAAAAACCTACCAGATATGGATATCTCGTAAAAGTGAATCTACATATAGGAAAAATATAACAAAATCTTGCAAGTGAATTAAAAAAAGTCACTAGAATAATTTTCTGCAAAAATACAAAATAATGAATATTTTCAGTTATGAGAAATTTTAATCTAAAAGGCATCCCATTGAATTGAAACAGAGTTTTCATATTTTGTGGATTCACCGGTTTTTATAGTACATTTGAAACATGCTTAATCATGGCTAATCTTTCTGATATAGAACATTGAAAGATGGGATCCAGAAGAAGGAATTTGTTATTTCTTTATTTTTCATTAGCTTTTTGTTACACTTCCCAACATTCAAAAAAAGAACTTATAATCAGATTGAATTGCACATTCAAAAATGCCACAAGCGAACATTTTAGCGAACATTTTAACTTCGAGCGTAAGCCAGAATAAATCGCATTTGAGATTAGAAATTTTCACGTAGACATCAAGAACTTGAGATCGATGCTAATGCCCTACCCCGCCTCTCCCATCAGCGGCACCCACCACCCAGTGACCTTCTCCCCTTTCCCTGCTCTCCTTGTCCCATGTTCCCCTTTAGCCGTGCTTCAGTTTCGGTCCGTAATGGCGGAGACCAACCTGCGTTAAGGGTGTGTATATGCGCCACCTATACAGCCGCAAAATTTTGTATATATGCATGTGAGTGGGGGTATGTGTGTGTGTGTATGAGTCTCGTATTTGTTATTCGTGTGTGTGCGCGCGTATAAAACAGAAAATCAAAATCTCTTGACTAAATTTTTCATTGGTCGGCTGTGATTTCTCTGTCCGCTTCTGCTGTTGCTGCCTCTCACTCTCGCTCACTCACTCACTCACTGAGGCGCTCGTTCGTTTCGCTATTGTGTCTGTGTATCTGTCTCTGCAAGTGTGTGTGTGTGTGTATGTGTATCGTATCTGTGTGCAGACCTTCCAGTCTCTCCCTCCCAAAGTATTGTACATAGCAGTCCCGTCCGTCCGTTCGCTTGCTTTCCTCACTTTCAGCCTCTTATCAGCTCTCTTTCGCTCACTGATTTTATAGTTTTGGTTCTCTCTCTGTTCTCTTTCTATCTCTACCTCTCTCTGGCTTATCTCTGCGCTCTCTCTCTCTCCGTTGCGATTTTCGAGAGAGTAACCCGTGGGGCTCTTTCGTCAGCTCCATTTTTTTTTGCAAGCCTCCTCCTTTCCACCTCCCCCCCACCGAATCTGGTATATCTGGTACTGGGTGCTGGCGATGGTTTTTGGTTCTACGATGGCGATGGCAACTGTAATTGGAACTGGCGACTGAATGCGGCTTTTGGTGGTGGTTTGTCCAACGCTTTAATGGCTACGCTTCCTGTCCTCGATAGTGCCCCCATTTCATGCCATTCTCGCCCCCTTTACTTGGTTTGTCTTTATGGCAGATACTTTAAACTTCGGTCCCATATAAGGAGATGGCGACTGAGCTATAAAAATATCTCTTATGAACTGAAATTTCATGTATGGTAAATCTTTAAGGTGTATAAATTTCCTACTAGAAAAGAAACAGATATATTTTTGGGATGTTCTTGTTGTATCTTTTCCAGACAGCATTATAATTTAGATCAAAACTTTTCAATCCACAAATGAATTGTTTTATCATCCCTTAACAAGTATAGATATATTCACGATCATTATCCCAGGAACTGAACTTTTAAAAGAGGCATGGCGGAATCATAATCCCATAAATTTAACCCAAAACTTAACCCAAAACTTAACCCATTGAATTGATATATATGTATTCTTAAAGTGAATCGAATGCTTACCTGTGTGTATATAGGTGTGCTTCTTCATATCACTCTTCTGGTGGAACCGCTTGCCGCAGTAGCTGCAGGGATAAGGCCGCGTATCGCTGTGGATGAGCAGGTGGGTGGACAGTGTGCTGGAACGCTTGAAGCGCTTGCCACACTGTTTGCACTCGAACACCTTTTCAACATTGTGCACCGCCCTGAAGGAAGAAAAAGAGATAGAGAGAGAGCCACGTTAACAAGCGTTTGTTGTAATTAAAGCCAAACTCCATTCCAATTCCCCAAGGGGCGGGAGAGAGAGGTCCTGTTTTAACTACTGCCACAAAGGCAAACATTTGGTCAGGCTAAAATCCAGCCATTTCAGCTAAATTAAGTAATGCAAAGTGTCCCGTGTCCTGCACAGGAGTCTATTCCATTTCGGACCTAGACAGGAGTCCACTCATTAGGTATGCAGGACCCCCCCCCACCCCCTCACAGATGGTGGCTTTTTGTGGCCGAAATGCCTCTCCACATACCTGTGCTGACTGAGGCTGACCTCATGGCCGAAGGTCTTGTTGCACAGCTCGCAGGCGTAGGGCTTCTTGCCGTGATGAGTCCGGCGGGAGTGCACCTCGAGGCCGTGCGGAGTGGAAAACATCTTCTCGCACTTCATGCACGAGTACAGGTCGCTGAATTGGTGCAGGCCCGGCCACTTGGCCGCCATGTGATGGAAATGCAGATGCGGCGCGTGCGGCAGACCCAAGTGCCCGCCATTTGGTGGAACGCCCACACCCACCGCGGCCGCTGCTGCCGCCGCTGCCGCAGCCGCTGCTGTGGAGTTGTTCTGTCCGGCGGACTGCAGCGGTGCCATGAGACTCCGCAAACGGAAGAGATTTTCCTGCGAGTCCGGATGGTAGCTGCAAATGGGAATGGAAAAACATACATTTAATTGAGGCGAGTTAATTAAGAATGGGACTAGCCACTCATCCCTTTCCCTTTCCCTCTCTCTGCCTATGTCTGTGTCTTTGACTAACTAATTTAATGGCAGGAACAATGAGGACCAAATATACCCAATCCTTAAAGGATTTAATATTTTAGGGTACAACACTTTATTCTCTAGACTTGAACATATATCTTCTATATCTATTTCATTCTCATAAAGACAACTACATATTTTCATGAGCATAGTGATAAAAAGGGTATCCAAAAATTAATAATATGGTATTAGATAGTACTACTAAATCACACATACGATTACTATATATGTATATGAAAAGATCGCTGAGAATTGCTCCGAGAATGGATATTGTCAGGGAGAATTTCCCTCCAAATTTTAATTTAATATGAAAATATTTGCTACATACATATATTAGCTATTTAATGAAATATATTTAAAAGTTGTTTTATATTTGCATTAATCGACTTTTAAATACATTTATATTTAATCAAGGTAATTTTCTTATTTTTTCATTTAAAAACCGAATATTTTATATAAATATAGTTTTTTCATTTTACTATGCTATTTTTCTCTGAGTGTACCTACTTTTTGTATGCACCTGAGGTTCAATCTTGCTTCAAAGTATCTATGCCCCTTCCTATTCCATATAAGAGCCCTCCCTCTTTATCAAATATATAATAGGATAGTCTTCCCACGATTCGCAACTTACCCTGCTCCCAGTCCGGACTGTTGCTGCTGTTGCTGTTGCTGCTGCTGTTGGCCCTGGTGGAAGGCTACGGCGGCAAAGAAGGGCAGAGCGGGCGAGAACAGAGGACGCTGGAACATGGCCGCCTCGTAGGTGGGAGGATAGCCCTGCCGCATGGCCTCCAAAGGATTGAAGGGCATGGCCAGAGCCGAGGCAGAGCTGGCCAGATGGCCGAGTGGGGGACTGCGGGCGCGCCTCTGCTGTGGCTCGTCCCGCCGTAGCAGGGCGGAGACCGAGAAGAGATCCGACTTTTTGGAGATGGAGATGCTGCTGGTGTTGCTGTTGGCCGTGATCAGCAGCTCAGAGGCGGAGGCGGCACTTGGGGAGCTGATGCTGGGACTGCCCGGCGGGGAGTCCACCTCCAGTTCCACGGAGGAGCTGCTCGAGTGGGAGCGTGACCGCGAGTGGGAGCGCGTGCGGGACCTGGGAGAGCGAGAGCGGGAGTGCAGCGAGCGGTGCGAGTGGTGCGAGTCCGCATCCTCCATGTCGATCTGCGAGGAGCTGTGCGACGGCGTCCTGGATCTCGAGCGGGAACGCGAGCGGGACTGGCGCAACTGTTCGCTGGCACTGAGGAATGTGGTCTTGGATCGCTGCTGGATCTGATGTTGCTGTTGCTGGGAATGATGCTGATCCTGCTGGGGATGATGCTGATGCTGGGGATGATGATGGTTTTTGCTCAGCATCGAGATGGAGTTGTTGTTGTCCTCCAGTGGCGTTGGGGGCTTCAGTCCCGCGGCGGCGGCTGCCATCGCCGTCAGGTGTTCAGTCTTGACCAATCTGCTAATGCTAAAGGCGAGAGAGGCATCTGGAGAAAGAAGCAGAGAGGGAAAACGTTTAGTGAAATCAGAGCGAGGCGTGTGGCACATCAATCATCAATCATGCACCCAAGAGGAAGAGAGGGAGAGGGCAGGAAATCCACCTGTATCTCCTCTAGCACAAACACAAACGCACACATCGTACAATACAAAGCATATCGAATTTCAAATGTAATTATTTTCGTATTCAATCGCTAATCCACCTTACATGACCATTAATTCCACCCTAATCAACGTATCCTGCCTGCCCCTTTTGCCCATTCCCCTTACCGTCCCGCATTTGACATCAACGCATCATTATTCGGCATCGTCACCCCGAGATATTGGGCATCGGGAGACGGCCTCCGGACGGACATGGCGCCGGCGCTCAGGGTTGACGATGGCACGCCCCTGGACCAGAGCCAGCCACCCGACAAGAATGTCGCAAACGAACAAATAAGGTGGGGAAAAATGGAAGTGAGTGAGAAGAGATTTTGTATACGATTTGGAATCTGTGGAAACTGAACCCATAAATCAGATCAAAAGGGGAGACTCTTCTTGTAGAAATACGCGTCAAATAAAACTTACTATCAATATATGTACATATATCGTATAAAGCCTGGCCCCCACAACCACAATCATCTCAAAGCCGACACTTTTGTGTGGTGCACACAACACTCGCAAAGCGCTAAAGAAGACGTACACTCCGCATCCTCGGAGTCGAGTCGAGTCTATCGTATCGCCTGTCGAAATGAAATAATAATAATGTGCGTTTAAATAGAACATCTGTTCGGTCCACACTCGGCTAAATGGAGCATGACAAAACAGAAAACACACAGAGAAAAGCAGGGCGGCACACAAACGCACACACATCGTAGAGAAAAGAACGGCGACATTTCGCTGAGGATTGGATTGACGCAGGCGCAGGCGTAGGATGTGTTGGGAAAGGGGTACGGAACGGAACGGTACAAACCGCGACACGGGGCCCGGAGGCGAGTCGAATGAATGAATGAATGAATCCGCATCGCTACAAAAGAATAACAATTTGACAACATTCTAATTCGCCACGGAGATAAAAGTAACGGAGCAAAGATGACGGGGATGAGGCCTCAGGTTTTGGATGGAAGAATATGCTCGGAGGTAAAGACAGGGGCGGGACTTTGATTCCGGAAAATGTCGGTGAGGCGGCAAAACGCAAAGCCAAATAAATATAAACAAAAAGCCCCACGCACAAACGGAAAGAAAGAATTTAGTTGAATGGGAATGGGAATCTCTTTGTATCCATCAGATACATTAGGGGAGTGAGGGGAGTGTGCTTCTGTCTGTGCTTCTAGCTACATTCTTCCGTGCCACAGTGTCAAGTGTTTTTATTGTCAGTCTGTTGGTGTTGTTGCTCTTTGGATTTTTGGTTTTGGTTTTAAGTGCCTTTCAATATGGAAAGGCCCCAGACCCACACTTTCAGCAACTGTTTGATACAACAAAGAAGATCAAAATTATCGTCAGAATGGGAGAGAGGAAAGGAGCTTCAGTAAGCACAATGGATTTTAAAGTGAAACAAGAGTTAGTCAGTTAGTACTATACCTTGCTATCCGCATTATAGATGACATAAATACCAGAAATCACTTCTTAGAGATCCTCTACAGTTACAAATTAGGTAGGAAGCGATTTCCAAGAGTTTTAAATCTCTGAATATGGACTGTATTTTGTAGAACTTCTCAACTATAATTATTAAATTTAAGTTCGTAATTTTAATTTGATTAAAAAGCAAAATGTTACGTCTTTTCTATTTTGTTTAAGTACAGACCAAATCTTTTGCCCCACCGCCCAAAAATATATAAATTTTAATCATTCGCATTACGGCAAATGTCGATTTGCTGTGCCCCAGTCCCAGTCCGATTCCCCGTTGCAGTCCAACCCTTTTTCGTTCTAATTATGCACACAATCGTCCCGAGAGCATTGCCCCATGAAAACGAATACGAATCGAAGAGAGGAATCGCATACCCGTACCCGTAAACGTGCCCACACGCACACAACCCAACACCAAGGACCTGTTCTTGTGTGGGGAGGAAAGATGATGGCATGGGGAACATTCGGAACAGTCGACAAATAAAACTGGAAACGTTTAACGTTTAGAAAATTGTCGGCTGACAACTGGCGAAAAACTAGCAGGACGAAAGCCAACCCCAAGACAAGAGGAGAGAATAAGAGTGGCTCTTGGCTCCTGGGTGGCTCACGTAGAGCCGACTTGTTTAAATGATAATAATGAGCTTAAGCATGTGCCCGATGCCGCTCCAGGGATGAAGCTGGGAGGCTGACAAAGTGGCAGTGGCACAGTACTGGGTCCTCATCCTGCCACAGCTCCTGCTTCAACGACCCCTCAACGGCCGGCAGTAAAGTCATAAATTTGTGCACATTAGACATAGCCGTCGTCCACCCTCATCCTCATCCTCAAACCAAATCCTCTTCCCGTCTCTGGGCTGTGGGTGCGTCGATGTTCATCTGTTTTTATCCGCCCGGGAGCAATATTCCCGCACAGTCCACGCACTTGTTCACAAACAACAAACACAACAAAAAAAGAAGAAGGTAAAATAATTATTCGACACTGCATGGTAATTGAAATCATTGTTATCCTGTGGGCGGAGGATGGGAAGGTCTCCTCTCACCCTCTTGTCTGTCTGTTTTGTGTCCTTTTGGCCCCGTCCCCCGCACACTCAGTCTGTGGGCGGATGGGATGGCTGCTGTGGGCCATTTTCAGGCTTATGCCAGGATTATTATTGTTTTAAGGCGATTTGCAGCCATTACTGTTTTGGTTGGGGCCAACGATTGCCGAAAGGGCTTGGGGTTCGTCCTGCTGCTATTGGAGGAGGTGTTAATTATTGTAATATGTTTTATAATTTTATGAGAGTTTTTCGGAAATTATGAAAGGTTTTTTCGGAACTTTGAATCGATATATTATGGTATGTTGTGTGGAAGATTGGAATATCTAATTGGAAGAAATTTCTTTGAAGAATCTAACGATTGAGTTGCCTATGGGAAGGCAGTATGCTAAATACACCTTAAAACTCTTAAGTCATTGGATGACCTGGCATCCATTCTCTTTTAAGGAGAACTTAAGCACAACAATAAAGATGTTGTTCCAAAGAAATGTTATAATTAGATTGGAAAATATGAAAAATGTTTAAGTAAGTTAAATAATAAATCTAGGCGGATTTGGCGCACATGCCATTGAAAACGTAGCTCATTTTGGGTGTATTTTCATATTCAATCTTTCCAGAATTTACAACACCCTCTTCGTTTGAGTGCGAAATCAGTTAAGTGAAACCGTCACAAGGCGCCACACGAGCGGGAGCAATTTTTGCAGGTAGTTTTGCCAAAGAAGTTATCGATGAAATGAGTTCTAGAAGTACTTGTACTAGGAGAGAGTACCGGGAGGAAGGCAACAGTAGTCGGAGACCGGCCTGGGGCCATAATAACATAAAAACAAATTTAGCTTTCGGCAAATATGAAAGTGGTAATACGACAAATAAAAATATGAAAGAAAACAGTGCAATATAAATAATATAGAGACCGGAGGCCGGAGCCCGTAGCCCGTAGGGCTATGGACGCAGCGATATGACCAGAAGAGGGGGCCATAAACTGTGAACGGTTAGATAGATTAGGCCATGATTTGGTCTGTGCAGGCCTGTCGGTCTGTGGTGTGCCGTGTTGCTAGTGCCAGTGCCAGAATGTGGAATGTGTGTGTGCTCATGATTATCGGATACGTTGAGATTTCGTTCGATTTCGGTTTCAATTTCGATTTGGATTTCAGTTGGGATTTCGATTTGGATTTAATTTCAATCCATTTCCATTCACATTCCCCTATCCCTATCGATGCCGATGGTATACTCGTAGCAGTGGTACGACGACAGAGCTCTTTAGCCTGGCGTAAGCTCCACTCGTTGAGTGGCATTAGATGGGGATTGCGTATCCAAACACCACTCACAACTCAGTTGGCAGTTCCCAGAGAATCCCCTAGTGCGGTTGAACAATTGAAAGATTGAACGATTGAATGGTAGAACGGCAGAACAGTTGTCAACTGTCCCGCTTCTATCAGTCGATCCGCGGCGTCTCTCCTTTGATGCAACCTCGCAAATATCGCAATTGCAATTACATTATTTATTTTTACACTGCAAATCAATCGACTGGCCATATGTAGTCTAGACCCTTCAGCACCCTACCCCTCAATCCCCCAGGCCCCCTTTCCTGTTCCCCCGTCTGCTTATCGCTGGGGGGGCCATAAATCAGAAGGCTATCTAAACTTTTAACTACAATTTGTACCTTCTTTTTGCCCCTCTAGCTGATAAATGACATTTAATTGGTGGTTTGCTCATTTTGTGGACTTTTGTTGATTCGTTCAATTTCCGAATTTATATATATTAATTTCCTGTCTTCGAACTTTGCTCAGGAAAAGAATTGGTGAAAGAATTTCGTGATTTCGAGCAGTAGATTATACAGTGCGTTTCGGCAGGGTATGGCATTAACTATTCAAGATAGTAGAGCTCCCATAAATATGTTGAATAGTGTGAATAATTATGGTCTGTCATATAATGCCATCAGATGTTGATAAAAATCATTTATTAAAGATTTAATATGATGGATCTTTTTAATTAAATTATTTATCGTATAATTATGCAGCTATCATATTTATTACAAGCTATCGCCTATACGAATCTACTGTTTCCAAACGTTTTCCCATTGCATTTTCCACCGTGTTACAGCTATGGTACGCACCGTCGACAAATTTGATTTATAAATAACTTTTACCTCAATGCGAATTAATCAATTCCTTTGATTTTTTGGCTTGGATTTGGGGTTCAAAGTCGTTTCATTGTGTCATACGAGTACGAGTACGAATACGAATACGAGTACCTTGAGTACCGCCTCGCATTGCCGGATATCTGCGATTGGGGTTTATGATTGCCATAAGCCTGATATCTACTGGTAGCTTTTATGACAGTACAAAAAAAATTTGATATCGAAAATCGCAGTTTCTCATACCATCAGCGAGGGAAAAAGAGAAAGAATCGATCGAATCGGGTCGAATCCTGATTTCAATATTCAAACAGCGAACGTGACAAATGCAAGGGTTCGCTCGGTTCGGTTTGGAAATTGATTTTTCTTTGTCAAACATTCCAAGCGATGATAAACCAAAACGAAATCGAGGCCATAAATATTGAACAAAAAAAAATTGTGGCTGGACTCGACTTGTAGTATTTATATTTTCTTAATGTTGCATGAACTAGTATGCGGAAGGGAAGGTTTTCCTTGTGGTTTGGCTTTGCCTTTGTGTACCTATCGGTCGCGTCGCTTACTTTATGATACTTTTACTCTTTCGATTTTACAACTGGCCTCAGAGAGGATATTGACATGTTTAGCTGTCGTTATGTATTTAACATTTACCTCAGGATCGTAAATCATAACGCGTGTGCGGTGCGGTGTATCCGTTCGTTAACTTTCTACACAAGCCATTGCGCCCCCACCCACCTCTCCGCCACTCCTATCTGTGTGTGTGTGTGTAGGTTTGTATCTGGCAGATAGACGAGTTTAAGGCAGAGACACTGGGTTCTCTATGGCATGAGTGGCTTTCTTTTTATTTGGCGTACTGTCTGGCTGGTGGGTTTTCGGATATCTTTATTATAGATTTACAATGCCCAATTTTCGTCTACTTGTGAGAAGGAGAAGTTGAAAAATATATGACAGTCGATGAGTTGCCAATGATTACGACGTGTGTCGTAAACATTTCATAAATATTGCTCTGATTTTCCTTGCTACAATTTGTTATTGATCAATAAGGAGGTGTAGATACTCGAACTATATTGCAATCGCACAAAATGCGTGGAATGGAATGCACTCGACCAGAGAATGCCCTGCTATGTGGTTTTAGAAATTGTAGTATATTTTTATTTTTATTAAATTTATCTCTCTATTAAATAAAACTCATATCGGAGCCGAACGAGCGAAGAGAGTGAGCCGGGTATTGGCACACGAGCGAAGCTAGTCTTGCCCCTAGCATTATAAATTCAAAAATAAATTATTAATATTTAAAAAAAATAGAAATATAAATTTAAGCACTCTTACAAATTATTTATTTTACATTTAATCGGAATTTTTCCTCGTTTTCTTGGAGTTTCCCCAAGCCAATTATCTGCCGCTTCTAGAATCGTAAGAGACTCGAAATTTATCTTCCAGCGATTTCACTCCACGCTGGTAAAAGCAAAGTTCCCTTATAATTCTTTCTGATTAGCAAACCTCTTGAGAGCGACACATCACATATGTATGTGTCGTATGTATGCTTATAGGTGGCACTGTATGGGTGAGTGAGCGATTGGCAAGCGGTTTGGTTTATTTATTCGATAGGATATTTCGATTGCCTTTTTAATTGATTCGAATCGCTGTTCAATTGTTTGGTGTGATTGAAAATGGCTTAACAAATTTATTATTGAATTTATATCGATGAATTCGGTGCACCATATATAAGGTATATACCACATCTATCTGCCGATAGTCGAGTCACAGTAAATCATGAATATAATTTATGGGGGCGCATGTTTACTTCTGATTTCCAAGGCACCCCACCCCGGTTCTGTTCTGATTTTTCTGGACTTATATCATTCGAAAAGTATGCTTGGCTTGTACTTTGTATCTATGAATCAATGCATTGCTGTGGTCTCCGTTCAACTAATTTGTGTTCTTTCAGTCATTTAACCTTTGACCTGTGCAGACTATTAGTTGGCAGTTAGTTTGGGGTCTGAGCAATATTCATACTTGTAATTTAACTTAATTCGTGAGTCACCCACGTCGCGACGACGGTGTCAAAGTTCTATATTTTTTGTGTGTCCAAAGCATTAGAGGAAGAGTCACATTAATTGAGTCACACACCGTACGGAGGCGTTTTGGAACGAGTATGACAAACACACAAGATGATCCCACACACATGGGAGATGAAATATTCGATTGACCTTTCGGGGGCAAGGTTGTGTAATTATGTATGAGATATCATTATTAGTTTTACACTCTGGGAAACGATATAATTTGCACAATTAAGGCCCACATTTGTAGAACACAAGAACACCATACTCGTATGATAGATCTTTAAAAGTAATCAAGCTACTGGGATTTGGAGTTGAAGCCAAAGAGATTTCCACATGGATTCCAGTCTCGCACACGCAGGACTGGGGCCAATCAGTCACCAGATCCCATATCCCATCGCAGAGAGAAGGTAAGGCCGCATCAACAAATATTTTCCACAACAAAAAAGCAAAAACGGAAAAACGAAAAAGATATTTCCACAAACAAAGCGAAATTCATTTTCGCTAGAGAATGAAAGCAACACACACACACAAAAAAAGCCAAAAAAAAGGAAAGAGGAAAAGCGTCAGAGGAAAGCATGTCGCGGCAAACGGAATTGAAAATTCAGTGCAACTGTATAAGTGTGTGAGTATTTTTGTGTGGTTGAGAGTGTGCTTTTCCGCATATCCATGTCGGGTGTGTGTGTGGGGGGGCAAAACAGTACGGAGAGAGAGATAGAGCTAAAAACATATCCGTGGGATACATGTAATGCCGGTAAATGAAATCCGCTTGTCGCTGCCTCTGATGCCACACTCCGCTGTATCTGTATCTGCATCTGTGTGAGTGTGTGTTTTTGTGAGAGTGTATGTAACTGAGGCAGAGAAGGAGAGAGATAGAGAGAGAGAGAGAGAGAGAGAGAGAGAGCCAAGCATTCTCATTCATTCATTCAATGCTCATATTTGAAATTCAACTGCGATGGCGATGACAACGGCGTGTCTGCCTCACACGCACACAGATACTGACACACTCATACTTATAAAGCCGTGTTTTGTCCGTTTATTTTCTGGCCCCGTATCCGGGTATCTGTGTATCTGTGGTTCAGCTATGGATTTTTCAATCCCCGATATCCATTTGTCCGCCCCAATGTCCGCACAGAAGATATGCACATTAAGCGCCCCACACGGAAACCCAGACACACAGACAAACAGGCACATTCATACAGCACAGAGAACTCTCACCCATACACAAACAGAATAATGAATATTTGCCATATCCTTCTCCTCCAGCTTTGCCCTGCTCTTGTTTTTCACGCTTTTCCCACCAACCAGCTGAACTTGGGGTTTTTTTCCAATTAAACGAACACCACGTGAAGCTCTCGCTGGATGGCTGCTGGATGACCATTGAAATGGACACTGCCACTGCCACTACCACACGGACATTGCAATATTTTAAAATCACACATTATTCAAATAAATTTTTAACATTTTCTGGCATTCGGCATGTTGGGCGATTTTTGTCGCTGCTCTTTTTGGACCCATGTACATGGTTTGGTTTTGTCTGTTTTTGTTGTTGTAATTAACTTTGGGAATATGGATCTGGTTGCAACCTGTTTGGGGGCTGAACAAATTAAAATTGGAAAATTTTTAAAAGGCGAATACTAAGGAAATATATCTTTGAGGCTTATTTTTGAGTTGAGCACTTGGGATAAAAATTGTTTGCGAAACTTTGTGCAATTTTTAAATCATTTTATCATAATAATATTATTGCATTTTATCCCGAAATTACTTTCTATTTTTATTTTTCTAAGAACCATTTGAAAAACTTAATCTTTTTGACAATTATCATTGCAAAACTATTTAGATTTATGAATGAAATCTGTATAATCATGCTGGAATCATCATGTATTTTAATCTTATCAAAATCGTATACCAAAACGAATTTCAATGAAATTTCTCTCAACTTATCTCAAAACAACAAAAACTTATCAAAGTCCTAGGAAATTTAAGCAAATTGTTTTGATTATTTTATGGAGCGGTAATCTCTATTTTTAATAATTTTTCATAGAAACAACATGTGTTGTTTCATTAATCAACCAGAGATAAATATGAACGCGTTCTACAGATAGATCAAATCATGAATAAAATATCAAAGTATATAGAAGTAAAACACGTACTACATAAATAGTTTGAAAATAATAATAATCCCTGCTAGAAAAGTACTCCAGCTTAATTATTCTAAATCTTCCTGCCCTTCTTTAGATATACATATATGTTCATTTTATGAAATAAAACTGATTTTTCCATGTTCCTAACTATGATTCAGTTCGAAAGGAACAAAATATTCATGTGTACATAGGTACCTAGCTTCTGTAATCCACTATAATTCAACTAGATTTCCCATATTTTCAATATTTACACATATTTGCACACATACACACTTTTAACCAAAAGTTAAATAAATCCCTTCATCCGTGTACTTACCGTCGGGAGTACGTTTCTTGGGTAGCACCGCCTTGAAGGCAGACATGGGCGCGTAGTCCCGAGGCGATGTGGATGCCGGCGGCATCTGTGGCTGTTGCTGTGGGTGGGTGTGGGTGTGGGTGGGCTGCTGGTGGTGCCCCAGTGCGGCGTCCACCGAGATTTGGGCCTGCTGCATCCGCTGGTGGAGCAGCTGGGTGGGCGAGGGTATCGTGGCCATGGCGGTCAGCGCACTGAGATCCCGGACCTGCAGCGATGCGATGGACGATGTGGAGGAGGAAGATGTTGACGATGACGCTTGCTGCTGCTGCTGTTGCTGTTGCTGCTGCGGACTGGTTAGGAAGGGATTTCCAGGAAAGTCGGCGGCAATGGCAGGCTTGAAATTCCCCAAACTGTAGTCGAGGGGCAGGTGGTGCTGATGGGCGGGCGGTGCCGCTGTGGCAGCCGAATGCAGAAGATGCTGGCCCGGATTCGCTTGCAGCTTGGCCACGTCCATCTTTGGGCACTGATTGAGTTTTTAAAATATATTTTTGGAACTATTCTTAGATCCTAACTTTGGTTGTTCTTCTTTGGCTTGTGCACTTGAACTGTTTGGAGTTTACGCGACGGCATGGGACACTGATGCGGCAACGGATACGAATGCGAATACGGAAGCGGGCTGTGTTCACGCGCACGACTGAGGAGGAAGTGTCACAGATTTCAGATTTTAGCTTCAGCTTCAGCTGCTGCTGGCCATTGGATTGGAGGAGCTACTGTTGGGTTCGGAGGCATCGAGCGGACTAAACCGTAAAACCTAATCACGGCCCCGATTCCGAGTCCAAGTCGAAGTCGAAGAGTGGAATCCAATGGAACACTGGGAGCGTACTGTTGCTGCTGCTGCTGCTGCTGCTGACGCCGGCGCCTGGGCTGAGAGTGAATCTGTTTTTCGACGTCGGATTTGTGCACTTGACTTTCTGTCCGGAACGTTTATCGGAACACCACACGACGCTCGCTCGCTCTCTGAATTCTCGATTGCGATTTCGCCAAGATTGGAAGAAATCTGGATTTGGTCAGCGTCGCGTCGCGTCGTGCCGCAGTGCTGCTAGAGAGAGATGAGAAGAGAGCTGACGCGATTTTAACGGTAAGGTCCGTGGTTTCGGTTTCCGCCCGAGTGTAACGTCTGTTTAGAACTGAACAAGAGAGCAAGAGAGCGCTCCATTCCAACCAGACCAACTTATTCCAACTCAAGCAAGCAACCAACCCCACAAGCGCTATCTGGATGGGTGCGAGTGAAACGGCACCACCTACTACACTTCCAATAATAGTGCTGTTCAGAAACGAAATGGAATTGGAACACACACCACCATATTGCTGGTGCTTTATACTGTCCATCCTGCTCTTGCACTTGCATTTGCCTCTTATCTCGCTCTCTTTCTATCACCCCTGTTTTGTTTGAGGCCACGCCCCCTTTCCAGCATATTTGGAACTTAATCTGGATTTGGTATGCCTGTTGCTGGTGTTGTTGTTGGTATTTTTAGTGCGCGTACCGCTTTGATTCGTTCAAAAATCAATGCGCCGGCCAGAACGAACAATGGTTTCACTCTGGATCGTACTGGTGGTTGGGGTCTGTCTTCAGAGAGTGGGTAGGGGTTCCGGGGCATGTGTGCTTGTGCGTGGCGCGTGTTTGTTGGCCTTTGGTTTTACCTTCATCTAAGAATGTTGGGGGGGACAGGGGGCGTTCTCACCGTGTCTCGATCTTTCGTGGCCATCCATCGCTTTGTTGTAATCGCTGTTGTCTTCCAGTACCATTTGAAGTGCCCCACGCCATTTAATTTCAAGTGGTTCCACACTGCCACACACCCCCCGTGACGGCACTCAAGTGTTGCGCCACCACACGGCAAAAACTTTCACACTTGTACAGAGCATAGCATTTGTATCCCCCAATTACCTTTCGCTTTGTGTGTGTGACTTTGAGTTGGCATTCGCGATTCGCGATTGGTTTCTGGCCATAACTTCAAATGGAAACCATTTCCCCCATAAAACGAGGTGGTTTCAATGGGTTTCCTTCTTCGATAAAAACTGGAGGGGGTGCTAAGTGATTTTAGTTGGAGAATATCAGGAATGGTGATAGGAGATGGATCATAATTGTACTAGGGAGAGTCATTCCAGTCATTCCACTCAGAAAATATCTGCACATCTTTTATCCATTACTTTATTCTGAGTAAATATTCTTACCGACAGACTGAAGTTTCGTTTAAAATAAGTCGGACATGGCAGATCTTTCCAATGTCGTACCCTTTAAATTTAAGTAATCTTTTTGTTTGATATGCTTATTGGCTCCTATACCCTATGCGGTTCTTCTCTTGAGAGAACTACCCTGGTGGATGATCTTGGTGATTTATTAGACGCCAACCTAAAGTTTTCTGAGCACATTTCTACCGTGGTAAATAAAGCCATGGGCTGTGCTTAGGTTTATAAAGAGGTGGTCAAAGGAATTTGACGACCCCTATATAACAAAGGCTCTCTATACATACGTCGCTTCTTCGTCTGATCTTAGAATACGGAATACTTAGATCTCCTATGTGCACTCAGTACAAAGTACACCATCCTTAGTTAATCGTAGAAAAATCCACTAGAAACAATTTGCCGTTGACCCTTCCGTTTTGTTGTTCGAATTATTACCTGCATGAACCGTTTAGGGTCTTATGCTCGGATTACAATTCCTTCTACCGTATAATATCTACAACAAATTTCATTCCTCATCTTAAATCACTAATATTAGCATATCTTTCTCATAGTTAGAATTAGTAGTTATATTTCAAATGCATGCTTAGTTCTTTAAGCAAGTGTAGATCTAATTTCCCTCGAATAATTGTCTAACAGCTATCTTTCCTGCATCTTCACTTTGGATGAGAAATATCTATTTAATCTCTATGTTTATATTATATTAAAAGCTTTATTAAGAATTTAGATACTCAAACATGTTAGGAGAACTTTTAGCACATTGAAATCATTTAGATTGACCTAGAAAGCCCCCTCTAAATATCAATATTTTCCTGTCTGCTAGATCTCCATATTAATGATGAGAATTACCGTACAACAAGTCACAGATTTCTCATGGATCTTTTCAGACCCGACTATAATGCAACCCCAATCGTTTTTTTTAGCTTCTAAGCTTCAGGGGGACTCTTTTTTTCTTTTGAACAAAGCTTTTTGTGTCCCATAAATAAGACATTTTTGACAGGCATCTAATTTTTAAAAACTCATGCATTTAATTGCGACATTAAAAGCACAACTTGGAGTACAAATATTCAGAGGCAGTGGCAGTGGCAGATCTCTCCCCAAATGCTCCCTAAGACAGGGCAGGGCGTCTGGTTTTTTGTCTGGTGGATCGTCGCACATGTCGCTTCGATGTTGTCGTTGTCGCCGTCCCCCATCTCGGAATTATGACAAATATTTACAAAACACACAGAGCTAATGTTCCCATTTCATCGGGCACATAAATAAGTGTTACGAGCCCCCGAGCTCCCACATTCCTCCCGATGTTTTCGTCACAGATTTGAATACGAGTATTTCCCGGCTCGTTCCAGATCCCAGCTTCGAGTGTAAAGTATTTGTGTCACTTAGTTTTGGCCAACACATGGCAACGATTTAAAGAATTACACACTAAATTTAGTACAGCGAAGCTTGGAGGGTGGAGTGTGAACAAAATGAGGTCTGCTCTGGTTCCGATTCCCCTCGATTTGGTTCCCATTCTTCCAACTCTGTCACTCCGCCAAAGATCCAATTAGAGAACTACAAATCTGGCTGACATCCAGAATCGGTACAGAGTGACGTGCATCCATTAAGATCTAAAGGAATGTATGTGGAACTAGAAACGAGCTTAAGATGTCTGGGGGAATGGTGTGGAGGAAGTTGGTATAGGTTATGTGACAGTTCTTTTGTCTTTTGTCTAGTAAGAGATAAAAACTATGTTGTAGGCCTGGATGAGTAGATCACTTTCTCATACTTGGAAGTCGATATAAACAGACAAAATCTTTTTTTTAAATTTTGGTGACTTTGCGCATTTTTACATAGAATTTTTAATCGGCATCTGCAGCACGGCTATCCACAAAAGTAATAGAATTGTACGAATTTTGATATGATTTTTCATTCGTGTTGATGAAGTGGATGTACCTGAAGAAATAGATCTATTTTTAATACGTTTAAAAGGGGAAGATGATTACATTGCAGATCAGATTTGATAATATTTTACTGAAGACTTCAGAAGCCAAAAATTGTAAGTTAAAAATCTTCTATATAGTATGGAAGAGCTCTCATTACTGTTGAACACATTTGTGTAATATTATTCCTAATTTTTAGTACTGAATGGTGGATGATATTCCAAAAGTGCTTAAACGTGCTCCCAGGCCAAATCTGAATATTATTCGACCGAATTAAACAGTATACTAAAAAAATTTCCAATATCTTCGATGATTCTCTGGTTTTATATGATAAAGTCATAGCCCATAACGGACCTTACAATGTGTGTTTAAGTTAGACATCATATCATATGTATGAATGTATGGTAGGTAGTCTGATAACTGTATAACTCAGGTTTTTATTTGAAAACGCTATCTACATACTCGCCTGTGAGCAAAAACGTTTCTGTACGATTCGATGCGATTGGATTCTATACGTATATTGCCCGGTTGTAATCATGAACTGAACTAAAATGAAATGAACTTTTACAATGGATAATAAAATATATTTTTGACATGAATTTTCAATCAGAATTTTAATGGCCCTTAATAATAACATGGCTATCAGTTATCAACACACACTCAACAATCGGTTATCAAAGTAATTTTCGTTTGTTCGCTTTTGGTCTGCAGTGCATTCCGCCTCCGCCTCTGCCTCAGCGTCTGGTCTATGCAACCATGTAGCCGGTACCCGATACCCATTCCCGATACGAAACCCGTACCCGTGCCGGAGCCGATACCAGTCAGCGATCCATCTACTCGTATTATGTTCCTCTGTGTGGTGGCAATATTCATTCCATTCCACCACCGAAGCTATAAATAATTTATTTATAGCTCTTACTCCACTCCATTCCGCTGCGGCGGTGTTCGGTGTTCGACTGTTGATTTAGTGCTTCTTTATAGATCGATAGTTGGTTGCTGCTCAGGGCTGTGCTCGTGTGGGCTCAACGCAGCCATGGGATGGGCTCTAGATGCATAAACAGGATGAGTAGCCTCTGCCTCTGCCTCTGCCTCTGGATCTACTCTTTGACTGACTCGTGACTGACTTTGAACCGTGGAAAGCGTGAACGCCTGGTCGTTGGGGACGAGCCTCTCTGCCCCTGCCTATGCCTCTGCCTTTGACTCTGGGTGGGGGGTCTTATCTAATCATCAGAGCCTCGGTACGCGATGGTGGGTGACAGATCGATTGCGCTGTAGCCGTCGATAGGCCCATATATTTAACCTAGAGGCGGCAGATTGAAATAAAACTCCGGTTTTATAGCACCCACAGCCCCCTACTCCCACTCTTTGTAAACCATGGCTGTAACTACATAGTAATACTGGTATTGCTGCCTTGCACTGCACCGTAGATCGAAAGAGAAAACGCGTAAATGGGAAATGTGTATAAATATTTATGACCCGATTTATACAAACAGCAATTTGTATTGTAATTATTGACATTGTACGGGTTCCTGTTTCTATGTGCCCAAATATAGGGTATCTGCTGCAGGCGCTCCTTTAACAATAAGATAATCCTCAAATGAGAAATAAAGCTGCTTAAACTTTACAAAGGCTGTATCGTACTGTGTTAAATGTTAAGCTTAAACCAAATCGGGAATTGCAAGACCAAGAATGTACGATCTATTGATATTTCCAAACATTGCTTTCTTTATTTAAGATCCCCATCAAGCCGCGTCAAAGGATCTTTAAAGTTTTCGAATAAAGCCCCTGTACGGTGCCACCATCGGATCCCATAGATCTCCTCTGGAACTTCCCACTTGATAGGTGAATTTGTTTGCACCTTTGTTGATCGATATTTGTATAATTTACAACATGTAAACGCGACCGACAACCCAATGTAAATAGAGAATGGGTAGAGCGCAGGGCTGGGCAGAGAGAAGTACATACTCCGTAAAGTACTCTGCAAAAGGGAAGGAGAACTCTGCGGATGGCGACACGGAGTCTACCGGTCTAGAGGTTAGTGCTCGAATTTATTGATAAGTTGTAATTATTTTTACGACTTCTTTACGTTCTGTTCTGTTTGCTGGGACTACCTTTGGCCATACGGATAGAGAGATAAACTTTCAGATATACTCGTAACTGTAACAGTGGTATTTATTTAATGGTCACACGTTTGTGGTGGAAGGAACTACTCTCTGGCTTTGCGATGGGGTGTCAGTGGTAAAGCTTACAGATTGATCCATTCTTTCGGGAGCAAAATATTTAATGGAATAAGGTTTCAGAGACATTTATGGATACCATTAAGTTCCTGACCGGAATGATATCTACCTCTGTCGTCATCTTACTTAATATCTTCCCCAGCGTCTCCCAATCACAATATTTAGACCTGATCTATAGATGTTTTTTCAAGATGATCTATAATTTTGGGTATATAAAGACTCGTCAAGGTATTAAGTGGAACATTTCCCTATGTCGGAAAGGATCCCAGTCTGGTTATGAAGATTACTTTCTTTATCAAATTTGAAGGCGCCTTTCATCTGCTGTTCGCAAATCGATTATATAAACACTTAAATTAAACCTATTGACCCGATTTCAATCACCGTGTATTTATAACAGTTTTTATGTTTTCCTAACCCTCCCCCCACAATATCTAGAGACCGAAAAATAAATGGAAAATGAAAAGAAAACGAAACGAAACGGGGAAGAGGGAGAGGAAGAGGCAGAGAGAGAAAGAACAACAGTGTCCAAAAGCTAATTACCAAACAAACGAAACTCGATTGAATCGATTGATTTTCGATTCGTGGCCAGATAAGCAACCATTGCGCCGATAAAGATTTGTTATCACTGAAAACAGAGGCGCAATCGCAGTCACCGTTCCCACCCCCAACAGGCCCTCCTCCTCAGACGGCAGCCCCACCATGCGCAGTGGCGAGTGAGCGGTGATTGGATTGCTCCAATACCGAGTGGGAGGAGCCGGTCCCACAGTGGAACCCCCAATTGGTGGCCGCCGACCAGCTGCCGTGGGTGGGAATGGGAGGTGCGAGGTGCCCCACATTCGTTTCTGTGTGCGGAAGGAGCACAGCCCTATGCCAAAAAATATATACAAAAAAATATAAAATAAAAGCCGAAAACCGAAAGATAACAAATACTACAAATGGTAGAGCCATGTTCTGGGCGGAGCCATCATCGGCTTGGGGGCCTTCTGCTCCACCAAATCAAGGTAAAACAAATACAAATCGAACAAATATATTTGCGCACATTCTGCTTTATTTAGTTAGCAGAACCCAACAAAAATACAGAGCTCTATATGTCCAATACAGCTATTCAGACATATGTATCTCTCTTTATACCTGTCCTGTCTCTCCATTTCGCTGCGCTTTTAAATAATTAAATAGTGATTTCAATGTAAACAATGAATGGGGTTTTGTGCACGGTTTTCAGGTCCCAAAAGCAATCAAAGGAGAGTTAAATGCACTAAATATTCACTGTATATTGAAAAGAGTTTTTGTTTGATATTTATGATTTACGGACAGGACTTTAGTTTGATGTTACTTCATGAAATTAAATATTTTGAAAGATTGAACA
This sequence comes from Drosophila miranda, assembly GCF_003369915.1. Classification (NCBI taxonomy): domain Eukaryota; kingdom Metazoa; phylum Arthropoda; class Insecta; order Diptera; family Drosophilidae; genus Drosophila; species Drosophila miranda. The sequence goes on along the minus strand of NC_046677.1, from coordinate 8,360,826 downwards.
TTTATTTGAGGCAGCACTCTTTTTTAAGAGTTTTTATTTTGCATTTTTTAAGAGTTTAAGTCTTTAAAATTTTGGTTTCGAAAATATGAATGCTAACTACTATCAAATAATGCATTAAATAACTGTTGATTCTTCATTATTGAAAAATTAAATGGAACTTGCTTTATATTGTTAAGAATTAATTTTAAATGACAGAATCCGGACTAGAAATTACTGAGTCAATCAAAACTCCTGTAGTGAGAGGGATCCTTTAAACCTTCAATCGTCGTTTATTATTTCCTTAAAATATATTGCAAAAATGTAAAGAAATACAAATTCTCTCTATGATTTAGCCAGAAACAGATAAGAATAATCGTGGAAATTATTTAATTAAATTATCATGCTCTGTGATCCATAAGATTAACTTAAGATTATGTGTCTTTTTTGATGGAAGCTAAAATTTTTTTATTTTTAGAGTACACAACATATTATCATATTCTTAACTAATGTTGGATTGTCAAAGTATGGAAATACTGAGAAGACTCTGCTGTCTATTAGACAAAAGGTGCTGCTATCTTTCCCCAATTAAATTGAAAAAAGTCATCGTTCACCGCCCTTAAAATAGTTGGGGAAAATATTTAAAAAGTTGATGCTCTGGTTAAAAATGAAGATGTCCATAATTTGATAAAGATCTGACACAAAACGATAATTAGAACAAACTCCCATTTGATTATTTGAGTCTAAATTTAGATCCAAGACGTTGAAGGGCTTTCCTGGCATTAATTGTCCCATGGAGTGAGCTGCTGAATCCAGATAATTAACATTTGTCCATTGTCAAAAGTGTCAAGGCGGTTACTTGAAAAGGCAACGACTCCAGTTGCGGCTCCATCTGGGCTGATCTCACGCCTCAGCAGGGTGCGAGTATCCCAGTAACTATATATATATATGTATATATATATGGGGAGAGTGCTCGTAAAGTATCTGAAGCTCACACAGTGGACGGCTCGTTGTGCAATTAACAGAAACCACAGAAAAACAACAGAACTGAATGTCTGATGGGAGAACGAGAGACACCCGCACAAAAGCCAAACTGTTTTGATGATGTCATATGTGCATAGGCCACATCTGTATATCTAGATATATTTGTGTGTATGTGAGTATGTACTATTTGCAACCACTGTTAGATGATCAACAGCAGCACCCAAAGTCGGAATCCAAATTCATGTGCTCATTAATTTATCCAACCAACCAGCCACCAACCGACGGACAGCAACACAGAGATGGAAGCTCCAATGGGGCTCGCATTGCATGCGATGGATGTCTCCTTCGTCCCACTGTGTAATGTATCGTGTACTCGTACTCGTACGAGAGTATCTCATGGATAATTGTCTGGGCCGAGACGAGAGTATCTGTTGCGCTGTTGCCCCCGGAATCTAGACAGTGTGGCCAATTTAGTCTGCTTTGGCAAATCAATTAAATTCAATTAATCCCCCAACACTCTTAATGGAACGTAATGAAAAGGGTGACATGACTACGATGCGGCTACAGTATCTCTATCTGTATCTGTATCTATATATCTGTGGCAGTGCCAACGGATACATGACGTTCCGGAGACACCAATGACAGAGCCCAGGCCCAGGCCAAACCCAGACCGGATCGGACTGGTGACTGGAGCCGAGTTGGGTTTGATTGAGCGAAAAAATCGCATGACTGAAACGATTTGACATTTACACTGTTCACAAAAAGTGCAACAAAGAAATCTGATCCAAGAGATATAGCAGGGAGCTTAGATATGGAAGGATAATCAAGAAAAAATATAGAATGTGTAGATCTGTATTTCAGGAATCTTATTCTACGTCCACTATATGAGACTACCAATATCCTCTATTAATAGTTGTCTGACAATTGTTCTTTCAGTGCATTGGGCATTTCTTTCTTTCACTTTCATATTGCTTCCCACAATCCCCGCAACGCTGGGGATTCGCATTTGTTAATTGTAAAAAATATCGGTCCCCCGTTCCCCGAGTTTTGATTCAACATCATCTCATCTCATTCACTGCAAAAATGTTTCTCACGCTTCGGAGTTTGACATTTTCGAACTTTTGCATGATTTCAAAAACTTAATTGTTTTTAACTGTTTTATTTGTCTTTTTCTCTTATTCGGATGGAGCTGAAAGCAGAAAGGAGAAGGAAATTGGGAGCAGAAGTCGTAAGTGTAATTGCAGTATTGCAGTAGTTCATGGAAATGGCACCACATATAGAGGAACTTGTAGAAGGGGGAGTTGAATTGGGAGGAACAGAGTGAAATATGAGTATCGTTGAGTAAGGGGGTATATAGTTGGGCGTTGTGTGAAAGAAAGTTAAACTGGAAGAAAGCTGGATATGGGAGTGCTGAAATCCAGAGTCGATTATTGGGGGAAATATTGTTAAAGTTATGCCAAAGAAAACTACAAAATCGTAGATATAAGATGGGAAATCGATTCTTATTTGGTCGTCAAGCCGAAGACTCGCTACGCGCTGATCCCAGGCAGAAACGGAAACGACCGAGGAGCGCTGCTGCATGACGCGCTGGCATATAACCGAACCGACTAATATTCGAGGAATCGTGAAGTTTACGCTGCTCAACAAGTCACAGAGCTAGTCAAAAGAGAGCTTCATTAGTGAATAGATCGTTAGGAGTTGGAATAAAGATTGTAAATTTTTTTTCAAAGAAAACTAGAGAAACTTAGATCTAAGAGTGCTTAAACGCAGATTTAAGCTAGGCAGATTAGCTAAGGCTTATGTGAAGTTGAGAGAGTTGTAAAAACGGGAAACTAAAGAAATTCAAGTAATGTCGAAGTAATGCATAGTTACGGATTAAGTACAACAAAAGTGACGTCTTTATTGTAAATTGTATGTATGTATTACTGTGAGGTATTGTGAAAACCTTTGTCATGATATAATTATTTGGGAGAACTGTTTCGTAATTGTATCCTTTCATTCTTCTGATACAAGTACGGCTGCTTCCGTTTGGTGCTCTCAATTTACTTCAACAATGTGCCCAAAACAATCGCTTGAACCGTATAATGCCAAACAAAATCTGATAATCTGAAAATTACCCACAACATAAACGCATGACAAAAGGGTTGGCCCAACCCAAAACATTTTTCGGAGTAGAACAAAGCTTGGAAACAATTTGGCGAAATCATGAATAAATTTTGCGGTTAAATTGTTGCATAAATACGGTAGTATTGGATCAGCAGAGCAGAGCGGAACAGAAGGCGCACGTGGCACCGGCCTGGTCCGTCCCAACATACGGTAGCCCTATAATTATGGGATAATGTCGGAGTTCGATCCGACGATGGGGTTGGGCTTACAGGGAAATGGGGGGGCTGATGGGGTGGGAGTGGGAGTTATGCCAGATTGGGATCAAAGGGTAAGTCTCGGCAACATTTGGCAACCTACGACAAGGCAACAAGGCAACAAAAGGAACAATCAGCGCCGCAAGGCGTCATATCCTGACCCTTATCCCGTATCCTGCCTCATCCTGCCACTGTTTTCTCTCCCTGTACCGCACACCCTTTTTGTAATCGCTTTGCTCACGCCTCAGTTCACATGTGACAATATAATAACAAAACATCGATGGTTGTGGTTGTGGGCCAAGAAAACACGGACACAGAGCCACCAAAACCCCCGAGGGCTAATGGAAAAGGAACAGACTGTTTACCGAAATGCAACAAATTGAGCAACGAACCTCAAAACTGGGTTAATCGGAAGGGGTAATTATTTTAATTACAGCCAGAACGCTTTGCTTATGCAAAAATGTCACCTAATAATACCGTTGGCCACAGCTCGCTCGCTGACAGACAGACAGACATTCATTCATTCATTCAGCTGCGGCGATTAGCCCGCACCTTCGCGGCGATTGTACTTTTAGCAACGGTTTTTTAACAAGCTAAAGTAATTAAGCAAATTACTAAGGCTACCACGAGCAGTCAAACGGGGGGCGAGAGGGAATGAACTGCAGGACCATGGAAACGTGGCTCTGAGTTGGAGATGGGAGCGTGAAACTACACCTTGATATCGAGTTCTGTTAATGAGCGATAGATTGTAGTTTCAATCCTCAATGATATATTTTTTTGAATTATTTTAATGAAATATTAAATCAAGCCAATTCTACTACAAATTAAATATAAAATGCAATATGAAAGATCATACCAAAGAATTAGGAGCGTACTACAAATTTTCAATACGTCAAAAATATTCCATCACAGCATGCGCCTATTTGTGGCAATGATATGTACATACTTATCTAAACTATTGTGAAACATATTACCAATTCTATTGCTGAATGAAGTTCCACTGGATAGCAGTATTTATTTCTGGTCACAGAATAATATCTGTTAGATTTAAATTTAATGAATGCCTTTATTTTAACTATGGATTTAAGAAAAAGAATATCGTTTTATTCCAGTAAAAAGGGCTGATAAAGCTTACAGTCTTTGACTGAATTGGAACCTCCCATTGTCTTTATTTATATACCGCGTACGAGTATACCGGGTATGATAATCATCTAGGTATTACCTGTAACCTAAGAAAGGGGGTTTCTTTCAAAAACTCTCACGGATTAAAAGGCGATGGAGCAAACCAGTCACAACTGACGGTCCCATCTCTAACTCGGTATGAAAGACAGTAACTCCTTCATTTTGTCAGCTCAGCCAGAGCTCTGAGCTGAGCTCCGCACCGAGGAAATTCCCCAAAGAAATCAAGCTAAAAACTATTCACAGGTCAGACTAAGAAGGAAGCAGAAAGTGTAGCCATAACCCCCCCATACATCTACTCGTTGTTCATACATACATCTATCCAAGGGTGTTTTATGTGTTGTTGGTTGTGGTTTGTGGGACTCTCTATTTGCATATTATGTCATCAGCAGTCCATCAGTTGTGTTGTCTTCAGGGACCGAGCGACCGACCGTCAGCTGGTCGGAAATGGCATTGGGTGGGTGATGGCATCAAGCCCTATCCCATTGTTGAGTGTAAAGTTCAGAGATTATCATGTGCATTTCCCCAATTGGGCCACAGAGTGCATAACTAGTCATTAGAGTCACCTTTTGTTGGCATAATTAAAACAGAGACACACGCTCTTAGGTCGTAAAGTTAATAGCAAGTTGTGGAACCATTTATTAAACGTAACGAGGTTAGTAATGCTCGCCAACTGTCAGCGAGGTCTTTGTTAATATACGCATAAGGAGATTAAATTGAGCTCAAAAGGCTCATTCATATTGTCTTCAGCAAATGAATAATATCCAGTGGAGTCATTTAATGGGAATTCTTACAGTGAACGCAGGAGATCTAAAGCCAATCATTGACAGAACATTGAATCAGTAGATGATTCTTCAAGGGTGCGGTTCTCTTCTCTTCGCCACCCAAGTTTGATTTGTTTCAATTGAAGCAAAAATCGAGTGTAAAGAACCGACGAAGAAATCTCCATTCGGAACACGCAACTTCAAAGAGGAAAAGCCCCCGATTGCGATTCCTGGGATCATTTTATGACGGTTGCGTGACTGTTGGCCATCTGGCGGTGATCCCAGACAACTCTACAGACCAGAACAGACCATACAAGACCCTATATGCAGACATATAGACAGCGATGACACTGCAATCCCGATCGAGACCGCTTGGTACCCCATCGATATGATGGGGGCTGATGCTGATGTTGACCAATTAATTGTCATTAAGCGTATTTGAAGATTTTTAATTAAAGCAAAATCTTCAGCTTAATTTAAATTGATCGCCCCAGTCGCTGCCGAAATGTTTTCTCAATGACATTGCGGCCGAAGCGTCGTCGGCGGATTGTTGTGTTGTTGTGGGGGCGTATGCAGGAGGATGGGGAGGAGGAGGGAGTGATCCCACACTCTCCTCCACGCTTTATTTTAATTACCGGAGATCAAAAGTGTTTAGTACTCGTATATCAGGCAGTTAAGAGTATCCATGGGATTGACAAGGGTTTTTAAGGGAAGAAATTAGAGCACGTTTATAGGACATTTTAAGGAATATATTTTTTGGGTCTTTTCGAGGTTACGTATACGCATAGCTTTTATAACTTTCTTTTCTTAGTTTAGATGAATACATATTTTTTTAATCGATCAGACCCTTGTATTTTTATCTAAATGTGGACATTTACTTCAAAAATGTATTATAATCGATCTGATGTCTATTTTGTCTTTCAGTTTTAACATTCATCTTAATTTATATTCAGTTTTTGAATGATTAAGCTATCACCATCATTTCAATTTTAATAATCCTGACCCGCATTCAAAAATATGCTTTTCCTAGTCGTTATCTCATATTAACTACTTTTTATAAGATATACTACCCCCAAAAAATTGCCCCGTTTAATCATAATTCCCATTGAGGAGGCGAATTGAATTGTTTCGCTTCGTGGCTGGTTTCGGGGACTGCATTCGAAATCAGCAGCCGCAGTTTTGACACAAGAGGCGGTGCCACAAGAGACGATACGTACTCGTGCTGTTCAGTCTAGAGGCAAACCACCAAACGTTGAATTTCAATTTCAATTTTCGAGGAGAAGAACTATACTCCCATGCGAGTGGTGGGGGGGATGATGCGCTTGGAGTTAATTTCTTTTCGGCAATTTGGTGGGTAATTTTTATGTGCGCCTTTTTGATTGGCGGTACATTTCATGTTCAATGCGCGCTGACGGCTTTACGATCCGATATTATTCCGAGTCGTCCCGTTCCGTTCCGTTCGCTATCCCATTCATTATTATTTTCAGTGTGTTCTTATGTTGTATATATTTTTCCCTCTGTGGTTGTGTTAATTTAGTGCGCAATTAGGAAGCACTAAGGTCTTTTGTGTTCCATGCCGCGCTCTGAACTTTGGCCCCCAGTCCAGTGCCAGTCCATCGGGTGTGTGGTGCCCCTCGGCACTCAGCTCTCAACCATTCTGCTGTGTTCAGATATGATGATAAAAAGTAGCAACACAGCACATAACACAACACGCTGCTGACCAGCTTACGACTTACGAAAGGTGTTAAGCTATAGTGATAACACGTTGCGATTACAAGCGATTGATTGCTACCAATAGAACACCCGAACAGAGTCCATTCCCAGTACCCATTCAGCCCGAATCCAAGGCGGCGGCAATCACCATCACCTGACTCCGCTCCATCCGCTCCGCCTGTCTGCCTGCCAAAACTTCTGCGGTTTGTTTTTTTGCTTTTCTGCTTATTTTTGGGCCGGCCTTTATCGTAGCGCAGTTCTTTTATCATCGATTGGTGGCTAGTGGCTTGTTGGTGGCTGGTTGATGAGGTGGCATGTGGGCATAAAATCATAAATAAAAATCATTTAACAAATCGTTTTGTGGCCATCGAAGAACACATTGCATTGATAATTGCCCCATGCAATGTTTGAATGTGCTCATGGCGTTTGTTTCCAACGGAAACGGTTCTGGAAATGAGCAAAATCTTTTCAAACTAATTTCTGAAGCTCTATAATTTTCTTAGCATATTTTATGGAGCCATGGACACTTTTTATAGAGTTTTCCTTCATAATTCTCTATTTTCCGATATTTTGACTCAACTTATGTTTGAATTTACGATTTTTTCCAAGTAATTATTCATGCCAACCACAACAACAGCTCAATTCCAAAACAGGAAAAAGAAACCCAAGACAAACAAACAAACAAAACACACACAAAACAAGGACTCGGCAGTCCAAGTCCCTGAATCCTGTTTGCATAAAGTGTGACGGTCGAGTGGGCAGCACTTAAGGCCGCCTGTCCAAGCGTCGACGGAACCGAGCCATTACTTAATTATCATAACAACCTGGCCACGGCTTTTGGCCAAATACGAGTACGCGTACGAAAAGGGTTTAAAGGCCACCCGTAAAAAACAACGCCACTCCCAAGGATGGAACACACGCCGCTAATAAAATAATAAATATCCTGGACGGGCGTTGCCTCCTTCTACCTCTGCACCACACGAAAATTGTCGAAACGAAAACAATTTCATCAACGTAATATGGCATGGAGGGGCATAAAGCACGACGGAGAAAGAGTTGAGTCCTGTGGAGACCACCGGGCACGGATGACAGGCAGGCAGGCAGGCAGGCAGGCAGGCAGGCGGTAAATTGCCATATTTTATGCTCCACTCGCCCCGTTTTTGTCAATTGAAATGCAATTTTCATAAAACACACGTGTATGTGGGTGTGTATCTGTACCGTCTGCCACACGTATCCATGAGGTTAAAAAGTATCAGCCATATAGCTTCTCTTTCTCTCTCTCTGCTCCCTAATCGATGGCAAAAAGTCACCTCACCGCGTCCGCATCGTGTGACTATTTGTGGGGATACTCGTACGAGCACCATTCTGCTGGAGTCTCCAGTCTCTCTCCCCTCCCAATGGTGGCTGCTGGCTGGCTCTTCCATGTTATACATAGTCGTCCCCAGTGGAGCACTTGCAAAATGCGACCAAAGCACGTCCTGCAAAAACTCTAATGACAGGCAAATAAATTTCAAGAAAATATATTTCGAAAAATTGATCTGACGTGTCACGCGAGTGTCGAGTGCTGCAGAAATAGTAGAATCCGGCATCAGCTTCCAAGCCAATAGGTAAAAGAAAATGGTAAGAGGAATGCTCTTAGATATTTCTACTTTCATTTTAGGGATCGAATTTTGAGATATACTAATCGAAGATTGGAGTTTATGAGTATTTTGAAATATTCATATTCTTCTTTTGTTCCTGACGGATATAGGAATCTCTTGAGGAGAAAATAAAGAGCTTCTTCAGATGAACAAACCTTAGAATATTAAATGAAATATTGTGTTAGTGCAACACTTGAAGATGTTTCAAATCAATTCTTTTTTTCCATCCTAGAGAATTTTCCAACATGTAGTTTGTACATGTGTATGTACATTTGAATTCCTCAAAGGAGCTGTGTATCTCTGTCTAAAAGTCTCTCAACAGTCTCCTGTCACGATTAATACTCAATTCGAGTCCTTCGAAGTACCACGACCGCATCGCGTTTTCCTGTGGATATAGAGAGAGCCCTGAGCATTCAGCAATAAGCGTTTTTATTACCCATCCAGTGGAATATTTTATTATTCTTCGAAACCGCAGTTGAGTGTGAATGTCAAATGGCAACAAGGCACAGGCGAAAAAGAAGCGATACAAAGATACAAAGATACAGGATACAGCAAGGATGTGAGTTGTTCCCCAGAGTATTCGAGTGCGACATAATGAATTACCTTTATTGACAACTTAATGTTTATAGGTGTCCTGTGTGCTGCGGATGCCCGTATCCCGTATTCTTCTAAGGATGCCGTCAGGTTAAGCGTAGTTAATGGGCAGGTGGATAGGCTGTTGATGATGATGGTGATCCCGTTCTGTGCCTGTCCCCAAGCAATTCCCCATCGAAAGTCGAAGACGATGAATTTTTTAGGATAATTTAGTGGAAGGAAGAGCAGCAGCAGGAGCAGCATCACGAAACACGATGCTCAACATTTCGCCTTCAATTGAAATCAACGGCAACAGCCGATATCCTGCAGATGAATTATTAATGGGGCAAACGCCAGCGACGGTAATCAATTGGCGTTGACATCGCGGTCGTCCTGGCACGCGATGCCCTCTAGGAGATGATTATATTCTGATACTGACATCCACCCTCTCCTCTCTCTCAAGGGTTTGATTAATCGAAAATGAGTTTCTAATTAGCAGCTAAGTGCTTTTAATTGACGTCATGTTGTGAAAATCATTTACTCTCCTCCTTTTTTTTCTTCCCCTCCCCACCAATAGGGAGGGAGGATTGGGGCTCGGAAAGGCCAAAAAAAGGAAAAGGGAAATTCCACTTTCTTCTGGCCCAGGTTAAAGTCAAATTTGTGCGGCAGAAAATTACAAAAGCATAGCCCGAGGGGCAGTTTTCTCATTCCCCAACCCCCAATCCCCACCCTCCTCGAAAAGTAAAGTTCTTTTTATCGAAGTTCACATCAAAGACGCTACGCTACTCGGAAGTGGTCTTAAGTGGGTGTGGCCTTCCACGTCTTTGAAGGCGGAGTCTATTACGAGTAGATATGGATTGTGGATACGAGATATACCCGTATATGGTTGATGGTTTCTCCTGCATTTTCTGCAGCAACTTTGTTGCGTTCGGATAGAAAAATGTGACTGCTGATGGCGTTTCAATAAGTCTAGTTAGCAGAACTCCAACTATGGCTCTCCATCGGGTTATGGCATTAAATTAATTAACCCTTTTTGGGCTTGCGTGTTCAACGGTTACGCTTCGTGAATTCATCTCCTTCTGGTCAAGCGCCTGTTTGTGCAGCCTGGACATACCATTTTGCATATTTTCTTACTCCAGAAACGCACTGCGGGAGATCCTCTTCTATACGTGAGTGGCGGAGTCCTTTGTGGGTGCGCCCATTGCCTTTCGGACATGCTGCTCTTGGGCGCGGTCGCATGTTCAGGTCCTGTCCATGTCTATGGCTACGTCTGGCGACGGCAAATGCGCCAAATCACGTTCCGTCAACAAATATTGAGGTATTCTGCTTTACCAGGTGAGGGTCCTTGTCCTCGTCCTTCCACGCACAAATTAGCATGTCCACCAATAATTGTCCTTTCGTGAAGAGATGACCCGCTGAGATAACTATCCATAGTTGTATCTGATTTCCGTCAACGTTTTTGTCTAGTTTGCGCAGAGCTCTCTCCTTGGTTTCCTTCCTCCTTTGGGAATTTGATTTGGCCATTAGAATTTTATTGGAAAATCGCGTGCAGCTAATGGGAAATGCCGAGCTTTTTTTTCCTTTCAGCCACAGTCCTGGAGGAACAAAGATTCTTAGGACTTTAATTGAATTAATTTCGCCAGGTAAAATAAATGGAGAGGAGACTAAAATAAAATAAAATTATTCAACAAAATGCAAATATAAATGGGAAAAAAATGATATTTAATTATCGCACTCACAGTCGCAGTCGCAGTCATAGCCGTGGCCCTTCCAACATTCCGAATTTTCAAACAGGACAGCAAAGGCGGCAACTTTTCCTCCATTTGCCTCCATTTTGAATAAATTTGCATTTCACTTGAGTTTCCAGCAGCAACAAGAACACCAGGAGCAACAATAATAAAAGGCAATTGAAAACTTTTGCACAAGTCTCGCTACCAACCCGCTAAGTGACTTGAAACGGAAACGGAAGTTGCTTAACGTCTTTCACAGGACGAAGACCACGACCAGGGCAAAGAAGGATGGGCAAATGGATCCCCTCTGATCCCTGGAGAAGTCATTCGTGGAACAGCAACCAGACAGCAGCCAACTGGCAAGTCGGTGCCGTGCCCAAAATTGAAGTTTAATTTGTTTTTACAAGCACAATTATGGCCAAAAGATGACTCTCAAATGGGGTATGGGATTCTTCATCGTCTTTTTTTATAGAAGAAAACTTTTCAAATATACTTGTAGCCCAGGCCATAAATGCGGCAGTGGATGACTGAGTTAATCTTTCGTTTAACTAGATGTATTCGTATTTTGACAGCTGCTCTGTGTCTGTATCCGAAAGATACTTGTTCTCATTCACTGTAGATTATTCGCCATTTAAGCGCTAAATAATCAAACAATCCAGTGCTTCCTTTGACAGGGAAAGGGTGAGGATAAGGATTATCCGCGTGGCTTCTTTCATTCCGCTCAAACATTTCTGTTTTGAATTACTTTGGTCCTTTGCTTTTGTTGGAAACCCCTTGCTGTCTGTTTGTTTGTTTATTTGTTTGCCACACGACTACCAACCACGAAACGCCACGCAAATGGTGGCGGGGGGCCGCGATGATGATGAGGATGCATACACCTTGCGGCTAACAAGTGCATCCCTCCCACCGCCAACCAGCCCAACACAATTCAAAGTAGTCCGAATTCAACCCAGTCCCAGTGCCAGTCCAACAATTGCCACCATTCCATTGTCAAGCGGCTTTTTCAGCCATTCAGACAATCAAGAAACGTTTGTTGTGAATATACTCTCACCAAAAGGGTTGCAGGGTACATGACAGAAGCAAGGATATATCAGCAAGAACTTCGTATTTACAGAATGTATGTAGAATAAAATAATTGCTAGGAATGCTCGTATTATTCTGTGACAGTATAATATTCGATGATAGTTAAAGCTTACACAAAATATATTCCCTTTAGAGCCATGATTATGTTAATAATAAGTCATATTACACATAGATGTAGCTAGTACAAGCAGATAATTTATTGAAATCATCCGGATCGCATCACTTTATGCTAGATGTTGGGTGAAAAAGGTTTTTGTTTCTGAAGGTAATTCATCAAAACCTTTGGTTTGCTTTCTACCGCAAATGCTAGAAGAATAATACTAAAATTGAGTAATTACTTATCTGGCAGAAAAAGATCTCAGAGGGTAATCTTTTATCAGAATTTCCCATAATTTAGCAAACGTATTCGTTGCGAATGACACAGAAACCATACGCAATCCCATAAGAAAGCATCTAAAACCCCATTTGGATATTGCCGAACAGGACGACAAGCCGAGTCGATATAGCGATATTTGTCTGACTTTTGTTCCGTTTCTTTGCAATTTCTTTTTCGTATTATAATAATTTCTAAAATATATAGATTTGCTGGTCTTCTATCGTATTTTCCAGGGTATATAAACTTCGGCGATCCCGAAGTTGGGCGCCATACTCGCGAGTTTTTTGTTCCATTACATTTGGTTTTGTATTTGCTCATTTTCGATTTGAAATGAAAGCCGTACCGTATAAGGACAGCCGCGAATAAATGACTGAATGAGTGAACGAATTTTGCTAGCGAATGCAAGTCACGGCTAACAAGGGAGCCAGGAACGGACCAGCGCAGCTCTTCCAACTGCCATATGGAGCCAGCTCCAAACCAGGACAAAATGTGCTCAGGGAATGCGCAGGTGTTTTGGCTGGGAAAAAACCTCCGACACCCCAGCCCCACGAATGTTAAACGATTTTCGAATGAATTCAAATTCGCGATTGTTCCGAATGCTGGCTGGTGTTGTTGTTGTTGTTTTTTGAAGTTGTGGTTAGGGGGTTAGGGGTTCACCATTTTGTGGCAGGAGGGAAGATCCACTGAGTGCCACGTGTGTGTAAACAATTTGGCGGATTAAATGAGTCCCAAATGAGACGTTTTTATGCCCGGAACAGTTTATGCAACATCATAAAGTCCACGACGGACTTAACAGTATTATACCAGTACATACAGTATGTACCTTAACAGTCTTTATCTTTAATCCGTTTTACTTTTAGTTGAATGTGTGAGGAATCTTTATCTTAAAAGAAAACGCTGGCCGTAATTTCACTTTCCATCTATGACCGAAATCCCACACTCTAAATCGAACCCCAAGCATTAGTATGATGTCAAAAAGAAAAATTAAGTTATTTCTTTTCAATATTGAATTTATCCCGCCGACATGAGACGGTGGCGACTACGTGCTCGGAATAGATACGCCACAACTGCAGAGGAAGCGATGGGGCAAGCTCAAGTGTCAGCCGTTGCGGGGGAGGGGCATTAAAAGTGTCGCTTGTATTTAAATATCCAATTGTCTCACGGACAAGGATGTGAAACATTTAAAAATGCGCTCCTTTGTCGCTTCATGGGGTGGCAATATATCCTGATACATCCCCATCCCTCAGTCATATTCCGAAGGATACATGGCATTCGAGGCCAAATTCAGTTATCCCCAAATGCCAGATGCCAGACGCCAATTGGTTGTTGCCTGTTTAGTAAATGACACTCGATGGGCTTTGAATTTTAAAAAAACCCAACATCCAAGCGAGCCGAACAGGAATGGAATCCAAGGTGTATGGCTGGACGTGTTTTCACTCCCGAATTTATGTATATCCTGTTGGGGGTGGATTTGGCTTGGTTTCAGTCCAACTGCCACACTCCACACACTCACGAAAGGCCCCACCTAAAATTCCTTTCGCTGCATTTGTTTGTTGTGCTGGAAATTTATTCAAATTGAGACATTAGACAAATTAAATTTACACCTATTTCACTTGATTGTTATCGCCTGTATATCGCATTTAATTATGACATTATTTCGAAAAGGTTTCCTCGCTCAGGACATTTGCATTTTGTTGTACAAATAAACATTTATTTTATTGTTATTCATTGGGGTGGATATTGCAATTTATTCATATCCTGAACAGATGCTTTAAAATCCAAGATGGGTCACGATTTTATTGTATATTATTGCAAATTTTATAAATATATATGATCTCTACATATATCTGGATAAAAGACTAAGCATTCCCGCATCCCAGAAGTATGCTTTGCCTTGACATATTCGATTTATAAACATTCTTTAGACAAAATAGTATCTGTATCAGTATTTTTCGGATTATTTATTTTTGTATTAAATTTTATGTAAAATTCGACAAAAAAACCACCAAATCTTCAGTGTTATCCAAACCTTAGTGAAGGACAGAAACCAGCAATGGACGATATACGCAGTTTGAAATACGAAATCAAATGGGATGAGTACGAAGGGATGCCAGTAACTGACATCAACTTTAAGCAAGTAGAACCCCCGACAGACTGACAGGATGACAACCGTTTCGTTACCACCCTTTACCTCAGGCACTACGACCTGGTGATCGATTTCATGTGGGAAAACTCCTTCCTGAAGAGCTTGGTCTTCGAGGGTCTGGGACTTTTCGAAGTGGAGGGAATGAGGCAGATCTACGCAAACTATGTGCGGCACATTCTGCAGAACGAGTGCTCGGTGATGATGCTCAGTGCAGATGAGACGGAGATAAAGGCTGTGGGCCTGCTCGAATGGATGACAGAGGAGTGGCATTCCTGGTGAGTGGATTCCATCTGCCACCATCTCAATCTCTCTTATAAGAGAATTGTAACTGCCTCTTCAGGGTTTTCCTGCCCTCGTCCATACCCAAGTGCCTGTTCAAGCAGTTGATCATGATGAAGCAGGAACTTGTGGCAGCCACCAAGGAGAATCTTGGCTTAGCCGTCTACGATTCTCTGACCGTCCACGAGATCGGCTTCCCCGACGACCTGTCCCTCAACAGGAACTTCCTCATCTGCATGTTCGACACCTTCGGTGCAGTTGCTCAGCACATGCACATGCCCCGAGTGTGCTTCATAGCCCTGAGCACCGTGGAGCAGGCGGCGGCCAGCGTTGCCGAGTACGACGAAATCGGACGCACCATTTACTCCATCTACAAGGTGGGGAGTAACCGACCCTTCGATATACTCCGTGAGCTGGACGAGATGTACGCCCTGATCTTCGAGCTGCCCGTCAGTCCGATAGTGCATTACATGGATATGCCCGGCTTCGAGGCGTTCCACGAGGCTCTGGCCGCAAAACTGGCCAAGGAGGCCGCAGAGAAGAATGATGATGCGGAATTCTAGATTCTTCTGCTGTAGTAGGATTTTGCTCTCAAGAAATGTGGAGCATATTCTTGGGCTGTTCCCTGTCAGAGTGTGTCGAGTGTCGGACCGTCAGTTCACGTTACCAAGCAGCCAGCGATAAGCTTATCGTCAATACGATCCGTACTATAGTGAACATAAAACAGTATGCACTGCACTCTGTAATTGTGCTGATAATGCCCTGCTTTTGTACACCTTTTTGAGGGGGTATTGGTATTTTAACCAGAAGGAAGAGTCTATTTTGTATACAAATTTTGAACTTTACAACTTTGAAATATTCTTGGCAGCCAGCAGGAGATCGAGAACATCATCGGCACAGCCCCAGCACAGCGTCACCCCACTGCCGCCGTGTCCATAGTTGTGGATGAGCAGCTTCTGGCCACGCCGCTCGGCCTCGAGGCGCAAATTTGCACGTCCTGGGCGGAGGCCAACCCAATCGAACAGCGGCTTGGTGTGGCACAGGCCCGGAACAAACCGACGACAGCCGTCCACAATAAGCTTCTTGTCCTTCTCGCAGACCCTGGTGTTGTAGTCCCTCTCCTGGTGGGTGCCGCCTAGTACGACACTCTCGGTGCTGTGCGAGATGGAAATAAAGGTCATGTGAAAGGAAATCCAAGTATATTAGGTCTGGAAATACTTGGGTATTATATAGTTGCCATCATCGCTCTCATCCAGTACGGCTGAGAACATCCAATTGGCTTTCACTCGGGAAACCTGACCACGCACGGCATAAATCTGATCATCGTTGAGCAATTCGCGGGAGCCCAGACCCGAACAGTTTACAATCACATCGTAGGGCGATTCAGTGATGAATCTCTCCAGATCTGTGACCTTTTGCTGCACAACTGCACCTCCGTTCCGAGCGAAACGCTTCATGAGATACGGCAGTAGTTTCACGGGCTCTGAGGTGTATGTGACAAAGGACAGACCAGATCTAATAGATCGAAAACAGTTAACTAGAGTTCTGAAACGGGTATTCTCTATTCGTACGTAAACTTCACCGATCTGCCTTGATTGTAGACTGCAAGCTGTTCAGCGGTTAGGTCCAGAGCCCCATAAACAATGTCACGCCAGAAATCCTCGACAGTATCCACTGTGGATGTGCTCAGACGGATGCAGGGCACGAGACAAACACCAGCCTCGCCGGCATCCTCGCTTAGCCAGATCTGCTCCAGAAAACTATGCATATTCTTCGACCACTTGCTGTAAAAATAAAACCTTAAGATGGGCTTTATTAGAACTATCAATTGGATTATCCTACTAGACTTTAGATTTTTCCGTGCCACCCAGCAGATAAGGGCCCCAAAGACCCGCCGAGCCATCTCCTGTGGTGTTTGGCGAGAATTCCTCCGAGATGATCGTCACCTTCACAGGGATGCCATTACCCTCCTTTTGGTAGTGCTCCAAGATCTTTATGGCACTGGCGACACCGTTGACGCCAGCCCCGATAACAGCGATGTTCGGCATTCCTCTTGACGTTCCGTTCGGATTGAAAGTTTGGAGCAAACTAAAGAGCTTGCCGCTTATCAGGCAGCTGTAAAAACTCAACTGATGATGATAACAGAGCATTGCTTTGATGTCGATTGCGATTGAAGAATTGTGAGCTTGTTCCGCCCTGGATTACCGTTGCCATTTGAATCAATTGATCTAAACAATATTTGCCTTTCGGTTACCAATAAAAAACGCTCTAACGTTGTGAGTTGCGGCAAGCGCCGCTGCTCTACTTTTATACCCGCTACTCAGTCAGTATAGACATACATATATGATCTTATGATCTATCTATATAATAAAATATAATTTTCACTTAATTACACGTACTATTTTCAAATTAATTTTATTTCTTATTTCACAAATGCGGCCACCTATTTTGGCATAAATTCGAAAATGTCATGGAAAGAAAATCTTTTTCAATTGATAAAGATGTAGCGGTTTGACATTTGAAATTGATGAACCTATTCAGTTGAGCGGCACTGTACGTTTACATGCATTCATATTTTTGATTTTAATATAGCCCTTTAAAGTGTGATGTTCGAGTTGGTTCATATTTGTTAGTTAGTTAACTGTGTTTATTGATTTGGGCTTTCCATAATTAGAGAAAACTCAACCAACTTGCCATGTACTCTGGTCAAAAACGTTTTTCGTTCCATCTTGTGCCACACACTAAATACGTTAAAATAATGTAGAAAGTAATGTAAGTAACTAATGTATATTAAATAAATTGCGAACGTTTCATTTTTACGGTTATTTTCATTTTGTAGGTTAACCTAAATTGTTCTAAAAAAAGCTGCTCAGCATTTGGATTGATATCAATAGAAATGCTTCCACTGTTGCGAGCTTGATATTTAAGCAACTGAAGACATACATACGTATGTACAATGTGTATTTAGCTCAACCACGGAAAAAAAACGATAAATTTAAGGAGATGCTTTTTTAATGGCTATTGTCTTAAATAATCATAAATAAAGAAATATATAAATACTCAACAAAAACAGCTACTAAAAGCTGCACATTATATGAGCGGTAGAGATGGGCATGTTTGGATCGGACTGAAATTTATCCCATATCTTAAATATATGTACATATCATTACAATCAACTGTACTTAGAAGTCTATAACTTAATTTTTGGAATTTTTGCCAGAATATCGGATCGATGTCTGGCCCAATGTGCAATGGAAGAGTCAAGTGGAATCGCTTACGGCAGCTAATACAACCACAAACTATGAAGGATTACAAGCTCCAACTAAGTTCAAGTCTTCACTATCATCGAGAATCACCGAGGGAAGTTGGATAGTTGGACTCTAAACAGGCCTAAGCCAACAAAATGGACTATTGTTTAATGGACAATACTGAGTTAATAGAAAAAAGAGATGAATCTAGCAGAAGCAGAAGAAGTCTATGTGCATATCCCATGATATATAATTGTGTTGTTCAAATTTTGGCCCGTAATCTAGTAATCCTTGCCGGAACGAAAGCAAAAATTAGAAAATGATGTAGCTCTGGAGCTCTCAAAATTTCTCATTCGTTTCCTAACTCTCGATCCAAACATTTCGGCCGACTTCTAAATTTTTTGTAAAAATTCTAAATTTTATTTTTCGGAAAAAACCAACCAAAAATTGTAAGCATACAAATAACTAAGACCCAATTTGTTTTCTTTTTCGATTATGCTAATTGCGCTTATGTCTGTTTGTTTCATCATGCAGCGCTCTAAAGATAATCATGTGCGATCCGTGTGGACCATTCGCGGTAAGTGACCTCGGCTGCAATTGTCTTCGATCCGTACAGCGTATACTGTGTCGCGTACCCCATCCGGTATCCTCCATCCGCATCCGCATCCGCATCTGGACCTGCTACTGGAACTGCATCCGTCGTCGTCGTCCAGTGCTCGCCCAACTGCTACAATGCCGCTCAACTGGATGCGATGCCCCAGTGTCCACCACGCATACCACCACCCTGTCCGGGTTGCATCACGGTCCAGCAGCCGCCGCGGATGATCTGCAAGAAGCAAGTGGTGTTCACGGAGAAGATAGTACCCGAACCGATGGTGGTCAATCGGTGTCGGCAGATAACCATACCCAAGGTGGTGGATGTGACGCGGGTCATTCAGGTGCCGAAGCTCGTGTGGGTGTCGCAGATGGTGCGCGAGCCCCGGGTCATCTACTATCCATCGATGGTACCTGATCCCTATGTGGTGTGCTATCCGAAGCGGATCTGTGAGCCGCGGGAGGTGTGCCAATCGATGCTGTGCCAGCCGAAGCCGCAATTGATAGATGTCCCACCGCCCCGAGAATTCTGCTGCTACCCCAATGGGCCGATCAACTATTTACCGCAGCCACCGTGCCCTTGTGCACCATGCGGTCCTTGTGCTCCATGCGGTCCTTGTGGGCCCATTGGTCCTTGTGGGCCGTGCGGTCCTTGTGGGCCATGCGGTCCTTGTGGGCCCTTGTGCGGCCCAACTGAATCCTGTGGACCCCCGTGTAGACGCTAATGCCACAGTGTGAGCGACATGGGGGCAGTGGACTTGGGTGGAAATACGGTCCCACATGTTGCTCGCTACCCATAGCCCATAGCCCATAACAATAACCCCAACCAAACCCAACCCAACCTCTGACGTGTGTGCTACGATCAAGACAATTGCAGTTGCATCGTAGCCCGCCTGTGGTACTCATTGGCATCCTCTTTCATTACAGCCCCGAGGCTGCCGCAGCCGAGAACTGCGGTGCGGCATCATGTACACAACCTGCGATTGTGTGAAGCGCAATGGGCTCCAGGATAAGTGTCCGCGATCGGCCTGCCAGGGAAGGCCGGCGTGCCTGTGCTTTCCGTACCCGAATTGCGGACCATCCGCATTTCCTTTGCGCTACGCCAATATGACGATGGGCGTGAACAACAAGCGGATGCGTTGTCAAGCAACTGGAGCAGGCGGTGGCGGTGGCGGTGGCGGCGGCGCTTGCGGTGGTCGTGCCGCCGGTGGTTGCTGCTCCGCCGGACCATGCTCATCGCCTGGTCCTTGCTGTGGACCCTGTAATACAACTGCGTGTTGTGGCCCGCACAGTCCTCCATGTGGTGCTCCTTCGCCTATACCTTGCTCTCCTGCGCCGGGCTGTTGCTGTCCCCCCTTGCCCGAGGGTGGTATACCCGATCCTCGGGTCTGGAATTGTTGTAATACCCCCCCATCGTATCCATGTAAGTTCTCGTCCGCCTTGGCCCTGGAGCTGTCCATCCTGGGCTCCTTGTTATTCCTTTCCGCGTGTCGTTTCTTTGTCCTGTCTGTCCGTGCATCGTATGGGACAGCGTAGGGGTGAGGAGCATTCCGCATGTTTGAATACTGAGCGTGCCACAGCACCAACAAACTTGGATCAGAAAAGATCAGTGGTGTAACCTCCGTTGTATCCTAAAGCTCCCTGCTGTGCCCGCTACCTTGCGAGAAAGGAGGAGAACAGGCCCTGTGTTTGGTGTGCGCCCTGTAAAGCCCACTGCTACAATACGCCGCCGAAATGCTGCTGCTAGGACCAGCATCCGATCATCCGAGCATCCGTATTCCTCATTCGGTCCGCACTAGAATCAAGCCCCTCCGTAAAGTCCCGTCCCGCGTAAGTAGGCTAAGTAGCTGTCGTATTCATATATGCTTATTCTCCTTTTCCCTCAGGTGGCTTTTAGGATCGGACAAGCTCTGGCCCTGGTCTGGGAGTGGCTGGGAGGGAGCACTTACACTTATATTAGATACTCCATCCCACGTCCTCAACCATTCCAAACAAAAAACAGTTTGTGATTGCAATGGACATGTTGAAGTGTTTGTTGAGCGCATTTTTGGTGGTAACTAAATTGGAATCAAGTTGAATCCGAAAGGAACCCAGTGGCATTTTGGTCAGAGGTCCGTCAAAAAGAAGAACATCAACGGGGGAGAACAATGCTCGGGCTTCGTGGATGGATGGAAGATGCCAAAAATTCATGATGCGTACATTTTCCACCTCGCATTCCGCATCTTTCTCGACTTTTGCCCTAATGTTTCTCAATTTCGGCATAAAATATATATTCAAAATTATTAGTACATATCAATACATATGTCGAGTTTGGGCACTTTTTTGGCAAATAAATTCACAAACAAGTTCTATTTTTGTTATTTCACTTTAGCATATGTATGTTCAAGAGGGTTTAGAGAAAACTAGTATTATGTGCGATGTATGATTAACTGATTTTATTTTGTCCGTTTTTACCTTAAAAGTATGCAACAACAAAAATGTACAATACAAAAAACACCATTCTGCTCATTTCTGTTCGCCTGGTAGGGCAGATCTGAAAATCGAAAAATCTCGATTTTGATGGCGATTCAAAGTGGTTGTTGTTGTTGTAGTAACTATGTTTTTTGGTCGTGTGACGTCTTCCTGTGATCTGAAAAGTGTTCCTGATGTCCTTATCAAGGATTTGTCTTTTTCTTTCGACCGATTTGGTTATATTTATATTATATTTAGTGTCCGGTGTGGTCGTGAGCTGCCTTTCTGTGCTAGTGGATCGATTAATCCGCTATCGTTTACAACCAGATTGACATTATTTACATCAGGGATAATGCATTTATAATGTTATTTTTTAATTCTTTAAGGAATATTTCTTGTCCGACATGGAGACGCTATATTTTTGTATAATCAGGATAATTAGAAAAACATCAAAGACATTAAGGATTGTTGTGTGAAAAACAAATTTAAAAAATTATTTGAACTTCGCTTAGCCGAACAGTGACAATTGTGCGAGCTCTCCTAGACGTTTCCGACCATACCTAGGCCTATTTCCTTCATGATTAATCTTTAATGTGCAAATTATATACAAAATAATGATTAATATTTAATTACAATTAGATACAAAAAAAAATGTGACCAATGACATCTAATATCATGTCACACTACATAAAATCGTATTTTAACATAATGTTAATTTGCTGGCATGTCGAGATCTACATAAATCCATCTGTATTCACGTGGCCTAGACGCCCAGGCAGTATAGATAATTATCTCGACATCCCACGTAGACTCGCCGGAGGCTCTCTATATAGCAGGAAGTGGAAAATATTTCGCCAGGCAGCTTGGCCGACCACTGAATCTGGCCATTGTGAAAATTCATCAAAACGACGCGGCCATCGGTGGCGCTGCTCCAAACCAAATGGCCGATGAGCTGAATCGTGAGTAGTGTGGGCGTGGCATATATAGGGGCTCCCATATCGACCTTCCATTGGAGTTCGAAGTAGACCGGTTGTCGCACCCGTTCTGTGTTG
Organism: Drosophila miranda; assembly: GCF_003369915.1. Taxonomy (NCBI): domain Eukaryota; kingdom Metazoa; phylum Arthropoda; class Insecta; order Diptera; family Drosophilidae; genus Drosophila; species Drosophila miranda. The sequence goes on along the minus strand of NC_046677.1, from coordinate 8,338,678 downwards.
CATCGTAGGCAATACACATGACGATCGATGCAGCCAAAGACCACAAACGAATAGCCCATGTGTGTGGGTGGCGTCTTGACGACCAGCGAGGAGAAGATGTTGCCCTCTGCAGTGTACGTAGCCATCTGTATATTTGAAATTCAATGATTTCTTAAAGAAATAGAGATTAACTAAAATTTAACTTACAATCTTTCCATTGCCCACATGACACGCATGCACACGTCCAGCCACTTCGGCACACAGGAAATGGCTTGGCTTCGAATCCAGAAGGACAGGAGTGGCGAACAATGGCTCCTTGCACTTTTGCGCCCATTCAACGGATCCGTCGGTGAGAGCGACCCTCGTATAGCCACCGTCCAGTGTGCAGATGACCAGCGACTGTTCATTGGGCAACTCCAGGGGTCTCGCGAATATTGCCTTTTCACCAATCCTCATGCACCAGAGCACTTCCTGCCGCTCGGCGGACAGGCAATACACATTGTAGTCCTCGGCATAGCTGCAGACCACAATTCGGGAGCCGTCGGCCGTCAGCAATGGCTGGGCCTTGATCATGCCGCCAATCTCCACGCGCCACACAATATCGCCAGTGAGGGGATTGAAGCCGTAGAGGCAACCATCATAGCAGCCCACCATGGCCAGCTGCTCGCTGAGGAACGTCACTTTGCACTCAATCCGATCCGGCAGCTTTACGTTGCTCAGCTCGATACCGGTTTGAGGATCGAGGGTGCGCAAAATCTGGGAATGTGCGCCCACGCAAATGTAGCGTTCCTCGTACTGCGACACGGGCGAATCGATGCACTTGCTGAAGTTGACCTTCCAATGGAATTGGAATTTAATCTCCGGCTGCTCGATACGGGTGATGGTCAGACCACAGCTGCCACTGATTCCAGTGGCGCAGTTTACCGTCTTGGTTGGCAACGGTTCCACCGGCTTCAGTTTAGTATTATTTGCCACCAGCTTGGCCGTATCAAGAAAGCGCAGGACGGTGCGCAGTGGAACATTCTCGTCGAGCAGCATCTCGAACAAGTGTCGCTGCTCATCGTCGATGCACATTTGCAGGCCAATCTCTCGACAAATCGTAATGGCATGAAAGGAGGTGCCTCCCGCCTGACGAAAACTCAGATCAAACCCACAGGGCTGGCTGTGCTCCAGCCGTGGCTTCTTGGCCATTCTCTCATTCGATACGTCCACACATTCCAGTCTGTCGTGTAGGAAACTCTTTAATATTTCCTGGGCGGGCTGAGCCAGAGGTATGCACTCTTTGAGCAACAATTCCTTGTCCAATTTCCCATGAACATTGCAGGGGAAGTGCTGCTGATAGATAAATCTGTCTGGCTGCTCCGCATTCAACAGCTTGGACAGTATATCGAAAGTCTGGGCCCGCTGCTGCACCTTGGTCTTAATTTCCAACGTACGTATGCAGCAGATGAGCTTCTGGAGTTCCTCGAGCCACAGGCAAGTAGCCAGCTCTCCGCTGGGCAGACATTTCTCAATTTTACGAGTGATTAAGCCTGGATTTGGGATAACACGACTTGGTTTATATGGAGCTGTATCAAATGAATGTTCCATAACTTACCCAAACTGATGCGATTGCCGGCTCGCTTGACCACATCATTGGCGCGCTCGCCATAGCATATTGTTCCATCCTCCAAGCGGATAACCAGATCTCCAGTTGATCGAAAACAAATGGCAGAGTCCTCTTTCACCTTTTCCACGTCATCGATTTCCGGGATATAGCAACGTCGAGTGGCGCTGCCGATGAAGAGCTCTCCGTGCTCCATATTTCGATCGGTCTGGTATTGAATCCGTATCACCGTTTCGTCATCGATGGGCGTGCCCAGTGGCATTTGCGTTTGCAGGGAATGTAAAATGTGCAGTAGACTCCAACACGATACTTCTGTGATTCCGTAGATGTTGCAAATGTGTTTCTGCAACAGAACAAGTGGGTCCATCCACGTGATCAGCTCTGCACTGGATGGAAATGGTTCACCACCAAGAAGAAGCACTCTGTAATCGATTCAAGGTGGTAAGAACTCCATGAATGGATAAATATACACTCACCTTAGTGTACTCGAGTTACTTAAGATTCGTTCGCGTATTGCAGTTGCTCCGAATTGCCTGAATAGCGAGGGCGTCATCTGCAGAATAGTAATGCCCGTCGTGTTCACGCTGGTGGGAAAAAGCGCACTAAGAACCTTTGATGGGGCTTCCCTCATCGTGTGTTGACTGACCAGTAGGGCGGCTCCGGTTTGGAGTGCGAGAAATAGCTCCACAACAAAGGGATCGAAGGTGCAGGGGGTACCCAAAAAGATTATGTCGGCCATGGAGACATTCAGCTTCTGGCTGACAGAGCATGAGTATCACTGGGCACATTCAGCTTACATATTCACCTACCTGAGCGCCAATACATTGGGAGCAATACATTCATAGGGCACGTGAATCAGCTTGGGAGTTCCCGTCGTACCTGTTGTCGTGATTGTGTAGCACATGTTGGCCGGCAGAGGCTTCTTCGCCTGCACCGGGGGATCGGTAGGAGTGCGTTTCAGCTTGAATAGCTTGTATTCCTCGTTGTAGACCAAACATATGTCGATCCGCTCGAAATATACAGCGCCGACGGACATATGCCCGCTGACCACTAGATAATCGACACCAGCGGTGCACATTTGCCCGTGCAGAGCCTTCGACATCATCATTTTGTCCGTCGCAAAGAAATGGCATTTGTGGTTGAGGATCCTGGAATTTGAAGCGATTAGTTTATGTGTATATTTAACGAACAAATCTCCACCTACGCCAATATCAGAATGCACGAGGACGGCATGTGCTGCGCAATGCGAAAGGCAATCCCAACTCCATTTGGCACCTTATTGCGTCGCAGCCACGCCAGTAGCTTCTCGACGCTGGTCACAGCCTTGGTATAGCTTAGGGGAAAGTCTTTGAGCTCCATGCGCTTTATAACAAAAGGCACATCGCCAAATGCTCTAAGCCGGCTGATGTCATAGAGCCTCTTGGACTCCTCCACACAAGTTGGGCCTATATCAATTTCCGGTTCAGTCTTGACCTCCAGATTGCAGTTATCCGATCCTGAAGCATCCCCTGTGTCATTTTGCGCCGCATCTTCATCTAATTCAGGTTCTATTTTTATTGTTTCCATGTTTACATTTTTCTCCATTTCCGCGGTTGCATTGCTGAAGCTATCGACGGTTTGATATCGCGGTTGTGCTATCGATATGCGGCGGATTTTTTGAATACATTTAACACAAGTTAATGTATTTCAGAATAGAATAAATTGATTCGAATACACTATATTTAAATACATATAGTTTACCCTATTCAATTTTGAAGAGATTCTAATGCGTTGTTGCGGAGCAACTGCCATATCACCTTGGAGCTCTTCTCACCCCACCCCCGGACATTCTATTTTCGTTTCGACCACACCGTGTATTTTGTTTTATATAGACTTAAAGATATAATCATTTACGTGATTTATTATGGTGTTACTGTTATACAATTAATAATCAAAATTTCTTTAAATGTGGTTGTTGTTTCACTTTATTTAAAACGCTGCCAGCGGCCGCAGCGACGTCGATGTTGTAGGGAGTTGCTTAGTTGGGTGGACGCTCGCTTTGATCCTTCTCCTCATACTCTCAGCCAGCATTACGTTGTTTTTGTTGTTGTTGCTGTGGGGGGGATGGTGTTTGTGGTAGCAGCAGCAGCTTACAATTTGTCCAGGTACTGGGAAAGATCGGGAAGACCCTCCTTGAGACCCTTGCGCTTGCGGGTATCCTGGACAATCTGGTAGGGTTTGCTGGCTGGCTCGCACGGGTCACCGGGCAGCACCTGCCAATGGTCGAACACGCACTGGGGGAAGGCCTGTCCTCCGGTGTTGGAGCGCAGATCGGCGGTGAAGCCGAACGACTCGTTGACGGGCAGATATGCCTTGACCACGAACATGGGGGTGCCGACCACCTGGTTCTCCTCGAACACATGTCCACGACGTCTGTTTAGCACACCGTAGATGCCGCCGACGGCGACCTCTGGGCACTGAATCTCGCACAGATACACGGGCTCCATCAGACGGGGACCGGCAGTGATGGCGGCGGCGTACAGGCAACGACGGGTGGTTGGAATGATCTGGCCACCACCGCGATGGATGGCGTCAGCGTGCAGAGTCACATCATAGATGTTGAAGCGGACACCGCGCATGTTCTCGTCAGCCATGATACCCTCCTTCGAGGCCCACTGGAAGCCAGCGACCACGGAATCCTTGATTTCATTGAGGTACTGCACGGACTTGGTGCAATCCAGAACGAAGTTGGGGCCAGTGCCGTCGGGACCGAAGCACCAGATCTTACGGGCCTCAGTGATATCGTAGTCGTACTTCTCGGCCAGATAACGGGCACGAGCCTTGAAGTCGTCCTTGGAGCTCACGTCCCCGTTGTCAATGTCCTCGGGCAGACCGTCGGGCATGGGCAGGGCCTTCATCAGCAGACGGTTGTGCTTGTTGGGGGACTTGGACAGACACATCTGGTCGGACTCGTCATTGACAGTCTCGCGGTAAGACACAACGGGGTCAGACTTCTTCAGGGGAATGCAAGCGTGATCCTCCTCCAGATCCTTAAGGCAAATCTCCAAGTGCAGCTCACCGGCTCCGGCAATGATGTGCTCGCCAGACTCCTCAATGATGCACTGCACCATAGGATCGGACTTGGCCAGACGCTTCAGACCCTCCACCAGCTTGGGCAGATCAGCGGGGTTCTTGGGCTCCACAGCCACGCGCACGACAGGCGACACGGAGAACTTCATGACCTGTGAGAGTTGAGAAGGGGATTAGTAAGATGTCCAATAGTTTCATCAATCAGGATGTGTGTGTGTGTACCTTCATGTTGTGGGCATCCTTGAATGTGGTGATGGTACCGGTTTTGACCAGGAACTGATCGACACCGACCAGACCGCAGATGTTGCCGGAGGGCACATCCTCGATGGCCTCAACATAACGACCCATCATCAGGATGGTACGCTGGATGGCCTTCTCGTACAGATCCTCCTTCTTTCCGGGGGTGTAATTGGGGCCCATGATGCGGCACTTCTGTCCGGTGGCAACCTTGCCGGAGAACACACGGCCGAAGGCGTAGAAACGTCCCTTATCGGTGGTCGGTACCATCTTGGAGATGTACATCATGAGTGGACCATCGGGATCGCAGTTCTTCACGGCAACGGCGGCCTCATCGTCGAGGGGTCCCTCGTACAGCATCTCCATACGGTACTTCTGGGCCACCACGGGCGAGGGCAAGTGGATGGCAATCATCTGAAGCAGAGCCTCACCGGCTGGCAGCCAGGTGCGCATCACAGTCTTAAGCAGAACCTTGCCGTCCTTGTCCTTATCCTCGTGCTTCAGGGTCACACCGATCTTCTCGAGCAGCGTACCGATCTCCTCCTTCTTGTAGTTCATGATGGCATCGAACACCTTGTAGATGGGGTCTAGGATGTACATGCAGAAGGAGCGCTTGTTGTCGACCTCCTTTTGTTTCTGCCATTTCTTAGTCTTGGCGTTGAAGAAGTTCTCACCCCACAGACTGTCGGATAGAAATGGTTTTGAAGTTAGAAATATTGAAGAAACGGTTCCGGCACGCCCCAAGGTGTGGAGTGAATGTAGGGTCGCTGCCTTGGCATGCCTCGTTCGGACATTAGGAAAGCGGTCCCAAGGCAGCGTTTCAACAGCTTCCCAAGTAATTTTCTCTACTTCTATTTTTATAGCACTTGTAGCGCCCTCAGCACGCGCGACTCTAAAAAAGGAGCCCCCGTACGGAGGAACTTTCAAGATGTCGCACGCTCAGCGTCACACGTTTTGTGCTAGAAGCGTGTTAGTGTTAGGAATGGAGTGGGCGACACGAGGGATGACTCACCGGTTCATTAGCTTGACAACATCGATCTTGAACTTTTCGGAGTACATCTCGGAGAACTGCTTGAGGGTGAAGGCCCAGCCGTGCAGACCAGAACCGAAACCGACGGATCCCTTGGATGGGTCCACGCGCACCTCACCCATTGGGCCACCATCGTCGTTGTAGGTGGCAATGATGACGTTCACGTTCTCAACGATACGCTGGAAGGTCTGGTAGAGCTCCTCAGCCTCCAGCTGCAGCTCCAACAAAGCACGGTCCATCTTGTTCATGAACAGAATGGGCTTGATGCGCTCGGCGATGGCCTGACGGAGCACAGTCTCGGTCTGCACGCACACACCGGACACGCAATCGACGACAACCAAGGCACCATCGGTGACACGGAGAGCGGCAGTGACCTCAGAGGAGAAATCAACGTGACCGGGGGAATCGATCAGGTTGATCAAGAAACCCTTGCACTCCTTCTCACGCTGATCGGGTTGGTTGATGAAGACCAGATCCTTCTCCTCTACCTCGAAGTACATGGAGATGGCACTGCAAATACATATAATGGTTAGTCTCGAAAGCACGGTGTGACGCTGCTGGCTTTATCCACGCTTACGTCGACTTGATGGTAATGCAACGCTCCTGCTCATCCTTGCGGGTGTCGGTGAAACGGGTCTCACCGGCCTTAGCACCAGCAATGATACCGGCCTTGGACACGAGCGAATCGGTCAAGGTGGATTTACCATGATCAACGTGGGCAATCACGGACATGTTGCGGATGTTACGCTTCTTGTCCATGAGGCCACGGATTTCGTCGACGGTGAAGTTGACCTAAAAACAGACATTTGTGTGTTGGACGAAGGAGGGAGAGAGAGAGAGAGAGACAGATAGGCGAAGGTGAGAGGAGTTTCGACTGCATATGTATTTATTAAAAATGGCGTCCGCAGTAGAGCAAAACCTTAAAACGCACTCACACACACAAACGCATGCAGAATCCGCAATCATGCCATGGACTTTGAGGTTAGATAAGAACATAAACCACTTGCGTCGACTATTTACAGAAATCACATCACTTACACACGTGTACGTACATATCTATAGGCTATGCATAGGCTATATAATTAGAAGAGGTATTTCATTCTTCTGTGCAAAGATATTTCACAACTCTCACACACTCACACATATGCAGCATTCCCTATTTCGTTTGAATTTTCAATACCAAACTGCATACGTCATTCCTCGACGTCCACTTGCGCTATTTCTTTGTCTTGCATTTCACCAGACCGGACCCCCCACACACACACTCATGCACACACGTATGCATAGCCATAGGACCAGGTAACTGGGTGTCACGTCTGCACTTTCTACGGCCATTCCCACGCACTTTCCCCACCGGCACACCGAAAATATCCGCAGAGAACACGCATACAAATTATCCTGCGCCACTTGCTGCAAATATTATCCATTATTTCCACCTACCATTTTGGATGTTTAGAGATTTTCTCGTGGACCAACTGTAAAAACACTACACGCCTGCACTGGCGTATCGACAGGAAAGAACGGGATGCAGTGTGTCCGCGGTCTTATCGATAAAATATACCGTCCGACCCTCAGAAATATACCTAAACATACCGTCTCATTTTCAAAATATACTGTAAATATACTGAAGAATTCAAGTTCTTGTTTACATATTCCTCGATTTTGATATTCCGTCGAATATTACTAGCTATATAGAACATTTAGACATGCCATCATAATTTTATACACGCCTGCATTGGCGTATCGACAGGAAAGAACGGGATGCAGTGTGTCCGCGGATTTATCGATAAAATATACCGTCCGACCCTCAGAAATATACCTAAACATACCGCCTCATTTTGAAAATATACTGTAAATATACTGAAGAATTCAAGTTCTATTTTACATATTCCTCGTTTTTGATATTCCGTCGAATATTACTAGCTATATAGAACATTTAGACATGCCATCATAATTTTATACGATTGATGAATCAAATTTCTATTTAACTGGTGTATTCTTAATATTTGTTTTTATTGCATTTTGCGTAAAAAGAGGTTTTAGCGAAATAAGTCAAACAAAAAACAAGTAGCGAAATAGGTCAATCAAGACAAACGAAAAAGGAAATTCGTTCATATTGCTCAATTTTGATATTCCATTGAATAATGCTGACTAACTAAATCTCTCAGCAATGACCACATAGTTTTATCTCATTAATGAATAAATTTTCTACAAGATTGGATGGTTTTTAATCCTTGCTTTTATTGTATTTATTGTAAAAAAAGGCTTAAACGAAACAGTTCAACAATAAAAGAGTCGCTATGTTGCGTGTAAGCCGTAGTATAGGCCTTTGTATACCCTATTTTGTTAATTTTATATGAAGATGAAACGTGATTTATAGAGACCTTTTCTCAAATTGATATTCTTAGGCATATTCAAGTTCATTATTAGTATCTTGTGCATATATATCTCGATCCTGATACCTACGGAGTCTTGGATGACAAACATATTCTTTACTCTATAACATCCATTTCCCCCAGGGTATGTGTGCATGGAATTAGCAACATGTTTGCGTATGGAATGGGACTCATTGCTGCTAAGGCGAAACTGCGGCGAATCGGGTATTGCCTATATTTCAAGCTATATAGATGCCCACTTTGCTTTATCCCATAGATAAATACATTTTTTACAAGATTGCTTCTTTTAATTACCTTAATGTATTTTATTTTGACTAAAATACGGTTTTCAAGGAAATGTTGCCGCAACAGTGTGCATGGAATTAGCAACATGTTTTCGTATGGAATGGGACTCATTGTTGCTAAAGCGAACTGCGGCGAACTCAAATTCGATTCAAAAAACGACCAATTCTTTGTTCCGTTGAATAATACTATCTATATAGAATATTTAGCCATGCCCACTCAATTTTGTACGATTGATGAATCAATTCTATACATGATTGGCCTATTCGAAATACTTGCTTTTATTGGATTTCTATATAACATTGAAAATTAAATTAATAGATTGATGAAATTGACAAAAATACCATTTAGCACTAAAAAACACCACATGGTAGCGCGGCGAAAACCAGTTTCTACAGTATGACCCTCAGAACAGCACCGAAATATACGGTCTCATTTTAAAAATATACCGAGTGGTGCGCGCCAAATCTAACTTTTTTTAATGTGAGCGACAAGGATTTAAATGTTGTCAACCGGGCCATTACCGATTCAACAATTACGACGATTCCCTCAATTTTGATCTTCCGTCGAATATAAGCTATATGGAAGATTTAGCCATGCCCACATAATTTTATACGATTGGTGAATCAATTTTTACTTAATATGCTTATTCTAAATACTTGCTTTTATGGATCTTGGCTAAAACAAGGTTTAAACAAAATAGTTCAACAAGAAAAACAGTCGCAATGTTGCTGATATTTGAAGACATGAAGGCCTTTGTTTACCCTATTTCGTTTATTTAATATAAAGATCCTGTTTTCATGCATATGATTATTATTCTTGGTCTCTGTAGAAAGACGCTGAGCTGCAAAATATCGTTGAAATAGGTTTAAAACAGGGACAAAATTGTTTTTGCATTAATTGGAGCCTGGGATGATAAACATAAAAAAAATCACAAACAATAAAAATCAGAAATAATCATTATTCAACAAAAATTATTATTATTTTATGAAAAAAATTATTAAAAATTAAAAATAATAATTATAAACAGAATTATACAATAAAAATCAAAAATAATAATAATATAATACATTTTTTGATCCAAAAATAATAACTATTCAACAAAAATCAAGAATAACAATTCTAATTGAGCTGAAAAGGGACATTGTGGCGAGGAAATCCCAAAAAAGTCCCACCAAACTTGAGCGCCAAATAGAAATTGTTTAAAAGTGACTGAGCGAAAAGGATTTAAATGCAACCCATTGGAATAAATGATGCACGTAAACACGATTTGTGGGAGAAAATTAAAAAAACCAGCGTATGGAAGTTTTTATATAATAATAATAATAATAATCACGATATCTTTCACCTGAACTGTGCCAAAATGATTCAATTTTCATTATTCCTTCCTTTCCTTGGTCTACAATTGGTCTCCGTCAAGGATTGGAAACCATATTCTTCGATTTTGATATTCAGAGGAATTTTACCAGCTAGATAGATTTTTTAGCCCTGCCCACATATGTAGTTCTATCACATTGACGGATACATTTTCTTTGCAGAATGTTAAGGGACAATGATGCTCGATTTTTCGATACATATTACATATGTATATCCAGGCCTGGTGGATGATCTTGGTGTAATACTAGTAAGCTTGGTGTAAGCTAAAGTTTTCTGAACACATTTCCACCATGGAAAAAAGCCCATGGGCGTGATCAATTTGTCGACCCCTATATAACAAAGATTCTCTATACCTCGCTAGTTAATCCGATTTTAGTATACGGCTTTTGTGTACGGTGCCCTCAGTACAAAGTACACCAGGAATAGGCTTCTTGGGCTTGGGCGTATAAAATGAGTAAGACCAAATGTCGTTGATGGTAAGATTTGTATCTAATTTTCTGGTGCTTATATACCTGAACAGTAACATAGAACCATTTGCTGGGATCAGCAAAGGTTACTATTATGTCGAGAAAAACCTGCAAAGAAACTGCTTTGACGACTTTGAATCTTGTGACTAAGTATCTCATAATAAACTAAGTATTATTATATTATATTATACTTTTCGGGGACGTATAATAATGATAATAGTGCGGCCCCTATCGGCGGTTTCTTGCAGTGGTGACGTACTTAGTTATGCTAAATTCTCGTCAGGCGTCGCCGTTGCAGTTTTACATATTTTCTGTGTATTTTCCGTAGTGTAGCAGAAGTTCAAGAAACAAAAAATATACTTTTATAAATTTTAATTTTAATTTTTTTATTCATTTATCGGATAAAATAGTTTTTTAAAAGCTCAACAGAGACATAGTTAATTCTTAATAAAAGAAACATTATTACTTAAACAAATTCAATTTCCTTGTGAATTTATAGACCAATCAAGTCGCAGATTGAGTGACAAGCAACAGATATAATTTTCACTCAAGTCTTTTCCCACCTAAATGCTTGATTTGGGTGATGAGTATTACACGGTTTCTGAAAGACCTCAAACAAAGAATAGAATATCCATTCTCCTCCCATCACAAAGCCAATTGCTCACATCCATCATAGATAAAATCAAATGTAAGAAATCAGTTTGGTATGAGAAGAACGATTACAGGGTATATGTATGTTTAACTTAGTCCGTCGACGAATGTTGACAGTGTTGCGACAACTCGCTTGATGTTGATTACAAAATACAAGGAAACATTACCCCTTCATAAGATTCATGTTCAGAAACACGTTCTTTTCAGCAGATGTTGAGCAACATTCTATTCTTAGCCACGTTACCCCTTAATGTTGAGACTCTCCAACTGAGTGCTGCAGCAGCATTGCCCCTTAATGTTGAGCAACAGTCACCAAGCAACAATGGTGAAAACAATTTAAACTCAAGGAAATCATTTCACTCAAACTGTGCAACAAGGCTGCTGGCAACACTTTGAATCTGTTGCTGGCAACATGTGATACGAACTCAAACTCCACGAACCAAAATCGGTCGGAACTCCACTCCAATTGGACGAAATTTTCTAACGTTATGCTGTCGTTACGTTGACCCTCAGATCAAAATTTCGCGACTTTCGGACTCCTCCGACCTGACGACTGACTGATGAGGCGGCCTTAAAAAGGCGAAAAAAAAAATGTTAATTAGCCGCATTTGTTTGTTTAGCCTCTTCCCCCACTCTTCCCTTCCCCCTGAAGCATCTCTCGCTCTCCGTCGAGCGCCACTCTTTAATTAGTTATTCATATTGTATTTTATCTCATGGACACCGCGAATATTTCAAATGAGAAAATTCTTAACTGAACTTTTTATCTCAGGGATGGAAGATCTAGTGAAGATCTAATACGAATTTCCGTACAACGAAGTTTTCAATATAACGAATTTATTTCCAGGACACTGCATTGCTATATTCTGCAAAAATGAATTCTATATTCCGAATTTTCCGTAGAACGAATTCTTCTTGAAATTAGCTGTATGGATGTTCGACTGTACACCTAAAATTTGTGCTCAGCTCAAGAAGTAGAGCTGATTTCAGGTTTCAAAGATCTTCTAGGTAAAAATCGTCAAAGCAGCAGAGGAATAGATTCAGGGACCCTCGGAACAATGGGCCAAAAGCGTTTCCTTAGCTGAATCCAGCTAGAAGAGTAAAGTTTTGTTAAAAATAAGCTCTGAAATGATCCAGACACTTCGAACCATTTCGAACCTAAATAAAGTTATAAATAAATGTATGTTTCATTGCAAACAATTGCTGGCTCTTAGAGAGTTTTTGTCTCCAGGGGAGGGAATTATCTGAAACATTATTTCCTACCATTAGATTTGAATAGAAGTCTCCTTTTACTTGCGGCTTAATAACTTTCGCTCAAAAAAAGTACGGCGACCCTGGGATTCATCATCTTCCATTTTTCTGTCACGTTCGACTCGAGGTCGCCGTCACCCTCTTCGCTCCATCTGCGTGTGGCCTTCAATGTTGAAAATTACGAATATCTTTTCAGCTTTTGCACTCTCACACTCACCTCCGCGACGTCTTCTGGCGCCATTTATTCGGCGGAGAGAAGAAAAACTCAGACAAGCAGCGGAGAAAAATTGGGTTATGCTGCGTTCAAGAAAAGTGAAATTAGCATAAAGTTCTTTCCCGCTCCCTTACTTTTTTACTGTGTGCGTTTCTCTTTTCACTTTCTGGGGAAACTTTCAGCAATGTCCTTTGCTTGTCTCTGAGCGTTTTGTTTGTAATTCCTTGAGTGTCGTATTGGCCCATGTTTATGGCTCCTCTTACTGTTGCTGCTTCAGTTGCTGGTGCCTCTGTTGCTGGGGCAATCAACTAGATGGCGGACCACTGCTCAAGGCATTAGTCTCTTGTTAATTTCTTGATGCCCCATTGTCTAATTTTTCTACTCTGCGAAAGAACTTTGTATATTTATGCAAACGATGGGAGCCAGTGGGACTTTCCGAAAGGATTGTGAAAACTTTTTAGGGAAAGTTTTTAATGGAAATCTATAAATTTTGAAGGTGTGAAAAATCTTTAAGGGAACAGTTCTGTTCTCTCTGTAGAAATGGAAAATGATATTATTAGATAGTAAAGTTTTTAATAATTTAAGTAATATTATAATATTAATTTAATTTAATTTAATAAAATTGAATTCTTTTGAACTTCTCTACTACGAACTTCCGTACAACGAACTTCTTTATATAATGAGTTTATTTCCAGAACACTGCAATGCTATATTCTGCAAAAATGAATTTCGTATTACGAATTTTCCGAAAACGAGTTCCCCTTGAGATTCGCAATTTGGAAGTTCGACTGTACAATGTTCTGTACCTACCTTATGATTCTGAGCAGATCTAACGATCCGTTTGTAAATGGAGGATATAGAAATACGAATCGTGAGGCTGAATAAAGAATGCATCTACAGAATGCAATATATCTACATAATGTTTACTTTCTAAGAATGAAAGCGCTAAGTTCTCTTTAATAAAGAGACCTACAGAGTTAAGAGATATGCTCCATAAGAAAGGCAAATGTTATGAATATAATTAATGATCACGGAAAGGGTAATTAATTCGGTCATATATTTGGATAAAATAAGAAGAAGATATCATTTCCAGTTCCATCATTGTTTTATTTTGTAAAAAATATATAAATCTATAAAATATTGAAATTGACACTAGTACTCGAACTCGGATATGCGATACGGATGCGGCACTTAATTTATTTAATTAGAGCCCTCACGTGTGCTCGAAGCATATTGAAAATCAGTATATGCAATAAATATATTCATACTAATTAGCTTTAATTTATTTAGTAATTATAATTCAATTTTGTGCCTTAATTCAACGGACAACAGAGAGGCCGTGTCAGGCCGTGGCATACGTGGCAGTGAGCAAACAATATCCGACGCAGACGCGGTTCGGTATTTTATATAGTTTTTGGCATGTAAAATGTAAAATTCAATGGGAATTGTTAATGGCACACACAGACACTACACACACCCACACACAGATACAGCAGATACTCAAAATTATTGCATGTAATTTATTAATGCCGCCGTGTGTGGCACAATTTGTTTCATGAAGCATGTAAAATGGATTTAACGCCCTTCTGATAAGGTGACCGAGACAAAGGGAGGGTGAGAGAGGTAGAAAGAGAGATAGAGATACTAGGAGAGAAAGAGAGAGGGAAAGAGAGAGTGCTGACTGGACATGAAACAAGGATTGGCTTTAACCAGTTTTCAAACTACGAGTAGCATTCCGTACGGGTACTGGTACTCTGCGTACAACAATCCGGCAGCATATTGAGCGACTAATTAAAAGTGCCAACTGTACAAGGATGTATGTCGCTCCTTTTACAGGGCAGAACTCTTATACTCCTGCTCCTGCTCCTCCTCTTGGTCCACTTCCTTCCTGTAGCAGAACAGCAAAGAGACAAGAGAGCTAACATGCCAACAGATGTGACAACAAGTTGCAGAGGGAAATTGACACGAACACGAGAGCACATCGACAATCCTTAGGATGACAAGGGGATCAAAGGATTATGCCCAAAGATATGGGAAAGCAAGGATAGTATCTCAAAAGGTAGAGCAGATTGTACAGAGTACGATTGAAGGTAATCAATCATAGGTAGCAATATTTATCCAAACGGCACTGGCATCAAAATGGTTCCTGGATTCTTTCCACAGTTTTCCCCCAAAGGGATAAATAAAAAATTGTAAGATTGATTTCAGCACTCCAAAGATCTTTAAAAGGACTTTGCTTGAAAAGAGTATTATCGTTTTCCACGGGACACTGGACAACCTTCAATCAGTCGCTAATTGATCCGTGACGAGACATTTTTGAATGCCACTCACGTTCAATTTTCAATTATTGCCACACAAATGAAGCCGATAAATTTTTAATTGAACACACAACACACATTTCAGTAGAATGTGGAATGGCCAAATGGGATTAATTATTCATTTGTAGCAGTTTTTCGCCGCAGCACTTTTTCGAGTGGGGCGGGGGCCAAGAACTCTTGAACTCCACTTTTGACCTCCATTCAGGAGCACTGTGGAATTGTGCTCAACTTTTGGGTTGACTTCCTTTTGGGAGTCCAGTACCCCTTAAAGGACCTCCGCGCCTGCAACCCCTTTCCCCACCCCGCCCCTTCGGCGCACTAGCCAATTTTCCAAAGTTAAATTCTAAACAAATTTAATTGAAAAACTTTTGCATTTGGGGAATGGTTCAGATTTCGGGCCAAAGGAAGAATCGGACGGACCCAAAAATGGATACAAGTGCATATGAAATTGTTTGGCAGTTGTTGCAGTTGCAGTTGCACTTGCTGTGGTACGGTACTTTCTGGCATTACTATTATTATTTCTTTCTTCTCTCTCTCTCTCTCTCTCTCTCTCTCTCTCCGGGATTTCTTTTCATTTGTCGCGATTCACTCGGGGGACGGGACTGCCATTGGGGACCCGTTTAGCATTTAGTTGTTGGCTTCCAGTTGATTCTTGCTTGGGTATTTTTCCTTATTTAATTATTTGCTAGATGTTTTTTGGCCAAAAAGTCACCCAAGGAACGAGCTGCGAAAAACTTTTACGAAAATGGAAATTATAAGTTTTTCCGCTGCTTCAGAGCTGGAGGAGGAGGAGGATGGGTAGATCTTTTTCTCATTTCGGGCATTGGTTCTGGCATTTTCCTCATTTTAATTTAAACATTTTCGCGCGGAAATAATTTCACAATTTTGGCAATTCAAAAAAGGTAGTATTTTTGGAATTTCTACCAATGGAAGATCCCTTAAAGGTTCGGTCTACTTCGCATTGTTTAAAATCTGTGCTTAAATCAAAGCCAAAGCTCCCAGTGCCATCGATTGTTCAGTGTACGAATTCCCTCTGTATTTTCTTTAGTATCTATATTATTTTCAATCAGTAGAGAAATACACATACACACAGACAGGGGGAGGAGGCACTCATACAGTAGCCACTCAGACATTTAGATCGTTTCGATATATGGAAATGGAGATGAATCGGTGGCCATTCAACCATAAAATGCCGTTAAGTTGGCCCAGATGTCTCTCTCTCTATGTGTGTGAATCTGTGACACTGTGTGTGTGTGTGTCGCATACACATATATACATAATATATTTATATTGTAAGTACATACATGTATATCCATGTATTTTTCGGTTCCAACGTGGCACAAACCATTCAAAGATTTATATGAAAACTCAAGGATCAAGTTGCAAGAGAAGCTCTGCCTTGTGCCACAGCTGATTCTGCTTCTTGCCACTGTTTGGATGATTCATATGTGTGTGTGTGTGTGTATGTGCGTATCTATGTAAGCATGACATTTACCAGGCTGCAAGTGGCTGCTGCAAAAGTTGCATACTCTTGTACGTACGCATTTGCCACACAAGCTGTTGAGAACCGAGTTATGTCCTTGCGCTGTAATACACAAATGCATATGCAACGTGGAACGAGTGTACAGTGGAAATAGCTCTTAAGGGATCCACTTAAGCCTCGAATGAATCCTGAATCTATGAGTGCACAAAAACCTTCAAACAATGTAAAGATGGAATCGAAGAAAAAATTCGAGAAATTCAAGCCAATTTCTCTGTTTGATCATTTCCCTAATATCCAAGTCCCACTGTAGTTCGCATGAATATATTCCGATTCATGCTGCATTTTCCTTGGGGGAAATTCATTTTTTTCTTCTTTATATTTCATTTTAATTTCCACTTGTGAGTGTTGACTTGAATTTCTGGCTCTCTGTCTGTCTGTCTGGTGGACAGACGCCCCATAATGCATATTTCCACAGCCATGTCGCTGGCATCGCCGTCTTCTCGGTTTCCCCCGAAAACGAAGGGAAAAGTGAAAAATTCTGCATGTGAGAGATATCTGCATCTTCCGTTTCGTTCTTGGCGCCAGGTTGTTGTTTCTTTTACTTTTCCTTCTTTTTATTGGGTCTGTGCCCCACTTTGTCTCCTCTTCTGACTCTTGCAACTTTTTGTGCTTTGTTTTTGCCTGCAGATTCGTCATGTACGGGGAAAGGGAAGTGAAGTGCTGTGCTGCTCTGTGCGGTACCACACTTGAAAACTACTTTTACTTTTGTGTACAGTGTACGGGGCGGCAACACTGTATGTAAGTTGCAGCTGCCGCATCCCCCCCCCTATATTTACAAGTTTTTGGCTTTCGTTCGCCGCCTCTCATATATCGGCAGCATTCTTCGTGTGAAGCCCCTTGAAGGCTTCAAGTTCTGTTTGTCATCAGAGGCATCGTCTCCGTTGTCCTTTTGGGCTCTTCATCTGCTTGTGCCATTTATCTATGTCCCTCCAACTCTCCTTCCTGCCAACTGCGAGCTGTGTGTGTGTGTGTTCGTTCAATTAATGCCTGAAGAGGCTATAGGCTTGAGGCAAAATGGAGACAACAGAAACATGGCTGACATCACCATAAAACCATAAGGCAACAAAGATCAATGGACACAATAAAAGTAGCTCTACTCTCCGATGATTTTTGAAAGATAATATAGATGAAGAATTTTTTTTTTTTTTTTTTTTTTTTTTTGTTATTAAGCGTTGAATCCGTACATTGCATATAACGTATCTTAACATCACTGGTAAATAATATTGGGGTAGCCAAACCTAATGCTAAATGCGAGAGGACTTAAAAAAAAAATAATATTATAATATTGGGAGGGAAACTTAGAGTTGGCCAATAGTTTTGGCAAAACCCAATCTCTTCAACCGCCTCAAAGGCCTGGCAGGTAGTAATCGTCTGGCGAGCATACTATGGTGTCTAATTAGCCTGTCACTGTATCTGCTGGTGTGCCTTCCAATCTGCTCCTCTACTGTATGCAGATTCAAATCCCGATGTAGGGTGGAGCCGCGCACGTACCAAGGGCAGTTCGTTATTTGCCTCATGGCGCGATTCTGCAAGACCTGTATCCGTTTATAGTTCGATTTGGCAGCTATACCCCAAATCTGCACACCGTAGAGCCAGATCGGGGCTACACAGTGTACATAAACTGCTCTTTTGGCTCTCAGTGACATGGTGCTTCTTCTGTTAATCAGCCACCGCAATTGCTGCATTCTTTGCCCACATTTACGAGCCGTAGCTTTCAAGTGTGGACCAAAAGTAAGACGCTTATCAAGGGTGATACCGAGATACTTTGCTTGCTCTGGTTGGTCCAAAGTTACGCCTTCAAACTTTATGGGTGGGGTGTGGTCTATGAGCGCTTTCAGGGTGAAGCATGGATTGGTGGTCTTCAGTGGGTTGACTTTTAAATTCCATCTTTTGCACCAAGCTGCCAAAGAGTAGAGGTACTCTTGGAGACCATCTGCTGCCTCAAGGCGGCACTTGGAGCTGTAGAGCAGTGCTATATCGTCCGGGTAGGTAGCAAGCAGAGCCTTACGGGGGGCCTCCATGTGTTGCTCGCTTGGGGAGGGTAGATCTGCAGTATAGATAGAGTAAAGCAGCGGGCCAAGGACGCTGCCCTGTGGAACTCCAGCTCTCATTTGGCAAGGTGTTGAATGTGTGTTCCTGAACCTGACCATAAACTGACGTCCTTCCAAGTATGATCGTAGGACACCGTAGTATGGTGCTGGGAACAGTTTTTTAATTTTGCTCAGTAGGCCGATATGCCAAACTCTATCGAAGGCTTGCTGCATATCAATGAAGACTGCATTGCAGTATTCTAGATCATCATAGGCCTGTAGGATGTGTCCTGCCAATCTGTGGACTTGCTCCACTGTGCCGTGTCCCTCCCGAAAGCCAAACTGGTGATCCGGCAAGATACGGCATTCCTTGATTATACTACCAAGACGATTGGCAAGAAGCCTCTCCCATACCTTAGGAAGACAAAAGACTTATTGGCCGATACGACTCAGGGTCGTCCTCCGGTTTTCCAGGCTTATGGATCATCAGGATTGTTGCTATCTTCCACTGCTTAGGGAAAAACTGCATCCTTAACATGGCGTTAAAAATGAGCACTATGTAGAGTATCGCCCGAGTAGGCAATGCTTTCAGTGTGGAATTGCACACTCTGTCAATGCCAGGAGCCTTCTTCCTCGGTAGGGACTTGATGACTTCAACAATCTCCTCAGCCCTGGCTGGTTTAATGGGTAAGGCCATTTGTAGAGGTGTTTGCAGACTATCTTTTGTCTCTTTGTACTGCGCCTCCGTGGCGAATTGGTAATGGGTGAACCTGTCCCCTAAATGATGTGCAAACGAATTGGCCTGCTCTTCTTCGTTTCTAGCAAGTTCACCGTTGGGACACCGGATGGGAATCTGTCTGAACGGTTGTCTCTTAAGAGACTTAGTGGTCTTCCAAAGCGAATATCCAGCATCCACGGTGTAATCCATGGAAGCAAGCTTTTGTTCAAAGAAGTTGCTTCGAAGTTCTCTCAGGGTGTTTCGAAGTTGCTTGGCAGCCCGGTTCCATAGAATTCGGTCCCATGGGTCTTGAGATCGGATTGCGCGTCTGCGAAGTCTCCTTTTTTGTGACAAAAGCTCTCTGGCCTCTCTTGTAAGAACTATTCCATAGGCGGCGCTTGTCGGAGGATGCGAGGGCGTTGAGGCAGCAGCAGCCATGTGTATACTCTCTGTGATATTATCTACAGCCATCTCGATATCTTCCTCAGAGTTTAGCGTGACGTTCAGTTGAATCGACCTCTCCAAATGTTGCCTAAATGCGAGCAGATCAGTGTGCTTGGTGACTAGATGAGGGCTTGGATTTTCTATAATGCCATCTGTTTTAATGCTGATGACTAAGGCCAGATGGTCGGAGTCCAGATCCCAGCTCTGACTTATTGTTGCTCGAGAATCCGGAATACCATGATGTACTGCGAAGTCTATGCAGGACGGCGTGTGATTGAGTACATATGGGTACCTGGTTGGTGATCCAGTTGCAAGGATCTTAGCGCCAGTAGCAGATGGCTTCCGCTAGCTCTCGCCCCCTAAGGGAATTGTAAGTGTCTCCCCACAGCCAGTGTCGGGCATTCCAGTCACCACCAACCAAATACCTTTGCCCGCAAGCACGGAGTGCATCGATGTAATGTCTTTCCTCAATCCTGACTCTGGAACTCCACATCGCCCAGTCCTGTGGCTACTTTTACTGCTGACATTTGCATGCTGCGTGTCTCAATGACCCTTTGTGAAAAATGACGAAGCGAAGTCTTAACTAAAACCGCAACTCCACCAACGCTATTATTATTCCGCGATGGCTTGAAAGCTGGATAGAAGGCATATCCATGTATTTTTACAGCTGCCCCTCTTTTAGTTCTGATCTCCGTCAAAAGAAGAATGTCAACGCTATTCTTGTGCGCGAAGAGCTCAACTTCTTTTGCTTTCCCTGAAATGCCGTTAGCATTCCAGATGAGAACCTTTAGTGGGTTCATTGAGATGCTGAAACGTTGTTCTGGAGCTGAAGATTAGATTCAGCCCATTGCTTAATCGTGTTGGCCAATTCAAAAACCATTTTTTCAAGTTTTTCAAGGCGTTGATTGGCTTGACTATTATGCTGCTGCTGTTGCTGTAGCCACATAAGAAACTGCTGCTGCTGCTGCTGTTGGAGCTGTTGTTGCCATTGTTGAAATTTTGTCTGCTGTTGTTGTAGCAGTGCATGAACTTCATATGAATTCTGTTGCTGGTTATTCAATCCTTGTGGCTGATGCGCTTGTAGACTATGAAAACGACGCTGAGCAGGTGTAGCAGGTATTGCATTTGAATTACCATTTGCTACGGCAGCATAGGAGGCTCCTGTATTACTTCTAGTGCCTACCAAAGGTTGGTGCTGAACAATATTTCGCTGGTGCTGCTGTATTGTTGGTCTATTAGCCCCCTTTTTGTGACTAGACTGCAAGGTAGGAAACTGTTGCTGGTCTCCAGGAAGTGTGGTAGAGTAAGCTTATGCCACTTGATTATTTAAGGGGACATGACCCGTCCTGTTCGTATTAATTGCCTTCTTTGCGGAGCCCATTGATCGCCGTAGAAACTCTTGATACCATTGGCATCCTTTGTAACTGGCCATATGGCTTCCAGAGCAGTGAATGCAGGTTGGCTGTGCATCTAGGGGGCGTGTGCATTGTGAGGTTTGGTGATTTTCACCGCATCTGGCACAGTTGTGATGTCGGCGGCAGTATTTGGCTGTGTGGCCGAAATCCTGGCATCGACGACATTGAGCAATCTCTGTGGATTTTCGCATCCTTTCAATCCTTATTTTTTGGCGGCAAAGGGTCTTGACTTGGTAAATTTCGTTAATTTTTGCACAAGGCTTAATATTAATGAAAAAAATATTAAGTTTTTCGTCCTTGTTAGTCCTTGAGCTGGGATTATGGATGTGAAGGACCTCAAAATTTTAAAATCGGCGGTAATATCATTGTTTAGGGTGCTATGATGTAGGTCTCTTACAACAATTCTATGAGGCTTTTCAGTCTGCAATTGGTATGTGTGGAATTCTATTCCAATGGCATCGAAACAATCCACAATTGCTCTATAGGTATCACTGTCTTTGGGGAGGATTCTGACCGTTTCCCCCTGGTTAGCTTTGACGACAACGTTATTCAAATTTGCAACGTCCTTTATGACATCAAATAGGTCATTTAAGTTGCTAATATTGACAACTATTTGCGGTGGTTTTGGAGGGCCTTTAAGCTGATTACCAGAGCTCGTTGATTCTCCTTGAAGACACTGGTCTGTATTAACTGCTTCATAAAGGTGTTCATCCAGTTGGTCATTTCCAGCGTCTGCATCTACATTCATCCGAACTTCCTCATTATTACTATCACTTGGGATGTTCGTGTCAAGAATGGAAAATCTGTTGTTGGTGTTTGCCTGTTGGCTTGTAGTGGGGGGCAAGCCCAGGTCCCGGCCGCCGCTCCCTCGTTTAGATTTAGATGACAAAGTCTGATCGTTTTTTCTTTTGCCCGTTCTCCGTTTTTGAGCATCCAGAAGTCGTTCGGCAGCAGTGCGAAGTGTTTTTGCCTCAGTGTCGTCGGGGCATGTGGATATGGAGTTTTCTTGGCTATCAAAGCTTAGTGCAGGGCAGATACTGCTTATTGTAGCAGTTGCCATGGTGTAGGTGGTGTTGTTGGTGGCACTAGTCAATGTTACTGTTGTTGTGGTTTCTGTGCATGTAGAGCGTTCAGCCTCTGAACGGTACTCAGAACGAATCTCAGAAGGTAATTTGCCTGATATTAGAAGCATTCTCTCATGATCAGTCCGCTTATTTCTAAGCCGAGAGTCAGATGAACTATTCGCATTCATTATACCGTAGCTGATAAGCGAAGTTTTTATTGCCCCTCTTGTGAGGCTGTGCGCAGACTGAGGGGAATGTCTTGCCCGAAGGGTAGTGAATACAGTTGTAAAAACGTTCACAAATGTGTTTTTTGTTTTTGTCCAATTGCCGACACCGCACAAAGCAGCACCCGAATTTACGATGTATGCTATTTTTAGCACACAAGAGAATGCTCCGCTAAAGCAGAATAAAGAAAACAACTTTGCACAAGCGCGACACAACCGATCTCTATGAAAGTTGATTCGAGACTCCATAGATGAAGAATGTTTGGAAAAATGACCAAAAATAGGGAAAATTTATTAAAATTAAAACCTCATCAAAATGCATACCGAAAATGACAAATAAATAACTTACTATTGTTAGGAATATGAAATTAGTTTTCATCCAAGGAAAATCATCCTTAATCATCAAAATGTGAAAAAAGTAATCCCAAAAATTGGTACATAACATACAAAAATCTTAGGCAATATGTACCTTAAAATTAGTTAAATTAAAGTTCATTTAAATGTATTACCTAGAGATTCAAGGCACAAAAAGTAGTCCCTGCCGGAAAGCCAAGGCGAGTTGCAGTCCAGGGTAAGTAGTTAGAGCTAATGTATCTACCATTAGGAGGGGACGACTCTGAAGATAATTGAATAACAATGACAGAGTGACTTAATTGAAAAGGAATTACGTGTACACCATACACATGCATATTTCAGGCAACTCAAGACAACAACAGCAACAGACACAGACCAAAGGCAATTATAGTATAACTTTGTTGTGTAACGAATGGTGGGAGCGGAGCGGTTCGCTGTGACAGAAGGCACAGAATAACAGAAGTCAGTCGAGAAATCGAGAAGGCAGGTGTGTCCCGCAGCGACATTATTAACACGTGACTACAGAATTTTTAATTGTCGCATTTTCTAATTGGTCCAAGCAGCAGCTCCACAGGCTTGTCCTCCGTCTCTCCATAATATACCAGAAATGATAATGGAGCTATAAGCCATAAAGTTGTCCAGACAGGGAAATATTTATATGCCACAAAACAACGGTGGAAATGGTGGATGGTGGAAAATACTCGTAAGTCGAGTGAAAGTGAGAATTGCTTCTGACAGCGACTGCGAACGGGGAATGAAAACCAAAGTAAATGTCATAAAAACTTAAAATCGCGCATACGCCATGGTTTCGTTTTCTGTTCTGTTCTCTTCTGTTGAATTTTGTTGGCACCCTTTGTGTGTTCCATAATAAAGCTGTAAAAGGCCACTATTTACTGCTTGAAAATGTTTCCCTCAAAGTGCCGTGAATGCTCGCTTCATTTTATGGTTTATTGTGCATATTTTTTAAAGTTTTTTTTAAAGCAAAGTTTTTAGTGGGTTATCATTTTGGTGTATCCAGTTTTAATAACTATGGATCGATAGATTGGAAGAGGCTTATGGGGACTTAATGAAACCAGATGTTTGTACAAGAGTGGAGATGGAATTTCCAGCGGGCGAAGTTCTGTGGAAAACAGCGGCGTTACCGGAGAGAAATGGAGAGATGTTGAACATGAGAAATATTATGTGGAAAAGAGGGTCTTCCCAGAGTATAGGCTCCGTGTAAAAGAGTTGAGGGATTCAAAACTTTTGAAGCCATTTATGGAGGTTTTATAACACATCAAGATTCTGTTTTTCTCTCTTTTAGAAAGCTGCAATCTCCAATGAATGGGCCACTTATTTATAAGTTGTAGTTTTAAAAGAAATTGCTCAAAACCCAGGTATAATTATATAAACTATTAAAAGTTTTAGATACCTTCAAGTATCCTAACAGATTGGAGCTTCGCACTAAAGGCACAATTATTGAGAGGAAAATGGGGATTCCATTGGAGAATTCACAACGTCTATATTAGTCAATGAATTACCTGTCTTTCTTTATTGATTTTTTGGCGAGTATATTTCTCTATTTCTCCTTTCTATTCTCTAATCTCTAATACCTTAAACACAGGACTCTTAAAAGTATTTAAAAATTAAAGAAAAATTAAAGAACATTTAAGCCCCAAATCGGATTTGTTGCCTAATTGCCTCAGACACAGACATAGCCAAGAGGGGATAGCCGCGAATCTGGGCGACGACAAAAAGTGAGAGTAAGAGCTTCCTTCTCCTGTCCCTTTAACAGCCAATTCTTCGACGGTTAGTAATCGGATACACTCGTATATATAGAACAGAACAGAACAATGTGGAGTCGAAAAGGGAAGCATTTGCCATATATCAGAAGTGTGCCAGAGACACACACACACACGCAGCAAAGAGCGTCTGCGACTGGGAAATGGAACAAAAATAAACGTGAAAAAATCGTGAAAATCGCGTGACGCGTGCAGCAGTCTGCTCTCTGCCTTTGGCTTTGGCTTTTTATGGGAGACCGGGGTTGGCGGGAGACCCTTTGAGCCGGACTAGCCGAATGACCCAGACGATGGCTAGCGGGCTCCCAACATGCGATGAGCGACCGACAAAACACTTTGCTTAACCCTTTCCAAAGCTGCCGCCAGACATGGGATTGAAATGACCCCAAACCACCCCGCTTCACCGCTCGCTAACATTCTTCCTCCTACCCTCCCTCCCTTACCTACGTGGAAGATTATCAAGGTTTTTTAAGTGCTCAATAAAAAAAAGGTGGCGGCTTAACTGGAGGACACATTTCTATACGTGTTTTTCTGTGTGTTGTTTCGACTGTTGGAGTTGTTATGTAATTAAGCATACCTTCTTTTGCTACTCTTTGAAGAGGTATTTTAACTTTGATGTTGGAAAAGATTCTACGATTCGGGTACAGTCTGCCCCGTAGGTAGTAGGAACAAGGACTTTTGATTTTAATTCAGCTGATTCAATACTTTATTCAAAGTATTTTTGACTTGAAAATTATTTTAGGAAAATTCATAATGTTCTTTCTATGGTATAACTTTTTTATTTTAGCACAAAATGAAAATGCTTCTTATTCTTCGTCGTTACCCGATTCCGCGTATAAAATACTCTACCCTCTAAGCTGAATATCAGGAATACTCTTGATTCTTACTTTCCCATAAAAGGGATACTGATTATGACATTTAAAAGATATATCTATATGTGTACACACATATCTATGAAGAGTTATTCTGTTTACTTAGTACAGAGCTTAGGGAAGCAGCTTCATATCTTCCTTATTTTGCAGGCAGATTAAATCTATGAATCTTGTGGAAAAAGGTCTTTTAGGGCTTCTATATCACCTCATAAATACACTTAAATTTAACAAGATTTCACCGATGTAGCTTTACATTCACTCGACAGAAAAACCTTTTAAATGTTTCTGATCACTATCTATAGCTTAAAATAATCCCCGAATTGTAAGAGTATACAAACATCGCTGCCCCAAAGTGCGTTTCCATGAGTTTTTAGTGCTTAATAATGGTAGAGTTGAGTGATCTTGATTCGTGGCGCCACTACCCGTAGCATAATCAATGAATGAGTTATCAGAGTAGCTTCCACAGAGGGACGGAGGCCCATAAACCGGTTAAAGTGAAAAACGAGTGGTAGGAAATGGTGTGGAGATTGGTGTTCTCTCACTTTTATGGTTCGATTTCTAGATTACTTTCTGTATGAATTATAGTTCTAGAAATTTATTTTAAATCATTCCCGTATGCATATGTATGTACATATGTATATGTATGTCTATAGATAACTTTTTAGTGCCAAAAGACATTGAGTTTTTTTAGAGCCTTCAGTTTGAAAACTGTCCTTGAAATGTGAATTATTTGGGAGAAATGACGATGATTACCTACTCATGGATGCATTTAAAATTTTCGAATGATCTACTATAGTATTCTCAGATATTTATTTATTTATATATTTTATTTTCAGCAAACATGTTGATTTCAGAAATTCGAGTAAATTTCAACCTCAGAAAAAAGACAAAGGATTCCTTGCACCTGTGCACCGTCTGCCACCTTTTGTTGACCGTTTTGATACAGGTTGTCATATAATTAAGGGGCCATATGGCTGTCTGGCCCTGTCTGCCCTGCCTTGACCCTCCCTTTGCCACACAGTTTTAATTAACTTGCTTTCGACGGGATGTTTTTTCGGGGCTTCGCCTAGTGGCTGCCACTTTTTTGCGCCTCTCCTTGGACTTTGTGGTAAAATTTACTATGTAATTTCCGCTCGGTGGGGACGCACACCGCATCGCACAAGACTCTGCAATTACTTGCCCTGCAACACACTTGAATTTTAATGGAAGATGCTTCTGCTGCAGCAAAGGGGAAGATATGGAAGATGGTAGAAGGGGTTTTGCCATTAAGTTATAACTCATGACTGCGCGCCTGCGGGTATGCAATGGTTTGCAGTTTTTCGCCTTAAAAATGCTATCATAAACCAAAAAAAAACCACACCACCACACCACGTGAGGAGGAAAAAAGAGTTGAGGAAAAGTGGCAGACCATTGGCATGGTATGTGATAGCTCAAGAAATATTAACCCTAGAATGGATTTAACTTAGACAATATTTTTGCAAATTTTTGTTATCTATTGCAATTTGAACTTTTGTTAATAACGTTTGTTATCTTGCCATGGCTGTGAAAAAACATCAATATAAAGGATCTACCCATAGATGTTGAATTATTGAATCATATGATATCCAATGGATATACGATAAATAAATACGATAAATAAAATAATCATTTTATTCAGATCGCCATTTTATAGTCCATTGCTGTCTAGAAAATAAAGAAAATAAGTTAATCAAAAATAAAAAAGCTATTGGCCTTCAAAAGTCAATCAATGGATACTCTAGGATATATTTGTATATCTATATTAGGGGGCATGCCCCCTTCTGATTCGCTTTTTGTACATAAAAGACAGATATTAATAGGCTATAAATATAATAGCCAAAGTATGGAAAATTGTCCACGAACCGCAAATAGATGTTCATTCCAGTTTATTTCCCTTGAATCCTCTTGATATTCTTACATATAAAAGGACACCTAAAACATCATCGTTTTTTTCTTGGGTTAAATCAATGGGAAATGCTTTCAACAAGTTACAAATTTTCGGCGTACGTGCCATTCATTTTATTATGTTTGTCGCGTAGATCTGATCAATGACCTACGTGACACCCTCCCAGGTCCAGGCCCCCCCTCTACGGTGCCATTAGGTTTCAATAGAGATTGAAGAAGCGCTCTGGCTCTTTGCCGCTCCGGCTCTCTGGGGCTCTGGGCGCTTTTCCTGCGCTTTTCCAATGTACTGGGCGGAAATTGTGGCAAATTGATTGAAACTAAATGGGCAAAAATATCAGGGCATCAAATTGCCTGTGACAATCAGAGAGTAAGAATGAGTGAGACCATGAGCATCTGAATGGAAAGAGCCAGGATAGGGAAAATAGGGGAAATGAGGGTTGGGGGCCGATTTTCCTGCGCTAACAAGCTGCAACACGCACTTCGAGGTAGACATGTTTTATATGTCAGTCTCAAGTGTCGCCACCAGACGACACGACAGCAACAACAATAACGAGGCAGCGGCGGCCGCGGCCTAACTGTATGTGAAATATATTCAAGGAATCTCCACCTTTCCTGCTGTGGGAAAGCGCTTTAAAGAAGACATTCCTGATTACAATGCAGGAAGGATATATGAGCTAAGTTCAAGTACTTTTCTAGAATTTATAAATCAATAAATTTCCAGAAAAAAACACTGAATTTTAGCATTTTAAAATGTGATTTTACTTATTTTCCTAACATCATTTGATGGGTTATGAATATTCAATTGATATGCTTTACGTTTTGTACTTAGAGAGGTTCAATGGAGGAGACATATGTAAAAATACCTGTAAGGTGCCTTAAATAAAGGTGAGGACCATTTTAAAGAGCCACATATTTGAGAGCGATGATATTTAGTGAACACATTAATATTTCAACTTCTTTGAGCTATATTCTGACTACTTCTTTGCTGCCTCGTCAGTATAAAAAATGATGTCACTGGCCTCATTGTCCTTGCGGCAGCGAGCGGCGCCCAAGAGTCCCATGGAAAAAGTCACAGTCTCAGACATGCATAAATCCTCTCTCTCTCTCTCTCCATCGCCCTCTCTTTGTTTCTCTCTCTCTCTGTGGTGCGTGCGGTTTTCTCTAGTTTTCCGTTCTGGCAGTAAATCTGTAAATTTTTAAGCCAAATCCGAAAATTCGGCAACCAAACTGCAGAGACAAGATCCCCCAATGACTGCCACTTGGCAACATATCAGAGAACGAGATGGCAGAAAGGGAAATAAAATATAAAATGGGAATGCGATGGCGCCATTCGAAATTTACGAGTGACACAAATGGCCTTCTTCTGCTCTCTCTCTTTCTCACTCTTGGTGCATTGCAGTTGCAGCATGGAAATAGAAATGCGGGAAATGGGAAAGGGAACGCTGGGTTAATCACAAGAAAAATTATGAAATTTTTAAGGATATTTTGGCAAACTTTCAGCTAAACATTTTTTGATTTGGTTATTTTCTTTGAATGCAACTTGGAGGCTGTCTTCTAATAATTTAGAGCACATTAAAGGGCAAATAATGATGGGAATTTTCAGTATAAGCTACACTGAGTGAAAAATGGCATAGTAAAAAGAAAAAATAAATATTCGGTTTTTAAATATAAAAATAGCAAAATTAAATAGAATTCACTTTGATATAAATATATGTAAATATACTAAAAAGTCTTTTATTTCATTTAAATATACAAAATATATAAGAAAAAACATATCGTGCGAAATATATTGAATTTAAATGTGAAAATATCAAATTTAAATATCAAATATATTTAATCTAAATATGAAATATATTTTAAGTAAATTTGTTCATTTTACTTTCAAAATTTAATTGAAAAGCTTTTAATATTTCCATTCTTGGGGAAAATATAATGGGATAAATATGTCAATCTAAGAGCAACTATTCGGTGCTCAGGGCATTCTACCAAAAGAGTTTTCAAGTTGAAGTATCTTTAAAACACATTTTAAATCCCATAATATCGATCCCATTTTAATCGATCTTCAGGACGAAATTAATTAATGCTTTTTGCAGCTTTAGGTTAGGTTAGGTTAAGGCGGTAGCCGGGAGGGGGGGATAAGAGCCTCCCGCCCCCAAGCTCACTTGGACCTATAAAAGGTCCGTTGTGTTGCCGCATGGGCATGTGCCCCTTCGCGTTGCCCGAACCGTGAGAGCAGCTTTAAGTATTCTTTAAATTTACAGGAAAATGTACACTGAAATATAAAATTATTGCATTACCTATCCTTGTCGTTCTTGTTCCCGTTTTAAAGTACAAATCCCTTGCTGACAGTCCCTAAGCTAGGGCTGAAGCTCTTTAAAGCCACATAAAATCTCGCAAACAAAGCAGCAGCAGTCTGTCGCCCCCGACTGTCTATAGAAGTTAGGCCCGAGACAAATCGAGAGATAGAAAAAGCAAGAAGGCAAAAAAAAACAAAAGCATTTGCAACATATTGTCTCCTGTTCATGAGGCCACAGGACGTTGGCACAGTTTGAGCCTTCGAGTCATTCACGAATATTGGATATCCTCGTATGTATGGTCGTGTCAGCACAAACATTAACAAACAACAGAAAGAATACATATACATACAAAGTATATCTCGACCCATCGAAAATTGAAGTGACAAAGTGTGTTGTCGCAACGTCTTGTCTTTGCCTTTCAGCCGCCCAAAACCCTGTCTACGACTATTGTTAACAAAAAGAATATTGTGTATGACAGGAGTCGACAATGTGCGGGCCAGAATTGATTTGGGTGGAGAGGAGAGTATTTGTGTTTGCCACTCGAAACAATAAATCCACTCGAGGCGCAACCCCAAAACGAAATGATGGCACAATAACCCGTCGGTCGGTCAGGAATCGGCAGGCCGGTAAAAAAAAAGAGGAAACACTCGAGTGCCAGCCAAAGGAGACGGTTTTGCTCTCTGGACATTTGAATTATCGTCCAAGTTGAACTATGATTTGGTTTACACTTTGACCCAAGAGTTCGAGTGAACCCTGCTCTGGAATTGGCTTGACTTTGGGGTTCACTTTTGAATATTAATTGATTTGATAGCTAAGGTAAAAGCGAGGGAAAAGAGGTGTTCAAAAGATGTACTATACTTTCCTTCTTCCAAAGGACATTCTCTGACGGAGCATTCCATCTTCATGGAGGATAATCTTTGAGGCTTCGTCTGTTTCCTTGGCAACTACCAATCACTGAACCACTCGACTGGCGGCTGACGACTGAAAGTTTTCCCCATAGCCAATTTATTAACCACTAATTGCATTTGGCATTGGAAAATCAATTAATCAATCTGCATACAATGCCACACGCACACACTCGAACACACATACACACACATTTTGGGTACTTTGATTAATTGCGCAAATTGTGAATAAAGTGAATAAAAATGCATTTTCAGAGTGGACAAAGTCTGTCCACAAGTCAAATCAATCTTCATTGCTGCCTGGTTTCCTTCCTTTCTTTCTATCTTGCTTTCTTGCTTTTTGGCTCTCTGGCTTTTGCTTTTGACCTTTGCTTCATTTACCCCACAGTTATTGTTCCTTATTGTGGTTTGTTTTGTCATTGTGGCACCGAAAGGTTGGCTATAACTGTCAGAAGCATGGCTGTAAGGGTTAGAAACGGTATGTTTTTTGAATAATTCAGTTGAATAAATAGTGTAGATTGAGATAGAAAGGTGCTAGTAGCTTCAAACATCTATAATATATTGCAAGAAAATATGTGAAAATATATAAAATATAATAATAAACGAGGGGGAACGTTGTGAGTTGCTGCGTACACCGCAACTCTACAGTTATACCCGATACTAAGTCAGTATTGCTCTCCTGCGGCAGACGCCGCTAATATTAAACGACACGACAAAGAGTGCGTGCGAGAGAGACAGAAAATCAGTCTGAGCGTGACGTCGGGCGCTGCGTAGCCAGTGCAAATTGATTTGTTCCTTTTGGGTATACAAATTATCTGATCTGATCCAGATTCAGCAATCTGATAGATATGGTCGTTATCTATGATTCTGCGTTTTTAGTTTTCTCGTATCTTCAATATTGTGGATGCAACAGATTTTCGTCCTTTGTGGGGGCAGAAGGGGGTGGGGCGAAGTTTTGAGATATATGTTTTATAGCGAGATCTAACAGGAGTGCGGATACCAAATTTGGTTACTCTAGCCTTAATAGTCTCTGAGATTTGTGAATATCCCCAGATTTTCATCCTTTGCGGGGGCGGAAGGGGGTGTGGCGAAATTTTGAAACAATCTCGTCTCGGTCCGATATATTAGGAGTGTGAATACCAAATTTGGTTGCTCTAGCTTTTATAGTCTCTGAGATCTAGGCGCTAAAGTTTTACTCTAAGCAAAGCCGGCTATGCTACGTGTGTGTTAGAGAGAGACAGGGCGAGAAAAAAATGAAATTGTTTTCTTGATGCTGGCTATAATAATAATACGATCCAATTCAAATTCTGCAGTCTAAAAGATATGGTCATTCTCTACGATTCTGCGTTTTTGGTTTTCTCGTATCTTTAAAATTGTGGATGCCACAGATTTTCGTCCTTTGTGGGGGCGGAAGTGGGCGGGGCGAAGTTTTGAAATATTTTTGTAGCAGTGACATATCACAGAAGTCTGGATCCAAAACATCGTTGCTCTAGCTCTAATAGTCTTTGAGCACTAGGCGCTAATAGGGACGGACAGACGGACAGACGGACGGACGGATGGACAGACGGACGGACGGACAGACGGACAGACAGACATGGCTCAATCGACTCGGCTATTG
Source organism: Drosophila miranda (assembly GCF_003369915.1). Taxonomy (NCBI): domain Eukaryota; kingdom Metazoa; phylum Arthropoda; class Insecta; order Diptera; family Drosophilidae; genus Drosophila; species Drosophila miranda. The sequence goes on along the minus strand of NC_046677.1, from coordinate 8,306,619 downwards.
ATGCTGATACTTTATGGGGTCGGAAACGATTCCTTCTGGACGTTACACACATCCACTTTTACCACAAATCTAATATATACCCCAATACTCATTTTGAGTATCGGGTATAAAAATAATTAAGTTGCACAATTAAAATTATCTTAGGGCTGCTCTCCCTGTATACTATGGGGCATCGAATAGATCAACTTATTCCAGAAATTGGGGTCATCTCGCTTGAGGTATGTGTTCAGCACCATGTAGGTCCGCAGTTCGCTGTCCAAATCATCAAAGTTTTCCACTTCCGGATAGAGGACCACAATAAGGCGCTTACATCGATCCTGGGAGGTGGCATGCAGAGCGAGGCGGAACTCCAGTCGCCCCCAAGTGGACTTTAGGAAGTGGTTCGTCATCAGAATTATGATGCGCCTTGAGTCCTTCACAGATTGGCTGATGCACTCTGGAATAGACACGCCCAAAAGCCAGTCGCGCAGATAGAAGCAGAGTTGGAACTTCTGGGAGCCATTTTCCAGTCTCTCCACAAACTCCTCAACCAGATCCTCGTCTTTGTGGGTGAAGGATAGAAATGCATCGAACTTCTTCCGTTCGTCGAGTTCCCGTCGTGCAGCGAGGCTCAGGCATACGCCGTGCTCGAAGAACCAGATCAGGAGGGGCTGTTTGAAGTAAATCATCAGGTTTATGGTCAAGATCATTAACATAAACGAAACAGTGAGGGTCACATAGTGCACGAAGCCAGAGGGGCATACTGAACTCTCATCCGCTTCGATCAGGAGGTTCCCTGTGTCTCCGCAGGTGATATTTGTAACATCTCCGATTCTGGGACCACCTCCCTTCACGAATCCCAAGAAATCTTTCTCCTCGCAAGTGCAAGCCCAGGGATTTCCAGACAGGAATAGCTTCAGATCTGACGATTTCGTTCTCTTTTCAAAGATATCTAGAGTCTTCCTGTTAATTATAGCAATTCTGTTGTTTCGTATGTCCAGATACGAGAGATTTCGTGGAAGATTATCGAGTTCCGTTAGTCGATTGTTGTCCAGAAAGAGTCGACCCACACTTGCGTATCCTGGCATCGAATCATTGGGCAATACGCGGAGCTTATTGTTTTGAAATAAAAGGGTCGTTGGACGATCTTTGGGCGTGGGTAATGGTGGTATCTCCGAGAGGCCTTCGCCACTGCAGTCAACGATGAATTCCGTGGGATAGTAGGTAAGGAGGCAGCTGCAAACATCGGGACAAGGGCCGCGAAAGTCTTGATAGTCCAGTGGCGCTATATATTTCATGGACTCGCGTTTGCCCATAAAGGATATCAGAAATCGTGTCTCCCAAAAACAGCTCCAGGGATTTTCCGAAAATCGATTTCTCTCCGAACGTTCTCTAAGAAAATGATTGATTTCAGGATCTTTCTTCCCCCTAAAGTTTATAATCGAGTAGGTGTACTCCAAGAGGACCTTGTCGTCGCAATCGGCAAACCACTTATTGCCAAAGCGATGGATGGAAACGTGTTTGGACAGATATTCGACCACCTTCTTGCCGAGGTCTGTGATGTTGTTGAAACGAATGCTGAGGTGTTGCAGCCTCTGTGGCAGCTGTTGAATGCCGAGGCTCGTGATCTCATTGGCTGCCACATCGAGAGCTTGCAGTTGATTATAGCCGGGTATTTCCTTGGCATTGCTGGGCAGAGCTTTAAGATGATTATTACTAAAACGAAGCACTGGCTTCCCATCTATCGGAGTTGGTAAGGGCGGGATTTCTGTGAGATTTCGTTGGGTGCAATCTATGTGAAACTCCATGCTACTTAGCTCATAGAAGCATCTACATTTTCCAGGACACCTCCTTCCATCTGTTCCGTGCGAGAACTTGCAATCGAATTTCCAAGTTCCTGAATCACAGACGAATGCAGTTAGATTCTCATGTGGTTCATAATTTACAACTTGAATAAACCTTAATTTCGAATAGTTTTCGAAATGTTCCAGTTCCACTTTGTCCGCTTCAGTATGCATGATGAAAATCTCTAGATTGTTCCGCAGAGTCGCAGAGCTTAAAAAATACATCAAAAGAAAATCTAAAACACACTCATGGATACACTCATACCTCAAGAAACTTTGATCCCTGACGATTGTATTTGTAAAATTTAATATTTTCAAGCTTTTTAAATCACCAAACGTATTCGATGTGAGATTTTCCATCTTTAATCCTTGAAAAGTAAGCAGATTTAATTGTGTTTTGCCTTCAAAAGTAGCATCTTCCATCCAGAACTCGGGAGTTTGTGACCTTCCTTTATAACGAATCTGAATAGTTTTCAAGTTATCCGTCGTCCTTCGAATATAAATATTTGCGGCATGTGAATTTATGGTATTCTCAACAGAAAAAGTGAAGATTAAAGCCAAATGAGAAGGACCATTCTTTAAATCGGGTTCAGCTTCAAGTATTATCAGATCTCCAGAATATATTTCGTATTTGAGGACTTTGGAAGCCCCAAAATCTCTAATATAATCTATTCCAGGTCGAAATCTGTCATCTTTAGAGCTCGGGATTCCAGTCACTGTTAAACTTTCGAGTTCCGTTTCACTTTCATCGGTAAGTGAGGTTATATTCGATTCTATAGACGCTCGACTCTCTTTCCACTTGATCCTTAAATGCCCGGACTCCAACTCCATTTGAAAATGATTGGTTACGACAGTATTGTTCGTCTTTAGGCATGATTTATCATTGGATCCCTGACAATAGATGTCACAGTAATCCTCTCGGATGTTCAGCAAATATGATTCCGATTTGGGTATCGTACAGAAATATATCTCTGAGGTTAAAAAAAGAGGAAGGAATGCCAATATATTTCGCGACATATTACAATGCAACTGCAGTATATGGAAGTTGAATTTACACTAATTATGTTTGGCACAATCGCTTGTAGCTTAATGTTCTCCCATTTCCCAACAAATCTTTGGGGATTTGAGAACTTGAAAAAGTAGACGATTCCCAGAAGGGTAATTAGAGCTTCGTTATTTGATTATTATTACATATTCCTTACTCCGGATGAGATAAGAAACTTATAAGTATTCGAAAGCTTGAGAAACTTACAGTTGTTAACTTTTATCAGAGCCACTGAATAGAATCTCTCATTCTTAAGGTTCGTATGCTCGACAGTTGGAAAAATAGCTTTTATACCGGATACCCACACCGATATCTGGACAATGGAGCCTTCGTGTCATCAATCTACTTACTGAGATCGACCAAATATTACAACTCTCGACATAAGAAACAGTAGCATTTCGCTGCTGAACCAGCAGATGCGGGATTTCTTCGAAAAGAGAATAAGCTATTGCTCTCTGGAAATTCTTGGACTTGCACTTACGAGCAGAAAGATTTCCTGCACTTTCTGAAAAGTTGTTGAGAGTACGTTGATCCATCAATCCACTGCGGCGAGACAGGGAACCTCTGGCCAAGTACCTCCTGATCTGGTTCTGCCTGAGCCTCGCTTCACTACGTGAACTCAACGAATGGAAGAAATTCGATGCATTTCTATCCTTCACCCAAAACACGAGGATCTCATTGAGCAAGAAGATCCAGCTCTGCTTCTATCTGCTGACTTTTGGGCATGTCCGTTGCATATTCGTTGATTTTCTGGCTACCCTTTCATTTAGAATGGGGATACTTGCCTTCTATACTAATTAGGGCAGAGTTTTGTTGATTTATGCGCTTCGAATAGTCATAATTTAGTAGCCAAGGGCATGGCATGGCACGGAGGAGGACAAGGACCATGTCTTGGATGCCCCAATGAACTGAGCGCAACATTTTCCCGATTTCCCCGACTGACGCTTAAATTATGCAAGTTAATTTGCAGCTGCTGCAGCTGAAAATGATGACAAGAAATTCCGCACACGCATACACACACATACACTCACACACACACACTACCTGCTGTGGCAGGACTTTGGCTCTGGCAGGCGGGAGGCAGGAGGCGGCCTAACAAGAGTTATGTCCCACAGACCGGAAGTGGAGTCGACATAAATTGCGGTTAGAGCTAGTCCCGGCTACCCCCATTAGGACTTCCCCCGGCAGCCCACAGTCTACAGCCCACAACCCACAACCCACGGTGGCTATTTAATACATTACGACAGGCATTCAGTGGAGAAGGAAGAGCGAGCGGAGTTGCATCTGCAACTGAAGGGAGACTTGGTCTTGGTCTGGAGCTGGAATTGAAAGTTAGATTGTTTGCTTGGCCCCTGCTTTCGACTCTGCATCGTGTTTGCACATTCGCACAATTCTCCAAAGGCCAAAGGGGACCAAGGGAAAGGCTGGTTGACGTCAAAGTCGATGCGGATCATGATTTTCTTTGTGGGGGCTTACAGTGTGACTGAAAAGTGGGAAAAGGGTTATATTATGTAGAAAATATTGTGGAATATTATTGAAAATATAACAAAATTTAGTATGTTGTGTGCAGGTCAAATAAAACTATGAGGTACTCCTCTTTTTCGTTTGGAAGAAAGCAATCTCGTTGCTTGCAGTCTGGGCCGATTCAAACGGTGCGCTCTCAATAAGCAACTTTTCGTACGGCCTGAAAGTATAGCTTGATCCTAGAGATGGCAGTCTCCTACCACACACCCTTAGATATATCGACTCTGCAAGCCCTCGGCTTCAAAACTCCAAAAAAGATTATTTCATTCTAAAAAATTGAAATCATTTTTAAGTATTTGATATAAAGCTGAAACTATATTTTAGTGTGCAATATTTAAACCAAAAATGTTTTATTGTATTATGAACTTTGGATTTTTTCTTTCAGCAATACCAAATTGCTTTTGTTACCACTGTGCCTGCCCAAGTCTCATGTCCATAAATTAGCTTAGCAACCTTCGAATAGCAAACAAAGCTGACGAAAGTAAACCCTGAATCGAGAATGATTTGGATACTACTCAGGTGACTACGGAAGCAGAGTGAGGGGGAGAGAGGGGAATGAGGAGAAAGAGAGAGGGAAAGCTTAGGACTTAGGGAATTCAGTATCAAACCAAAATTCAGGTCTATATATCAGATTGATGCTTGTGTTTTGTATAATTGATTGATTTTTCAGCATCGTGTGTCTCTAATGAGACAGCATGAATGGGAAAAGTTGAATTGTTTTTCTTTCATGGTCTCCTTTCTGCCTCTACAGAGCTACATAATGCTACTGTCAAATGCATAAACCTTTTACTGGAAAAATACACTCATACACAAACAGCCGGAAAAGCCAACTTGGTGTCGTGTGTGCCTGTTTTTATACCCGATACTCAAAATGAGTATTGGGGTATATTAGATTTGTGGTAAAAGTGGATGTGTGTAACGTCCAGAAGGAATCGTTTCCGACCCCATAAAGTATATATATTCTTGATCAGCATCAATAGCCGAGTCGATTGAGCCCTGTTTGTCTGTACGTCTGTCCGTCCGTCCGTCCGTCCCCTTCAGCGCCTAGTGCTCAAAGACTATAAGATCTAGAGCAACGATGTTTTGGATCCAGACTTTTGTGATATGTCACTGCTACAAAAATATTTCAAAACTTCGCCCCGCCCACTTCCGCCCCCACAAAGGACGAAAATCTGTGGCATCCACATTTTTAAAGATACGATAAAACCAAAAACGCAGAATCGTAGAGGATGACTATATGTTCTAGAGTGTAAAATCTCAACCAGATCGTATAATTATTATAGCCAGAATCAAGAAAACAATTTCATTTTTTCTCGCTCTGTCTCTCTCTAACACACAGGTTTCGTGGTCGGCTTTGCCAATTGCAAAATATGAGTTCAAGGATCTCAAAACCTATAAGAGCCAGAGCAACCAGATTTGGTATCCACACTTCTGTAATATCGGACCTTGACCGTTTCGTGTCCAAATTTCGCCACACCTTCTTCCGCCCCCGCAAAGGACGAAAATCTGGGGCATCCACAAATCTCAGAGACTATTAAGGCTAGAGTAACCAAATTTGGTATCCGCACTTCTGTTAGATCTCACTATAAAACGTATATCTCAGAATTTCGCCCCACCCTCTTCCGCCCCCAGAAAAGACGAAAATCTGTTGCATCCACAATATTGCACATTCGAGAAAACTAAAAACGCAGAATCATAGATAATGACCATATCTATCAGATTGCTGAATCTGGATCAGATCAGATCATTTTTATAGCCAAAAGGAGCAAATCAATTTGCACTGGCTACGCAGCCCCCGACGTCACGCTCAGACTGATTTTCTGTCTCTCTCGCACGCACTCCTTGTCGTGTCGTTTAATATTAGCGGCGTCTGCCGGAGGAGAGCCATACTGACTTAGTATCGGGTATAACTGTAGAGTTGCGGTCTCCGCAGCAACTCACAACGTTCCCCCTCGTTATTGTTGTGTTTTGTGGTAGATTTCATTTCATTTACAGCTACAGCTCTACAGTTCCAAGTGGCAGAATGAGGGCCTGCAAGAGATGTACGTTGCCGCTTGATTTCCCCCAGGTGCACAGCCAACCACCATATGGAGGGGCCCCTGCATTTCGTACAATTTCATATTTTCGCTTGACCATCGTCTACAGAAACACAAACATAGGCGCATACTCTCTGACAGGACCGACTACTACTGTACTCTTGGTTTTGCTCCACATAATCCACATGTGTGGCTGATTTTGATGGGTTCTGGGCCTATTTTGCGGTTCCAATTGGTGTCCTTCCTATCTAGAAAGTGTTTTTGTGTTGCGATTTAGATTGCATTACAATTCAGGCCTTCTGATGAACAATTAATGAATTTTGATTTGAGTTTTGTTTAAAAATTCTTCTTATCGAAGGAAAAGTTTATTTTAAATTACCCTTTAGGGAGTTGTTTACTTTTTCAAATACAAACTTTGCAAGATTCGCAAAGATTTCTTGGGAAATGGGAGAACATTAAGCTACAAGCAATTGTGCCAAACATAATTAGTGTAAATTCAACTTCCATATACTGCAGTTGCATTGTAATATGTCGCGGAATATATTAACATTCCTTCCTCTTGTTTTAACCACAGAGATATATTTCTGTACGATACCCAAATCGGAATCATATTTGCTGAAGATCCGAGAGGATTACTGTGACATCTATAGTCAGGGATCCAATGATAAGTCATGCCTAAAGACGAACAATACTGTCGTAACCAATCATTTTCAAATGGAGTTGGAGTCCGGGCATTTAAAGATCAAGTGGAAAGAGAGTCGAGGGTCTATAGAATCGAATATAACCTCACTTACCGATGAAAGTGGAACGGAACTCGAAAGTTTAACAGTGACTGGAATCCCGAGCTCTAAAGATAACAGATTTCGACCTGGAATAGATTATATTAGAGATTTTGGGGCTTCCAAAGTCCTCAAATACGAAATATATTCTGGAGATCTGATGATACTTGAAGCTGAACCCGATTTAAAGAATGGTCCTTCTCATTTGGCTTTAATCTTCACTTTTTCTGTTGAGAATATCATAAATTCACATGCCGCAAATAGTTATATTCGAAGGACGATGGATAACTTGAAAACAATTCAGATTCGTTATGAAGGAAGTTCACAAACTCCCGAGTTCTGGATGGAAGATGGTACTTTTAAAGGCAAAACACAATTAAATCTGCTTACTTTTCAAGGATTAAAGATGGAAAATCTCACATCGAATACGTTTGGTGATTTGAAAAGCTTGAAAATATTAAATTTTACAAACACAATTGTCAGGAATCAAAGTTTCTTGAGGTTCGTAAGATCTCTGAATGGTTTATTTTTATAAAAGTTTGTATATTACGTTTTCAGTTCGGAGAATCTGCAAAAGACTTTGGAGCTTTTCGTTTTGAGCGGCAAAGAGATTGTAATCGAGACGAGATATTTTGAGAGTTATTCGAGGCTGAAGTTTATTCACGGTTCAATTTTTAATACCCATGAAAATATCACAGCATTTATGTGCAAAGAGAATTCCTTCTATTGCCTATTCACACGCGGAGTCCATGGACGACGCTGCCCGGAGGTATGCGAATGCAGATATAGACGGTACGAGAGGGAGTTTATGATTGATTGCAGCGAAAGAAACTTGAACGAAATACCTCCTTTGCCAAGGCCAATTACAGGCTGTCCCACGCTTAATTTTCGCGGAAACAATCTCAGGCATCTGCCCAGCCAATCGACTCTCGGCTATAATCATTTGATTCGATTGGATGTCTCGGATAACAAACTGCATAATCTAGAGATAAACCAGCTCCCCGTACATCTTGAGCATCTGAACATTGGCTTTAACAACATCTCCACACTTAATAAAAAGCTAGTGGACTATATGGCCAAAAATATATCCCTCAATAGTTTTGGCAATCTGTTTTTTCCGTATTGCGATGAGAAGCCATCTTCGGACTACTACAATTTCACCTTAACATTTCAAGAAGGAAACCACAGCCAGATTCATAATTTTCTCATAGAACGTGGAAGAAACATGCACCTGACGGATGATCCCTGGCATTGCTTCTGGAAGATGACGACTTTCCTATTGATTCTGCGTGGACGCGTAAATCACGCGAGGAAGCATGCTGCAGCCTTGGAGTTTTCTCACTTTGATGGAGAATGTCCGGACGACTGCATTTGCCTCAGAAATTATTACTCCATGGAATTTATCGTTGACTGCAGTGGGGAAGACCTCTCGGAGATACCACCATTACCTATCCCGATGTATTCCGGTCCAACGACCCTTTTATTTCAAAACAATAAGCTCCGCGTATTGCCCAATGATTCGATGCCAGGATACGCAAGTGTGGGTCGACTCTTTCTGGACAACAATCGACTAACGGAACTCGATAATCTTCCACGAAATCTCTCGTATCTGGACATACGAAACAACAGAATTGCTATAATTAACAGGAAGACTCTAGATATCTTTGAAAAGAGAACGAAATCGTCAGATCTGAAGCTATTCCTGTCTGGAAATCCCTGGGCTTGCACTTGCGAGGAGAAAGATTTCTTGGGATTCGTGAAGGGAGGTGGTCCCAGAATCGGAGATGTTACAAATATCACCTGCGGAGACACAGGGAACCTCCTGATCGAAGCGGATGAGAGTTCAGTATGCCCCTCTGGCTTCGTGCACTATGTGACCCTCACTGTTTCGTTTATGTTAATGATCTTGACCATAAACCTGATGATTTACTTCAAACAGCCCCTCCTGATCTGGTTCTTCGAGCACGGCGTATGCCTGAGCCTCGCTGCACGACGGGAACTCGACGAACGGAAGAAGTTCGATGCATTTCTATCCTTCACCCACAAAGACGAGGATCTGGTTGAGGAGTTTGTGGAGAGACTGGAAAATGGCTCCCAGAAGTTCCAACTCTGCTTCTATCTGCGCGACTGGCTTTTGGGCGTGTCTATTCCAGAGTGCATCAGCCAATCTGTGAAGGACTCAAGGCGCATCATAATTCTGATGACGAACCACTTCCTAAAGTCCACTTGGGGGCGACTGGAGTTCCGCCTCGCTCTGCATGCCACCTCCCAGGATCGATGTAAGCGCCTTATTGTGGTCCTCTATCCGGAAGTGGAAAACTTTGATGATTTGGACAGCGAACTGCGGACCTACATGGTGCTGAACACATACCTCAAGCGAGATGACCCCAATTTCTGGAATAAGTTGATCTATTCGATGCCCCATATTAAAGTTCAGCATAGGGTCAAATGGACTGATCATGACGTTATTCAGTTTTCTTAGATATTGCAATAAATGTATCAATGCATATTAAATTTGGCTCTTTTTCTTATTGGAACCTCTACAAAAGGCATTTTCCCTTTCATATAATTGCTTTAAATGAGGGAATTCTCAATGAACTCTCTTTCACGAGCATCAATCTTGAGTTACAAAAGAATTTGCATAATTTATTAAGCAAAACTGGGGATTGCGACTGCTGCTCATGCCACAGGAAGCGATTTAAGTGGCTGTCTGATTGCCTGATTGTTGGTCTTCCTTCGCTCTGCTGCAGATTTTGCCACATCCCCTTAATGAGGAAACTAGAAACTGATTTCAGTATCTCAATTGTTGGTTGAACTTTTGGCTTCGCTTTCTTTTGATATTTACAGGTCTAGAAACAGTCCTATAATGAATTAAGCCAATGACTTATCCACTTATTGGTATACCAGAGAAGATTCTTTGCATAGCTATTTCTTCTATATTGTATCTTTTGCTTCGTTTTAAAGCCAAAATCACAGACAAAAATAAATAAAAGTCTTTGCAATCACAGAGCAGATCTGCAGTGATTTCGATGGCACATTGTGCCATTTTTTTGCCCAAATTTTTGTCACACACACAAAAAGGAATATATATAAAATTTCTCTCTTTTTGGCCAAACGCACACACACAGAGCTTTCACTTTTTTTTTGTGTTTGAGAGATGCCAGCATGAAGTGAGGAATTAATTACACTAATTGACTTTGAGAGCTAACAAACCGAATACGCGGTGCTGTGTGACCCTCAAAGAGAAAAAATGGAAATGGCAATGGAAACTGCCATAAAAACTGAGCCACAAAAGAGTTCGTTAGAGATACAAAATCTGTTAAGGGAATACGAATTCCCATACATTTGTAGATGCTGAAATATTGATTAGAATATGTTTCCAACTGTGAAGCGATTCAAGAGCGGTTATTTAAAGCTAGAATTTGTATATGGTTCTAGTCTGAAATATTATTCCTACAAACAAATTTCATATTTTTTTATAAATATTCTCCACCGTTATGCCATTGAGTATTGTCTATAACAAGATATGATGCATTGTCAATTTTATTTGACACATTTTTTTAACGATGTAAGTGTCAATACCTCCATTGAGAGACAGACATTCTCGCGACGAGCTTTAATCAAATAATAAAAGGTATGGATGCATCTTTGGTAATAAAATAAAACATGCATCTACGAATATCAATGCTGTGACCAAAAACATTCTTTAAATATTTGAAGTTTTCTTTTTAATTAGGAAAATATATCGACATTTAATAACGTTTTGTATGTGGTATTCGAATATTGAATGCCGGGCAATCAAAACGTAATATTTGTGTTACAAAAGCAACCGAAAATGTAGCCACGTTCACATGCACATATCCCCAGAGCTTTTACCTTCCAATTAGTAGACTGGAAAATGGATGGTGCACCAAATTGTCATATCGATTGCCATATTCACACATTTGATGGTTGATTCCCTCACAAATTCCCATGCTAGGGAGCAGGAGAATCCGCATTAATTACAAACCTCCTCCTGCAACCCCTACCCCCCCGGAAAATCCTGTGGGGAAATCATCAGCGCAAATTGTCGCAGAAAAACCAGAAATGGGAGCCAATCGGGTAGCAAGTGAGATAAATGGGTAGAAAGGAGAAACAGAAATTGAATTTCGGGAGCTATAGCCGCAAAAATGCTTTTAATGCGAAACCAAATGAAATGAAGTATACGACATGTGTGATGGCATGGCCAAAAGGAAAATGATTCCAGTCGTCGAGCGTATATCATAATTAATGTTAATTGCCTGATTGAATGGCCGTGTATGGCCATATGCAACGATAATCCCAATCGGAATATCCAACGCCACTGCCACTGCCACTGCAGAGGGCCACACTTCAATGCCATTATTTCGTATCCGTTTTAATATTAAGTCGCCAGACAGAAAGACAGACAAAAAGACAGACGACTGACAGATTCCTTTCTCGAACACCATCCATCCCCAGATGTCCTTGTCCGGAATTTCCACGATGCTTATTTCACTCGACTGAGCAATGAAAATTGGTCGCTTATTGCCTTGCACTGGCACTTGCGCTGGCACTGAAGCTGGCACATTGTGGCTTTCATTTACATAATTTCCCGGACATTCCATCAATAAAGGAGGAATAAAGTTGCACTTCTTCACTTTGCCAGTTGCGTAATTTTTTAAGCTATAACTGAAATGAAATTAACTTGCATAGAGCACACATTTATGTTTGTTTTCAGCTCTTTTTTGTGGCAAATAATCCACAGAATAAACTTTTGCAAAAAATAAACTGTAGAGCAACCTGTTTTTACTTGTATTTTTCATTTTCATATAGAAGAAGCTTTTTTGGGATTTATGCAAAACTATTTGGTATAGTCTAGAATCAGAAAAGAATAATGAATTTCCATGTAAAACATTCAGATCAAAGCGTAGTATTGGAACAAGTATAATAGTAATTAAATGTATATATTAAAGTATAAGATTAAGTAGAAATAGGAAAATAAATATAAGTACAGTCGAACTTCCATATAGCAATATAGCAGCAGTATATGTATAAGAGTGTTGGTACGTAACAATAACGAGTTGCATGAACAAGTCAACTAATGGTATACAAAAAATAAATTTACTTTACCCATTCAATGTCTTACTTCCATATATTTTATCATTTATCTATCTATCTTTTAATTTATCTTACATATTAGATAAATTTCTCTCGCAAATTGCATTCAATATTCATGGGACTTTGGACGAGTATTCTAATCAACAAGAAGTTGCTTTGCTAAATCAATTGACAAGTGATGTTTGGTGTTTGGTTCAATGTTCAATGGAGTTTTGGTGTCATTATCGATTGTGTCTGGGCAATTAGTGGAGAGACTTGTTAAGTACTTACTTGTTTGTTGGCTAATGGCCAAATGTTCGATCCTTCAGCAGCAATTGATGCGTGACCTCTCTCTCTCTCTCTGTGAGAAATTCGATTTTTCCATTAGATAGGGAACTTCTGTGTGGTTTGGTGTGTCTAAAAAGTTATGGAATTAAAATATAAATGAGTACGAGCCCACAGCTTATTCAGCATTCCATCACACAAATCTAATCCTTTAGCAGAAACTGACTGGCTGGACTGTTGCTGGCAGGTAATTGATAATTTTCATGGCTTCTGCATGGCATCTTTCACCGGAGTTTCTTTATGCTTAAGCTATTTATGCCACATGCATTTTAGATACTCAAAACACTTTCGTACACAAAAGGCAGGGAAAATCCACAATCGACTGTTTCTTTTTGGTGGTGTCTATTACTTTTTCGTTTCCTACACAGAAGGTCGCTGCTCCTTGGTTGCACAAAGATAAGGCGAAGGAAGCAAAGCATCACCATTATGCAAGAACAAAGGACTTGAAAGTAAATTGCACTTTAAGCAGGCCATTAAATGTGGTGTGAGTACGTGTATGTGTACATTGTGTAATGTTTGACATGTCAGTGCACCTCTGCTGGGCACTATGTGCTAATTACTTATTTATATCGCTCAAAATTACACACGACACGAAGCAGGCAGAAAACAGGCATACTCGTTGCATACTTTGCGGCGGCCCAGCGGCTAAACATGTACTATGTATGCACTTGTATTTGTGCATTGAAGATTTTTCAAGCGTCTCCCAGGTTGTTGCTCTTCCCCAAAGCACGGAGACTTCTTCCATCAATCTGTACAGGATAGCAGCTCGTTGTCTGCACCTCTCAATCAGTTCCCAATTGACCGTGTAATGTAGCTCTCCTTTTCGGGGTATTTTTGCAGATAGTTTGCTTGGATTTCTATCTTCCTTTTTGGCTAGCTACGTGAGCATTTTACTTGAGTAAGGATAAAAGAGTTTGTATGCAGGAAAATTTAGTGAAAAGAACTTGAATTTGCACAATTTTCCGCCATTTAAACTTGTATGCAAACGCTTTTAGATCTACGGATAATACTCGTAATATACTTTTATTAATCCCAAAACAAACCATTGTTCGCTAAGCCTTTGGCTTCAACAAAACAGAAAATAAGTTTATCCAAGTGTTTTGCGGTACGTTTTTTGATGAACCGACCTGTCTGTCAGGAGCTCTCAACTCCGGTGTGTGGCACTGGCACTGGCACTGCCACTCCTTCTGTTTCTGTTTCTCTCATTGTTTTGTGTCACTTTCAGTGTCTGCCACATATCTAGTTGCTGCAGGCAGGCTGGAAGCTCTCTTTTTGTGCACTGTGCAGTGTCAACGACACTTTTAAAACGACGAACATTTCACATAATTTTTACAAAATGCAACTGACAGCCGCCGCAGTTCACCGATGGATGATATGATGGGTTGATGATGATGTTTGATGGGATTTTTGGGAGATTATTTTTGTGAATTTGTTGATGATTTTTTTTTGATTTTCAATATCTGCTACCAGTATCTGCAATTATTTAAAGCTGCAGACTAAGTAAAATCGTTTTTTATGGATATCTTTATTTCCAGATTCATTCATTCCTTGCTTTCTTTGGAAGATATGTTCCTTTCTAATGATTTTTATCCTGTAATCCTCCTCTTTTATATCTTAAATCCTTTCCAAGTTACTCTTGTTCATTCAGAAATTTCGAATGAAATACAGTTGAAAATTGCAATATTTTTTCTTAATTTTATAGTTTTCTGTATCGGTATTCTCTATCTAATTTCTTATTCCAAAGTAAATCACTTTTCCACTGAAATGACAACATAATTCAAGCGACTTCCGTGCAAATCAAACACACACGACAAGCCCTTGATTCCCAGACGCATTCCCCCTTCCATTAATCAACCCGTACAGAGCCTGGCTCCCAGCCTTATACACCATCCCCTTATTACCTTTCTGCTTTCCAGGTGGAAATATTTGCCCAGGCATATCGGCGTCGGCAACGGACAATCGTTTGGGTGTGTGTTTTTGAGCCCCTGGAATTTCACTTTCACGGCAGCAGCAGCAAACACCCAACCGACAGCGCAATCCCAGCGCCAATGCTGCACAAATGCATTCTTTGGATTTCTTGTGGCACTTGCCACTACCACCTCCTTGCAACACACACACATACAAACACACACACACACACCCTGTAGTACCACGTTACAGACCCTGAGACCTGAGTAAATTTATTGCTTTCGCCGCCAAAGTGAAACATAAAACGACGTCATTAAGTTATGTCGGCGCTGCGGTCTTTGTGGGTGGGCGGTGGAAAATGCCCAAATCATCCTGTTGTTGTTGTTTTTGCTGTTATTTTCCTTTTTTTGCCTGATTTTTCCACCTGCGTCTGGCACGTTTCAGGCTTTTTCTCATGCTCTTGCAGTGGTTTTTCTCTCTCTTTCATTTTTGTATGTGTGGCAGTGTCAAGGGGAATTCAACAAAGTGCAATGGAAGTTGATGCGTTTTTTAGCAAAGAAATGGTTAAGCAAGGAGTTATAGCAGCAGTAGCCATGAGATTGGGTTATATGTGGAGCATACACTATACCGATTTCGGGTGCTTAAAGTTTTGAAGAGAATGTAAGCCTCTAGTCGAGGTTTTGATTGGTGTGAAGTTCAGGTAGGAAAATGAGACAAAGAGTAAGGATTTATACATTAGAATCTTTGGTGTTTATATCAAAAAAAAGGTTCAGTCCTTGCCAATATATATCTCACCTGCAGATTCTGGCTACAAAAGTTTTCTCAGGTAATATGTTATATTTATAGAACACTCATGGACCTTTGATTGCTGGCAATAGAATCTATTCTACATTTAAAAAGGAACAAAAATTATTCCCCAACAAAAGAATAGCTTTCAAATTTTCCTGTATATTCAATATTTAGAAACTTATACTAAACTCTTGGCTGCTCCCTTTTCCATAAAAAACCTTTTAATTTACTTCATACTATTGAACCACTAAAAATATATACTTAAAACCCCAAAATGCAAGAAAACAATAAAATCGACATAAAAATTGCATTGCACTCAAATGATTTATCAACCAATTGAACGAATAAAAAATCCTAACAATCTATGCAGATTTTCTAGATATTTCTAACGTATGCATTCAATAGATGTATTTTTCAAGCTCGAATTCATTGTAGGGGGTTTGAGAAAAATGATTTTTGCATAGTGAAAATGTGGAAAATGATTTGCATATTATATGAAAAGGCAAAGTTCTATACGGTTCTCGGTTCAGAGAGAACGAATTCAAATTTGGCCAAACAATCAGAGTGCAGGTTAAGCGGAAAGTTAAAAATCAAACCGATAGTTCAGACTCCAGGGGAAGTAGCCTCCTACCCTGCCACTTTTGCCTCGTCTGCCTGTGTGATTCTTCTGCATCTCTGGATAGTGGCTGCTCTACCTCCCTGGTTGCTTTTTGGAGGCACATATATTAAAAATTCAATTGTTTTAAAAAAAAGTATGGCAGGTTCGCTGTACTTTTGCTCTGCCACTGGCCTCATTGTGTCAATGTGGTAGAGATATTTTGGCTATGCCTCGAGTTACGGCAAATGCAGATTTGCGGCGGAGTGGGGGGCGGGACGGTCTTGGAGGGGAGGCCGCGATGCTGCTGCTGCGGCCGTTTCAAAAGTCAAATGTCGACTGCAGGCTCCATTTTGGGGTAAAGTTTCACGCCAATCAACAAAAAGCAATAAAATAACCCAGAAAAAAACCAGGAATAAATGGAAATTCTGCAGCTGTCAATACCACTATTGGATACCCTTTTATAAGGAATAACAAATATTTTATGTAGGTATAAAAATCGAAACGATTTTCTCTCTAGTGTGTCTTTAAATTTATGAACTACGCTAACGCTATTGCCTCCATTTCCATCCCATTAAGGCCCAGGAGATCTTTCTTGGACTTCTGCTGACACATCCAGAAATGACTAGGATTTTTTCTGTGACTTTCCTAATGTCTGCCTCATTTCGGAAGCTTTCTTCTACTGTAAGAACCTTCTACAGAAGGACTTTTAAAGAGATTCTGCCATTATCTGTGATTCCATTATATCTATTTACTCTACAATCTCCTTTACAGGGCATTCGAAAATATAGCAAACTATTCCGTTGTTATTATGCTTTAGGGGTGCTCTGGGATCAAAGCGTTTCGTTTCTGCGTATCGTTGTGGAAATAATGAATGAATCGGAAACCTGTTTGTTTTTATCGCAAGGAGTATTGCACGCGTTGCACGCGACCGCTGCAACGACAGCGGCCGTGGCAGTCGCAATGTGATTTTGTGACAGTTTTCCACACAGACCGGACTGTTTTTTGACTATATTTCGAACTTTTTTCCCGTGTCTGGCCGTGGCTGACTTTTTGGGTGTCTTATGTGTGTGTTAATGGCTGCGGCCATAACCATTTTCCATGCATTTCCAAACAGATGTTGGCAGCAAACAACACTCAGATAGAGACATTTCAAACCTGTCAAATGTCGCATGTGCATTGGGCAGAAATTTTTCACTAGATTTTCATTTGATTTTCGTTTGATTTTTCTTCGCAACAGAATCTATGGGAACCCCAAAGAAAATCGATATTTACGCCAAAGAAATAGTTATAAAAGCCTTTACAATGTTCCATTTATTGCTCATAGTTACGTGGATTGTTCAGATATTTTTGATAGGCCATCATATTGAGTCATTATTATTCTACAAAAACCCATCCTCCAATGCCTGATTCAATCTCCTATAAAATAAACTCCAACTCCATCCTATTCAATGATTGCACAAACGGAAAATACTTTTAAGAGTCTTCGCCATCATGGCAGCGCAGAAAGTGCATTTTCGGTCCTTTGAAATTTTTATGATCAAAAGTTTTGAACTATTTTCTTTTTATACCCGATACTCAAAATGAGTATTGGGGTATATTAGATTTGTGGTAAAAGTGGATGTGTGTAACGTCCAGAAGGAATCGTTTCCGACCCCATAAAGTATATATATTCTTGATCAGCATCAATAGCCGAGTCGATTGAGCCCTGTCTGTCTGTCCGTCTGTCCGTCCGTCCGTCCGTCCGTCCGTCCCCTTCAGCGCCTAGTGCTCAAAGACTATAAGAGCTAGAGCAACGATGTTTTGGATCCAGACGTCTGTGATATGTCACTGCTACAAAAATATTTCAAAACTTCGCCCCGCCCACTTCCGCCCCCACAAAAGACGAAAATCTGTGGCATCCACATTTTTAAAGATACGATAAAACCAAAAACGCAGAATCGGTGAGGATGACCATATCTTCTACAGTGCAAAATCTGAACCAGATCGTATAATGATTATAGCCAGAATCAAGAAAACAATTTCATTCTTTCTCGCTCTGTCTCTCTCTAACACACAGGTTTCATGGTCGGTTTTGCCAATTGCAAAATATGAGTTCAAGGATCTCAGAACCTATAAGAGCCAGAGCAACCAAATTTGGTATCCACACTCCTGTGATATCAAACCTTGACCGTTTCGTGTCCAAATTTCGCCACACCCCCTTCCGCCCCCGCAAAGGATGAAAATCTGGGGATATTCACAAATCTCAGAGACTATTAAGGCTAGAGTAACCAAATTTGGTATCCGCACTCCTGTTAGATCTCGCTATAAAACATATATCTCAAAACTTCGCCCCACCCCCTTCTGCCCCCACAAAGGACGAAAATCTGTTGCATCCACAATATTGCAGATACGAGAAAACTAAAAACGCAGAATCATAGATAATGACCATATCTATCAGATAGCAGCGCCCGACGTCACGCTCAGACTGATTTTCTGTCTCTCTCGCACGCACTTTTTGTCGTGTGGTTCAATATTAGCGGCGTCTGCCGCAGGAGAGCCATACTGACTTAGTATCGGGTATAACTGTAGAGTTGCGGTGTCCGCAGCAACTCACAACGTTCCACCTCGTTTTTTCTCGTTTTTGTTCAATAGATTTTTACTATCGGTTTGATTGCATTTTGGAGTCATTAATGGGGAAAAAGGGAAGAGTAGATTGCATATGGAATATAAATTATATCTAAAGAGTAGATGTACAACAACATTTATTTATATATATATATAAAAGATATACATATAAGATTAACTAGCTGACCGAGCCAATCATTTTTTGCGTATGATTTCGAACGTCATTTCGAAGGAAGCATGAATTGAATGTGCGAATGGACTTCAGGAACAGGTGTCTCAATTTTAAGTTTTTGCTCTTTTCCTTCTATTCTTTGTCCAAAGCAGCGAGCACCAAGCGGGGTGCGGAATATGCGATTTGATTCTCAATATTGGTTTCAGATCAAACCATACTTGACTATGTTTATATTTAAAGTACTAAAATTTCGATTTAGAAATATTGAGTAGTGGCAGGAAGCTGAAAAGTTCTTTACAACCTGTTGTCATATCTACTGAACATAAAAATCGGTCGAGTCGATTGAGAGGAGTTCAACCACAAACATAATATAATATAAGTATTATCAAAGATTTTCTTAAACTAAATTTTCCCTTATGGTAAAATTTTTCTTAAAAAAAACCAAACACATTTTCTCCTGAAACTGGACGACCGAAATCTTAAACATTGCAATCTAATAAGCAGATCTAACACCAATTTGTCACCAATTTATCCGCTGAACTTTTCTCTGCTCCACAAATTGTCGGTCGCTTAGAGCTTAGGTTATGGAATTTATGATTAAACAAGTTGTCAATATGCTGTGTGGCAACTATTAGCCAGGCCAATTTCCCCCCACCGTTTCCCCCCGCACAGATGGAGGTAAAGATACAGATAAACTGTTAAATGGCTTCTGCCTTTGCACTGCGGCTGCTGCCAGCTTAAGCGGTGTCCAAAATCGATTTCTAGAAAGCCAGAGAGAGAGAGGGACACCCCTCGGCCGAGCAATTTACGCGCTCGACAACTTTCTAAGCCAAAAATTATGGGAATCAGGAAGGGGCGTGGGGCGGAGGGGTTTGTAGAAAACTTTGGCGACGTCTTCCTGGCTTTCGGTTTCGGATGTGGGCTATGGGGTGTGTGTTTTTGTTGGCCGAAAATTGCATTTCTATGCAAATGCCCATACAGTCAAGTCAATGACTTTGTCACGACTTTGTAAGTAGTTTTTTGGACGAAAACGAACCCAAACATAGGGGGAGGAAAACAAACAAGTAAGAGCTTTTGAATCGATTTTACGACTATGGAATACCCAGTACTCGAAGTAGAGAATAGTTTAAATGGTCGCAATGCAAGGAAATTTCGGATAATGGTAATCAAGCATTGTAGATATAAATAAATAACAATTTGAAAACTCCGAGTTCCAAGATGATAGTACTGAAAAGTATCAGATTAATAGTATATTAATAGTATGTTTAGTATTATTAGTATGATATAAAAATATATCAAGTTTAAGACGCATATCATTAAAATTTTGAAACTATAGCTATTTTTTAATTTTCTGGTTTTTAAAATTTCCAATCGAGATGATGTTGGATATAATATGAGTATACTACTACATATAAAATAAAGACTTTCGGAAGATGTCCAGACAATTTAATGATCCATATGTACAACGCCGTACCCTAGTTTTATCCTGATATGTTAAACATTCTAGAAACCACAGCTTATTCAAAACACCATATACCCCAAGACCTCTAAGAACACGAGGTACCAACACGGTGAAAAGATTTTTGTGTGTTGATGATGATCAACAGTTAGGCAAAAGTTGCCACCGTTAAGTAGGTTCTGACGGAGGCCCAGGCACTGTCCCCTCCATCAGCCACCAGCACTACTCCTCTCGTAAAGCATAAAGCCAATCACCATTAGTGTAATCGCCTTTGGTATTATGTATTATCGAGCTGCTCTGCAGCAGTGTCTGGCCTCCACCTAAGCCACTCTCTTCACTCTTAACTCTCCACTTCACTCCTAGTACATGCTCAAAGCCAGTTCCCGCATAAATTAAACCAGGTCAAAAGACCCAACGGCAGACAACGTTGTCGTTGTCGCTGCTGTCATCGTCGCGGTAGGTTTGTCCCTTCGATTAAGTGAACAGAGGCTGTTGCTGTTGTTGTTTGTTGTTCATGGGGTTCAGAAAGGGCGTCAAGTTGTGGTTCTGATTCGGATTCGGAATCGGTTTATTGGCCATGCTAATCACTGACAGAAACCCCTATAACCCCTTCCCCCCGCACACGAGGTTGGTCTTTGTTGGCCCGCTTGTTTGTGATAATTTAGTGATTGTCGGTAGGTCGTCTCGCTCGTCCATTGAGGTCTACTTAGTGGGGTGTAAGAAATAAATAAATGAAAAGCCGAAAATGGAAAAGAGCTGAAAAATGTTTCCAGAAATAGTTCTTATTCTCAAAAATATTCCTAATGTGTCTCAAAAAAATATCTTTCGGACTTTAGGTAGAGTACTCTTTATCCTCTATATGTTTAATTTGTCCCCTTTTCTTTCCCTTTGATTGTATACCTATAAGGAGTTCTAAGATCCTTGTTCAATAAATATGTAAATAAAACTAATGGAAAACTTTCTTTCCTTTCTGAAGTAAGCCATGAAGTATTTCCCAAAAAATACATCTTTATCCATCGATTGGATCATCCTTTATCTACTTTTCCTCTCTCTTTCCCTCTCTCTGTCGCTGGCATTCTAACAACTGCGGGTTTTCTTTTGCCAATTTTACTGTTATGGATGCAATTTGTGTGTTTTGCATTTTAATGATGTCATCCTACAGGCCACATTCCCTAAACCACCTACACATACTGATATACTCCTACAGTCTCCATCGAAAAATCTAAAACCCAAACCGCTCTCTCTCTCTCTCTCTCGTTCTCTCCATTTGAGTGACATTTGTCAATTTAAGCAAGCAAGTAGCTGCTGACGAGTGGAAAATCTCGCGAAAAACTCCACCACGCACGCGACTGACAGAGTGATAGACAGACAGACATTGCATTTGTGGAAATGAAGTTGAAATTGAATTTCTCACGTGCGGGAAAAGTATGGAAAAATGCTGGTCAAACGTACATATATTATTTGTACATATGTACATACATAAATCTAATTGAAAAACTTTTCCCTGGCGCTTATTGACCAAAACCCACACATAGAAGAGACACAATCCTTTGATGTGTGTTCCCCGCCCCCGCCTTGACTCGCCTCGCCTCGCCGCGCCCCTCCCCACCACTTTTCTTTCTGTCAACAATTTGCAGTGGGGAAAAACTTGGCTTTCGGTTTTCCAGTAGTGTTTTGGTAGGATTTTCAATTTTCCCTCAGTTCTTTCGAAATAGCCTTTGGACATTTTCCTAACAGAATTTTGTTTTGTTTGTTGTTTTTTTTTGCGGAAAGAGTTTGAATTTATTTAGTTTGCAGATTTGTTTGCCTATTTGTTTGATTGGCTTGGCTCTTGCTCTGGCGTTTCGATTTGTTTCGTTTCGTTGTCTTGATAAAAGCATTTCCACATTTCGGGGGTGGGCATTGGGGGATTCAATTTCTGGGTAAATCGGCCGAGGGGCACTTTGGCTAGATACTACACTCGTGTACTCCCATTCAGGCCACAATACTTTCCATGATGTGTGATATTATTGATATGCATGCCACATAGTGCCATAGGGTTCCATTGTGGTGGGACTTTGGACACTGGACAATCAAGCGAAATTTCACTTTTGAGTGCATCAAATTTTATTAAATAAATTGATAGAAGTTATCGATTTAATTGATATTAGTTTTTGTGTCGACGAAGGAGAGAGAGAGAGAAATACTTAGCATTTAAGAGTGTGTCTCTCTCTTCTCCATTGTTAATACTCGTGGTAACTGGACTTCAAGTCGAGCTACGTTTGAGGCCACATTTTGATTGTTTTTTCCATAGAGCTCTTATCAGATTTTAGGGGCAGCAGAAGAGCAATTTTCAGTAACGGACTCTTCCAACTCACGCGTTCTCCTTCCTACTCTCTCTCTCCCATTGTATCTTAGCTTTAAATTCAATCGAAATTCCTTTAAATAATGCATATATTAAGACCAACCATCAAATGTACATTTATGCTTCCTTTTGGCACTCTCTTCTTCGCTCTTTAGCTTTCTACAACTCCTGTTCACTCTGTCCGTGTCTCTCTCTCTTCTCCCTTCTCTGGTAAGTTCCTAGAGCTTTTGGGTCTCTCAATAATTGCAGCCAGATTTGTCCGCCACGTTGAGGCCATTATGCTGCATAGTTAAGCATACAACTGGCTTAAGTAATTAGAAGTCGATTACACGGACTCTGGCCTGAATCCGAGGGCGGAGTGGGGCATTTATGGGTGGCAGGAAAGTGTGGCAGGAACTTGCCAACAAGTCGGGAGGGGGAAAAAACATTTCATGCGCATTCAAATGCAAAGGAGGAAAACTAATGCCAACAGCAGCCGTCGGGTGGCAGTGCCAGGGAAGGGTAGGGCAGGGACTGCAACTGCAAGTTAACTTCGTGCAAAAATCCTGGCAATTAAAAAAAAAATACAACAACCTCGTGGGCCTGACAAATATATATGTATGAAAAAAAAAGAAAAGAAAACCTCGTTGACAGTTGTTGGAAAATGGCAGTGGAGTGAAAACTCTGAGAGCAGAGGCAAGGTGCAAACAAGAACCACAACAGCAACTGAGAAAAAAAGAGGCATGCCGCGAGCGTTGCAACAATTAGCCAAACTTCTACCACACACCCGAGACCCCAAAACGGACCTCAAACGATGCAACCAAGTTGAAATATTTGCCAGAACACACACACATGTTGCCTTCCCGGTACCCAGAGTGCAACACGTCCAGGGGCCACGACAAATTGCACACAATTCGTGCCTAATTTTTAGCTGACATTTTTCTCCCGCTGGTGGCTGCCTTTAAAGCAGGGATATATATATCCCTTTTCCTCCCTTTCCGCTTTAATATGCAGCATAGAAATTGTAGTTTTCTTTTTAGCAAGCAGCCGTCTACTTTTGCACTTCACTTAATTGAACGAATGACGCCAACGCGAGTACTGCGTGGCATTTTCTTGGTTTTTGGCGGAAAAGGTATCTAAAGGAAAAGCCTTCGCTGCCTCTCTATTACAGTTCAAGAGCTCAGCAGTTCAATGACCCATTTGGGCGGTAGGTTAATCTAAAGTTTGGGCATTGAAAGGAATTTTACCTTTAAGAAAATTACCTAAAGGAAAAATTCTGGTGCGCTCCCTTCGATTAAAGTCACCTTTTTCAATGCTTAGACTTTGACAGAGAAATAAGATCTACATTAGCTGTATTATCGTCTTATCTTGCTGACTGAGAATTTCCCATTTTTCCCAATTTGAAATGCTTTTCTTTTAACTTATTTTCTTGTCATTAGATTATCTTTGAATTTTCAAAAATATAGTTATTTATCATTCATTATTAAATCAATATTTTTTTCTTCGTACATTAGTTAGTTCGGAATCCTAGGAATCCGCTTGTCTGATCTCATTCCATTGAATAAAACTTCGAATATAACATTTTCAAGTTCAAAGAATCGGAAGAAGATCAAGGATGAACCAGATACAGAAGCTCGACTAGAGATCAAAATTGAGGATATGGATGACACTTTTCTGTATAGTAATACAAATTTCTGTCGAAACAATTTTAATAAGCTTGTGTTAATTTAAAAAACGTAAGACCATCTGTGTTTTCCGAATATGATGATTTTGTATATTTTTCTATGTATATTAAATATAGGGATTCACTTTCCCAAACTATTTTTGAGATTTCTCCACTTTAAACCCAATACACGATCTACCTGTTTAGCTTTATTTAATGATGTTTAAGGGCTTTTTTCAATGCTAAGCCACACTGGGAGAGCGAGAAAGACAGCCTCTCTATAGAGACCTGGCTCTCAGCCAACTCACAGAATCCCCATCCATGCCTATCCTGACCCATCTTGTGTCTACTCAACTGGCAACATAAACAAGGCGGAACGAGAGGCGTATATGAAGCGACAAGGCCATGGCAGGGAACGAAAGAAATTGCTGCTATACTTTGCTAATAAACCGTAATAAACTGATGTCCTTTGGGCGGCACACATGAATACCCCCTACACCCACACACTCTCCCTTCTTTGGTACCTTTACCTCCACCTTAAATTTTCCATAGAGAACGACAAACATTTAATCTGTACACAGACACACGCTTAAAACATTTTCTCTCTCTTGCAGCCAAGAAAACCTTGGAAATAAAAAGGAAAACAACATCGGGTTGGGGTAGGGTAAAGCGGAGCCTTTTGTAAAAATTATGCGCCTTGTTTGGCGTTTTGGCATCGCTGCCAAGAGAGAGAAAATACATAACGGAACAGCAACAGCAACAGAAACAGCAGATGATTATGAGATCACTTTGTGTGTGACGACGACGACGACGTGCTGGGTGCTGGGGAAAACCCTCTTCCTGCTGTTGGCTCCTGCTGCTCCTCACCTGTCCACCCCCCCTTCACGACACTCTTCTGCCGCCTGTCTCCTCCTGCCATGTTCTGTCTTTAATAAAAATAAATGTTACTTGCCATAATTTCTTGCACGTCTCTTGCAATTTCCTCATCCTTCCTTTCACCCTATGCCTCTTCCTTCCTTCTCCGCGTTCTTTCTCCACCCACCCCTTGATTCTCTGTATCCCCTTCTCTTCTCTTTTCTTTTATTGTTTTTTTGTTTTACTTTACTGTATTTAACGTGTGTTTGCTTTCCGCCTTACTCACGCTTTGGTTGTGAGAGTGGAAGCAAGAGGGGAGCGACCTTAAGGTACAGTACCCAACTCCCACCTCCATCCCCATCCCCATCCACCATTCAGCATTCAGTCGCTTGTCTGTCGCTTTACTTCCTGTCTGCGCCATTGTGTTGATGAGGCCCGTCTGCCAGTTTTTTCCCCCCATGAGAAAACCGTGTGGAAAAAGGAAGCGGAGGAAGAGTGCATAAAATATTAATAATTGCACGCGTGATGGTAATGAAAATACATACAAAACAACATAATGCATACATTTTGGGTTAATAATCAGTCTTGTGGGAAGCCAGGAGGAGCTAGCCAGGAGGAGGTAGCCAGGAGGAGGTAGCCAGGAGGGGGACACTGAAATGGGGTCTGCTGAATGGGGATGCTGATGTGGATGTGGCATAATGATGAGCTGGAATAGGCCACACGATGTTGGGGTCGTCCTTATGGTTTATGATGATTGAAAGGCAATCGACACACGAGTCAAGCGATGGCAATGACCTTGACTTTTGTGTGGCCAGGGATCAGGGGGCTGGCTGCAGCATCTAAACATTAATATACCAATGGAGTGGAAATGTAGGAAATTAAGGGGGCTACTATGCGAAGGAAGATACGATTGCAGTAGGTTGTTTTACGAGTACATCCTTTTGCAAGTCCAGCCATTTCGATGTTTCTCAAATTACTAGAATTTCTGTAGAATTTCTCCAGCGGATACTTTTCCTTTGTATTCGGACCCATTTAAATGTTCATATTTAAAGATAGGTAAGGCCCACTTTAAAGCCCACTCTTCAAAACCAAGCCACACAGGGAGAGAAGATCAATATAAATAGAAGTTGGAAATCTAGCAAAAGAACAAAAGGAAATGGTGCGAACAATTTTTTCTTCCAGCGAGAATTGGGGAGTCCATAATCCTTAGCCTTCCATCCTCTAGTCAAATTCAAACCCCCATTTCCTATCCAATAGATCTTTTGAACCTTCTCTTAGTATATACTCCTTCCTCAGTCCATTCTACCCGTTTCAAATTATCTGTAAAGCAATTACACAAAAGCCAATTCAAGATTGCCGTTGATTTTACCTGAAACCCAAATAAAAAAGGAGACAAGAAAATGAAAAATCTCTAGCAGCAGTTCGTTTACCAAAAATAGCAATGCCAATAAGAATCATCAGACCAAAAACACAGAAAGACAGACAGGCAAAAAAAAACATACACACAGATACACGAGGGCATCCAAAAAACATACATACACAGATACAGCTCAAACACACATATATAGATATAGATACAAAGATACACGTAAAACCGTAACCAAGAACCTGACAGGAATTGTGGGACAGAATGTTATACGTCATTGGCCCCCTGACAAAAATAGCAGTAGGGGTACCGGCACCCTCCCCGAATTTTACAAGGCGTTTATTTTAAAGACTTGGATATGGTTGGCTGCCATATGCTGGCTGTCTGCCTGTCTCCCTGTTAGCCCTGTCAGATTTCATTACCAGCCAAATTACCAGCCAACAACGAGGTAATTTTAAGAGACTTTCGTGACGTAAATTGTGAACTGAACCGCAAATTTGTGTGTTCATTGTTTTGGGGGAGAAATCTCATTTAGTTTTTTAGACTCGAAAGTCCCAATCCTTATCCCAAAAGAGGGATATCCTTTTGGTAATTGACACTTATTGGATAGAGACCGATAATCATATTAGAGACCACAGAAAAGTACTAAAAAGTGAGCTCCAATTAAGAGTTCGGGGGGTCCCTGACCTAAGCTGATTATTAGGCTTTTGAGTGACTTCTTTTACCCCTTTTAGCACTTGCGTGACCCGACCTTGAACTTTCTGTCTTCTGTCGCCATTGCGTCGCCCATAAACGGCAGCGGCAGCGGCCATAACAAAAAGCATTGCAAAAACTTTTGCCACTGTTGTCTGTTTCACTTTTCGTGTTCGGGAGATTGTTTATTTTTCACTACTTTTACACTAGAATGGAACTGGTATACTTATTGTAAGGGAAGATGGAAGAATTTTTGATAGTTCTATTTCGTACTTGCTTGCGATTAAAATGTTGGTTTTGTTGGCTGAAAGTCCTTTCTGTTTGCGCACTTGAATATTTTATCGATTTTTGGATAGTTAAAGGACAGGAAAAGTATATAAAAGTATTACAGAATGTATGTACAATGATACAGGGTACTATTGTTACGAGTATATCTAACATTCAGATGCAAACATTTAAGACCCACACAAAATAAAGAATACAATTACCAGGGTATCCTCTGGTCTCTCTTTGGAATATCTACTACAAAATTAGTTAGGTCAAAAGCCAAGTCCAAACTGTTACAGCAATGCCATTGCACTGGCAAGTGTTTCCCTCTCGATGTCATCGTTACCGTTTGTCCTTGTTTTATTTTGTGAGTGCTCCTCTGGGTGATGTCATTCTATTCGTTCTATTTTTTTAGCATTTGATCTGGATAGGGTAGCATTTCCCACCAACCCTTGAAGGCAAACTAATGCTTTATCATCATGTATGGCATCTATTCTCTCAATCCTAAAGATTCTTCTACATTTAAGATTTGGAGACCAATTTAATTTTGTTTCCATAGAAACTGTTGTAAATTGAATATTTCTTATGTGAACAACTTAATTTAGATCGTGCCGAAAATATATCTACATACATATGTATATTTATACTACAATACAATATTTATTATTGTACAATCTGACGCCTTTGTTTAATATTTTTTCTAGATTTGAGTTCTTTAGTTTTGCATTTGTTACGGTGCATTCGGCGTCTTGGAGTGATAACGTTCTTATCGTTTGGTGGCTCAGCGCATCCAGCTGCCAATTTCTGTCGTTTCATGGAGAGTTTAGCTGAAAGTTTAGCTAAATATAAAGTGTTCGGGTAAGATCTATATTTGCCTTTGTCAGCTTTGCAAATATAGCGCCGCGTTATGCTGATTTATAATACATCTCATCGCACTTTAGGGCCTCGGCCGAAAAGAAGTGGCAAAAGTCAAAGAATTTTATGAGCGCCTTGGATAAAGTGAGAATCTAATAGAGAATTTTCCAGAGCTTTCAAGAATGTAATTTTCAAAATAGTCGAAATTTAGGAGATATGTGCACTCAAAGTTGCAAATTTCTTTAGTCTTCACTAACTTTTCAAAGGACATACAATTTCCGGTCCGTTTGAAAATATTCATAATGCGAAAATGTTGCGAATTTCGTAACCAAAAAGATGTCGCTAACAACAATTCGGCAACAATTGTAAGAGACGACACCTAGCGATGAAATGGGTCGACAGAGATGTAACAATAAATTACTCGCAGCTGTGAAACTTGGCGCAAGTTTTGAAAACATTTCAACTTTTTCAGTGGGTCTAAGTCCTCAATGGTAGAGGTTTCAAGCTTTATTCAAACAAAAACCAATATGGATAGGGATATGGATGGCATCCAAATGGGCTCGTGTAAGTTCGTCTAACTTCAACTTTAAAGAGCTTTTGAACTGGATATATTCATTTCTAACAATAAATAACGGTATTTTTTTAAATTAAACTTTTCCATTGAGAATTTTATTGTACGAATTTCTTTTGCGCTCTTCTCTTTGAGTCTGTGAGTCTTTTTGGGGCTTCTCTTGCTTCACTACGATATTCTCCTTAATCTCTTGAAAACAAAATTTTGTTGAACTCAGTAGTTTTAGATTTTTAAAATAATTTCTGCATTTTATATACATTTCAGGAATTCATTTTATACGGATTGTTCGAGGATTTTTGAGTAATGGAATAAGATGGAATAAGACATAAATAGTATGCCAATATGCTTTCTGGGTTTTCTCTTTGATGCATTACTTTTACATCTTTCTATTCATTTCAATTCCCCATACGAAACTCAAAAATCTTCAAACTTCAAACCAAAACGACTCCCTGGATAGCCATTGAAAGCATTTACACATCGAAATATAATCCTTTGTTAATCCGATATAATATTTACAAAATGTTTTACAATTTAAACACCATAACTTCACTAGAAGTGCCCTCCTGAACCCTTGAATCCCTCGAATCGCTCAACCCTTAAAGCCCCCAGTGCCCGCCCTGCCCCAGGGGGTTATCCGACCTAGTAATTTTAATGCCACTTGCATGCCATCAATTAATCGCTGAAGTGTGTGCATAACACCACACGTGAGAGTGTGCGAGTGTGATATATACTGTATAAGTATATACATATATTAACATATTCATGACCGATTTGTGCACTGCAGCAGAAAGCAGAAATATTAAATTAATACAAGAACACAAATTTATGTTATTTAAATGAGAAAAAATATCCTTTGTTGTGGTAGGATGTTCTGAAAAGAAATTTCAATTGCATTTAGGTAAAACCTTGGCTGTCTCTCTATTACCATTAACATGACAGACAGATTATCAGATTATCTTTGAATTTCCAGTTCTATCGGCACACTTTTGTATCCCTACAGCTCTCATTCAACATTAATCATTCTCGTAAAATAATTTCTTCGAAAAATTTGTTGCTCTACAAATTTCTTTTGTACAAAATTTACATATAAACAGTCTATTAAAATGGAGTTTAGCACTCTGGATGATCTTACCGTTCATCTGGCAATTGGAGTCCTTCGCGTGTTGCAAGATTGTGGTCCTGCCACAAAAGAAGATATTGTTATGAAGCTGGGCAAAGAATGGAACATCCGATGGCGGGATTTCTCAGAACTACTTTTTATCGTGGGTGGTGCCCTAGAATCAGGAATCGAAGCTGGGTTGATGATCGAGGATGACAAGCTGTACAAAGTGTGCGAGGGCTATGATTATCAACATATGAAAAATTTGATTGTTGCACCTCGATTAACCCTCATTCAATTGAATGAAATCTCGAAGATGACGGCATTAGGTTCAAAGGATCAGAAGAAGATCAATAAAGCACCACAGACAGAAGCCACCAAAATAGTAATTTTTCTCGATACCTTAAAAAAGATCTGTCGAATTTTGTTTAATGAACTTGTGTGAAAATTAAGTTATTCTGTGTTCTTGGTATATGATTTTCTTTGAATATTTATGTGATAAACTTCCTGCTTCCTGTCACTAATTTAGGGACTTTTGTTTCGGTAAAACCCTTCTTCCACGATGCACATCCAAGCATTTGAATATCTGGCACACTCCGCTAACTTGGATTTATATAATGCACAATGTTCAATGCTAAGACATACTGGGAGTGAGGGAGAGGATGATAAAGAGCTCTGGCTGTCAGACAAGTCAGAATGCCCATCCATACACCTGCCCCATCGTTTGTCTACTCAACTGGAAGATAGAGTTCTTTTGAGAGTTAGAAATGCATGGACTTCGGGCAACAAACGCAGAACCAACCGAAGAGCGCTTCTGCATGCCGCGTACCTAAAAAACCAAGCTAACAACTGTTGACCTTTCGTTAAAATTCTTATTTTTTTAGCGTTTCCGGCTCTGAGAACACTCCTTCATTGCCTCTCAAATCTCTATGGGTATTTTATAGGTGCACTTGCGTGCACTTGCAGTTTCTATATGTATGTTGCCGAGTTGCCGAGTTGCAACAAGAGAGCGCAAGAAACAGCAAGCGAATGGCACATTAACCCAGGCAGGAATCTGGCCAAGAAATATAGGCTGGGGGCCAAAGCAGTTAACTTTTTCCAACGTCCCCTTCCCCCTTCCCACCGCACACATAACCCAAATACTTGAGCAAGACACGCACCCCACATCTGGAGCTTTTCTGGGCTACTAAATAACTATTTCGTTTAATAATTTCCATTAAAAAAATATAAGTAAAAGCAGCACTTGAAAGCAGAAAGGGGAAAATGGTGGGAGAATGCAGGAGGCGTCGCTCCTCCAACGATGACGACGGATATGGCAACGGAAGTGAAAGCAGGGCAAATGTCGACGGGTCGCAACGACAAGGACATTGAGTGCACAGCAAACCAAACACTGAGAGAAACGAATGACAACTAAGTAAAAACAATTTTTGAATATTTATACTAGAAAAAAGTGGCAATATGTTGTAATGTAAATGTTGTTCTCCAAAAAAATAGATCTACAGAACTATCTTTTGTTTCAAAGTCTGAATTTATTAAGAAAATCATCATGGATATACGAAATGCGATGCAAAATATAATAACTAACGAAAGGGGGAATTTTCTTTTAAAAGAAATAATATTTTGAGTTGAATTATGGGTGTCTTTTGGTGTTTATCTTTAAATTTTATTTCGTTATTCTTTACTACAGAATCAGTCTTTAACATACATTTAATTTTCCATTTCATTTTAGCACCGCTTTCAGGTAGTACTCTCGTTTTTCTCCCAGTGCATCCCATGCATGGGCCACCACTCTGCATCAGGGATATCCCTGGTGCATGGAGACTGGTGTTGGCACTGCTTCTGCTGCTGTGGGGGTTAATCTGCTTCAATTAAGATTCATTTATTTGAATTTAATTGTGTTTCCGACGGTGGAAAATCCATGTCCCCACCATTCGCCCTGGGGCTGTCTCTAGCAGGGTTTCCTCTGTGCCACTGCTGCTACCGTTTGGTTTACTCTGATTGCATATGAGCTTTACGGCGAAGGACTCGACAATGCCTAGACGATGCCTGTGCCCCTGTCTATCTCTTTTTCGTAGTTAATATGGTGCTACAGACTCAGTGTGTCTGAGGGTGTTCCTTCGCGAACGAGGTATAGTCGAAACATCTAACGTCCTGTCCTCAATTTTGTCCATTTCAGAGTGGTCCTAAAATGTATAGATCTTTTTTGTAACAGAATAAATCTATACATGTATTAGATAGACTGGGTGTGCATGAAGTAATACATTTTATAAGGGAAATTTTCTATATAGATCGTACTAAACATTAAAATTATTCATCGAAAAAGTCCTCTAAGTGTGGTTGTTGGCTCCCGAGGGTTTCAATATATTCAAAGAAATTCTCTTTACTACTTAACTATCGTTCCGATATATCTGTTACTATATCGTGGTTTCTAAACGCTTTGTAGATGTTCTTCCCTTCTCGTTTTAGTAAACAGTGGATGCAGGAATGTAGGAGTATTAGCTTAGTAAAAGGTAGAGTTGAATGGTCTTGAGCTGATCATATTTTAGGCGCCACCCTAGAGGACAGCCTCCCCACTCTCTGGAGAGAAATCTGTGCCCTGTAAAAGGGTGCCACCTACCCCTGTAATCCCCTCTCAGCCACAACTCCTATCCGCTCTACGGCTGCCACTTTCCACTCCACTCTCCCCCCCCCCCCCCCCCCCCCGTGTCACTTGTGTCATTTTCCAAGCGCTTAAATCTCGGCGTGTCCCTGTGAAACTGAGGCACGTGCATGGCTATATATACATTTATATATCCTTGTGTGTGTGCGTGTGTACTAGTATTAGCCTTGTAAGTATTCGTGGCTGTTAGTGTATGCTCTTCGTCTCTCTTTTCCTCTGTCGTGCTCATTGGTCGTTCATTTGTCTGTTGGACTTTCAGACCACTCCACACTTCTCTTCAGCCCTTCCTGCTCCTGCTTCCTTCCAGCATAATTACATGGATGTGAGAGCTTTAAACTGTATGTGTTTGTGCCTGTGTGACTTTATTTCTGTTCTACTCTAAAAAAAAGAAGAGCCCTTTTCACTATCACTTTCATGCACGACAGCACCCCAAAAGGGTCGTGTGGGGAGGGGCGTCGGCGAAGACAAAGTGTTTATGACGGCCCCTTCTTCATTAGGAACTGAAGGGAATGTACGTGTCCTGTCTTCCCTCCTCCGGCATGCATCCATGCAAATGTATTCGTGTTATACAGGACACAGCAGTCATCTGGCAGGACTACATTTTGGGAGGCGAACAATCGCTTTTTTCTACAGCTTTTTCCCCCAGTTTTCGGTTTTATTATTTTCCACTGCGTATACGTGATGCGTGTGAGGACTAAAGTGAGTACAACTAGTTTTTGGCTTGCTTTTTTCAGATCAGCCATGATGTGACCTTTAAATTTTTTTTAAGTTTTAAATGGCTTAGCTTTCAAATTTTTCTGTTTTTCTGTTAACGTCGATTTTTTAAATATTTTCAATTAGTTTTTTCCATTTTTTCAATAATTTACATTAGTTTTCGGACTCTGTTCCTTGCCTATCAACTATTTTTCCTGATTTTCATATGTTTTTGATATATTTTATATCTACTTTCACATATACCACTATTTTAAATATTTTCCTTGAATTATCTTTACAATTCTCGTAGTTTTCCTGTCTTTTTAAACTATTTTCCTCTCGTTTGCAACTACTCCTAATTTTCCCATTTTTTTTTTCTGTTGAATTTGCACTCTTTTTTTCATTGAATTAGAAAACGTTTTCCCCTCTGATTTAAGTCGTTTATGGTTTTGTGGTGTTGCGTTGTGGCATTTAGCTGCCAGCGAAATAAACTATTACGCGTAATTAGGCAACGACGATGACTGTCTTCTGTGGTCTTCTGTGTGGTTCGGGGCTAGGTTTTGTATTAGCGCAAAATTGAATGGAACGATTTGCCTAAGGCAGGGATTGGGATTCCGATTGGGCATGGAAGGAGGAAAGACGGAAGGCAGTTGCAAAGCTCAAAGAGTTTCGTTTTGTACTTTTCTTGTGATTAAAATTGTGACCCATTAACCTGAACTTCTCTCTCTCCCGCTTTTGGCCCCTTTCTGTTCTTTGTGGTCTTAACTTTTGTCCTCTTTCTGGGAAAAATGAATCAGAAGCTGTAGCTTTTGAAATGCAATTACATTCGCATCTTCTGTGCCCTGAAATCCTTTCCAAAGCTGCATCCCAGACTCTTTTGGGGTTTTGTAATCCAAAATGAGAGACACTCCAAAAAGCATTTTAAGCAGAGGATTTATACAAAATGCATGATGCACATAAGAACACTAACTCATGTAGGATGCACAAGGATGCACACAAATGAAGACATAATTCAAGTCAAGGATCGTTGTCACACTTTCAGACTCATTTCTGTTTGTCTTATGCTGTGTTTTCCGGCTTAATTTGCACAACTTACTAAAAGGGAAACTAAATACGAGTTACTTTCATTCACAGAAATCCTGGGACAAATTGTTAAAGCAACCGCATAGGCGAACCATATACAGAGCTGACTTTACATGGATATATATATATATGTACATATGTATACGTTTGTATATAACTGTTCCGATGTGTGCTCCAAAGAGTGTGGGAACATTACACGCAAGTCAAATAAAATTTTGCGCTATATTCACGGAACATTCATGAACATGCATGCTTTCGCTTCTCTGGCACTCACTCTCTGGCACAAAATGGCACGCGCGCATAAAAAGCATCTTTAAAATGCTCTCGGAAATTGTTGCATTTGACATTTCAATGTTCCAGCACCAGCAACAGGGGGAAAAGGCGGATCCAACAGCTTGTGCAACGCGTTAGGTTAAGGAAAATATTGATTGGCAATGGAAATGGAAATTCGTATATTGCATATAAAGGAAGTAGACTTTAAGTCCTTGAAAATTTGCTTTACATTTGGTGTAAGAGTAAAACTGTTGGTAAAACTCTTTCTTTGGATTGATTTGAGCCACTGGAATGCATTCTAATTTCTCCATTTCTAACTCTCCATCCAAACAGTATAAAATAAAAAGCTCATTGCTCTAGCACTAATATCATTCGAAAGCCAGGTGTTCAAACAGCCAAACAGCACGTGCGCTGGAACTGAATTCTGGCTATATGTACTATTGCTCCGATGGTATGCTGGAAGGCTAAAGAGACAGTGTTAGACGGTGGGGAAAAATTTATTCGGAGATAAAAAATATAATTAAAATTAAAATCGATATTAAAAGTTGGTCAAAGGGCAAAAGGTGGAAAAACAGTGTGGGAAATAAGTATTGAAAGGTACCAGAAGACAGTGCCTTTTTGGATTTTTCAGTGTATCGAACACTTCGGTTTTGTGAAATTTATGTTTATGTTTTCCTCAGTTACTCTGGCGACTGCTGCTTTCAGCTGTGTGCAGGCTTTGGCATTTCCCTTTGTGCATGAGTGTGTGTATGTGTCAGTGTGAATGGCAGAGTGTGTGTATTCACGTGCGGTTTTTACAGTTGACACACTAACACAAACATGAGAGAAGGCACACACAGACGACGCTGGCAGCGTCACGCAAACACACATTTCATTTACGTTGAATTTTCCACACAGCTATCCTGGATCCTGACTCCTAGCTACCTCGCAGACTGCTCGCTTGCCCCTGGTACTCGTAGGTTCCGTTCCGTTCCTTTCCTTCCCTTCTTCTGCTCGTTTACCCCACTTTCCTGCTCGCCAAAGCGGTGACTGCTTCAAAACTGTTTTCTGCGGCTTTCCAAAATACCTTGCCTGGCATCAATGTTGTACAAACTATAAAAAACCCACAGATTTCCCCTCTTTACATTGTTGTTGTTGCTATTTTTGTTGCTTCGATTCTCGTGGCGAGCCCGCCTGTTCACTTAAGCATAAAATTTCGTTTAGTTTTTCGAAACTGCACATAAAAATGGCATAAAAGCGTGCCCACAAAGAATCCTGACAACAGCAGCCAGAAAAAAATGTGTCACATGTGAAACTTGCCAAAGAAAATATTGAAAAATGTATATTGTTGTTTATTTTATTGTTTGTGTGTTGTGGGTATGGAATGGAAATATAAATGGGAATGGGGGATTGGTTTCATAAACTGTATAAGCTGTATTGTTGTTTGGCTTGTTATGGAGAGAGAGAAAGAGAGTTTATCCGGAGTAAATATCCTTAAATATTCGCACAACGGGGATTTGTAGTGTTATCTGTTTGGTGGTATGTTCATTGGGTTGGATGGGTTGCTCATTGAGGAGATAAATCCTGCAATTTTTCGTGTAAATTGTACAGATAATTTGGGTACATTCTCTTCTGGTTATAATTTCTGGGTTTTTACTGCAGTTCAGGTGCCATTTTCCACTCCAAACTTTAAATTCATTCTCCACATTTTGTTTACGTATCAAAACCCCCTTGGGGTTTGCCCAAAACACATGTGCCACACACTTACTATGTGGCACCCTGACAGATTTCCACTCAACTCTGGTCTAAAATTTCATCTTCCCATCCAACAAAAAACAGCACGTTTTTTATGGTGCGCTTTTTGGTTGTCACAATTTTTTGGAAAATTCATTTTTGTAGCCTAGTTTTATGGGGCAGGCCCATCCTTTTAGGTTTCTTATTCTCCCTTCTGTTTGTGGATGGATTTCCTTCTGTTTTTGCGACTATTTTGAAAGCATTTTTTTCACTATTTGTAGGCTATTTTTATAGCCGCAGCTTCAGTTTATTTCTGTACATAGTATATCTATAGAAATAGTCAAAAACATATGTATATATATGGTGTTCCACTGCGGGGCTTATTTGTCTGTGGCTGTAGCCCAATTGATTGAGCGCGTCTATTTGTACTTCTCTGACTGGGTTATATTTTTTTAATTAAATTTGAGCGGATTTTAAAAGTCATCCGTTGTGTTGTGTTGTTCTCTCTTTAGGGGAAATAGTTTTCCCCATTTTCCATATCCCCCCAAGGGCTTTGATTTAATTAAATTATGCGGAGCAGAAAAACGAGGTCGCTTAACATAGTTTTGTGGGATTTACTTTAAATTTGAGTGGAGTGGATTTTTAGTTCTTTTAGTTCATCCTCAGTATCCTTTAATTTTGCACTTCAATTGAAAACCTATCAGAAATGTGCTCTTTCTTCAATTTAAATCAAGAGCAAAAGCAGGAAAAAAGGAAACCTATAAATATATAATTACATTAGTTGAAATTATAAAACAATTGAATTATCTTATATTCATGCGGTAATCTAATTGGCCTTATGGCCAAAAAGCCAACTTCTAATTAGAATCGGTATTGCGGGGCTGAAAGAGAAAGTACGAGGAGGGGTGATTCATTATATATTAAATTTTCATTTTCCCTGTCTCGTTAATGTTTCAATGAAAATTTTGCCAATTTTCCTTCAATTAATATGCAATTAGCAGCAGCTCGATTACCATTCATTGGAGGCTGTCCCTGCATTTCTCGGTTAGCGAAGTATTTGTGCATTTTTGATGCAGAATTTGGCTTTGAATTTGAATTAGAGAAACACAATAGGTTCAAGGGACATAATACGTGTACGTACTCATACGGTTATTGGGTGTTGATTAGTTTTTGATGGGCATTATTTGCTTAAATGTATATACACATATTCCATAATGGGACAAACAAACAAAATTTAATAGGAAAAGACATCACAAGTATTCTATGGATTTCAACAATTCTTGGCCCCTGATCAATTCCTTTTCTATTGCTAATTTAAAAATGTGAATGTAAATGTAATGTAAAAACAAATGGTACATACGTCACATTGTGTCTACATCAAATATTACTTGTCTTTAGTTCAAACAAAAAGCTTTTCCGCAGAAATTATGGCACTGTGTAGACTTTTGAAGATTTCCAAAGCTTCCGTTCAAAGTATTACAGTGTTAAACCTTATTCTAAAATATTTTTTATTCCAAAAGCTTTATATTTGTAAAGGACATTTGTTCGAAAAAGCTTTTAAGGAAATTTTACTGTTATATGCGTTGGTATTTATATGTTATTTGTCATACACATGTTAATTGTTATATACTGTAAAAGTGGAACAGTAGAACATTAGCCAAATATGATTAACTAACTGCAATGCTTTGCTTAATATGTTATAAATTTGCTATATGCATTTCTGTTTAAAAAAATTTAAATACATATAAAATTTAACATATTTCTAATAGACTCTTAAAATTAACCAAAAAAATTATCGTATAACACTGAGAGATACTGACAAACTTCTAAAACATAAATGTAATTTATGTATATTGTGAACTAAAACTGTTCTACTTTAACTTATGTCTAAATACATATGTGCATAATTATTTATCCTTAAACCAAGATAAAAACCTTAAATGTTTATGTTACACATGCTGTTATAAATTATAAATTCTGCTATATTTCGAGGATTATAGATGGAAAGCAATTGTTATACTACCAGCTGTATTTTGGTAAGGGAAAATAAAGGTTTTTCCCCACATACGCATTGATCTGATTGGTTGAGGGGCTAAAAACCAAATTTCAGGTCATATTTTGGCTTCAAACGGTTTTACTTCATATTTTGTAAGTTTTTTGGTGTTAAAGAATACTTTCTTACAAAGTACAAATAAGAACCCAATAGTAAAGACTCGATCCGCGAAGTTACTCGCCAAGATTAATAATTATAAATAATTTATTTCTTGCCATTGACCGTTAAATGAAGGCAATGCTCACTTGTCTTTTAGCTTATCGACGCTGCAATTGCCAATAATAATTTTTTCACAAACAAAATTCGATAATGAAGAATTAAATTATTTTATTAAGTCAGCAGTCGAAAGTTATATGGATTTTATAATTTTTGTAATTTATAAGGAGATAAAAAGCATGATGATTGCATTTCTGTTACGCAAGAACGAATTTATACAATATTGCGGTGATTTCCTCCACAACCACAGCGCCCACAAATAATACATTCCATTCCTACTTGCTTTCATAAAAAATTTAAATTTGTACGGTTTTTATTTGTAAACAAGCCGTAAAGCAAGCATAATAATTCAGGTGGATCTGGAACCGGGTGTCATCGGGAATCTGACCACCTCAGTGGTAGTTTAATAGAATCTCCTATGTGTTTTAAGACACTTTTTCTATGCGACATGCTATGGCATTAAAGCCACACACATAATATTTTTTTCCAATTCAGATAAAGTTTTGAGTCTCTGCTTTCATATAATAACATTCATGATGTGCTAAAGATTCTCGATCGGATTAGGACCATGTCCATTTACCGGATAGTCTAATGTCCTAATTCCCCCCATTGTTAAACTTTTTGAATAAATCATAGCATATATTAACAAATTTGAAATAAATATTTCTGACCAATCTTGAAAGGTGGCAAGGAACAGAACCAACTTAGAAAGTAAGGGCGTCACTATGAAGGTTTCCTCTAAAATTTGCCGAGCTATAACCGCGTTTACCTATCCGTCAATTTGTGCCAGATACCCAACTCTTTAATCAACCGAGTTTTTCAAAACTATCTTTCTGCAAAGCCCGTATTCCTGCCTGACATTATTTAAATTTGTTTTTGTATTCGAATTCGGATAATTAATATAAATAATATTATTTAAGATTATAATTGTCGGGTTTCCCAGCCCAATAGTAGTAAAATAATTCATTAAATAATAGCCAGTAGTGGAAAGTAATGTAAATCCACTATTTGTACTGCCCACTGCACCAAATTATTCGGCCGTCCTTTCGGCTTTCGGCTCCTTTCCAACTTCTTCGTTTCTACAGCTATAGCATCTATCGGTTCTCTCGCGATCTATATCTTTATATATCGCTCGAACTAGGCTTAGCAGCAATCCAGCTGTTCTAACGCTCTCCTTCTAGTGCATACTTTAGTTCGCTCGCTCGCCAGTCGTGAGCTGATCTTTGTAGCCATCAGAATTATTCAACATACATACTTTCGCTTTCGTCTACCAATAAATTGCATACGCATACGTCGGTCTACATATAACATATAATAATGTTATAATAATATTTTAAAAATTATCGTGTCGGTCATTTAAATCTGTGATATACAAATGTTTCTGTGAAAATCGAATTTTAAATATTTTATTTCCTATTAATTAATTATTGAATAATCGCGGTTTTCTATTTCTTTTGATACTGCCATCCGATACTGACATCTGAGAGAATTCTCGGTCTTTCTATGTCCGTATTAACTATTGCGGTTCGTTGCCTGTATAGTAAAGGGAACTTGTGACTTGTTTGACTTGATTCAATATTGAATCAATTGTCGTCGTCTGGACAATCAGTAAACACATTTCATAATCAGTAGAATAGCAAGATATGAAGCTGGAGTTGTGTGTATAATGCAACACACATGTGCACAATAAATATCTTTTTCAAATATTAAAAAAACAAATAATTAAAAAAGGCAGATTAAAAGATCTAAGTATATCAGATGAGTTCTCATTAAAACTATGTCTTACTTCTAAAATATGGTTTAGGAATTGTCGTTCAATATTGAATTAAAGCTGAGACATATTTTGTATATTGTGAAAGAAATTATAAATGCATTAACGTATTTGACCAATCTTTAACATTACTTTAGACTTTACACTGAAAATGCTGCCAAGAAGAATATATTGTTGAATATGGCAGCTTCTCAAAACTCTCCTCCATGTTTATACAACTGCTTGGAAATTAAGCACTTAGGTTGTTTTTTAGTCTTAAAGATAAAGATCCTCAAAAATATTGGAAACAGTAAGTACAGAAGTGCTCATTCAAAAGGCGCTGCCGCCAACACACACACACATACTAGTATTTACTATAATTCCAAATAGCTTCCAGTCAGGTTTAAGCGACGACGAAGCCAAAAAGATACCGGAAATCTAACAGGAAACAAAATGACTTAATGGTCAGAATTGGCGCAATGGCGGAGCTGACTACTGACTCCCGACTATCGACCACCATCGCATTCCCACTGCTGACTCCTGTTTCGATGGCGTTACTGAAATTGCACTTAAACAGAGGATGCACGTTGCGCTTGGGTCAGCGCAAAAATGGCACATTTCGTGTCCAGTGGCAAGGCGGCTGAATGACATCATAATTGCAATGGAATTGAATGCGTAAGCAGACCACAAAAAAATGTGTGGATCCATTGATGAAGTTAATCGGTAGCTGAAACTACCATACAAAACCATCGTTATTCTTACGTTTAACTGGAGGTGTGAAACTTGCCTTTTATTCAGCCTTGTGACTGTATGTAAGTATCATCTTTTATAATTGTTATCTGATTTATATTTGGGACCCTTTTTTCCCGTTCGTTGTTGTATTATTGGAATTGTATTCCATCATTGTATCGCTAATTTGAATACAAAATTATCCTGAAAACTCATATTATAGTTAATGTGCGCCTATATCCGCGGCATTTTTAGGTTTATCTAAATAGAAATACCGTCCATGGCATTGACGGAAGTTATTTAAATGAACCGTGAACAATGTAACAAATTTGAAAATGTTCTGGGAATAAAATCGTTATATATATGTAAAACTTCGTTATACGGAAGCTCGTAATAGTAGTAAAAACTTGCGGCTTCGCCTTTTAATTTTGAAATCAATTCATTCGTCACATTTTTTTTTTCTTTATTTATTTAACTTCTTTATTCCACTCTTATATAATCTAAATAGAAATACCGTCCATGGCATTGACGGAAGTTATTTAAATGAACCGTGAACAATATAACAGTATATATTTGAAAAACAACGAAGGTATTTCCAGTTATTCAATCACTCAAAAATGAAGTGGATGTTACTGCAACTTGTCGTCTTTGCTTTTCTGGTGCTGGCCCAAACAATAGATCCGAAGGAAATGGACACAAAAACTATTTTTCCTACTAATAAGCGTTGCCCGCCTGGTAAAATACTTACGGCCAATAACCGTTGCCGAAAACCAGCCCGTACAGAAGACAAAAGAAAATAGAACATGATTAGTTCTGACACAACATAATGTCGTCGTAGAGCACATCTACGCGTAGCTTTTGTTACGGTTTTATAAGTGTTTACTTTATTTCCGAATAGTATGTTGTGTCAGAAAAATTCAGGATTATGTTTAATCCAAAATAGCAATGTCAATAAAATCGTCGTTTTTTGCATTAAAAGTGGTTTTTATTATTTTGCTGCACTATACCCCACACCAACTTATATTTACACGTAGTTATGATGTGCTATTATATTCTTCGGTGGTAGAGTCCTCTCCAGTGGTGGAATTCTCGTCCTGATAACGCTCAATGATCTCCTCCAGCTGGCGCTCCACATTAGGCTTCTCAAGCTCATAATCTGCCAGGGTCTGGCCTACACAGCTAATGGCATCGAGACCTACGGCAAGTAGTTGCAGACCCTGCAACTTTAGGCTGATTAGCTCGCCGGGTGCATCCCGCAGCTGGGCGAGGGCGTTATTGATGCCCCTGTGGCATGAGATGGGTCCGGAAGTGCGCTTCAGGCAGTTATCGATTTGTCCGATCAGATCGTTGGTGGCGGTGTTGAAAATGGAGATGGTTTCGTGGACTTTCTGCTCGTACTGTCCTTGGCGAACCTGCAACTCCTCCAGGCAGCTGTGGAGATAGGCCGAATAGCGGTTCTGCAGCTCGTCGATGATGGCCTCGGCGTCGGCGCTGCCAGCACCGTCGGTCTTCTCATCGACGCTCTCCAGCTGGTCGGCTGCCCAGTCATTCCACTGCTCCTTGATTTCCCCGGCATACTCTTGCCTCTGCTCTTCCAGCTGCTCGCTAATATCGGCCAGTGAGGCTTGCAGGTCCACTGTCGTAGAATTGATTATTTCCAGAGCCTTCAGGGCTTCTTGCAGGGCGTTGCGCCTAACTCGGTCGGACACCTTCAGTATGGCACCACGTAGACTCTGTAGTACGGACTGCACCAAAGAAGAGAACTCTGAGAGTGATTGAGCGGCAGCCTTGTGGAGGGCATTGGCGATCTGTTCCCCAAAATTGGCTGCATCCTGGGCAAACTGAGAGGTGGAGTTCTTCAGGCTGTCCAGGAAGTCCTCAGCTATGGCCGTTCCGTTCTTCCCGGCACCAACGATACCGTCGATGATATTCTGGCCGGCCTCCCCCAGTCCGTTCAACAATCCCTCAAGGAGTTGTGGCTCCGGCTTGGCCAGAACACATCCGGTGCTGATGGTTAGGGCGAGCAGGAGTAGCGTTGGCTTGGTCAAGTGCATCTTCTCGATCGACTGTTAGCCAAATTAAACTCTCCCTCCAACAGTTATCCGGCATTTTATACCATTTCTGGGAGCTTGGTCAATAGGATTGCCGTCTACTATTTCAATATTGGATCAAAGCTTAAATCTATTTAATTAGTTAATATTTGAGCAGCTGTTTGGCCATGTTGACGTATTGGAATGGAACTAGGGAAAGTGCGGGTTGGCTAAAAAACCAACAGAAATATATCATATCCGATATATATACATATATACGAATGTTTACAAATATGTACATATGTCGATGAGTTTGAAGTAATTTGAATGCAATCAAATTAAAGAAGAAAGAGGAACCACACTATGAGATAATTCCACTTTATGCTTTGGGACACAATTGCTAGAACCGATAATTTTTTTTTTTATCTACAAGACTTGTATCGACCAGGTTCAATTGAAATAATTTTGTTTTTCAAGACGTTGAAAAATTGAATTTGTCGATAGCGCAAATTCCGAGCTGACCGACCGCTTTGATGCGGGTTCAGCACACATTCCTTTATGTATGAACACACCCATACATCCGTTGACAAAGGCAAAGGTTAAACTTTGCTTTAATTTTGAAATTTATATGCCTGCAAAACAAAGGAATGACGCGGGGCGACCGTCAACGTCATGTTTACCCTCGGGTTATACCCTTTTGTTCTGAACTTTCTGCATAACTAACCCATAAGAGAGAGAGGGACACAGAGAGAGAGGATGGTGTACTTTTTGGGGGGAGGTAGAGTAGGTCAGGTATAATGATTGTCTGCTTTCATTATGACTTTAATTGTCGCTGTTTAAGAGAAAGAGATAGAGAGAGCAAGAGAGAGGGAGAGGGGGAGGTGGCAAGGCCTTGAGCGACATGCAGCATATACATTCGTTTTATTAGTCTGCTGTTAGTTTTGTTTAATTATGCTGTCATTAACTTTGTCACACATATACGCTAACATACCTACTCTCGCACAGCCCCACACGGATACCCGTGCACACATATACACACGCATAACGGTAAAAGAAAAGCTTACATGTCTAAACGCAATTATTGCTGGAGCGGTGGAGGCCAACAAA
Organism: Drosophila miranda; assembly: GCF_003369915.1. Taxonomy (NCBI): domain Eukaryota; kingdom Metazoa; phylum Arthropoda; class Insecta; order Diptera; family Drosophilidae; genus Drosophila; species Drosophila miranda. The sequence continues at coordinate 8,262,442 of NC_046677.1, read as the reverse complement.
GAGCTCTCCGCCCTAAGAGTGGACCAGGACAGCACCAGCACCGACTATAAGTCGACTGTGCCAGATGGCCCTGCTCCTGCCACCCACAGCAGTCTCTCTCTCTATCTCTACTCCTCTTCGTACTCTATGCAGACAGCCAAAGCAGACATTTAATTTTGCATTTTCCACTAATTGGCTGGCATACTTGCCACATTCTCGCTTCGCTTAATTAATTTAATTAGAAATATGTTTGGGCACAAAAGAAATTCAAACCTCAAAATCGTTTCAACATTATGCAGCCCAGTGTAGCTTATGATAATTATGCGGCCAGTGCAATTACGTTTACGTTGTTGAGCGGTGGGATTCTGGGGATGCACGGGCCAGCGAGAGCCAGTACCTTGCTCATTTGGCGGCTCATCATCGGTTTCATTCAAAGGCTCCTGCCTCAGTGTGGCGGCAGTATGCGCTTCATTGAACGATAGGACTTTTATAGATCCTGGCCCATGGGGCTTATTGAGTTCCTCACCTTCTTTGTCATGGGTGCAATACAGTATTCTTAATTCGTAAAATATAATAAGATAATATCCATTGAGAGTATTGTTGTATCGTAAAAATACTCAAAATGCTTAATAATCCCAATACCGTTTGGTATTCAAATACATAAGTAGTATATAAAATGATATTCGAATATATTTCAGTACATATTTTCTTCAATTCTTTAAAAAAAAGAAACTTCCTGAATGGCCTTTATTTTATGGCACCGCAGTGTATTATCATCGTTACAGTTACCCAACAACTAATAAATGGAAAATACTTAATTTTTCAAAATATAATTACCCAACAAATATCCATCTTGTAATAAAGACCTTAGAGACTAAACAACCTCCCAGTGTACAATTAAAAGAGCATTAAATTTAAACTCTATATTGAAAACTCTTTTCTCGAATACTCGTATAAATGATGTATTTAGTATTTCGATCTGTGAAAGAGCATAGCAGTCATGCCATAGCAGCGATAACCTTTCCATTATGCTTTTATGCTGACCTCGGCAACTGCAATGAATGGCTAGCAGGATGGACCATGGACCAAGGAGCATCGAGCAACGAGCAAGGACCAGAGGACGATGTCTGTAACGATTCCATGCCGTGGCAATCGCGGCCATTAAGTCATTTTGTTTCCTGTAACATTTCCGGTATCTTTTTAGCGTCGTCGCCGCTTCGAGTGTTGCGGGCTGCCAAAGGAATGGGGGAGCGCCATCCCGGGTGGATCTCTGCTAGTGGCATGGATGGTGGGTGGAGGTGGAGTGCCCGGATTGGGTGGGGCAACAAATGCTTTTAAAGTAGATGATGGCGTTGGCTGCTTGGTCAATTTATTGCTTACCAAATGTGTTGCTGGTCCGGTCCGGTGCCTGAGCCAGGCCCTGGTTGTGGGTCTGAATGCAACTGACTTTCCAAATTGCACCACGTAAAGTGTTCTCTGAAATTAACTTTGGCCTCTTCAGGCCTGCCCCTGCCGCAGATAAAAAGCGAAGCAAAAAATTGTTAAATAATGGTTGCATTAATGATGGGCCTTCGTATTTCATGTGCAATTTATTGGAATTGCTGTGTATATTCGTGTATATGGAATCAGATACGGTCGATGATTTATTGCGGCTCAAACCGTGCAATCCAAAGGTGTGTAATTATTTGAGCATCAACCCAAGTCCCCACCCTCAATTGCTCCCTCAATCTACTTTCTAGCCATCGTACATACAAATTTATCTGAAAATCAGAACGAAATGCGCATTCGCTCAGATACACTCGTACGTATCATTTTTTGAGATTCACTTGGACTAAGTGAATTCAACGAGCATAAAAATAGTGTGCGCATTATTTTGCATATGCCAGGCCAGGGCCAGTCGCCGAATCCAGGTGGGTGCCCACCGAGCACTGCTCATACGCAGCGTTGCCAGAGCCAAAGAAACAGAAGGGGAACTGCAGTAGATGCTCGGCTGAGCTGGTCCCGAGTCCCTGGGCGCACATACAACAGATTTAGTATGGCAGCTTTTATCTTGTCGCGTTGTTCGCTCTGGGGATCAAGCGCCAGGTAGGAGAGCAAGCCGTGTACATTTGTTCATATGAAAGTGCCAGCTTGGCATGCTCGCCTCTAAATGTTGTAAGGCTGTACCTGTATTCGTATCCGTATCTGTACCTCTTTCTGTTTCTGTTTCTCCATATCACCCGGCAATCCCATCAGCCTCGGCTGAATGTGTAAAAGCAGTCACTTAGCGTACCCTTAGCCATCCACATCCGCATCCCAGCCACATCCCCACATTGCTAAAGCAGAGTGTGTGCGGTCGTTACTTCATTGGCACAATCCCCAGACTCTGAACGCGCGCTGCCATTGTTTAGCTGTGCATTTTATTTTCCACTTTTTTCCCCGCCACGTATTTTCTTTTAATGCGCTGCGGATTTGCTGTGAAATATGCAGAGGGGGTGTTTGGTTGGCTGTATCTGCCGCAACCACGCTGCAACAACACCCACTCCGCCACTCGCCCACCTGGTCTCTATCTAGCTCCCTGTTGGCCCGACACTCTTATCCTAATTAAGTTTATGCTAATTTAACTTATTGCCACTAAGTTGGCCCACATATGCGGCCAGCCGCAGAAGCCATCACTTTTTTGGGCATCCTCCCTGCGGCATCCGAAAATTGCGCAGAGCCGTCCCAGGGCTACAAAAAAAGGCATTGCCGAAAATTAGGAATCGAAGGAATTTATGCAATTAAAAGCAGCGCATCGCTATAATCGAGTTTCTAAAGTAAGTGCGACTGAGGTACGTGATGTGCAAGGCGGTCATCTGTAAGATTCTTATAAGGATCCATTTGGCATCTTATAAGAGAATGTCAAAAAGTCGAAGGCAAACATAAAATGGATAAATAAGTAATCAATTTATGTAGATGTTTATTGTTATTTATTATACCCGATACTCAAAATGAGTATTGGGGTATATTAGATTTGTGGTAAAATTGGATGTGTGTAACGTCCAGAAGGAATCGTTTCCGACCCCATAAAGTATATTTATTCTTGATCAGCATCAATAGCCGAGTCGATTGAGCCCTGTCTGTCTGTCCGTCTGTCCGTCCGTCCGTCCGTCCGTCCCCTTCAGCGCCTAGTGCTCAAAGACTATAAGAGCTAGAGCAACGATGTTTTGCATCCAGACTTCTGTGATATGTCACTGCTACAAAAATATTTCAAAACTTCGCCCCGCCCACTTCCGCCCCCACAAAGGACGAAAATCTGTGGCATCTACATTTTTAAAGATACGATAAAACCAAAGACGCAGAATCGTAGAGGATGACTATATGTTCTAGAGTGTAAAATCTCAACCAGATCGTATAATTATTATAGCCAGAATCAAGAAAACAATTTCATTTTTTATTAAGATATTTATTCCCTCCTTAATTGAGATCATACTCTTCTGAATGTCTGCAAAATATATTTTTAAGTCCAAAAAGCACGTCTCCAAAGTTACATTCCTGTTCATGTTTGGATTGGTTTACAACATTTTCACACAAATGCGCAATATTTACAACTTACGCATTCAAAAGCGTTCCGCTTTTCCCCATTTCCCGAGCCGTTTTCAGGCAAACTTACTGTCTGATTTTTATGTAAATTGCATTTAAAGCAATAAATCAGTTTTAATCAGCCCACGGGTCCGGGCAGCTGAGCCGTCGCCTCGTCCTCGTCCTCATCGTCGTCGTCGTCGTTGTCGCTCTCTGTCTCTCTGTCGCTGTCGTTGGGTCCATGTCGTGTCTGTTGGACGCATGATAGGAGTCTATATGCATACTGGCATTGTGTATGCACGGGGCTTTATTCAAAAAAAAAAAAACCGACCAATAAATGAATTTCTGCGAATGGCTGCGTATCGAAATTCGTTCATTAAAGGCACAAAATGGAAAGTTGAGCTCACAGAGAGTAAAGCCAATCGATAGTGTCAAACGTAAGACAGTGAATGGATAATAAGAAATGGAATTCATTCACAAAACGAGTAGTTAATGAAATGCCACGAAATGTGTCCCATCAGAAATCCGAGTCTATATTTTCTGTAACAATCTTCTGAGTCCGTCACCCATGCGCACCACAAATATTTTGGCATCCGCCCCGCCAGTAGCCCGCCACTGAAGAGCTTATTTGCCTGGAAAAACATTGTACTGGCATCTCGACTGTGGCCGCTCAAAACGTTGGCCAACTATTTGCAAAAGAGACACACGCGAAAGCCGCTAATTAAATTAGCAAACGCCAACAACTGTGGTTCTGGCATTTAATTTTGCAGCATAAATCAACGCACAAAGGGCAACACAAAGCAGGGCAGGGCAGTGCAGGACCGGGAGACTCGAACCAGCTCTGGCCAAAAAATGTGATCAAACTTTTGTCAGAGCCAAATTATTTTGCGCATGTAAAACTGTCCGGCTCCAGCTCCAACTCCAGCTCGCCCAAACAAAAACAGGAACGGAACACACACATCCAGTTGAGTGGGCAGCAGTTCCAGAAATGTTGTCGCTGGTACGAGTATACGGCTTTGGGAAGCAAAAACAAAAAGTTAATTCGAGGCAATTATGTTGACATGCCAAATGTCCTGGTGACTGGCTCGGGGTTGGGCTAACGATAGGGTTCGAGGTCGAACCCTGGTCCTGGCACCACGCCATCGCTGGATCGTTGGGTTATTTGCTGGAATTCTCTTGGCTGCCGCCCCGTTCTATCATTCTCTGGCGGTGCGTTTTTGAATTATTCCCGTGGCAGACTTTGGTTCAAAGCGCTGCCATAACATTCCTGAAATAAAAAAAATACACACAAAATAAGGTAAAGGGTATCTGAGTTTTATGGACTTCTCAAGGTGTAGAGTTTAGGGGACTTTAGTTTTAGTACATCGTGTCTTATATAAATATATTTCTAGAAATTTGTTTACCACTCAATCAGGATAATGAATAAATGAAATGAAAAAATTTGGTTATTATTTAACCTGAGACCAGTAAAAATGTCAGAAACGGGTATCAAAAAGTCAAGATTAGTCATTTGTGCAAAATTTTTTGCTGTTGACATTCGGTTATTCCTCTTTGAGCCATTCTCCTTCGCCGAAGGCCACGCGTTGTGCAGTTAATTTGATTTAAAACAGCCGAATTTGATTTTGAAACGTTTTCCATGTGCTGGTAGCATCAGCTGGTACAAAAGTACCTCTGCCCCTGCTCTAGCACATTGTTATCAAATTTTCTCGGTGCTCGTTTTATTTTTGTGTGTTTTTTGTGTTTCTGCGGTATTTTTTTGTCGCTTTGTTTCGCAGCTTTTTTTTTGCTTTAATTTGTTGCTCTGACTAGGAAAGTTTTGTTAGTTTTAGTGTTTTTATACCCTTCCAGAGTATTACGACTTTGGTCATACATTTGTAGCTAACAGAAGGAAGCATCTGCGACACCATACGATATTTACATTTCAGATCATAGTCTCTTTTATTCGTTTGACATGAATTATCTAAAAATATAGGGTGTAGAGGGTAGTTTTAAAGAATATGAGTAATGAACTTTACCCATGCACCCTTTGAGTACCGGGTATAATAATCAAAAAAAATGTTAAAAAAAAAGAAATATACATATTTATACTTATTACACCCCAAAACCCCAGGTGGGACTTGAACCCACAATCCCCGGCTTAGAAGGCCGGTGCCTTCTCCATTAGGCCACTGGGGCTTGTTCTAACAATCAAAAAAGTGCCTATATAACCTTTTCATAAATCCTGTTTTCCTGCACCCTGTACATATATACATATACAAGCAGGAACCACCATCAACGATCGGTCGAAACACAAGTCTTGGTGGTGAAAGGAACAATCGATTAAAGATGGATGGATTAAAGATGGAAATTTGATCAAAATCGGACTGCTCAGCCTGCTATGATTCATAAGCGATGGACTTGGAAGAGTGTGTAAAGTTTGCATCAACGAATCTTGTCATGTTTTTCTTGTGCCCACTGTTGGTGGTTGCTTCTGGGTTTTAGTTCAAATGTTTCATTATTTATGCGCTTTAGTGGCTGGATGTCGTTCACTGTGTTGCTTCTGCTCCTGCGGATGTTCCAGTTGTTGGTATTTGCCCTCGAACATTTTTTGCTGACATGCCGAACTTTTTGCCTCAATAAAGTTTTGATATTTTCGGCAGAATGTTAGGAAGAGAGGGCCGGTGCAGACATGGCAATTATTGTACATGAAAATGCATTTATTATTGCTACCAATTTGTTGTTTATGCAATGTGTGAAATTCATGAAAAGATGGCAGGGGATTCGATAGCGACAACGGCCCTGCCAAAAATATTTTTTTTTTTCTGTTTGTTTTGAAATATGCAAAAATTAATGAATTCCTTTTACACTCTGAAACGTTTTGATAAGTTACATTTTCATTGTGGGAATTTCAAGGTTGTGGGTCAAGGTTATTGAATGAAGATAGGATATTTAACAGGTTAAAGTCTAAGAACTATTTTAAACTAAATTAAGTAATTTCCAATTCAATTCGATTCAATAAAAATAAGCGAATATACAAACATGTAGGTCCTAGTGGTTTTTATTTCCTCGATTTTATTTTCGTGGTGTTTAGGTAAAAACATAGGTAAATTGTGGATTATAATTAATAAATCATAGCAAAAATGAATAGTACTTAATTTAAATTGTCTTTGGCATTCATTCTGTCACTAGGATAAAGATTCAATTGTGTAAAATTGCGGCTTTGTTGTGGTTTGTTTTCCCAATTTATCCCAGATAGCATGCATTTTCTTCTATCTCCTTATTTTAACTTTCTTTTATAGCACAGAAATTCAAATGTTCCCTTTTTTGTGCTACCGGCGCACATGGCCATAGATCATTATTAGGAAAAATAATAAAGTCACCTGAAGAAAATTTATCAAAATCATAAATCATTGCAAATTGCTACAATTTTTTTATTCACCTGCATTCATGCATGCTTGTGGGCCAGAGTGTGTGATTTTCTGTGTGTGTGTGTGCGTGTGTGCAATAATATCTCAATACATGCCACAGGGCGGTGTTGCAATATTTGCAAGCTGGCGCTGAAATGTATGGTATGGAAAAGGCTGCCGAGTGGCAAAGCATCCAAATGAGTTTTGCTCGGAGTGTCTGTTTTGAGTACATTATTTTAGCTCAAGAGAATATCTTGAGTTTGAACTGAAATTCGTACTCTTCATTAGTGCTAAGAGAAACTGAGTCATTTATTGAAAGAGAATACTTACGTTGAGTAGATTGGGACATTGAGAGCTTTAGAAATTATAACATCAAAAAATAAATCAGTTTAAATTTAATAGACTAAATTCACTCAAATAATTGTGTACAGATTGTTTTGTCCGACAAAAAGGTATAACCTTCAGGTATTTTGGATTCCATAAGCAAGTGAATATATATAAAAGGACTCAGCTTGGAGACCTGAACAAATATTGTCCTTAATAGGAATAGTTTTTAATATAAATACAATAGGGGATATGTTTTCCCTTCAGTTGTTTTTATATCTATATCTATATATATTGTATACTTTCATCCATCTAATTTTTGACTTTAAGAAGCGAAATAAATCATGTCGATCATGTATCATAATTTAAGTTTAAATTTTTTATAATCTATATTGTAGGAGATATTACTCTGGAATGGACTTTTATCCTTTTTAATAACTTAAATATCTTCCTCTGCCATAGGGTATGGAGAAGTTGTAACAGAGATTTAACAGCTTAATGAGTGCGGAGAAAGGGAAAGTGCAGCGACTCCATCCAACGGAGACCGGGTGCATTTAATTAAGAATTTAATCAATTCGATTCAATCAAGTGATACTACGATAGCCTGAACGATAATCGACAAGAGGCAAAAATATATATTTTTATCGCATTTATAACTAAAGCCTCTTTAATCCACAAATATGTGGGTAGGCGGGAAACTTTGGCGGAGGAATCCGGCCAAGAGTCTCAAACAAGTAAACAAAATGAAGCCATAAATACATTTGGCATCGGACGATGGCCACTTGAATTGATGGGGAATGGACTCGACCGATTCGCTTTGTGACGGAGACTTTTTAATTAAAATAAAAATGCAATCCACACATGCCGCGGCTCTGTTGATGGTGGCGATGATGATGAGAGAGAGTGGGAAAATCTCGACAACAATAAAAATTAAGTTAAAGCGCATTTTATATGCCAGTAGAGTCCAGACCATTCCCGTATGGTCCATCCCGGCGGGACGAGGCATAAAATTAATGCGCATAAGTTTAATGCTATTCACGCACATGGACCCTGGTCTAGGCCATATTTTGTCGGCAAAGCAACAAACAATTGAAAATAAATAAGAGTGAAATTAATTTTCCTTTGTTTGCTTGTACAGTATTTCGTTGTTCAATAATCGGGTTATAAAATATTTTAATTGATGGTGGCTTACAAAATTACAGCCGTCTTGTAGGTAACCCGAACAGGAAAGTGATTGTTTTGGAGGATCAGGGGAGCAAGAAAAAGTGCAAATATAACTTTACGAAACGATTTTAACAAAGTTTTTATAATAGGATACACGCAGTGAATTAATTTTGGTACACTTTTGATGCTGCTGGTTTATTGTTTAATACCTACAAGGGCAATAGCGCACTCGCTTCGATCAAAAGAAGACCAAATTAAGGGGTTTAAATATGGAAAGTATAATATAACTATTATTTGCCCGTAGTATGATCTGGTATTTATTTGAAATAGTTGCATCTTCTTTACTGGAGAGAAGGATCAATCTCAATAAATTGTGTTGCAGCTGCTGATGTGGCTATTGTGAGGGATGATGACGCGTGTTGTCTTCTTTTGTCTCCATCCTGGTGATGCGTTCCTGCTTATTCAACATCACTCATACGCCACGTGGAGTCGGCCGCAGAGTCTCGCCTCATTCATGGAGTCGTCAAGTACAAGTGAATTTGCATCGAAATTGATTGCTCACAAAACTGCCGATCTGACGAAATTGCATATTCTGGGTACCCTACTCCATTGTGTTGCCACCAGTGGGCGTTTCCATGGTAGGCATGTACGTCTGCCGATACCGTTACAAGGGCCGATGCTGCCTCATCAGCTTGTTGATTAAAAGTGCGCTCACAGAAAATGGCAAATGGCCGTCGATTTAGGCGTGAATGCCACACGAGATGCAGCTCCTTTTGGGATCTGGGAGAGTAGAGCGAGGGTATTTGCCGAAAGGCAAACGTACAGATCTTATTTGTTATAGTATTTTAGCAGTTTTTAATTTGATTGGACGAAGAACGTTCAGTTTTGAATTCGAAAATGGATAGATATAGTCGCTGCAGATAGAAAATAGTAACACATACCGGGTCCTTGTCGTTCGCTTATGTTGTTTTGTGGCTAGTGAAAATCGCTTAATTTGGTCCGAAGTAGCTCGTGGGCACGTTTCTGGTACTGTTTTATATGGGGCCTTTGACATTTTCCACAACCAACCTACCACCGAACAGCCGCCCCTCTTCTTTAGCATGCAGATGAAATGCAACCGTAGACCGTGTGTGTAATTAGTTTTTGGCGTGTTGAGAGGTCATTTTTGAAAATTTTGGCAAATTTCTTATTGTATGCGCCAACCGGTGCCAGTGGACGCAACGGACGCGAGGGTGGCCATGGCTCGAGGTGAGAATGATTTTGAAGGCTGCCAAAATCGCTGCGCCTAATTGCAGGCAATCATATTTTGTTTGCCAAACGCTAGACGGACGCGGCGGCTGCTTGAGTGAAGTGGTGCTGGCGGTGCTGGGGATTGCGGTGGGGGCGGGATCGGGATGCAATCAAGAGGCTCTGTCAGTGGCAGGACTGCACGTCCTGCACGACCTGTTCATGTTTGCCTATGCACTCGCACACCCACTCGCAAACAGGGGCTGTGGAGGCCGCTTATCGCCTCGGCTGGGTAAATCAATCAATTTAAAAGCAATTGCCGTTAATGTGCAACGTTTGTTTGGCAGCTGTCAAAAATTTGCAAACACTCACACACACACAGAGGCACAGACACTGATAAAGACCGGCGCACACTGGCTGCCAGGACACTCGAGTCCTTGAGTCTTTGGTTTATTAGTTCGTGGCCAACTGAATCGTCGATGTCTGCGTCTTTGGGGTCAATCGTTTGGCGTCTGCCACTGTGGCCGCTGATTGATGATCAAAGCAGCCATAATTGGCCCTTCCAAAATGGAACTACTGAATGTTGAATGTATCCTCCTGCATATCAGTGTGTATGGTTGTATCTGTGTGCCAATTGCCGACTACTTGTGTGCGCAAAGCGATTGGCGGCTCAATGCCTCGGCCTGATTGATGTTTGCTGTCGGGGAGCCGGCTTCAATGATGAGCCATCATGTCTGGGTGTCTTCCTTATTTAGGAACTTTTTTTTCATTTTTGTATTTGCATTTAACCGTAAAGCTTAGTATCCTTAAGTAACTCTATTGACTGCACTAAAAAAATTTTAAAGTCTGTTGAAATTCGTTTTTTAGTCGCAAAAACTTCTGGTGAAAAAAGCATTATTAAAATTAAAATAAACTATTAACAGAGTGTACCATCAAGGGTCACGTAAAATTTCTTTTCAACATTAACTACGCAAATATTGTTACATTTTATAGACTGGAATACAAACAATGAATAAATTACGAGCGGTGCGTTGCGTTGCGTTATCCGAATCGTATCGACGAAATCTTTATTAATTTTGAAAAATATTTTAAAAATATAAAACTAATTTTAAAAATATCAACAAAATTAACAGTACCACACATACAATATTTTAAAACAAGAAGCTAAGTTTTGCAGTCCAGCTATAATATAATGATCCAAATTTTAATGAATGATATATGCTCGGCTGTTTTTAAATAACTTAACCTGAATTAAAAGTGGAAATTTTATTTTCTATTAGGATTTGACAAGTAACATAAACACATATAGAATTTATTTCCCCGCAGAATGGTTTCCCACTTTCGCATACATACATAGATGCAAAAGAGTCGCGGAAAGATACATTCCCAGAAATCGAATGGAAGAAGGCACTTTGCTAATAAATTTCTAATTGAATAAGCCTTGAACAAATGCAAGCGCGGACAGAGACACTCGCACTAAGTTGAGGTCGCAATCGTAACTTACGGTGCCATTCGAATGGCTTAAAAGCGTTATCATATCTTTATGTCTTGGCGGCGGGGCAGAGGGCAAAAAAGCGAAGAATATTGTATGCATAACGCATATGACCAACAAGGCGAAAGGCAGACACAGACACAGCCGACGGAGAAGGAGAAGGAGCGGTGCCGCATTTGCATTTTACAAACAATTGAAAAAGTAGTTAAAGTTTTTCTCTTCGCTCTGCAGTTAACACAGATCCATGCACCACTCACATACTCAGGAGCCCAGTCGCCCCTGGAAGTATGCAACATGTTTTTTTATATTTCGATTCGTGCATAAGCAATGGCTTAGTACGGTCGAAGCGAAGTTTTTGGCTTTGGCTTGTGTTTGGCATATTATAGTCAATGTCAAGCCCAGCCCCAGTCACAGCCCCTTCCCGCTCTGCCCCACTCAACCACCTGTCAAAGGTATTCCTGTTTTTGCTTCTTATTTTGTGCCAAGGATGCACGAACTGTACATCATATGGTGCTTTGGTCTGTTTTTTGTTTCTCACACTTATGGCGCAACATTTTGCACACTTTCGCTGCATGATGCATGGGAAAGGAGCTCGGCTTTTTTATGTACATGACGTGTCGGGGTCTGACACATTTCTTTCGGTAAGCAAATGCAGATTCAGTGGCAGTTGTGGCTCCTGGAAATTCAGTTGCTCATCTGATTTCATAACAAGATGAGGTTGAATATGTACGAATGATACAACTCAAGGCATGCTCAAGCGATGCAACAATTTAGGTATATATTACATATATTCATATGCCTGGTAAATGATGGATCCAACTTTACAAAGCGCCTTCGTAATCCCTAGAAGATCAATTAGCTATTAGTCAGCTCTCAAGCAAGCACGAAACAGAAACTGAAATCTTAACTATGCAAATGGCATCGTTCATTATTTCGACTATCAATAACTGATTTACATTCGTGCCAAAGCTGCAAGCAGAGAAAGAGAGATAGACAGCGGAAATAGTGAAAGAGTGGAGAGAGAAGGAGGCAATTGGGCACCCTAGGGATGTGGAAGTGGAACTGAATGCGGATGCGGACGCATTGCAAACAATGGCAACAAAATATGCTGCTGCGCTTAAATGAAATGCCAGCAAAACCAAACAGTTAAGTCGCTTGGGTAAGGGCTGCAGGAATGCCAGCGAGGGGCCAGTGATGGAGAGGTTGCCTGGTCCTGGAGCTGCGACTGGGACTGCGACTGAGACTGGTGGGGCTCAACTGGACTGACGTTGGCCTCGGGGCGCGACTTGAAAACCAGCTTCATTTTAGCGTATAATTGAGCGAGCACGAAATATGCGACGAGCGACAGAAGCCAGAGGGCGGTCGGTGGCACAAGAATGTGGGCATGGCTGTCACCCACACAGGACACCCTCTGGTGTATGTGTAAGTGCGGATAACAAAGATTTTGCGGAAGTATGAAATTTTAATATTACTTTGTCGCAGCAAATAGAGCGGAAGTCAGTCAACGAATGGCAATACCAAGTTCAGACGGCTTGATTGTGTCTTTGACTATAGGAATGAGAGGGAACTGAGAAGCGTAGAAATGGAGAATAGCTGAGAAGCAGAAGAGCCAGAGGCAAGAAAGTGTCTGCGTGGAAATCAATGCAAGTTGCATTGCCTTCTCCTTTTGGGTGTTTGTGGTTTTGTGTGTGAAATATTTTTGGCAAATACATACTTCAACCATAATAAACTTCTAAATTGCTGCCTCACTATGCACTGCAGGACACACAGATTTGACTGCCAGGTAATGTGGTGCGATGGCAGGGTAGCTTATGGCACCTGAGTGACTGCTGCAACAGAAAGCTTTCCAACGGCAATGGCTTTGTGCACATGAATTACATATTTAAAGTGGCATTGCGCAAGGATTTATGAACTTTTTGGCTATAAATGAATTGATGGATGCATCTGGGACTGCAAGACTGAACGGCACCGAAGTATTTGGGTGTGAATATAGCACAAATATGAATATACTTACAGTACAAAAATAACAATATTAATTCATCATTTGATTAATCGTACAGCCTCACAAAATATCAATCACTTGCTTTTAAACAGAAAAAAAGTAACCTTCAGGTTTTAGTTTTAAAAATACAAAATTAACATGTCATTTTCCCCTGGAAGCCATTCGATAAGTGCAGCATGAGCCAAATAAATAAATAAAATTTCATTCGAAATGCAGTGCCGACCTTTCATTCTAACAATATTGTGGTATCGTTTAGGAAATGTCAAAGATTGAAGTGATATTTTCGTGATAAAGGGGTCCGTACAATGGCTCGAACTCACTTCAACCAAATAACTTGTGTTACACAGTTACAAGATCTGAGGAGTTTATGGCATATTTAGCAACTCTACTATATCGCCCATTGCTTAATTGCTTCACATTCGGCATGTCGTTTCCGAACGAGAAAGCCCTTTGTCCTTAATCAATTGATGGTCTCAATTCCCCTCAAAGTTGTCATCTCTTTGCTGTCAGTTTCGATGCGCTGCGCTCATTATTTGCTCTGTCTGTAATTTATCGATGAAATGCATGCCCATGCACATAGCCATACATATGTACATATATATCTCTATCTGAGTGAAATTTCAGCATAATAGTTAATTAGTGACATTTGCGCAAACGTTAATTGTTCTTGTCGTGTTGTAAATTTACTTGGCTGTGCAGCACAGGCCGTAATTGTTTATCGAGACCCAATGACCGCGGAAAGACAACCAGCTTTGTATCTAGCTCCAGACCGATTCCGAGCCCAGTCTCCGAGCCAAACGCAGATGGCGTCTCGCCGACCCTCCCTGGGTCCCAATGTTGCTGGGTCTTTGTGTGCGTGGAACATAAATTGATGCATACGCATACCAAGCAGGCGCTTTAAGGCACTCGGGCATAGCGTGCTGCGGTTTGAAGCCTCAATTGCATAGCAATCTCATACATCTCATACATGTGTGAGTGGCGTTTTGTTGATTGATGGTTAACCGGAAAATCAATATCACTATGCTAATGAGACTAGCATACTCGTCTATGTATGCGTATGCACAAGCGTATGAAAGATGGAGAGCCCTGGTAATGAACTCTGTCAGCAATTAGCCAAAGAACCTGGACGACTCAAAAGATGTCCAGCCGGCTTTTCCACACTCCGGCAGGACTCCGGCCGAACCCAACCAACCTGATTAGGCAAGAACCAACGTTAGAGACAATCAAATGTTTAAGTGTCAACCCGAACCCTTTTCATTCAATTATTCAGTTCTTTATGCGTTCTCAGTGATGCGTGATGGGTCGACTTCTGTCTCTCGTGTCTTTCCCTTGCCACCTGCTGTCCACATGCGTATTCATTCGTTTTGTCAATTGTCTGCGCTACTGCTAATTTAATTAGATTTTAATTTATAATCATATATGTTTTGGTTCATGCCGTGTAATTATTCAATTTTTTTCGTACTTGCTTTATTTCGCTGTGCATTATTCCAGTCGGCTAATTACAAAACGTTTCAAATGACACGCGCCTCTGGTCATGCGTTTGTCTATTAATAATAAATTCCCCATTCCCGTTGGGTTGCGTAACTTTGGCCGCTTCATTGGTCCACTGATAGTCCTTTGTCTCGTACCTAATTTCAAGCTGAAGTTTAAAATATAATATTCAATGTAATCACAAAATGTTGAACTCTTTTCAGCGGCAGATTCCTATAATCTATATAATTTAACGAAATAATAGCGTGATTTTGCATACCTTTGTTTAGAAAAATTTAGAGGAGGAGGACGATATATATAGGAGTTTTTTTTTCTGATTGCGTATATCTTTAAAGAATTTTTAAAACAGCAATTTCGATAATCTGATGTCAGACTTAAATCAGATTTCCATTCTCAGCTATATGTACATATTACACACCTTTTTCATACACATTCCCTTCGAATGATAGCTGCGACTCTTGCTTCCAGTCATTGTTGGTGCAGTGGGATGACTTACAGCATTTATTTATCATAAATTTAATTTATAATTAATCGGCTTTGCACCTTAATCGGCGCTGACAGTAGGCAACCGCCTGTCAATTATGCATTGGACTCTACATTGGAACTACCATTCCTATCATCCCATCGGCTGGACAACTTTTACTCGGAACTGTGGCGGGCGTTTTTTAATTATTTTGACATTTCGCCATTAGCTGTGAAATATAATTAACTGCAGCAAACACGATTTAAATGCAAATAAACAAAGGCTTAAAAAGTTATATGTCTACAGGCAGGTATACGCAATCAGTAAAAAATATGTGGAACTCATCTTGGAGGTAAAAGAAAAATATTAAATACAAATAAAAAACGTGCATAACGCGTATATGAAAATATGCTTATTTATAGAACAGTATTTATGTACATATGTACATACATTTACTGCGATGTAAAAGTTCGATGCGAATTTCCAAGCCAAGCACCAATTGTATAGCATTTTAATTATATTTTGCTGTTTTTCCACTGATACAAATGCAGAAAATAATTGCATTAATGTGTACACACGCATACTCGGATGCCCATCACTTATGTATTCATAGGTGCACTGTAGATGGGTGTATTTATCAATTAATTGAGTAATACGGCATTACATAAATATTTGGTCTGCTATCGCCCTAGGCGTAAGCGCATTAAAGTGCCACAAAATATGCGCAAATTACATAATACATATACAGCCGAACCGAATCGGTTTAAATAAGGGGCAGACTATTCGGCTTAAAGCATTTACTGAAAAATGACTTCGCCAATCACTCGCTGGCTTCTTTCAAGAATAAAGGTTTATTTACCATTGTATACATTTATGTATATAAGTACTATCTATTTTATTGATAATGGAAGACTAAAAAATAGTATCAATACGGCTAATCATTATACAATGAAGTTTTCAAATGGTCTCGATGTTCCTTTCCCCAAATAGGTTTTGGTGTTTGGAAATGTGTGTGTGGAAAATTAAAGCAAAAACCTTTTTGAAAATGATGACACAAGTAAAAGCGCGGCTTTTTAAATATTTTTATTTATATAAATATATGTATAAATTCGATCTTCAAAGCTTTAAAAAGTTTCCTATCTTTACAAAGTTTATCTTAGATAGTCCGAAAAAATCGAAAGGAAAAAGTTGGCAAATGTATCAGATAATATAGAAAGTATGTAACTTATTTTAAGCACAAGTAAATTTTTTGCCACTTGGAGAGACTATCTCTATATTTGAACCGACTTCTCAGATTTACCTCTCAGATCACCTCTCGCTGGTAGAATACAATCGTTGTATACAATATCATTGCTCATGTACTTAAAGATTGCCAAAATAAAGCTGAGTCGTCGCACGTGACCTAAATGAGCTAATGGAAGATCAATCTGATGGAACTGAGGATAATGGATCCAATCCACCAGCTATTTTTCTTTTGAGATGCGAGGAGGCTAAACTGAAATCGAATCATAAATATAAATAAATAATATAATCAATATAAAATATCAAGGAGGATATATAAAGGATATGCCGGGGACTTACTAAGGATATTTGGGATAAACTACTATAAAAGATAGATCGCATACATACAGAGATAAGGTTCTAATATCTTCTGGGTTGATTACATTTTCTAATGATGACTTAACTTTAATATTGTCCAAAATAATGAAATCCGGTCTTTGGGACTACAATTATGAACACCAATATAGACCGATCCATTCGCATTTCAGCTGCATAAATCTTCTATGGTCATCCGCAACGCCGTTTTTCTTTGAGAGACCAATTAAGGTTATGTACTCATTGCACTGCGAAGCAAGATGCAACCTCTTATTTAACTTCTTGCCCACTTGGCGCGGCAAGTGATTCCACTAGATGGATCTTAAATCAGTGGAAAGAAAGCGAGAAACAGAGTAATATGCTAGTAAGCTTATACTTATTTGTCATCATCCCTTCGAGGCATGGAAGTTATCCATATGATGTCTCGCAACTGGCACTTGTTGGCAATTGCCCGACTTCAAGTGGCGGTTCACATTCCGATGGTGTATCCAGAAGTGTTGAATTGATAAGGCTGAAGGAAAAGTGTTCTTTTAGTTTTAGTTTACTGGAAATAATTAAAAAAAAAAAAAATATGTAAGTTTTTTCAAAAGTCGCTCGACGCTATTCAAAGCCATTTTTACTACAGATGTGTGGGTGAGTCTATTTTAAGTCCGTGTTTCTCATATTGGTTTTGTAATAATTCATAAAGTAGTATTTCTTTCAAAGATTTGCGGTTTTTCATCAATATCATTTGGTTGTTAATATTATAGTTGATTAAAGTTAAGATATGTTCCTAAAGATAATGAATTCTCTTCAATAAGTTGGAAAAGGATTTTATTCAGAGGATGCTTTAAATTGCAGAATTTCTTAAGTAATAACTAAGCGAACACCTGCTGACAGTTAATCATACCTTATCCTTGATGCACGTTGCCTTCTTAGCCTTCTTAGCACGGCGGAGAAACTTCTTTGCGAGTCCCAAGGCACGAAAGTGAGGGCAAGTAATATTTTACCTATCCACCAGCAAGTTAACAATTGTTCAAATACGAATCTGTGGCTCTGAACATTACTTTCGATGGCTTGAAAGTTCTGGTTGGCCCCTATCAATCGGTCATCCTTAAGAATCACCCGTTAGTCAATGTGGAGATATATTGGAGTATATTGAGCAGAATAATGGGCAGAAAACTCATGAGAGAGTCCAATCATCCAATATCCCATCATTTCTGAGGGGCATCAAAATAATTGGAGTGCTTGGCAGAGATACAAACGTTTTTAAAGTCAGATTCCTTCCCGAACTTTCGGACAGCAGACAAATCTTTGAGCTGGACAGAACTAAATCTAAGAACTATAATTTACGGTTTCCAAACCTACTCTGCTTGCACGTTGGGTCGCCGTTGACAGACAATTATTTGCCTCTATAACTGCCGCATCGAAAATTCCCAGCTACTCAATGTTCAAAAGTTCCTTAGTTCTGCTTATCTTCAATCTTTAGGACTCATGGGTATAAGCTATTTTATGTATACTATATCCTACCGGGGCGCAAAGATCAGACAGCTCAGTCTGCTGCAATATCAACCAATGAGAGGAGATCCAAACGGTGTGATCCCAATTGTGCTGACCCGGCAAGGCATCTGCCGCATTATTGTGAGCTATTTCTGTTGCTCCAAACGATGTCATTTGCAGGCATAAATTGGTCCATTGTTACGGACTTTAGGAACAGGATTGAGTTTGGATCCGTGCCGATGAGCAAGCTGTTCAATGACTTGAAAGTAGGGAAGTCAGCTCTTTCACCACCGCTGTGGACCGCTCCGGTTATGGAGGGCCAGTTCCACTTCTGCCTCACTCAACACAGGCTTTTGTTCCTCGTTGGCTACTGTGATCGGAGTAGAGAAGACTCAATAGCAGCCTTTCTCCACCTGAAGGATGCTATGTTCCTGTGCTATATAAAAGTTTAAATATAATATTCATATGGAAAGTGTAAACAAAATAAAGATTAAAGTACGGAAAAAATCGAACAAAATTTTGTCCAACTCTTAAAATAAGTTTTAATTATTTGGAACTAATTCCTACTACGATTCAAGATGTTTTACCCGAGTGGTTCACCCACGATCTACCAGCAAAATGTACAAAATCCAAATGGAACACATTTATCTGCCGGCGCATCGGCCGTATAAAATTGACTTAGGAACACCTGTTAATCGGCAAAACCGCACAACGTTGTTCCTGCGGGGACACTCACTCAGTGGATCACCTTTTAGATGTTTTTACAAAACGGTCAAGTATAAGAAAAGATCTCTTTAAAGATAAAAAGCCCTCAGCATTTCTTGAGCATACTAAACCTGAAAACATTAATTTAATTAACCTATTTTTAGAAAAATGAAAAATAAACGAATTTATCTAACAGCAGGTCTGAAGGTAGCTAGCGCTCGAATAGTTTTTTAAGTTAATATTTTATATTAGCCTTAAATTTAATAAATAAATAAATATTTGTAAATTACTGTATTGTATATACATCGATAATCTTAACCAAATCAAATCCAGGCTCAGTGTGAGGCAGAGCCAAAAACGAAATGTGCACCAGTCCCCCAGTATCGACAATGGTCATGATAGATGCTATCTTGGTATTGTGTATACCCAAACAGCAGTCTTTTATCGTCCAAAACTGAAAATGTACATTTTTCTATGTATTATAGAATATAATTAATTCTGCCTATTTTACTACCACAGCATATCTTCCTTATCGAACCTTAAATTTAAATCGAATTGACAGTTAAGCAAACGGTTATTTTGACAAATGACAGCCCTGCCACATCATTGCAAATCGTTAAGTTTTCAGCTTTTACTAACTTTCAAAGAGCTTTGAATGCTTTTAAACAGCTTTTTATGGAATAAGTGTTGGTAAATGCTTATATATTAATGACAGTTATTTGTTCAAACAAAACTAAAACTGTACCGGTAATATACCAACATTTATTCAACCCACCGATATTAATGGCTAGGGATAGGGTCTCCTAGCAGGGATAGCCTTAAAAGCTACTATTCCACGTATACATTCATATTTTTTAATAACAGTTTGTCCCATTTATTCACACGCTTTAGCTGCCTTGTTCCAAACAACACTTCGGAAAACTTTCCCAATTACGGACAATGCTAGGCTTTTCCACGGAAAGTGGCTGCTAATCAAATTTTAATGCAACAATGCCCACTTGCCAGCGCAGCAGTGATAACAATCGCCGGAGCTTGCAATTAAGCGGAGATGCCACGAGCCAGGGGAGGGGCGGGGGCAGGACTCTGCTAAAAGTGAAAGTCTGCGGGCCAGAGGGACGAGCACTTTCACTTTGTCGGAAGGCCCTGGGCCTCTACCTCCAACCCATCCGTTGGCCTAGGCTGGATGGGCAAACAACAAAGGGATAGGATAGCTTCATTTATCTTGTGTTTGCTTGCCACCTTCCTCGGCTCCCCGGTTGCAGCCACATTTTGCAACTCTGGCCGATGCCGATGCCGAGTCTCCGAGTCGCGATGTAGCAGTCAAGGTCTGTGGCGCAGCCACGCCCACGCCTCTTGCAAAAAGCACAACGCGCAGCTTTTGTCTGTTAAAAATTTGATGCTGCAGCAGCCGGGCCAAAAACAACAACAACGACAACTAACCTTTCCTAATAAAAAACGATTACGACGGCCTTCAGCCGCTGACGATGTTGCCACGCCACCGACCTCCCCAGACAGGAAGCTCCCTGCATATTGCATAGGCCAGGCCAGAATAGAATGTGTTACATCAAATTCGGCGAAGAGCTTTTGCGGGAGAGCCAAGAAGCTTTTCATTGAGCACGCACGAACATTGGGGCAGGGACGTGCTGGGACTGATGCGTCCTTTCGACTACCCAGCTCTCACAGCGAGAGCTGGCAGTGAGAGCAGACGCCGCTGTGTCTAACCGAATTGAATGGAGGGGACTGTAGGCGTCTCTGCAGGGCGCCAAGACAGTCAGAGCTTTAGAGTTAAGATCGGCTGAGAAGGGTTAGCTACTCCGGGACGAACTACTTATGGAAAAATCCACCTTGAAGTCATCTTAAACAGCACTGTATCTCCGGCCTGTCGGGTTGTAACACTGTAACTCTGATTGTGCCACAAAAAACTGTCAGATGAAAGCTAAACTTATTATTTAGTAAAAGCCATCACCACGTTTTTTATGGAACTTTAATCGATTGGCAGCATTTGGCACGGCAGGCCTTCATTTCTGACTAATGATTCATCCATCATTTATAAGCCCACCTGCTTCAAATCGCGTTATGCGGACTTACCCTTCAAAGCTACCAATATATGTATGTAGTTGCCTTTTTATCCCTTAAACTTCCCCACTTCTGACACATTCCCATCCTCTATCCCTCCTAGCCATTCTCTGACGCTCACACCAGTAGCTGAGTGCTACCAGCTACCACTGCCACCACCACTACCAGGGCAGAGAACCGGCTTTTTGCAACAAAACAACAACCAGCAAACAAATGTAGAAAAAAGTGACGCCACATCAGGTGACGTGAAGCTCGAAAGAAAGCAAGAGAGCGAGCTTTGAGAGCGGCTTGGCTTGCCTTAAAGAGGCAATTATGCTTTTGGCCTCCCTTCGGCATCCCTGGCACAGCTGACGCACGTTCACGTGGCTCCTGCCACGAACACACTCTCATCTCACTTTCACCTCTCTCTCTCTCACGCTCACACACACACACACACACAAAAGAAACTGAAACAGAAACACGCACTCTTCGTGGCAGCTTTTCTGCATTCACCGTTGGCTTAGAACGCTCTGCTGCTCCGCTCTCGAGTTCAGTTGGGCGACAGACTCTGCAAACGCTAGACACGACGAATCCGAGAGCTTGGGAGACGCATCGAAAGCTGTGGCCCGTGTACAATATCTGAATAATGCCTGCAAATGTTTGGTGACAGCCAACCCGAGAGCTGAGAGTCCTCGAAGGATTTTCTTCAAAGTGTGTGTCAAAAAGACAGAATTGTTAGTTAAATAAGAGAATAATTTTACCGCAGCAACAATAAATACGCATGTAACATGCAAAGTGATCCAATCGCGTGAAAATCGAGTGTAAAATCCGTTTAGAAACCATTTCAAGAAGACGTTCCCGAATCTAATGTAGCGCCAAAAGTTCAGGTAAGAAAATTGATACACTTGCTGTAGATTTCTGGGCCATCTTCTTTTCTGGGAATAAAAACATTCGACGGGAAGCGAAGTGGCAACAACAATTGGTCCTGCAGCATGCTGCAGGCAGCCAATCAGCGAGTGGCGTTCTCTGACATTGGCTGCCACAAATGTTGCTGTTGTTGCTGTTGTTGCCGTTGCTGCTGCTTCTGGTCCTAGTGGTGCCCCTGTTGTTGCTGTAGTCAGTGGCTCGTATCAAGCTTAAATGTCAGGGGCATATGCACCCAACGAACAGAGGATGTTAGAAATGCCTTTCCCATTCCCAGTCTCCGCCCCTGTTTTACTCTCAATTTCTTTAAAATTTTGCTTCCCTTCAACAACAAAATTCAAAAAAACAAATTATATTCTTTTTAAGAATTTCCAAAAATTGCGTGCAGCACGAGTTTCTCTGTGGCCGGCTGCTGACCAATAACAAAACAAAATACATAAAAACAAATTATAGGTGAACCTTTTTTGGTCTTCCTTTGCTCTCCTGCTATCCCACTGTGCCGATCCCTGCCGCAACCCGCCACGCATGAATGGCCACCAACAATTCCGCTCGCTATCCTCCCTCCTCTCTGAGCCATATTCTGGTCCTGGTTCTGGTCCTGGCCAGGTTAACACGCGACTTTCTGGCTGATTATGCCAAATAATTGTGAGTCAAATTCAAGACGCAACAAAGACGAGCCGAGAAATGCCGAAAACTTTTAATGAGATTTTTGCGCAAAGTCGTTCATACTCTTCGCGTCGCAGGCATATGCGCTTGGACAGCAGCATAGTCTGCTTGGAGTATTGATTGTAAGAAACATCTATACTTCTTGGGCTATTGAAAAGCTCTGATTTGTCTATATATGCACACGGCATACTCTGCTATAATGATGAGCCATGAATCAGTTGAATGGGGTTTATCTAAACGACTAATTATATTTATGAATTGCAAACTGCCAAACCTCATGTACTTTATACGTACATATTTGCAAAACGAAATGAAAGACCAATAAATGAGGACAATAAATAATGTATCGTTATTATCGATAGAAGGATGCTTCTAATTGATTGTATCTAATATGTACTAGTATGTATTTAGATACTTTATCTGCCACAACTAACCTCACAGAAACATGTTTTGGCTGTATTAATATCCCAAAAACCAGAGTAAACTTATTCGTTGTTCTCCAACTGAGAATCCGTTTCCTGCCTTGTTTTGTTTTTTCCGTAGAAAAACAATCGAACGCGGAATGCTTTTAAAAGACTCGACAGCAATCAGCAGCTGGCTAGAACTGCGCGATTTGCATGCTAAA
Organism: Drosophila miranda; assembly: GCF_003369915.1. Taxonomy (NCBI): domain Eukaryota; kingdom Metazoa; phylum Arthropoda; class Insecta; order Diptera; family Drosophilidae; genus Drosophila; species Drosophila miranda. The sequence continues at coordinate 8,239,324 of NC_046677.1, read as the reverse complement.
TGAAATTAAACCGGGCTAAGAGAGGTGTTTGGTGTATGGTGGGTACGGGGGGCTTGGGATTGGGCTTGGGCCAGCTCGGCAGGATAAGCTGGCAACAAAGATAAGCGCATAATTACCCAATGCGCAAAGTTTTTCCTTCTTCCTTTTGCTGTACGGTCTGTTAAAGTTTTTCGTTTGCCAGGAACCAGAAGCCATGATGCTGGATGTTGGATGTGAAAAAAGGAGCAAAAATTAAAAATTAATGCCAGGCTAGTATGCAGTTTCTTGGCAATGAGCTGCCATGGACTTTGGTCATTAAATTTGATTTTGCAAAATTGTTTTGCAGATTGTCCTGCCTCCACAGATTAGTTATCAAAGCGTACAGCAGGTTCGGTATTTGGTAACAAGACCCTGGGGCCAGAGTTATTAAGCAGGAACATGAGCTGGTTTTTGGAAATGTTGGATGTTTATATTATTCTTAAGTGTTTGCCTGAACATTCTAAAGCAGACATTAGCCATGAAAATAATTTAATAATAATAAATAATAAAATAAATGTATTCCTATAAATATTCGTAATTAGCGTCAGCCCATAACACAGTATGCCCTGAAAATAAATTTTAAATGAAAACCGCACATTCTCGAGGCTCAGTCCCGGCTCCATTTGTCTTACTGGGATATAATAAATTTCAATTTCTTGATATACGAGTATTTCATTAAAGCCTTAGCCACAGTTCTGCCTGGTTTTCCACTCGGCAGGGAGGCGCAGGGGCCCAGGCTTTTGCCTAATGCATTTTAATGGACGACAAATGAAAATGCAATGTTTTGGCAGTGCAAGAAGTCCCTCAAAAAATACTGCAAATGAAAATAGAGGGAACGGTACCCAGAGTTGAAACCAAAACAAATTAGTGGAATGCAACGCAATGAAATTAAAATGGGGTTTAATGTTCGGTGCACGGCAGGAGAGTGGAGTGTGTGCCGGCCTGCCGTTGCATACTTTGCAGGATGCTTGCTATTTTTGGACCCACGCTGGCAGAAAGTCCTTGGGCCGCACTTGGCCACCCACCCGCACCGCGGAATTATTTAAGCTGTCGGCATAAATTTGCCGCAGGCCTCGGCCGCTATTGCACTCGTTTATTGTGTTAATTCTGCGGCAAGCCCTCCCGCACACGTTGCTGCACGTGTGCTGCAGACGCGTCGCTCTCAATTGACATCTGGGCAACCTTGGGGGCACGCATCAGCCCGGTCGCACTTTTTTTTATAGAGATCAGAGACTGGGCTGAGTTGGCCGAGTCGGCCGAGTGGGCCGGCTGGGCTCCCACGCCGATGAGTTTATTGCATGTGCGACGTCACCGTCACCGACGACACGACACGGTCAATTAATTTGAACCAAGACAGCAATAAGTGAACGCGATCACGATCACGATCGCGATGGCTCGATTGATCAATGTGCCCCGAATTGGGGAAACTTTCGCTCGCATGTGGCAAGCAGCACCTCCAATTGACACGATGCTCGCACTGACTTACCTTCCTGCCCCCGGCTCGGATCAATCACTGGGCAATGTCAAAGTCAATGCATCCCCATCCATCCATCCCCAGCAACATCCCCCTCCCATACATTTCCTTCTGATCACTGCGATCGATCAGTTCGCATAATTGGCCTGATTTATAATTTATGAGGGGCACAGCCAACTGATTCAATTGAGTCAATTAAGAATATATTGAATTATCTGTTGATATTGACAAATGGCAGCCAAATTGCAATCGAAATTTGTGGGAAAATGTTTGCACCCTTAATAAAGTGCGTACGATCGGAAACACATTAATTTCAATTTCAATTGACCGAAACGGGTTGAAGTCAATTGAGTGATTTGGCAGAATGGCTAACAATCTTCTGGCATTATTCACCTAATTTATCAGATGCTTTTATACAACCTGAGCTTTAACAATATCTCGAACCCAAAAGAAAAATACTTGCTATATGCTGTACATGTTTATACATATTTAAACCTTTATGAACATAATAGAATAGAAACTGACATTGGCCATAAATCTGATGCTTATTTTCCGATTCGATTACTTCCACAGCTGAAATAGCAGAAATATGTTTTCATTGCATTAACCCTTTACATGCTCGAATGACCTGTCATACTTTCCCTGCCACACCCACAACCCCCTTAATGTCATACAAAATGCTTAATTGTTGTTCTCTTTTTACGAACATTAATCTCTTGTTTTGACTCGCTTGGAAGAACATTGCAAATGAATAAAAAAAATTTAAAAAAAAACAATTTACAAAAAAAAGGCATTTACATAAAATGTACTCAAATAATACAAATAAGCGTTATTATAAAAAATAAAAAGTAAAAAGGAATGTTCAATAATATGGCCAGATTATCAGTTAAGGTTAAGGGGCGTGGCATTTTGTATGGTTGACTGGATTTCCGTGTAAATTAGGGCTTCCGAGAGATGGAATCACATTCGGAGGGGCAGATGAATAAATAATTACTGGAAAATATTATCTGCTCTTGAGCATTGACTCTGGCACTCTAAAAATAACCTGAATCCGAAATGCTGTCATAAATATTTCAATTAATGTTGCAGCAAAGCTATATGGAGTCTCAGCCATCTGCAGCAATGCCAAATTGTTATATGCTTCCAAAAAAAAAGAAATAAAAATCAAGTGTGGATGGTTTCTCTCAACAATGGAGAACCGTTGATACCCTACATTCTGTAGTTTTTTTGTATCTAGTTGATAAGCATGAACTTCAGATTAATCGGTAATATTTCTTTAAAAGATCTCATGTCTGCATGATATACTAATAATAGGTATTTTCTTTGCAGCACATTGGCCTTTAGATCATTTTGAAATATCCTTTTGCGGAGTATACACATTTGGGTCTGCCCATGTGCTCCTCATTTAATGGGTTCTCTTTCTCGCTGTTGTTATGCCTGGCACGCGTTTTATACAAAATAAATATTGCATACTTTACGGCACGCCAGGCAGGACACGCCAAAGCACCTCCGACTCCGACTACGACTCAAGCCCACACTCCGGGCAGTTGACTTTTCGTCAACGCTGTTGGCTTTTGTGTGCCTCAAGTATTTTCGTCTTTTATGACCCGGCAACAACAGCCGCGCGAGCGGCAACAATGTTCATTATGCTTTGCCCTGTGCAAATTTGCTGCCATCTCTCATTCAACATTTAACCCTCTTTCGTAGAGCCCCCAGCCCCCAGCTCTCCGCTTTAGTGTTTTGTGTGTTTGTGTTTTTCCCACGATATTTAACATGTGGCATTGATTTTATGGCCCAGTGCCGCCATCTGCTGTCAAACACAAACAGACCTGCTCGAGTACCGGCCCAAATTAATTGCTGGATAGGTGCGAAAGGGCAGCCATGATGCTCGAACAGGAAGCATCTATGTATTTAATTGCCAGGAAGTGTGCGAAGCTGGAGCCTCTAAAAGTGGAGCAGGAATAGAGTGGGTAAACATACATACATACATACACATTTGTGAATAAACAAAATATTTACCCATCAAACAAACGCAAATCTAGATAAATATAAAATACACTTTCCTCTCTGTTTGCTTATTGAATCGATTCTTAAAACGAAGCACTAGCAGAACTGATGCACAAAGTGATTTAGATGTGATTTCAGTTTGGGTTAATAAAAAAGCCACGTATCCGGTCCGATGAAGCATCCGCTCAGGGGAAATGCTTTAAATCTAAAAATACTACCAACGAAACGGAGAAACGACTTCCTCTATCTTCGAATCTGCTTCTTTTATGACACAAGTTGGGAAATTAAATAGATTTATTCGAGGAAGACTAGCCTTCCCTTTCAATCGGTCTTCCATTGATTCATTCTCTGATGTGTTTCAAGCGAGTGAATTACATCAAAACACTTTTAAATGCAGCTTAAATATGTTTTAAGTAATTTTCCTGTATCAATGGGACCAATAACCACTAAAATGAAAGTGAATCGGTTTGTAAGAGATCAAGGAAGAGAAGGCTGAATATATTTGTGTCCATCAAGTCATTAAGGTGGGCATAATTATTAGCCCTCAAACCACTTTTCAAGTTCATTCACCTGACACAGAACGGCATTTGAGAAATTAAACCACCAAAAACAAAAAAAAAAGACCTTACCGCAGAGCTAATTAGACCTCAAACCCCCTACACTCCATGACCATTACAGGCTGCAGTCAAGCGCGTAAATGGCCAAAATAATTCAAAGCTAATGTGCCGTTATATAATTGACTATAATTTAAAACAAATTTTCTGCCATTTTCCTTATACACACACAGACTTGTTGTTTTTTGTTGGTAATCAAGCCGAAACAGATTTGCATACATTAAAAAACGCTTGCCCAAAACAAACAAAGCCGCTTAGTAGACAATCAATCATGAGGGCTGACTTTTATATTCCTTTATTTCATTTTACTCCCAAATAAGTGTAATTAAACACCCAAATTCTATCAAGGAAGAGATGCTCAGATACCCACAAGAGGGAATCCCACAGGATTTTGTGTAACTTTTTTGATGGGCCTCGTTTTTAGCAAGCCGGAATGAGGGCCGAAAATTCGGACGGCAGGCAGCAATACAAAGAAAAGCTTTTAGGCTAAGTGTCCTATCGACAATAGTAAGGGGCAATCAATGAGATAATAATTTGCTTAAAGTGTGATTCAAAATCGAAGCCGGCGGAATTTCCACAAGTTTTGAGGAGAGCTGGGAGGGGGTGGATGTTTTTACTGTAGCCTCGCTTGAGCTGATAGCTTATCAATTGGTCCAGGGATTTTCCTCTTGTTTCTCGACAGTCAATGTTTCCCTATAAGCGACAGGTGCATATCCTATCCTCTCGAGATGACTTCTCCATCAACCGATTCCAGCGAGTAGCCCTACGTACGTGTAGGTACGTATATTCAGGGAGTGGTGCACACAGACAATAACCGTTGAGTGGCGGAATGCCACCTATTATCATTGCCTTGTCAAGCAGCATCGAGTGCAGTTCCTTCAGTCCTGACTCGACAATGGCGCAGTACACCAAATCATTATCACACATACGCCGTGTGCCCTGCGCAGCGTCTATCTTGTAATTGCTATTTACACATTTTCCGCATGATTTGCCAATTTTAATGAGCATTGTTTGTGCCCATCTCCAGCTCCTGAAACAGAATCAACAGCATCTGCTAAGATAGACAATAACAAGGCCACAGCATTGGGTCCATGGGAATGGATGTCATTCGAAAAACTACGCAATTGCCATCCATCCCTTTGCACAGGAGAGTCGATTAAACATTCACAAAGACTGTAAAAATCGATCAGAATCGTTCAAAGCTAACACAAGTTTATTGCATTTCAGGTTTGAAAAATTGCTTTTCAAATTAATTGTATATTTCGAATGTACATCTTTAGGCTTTGCAAGGGACTTGTTGAACGACCCTCGCAGCATCCTGTGTATTTGTGTATGCATGGAAATTGAATTCGCTCATGATTGATTGCGCACCAGCCCCAAAATGTAGGCAACCTTCTCGAATGCCCGAATGCCAGAATGCCCGAATGCTTTAAAGCAACGCACACACATCCCCACATCCTCGCATCCACTTCAATCCTCAATGCTCAATACTCAACATCATCTCGCTCTCCCGGCTGCCGTTTATCGGAATTCGTTTACATTTTGTTTCAATTTAAATTTACCTGCAGCTTTCCTCTGCATCACGCGGTGTTTGCATAAAAAAATAATTTGAAAAAGGAATGGGTACCGTGAGGAGGGATGAGATGATGCTGATGCTGATGGTGATGGTGGGTGGCAGTAGGCAGAGAGGATTTTTTAAGGATAATGTAGGGCGCTTATTGAACTGTTATTGAGCTATGTTCTGGCGCCCCGTTTCGACTTTCGGTTTTCGGTTTGAATTGTGGTTAATTTTGTTTGCCTTCTGTTCTGTTTGAATCCTCCGCTGGCTGATGGAGCGCAGTTAGCGCCAATATGCCTGCCTGGCTTTTGTTAATTTAATTAGTTTTCAGTTCGGGGATGGAATGTTCAGTCGTCTCACGTTCCCCGTTGGAGTGCCATGAACTAAGCCAACAAATCAGACAGAAATTCGTATCTCTAAGTGTTTGTGTATTCGATTATATCTGTGTATCTACCATTGAAATGAAGATTCATATCTGTATGTACTTTAATTAAAGACATATTAAATCACTTAAGCAGAGAAAAATTATCTCGAAAATTATTTGTGTTAAACCACAGACATACTCTTAAGAACCTAAGTTTGATACCAGCGGAATTTAATGATGAGAAAAGTTGAGAAAAGATATTTATCAGCATTTCCTGAGAAACAGTATGCAACCAAATCTGGTAAGACTTTCAGTTATCCTTCTTTCATTCTAAGCCCAACGCTCGTTCAAATTCTATCAAATTTTTAAACACCAACTCCCTAAAGTTTATCTGTTCCTGCAGCAATAGTCCTAAATTCATATTTCCCTATCAACATGAAATATTCACTGTGTAAACAGTAAATCGTACCCTTACATTTTACACATTCCATTCCGAACAAAGAGCCACCAGGTTATCTTAAATATCCTGTTCAATTCATACATATTTATATGGAATTGATTCGAATTGATTCACAAAAATAATCCCCTTCAGAATTGAATTGGCATTGAAAACTCACATGTTGTCGCAGGGGGGCATTCCGCCGCAAAAAGGAAAAATAAATAGGAAACCATTTTTCTGTAAAACGATGTTTGCTATTTTTCCAACATGTGTTTTTATGACACTTTTTTGGAACGGAAATTCTAGCCTGAAATTTCTGTGACTGTGGCTCATATTTTTTATTTACGATCATCACCAGAAAAAACAAATGTCACCTGGAAATAGCAACATTGAGGCTTGTAAATTTTGTTTCTTCAATTTTGTCAATGGCAACAGATTATACAAATGGACTTTTTATGCCCTTGGCAATATAAATCGTCACGCACAATTGTTTCATTTTATATAAATACTATATGCTATATGCTATATTCATTTTTATTTTCATATGTAAGTGTGCAAATAGTAGAATAATTTACGATGCATTTTTCTCATTTCATCTACTATACCCTTCTGGTGGCATTTTTGGTTGTTGTCGAAAGTTGCCAGCATGCGAAAGATATTATTTTTGTTCCTTAAAAATTTCAGAAGTGCTTACATTTATGCATTCTTTATGCCGTAGATAATAGTTATGGACAAATATCTAGATAACTAGGGCACTCTGAATAGATGTTGTGTATAACATTTCGATCCAAAAAGCATTGTCCATTCTCAAAGTAATTCGAATGGCAACATTAAACCATCGACCTGCAAGGGTACAAAGTGTTTCGGCTCTCGCAATGTTTCCTTTTTGTAAAATGTGCAAATAGACACATGCTGGTATTTTGGGGTTTCTGTTTCCGTTTCCCTTTTTTTTTTTGTTTCCAGTTGGGCGAATCTTTCTGGGAAATAATTTAATGAAGTATTTTTGTATGTGGTCAAATGCCATTTTGCCACAGAATAGTCAGGAATTTGGAAACTGAGAGCGTGACCCTCCCACAGAGCCTGTCAAGTTGGAGGCGTCGTCTATGTCAATTTTTGTTAAATTGTTTTGCAGGCATGTGAAAGGGGAGCAAAAACGGAGGCTGAAGATTGGGCGGAGCCGTTGTCCGTCAGAGGAAGGGGAACAGGGCGAGGGAGCGGGGATATAACCTCGCTGTGGAAAGTTGTCCCCTGAGCCCCGACAAATACAAAAAGATAGTTAGATACATATGTACCTCTATGTATCTTTGTATCTGTGAACTTCTGGGTGCGTAGGTTCTGCATTTCGACTGCCAGCACACATTTTCCATGGCGCCTGTGCTGCGGCCTTTGTCGCTCCTCGTTTTGCAGTTTTGCAAATTTGTATGTCTTTTGGCCAACATTTGACGCTCTGTTTCATTACTCTTGCACCTCCCCATCGCCCTTTTCAACTCCTACTCCTATTTGTATTCCCACCAGGCCAGCTAAAACTATTTGCTCTTCTTCCACGCCTCGGATCCCCCCAGTGGGAGAAGTTGGCAGTTTGCTGTCGCAATTCCAATCGCTTTTTAAATTGACATACGTAAAACGCACAAATACTGCACAACATACATACAGCCAGGGTGTAAGGGAGAGAGAGGGAGTAAAAGAGAAAGAGGTAAATAGAGTGCGCTAGACGGAGAGAGATTGTGACACACAGTTCTGCTGTCCTTCGGCTCAACATCCCCCGAGGTAAGCAAGGATGGCCAGAAACAGTCAAGTGAAATCCATTTGCCAAATTTGTTGCCAACATTTACAAAACTGGCTGCGGAGGGATGGGGTGGAGATGGCAGAAGATACCCAACAAAGCAAAATAACAAATGCAGATAGATCAATAGCTAAGATGAGTCAGGCTCTTAAGTTCCGATTTAATGGTTCGGATAACTATAAAACCTGTCAAGGCAAAGAGTCCTCTATTCATATAAATTTGCATACAAATAATTCCTTATTGAATATTGTATTTAGTGATCTATGATTTGTAGCATACTAATATCATGTTATGTTGATGTTTGTGGAGTATATTCAAGAAAAATAAAAAAACCCACACAAAGCGACTAAAAGCATCAGAAATTTTCCATTTACTTGACCTCGAGAATCCTATTCCATACTTTCCCATTGTGGGTCATCTCTGAAACATTTCATCCCCAACTTGCAATTTGCGAATAGTTGAGCAAATATCATACGTACGTGTATAGGCGCTGCCAAAGGGGTAGGGAAACGGGGGGAGACTCAGCAGTAGATCATGGTTAGCTCTGCACATAATTGCCAAAACAAAAAGTAATCAATTGTCTGCTTATAAATATGAAATGAGCTCTCCAGAAGCGCACTGGCAGGTGGCATCTGAGTGTGTAAGGATTCGAGCCGGGGATATCCTGTATGCGCTTTCAAGGGGTCAAGTACTGTAAGCTTTTCTATTCCTGGCTATTATTGTACATCCATCCATCCATTTGTACCTGCCAGCCCTGCTTTGCCTGTCCACCTGTCGCTCATAAAAAAGTTAATTTCCAGATCCGTTGCCGACTTTCAGGCGTACCTCCTTCTGCTCAGTGCCATTGCAATGGCAATTTGTGTCTGTCGTTGGTGCAGCTGTTGTTGGTCCTGCTGTGCTGTGACTGTGACTGTTACCGTGGCTGCCTCAGAATGCGTCACAGTTGCACTTGTCTGTTTATTATGAGGCCACTCGAGTCTGAGGGCTGATACTGAGACCACAGATCCTTGAGCCTGCCACTTGGGATGCTCAGTCGCCTTTGACGTGGCCTGGCCGTGCTCCTTTGAATTTAATTTATTGTTTTCGTTGCTGTTTGTTTGCACCCCATCCCCTCTCATTCCCCTCCCCACCCCTTCCATCTGCCTCGCGTTTCAAGTGTCACAACAATGTCGCAGTCGCTTTTATTGCAACAAAAAAATGCGTATTTTTGCGCACTTATTTGCGCTAATTTAATTTCTTGTGTAATTTTATTTTTATGTAGTCGACTGAAGGCGGCGGCTGCCTTGAAACTGAGACGACCTCCCGTCCCCGTCTCCACGCCTCACACAGCCTTCTTCGCTTTGTTTGCCTTGAGGCAAACTTTGTCAACAATTTCGCGTACAACATTGAAAATTTCTGCTGTTGTTGCGAAAAACAGGCTGCGCGCCCGAGAGCGAGTGAGAGGACAGCGCGAAAAAAGCATCTCATCATTATGAACACGAGCCTTGCCTGCCTTGCCTGGCTTGCCTGCCCACCCGGCTAACCGCCTGCCTAGTGAGTGAGTGGGGCGCGGGGCGTGGCAGCGTCACTGCGAGTGTGTCACTTTGGCGAATTTTCTCCGGCGACAAACATGTTCCCAGCCTCAGCCCTAGCGCCAGCCCCAGCGCCTCCATCCTGTGTGGCTCTGAGTGGCTCTCAGGATTCGCCTTTTGCGCCCTAAGGTCAAGCGTCGTTTTTGTCATCTGGCATTGCCTACTTTCGGGCGCAGTGCGCGCAAATAACAAATAGAATTGAATGGAGGCGCCTCGCCCAGCATTGAATGGGTAGAATGGATTCCGGCACTTAACATAATTCAAAATGCCTTCGCTAGATGGCGCCAATTGTCTTTTACCTGTTAAAGTTCAGTCTGGTCTGCCAAAAAGGGAAGGAGAATGAAGGGCGACTATTTCTCCAACTCAAGTGGGCGCCCGAATGTCCCAAAGCCGTTGCAGTCAGTCGCCTATTATGGCCTGTGTGCAATAACTTTTGTACTTCTGCACTTGGTATTCTAATTAGGGTCCAGAACGACTCAAAGCAGAGTGCCATTGAAAGTGACATCAAAGATTTGTTGATTGCAGTTCCGTTTGATTTAAATTTCAGGCTCGAGACAAACAACTTACAGGCCCTGCCACCTGCTGATGTCCCATTTTTTAGCTACTCATCAATCGGAGATTGAAATACCTTAAAATTAATGCTCAACATATTCAAATTATAAATCAAGGCTTTAAACAGCCTTTCACATTTCAAAATGTAAAACCTTTTAGTTAGAACTAAGTAAACCTTAGGAAAAAACCATTACGCCTACTCTCCGGGGTAATTTTTGTAACCATTTTCTAGGCTACTTATGGTTGTCAGCCATTTGGCGCTCTGGCTTTTAAACGCTGGAGAAGGGACTTTGTTTGGCTTTCTAATATGCTTCCTCTATTTCGCATGCCTTTCATTTTTTTCAAGCACCTTTTGATAGAGCTCATAAAACCAGTAGTCTACTATGCGGCAAATGCATTCTGCAACTAATGTGGATGGTTTTGGTTATGCAGCATGCGGTGGCTATCTTATGTATAAAGATATCCCAGCCAATTTCTGATGTAAAAGTTTTCCGGTCAGAGCTCAAATGATTGCCCCCGAATGCCCCTGGGGATGCCACAAAATGAAATGCAAGCCAAATGCACACATAGTTGGCATCCACACAGCCACACAATCCTCCGCAGGACACCTACGCATTTAAGCATGGCCTGCATTGGAAAACATTTGCATTAACATGCAAAAGAGCAGCCAACACACGCACACCAGTGCAAATACACTCACCCACACCAACTCAGTAAAAGTTTATTCGCATAGAATTCTTTTCCTTTTTTGTTGCTGATGTTTCTTGTTTTGGCCTGGACCCTTTTTGGCTTTTGCGTGTTTTGCTGCTTGGCAAGCACCCATAACTATGCAACGTCCTACAACACGTCCCAACATGAGTGTGCTCGCGTGTGTGTGCTGTATGTGTGTGTTGTGTGTGTGCATATATGGATGTGTGTATTTTCCTGCCAAGAGTTTGCTTAATGTTTTTATTTGGCTTCTAGGGTACAAAGAGTGTACAAATCATAGAAATTCTTCAATTAGCGGTTGGGGAATGGAATGTAATCATACCATCGGCTAACTTTCACAACTTATTCGAATGAAAAAGTGGAATGCAAAATACCGAAGTTTTAGAAGCCCTGGCAGATGAAAAGAGAACGTATTTTTCATCACAATAATGAATGTTTTGGTAAATGGAGAGTAGCTATACAAAAACTGTGGAGCTCGGGATCATATACTTGGATTATATCTATATTTCCTGTTTTCATATTTAAAATACCGCTTATACCTGCTGCATATGCATTTCCAAGAGCATTCGAACTTTCAACTTTATTTTGTCAGTAAAGCCAAACTTTCAGCTGTTCTCACGCTGGCAGCAACTTAATTAAAGTCCCCAACAAATACATGTGCACACACACAGGCCCATGGATAGCGTACACTCACACACACGCAAAAATGGCAAGTGAAAAGGTGCCTAGGACGTGATGACTACTCGTATAACCGAAGGCGAGGAACGAGTATCAGAAGTCAGCGCGCATAAAAATCACTCGACACACGCGCCCGTCAAACGCAGTTCTGGGAGGGCGAAAGGGCCAGCCATTTGTGGGCGTGGCCTTATAAATTGCCATGCCTTAAAGACGGTCTCTGACATAAACAGGCAGCAGTCGCCGGTCCCCAAGTGTGTGTGTTTTTGGGTGAAAGTGTGCTTGTCTTGTAAGAGAGGCAAGAGAAAGCAAAAAATGTAGCATACATTTTAGCGCCAAAGGAAATGCTTGAGCAAGAACAGCAACAACAATGACAACGAAACGAAATGCCTCCAACAAACAAATGGCTTAGAAAACAACAACAACAATATCTACATATTGTTGTTGCTGTAATGGTTGTTGCTTTTGTTGTTGCCGCTCTGTGTGTCAAGCGTTTTGTTGATTTTTGCATCGCCTTTCCCTTGTCCCCCTGCTGTCCTGAGTTATACCCTAGCCATAGATTATTATACTATTGGGATTAGGCTTGCTGAATGGCATTAAATTACGAGAGAATAACAAGAGCGCAAGCCATGGATTGGGTGGAATCAAAGATGAAACCGCAGAGTCGAAATCGAAGGGAATACACTGTTGCTCGAATATGAAAATATGCGGACTTTCTTCAAGGACGCTTCTAAAGCAGGCAATACATATGCAATTTTAAAAATAACATGAATAACATCATTAATAAGTTCAAACAAATTCAGAACTCATCTGTTCAACTTTTAGTACCCCTAATGGCGAAAGATGTTCTTTATCTTCAATCGTTATAAGTTTGACTCTGGAAAATAGTCGTTTGTGTCAAAATACAAAGGAAAGAAGATGATATGTATCTCAATCAGACAAAAAGCAGTTTAAAATATAAAAAATGAATATTTGAACAGCTTTAAAGAGTATATACGTTTCACTTTCATTTTTATTTCCTACACATTTGTCAACGGTTTCAAGTGTTTTTTTGTGCGGCCTTTGTGCGTGGCCTTTTTGCATATACTCGCATGTATATATGTATAAATATTCTGGCCTTTTCCGCTTTCCCCCTTTTTTTTGCTTTGTGTAGTTTGCTGCTGTGCAAATGATGGCCAACAAAAAAGAGGACGAGGATAGCGATGTTTATGGAACGCCATTTTGGCCACTGGTCGCCGTTCTATGCAGTTTCTTCAGTGCCAACGCATCGGAGACGCAGTGGCCAAAGCGACCCTGCGGATACAGTTACGGACACGGACACGGGTACGGGCATCTCTCCCATCGCTGTCTGCTCCTCCAGCTGCGGTACAGTGATTTAGTGCTTATGGCAAGTTTATAAATTAAATTTAATGAAGCAGCAAGTCGAACTTTTCGCTATTGTCCTGCCTTCTACCTCCGGCCCCAAGCTCACACGTCCACACACAGGCACACAGGCAGTCGTGTTCGCCCACAGAAACACACGTATTGATTATGCGACCCCGGATGCTCTCGATTCAGCTGTTTAAGAGAATATTTGATTTAGTTGCTGGCGCAATGGAAACTTCTATTGTTGTCCTTGCTTCTTGGCCCCGGTTTTCATCTGGAAAATAGATCAAATTACGCATTTAAGCATTGACTAACAAATGTCGACCGGCCTAATTGGCTCTTAAAAGGAGCGCCATCGCTCCACCATCGATCACCCACCACACCCCATAGGCAGCAATTAGTCTACTAGGATTTCGGGCACAATCTCCGCACCCAAATACGAATGTGAAACACGCATCAATTTCCTACGAAAATGTAATTATCGGCATCGGAGCAACATCAACTTTTATTTTTCCTTTAAATTCAATAGGACTCCGCCTCCGACCTCAACAACAACAATAACTTTGGTACCACAATGGGCCAGGCGGGCTTATGCAACATAATCCTAGTTTATGACAGTTAAGGGTCCCAACCTTCTATGCGTGTGTGTGTGTGTGTCTGTGGGTGGATATCAGAGAGTTCCCAAATGTGAGCTTCTTGCGGCCTCTTCAACCAGCAGCTGCTCAACGAACTGTGCCAGAGACACACACAACAAACTTATAGACGTATCGAGTCTCAGATACATACGCGCACGAATGTATAGGAATCTGCACGAGAGGAAATTGAAGTACAGTGGTTGGAATACCATTGAAAAGGCGACGAACAACACGTTTCATTCATGTGTATTTTTGAGTGTAGATTGGCATAACCTCACTTGAACCTTTAATTCACATCATAAAGTACTTTCTCAGTCTCTGATAGTGAGCGATTAATAATAGTTTTACATTTACAAGAACTTTCTTTGAATATGACCCCTTGAGGAGGTTCTTAACCACTGTGCGCTACTCCTGGCTCCCGGCTCCTGGCAACATAGATTGTTTGAGAATTCCAAAAGCTTTGACAAGTGTCAGCGGCACAAAAGACGCGCCTTCGATAGCGATGCATGGATATCTATGTACAAGTATGAGTCACTGTGTAGATGTGACCCCGGATCACAGACTGTGAAGGTGAACAGGAGGAAGCCTAGGGCTTCATACCTCAGCAGCGGCCCCTCATCTTTTGTGCGCTGGCATAATTGAAGATTTCTTTGTGCGGCACCACAAAGTGGGTCCCTGGAGGTTGCAGGGCCCGGTAGGGGTGTGTGTGTGGTGGGGTGGTGTACGAGTATACCATCTCAATCGCACTCACAATTAGACTTTAAATATTTGCCGATTGTTTGGCTGGCAGTTTACTTTCCTTATTTTTAAGAGCACTCACTGCCAGTAAAAGTTTTCAGTGTCGTATGCCGTATGCCGCCTTCCGCCTGACTCACAAGGCTGAGCCAGAGACAAAAGTTCCTCTGCAGAGGGCAGCATGCAAATATGCGGGCAGAACACAAATGTATTGCATACATTTAGGCGTCGACAAGCCGTTCACTGTCGCCGGCCCCGTTCTCTGGCTCTGGCAAGCGACATGACAGCCGAACATGGCGCAGCAGACCAGGCAGCAGATCCAGAGGCTATGGCACTTTTTGAAACTCATTTGCATGTTTTTAAGGCGACTTCTCAATTTCGCAAAGATGCAGTCGAAAGAGCGAGGCGACACATGTTCCTGCCTCGACTCCACATGTGCCAGGACTTTTTGTCGGTTGGCCAGTCGGTCCATCTGCTGCTGCAGTTTTGAATGGTCGATAAAAAAGACAGAGTACATGCACACGTGTCTGCAAACAAAAACACAAGTACAAATACGAATATGTATGGAGAATATCGACTTGGCAATGATGGCCCGTGGGCGTTTCCCTCTGTGCAGCAATCCCGACATGATTTTACAGCTTCCGCTTGGTGGACCAGTTTGAAGGACGAGCACGAATCTGTCAAGTTAAGCTTTAATGGCCTGGCATGAAAATTGATGTCTCTCCCATCAGATACAGGACTTAAAGGACAGCCTGAACAGAACAGAACAGAAAAGACTGACTGGCACTGGGACTGGCACTAGCGCCAACACGGCTGTCTTGTTTAAGGCCAAGTGTTGGCAGTTCCTCATGTCAATAACCTCGTTCGATAGCCATAGCCTCATTCAAGTTTCCTTGCCACCACTTAATTGCCGTCTCTTAATTATTTATGCCACAAATTCTGGGCCCTAGTCCAAGAGGTGACATCTGTTTAGTTCTAGGACCACAGCAACAGCACTTACATACGGCCCCAATGCGATTTTACAGTAGAGTTAGCAATTTTAATTGCAACCTAAGCCACTCTCATCCATCCAGCCCAGAGCCATCGTCTCGCAAAATGCAAAATAGGCCAAGCAGCTGACTCGTCTCACACAATATATCAAGAAGGGTCGGTTGATATGGTGGATATGAGCGACATGGGGAGGTCTGTGGGTCAGTACGAAAGTGCTGCCATCTGTCGGTGAGAGGAGTTAGTGCAGCACAATGACTTTCAATATATGAGCTCAGATATATCACAGTGGTCGGTGTAGGTATTGTCATTACATTGAATATCTTGAGAGTGACATTGGTCTGTGGAGACCATTTATCACACACTAATTGTATACTCACATATCTCCCCACACCCGCCCCTCCTTGGTGAAAACGAAGAAAATTATACAAATTCCGTGTGAGGTTTCTCTTTTTGATGCATAACGACTCAATATTGGGATTTCATAAACGACTTTATATCCCTTGGCATCAGATTTGAAACACTACTTCAAGCATCCACCAATAACTGTTCCTTCCATCGAAAAGTGACAAAGTCGGAGAAAAGATGTCCTCCAGGGGCTATGGTCACATTGTCCTACCATTTCCTTCTGGCTGCCTTTGTCTTTTATTTTCATGTTGCCGTTGCCATTGCCGTAGAAAAAAATTTCGCCAAGAATTTTCTTTTTCTTGCTCTGGCTGACAGTAAATTTCTTGTGGTAAATTTTCACTCAACTGTCAGGGATAGATGGGGCCTTTGTGGCTGCCCAGCTGGGCAGCAAAAACCGCATCCAAGCACCAAGCCTGCCTACATACCGCTCCACCAGTACCGTTGTGGGACAGCAGCCCCATCACCTGAGCATTTCGCTTTAATTGCGGTCAACGTGGCTACGTCTTTGTCTCCGCTTCCACTCGTAAAATGGCAAATGAAGAAATACAAAAACAATAAAAACAAAACCCAAACCCAAACCGAAACCGAAGCCAGAAAACAGAACAAAAATTCAGCGGCAGCATCGTGGTATCGTTGCATACTCTTAGATGCATATGCCATGAATTCCATTGTAGGTATATTTTCCCAGCCTCCTCCTGTACACCCCTTGTGCTCCCCGTGTGCACCCCTTAGCTCTTCCATGGCCGTTGTTTTTCCTGCTTTTTCCCTGCTTTCGGTTGGTTTGCTTCCATATTGATTTGCAGCGACAGCGCCGTCGACGCTGGCAGCAAATGAAACGCATTTTCTGCATTTGTGGGGCTGTGTTCATCTCTATCTGTCTGTCTGTCTGTCCTTTCTGGCCGTCCATGAGCCCTTGTTCTTGCTGCCTGTTTTTACCTCTTTTTAGTTGGTTTTTCTATTTTTCCCCCGTTTTGTTTTGTATATGTTTTTTTCTCGGTGTCCTCGGAGGCACAGTGTCCTTTGGTTGAACGGCAATAATATGGAAATGTAATAATACACGAAATTACTTTCGATTTGTTTCGCAATCGTTTCCGCTCGTTAGATTGAGACTACAAAACGATCAAATATAACAGTTTCTGTTTTAAAACGAAATTTATTGGAAATACCGCAAGCATCCGCATGAAGTCTGATTTAAAACTGAAATTTGTTCAGTTCACTGATTCATCGGCATTTCCCCATTTTCTGGCTTCTCAAAGTGGTTTTCCTTTTGCGTCGTTGGTCAACGTTTTTCTAATCATTCCGTTTCTTTAATGATCCCAGAACACGCAACACTTGTGGCAGATTGAAAGCTAGAAAAAGTGTAACACTTTTTTTATTTTACGATTTTCTTCAATCATAGCTTTTTTGAACCGTTTTATTTTCTATATTTACGGGTGGATTGATTTATGATGATATGCCGTGTACCACAGTACAGGGCCTTTAATTAAAACCGATTTTTCGTATGCATTGATGATTTTTAGTTTTTAATAAATGCATGTGTATGTGTGTATATGGGATTTGCTACCTGCATGAATTTAAGGCCTTTGCGGTAATCTGACAGCTTAAATTCCACAAATATCTACGTTAATTGGACACATGTCCATAGTTAACATTTTGCAGGGCAGTCCATGTGGCGTATGCTTAATTTCGGTGAATTCCTGGCAGATCATAATGAGACTCCGAGGCTCCATGAAATGGCAATTAAGTATTATTTTACGCATAAATCATAGATATCCCTGAACACACGCGAGCCCACACATTACCATATTTACCTATAAATTAACCCGTACACCATGCAACGCATATGCTACGGCTCTGGGGTTCTGGGAAGCTGTCCGCGTTACCGCTTAATTGAACCAAAAGCTGATGTATTTTCTGTTCTTCTTTTTATTTCCGATACGCAAAATGAGTATTGGGGTATATTAGATTTGTGGTAAAAGTGGATGTGTGTAACGTCCAGAAGGAATCGTTTCCGACCCCATAAAGTATATATATTCTTGATCAGCATCAATAGCCGAGTCGATTGAGCCATGTCTGTCTGTCCGTCTGTCTGTCTGTCCGTCCGTCCGTCTGTCCGTCTGTCCGTCCCCTTCAGCGCCTAGTGCTCAAAGACTATAAGAGCTAGAGCAACGATGTTTTGGATCCAGACTTCTGTGATATTTCACTAATACAAAAATATTTCAAAACTTCGCCGCGCCCACTTCCGCCCCCACAAAGAACGAAAACCTGTGGCATCCACATTTTTAAAGATACGATAAAACCAAAAACGCAGAATCGTAGAGAATGACCATATCTTTTAGACTGCAGAATTTGAATTGGATCGTATTATTATTATAGCCAGCATCAAAAAAACAATTTCATTTTTTCTCGCCCTGTCTCTCTCTAACACACACGTAGCATAGGCGGCTTTGCTTAGAGTAAAACATTAGCGCCTAGATCTCAAAGACTATAAAAGCTAGAGCAACCAAATTTGGTATCCGCACTCCTGTTAAATCTCACTATAAAACGTATATCTCAGAATTTCGCCCCACCCCTTTCCGCCCCCACAAAGGACGAAAATCTGTTGCATCCACAATATTGCAGATTCGAGAAAACTAAAAACGCAGAATCATAGATAATGACCATATCTATCAGATTGCTGAATCTGGATCAGATCGGATCAGACCATACTGACTAAGTATCGGGTATAAATGTAGAGTTGCGGTCTCCGCAGCAGCTCACAACGTTCCCCCTCGTTTTTTTTTTTGTTGTTTTTTCAATCCTCTTTTTTTGCTGTGTGGGTATGCTGTTGTTGCTACCGCACATTTATTTGATTTATGAGGGTCGCGAGCAGAACACCACCAAAGTGAGACTTGCATACCCTATTTTCATTGTATCGCACATTTATGCCATTCAACTTTATGGCGTAGCCAGAGTCGTACATCACTCGTTACAAGCATGATTTTTCAAGAATGTCAGCCATGAACATCTGATTTACGATAAGTGAGAGTCAATGAATTCCCAAGGAAGGGAGTCACACATACTCGTATGCTGGCCTGCATACCCATACAAGGAGCTTGCTTTCTGCTGAGAAAGTCATCCTCTCGTCGCCACCAAAATAGTCAAGGGGCTCGGGTTCCTTGACAACAACACTCAGCAATGCCATTGAAATATGTAAATCCATAATTTAGAGAGGGTAACGTTACCTTCGAACGCAAAGACCTTAATCACTCGAACGATGGCATGTAGTGCGCTTGTTGTAAGAAAAAATTGTTTGCATCGACGTCTTAATTTTCCCTAAAATTATGCTACGCGAATAGGCTAAGTCTTCTGTTGGGTCCAAGAAAGCTAAGCTTTTAACACGCCATCTACTGGGTGCGCTTCGTCACCGTGGGCTGCCCATATTATTTTGTTTGGCTGACGTTTTAATCGGCCTCCTCCTCCCACTGTCATTTTGACAAATCGATAAAGAAAAAGGGAAGAACGAGGGGATGAGGCCTTGATTTCCGGGAGAAGCAGCTGTCTCTCTCCTCGTGGTATCCGAACAGTACGGACGTACTTATCCAGCTCAAAAAAAAAAAAATTAATAAAAGGTAAAAATCAAATAAAAGTTCTTGGGAGACCAGCACGATCCGCCGGCCTTTCGGAAGAAAGACCCCATCCACCCAGACGAGAAACCAATCCCCGATCCACGGTGCAGAGGATGGTGCGAATTTTCTGACGATCGCCCCAAAGCGGGCCACCGTAGAGTTGGGAAGCTCCACCCAACGCCCCAACGCCCTCCGCCAACGCGGTCCACCGTAGAGTTGGGAAGCTCCACCTAAAGCCCCAACGCCATCCACCACAGCGAGCCCTTCAGCAGTTCCCGAGCTTCAGCGCCGACAGAGAGCGGCCCCTCAGCCGTTTCCGAGCTTTAGCGCCGGCAGCAGCGAGCTCTTCGCCGCCCCAACGCGAGCCGTCGCGACCGAGAGTGAGCCATCCAGCCACCGGGCCAAGAGCCTTAAACAAAAAGTGCCAAGTGATCTTCCTTGCCAGGAATAACCAGACCCGTCCAAGGAGAAAGAGACCCTGACCCGAATTTTTTTTGTCACCGTGCTTCGCCCTAACCTAAAAGCCAGATCATGACATGTGAAGGTTAAATGTATTAAATAAACCCCAACGGAACGGGCAGAACTCGTATGATGCTCTTGTGGCCCATTGTGCGTTTATTCCCAAAGAACTTATGTGCGCTTGTTAGGCCGTTGACCCCTTTGTGCATATAAAACGAAACCAGCTGCTTGGAGCTTTTTCCGTGCGCCCACACCTTGGTCTATGGATCAAGACCTACCCCAACGAATCTAAATAAACGAATAAATATTGAATAAAGTATAAAATATAGAAGTTAAAGATGGAATAATTTGATTTATGAACTATATATGCTCAAAAAAAAAAAAAGCCCTAAACAAAAAGAAAAAGAAGATCAAGATAATCTGGTGTTAGCCGTGGTCATGCGTGTGCATGTGTGTGTGCTCTCTCTCTAAAACTTACAGGTATTCCCCTCGCCGAAAGATCTTTTGGACGTGGCCGGAACATGAAAGTACGTAAGTGAACAAACTCCCAGTTAACGTTTATAAACTTTTAACATAAAGAGACAAAAGAAAAAACCATACATGAGCCCGGTCGCCC
The DNA here is from genome assembly GCF_003369915.1 of Drosophila miranda. Classification (NCBI taxonomy): domain Eukaryota; kingdom Metazoa; phylum Arthropoda; class Insecta; order Diptera; family Drosophilidae; genus Drosophila; species Drosophila miranda. The sequence continues at coordinate 8,218,748 of NC_046677.1, read as the reverse complement.
GTAGTCTTTGATTTTTCCCTAAATTATGTTGGAGCTTTTTTTTTTGTTGTAAAGAGGCCTTAAGCCCACGCAAAGCTCAAGAGCTTTGGAAGCTGTAAGCGCAGATCAGCGGCAGCAGGTGCTTCACACCTATGCGACGGTGATTAGTTACCCTTACTTCTGCATTAATACAAAAATACCGAAAATGAAGAAATCTTAAATTACAAAAGTTCCTACTTAAATATTCATTATTATTGTTATTATTCGTTAAATTATTCCCAGTACCCTACCACCTGTTTTTGAGATCATATATTTTATTCCTATTATTTAAAATTATTATTCCTATAGTTTTAATTCTCTTATTGCCCTAGCTTATACTCACCCCATAACTATATATCATTTTCCTTCTACCCATGTATTTAGCTTTAGGCACTATCGATAAAAATAAATATTGTTAAAGATTTGGAAATGAATTGTTAGAAGATTTTTGTTTAGGAGCCATGCAGGGATCGATGAGGGAGAGTGAGGTATGACCCCCGGCGAGAAAAGGGATCATCCATAAGCCATATTTTCTTCGGAATTAGGATGATCAAGGTTGGGAGGGCCATGGCTGTTGCATCCAACACCAGCACAGCTACCCGTCGGTTCGGATATGCAACGCGGAAGCCCACTTCCCTGTCCCCTTAATTCCTTTGTCCCTTCTAATTCCCCCAGCCTCCTCATCCTCCTTCCCCAACCCCCTAACACTAGTCATACGGTCATACGCAGGGTATCGCACGCGAAAAAAATAATAATAAGATAAGGTATCGACGCGAGCACGTATAGGAAAGGACCAGTATAGGAACCCCCCCATACTACCGATCATACAGCCGGAGCCAGCGCGTGCACCAGTCCTGCCCGATACACCCCCGACCAGCTCGAGTGGCACCGCCACACACAACAATCGTTGTATGTGATATGCTACATTTATCTTATTTTGGCGCCCAACGTGGGGCCGATCCGGCTTGCCCCATTTAAAGAAATAACTTGGTCAAAAGTAACACCTGACTTTTATCCTTGCCAGACCGTTTTTTTTGTGGTTTTTTGCTCGTCTTTCCTCTGCAACTTATCCAGTGGATACTGTGGATCCGTGTAAGCTCATCATGGCCTACAGGGCCTAGTATCGTGCAGGGTATATTGGCGTGCAGTAGGTCCGATACACTGGAAGTGTTATAACTTATATTGGGTATAACTCCGTGGGTCGAGCTTAGCCTATCAACTAGTTGAAGATTGTTATAGGAGCTAAGCGAGAACACTACTGCAGGAAAGGAGAGCGCATTCCAAATCGTTTATGATGAAATTCTACGAAGATTGCCCCTAATTAACTGGGTTTTGGCTGTCCCGAGGAACCCCTGAGAAGATTACTGAGGTTGCAAGCCTCGGTAAGCCTAGGTGACATCGGACTCCCATACTACCTGATGATTAGTGGAACTAATCCAGCACCTTTCTCAGCCCCAATACTTCTGATCTGACCTTTTAGATTTCGCTGGATGAGGGATTATTTATCCTGCCACGGATTAACTTGTGAGGCAGATTTCAGTTATAAGTAGATTACCCTATTCCTGTCCCTTCCCTACCCGAAAACAATGCAATCCGCTTTACTCTATTCCTACCCAAAAAACGATTGCATGGCTCCTAAACTGTTTTAATATCTACATATCTATTGACTGTGACTTTTTTTTGTATTATTTTTTTTGCATTTGCTATATATATCTAATATATTCATACTTGGTGGTGCCCAAACCGAAATGGTGGTGTCTCGTAGTACGGAGAATTTAGCCCTCTCAGAAGACACGGGGAAAACATTGCCAAATTTGCTCCGAAGTAATCGTTTACCAGATACAACTATTGTCGGCCAGTTGTGGGCACACCTTCCACAGAGTGTGCTTCACCGCTAAAAGTGGTAACAAACGGAAGTGTCCCACTTGTCAGCAAGACCTGAACATCACATCGGCCTCAGCTGAGAATCTTAGTCCCATTGGTCCGTCTACGTCTAGAGCACGAATGCCATCTGTTACTCAGTCCCTTCAGACTAGAAGTCCAAGCAAAAGAGTTGAAGCGTTAAGCCCTCTTGAGATGGCTAACTCAGAGAATGCCAACAGGTCTCCAATCTCCGTCGACCCTCAACAGAATCAGGCCACTATGGCGGAAACTATACAGCAGTCCATAGTGGACGCGATTAGAGTAGCTATGGTAGAGCAAACCCGAATTTTGGCGACCAGCATGGCTGATCAAACTAACCGGCTAGTTCGAGCCATTTCCGATGGACTTCAAAGTACGGCATCTGTACCCTCCCCGAACATAAATGCAGCTCGGATGCAACCGGTAGCAGAACTAGAACAGCAAACGATCGAGCAACTTTTTCGGCTGTCCACTAGTGAACAGGTACCAGTGCCGGGGATTAATCAATCGGGAAATAGTTCGTCACCCTCGAATTTGGGGCAAACCCGTAATGTTGGCTCAGGAGTTTCCACAGGTTCCTCCGCTTCATCCCTTCGGGCAGATCGTGTTAGCCAGATAATGTCTAATTGGAAACTGCGGTTTACGGGAAAGGCTGGTATGTCGATTGAGGACTTCATTTACCGTATTGAAGCACTTACAAAGCAAACTTTGGACGGTAACTTTGAAATAACAGCTCGATACGCCAGTAACCTCTTTGATGGAAGCGCCAGCGAGTGGTTTTGGCGGTATCATAAAAGTGTCCCTGAAGTCCGTTGGGCAGATCTATGCCTAGCCTTGCGTGGCCAATTTAAAGACGATAGAACAGATAGGAATATCAGAACAGAGATCGAATTAAGGAAACAGCAAACAAACGAGTCCTTTGATGATTTTTATGGCGTAATTGCCGCATTGGCAGATAAACTGTCTGAGCCCATGTCTGAGGCAGCCTTAGTTGAGACACTGCGAGCAAACCTTTTGGCTGAGATACAGCATGAAATTTTATATGAGTCGGCTGCGACGGTGAAATCCTTACGTCACCTGGTCCGAACGCGAGAAATATTCATGCAGTCCGTAGCTAAAACCAAGCCTCCCCTGGCGGCCCCCCGAACTTTACCACGCCGCCAAGTCAATGCTATATTAGACGAATCTATTGCCCCAGATAGTGAAGAAGTAGGTGAAGAAGAAGATCTGGAAGTATCAGCCGTAGAGTTCGTCTGTTGGAATTGCGGTGGCAAAGGCCATCGATACCAAGAGTGCATGGCCGAACGTAGGGTATTTTGCTATGGTTGTGGCAGGGCCGATACTTATAAGCCTAGTTGCAGGAAGTGCAACCCCCACACGGCAAAAAACTCGTTGTCGCGTGCACCGCCGAAAAGTGCACGCAAACAACTGGTCAACCAAGCGACCAATACCGAGTGATCAATTCTTCTCCTTCCACTGACCTTATTATACCAGACGTGTCAAACAGCGTATACGCTGACCACCTTGCTAGCCCTCCAAATCGATCCCAGCGCCGAAGAAGCGATTTTAAGAAACATTGCAAACTTGAGAAAAGACTGCTCTTAGCTTCTGTAGTTGGAAAACCAAATGATTTACGACCCCATGCTCAGATTATGCTTTTTGGTAAACCAGTCATAGGACTAATGGATACTGGAGCTTCAGTTAGCTGCATAGGGGGAAGTTGCGCGTCCGACGTTATTCGGAATAAAGTCCAATATAAGCCGCTGTCCCTTAAAGTTAGAACTGCCGACGGAAAGAGCCAAAGTATAGTCGGCAAAATTTCCGCAAAAGTCACGTATAGAGGGGAATCCAAGGAACTTTGTTTTTATATTGTACCTTCCTTGACGGGTAATCTCTATTTAGGAATCGATTTTTGGACGGCTTTTGAACTTTTACCGTTGCACTTGATGACACAAAATTTGCGTATTGAAACCTTAGAAGACCCCACAATGAGGGCGCTTCTGCCTTCACAGCAAGTATTACTACAGGAGGTAATAGCTCTCTTCCCATCTTACTCAAAGCAAGGTCTAGGAAAGACCTCTGTAATCACTCACACGATAGAGGTAGCCGACGCAAGGCCCATTAAACAACGCCACTATGCGGTGTCACCGGCAACGGAGAAGCTAATGTACGAGGAATTAGACCGAATGCTGAAGCTTGGGGTTATACAAGAATCGGTTAGTTCGTGGTCTTCGCCCGTAGTGCTGGTTAAAAAGCCTGGCAAGGTTAGATTGTGTATCGATTGTAGGAAAGTAAACTCGGTCACGGTAAAGGATGCATATCCCATGCCCCTTATAGACGGAATCCTGAGTAGACTACCGAAAGCAGAGTTCATCACAAGCATCGATCTAAAGGACGCGTTTTGGCAAATCCCTCTCGATCAAAAATCTCGTGATAAGACAGCGTTTACCGTGCCTGGCCGTCCCTTATACGAGTTTGTCGTCATGCCATTCGGCTTAACCAACGCACCCTGTACCTTGTCGCGACTTATGGATAAAGTCATACCAGCCCATCTACGGAATGAAATATTCATATATCTTGACGACCTCTTAGTTATATCCGATAATTTTGAGCACCATCTGGAGGTATTGTCCCTGGTCGCATCCCAACTTTCCAAAGCCAATCTTACTATAAATGTGGAGAAAAGCAAATTTTGCCGGAAAGAAGTTAAATATTTAGGCCACGTGATTGGTGGTGGGAATATTCGCACTGATCCTGACAAAATAGCCGCCGTTAAGGACTTTCCAGCTCCCCAGTCGATCAAACAAGTTCGTCGATTTCTTGGAATGACAGGCTGGTACCACAAGTTCATCCACAATTATGCAGCTATTAGTTCACCCATATCAGATACTCTGAAATCTAAGCGCAAGTTTATTTGGACTGACGAGGCTCAGCTTGCTTTCGAGTCATTAAAGTCCCAAATGTGTTCCGCGCCAGTTCTACATAGCCCAAATTTCTCCATACCATTCTCAATACACTGTGACGCCAGTCATACCGGCGTAGGGGCAGTTCTAATGCAAGAAAACAACGAGGGCGCAGACGTACCAATTGCTTTTATGTCGAAAAAGCTTAACAAATGCCAGAGGCAGTACACTGTAACTGAAAAAGAGTGTTACGCTGCGGTTTTAGCCGTAAAAAAGTTCAGGGCATACATTGAGGGCCAAGAATTCACAATCATTACAGATCATGCCTCCTTAAAGTGGCTAATGTCGCAGGCTGATCTTAGCTCCCGATTGGCTCGCTGGTCCTTAAAGTTGCAGGGATTTGAATTTAAAATCTTACACCGAAAAGGGAGTGATAACATAGTCCCCGATGCCTTGTCCCGTACGCACTCAGAAGACTTGTCCTTCTTGGCAATTGATAGCATGTTGGTCGACCCTGATTCTCCTGAGTTCAAATCACCAGAATATCAGTCAATTAAAGAGAAGATTAGGTTGAACAGTTCCCGATTGCCTGATCTGAAAATCAAAGATGAACGCATCTTTCGGCGTGCGGAACATGCCGATGGAACCAAGATCACAGACGATTCCTGCTGGAAACTTTGGATACCCCCATCCCTTGTAAAACCCGTCCTCAAAGCTGCCCATGAGGATCCCTTGTGTGCCCACAGTGGGATAAATAAAACCCTTGAAAGACTCAGGCGATCTTATTATTGGCCAAACTTAGCGGTGGATGTCAAAGAACTCATAAATAATTGCCATATCTGTAAAACCACGAAGCATCCAAATCAACCCTTAAAGCCACCAATGGGAAATACGGGCTTACCTTCTCGATTCTTTCAAAAATTATTTGTAGACTTTTTAGGACCTTATCCGAGAAGCAAGTCAGGAAATATTGGCATCTTTGTCGTGTTAGACCATCTGTCAAAATTTCCATTTTTGAAGCCCGTACGAAAATTTACAGCAGATTCCATAAAACGCTTCCTGGAAGAAGACCTCTTTCACTGTTTCGGGGTCCCCGAAACCATCGTAAGCGATAATGGGGTCCAATTTAAATCTCACACTTTTAACTCCTTGCTTGACAAATATAATATCTCTCATGTCTATACTGCCTTTTATTCTCCTCAAGCCAATGCTTCGGAGAGAGTAAATAGATCCGTTCTGGCGGCCATAAAAAGTTATGTTGACCCGGATCAACGTAATTGGGATGAGAAATTAAGCAGCATTTGCTGTGCACTTCGGTCTAGCCATCATTTAGCCATAAGCACTACCCCGTATCGGCTTGCTTTTGGACAGCATATGGTAACCGATGCCAGTAGCTATAAACTGATGCGTAACCTAGACATGTTAGAAGATCGCGGTGTCCAATTTTCGCGAGAAGATTCCTTCGACATAATTCGCAGCAAAGCAAAAGGCTCTATACAGGCCCAGCACTTCCGAAATGCCAGATCCTATAACTTACGAACGAGACAAATTTCCTATAGGGATGGACAGGAAGTATATAGACGTAACTTTCAGCAAAGCAATTTCGCTAAGGGCTTTAGCGCAAAGTTAGCACCAACCTTTATAAAGTCCCGAGTGCGCAGGAAGCTAGGAAACTGCTATTACGAACTTGAAGATCTTCAAGGCCGCCTTGTAGGCAAATTTCATACCAAGGATATAAAACCTTGACATGAATTGTTACAAGCGCGGATCCCACTTTGGGTGTCCCACCCCAAGCGAGATTTAAGTGGGGGGGATTATGTAGTGCGCTTGTTGTAAGAAAAAATTGTTTGCATCGACGTCTTAATTTTCCCTAAAATTATGCTACGCGAATAGGCTAAGTCTTCTGTTGGGTCCAAGAAAGCTAAGCTTTTAACACGCCATCTACTGGGTGCGCTTCGTCACCGTGGGCTGCCCATATTATTTTGTTTGGCTGACGTTTTAATCGGCCTCCTCCTCCCACTGTCATTTTGACAAATCGATAAAGAAAAAGGGAAGAACGAGGGGATGAGGCCTTGATTTCCGGGAGAAGCAGCTGTCTCTCTCCTCGTGGTATCCGAACAGTACGGACGTACTTATCCAGCTCAAAAAAAAAAAAATTAATAAAAGGTAAAAATCAAATAAAAGTTCTTGGGAGACCAGCACGATCCGCCGGCCTTTCGGAAGAAAGACCCCATCCACCCAGACGAGAAACCAATCCCCGATCCACGGTGCAGAGGATGGTGCGAATTTTCTGACGATCGCCCCAAAGCGGGCCACCGTAGAGTTGGGAAGCTCCACCCAACGCCCCAACGCCCTCCGCCAACGCGGTCCACCGTAGAGTTGGGAAGCTCCACCTAAAGCCCCAACGCCATCCACCACAGCGAGCCCTTCAGCAGTTCCCGAGCTTCAGCGCCGACAGAGAGCGGCCCCTCAGCCGTTTCCGAGCTTTAGCGCCGGCAGCAGCGAGCTCTTCGCCGCCCCAACGCGAGCCGTCGCGACCGAGAGTGAGCCATCCAGCCACCGGGCCAAGAGCCTTAAACAAAAAGTGCCAAGTGATCTTCCTTGCCAGGAATAACCAGACCCGTCCAAGGAGAAAGAGACCCTGACCCGAATTTTTTTTGTCACCGTGCTTCGCCCTAACCTAAAAGCCAGATCATGACATGTGAAGGTTAAATGTATTAAATAAACCCCAACGGAACGGGCAGAACTCGTATGATGCTCTTGTGGCCCATTGTGCGTTTATTCCCAAAGAACTTATGTGCGCTTGTTAGGCCGTTGACCCCTTTGTGCATATAAAACGAAACCAGCTGCTTGGAGCTTTTTCCGTGCGCCCACACCTTGGTCTATGGATCAAGACCTACCCCAACGAATCTAAATAAACGAATAAATATTGAATAAAGTATAAAATATAGAAGTTAAAGATGGAATAATTTGATTTATGAACTATATATGCTCAAAAAAAAAAAAAAGCCCTAAACAAAAAGAAAAAGAAGATCAAGATAATCTGGTGTTAGCCGTGGTCATGCGTGTGCATGTGTGTGTGCTCTCTCTCTAAAACTTACAGGTATTCCCCTCGCCGAAAGATCTTTTGGACGTGGCCGGAACATGAAAGTACGTAAGTGAACAAACTCCCAGTTAACGTTTATAAACTTTTAACATAAAGAGACAAAAGAAAAAACCATACATGAGCCCGGTCGCCCGTAGTCTTTGATTTTTCCCTAAATTATGTTGGAGCTTTTTTTTTTGTTGTAAAGAGGCCTTAAGCCCACGCAAAGCTCAAGAGCTTTGGAAGCTGTAAGCGCAGATCAGCGGCAGCAGGTGCTTCACACCTATGCGACGGTGATTAGTTACCCTTACTTCTGCATTAATACAAAAATACCGAAAATGAAGAAATCTTAAATTACAAAAGTTCCTACTTAAATATTCATTATTATTGTTATTATTCGTTAAATTATTCCCAGTACCCTACCACCTGTTTTTGAGATCATATATTTTATTCCTATTATTTAAAATTATTATTCCTATAGTTTTAATTCTCTTATTGCCCTAGCTTATACTCACCCCATAACTATATATCATTTTCCTTCTACCCATGTATTTAGCTTTAGGCACTATCGATAAAAATAAATATTGTTAAAGATTTGGAAATGAATTGTTAGAAGATTTTTGTTTAGGAGCCATGCAGGGATCGATGAGGGAGAGTGAGGTATGACCCCCGGCGAGAAAAGGGATCATCCATAAGCCATATTTTCTTCGGAATTAGGATGATCAAGGTTGGGAGGGCCATGGCTGTTGCATCCAACACCAGCACAGCTACCCGTCGGTTCGGATATGCAACGCGGAAGCCCACTTCCCTGTCCCCTTAATTCCTTTGTCCCTTCTAATTCCCCCAGCCTCCTCATCCTCCTTCCCCAACCCCCTAACACTAGTCATACGGTCATACGCAGGGTATCGCACGCGAAAAAAATAATAATAAGATAAGGTATCGACGCGAGCACGTATAGGAAAGGACCAGTATAGGAACCCCCCCATACTACCGATCATACAGCCGGAGCCAGCGCGTGCACCAGTCCTGCCCGATACACCCCCGACCAGCTCGAGTGGCACCGCCACACACAACAATCGTTGTATGTGATATGCTACAGGCACTACATATATCTGTTCACTGCCGATTCATTCTTCAAATGATGGAAAATACATTGTACAAATTACCGATAAGTGAACGGACATATTAGTTTCGAATGACGACTACCTGAAAAGAAACCACTGTACGAGTGGGAAGTGCCATCAATGAGGGATAGGAGTGTTGGAATTCCAGTTACAACCATTTAATTTTTAAGGGAAGATTGTTTTCAACGTCGGATGTAACATCCTAGTGGATCCAATGGAATTTTGGGACAAAAAAAGGATCTGTATTGAATTTAAAAAGCTGTTTAGTTGAGTACTAAAACAAGCCCCAGTGGCCTAATGGAGAAGGCACCGGCCTCCTAAGCCGGGGATTGCGGGTTCAAGTCCCGTCTGGGGTTTAGGCTGTGTATATTTTTTTTAAATTTTATTTTTCATTGTTTATATTATTATTTTTTATCTATTGTGTGACCTTGCATTCCGCGGTACTCGAAGAGTACAGAGGTGTATTAAATTCGTGAAGGAAGATTTTCCAGGATATATTTTCTTGGTCGTCAGGGAACGAGTCGATTTAGCCACTGCTGTGGTGCCGCCTTCTCAAACCGCAAAAATCTGTGGCATTTACAATTTTCAAGATAAGAGAACTACAAATCACAAAGAATTAACGTTGAGACCGGATCAATGCTATAGCTAGAAAGAAGAAAATAAGCTGAAGCCAACCTGCCGCTTGTCTCTCCGAACTCCTGGCCTTCGAACAGTATTAACGCACGCACACATTCACATGTTTTGCAGTATGTTTGTGTACGTAGAAAGCAGGAAAGACGGTGGCAGCCATTGCTATACACTTGTACGTGAGCTGCAGCCCAGCAGCAGCGCACTTGCACACAGGGCCTTGCCGCCTGCTTTTTGAGTGCACACTTTTAAATACTTACGAATTATTATTAGGAACAGACAAAATAAGCAAAACAATATTCTGTGAATGAAACCCCCGCCTCGCGGACTCACTCGATTTCTATCTCTCATTTCAGTTCTTCCTCGTTCTCTCTCACTTCGTGACCGGAGTGTTTTTATTGGTTGTCTAATTTCATAGGGGAAATCAATATAATCTGCGGTGCGCCGAATGTAGCTCCATAACTTATTATTCAATTAGAACCGATTATATTCGGTTTAATAATTAATAATTATTTTCATATAATTTAATAGTGTATAAATAATATATTGTTTTGTCACATAGTATTAGTTTAGTAATTTATTATATTTTGTTTGATGGTAGTGGCGCAGGATCAGTAAAAGCCCAAAGCAGAGCCACAGGCAGATAATACGCGGATAGATGGGAGCTTTCACTTCTTCTTCGATTTGGTCTAAGATGACCACAAAGTCCGAAAATTTTATATTACTCCCACCACCGATAACTTTATCGTGTTCCAGGACTAAGTCATCCTCCATTGACCATGGCCCTGCGTGCGCCGAGTCCAGCGAAAGACCAATCGTTGCTATCAGCAACCAGAGCTCTAACATATTCAAGGAATCGACCCCAATTACTAGAATATTCAGTAGCTGATGCTGGAGTTGGCAGCAAAGGTGAACTGATCTCTGCCTCTGCCCCGAAACGACTGAAGGAAGAGCCCACCAGACTGGTCGCTTTATAGGCCACTGCCACCACAGGCATCTAATCGTCGTTCCTGGAATCGTCCGACTGCTCAAGTGAATTCCGCTATCGCTATCGCTATCACAGAAGCAGTTCCGATGAATAATCATTGTTTATATGTGGGTTGCTTACACGCGATACCCAATCTGGTTACACCATGTACTGCCGTATGCCGAGATCGAGTTCCCTAAGCATCTGGTCTATCCAATATGTGTTGAGCGGCAAGCACCTGTGGAACATTGGCCAGCAGGCCGGCCAAAACGAAGCGATCGTCGTGGCCAGGGTTCGGACACATGAGGGGTACTCCACTGGGGTACATGTCATTGGTGGAATACTAGAAGAAGGGAGTTTCTGAGGGATCATGACCTGATCCCGCGACAGGGCGTAAGGAGACGACTCCTTAGCCAGCGACTCCTTAGCTCCTTGCGGTCCACGGTAGATGATAGAGCCCATGGCATCGTTATAGTATCCTCTCAAAATTCTTCGAAAGTACCTTAAATATTCTTAGATCCTGTCCATACAGGAATACAACTACATCTAAATTAAATACTGAACTAAATGGAAGTCTCAAAATTGTAGTTACTTGTATAGCCTCTGTGTGCATCCAATAAGAAGAGCTCTGCGGATAAGTCAGAACTAGAGGGTAAATGAAAGCCAAGCCGTCAAAATCAACGCCCTGCTTTCAACCGGAAGTACTACACACATACATACATATACATGACAGGCATGCTCACAATCACATTCACACAACAAAAGCAAAAACTAAAAGCAAAACATTTAATTAAGCCAACACGTGCGCCTCTGGCCACCCCCTCCCCCCCCCCCGGCTGCGCGGGAAGATCAGCGCGGAGGCCCGCCATAACAGCCGGGTGGGGGTGGCCGCCGCATCGCATCTCCTCCACAGTGACGCGGTAGTGGGAGGGGAAGCTGACAGCATTGTTGTGAGCCATCTCGGGTGCCAAAGGGGCTTTGCTGTCTGGGCCGCTTTCAATTACTATGTTTTCCCCATTCTGCTGCCCTCTTTGTTGGAATTCTGCATGTCGAGGGTGCAGCTAATCCAACAATCCCAACCCCCTGCCCCAAGCAGGTGCCAAAGGAGGAGGTCGATTTTCAATTTATCCAAGAATGGATATTGTGTACGGCTGTACATTGGCTTACATGATATAAATGTATCAAAGCTTCATATTATTGTTGGACTCGGAATTTGAATTGATTCCCTTTGGAATTCAATTCATCCGTCATTTCTTTTAATCTGAATATTATTGTATGTATTGTACATACAGCAGCATTCATATTCTATGCAATGGAAATAAACATAGGTATCTATGTATCGTATCTGAAACACTTTGTAGAATCAATCAGTACTATCTAGAAAAATCTTTGACAAAGAAAGTATGTGGGCCACATGTCCGAGGCCGGGCTCGATATGTTTGCAGTTTATTAATATCGTTTTTACCCATATTAATAAATGGCTTTAAGCAAGCATTATTACTGATACTTTGTAGCACGAATAATAACACTGCATTTTAAATTTATTATACTTCCATAGTATTGATTTTGGGGCACATGAATTTCTCTTTACATGATAGAAAATTTAGGTGTTGGAGATTGACGTAAGGCTAATCCCGATTTTTCACACTGGGCTTAACTTTGTATTATAATTGGACATCCCATCGTATTTATGTATATATTAAGCCTATGTTTTGTGTTTGTATGGGGGTTTCTTTCATTGTCCTCCTCACAGGACAAGTGTCTTTTAATCAAATTACAATAGGGGTTAATTTAATAAACTCTCACTTTCTACCTTTCACAGGATCTGTTCTATCTTTCATGTGTGTCCTGTGGCTGATTTAACTGTGGCTGGCGCTGGCGCTGTGCCACTTGCAAATAATTCACTTTCTTTTGCCTCTTGTAAAGAGTGTGCGGTGTGTGTGATTATGGGTTACGTGTTCGAGTGTCTGTATGCTACGGGTGTGGATGAACATTATTGGATTGCATTGAAAGAACTGGTAGCTTAGAAATAATGTATCGGCACTGGCGTTACGTTGCCTAAACGTAACGCCCAAGAGAACTAGTCCTCTGATCTACTATAATTGTTGAATACACGTTATCCAAGCGAAATTAGATTATTTGGAACCAATCAACATATGCAAAACATCAGAAACGACAAATGCTCGACCTGGAGCTGGTCGTTTAATATTGAAATTTGTGTAAACCTTTTGGTATAGCTGGTGCATATATAGTATGTATGAAACTATTGGCTGAAAAAAACGTGGGCACCTTTAGCCAGGCAACTCGTAAATTTCGCGTCGGTCAGATTAATTTCTTTCGAAGGCTCTTCTGGAAAATCCTTGAAAATATGTAGATGGCAGCTCAGGGTAAAAAAAGAGGTGATGTTAAATGAACGCCAAGGTAAAATTTATTATCAATGTTTGCGCAGTTAAGCAAAAAAAGTGGCACAACGACAAAGCTTCCACCGAGCGAGGGTTTCTCCGCAAATTAAGAATTGCGCTTTAAGTTGGATCGAAAAAAGGGCCGGCACATACCCCATACCCCACTTTTGACCGGCTATTAAATGTCATTTGTGAGGCCGTGGCCAGAAAATTTTATCTGAATGTTTTGACAACTTCCTTGACGCGTACTGCCTTGCACCTGAATGTCGTCGTCGGAAATACTTATACCTACATATTTTCCTTTTTCGCTGCCCCATCTTGCCGCACAGGCTATGTGCCATCTACAGTTTTTTTCCCCTCCTAGAGCAGTTTATCAAGGCTCTCTTTGTGTTGCTGCTGCTGAGGCAATATTTGTGTTAGCCCGAGTTGGCCCGTTTATAAATATATTTTTTCTTTTTTTTAGTTTGATTTATGGCAGTCGTGCTCTATTTTTTCGGTCGCTGTCCAAACTATATGTGCCATAAACAAATATTAAGTGAAAAGCCAGAGATTCAAATGCGGGCTCGTAAATTTTCCGCTGCACGAACAAAACTTGGACAAAATCTTGGCATTCCCATTATAAGTAAATTTACTTACGATTTGCTGACTCTGCTCAGAAGTTTCTTGTGTGGAAAAATTTCTTCTCCTGAGATGAATGGGCATGGTCTTTGCCGCCTTCTGTCCACTCTGGCTGGTCATGCGACACAAGAGTAAAGTTTTGACCCGCCGGCGATCTTTTTTTTGGTTTGTTTTAGTTTATCCCCATCCTAACCTCAGTCATCCCTTTACTTAGTCACCATTCAGTAACAATTCATGCAAGTGTAACCTGTCTATATCATTAAGACTACCACCCCGGTGGATCTGTCTCATCATAGCACAACAGCTTGCGCTCATCTCCTCTTCGTACACGTTGAGCCACGTGTATCCATATTTATGGAATTATATTCGCAGTGTGAGCTATCCCAAACATCCGCAACGAACATCCGCCTGCCAATAACCATTCATGATGCAGGACTGCAGTCCTTGCTTCTGCTCATTAAAAACACACACCCAGGTGGTGGCCATTCATTAAATGTACGCTTTACTATAATTTCATGTGGGCAAATATTTTTGCTGTGGCACATTCGAGCAATATACCAGAGTGGCAGACAGTGAGGGGCAGAGGGAGAGGGAGGACAGCAAACATGGCCGACCCTCTGCCTCCCATTTCCCACTCGAACTCACGCTGTCAATGGGCTGGGCTGGTTGTTTCTGTGTAGCCTGCAGCGCACCACTTCCTGTTTACATAAGCAAACACGTCAATGTGTCTGATGCCACAGCCAGCCCTCCCTGCCCATGGGTTCCACTAACTTTTGCAAAAAAAAAAAAAAAAAAACTGTACATTAGCTCAACAAGGATTTTGTTTTCAATACAAAAGCACAAACTGCGCTTGTTCTTTATATATATATATATATATGTATATATAGACAGAATATATGTATATATAGACAGAATATATGTATGCATCAGAGGACTTTAGGATTCGTGAGCGTATGTGTATGTGTGGGTGGAGGACACTCTAGAGAAAGTTTAGTGCCCCGATAAGCACAGCCCTGACAATGCTATACGAAAGCCATGATTTACAATTTGGAACTTAATGTTTTTATCATTTACGAAACATGATATGCCGAATACTGATATGCCTAATAAACATATGCTTAGGTAATGGCACTGATGATCCACTGATGCACTATTCCACATAGCATATAGGGTTGGGATTTGCGAGCTGCCACTTGCAGGCCTCCTGGCTCTGGTGACGCATTAATTATCCTTTGATGCCACATCGATTTATCCCTGGCAAACGCGTGAATTAATGGCCAACGACTTTTGTATCGAGTGGTAAATGAATTATGGGCACAGCCGCCCCTCCACTGTCTCCACTGTCTCTCCATTCATCCCAGCGAAAGTTATGTAATAATACAATTAAGCATTTTCTCATGCTGAACACTGAACGCTGCGTTTGATTAACAGAAATTCCGAGTCAGCCAAGTGTAAGTCTGCCTGCCGAGGAGTGGAGTGAGGCTGCGGCTGGTGCTGCTGGTCTTGCTCGTGTCATGGTGGAGGTGGAGGTTGTCTTAAAGTTTTCCCCTCCAGCGGCCAGATGAGAGGGGCACAGCGACGAGAATGCAATTTAATTAAAACGAACAAAATTTCTTTTCATTTCCTTGGGGCGGAGGCAGAGCGTACGCGTAGTATAGTGGGTGTCTTGGGGCAAAATGCTGCAGATTTCATCCCCATCTTCCAAGGCTCTACTATGAATGAGCTCCGTAAGTTATTTGTCAGAATAGCTATACTTTGAGCCAACAAATGGGAATTTCAGTCAAATAATTAACGAGTAAATTTCAGAGAATATTTGTTAGGTATTTTAACAAAGGAAATCTCTTTCTAATAAGTCGCTTACTCGCCCAGAAGGGAGCATTCCTTGAGAAATCGTTTGCAACATTAAAGAAAGTACCAGCCACACATGGGTGGAGGAGGAGGGTAACAAGAGAAGCGGAAGAGCAGAGACAATGCCTGAGAGGCAGGCATAGACACGCTTTTGTAATTAAATTAGCATTAATGCTCTCGCTGGGATTACGGCTCCAACATTCCGTCACACTCGTCCTTCGCCTCTGCGTGGAGGCTTCATCAAATATCGCTCATACGACGTGCTGTCCGTGCCGTGGCCACTTGAGTGAATTTATGACGCATTTTATGCACACAATTGCTCGACTATTGAGCTATTCCCTCGCTCCCCTGCTCTGTCCAGGATTCGGATCTGTGCGATTTCTGCTCGGAGCAATTAAACTTCAATTTTCATTTCAATTGCAACGTTGTAGCGTAATTCCGGGTTTTATGACCTGCAACGGCGTGGCTACGTGCTCCTAATTGCCACTGCGAACAAACTATTGTCAAATTTTTGCCAAGAGGGCTATAAATAAACACCCAGGGTTGCAGACTTTAACAGAATGTTGAACAAAACTTTTTACCCACTTCCAGTCTCCATCTCTCCTCCCCTCTTCTCTCGCTTTCGCTGTATATCTACTTGCCGTCTCTTTCTCTTCTGGCTGCCGTCAAACAGAAGAAAGTAAAAATGATTCAAGCAAAAACTTTGCACACAAGTTAAACGAAGTTTTTAAACACAAAGTGAGTAGAAAAAAAAAATTCTGAAACCGAGCAAAGAAAAAGAAAACAAAAAGTTGAATCAAGTTGCAGGGAAAAAAGTGAGAAAAGAATCACAGTGTGAATTAAACGAATCTTGAATGCTCTCAAATGGAAAATCTTTTAAAATAACAAATACAAATATCTCCACTGTACGAGTAGCAGTATCCCCCTGAAAAGTTGTCTATCGCAATGGTCCCGTAATCAGAGACTTAGCAGAAAGATAAATTTCGAATGGCTGTCGGGAATTTGCATATTTAACAAACTAGTGCGAAATCGATACGTGACCACTGTCTGTGTCCACTCCACTGACAGTGGACCCAATGGAATAAAGTGTATCCACTACATGGTGGCAAGGTCGGAAGTTCGGGTTAGGCCCAAGCACAGACTTGTGGCCGGAAGTGTGCACGTAAGCGTCTGTGTCAGTGCGCTCAATGTATGAGTGGTGTGTGTGTGTGTGTGCTCCCACAAGGAGGCTGTTGGTGTAAGTGCTTTTTCAAGCAAATTGCCAATGTAAATGTTGCAACAACCAGTCGCCTGCAACAACTAAATGCGACCCTCATAGCAGCTGTGTAAACAACGGCAATAACAGCAGCAACAAGAGCAAAGTATTTGCTGATGACGTCAAAAGGCACCCACACACACACACACACAAACAAATGCAGACACACACAAACGGAGAAAGAGATACAGAAACCACCCAAATGCATTTAGCTGCCCCATTTACCCCGCCCCACCGCACCATTACTCTGACTCCGCACTCCGCCCTTGCACTGTACTCTCATTCAGACAACTCAACTGACGGCAACTCAATTCACAAACGAGGAAGCAACGCAACCAAAATGGCCGCAACGGGCCTTCCTGGCCGCCATTTTGCGTTTCGCTGAGGCACGCGCGATTTGATTTGATTTCATTGCTCTGCTCTTCAGACTCTGGCAAAGGCCATTAGGCGCTGCTCACGAGCAACAGTTGCAATTTGGCCTAGACTTGGCCAAAATACATGTACATACGAGTATTACATGCAGCATTCTCGACTTCTCTACTTATTATGGCTATCCCCTAATCTATTTTTGATAAGTTTATGTGGGGGAGCTTTCAATGATTTCTTCTAGTTCGTCAAAAGTGTGTTTAAGTCAGGATAATTCTATACATAGTATTTATGGACATTTATAGACACAATAGATCTACTCAACTCGTTAATTATTTGATTTAGAGAAATTTCAGTAATTTGTAAGTTTTTACTATAATTTCGAATAGTGAATTTCTGCTCTTCTGTTTTTTGGTGGAGGGCCGAAGAAATTGATGCAGATTTCAATACTCGGCTAATTGTAGAGATACAATCGGAGACAGTAATTTAAATGTTGATCTCTAGAGCAAACAAGAATCTCAATAGTTTTCTGTGATACCCTCTGAAGAAGTTCGTTATTGTCCTAAAAAATAAAGCGTCTCAAACTAAGAATCTATGCTTTACTCAAGCTTGTGTATTTCTTATTACCCGGGACTTGTTTTTCCGATGCCAAGAAAATTTTCTTGGGATTACTTATATTTTTTGCTGTAACTAAACTACTTTCAACTAGTACTCTCCTGGTTTCCAACTGTCTATCTCGGCTCTTTTCAATGCAAGCTCTTTCAGAGCTGAGGGCGTCTTTGCCATTGCAAATTAGTGTCACAGAAAAGTGCTTTCTAAGCAAAGAACTTTTTTCATTTTGCGCCATCTTGGGCTACATGGCGTATGTGTATGTGTATGTGTATGCGTATGCGTATGCTTAATGCCTGCCTAATTAGTGTCTTATGAAGTCATATGTGAAAGGCAGTCTACTCAACTCAACGCTTATCATTATGCTTTGCTTACCGTCTACTTGCAGCCACAGAAACCGAGGCGAGACCACTTGCAACGTGCCACAGACACAGCAGCAGGAGCAGAAGCAACAAGCTCAAGAGAGTACGAGTATTAACTGGAAAGTGTGAGTGCGGTGGACGTGCGGCGGAGTTGTAGAGGAACGCCTTCACATTGGATTACGCGCAGTTTTACCTTAGACCGGTGCCAATTAGTGGCCAACAGCAGCAACAAACGCAGCAGCAACACCAGCAGATAGTGCAGCAACAATTGCTAGCCCAACAGCAGCATCAACTGCAAATCCAGCAACTGCAGCAACAACTGCTGCTGCAACAGATCGAACGGGAGTTGCAGCAGCACCAGCAGCTTCTATACAGCCAGCGACAGGCACAGTGTAGCTACCCTCCCGTGCGGCAGCGTTGGCTCTCCGGCAGCCACTACGACTACGCCGCACCGCAGCAACTTGTGCCGCAACTGCAACAAACGCATCCGCATCAGCAGCAGCAACATCTGCAGCATCTTCAGCAGCAACAAGAACAGCAGCAGCAGCAGCAATACAGTTACTATTTCAGTCGGGGAAGCACCAGCACCAGCTCCGGCCTGGGTCTGGGACTGGGCCTGGGCTTCGGTCTGGGCAGCGGCAACCTAGCCAGCTGGTATGTACATGACCATGACCGTAAACGAACTCATGAAACGTTCATGAAATCAATCACCGTTTCGAAAAAGTAACGCATAGCTTTCCCCTTCCTTCTGATTTATTCTCTTCTTGAGTTTCGATGCATAATTATGGTCCAAAGCACGATTTCTCCCTCACTTAAAAACGATCCTCAAAAATGTCAAATTTCCGTTGCAAAAGGAACGAACAAATTATATACCCGTTGCTCAAACGCTTCCTTCTGGGTGTTACACACACCCACTTTCACCACAAATCTAATATACCCCTGTACTATTCGAGTAATGTATTAATTGATTGGATATCACTCATGTGTCCCCCCTAATGGCTGTCAAACCACCTTATATGTATTACCGACTTGTTTCATCGAACTATCTTGGATGGTCTGGTATTTTAGGTACCATCTGCCCTCCACGTCGGCGCACATCTACATCGGGACAACCAGCAGCGGCGGCGCAGGCACAACCCCGTACCCATATCCGTATCGCGGACTGGGAGCCTATTCCGGCGGCGGCTATCCTGCAGCGGCTTTGATCAACTTTGATGCCTCGCCCACACCACTACTAGCATCAGCTGGGACTTCGCCTGGCTATCTGCCGCCTCTCCCTGTGCCGGCAGTCCTACCCCCGCCGCCCCCGGCGCCGAGCGTAGCCACCGACTACTACTTCAGCAGTCGGAGCACGCGCACGCTTCCACCGCAACCAACAGCGGCAACGGCAATAGGAGCCACCACAGGAACAGCAGCAGCAGCAGCAGCATCGGCAGCCAGACTTTCGCCGTTCCAAGAGTACACGGCTAACGCGGCGGAGGAGCTGCAAGCTGGCTATCGCTACAAGGCCACGCCCCGAAGGCGCTACGACGCCTACGACAACTACGGCTACCTGCCGGGCTTTGCCAGCACAACCGAAGACGAGGAGGACCTACTCGACGAGTGCTTGCCGGCGGCCCTACTCTCCACGGACTGCGACAGTCTCGAGGAAGTGCGCTTTCTACAGCACCAGGCAGAGGAGGACGACGACGAGGACGACGAGGAGGTTGCCACACAGTTGGCACACATTCTTGACCTGCCCGATTTTTTGCATCCTTACGGCGGCGGCGCAGGCGGCAGCAGCAGGGGCAGCATACACAGCCACAAGACGCCGCCGCAACACGAATACCAGACGGAGCACGGCTCAGCCGCAGCCGGAGGGGGAGGGGGAGCTACTACAGGCGGAGGAGGGGGCGTGGGCGGCACGGAAGGAGGAGGCAGCATCAGCGGTGGTGGCGTCGGTCAGTCGCAACGCGAGACGGTTGAGCAACGCTATCACCAATACCAGTACCAGCAGCAGCATCACCATCAGCAGCAGCAATTCCACCATCATCATCATCAGCAACAGCAACAACAGCAGCAGCAGCAGTTCCAACAGACCCCGCAGCAATCGCAGGGACATCAGCAACAGGCGTACCACTCGTACCAATATCCATCGCAGGACAGCTGCGAGGGCTTCAACCACTTCGCCAACGACACCAGCAGCTGTCTGGGCAACCAAAGAATGATGGTTAGCAAATTGTGGAACAGCTGCTTCCCGGAGTTTACGCCGGACCATGTCCATCGGCACAACTTCTATCTGTGCCAGGTAATGGTCGCACGACATAAGACTAAGTCGTAAGACTAAACCCATCACTCTCTCTCTCCCCATCTAGTGGCAGCGGAACACGCAGGTGCGAATTGTGTACCTGTTCTATCGCTGGATAACGGCCATCACCTGTTTGGCGGCACTGGTATGCTCCCTGCTGGACATAGGGCGCACCGAGGAGCACTTTGAACACCACTATGCCAAGTGGTGGATCTATCTGACCCACTGGGGCCTGCTCTTCTGCACGGTGCAGGCCTGGCTGGCCGCCTGGATAGTCACCCAGGGTATGATGGTGGAGCGCGAGGACTTTGAGATCGTGCGCCAAGCCAAGAAGAGTCGTCTGCATCACCTGTACTGGGTGCTCTACACCTGTGCCACTGTCTATGCCTTCATTGTCACCATGTGCTATTGGCTGCTGGTCCACAATTCAGGTGAGTCGATCGATATACACTATTTAATATTACCAACTAATAACTGCTTACCTTCACATACCTAAACTATAAATATCCACTTTAAATTGTATCACAATCTCATATGTCTGCGATTAAATGGGTTTTTTTTATTGTACTTCCATCTCCGCCCCGAAATAATTGAATAGAACTAACAACACCACAAAATGTACATTTTCAGTTGTCAAATCTTTTATCAAGTGGTTTTAGGTTTTCGTGTGGCTGAGATGCTGAAACTTATATGTTGCGGGATGAGGAAGTAGTCTTAAAGAGTGTTGGCGGCTGGCTTTGAAGGACGTATAGCATTGACAGCATTGAAAAGATATGGTTAAGCAGGTTTCTGTAAGTTTAATTTGTTGCAACAATTTTCTAAAAAATAGATGGACATACTCAAGACAAAGCATCGATTATAACAAAAAGTAATTAAGTCCTAGGTTAACACCGACCGTCTTTCACAGAACCATTTGTCTTTACATTCGTCGGTTTCGAGATAGTAGTTAGACATATGGGCCGCCATGACAATACATCCCACGGTCATGGCGTAGTTGATGTACACCTTGGCGGCTGCATCCAGGTACTGGTGTGTGGTGAAACCGGATCGCTTTTTTGAATGCAGCTTTTGAGACATGTACATAGCCCAAGGTCCGAAGATCATCAAGCATAAGGTTAAGGGCACATAAAGGTGCATAGCAAGCGCTGAGAGGAGGGTGATAATGGAAACTATCAACACAGTGATGCTCACAAATATCAGAATCCAAAGGTCCGCGGTCAGCATTTTCGGCACCCAAAGACCCAGGAAGGTGTAGATGAGTAGCACACTAATGCCGGCGAGAACGAAGTGCCAGGTGAGTGCCAGTTCGCATAGGCTGAAGCACATGACCGCCAGGGTAAGGCTCTCGAAGATGCATCCGAAGATGATCCAATTGAGGGGGAATGTGAACTGCAGCCGCCGAAAGCCGAAGAAGCCCAGGGTCAAGTTGAGCCACGCCAAGAAAAGAAGCAGCACATTCATATTCCGTTCGATGGAGTACAGCTTGGGCTTCCAGGCGTACGTGACGATCATCCATTGCAGCGAAGCCAGGGTCACTTGGGCGAAGATAAGGACGTACACGTAACAGTGAAAGGCCAAGCGGGAGGGTCCTCGGGCACCTGTCAGTATTGTTTTCTTTTCCTCATCCATGTCGAGGTATATGGTCTCCGTTTGCATGTCATGCTCACTTTCTGCATAGTGACTAACTCGTGGCTGGGACGCTTCTTCATTTTGTTTTTGTTCCTGTTGCGGACTCTCTTCATATGGTCCGTCCCGATACGGCTCATTGTTGTATGGATCGTCATCATATGGAAAGAAATCGTTCGGACTGGGATCAACCGTGTCATAAAGAGATTCATCGTCGTACTCGTCCGGCCTCGAAGTTACATCCGTTTGCGTCGCTGTGGATATCCGATGCGAAGTCGGGCTGGGTAGAGATTTATTATTAAGTGACATACTGCCTGTCAGATTCAGTGCCCCAAAGTAACACACCGACAGATGACAGAGCCAAACGAAAAAAGCAAAAACACAAAAACGGTTCACATCGATGAGTGATCCACAAAGGGGCTTAAGGGGCCACTCCAAACTGCGGCTGTATTTGTGGATCTATGGAACGGCCCTAGTGTTTATTTTCATCAGCATCCTGCTAATCATATCCTTTGGCTTCATCAACAACGAGCCCGAAAAGAGCTGTTGCCCGGCTGCCTTCTCCTTCTTCAGCCTCGGCCTACTCTCCTTGTTTTTCTATATGAACATGATGTTTCTGCGGCGCAAGTTTCCGATCAACTGGATACTGAGCTGCAGCATGGCTGTTGTCTTCGGTTTGGGCACTGCCTCTATGCTGTGCGTGCAGACGGCCGGCCATGTGATTCTCTTGGCCCTGGAAGTGATCGTGATGATGGGCCTCCTTCTACTGCTCGGCTACTGGCTGCCACCGAAGTGTCACCCGCTTCTCTACATTGCCCTCACTTCGTTCATTTTAGCGGTTATAGCCTTTCTCCTGTGCAAAATCATATCGGACCACACCGACGAGAACCACGATAAAATGGCCGTGTGGATAGCTCGCTTCGTTCTGTGGACAGCCATCTGCCCACTGCTGCTTTTCCAGTCGCAGGTGATCAACGGATACTGGGGCAATGAGTCACCCTATCTGGACATACCGCTCTGCTCGGTCCTTTTGCTCATCGACTTTCTGGCCTGTTATGCCTTCCTGGATGCTGTCGACGATATCGAGATTGCCTTCGACAGACTGTTTCGCTCAGAGACCGTAGGACTCATGGCCCGTGTCGGGAGGAGCGGAATATGAGCCGCGGGCAACCCAGCCGGAAGAGTACTTTTATAATCGGAATGTTCTTCTAAGACTAAATTACTAAAATGTACTCGACATTGCATAGTATTCGTACTATTATGAATGCCAAAATATATAGTAATCGTATGTATTAATGGAAACGATTGAGGAGTACAAATCATTTCATTTGAGAGTAGTACTTAGTGATACTTTAAACTAAGAATAACCTAAGCTAAACATCAAAGTCGAACTCTAGTTTTCAATACTTGTAATCCCCTTTCAGAAATCCACAAAATTGATACTTTGAACATCATGGTGCATGTGCTAAACTCGATTATAATGCTCATTGATTTGGCCATTGTTGGGCATCCGATTAAGATGAGCCACGCCTATTTTACCACGGGCATCGGACTGGCGTATGCCATATTCACTGGCATCTATTTCTTGGCCGGCGGCACAGACAGGTGAGTGGTCAGCACTTTTCTCGGCAGTCCGGCTGTTTAATGGATTCTTAATCTGATTCTTAGGAAAAATCAAACTGCCATCTATCCTATGATGGACTGGACCAAGCCGGGCAAGGCCATTATTGTTACGGCCTGTGCCATAATCTTCACCTTCTTTGTCCACTTCTGCTGCTACCTACTGTACCGGGGCCGGGTCTGGCTGTTCACCAAGCTCTGCATTCGGGGCCGCCACAATCGGGACGGGGAGATGGGCGAGGGTCTCAACGATGACTCGGGCTCTCGCATGGGCGGAGGAGGCGGTGGTGGCACTGTGGGCGGTACTGGAGGCGGGTTCAGTGGTTCGGTGGCGGCCGCTACTTCTGTGTGTGTTGGCGCCGGTGGAAGCAGCCAGGATTATGCCCACCAGCAGCAATACCCCATTGCGCAAACGGAGCAGCCGCGGGCCGGCAATCAACAGCAGCATCAGCAGCAGCAGCCGCCAGCCAACTACCAGGCTCCGCCTCAGTACTCTGGCTACCTGCAGCAGCCCGTGGTTGCTGGCGTCAATGTGGGGGTGATCAGTGCGGAGGGAGTGTATCAACCTATTGGCACAGATTCCGGACGAACCAGTGGTGGGGGCGGAGGTGGTGTAGGTGTTGCCGTGGGCGATGGTTCCGGGAAACACAAGTCTGCTTCTGGCTCTGGTTCGGGTTCGGGGTCGGGCTCGGCATTGACGCGCACCGTAGCCCACTTAGATGCGTCGCAGCGGGAGCAGTTCCTTAACCCCAACAAGATCGTCGAGTATAAGATGTAAAGGCGTTGCACCCGGCACCGGTATACGTTCCACTTGTCCATGAAGTTTTTGGAGAAGCACTGTGCCCAGTGCGAGGCGACGCGCAACGCCATCAGCGAGGAGCAGCGCCACCTCGCTGATGGCGGGGGCGGGCACAGTGGTTAGCTTTAGAGCTGCTTTGAAGTTGCTCAAATCAAATTCCCAACTATGTATCTGCCAGATCAGATCGGATCGAATCAGTATTGCACTTGGTTTTGTACGGCATTGTAGTTTGTAAAAGTAGTTTCGTAATTTTGTAAAAGCTTTGCCAGTTTTTTTTTAAATGTGTAGACTCGTTCTGTCTGCTAGCGACTTGAAGGTGGAGTAGAAGTGCTTGTCGACCATAATATTGAATAAATTTAGAATATTAGGGATATTCCTTTAGCAACATCCCCTTACGATATCCCCTTACGATAGCTGGGGGAATATTCGTATTGTAGTTGCTCCTGGATGCTGGATGCTATATGCTTTATGCTGGATGCAATTTCCAACAATTTTAAACACTTTGAATGGACTAAGTTGAACATGGATATGTTACAACTCATACTAGTAGCACCTTAAGTTAAAGCTCAGTTATATTTATACCTTAAAATGCATCAATTGTGTTCAAGATTGTCGTTCCACAAATAGTTACAATACGTTCGGCCCATACTCCTTATGAAGAACAACAAACAACCGAAATGTCAAACACATACTGCCTAAAATTATGTTGCTTAAGTAATTTTTACATAGTTAATTTCCCATTTATCCGCCTAAATTTTATATATCGGTGCAGGTGTAAAGCAAGTACATGCACATGATCAGTGGCCCCAGATCAGCCAGAGTCGGACAACAAATTATTGCTAAAATATTAATAAAATTTTAATAGTTTTTGTCTGCTCTTGGGGTACACTGTGCATGGACTTGGACTTGACAAATTTAATTGGCAGTTTTAGTGGCGCAAATATAGAGGATGGGATGAGTAAAGTTTAACTTTAAGATATGCTTGGCATTGAGTTGCTTAGTGTTTAGTAAATTGATCAAATAAAATACATTATTTCAATGGATGTTTTCCAAGCAAGCACTACGCTGCAAAAATAACTCTACGATATAAAGCACGACCGAAAAATAATATGAAAAGAATATATATCTATATTTTAGCATAAAATGTTGAAAGTAAATAACTAGGACCTATACTTTTTGCTCAGAACAAACAAAGAAACAAACAAATTAACGAAATTACTGTACCTAACGAGGGGCTCAGAATGATTTCAGTTTTTCGTTTTGTTGGTTTCTGTTTCTGTGAACCATACGGACAGCACCATTACAGCATTATCCTAAGTACCCTAAGAACCCAAAAATGCAAACACTTAGCAAGTGATTAGAGTTACAGCCAAATGGAAATGTAAATGGAAATATGGAAGTACCCATACTCGTACATGTATGTACGTATATTTATGTGTATGTAAATAGTTGTTTTCATATATGTTGAGCGAATTCTATCTATATTCAAATGCATAGGCGACCCCCAATGACGGGAGGGAAGCTGTTGAACAATGAAATCAAATCTCGTATAAAAGTGTAGTCAACTTCAACCGAAATGCAACAATGAAACGAAAACCAAAACCAAAAACCAAAACCAAAATCAAATGCAATGAATAAAACTCGTCAAGAGGAATGTGTTAACAAGCAAAAGCAAAACCAAATACAAATGCAAATACAAAGCATATTTAACTAAATATACAGAAGTCAAAGTGCAACCAAATACGAGTAGCATCCCCTAGCTATACATACTCGTACATACACACATACTTAAAATAAATAAATAAATAAATAAAAATACAAATAAAAACACACACGAATACAAATGCAAATACAAATACAAATACAAGAATGTAAAGCCTAGTAAAGTAATGCAATTAATTTTTGATAGATTTACATAAACAGAACGCTCATAGCTCATATTCTAGAGACCTCTCACACAGAAGCAGAACTGCAGACAGATCGGATCCTGAGCAGATCTCCAGGGTGCTTTGTTTGATGTTTGATGTCAGCATTTTGATGTTATTTTTTCCCAGTTTCTTTTTAGATAAATTTAACCAGTTTTGGTTTAGGTTTTTAGCAGAACTGAAAATGTGCTTCGTTTTCGTGTCAGTTTCCCTCGCCTCGTTTCTCCCAGTTTGTTTTCCAACATTTAGCATAAATGTATAAATGTATGTTTATATAGACTGAATATTATTAAAAAAAAGAAGAAAATCTATAAAAAAAAATAATTTAAAAATATATATAAAAGAAGCGAATAAACCTTTTTGGAATGTGTAAAAATATAAACAAAAACTAAAGCCAGAGTTCATATTAACCACAACGTAAAACAGTAAGCACATATCAATAATTAAACAAGATCATTCTTAAATGAAAATTAAAGAAAAAGCAAGCAAAAAATAAATTAAATTAAATCAAATGAATTAAATTAAATTAAATTAAACGGAAAGCAAACGTTTCAAAGTAAACAAATTCAAAGTTGACCTCATCAAGAATCACCAAACACCAAACAAACCGAGATGTTTAAACTTGCATAAAGAAATATGTATGTATAAATGTTAAACAATCATTACAATACGAATACGAGTATATGTACTATATGCAGAATATATTTAGCAAAGAGAGACAAATTCAAATATTATATTTTGTAGATTTTTAGTAAACTAGAAGTGAGTGAACGTGAACATGGACAGCATATATCTAAAATATATACCCCCTGTATACATACAGTACATACAGTACATACATCCCTGCATATACAATACATAGTATAGACATGTAGCTCTCTGTACCCGAGGCGAGAGTTTGTTCTGAAGTTGTTGGGGAAACAAACGAGAGAATGGAAAAGCTTTAAGAAACCCAAATGGTTGGACGAAACATTTATACGCTCCAATAAAAGTTGAATTAATTGCTCAATCGGAGTCATCCATTGGCTCATCCAGGGTCGTACATGGTCTTCGTCCCATGGACGGCTGCTCAACAGGGGACGAGCATTAGTAGATGTGAGGAGATGTCAGGCATTGATGCGAGTATACAAAACAAATCATTCACTCAACTGTTATTAACAAGAGCACACCAAAATGAAAATTTTAATAAGCTGCATGCGGTCGTGGATTGCGAAGGAGAATAAATTAAATTTCATTAATAGTGAAATCTACGAGTAAGTAACTAAAACTAAATTAACAACCAAATGCTAAAGAAAAACCACAACAACTACAACAAGCGAGCAAATTGTTTACTTCAAAAGTACGAGTATTTCTGCGCATTTAAGCAAAATCGTAAAAAACAAATGGTTCAACATTTCCAATTAAATGTGTCGAAATTTTGTTAACCAATTAAATACGAAAACACATTCAAATTATAAACGAAACAAGATTTCAATGAACAACAACAAGCTAACAAAAACAAAAACAAAATTCGAAAGGAAAACTAATAAAATCGTTAGAAAACGCATGAAAATGTTAACGCTAATGATGGAAGGGAAAGGCATTTTAAAGGTACAATATGTATTACCAACAAGAAGAAACAGAAAAGTATAACTCGAAATTCATTAGAAAACGTACAACGTGTATGTGTATGTATATGCCCGTGTACGTACAGGCATCATATATATTATTATTAACTATTATTATGTATTTGAAAACAAAGAATTGTGAATTAGTATTAAACCAACAAAAATGGCAAACAAATGGTGGTAAATAAAGAATGTAAAAGGTAAACAAAAACTAGTTGAGTTGTTAATCACAACAATCAGAAAATTCCAGCAGCATCGTTTCTGGATCCATCTGCCACCCGCAAGCACTGAATATCACACTGGGACGATGAAAATTGGCGTGAACGAATAAACGGAAGCTAATAAATCCTTTTCTGACACTCCAAATAGCTACTGGCTCTTAGATCTTATTTACGGAATCGATAGAACCATATCCGTCCATCCCTCCGCCCTGCATTTCTCCTGGCTTAGAGACTATAAGAGTCGATTTTGTGTGCAGAATTCTTTGGTAAGAAGAGAAATTGAGGGAGAAAGTGCAGTATGGAAACCGTTAAAATGTTGGTCTTAGGTGGAAAAAGGATAGACAGAATAAAGGAATAGAAATATCGTATACTTTACATATATGTGTACATTGCTCATAATATGAAATATATAGAAACTACTTTTAAAATCTAGTTAAAAGTTACTCTCAGAATTGATTTACCTATTCAAATATGATTGCATCTTATCATCATTTGAGAAAAAGTATCAAATAGTGATAGTTTTAGTTCCAAGAACACCCATAAATGCCGTGACTTGCTGTACGCCTCTTCTGCCAAGGACTGAGTCTACGCACGATCGACAGTCGCGATTCCTTATTGATATATTGATTATTGAAACCGTATCCTTCGCTTCCCACAATGAAATCATAGATCAAGAATATTTTGATATTTATGGTATTAACCACTTGGCTCAAAAAAGCATATTCAATTTAACTTTTATTTTTTGATTTTTAAAATACTTATTTGTAATTTTTAAAATAAAAATAAAATACTTATTTGTAATTTTTAAAATAAAAATAAAATATAAATTTAATTTTTTTTATTAGTGTTATTACTCATTTTTATTAAACATAATTGTTTTTTTTATTTTTTAATAAAAATTGGGAACTAATTGTTAGACTGCACCTTTTATATTTTTTTTAAACTTATAACATATAAACTCGCTGATAAAAATCAATCCTTATGTTAGGAATCGAGGCACAAGAGCCTTAATTTTCCCTCAAACTTTATAGTACTGCGGGCTGCAATGCCCAGAACTCAATTCGAACCCTTGCTCATTGAGCAAAGTAGAAAAACACTGAGTAAAGATTTTTTATTCAATAAAAAAATTAAGGCTTATCAAATTAGGGTCTAAATCACGTTATGGTCCATAATCAATATAGATATCTCCTCTTCGCCTCGCCGTCCATATTATTGCTGTGCTCCATTTGCGAGCATTTGCTGGTCGAGGGCAATCTGCTTGAGAAACTGCTGATGTTGCCGAGGCAGCAGCTGACGGTAGTAGAGATTCGTGTGAGCCTGCTGCTCCAGCACGGCCATAAGTTCGAGGTACTGCGCCTGTGCCTGTTCGGCCCGGCGACTGAGGAGACTGGCCTGGAGACTGCGATCTCGACGCTGGTGCTCCCGGGGGCTGCGCTGGCGGGGCGTCTCAGCGAGTGTCGGCCTGAAGGTGGGACCCAAGGCGGGAGCAGCGGACTCTGGTGGACAGGCTGTGAGTGGGGATGCCTCGCTGTTGTTGTCCAGCCAGGGGCGGAAGAGTGCCTTGGTTTGGCGGCGCTTGGCGGATTGCTTCTCCTGGTACATCAGACTATCCGTGTTCGATTCTGGGCGTTAGTCTATCTCCAACGTGAGCTTGCTGGCTGTAAGCTGCTTGTGGGTGCAGCTTAAGGTCGTCGTAGAGTTATCCATTTCGGTTGATGACGATGCTGATCTCTAGATGTTTGCTGAGTGAATGGTTGACTCTCTGCTCTAACCTGCTTTTATACACAGAACAGGTAAAAAAGGATGCGATACCATTTATTAGGTAATACCATACCATACTATTAGGAGGTAATCGTTTTGTGTGGACCAGGGAATCTCTTTTATGTCCTGTTCT
This sequence comes from Drosophila miranda, assembly GCF_003369915.1. Classification (NCBI taxonomy): domain Eukaryota; kingdom Metazoa; phylum Arthropoda; class Insecta; order Diptera; family Drosophilidae; genus Drosophila; species Drosophila miranda. The sequence continues at coordinate 8,188,683 of NC_046677.1, read as the reverse complement.
TGCTAATTGTCGTCTCGGCCTTGCCTAATTATTTTTTTTTTAAGGATTAGCACCTACCGATCGACCAAATATTGCCACCGGAACAAGAAAGCTATCTACAACCGTTTTGCACACAAACCGGTGTTTTTTTTTATTGGTGTACTTGACGCCATTTGCTATGTGTAGTCCTTCTACCTGTCCAAATCAGATTAGATAAGATAAGTATTATTCACATATTGTTTTTACCTGCGATGACCCCTTATTCTGTTTGACCTATTGTACTTTTGTCATAGAGGAGGATTTCATACAACGACAAACCGGATCTTCGCGTATGATTTTATGCACTGGAAATGATCTTCGCTCGAGAAATTATTTCAGAAAATCTTAATTTAATTGCAATGCGGAGTTTCTTATAAGTTACATAATTTCTGTCTTCAATTAATTCATTTATATTATTCTGTAATTGTGGATTAATGTCCCTAGAATGTAAAAAATAAGTAATTTAACACTTAACTTATGAATTTGAAATATTCGAATTTGTGTTCTAGAAAAATCCAATGTCCGACTATGGGCATAGAAAATATCAAAGTTTATGCTTCACATATGACTTGGGAACCAAGAAACATAATTTAAGTAATTAAAAATATTTTAACCATTTAAGAATTTAAGTTAATATCAGTTTACGATGTAATTTATATGAAAAGTTGACTATTAGAAGGTTGACGTAGAGCTCTCCACTCGCGTTCAATGTGTAAGCAGAAAATCAATCGGTCTATAAGGAAGTCCAGCTGATCATAGGCAGAATACATATATGTTTGGAGACAACCCAATGACAACTTTGCACTTATACCTCAAGATTTGCCAACAAACCTCAGATTTCAGTCTCCAATTGATTTGTATATATGTAAATAGAGATATATATTTTATATTTATTTATAAGTCATTATTTCACAATCCAATGCGATTTCTAAACCTTAATACAAAAATCTATTTGTCGTTTACATTTTGTTTCGTACATTCTCATAATTGATTTCAGTGTTTTTTTAAGTTTAGTCATAGATACAATTAGTATTTTATTTTTCTTTAACATTAAATAATTAGTAACATAATTTGGTTTACTGCGACTTAAATATTAATCAAATACACACAGGTATACAAAAAAATGACAAAATATAATAATAAACTTTTCTTTTACTCCTCACACGCCTATAAACTAAAATTAGTTTTGTTTAATAATCATACGATATTAGAATGCCTCACTTTTCTGCTTGCATTTTTGTGAAAATTTACAAATGAAACAAAAACAACAAACAAGAAGAGTGAAAAGGTGTCGAAGGAGAGTCAATTTAACTTTATATCACGTATATGGGGATTGGGACAAGTGTGGGGTTGGGCTCTAGCAAAACGAGACGACGGATTGTAATAGATTGTAATAATCATTAAACCATACACAAACACAGAAATTAAATCTTTAGACGGGGGAAACTTATTGAGGAATAGAAGCCATCGGATCTAAGAGAGCTTTAAGTAGGAAGGCGGGGAACATTTCTTGCGCAAGAACTTGATTATGTACAGAGGCAAGCAGGACACTAGCGTGATGAGCGACACCTTCCAAAGGAAGTCGTACGACCAGATGAACTCCCAGTCTGCGGGCGAAAAAAACACGAGGTTAGTAATGTAGCAGGCTCCGCCCTGTTAAGTGTCGCAGACTTACCGAAATACTCGTGCAAGACGGCCAGTGAAATGAGATAAAGGGCCAAGCTGAAAAGCTCTGCCAGCACCATTAGTCTGCAAAAAAAAGGTACAGTTTAGAATGCTCATAGCTGGTATTCTTTGTAAGAACTCACCTGTGCCAAGTGCGCACAGTGAGGGCCACCATGATCAGCTCAGTCATGATCAGAGCCGAGAAGCTGATGGCCACAATGTGTATGAACTCGTCCACGAAGAGTATCAGGGCGCCGTACATGATGACACCGCCTTGGTATATGCTAATCAAAACCCAAATAAAGAAGGTCTTATAGCTGAGACTCCGACCCTTTGATAGATCCTTATATAGCTCCGGATACGTGACAGCCGTCTCCGAGGTGATGTCCTGATCCAGCACCAGCGAGAACACCGGGAACATGGTATACAATGTCGAATATCCGACCATGAGAAAGCCCTGATACAGAGCCACCGAACTGAGGTAGAAAACTGCCGAGAAGACTGCCTGCAGGGTGGTGATGATCAGACCACGATGGATGACGAACTGGGAAAGAGCCGCCGAGCGCTTGTAGCTCCGCCTACCGTGGATTAGTAGCAGCTTGGCAATGTGTGAGAATTGCGGAATGCTGAAATCGCCAGCCAGGGAGGCCTGTCTGCCTTCGCGTCCTTCGATGCCGACGCCGGCGTCCGCCTGCTGGATCATGCTGACATCATTTCCACCATCGCCCACGGCACAAGTGCGTTTGCCCGTGTGCTTCTGGATGAGCGCCACCACTTGGGCCTTCTGGGTGGGCGAGCATCGACAGCAGACGACAGCCGGGGAGGCGGTGGCAAGTTCGAGGAACTCTGGTCGATAATACTGCAGGCAAACCTCAAGAGACTCGCCTTCAATGACAAGGGCATGGCCCTGCTTGCGCCTGAAGCTATTCAGCTCCTGATGGGCATCCGTGCGCGTCTTCACGGAGCGCAGTACATGCAGACCCTGGTTCCGGCCAATTAGCTGCGAAGACTTTGCAATGCAGCAGGCAGTCTCCAGCTTATCTCCCGTCAACATCCACACCCGAACACCCGCATTGCGCAGCAGCTCTAAGGTGGGTCGCACATTCTCCTGCAAGCGATCCTCCACCCCAGTGAGGCACAGCAGCTCCAGTTCCCTCTCCAGCGATTCGGTCACGGCGGCCACCTTGGCCACGCGATCTGTGATACTCAAGCGGGCCGCATTGTACCGCATCTCAAAGTCGGAGTACTGCTCCTCCGTAAGCACCTTCTTGGCCACGACCAAGGTGCGTAGACCTTCGCGGGCCATGTTGCCCGACTCTTCGCTGAGCCAGTCATTGTATTGCACAATGCTGGACATGACCACATCGGCGCCCTTCAAATAGAACGTTATCTGACCGGATTTGCTCTCCCTCACGATGATGCCCATGCGTTTGCTTTCGCTTGTGAAGGGGAACAGCTGCAGGATCTGATAGTGTAGCAGGATATCGTCTGGAAAAAAGGCATTTACTTGGGACACGAGTGCTATAGGACTGTCGCTACTTACTGTCCTCGCTGGGGGTTTTCACTTGCAGCGTCATGGTATTCAGATCCCTGGCAATCAACGTCAATCCCACCTGCTCCGTCCACTTGACCAGCGCGATCTCATCGGGCGAGGCTGCCTGGTACTGATGCTCTGTGTCTGTGCTGCCTGGGGCCTCGATGTTTATCACAGATTTGGTGGGAGAGTTGTTTCCGCCCGTGACCGTGGATGCCGTGGACACAGACCGATTGTCCTCCTCATCACTAACGGGGGTCACATTGTGGCACAGGGCCAAAGCGCGCACCGCCTCCCACTCCCGCCAGCCTTCGGGTCGCCGCATGCGATTGCCGGCAAACATAATCGGTTTGGTGGCGGTGTTGGACTCCCCACTGCTGGAGCTAGAGACGCTGCCCTGTTGCTGCTGCTGTTGTTGCTGTTGCATTATGTTGCCCGAGAGCTTCTGTATAATGTGGCCAATGTGATGGAAGGTGTCCGCATCGTGTGAGACAATCCCAAGGTGGATCTTCTTAAAGACCATCTCGTTTTGGGTGAGGGTGCCTGTTTTGTCCGTCAGCACATAGGAGATTCTGCCCAGCTCCTCCGGTATGGTTGTGGAGCGCACCACAGTTCCCTGGATGTTGGAGTCGTTCTGCATTTGCCACGAGTAGAAGGCCTTTCCCATGTCCAGATTCACCCGCAGGCTGATCGGAATGATGTACGAGAAAAGCAGGACAAAACGGAACATATATCTGTACCAGGGTCCACCGAAACCCTTCAGCATCATCATGACCAGCGACAGTCCCAACACGGCACAGAAAAGAACCTGAAAGAAGGGCAAAAACAAATTAAATCTGTTCTTAGTAGGTAGATTCTGTTACCTTTGTCAATCCATTGATCTCCATGTCCAGCAGACCCACCTTGGACCTGGGCTGGGAGTTGTTCATCACGCTGCGGGTTTCGCAGCCCGTGTAGATGACAATGCCAGTGGCCGTGCCGGCAGCCACCACCGTATTGGCCCACAGCGTGTTCTCCACGCTGAGGCCGGTGTCCTCGCTGCCGTCCGTCATGCAGAAGGTGGCAATGAAGCTGTGTATGTCGTTCTGGGGCTTCTCCACATAGAAGCTAGCATCGATGCTGTGCAGCTCGGAGTCGCGGCTGAGCTTCTGGGTGTACGGTACCGCCAGACGGGGCTTCCAGTCCGTCTCGCCATCGAGCTGATCCGTTCGCACGAAGACAGAGCCACTCCGATCGCTGGTGCGCAGCAGGATAAGGTCCGCGGGCACTCGTTCGTTCTTCTCCACAATGATGACATCTCCGACCTTCAGCTTGGAGCTGGGAACCATCTCATAGCCGCTGCCATTGGTCGCCGACAGTCGCTTGTACTTCTGGGAGTTGACCTCATGGTCGCGCTGGTGCCGCCGCAAATCGTCGACGGCCTCACGACAAATGGTCACCATCAACACAAAGCCCAGCGGTCCCCAGTAGGTGTACGGATAGCCAATACGTATGTCCGGAATGAACTGCGAAAGGGCCATCAGCAGAAAGTACAGGTTGAGGAAAAAGCGGAACTGCTCGAATAGCACCAGGGGCAGGAAGGTAATGAAGTTGTACTTCTGGTTCCGGATCTCGTTCGGCGGGAACTTCTCCGTGTTCACCCTTCCCAGGTTGACGGTGCGGGCCCTCAGTTCCCGTGGCCTGAACCATTTTCGCCAGCAGCTGTAAAGACACAGGAATATCAACATATAGATGCTCTAAGTCCGACCAAAGCCAAGGAGCATTCTTCTGCCCAGATTCCCAAATCAAAGTCAAAATGTTCTGTCTGTCAGCCGTACCGCATACTCTGACTGGCCCTCTTTTTGATACGATTCTGAACGAGGGAACAAGCGGAACATCCAGGGAGCCATACAAATTGTTTTAAATTAAAAAATACTATTTATTTTTACTTTTGTTAATTTATTTTCTATCATCTCAGTATCTATCATTCGTTCCGCTTTTCCCCCTACAGTCTCACGGTAATTCAAATTTCAATCGTATTTCCCCTCGAGTCCATAACAATATGCAAAGTGAGGCGACCTTGACCAGAAAAAAAATCAATAATAAAAACTCGAAAAGAAACAAAAGTGAAAACTCACACGACAGCCATTAAGCACTGGCCGAACGAAACAGCAGCTGCTTGGTAGCAATCGATGAGAATGCAAATCCATCTGCATTAATGCAATGGAATTCTGCACGCAAAAAATCTGCACTGTGTACATACAAAAATTATTCCAACTACGTCACGATTGCTGCAAATCAGCTGCTGTCTCGTTTAAGAAGTGCTTAATAGAATTTGTGCGTGTGTGTGTGTGTGTGTGTGTGTGAGTGGAAGTGAGAAAGTCGGACACGAGATATGGTCAGACAGGGAAACGATTAGCTGTAATGGTTGTCTGCTTCCAAAGCCTTTATGTGTGCCAGTATGATAACACTTCTCTCCTGCCCCCAATTTAAGTAATGCGAAAATCAACATGACGTCCGGCCAGCGGGGGATGACGATGATTCACCTGAATAGATACCAGCGACTACGCTGGCGATTTAGCAACGGAATATTCTCCCGTGTCATGGGCGTTGTAGCCGAGGTCTGCGATGTGGCATCATCCATCTGGTTTGATGTGGATTTCATATGGCTTTTCCTAATCGAATCTAATGCAGTCTGCTGTCTGAAGTCCTTTGTTCTTTGCGGCAGCTGCTTTTCGTTTTGTTTTGCTTTTAGTTCGTTAAAACTTGGCTTTTACATATTTATACGCGCGGCTCAGGGCACACGACTGTTGTCCAGGGGCATGACGCACACACAAAGCACTTGAAAATTAAAATAAATTGCAAAATTCTTATGCACAAAACATGAAAAATTGCGTACAGTGTGACCGCGATAAAATATACGGTCACCCCCCCCAGAAATATACCGAAATATACCGTCTCATTTTCAAAATATACCACAAATATACCGATGAAAGAACGAGCTTAGCCCACTTAAGCCCCCATTATTTAAACAAGATAACAACTTGAGTTAAAGAAAAGAATAATAATATTAATAAGAATTACTCTTGTATATTAAATGACCACTGGTCGACAATGGTCGGGACAACATATTTCTGTTGTTTCAGTAATATCGATATTTTTGTTCGATAATCTGCACTTAAATATAAATTTCCATATAAAAACAGAAATCAATATAAGCCAAGCAGTAGCCTGTGAGTGGAAAAGGGACGCGAGACCACTAACAAATTCACTAATGAGTTGCCACATGGATGCGGCCTGGGCACTGGCAGCCCTGTCGAGCGCGCTTTATTTAAATGCCATCGGACGAGTTATGGAAATTTACGATTGTCGCTGTCGCCGACTGCTGACGGAGCAGCTTCACATCGCTTTCGTTCGCACCGAGACGTTAATTAAATAAGCTTTTGTCGGTGGGCTGGTTGTCTACATTTCAGTTGCTTAGATCAGCGCAATATTGTGCCATAATGAGATTGTGCCAACTCCATTCAACTCCTCTCTCTCTTTCGACGCTCTGTGTAAACTTGTTTTCTCTCTAGATGTTTATGGCTATAGAATAGGAATTCTATTTGGATTCTTGCGACTGAATGTTTTGTCAATAACACGCACATTCTTAGCACGATTTCGTGTTATGATCTCATAAGAAAAAGTTGCCAAAACGCCATCAAAAAAGAAGAGCCACAGCAACAGCTACATACAACCACATAAGAGTTCAATGACTGGCGACAGCCAAAAGAATTTGGCCAGACAAAAGGGCCAGGAATTCGCTCACCTTCTGCCTTCCACCTTCTACAATCTTCTGGCACTGTTTTTCCATCTTCTGGCCCTCAGTAAATGACTCACAGGGCACTTCAAAGGGACGGAGAGCCGACAAGATGTCAGCGCTTTTTAGCTTTAAAGTTTCTGCCATAAGCACAAAGTGTGTCACTGTCGTTAAATACGAGTGTGTGTGCCTAGAACATTTATATGCCTTTCCTGATTCACTTATATGTGATTCAAGTCAAGCGCGTACTCATTCAGTTTCGATTTGAATAAAATGGCATTCGTTGACATTAAAAATAAGTATACTGCACTGCACTGCATCTCAGTCTAGGTAATTAACTGGAAGTTTCGAAACAATTCGTAGACATCAGCAGATTATGACACAAGTGGATGACGGGATTGCTCAATCCGATATTGCATCCACCATTTCCCATGAACTGTCCATCGTTTGCAGTGCATCCGCACTTGCAAAGATTCTTATAAGCAGTTTTCAATGGATAAATTAAATCTAGCAAGGGGAAGGGAATGCATAGAGTGGGAACTATTTCCAATCCAGTTTATTGGATGTCTGAAGGAAAGATTTCAATCATCTTCAAGCTTAAGAATCTATCTGCTTGTAGATCCATCAGAAATGAGTAAAAATATCCACAAATTTTTGAAGGCTTTCCCATGCAATAGAATGGAGTGCCCGCACTTATTACCAAACCAGAACTGAATTGAAGACCTGAGTGAATGATTTGTATAATTTATGCACCACCTGGCACACCCGCTTACAGGAGGAGCCGCCTTTGCAGATGGATGAATGGATGAATGATGGCTGGGTCGCATATTCAAGTTATGTATCTACTGAGGATGGGACATTTCTAGCTGAATGCTACGCGTATATAAGAGAGAATATAATGAATATTCAATTTAAATATGAAATTAATAAAAATTTACATATTAAAATAAAAACTTGCACAATAATCTTGCACGCTCTTATCAGCCTTTGCTGAATTAATATATAAACATGAGATTTCCATTTGAAATCAGATTAGTTGTGCATCGACAGTACGAGAGTCAAGTGGAACCTGCGGAACTCGGGCTTTGCATTGATCATCTTTTGACTTTCGCTGCACGAGAGATCCTTCCTTGCCAGCAGAGACCACGGGACAGCGACAACGAGACATTCAACGCAGAAAAGTAGGGGAGAATTCTTTCTGGGACTGGACAAAATCCACATAATAACCAAAAACCAGCCTCACGAGTTGTACATCAGACTTCGAGATGAGCACGGAGCCACAAGCTATGCTCATTTCGATGATTTCAAATAGGGAGAGAAGGTGAAGCCTACGAACTCAAATCAGTGGGAGAGTATTCAGGAACAGGCGGAGATTTACTAAGTAATCATCTGAAAATGAAGTTTACCACATTGGACCGGGATAATGATATTCACTAGACATTCAAGATATTGCGCGTTTAATCAAGGAGGTGGTTGGTGGTTTTTTAATTGCTTATTGTGGTACAAATTTTTTATTCAGAAATAACGCTCTTTATAATTACGATTTATCATATTTATTTTCTTATTGTTACAGTTCATCAATGGAAAATAGTATGAAGATGGTAAAAGAAGTAAAGTTCAACCTTACGGCATTCATTGGGGTTCTTGGAAGAAGTATGATCTCGCTTGCATTTTCTCAAATGATGATCAGGCCAAAAGTCCTATAAAATGCATATTCTTTAATTAATTCTTTAAATAATATAAATCCAACCTGATCCAGATTTTATCTACTAATATATCTAATATATTTTGCCCCTGTATGGTTTGAGTGCCTCATATAAAACTATACGGGCAGCTTTTTGGCTGAGTTGTGTACACAAGTATGAAGGTTTTCCAAACCAAGATTATTTAAAAATAACGTAATGCGGGAGGGTCTGCCCCAGCTGGGAGTTTAAAGCCTTTATTCTGGCTACACTACCCACTACAGCAGATATGACGAGTGAGCCCACATGTTACTTTCTGGCGTTTGGTTATTAGCCCACATTCCCAGTGGGTGGCGCAGAGCGTTGGCAGTGGCAGAGCCCATTGCGGGCGTCAATCGTCGTCGCTTTTCCCCTATTTCCTACCAACTGTTTGCATTTGCAAACAGCCAACAGAACAACTAAAAATAATATCATGAGGCGTTGCCATTGACAGTTTGGCGTGGAGCGGGGGGTGGAGCATGTGGGCATGTGGGGCCTGGCGGCGCACTAATTTCCATGCGATGGCGGTAACACGAGCACGGGAAAAGTCTGTCGCCAGTTGGAAATGGCCATATTTAATGCCAATTCCAATTAGCCCCGTAAGTGGGCGGGTGATTTCTAGAAATCCGCAAAAGTGGCTTAAATAGTTCAAAATATCCTGGGGATGGAAATAAATAATTAAAGAGTCGATTTACAGAGAGTGTATAGGGTACATTTTCACAGCCTAAACCTCTTTCCTAATATGATATTCCAACCAATCAGTTTAATCATATACGTCGATTGCCAATCAATTTATTGCCTGTGAAGGAACTGCATGCTCTTATTAAAACAATAAATATATGATATGTTGGAAAAATGCATGATTGAATAGTACGATTATTCTCCCTGTGGCATGAATTGACTACGAGATTGATATAAGCGTATGAACATCTGCTCGTGTACTGTTTTCTTTCCTTAATTTTCTGGCCGATATTCTTGTCATTTTCCTTTTCCATTGCCGTATTTCCAAAGAAATATTCCATAGATGTACCTGTTTCGGTGTAAAAATTTCCCATAAGCGAGCGGACACATTGATACAGGGTAACCTTATCCGCAAAAGTGAATGTGCTGCTTATGGCAGTACGTAAAGTTCAGTTCTAGTTTTAAGTGCATTATAGAAACAATATAGTACAACAGTCTGAGAATAAAGGTGGAAAAACCTTATCACCGTCTGCCGCGTTTTCGGCACAAATGGAATTTATATCCACATCTGTTGCGTATGGAAAAAATGTGTAGCTGTAAATACTATGTGTGGGGGAATAGGAAAATAGGGGAAATAAACGCTCTGTTGGTTCCACTATAGTGCTGCCACAACAGCAACGAATGTGCCGCATGGCGCCTCCTCACTTTGCAATTCTAATCGGGCTGTCGAAATCTTTGAGCCTCATATAACCGAAACGGCAATCAGAGTCGAGCCCAGTCGAGTCGAGCGGTGAAATTCAAGCGAAAAGCCCAACCAAAAGTTAGACCTAGACAAAAGCCAGGCAACCAGGCAACAGCCAGGCCGCAAAGAAACAAAAACCTTCCAGCAAATGGGTGTCGAAAAATTGGAGAAAAACTGAAGATGAAGCTGAAGCCAGTGCGAAGGTTTCAAGAGTCCCATCATGGTCAGTGGCATCGAAGAAGAGGCTGATTTTGAATGCTTAAACAAATAATCAAAAGAGATGACATTGAGCCCATTCGTAGGTTCAATAATAAAAGTAAATTACACATTTTACTGCTCACATGATTACAAAGCCAGAGACAATCTCCACAGCAGATTGCTGCACTTTCGTTTTATAAATATTCCTGATGTATTATCTATCTCTCAGGGATTTATTTGCGGCAATGAAACATTGTGGGTAAATTGTTATTGTGAATCAGACGGTATATTTTCAAGGAGAGCTATGTACAAGTATTTTACAATCAATTGTTTTAATAATAAAGATAGTTACAAAATATTTTCTGCACAGACCGCAAGGGTCAAAAGAGTTCTGATATATTATAAGGAATAACTACTAATCGGTTACTAATCAAAACTTCATACGCTTGTAATTTGCTGATTGAACGATTCGGGGATAGAAGTGTCACAAGTGTTGTAAAACGTCAACTAGTGTTGGTTTCTCACTGTTCGCTCTTTGTTCAACGACATTCGTTCAGTAGACTGTTATAGTTTTTGCAGATAATTGGATTTGTTTAAACTTTTATGAAATGATAGCTTATGCTTAACCCTTTTTCGAGACGCACAGTCATAATTTTTACGAGCTGACTCTCGACGCAATGCGGATTTCTGTGCTCCGATTTTTTGCGGCTAAAAGAATGACCTGCTTCTGATTAGCCGCCGCACGGAGGAACAAAACTTTCAATTTCTTGACACAAAAAGAATCGACCGACAAAAAACAAAAAGGGGAACAAACACCTCTAAGCGACTTCTTCTTCTGCGGAACTCGTTTGTATAATTTAGAAACCTTGAAAACAGCATTTCGTGTATTGTTTTTAAGACAGAGCCCATGGATATGATGGGAACTGGTTTTGTTTTTGTGAGTCTTTTTTTTTTGATGTGACTTCTCGAGCTGTTTTCGAGCTAACGAATTGCACGGCACGGCAAACATCGATTAGATTTAAGAGAGAGAGAAATTTGGGGGAGGTTTGGGTTGGTCTGGGGCTTGCAACATTTGGAGTCCAACAAGAGTTTTTCCTTTTGTTTTGTGCCTATCAGCCGACAGTTGTCGCTCGGACACTATTTATAGTCTTGTTTTGGTTTGTATTTCTTTCTATTTGTTGAAATATTTTCACCCAACACAAAGCTGGAATGGTCTACGGCGACGGTCGACGGTCCGGGGATCTGTCTGTCACGTTTATCGATTTGCAGTTCGAAATGTTTTTAATTTATTTTTCCCCAGCCACTTACAAGTGTGTGCCCGTGCCCTGCCTTTCCCATGTTCTCTAGCATTTTTCTTTCTAATTAGGTAAATTAAAAATATATCTCGGGATCGGCTACACATATATACAATGTGTGGCACATCGCGACTCACATTTCAAAATTCACCGAGAGAGCACACTAGAATGATTTCTTGGAAATGTTTTTCGTAAAAGCTTTCGACCATAAGAAAATCGCACTGCAACAGAAGACGTTGCCTGTTCTTATGGCGCAACAATTTCGAAACCCAAATACAGCGAATCATATGTGGAAAGACATCTGCGGAGCCCCAGTTTATGCGCCCACTCAATAGAGATTTCACTGTAATAATGAACAGTGGCAGGAAGGGCAACAAGTTGTCTAGAAGGGAACAATTTGGCATAGGAAAAGTTATTGAAATAAGTCAAGAAGAAAGGTCAACGGTCGATGATTTGGTGTCTCAGAGAATGGCTTACAATCAGTAAAATAATCTTTATTTTGAGGACTCCATTTACTTCCTAGAAACCCTGCTGTCCGCTTAGAAGATATTTCACTCTAACGTAGGAACCCGCTTTTAGGAACCCCTCTGGGTGCACATACTCTTATCTCCGATTTATACTCAGTAAATACCACAATTCTTTTTAAAACATCTGTTTTTTTTTATTGTTGCCACACTTGCTGTAAATATTGCGCATACGCAACGTGGCACCTCAAGCATTCACTCACCTGCAGAGGCACAGCTTGCAGATGCTTCCGAAGCTGCGGCCCTTGCTCCGTCGGCGGTTGTTCTGGTAGAAAACGGTGGCCGAGCCGTTCTCCGGATCGATGACGGTGCTGTGTGTCCCGTTGCCAAGATCACTTGCAACTCCCGCACTGTCGCCCACACCTGTGGCCGCACCCTCGCTGGGGCCGGAAGCAGCGGAACCAGCAACAGCGCTGCCACCCGCTGACGTCTGCGTTAATTGCGCCAGTTTCGAAACACTGCTGCTGCTGCTGCTGTTCGAGTATTTCGCGCGCTCGCGACTTCGCTCATTTCTATAACGTATTTGTCCGGCGGCAGAGCCAAGACTGTGCCCAAAGAGATTCCCCAGAAAGCTGCCGCCGCCGCTGCTGCTGTTGACGACACCGCTATAACCAGTTGAGCTTTTGCGGTGCCTGCCCCTGCTGTTGTTTTTGCTGTTGCTCTTGATGCTGCTGCTGGCGGCAGCGAAGCTCGCGGTCCGTACGTCTCTGCGTATGAGTAATTCTGTCTCAGAGTCGGTTTCGCTCTCTTCGTCAAAGTCTCGTAGCGGCACATTGTTTTCAGCCATCTTAAGAGAGCGAAAGAGAGTTTACACAGGTGTTTTTGTTGTTGCTTGGCTGCGCGCCTGCCTCAAATAGGGGAATTTTGATGTTTTGCCTTTAACCTAATTTGAAATATGCATTGCATTTGCTTATATATTTTATGATTTCGAAGTCGATTCAGTCTGTTGATTTCAAATATTTCTCTGCCACGTTTCCCCTGAGAGACCCCCCTCAAGGCGCTATTCACGTGCTGGAAGTAGTCTGCTCCTTATCAGCCTGCCGCCTCTCTCGATTTGTTTGAACGGTAAACATGTGGGTGTGTGTTTGTCATAAAACCGTAAATCCCATCTATCAACAAAACACCTTTATTTCGTGGCGGCGTTGCACGAGTCAAATTACGATTAAAACACTTCTTATCATCACAAACGGTTGCCGGCTACCATTCGTCACTATAAAAGTCAGTGATACCGAACAATCGAGCGCCCGACTATATGATTTTTTGTTAATAAACTCGTAAAATCCAAAGGCCATTGGCAAACACACACAGCCAACACACACCCGCGAGAGCTCCCACACACACACTGCAATAGAAACTTTTCTTCCGCTTCTTCACATTTCGTCAACATTTACGCTTATGGTTTATTTATATTTAAGAGCGAATTGCACATTTTACTGTAACTTTTCTGTTGTTTTTGTGACACGTTTTTGTTATTTTTTTTTTAAATATACCAAAAGTACGTCACAAATTTCAAAATATACCGTAAATATACTGACGAATTATTATTATACTGACTATTCCTCGTTTTGAATATTCGGTTGAATATAACTAGCTAGCTAAAACCCTCAGGTCTGAACTCATAATTTTATCCGATTATTAAATCAATTTCCTACAAGACTGGTTAAATTTAAGTTTTCATCTATACTGCATTGCTTATGAAATAAGGTTAAAACAAACAACAATTTTCACTAAATTCATTTCCTTGCATGGTAAATGCACGTTCAACACACGTTTGCTATATATTAACTACATTTTTGTGTAATTATAAGGAGCGACACCTGAAGGGGAAATGTGGACGTTTCAAAATTGTTTGCCCGTTTTTTTCATATAAGCCACATGGAAGCGCCAGTGTGAAAACCTCCGTTATCCACTTTTTGACATCTATTTTTTCCGAAATTTTTGCACCAGAGGGTAAGTCCATAATGCGTCTTAAAATATACCGGAAAACACTAGGAAATACTATGAGAAGTGTGCAATTTGCTAGATGTGTGAGCTAGACATGGAAAGAAAATCAGTGTGACCTGGACTTAGCGATAAAATATACGGTCTGACCCTCAGAAATATACCGTCTTATTTTCTAAATATACTGTAAATATAGTGACGAATTATTCAAGTTCCATCAGACATAATCCCCGTTTTTGATATTCCGTAGAATATTACTAGATAGATAGAACCCTCAAGTCTGCCTACACAATTTAATTACATTGACGAATAAATTTTCCACAAGATATGCTACTTTTAAGTACTCCTTTTTATTGTATTGTGTCCAAAACAAGGTTTAAGCAAAAAGATCCACAGAATCACAGTGGCGACGTAAGTGAGTTTCTGATAACTGAAGACTTGTTGCTTGTCAACCGAAGTATGGGCATTTGTATACCCTATTTCGTAATAATATTGAAGAACTGTCGTTTTCATAGACTCTCATGTTTTTGCCATATTACTGCATTTGATCTGATTTCTGTATATATATCCTGATCCCGATTCAACTATTAAATTGTTGAAATGAAACCTGCTAACAGTACACAGCACTGATTGGCGGTAAGATCACATTCAAATTTAAACGAAGAATTAAGATTGAAGCATCAACAAATTTGTATAAAATGTTTAATGTTTATTTATAGCTTAGATTAGCAGAAAAAACAATAAACGGCCATTTACATAGAGATCTTAGACAACTAAAAATAATATGCACACAGTAGACGCGGTCCGTATTTTGGGCTGTTCTCAAAGCAATCACACATCCGATCTAATAATTTAAAGGAGAACAAATGTGTTTCAACTAATACAATCACTTTGGGATACAGCTGTGCAGATTGCTTTGTTTTTTGGGGGGCTTTAATCGCTAGGCTATGGTACCGGGAGTATGGGTGTTTAAATACGAGTATAGACGCTCGATACATCAGATATATTGGTATGGTGCACCCCATTCAGCTGCGCTCCATTTGGAGGGCTATGTTTGAGTCCGAATTGGAATAGTTGTGCTCCAATCTGGGTCGAAATTCATCCTCGCCATCCGAGTAGGAACCCACTGAACGACAAATGCTATAAAGATATCATTATTAGTGGTCCCCTAAGGGTAAATATAACTTAATTTATCATACCGCTGCGTTGACGCATAACCCTCGATGGCCAGAGCCTGACTCACGCCCGGTGGCAGCAGCTGCTGGAGCAGGGCATCCTTGGCCGCATTTGCGCTGGTGGGGAGCGCCACATGATTCATGTCCACCGATGAATGGGACTGGGACAAGTGCGCGTTCGCCGGGGTTGTCAGACCATTTACCAGTCGCGTCCTGCCACTGTCCGTCTCGTCGCCCCTCTGGGTGCGTTCGATATATCGCAAGGTGCTGAACAGCTCCAGGAGATTGCCGAAGGTGTTGCGCAGATCACAGTGACCGATAATGTCGAAGCATAGCTGGGAGACGTTCTGACGCAGCAGGTAGATGGCATATTTGGTCTGTTGGGACGGCAGAACGGAGCGCGTATAGAGGGGGAACCTGATCGAAAGAGAGGCATCATTTCAAGACAGGAATACTTTTAAAATACCACGCCTGCACTTACTCTCTTGTGGTGTAGGTTAGTTCTTTGATCTCGTCCACAATCCTCGATTTGGAGGGCTCGTAGAGGATGCGGTTCCGTAGGGGCCGGTCCATGATAATGGCCAGCATCTGCACTAGATGAGCCACATAGCCGAGTGCCGCACTCACCGCCAGCGGTGAGACATTCTCAAGGACCTGGGCATTGGCCGCCTGCCGCGAATCACTTGTGTACTGCTCCATGTGGGGGAAGGCAATGCCGCAAATGCTGAGCTGCTGACCCCCGCCCACGCTCTGGATGTTGTAGATCTCCTGCAGCTCCAGCACCAAAGTCGACATGCGTCGTTCCATCTGCCGCATAATCTGGCGTCGCTGATCCCGCTGGGCCAGGTGCTGGGGCTGCAGCAACTGCAGCTCTAGGCGTTCTTTTTCGAGGTGATGCCGCTGCCTGTGCAATTTCTGCTGCAGGGCCTCCCTTCTCTCAGCGAGTGCCTCCAGACGAAGGGTGGCTTTCTCGTTGCGCTGCTGGCAGGTTTCCCGCTCCGCTTGGAGTAGCCGCTGCTTGCAGCGCAGACCTTCAATCTGCTTGGTGAGCTGCTGGGCATTGTACAGCGCCAGGGGGGCAATCTGCTGTTGCTCGGCCAGCAGAACGCTGAGCGTACGCCCCATGGAATGGTGAATGTGGTGGGAGTGGTCTCCGGATAGGGATGTGGTGCGGGGCTTGAGCCGCAGCTCGTTCCTGGTGACGCAGTGAACGCTCAGGCGAGCAATCTCCTTGCCGATCTCAGTCATGTGGCGTAGCTTCTGCTGCTGCAGTCGCTGCAGGCGCTGCAGCAAGAGCAGCTTGTCCAGGTTGTAGCTGCGGCGAATCTCCTGCTGATGGCACTTCAGTTGGACGTGCCGCATCGTGCTCATTTTCAGGACGGGACTCGCGCTGCGACTGGTGTTGGGAGAGTTGATGCCGAGCTGGTCCTTGGGCTGCTCCTCCTTTTCCTCCTCCCCGTAATTCTGATAGTGTAGATGCAGCTGCGCATGCAGGCCTTGCTCGCTGATCATCGACGGGGACACAAACTGTTCGCCATTCATTTGGAAAATCAAACAGTTCTGGCCGCAATGGGCAATCGTCAGAGGAGCCAGGGGTATCAGGCCTGAGAAATATACGCCCCAGCTGAACAGCAGCTCAGGGCGTCTGCCATGCTCCCTGAAAAGCGAAAGCGTTACGGAACTGGCCGACAACCTTGAACGAACCTCTCACTTACCCGCACTTGTCCTTCGTCCTTCGCTTGGCTGCCGGACAGTGCTTCCACACCTTGACGCTCACACACTGCGCATTAGATTTCCGCCAGGCATCGCCGTCTGCACCTATCTCCGCCCACTTTTGCTGCTGATGGCGCTGCGGCAGCCGCTCGCTCGTGTAGAGTGCTTCACTAGCCTTATCTGTGTGAAGCGTATAGTAAAGCAACACGTCCTCCGAATCCGCCTCAGCTTCCACTTCCGCCTCCGTCACTCCACTCAATTGGCGGCACACAATGTTGAATCCCTGGATACGCGTCAGGTTGCGGAGACGGAGCTGCTGCGTTGCCAGCGGCAACCATTTGCGGCAGCGCGGCCGCAGATTCATTGCAATTGTGGATTGAGGGGTGGATGCCGGTTACGCTGTTACGGTACCCGTAGTACCCAGTACATTGCTCACCAAATTAAGTTTTGGTTGTGGTTTTTTCGCAAGGACTTTCAACAAAAAAACCACTATTCGCGAAACAGCTGTTTGCTGGACCAGTAAGTGTTGAAAAACGATTCGTCTTTTAAACTATCGAAGAAAATATCGATATAGAGAATACCCATAATAATTGTTGGTTTTATTAGCTAACATAAGTCATAAAAAATTTAATAGTGCGACGCCTCACTTTAAGAAGCTGAAACCAGTAGAGATAGACACATGATAGACACCAAAATATCAATATATTCCGTTACAGTAACAATAATAATAATACTTTAATCGCTCGTGTGCTACAAACGTATGTACACGTAAATCTGTTTTTACACGGTTCTAAAATAGCACGGTTTGAAAATCGAAAAATTTTACATTTTTTACACGGTTTTATTTCATTTAACACGGTTTTTGAATTCTCAATCTCTCAGAGCGTACCCCCCTGCATCACTTATTCCACGGGTTGCATTCATATCATTGTCACTCATTCACTTTCAAAAAATTTCACTTTGGCGCTCAGCTCTAGCAATTATCCATTCGATGGTTGGGTAGTTGTATACTCTTTTACCTTACATTACCTTCTTACCATTTTTTGTTTAAAGCTCATTTTACACACAATCTAAAATAAAGGAAGACCTCAAAAGAAACCAATCCTGTAGAGTATTTATCAATGTGATAAAATTATATGTTTATTGCTGAGGGTCCTGTACTTAGTAATATTATACCGAGGTGCCTTCCCTTATACCTTTCAAGTTTTATACTTTTCATATTATTTTCCAACAGCAACAAGTTTTGCAATTCATTTTTGACGATTTTCATTGGCCGAAAGCAAAAATCGCGTCGTCCCTTTTAACGTTCTAATGTATTTGGCGGTATATTTGAAGAAACGAAGTTTATATGGATTCCATGTTGCTGCAACATAGGAAAAACATACCCTAGGGAAGGATATTATAGAATTGAGAAAATGTTTGTCATCCCAGGCAAATATATAAATATATATATATCAAATGCATGAATAGGCCAAAAAAGTTCAATCTAATACAAGGTTTTTATTAATTTCGTTTGTAAACAGCTTGAAAAAATATACAATGCCCATACTCTGGTTGACAAGAAATAAGTCTTCAAATAGCAGGAACATTGACGTCACAGCATTGCTACTGTTTTTTTGTTGAATATTTTTGATGAAACCGTGTTTTTGTCAAAATAAAATACATGCGAGTACTTAAAAGTAGTTAATCTTGAACAAAATTAATTAGTCAATCATATAAAATTATGTGGGCAAAGCTAAGAAACCTGAAACCTGTTTTTAGACAACATCCAATAAAAGCAAGTATTTAAAATAAGCCAGTTAAGTACAAAATGTATTCATCAACCGTATAAAATTATGTGGGCATGGCAAATGTTCTATCTAGCTAGTAATATTCGATGGAAAATCAAAATAATAATTCTTAATAATAGAACTTGAATTCGTCAGTATATTTTTGGTATATTCTTAAAATAATACTGTATATTTTGGTATATTTCTGAGTGTCGGACGGTATATTCTATTGATAAGTCCGCGGTCACACTGCCACATCGTTTTATTGAATTGTTTGTACATTTTTAACGAAAAAAGCAAGAAAAATGCCTGCCGTTGTGCGTATTAAGCGGCGGATTGATGAAGAACCACACACGGCCTTTGTGCTGAACGGGAAACGGCGACGACTGCACAACGATGAGAATTCCTTAGCCACAGCACAAGTACTGCCGGGGGCGGATCCGACTGCAGCCGCCGCAGACAAAGACGAGCTAACAACCGTGCTGAAATTTGCCGGCACCCTGGCAAAGCAGGTGAGTGGATACATGGGGTATAGATATTTAGTAGATCTAAAAGTTTCGGTCTGCTTTTTGGTAGGATGACAGCGCCACAAAACAATTTGCAGCGGCGCGACTCAACAAAGCCACGGCCAAGGAGTTGGTACAACAGAAATCCAATGATGCGGCCATTGCCAGTGCTCTGCGCAGGGACAGGCAACGCCTGGAGGCACAACAAACCACACGCGAGCAGCGTTTCCGTGTCGTAAACTGTTTAAGGACCACACTCGATGACACCAATGAGAGCGAGGGTGCGGTAGGCGGCAGCAGTACAGATGAAGCTTCACAGATCACAATTCTGGATATAGAATCACAGCAGCAGCAGCAGCAACGTACAGAAACTGCAGCAGCAGGAGGACAGCTAGCAGAGGATGAGCAACTGCAGCCGGGAGTAGGCCTCCTACAGCAGGATCAACAACAGCCAGCCGATTCGGATATTGGCTATGTCTACGATTTATATGTACCCGAGAATGAGATGCAGGCGGCCTATGTCGATATGATGGATGACAATTATCTAAGGTTCGTCATACACATTGAACCACATGAGCAAACGTTTAGCATCACGAATACCTTTATGTAGAGAGGATAAGCCATCGCCATTCTCCATTTCCGTTTCCGGTTATGGCTGTTTGTATTTGTAGGTGCTTGTGTGTGTGTGTGTGTATATATGTGGGTGGTGTGTGTGTGTGCCTCCTCCCCCGCTCCTGTTCGTTGGGTTGTGTATTTTGTAGTCCTCGTGGCAGTCGTTTCATTTATGCATTTATCCAATAATTTTATTGTTAATTCAAAAAAAAAGCTAACAAACAATCATGTCTACTGCTCAATAATCCACCCATACTCCGTATCGATTCCGTTCTCTATAAAAGGTTAAATTATCCGTTTAATTACTACTACACCTGCTACTGGTAGGACACAACTCAACTTGCCACAGAGAGCGCCTTGCCACGAAGAGAGACAGAGAGAGCCAGAGACCAACTGCAGAGACAAAGCCCCCATCCAAAGAAATAATGGACTGCCACACACGACCACAGCTCCTATGGGCGCCCACTAATATGACAAAAAGTGTTTAAAATTCTATCGATTGATTGGTTTATAATTCATTAGATATATGAGATATGAATGTACGAGTATGTATGGTGCAGTCAATGCACAGCAGACGGCTGAGCCTTCCATGACGAAGGGGAATGGCAATTTTTAGCGGAATATATGATTATGAAGGACCTAGGTGGATCTATGTAGAAACAGAATCTTCTTGATCTTCAGATACTTAAAAGGAAATGACTCTATGTTGACGAAAAAACAAAACTGATTGAGCCCTCAATTCGTCGAAGGAGCACTGCTTGGTCTTAGATGATAGATACATCTATAAGCAGGAAATGCATTTATAATCAAAATAATCTGCTTGCTGAAAACATCACTAAACATTTTGTAGATAAAGTCGTTCAGAGACACGAAGACGCATCTATTTCGAAAGAAATAGATCCCTAAGTAAACATCAGATACCGAAATCATATACCGAAAGAGAACGCCTTGATCCTTGATCAAATGAAAGCAAGCAGTAAAAGAAACGATTCTGTACTTGAGTTGTGGTCCTTGGAAAACCCTTTGTTCTTGCTGTAGAAACGTGCTACTGCAACTTAAAGATTTAATGGATGTATCACTATAAATCTAAATTCAGCGAAAACAAATATAGCATAGCTCTATACTCTTTGGATATAGGAAATACAAGTTGAAAAATCGTAGAAAATCCCTTTGATTTCCCCTAAGATTAAAATAGGTTAAAATGGAAAATGCATCTATAATATTAAAAAAAAACTATAATCTTTGAGTCCCGGGTATAATTATATGCTAAGACCATAAAGCACTCCCCAAAGTAAATCGCGATATAAAGAAAAATCAAAAATACGTCTAAGAAATCTACGAAAAATTCCATAAGTTTCGTATATACAAGAGAAAGATTCATCTATTATATGGAAAAAAACATCTGACCAATTTTGAGGACATTTTCCAAGGGCAAAATAAATGCTGGAATGCAAAAAGTTGTTCCCAAACCTAAGAAATAATATAAATTGACTTAAGTGCAATCCGTAAGAGAACAAGGCATCTCTTCGATGTGAAATATAATTCCTAGAAGGGAAATCCCCGTCCCAAAGTATCGCTATAAAGGAGAAGCATAAAACTAAGCTAATAACTTTATGGAAAATCCCATAAATGTCCCAAATCTTTAGTGCCAAAGTTCCATAAAATGTAAAGAAATTAGAGAAAACTCTTACATTATTATATCACAATAATAATAATAACCTCTGTAGAACAATCTGTTTTTGTAAGCCATTTTAGTGCCTGAAAAAGATGGAAAAGGAAAACATTTTCTTCACTGGACTCTCCTGCCCTCTGCCCCATCATATGAACCAATCAATCGGTAGAGCCTTAATCCTATGCCATTTCCTAGCATAAGTTCTTTCGATTTGTATAGCTTTTAGGTACTATATTTTCCACATGCCACACACCACAGACAGACTATACGCACACCATACCATATTCTCTGTGTTGATTTTTCCATTATTTTCATGCCAGTTTGCCCGCCAGTGATCTTTTATTCTTTTCGTTTCGTTTCGTTTCGTTAATGTTCCTTTCATTCCACACAAAAAAACAAAACAAAAACCCAGATATCAGAGCCCGTAAACCGAGAAACTCTTGTGCTAAAGTCTAATTAAGTGCATAGTTTTTAGTGTTTGTTGGGGTCTAGAGCTGCCCCCGTGATTACAAAAAAATAAACTGAATAAATAAATCAAATAAAAAAAACAATGATGTTTCAATGAAGGAAAGAAATAAAAGACTAGCTTCAGGGGCTGAAGGTCGAATGCTTTTTTGTAGATGGATAATATAGGCATCTGAATTGAATATTTTGTAGAGATTTGAATAAAAACAAGAAACTATATCGCTTTGGTTTCTCGCAATTCAAATGCATTTTTCTATAGTAGATCTATGGTTTAGATGCATCTGGTTTTGTTCAAATACTATATTTTCCACCGATGTGTTCAAAGTAATCTTTTAGTTCCAACGATTTTTGTGATAGATTTATAATAAACAATTAAAATTTTGAAAGAATTTTGTTGAATATTTCGAGGGAATTTTGAAGGTCTGTCTGATTTTAGTAGAATTTTAAACAGAGAGAGATATGTAGAAAAACATGGGAATACAGCTTTGGTTGGTACTTTATTTTCTACCGATTTTTCCAATGAAAACTATATGTAACTATAGTTACCCAAAGTGGATAATCTTAGGCAGAGTATCTACATATGATAATAGACTTTCCAACATTTGGCTAAAATAACTTTAGAAATAATACTTTTCTGAGCAACCTTTGGCACGGAACTCTCTTAAAGCTTCCAATTTAAGAAGGATCTTGAGAGGGGTTCCTCTACATATCTACAAAAATGAGGCTCCAATTTGCTTAGAATTCAACAAAAGTACATCGCTCATCATCCTAAACCAGAATTACATACTCTATAAGGTCATAAAAGGTCTCTACTGTGAATGAATTTTTCGCAATATTTACAGCGTTATACCCATGGGAGATATAGTCCTAGAGGATTGCTACAACGATGCCGATGAAGAGTACGATTCAGAGGACTCCAATCAGGAGAACTACTATGCCAACGACTACCCCGATGATGAGGAAGCAGCCATGGGCTCTGATGATGATTTAGCCCGTGAAATGAACAAGTTTGTTTTCGGTAAGTGGCAGATATTGAAAAATCCTTGATGCTTAATAAGAATCCTTCCCTTTCTTTTCAGACGACGATGAAGATGAAGATGGAAATGTCACCTCAAGTGATTCGGAGGGCTATAACACCTATCATGATCCCTATATCCATTCCATTAACACCTCAAATGATAGCTTTGCGGATGATGTGGATTTCTGCAACACGGATCGCGAGCGTGGCAGTGCCTATGAGCGTTATAGGCGTCGCATTATGCGTGAGGTCGAGGAGGGCTTGAACCCCCGCACTCAGCTTAGTCCCGAGGACTTGGACTCCGATGCCGATGATGATGAGGATTCCTTTGCTATTGCCGATGATAAATAAAATGCTTCAACTTGTTTTACATTGAAATATATCTTTAAAATTATGTTAAATTCAATTTTATTTGCCTTTAAATTTGTTTCGGTATTCCTTTTTCTCAGTCTTAACATCGCCCATCTGTGGCCTGGGGGCACAACCCTCCATATAGAGACGCAGTGTCTCCTCGTCCATCTTTTCGTTCTCCTTGGGCGGCTTGTAGTCCAGCACATGGTCCACGCGCAATGTCCGCTCCATGATTTTTATACCATTCAGATTGTCCACGGCCAACACAGTGGAGCGCTGATCCTCGTAGCACAGGAAACAAAAGCCCTTGGACTTTCCCGTTTTCGTGTCGCGCACCAGATTGATGTTTACCACTTCTCCGTACTGCGAGAAGACGCAGATGATGTCGCCCTCGGAGAGGTTGTACGGGAAGCCGGCCACAAAGATCCAGGCCGAGTCGCGGTACATGTCGTGCCAGCTCTTCTTCCCCACCCCTTGTTGCAGGTCCTGCTCGCTGAGTTTTAGCACATTTTTCATATTTGTTAGGGGATTCATTTTGCTTTTCTCTCTGTTAATGTAAATTAAAAATTAAATAAAATTCTGTTTGTTTATGTTTTAGCAGTGTGACCGTATAAAAACAATCACACCATGCAATGAAATACTGAAATCAGAAGTCGATAAAAGGTTTTCTTAGCTGATTTCTAGCTCGAACACACAAATTCAAAGGGACTCCTTAAAATTAGCCAATCATGTAGGAAATTGAGTCATCATTCGCATACAACTATTTGTTCAGGGCTTAGGGTTCAAATTGAGGAACATTTTTTTCAGATAATGGAGAGAAAACGCTTAACCCATTGTCGACCAGTGGGTATTAAAATACACCATACGAAAATTAGGACATTAAGAATTTTAGCACAGTTCAGGTAAAAGAAATAGTGGTATTTTTGGAAGCAAAGAGGAAGGATTGTATGGGTCTACAGTATTATTTTCCGCTGCTGAACTCAAGTTGTTTACCTGCTTCAGTGGGCTAAGTTCGTTTTTTTATCGGTATATTTACGGTATATTTTAAAAGTCTGACGCTGTCTCGGTATATTTCTGAGTGACGGACGGTATATTCCATTGATAACTCCGCGGTCACACCGGGCCTCACATTTGTTGTCTTGTCGCGTTGCCGTTCGCAAACGGCGATCCGTTAAAGTCTTTTTGCTTCTTGCTCTTTGCCAGTCAAAGCCCTGATAAAATGTTGTAATATTACTCTTGTTACACGACCAGTGTTTCATTCGACATAGCGAGAGGTGTGTAAAATTGTTCACTTTGCCCCCCGCCCCTGCGTAAGAGTGTCAAGCTGAAAAAGAAAGAGATATGCTGAAAAGCTGAAGAAGAAGAGGAAAGAAAAGTATCTCTTCTCTATTTAAAAATGTGTGTCAGTGTATTGTGCGGCGGCAGCAGAAAAAAAAGAGCATAAGCAGCAGCAGCAACAACAAGATATAATAAATAATAGCTCTAGCACCGTTTTGGCGACGACGTCTTCCCAAAGGGAGACCCCTGAAGAGGTCTTTTAATTGTGGCATTGTTTCCAGTATTTTTTCCCATCATCCAATTTCCAAGACGCGTTTTGTGCCAAATAACAGCAAATTATTCCCCGCTTTTTGACGGGATGATAGTGAAGTGTGTGTGAAAGAGTGTGTGGTGTGTGTGTCGGGAAAGGGCAAGTTAAAGTGTGTGCGTGTGGAAGGAGAGGACTACCTCCGCTGCTGTCATCATCCATCCTGTATCTCCATTTCTCACCCATTGTTTAAGTGTGTTGTTTCGTTTCCCACGCATTATGCTCGCGCTTTGCTATTGGAATAGTTGGTATGTATGAAAATTTTCAGCGAAATTACTGTATTTAACTGTATTAAAGAGGGTAATTACATTTAATACAATTTAGAGCCATATATACCATCTTACGGCGCCGTTTTGTCGAATTCAAAGCATTATCAGGCACTCATATACTTATGATTACGCTTTATGCATGAGTGTCTGTGTATGAGCGTTTTTCACACTAGATTTTTGTCACCCTGCTTCTGCCTGCCGCCGCTCTCCTCTTACATACGCGCACACACACACACACACCTGAGACAACTCCACCATATGCCTTGCGCCTAACTGTCCGCCGTGCCGTCTATCTGTCTTCTCTGTCTGTCTGTCATTCCACCCCATTTGCAGTGTATCTCTCTTACTCGCTGTGTGTTCAAGTATTTGTGTGTGTGTTTGTTTGCGTCTGCCGCCGCTTTTACGTGTTGTTGTTTTTGGTCAACAGAAAAAAAAGGAAATTTATTTTCTTGTTTTTAATGTTTAGGTGTGGTCGTGCTTTACACACATGTAACATGTACAAATGTATGTGTATTACATGGATCCCCACGGATTCAAGCGGAAGCAGGCATAAAAAAAGTTTTGTGGTTGACATTGAACTCTCCATCTGTTTCTCTCTCGCTCGCCCTCTCTGTTGGAGGATATCCTCCTACCTCCCTCTCTCTCTCTCTCTCTCTCTCTCTCTCTCTCTTAGGGGATTTCTTTCCCTCTCGCCTTCTCGGTGAATATCCTTCTCCTTCCCTATTTCTCTTGCAGATGTGTCTTCTCCCTCCCTATCCTCGTACTGTACCTCCTTTCATTCCCTCTCTTCCTCTCTCTGTTTTCTTTCCCACTTCTTTCGCTAATGCCCCATACCCTCTTTCCACCCCTCTCTGCTGACTGACTTTGCCGTTACTTTCCAAAAAAAGCCGCTCCTGGCCGGGCCTTTCATTTTTTTCGCTCGCTTTTCGGCCACATTTACTTTTTCCTTATACCCTTTTTGGCACCGCAAAGAGTTTCGGTGAATGGAGGCAATTGGATAATGATTGGGAAAAGATCCTAAAGATCAGTACAATTAGTACAGATCTATCTGCACTTATCGATAGATCTTATGCTTCTTTATGTAGGGGATTCTATTAAATATATCTTATTCCTATAGCACCTGTCCATCAACCCCCAAGACTATCATATCTGAAGATTTCTTTGCTATGCATCCTATGAGAGCATTTTCACTTCGCGTTGACTCATTTTTCTATGGCGGTGCGGGAATGTGCGGGGCCAAGCTTTCTCGTTTATTATTACGATGTCTGATATTCGTACATAAGTGCATACATACTACATATATATACATACTCGTACATATGTACATGTACATCATGCGAAGAGTACATATGTATAAGCCATACTGTTATTATTATGTGGCTCACGTCTTTGGGAAAAAGATTCGCGCTGCGA
Organism: Drosophila miranda; assembly: GCF_003369915.1. NCBI lineage: Eukaryota > Metazoa > Arthropoda > Insecta > Diptera > Drosophilidae > Drosophila > Drosophila miranda. The sequence continues at coordinate 8,162,038 of NC_046677.1, read as the reverse complement.
CTGCGCACGATTATGGCACATTTCATAGCCCGTGTTGCCCCCCGCCCGCGCTCTGCTGCCTCTGTGGGGCTCTGCTCCAACGATGACGAGAGCAAAGTTGACTACTGCCTGTTGCAGAAAAAACGTGTCAAGTTGGCCAGATATATCTACTACCATCCTCCATATATACTACACATCATTCATATATGGCAGTCGCTGTGCAAGAGCATAACCAGAGAGAGAGAGAGAGAGAAGAGTGAGACGAGTGCCGGAGAGCCGCCTGTCTGAGAGCTTCTGAGCTTCGATTAATTTCGTTGCGCCTCGGTAGCTGTGCACTCAACTCAAACATCCGCTCTGCAGCGCCGCTGCAGGCTACCAGAGCGTTTACCTCGTCGCAGCGGGGACCTAACCTTATTACACATTATACTACATTTACCCACTGCCCACATCTGCCACACTGCCCCCCGTGTGTGCCCCCCATGCCACTGCTCCATCGTCAGGCATCGTATAACATCGTATCTCCCAATATCACAATACCAGAAACCCCTTTCTCTAGGGTTACATTTGCATGGCTTGGCAGGGAGCATCTGGTTTGGTTTTTTGGAAGCGGCCTTGCTCTACACTAGACAGCAGGGGTTGCACTACACACTAGACTGCAGCCAGGGGGTTGAAATGTGAGTCCACATTCCAGTTTTAGGATAACCGGAACCCCTAATCATATGCAGGGCTTGTATTCCATTGGTAAATGATCTTATTGGAATGTAAAAATGGCGGGAAATATTCAGGAAATACTTAAACAATAGGAGAAAATGGTAGGACAATGGGAATTCCATATGAAACGAGTTTATGTCACTTTAATGTTACTTTTCTGACTGTAAAATGGATCCGATTTGCATGATTTGTTGGTTCTCCGATAGACAATAGCTTAATTTATATTTGCGACCAAACAGAGCACCCATATCAAGATCCAATCGTATTACAGGTACGACAATCCAATGATCTTACGATATTATAATATTTTCTAAGTTCAAAAAAAGTACTTTTGCATATCATTTAGATGTAATTATAATGTTTTTTTTTGCAGAATGTCTGTTGCACACTTAATTATTGCTCCCAACTTTTGTTGTCCAGTGTCTGACCCCTCCTCATGACTTAACAAAAACACCACCCAACAAAAGCAACAAAGAAATGGCAAAAAATAAACAGCAACAAAAAAACTGCTGCTTTCCCCTCTACTCTTTTTCTCTGCCTTTCGTTGCTCTGTCGTTTCCCTCCTTTTATTTCTCTCACTCTCTCTCTCTGTCTCTGATATGTTTCTATCTCGTTTCGCCTGTTGTCTCTTATGACTGCTTACACCTGTTTTTTCCGTAGGCGAATCGGAATCCCAGGCTGACGCCGACGCCGCCGCCGCCGTCGTCTCATGTTCGCATTTAGTTTTTGTTATTTTTTTGCTTACTTGAAAATGTTACAACAAAAAATTCTTTATAAATTCGCTCCATATTTGGCTACTGACGCGCCCCCCAGTACCAGTGGGTTTTTGTTTTTTGGAGCTGGGGGAGGGGAGGACGCACCGCATGCCAAGCCCACACAACACTTTAAGAATTTTTTGGCTTCGGCTTTGCCTTTGACTGGGACTCTAATTTGTTGTACCCTTCCCCAAAGAGAGGCTCTTATGACGAGATGTTTCCAGGGAAGAGACGAAAAAGGAAAGGGTTTGCACATAATCTATAGATTCTTGATCATTAGGAACAAAACCAACAACGAATAGATTTGGGAACAATTTGGAATGGAATTTATAGGAAGATTTTGTTATAAATAGAATTTCCGCAAAGAAAACTTCATTGTTTATTGAATTGTTTGTTGAGGAAAGCTAAGTTTGATTTATCTTCAAGGTATCCCTACCTTCAACCATCCATTGATATCCCTGTTCTAAAGATATTCCCTTCAAGAGTATCCTGAAGTTTAAAAGGTTTTTTCAAAGTTCTTCCAAAATTGTCTCAATATATCGCATGCCAAATAATTACAGCACTCACGGGAATCTATACCACAAGACATACCCTTAAAGGGTATCCCTAGCTTCGGTTATCAATGATAGGCCCTCTTCCCTTCTGGGCTCCCTGGTTTCTGTTGGGGGTTTTCGTTTCATATACGCATATCAAATAATTGAGCTCAATTGATTTCAATTAAAACTGACAACTGGGCTGATGATTTCGTTGTGGTTGCTGTTGTTGTTGTTCCGATGGTCGTTAGTGCCAACTCATATGAAACAAAAACCATCAAAATGCCCCTCAAATGTTGGATTCGATGTATGTACTACTGTCTGTCTGTGTGGGGCTCGGTGCTCTTCGTGTTTCGTGCTTGATGGACTGCATCGAATGGGGAATGCACTGATGGGATTGTACCTCATTCCTCATTGGAAATTATATAAAAAGAAAAAGGGTAAAGAGGAAAATTACATGCATCAAAAGAGAATAGATTCATCCGAAGGGAAATTATTCAATGGGAATTCATGGAAATTCTCTAAAAAAAGGGATTACTTTTGAGTAAAAAGATTCATAAATCCTTGAAAACCTAAACGATTTCTATCTCTCTTCCAAAAATTCTTGTTTTGTTTTCCTAAACCGGAATCCCATTTTTGGCAATGTTTGCCTTATTTTTAATCCGATTGTTATTTAAAACTGTTAGATCGCATAGACGACTGTTTATAGAGTGTTGCAGCCCCTATATCTAGATAATTTGTATTGTTATTGATTTGCGGGGGCCATCTACGGGGAGAGTCGTCTACAGTACCATATAAGGAAACACCTTCTTATAATTTAAGAGATCTACATACGAGATATCATACAGACATCAAACACCGACTCGGTGTATACCTCTTGAATAATAATTGCATGAAATGATAGTTCTTATTATTCTACATTCCATTCAAATCGGGGAGATGATTCATGAGGTAAATTATACACGTGTTTCGATGATTAAAACAGCAAAAAAAAAAAAGAACATTCCGTATTGTGTGTCACACATTAATGAGTCATGGAAAAACAGGGGAAAACAAATATCGGTTTCACTTTCATTCTTATCTCTGAAAATAGATAAAATCGAGATATGCTAAAAAAAAAGTACCCAGGATTTTTCAGGGATTTCAGAAGGTACTTTTACATTTTATGGCTGCTCTGGAGAGTACTTTTATTTCTATGGATTGCATAGAACACTCCTCATTCTCTTCATTGGATATCATATCAGAGGGTATTTTTTCCACCCTACATTTTCGTTCTATGGCTTCCAGGATGAACTTTTATTCTACATTCTTTGAAGTTTCCCATTTATAGGGATTTTCCTATAGGTTTTCTATAGCATATTCCTTTTTATATAAAAGAGAATCCCATCCAGCAAACTGAATGCTTTGATGATCACAAAAGTCTCTTATCAGTCACTCATGAGGTTCATTAATCTAAGATCAACATTTAAATATAACACATATATGTATCAAAGAATCGAATTGTTTGATATTGTGTTCAGTATACTTCTAGATTAATGGATCAAATTGTGTGCTTTATACAGTAAACTTATGACTCGTTTAATCAGAAATAATTACAGTAAAAGAAAATTAAATTTGTAATCATTTATAAGCCAAAATCATCGTATAAAACTTGCCTCCCTTTGAACGTTTTTGGGTATTTTCTCTGATTAAAAACTTGATCGATAAACCCACCTAATTAGTAGTTTATCTCTTGAATCAGTGAAAAGTGAAATCTCTTACTTTTGAATCGTGTGATCGGACTTGATCAATGCCCTATTTATAGAGAAAATAAACCATAGGAATTCCTGTCGCTCTGTCAACTATTTAGCTGCTACCTCTGCTGATGCTTCTTTTGTTGTATTAATAGATATGCTAAAGATAGAGAATCGAAATACCAAATTCCTATGCACAGGATAATCTAAAGGCATAGATTGTAGATCGATAGATAGATAGATCATGCCGCCACAAAGTTTTAAGAGCAACAATTCTGAATGAATTTTAAGAGAAACTGACAATAAAATAGATAGAGAATTGTTAATAGAATAGACTTGGTAGAGATTTGCATGAGTTAATTCTTTTAAATTCTTATAATTATAATAAATGTTTTATTTATTGTTAATTATTATAAATTTATGATTCTTACTGCCCGTTTGATACACAGATAAACCTTAGAGAACAATTCTAGAGAGTCGTAAACATTTTAGAACAAAAATTCTCCAAAAGAAATAAAAGAAGAGTAAAATAAAAGAAATAATAATAATGATATAATAAAATAAAAATAATAATATAAAAATAATAATATAAAAATAATAATATAAAAATAATAATATAAAAATAATAATATAAAAATAATAATATAAAAATAATAATATAAAAATAATAATATAAAAATAATAATATAAAAATAATAATATAAAAATAATAATATAAAAATATTAAAAATAATAAAATATAATATTAATAAAATAAAATAAAAATTATAATAAAATAAAAAAAGAAATAAAAATAATAAAATAACAATAATAAAATAACAATAATAAAATATAATACATATAAATACCGCTTTGCCATAGATGAAAATCATTCTCACCATCTATTAAGAAATCTCATAGAGCCCCACAATTATTGCAGATCCCACAATACTCTGAAAAACAAGCAATAAAAGCTTTCTTATAAAATTAAAGATACAATACTTGTTTATCGCATTGTTTAGTGTATTTTATTTGTTTATGGAACTCTCATTCGACGCTTGTGCCAATTGCCCTCGATCGTTGCTCGTTATTGTTATTGTTTCATATTGAAATTCAACACTTTATTTCAGCAATTTATATGCACGAGGCACTCATATTCCGTTCGCCGTCTGCCGTCTGCTGCCAGCTTCTCGTAGAGAAATGAATAATAATTAAATTAAATTGTTTAAACGGCCGGCTTCTGTCTGTGGTCTCCGTCTCTATGGTTTGTGTATCTTAGCTTCTGACGTTTGTTTCTAAATATTTTTGTCGCTGTTTCGGTGCCTCCCTCCAGCCGGCCAGCAGCTGCTTCGCATATTTGTTGGAATGTGAATTTTTATTGTAAAACTTTTCTACACTTTTTTTTTTGCTTTCGATTTTTTCTATCTTGTTGTGTTGTTATTTTTATAAATATTTGGCATGTGCGCTGGCGCTACGAAATATCTAAATTTTTAGTTATGCCGCCTGTGTCCACTCCGTGTTTTCTATATTTTTACTCGCAAAAAATCAAACTTTCACTTCCATTAAAAAATATATACGAACTTTTGTTGGGTCTATGTAGCTGGGTCTGTATCTATATCTGTGTGTGCGTATTTGTATCTATGCATCTGTCCATGTATCTATGTGTGCGTTTATGGTGTACCTGTTTTGTCGTCAACGTTAAAATGACATTAGGAGGCTAGGTTTTATGGTTGGTCTCATTGAGAGGCAGTGGCGGAGATCTTTATGGATAAGGGGACAGAGGCAAGGGGTATCTATCTCTATAGAGCAGGGCTGTTGAGGCAGGGGCCATTACCCCAGAGGAAGCGAAATTCTGCAACAAAATGTCAAAGTAGAAAATATACATCCAAACGATTTCGCTTTTCTTTTCTTATTTTTTTTCTTGTTAATATTTGTTTTCTATTTATTTTCTCTCATTTTTCCCCTTTTACCGGCTGAACTTTTTCCTATTTTTTCTTCTTGCGTAAATCCCCTTACAAATGTCTCTTGATGAGTTTTTTCTATGAAGATACTCGTTATGTTGAAAGTTTAAAGCATTTTTAACATACTGCCATACATATTACATTACAAGGTATAACTGGCTATGGCTAATAAAAATGTTTTGTAATAGGTAGCTATAATAATTTGAGTATTAAAGAGAGAACCCACCAATATCAAAGAATTATATACAATATAAACTACACATAACGTTTTTTTTTCTGGATATATATCCAGATTACAACTTGAGAATCTTGTCACATGATAGGCACATATTTCATCTGGTTCTACAGGTCTGTAAAGCAAAGAGATAACTGAACTTACAACGAAATATATATAATCTAATATCAAGGTCTTATCTGCAAGATCTATTGCCCCTCTGTTAAATCACTTAATCATGATTGAACCATAACTAACTTTAAATACCTCCCTTTGCCGTGGTTAGGGCATACAAATTTCATTCATCCGCCAAAGGTTTTCTCCCTCTTTCATAAGCTTTTTCTATGGGGCAGGTACCTGCTTTATAGGTGCACATATACTCTCGTGCGATTGTTCAGGTCCGGTGGTGGCTGGGGTACGTGTGTGCAGAATTGTGTGAACGGAAGTTCGAAAAGCTCCAACAATCAAGAGACGTCCGCCGTGGGGTCTGCCCCGTCCATGGGAGTCGTGTGTCCGCTGGTTAGAAATAATGAAATCGACTAGAGCTGCTTGGGCCAACAGCGGACTCCAAGAGGAGGCCAAGAGCAGAGGCGTTGACTAATATGCCAGTTACGACTAATTGCATTTGTTGCTCTCTTTTTAGCCCCCACCACGGGGTCCGGGGTCCCAATACTTTTCATTGTGAGTCATTCAGAAGAGGTTTCTAGGTTTTAGGGTGGGGTATCGATTGGTCTGCTCAGATACTCAGATTAATTGGATAAACTAAGGGAACAATCATTGAATAGGTATTCAACAAGGGAATATCTAAAGAAAACGACTACTAAGTGTTTGGAAATTGGAATTGGAAGTACAGTGCTAGTCTACACTAAAATACTTATCCAATCGAGATGATTTTTGGTATTTAAGAAGATTATAGCTTTATATGTTATCATATCAAATCAGAGCTTTCTATCTTCTGAAATGTGACAGCTACACCTATTTCCATACATACATATGTAATACTTATCCGATAAAGCTGATTTTTGTTATTTATTTAGATAATATCTCTATGTATAATCACACCAAAACTAAGCTTTATCGCTTGCAAATTGTAGGCACCACAACTTCTCTGGAGATTTCTGTTGAGCTTAAAAAAATATGTAAAACGATTTTTTTTGGTTGGGAATCCCCAGTATTCTGTGTCCAGTAAAAGATAGATTTAGAAATTACTGGAATGCTGCTATCTGACTGTCACATATATTTTCTATACCCTTCGTACTCCACAAAACCCTGCAAACAATACATATATAGTAGGTATTGTAATCGTATCGAATGTAAGCAAATCTCCCTTATGATGAGTCAACCGAAGCGTTGGGCAGATCAGATTACCATCGAACAGTGGCACTCCGCACTCCAACAGAAGCTCTGTGGCATGTGGCACTGGGACAGTGGCACCCAAAAGTGCAAGTGCCACAGAGATCTGTCTGTCTGCCTGTCGGCAGTCGATTGTGGGGCGTAGATTAATACGGCGACGATGCTGTTCAACAGATTAACGACAACAGCAAACAGTCATAGAGCCATGGAGCTGCAATTTGTTCCATGATTTTCGTCTCGTTGGGGGAGAAGGGGCGGCGAGGCGACAGATCGCATAGTTTATAGGATCGGCATAAATTGGTCCCGTCGTTTAATCACTTCTGATGCTCAGCCATTAGTCATTTTGTTATTCTGTTTGCCTTCATTAGAGTCTCTCCAGTCTCTCTCTAGACTATATCGTATATCATTTTACATTCATCTAAAATTTAATGTGAATCATCTGTGGCCACAATCGAGTGTTTAAGAGTTTCATCTAATGACCAGAAATGGTTCTAACACGATGCTGAATAAGAAAGGGAAGAAACGGTAGCTCTCCTAGGACATTGTTTACATTTTAAATAGAAAGAAAAAAACATTTAAACCAATCGATTTGCTCCGCGAGTGGGCATTTTAACAAGTGTTAAAAGTTTTTTCACTTACATTTTGACATTAATAGGAAAATATTTTATTGCAGGGCAAGCCGCAGACGACAAAGAACCAAAAATAAATAAATAAATTTCATATTTAAATGAAATATTTGCTTAATTTGATTATTCTAATATATGCTAAGAGGATGTAATTTTCAGGTCTTATATTTTCGCTGAAAATCTATTCACTGTGGTGGAGAGTATTCTTTAGAAATGATCCAAAGCGTTTCTCTAGTTATGGGGCAGAAATGAGTTTAGCGACTCGAAAAATGAAAAACAATTATTTAAACAGAAGAAGCCACTAGAAATTCCTGATCGCGCCTTGACATGATTATTATTTAATGTATATTAAGTATATATTTATCCATAATTATAAGTAAACGCAGGAGCTGGTATCGGGGTCTAAGAGTTCTCTAAGAGTGCTCTCCTTCTTTATTGTTTCTTTCTGTGATACATTGTGACATTTGATGTAGCTTGCTTTTACTGAGAGCTGGACAGGAGAAGTCTCCTCCTCTTTTCCACGTCTCTACAGCTATGGCAGAAATCCTTGGAGAGAGCACCCAGTTCCCAGACCTTTTAATAGATTTATATTTAAAATCAAATTTAATATTTTACTATTATTTATTGTATTTATTATTATTTATTATATTTATTATTTTTTATATTTATTATTATTTTTTTATTTATTTATTATATTTATTATTATTTATATTTATAAATCACTATTTTTATCATTTAATTTGCATTTTTTAATTGTATTTTAAAAATTATTATTATTATTTAACTTAAATAGTGTGGGTTTTCTTTTTGCCATGCCATTTTCTCTGACTAATAAATCTTAATTTTCCAAGTAATTTTTCTCAATTAATCCCCATTATCTGGTCACTTTTTTTTGTTTGGTTTTATACCAGATATTTCATTGATTTAACCTACATTGTAATGGTCGCTTGCATGCCTTAACATATCATCTAATTAATACTAGCTCAAAGCAGAAGACTGTGGCTCTACATGCAGGATGTAGGATGCCTGTCTTGAAAATAAATGCTCTCATAATTAAACTGGAAATGTGTGAGCTGCAGAAAGCCTAAAGAGATCTATTTAATTGCCCCTCGGCGTATCCGTCTCATTCAGATGCACATCATTCGGGCAGCAGCCTCTTTATGGGGCACTTGCCGTTTGAGTGAGTGAATGACTGAATGAATGTCACGAGTGACTGACTGGCTGACTAACTAACTGGTAAACAGATAGACAAACAGGCGGACACTCAGAGTCGAACGCTAGCTTTAAGCACACATTATGCATGCATTTTGCCGTAGTCGTAAGTCTTTTATGGTCGGCATCATTCACTGCAATTGTTTGCTCTAGAAAATGCTCTCTGGTTCTCGGCTTCTGCCGAGTGAACGAGTGACCCACTTTAAGCCATAAATTAGCACAAACAGCAACAACAACAACAACAACAACAACAATCAGCTTTTATGCCACTTCATGTGGCATGTTGTTCCTCCTCTCTCTCTCTCTCTCTCTCTCTCTCTCTCTAGAATCTAGTTAGACTGCACTCCTCCTCCTCTCACGCACCAACAATTCCAGTCTTGCTTTTCTTTATAGATCATTGTCAAATGAAATTCAGCTTTCAGTTTCTCCATCGAATTGGGTCAGAATACAGCGACGGGATGGGATGGAGATGGAGGAGGCAGCAGCAAAGTAGAGCTAAAAAAACAGAAAAAAAACACAGTCATTAAAAAACCATTAACTATTGTCCAATATTAAGTTATTTCATAGTATTAGATGAGTCTCTCGATTGAAATGTTTTACCCCCCGAAACAAACTGTTGGACATGGGATCTAACTGTTGGACATGGACAGTGTTTAATTGATTGGAGAAAGTGAGGCTCTCCGGTCTCGGTCACGGTCTCTCCGCAGCAAAATGAACCAAAAAACGTAGCTTCGAGGCTGGGAAAATGTCTTCATTGCAATCGGGCAATCAAGCAATCGAGAAAATTGAATATGCACAGCAGCTACAGCTAGCAGATAAAAAAACAACCAAACATCTCTCGATTTTGGCTTTTTGTTGTTTTTCTTCAGACAGACTCTTATGTGAACAAGTGTGATTATATGATTTTTGAGGCATAACTTTTGTGAGAGATGAAAATACGTGTATTTCCAAACAACTTTGATGCAATCAATTGTTACATTGTGTTTTTTTTGGCCACCTAAACACTTGATTTTCAAGATTAATTTATTGTTTGAGCATGGAAACATGTTTTCTTTCAGCAAAAACAACTACAGGAGACCTATTGATTGGGAAATCTGAGGGGATCTGTTCCTTAGGTCCAAAGGACGTTAATTCGATGTTCAAATTTCACATAGGCGAATGGACACGAATGCGGGGGAAAATCATATCGTAGAAGAAAGAAACCCATAACCGCTGATCATCGATCAGTAACCCAGAAACCACACTGAAAGTTGCCTGCAACCTCCAAAATTTATTTTTGAATTTTGGCAAATTCCAATTACATTTTCCTTGAAAAATTCAAAATAAACTTAATCTTACTTTAAAAAAATATGAATTTAGGGAACCCACAATTCGTGGAGAAGAGATTTCTATAAATAAATCCAGGCCTGGAATTATATGCAATTTTTGAAATATCGGTGGATTTTTTCTTGCATTTTGGCCTGTTACTTTTTTGTTGTCGCTGGCAATATTTTCTTCTCTTTAATGGAATTAAATTCATTCAAATAATGATAATATCACTGAAAATACAAAAAAAAAAAAAAAATAACTTTATCAATTAACCAATAAATTGTCCAAAAATTATTCTGAATGTTTTCTTCGGAAAAGAGAGCGAGCCATCACGTCCCGAGATCTCTATCCTTTCGACCTGCTACATTCTAGGAAACCGAAATCGAATTCGAAATATGATAAGAACCTGCCTATAAATTGGGGTTTTCGCTAGCAAGCAAATATTAGCTGACTTCCAAACACCGAAAATACCAGCAATGGCTGGCTCTACATTCCGTTTAAGGTAATCCTCCAAGTGAAATCTTATAATTTCTTCGGAAGACTAAATTCCCTCGTTCGAGTCTTCTCATGTCCTTCTTTGGAAGAAAATCAATTCACGGCCACTGCTCGTCAAATGCTGGACAATTACAATGATCCAACGGTGGATATTGAAACCAAGGAAGGATCTCTCGAGACGTTGGCTCAACAAAAATTAAAACAAGCAAAAGAGCTCTGACATCTTGGTAGATGGTGTACCGATGCAGGGAGGAATGAGACACAGAAGACCTAAAAACGTCCTCGGCCCTCGGTAGAGCGTCCGAAAATTGAAGTTAACTTTCCAGAGAGAATCGAAATAAACATTGGTTCATCTTCTGGCGCAGGGGGTCATCATCAGATGGCTATTTTGGCCTTATTTCATATCTATGTTTACAGGTCCAAGATCTTTTCAGAGTCCCTCTTCTAAGAAATCAACAAGTTATATTAGCTCTCAAATTGACATTATTTTATTTTGTATTTAAGTGGAAAGTATTTTCACATTTTTAATGGAAACAATTGACATTATGAAACCCATTTGTAAATATTTGCTTAGTTCTTTTTATTCCATCACTTAATATGTGTGGTATGGTGGTCCCCCTGGGAAATTAACAAAGAAATAAAATCATATTCTATTCTTTAGAGATTTCCCAACGCCAGAGAACAATAGAAAATCTTTGGAAACTCATTGGAATAACATTCTGTTATATTATCGCACACTCATTCATTCTTTGATTCATTCATTTGTTGGATAACGGATTACGAGCGCCATTTCGATGGATAGATCTTTTGTTTTTCCTCACAGGTCGTTGACGTCTGATATTTGCAGGGTATGAGGAGGGTATATTTCATTTGTGTATGCTTATGACAGATGACAATATATTCATGATCTATTCGATATAGACCTTGTACATCTCTTCTTTTGGATCTTGGAGCATATAATACTTATAGTTACAGATTCTGATCAATTATTCATTTTATTTTGAATATAGCTTCTTATTTTTTTATTATCAATCTTTAAACTAGAGAACGGTTCTTATTTGCAAGATTCGTATACACCTAAACATCATAAATTATTATAATAAAATCAAAATTAAAGGGTATACTTTTGTTAATAAGAACTTTTCCTAAGAACTCTTCTCATATGACTATTTTCCACTCATAATGGAAGAGGTTTAAGTATAGCTTTTGATACGAGTCAAATGAAATCATATTTCATATATTTTTGTTACAGTTACAGATACCCATTAATAGGGTATCGCCTTGTCGAATGGGACTATTTCGATTGCCTCTGGTTGTATTTTTTTTGTCCATGTGTGTGTATATTTTTCCCTGGTAGGTCGTTGCCGTTTGTTTAAATCCGATTTTATATGCACACTTATTGATTATTTTTTTGTCATTTATTTTCTTTACTCTTCTCGTTTTTCGTTGGTTTTTCTTTTATATTTTGTTTTGTTTTTCGTTTCTTTATGTGGCTGCATTTTGAGACCGTTAGCGTTAACATTTGCTTTAATGGTTTTGTTGCGCTTTGGGGAGCTGCTGCTGCATTTGATGAACGGCCCCCAGAGCATGGTCTCTCCCCCTCTCTCTCTCTCTCTCTCTCTCTTTGGGGAGATGCAGCTCTTCCTATCGCCTCTCCTATGAGAGTTGAAAAACCCGTTTATCCGTCCCGCTCTATGATTTTGTTGGCTGCAAAAGTTGGTGTCTCGTCTGTCGCGTCTGCCACATCCCGTGGCCCGTTGGGGCTCTGTCTCTGTTTCTGCTGCCAGCTCCCCCTGTTCACCCCACTCTCCTACATCCCAGCCGTCTGTCTGTCTTTCTGTTTAATTTATGAAAGTTTAAATGCTCCAAAGCCTGGCGGCGATTGCATTTCGTGTTGCCTGTAAATCAGAACTACCGCTAGGCATCCCCCCCTACGTACAACATCATCATCAACAACACCAGCAACAACATCATGATGATCATCTAAAACGAGAAAGGAAAAAGTCTTCTCTGTGAGTGCCACAGATGCTGATACCCTGACAGGAAGCATCTTTGGTTCTTAAGAATATATTTTGAATATATTTCAAATTCAAAGTCTAAATGTGGCTATACTCCAATGTGGAACCCAATCTGGAATCTATATAGTTACTCTTACTATTCTGTACTGCTGTTATGCCCGTCTGGAACCGAAGAAAGAGTCATCATCGGTTGTCCTGCTGCTGCTGCGTTCGTTTCGCATTCGATAAACAATCCCCCATTCCCCAACTGGCTTGAACTTAATAAATATTTATTGTATATACTTATAGAAAGAGATACGATACGATACGATGCGATATATGCGAGTGCCACAGCCATATATCCATGCCACAAAGGATATCTGAGCCAGTGACCTTATTCTTTTATTTGGAACAGCAGCAGAGAACCACAGAGAGTTCCATTTCACAGACAGAGACACTGAGGGAGAGAGTGGGTCTCACAGGAGGAGAGAGTGGAGTGGAAGCCCGCTCGCTAGCCCCCCAAAAAGTAGAACATATTGGAACGGGCAGCCTGCCAGACAGACACCGACCGGGGCTTGGTTCCTTTCCATTGGGTCGCGGCTCTGGGTTGGGGTTTGGGCTTGGGTTAATTGATAAAAGAAACAGATCGTGCGTGCCATTAGAAAGTAAACGCGATTTTGGGCTGAACACAGAAATGAGGCCTAAACGAGCATTGAATGCTTAAACGATGCCTCGGGGAAGTACGAGTGTACTTTCCTTCAGCTTTGTGCTTTCTGTGGGAGCTTACTGGGGATAATCAGAGACTGAGAAACGGCTTAAAGTAATTACTGTTTCCATGCTGGGTCTCTCATGGGTTTCTTACATTTTGCTAGCGCTATGCTCTTTAGAACTCTTATTATTTCATCGAAATTCCCACAGACATGGCCATATACTTTGTCAACACACTGTACAGTGTGCACCGTATATGCAAATGGAATCGAAAGGCAACCTGAGAGGCAGAATAGTAATTGAAGGCCCCCCATTGTTGGGGGATTTTAATGGGAAATCACCCACTGGCGAAATCAGTGGCATTTGAAGGCTCACAGATCTGTGAAAATTTCTAGAGAATAATATATAAGCTACATACAGTCACAAATATCACTAATATTTCTATTATTTTTGGATTTATTTTTACAGATGTTGCTGACTGTTTGAGAGCCGAAGCGATCATGTCCGAGAAGGTGAGCGCGTCCTTGGCATCGCAATTGCATTCGCATGCATTGGCCACAACCGACGGAAGTGGCGCCGCTGCCGGCTGCCACCATCCCACCACAAAGGTGCTGCAGTTCGAAATGGATGCCCCGGCGGCGGCAATCAGCGCGCAGTTGAATTTCAAAATAATGCCAGCGGACAGTCTGCCCGGCTTGAGCTACCAGGAGATGTTTGCTTCCATGAACACATCACAAATCTCCAATGCCTCCACCGAGGCATCCTCCAGCTGCAGTCCACAATTGGGTCTGGGACTGGGTCTGGGATTGGGTGTGCCAATGGGGCCCCCGCCACCAAAGCCCAGTCGCCAGCATATGGCTGTGCAGCCATTGACCACATCCGTAAGTGTTTCCTTGAGTTTTCCATCGGGACTCAGACTGATTTATGTTTTGATTTGTCTGCCTAGAAATCCTGTCGCTTTCCCAAGCTGGAGGAGTGCGCACATTTCCACTACGAGCGCGTACAACTGGGACCCCTCTCTGTCCAGCTGTTGGATGACAAGTCCGAGCACATGGGCAGCAGCATAGCCTCCCAGTCGATTGGCGGGGATCTGCCGCACAGCTCGCTGAGGAGCTTCTCCCCCGAGAGCTGTTGGTTCATCATTCGTGTGTGTCCGCAGCGCTGCGAGCCCTTTCTGATCAAAAGATCCTTTGAGAATATGCAACTGCTCGACGAAATGCTGCATCGCTGTGTGTACGATCGAAAGATCAGTGGCCTGAGGAACATGGCAGAGCTGGCCGAAGAGCTGCCGAGCGAAACGGATGTGGAGTATGCGGTGGGCAAGTACTTGGAGCGCTTCTCGAAGATTGCCTCTGATTCCCTGACCTGCGGCACCATCCTGACGTGGCTGCAGCTGGACAACAAGGGGCGACGCCTGCCCCTGGCCGATGGCGAGACGCAGCGAACAATCAACACCCCGGCGGTGGGGGCAGCCTACGGCGTGAGGCGCTATCAGGCCCAGGCCCCAGACGAAATAAACATCGAAGTGGGGGACATGATCTCAGTGATCGACATGCCCAGTCCCGCCGAATCGATTTGGTGGCGCGGCAAGAAGTCCCATCTGCAAAAGTCCCTCTACGAGGTGGGCTTCTTTCCGCAGTCGTGCGTGGCCACCATTGGCGACAAGGTGCCGAGGAATTTCCCCATGCCAGCGCCCCTAGTGGGCCATCTGGATGCCTCACCCACGAAGCCAGTGCTGCGGAAACATGGCAAGCTGATAGCCTTCTTTCGATCCTTTATCCTGTCGCGTCCGTCGCGGCGACGGCTCAAACAGAGCGGCATTTACCGCGAACGGGTGTTCAACTGCGATTTGTCGGAACATTTGCTAAACAGCGGCCAGGATATACCCATGGTCCTGCGATCCTGTGCGGAGTTTATAGAGAATTATGGTGTCATCGATGGCATCTATCGACTCTCTGGCATCACCTCGAATATCCAGCGTTTGAGACGCGCCTTTGACGAGGAACGAGTCCCGGATCTAGGCAATCCGGAGATGAAACAGGACATCCATGCCGTCAGTTCGTTGCTAAAAATGTACTTCCGTGAGCTGCCAAATCCTCTGTGCACCTACCAGCTTTACGACAATTTCGTGGAGGCCATACAGGTGAAGGCCGACGAGGCGGATGAGCGTCTGAGGCTGATGAAGGAGACGGTATTGAAGCTGCCGCCGCCACACTACAGGTAGGAATCGGAGGAGTGCCAGGAGATCTTCCATAAATAATAACTATTTCTCCCTCGCGTAGAACCCTCAAATATCTGGCTGAGCATTTGTACAAGGTCTCGCAGCATCACGAACGCACTGGCATGACGGACAAGAATCTGGCCATTGTTTGGGCCCCCAATTTGTTGCGTTCCCCTGCCCTCGAGTCTGGTGGGGTGGCCGCCCTTCGAGGCGTTGGTGTCCAGGCCGTGGTCACCGAGTACCTGATCCGGAATTGCCATAACATATTCGATGCTCTGGAGGATCAGCGTCACAGTGTGCTGCCAGTGGCAGTGGCACTGAATCCTAGCGAGAGAGGAGAGCTCCGTTTGGAGTCCCTCACCGACTGCGAGAGCCTGCTGGTGGAACAACGCGAACAGGATCAATCTTTGGGTATGGTAGAGCGCCCCAAGAGCCTGAGCACGGGAGGAGCCAAGCTCATCAGCCTGGAGGAGGCCCAAGAGCGACACTCACGCATCGAGGGGGGAGATCTGAAGCATTCGCTGCCGATTAGCATGCTGGCAAGCAGCTGCAGCAGCACCACCAATGCCGCTGCTGCTGCTGGGAACGCAGCCACCAATATAGGATCTTACATCGAGGTGGGGGGAGGTCCCTCCAGTCTCCCCGACAAATACCACACAGTGCTGTCGGCGCCACGCAGCTGGCAGAAGCGTAAACCAGACAAAACGCCCTCATGGAAGTCGATTTTTACGCGCAGTCAGCGTCAGGGCAATGTCGATCCCAGCCACAAGATCACCATTGAAGCGGGTGGAGGAAAATTGGATCCTGTGTCCTCGCGCGTTAGCTTTGTCCAGGCCTCCCATGCGCATGCCAGCAAGGAGCTCTCGAAGCACGACAAGCCCAAATCCATAGAGCTGCTGGAGACGACACACGAACGAGAGCCCAAGCCCATGGAGCTGTGCATACGCTCCAATTCCATTGACAGCCTGCGGACGGTGGGTCATTCGCGCAGCGTCTCCCATGACTCGTACTTTGATCTGCTGCAGTCCCCCCAGCGGGGACACGTGACCACCTGCCCCTCGAGGGAGCTCTCAGAGCTGGGGCTCAATTTCGATCGCGAGGAGCCGGAGATGCGCATCTTTTCGGAGAGCGAATCGCTGGTCAGTTCCCCGCGTGTGGGCAAAGAGAACGTGCCCCCGGCCTCGGGCTGCGCCACGCGCAGGATAATGCGCGCCCGCCCCGAGGAGTTCTCCAGTCAGACGAACAGCGTGAATCCCAGTCCCAAGAAGCAGCCGCGTCTCAATCTATTGTCTCCCTCGTCGGCCAGAGCCCTGCCTCTTCCATTGCCAGCCACTGCCGTGGCGGCAGCGGCTCAACCGCAGCACCATTGCGGCCACGAGCCAGCGGGTGCGGAGAACTGCTGCAAGCGCTACAAACTGGAGGATCAGCTCTGCGATATACAGTTTATTGATTGCGGCACGCCCGAGCATGCGCCGACGGTGCAGCAACAGTTTGCCAGCGTGGAAGTGCATCCGCCACCGAAGCCCGCTAGGTCGCATGTGCCAGGACCCACATCTCCTGCCTCGGCGCGGTATAGCTATCCCTCAGTGCAGTTGGGGGCCAAGCGAAAGGAGCAGCAGGCGGCCAAGGAGAGATTTAGCTACCAGGGGACGTTCATGCAGCAAGGGGGGAAGCCAGAGCAGACCCCACGTGCCGCAGTGCAGTGAGTAGATCATGGAACAAAAGAAGGGCTTCTGTATCAACTGTGATTCCTCTGTAATCTCTTTCAGCAATAACACGGTACCAATGCGCACCAAACCCCGAGTGGAACTGCCGCCAGATGCCACCGATTCGCAGGGAAAGCTTTCGGTGGCCACACCCACAACGCCACAAAGGAGTCCACGATACAGCCTGCTGCTGTGCGACACGGAGGAGAGCTCTGAGAACAGTTCGGCTGTGACCACACCCCAATACGATATGGAGCCACTGATGCGAACCTCAGCCATGTCGGGCATCTCTGGGGTATCCTCCAACATGCAGCAGCAGCTGCTGATGGGAGGCGGTAGCTCTCATGAGAGTCTGGGACAGCATGTAAGTGAATGAAACAATACTTCTTTCCATACTCTAACGATCTGTGTTTCAGTTTAACAATCACCAAGACCTGGAACAGCGTGATATGAATGCCCTGAAACGAGAGTTGTCTTTAGATTTGCAAGCAGTGCAGCCACGCCTGCCGCAGCCTGCGAATCGTGCGGCCACATTGCCCGTGAAGGAACAACTGCAGGCAGCTGCAGCCGCTGCCTCGCCCAACAATTCGAATTTCACGGACAACACTAGTCAGTCGGTAACGCCCAGCGAATACGGCTACCAGCACTTGCAGCGGCATCTCAGCATGCACTCGCTGCTGGCCACAGACGAGAGCTCCCCGGTGTACGAGGACTTTGAGCAGACGCCCAGCAATGGACTGCACAAACTGGTGGCAGCCACAAGTCCCATTAAGTCAACCATAAGCATCACCTACAAGTCCCCGGAGAAGGAGAAGCCCCAGCAGAAGCTGCTGGAAACCAACTTTGACGAGAATATCGTGTACGAACAGGTGAAGCTCTTCCGCAATTCGGTGACGGAAGTCAATCAGATGATGCTGAGAGACCAGGAAACGCGGCCCGCCTGTCTGAAGCAGATCGAGGAGGAGGAGCACGATGTGTGTGCCAGCAAGGCGGAAGAGATGACAGAGCAATTGCTGCAATTGGAAAAGGAGCAGCTGCAGCAGCAACAGCAACAGCTCTTGGAGCATCAGGAACTGACCGAAGAGGATGAGCAGGAATCCCAATTGCTCTACGAAAACATTGAGCTACGAAAACCGAAAACAGTCTACGAAAATCTACGTGGCGAGGAAATGAAACTCATTTTAGAGGCAGACCTCAAACCAAACGTCAACAGTGATCGAATCGAATTGGATAGTCTCGACAGTTTGCCCGACAACATGGAACAGGAGCACGAGCTGCCAACAGAACTCCATCTGGCACCAATGCCAGCCATGCCAGTCAGCAAATCGCCATCTTTCAGTGTCAAGGAGTTGGCCAATAAATTCGAGAGTTCACCCGTGGAGCAGCTGCCCAGCTTTGACTTTTCGGTGCGCGGCGGCTCCATGAAGAAGCCAAATGAGTTGAGTGTGCCTCTGTCCATGCCCAAGGCCATGCCCGCACCTGTCCCACTAAAGAAACTGAACAACGCACAGAAGATCACGCGTTCGCTGGACGAGAATGCCTTTGTGCGTGAGTTTGGGGGCAAACAGTTGCAGGATCTGTCGCTGAACAAGTTGCCAGAGCTGCCAGAAATGAACAATCGCCGCAAGAGCTTCGATTTTACGCGTCCCAAGACTTTGAATCCCCCAAAGAGGCTGCCGGGGATGAGCATCACCGAGGAGATCTGTCAGAAGCGCGGCAGCGGCGGCGGCGAACCCGAACCGATTGCCATCACTCCCACCACAGAGAATCGCATTTCCCTCATACAGAATAATGTACCCAAAGATCAGCCAGCATCAGCTACGCCGTTTCCCCCACCGGTTGGACGAAAGAGTGTGGTCGCGGGAGTGATTCTCGATCGCGAGCGCATTGAGAAGATCAAGGAGGAGCGACGCCAGCAGTTGACACAGAAGTACCATGGCGACACATTGAAGTCGCGATCCAAAACGGAACTCAACTCAACGGACGACAGTAATTTCCCCGCCACGGAGTCGTTGCGCATTAAATCCAAGTCACGCGGTGATATGCACTCACTGCAAAAGGACATGGACATGAATCTAAAGCAACTGGCCCGTGTACCGGGCGGTGGCTCTGAGAGCACACTACATACAGTGCCCAGCGATTATGTAGGGCAAGGAAATGGACAGCAGGGACAACAGCAGCAGCGTGTGCGTAGCATTTCCGATGAGAAGAATCAAAATTGTGATACCAATAGTGGTGGTGGAGTTGCAGGTGGTGTTGGCACAACGCTGCTGAGTGTAAAAACCGCTGCCCAGAAATACGGCAACCAGAAGGCAGCTCCATCATCGTCAGCATCGATAGCATCGTCGTCGTCATCGTCGTCTGGGCTGGTGCGTGGCCCACCGCCGCAGCCCCTGCCACGTGAGCGCATGCCACAAAGGAATTCGTTGGCAGCCGAGAGCAATGCGAGCGCCAAGTGAGTGTTAAATGGAGATATCCCATTGATCTTTATGACTTAATATGCACCATATATCCCTCTTGCAGCAACAGAGAAAAGATCTCACCACAATTCTCAATACGCGATGTGACAGCGATGTTCGAATCTCGTTCACAAAACCAATAGAATTTAAGGAAAGAACAAAACTTACCAACTAAATTGCATCGAAATAATGAGACAGACGGCTATACCCCTTCTGCTATATATATAATCACATTTAATAATGGATTCGGCAGCGAATTATATATGCTATATATCTTATTTAGTTTTCTAAAACATGTACTTTTAAGCATTGGAAATTCTCTCTTATATCTGGCGCGAGCGGCAACCCCAAAGACATTTTCAGCTACATACTATAAAATGCCGCCTGAGGATTCGGATCTGGATAGCAAGAATAATATATAATGATAATGACAACGCCTTGCGCCCTGAAATCTTATGCAAAATTCAATTTTGTTTTGGAGAAAGAAGAGCATGAAGATGGAAGAGAGAAAGTTGAACTAAAAGACCATCCTATACCCCCCAAGTAGATGCAAATTGTTAATGCATTTTATACCCCCCTAAAGGTGTTACGTTTCATTGAAAAAGTTAATTAAATTTCGGTTTTTATTTGTATTTTTGTGATTTTTTTGTTTGTTTCTCGAATGTTTTCTGTAATTCTAATTTTTCTTGTGACGCGTAAGAGCTTTCTGTAAGCATTTTGCAAGCAACTTTGAGCGAGTTGTATTTATGTTAATTATTATACGATTATTAATTTATACATACAATATATTTTTAAAAACAATAAACTCGATTGCATTGTCCCCACTTCGATCCATAAATACACTTTGTAAATACTCGTTCTTTGGCTTTGCTTTTCACTTGAATGTTGCTATAAGTGGATAAAAACTATAACACAAAACTAGAGATATATCTACAGTACAAGTTGAAAAGTCTGTGTACGCGACTTGATTGAGGTCTGATAGGGGTTTTTCCAAGATAATTAAACACAAAAAATACTCTACTAATATAAGTCCTAATGATGTAGTAACACTAATTAACACACTTAATGGTTGTCTACATGAACAAAAGAAACATTTACTGGTAACAGTTCGCTATGAAATGAAAAGCTGGAAATATAATAGATTTTTCACCTAGAAATGCTGTACAAAATATTTGCTTTTTCTTTTAATGAATTAATAATTTGATTGTACGATTGAAATCTAATTCCAGTCTGTTTTGAGATTCCTAGTTGTACTACAAAAGCAGTGTAGTGTTGTTCATCAATTGCTGAATATAGTTGAAAAAGCATATATGTATTTCTTAGAGATATGTAAAGATTATCCTTTATTTTTTACTTTTTTTAGTTATAAATTATTTCTACACTAGAATTCGTAATAAAATCTTTTCTGAGATTCCCAATTGTACTACCAAAAAAGTGCACATGTTTTCAAGTTTTTCGAAACTTGCTGAATATATTTTTTAATGGATTTAAGAATATAAAGATTCATTCATTTAAAGTCTTATTTTGCTCCGCCCTGTAAGTTTGAGCCTAAAGTTGTATGAGACCCAATGGAAATCTATCTTGTTGTTGAGCGCGTACACAGTATTGGATTAGAATAAACCCCTTAATCCTATCTTTGACCAATCAAAAATGTTTTCAAATCAAACATAAACTAAAACGAGAGCTAACAGTAAAAGACAAACTAACTAAAGGAATTTTAATGTGTGGCTAGTGCTTAGATTTGACTACTAGATAAAATTCATATATATTCGTGTATTCAAAGGCGGAAAAGCAGATAAAAATCAAATAAAACAAGTAATTGCATTTTCAATTGACTCCAAAAGCTGCTGCCAAATTGTTTTTTATATTGAAAGCCTAATTCAAAAACATAAAGACCACAAAATGGAAACAAAGGAAATTAACAGAATTGTAATACAATAACTAAATAGAAAGCTTTAAAACATAAGTTAGCATTTGATATATTTTGATAAACAAAAAATAAAAGAAAACAGAAACGAAAGAATAAACAATTATATTGCATATTGACTGAGAAGGAAAAGAATAGCGGACAAAAATTTAAAGAACGCTTAAAAAAAAAAAAAACTATTTATGAAAGGAGCAAAGATCAATCAATCATTAAACTGGAATAGGAGATGAATTGTAATGATGAGAAATGATGGATGATGTCATGGAATAAGTACACACTTTGCATTAACATATTTTATAATGAAACATTACAAACAACACTAATTTAACGCATATAAATAAAAAGAAAATATTAAGACTAATTGTTTAATTACCTCTAACTTGGGAGGGTCTCTCAAATACCTATAAAAGAAAGGGGTTTTTTGTTCACCGGAACGAAATTAAAACTTTAGCTAATCATAAATGATGAAAATTGTTATGTTTTGATTTGTCTGCCTAGAAATCCTGTCGCTTTCCCAAGCTGGAGGAGTGCGCACATTTCCACTACGAGCGCGTACAACTGGGACCCCTCTCTGTCCAGCTGTTGGATGACAAGTCCGAGCACATGGGCAGCAGCATAGCCTCCCAGTCGATTGGCGGGGATCTGCCGCACAGCTCGCTGAGGAGCTTCTCCCCCGAGAGCTGTTGGTTCATCATTCGTGTGTGTCCGCAGCGCTGCGAGCCCTTTCTGATCAAAAGATCCTTTGAGAATATGCAACTGCTCGACGAAATGCTGCATCGCTGTGTGTACGATCGAAAGATCAGTGGCCTGAGGAACATGGCAGAGCTGGCCGAAGAGCTGCCGAGCGAAACGGATGTGGAGTATGCGGTGGGCAAGTACTTGGAGCGCTTCTCGAAGATTGCCTCTGATTCCCTGACCTGCGGCACCATCCTGACGTGGCTGCAGCTGGACAACAAGGGGCGACGCCTGCCCCTGGCCGATGGCGAGACGCAGCGAACAATCAACACCCCGGCGGTGGGGGCAGCCTACGGCGTGAGGCGCTATCAGGCCCAGGCCCCAGACGAAATAAACATCGAAGTGGGGGACATGATCTCAGTGATCGACATGCCCAGTCCCGCCGAATCGATTTGGTGGCGCGGCAAGAAGTCCCATCTGCAAAAGTCCCTCTACGAGGTGGGCTTCTTTCCGCAGTCGTGCGTGGCCACCATTGGCGACAAGGTGCCGAGGAATTTCCCCATGCCAGCGCCCCTAGTGGGCCATCTGGATGCCTCACCCACGAAGCCAGTATTGCGGAAACATGGCAAGCTGATAGCCTTCTTTCGATCCTTTATCCTGTCGCGTCCGTCGCGGCGACGGCTCAAACAGAGCGGCATTTACCGCGAACGGGTGTTCAACTGCGATTTGTCGGAACATTTGCTAAACAGCGGCCAGGATATACCCATGGTCCTGCGATCCTGTGCGGAGTTTATAGAGAATTATGGTGTCATCGATGGCATCTATCGACTCTCTGGCATCACCTCGAATATCCAGCGTTTGAGACGCGCCTTTGACGAGGAACGAGTCCCGGATCTAGGCAATCCGGAGATGAAACAGGACATCCATGCCGTCAGTTCGTTGCTAAAAATGTACTTCCGTGAGCTGCCAAATCCTCTGTGCACCTACCAGCTTTACGACAATTTCGTGGAGGCCATACAGGTGAAGGCCGGCGAAGCGGATGAGCGTCTGAGGCTGATGAAGGAGACGGTATTGAAGCTGCCGCCGCCACACTACAGGTAGGAATCGGAGGAGTGGCAGGAGATCTTCCATAAATAATAACTCTTTCTCCCTCCCGTAGAACCCTCAAATATCTGGCTGAGCATTTGTATAAGGTCTCGCAGCATCACGAACGCACTGGCATGACGGACAAGAATCTGGCCATTGTTTGGGCCCCCAATTTGTTGCGTTCCCCTGCCCTCGAGTCTGGTGGGGTGGCCGCCCTTCGAGGCGTTGGCGTCCAGGCCGTGGTCACCGAGTACCTGATACGGAACTGCCATAACATATTCGATGCTCTGGAGGATCAGCGTCACAGTGTGCTGCCAGTGGCAGTGGCACTGAATCCTAGCGAGAGAGGAGAGCTCCGTTTGGAGTCCCTCACCGACTGCGAGAGCCTGCTGGTGGAACAACGCGAACAGGATAAATTTTTGGGTATGGTAGAGCGCCCCAAGAGCCTGAGCACGGGAGGAGCCAAGCTCATCAGCCTGGAGGAGGCCCAAGAGCGACACTCACGCATCGAGGGGGGAGATCTGAAGCATTCGCTGCCGATTAGCATGCTGGCAAGCAGCTGCAGCAGCACCACCAATGCCGCTGCTGCTGCTGGGAACGCTGCCACCAATATAGGATCTTACATCGAGGTGGGGGGAGGTCCCTCCAGTCTCCCCGACAAATACCACACAGTGCTGTCGGCGCCACGCAGCTGGCAGAAGCGTAAACCAGACAAAACGCCCTCATGGAAGTCGATTTTTACGCGCAGTCAGCGTCAGGGCAATGTCGATCCCAGCCACAAGATCACCATTGAAGCGGGTGGAGGAAAATTGGATCCTGTGTCCTCGCGCGTTAGCTTTGTCCAGGCCTCCCATGCGCATGCCAGCAAGGAGCTCTCGAAGCACGACAAGCCCAAATCCATAGAGCTGCTGGAGACGACACACGAACGAGAGCCCAAGCCCATGGAGCTGTGCATACGCTCCAATTCCATTGACAGCCTGCGGACGGTGGGTCATTCGCGCAGCGTCTCCCATGACTCGTACTTTGATCTGCTGCAGTCCCCCCAGCGGGGACACGTGACCACCTGCCCCTCGAGGGAGCTCTCAGAGCTGGGGCTCAATTTCGATCGCGAGGAGCCGGAGATGCGCATCTTTTCGGAGAGCGAATCGCTGGTCAGTTCCCCGCCTGTGGGCAAAGAGAACGTGCCCCCGGCCTCGGGCTGCGCCACGCGCAGGATAATGCGCGCCCGCCCCGAGGAGTTCTCCAGTCAGACGAACAGCGTGAATCCCAGTCCCAAGAAGCAGCCGCGTCTCAATCTATTGTCTCCCTCGTCGGCCAGGGCCCTGCCTCTTCCATTGCCAGCCACTGCCGTGGCGGCAGCGGCTCAACCGGGGCCGCAGCACCATTGCGGCCACGAGCCAGCGGGTGCGGAGAACTGCTGCAAGCGCTACAAACTGGAGGATCAGCTCTGCGATATACAGTTTATTGATTGCGGCACGCCCGAGCATGCGCCGACGGTGCAGCAACAGTTTGCCAGCGTGGAAGTGCATCCGCCACCGAAGCCCGCTAGGTCGCATGTGCCAGGACCCACATCTCCTGCCTCGGCGCGGTATAGCTATACCTCAGTGCAGTTGGGGGCCAAGCGAAAGGAGCAGCAGGCGGCCAAGGAGAGATTTAGCTACCAGGGGACGTTCATGCAGCAAGGGGGGAAGCCAGAGCAGACCCCACGTGCCGCAGTGCAGTGAGTAGATCATGGAACAAAAGAAGGGCTTCTGTATCAACTGTGATTCCTCTGTAATCTCTTTCAGCAATAACACGGTACCAATGCGCACCAAACCCCGAGTGGAACTGCCGCCAGATGCCACCGATTCGCAGGGAAAGCTTTCGGTGGCCACACCCACAACGCCACAAAGGAGTCCACGATACAGCCTGCTGCTGTGCGACACGGAGGAGAGCTCTGAGAACAGTTCGGCTGTGACCACACCCCAATACGATATGGAGCCACTGATGCGAACCTCAGCGATGTCGGGCATCTCTGGGGTATCCTCCAACATGCAGCAGCAGCTGCTGATGGGAGGCGGTAGCTCTCATGAGAGTCTGGGACAGCATGTAAGTGAATGAAACAATACTTCTTTCCAACTCTAACGATCTGTGTTTCAGTTTAACAATCACCAAGACCTGGAACAGCGTGATATGAATGCCCTGAAACGAGAGTTGTCATTAGATTTGCAACCAGTGCAGCCACGCCTGCCGCAGCCCGCGAATCGTGCGGCCACATTGCCCGTGAAGGAACAACTGCAGGCAGCAGCAGCCGCTGCCTCGCCCAACAACTCGAATTTCACGGACAACACTAGTCAGTCGGTAACGCCCAGCGAATACGGCTACCAGCATTTGCAGCGGCATCTCAGCATGCACTCGCTGTTGGCCACAGAGGAGAGCTCCCCGGTGTACGAGGACTTTGAGCAGACGCCCAGCAATGGACTGCACAAACTGGTGGCAGCCACAAGTCCCATTAAGTCAACCATAAGCATCACCTACAAGTCCCCGGAGAAGGAGAAGCCCCAGCAGAAGCTGCTGGAAACCAACTTTGACGAGAATATCGTGTATGAACAGGTGAAGCTCTTCCGCAATTCGGTGACGGAAGTCAATCAGATGATGCTGAGAGACCAGGAAACGCGGCCCGCCTGTCTGAAGCAGATCGAGGAGGAGGAGCACGATGTGTGTGCCAGCAAGGCGGAAGAGATGACAGAGCAATTGCTGCAATTGGAAAAGGAGCAGCGGCAGCAGCAACAGCTCTTGGAGCATCAGGAACTGACCGAAGAGGATGAGCAGGAATCCCAATTGCTCTACGAAAAAATTGAGCTACGAAAACCGAAAACAGTCTACGAAAATCTACGTGGCGAGGAAATGAAACTCATTTTAGAGCCAGACCTCAAACCAAACGTCAACAGTGATCGAATCGAATTGGATAGTCTCGACAGTTTGCCCGAAAACATGGAACAGGAGCACGAGCTGCCAACAGAACTCCATCTGGCACCAATGCCAGCCATGCCAGTCAGCAAATCGCCATCTTTCAGTGTCAAGGAGTTGGCCAATAAATTCGAGAGTTCACCCGTGGAGCAGCTGCCCAGCTTTGACTTTTCGGTGCGCGGCGGCTCCATGAACAAGCCAAATGAGTTGAGTGTGCCTCTGTCCATGCCCAAGGCCATGCCCGCACCTGTCCCACTAAAGAAACTGAACAACGCACAGAAGATCACGCGTTCGCTGGACGAGAATGCCTTTGTGCGTGAGTTTGGGGGCAAACAGTTGCAGGATCTGTCGTTGAGCAAGGTGCCAGAACTGCCAGAAATGAACAATCGCCGCAAGAGCTTCGATTTTACGCGTCCCAAGACTTTGAATCCCCCAAAGAGGCTGCCGGGGATGGGCATCACCAAGGAGATCTGTCAGAAGCGCGGCAGTGGCGGCGGCGAACCCGAACCGATTGCCATCACTCCCACCACAGAGAATCGCATTTCCCTCATACAGAATAATGTACCCAAAGATCAGCCAGCATCAGCAACGCCGTTTCCCCCACCTGTCGGACGAAAGAGTGTGTTCGCGGGAGTGATTCTCGATCGCGAGCGCATTGAGAAGATCAAGGAGGAGCGACGCCAGCAGTTGAGACAGAATTACCATGGCAACACATTGAAGTCGCGATCCAAAACGGAACCCAACTCAACGGACGACAGTAATTTCCCCGCCACGGAGTCGTTGCGCATTAAATCCAAGTCACGCGGTGATATGCACTCACTGCAAAAGGACATGGACATGAATCTAAAGCAACTGGCCCGTGTACCGGGCGGTGGCTCTGAGAGCACACTACATACAGTGCCCAGCGATTACGTGGGGCAAGGAAATGGACAGCAGGGACAACAGCAGCAGCGTGTGCGTAGCATTTCCGATGAAAAGAATCAAAATTGTGATACCAATAGTGGTGGTGGAGTTGCAGGTGGAGGTGGTGTTGGCACAACGCTTCTGAGTGTAAAAACCGCTGCCCAGAAATACGGCAACCAGAAGGCAGCTCCATCATCGTCAGCATCGATACAATCGTCGTCGTCATCGTCGTCTGGGCTGGTGCGTGGCCCACCGCCGCAGCCCCTGCCACGTGAGCGCATGCCACAAAGGAATTCGTTGGCAGCCGAGATCAATGCGAGCGCCAAGTGAGTGTTAAATGGAGATATCCCATTGATCTTTATGACTATTAATATGCACCATATCTCTTCTCTTGCAGCAACAGAGAAAAGATCTCACCACAATTCTCAATACGCGATGTGATAGCGATGTTCGAATCTCGTTCACAAAACCAATAGAATTTAAGGAAAGAACAAAACTTACCAACTAAATTGCATCGAAATAATGAGACAGACGGCTATACCCCTTCTGCTATATATATAATCACATTTAATAATGGATTCGGCAGCGAATTGTATATGCTATATATCTTATTTAGTTTTCTAAAACATGTACTTTTAAGCATTGGAAATTCTCTCTTATATCTGGCGCGAGCGGCAACCCCAAAGACACTTTCAGCTACATACTTGTAAGGAAGTTCTCAGGCCGAGGTACAGCTTCTCAGTCTGTCCAGGGCCCGGTCCTTCCCCACAGCAAAATTTGTTGTGTGAGGACCTAAGGGGAGAGCCGCTCGTGGCGAAAGCGCGCCCGTGGGGTGGATCGTGGGACGGTCGGGCCTGGCCCGGCCACGAGGCGTGGGTGAAGCCGTGCTTGGGAGCTGCAGAGACGTGCGTTGGGGGTCATGTGTGGCGGGAGACGGGGTTTGGGTCAGGGATCGGAAAGGTGTGGGAGAGGGGAGCCCAGCCTAGCAGATGCCGCATGATCCACGACTCACATCTGCGTCGCCGGGTCCCCCGGGCGAGGGTGTAGGAGAGGGAACCCAGCTTTGCGAATGCCGCGTGAATCCACGACTCACATCCAGCATCGCCGGGTCCCCAGGGGAGAAAGGTATAGGAGAGGGAAAACCCAGCTTGGTGAATGCCGCATGAATCCACGACTCACATCCACTTCGCCGGGCCTTCCGGGAAAAGGGAAGAGAGGGGGAGGGGGGTGAGTGACTCCTACGGGCGAATGTTCTGAGACAGAGATTGGGTTGAGGCTGGTGTCTTTATTGTTTTCGGATCATTTCCCTACTTAAAATCCCGCGCCTGCAGCGGGGAAATAAACGCCAAAAAAAAATATCATAAACAACATGTGGGCATAGATATGTAAAGAAACTGCGGGAATGTTCTGCTTACACCTGCCTACTGCACCGATCTATCCCCCCCAGAGCGCACATACGTGAGGTGGCTCACCCTTGTGTCCCTTCTTTGGGTCCTGTTCTCCCACGGCGGGTCCTCGTCACTTCGGTGGCTTCCTTTGCACACCGCTTGGGTGCGGTCACAGCTGGTTTTATTCACCGCGTGCGGGCGAACACGGCTTATTGCGTACACGGCGCGGTCACGGCTAGTTTTTCACATCTATTTTGGCTATTTCTTTTTCGGAGCTTCTCTGCCGCTTCGCTGTTGCGCCGCCTTCGGCTGCCGGTCTCGGCTGCGTGGGTGTATGGCTGCGGGTGTGTATTGCCTGCTTCGCCGTCGGCTCTTTTCCTCGGCTGCGTGGGCGTAATACCGATCGGCGGCTTCTCTGCCGCTTCGTTCTCTTTCATGTTGTCTCTTTTCGTCTGCGTATAGCCGTTCTCTTCCTTGCTTTGGCTGCGTGGGCGTACGAGCGTATCTCTTTCGGGTTGGTTCTCTTAGTTCTAATAAGTAAAAAGGCCTACTGTTTTGGGGTTTCTTAGCCTATTTCTTACTTTAATGGGTGAAAATAAGGATTCATTGTTGTTTGTCTTGGTAATACTAATAAAAATAGAAGTAATAAAATCGGATAATAGTGAATAATAATGAAATTAGATAACAAGTCGTCGGGGCGGTCCCTTCAGGGGATGGTGTCGTGGTCAGTGTTGTGGAGGCTTACGCCTTCACACTCCCTTCCTACTTCGGGGTGGGGCGCGGTGAAATGCGCACCAAATTTCCGCTGATGCATACGCGGAAGCGTTGGCCGTCGTGGTGTTCTAGGCTGCGGATCCGGCTGCGCCCGGGCCGCGCCGCGTTTGCCTGAGCGCTGGCGCCTTCCAGCAGGCTTTGCGGGATGCGGCGGTCAGGCGTGCTTACCCGCCAGGCGACTGGGGCGATTGGCCATTCCTGCTCCTCCTGCAGCGCGTTTAGCTCGGGCATCTCCTCGAACGCTGTGAGCAGTCCGCCCGCCTCTGCCTCTTCCAAGCCCAATGACAGGTCGCTGTCCTCCTTTGGTTGGCTCGGGTTTCCTGGTTCGGCCTCTCGGGCCGTGCAGCTCGTCGGTTCCGGGTTCGGGGCGTTGTGGTCGGTGGGAACTGGCGATAGCCACTTCATTGGTGCGTGGTCCAGCGGCTGCCAATCGGGATTCTCCCCTCTTTCCGGGGCTGCCGCCTCCTCCTGCGCGTCCCACTCCTGCAGTCTGGCGTGCCACCCGTCGTCCCAGCTGGTGTCCGGGATCGGGCCGTTTGGGTTCTCCTGTTGATGGTCCATGCTGCGTGGTGTTGCCCGGTTCTGCTTGCGGGGTCGGGGAGTGGTGTTTTGCTTGTGGTTGGCTGGTCGTGGACCGTGGTTGCCTTGAGCTGGGCGGCGACGCACCCCTAGGATGCCCCTCCGTGCCATCCTCTGCCTCTAGAGGCTGTGCGTCGCTCGTCCTTGGGTTGTCCATGTCGGATCTGGTGGGGGGAAGAAACCTTGTTTGGTTAGAACCTCACCTGTGCCACTGAGGTGCCCTGTGCCCTGGGTTTCCCTGATCGGTGCATTTTCTAGATTCTGGCTATTTCTTACTCTAATCCCTTAAGGGGAGTTAAGCTATCTTACTGCGTGTGTACGCGGTTGCCCCTTGCGGGGCGAGGACATTACGGCAGCGCACTACCATAAGTGGCCCTCATGAACTCGCGGTTTTCCTGGTGCTGGGGTCGTCGTCATCGTTGTCTTCGTTGTCTTCGCTGGTGAGTGTGTGCTCGTTGTCGTGGTAGGCCTTGAGGTCGGCTAGTCCGGCCGTTCGTCGTTGTCTTCCTGGATGCTTCTGGAGTCGTGCTATGGTGGGAGAAATAAATTTTACTACTTTGTAAGGCCCCTCATATTTGGGAGCCAGTTTGGCAGCGAAGTTGTCCGCCGCTTTGGACAGGTGATGTTGGCGTAGCATCACGAGCGTCCCGATCGTGGGTCTCCATTCGCGTCGAAGTAGGTTGTAGTTCCTGCTCTGCGTCTGTGATGCCTGCTCGGTATTTTCCTGTACGATGGCGAAGATTTCCTTGTCTCGCTTGGCCTTGTCGGTTGAGATCTCTGTCACTTCGCCTAGTCCTGGGGTCGCCTCTTCGTACAAGGCTCCAGGCAACCGAGGTTCCCGGCCGAGTACGATGAATGCTGGGCTGAAGCCTGTGGTGTCCGATGTGCTGCTGTTGATGGCTAGGCTGATTTCGGGCAGCAGCTCGTCCCATGTCCGCTGGTCTCCATCGATGTACTGGGCGATCATGGTTTTGATCGTCCTGTTGGCTCGTTCCGTGGGGTTTTGTTGTGGCGTATAGG
Source organism: Drosophila miranda (assembly GCF_003369915.1). Lineage (NCBI taxonomy): Eukaryota > Metazoa > Arthropoda > Insecta > Diptera > Drosophilidae > Drosophila > Drosophila miranda. The sequence continues at coordinate 8,130,787 of NC_046677.1, read as the reverse complement.
GCGCCGTATACTCCAATTCCATGCCTGCTAGTTTGCAGAACTTTCGGAACGAGCGACTTGTGAATTGGGTCCCGTTGTCGCATACGAACTTCCGTGGGGTTCCGAATCGGCTCAGGATCCGTTCCCGGAAAGCGGTCTCCAGTAGTGCGGTGGTGGCCTTGCGTAGTGGGACCAACTCCACCCACTTGCTGAAGGCGTCGATGAACACCAGCAACATAGTATTGCCGTGTTTGGATCGGGGCAATGGTCCCATGAAGTCGGCGCAGACGATGTCCAGTGGTTCTTGGGCTTGGCGGGTGTGCATCTTCCCTCCTGGTTTGGTTTGACTCACCTTGTACTGCTGGCACTTGGTGCACTGCTGGATATATCGGGCGATATCTCGGTGCAGTCCGGGCCAGTAGTACCTCTGGGCTATTCGTGTCGCCGTCTTCCTGATTCCGAGGTGTCCTGCTTTCGGATGATCGTGGCACTCTTCTAGCACGCGTCGGCGGTAGTCCTTGTTGACACATAGTTTCCATTTGATAGGGTCTTCTTCGCTGGTTCTGCTGCTGGCTCGTTTGTATATTTGGTCCTCTGCCTTGAGTAGTCGACGGCTTGCGTAGGCGATGACTCTTTCTGCTCCGTTGATCTGTTGTGTCAATACTGCTCCGAGGCCATACGAACTAGCGTCCGTTTGGAGTACGAATCGCTCGGCGAAGTCGGGGCATGCCAGGACTGGTGCTTGCGTGAGTCTATCCTTGAGAGTCTCGAACGCCTGATGTTGTTTCTCTGTCCACTCCCACTTTTGGTCCTTTTTGAGCAGGTTGGTCATGGGCTGGACCACCGTGGCGAAGTTGGGGACGAAACGTCGGTACCAGGATGCCATCCCGATGCAGCGTCGCAGTTCTTTCAGTGTGGTGGGCGGTGCTAGTTTCTGGACTGCGCTGACCTTGTCTGGGTCCGTGTGGATGCCTTGTTCGCTGATGACATGGCCGAGGTAGACTAAACTCTTCCTGAAGAAGCTACACTTGTTTCTGTTCAGTCGGAGGTTCGCCTCTTGCAGCCTCCTGAAAACCTCGCGAAGGTGGTCGATGTGTTCTTCTAGCGTGGCTCCGATGACGATGTGTAACGATTAACGAAGAGAATCTTCGCACGATGAAGCTGGTGGTCGGCTAACTGAGAAGGAGTACGCGCTCGCTTCCACGGCTGATCTCTGGTCGGAAATGGGGATGGGTTCTTTGGGGTAACCCTCCAGTTAGGTTGCTTCGCTCCTGCTGGTATTATTTTATTAAAATTCGCGTACTCTTTTTGGTAATGGGAGGGGGACAGACAAGGAAAGGATCGTTAGGGGTACGGAAAGTATAGTGGGGCAAAGATAGTGCAGAGAAGGAGTAGGGATCTACCACCGCGGCGGACATCTCTGTTTTGCTGGCACGGAGTCGTGCCACGCCCACCCTACCATGATCCTGAAAGAGCCAATAATAATATCAGGATCCCTGGAGTGTCCGGTATTGGTCATCCTATTTCGCTCACGAGCGGCATGGTTCCCCCAAATGCGGTAACGTCTAGCACATATTCATCTTAACAATCATTTTATTAGAAACTATATTCAGATACTATATTCATGTTACAAGAAAAAAGAAACACTAACCGAGAACTCCAAGACAAGGCTAAATGGACAAAAGGAGGAACGAAAAGCGTCACAAGAGATATAGCTATTATTACTAGGGAATATTTAGATAAATAAATACGATAAGTGTAAATAGTTATAAGTGCGTATACGATATTTTATAGTGCGATATAAACTAATGATTTTTCCTTAGATAGAAAGATAATACTATAGCGCAATATAGGTACACATGTCCCAGCACATCGGCTTCAGGGAGTAGTTGGACATACTATTCGTTCTACCAAGCGTATTGTAAAGGCAGAAGGCCAATCAGCTGTGACTACTTTAAAAGTGTGAGGTCAACGACCGACAAACAGCTCTAGCAAAAAAGAACGAAGCTTTTGCCACGCTCGCGGAATTTTGGGAGGCAATAAAATTGAATGTTGTTGGTATATTATAAAGCTCACTCAGTTTTTGTTTGTGTTCCCGCGGCGAAAGATCTTTCGTAGCTGGGCGTGTGGCTGTGTGTGGGTGCATTAAACTTTTACCTGCAAACCAAAAACAAAATCGTACAGCGCGTGCTGCATGGCATAAGCTCGCGGAGGGGACCCGGACGAGCGGACGCTTTTAAGCTCAAACTTTTAAGCTTTTATCAAATGCATTTTCAAACTTTCCATGTGTTGATGGGTTTTTTTTCTGGTTTTTTTTCTGTTACAATTAACACTAAGTATATCCAACTACACAAAAACAGACATATCAACGGACTGCGAGGTTCAAGGGAATGCGAGTCACGGTGGGATCTTACTGGCCTCAGTGGCTTTCAGTGGGCGGTGTATACATATGTATGTGGGCACATCTCTTACAGTTTTCATTCAGCCTACATAATGACACTAACGTGCACATAAGACAAACGCTGGCCTCCACTGCACTTTAAATAAACGTTTGGAACAGTAAGGCCGAATCACGAGAAGAACAAGAGAGGCGATACCACTAGGGGTCGCCGGGAGGTTATGTACACACGTGGTGCACTATTTTTTCCCACCCGGTAGGAACATTTAAGCGGCTTCGGTCCTACGCTGACTGCAAGCACCGGTTTCCGTTTCTTGGCCCGGTTTTGAATGCGAAACGGTTACGCCAATTCGCCGCACTAAGCCCGTTCAGACGGCTGTCCTCGTCTCGCGCAGCCAAAGTTCACTGCCCGCGACTTGGTGGATCAGCTGGTTCGTAGTGCGGGGGCTTAAAGCTCGGGCTGCAGCTTTTGGATAATTCCCAAACTAAGTGCCGATTCTTATGTGGAATTTGAAAATACTGATCAGGCTACTTTTTCTAACAGTTACTCCATGCACATATTTACCCGGTTGGAACTGGCACTGCGAAAATAGGGGGATGGGGTTGAGGTGCTAATTCCTTCTTTCTCCAGGTGTTTTTTTTTTTTGTGTTGGGGCTGCTCACCTCCAAGCGGAAACTACAGAGAAAGTCGGAAAATCTAACTTCGAGGCTCCTAGCACTGTCGAAGGCCGGTACTCACGTTTTCGATTAGAGCCCAATCTGCTTTCTTGGGTTCTTTTTTCCCGATCGAGTGCACTTTGGTTTCACACCACGGTTATTTACGGCGGTTTAATTTTATTTTTATTATTTGTTTTTCTCACCGCGCAACTGAATGCTTGTACGGCCACGAGGAGAAAGAAAGATTTGGGCGGATCTACTGACCAACAAAAATTTTGTTCTCCGGATCTGCCTTTGCACGATCCTTCGCCATTCACCTTGAATGGTTATGGACATGGTGGGGAGATTTTTTGTTCGTTTTTAAGCATATTCTTAATGTCAACCCTAGATGGCGCTAGCCCTCACACGACCAGGAACATTTAACATGTAACACCACCACAAGAAATTAAGCCAACCTAACTATACACTAACTATGGGGACTAAACTTAATAATTAATAAGTATCTCGGTGAGGTGTGATATATACTTGTATAAATAATACAATATATATAAATATATTTATATATATATTATATACATAAATATATAAATTGTACAAATACCATCGGGCATACTTTCAGGCGAAGAACACAAATATGCTTTCCTATCCGCCCGACAAGCGACCACTACAATGTCCCGCGTGAATCAGTTGGGCAGGGAAAATGCCGTCTGGCCCCGCGGACTTGTAGGGTTTAAAGCTTCTGATCGCCCAGGAAATGTTCTCCTGGCTTAGCAGTCTCAGGATGGCATTTGAGGCGACAGAAGGAGGCGCGAGGTCGTTGGGTCTGTTTTCATCGCAGCCAGGGAAGTGGGTATTTAGGAGAAGATTTAGCGACTCCTCGCTGGACGTAGTCCACGACTGGTCGGTGTTCTTCAAGTAGCCCAGGGTGAGTGTTGTCTTCGAGAGAACTCTGCGCAAGCGTGTGGCTTCTGAGTTACTCTCGATTTCGCTGCAGAACTTACGCGTTTGGCTTTTCTAAGTTCTTTGTTGTAGGTTGACAGACTGGCCTTGTATTCGGCCCAGTTTTGCTCAACGTTTTCAGCCTTAGCTTTATTGAAGAGTCTCCGGGAGGCTTTCCGGAGTTCACCCAGTTTCGGATTCCACCATTCAGGTTTCTTCCGGCCTCTGTTCTTGCCAGAGGGGCATGCTTTGTCGAGCGCCTTATTGCAGGCGTCGGTAAAGATCTTAAGATGACGAGTCGTGGCCTCCGTGGAGAACTCCTCCTCAGATGGGGGCTCAGGGAGAACACGACAGAGGTAATCAGAGTACCGAGTCCAGTTTGTCCGCCTGATGTTCCGGAATCGGACTGGCTTCGGTACTGAGAAGGAGAAAACAGTTTCCACGTACCTGTGGTCCGAGAAGGAGTGCTCTTCCAGGACCCTCCAGGATGCAATGTTACGCTGTATCTCATGAGAGGCAAGCGTGAGGTCCAGGACCTCCTTGCGGTTTTTAATGATAAAGGTGGGATCACTACCCCGGTTTAATAAGACTATCTGAGTGGTCAGTAAGTAACTGAAAAGGTACTCACCCCTTTCGTTTGTGTCAGTGCTTCCCCACTGACAGTGATGTGCATTGGCATCGCACCCCACAATTAGGCCGATGTCCTTGGCCGAGCAGTGTGCGATTAGAGCCCGGAGAGGCGCGTGTGGAGGGGGGTCTGGTTGTTCATGCCCCATGTATGCGGAGCAGATCCTCAGTGAGCGCTCCTGGCCTTCGAGGCTAACTGCGGTGTGGGAAATTTGGGAGCAAAAATAAGTGCAACTCTCTTTTTGCAAGAATGCAGGTACGAATTTTACCTGCGGTTTCAGCTACATATAGCTTGTAGTCAGAAGTCCTCAGACCGGAGACCCTGCTTCCGAGGATCCAGGGCTCCTGAATGAGGACTATGTCGGCTCCACCCTTGGCCAGGTGGAGCAGTAGAGCAGCGCATGCTGCCTTACAAGGGTGGAGGTTTATCTGCAGGAGCGTCAACGACATTCCTGAGGCTCGCCTCCACCATTGTTGCTTCTAGATCGCTGTCAGGGGACTCCGGCTCCTCCCCGACAACGATGTGGCTGAGACCTCTGGCTAGGTCGCCCTCGTCGAGCGCGTAGTCGCCCAAGATGTCGTCCGACATCATGGACGCCGCATCCGACGCCGGGTTGTCCTCCTCGCACGAGGCCCCCTCTTTCGGGATCTCCGGCAGCTCCGGGTCTGGCTCGACCTCCGCTTGCCTGCCCTTGCGATCGGACTTGTAAGTGGATATGGTGACCTTCTTGTAGCCATAATCCACTACACCGTCCGACTTTGCAAGGAGATCAATGGATTCCTCATTTAGGACGAGGATAATCTGGCGCCTCTGCCCTTGGATATCCTCCACCTTTGCCACCTTCCAATCGGCTGTAGGAAGGTGGGGGTTGCAGACCTGCAGTAACCTGAGGATCTTCTCAGGCTCTGCAGGCTTAGCCGAGACCCACGCTCTGGCTCTCGGGCGACTAGGGATATCTTCCCACTTCACGGCCTCCAGTTTCGCCCCTGGATAGACCTCTTTTAGGGCCGCCACCGCCTTCATGTAGAGGGCCGCAGAGCTAGCGTCTTGGCAGGCGATGGCTTTCACCTTGCCTTGATGCCACCCTGCGTCCTCACACTTTGGCGGTGGTCCGCCGTTCTCCTCCAGTTCCAGTAGGAACCGGTCCTGGAGCTCGTTCTCCACCAGGTGCCACTTATCGCGAGGGACATGGCCGTCCTCGGCGCCCCTGTCCAGGACACCGATCAGGGTATTGCCCCTCGCCACCTCAGCAAACGACCGGTTCGTGAGGTGGGTCTTCACCCGCTTGGCTTGCTGGGCTTGGCCTGGCTGATTTGCGGGGTTCTCCGCTGAGCGTTGCCGCTTGTTGGGGGCCTTGGCTGCGCCCTTTCCGGCTTTGGCTGGCTGGAACAGTGGAAGGATTGAGCAGGCCCACAGCCTATGCTCCTTTCCTTCGGCTGACGCCTTGAAGTTCGGGTCTTCGTTGGACAGGATGAAAGCCGCTCGTCTCCTGTCCTGGTACGACGGCTTTCCTCCCCGTGGTGCAGAGACGCTGCCCGCCGGGGCTCCCAAGGGTTCTTCGGTCCCGGTGCGCTTACCAGCCGCGATTACGCTCTGCTTGGCAGCCACCCCGGTATCCACTTCGCCCTTGGAGCCACCCGACTTGGAAGGACCCGATTGGCTTTTCGTGCCCCCCCTCGCTGCGGCTGCTGCCTGAAGACGGTGGACCGACGCTCCAATTCCATTGACAGCCTGCGGACGGTGGGTCATTCGCGCAGCGTCTCCCATGACTCGTACTTTGACCTGCTGCAGTCCCCCCAGCGGGGACTCGTGACCACCTGCCCCTCGAGGGAGCTCTCAGAGCATGGGCTCAATTTCGATCGCGAGGAGCCGGAGATGCGCATCTTTTCGGAGAGCGAATCGCTGGTCAGTTCCCCGCGTGTGGGCAAAGAGAACGTCCCCCCGGCCTCGGGCTGCGCCACGCGCAGGATAACGCGCGCCCGCCCCGAGGAGTTCTCCAGTCAGACGAACAGCGTGAATCCCAGTCCCAAGAAGCAGCCGCGTCTCAATCTATTGTCTCCCTCGTCGGCCAGGGCCCTGCCTCTTCCATTGCCAGCCACTGCCGTGGCGGCAGCGGCTCAACCGGGGCCGCAGCACCATTGCGGCCACGAGCCAGCGGGTGCGGAGAACTGCTGCAAGCGCTACAAGCTGGAGGATCAGCTCTGCGATATACAGTTTATTGATTGCGGCACGCCTGAGCATGCGCCGACGGTGCAGCAACAGTTTGCCAGCGTGGAAGTGCATCCGCCACCGAAGCCCGCTAGGTCGCATGTGCCAGGACCAACATCTCCTGCCTCGGCGCGGTATAGCTATCCCTCAGTGCAGTTGGGGGCCAAGCGAAAGGAGCAGCAGGCGGCCAAGGAGAGATTTAGCTACCAGGGGACGTTCATGCAGCAAGGGGGGAAGCCAGAGCAGACCCCACGTGCCGCAGTGCAGTGAGTAGATCATGGAACAAAAGAAGGGCTTCTGTATCAACTGTGATTCCACTGTAATCTCTTTCAGCAATAACACGGTACCAATGCGCACCAAACCCCGAGTGGAACTGCCGCCAGATGCCACCGATTCGCAGGGAAAGCTTTCGGTGGCCACACCCACAACGCCACAAAGAAGTCCACGATACAGCCTGCTGCTGTGCGACACGGAGGAGAGCTCTGAGAACAGTTCGGCTGTGACCACACCCCAATACGATATGGAGCCACTGATGCGAACCTCAGCGATGTCGGGCATCTCTGGGGTATCCTCCAACATGCAGCAGCAGCTGCTGATGGGAGGCGGTAGCTCTCATGAGAGTCTGGGACAGCATGTAAGTGAATGAAACAATACTTCTTTCCAACTCTAACGATCTGTGTTTCAGTTTAACAATCACCAAGACCTGGAACAGCGTGATATGAATGCCCTGAAACGAGAGTTGTCATTAGATTTGCAACCAGTGCAGCCACGCCTGCCGCAGCCCGCGAATCGTGCGGCCACATTGCCCGTGAAGGAACAACTGCAGGCAGCAGCAGCCGCTGCCTCGCCCAACAATTCGAATTTCACGGACAACACTAGTCAGTCGGTAACGCCCAGCGAATACGGCTACCAGCATTTGCAGCGGCATCTCAGCATGCACTCGCTGTTGGCCACAGAGGAGAGCTCCCCGGTGTACGAGGACTTTGAGCAGACGCCCAGCAATGGACTGCACAAACTGGTGGCAGCCACAAGTCCCATTAAGTCAACCATAAGCATCACCTACAAGTCCCCGGAGAAGGAGAAGCCCCAGCAGAAGCTGCTGGAAACCAACTTTGACGAGAATATCGTGTATGAACAGGTGAAGCTCTTCCGCAATTCGGTGACGGAAGTCAATCAGATGATGCTGAGAGACCAGGAGACGCGGCCCGCCTGTCTGAAGCAGATCGAGAAGGAGGAGCACGATGTGTGTGCCAGCAAGGCGGAAGAGATGACAGAGCAATTGCTGCAATTGGAAAAGGAGCAGCAGCAGCAGCAACAGCTCTTGGAGCATCAGGAACTGACCGAAGAGGATGAGCAGGAATCCCAATTGCTCTACGAAAAAATTGAGCTACGAAAACCGAAAACAGTCTACGAAAATCTACGTGGCGAGGAAATGAAACTCATTTTAGAGCCAGACCTCAAACCAAACGTCAACAGTGATCGAATCGAATTGGATAGTCTCGACAGTTTGCCCGACAACATGGAACAGGAGCACGAGCTGCCAACAGAACTCCATCTGGCACCAATGCCAGCCATGCCAGTCAGCAAATCGCCATCTTTCAGTGTCAAGGAGTTGGCCAATAAATTCGAGAGTTCACCCGTGGAGCAGCTGCCCAGCTTTGACTTTTCGGTGCGCGGCGGCTCCATGAAGAAGCCAAATGAGTTGAGTGTGCCTCTGTCCATGCCCAAGGCCATGCCCGCACTTGTCTCACTAAAGAAACTGAACAACGCACAGAAGATCACGCGTTCGCTGGACGAGAATGCCTTTGTGCGTGAGTTTGGGGGCAAACAGTTGCAGGATCTGTCGTTGAGCAAGTTGCCAGAGCTGCCAGAAATGAACAATCGCCGCAAGAGCTTCGATTTTACGCGTCCCAAGACTTTGAATCCCCCAAAGAGGCTGCCGGGGATGAGCATCACCGAGGAGATCTGTCAGAAGCGCGGCAGCGGCGGCGGCGAACCCGAACCGATTTCCATCACTCCCACCACAGAGAATCGCATTTCCCTCATACAGAATAATGTACCCAAGGATCAGCCAGCATCAGCTACGCCGTTTCCCCCACCTGTCGGACGAAAGAGTGTGTTCGCGGGAGTGATTCTCGATCGCGAGCGCATTGAGAAGATCAAGGAGGAGCGACGCCAGCAGTGTAGACAGAAGTACCATGGCAACACATTGAAGTCGCGATCCAAAACGGAACCCAACTCAACGAACGACAGTAATTTCCCCGCCACGGAGTCGTTGCGCATTAAATCCAAGTCACGCGGTGATATGCACTCACTGCAAAAGGACTTGGACATGAATCTAAAGCAACTGGCCCGTGTACCGGGCGGTGGCTCTGAGAGCACACTACATACAGTGCCCAGCGATTACGTGGGGCAAGGAAATGGACAGCAGGGACAACAGCAGCAGCGTGTGCGTAGCATTTCCGATGAGAAGAATCAAAATTGTGATACCAATAGTGGTGGTGGAGTTGCAGGTGGAGGTGGTGTTGGCACAACGCTTCTGAGTGTAAAAACCGCTGCCCAGAAATACGGCAGCCAGAAGGCAGCTCCATCATCGTCAGCATCGATACCATCGTCGTCGTCATCGTCGTCTGGGCTGGTGCGTGGCCCACCGCCGCAGCCCCTGCCACGTGAGCGCATGCCACAAAGGAATTCGTTGGCAGCCGAGATCAATGCGAGCGCCAAGTGAGTGTTAAATGGAGATATCCCATTGATCTTTATGACTATTAATATGCACCATATCTCTTCTCTTGCAGCAACAGAGAAAAGATCTCACCACAATTCTCAATACGCGATGTGATAGCGATGTTCGAATCTCGTTCACAAAACCAATAGAATTTAAGGAAAGAACAAAACTTACCAACTAAATTGCATCGAAATAATGAGACAGACGGCTATACCCCTTCTGCTATATATATAATCACATTTAATAATAGATTCGGCAGCGAATTGTATATGCTATATATCTTATTTAGTTTTCTAAAACATGTACTTTTAAGCATTGGAAATTCTCTCTTATATCTGGCGCGAGCGGCAACCCCAAAGACACTTTCAGCTACATACTTGTAAGGAAGTTCTCAGGCCGAGGTACAGCTTCTCAGTCTGTCCAGGGCCCGGTCCTTCCCCACAGCAAAATTTGTTGTGTGAGGACCTAAGGGGAGAGCCGCTCGTGGCGAAAGCGCGCCCGTGGGGTGGATCGTGGGACGGTCGGGCCTGGCCCGGCCACGAGGCGTGGGTGAAGCCGTGCTTGGGAGCTGCAGAGACGTGCGTTGGGGGTCATGTGTGGCGGGAGACGGGGTTTGGGTCAGGGATCGGAAAGGTGTGGGAGAGGGGAGCCCAGCCTAGCAGATGCCGCATGATCCACGACTCACATCTGCGTCGCCGGGTCCCCCGGGCGAGGGTGTAGGAGAGGGAACCCAGCTTTGCGAATGCCGCGTGAATCCACGACTCACATCCAGCATCGCCGGGTCCCCAGGGGAGAAAGGTATAGGAGAGGGAAAACCCAGCTTGGTGAATGCCGCATGAATCCACGACTCACATCCACTTCGCCGGGCCTTCCGGGAAAAGGGAAGAGAGGGGGAGGGGGGTGAGTGACTCCTACGGGCGAATGTTCTGAGACAGAGATTGGGTTGAGGCTGGTGTCTTTATTGTTTTCGGATCATTTCCCTACTTAAAATCCCGCGCCTGCAGCGGGGAAATAAACGCCAAAAAAAAATATCATAAACAACCTGTGGGCATAGATATGTAAAGAAACTGCGGGAATGTTCTGCTTATACCTGCCTACTGCACCGATCTATCCCCCCAGAGCTCACATACGTGAGGTGGCTCACCCTTGTGTCCCTTCTTTGGGTCCTGTTCTCCCACGGCGGGGCCTCGTCACTTCGGTGGCTTCCTTTGCACACCGCTTGGGTGCGGTCACAGCTGGTTTTATTCACCGCGTGCGGGCGAACACGGCTTATTGCGTACATGTCGCGGTCACGGCTAGTTTTTCACATCTATTTTGGCTTCCGCCGCTTCCGGTCTGGCTCAGCCCTCCGAGATCACTCTCGAGCTTGGCTCGCGCTGGACCGTGCCAGGCCTCTGCTTTTCTTTTTCGGAGCTTCTCTGCCGCTTCGCTGTTGCGCCGCCTTCGGCTGCCGGTCTCGGCTGCGTGGGTGTATGGCTGCGGGTGTGTATTGCCTGCTTCACCGTCGGCTCTTTTCCTCGGCTGCGTGGGCGTAATACCGATCGGCGGCTTCTCTGCCGCTTCGTTCTCTTTCATGTTGTCTCTTTTCGTCTGCGTATAGCCGTTCTCTTCCTTGCGTTGGCTGCGTGGGCGTACGAGCGTATCTCTTTCGGGTTGGTTCTCTTTTCCTTCGTATAGCCGTGGTGTGCGTCTCTCTTCGCTGCGTGGCCGTAGTGTACGTCTCTCTTACGTGTTGGTTCTCTTAGTTCTAATAAGTAAAAAGGCCTACTGTTTTGGGGTTTCTTAGCCTATTTCTTACTTTAATGGGTGAAAATAAGGATTCATTGTTGTTTGGCTTGGTAATACTAATAATAATAGAAGTAATAAAATCGGATAATAGTGAATAATAATGAAATTAGATAACAAGCCGTCGGGGCGGTCCCTTCAGGGGATGGTGTCGTGGTCAGTGTTGTGGAGGCTAACGCCTTCACATACTATAAAATGCCGCCTGAGGACTCGGATCTGGATAGCAAGAATAATATATAATAATAATGACAACGCCTTGCGCCCTGAAATCGTATGCAAAATTCAATTTTGTTTTGGAGAAAGAAGAGCATGAAGGTGGACGAGAGAAAGTTGAACTAAAAGACCATCCTATTCACCCAAGTGGATGCAAATTGTTAATGCATTTTATACCCCCATAAAGGTGTTACGTTTCATTGAAAAAGTTAATTAAATTTCGGTTTTTATTTGTATTTTTTTGATTTTTGTGTTTGTTTCTCGAATGTTTTCTGTAATTCTAATTTTTCTTGTGACGCGTAAGAGCTTTCTGTAAGCATTTTGCAAGCAACTTTGAGCGAGTTGTATTTAAGTTAATTATTATACGATTATTAATTTATACATACAATATATTTTTTAAAACAATAAACTCGATTGCATTGTCCCCACTTCGATCCATAAATACACTTTGTAAATACTCGTTCTTTGGCTTTGCTTTTCACTTGAATGTTGCTATAAGTGGATAAAAACTATAACACAAAACTAGAGATATATCTACAGTACAAGTTGAAAAGTCTGTGTACGCGACTTGATTGAGGTCTGATAGGGGTTTTTCCCCTAATATAAGTCCTAATGATGTAGTAACACTAATTAACACACTTAATGGTTGTCTACATGAACAAAAGAAAGATTTACTGGTAACAGTTCGCTATGAAATGAAAAGCTGGAAATATAATAGATTTTTCACCTAGAAATGCTGTACAAAATATTTGCTTTTTCTTTTTGTGAATTAATAATCTGATTGTACGATTGAAATCTAATTCCAGTCTGTTTTGAGATTCCTAGTTGTACTACAAAATCAGTGTAGTGTTGTTCATCAATTGCTGAATATAGTTGAAAAAGCATATATGTATTTCTTAGAGATATGTAGAGATTATCCTTTATTTTTTACTTTTTCTTAGTTATAAATTATTTCTACACTAGAATTCATAATAAAATCTTTTCTGAGATTCCCAATTGTACTACCAAAATAGTGCACATGTTTTCAAGTGTTCGAAACTTGCTGAATATATTTTTTAATGGATTTAAGAATATAAAGATTCATTCATTTAAAGTCTTATTTTGCTCCGCCCTGTAAGTTTGAGCCTAAAGTTGTATGAGACCCAATGGAAATCTATCTTGTTGTTGAGCGCGTACACAGTATTGGATTAGAATAAACCCCTTAATCCTATCTTTGACCAATCAAAAATGTTTTCAAATCAAACATAAACAAATCAAAACTAAAACGAGAGCTAACAGTAAAAGACAAACTAACTAAAGGAATTTTAATGTGTGGCTAGTGCTTAGATTTGACTACTAGATAAAATTCATACATATATACTCGTGTATTCAAAGGCGGAAAAGCAGATAAAAATCAAATAAAACAAGTAATTGCATTTTCAATTGACTCCAGAAGCAGCTGCCAAATTGTTTTTTATATTGAAAGCCTAATTCAAAAACGAAAAGACCACAAAATGGAAACATAAAGGAAATTAACAGAATTGTAATACAATAACTAAATAGAAAGCTTTAAAACATAAGTTAGCATTTGATATATTTTGATAAAAAAAAAATAAAAGAAAACAGAAACGAAAGAATAAACAATTATATTGCATATTGACTGAGAAGGAAAAGAATAGCGGACAAAAAATTTAAAGAACGCTTAGAAAAAAAAAAAAACTATTTATGAAAGGAGCAAAGATCAATCAATCATTAAACTGGAATAGGAGATGAATTGTAAGGATGAGAAATGATGGATGATGTCATGGAATAAGTACACACTTTGCATTAACATATTTTATAATGAAACATTACAAACAACACTAATTTAACGCATATAAATAAAAAGAAAATATTAAGACTAATTGTTTAATTACCTCTAACTTGGGAGGGTCTCTCAAATACCTATAAAAGAAAGGGGTTTTTTGTTCACCGGAACGAAATTAAAACTTTAGCTAATCATAAATGATTAAAAACGTTATGTTTTGATTTGTCTGCCTAGAAATCCTGTAGCTTTCCCAAGCTGGAGGAGTGCGCACATTTCCACTACGAGCGCGTACAACTGGGACCCCTCTCTGTCCAGCTGTTGGATGACAAGTCCGAGCACATGGGCAGCAGCATAGCCTCCCAGTCGATTGGCGGGGATCTGCCGAACAGCTCGCTGAGAAGCTTCTCCCCCGAGAGCTGTTGGTTCATCATTCGTGTGTGTCCGCAGCGCTGCGAGCCCTTTCTGATCAAAAGATCCTTTGAGAATATGCAACTGCTCGACGAAATGCTGCATCGCTGTGTGTACGATCGAAAGATCAGTGGCCTGAGGAACATGGCAGAGCTGGCCGAAGAGCTGCCGAGCGAAACGGATGTGGAGTATGCGGTGGGCAAGTACTTGGAGCGCTTCTCGAAGATTGCCTCTGATTCCCTGACCTGCGGCACCATCCTGACGTGGCTGCAGCTGGACAACAAGGGGCGACGCCTGCCCCTGGCCGATGGCGAGACGCAGCGAACAATCAACACCCCGGCGGTGGGGGCAGCCTACGGCGTGAGGCGCTATCAGGCCCAGGCCCCAGACGAAATAAACATCGAAGTGGGGGACATGATCTCAGTGATCGACATGCCCAGTCCCGCCGAATCGATTTGGTGGCGCGGCAAGAAGTCCCATCTGCAAAAGTCCCTCTACGAGGTGGGCTTCTTTCCGCAGTCGTGCGTGGCCACCATTGGCGACAAGGTGCCGAGGAATTTCCCCATGCCAGCGCCCCTAGTGGGCCATCTGGATGCCTCACCCACGAAGCCAGTGCTGCGGAAACATGGCAAGCTGATAGCCTTCTTTCGATCCTTTATCCTGTCGCGTCCGTCGCGGCGACGGCTCAAACAGAGCGGCATTTACCGCGAACGGGTGTTCAACTGCGATTTGTCGGAACATTTGCTAAACAGCGGCCAGGATATACCCATGGTCCTGCGATCCTGTGCGGAGTTTATAGAGAATTATGGTGTCATCGATGGCATCTATCGACTCTCTGGCATCACCTCGAATATCCAGCGTTTGAGACGCGCCTTTGACGAGGAACGAGTCCCGGATCTAGGCAATCCGGAGATGAAACAGGACATCCATGCCGTCAGTTCGTTGCTAAAAATGTACTTCCGTGAGCTGCCAAATCCTCTGTGCACCTACCAGCTTTACGACAATTTCGTGGAGGCCATACAGGTGAAGGCCGACGAGGCGGATGAGCGTCTGAGGCTGATGAAGGAGACGGTATTGAAGCTGCCGCCGCCACACTACAGGTAGGAATCGGAGGAGTGGCAGGAGATCTTCCATAAATAATAACTCTTTCTCCCTCCCGTAGAACCCTCAAATATCTGGCTGAGCATTTGTACAAGGTCTCGCAGCATCACGAACGCACTGGCATGACGGACAAGAATCTGGCCATTGTTTGGGCCCCCAATTTGTTGCGTTCCCCTGCCCTCGAGTCTGGTGGGGTGGCCGCCCTTCGAGGCGTTGGCGTCCAGGCCGTGGTCACCGAGTACCTGATACGGAACTGCCATAACATATTCGATGCTCTGGAGGATCAGCGTCACAGTGTGCTGCCAGTGGCAGTGGCACTGAATCCTAGCGAGAGAGGAGAGCTCCGTTTGGAGTCCCTCACCGACTGCGAGAGCCTGCTGGTGGAACAACGCGAACAGGATCAATCTTTGGGTATGGTAGAGCGCCCCAAGAGCCTGAGCACGGGAGGAGCCAAGCTCATCAGCCTGGAGGAGGCCCAAGAGCGACACTCACGCATCGAGGGGGGAGATCTGAAGCATTCGCTGCCGATTAGCATGCTGGCAAGCAGCTGCAGCAGCTGCAGCAGCACCACCAATGCCGCTGCTGCTGCTGGGAACGCTGCCACCAATATAGGATCTTATATCGAGGTGGGGGGAGGTCCCTCCAGTCTCCCCGACAAATACCACACAGTGCTGTCGGCGCCACGCAGCTGGCAGAAGCGTAAACCAGACAAAACGCCCTCATGGAAGTCGATTTTTACGCGCAGTCAGCGTCAGGGCAATGTCGATCCCAGCCACAAGATCACCATTGAAGCGGGTGGAGGAAAATTGGATCCTGTGTCCTCGCGCGTTAGCTTTGTCCAGGCCTCCCATGCGCATGCCAGCAAGGAGCTCTCGAAGCACGACAAGCCCAAATCCATAGAGCTGCTGGAGACGACACACGAACGAGAGCCCAAGCCCATGGAGCTGTGCATACGCTCCAATTCCATTGACAGCCTGCGGACGGTGGGTCATTCGCGCAGCGTCTCCCATGACTCGTACTTTGATCTGCTGCAGTCCCCCCAGCGGGGACACGTGACCACCTGCCCCTCGAGGGAGCTCTCAGAACTGGGGCTCAATTTCGATCGCGAGGAGCCGGAGATGCGCATCTTTTCGGAGAGCGAATCGCTGGTCAGTTCCCCGCGTGTGGGCAAAGAGAACGTGCCCCCGGCCTCGGGCTGCGCCACGCGCAGGATAATGCGCGCCCGCCCCGAGGAGTTCTCCAGTCAGACGAACAGCGTGAATCCCAGTCCCAAGAAGCAGCCGCGTCTCAATCTATTGTCTCCCTCGTCGGCCAGAGCCCTGCCTCTTCCATTGCCAGCCACTGCCGTGGCGGCAGCGGCTCAACCGCAGCACCATTGCGGCCACGAGCCAGCGGGTGCGGAGAACTGCTGCAAGCGCTACAAACTGGAGGATCAGCTCTGCGATATACAGTTTATTGATTGCGGCACGCCCGAGCATGCGCCGACGGTGCAGCAACAGTTTGCCAGCGTGGAAGTGCATCCGCCACCGAAGCCCGCTAGGTCGCATGTGCCAGGACCCACATCTCCTGCCTCGGCGCGGTATAGCTATCCCTCAGTGCAGTTGGGGGCCAAGCGAAAGGAGCAGCAGGCGGCCAAGGAGAGATTTAGCTACCAGGGGACGTTCATGCAGCAAGGGGGGAAGCCAGAGCAGACCCCACGTGCCGCAGTGCAGTGAGTAGATCATGGAACAAAAGAAGGGCTTCTGTATCAACTGTGATTCCTCTGTAATCTCTTTCAGCAATAACACGGTACCAATGCGCACCAAACCCCGAGTGGAACTGCCGCCAGATGCCACCGATTCGCAGGGAAAGCTTTCGGTGGCCACACCCACAACGCCACAAAGAAGTCCACGATACAGCCTGCTGCTGTGCGACACGGAGGAGAGCTCTGAGAACAGTTCGGCTGTGACCACACCCCAATACGATATGGAGCCACTGATGCGAACCTCAGCGATGTCGGGCATCTCTGGGGTATCCTCCAACATGCAGCAGCAGCTGCTGATGGGAGGCGGTAGCTCTCATGAGAGTCTGGGACAGCATGTAAGTGAATGAAACAATACTTCTTTCCAACTCTAACGATCTGTGTTTCAGTTTAACAATCACCAAGACCTGGAACAGCGTGATATGAATGCCCTGAAACGAGAGTTGTCATTAGATTTGCCACCAGTGCAGCCACGCCTGCCGCAGCCCGCGAATCGTGCGGCCACATTGCCCGTGAAGGAACAACTGCAGGCAGCAGCAGCCGCTGCCTCGCCCAACAATTCGAATTTCACGGACAACACTAGTCAGTCGGTAACGCCCAGCGAATACGGCTACCAGCATTTGCAGCGGCATCTCAGCATGCACTCGCTGTTGGCCACAGAGGAGAGCTCCCCGGTGTACGAGGACTTTGAGCAGACGCCCAGCAATGGACTGCACAAACTGGTGGCAGCCACAAGTCCCATTAAGTCAACCATAAGCATCACCTACAAGTCCCCGGAGAAGGAGAAGCCCCAGCAGAAGCTGCTGGAAACCAACTTTGACGAGAATATCGTGTATGAACAGGTGAAGCTCTTCCGCAATTCGGTGACGGAAGTCAATCAGATGATGCTGAGAGACCAGGAGACGCGGCCCGCCTGTCTGAAGCAGATCGAGAAGGAGGAGCACGATGTGTGTGCCAGCAAGGCGGAAGAGATGACAGAGCAATTGCTGCAATTGGAAAAGGAGCAGCAGCAGCAGCAACAGCTCTTGGAGCATCAGGAACTGACCGAAGAGGATGAGCAGGAATCCCAATTGCTCTACGAAAAAATTGAGCTACGAAAACCGAAAACAGTCTACGAAAATCTACGTGGCGAGGAAATGAAACTCATTTTAGAGCCAGACCTCAAACCAAACGTCAACAGTGATCGAATCGAATTGGATAGTCTCGACAGTTTGCCCGACAACATGGAACAGGAGCACGAGCTGCCAACAGAACTCCATCTGGCACCAATGCCAGCCATGCCAGTCAGCAAATCGCCATCTTTCAGTGTCAAGGAGTTGGCCAATAAATTCGAGAGTTCACCCGTGGAGCAGCTGCCCAGCTTTGACTTTTCGGTGCGCGGCGGCTCCATGAAGAAGCCAAATGAGTTGAGTGTGCCTCTGTCCATGCCCAAGGCCATGCCCGCACCTGTCTCACTAAAGAAACTGAACAACGCACAGAAGATCACGCGTTCGCTGGACGAGAATGCCTTTGTGCGTGAGTTTGGGGGCAAACAGTTGCAGGATCTGTCGTTGAGCAAGTTGCCAGAGCTGCCAGAAATGAACAATCGCCGCAAGAGCTTCGATTTTACGCGTCCCAAGACTTTGAATCCCCCAAAGAGGCTGCCGGGGATGGGCATCACCGAGGAGATCTGTCAGAAGCGCGGCAGCGGCGGCGGCGAACCCGAACCGATTGCCATCACTCCCACCACAGAGAATCGCATTTCCCTCATACAGAATAATGTACCCAAAGATCAGCCAGCATCAGCAACGCCGTTTCCCCCACCTGTCGGACGAAAGAGTGTGTTCGCGGGAGTGATTCTCGATCGCGAGCGCATTGAGAAGATCAAGGAGGAGCGACGCCAGCAGTGTAGACAGAAGTACCATGGCAACACATTGAAGTCGCGATCCAAAACGGAACCCAACTCAACGGACGACAGTAATTTCCCCGCCACGGAGTCGTTGCGCATTAAATCCAAGTCACGCGGTGATATGCACTCACTGCAAAAGGACATGGACATGAATCTAAAGCAACTGGCCCGTGTACCGGGCGGTGGCTCTGAGAGCACACTACATACAGTGCCCAGCGATTACGTGGGGCAAGGAAATGGACAGCAGGGACAACAGCAGCAGCGTGTGCGTAGCATTTCCGATGAAAAGAATCAAAATTGTGATACCAATAGTGGTGGTGGAGTTGCAGGTGGAGGTGGTGTTGGCACAACGCTTCTGAGTGTAAAAACCGCTGCCCAGAAATACGGCAACCAGAAGGCAGCTCCATCATCGTCAGCATCGATACAATCGTCGTCGTCATCGTCGTCTGGGCTGGTGCGTGGCCCACCGCCGCAGCCCCTGCCACGTGAGCGCATGCCACAAAGGAATTCGTTGGCAGCCGAGATCAATGCGAGCGCCAAGTGAGTGTTAAATGGAGATATCCCATTGATCTTTATGACTATTAATATGCACCATATCTCTTCTCTTGCAGCAACAGAGAAAAGATCTCACCACAATTCTCAATACGCGATGTGATAGCGATGTTCGAATCTCGTTCACAAAACCAATAGAATTTAAGGAAAGAACAAAACTTACCAACTAAATTGCATCGAAATAATGAGACAGACGGCTAAGGGGTATAGCCGCTGCTATATATATAATCACATTTAATAATGGATTCGGCAGCGAATTATATATGCTATATATCTTATTTAGTTTTCTAAAACATGTTCTTTTAAGCATTGGAAATTCTCTCTTATATCTGGCGCGAGCGGCAACCCCAAAGACACTTTCAGCTACATACTTGTAAGGAAGTTCTCAGGCCGAGGTACAGCTTCTGTCTGTCCAGGGCCCGGTCCTTCCCCACAGCAAAATTTGTTGTGTGAGGACCTAAGGGGAGAGCCGCTCGTGGCGAAAGCGCGCCCGTGGGGTGGATCGTGGGACGGTCGGGCCTGGCCCGGCCACGAGGCGTGGGTGAAGCCGTGCTTGGGAGCTGCAGAGACGTGCGTTGGGGGTCATGTGTGGCGGGAGACGGGGTTTGGGTCAGGGATCGGAAAGGTGTGGGAGAGGGGAGCCCAGCCTAGCAGATGCCGCATGATCCACGACTCACATCTGCGTCGCCGGGTCCCCCGGGCGAGGGTGTAGGAGAGGGAACCCAGCTTTGCGAATGCCGCGTGAATCCACGACTCACATCCAGCATCGCCGGGTCCCCAGGGGAGAAAGGTATAGGAGAGGGAAAACCCAGCTTGGTGAATGCCGCATGAATCCACGACTCACATCCACTTCGCCGGGCCTTCCGGGAAAAGGGAAGAGAGGGGGAGGGGGGTGAGTGACTCCTACGGGCGAATGTTCTGAGACAGAGATTGGGTTGAGGCTGGTGTCTTTATTGTTTTCGGATCATTTCCCTACTTAAAATCCCGCGCCTGCAGCGGGGAAATAAACGCCAAAAAAAAATATCATAAACAACCTGTGGGCATAGATATGTAAAGAAACTGCGGGAATGTTCTGCTTATACCTGCCTACTGCACCGATCTATCCCCCCCAGAGCTCACATACGTGAGGTGGCTCACCCTTGTGTCCCCTCTTTGGGTCCTGTTCTCCCACGGCGGGTCCTCGTCACTTCGGTGGCTTCCTTTGCACACCGCTTGGGTGCGGTCACAGCTGGTTTTATTCACCGCGTGCGGGCGAACACGGCTTATTGCGTACACGGCGCGGTCACGGCTAGTTTTTCACATCTATTTTGGCCTCCGCCGCACAACGGTCTGGCTCAGCCCTCCGAGATCACTCTCGAGCTTGGCTCGCGCTGGACCGTGCCAGGCCTCTGCTTTTCTTTTTCGGAGCTTCTCTGCCGCTTCGCTGTTGCGCCGCCTTCGGCTGCCGGTCTCGGCTGCGTGGGTGTATGGCTGCGGGTGTGTATTGCCTGCTTCACCGTCGGCTCTTTTCCTCGGCTGCGTGGGCGTAATACCGATCGGCGGCTTCTCTGCCGCTTCGTTCTCTTTCATGTTGTCTCTTTTCGTCTGCGTATAGCCGTTCTCTTCCTTGCGTTGGCTGCGTGGGCGTACGAGCGTATCTCTTTCGGGTTGGTTCTCTTTTCCTTCGTATAGCCGTGGTGTGCGTCTCTCTTCGCTGCGTGGCCGTAGTGTACGTCTCTCTTACGTGTTGGTTCTCTTAGTTCTAATAAGTAAAAAGGCCTACTGTTTTGGGGTTTCTTAGCCTATTTCTTACTTTAATGGGTGAAAATAAGGATTCATTGTTGTTTGGCTTGGTAATACTAATAATAATAGAAGTAATAAAATCGGATAATAGTGAATAATAATGAAATTAGATAACAAGCCGTCGGGGCGGTCCCTTCAGGGGATGGTGTCGTGGTCAGTGTTGTGGAGGCTAACGCCTTCACATACTATAAAATGCCGCCTGAGGACTCGGATCTGGATAGCAAGAATAATATATAATAATAATGACAACGCCTTGCGCCCTGAAATCGTATGCAAAATTCAATTTTGTTTTGGAGAAAGAAGAGCATGAAGGTGGACGAGAGAAAGTTGAACTAAAAGACCATCCTATTCACCCAAGTGGATGCAAATTGTTAATGCATTTTATACCCCCATAAAGGTGTTACGTTTCATTGAAAAAGTTAATTAAATTTCGGTTTTTATTTGTATTTTTTTGATTTTTGTGTTTGTTTCTCGAATGTTTTCTGTAATTCTAATTTTTCTTGTGACGCGTAAGAGCTTTCTGTAAGCATTTTGCAAGCAACTTTGAGCGAGTTGTATTTAAGTTAATTATTATACGATTATTAATTTATACATACAATATATTTTTTAAAACAATAAACTCGATTGCATTGTCCCCACTTCGATCCATAAATACACTTTGTAAATACTCGTTCTTTGGCTTTGCTTTTCACTTGAATGTTGCTATAAGTGGATAAAAACTATAACACAAAACTAGAGATATATCTACAGTACAAGTTGAAAAGTCTGTGTACGCGACTTGATTGAGGTCTGATAGGGGTTTTTCCCCTAATATAAGTCCTAATGATGTAGTAACACTAATTAACACACTTAATGGTTGTCTACATGAACAAAAGAAAGATTTACTGGTAACAGTTCGCTATGAAATGAAAAGCTGGAAATATAATAGATTTTTCACCTAGAAATGCTGTACAAAATATTTGCTTTTTCTTTTTGTGAATTAATAATCTGATTGTACGATTGAAATCTAATTCCAGTCTGTTTTGAGATTCCTAGTTGTACTACAAAATCAGTGTAGTGTTGTTCATCAATTGCTGAATATAGTTGAAAAAGCATATATGTATTTCTTAGAGATATGTAGAGATTATCCTTTATTTTTTACTTTTTCTTAGTTATAAATTATTTCTACACTAGAATTCATAATAAAATCTTTTCTGAGATTCCCAATTGTACTACCAAAATAGTGCACATGTTTTCAAGTGTTCGAAACTTGCTGAATATATTTTTTAATGGATTTAAGAATATAAAGATTCATTCATTTAAAGTCTTATTTTGCTCCGCCCTGTAAGTTTGAGCCTAAAGTTGTATGAGACCCAATGGAAATCTATCTTGTTGTTGAGCGCGTACACAGTATTGGATTAGAATAAACCCCTTAATCCTATCTTTGACCAATCAAAAATGTTTTCAAATCAAACATAAACAAATCAAAACTAAAACGAGAGCTAACAGTAAAAGACAAACTAACTAAAGGAATTTTAATGTGTGG
This sequence comes from Drosophila miranda, assembly GCF_003369915.1. Classification (NCBI taxonomy): domain Eukaryota; kingdom Metazoa; phylum Arthropoda; class Insecta; order Diptera; family Drosophilidae; genus Drosophila; species Drosophila miranda. The sequence goes on along the minus strand of NC_046677.1, from coordinate 8,108,472 downwards.
CTAGTGCTTAGATTCGACTACTAGATAAAATTCATACATATATACTCGTGTATTCAAAGGCGGAAAAGCAGATAAAAATCAAATAAAACAAGTAATTGCATTTTCAATTGACTCCAGAAGCAGCTGCCAAATTGTTTTTTATATTGAAAGCCTAATTCAAAAACGAAAAGACCACAAAATGGAAACATAAAGGAAATTAACAGAATTGTAATACAATAACTAAATAGAAAGCTTTAAAACATAAGTTAGCATTTGATATATTTTGATAAAAAAAAAATAAAAGAAAACAGAAACGAAAGAATAAACAATTATATTGCATATTGACTGAGAAGGAAAAGAATAGCGGACAAAAAATTTAAAGAACGCTTAGAAAAAAAAAAAAACTATTTATGAAAGGAGCAAAGATCAATCAATCATTAAACTGGAATAGGAGATGAATTGTAAGGATGAGAAATGATGGATGATGTCATGGAATAAGTACACACTTTGCATTAACATATTTTATAATGAAACATTACAAACAACACTAATTTAACGCATATAAATAAAAAGAAAATATTAAGACTAATTGTTTAATTACCTCTAACTTGGGAGGGTCTCTCAAATACCTATAAAAGAAAGGGGTTTTTTGTTCACCGGAACGAAATTAAAACTTTAGCTAATCATAAATGATTAAAAACGTTATGTTTTGATTTGTCTGCCTAGAAATCCTGTAGCTTTCCCAAGCTGGAGGAGTGCGCACATTTCCACTACGAGCGCGTACAACTGGGACCCCTCTCTGTCCAGCTGTTGGATGACAAGTCCGAGCACATGGGCAGCAGCATAGCCTCCCAGTCGATTGGCGGGGATCTGCCGAACAGCTCGCTGAGAAGCTTCTCCCCCGAGAGCTGTTGGTTCATCATTCGTGTGTGTCCGCAGCGCTGCGAGCCCTTTCTGATCAAAAGATCCTTTGAGAATATGCAACTGCTCGACGAAATGCTGCATCGCTGTGTGTACGATCGAAAGATCAGTGGCCTGAGGAACATGGCAGAGCTGGCCGAAGAGCTGCCGAGCGAAACGGATGTGGAGTATGCGGTGGGCAAGTACTTGGAGCGCTTCTCGAAGATTGCCTCTGATTCCCTGACCTGCGGCACCATCCTGACGTGGCTGCAGCTGGACAACAAGGGGCGACGCCTGCCCCTGGCCGATGGCGAGACGCAGCGAACAATCAACACCCCGGCGGTGGGGGCAGCCTACGGCGTGAGGCGCTATCAGGCCCAGGCCCCAGACGAAATAAACATCGAAGTGGGGGACATGATCTCAGTGATCGACATGCCCAGTCCCGCCGAATCGATTTGGTGGCGCGGCAAGAAGTCCCATCTGCAAAAGTCCCTCTACGAGGTGGGCTTCTTTCCGCAGTCGTGCGTGGCCACCATTGGCGACAAGGTGCCGAGGAATTTCCCCATGCCAGCGCCCCTAGTGGGCCATCTGGATGCCTCACCCACGAAGCCAGTGCTGCGGAAACATGGCAAGCTGATAGCCTTCTTTCGATCCTTTATCCTGTCGCGTCCGTCGCGGCGACGGCTCAAACAGAGCGGCATTTACCGCGAACGGGTGTTCAACTGCGATTTGTCGGAACATTTGCTAAACAGCGGCCAGGATATACCCATGGTCCTGCGATCCTGTGCGGAGTTTATAGAGAATTATGGTGTCATCGATGGCATCTATCGACTCTCTGGCATCACCTCGAATATCCAGCGTTTGAGACGCGCCTTTGACGAGGAACGAGTCGCGGATCTAGGAAATCCGGAGATGAAACAGGACATCAATGCCGTCAGTTCGTTGCTAAAAATGTACTTCCGTGAGCTGCCAAATCCTCTGTGCACCTACCAGCTTTACGACAATTTCGTGGAGGCCATACAGGTGAAGGCCGACGAGGCGGATGAGCGTCTGAGGCTGATGAAGGAGACGGTATTGAAGCTGCCGCCGCCACACTACAGGTAGGAATCGGAGGAGTGCCAGGAGATCTTCCATAAATAATAACTCTTTCTCCCTCCCGTAGAACCCTCAAATATCTGGCTGAGCATTTGTACAAGGTCTCGCAGCATCACGAACGCACTGGCATGACGGACAAGAATCTGGCCATTGTTTGGGCCCCCAATTTGTTGCGTTCCCCTGCCCTCGAGTCTGGTGGGGTGGCCGCCCTTCGAGGCGTTGGTGTCCAGGCCGTGGTCACCGAGTACCTGATACGGAATTGCCATAACATATTCGATGCTCTGGAGGATCAGCGTCACAGTGTGCTGCCAGTGGCAGTGGCACTGAATCCTAGCGAGAGAGGAGAGCTCCGTTTGGAGTCCCTCACCGACTGCGAGAGCCTGCTGGTGGAACAACGCGAACAGGATCAATCTTTGGGTATGGTAGAGCGCCCCAAGAGCCTGAGCACGGGAGGAGCCAAGCTCATCAGCCTGGAGGAGGCCCAAGAGCGACACTCACGCATCGAGGGGGGAGATCTGAAGCATTCGCTGCCGATTAGCATGCTGGCAAGCAGCTGCAGCAGCTGCAGCAGCACCACCAATGCCGCTGCTGCTGCTGGGAACGCTGCCACCAATATAGGATCTTATATCGAGGTGGGGGGAGGTCCCTCCAGTCTCCCCGACAAATACCACACAGTGCTGTCGGCGCCACGCAGCTGGCAGAAGCGTAAACCAGACAAAACGCCCTCATGGAAGTCGATTTTTACGCGCAGTCAGCGTCAGGGCAATGTCGATCCCAGCCACAAGATCACCATTGAAGCGGGTGGAGGAAAATTGGATCCTGTGTCCTCGCGCGTTAGCTTTGTCCAGGCCTCCCATGCGCATGCCAGCAAGGAGCTCTCGAAGCACGACAAGCCCAAATCCATAGAGCTGCTGGAGACGACACACGAACGAGAGCCCAAGCCCATGGAGCTGTGCATACGCTCCAATTCCATTGACAGCCTGCGGACGGTGGGTCATTCGCGCAGCGTCTCCCATGACTCGTACTTTGATCTGCTGCAGTCCCCCCAGCGGGGACACGTGACCACCTGCCCCTCGAGGGAGCTCTCAGAGCTGGGGCTCAATTTCGATCGCGAGGAGCCGGAGATGCGCATCTTTTCGGAGAGCGAATCGCTGGTCAGTTCCCCGCGTGTGGGCAAAGAGAACGTCCCCCCGGCCTCGGGCTGCGCCACGCGCAGGATAATGCGCGCCCGCCCCGAGGAGTTCTCCAGTCAGACGAACAGCGTGAATCCCAGTCCCAAGAAGCAGCCGCGTCTCAATCTATTGTCTCCCTCGACGGCCAGGGCCCTGCCTCTTCCATTGCCAGCCACTGCCGTGGCGGCAGCGGCTCAACCGGGGCCGCAGCATCATTGCGGCCACGAGCCAGCGGGTGCGGAGAACTGCTGCAAGCGCTACAAGCTGGAGGATCAGCTCTGCGATATACAGTTTATTGATTGCGGCACGCCTGAGCATGCGCCGACGGTGCAGCAACAGTTTGCCAGCGTGGAAGTGCATCCGCCACCGAAGCCCGCTAGGTCGCATGTGCCAGGACCCACATCTCCTGCCTCGGCGCGGTATAGCTATCCCTCAGTGCAGTTGGGGGCCAAGCGAAAGGAGCAGCAGGCGGCCAAGGAGAGATTTAGCTACCAGGGGACGTTCATGCAGCAAGGGGGGAAGCCAGAGCAGACCCCACGTGCCGCAGTGCAGTGAGTAGATCATGGAACAAAAGAAGGGCTTCTGTATCAACTGTGATTCCTCTGTAATCTCTTTCAGCAATAACACGGTACCAATGCGCACCAAACCCCGAGTGGAACTGCCGCCAGATGCCACCGATTCGCAGGGAAAGCTTTCGGTGGCCACACCCACAACGCCACAAAGGAGTCCACGATACAGCCTGCTGCTGTGCGACACGGAGGAGAGCTCTGAGAACAGTTCGGCTGTGACCACACCCTAATACGATATGGAGCCACTGATGCGAACCTCAGCGATGTCGGGCATCTCTGGGGTATCCTCCAACATGCAGCAGCAGCTGCTGATGGGAGGCGGTAGCTCTCATGAGAGTCTGGGACAGCATGTAAGTGAATGAAACAATACTTCTTTCCAACTCTAACGATCTGTGTTTCAGTTTAACAATCACCAAGACCTGGAACAGCGTGATATGAATGCCCTGAAACGAGAGTTGTCTTTAGATTTGCAACCAGTGCAGCCACGCCTGCCGCAGCCCGCGAATCGTGCGGCCACATTGCCCGTGAAGGAACAACTGCAGGCAGCAGCAGCCGCTGCCTCGCCCAACAATTCGAATTTCACGGACAACACTAGTCAGTCGGTAACGCCCAGCGAATACGGCTACCAGCATTTGCAGCGGCATCTCAGCATGCACTCGCTGTTGGCCACAGAGGAGAGCTCCCCGGTGTACGAGGACTTTGAGCAGACGCCCAGCAATGGACTGCACAAACTGGTGGCAGCCACAAGTCCCATTAAGTCAACCATAAGCATCACCTACAAGTCCCCGGAGAAGGAGAAGCCCCAGCAGAAGCTGCTGGAAACAAACTTTGACGAGAATATCGTGTATGAACAGGTGAAGCTCTTCCGCAATTCGGTGACGGAAGTCAATCAGATGATGCTGAGAGACCAGGAGACGCGGCCCGCCTGTCTGAAGCAGATCGAGGAGGAGGAGCACGATGTGTGTGCCAGCAAGGCGGAAGAGATGACAGAGCAATTGCTGCAATTGGAAAAGGAGCAGCAGCAGCAGCAACAGCTCTTGGAGCATCAGGAACTGACCGAAGAGGATGAGCAGGAATCCCAATTGCTCTACGAAAAAATTGAGCTACGAAAACCGAAAACAGTCTACGAAAATCTACGTGGCGAGGAAATGAAACTCATTTTAGAGCCAGACCTCAAACCAAACGTCAACAGTGATCGAATCGAATTGGATAGTCTCGACAGTTTGCCCGACAACATGGAACAGGAGCACGAGCTGCCAACAGAACTCCATCTGGCACCAATGCCAGCCATGCCAGTCAGCAAATCGCCATCTTTCAGTGTCAAGGAGTTGGCCAATAAATTCGAGAGTTCACCCGTGGAGCAGCTGCCCAGCTTTGACTTTTCGGTGCGCGGCGGCTCCATGAAGAAGCCAAATGAGTTGAGTGTGCCTCTGTCCATGCCCAAGGCCATGCCCGCACCTGTCTCACTAAAGAAACTGAACAACGCACAGAAGATCACGCGTTCGCTGGACGAGAATGCCTTTGTGCGTGAGTTTGGGGGCAAACAGTTGCAGGATCTGTCGTTGAGCAAGGTGCCAGAACTGCCAGAAATGAACAATCGCCGCAAGAGCTTCGATTTTACGCGTCCCAAGACTTTGAATCCCCCAAAGAGGCTGCCGGGGATGAGCATCACCAAGGAGATCTGTCAGAAGCGCGGCAGCGGCGGCGGCGAACCCGAACCGATTGCCATCACTCCCACCACAGAGAATCGCATTTCCCTCATACAGAATAATGTACCCAAAGATCAGCCAGCATCAGCAACGCCGTTTCCCCCACCTGTCGGACGAAAGAGTGTGTTCGCGGGAGTGATTCTCGATCGCGAGCGCATTGAGAAGATCAAGGAGGAGCGACGCCAGCAGTGTAGACAGAAGTACCATGGCAACACATTGAAGTCGCGATCCAAAACGGAACCCAACTCAACGGACGACAGTAATTTCCCCGCCACGGAGTCGTTGCGCATTAAATCCAAGTCACGCGGTGATATGCACTCACTGCAAAAGGACATGGACATGAATCTAAAGCAACTGGCCCGTGTACCGGGCGGTGGCTCTGAGAGCACACTACATACAGTGCCCAGCGATTACGTGGGGCAAGGAAATGGACAGCAGGGACAACAGCAGCAGCGTGTGCGTAGCATTTCCGATGAAAAGAATCAAAATTGTGATACCAATAGTGGTGGTGGAGTTGCAGGTGGAGGTGGTGTTGGCACAACGCTTCTGAGTGTAAAAACCGCTGCCCAGAAATACGGCAGCCAGAAGGCAGCTCCATCATCGTCAGCATCGATACCATCGTCGTCGTCATCGTCGTCTGGGCTGGTGCGTGGCCCACCGCCGCAGCCCCTGCCACGTGAGCGCATGCCACAAAGGAATTCGTTGGCAGCCGAGATCAATGCGAGCGCCAAGTGAGTGTTAAATGGAGATATCCCATTGATCTTTATGACTATTAATATGCACCATATCTCTTCTCTTGCAGCAACAGAGAAAAGATCTCACCACAATTCTCAATACGCGATGTGATAGCGATGTTCGAATCTCGTTCACAAAACCAATAGAATTTAAGGAAAGAACAAAACTTACCAACTAAATTGCATCGAAATAATGAGACAGACGGCTATACCCGTTCTGCTATATATATAATCACATTTAATAATGGATTCGGCAGCGAATTGTATATGCTATATATCTTATTTAGTTTTCTAAAACATGTACTTTTAAGCATTGGAAATTCTCTCTTATATCTGGCGCGAGCGGCAACCCCAAAGACACTTTCAGCTACATACTTGTAAGGAAGTTCTCAGGCCGAGGTACAGCTTCTCAGTCTGTCCAGGGCCCGGTCCTTCCCCACAGCAAAATTTGTTGTGTGACGACCTAAGGGGAGAGCCGCTCGTGGCGAAAGCGCGCCCGTGGGGTGGATCGTGGGACGGTCGGGCCTGGCCCGGCCACGAGGCGTGGGTGAAGCCGTGCTTGGGAGCTGCAGAGACGTGCGTTGGGGGTCATGTGTGGCGGGAGACGGGGTTTGGGTCAGGGATCGGAAAGGTGTGGGAGAGGGGAGCCCAGCCTAGCAGATGCCGCATGATCCACGACTCACATCTGCGTCGGCGGGTCCCCCGGGCGAGGGTGTAGGAGAGGGAACCCAGCTTTGCGAATGCCGCGTGAATCCACGACTCAAATCCAGCATCGCCGGGTCCCCAGGGGGAAAGGTATAGGAGAGGGAAAACCCAGCTTGGTGAATGCCGCATAAATCCACGACCCACATCCACTTCGCCGGGCCTCCCGGGAAAAGGAAAGAGAGGGGGAGGGGGGTGAGTGACTCCTACGGGCGAATGTTCTGAGACAGAGATTGGGTTGAGGCTGGTGTCTTTATTGTTTTCGGATCATTTGCCTACTTAAAATCCCGCGCCTGCAGCGGGGAAATAAACGCCAAAAAAAAATATCATAAACAACCTGTGGGCATAGATATGTAAAGAAACTGCGGGAATGTTCTGCTTATACCTGCCTACTGCACCGATCTATCCCCCCCAGAGCTCACATACGTGAGGTGGCTCACCCTTGTGTCACTTCTTTGGGTCCTGTTCTCCCACGGCGGGTCCTCGTCGCTTCGGTGGCTTCCTTTGCACACCGCTTGGGTGCGGTCACAGCTGGTTTTATTCACCGCGTGCGGGCGAACACGGCTTATTGCGTACACGGCGCGGTCACGGCTAGTTTTTCACATCTATTTTGGCCTCCGCCGCACAACGGTCTGGCTCAGCCCTCCGAGATCACTCTCGAGCTTGGCTCGCGCTGGACCGTGCCAGGCCTCTGCTTTTCTTTTTCGGAGCTTCTCTGCCGCTTCGCTGTTGCGCCGCCTTCGGCTGCCGGTCTCGGCTGCGTGGGTGTATGGCTGCGGGTGTGTATTGCCTGCTTCACCGTCGGCTCTTTTCCTCGGCTGCGTGGGCGTAATACCGATCGGCGGCTTCTCTGCCGCTTCGTTCTCTTTCATGTTGTCTCTTTTCGTCTGCGTATAGCCGTTCTCTTCCTTGCGTTGGCTGCGTGGGCGTACGAGCGTATCTCTTTCGGGTTGGTTCTCTTTTCCTTCGTATAGCCGTGGTGTGCGTCTCTCTTCGCTGCGTGGCCGTAGTGTGCGTCTCTCTTACGTGTTGGTTCTCTTAGTTCTAATAAGTAACGAGGGGGAACGTTGTGAGTTGCTGCGGACACCGCAACTCTACGGTTATACCCGATACTAAGTCAGTATAACTCTCCTCCGGCAGACGCCGCTAATATTAAACGACACGACAAAGAGTGCGTGCGAGAGAGACAGAAAATCAGTCTGAGCGTGACGTCGGGCGCTGCGTAGCCACTGAAAATTGATTTCTTGCTTTTGGCTACAAAAATGATCCGATCTGATCCAGATTCAGCAATCTGATAGATATGGTCATTATCTATGATTCTGCGTTTTTAGTTTTCTCGAATGTGCAATATTGTGGATGCAACAGATTTTCGTCTTTTGTGGGGGCGGAAGGGGGTGGGGCGAAATTCTGAGATAAACGTTTTATAGTGAGATCTAACAGAAGTGCGGATACCAAATTTGGTTACTCTAGCCTTAATATTCTCTGAGATTTGTGGATGCCCCAGATTTTCGTCCTTTGCGGGGGCGGAAGGGGGTGTGGCGAAATTTGGACACGAAACGGTCAAGGTCCGATATCACAGGAGTGTGGATACCAAATTTGGTTGCTCTGGCTCTTATAGGTTCTGAGATCCTTGAACTCATATTTTGCAATTGACAAAACCGACCATGAAACCTGTGTGTTAGAGAGAGACACAGAGCGAGAAAGAATGAAATTGTTTTCTTGATTCTGGCTATAATCATTATTCGATCTGGTTCAGATTTTGCACTGTAGAAGATATGGTCATCCTCACCGATTCTGCGTTTTTGGTTTTATCGTATCTTTAAAAATGTGGATGCCACAGATTTTCGTCCTTTGTGGGGGCGGAAGTGGGCGGGGCGAAGTTTTGAAATATTTTTGTGACATATCACAGAAGTCTGGATCCAAAACATCGTTACTCTAGCTCTTATAGTCTTTGAGCACTAGGCGCTGAAGGGGACGGACGGACGGACGGACGGACGGACGGACGGACGGACGGACGGACGGACGGACGGACGGACGGACAGACGGACAGACAGACAGACAGACAGGGCTCAATCGACTCGGCTATTGATGCTGATCAAGAATATATATACTTTATGGGGTCGGAAACGATTCCTTCTGGACGTTACACACATCCACTTTTACCACAAATCTAATATACCCCAATACTCATTTTTATACCCGATACTCAGGAGCGCTGGCGCCTTCCAGCAGGCTTTGCGGGATGCGGCGGTCAGGCGTGCTTACCCGCCAGGCGACTGGGGCGATTGGCCATTCCTGCTCCTCCTGCAGCGCGTTTAGCTCGGGCATCTCCTCGAACGCTGTGAGCAGTCCGCCCGCCTCTGCCTCTTCCAAGCCCAATGACAGGTCGCTGTCCTCCTTTGGTTGGCTCGGGTTTCCTGGTTCGGTCTCTCGGGCCGTGCAGCTCGTCGGTTCCGGGTTCGGGGCGTTGTGGTCGGTGGGAACTGGCGATAGCCACTTCATTGGTGCGTGGTCCAGCGGCTGCCAATCGGGATTCTCTCCTCTTTCCGGGGCTGCCGCCTCCTCCTGCGCGTCCCACTCCTGCAGTCTGGCGTGCCACCCGTCGTCCCAGCTGGTGTCCGGGATCGGGCCGTTTGGGTTCTCCTGTTGATGGTCCATGCTGCGTGGTGTTGCCCGGTTCTGCTTGCGGGGTCGGGGAGTGGTGTCTTGCTTGTGGTTGGCTGGTCGTGGACCGTGTTTGCCTTGAGCTGGGCGGCGACGCACCCATAGGATGCCCCTCCGTGCCATCCTCTGCCTCTAGAGGCTGTGCGTCGCTCGTCCTTGGGTTGTCCATGTCGGATCTGGTGGGGGGAAGAAACCTTGTTTGGTTAGAACCTCACCTGTGCCACTGAGGTGCCCTGTGCCCTGGGTTTCCCTGATCGGTGCATTTTCTAGATTCTGGCTATTTCTTACTCTAATCCCTTAAGGGGAGTTAAGCTATCTTACTGCGTGTGTACGCGGTTGCCCCTTGCGGGGCGAGGACATTACGGCAGCGCACTACCATAAGTGGCCCTCATGAACTCGCGGTTTTCCTGGTGCTGGGGTCGTCGTCATCGTTGTCTTCGTTGTCTTCGCTGGTGAGTGTGTGCTCGTTGTCGTGGTAGGCCTTGAGGTCTGCTAGTCCGGCCGTTCGTCGTTGTCTTCCTGGATGCTTCTGGAGTCGTGCTATGGTGGGAGAAATAAATTTTACTACTTTGTAAGGCCCCTCATATTTGGGAGCAAGTTTGGCAGCGAAGTTGTCCGCCACTTTGGACAGGTGATGTTGGCGTAGCATCACGAGCGTCGAAGTAGGTTGTAGTTCCTGCTCTGCGTCTGTGATGCCTGCTGGGTATTTTCCTGTACGATGGCGAAGATTTCCTTGTCTCGCTTGGCCTTGTCGGTTGGGATCTCTGTCACTTCGCCTAGTCCTGGGGTCGCCTCTTCGTACAAGGCTCCAGGCAACCGAGGTTCCCGGCCGAGTACGATGAATGCTGGGCTGAAGCCTGTGGTGTCCGATGTGCTGCTGTTGATGGCTAGGCTGAGTTCGGGCAGCAGCTCGTCCCATGTCCGCTGGTCTCCATCGATGTACTGGGCGATCATGGTTTTGATCGTCCTGTTGGCTCGTTCCGTGGGGTTTTGTTGTGGCGTATAGGGCGCCGTATACTCCAATTCCATGCCTGCTAGTTTGCAAAACTTTCGGAACGAGCGTCTTGTGAATTGGGTCCCGTTGTCGCATACGAACTTCCGTGGGGTTCCGAATCGGCTCAGGATCCGTTCCCGGAAAGCGGTCTCCAGTAGTGCGGTGGTGGCCTTGCGTAGTGGGACCAACTCCACCCACTTGCTGAAGGCGTTGATGAATACCAGCAACATAGTATTGCCGTGTTTGGATCGGGGCAATGGTCCAATGAAGTCGGCGCAGACGATGTCCAGTGGTTCTTGGGCTTGGCGGGTGTGCATCTTCCCTCCTGGTTTGGTTTGACTCACCTTGTACTGCTGGCACTTGGTGCACTGCTGGATATATCGGGCGATATCTCGGTGCAGTCCGGGCCAGTAGTACCTCTGGGCTATTCGTGTCGCCGTCTTCCTGATTCCGAGGTGTCCTGCTGTCGGATGATCGTGGCACTCTTCTAGCACGCGTCGGCGGTGGTCCTTGTTGACACATAGTTTCCATTTGATAGGGTCTTCTTCGCTGGTTCTGCTGCTGGCTCGTTTGTATATTTGGTCGCTCTCGATGATGAACTCCGGGTGTCCTTCCGGCTGTTCCTGGATCCGCTTGCGGAGCCTCTGCAGCCAGGGGCAGGGGCAAGGGTCCCGGTCGTCGTCCGCTCGCTGCAGGGTTTCTACTGGTTGTCGTGAGAGGGCGTCAGCCACAACGTTCTGGCTTCCTCGGCGGTAGTGGATGTCAAACTGATATTGCTGGAGCTCCAAGGCCCAGCGGGCGATGCGTCCCGTTGGATTATCGATGGAGTTTAACCACTTCAAGGCGAGGTGATCCGTGACTACATCGAAGTGGTATCCTTCCAGAAAGCATCGGAGCTTCCGGATTGCCCAGACTATGGCAAGGCACTCTTTCTCGGTGGCTGAGTAGTTTTCCTCTGCCTTGAGTAGTCGACGGCTTGCGTAGGCGATCGACTCCGTCGATCTGTTGTGTCAATACTGCTCCGAGGCCATACGAACTGGCGTCCGTTTGGAGTACGAATCGCTCGGCGAAGTCGGGGCATGCCAGGACTGGTGCTTGCGTGAGTCTATCCTTGAGAGTCTCGAACGCCTGATGTTGTTTCTCTGTCCACTCCCACTTTTGGTCCTTTTTGAGCAGGTTGGTCATGGGCTGGACCACCGTGGCGAAGTTGGGGACGAAACGTCGGTACCAGGATGCCATCCCGATGCAGCGTCGCAGTTCTTTCAGTGTGGTGGGCGGTGCTAGTTTCTGGACTGCGCTGACCTTGTCTGGGTCCGTGTGGATGCCTTGTTCGCTGATGACATGGCCGAGGTAGACTAAACTCTTCCTGAAGAAGCTACACTTGTTTCTGTTCAGTCGGAGGTTCGCCTCTCGCAGCCTCCTGAAAACCTCGCGAAGGTGGTCGATGTGTTCTTCTAGCGTGGCTCCGATGACGATGATATCGTCGAGATATGCGAACGCGTACGGCTCCATGGTGGGTCCGATGACGCTGTCCAACGCTCGCTGGAACGTCGCTGGGGCTGAGTGCAGGCCGAAAGGCATGACCTTCCACTGGAAGAGTCCTCTGCCGGGGACGGTAAATGCTGTTGCCTCTCTGCTGCCCTCGGCCACCGGGATCTGCCAGTATCCGTTTCTGAGGTCCAGCGTGGAGATGTAGCGAGCGTGGCGAAGTCTCTCGAGAATGTGGTTAATCCGTGGCAGCGGATATGCGTCCGGCACCGAGCGGGCATTTAGTTGGCGATAATCCACGCACATTCGCATTTCTCCGGTCTTCTTCCCTACCAAGACGATTGGGGCGCTGTGGGGACTGTGGGATGGCTCGATCCTTCCGTCCCGTAGCAGCTCGTCCACCTGCGCGTTGATGATCTTCTGCATGGCCGGGTTCTTCGGGAAATAGCGCTGCTTCACGGGCCTGTCGTCTCGCATTGTTATCGTGTGTTTGGCGATGTGGGAGACTCCAGCTAGTCCGTCGAATTTCGCCAGTTCTTCTTCCAGAAACTTGCCTGCCCACGGCGTGGGGGGTGGTTCGGGGTCTGGGTCTTGCTGCCACGGCGATAGGTCCTCCAGTTCCCGGGCGGTAATGGCGGCCAAGATCGCGTTCTCGTCATCCGAGTCGGCTGGGCGAAACGGGTTTCGTTCCCGGGCTATTTCGGCGTCGGCTAATGGCTCCAGTTGGTAGTCCGTCGTCGAGGTCTCTCTGATCTCGTCCTGTGGTGTCGGGGTTCGTGGCTGGCGTGATGTCTGTCGTGCTGGGTTACTTCGTGGTGACTCCCGGTTCGATGAGCTGGCCCTGGAGTGGTCCCGCGGGGCCGCAGCTATCTTTGCTGGAGTATTCTGGTGATTCCTGGGTCCTGTTGCTGACTCCCGGTTCGATGAGCTGGCCCTGGGTTGGTCCAGCGGCGCCGAAGCTATCTCTGCCGAAGTTTTCTGCTTTCTGCTGTGTCCTGTTGGTGACTCCTGGTTCGACGAGCTGGCCCTGGGTTGGTCCAGTGGAGCCGTAGCTGTCTCTGCCCAAGTCCTTTGTTTCCTGCTGTGTCCTGTTGGTGACTCCTGGTTCGACGAGCTGGCCCTGGATTAATCCAGTGGAGCCGTAGCTGTCTCTGCCAAAGTCTTCGTTTTGTTGCGTTGTCCTGTTGGTGTCGGGGTTCGTGCTGGGGAACTGGCCATGGTTGGTTCCATCGGTGTCGCAGTTCTTTCCGTCGTAGCTTTCTTCGTGTCCTGTTGTGGTGGCGTAGTCCTAGGGTTGTTGCTTGATCTTGTCTGGTAGGGCTTTGCTGTCATTGCGGTTGGATGGTTCGTGGTTGGCTGTGGGGTGTTGGTCTGCGGCTGGTCTCGGATGGCAGTGGAGTCCGCAAACGTGACAGACCGTGGGCGTGGCTGGGCGGTGCATGATGGTATCGTCCCGGCGGGTTTCTGCTGCAACTTCAGCTGTAGATATGCCCGTCCGCAGTGGATCCTTGCGCGGATGCCACAGAGGAAGTCGAGTCCCAAGATGAAGTCGTCTAATACCGTGGGGAGTATAAGAAGAGATACCTGTGTTTCTTGCTGATCCAGGCGCACTGTGACTGCTATCGCTTGGTTGATCTCCTTCCTGGTTCCATCTGCCAGGCGGATCCTGGTCCTCACCTCTCGCCTGTTCTCGGTCGTCCCTATCTCCTTCGCCAGCCGCTCACTGATGAAGGATCGTGTGGCTCCAGTGTCGAGGGTGGCCGCAAATGCTTTCCCATTGATGTCCACCAGGGCAGCGATCCTTCCTCCGGTCATGCTTAATGGGTGGGTTTCTCCTGTTCCTGGGTGCGCGCCTCCGTCCATGTCCCAGTTGGGCGGAGACCCGACCCTTTTCCCGACGCTGGTTTCCGGCAGCAGTTGATGGTCCGGACCCCTCGGTGGCCACATTCCCAACAGATCAGCTTCTGTCGGTTTGTGCACGCACCACTGAAATGGCCGTTTTCCCCGCAGTTCCGGCAGGCTCGTTGTACATCGATCGCCTGCTCTTGCTCCTGGCCGATTCCTCGGTTGGCGATCTCGGTTTTCCCGGGTGTCTCGTGTGTGTTGCCTCGTTGTGGGTTGGTTCCATTGCCGGTATAGGCGGCACGGGGTCGATGGTTCTGCGTGGTCCCGACGCTGCGGAGTGCGTCTCGGTCCCGCGCGGTTTCGTAGGCCGAGACGAGCTGGGTCAATTCTGTGAGTGATCGGAAATCTTGTCTGCGCGTGTACATTTCATACTCCGGACGGAGATTTTCGTAGATCCGCTCGAGTTCCTGTTCCCGAGTATACTGGGCTCGTTGCATCATCAGACGCAACTCGATAAGGTAATCCCGGAAGGATTCCCTGGGCTTCTGTTCCCGACTTCGTATGGTGTCTTCCAGCCGCTGGAAGTATCTGGGGGGCAGGAAGAATTCTAGGAATTCTTTCCGAAAGTCTGTCCAATTCTGTCCCTGCATCTGAAAAGTTCGGAACCATCCTTCGGCCTTACCTGTAAGGAGACCGGAGATGGCTCGCGGCAACTGCTCTGGGCTCCCGCCGTATGATTCCACTCGCTCCTTGAGCCTTTCGATGAACGCTAGTGGGTCCGCGTGGCCGTCGAAAGTAAATCTTCATTTCCGGAGTTTGTCCGCCAGTAACGAGTACGAGATCTCACCCCCTCCGGGGCGTGAGACCCGATGTCCCTGAGGAAGACGTGGCTGTTCTCCTTCCGTGGTTGTCTGGTGGCTAGGCGTGGCCAGGGGTCCAGCGGTAGTGGGTACTGGCTCGTGGTTCTTGCTGGACGCCTCTGGTCTGGTTCCTTGGAGTGGTCCTTGGGCAGCTCGTTGTGGTTGCTCGTCCTGGGCGGCCGGTGTCTCGGTTGCTGACTCGCGGTATCCGTGGGTGGATCCTTGGCTCGTGCTGGGCAGCTCGGGTACAACTAATCGCAGTTTTGGTCCCTCCTTGCTGTCTTCCATCTTCGTCCGGCTCTCTGACCCGGGTGACGTGGCTGGACTCCGGTGGTCCCTGGGGCTCGGTATGTTCCCACCGTAGGTCCTCTACAGTCCCAGATTCTCCTAGTCCAAACTCCTTAGCTAGGCTCTGCAGCTCGTCCTTCCTGCGGGACGCTATCCAGCGGATGTTCATCCTGATCCTGTTCCACTAATCGGGGCACCGGTGTGAGTCGTTATCAGCACGGTACTGGGTCAGGGCTCCTATACTAGGATACACGGCACTGAGGTGGGGGTCCTGTTCCAAGGACACGCGGCACGGTACTCGATTGATGATCCTGTACTAGGATACACAGCACTGGGTTGGATGATCCTGTCGAAGGATACGTGGCACGGTACAGGGAATGGTTCCCTGTGGAAGCTCAGTAATCTCTCTCTGACTGCTCGGTATTAACTGTCCTGACTGCTCGGTAACAACTACCTGACTGCTCGGTAATGACTGTCTGACTGCTCGGTAACAACTACCTGACTGCCCGGTAATGACTGTCTGACTGCTCGGTAACAACTGTCCTGACCGGTGTTCCTGCTCCGCCTTATATTGGCCGTGGCCATGGCTTTGTGGCCGAGGGCTCCTCTGCCATGTAGCTGCTCCTCTGCGATCGCCGGCTGTCCCTCGCTGCTCCGTTGTTCTACCGCTGCTTCGCTGCTTGGCTGCTCTGTCACTGCTTGGCTGCTCTGTCACTGTCTCGCTGCTCTGTCACTGCCTCGCTGCTCTGTCACTGCTTGGCTGCTCTGTCACTGTCTCGCTGCTCTGTCACTGCCTCGCTGCTCTGTCGCTGCGCCTTCTCCGCTCTGCCGCTGCCACGTTGCTCTGTCGCTGCTGCTTCTCCGCTCTGCCGCTGCCTCGTTGCTCTGTCGCTGCTGCTTTGCTGCTCTGCCGCTGCGTCGCTGCTGCTGCTTTGCTACTCTGTCGCTGGTGCCGCTTTGTCGCTGCTGCTTTGCTGCTCTGCCGCTGCGTCGCTGCTGCTGCTTTGCTACTCTGTCGCTGGTGCCGCTTTGTCGCCGTCGCGTTTTTTTTTTTCCGCGGGGTTTTCGCCGGCGCGTCTGGGACACGTGCCGGCGGCTGTTGCTTGGGGGGTATTAGAGAAACCAGCCTCAGCTGTACATAAGTCGAGGGATCAAAGATTGGTGCTGGCTATTCGCCGGGACTCTGATTTTTGGCTGCTAATCACTGATTTTAAGTTTTCCTTCTTTTTCTCCTGCTGCTTTTCCTGATCCGTGGCTCCTAAGCATCGTTTGCTGTTTTGCTTTTGTGGGTCTTGCCTTTTAATTGTTGGCTGCTGCTTGGTTCCTTTTTCACATTTAACTGCTTTTCACTTATTCCCTATGCTCACCGACTCTCCCCTCGTGAGTCCCTGCTCGGGCGCCATCTGTAAGGAAGTTCTCAGGCCGAGGTACAGCTTCTCAGTCTGTCCAGGGCCCGGTCCTTCCCCACAGCAAAATTTGTTGTGTGACGACCTAAGGGGAGAGCCGCTCGTGGCGAAAGCGCGCCCGTGGGGTGGATCGTGGGACGGTCGGGCCTGGCCCGGCCACGAGGCGTGGGTGAAGCCGTGCTTGGGAGCTGCAGAGACGTGCGTTGGGGGTCATGTGTGGCGGGAGACGGGGTTTGGGTCAGGGATCGGAAAGGTGTGGGAGAGGGGAGCCCAGCCTAGCAGATGCCGCATGATCCACGACTCACATCTGCGTCGCCGGGTCCCCCGGGCGAGGGTGTAGGAGAGGGAACCCAGCTTTGCGAATGCCGCGTGAAACCACGACTCACATCCAGCATCGCCGGGTCCCCAGGGGAGAAAGGTATAGGAGAGGGAAAACCCAGCTTGGTGAATGCCGCATGAATCCACGACTCACATCCACTTCGCCGGGCCTCCCGGTAAAAGGGAAGAGAGGGGGAGGGGGGTGAGTGACCCCTACGGGCGAATGTTCTGAGACAGAGATTGGGTTGAGGCTGGTGTCTTTATTGTTTTCGGATCATTTCCCTACTTAAAATCCCGCGCCTGCAGCGGGGAAATAAACGCCAAAAAAAAATATCATAAACAACCTATGGGCATAGATATGTAAAGAAACTGCGGGAATGTTCTGCTTATACCTGCCTACTGCACCGATCTATCCCCCCCAGAGCTCACATACGTGAGGTGGCTCACCCTTGTGTCCCTTCTTTGGGTCCTGTTCTCCCACGGCGGGTCCTCGTCACTTCGGTGGCTTCCTTTGCACACCGCTTGGGTGCGGTCACAGCTGGTTTTATTCACCGCGTGCGGGCGAACACGGCTTATTGCGTACATGTCGCGGTCACGGCTAGTTTTTCACATCTATTTTGGCTTCCGCCGCTTCCGGTCTGGCTCAGCCCTCCGAGATCACTCTCGAGCTTGGCTCGCGCTGGACCGTGCCAGGCCTCTGCTTTTCTTTTTCGGAGCTTCTCTGCCGCTTCGCTGTTGCGCCGCCTTCGGCTGCCGGTCTCGGCTGCGTGGGTGTATGGCTGCGGGTGTGTATTGCCTGCTTCACCGTCGGCTCTTTTCCTCGGCTGCGTGGGCGTAATACCGATCGGCGGCTTCTCTGCCGCTTCGTTCTCTTTCATGTTGTCTCTTTTCGTCTGCGTATAGCCGTTCTCTTCCTTGCGTTGGCTGCGTGGGCGTACGAGCGTATCTCTTTCGGGTTGGTTCTCTTTTCCTTCGTATAGCCGTGGTGTGCGTCTCTCTTCGCTGCGTGGCCGTAGTGTGCGTCTCTCTTACGTGTTGGTTCTCTTAGTTCTAATAAGTAACGAGGGGCGCCACTGTAAATTGATTTGTTCCTTTTGGCTATACAAATTATCTGATCTGATCCAGATTCAGCAATCTGATAGATATGGTCGTTATCTATGATTCTGCGTTTTTAGTTTTCTCAAATGTGCAATATTGTGGATGCAACAGATTTTCGTCCTTTGTGGGGGCGGAAGGGGGTGGGGCGAAATTCTGAGATATACGTTGTTCGGGCCAGCCGCTGAAGAATAACCGTAACTTCAACATTATTATTGTATGAGCAGAGAGAGCCGGCTATGTTGTAAAACGTTGACGTTCTGCAGAGCTGCTGCGCTCTCCCGCTAAAGGGGCTCTCTGCCGCCGCCACTTCGGCAACTACTTTGATCTGCTGCCGCCACTTCGGCAAACACTTTGATCTAACGCCGTCGTCTATAGTTTAGTTCTATGCTAACCCCTCTGCGCATTGGTTGCATATCGATCTCGCATAAAGTTTATCTGGCAATAGCAAGCAATCGGCTTCCGCTAAGCCACCAAGATTAAATACGAATTATAAATTTTAACCCAAAATCTCTTTTCATTTTTGAAACACATAGGTGCCAAAAAAGCTTGGCATCTCAAACATACGTTTTATAGTGAGATCTAACAGAAGTGCGGATATTAAATTTGGTTACTCTAGCCCTAATAGTCGCTGAGATTTGTGGATGCCCCAGATTTTCGTCCTTTGCGGGGGCGGAAGGGGGTGTGGCGAAATTTGGACACGAAACGGTCAAGGTCCGATATCACAGGAGTGTGGATACCAAATTTGGTTGCTCTGGCTCTTATAGGTTCTGAGATCCTTGAACTCATATTTTGCAATTGGCAAAACCGACCATGAAACCTGTGTGTTAGAGAGAGACAGAGCGAGAAAGAATGAAATTGTTTTCTTGATTCTGGCTATAATAATTATCCGATCTGGTTGAGATTTTACATTCTAAAACATATAGTCATCCTCGACGATTCTGCGTTTTTGGTTTTATCGTATCTTTAAAAATGTGGATGCCACAGATTTTCGTCCTTTGTGGGGGCGGAAGTGGGCGGGGCGAAGTTGAAATATTTTTGTAGCAGTGACATATCACAGAAGTCTGGATCCAAAACATCGTTGCTCTAGCTCTTATAGTCTTTGAGCACTAGGCGCTGAAGGGGACGGACAGACGGACGGACGCACAGACGGACAGACGGACAGACAGACATGGCTCAATCGACTCGGCTATTGATGCTGATCAAGAATATATATACTTTATGGGGTCGGAAACGATTCCTTCTGGACGCTACACACATCCACTTTTACCACAAATCTAATATACCCCAATACTCATTTTGAGTATCGGGTATAATCAAATAAAACAAGTAATTGCATTTTTAATTGACTCCAGAAGCAGCTGCCAAATTGTTTTTTATATTGAAAGCCTAATTCAAAAACGTAAAGACCACAAAATGGAAACATAAAGGAAATTAACAGAATTGTAATACAATAACTAAATAGAAAGCTTTAAAACATAAGTTAGCATTTGATATATTTTGATAAAAAAAAAAAATAAAAGAAAACAGAAACGAAAGAATAAACAATTATATTATAGCGGACAAAAAATTTAAAGAACGCTTAGAAAAAAAAAACGAGGGGGAACGTTGTGAGTTGCTGCGGACACCGCAACTCTACGGTTATACCCGATACTAAGTCAGTATGGCTCTCCTCCGGCAGACGCCGCTAATATTAAACGACACGACAAAGAGTGCGTGCGAGAGAGACAGAAAATCAGTCTGAGCGTGACGTCGGGCGCTGCGTAGCCACTGCAAATTGATATGTTCCTATTGGCTATAAAATTCTACAATTCTACGTTTTTGGTTTTCTCATATCTTTAAAATTGTGGATGCCACAGATTTTCGTCCTTTGTGGGGGCGGAAGTGGGCGGGGCGAAGTTTTGAAATATTTTTGTAGCAGTGACATATCACAGAAGTCTGGATCCAAAACATCGCTGCTCTAGCTCTTATAGTCTTTGAGCACTAGGCGCTGAAGGGGACGGACAGACGGACAGACGGACGGACGGACAGACGGACAGACAGACAGGGCTCAATCGACTCGGCTCATTTTGAGTATCGGGTATAAAAACTATTTATGAAAGGAGCAAAGATCAATCAATCATTAAACTGGAATAGGAGATGAATTGTAAGGATGAGAAATGATGGATGATGTCATGGAATAAGTACACCTTTTGCATTAACATATTTTATAATGAAACATTACAAACAACACTAATTTAACGCATATAAATAAAAAGAAAATATTAAGACTAATTGTTTAATTACCTCTAACTTGGGAGGGTCTCTCAAATACCTATAAAAGAAAGGGGTTTTTTGTTCACCGGAACGAAATTAAAACTTTAGCTAATCATAAATGATGAAAAACGTTCCTCAAATTTAGCTAATGCTCTCCATAGGTAACACAATGACTTATACTAACTTCATACTAATTCTTATAGTTCAAACAGTTGAATTCTTTATTCTATTCCATTCAATCCAATCGTTTAGTTGCTGATATTTCAGAGGCTTTAGCACTGCAGATACATATACACATAAACCTTATGAAATTCCACCCCTTGAAGTAAGCAATAATAGTTGAAAACAATTTGTGCCACTATAATTCCCAACCGGTTCTAGCCGCACAGTCATCAGGTGGTGGCTGATTTCCAGTTTCAAGTTATCGCTTCTCGGCCTTATGGCTAAGATCAAAGTGTAGTATCTGTTCTTATCAGCTTAACATCTGATAGTTTCTCCATTGGAGAACAACAAATGTTAAACTGATTTTTGGAATCAGACGGAGTGCTAGGGGCTTGCTCCACCTCTGTCGCGGGTTGGCCCGGTATTGCAGTACCGCCGGGATTTCGGCCCAACTAAATAATCAATTCGCACACAAGTTTAAGAGAAATTTCCGTTTTTTGTCATTATAATTCTGTTATTTTAGTATAATCTGAGTCGACTTATGTTGTATTTTATCCCAGGATGTTTGACAAATAAAAAAATTTCCGTCACTGCACGATTGGTCGTTCATCAACGCTTGGGAGGTAGATGTGAATGTGTATAGCTCGACGCAATTTTCAGAGTTTTCCTTGTTATTGGGTTCGTTTTCCTGCCAGTGAAAGAATGTTCCCGGCAAGCCAGTAGTGGCCGAAATAAACTCTCCTTCCTTTTTTATATCGTAGAGTGTAGAGTGCCTTTATCGCATCCTCGCTTTGCAGACTCGCCAAATGAGCTCCCATCTCACAGCATTTATGCAATGCATCGCTCCAGTTCATTTTAATTTTTATACCCGATACTCAAAATCAGTATTGGGTATACTTATTCCATGACATCATCCATCATTTCTCATCCTTACAATTCATCTCCTATTCCAGTTTAATGATTGATTGATCTTTGCTCCTTTCATAAATAGTTTTTATACCCGATACTCAAAATGAGTATTGGGGTATATTAGATTTGTGGTAAAAGTGGATGTGTGTAACGTCCAGAAGGAATCGTTTCCGACCCCATAAAGTATATATATTCTTGATCAGCATCAATAGCCGAGTCGATTGAGCCATGTCTGTCTGTCCGTCTGTCCGTCTGTCCGTCCGTCCGTCTGTCCGTCCGTCCGTCCGTCCGTCTGTCCGTCCCCTTTTAGCGCCTAGTGCTCAAAGACTATAAGAGCTAGAGCAACGATGTTTTGGATGTGATATGTCACTGCTACAAAAATATTTCAAAACTTCGCCCCGCCCACTTCCGCCCCCACAAAGGACGAAAATCTGTGGCATCCACAATTTTAAAGATATGAGAAAACCAAAAACGTAGAATTGTAGAGAATGACCATATCTTTAAGACTGCGGAATCTGAATTGGATCGTATAATTATTATAGCCAGAATCAAGAAACCAATTTCATTCTTTCTCGCTCTGTCTCTCTCTAACACACAGGTTTCATGGTCGGCTTTGCCAATTGCAAAATATGAGTTCAAGGATCTCAGAACCTATAAGAGCCAGAGCAACCAAATTTGGTATCCACACTCCTGTGATATCTGACCTTGACCGTTTCATGTCCAAATTTCGCCACACCCCCTTCCGCCCCCGCAAAGGACGAAAATCTGGGGCATCCACAAATCTCAGAGACTATTAAGGCTAGAGTAACCAAATTTGGTATCCGCACTCCTGTTAGATCTTACTATAAAACGTGTATCTCAAAATTTCGCCCCACCCCCTTCCGCCCACACAAAGGACGAAAATCTGTTGCATCCACAATATTGCACATTCGAGAAAACTTAAAACGCAGAATTATAGATAATGATCATATCTATCAGATTGCCGAATCTGGATCAGATCAGATCATTTTTATAGCCAAAAGGAACAAATCAATTTGCACTGGCTACGCAGCCCCCGACGTCACGCTCAGACTGATTTTCTGTCTCTTTCGCACGCACTTCTTGTCGTGTCGTTTAATATTAGCGGCGTCTGCCGGAGGAGAGTCATACCTACTTAGTATCGGGTATAACTGTAGAGTTGCGGTCTCCGCAGCAACCCACAACGTTCCCCCTCGTTTTTTCTATGTAATAGTATTTGGAACCAATTTTTTCGAAAACCAACAATCTTTGAAGTCCCATGTGGGGATCTTTGTCAACTCCTGCTGGATCTCTATCTGTCGTCCTTGAGCGTATAGCTTTTCGTCTGTTTGCGCGATTTTTGATAAGGTATCTGCCATCTGCTTGGAGCTCTTTTCCAACTCCTGCTGGATCCTTCCTAATCTTGCCTCTAGTTTTTTGTCAATTTCGGCCAGTGGTGAGAGAGTATCTACCTGTTGGGAGCTCTTTTTCAATTCCTGCTGGATGGCCAACTCTTTTCCTAGAGTCTCTAACTTTTTGTCCATTTGCGCGATTTTCGATAGAGTATCTGCGGGCTGTTTGGCCTCGTAGGACTCCACTCGGTTTTGAAGGATGGCGAGGTACTCCAGGACCGGTTTCACAGCTACGTAACAGTATCCTCCGCACTCGTGTTGAGATTCATCCACCTATTGGGGCGCATTAATGTTCTTTAGATTTATGTAGTCAATAAACTGAATGTTGCACTCACCTCACAATGCTGTGACACGGAACCCCCAAAGGTTATCGCAAATAATATGAAAACAATGGAACACTGCATTGCTATTACTTCTCTCAACACTATCCAAAATGGTACTGATTTATAGAAGAAAACCGTGGATTTCTCTGTGCTGAACAGCTCAGGAACGATGAAATGAAAATGAGTGGAAATATTATCTGATTTAAATTAATTTGCAAAAATTCCCCCGATTATTTGCAGTTGGCAAATAAATATTATATCAAAGAAGGGACAGTGACCTCCCAAAGGTTATCTCAAAATTATATTTCAACCAGGAACAACGCACAATGGATTTCTCTGTGCTGAACAGGTTAAAATGGATGAAATTAAAGTTTTTTCAAAAATTCGTCTGATTAAAATTAATTTATTTATGTGTACAAAAAATATACAATACCCTGTTGGCTGTGGGACCAAGAAGGTGTTCCATTACGGGGTTTTTAAGGACGCCCCGTAGGACCCGTCGCACAAAAATCCAAACTGAAGCTGTATAGTTTTTGTTATAGTCCACCGATCCATTCCAGTTGGCTAATAAAAATCACTTCAAAGAAGGCGGTTGCCGTGCCATATGTCCATCGTTTCTATTAGCCGTGGAGTTCTTTATCCATTCCTGGTTTTCGCGGGGGGTACCCGCGGTACCTGCTGTGAGAGTGTCAAAAGAGCAGAGAACCTTACGACACGTGAGAAAATTAATTTGATTAAATTGCCACAGAAACGCACAGCGGGACAGGAGTACGGGGGATGCAAGAGGGGGAGGCGTTATCGCCAAATCAGATGCTGTTGTTGCTAGCCGGCTACTTAACGCGGACACTCAACAACCACCCGAGTAAATACACATGCACTGAGAGAAAATAATACGACAAGCGACAAGTCCCTGTGTCACAGAGCGATTTTTATCACAGAGAAATCAAATGAAAGCTCATTTCCATGGATCTCATTTTAAATTGCTTTCTCTCAGTGTATAATTGCAGTACGTGTGTGTTTCGGCGTATGCGGGTTGTCGGTGAATGCACTAAATGATGTGCATAAGTGCGAAAACGTTTTCCCTCTGCTCGAAGACTCTTTCTACACAGTTCTCCCCCATCCTCGCAGCCTCTCCACTGATGCTTTAGTCTCTCTCCCTCTCCCTCTCTCTATCTCACTCTTAAGCTCTCTGTTTGGCTTGATTGACGCTGATAGGGCACGTGTTAGCAATTATTTTAGAATAAATATATAATAAAAAGATTCACCATGGGACCAAAATCAGTAGATGACTTCTTTGGTGTGTCCTTTCTCTGCTCTTTTACATCTTGGGCACGGTCGAGATATGATTTCTAAAGAGTAGGATGTCGAGATATGATTTCGGAAGAGCAGGAGGTCGAAATATGATTTCTGAAGAGCAGGAGGTGAAAATATGATTTCTGAATAAATAGGAACTGAAGTTAGGATGCAAAGTGGGAATATTTATGAGTTATTAGTTATATAAATATTGTACTCATAATAAAATAAAGATTGTGTTGAACACACACCCAATGGAAAAAAAGATAATTTTTAAGTGTACTTGTTAGAAAAAAACCCTATGAAACCCTGAGTAACAATTTATCTGGAGAATATGCCGGTAATTTGCCACTTGCCTGGATGTTTTAACAGAATGCAGGATGTTTTGTAATGGCCTCCGCAGAGTTCCGACCTATAGAGAACTTGTGGGGAATTCTTAAAAAAGTCGTTGCCCAAAAAAAACAACAATTAAAAGGATTTGTGCCGAATTTTACAGGAAGAATGGAGGAAAATCACCCCTCAACAGTGCGTACGTCCTGTAGATTCAATACCAAGGCGTTGCTCCACTTTTCTTAAGCAGAAAGGTCATCCTACCCAATATTAAAATAGTTTTATTAAAAATACTAGGAATACTGGGCAAATTTTAACTTTTTTAACCATTTTTTTCCAGGTGGCTTAAGTAGGACATTTTAGAGATGGTTTCAGATTTTTCAATTATTTCGCTGACTATATATTTTCATAACTTGGTTGTTGTTGTATTAAAACACTGAAATATAAAACTAATTTGAGACAAAAAATGGGAGCTGTAAAATAAAAACTTTTCTTGATTTTCGCTTAAATTCTTGGCGTAGTTCTTGTGGCTTAAGTGTATGAGCACCACTGTATTTTAATCGATTTACTGAGAAAATCCAGTTAAAGAAGTTTTAAAGTGGATCTACAAGTGCAATTGTCAGTCATTTAGTTTGAATTATGCATATATAATTCGACTTTGGACTAAAGATTAAGGATCATTCATAAAATGTATTAATTCTACAATTTTAGTGAATTTTCAATAGTTTTATCAGTTGTAATTAGTTGAAATATAGTAGAGATTTAAATCTTTATACTGGTTGCCATTCTCCACTCTTTTAAGTACGCAATAATCGAATGAAATAATCATCAATCAGTACCAACCAAACCTTAAATTACAGCATAACAGATTCTTAACTATTTAATAGTTTAAAAATTGAATTATTCTTTCATATTTTCCATACTGATTGTGAGGTATTTCACAGTCAGAGTCTTTCTAAGCATTAGGGATCATTAAAAACACCCACTTACTGTCCCTTTAGCTCTCCCTCTCTAGGGTATTAGCATTCCTATTCAAAGCCACTTTTCTGCTTTTATTATGGCATTGTGTGGGAGTTGGGTGTGGGTTCGGCTGCTGATTAAAACTCTCTTGTTGTGATCCTAGGCACAGTAACCTTTTTTGCACCCTGTCACTCCCTCCGCTGGCATCCTCCCGCCCAAACAATTAGAGCACTAACAAATGCAATTATCCCGGCACCTCCCTCTATATTCGAGAGGCAGCGGACAGGACCATTCCATCATTCCATTCCTTCACCCCTTGCGGCACACAATTGCTCTCATTGGCAACAATTGTAGATGAACCCGGAAGACCAGAGCAAGAGAATCCTTGTTGAACCGACAAACACAGAACAAACTCATGGATATCAGAGTGTTACAACCAAGAAATATCCATTACCTACAGTCGAATAATTTCTTCAGTAGAGACGAAAGCTAATTTATTTAATAATTTAATTTTATTTAATAATAACTCTAAAATAATCCTGAAGAAAAACAAAAAAATATTAATGGGATTTTTTTCACCCAATTCTGCCTGTAATATTTATTTAATATTTTTATATTTCTTATACGTTTACCATGTGGTAGCCGCTTAAGAATCCACACAGACTTTATTCATTTAGCAGAGATGACAAAAGGTATGGAGAATAATAAAAAGAACCAGCCCTCTTAGTCTTAAAGAAAGCTCTGCCGGATATAGAGATATGAACCATTTACGCACGGCTTAAGGGTTTCAAAAATACTTTCCTTGTATATAACATGACCTTCTATACCCTGTAAAACGAAAAGCAGCAGCAGCACCGGGGTGTGAGGAGTGCGGAGCATAGGAGAAAAGTTTTCTAAGCGCGTGCCACATATTAAATTACATCGAAATATGTGCACACGCGATGATTTGTCGAAGGGGCAGTTTGTAATTTGCTGGCATTTTGTCGATTTTATCAGGCAGCAGCAGCAGCCAGTTATGGTAGGAAGCAGAAGGTGGGGTAGGGAAGGAAAGGGGCATTGCTGATATTTTGATACATTTGTTTGATTCCACAGTCATGTAGTGTAGTGTGTAGCTCTTTAATTGAATTTGCCTCGCGTAATTGTCGCAAAATTTGATTGAGAGTCCGCTCGAAATGAGAGACTTTCCCGGATATGGCACTTCCAATGGGCGTTACAAGGCAATTTTCTACCAACATATTTCATATTTAAATGCAGCCGAA
This sequence comes from Drosophila miranda, assembly GCF_003369915.1. Classification (NCBI taxonomy): domain Eukaryota; kingdom Metazoa; phylum Arthropoda; class Insecta; order Diptera; family Drosophilidae; genus Drosophila; species Drosophila miranda. The sequence continues at coordinate 8,081,753 of NC_046677.1, read as the reverse complement.
AGGGGATTTGATGGTAGAAGCTGTCATAAGAGCTGCTAAACCGAAAGGACAGGTCTATAATTATTGAAAGATTAAAGGGAACTATTGGTGTTCTGATATTTTAATGAGTCTGAGTCTCTTTAGGGAGGTCCTATAGGAGATGTCGACTTTAAAAGTGGAAATAAATAATGATAGTGCTTTAGTTGAATGCTTATTAGACAATTAGACAAACCAATTGATGTCCTTTCAAAAGTTTTTAAGGAATGATCTCTATAACCTTCCAATCCTCTTTATTAAAAATAACTCCCATTAATAAAATTTATATTCCATTTTCTATCTTTTCTTTGGTTTATGGATATTCTGTAAAATATACGCAGAACCCTCCCTTTTTGTATTCCGTAATCCTCGAAAGGAAATGCCACTTGCTGCTGATGACCCCAGGACCCACCAAGGATGTAGACACTTGGGCTCCCGGTAACACAAAGGACCCCTAAGGATGTGTTGTGTTGCTTGTATCAAAAGTTAATTTACCGAGAATCAAACTTAAATGCGGAAAACGGATCTAAGAAGAGACCGACGTCGCCGAACGGCAGTCACCCCAAAGAAGAGCACGACCCCGACCCATGGCCTTACTTGTAACCTGATCATTGACACACTTCAGCTTTGATTTCAGGGAATTATGCTAACAAAAAAATACAGAAGAGAAGCAAAGGAAGAAGACATCGTCCTTGTCGACAATACAAAAGGATTTGCCAGGCCAAACTGACACAAAATGTTGTAATTGCCCCGACTATGAGGCCCGTGTCCTGTGCTCTGTGCTCTGTTGGTAACCGCAAAGTGGCAGTGCAATTTGATGCCTCGGAGATGCAGCTACATTTTTATTATTATAAAAATTAGGCTTAGCTTGTTTGACGGGGCACGTGCAACAATGGCATCAGAGCGACCCATCAGAATGAGCCAGACAGGGACACAAATTAAGCAGACTAAACGATTCCACAAACACAGGGCCATGGGAATCTCTTTCCCTCCCTATTTTGTAAAACACAACAAAAATCAATAAAGAACTCAAAGAAAGGCACACACTTTTAAGTAAATTTTCAACACAAACGCTCTTCCGCACGTTCGTGTTTCGTGTGTCGACGGGATAACACAATGGCTGACAACAAAGTGGTGTGGTAGTGGAGTCCTTTAGTTGGTTTAAGACCGGGCTTTGGGGTTCACCTGTATGGGGAGTGGGCTTTTTGGCATCCCCCCTTTGGATGAGAAATTTAAGTGCTTTTAGCCAGGTGGGGGAGTGTCTCTGTGGGTTGCAGAGAGCATCAGTTGTCAGGCTCTACTCCTCTGAAACTCTTTTGAATGGTACCCAGAAAGGGTAAGGTATATTTAAGCCATAATTCTGTGAATCAAACGAACGGGAATAAGAGTATATGCACCCAGAGAAAAAAGCCCTGAGCCCCGAATAGTTTTATATAAAGTTTTAAAAATTTTTCCAAGTGTTTTCACTAAAATTTTAGCATTAATATGAACATATTTGATCTAAATATAACTCATATTTAAAAAATATATAAATATGTTTTTGTTTATATTTATACTATATTTATTTTAATGTGTTTAACATTTAGATTAAATACGGTCCATATTAAAATAACATTTTAAGATATTTATGATTAGAAAAGAGTGAATTTTTGTTTAATTTCATTATTTTTGAGTTTAAAGACGTAATATTAAACTTAAATTATTAAATTTTTCTCTCAGGGTAAGACGATATCTGCTTTGCAGTGCATTCCATCGTATATATAAATATATTATTTTACAAAATCTTCAAAGCTTCTGAATAGCTGTTTTTATTTCTTAAAAATCATAAATAAATGTTTCAGGGCCTTAAGTTATTTCAAAAACGTACCTCCATGAGTGAAATAAGGCCCAATATGCTCTCTGCACAAACATATGTATGTGGAGCCCTCATGTCCATAGAGTACTCCTATCTACCATATTGTCGCCAACCAAAACCCACCAGGCAGCGCCATGCCCATCTTAATGCGCCCGCTTTAGGGCTTTAACCTAATAATGATGTTCGACTTACTTTGCGTGACTTATTTTATTAATAAAACGAGCAAATTTGTCTTGCTTTTTGGTCGCATCCACGACATTCACTCGCCCGTTGCCGTGTCGTTATTGTCTTTCCCTTCGTCCTGTTTTTACTGCACACAGAAATGGGGGCACAGGCACATCCTCCCCGGCACTTTTTTGGGGTGGCTGTATCTCTGTCTGCGGGGCAAACAAGGACGAATAGCTGTTGCCTGCAACCCTGACAAGTGCTGCACGCCGATTGGTTGGGCCTTAGGGCGAGAGAACACGCCCCCTGCCCCCAAGCACAGAGCCATCCCATCCCAAAATGGGGTGTACGGCTATGTTGATTGAATTACAGCCAAGTACATATTTTGGTACAACAACGAGGGAAAAAATTTCACCAATTTGGAGGCGAAGCAAAGCGAGGCGGACATCTTGGGGCGCTGTTGCAAGGGGCCCTTCATTAAGGACCAGAACCAGCTCATTAAGTACAGTTGTGCAGGCGCCGTAGTAGCAAGGGGGGAGTGAGAGAGAGCAGACACAGAGACAGAGACAGTGATAGAGTAGGGTTTTGAGGGAGGGGTCCCAGGCAGCGAAGGGAGTCAGAAGGCATCCATCTCCTTCTGCCGTGAATCTTTAATTCAATTATAATAATTGTGGCATTTAATGAATTTAATGCATGCACATCATTCAGACAACAATGGCGGCCATGACACGTTAATTATGCGTAAACCGGAAACAGCAAAGCGTAAGAGCGAAGCGAGGAGGGGCGCCACAAAATGGCGGCGCCAGGAGGCATACGACAGGACAGACCATGAGCACATAGTTGTGCGAATTATTTGCGGTTAGCATGGGTCAATTAAACAAAAGCATCACGTACATTACACATCCTTTCCACGTCTCCATATCCCCATATCCCATGCCAGTGCCCATTCCCATTCTGATGCCCATTCCTATTCGGAGGGTCTCGTAACCCAGTTAAGGACCTCTGGTAATCGAGGCTCGCCCAACGGATCGGATGCCAGCAGTGGGAATATGCAGAAATCTTACTAAAAATTTGAGCGACAGAGACGACCATAGCATACCCCCAAGAAGGCGCACATGCAAATTGGGGGTGTGTTTCACAGGTCCAGAGTAGAGTCCGTGGATTATGGCATACGGGCGTACGGGAGTGCTCGTATTTTGGATCTAAGCGGACACCACAAACGGAGCGGAGCGGCGGCTGAAACTGCATTGGCCCGGGTGGCGGTGGCTAGGGTGGATTGCAACCTCAACCCCTGCCCAGGATCTGCATCGCATCTGTCTGTCTCTGTCTCTGATTAGTGGAAGCAACAGCATCTCTCTCGCTCTCTGCCTTTTGCACATTCGTGGAGACTCGTTTAGAGCAATTTGCTGGTTGATGTGCGGTGATTGCCACAAACTCAACGCGACCGTCAACGAGTAAACAACATAAGCGCGTCTCCGCACAAGGACATACATACTCCTGCACACACGGTCCGCCATCTCTATCCGCATCGCTATCCGTATACGTATTCGCACTCCATTCTGAACTTCGAGTCGATCTGATCTACACACACATGTCAATGCTTAATGAAAACGGTTTGAGGAGTAGTCCCGTGGATGCACATGGCAACAATAAGGGGAGCAATGCAACCACAATGTTGACCACAAAAACGCCATTCTCCATCGAGCATATATTGTTTCAAAATTTGAATAGTGCCAATAGCAATAATAGCAATAATAATGTGAATAATAACAGCAACAATAATAACACTCAAAAGTGCGTCAAGAATGCGGGGAAAAGCGCCAGCAGGAGCTCCTTTGCCACATCGTACGACAATAATACCCAGAAGCAGCATCACCATCCGACGGCGGCGGCGCCACACGCAACGCATCAAACATCGGCATCGACTGCATCCTCATCCGCGACGGCATCCACACGCGGCGGCCAGGGAGCAGCGTCGGGATATGGCAACGAGGACTATGCCAAGTCCCTGCACAATAGTCAACGGTTAGTGAAGATATACATACAACCCTGACCTTTGAGAGATTTAAATGGAAAAATTAAGTATATTGGAGAGAAAATTAAAGCAAATTAGTTCAGATATCAAAAGTTACAAATTAGGAACAAATTTAACAAACTTAACAAAAGGAAGAGCTAATGGAATGAAGGAGTTGTTTTAAAAATATTCATTCTGGATATACTTTATTAATTAAATCAAATAATAAACTTACAACTTCTATGGAAAGTTTATTGAACATAACTATTTTTGATAACGAGTGGAGTTGCGTTGAAAACATATGATCTGCAAAATTATAGAACTTAATGGAACTGTATACTACATATTAATCTTTTTCATTGTATTGACATTGTTTAATGTAGAGTTTTCAGAAAATTGGGAAGTATGGGGGAAAAATAAATGCATTCAAGGATAAGCGTATCCGTTTAGACAACAAAAAGATATTAATTTTAAATGAATGAAACCACGTTAAAAGTGAAAAGATCCAGAATATATTTATGTTATAAGTAAATAATATTTTATACTTTATTAAAAGTTTAGTATAAAATATATTTGATACTTATTTTCAAGATGGGAATGCAGTTTCCAATAGTAAGAATCAGCGCTGTTAGTTCAAGTGATTTCAAAGTTATTTAAAGATCAGTTTCTTAAAATTTGAAAGTGTATTACGGAAATTAAAGCTTAGTTCTAACAAAATAAGGGACACTAGGAGATACCTCATAGTATATTCGACTCCAGGACCTCAATCCTCTTCAAATTCAATAAAACTCCTACCAACTTCCAGTGGCAGCCATCATTCACGTGCTGGAGCCTCTCATTACGGCAATTCTTCCGGAGAACCAGCTTCCCAACAGTTGGGATCAGCGGGGGGCCATTCAGGAGCAGCACCGCTTCCGCCAGCACCACAGCCACCGCCTCCACCGCCGCCAAACGGAGGAGGGCCCAATGGAGGAGTTCTGTATCCCAGTGCGGCCTACACGGACCATGGCTTCCTGCAAATGACCCTGGGCTATCTGTCGCCGTCGTCGGGCACATACAAGTCGGTTGATCCCTATTTTCTCTCACAAGGTGAGTGCCACACGAAAACTTAAACTATTTGCATGACCCTCGTCCGTGTCGATAGCCATTAACACCCAAAAAGTTTTCCTTTCCTATAAACTATAATGAAATTAATGAAATGTTTTCCAGCCAGCCTGTTTGGGGGAGCGCCCTTCTTTGGGCCGCCCGGCTGTGTGCCAGAGCTGGCCCTGGGCCTCGGGATGGGTGTGAATGCTCTGCGACATTGCCGGCGGCGCAAGGCCCGCACTGTGTTCAGCGATCCCCAGTTGTCCGGCCTGGAGAAGCGCTTTGAGGCACAGCGGTATCTGTCCACCCCAGAGAGAGTGGAGCTGGCCACAGCTCTGGGTCTAAGTGAGACGCAGGTGAAGACCTGGTTCCAGAACCGTCGGATGAAGCACAAGAAGCAGCTGCGACGACGTGACAATGCCAATGGTAAGGGAAGCCCCCTTTCTTGCAACAGAACTTGGAACTTTCTTTGAGGAACTTTTTGGACCTTCAATTAGCCCTTGCTCCTTTGGCTATTGGCTGCTGGCTTTTAGAGTTGCCCAAAGTTTTGCTCAAGTTTCTTCGCAAATCAAATTAGTTCTAAAATTTGTGCAAATTTCTTCGACTTTCTCTACTCTCTAGAACCCGTTGACTTCTCACGCACCGAACTAGGCGGCTGCAGCACTGGTAAACAGCAGCCTGGCGATGCCTCCTCTGCCTCCACGGACGTCTCCAAACACAGCTCCAAGATGGGCTCTGCGGCCAGTGCCGGCGGCGGCGGTGGTGCTGGTAGCACCCCCAGTCAAACCCCCAATCCGCAGCAACAGCTTCAGATGTGCTTCCTCCAGCAGGGCTACTCCACGGACGGCTATTCCGACCTGGAGGCGGACAGCGAGGATGAGGATAACTCCAGCGATGTGGACATTGTGGGGGACACAAAGTTATATCAACTCTCATAGACCCTTGATAGATAGCTGATCAAATCTGTTCGATCGATGAGAGCTATTTCGTTGTTGTAAATGGGGAAATGGAAGGAATTTCTAAAGGTATCTATCTATATTTAAGTTTTTGCTTATTATCTATTATTTAATTTTTTAAATATATTTTTTGTTGTGAAACCTATGGTTTTAAATAGTTACAACGTTCTAAAATATTTAAAACTGACGAAAATGAATGGCATTTCCGTATCATAAGTTTAATATTCCGAATCATTTAAAACACAAAGTAACGTTAAAGAACTGTAAGAACCTTAATAGTATTTCTGATCCGAACTTTAATTTTTAAAACATTTCTTCTTTATAAAATATAGTCCTTATATTTGGTATTTAAGCTATTATTTTACCAATGATTTTTCCAAAGAATAGTCAACACTTTTTTTGTGATCCTTTCTTTTTTAAAAATTCCTTAAAATAAATATTATTATTCCCCATTTAAGACCGTTAAAGCCAGACATCCTGTAAATACCGATAAGTACGGATCAACGAGTTGAACGAGTTGCTGTCTAGTCACGAGCTATGTCTAAGTGATATATTTAATAACCACAAACCTAATCAAATTTAGTGATTGTATTCAAGTACTTCCATTTTAAGAAATTCTTCTCTACTCCTAAAAAACCTACCTATATTGGCAGCTCCATGACGATGTGTGCTAGTGCTTAAAATAAAGAAAAAATAACAGAATCATGACAAAATAGGTCTTAAATTGGTACTACTCGGACTCGGAACCCTCTCTATGCCCAATCTATGGGCAATGGGCAATCAAATCCAATTGAGTGCCAACAAAAAGTAGCAACTAATAAGGTTAAATATCGCGCATTTGTGTATAGGGTTGAGTGACTGCCACGCCCCTTCTGCGCATGGCCAAGTGCCTTCCGGGTGGGCGTTATATTACAGAAACTCCTCCAGCATTTTGGGGTGGATAGATGCTCTTGGGAAGAGTGCTCTTAACAATGGCAAAATAATTGCGGGTTTTCCAGCCAGCCATTTTAGTGGAGAGACACTTATTGTTCCTCGTTCCGTGTGTTCCCTGTGTGCGGAAAGTGAATGTTAAATGTTTCCAATTGATTGCTAATTAAGGGTTAACAGGAATGCTCTCACCGGTTACAACATCTGAGTGTTTCAAAAGGGAAGTAGTCACTGGGATATACGATACATCATCTTTATAGATTAACATATGGGTTTAATCATTTTAAATAGATGGTAAGTAAAACTTCCCTGCCTGAAATATGATTGCCTGATACAAATTTGTTTGATCTTTTCCACCATAGTAGATTTCACCTATTTTAGTCGTACATTTTATAATTATTCCCATCTTGAGCTCACCCGCCCCTATGTTTGATTATCGTTTGAATCGTTTCCTTACGTCACAGAATCAAAGTGCAAATATCTATTCGAATCGGATTGGCACTGACTGAACTGATTAACAGATCTACAAGTATAATTCAATATACTGTTCCTAGACTTTTCTACATAATTTATTTATATTTATTTGTAGAGCATTTTGTGGTTAATTTTCTAATTTAAAGACACAATCTAATCGTGGACAAATTAACAGAAATCGAGAGATAACCATAAAATGATATATGGTTCTAAGGTCGAAGCAATGACGAGACGGGCAGCCACCAGAAATACAGAACAGACCGGACCTATAATACTTTGTAGAAAGGAAAGTCCTAGTATTCTAAAGATTGTTATCAGTAGGATTGATAGGGTTTATGAACAACAAACTGGGACTGTGGACGAGCCTCCCAGACGTGCAATCGATCGCTTTGGTAATACAAATCACTCACTTACGACTAACCGCCGAGTGTTTGATATTTTGTCACATAATGTTTAACCAGAAGAAAGTATATAGGGTGCTACATAAATAAATATATAGCACCATCTTTTTGGTTGCCAAATCTGTTATGTGTTAAAGAATGAATCACACAATTTATGTTTTTTTCAAATGTTACCACAAATTTAATTAGTTCAGAAATATCCAAATCATATATTATTATTATTTTCAAGTACTACTGAGCACGAAAACTCTTTATTTAATCAAAATTGTTTTGGTCTGAGTGAAAAACTGGTTTTTACCACAAGAAACGATAGGGCGAAATGACATTATGATAAGAGGTTCTACGGCTTTGGATCTTCTTTATCGAAGCATATATGTATGTATGTATGTATAAAATCGCTCTCTCTCCCATGAAAACTCTCTCTCTCTTCCTTTGCTTCGTTTCTGGTGCCTAAGCTCTCAATCCATATGCTCGCCGCTCCACACTCCACTTTTATTTCCATCTCTGTCTCCCCATCTGCACTATCTCTTGCTCTCACTAGCAAAGCTCCTGCACTTTTTTCTTATCGACACATCTGCACTCGCTCTTTTCCCATCGAATCTCTCTTCCCTATTACCCCTCATATAATCTCTCTCTCACTCTCTCTCTCTCTCTCTCTGTCTCTTGTTGTATACGAAATTTACATGCTATCTGTCAGTGGAAAAAAGCAAAACAAGAGAGAAATGATAGTTTCGAACCGCCCATGCTTTTAATACTCTATGAGGTCTATTATTTTTAAATGAAAATACGATCAAATCAGACACAAAAAGGTTTTTTTTTTGTATATTATTTAGTCTTCCGATCCCCTTAAATTTTAGTGAGCAATGCTATTTCTATCGTCTTTAGACTTGTTTTTTGACACAATCAACTATTCTCCGTTGATACTGATTAAGAGATGTTTCTCTGAATATTCAGCATGACAAGCTGCTTTTCAAATCGTAATACCTTTGCTGAGGAAGGGTACAAGCTGTGACGTTGGGGCCTCGCTGTAGTCTTGGGGACGTGGACTAAAATCGTATAAACGCACAGCTCGGTTCCGGCAGTCTCTTTAGTACCGCCGTCGACTGCGGTGTTTGCCTCGTTTTCGTTTTGCCTTAATCTATAGATCTGTTTTGTGTTGTAAGTGAAAGTGTATTTTGGTTCTTAAGAAGCTCCACAAAAGCATTGTCCAAGGGGTCAAAGAAATGTTAGGCACAAGCCCTAAAAATTAAATCATTCACATCACTTGAATAGATGAATGATAGTGGTACTCGTTTACGTATATACGATATAAATAAAGCGTTTACTTATAGACGATACGGTGGCTAATCATGTGTTCCTCGGCAACGTTCCAAAAATAAATAAGGGGGCACGTGTCGGTATATTAAAAATTGGATTTGCTAAAAAATATTAAATATTTTGTGGTTCCGGTTTTATACAACTTTCCTTGATACGAATATGTCCCAATATGTACATACATATGTACATATATAGTTTTGTGGGACAAACAGGTTATCAGCAAAGTCAAAAATAAATAAAAATAAACAAGAAGTGAATGCCACAATCGAAAACCGAATCTTTTGATACCCTTGCTAGGAGTGATCATTACTTTACATTATAATTTGGAATGAAATAAATCTCCGTAATCGGAAAAAAAACAATGTTATATTCGCAGGAACTATAAAAACAAAAAAAGTGTCTTGTTTTTACAGAAACTTTTATTCTGTTCAAATCTATATACTCTGTAGTGTCGGAATTTTTATATTTCAAAAGAACAACCAAGAAATACATGAAAAGCTACAAGTTTTCTTATAATGATTGCTTTTTATGCGACAAGACACCCAAAAAAAAAACAATCATGAAGCCCCTATCTTTCTATGTATCTATCAGAACAGAGGGTACGCCGATAGGGTACCCGCTTTGACCTTCACAACCATCGGAAAGGGCACACAGTGTGGCAAATTATAATTTGTTTGTATTTTGATGGATCCCCACAGGAACCACAGCATACTCGTATCCGTAATTTAGAGTGTCCAACCGATAATGGCGGCCAGTAACGGTAATTGTAAGTGAAGGCACTTCCTGCTTCCAAACTCCCTGCCGCCCTGCTGTTGCCTCTCCTGCCTGTCCTTTCACAGCCTGCAGCTTCCTCCAATCCGCAGCAATATTCTGTACCTAATAGATCTTAGGCAACCTGTTGTTCCACTTCCAATACTTACGCAGCCCGTTGTACCACTAAATACTAAACTGTATTGATGATCCAGCCCATCCCTAAACCTGTTTTTCCTGCCTGTCCCGAAATCCAAAATAATCTTGCAAAAGCCACCCCAAATGCTACATTATAGAGATTATAAACCCTAATTTATGTATGAATTGCATGTGTTGTACTAATCGTTATTCCAATATTACGTTTACTTGAATAATTTATATAATTATAAAGCTGTATAGTGCTAACTTTTAACCACTTATAGGTAATTATTCTTAATCTCTGAATAAAATCACATAAAATAATCAGACTATATTTTTCTGAACTTTAACATTGATCTCTTCTGGTGAGATTAATTTAATTATAGACGCGGAATTTCAAGAAAATCTTTTATGTTTCTTTGTTCACAAACCGTAGCATGCTCTCCTAATCCCCTCCTTTTTCCAATGAATCCATGAATCCAAATTATAATTCAATTTCATTCATAAACAGCAAAAATGACCCAACAGGGCAATGTTTTCGACTCCAATGCCATGACGCTGACGCGTTTTGTGCTCCAGGAGCAGAAAAAGTTCAAGAACGCCACTGGAGATCTGTCCCAGCTTCTCAACTGCATCCAGACAGCGATCAAGGCGACGGCATCGGCGGTGCGGAAGGCTGGTATTGCCAAGCTCCATGGAATTGCCGGGGATGTGAATGTCCAGGGCGAGGAGGTCAAGAAGCTGGATGTGCTCTCCAACGATCTGTTCATCAACATGCTCAAGTCATCCTACACCACCTGCCTCATGGTATCCGAGGAGAACGAGCATGTGATCGAGGTGGAGACAGAGAAACAGGTGAGGAAATCAGTTGAGATATCGGAGCTGTGGCTGAGGCAGATGGATGAACTCTATTCCCACTCTGGCAGGGAAAATACATTGTCTGCTTCGATCCGCTGGACGGATCCTCCAACATAGACTGCCTGGTGTCGATTGGCTCCATCTTTTCCATATACCGGAAGAAAAGCGAGGGCGTGCCCACCGTCGAGGATGCCCTACAGCCGGGTAACCAGCTGGTGGCCGCCGGCTATGCTCTGTACGGCTCTGCCACGGCCATAGTCCTTGGACTGGGAACGTCGGGAGTGAACGGCTTCACCTACGATCCGGCCATTGGCGAGTTCATCCTCACCGACCCCAACATGCGTGTCCCTGAGAAGGGAAAGATATACTCGATCAACGAGGGCTATGCCAGCGACTGGGAGGCGGGAGTGTTCAATTATGTGGCGGCAAAGAAGGATCCCACCAAGGGCAAGCCCTACGGTGCCCGCTACGTGGGCTCCATGGTGGCCGATGTCCATCGCACCATCAAATACGGCGGCATCTTCATCTACCCCGCCACAAAGTCCGCACCAAATGGAAAGCTGCGTCTACTCTACGAATGCAATCCCATGGCCTATCTAGTGATCCAGGCCGGCGGCCTGGCCAGCGACGGAAAGATCAGCATCCTAGACATTGTCCCCAAGAAGATACACGAGCGCAGTCCCATCTTCCTCGGCTCCAAGGCGGACGTTGAGGAGGCGCTCAGCTACTTAAAGTGACTTTTACTTTTGTAATTTATAAATACACCCAACACAAGTTTGATATTTTGTACCTAAATGACTTCTCTTTCATATCCTGCCCCTGGAAGAGGGCTACAAAAATGCACTTCCCAAGTGGACGTTAGAATTCCCAACCGATTCTAGCCGCACAGTCATCAGGTGGTGGCTGATTTCCAGTTTCAAGTTATCGCTTCTCGGCCTTATGGCTAAGATCAAAGTGTAGTATCTGTTCTTATCAGCTTAACATCTGATAGTTTCTCCATTGGAGAACAACAAATGTTAAACTGATTTTTGGAATCAGACGGAGTGCTAGGGGCTTGCTCCACCTCTGTCGCGGGTTGGCCCGGTATTGCAGTACCGCCGGGATTTCGGCCCAACTAAATAATCAATTCACACACTAGTTTGTTAGAATAGTAAATGTTATCATTGTTTTTATTGAATTGCACATGTCACACCACTTATGATGTGATCTGAACGTCAATTAATCCAAAAATGCCTCGCAAATAAAGTGTATATAATCGGAACCGCAGGGGCTGTCGTTCATATCCATCCCGCCTACGTCGGAATGGGTCTGTAGCTCGACGCAATTTTCGGAGTTGCTATTGTTATTGGGTTCGTTCGTGTTCTCGCCAGTAAAAAAAAGTTCCCTTCAAGCCAGTGGTGGACGAAATAAACTCACCTTCTGTGTTCAGATCGGTCAGATCTATCCAATATCCCTTGTTTCTGTCCAGCATCCTGTCGAGTGCCTTCATCTCTTCCTCGCTTTGTAGACTCGCCAAATGAGCTCCCATCTTACAGCATTTAAGCAATGCATCGATCCAGTTCGTTTTAATTTCATTTTCTATGTAATAGTATTTGGAACCAATTTTTTTGAAAAGATGTAAATATGATTTATTTTTGGGTTTTGTTTTTTCTATTTCTTTCCGAACGGAATCCAGCTGTTGCTCCAATTTGTGAACTTTGGACTGAGAGCTTTAATCCAACTCCTGCTGGATCGCCATCTGCCTCTAGCTTTTCATCAATTCGCCCGATTTTCGATAGAGTATCTGCGGGTTGTTTGGCCTCGCAGTTCTCCACTCGCTTTTGCAAGATGGCTAGGTACTCCAGGACCGGTTTCACAGCTCCGTAACAGTATCCTCCGCACTCGTGTTGAGATTCACTCACCTATTGTGGTCACCTCAATGTTCTTTAGATTTATGTAGTCAATAAACTGAATGTTGCACTCACCTCACAATGCTGTGACACGGAACCCCCAAAGGGTATCGCAAATAATATGAAAACAATGGAACACCGCATTACTAGTACTTCTCTCAACGCAATCTAAAATGCAGCTAATTTATATTCTCTACGATGAACAATTCAGCGATGATGAAATGGAAATAAGTGAGTATTAAGTTGGCTACTAAAAATCACATCAAAGAAGGGACAGAGATCTCCCAAAGGCTACACAAAAAATATAACAAAATGGACCTCAACTCAATATAAAAACAGCAGGAAAGTTGTGTGTCGCAGTTAGAGGCTCGGCTCTTTGTACATTTATACCCGATACTCAGTCCAAATGAGATCCAGTTTTGGCAATCTGATAGATATTCTCTAGATCTAGGTCCACCGCACTGAGATTGCTCATCTTGGTATTCCACCTCATTCTGTGATGTTTTAGACAGGGATCTCCCAAAGGTTATATCCAATAATATGAATATAATGGAACAGCGCATTGATATTACTTCTTCGAACGAAATCTAAAAATCGACTGGGCTTAGTAGACTTTTTATAGGTATTTATGTATGTAGGTTTGTATGTGTCCCATTGTGATAATAAATTAAAGTGCGATTATTCCTGCAATTAAGAAATTTAATTTTCAAACGTCAGGCATAATATTCCAAGAAATAGGGTCTAAAAGGCATTAGCCTTGTGCTTGGGCACAAAGCTGAACCCTTCTGGCACCCGACCCAGCAGCATTTCACTGAGCTTCACCCAATCTGCGGCATTGCCGGAACTCATGAGGGTCTCCATTTCGTCGCGACCTCTATATTTCTGGGGCCTTTCATTGATCTTCTGTGGTGGGGTCTGCTGCAACTCCTCCGGTATGTAGCGGTACAGGAATGATTGCCATTCGAGTAGGAACCGTCGCGTGCTCTCCACACCCTTCGTGTCCGATCCCCAGTGCTCGAGTCCATAGTTGCAATAGCGACGCAGCATCTCAAAGCGCTGCGTTGATGTGGGGGACCAGGCCTTTTGCTGCTTGATCTCCTGAAATATCCATGGCTTGATGAGAGCCCCGCGTCCAATCATCACAGAGCTGACATGAGGAGCCAGCGCTCGCCTCTCTACATAGTCCTCGTAGCTGAGAATGTCACCGTTGCCAATGATTGGCATTTGCTTGGCTGTGGCGGCGCACTGCTCGATGTATTCCCAGTTGGCGTGCTTGGTGTAGCGCTGCTCGCGCGAACGCCCATGCAGGGTCACGGCCGAGGCGCCCCACTCCTCGACTAGGGGCACCAGCTCGTGGGCTACGCTCTTGTCCGCATAGATTCCCGTGCGCATCTTCACGGTAAATGGCAACTGCTCGGACAACGAGGAACAGCTGCGCACGACCAACTCCAATATGTTGGTGCGCCTCATCAGAGCACTACCGCCTCCTTGCTGGTAGATCAGATCAATGGGACATCCGATATTGAGATCTATGTAATCCACCTTTGCCGTCTCCTGCAGAACTTGGGCTGCCTGGGTGATGACATTGGGATTGTTCCCGCACAGCTGAACGCCAAATATGTCCTCGCTCTCGTGCCGCTTTGTCAGAGCCCACTCCTGGCCCAGGCCCTTAAGGAGGGGCACAGCACATGCCATCTCGCCGCAGGTTATATCCGCACCGAGCTCCTTGCAAATGCGGCGGAAAGGCAAGTTGCCCACGGTGGTCAGTGGCGAGAGAACGAGCTTCTCGCGAAAATCAACGGCTGGCTTGCGGTCAGCATCTCTCCCCAGAGGGGAATCATCGACCGCACTTCCAATGGACGCCTCACTGTCTGCTGCAGGCGCTTTTGCAACTTTAGACTCTGCCTCGTGGTCTATCGTGATGTCACCCTGCTGATTGATCTTTTTCTGCAACTCCAGATTCTTCTCTTGCACCTCCAGTTTCTTCTCTTGCAGCTCCCTTTGCTTCCGGGCATCACGAATCTTTTCTGCCACAGCAATCATTAATTTGCTGCGGTCCAAATTGTATTCATGCTTCCGAAGACGCACCTGAAGGTCTATGGAAATATACGTTTATGTACAACCCATCTGTGTGAGCGCCAAAGGATACTCACCTGGGGTAATCCCATTGAATGTGGTCTGAGTGGCCTTTGCATCGTAGTCATCCTTCTTTATATTCCTTCCCTGGTCGTCTGTGTGCGCCTTGGCATAACGACATGTGACACCGCGGCCACAATACCCTTTGGTGCTATACACGTAACATTCCGAGCCCAAATCCTCGCCCTTGGCTGCCAGAAAGGCATCCAGATCGTGGACATAGCGACAATTGGCCAGAGAACAGGGATCGCCGCCTGGTCCATCAATCAGAGAGTGGCAAAGATGAGAATAACGATCCTCCTTGAACACAGGACGGTTCTGTTTGGAGAAAAACAATTCATCCTAAGACTTGATATACCATTCAGTACTATAGCGTTTACTAGCCTTGTTCTGGCCACGTTTGCGTTCTTTTTTGTTATGTTTTTTCCCGCCAGAGTCCTCAGGGTCCCCATTCCCATCCGCGCGCTTTCTTTTGTTGGTTTCGGAGCTTTCCTGAGTGGCTGCCTCACTGTCGCCACTGGCTTCAGTTAACAGATATCTACAAATAGATCATACATATCAATACAAAGATTGCAAAGACTTCAACCATGCCCTTACTCTGGTTTTATATAGCAGATTCCCGGTTCCATTTTCCAACAAACAATTTTTTGGCTCACGTTTTGGCCGGCTACTTCTTCTTATTTGCCATTCAATTTCGTGCAGGAAAACAGCTGATTGCAATAGTTATCGATATTTCTTTATATTTTTAGCGCATCTCTCTTGTATAATGCCGCACGATGGTTCAGATATTTAAATTCCTATTAAAATCAAATAAATCGGTAATTATGCAGCTTAAGTTGGGATTTCCATACAACCCATTGACTGTTATATGCAGCCCGCTCGTGCTCACTTCCGTCCCAGCTTCCTGGACACATTGCGACTTGCAGTTCGAGGTGGACATGGCGGTAATGGTTTGCCGAAATACGGAGGAGTTGGCGGTCAAGGCGGATGTGTTTACTTTGTGGCCAAAGAGGGATTGACATTACGGAAATTGGCACAAGGACTGAAAGACAGACGTGTGGCCGCCAGCAGCGGCGAGGACAGCAGCAAAGTGAGCATTTTTGGAAAAAGGGGCGTCGACACGCGCATCGAAGTACCTGTGGGAGTGCAGGTGTACGATGAACAGCAGAAGCTGCTGGCAGACTTGAACGAAAACGATGCCAAATGCATAGTGGCGGGTGGTGGAACTGGCGGCTGTACGGGCAACAATTTCCTGGGCCGACCGGGAGAGAATCGCATAGTGAACCTGGATCTGAAGCTCATCGCAGACGTGGGTCTCGTTGGATTTCCGAATGCCGGCAAGAGCACCCTGCTCAAGGCAGTGTCCAATGCCAAGCCAAAGATTGCTGCTTATCCGTGTGAGTTTAGAATGGCTCTTTATTGATTAAATCCACTTAATAATGTCCTTTTAGTTACCACTATTCGGCCGCAGATTGGAACCATAGAGTACGGGGATCTGCGCTCCATCAGCCTGGCCGATTTGCCCGGTCTCATCGAGGGTGCACATGCCAACTTTGGTATGGGCCACAAATTCCTCAAGCACATCGAACGCACTCGATTGCTCCTCTTCATGGTCGACATATTCGGCTTTCAGCTTAGTCCTCGGCACCCGCACAGGGACTGCCTGGCCAACATATATTCCCTCAACAAAGAGCTGGAGCTGTACGATCCCTCATTGCTGGAAAAGCCCTGTGTCCTTCTGCTCAACAAAATGGATAAAGAAGGCGCCCATGACATTTTGACCAAAGTGAAACCCATTATAGATGATTTGTCCAGCGGCTTGGCGGACTGCCCGGAGGAAGTGCGTCCCAAGCGGGTGCTGAAATTCGAAAGCATTGTCCCCATATCGGCAATTAATTCGACAAGGGTAACGCAGGTCAAGTCACAGCTGCGCCGAACTCTGGTGCGTCTGGCGGAGAAACAGTTTGTGTCCGATGGCGAACAAATCAAAGAGCAGTTACAGCAACGTGTGGGTTTGGTGGGGCCAAGAGTAACTTAAATATAAATGCAAACTAAAATAATAGCATTCTGCATACCCTTGGGAAAATGATATTATAAAGTTGACGAAATTTTGTCATCTCAGGCTCCAAGGAATGCAGAAACTAGGCAGTCTGCAATTTTGCAGTTTATGGTCTTCTTACAGAGACCAAAAATAGGTATTGGGATCGAATCGAAAACAAACCAAATACCTGAATAGGTAAGTAGAAAAGTCATTATTAATGTTTGAAAGCAGTTTTAACAAAAATCAAAGAAAATAGGTTTTTAGGCTGGCCATACCTCGGTTGGCAAGCAACAAGTGTTGAACTGTCGTAAAATTGCATGCCCACTTACGTGCTATGCTTTTATTTTTTGTTGACCTTTTTTTTTAAACCTTGCTGCAGTCAAAATACAATAAATAGGAGTATTTAAAAATAGCCAATCCTGTAGAAAAATTATTCATTAATAGCCTAAAATTATATGGACAGAACTAAAGCTTTTAGTCAGACAGCATTATTCAACGGAATATCAAAACTGAGCAATACCAACGATTCTCTTACGGAGTATCAAAATTGAGCAATAAGAACGATTTTTCTCTTAAGTCTTATTAAATTTTTTTTAGGGTCACTCTTCGCTAAAACTTTTCTTTAGACTAAATCCAACTAAAGCAAGAGTTTAAAATAAACCAGCCAAGTGGAAAATAGATTCATTAATTGTATGAAATTATGTGGGCATAGCTGGGCGTTCTTTCTAGCTAGTAATATTCGACGGAATATCAAAATATAGCAATATGAACGACTATCCTCTTGGTTTGTTTTGTTTTCCCGTTTTCGCTAAAACCTTTTTTTTTTGTTTGACGTATTTCGCTAAAACCTTTTTAACGCAAAATCCAATAAAAGCAAGTATTAAGAATGAGCCAGTTAAGTGGAAAAATTATTCATCAATCGTATAAAACTATGTGGGAATGGCTAAATGTTCTATATAGCTAATAATATTCGACGGAAAATCAAAATTGAGCAAGATGGTTTCCAATCCTTGAAGGAGAACGATTAACCTACTATAAGCCATGGGGGTATTTCAATTTTCCACCGAATATAACTAAAATTTAATAATGTTAGCTCAGTTCAGGTGAAAGATATAGTGTTTCTTTTTTTAAGTTCAGAGGAAAGATGGCATGAATCTACAAGAAGAATTAACAATCGTTAATATTTTCCGCCATTTACCTCAAGTAGTTTAACTATTTAAATAGAGGGGGCTTAAGTGGGCTAGGTACGGTTTTTCATCCTACGAGACGCTATATTGTTGTTGAGGAACCAAAATTGGGGCAAAAAAATCTAAGTCAAGTATTTCAAATAAGCCATTCATGTAAAAAATAGATTCATTAATTGGATAAAATTATGTGGGCAGGGCTGAGAGATCTATCTAGCTTGTAATATTCGACGGAATATACAAGTCGAGGAATATAGAATTTGAATTCGTCAGTATATTTACGGTATATTTAAAGTGAGACGGTATATTTTGGTATATTTCTGAGGTTCGGACGGTATATTTTAACAATAAATCCGCGGTCACACTGACTGGCAGTGTCTCGGCGCGTTAAAAAACAAACGGAAAATATGGTTTTTTAACCATTTAAAAACCAGTGCGCGCCTTGAATATCTTAAAATTCTAACTGCCCGAGCGCAAGTAAGATGGCAATGTGTAAGGTGCCACATAGTTGAGTGCACATGAAGAACGGCAAACGACCAATAACAATAATGACATTTCGATACATACACACAGACGCGGAAGGTTGAAGAAGAAAAAAAAACTGGTATATAAAAGACGCCAATAGAGCGTGCAAAAAAGAGAGGATACGCGCTCGCCCCAAAAACACGGGGCCAATTCCTGTCCTGTCTTGTCCTGTCCTGTCCTGTCCCTGCACTGAAGGACCTGCATAAATCCGATTTGCATTGCCATAGAAGGATTGAAATACCGTCCGTAATGTCACAGCATAATCCACATTCCCATCCGCACTACCATCAGACACAACACCACAACCATCAGCAGTTTCAGCAGCAGCAACAACAACAACAGCCACACAGCAATTGGTACTCACATGTTGCTTCCTACCCGCCGCCGCCACCCCAGTACCATGCATCGGCTACCTCCGCATTTGGCGCCACCTCCACACCGCTATCGAACGATATATATAGGAACTTTGGTCGTACCGACAACAATGATTCCCCAAGCTTTGGCAACCGGAATTCGGTGAGTTCTAATTTCAATTCCGATTTCCGTAACTTCGACAACAACCATCGTGGCCCACAGTCAAACACCAACTTCGGCGACAACAATGGGCGTTACTTCAATGATGCCCCACAAGATTATTATGTGGCCAACTTTATTGACAATTATCGCGGTGGCCCGAGGTCGCAAAACTTTGGGGATCAGCGTTCCTCCTATATGGGACATGATATAATGTCCGGCACATATTATCCGTACATAAAAAGCGAACCCATGGAGTCAGCGTATCAGCAGCCACAGAATCCGATGGCCCCGCCCCCAGCGCCAGATATGATAATAAAATGTGAGTAAAAACTATAGAGAACTCTTAGGGAATCCTTAACGGTATTATAGGGGAGAGAAAATACAAGATATTCCGAACAATCTTGAGCGCAAAATCCATTTTCATATGGATACACACACATAAACACACACAGATTACTCGTACTTTAGGGGGCCATTTTTCCTATAAGTAGTCGTAATTTCAGCTCCATTTTGGCGTCGGAATCAATAAAACGTTTGGCGTTTGGTTGAGTTTCGCTGAGGTTTTTGCGCGTTGTTTCGTTCGGTTTGTTCGGTTGTTCGGTTTCGGTTCAGTCACTCGTCTACTTACGGACGGGGTCTCTGTATCTCTGTTTGCTTCGTTCTGTGCCTCTGTGTGTCTGTCCCCGAGTTCTGTCTGTCTTTCTGTCTGTATGTATCTCTATTTAGCAAATGTATACTCTCCACCTCCGTATAGAGATGCTTTATAGTATTACCGGCCCAGCAGTACCTAGCAGTATGGCACGGAGAATTCTCAATATTAAAAGTATGCACATAGATATCTTTTGCTCTCTGAAATGAGGAATGGAATTGAAATGGGTTGAGGTTGTGTCTCTGTGTAAGTCTTGGTGCAGCAGCTCTTTCAAGTCGGATTCTTATGTAAGACTAACCTATAATATTGTTACCGCATCTCTCCTCTCCCCCAACCGTCGTTTCCTACCTATCAATAACCATTTGGGCGGGGCATCAGCCATAATTGATGGACAAACAGAGAAAATGTTGTCATTAGGGATGCATCAAATCGTATGTGAATTCAAAGATTTTCGGATTAAAGATATCATCGCTGATTTAATAGAAGAAAAAATAGAATTAATAGTTTCTAGAAATTTCTATGCAAAATCATTGTAAGAGAATTGATTTGCAGTTAAATTTATATTTGTAAGGGAGAGTTATTGGCTTATTTGTGGCTACCATAGAAACCGAAAACAAAAGGTACAGACATTTTTCTTGTGCGATATTTCTACTTATTATTTCTTATTTATTTCTTAAGTATATTTTACAAGAAATCCTATTAGAAAGTGAATACAATCAAATAAGAAATAAAGTATTCTCTATAATCTCTGTAGCGGAACACACGAAAAATGTGCTTCTTATTATAAATTTTAAAAAAGAATTCTTTAAAGAAGTACACCGAATCGAATAAGAAATAAACGAATCTGTATTCTCTATACTTACCCTAGCGGAACCCATGGATGAACATCCCTACAAGTCCAACTATATTGATGACAATACGCCCTTTGCTGATTTTAACAAGTTCAACGAATTCAGCGGCGATATGCTAAGCCCCAAAGTCGAGCTAACCGTCAAGGATGAGACCTACGGAAAGGTTGGTTTATTATTTATTATTTATTTATTTCATATTCATACCTACCTTATATCTATCATTATAGACTTCCAGCAGCAACATCAGCAGCAGCTTTGCACGCCGAAAAGCCCAGCAACAGCAAACGACAGATCGTTCGGCGGAGAGTCTGCCCATCTGCCAGCGCTGCAAGGAGGTCTTCTTCAAGAAGCAATCCTATCTGAGGCATGTGGCCGAGAGCAGTTGTGGCATTCAGGAGTACGATTTCAAGTGCAACATATGCCCCATGTCCTTCATGACCACTGAAGAGCTGCAGCGCCACAAGCAACTGCATCGTGCGGACAAGTTCTTCTGCCACAAATACTGCGGCAAGCATTTCGATACGATAGCCGAGTGCGAATCGCACGAGTACATGCAGCACGAGTATGAGAGATTTGTTTGTAATGTGAGTAGACGCGCCCTCCAGAGGGTATCCAATATTCGATATATTTAATGGGTATTCCTGCAGATGTGCTCTGGAACCTTTGCCACGCGGGAACAGCTGTATGCCCACTTGCCGCAGCACAAGTTTCAGCAGCGTTACGACTGTCCCATCTGCCGTTTGTGGTATCAAACAGCCGTCGAATTGCATGAGCATCGACTGTCGGCTCCATACTTTTGCGGCAAGTACTATACCAATCAACAGCAGCAGCTTGCTACGAACCAGGGGAATTACAAGCTGCAGGACTGCCATATGGCCACCATGGAAAGCAAGTTGACCAGAAGATTAAAGCCTTAAAGTGACTGTATTACTAAAATGTCTGCTCTTGTTACAGTACCCACAGCACCACTGCACAAGGCAACGCCTTCCAATGCCTCAGCCTTGCCAGCCACAGCTGCCTTGAGCTCTCTGTTGCAACAGCGCCAGGCAAATGCCGATGGGACAGCGGCCATGTTTGCTGCGGCCTCCTCTTCCTCCGCCTCGCTGAAGAGCGAGGTGAGCGTGAAGCTAGAGCGTAGCTACAGCAATTCCACCAGCGAGTCCTCGTACAGCCATCAGGACAACAGCAGCTACAACAATGCCTATGGCAGCGACAGCTCCATCCATGGCGGAGCACTGGCCGGACCACAGGCTCACTCCTCAACGCTGGACGACTCGGAGGATGCCCTGTGTTGTGTGCCCCTGTGCGGCGTCAGAAAAAGCACCAGTCCAACGCTACAGTTCTTTACGTTTCCAAAGGATGAAAAGTATCTGAATCAGTGGCTGCACAACCTCAAGATGTTCCACATACCAGCGGCGAGCTATGCGACATTTCGAATCTGTAGCATGCACTTCCCGAAGCGTTGTATCAATCGGTATTCGCTGTGCT
The DNA here is from genome assembly GCF_003369915.1 of Drosophila miranda. NCBI lineage: Eukaryota > Metazoa > Arthropoda > Insecta > Diptera > Drosophilidae > Drosophila > Drosophila miranda. Next base: position 8,059,518 of record NC_046677.1, on the reverse strand, counting down.
ATTGGGCGGTGCCCACCTTCAATCTGGGCCACGACGATGTGGCCAATCTGTACCAGAACCGTGAGTTAACCAACACTTTTACCACTGGAGAGGTGGCGCGCTGCAGCATGCCGCACTGCACCAGCCAGCGGGGGGAGAGCAATCTGAAGTTCTACAATTTCCCCAAGGACATCAAGAGCCTGATCAAGTGGTGCCAGAACGCCCGCCTGCCAGTGCAGGCCAAGGAGCCGCGTCACTTTTGCAGCCGACACTTTGAGGATCGCTGCATTGGCAAGTTCCGACTGAAGCCGTGGGCCGTGCCCACCCTCCATCTGGGAGCGCAGTACGGCAAGATCCATGACAATCCCAAGAATTTGTATGTGGAGGAGAAGCGCTGCTGCCTGAACTTTTGTCGCCGCAGCCGCTCTTCGGACTTTAACATGTCGCTGTATCGTTTCCCCAGAGACGAGGTGCTCCTGCGACGTTGGTGCTATAATTTAAGGCTGGATCCGGGCGTGTATCGTGGCAAGAATCACAAAATATGCAGTGCGCATTTTATCAAGGAAGCATTGGGTCTAAGAAAGCTGTCGCCAGGTGAGTTAAGGGGTGATATATATTCAGTGAGTACCCCTCTTAAAGCACTCCTTCCTGTTCCGTAGGTGCCGTTCCCACATTGCATTTGGGTCACAATGACACCTTTAATATCTATGAGAACGAACTGTGGCCACCGCCATCTCCCACTGGACAACATGGCGGCAGTCACCAGCTTCTCCAGCAACAACAGACGTCGCAGCAGCTGTCGCATCATCACTCGTCCCTGCAGAATCAGCATCAGCCCATGCATAGCAAATCCTATCAACGCCATTCGGCGGCCTCCACTTCCTCCTCCGCCAGTTCGGCCTCTCATTATGTGGACCCCGAGATGAGTGCCTCGTACTTGAACCTGTCTGCGGGAGGCTCCTCCGGCGGGATGAATGCCAGCGACTGCATGGATGTGTGCTGCGTGCCAAGCTGCGAGAGCAAGCGGCACAACAGCGAGAACATCACATTCCACACGATACCGCGCAGGCCAGAGCAGATGCGCAAGTGGTGCCACAATCTGAAGATACCCGAGGATAAGATGCACAAGGGCATGAGGATTTGTAGCCTGCACTTTGAACCCTATTGCATTGGCGGCTGCATGCGTCCGTTCGCCGTGCCCACACTCCATTTGGGGCACGAGGATGAAGACATTCACCGCAATCCGGATGTGATCAAGAAGCTGAACATCCGAGAGACCTGCTGTGTGGCCGTGTGCAAGCGGAATCGCGACAGAGACCATGCCAACCTCCATCGTTTCCCCAGCAATGTGGCGCTGCTCACCAAGTGGTGTGCGAATCTGCAGCGGACAGTACCCGATGGCAGCAAACTCTTCAACGATGCCATCTGCGAGGTGCATTTTGAGGATCGTTGTCTGCGCAACAAGAGACTGGAGAAGTGGGCTGTGCCCACTCTGATCCTCGGCCACGAGGACATTGCCTATCAGCTGCCGACCCCCGAGCAGGTGGCCGAGTTCTATGCCCGTCCTACGGCCCCCAACAATGGCGAGGAGCAGGGCGAGTGCTGTGTGGAGACGTGCAAGCGGAACCCGAGTGTGGATGACATCAAATTGTATCGTCCGCCGGAGGATACTTCGGTGCTGGCCAAATGGGCGCACAATCTGCAAACGGAGGCCGCTGTCCTCACGAACATGCGGATATGCAATCTGCACTTTGAGGCCCACTGCATTGGCAAGCGGATGCGTCCGTGGGCCATACCCACGCTCAATCTGGCTGGAAACATTGAGAATCTGTACGAGAATCCCGAGCATTCGATGCTGTACAAGCGAAGGACGCACATCAAACAGAAGGTTCCGGTGACAAAGCCCACGTGGGTGCCTCGCTGCTGTCTGCCGCACTGCCGCAAGGTGCGTGCCCTTCACAATGTCCAGCTGTATCGCTTCCCCAAGCTTAATCGCTCGACGCTGGCCAAGTGGGCACACAATCTGCAGGTGCCGCAGGTGGGAAGTGCCCAGCGGCGGGTCTGTTCCGCCCACTTTGAGCCGCATGTTTTGAGTAAAAAGTGCCCAGTGCCGCTGGCCGTGCCCACATTGGACTTGAACTCCCCCGCTGGCCACAAGATCTACCAGAATCCGGCCAAGCTGAAGGCCAACAAGCTGTGCCTGCAGCGGGTATGCATTGTGGAGAGCTGCAGGAAGACCAGAGCCCAGGGCGTGCAGCTTTTCCGTCTGCCCCACAGCCCCACGCAGCTGAGGAAATGGATGCACAATATACGGACACGCCCAAGGGCGGCCATGAGGAGCCAGTATCGTGTCTGTTCGCGACACTTTGAGACGCACTCCTTCAACGGTCGAAGGCTGAGCGCCGGGGCCATTCCCACTTTGGAGTTGGGACATGACGACGATGATATCTTCCCGAATGAAGCGCAGGCCTTTGCCGATGAGCACTGCGCTGTGGAGGGCTGTGAATCGTCGAAGGAACAGCCCGAGGTGCGGCTCTTCCGCTTCCCCACGGACGACGACGACATGCTGTGGAAGTGGTGCAACAACCTCAAGATGAATCCCGTCGACTGCATCGGTGTGCGGATCTGCAACAAACATTTCGATGCCGATTGCATTGGACCCAAACATCTGTATAAGTGGGCCATACCCACGATGCTGCTCGGCCACGATGATTCCCAGATCGAGCTCATACTCAACCCCAAGCCGGAGGAACGCTACGTGGATCCCGTGTTCAAGTGCATTGTCCCAACCTGCGGGAAGACTCGCCGCTTTGATGAGGTGCAAATGAACAGCTTCCCCAAGGATGCGGATCTGTTTCAGCGCTGGCGCCACAACCTCCGTCTGGAGCATCTGTGCTTCAAGGAGCGCGAGAAATACAAGATCTGCAATGCGCATTTCGAGGACATGTGCATTGGCAAGACGCGTCTGAACATTGGTTCCATACCCACTCTGGAGCTGGGCCACGAGGAAACGGAGGATCTGTTCAAGGTGAATCCGGAAGATCTGCAGAGCAATCTGTTTGGGCGTCCCCGTCGGCTGCTAAGAGGGATGAACAATGTGACCATCAAACAAGAGTTGCCAGAGACGGAGGAGCAGGACATAAAGCCCGACATAAGGACCAACTTTACACAGGTTAAAACTAGGAATGAATCTCGTAATTCTTTTGGCTTAAACTCCCTTTGCTTGCAGGTAAAGATTAAGAAATCTCTGGGGGATATTAAGTGCTGTGTGCACACGTGTGGGCGCAGTCGTTTGGAGCATGGGGCACGTCTCTTTCCCTTCCCCACGGGCAAGCAACAACACCTCAAGTGGCGCCACAATCTGCGCCTGGAGCCCGACGAAGTGGACAAAACCACGCGCGTCTGCAGCGCACACTTCAACAGGCGCTGCATCGATGGAAAGCATCTTAGGGGATGGGCCATGCCCACACAGCAGTTGGGCCACCAAGAACAGCCTATATACGAGAATCCCAAAAATATACCCGGCTTCTTTACGCCCACCTGTGCGCTGGGCCACTGCCGCAAGCGGCGGAGCATTGACAATGACTTGCGCACGTATCGTTATCCGCGGAGCGAGGATCTCCTCGAGAAGTGGCGCGCTAATCTCGGACTATCGCTGGATCAGTGTCGTGGCAGGATCTGTGCGGATCACTTTGAGCCGCAGGTGAGGGGAAAACTGAAGCTGAAGACGGGAGCAGTACCCACGCTAAAACTGGGCCATGAGGAGGCTTTGATGTACGACAATGAGGCTATAAAGGCTGGAGTGGCCGAGGAGGAGGTTTGCAGTCCGCCGGCGTCGCCTCTGGTGACACCCAAAACGGAAGTTCTGGACGAAGAGGAGCGCGAGGATGATGAGGAGGAGGAGGAGAACCCCGAAGAAGAGCAGCAGGAAAACCATGATGAGGAGAAGGATGAACACGAGGATGACACGCCCGAGGGAGCAGAGCAGCTGGGCGATGAGGATGACGACGAGGATCCAGGCAACTATTTTGATCCGTTGGAGCTGGTGGAGACGTATGCAGAGCATCCCAGCGATGATGACAACAGCCACGAGGAAGCAGACGATGCCAGAGAGGAGGATGAGGAGGAAGAGGAGGAGGCAGAAACTCTCTTGCCTGATACACCACCCAACATAGCAGCAGCAGCAGTCCTTCGCGTGCCGAAACCATGGGAAAGGCCTCTCGCAGTAGTGCCTCGCCGAGAGAAGCGTCCAAATAACGTGGATCCCATCTGCTGCCTTAAGCACTGCCGCAAGGAACGCTCTGCCATGTATCTGCTGAGCACATTTGGCTTTCCCAAGGACCAGCAGCTGCTGCTCAAGTGGTGCGCCAACCTCCAAATGGATCCCTCGAGCTGCATTGGTCGCGTCTGCATCGAACACTTCCAGTCGGAGGTTCTGGGCACGCGAAAACTCAAACAGAATGCGGTGCCCACCCTCAATGTGGGTCACGATGTGCCACTGCGCTACAGCTGCAACGGCCAAGAGAGGCGTCAGGCAGCAGCGGCGGCAGCCACGAGCAGCTTCCCCGACGAAATGCCACAGCATTCGGTTTTTCGGCTTTGGAGCCTGAAACACTGCCGCAAGAGGAAAGTGTCGGAGAGTCCAGCTCCAGCTCCAGCAGCGATCAAGAAGGAGGAGCAGATGCAGATGGAGATGGAGGTGGAGACTAAGCCAAAGATATGCTGCCTCTCCAGTTGTGGCAATGTGGAGGGCTACGGCCCGGGCGGGCACTTTCAGCCGCTGCCCCAGGAACAAAGGATGCTGAAAAAATGGCAGCATAACCTGAAGCTACCATCTGTCAATCCCGACTCGGATCTTCGTGACTTTCGCCTGTGCATGGAGCACTTTGAGCCGCATCAAATCGAGAACGGAGCCCCAGTGAAGATGGCAGTTCCGACCCTCAAGCTTGGGCACTCCAGTCCGAATATCTTTAAGAACAGGGAGAGCACGCTGCCGGGATGCCTGTGGCCCTCGTGTCCGCCCAATCGAAAGATCTGCTACGATCTGCCCGACAATGAGGCCGTTCGAGCGGCCTGGCTGTCGTATGTGCGGCTGCCGCCGGACAGCCAGGGGCGTCTGTGTGGCCTGCACTTTCTTCAGCTGTACGAGGAGGTGGATCTGCCAGGAGATGTACCCGAAACGGTGCTCGAGCGACTGCAGGGTATCTACGATCAGGCCTCCATCTCGTTGAAGTTTCAGTGCTCGGTGCAGGGATGTGGCTCCAAGTACAAGCAGGACACGCATTTGGCAAAGCTGCCACGGGACGCGGAACTGCTTGCCAAGTGGCTGCACAACACCAGGATCACCTACGATCGCTCCTTGCATTTTAGCTACCGCATTTGTCTATTGCACTTTGAGGCGTTCTGCTTGAATGGCGTGCGCCCGCAGACCTGGGCCATACCTACGCTCCAGCTAAATCACGACGGGGAGATCTACCAAAATACCGTCAAGCAGGAGATCCCAGAGATGCCCCTGAAGCAGGTATGTTAAAGGCGAAAAGTGGCTCTTGGGTGATCTTTATTTGGCCGTATTTATAACTGGGGCTGGGGCACACTATTACAGGTAACTGAATCGATGCGGTGGGTGGGTGTTATTCCGTATTCGCGTCGTTCACTCAGTTAGAATCAGCGTCTCAGCTTCTCATTAAATTGAATCGCTTGCCAAAAACGGACTGAACGAAGCAGGTATCTTAATTTGTATACCCGCTACTCAAATGAATAGAGGTATATTAGGTTTGTGATGAAAAGGGTTGTTTGTAACGTCCAGAAGGAAGCGATTCTGACCCCATAAAGTATATATTTTATTGATCAGCATCAGTAGCCGAGTCGATAGAGCCTTGTCTATCTGACCGTCTGTCTGTCTGTACGTCCCTATGAGCGCCTAGTGGTCGGAGATTATAAGAGCTAGAAAACTTCTGTGACAACAACAAATCACGAAAATCTATGGCATCCACATTTTTGAAGTCAGAAGAAAATCAAAAACACAGAATTTCAGAGAATGTCCGTGTCTTCTAAACTGCAGAATCTGAACCAGATCGTATAATTATTATACCCAGAACGAAGACGAACGAATTTCATTCTCTCCCGCTCTGTCTCTCTCCAACACACACGTTTCATGTTCGGCTTTGCCTGTCACTTAAATGAGCGCTTAGATCTCAGAGACTATAAGAGCTAGAGCAATCAAGTTTGGTATCCACACTCCTGTGATATCGTTCCTGCACAAGTGTATTTCAAAATTTCGCCCCACCCCCTTGCGCCCCCGGGATTTTTATTATAACCAAATGGAACAAATCTATTTGATCTGGCTACGCAGAGCCCTACAGATTTTTCTGTCTCTCTCGCACACACCCCTTGTCGTTCAAAGTTAGCGCCGTCTGGCGGAAGAGAGCCATACTGACTATATATCGGATTCCCCCTCGTTTTTATTGTGTCAAATCCGAAAATATCGGTTTTTCGCTCTCGGTCACTCTTTATTTGATTTTCTAGTAGATAGAATGAGCAAGAAGAAGAATGTGCGTAGCCGAAGGCACACAAAGTCCGTATTATGTTCCGAGTCATTTCAAAGACTTCAATCCGCCGTATTTTTAGTGATTCGGGGAGATCCGAAGGGTGACTAAAGGCAGGAATCGTAAAGATCGAAAGCATTCAAGAGGCATGATTATAGCTGCGATTTTACGCATACAATACTGTGGATTCAGGCAGGAAGAGTACGAGTACGTAATCTTATTCTAATGTGATCCTAAATGAACTTTAAATGACAATGGGCTTCTCCTACTCTAATACACAGGAGGGGGTGATGGATGGACTGTATGTTATATGGCTATATGTTATTTATTTATACTACACAGGAGATCCTTGAGAATCCCGTGAAGCAGGAGAAATCGCACTGTGGCAGCATCTCCAGCCTGAGTCTCTCCATCCCCCTGCACATAAAGACGGAACAGGGTCCTGTCCTGCGACCTCGAGGCACTTGGGGCACCTCTTCTCAGAGCAGTCCCTGCCTGAGCGCCAGCTCCAGTCCCCGCCTGAAAAACAGAATCTGCTGCGTCTCCGAATGCGGAGAGTACGCCAGATCCCAGCGGCTGTACCGCTTTCCCACAGCCGAACCCGCACTGCTCAAGTGGCTGGTTAATACCCAGCAAAAACCGGGACTCGTGGACATCCAGAACCTGTTTGTGTGCCAGCTTCACTTCGAGGCGGACGCCATTAACCAAACGCAGCTCAGGAGCTGGGCCGTGCCCACACTGAGGCTGGGTCACGATGGGCATGTCATACCAAATGCCAGACACAATGGGAACATAGCCAACAGCCAGGAGACGGAGCAGGCAATGGAGTTCATTCGGGCCAACTACTGCGCCGTGTTGAGCTGCTTTCAGCCGAAAGGAGATGGTGTGCGCTTCTACAAGTATCCCAGCGACATTGCCATGGCGCGGAGGTGGGCCACGAATCTCAAGCATCGCTCCATGCAGGCCAGCAGTCATGGCTTCCTGGTTTGCCAGTCCCACTTTGCAGCCGACTGTTTTGATCCGGAGACGGGAGACCTGCGCGAGGACGCCGTACCCGTGGCCACACTCGCAGGGAACGTGAAAACAGAGGGCCTGCTGCTCCGTTGTCTGGTAAGGGGTTGCTCTACGGATAACTCTGAAAAAGGACTGCTGTTCAAGGTGCCAAAAAAGAATCGTGTACGGGATGTGTGGGCCCACAATCTGTGGATGCATCCGATAGAGCTGATGGGCGAGCACTACATCTGCGATCGACATTTCGAGGCGCATTGCGTGAATGAACACAAATTGCTGCACGCCGGCTCAGTGCCAACCCTCCACCTGGGACACAGCGAGCCGCTTGAACTACTGCCCAATCCCCAGACCTTCCAGGACTGCCCTGAGGAGTGCGAGTGCTGTGTGCCCGGCTGTGGACGCACCAATCGGAAGGAGGAGGATCTGCAGTTTAGCAAATTTCCCAAGTGGCGAGTCCTGTATGAAAAGTGGCTGCACAACTTCCGCCTCGAAGTGCCCAAGGAGCAGCGCATCGGGACGCTGAGAGTGTGTCACATGCACTTTGAGGAGAGCTGCCACGATGGCCAGAACGTGCGCAGGGGAGCTATGCCCACCCTAGAGCTGGGACACTCGCATCCAGACATTTATCGCTCCGACAAGGGGTCGCTGTGGAAGAAGGTTCACAAGAGATTCACCGATTGTTGCTATCCCGATTGCTACGAGGAGTGTCACAAGGCCAACACGAATCGCATGACCTACGATCTGCCCAGCGATGGGCCACTGCGTGAGTCCTGGCAGCAGCACATGGCTATCCCTGCCAGCGGTGAGGATGGCTCCTCAGTGCTAAAGCTCTGTGCCCTACACTACATCATGCTGTACGAGCACAGCGAACAGAGCTTCCCAGAACACGGACCGAATCTACTGCTGGACAAGAACTATGAGCACGCCCGTCAGTTGGCGTATCTGCGGCGCTTCTTGTGTGCGGTACAGGGCTGTCGTCATTTGCAGCCGCGGGATGGGGGTCCGATGCACGGCATACCCCGGCGGAGGGAGATCCTTCGGATGTGGGTGGAGAATGCCAAGCTGAAGCTGAACGAGCACGAAATTTACATGACGAAGCTGTGCAGCAAACACTTTGAGGCCCACTGCCTGTTCGAGGGCAAAAAATGCTATCCCTGGAGCGTGCCAACGCTCCATCTGCCAGAGGTGCAGCCCGGGCAGGTGCTCCATCAGAATCCCACCAAGGAGGAGTGGCAGGAAATGAAACAGAGAATGAAAGTTGAAGAGCAGACGCCGAAGACGGAAGACCAGGCAGATGGACTACTAATGGAACCCTATGTGAAGATGGAACCCCACGACGACGAGTCACAAACGGAGTCGGAATTGCTGATAAATGAGAGCACACTGGACTCTCAAGAACTCTCTCAAGACTTTCCAACACAAGAGCCAATGGAAATGCCCGCCCTGGAGGTGCTCTTAGAGGTGGGCCATATCGAGAAGCTGGATAGCTACGAGAAGAAGGAATACTCTGCGGATACCTCTACCAACACGTATGCTCCGAACAAACGTTTCCGCCATCAGTACAGTGCCCACAAGTGTAGTGTCGAGGGATGTCGCGTGTCGCTCGAGGACCTTGACGGGAATCTGAAGCTGCACAAGCTACCCAGCTCCACGGAGGCGGCCGGGAAGTGGCTGTACAACATTCAGGTGGAGATAGAGGATAAATGGCGGATACGCGTCTGCAGCCATCACTTCGACAGGCAGTGCCTCAATGGTTCGAGGCTTAGGAGGGGATCGATGCCCACTCTGCTGCTGGGGCCGCGTGTTCCAGAGGCCATCCATCAGAATGAGTTTGCGCAGCTGCAATTGGACGATGCGCCAGCCCAGAATGGCCATACATTGGAGCGATCCATTGGAAAGGTTGTGCAGATATGCGTTCCAAGTCCGTCGCCGCCGCGTAAGTCGAGCAAATTCTGCCAGATCGAGGGATGTCCGAACCATCTGACCAGCGAGAATATGACGCTACACAAGTTCCCGCACTCGTCGTGGATCTGCACCAAATGGCAGCACAACACACAGGTGCCATTCGATCCGGAGTACCGCTGGCGCTATCGCATCTGCAGCGCCCACTTCCATCCCGTGTGTATGGTCAATATGCGGCTGTTGCATGGCAGTGTGCCCACCCTGAAGCTGGGTCCACGGGCACCCGGCGAACTCTTTGACAGCGACTTTGAGGCCATAAACATAAAGATTGAAAAAATGGAGAAGATGGAGAGGAAATCAGAGGCTCAGAGAAGCACCACTGGAGATAGATATCCCACCATGCAGGCCATGGGGAAGAAGAAGTTCAAGACTGAGGAGCTGGAAGATGGAATGGAGGAGGAGGATGACATGCTCTGCCTGGAGCCAGAGATGCAGCTATACGAAGATCAGGAAGAACAGCAACAGAAGCCAAAGATAAATCTTGGAGTCCCCAATGGCGGCTGGAAAACGGAACTCCGTTTGCCATCGAAGGGTAGGGTGGCGTTCAATCCGGTGAGATCTGGCTACGACAAGTGCTCGCTGATGCATTGCCAGCGCCAGAGATCGAAGCACGGCGTCCACATCTACAAGTTCCCCCGATCGGAGGAGCACCAACAGCGATGGATGCACAATCTGCGCATACGCTACGATGAGAAGCGCCCCTGGAAGTTTATGGTCTGCAGCGTGCACTTTGAACCGCATTGCATACGGCTGCGGAAGCTGCGTCCCTGGGCAGTTCCCACGCTAGAGCTGGGGGACAATGTGCCCGAGGACATCTATACGAACGAGCAATGCCAGATGTTTGCCAGTGGACAGGGAGGAGAGATCAATGGCATCGATAGCGATGAGGCGGAGGCGGAGCCGGAGGCAGAAGGGGAGAGCGATGGGAATGATGAGGATGGCCTGCTGGAGGACGAGGATGAGGAGACAGACGACCAGGAGCCCATCGCCAAGAAGCGTCGTCGCTCGCGGCTGGATGCAGTCTGGCCTCCCGGCCAGGCGCCACCATGGAAGGTGAAACAATGCTGTCTTCCCTACTGTCGCAGTCCTCGCGGCGAGGGCATCAAGCTGTTTCGACTGCCCAATAAAGTCAACTCCATCCGCAACTGGGAGATGGCCACGGGCATGAAGTTCAAGGAGTCGCAGCGCAACACGAGACTCATCTGCAGCCGCCACTTTGAGCCGGAGCTGATCGGAGTGCGTCGTCTGATGCGCAATGCCATTCCCACCAGGCATCTGGGACCCACGGGCGATGTAAAGCCAGTGATGGCTCCACCGACAGCTGGTCCCAAATGCTGTATGGCAGATTGTACCTATGATGTGGCGGATTTGAAGCTGCACAAGTTTCCCAGCAGTAAGTAAATATAGCAAATCCTGATGGTCCCCCGATCTTTATTTAATGTTTTTGCAGATCCCAAACTCCTGAGGAAGTGGTGCCAGGCATTAAGGGTCACGGATATGCAAAGGTATCGCGGCAAGCACATCTGCTCCGCCCATCTACCCGTCCACGAGGCCGTACAGTGCATTGTTTGTGGCGCGGACAAAGCACCCCTGCTGCCGATGCTTAATTTTCCCGCTAACCGGAATCAGCGCGCCAAATGGTGCTACAATCTGAAGATCGAAACGATACCCAAGTGGGACATATCCAAGCACATTTGCTGTAAACACTTTGAGCCATATTGCTTTGCAGAGGCGGGTTTCCTTAAGCCAGAGGCGGCGCCCACACTGCATTTGAATCACAATGATACAAATATATTCCTTAACGATTGTGCCATAAATCCTGCCTACAGTGTACGCGTGAAGGATGAGCCCATGGACAATCAGGTCCTGTCATTGGTGTAGAAACGAAACGAAACAGAACATGAAATCAGTTTCAACTAGTGTTTAGATGTAACATTTGATAGACATTACTCGTACATTTTGTGTACACCCAGTGGCCACCACACACATCACACATTGTCTAGTTTTCAATCGTGGATTTATTATCATTTAGTATTTCAATGCGTTATACATATATCTCGTGAAAGCGGGATGGAAATGGCAGATGGAAAGCAAAATGCCATAAAAACAAACAACACACAACACAAAACATGTTCCTTAAGTTATTCGTTATTAATTTTAATACATATACCACACACATTTTATTCTGTGAAAAATTGAGTTGTCATTTCCATATACAGATATATAAACTACTATGTAATACCTTTGAGCATATATGTATCGTATGTATGTATGTGTGTGTAAACCTGTAGTCGACCCCAACACAAATATTTGGTGTTTTTCTAAATACATATATATATATATATACATATATATCGTGGACAAAAAATGAAACTTTTAAGCTATGTAGTAAAGTAAAACTTGACTTGTGACTATGATCTGCGCTCCGCGGAAGGGGAATGGGGAGGCGTAAGGGAGTGATTGCATCCAAAAAGTGGCAACCGAATAATTGAATCAATCCTATGTGTATGTGTATCCCCCCGTGACACCCTGTTGTGGATAAAAAAAAACTACCTATAGTTACAAAAAGTACTGTAAAAGCTACGGCTTTGCACCCTCGTTTGTCGTGGAACCATCCTCGTTCTGGGCAAAGTTCGTGTCCATAAACAGATTCCGATCCGCTTTATTTGACTGCAACAGAGAAAACATCAATAAAGAAGTGGAGAAACAGAAATTATGGACCCCGCTTACCTCGCGGTACTTGTTTAAGTATATTTGCAACGGTTCCACATAGTTGTCGAAGCCCAGATTGCCAAAGGCCGCTATCAAATCATCCCCATTGACCGTCTTGCGATTCTCCGCTACACTACGCTCGATGGCCTCGCTGCTGATGAAGGATATGAACTCGGAGACGCACTCTTGGATGCACTCCCGTGCGTCTTTCGCGATTTTACCATTCTGCGGCACGGGTACCTTCATGATTTTGATAATATTGCAGATGGGCAGGAAGCGGTCCTGTTCCCGCAGCATAATTCCATTATCCTGTTTGTCCGATTCGTCTGTGGAAAGAAAAGCGATTTTGTACAAACTACAAGACAAAAGCATGCAAAAACAGACTCTCGCTTACCACCCGATGCCTCGTCCTCTTCCTTGACCATCATGTCAGTTATATATTGCTGGGAGTCCTCGCTATTGCTCATTTTCTAATTTTTCGTTTAAAAACTTCGATTTGTTTTCCTATTTACCTAAACGAGCTAGAGATGTGCTGGAACTATCGATTGGTTCACTTGATGGTTCTTTTTCAGTTCGAATCGCAACTGTCCGATAGACATGTACTCGATAGTACGGAATGATCGCTGAGGTATATTTTTTTGGCGTGTTGTAGATCACTCAAACAAAAAGAACTGCAAATTTTACGCCTTGATTTGACCATAATTAATAACCATACGCAAGTCTTTTTTAATTTTCGACACAATACAATAACAAGGAGCACTTAAAATTAGCATATCTTGTAGAAAATTGATTCATCAATCGGATAAAATTATGCGCTTAGGGCTGAGGGTCTTAGCTAGCTAGTAATCCTAGGCCGAATATAAAAAACGAGGAATATGATGGAACTTACAAAGAATTCGTCAGGATATTTACGGTATATTTTGAAATTTGTGACATAATTTCGGTATATTTCTGAGGGTCAGACCGTATATTTGATCGAGAAGTCCGTGGTCACACTGATGATCGCAGCGGTATATTTTTTGGCGTGTTGCATCCTCAAAAGCAAAAAGAACGGGAAATGCATGTGGATTTGAGCATAATTAAAGAGGAAATCGACATTGATGACACCACGATCAAGCTGGAGGGGGAAGATAATATGCCGGACGAGACAATGGATATTTCCTGTGGTAAGCAAAAGGCTTGCATTTAATTGCTTTGTGAGGGCGAGTGCGTTGGTATGTGTGCCTGTTGCTCTGAGATCCGCGTGTGTGCAAGTATGGGGCTGTTATTACGCAGCGTACCGTTAACTTTGGATGAATTTTTAATAATGCTGCCGTTCCAGCGAGTAGCGCCGTGAAAATACTTGAGGAGCATGCTAATATGATAACGGTACCACTCAGCGATGACAAATCGGAGGACGAGCTCAAGTTTATAGCCAGCTTGGGTACGCTGGATGCCCAACAGGTAAGCAGCAGCGGGACATATTCATACATATGTATGTATGTGTGTATGTAAATGGGAATAGAATACCAAATAATATGTCTCAAATTACAGTTATTCGCAGAATCGTCGCAGAATCAAAATGGCTGTCCATACGAGTGTCACATTTGCCATTTACAACTACCCACTGAACTGGAGATCAAGGCGCACTTTGTTAACCACCAGATGAACCGTCACTTCTGTCGCCATGGATGCGGTGCCTGGTGCGGCACGCTGGAATTGGTGCTGGAGCACGAATATCGCCAGCATTCCCAGGGAATATACACGTTCTGCTGCAGGGTGAGCGTTAACTACGATTCCATATTAAATTCCGCAGTAAATAAAAATACATTGAGTTCTTTCAGATCTGTGATTTAAGGGTTGATGGCGCCGATCGCTTGGCCAGCCATATGAAAAGCCACTGTTATGTAAATCGCTATGTCTGTGCCATATGCCGTCTTCCCTTTGAATCTCAGATGGGCCTTAACCTACACCGAAAGAACACCACCCAAGTCTGCGGGCAGGTGGACTATAATCAGAAAATCTCTACAACACCAGAGCTCGTGGCAGCCAAGGCCTCATCACCAGCTGATGCGCTATACGATGTGAAGGTCAAAGACGAACCGCTGGACGCAGATGAGATGGGGCCACACCCACAAAATGAAGCTGGTCTTCATATGTACATTAAAGACGAGCCCCTGGACGAGGAGATGCCCGACTTGTGTGACAGCATCAAGACAGACTCCAAAATGGCAAATCCCACAAAGAAGATGCCAGTGTCTTCGAAAGGATCGATCTGGGCAAGCCTACCCGTTGAGCTGAGGAACAAGCTGCGATTGCCTGCCTTGAAGCCCAAGCAAGAGATACAAACTACCCCTCGGCCACCATTCAAATGTAAGAGTCCCTATTAATGACTTATTCAATTTGATGTACATTAAGGAATGTTGTATTTCTTGCAGTTTCAAAATGGAATGGCCCACCAGCATCAAGTGCCACTTCTGGTGGAGTCCAGCGGAGTTTATTCAAAGTTTTGCCTAACGGCCAAAAAGTAAACGTCACGGATATGTTAAAGAAAGTCGCAAATTCTAAGACGACTATGCATGGAAAGCCCCCAATATCCCCTAATATACTGAAAGTATTGCCCAACAACTGCATGGTCATTAAATTGCCGCCAAATACAAAAATTGTAAAGCTGTCGAATCAGCCGAGTGCAGTTGCCACTGCAACGTCCCCACAGAACGTTGTTCAGTTGCCAGACTCGCTTACAATTAGCAAGATAACGCCAGAAGGAGCGACATCCCCCAATACGACTAGTCCAGTGGACTATAAACCTCTTCTTCCTCCCAGGGATCGCTGTTACTCCCTGAAGAATCGACCAGAATGTCAGGAATTGATTATAGAATTTCAAAATCAAATACGCTCCATTGAAAAAACGCTTCCCATTCCGGGAACAGTTTTACATTCAAGGGATAAAGAAACAAACGGACTAAACGCTGAACCAGTAGCCCCAGTGATTAGCCCATTGGCAGGCGAGCACTCGAATGTGGAAGTATATCTTAATCCCGGCGCCCATACGGTGATGGCGGAACTGCGGAAGAAATACCCGAACCACCGTTTCTTCTGGACTTGTCCCATCTGTACGCGCAGCTATGAGCAAGGCTCCGCATTTCGCAGGCATCTGGTCCAGGAGCATAAACTGAAGAGCGCCAACTTGTCAGAGCTAAAAGTAGATTTGAAGCCCGTAAGAAGTGAGTAAAATGCCCCTGCGGAATTTCCTATCAAACAACTTACATTATATAATTTATTCACGCCGAAACAGTGAGTCCAGATCAGCAAGTGGCAGCGGAAACTAATCTAGAACCGGAATCAAGTGGGACGGAGTCTGCTTCAGTGCGTGATTCAGTTTCGGAGATATCAAAGCCAGCAACTCCGATAAAAGAAATACCACCTTTGCTTAAATCCGCACCGACTCCAGCAATCAAAGCAGTACCATCAGAGTCCGAACCAAAGATATATACACTCAAGCCCCCACATGTAGATGACACAAAGCTATCGCAGTTCCAGTGCCCCACGTGCCTTAAAATCTTCACCACCCAGGGAGGCATGCGAATTCATATGTCCATCCACACGGGGGAAATGCCATACAAGTGCCAATATTGCGGAAAGCTCTTTCGGACTCCAGGTCAAGTGCGGGTGCACTTGCGCCGACACACTGGGGAGAAACCCTTCCAATGCGAGGTAAAATATAACACTATTTATTATTTTCTCCTTGAAATGTGATTTAATTGTGGGCCAACAGATCTGCGGACTGGATTTTACTCATCGAGAGACACTCATCTCTCACCTATCGCGCCATATTGGAATGAAGCGCTACAAGTGCTACGGCTGTGACAAGTACTTTGTTGTAGTTAGCGGACTTCGGGCCCATCGTCGCCTGCGGCCGGATACGTGTGGCAAGGTTAAGTTCACGGCCCGAGCCCATGGGCCTCGGGTGCGTGTCATAAAAGGGCAAGTTGTCTTTGAGCACCAGCCCATCTATAATGGCTACTTGCGCAGTGAAGATCCGCTCGATATATTGAAAGAGCGCGGCCAAATCGACTCAATTCCTTCGAACCAAGTCGAGAACAAGCCTGAAGCCGAAGCCAAAGCTGAGGGTCTAGATTAGTTGTTTTGTTTCTATTTCGTTTGTAAATTTCGTTATCATTTATAAACTTAAAATGTTTACATTTTCAAACAAAACCAATAAAAACAAACCAATTTATCCTGTACTGTACTGTTGTACACTCAGGTGCACAAATTGCTTGTAAATACGCTTAAGTCTCACTATACTTGACAGAGCTGTTGATCCTCTTCTTCGATTGTAGAACTAATCGTATTACATACTTTTATCCAACCCATCGCTGCACATCGTTACAACAGTTTGTTCTGTTCCATAAACATTTTATCACTATATTTCTCCTAATATCGGCTTTAATTATCTATCATAAACTGTACCCCAAAGCACTTCTTATCTGGATTGATAAGTTTATTCGAGTATGTATTCATAAAAATCGTAATCATATACATATATTTGTACCCATTTGAAAGCCTTGAACCCGTTTACTGATAACACTGGAAGGTCATTTCAGTTTAATTTTTTGGATTTTGTTGAAATAATATTTGTTCGTTTATTTACTATGCACAGGTTCCAATCCCTCGAAAGTCTAGTACCTATTCCTGAAGCTAAGAACACGCTCCAGCAAAGGCTCATGCTGCGTGAAGTCGGAATCGGTGTACTCTGCGATTGCACTGAACAGATCCTGTTCACTGTTCACAGTGGATGTGCTCAGCTTGGCCTTCATTAGGGTGGAACCTTCGACAAAGTTATTGTAGAACTTTCCATCCTCAATGGCGAAATCACTGGCCACGCCAAGCAGACCCAAAAGGTTTACTGCAATTACTTGAGCCTCGGGCGACGCTGGATTTAGTTGGCCCTGGAGTCCCTCGAAGACAGCTTGTAGGCCATAGACGTGGTCGAACTTCTGCTTTAGAGAGCCCGTCTGACGGACGACCCTGCCACGATCCAGATACGACTGGAGAGTTTCAGTTCCAGGACCACGATTGTTGGCCGGAACGCTCATTACAACCTGATCCACAAACTCCAGCGTTATGTCCAGCATGTTGTCCAATTGAACCTCGCGAATTGCCTCGGCATATTTGAAGAATTGGGCGATGATAGCATATTGTGATTGAGGAGGAGCGGCACTACCAAGGCTCTGTGGATTTAAATGTTCTAATGTTTCCTTTTTTTTATTTATGCTTATAGGAAACTCACCAGCACAGCCAGAGCCATAGCCACAATAAGAGAGTAACGCATCTTTGCCAAAAGTTTCGACTCAACTGCAAAAATGTAGAGCATGCTAAGCGTTTTTATGGGATTGGCATTATCTCTGGCAAGTCTTGGCGGAATCTGTGCTTTGATCTCATTATTTTAAATCATTTATTCGTATACATCTACATTAAAAGCAGCTTTGGCCAAAATAATCGAAATTTAAAAAGGTCTCATGTTCTTCCGATGAGAATGCCCTCATGATATTGGGGTTGTTGTTCTCCCGCTAGAAACTGGAGATAAGAGAGAGAGAATTCCTCATCGTACAGACAGCTCGATTTGCTCTAACCAAATCTGAATTTCCACGAATGCGTATTATTCTTACTGTAACTAATGGGAAACCAAGCGATCGGGGATATTCCCCCGATCACGGGCAGGCGTGGCACGCTCGGATCGAACAATAAATGGCAGAGTTATGCCTATATAACAAAATCAGTCGCCTTTTCTATTATGGGTGAGGATGTAGGAGTCTTTGTAAAGGATCAAGAATGTATTTTTGAGCACGTGGAGGCGTGGCACGCCCAGATCGGATAAGAAATAGCGAAGCTATAGCGATTTAACTAAAAGTCTATTACAAAATAAAGTTTAACGGCATATCCTGATCGTCCTTTATGTCATTGATGGAGTCAAACGATAGAGGTCATCCGGCCGATTAAAAGGACACCCATCCCGTCAAGATCGGGTGAGAAATGGCCGCGTTATAGAGATTTAACTAAAACTCAGTTTAAAATGAACGGACCATATGTGGCGCCCCACAACTAGCGGTCAATTCTCGAACTACGCCACAGATGGCGATCGTCAGTGAACAAGTAGTTCAAGAAATAGCAGGTGGGGGCGCCACTGTGCAATCGAAAAAACACCAGCAACCTTCTGCTGATTTCTGTTCGCCTGGTATCCCACATCAATTTCACGTTGTCGGCCGCAATCGCGAATGCTCAATCCGAGAAATTGGTCTGGGGTAGCAGGCCAACAGAAATCAGCAGAAGGTTGCTGGATTTCTTTTGTGGGCCGGTTTGGGTGGGACATGGCTTCCTGTTGTTCAAAAACAAATCACGCCAATCCCGTTTTGTTTTCTCCATTAATTGTGGTTTGATCTGGGTGTGCGATGGTTTCCTGCGATCGGATTAAAATCCTTGCTTTTATGGAGTCCTTATTAAGGACCAAGGATCAAGGATATTTTCTCCAGTCATATCTATCTTGTTTTCTCCGTTATTTTCGGGCTGATCGGGACGTGCCATGGCTTCCTGTGATCGGAAAAATGTCCCTGATTCAATGGAGTCCTTATCAAGGACGAAGGATACTTTCTCCAGTCATTTACACATATCTTGTTTTCTCCGATATTTGTGTGACGCTCAAAGCATGCTATGGATATCCTAGATCCTTCAAAAGGATATCCCCAGTCCAAAATATAACATTTACTCGGATATTTGTGGCCCGATCTGGTATTGCCATTTTGTCCTGTGACCGGAAAATTGTCCTTGATCCTTGACAAGGACTCGGAAATCCTTTGCCGTACAATTCTGTTTTGCCATCGTTGAGAAGGGCAAGTCGAGTGGGTTAGTAAAAATGGTAATTTTTATTCAAATATTTATTTGATTTATGTATTATGGTAATACTTATTTAAATGTACATAAATTGTATTTAAATGGTTTTCGGCTTACGACTAATATTGTTTTCGAACGCAATGTTTGTATCTATATCGTATGTATATACTTTCCTTGAATATATACAGCTGTATGTGGTTGTTTGTTGCCTGCGCAGATTCTTACGTATTTTGCTTCTAGATGCGCTCCTGTCGTCCCCCGCCCTGACCACGTACTTTAAATCCGTTTAATTACACCTACAATTTGTATACGGAAATAGACTATAACACTTATAGATACCATACCATACCACATACTCGTTTATATATACATATATATATATGCAAATATATATGTATGCATTTAAACTTATACGAATATCTATGTGTATTTTACAGACTACCAAATAAATTAGGTTCATTCGTTTGTTTAACGTAAAAAGCGTTTTCGTAGAGCCTACCGGAAAGCTAGAGTAAAAAAAATATATATATATATATATGTATATATATGTACTATATATGTATATATCCTATGCGATGCCTAGCTAGTGTTGTTGGTAGTGCTGATGATTAGGCTCCTCCCTGTCCCTGTCTTCCTCCCTCCCGCCGTCCACTCAGTATCTCGATGAGGTGAAAGCAGCAGTGCTCTCCGTTTCGGTCGGAAGAGGCGGCGGTGGCGGCATCTGGTAGTAGTAGCCGGGATACGGCTGCGTGGGAGGATACGTTCCTCCTGAATGGTAGCCCGACGGTGTTGCTTCTGGCGCTGCCGGATCCTCGGAGCTGATCATCGACTTGGCATTGGCATTCGTTGCTCTTATCTATAATCCACTGATAATCACCTCCTGCTGGGCTTCGTCATCCATATCGGGGATCTCCTGCTTATGCACAATCATTCCATCCGCTCCGGGTTGGCGCGGGGCCGTCTGTCCGTACTTCTGGTGGATGCCACGATGGCGTTTCAGCGCAAAGCGATCGGCAAATGCCGCCGAGCAGATTTCGCACTTGTAGGGCTTTTCTCCGGAGTGAACCTTGGCGTGGTTCTTCAGATGCGCCGCCTGGGAGAAGGCCGAGCCGCATACTTCGCACTTGTATGGCTTCTCGCCGGTGTGGATACGCCTATGATTCCACAGCGTGGCATGGCGTGCGAATCCCTTGTCGCAAACTCCACACACATACGGACGCTCCCCGCTGTGCGTCCGCTCGTGATTCTTAAGATGTGGCGATTGGGAGAACTGCATGCCGCAGGTTTGGCATCTACGCGAAGGGGGAAACCCATTAGTAAATCAATACGGATATAGAAAGTAAGTGGCCACTTACTTGTACGGCTTTTCCCCCGTATGGATGCGCGCGTGGTTTTTCAGATAGACAGCCTTGGCGAAGGCCAGTCCACAAATGCTGCATTTGTAGTTCTTTTCGCCGCTGTGAAGCTTCTTGTGGGACCACAGACTCGAGTAGCGCGAGAACAGACCACCACAAATATTACAGCTGAAGGGTTTCGAAGGATTTCTGCATGACGAACACCTTGGTTTTGTTAGCGTAGATTTGGGGTTGATCTTTAGCTTACTACTCACTCGGTTTTGACGGTAACGGACGACTTGACCGAGCCACCGGCTCCGGTGCCGTGGGAATGTTGCCCGACCAGCACCACGCCAGAGCCATTGCACTTTTGGCACTTGGTCATCTGCTGGGAGTTGCGCTTTTTCACTGGATGGTGTCCTGTTCCGGTATTTGGCTCACGCTTGGGTGTCGTGCCACCCGTCTGTGCGGCCACAATTTGCTGGAGCTGCGCCTGAGCCTGGGGTGTGGTTGATATGATCTGCACGGGATGCGCCATTTGACCTGCACATCAAGGGAATGGATTAAATTTCGTTTCCTAATCGTTTCGTTTGCGCCACCACTCACCATCCTGCGCCACGAAGAGTTGCTGCTGCTGGGCCGCCTGCTCCGCCTGCATGCAAGACTCACATCGGACTTGCTTTGGTCCCTTTCGTTTGGACTGCGGCAGCATGGAGGTTCCGCAAGTGATGCACTTGTTGGCCTTGGAATCATGTTGCTGTTGCTGCATCACAGACTGCTGTACGGGATCCAGCGTATCGGACGCCACAATTTGTATTTGGCCCATCTGCCCGTTGTTGATGATGTTCTGTGCCTGCACCATGCCCTGGGCATTCACCACAGCAATGGAGTCGCCTCCCTGCTGGGAATTGTGCTGCTGCTGTTGCTGCTCACCCTCGGTGTGCATTCGCTTGTGGGCGTTGAGCAAGGCCAGGTGTGGAAACATGTCGGAGCAGACGTCGCACTTGAAACTGATGTTGGATATGGTATTCTGCAACGGAAAGAAGCATTTTACATCTGATCTGGACAGCTCCCTCTATAAGTTGTACTTACCGCTGCTATCGGCTTGTTCTGATTGACGATTTGTATGCGTCCCTGGGCATCCACTGTGGCTATGCCCAGAGCAGTGCCCTGATTTAGGGGCATTCCGTTGACCAGAGCATAGTTATAGCCCCCAACGGGCTGGGCTATGTAGCAAGTCTTGTTGTCCTCCGAGGTAGCCAGCTGTGCGAGATTTACAGTACCTCCATTGCCCTAAACGAAGACACACCACACAGAAAAATTAGAGGGACACAGTTCCAGGAATCACGCTGCACAACTCACATTTGTTGTATAGTAAAATGTTTGCTGCTGCTCCGTTTTTTGGCCCTCTATTTTCGGCTGCTTCAGAATTGTGCCGTCTGCTGTTTGATATTGTATTGTGGCCGGTTGCCCATTGATAGCATTTGTAAAGATTATGTTTTTGGTGATGTCTTCCATCGTGTAGGCAAGTCACTTTAAAAGACAACCAAATCTTATATTATTTTATTATTTATTTGCCAGATGCATTTGAAATTTCTGATTCACGTTTTCCAACAATCAAACACGCGACGCCACCAACGTTCAAATGCGCAAGCGAGACGAATATAGTGTACACACAAAAGGCAGGGAAAAACGACTGATTAAAAATGGCGACGATGAGACAGAAAATATGTATGCGACACAAAATTCATTAATTTGATGCGGCTGCCGCCACTATTTCGACCTTTCACTATGCTCATTTCCGTCGTATTCATGCCGCAATCACTTTGCAAATACCCTCAGCAACTTATACATTGCCCACCTTTCGTTTTCACAAGTTACCTTTTATGCAACCAG
The DNA here is from genome assembly GCF_003369915.1 of Drosophila miranda. Lineage (NCBI taxonomy): Eukaryota > Metazoa > Arthropoda > Insecta > Diptera > Drosophilidae > Drosophila > Drosophila miranda. The sequence continues at coordinate 8,037,209 of NC_046677.1, read as the reverse complement.
CCACACACCAATTTACAAATTCTCTAGTACCAGACGATTTTTCTTCAATTCGATTGATCCGAAAGGTTTTTATTGGACAGCCGGCTTGGATTCTTATTTATAGCACTTCAGTTTTGTTTAGAATGAAAGCAAAACGTTTTATTATTGTTTTTTCTTTTTCTAACAAATTCCAGCACGAAAACTTTCTGCCTGTTCTTTCGAATGAGTGCAGAAGGGAGATGGAGCGAGATGCTTGCTTGTGTGTGTGGAAAAGTATGACAGCACGCCCAGGGAGAGAGAGAGAGCGCGTGGTAGAGTTGTAACGTAGCGAATGATAGCGTGCTGTTAGCGCAATGTTAAACAGGAAATTGAATTTAATAAATTTAGTAATAAATAGTCCGCAAAACATAAGGTAAATATGTGTATACAATTTATTCTTTTTTTTTGTAGGAAACCACCAAAGGCTTATTTCTAAATAGTATTGTGTAACGTAGCGAATGATAGTGTGCTGTTAGCGCAATTTTTGGAAACCTAAGGAATATTTCTAAATAGTCCGATTTATTTCTAGAAATGACAGAAAGTGCTGTTAAGCGCACCTTTCTTTTTTTTCAGCAACACACGTTTGTTGCTGAGACACATATTTAACCACCAGCAACATTTAAAGGAGGGCGGATTTGAAAGAGCGGCCTTGGGTAACGCGTAACGCTTGACGAAGGAAATATAATCAAAAAGATGGATTGAAGGACACAAAGGGGGTGGTAATCACCCCCTATGAGTTCCGGAAACGCCGTAGATTGTGAGAAGCGTCTCATCATATTTCTGAGAATGTATTCCAGTAATGTCAATGCGCTGTTTCATTGTTGACATATTTTGTTGCGATAACTCTGTCCCTTCTTTGATGTTATTTTTATTAGCCAACTGGAATGAATCGATGGATTATATGTAAATTAATTTTAATCAGTTGATTATTTCAACATTATTTCATTTCATCAGTCTTGAGCTGTTCAGCACAGAGAAATCCACGGTTTTTTTAAATATAAATCAGTAGCATTTTGGATTGTGTTGAGAGAAGTAATAGCAATGCAGTGTTCCATTGTTTTCATATTATTTGCGATAACCTTTGGGAGATCCGTGTCACAGCATTGTGAGGTGAGGGCAGCATTAAGTTTATTGACTGCATAAATCTAAAGAACATTAATGCGCCCCAATAGGTGGATGAATCTCAACACGAGTGCGGCGGATACTGTTACGGAGCTGTGAAACCGGTCCTGGAGTACCTCGCCATCCTTCAAAAGCGAGTGGAGTCCTACGAGGCCAAACAGCCCGCAGATACTCTATCGAAAATCGCGCAAATGGACAAAAAGTTAGAGACTCTAGGAAGAGAGTTGGCGATCCAGCAGGAATTGGAAAAGAGCTCACAGTCCGCAGATACTCTCAAACAACTGGCCAAAATTGACGAAAAGTTAGAGGCAGGATTAGGAAGACAGTTGATAATCCAGCAGGAATTGGAAAAGAGCTCCAAACAGCTAGCAGATACTCTATTAAAAATCGCACAAAACGACGAAAAATTAGAGGTTCTAGGAAGAAAGTTTGCAATTCAGCTGGAGTTGGAAAAGAGCTCGCAGATGAGACTTCAAAGATTAGAGCTTTTCGAAAAAATACGGTCCAATTATTATTACATTGAAACAAATTGTAAAATTAACTGGAAAGATGCATTGGATAAATGCCATGAGATGGGGGCTCACTTACTGAATCTGGAAAGCAAGGATGAGATGAAGGCTATCGGCAGAATGCTGGATAAGACCCAGAGATATTGGATAGATCTGAACGATATAAAAAAGGAAGGAGAGTTTATTTCGGCCACTACTGGCTTGCCGGGAACATTCTTTCACTGGCAGGAAAACGAACCCAATAGCAGGAAAAACTCTGAAAATTGCGTCGAGCTAATTACCGCCGAATTTTGGATGAACGACCAATCATGCAATTACGAAAATTACTTTATTTGTGAGACACCTTGGGATTCACTGTAACTTATATGACGATTCAGATTATATTACAAGTTGTGTGAAACGTGCAACTGAATACAAATTTTAAGAACGTTTACCCCTTTCAAAACTAGTGTGCCACTTAATTACTTAGTTGAGCTGAAAATCCCGGCGGTACTGCAATACAGCGCCAGCCCGCGATAGAGGTGGTGAAAGCCGCTAGCATTCCGTCTGATTCCAAAAAATCAGTTTAACAATTGTTGTTCTCCAAGGGAGAAACCATCAAATGTTACGCTAATAAGAACATTTCTTGGCCATTAGGCCGAGAAGCAATGACTGAACTGGCAAAACCATTTGTTTTTCTTGCTCCACGTGTAAACGTCAATCAAGATTATTGCAAATTTTAAAAACACACCCAAAGAGCGTGGGCGGCAGTTTTGCGAAAAGTGCGTGCATGACTAAAGCAAAATGAAATCATAAATCGAAGATTGTAATCGTGGGGTATATTCTATAAACGAAGCGGTACAAACTCTATTATATCTCTTAAAAACTATACCAAAATTAGTGGCAAAGCTATGATCACTTCGGGGATTGTTTGGATTCTTAAGATGAGGAACCACAAAGCAATTCAATTTATTTTGGTATGAAAGCAGATCGGTTTATTGTTGATTTGGTGTTGAAAACTAGCTTAATATTTTGTTCACGTTTCTTCCGCATTTCCTAAATTGGAAAAGTGCTGTGGTGTCCATAACTTTAATAACAATAAACGTTTAATTGTATAAAAGATACATTTCATAAACACGTTGAAATCCTATCTGTCACATTCAGAATTTTATTTGGATTAGACCATATCCAAACCCCGATCTTAAGCGAAAAATCTTCTTTAAATATTTCTTGAACAAGGCAGCACTGGGTCTCCACAATCTTTACCAGCATTCCCCCAGATTCTGGCCAATTGTCACGACGTGCAACCAACTGCTGCCGACAGTTTCGTGACATGCGTTGAACGTTTTAAAGCAAATACGAAAAAATTCAAAATTCATTTGCAAAATTAACCTTGAAATTGCTTGCAAAATGTCTGCTATTACAAGCCCCAGTTTGGAGCGACGCGCCGGTGCTTAAAACATGTTAGGCCAGTGCTGGGGGGCTTTCCGAGAGAGTGGTACGATACTCGTACAACGGGGGGAAGAAAGCTGAGGAGAAACGGTAATAGTCGAATAGCCGAATAGGAAACAGGTTTGGTTGAACTTGACCCGCAAACGTTGTGTGCCGTCCGCCCTATGACTAGATATTATTCCATAATTTCCCATTACCACAGGCTCTGAAGTAAACAAAAATCGTATTACGTTGTTGTGGCATGGAGTCGCTTTCTTGTAAACAGAATTCTTCAGTAAGAACAAAACAGTCATACGCCGCAGAGAACAACAACAGCTGATTCTTCGATGAGCCGCTGCTGCTGGTGCTCTGCCTCTGCTGCGTCATGTCATGAAAAGCTTTGCGACAACCAGCTTTTGCGAGCTTTCTCGCCCAAACGATCGCGTCGCTGGGGAGCTAAGCTAGTTTTATTCGTAGTTTGAAAATTTACGCACAGACATCGGACAGGCAGCGGAGCGGCACGAGCCGGTATATAAATAAATTCAATTAAAGAAAACAGAAGACAACAAAACAAAAACAATAACATTTCATATTTTCACGTCGCAATGCCGGAAAAACTGTGGTGTGACTTTCGTTTGTGCCGGTAAGAAAAAGATTTAAATCAACTTTTTTCATTAGCTCAGCGATCACTCGCGTGGAAGTGGATCTTCGGAACGGTTGGAGCATATACGACCTTGCCTAACAACAACATAAAAAAAAGAAAAAAGACAAGCAAAGGTTAATTTTTTGGAATTGAGTTTGCAAATAGAAATTGATTTGACTCGAGTGACAATCTTTAAACAATTTGCATATAAATACCTTACAAATATGTCATCCAGAGAGCCTACATAATCAGATCGTGGGAGAGATTGCCTGGTGCGACAATGACCTACTGAAATGTTTCTAGAGCTATCTATGCATTTCCATTTTTAACGATGGTTTGTGGCTTCAATTATAGCTATATTTTTTTTCTTTGGGGAATGACTAATAACAGGTGTAAACAAAGTGGAATTACTTATTAAATACACCCGAACTCTACCCCTACTATTTACATTTTGAGATCATCTTTGAGATCAGCTTTGACATCATTTCTTACTGTCATCTTCCATTGTTCACCTGCCAGTCATTGACACGATCATCTCTCCCATTAAACTTAGGACCCCCAATGAAAACAAACTACAGATTAAGGAATGGAAACTACTGAGGCGGAAAGGGTTATAATTAGACAAAGCCAAAGTCTTCAATGGGTGGTCCCGGATCGCTGATAGCTGATAATGCAATCATTGAAGCGTTCGTTGTTCGGGTAATAATCTTTATAGAGATTAGCAAACTCTCGATTGGATCAATAGATATTTGCGAAGCACACAGGTGTGAGATTATTTATGACTTCCGGCAATCCTTCCACCTGATCTCCATGCTACAATACCTTTTATGCACATCACATTTACAACAATTCGATTTCATTCACTTGCAGTTGAACAGCCTCGTCAGACCACACCAGACCAGACACTCCTCGTCTGTCCAAAAGTTCACTTTTGACGTCACTTTCCCTGGTCGCACAGAGAGTCGGCAGAAATTTCTAATCAGCTTCGGGCTTTCGTACGAGTGTTCCTTTATGAGTGTGAATTTCCTGAAGAGAGTGTACTTTGTGCCCTTGAAGGTGAATCGCTGAAGAACAACGGCACGCGCCGGATGCCCTCAGTGTCAATCGAATCGGATCGAATCGAATCGGATCGGAGAGGGCCTTGTTCTATTGTCTATCGCCCGCTGAAATCGACCAAGAGCCATAGCAGATGGGCGAGAAATATTACGCATAATTAATTGAAAATAACAATTGCAAAATACATACTATAAACTCATGAAGTGCATCGCGCTGCTGATTAAGTGAGTGTACTATAAGTAATCGTAGCATCGATGGACCCCAGTGGATCGGCCAACTTATCAGCGCGCGTAAAACAATTGTAAAAACATAAGTGTATGTGAAATCAAAGCAAGCGCGTGGTCATCTAACGAAACAACAATTGCAAAATAATAGTACTAGTTTAAAAAAAAACAACAAAAATTACAAAAAAAAAAAAAAAATGTACAAACTAGCCGAACAAAATTTATAACGAAAGAAACGAAACACCATATTCGTAGTTAGTTTTAGTATCAGCTCGTAACACCAACGGAGCAGTCCGTGAAGGGGCCGACTCTGGTGGCTGTTTGTGGCTAAATACAGAGAGCCACAGAGCCCAGCCGAGCTGTAGAGCCGTAAATCCGAGAGGCAGGCAGGCAGGCAGGCAGGCAGGCAGCCCACCGGCTAGTCAGCCAGCCATCAGGCCAGCAGAGAGGAGGTAACAAAAACCGACTGCACGCGGGCCAAACCGTGTCAGTGCTTGGATGACTTCGACGGCGCTTGTTCCTTTTCCCGAGTTAACGCTCCCAGCAAGAAACTACCAAAAAGTTATTACTAAATATTGCGAGCACACATACAACATGTTGTACCAACGGCTAATGCAATGCTCTACCACCAATAGTTGTTGCAGCAGCGGCGGCGGCAACTGCACATCGATCGTGCCCCGACTGCTGCTGCTGCTGATGTTGCTGCTGCTGCTGAGCGGACAGATCGAGTCGGTGGATGGCCACAAAGTGACGGTAAGCGAATGTGCGGTGTTCGGTCTTCGGTGTGCAACCAAAGTGGTCAAGCTGGAAGATTGGCAAAGATTTCCCAGATACAGGTACATTGGGTAACGCTAATTATACAATTTGGCCTGCATTGCGTATACTTGATGCAAAATGATGGTGCAATAAATCATAGAACGGAGAATGGATTCCTAAAGGTCTGAAGATCATGTTCTAGACAGTCGTAAATCGATAATTTCTACACTTTCCCAGATTAGATTGGGCCACTTACTCATATTCTGCTCGGAAAAGAAACCAAAGACCACTTTAGAAACGATTCGTCGATTATATAGCGGCTATAATTGCACAAATTTGTGTATTTTATTTGTTGCAGTTCAAAGATTACCAAAACAAAGGAATAGTCATAGAGATTAGAGTGCATTTGCTTAGTAACGAATAGGAAAAGGAAAGAAAATCGGAAAAGTTGAGCAACAGATCTAGGGAAGATCCGAATGATTAAAGAAGGGAAATTTACCAAAAAGCTATTAATTACCATTAAGTGGAGAGCTGTTTCTTATGAATCGATGAGAAATAGATCGATTGACACTTGTTTTATCAAAGGTATCATTATCAATAGATATCATGAGCTGACTTTTGCACACCTGATCGCCACAAGATACGAGCGTGTATCAAATTATCGGCATGACATACGTAGCTATGTTTCGTTATGTCTTTCGCACTTATTGATAAAAAAATTTTTAGTTTTTGTTAGAACATGCGCCGGGCAGGCCCCTGGCTTTCCCCCTTTCTATATGGCCGCCCCCGTAAAATGCTTCCGTTCGCGCGCATGATTAGCGCAAATATCAACTACGAACGGGTCATATATATTCTGTACGAGTATTACTACAAGTCTGTGTGGGAGAACGCGAAGAACATAATGTATATACATATATGTACGTACATATGTAGGGAGACACGTATGGCATATAGCAGCGATCACCCGATCTGCTTCTGATCCCCGATGCCTGACGCAACGATCTGCGATCGGAAAATATCAGCTGCTCTACTCCTCTGATAAGATGTTTAAGTACGAAACTATGTATAGCCCACAAATCAACTCTTGCTAATCGAAGAAACAAAAAGAAAGCTTGCCAAAATGTCTGTGTATTATATATGGTATATGTATACTATATAGCAGTGCGGGTCCGCCTAATGAATGGCCCACGACATGGGCTGATTCCTTGCTTTTTGCTCGACGTTTCTATTATTCCCATGTTTATCGCTCGTCGGTCTGCTATGACGCGCTCTTTGTGCTTGGACTTTGGCCTCTCTATAGTCGGATCGGTTCGTTGGGTTGGTCGAGTGCTGAGAGCCTCTCACCTTGCGGGTTTGTTTATGACATTATCTGAAGCGAAGCGGTCTTACCCTTTTTTTTGTGCAAAAAGTTCCCTAAGATACAGGCAGAGATACAGATACAGAAACACTTGTGCAGGTGATAGATAGCCGTAGATACATACATTGGATAGTTGGACAGGTTGATGGTTTAATGAAATCATCGTTGAGGGTAGAAAATGATCTTTAAGAAGATGATCTGATATTGGGCATACAAGAAAACTTGATCCAAGGAGTACATTACCAGTATTTGGGAGTTTCTGGACTAAAATAAAGATTCAACAACAGACAATCCTTTTTTCAGGCCACTCTAATCACAAACCACAACTATCCCGTGGAAGAGCACACAGTACACACGCCAGATGACTACATTCTCACCATCTACCGCATTCCCACGTCCCCGAAGCTGCAGCTGCATTCGAATGAGACGATCCAAAAGCCAGTGGTATTCCTGCAGCATGGCATCCTCTGTGCCTCCGATGACTGGATCATCAATGGCCCGGAGACGTCGCTGGCCTACATGTTCGCCGATGCAGGATACGATGTCTGGCTGGGCAATGCCCGGGGCAACACCTACTCCCGCCAACATAAGCACATCCATCCGGATACCTCGGACTTCTGGAAGTTCAGTTGGCATGAGATTGGAGTCTACGATCTGGCTGCCATGCTGGACTATGCTCTATCGGCGAGTAATGCCAACTCGCTGCACTTTGTGGCCCACTCGCAGGGCACTACGACATTCTTTGTGCTGATGTCCTCGCTGCCGTGGTACAACGAGAAGGTGCGATCGGTGCATCTACTCGCCCCGATCGCCTACATGCGCAACCACTCGTTCATTCTGTCCAAGCTGGGAGGCATCTTCCTGGGTTCTCCCTCCTTCCTGAGTTGGATTCTGGGGAGCATGGAACTTTTGCCCATCACCAGCATGCAGAAACTCATGTGCGAGCACGTCTGCTCGGAGGGATCCATGTTAAAGTTCCTGTGCTCGGGGCTGCTCGACTTTATCGGTGGCTGGGGAACGCGACATCTCAATCAGGTGAGGATCTTAATCGATCTCTTTCGAGTATTCTCTTGTAATCTCTGTTTTCGTTAGACCCTTCTTACAGATGTGTGTGCCACCCATCCGGCTGGGGCCTCCACCAGTCAGATCATCCATTACCTGCAGCTCTACGCCTCCGGGGACTTCCGGCAGTACGATCACGGCAGGGAGCAGAACGAGATCATCTACCAGCAGTCAACGCCACCCGCCTACAATGTGAAGAACATCAATAGCTGCGTTCACATGTACTACAGCGACAACGACTACATGTCCGCCGTGGAGGATGTCGAGTATCTGGCCTCTCTGCTGCCCTGCGCAGAGCTCTACCGCATTCCGTACTCGGACTGGAACCACTATGACTTTCTGTGGTCCATCAATGTGAAGGAAGTGATCAATAATAGGATAATAGACAAAATGGAACGATACGACATAGAACACGCCACAGGAATGAGTTTTTAGGGGAAATAGCCAGATAGCCACCCTCTATAGCGGTCTATAAGAACAATTTTAGCCAAATCTAAGCACTGTATATAAAGTATAAACTATTCTATAATAATTTAGCTAGCAATCATAATGAGATAATGAGCCTGTGCGTGATATTATAGTAATTAAATAGTTCGTAAGGTTGCTTAAGGTTTGTGAATCAGCTCCTACGAATTTTTGTATATATTTTCCATAAATTGCAAATGCTAATACAGGTGAATTTTTTTGAATGTGCCACCATTTTACAAGTCTCTATGAAGCCCTGGCATGAATGGCGCGAAACAGTAAACCAGGGAACCAGTTCAGGCTACACTGTGATAAGTTATTTTTGCATTGAAATTTCTGTTAGCTTTCTTTACGTACGTCAATGATTTCCATTTAGTTGTTTTTGTTCTGTTTTGTTCAGGGCTTTGGTTTTGAAAGAGGAGTAGACCTTTCTCCAAATCAACCAGGGTTCCATTAAAGCTATTGTGATTATAATTTGTCCACTATATGAAGTATAATCTACTAAAGAAACATGGTATATTAATGAACCAGGAAATGAAGAATGAAACATTCCCCTCTTCACTTTGTGAACATAAGTACATATAAATATATAAATGAAATAACATAAAATTTATATTATTTTTAAATGTTTTTTAAAATAATTTAAAGCATGCTTTTAGGAGGTTTCTTATATAAAGTACCTCCGAAGTTGAGTATTGCATACTTTTGTGGTATAACTTTTTCCATTACCGTCCATGTTCAAATCTGTGCTAATTGTGAGTATACTTCGGCGGGAGATGCTCCTGTTCTCTTTGCCAAATGTGGGCCCATTGGCACATGGCTCCCAATTTTTGAAGAACTCTACCAGTACTATTCTTATTGTTGTATGTTTATAATGAACGAATTAAATTATTAGATAGTAATATATTTTTAGGGATGAAATAGGGTTCTAGTACCACATGAAATCGAAGGCGTAGAGCGCTTATTCTTAGGTATCTCGGATGATGTTTTATTATAGAATTAATGTATAATATAATGCAATAATGAACTTAATTCTCGCACGATTTAAGGATAGTTTCAATTAGTAAGAAATAAGTCCCTCAATGCCATCAATGTAGAGGCCCATTATCCATAATTTATGGCCCTATTTTTTATCCGCTACCAAAAAAATCCCTTGCAGGACATATCCACATTTCTGGGAACCAAAAATCCAAACTGTTTTCGCCTTTTGTTTGTGTGGTGCTCCAGCTTTAAGTAGCAGCAGCTCCGTGGCGGTGCCGTCATAAATTACACTTTCAAATTATTGGTCATGTTGCACATTTGTGGAAAAGCCACGAGGTGCGAGGTATGGCTGCCACATTTGGGTCAGCTGCCGCAACAGCTGTGGATGGATGTCGTTGCCACCGCCAGAGCCGCCTCCACAGAGTGCCACAGACACCGCAACAGCATCGCAGCAGCAACGCAGCAGCCTTCAAACGCTAATGCGGATTTACATTTTTATTTAATTTAATTTTCATTTTATTCATTTGGCCAAAATTAATTGCTGGCTGGCTTTAATACAATGGACGCTGCGGCTGTAGCTGTGGCTTTTGGAGCGCGAACTTCGTGGCAGAGCTGCGGCTTGCAAAACCCAAAAGAAAGAAAAGACCACGGATCTGACGGTTTGGATGGATGGCTGTGGATGGCTTGGAAGACTCTACCACGAAGATGGATAGTTGTGGTAATTAAAGCAGCAACAATAATGTCTTGATTGCAAATTCATTTTTTGGTTCAACGTTCTGGGCAGGCAGGCAAACATTTTCCATGCTGCACGCTCCGTTGCACATCATTGCATTAACTTACGCTTACACTCGCAGAGTTTTGAAGTTTTCAGCTCAAAGAAAAATACTACATAAATATTTCAACATTTGCGTGGCCTGGCGATTTGTTAATATATGTACAATGTACAATGTACATCGGTACCTTTTGTCCGCACGACGACTGGACTGTCTTTCAGTCTTTCTGTCTGCCTGTAAAACACGATCACTGCTAGACGACTGCCACGAGTACTCGTAGCTGCTATTATAATTAAGTTCATGGCAAGCACAACACAGAAACAGAAGCCCCCTCCCAAAAACACTTTCAAAAAGCCCATAAAAATAGCAACGCAACTGCTTGGAAATACTTGTAAGAGTGTACGGGCATTGTCCATCCAAAGTAAAGCAGCGCAAGTGCGTGGAGAAATTTCCTATGCCGTATATTTTGGTATCCACACGAGGGAACACAGCACCGAAAATGTTGAGATATTGGATCATCGACTAGCCATGTACCCTAAGGCTGTGGGGTGGTTAAATTGTAGGAGAATTTGGAACGCTTCAACGGCCATGAATCACATACCATCCGATGTGCTCTAGAAATCTTTTGAGTCGAAATTTTGGTACGAGAAAGGGCAATAAATTATACTAATCTTTGCAGCAAATTTCTCTCTAGAGGAAATTTTGGCCTTGCAGAAAAAAAACATATTCCAGAAAATCTCTGAAAAATGTTTTTTAAGCAAAAAAGAAAATTTCGGTTTTCCTATTACTTGAAAGAATTAAAGGAAAATTTCTCTAAGAAAAACTTTTGATTTCCAGAAATCTCTTTGTAAACAATTAAATTTTGAAATAATATGAAAACTCCAAAAGTAATTCCATTCAGTTGTTGAGAGTTTTATGCTCGTTCACTGCTCGCCCGTTAAGCTTTTTTTTAGGCGTTTTTTATAGTGTACCTTAATTTATTTAACGCATAATATTAGCAACATGTTACAGAGAAAATGGTAACGTAATTAAACAAATTTCAAGAGTTTTCAGAAAGACTTAACTGCTTTAAAGTCTATCCTTAACGGTATTGGAGGAATACTTTTGAAATGTAATTTAAGTAAAGACCAAATAGAGGAGAATATTTATATGATTAAGAACGGAACATCAAAAAGATATATGGAAAAATGCTTTATCCAATATATAGGATAAAAGATCGTTTTGCATTTCCCTAGATTCCCAGCTGGTATGCAATTTTCTCCTCAAAACTCTAGTCCAAATAATGACCGAGTACCCCCAATGCCAATGGCAATGCCAAGTGGCCATTCCAATTTTACGAGTACGAGCAGTAGTTGCAGTATCCCCCACATCTATTCACTTACGCTTGAACCAAGCTTTACTTTATTTCTCGTCGGCATCTCTTTGGCTTTCGGCATTCGTCTGGTGGTTTTGTTGCATGCAAATGAGTCGCGTTTTATCGCAGGGGGGCCAAGAACTGGGGGGGGGGCAGCAGACAGTAGACAGCAGACGATAGATAGGCGGGGGGAAAATACAGAAAAAAATACATACAATAAATAAAAGCAAGTAGCATTGCGTTTTCACTTTCGCATCCCCCCTGGTGGCTGGTTGCCGCTCGCTCGCTCGCATCGCCTTCGCTTTTCATATTTACAGTTTACAGTTAATTTATGCCGGCACAACGAATTTTCACTCTCGCTATTTTTCCGCATTTTAGACTGGGAAAGTGGCTGCGCATCCGCCAAAAAATACAACAAACCCAGGCCAAGCACACCAAAAAAAAACAAAAAAAAAAAAAACAGAAAAAAAGACAGGCAGAAGAAGGAAAAAGAAAATATCGAAATAAAAAATGCCATGTACTGGTAGTCGTATACTATAAAAATAGCCAAAGCCAATGCCAATGTCTCCGCAGACGGAGACGGAGACGCAGTCTAGAGTGGGCCCAAAATTTGTGGCCAAGTCCGAGGAGAGTCAGTCGGTGGCTGGGTAAGAGATTAGAAAGTGGTCGCCTGGCTGCCAGGTTTCCATCGAAGCCGCCGACGACTCTAACTCTAACTCCAACTCAAACTCCGACTCCAGAGCGCGGCCAGACATGGCAGATTCTTTGTGAAAAACTGTGCCGCAGTCAGCAGCCGATGAGGGGCACCCCAGACACACACTCTGCGCGAGGTACGACTCGCAAGTAATTGGCATTTTTGCATGCAGTTGCAGTTGTTGCTGCACCAGGAACCGGCTGTGGCTGTGGCCGTAGCTGTGGCTACCAGTGGATCGATCAGAGTGTAGTCAGAGGAGGGGAGGCCCAATGAAAGAGAAAATTGGCCCCAAATCAAGTTCACTATCATTGAACGTCTGCCCCGATGGCGGTTTCTGTAAACTAATATTTTAAAATTGTTGATTATGATGACTTTTCATTTCGCTGAGATCTGGATTGCAGCGCATCAGAGCCACGGCATCAGCAGCAGTTGCAGCAGTATCCCCCATCATCTTTGGGGCAGCATCTGCGGCAGCAATTGCAGGCGGACAAAGTGTTTTTTTAATTTGACGTTTGGCCACTGCCCGCCGCCGGCGGAGGAGGCGGTACAAAGACGCATTGAGAGCCACGGTCCGCTGCACTGCAATCCCCAGGAGAAGTTCCACACATCAAATGGGAAATGTGGAAAGATTTCGATTTAATATACAGCCAGACACCACCTACTATCCCTACAATCTCCCTGCCTACAGTGGTACTTCTCTTAGAGGGATTTCCATGAACTACATTTTATTCCGATCTCTTGACCTTTAAAGCACTTGTAGAAATATAGTCCTAGTTTCTTTAAAATTGATTAGATGTTAGCCGCCCCTTATGGTTTTTAAGTTCCAAGAGTCCACAAGTTATGGGTTATTCTGCGTTAGATTAGGTTTTCCCATTTAGCGAGGGCTCTCCGTAATGTTGAATATGAAGTAGTACCTGTAGTACCCTCCAATATGCAATCACAGCAATGGTCATTCGGGGAGCGCTTCCCCAATCCCCAGCAGGGTATCTCTTTCCCACTCCCACACCCAGCTGTTATCCAACGAAATGGAAATGGCAAGCCATAATTCACGGCACATTGAATCTTTGGCCATCCAACATTCATCATCTAACCATCATATTGCAACATATATGAGGCAAGGCAAGGCAATATGCGTGGTGGGCCGGCCACGCCCACTCCAAGTCCGACTCCAACTCCGACTCAAACTCCGACTCCGACTCTGAAAAGTCAGGAAGCAAGGCGTTTGTTTGCCTTGGGGCTTGGCCCCCTACCTGGTCGCTTCCGAGTGCCTTTGGGAAACGCTTCTTAATGCGAGTTTTACGATTATAATGCAGTGTGTGTGTGGGGAAATAAACGAAGCGTCGAAAACAAATTTGTATATCTCCGCAGATACAATGCTACCTATATGTGCATATATGGGTAGTGGTACGGCTATGGCTCTGAGGTAGTGCTTATGTGACCCAATTGTGCATGGAAGAGGCGCACAAATTACCCGAAAATACGAGATAAGAAAGCGAAACGGTTAGAATTTGTTTTTTCAGTTAACGAAGCTGAAAACTGGTGAAAAGGAGGGGCTCTATTATGTTGAGTATAGTTGTTGAAGAAGTACTTAAAAGATCCCATAGGAATTAGTATACCTTTTCAGAAGAATTCGAACTTTTCTCTGAGAATTTCAACGACTTCAACAAGATGGCTTTAAGGATTACAAAAAAACCATAGATGATAAATTAATCATCGATTATATTCAAAAAGTAATCGGTGAATAAATGAAATATTCCTTTTGTAATGTGAGGATTTTAAAAATGGCAAACATTCCACAGAACTTCTCCAAATTAAATAAAATTTTAATGGCATCTCTTGTTGTGTGAAAACACTTTCAATTGTTGAAATTTCAGCTTGAAATAATTAAAGTAATTTATAAGCTCTATTATCGCACAGAGAACACACTAAACAATAAAGCTAAATTGTGAGTACAAACACACATTCTCTCTGGGGGAGGGGGGAAGTACAGACACAGCCTCATTAAATTATGAGTATCTCTTTAATGTCTGTGTTCCCAAGAGCAGAAGATGGAACCCATGCTGAACATGTGCTGAATCACACGATCTGTTCAAATGACGATCTGGTAACCTTTTGGATCCCATCCGACAATCATCCGATGCCATCAACAAACTGTTGTTATTATAGCCCACTTCTGTGGCAGTAGTACTTCTGGCCGTAAAAAAGGCAACAGGCAGCATAAATTTCCGTTGGAAAGCCAAAAAATAGAAACTATATAATTAGTAATGGCTGTGGGTACGCCCCAAGGCGTTACCATACGAACATTTCTAAGGCCCCACAACCCCAGCCCCAGTCATATTCCCATCCGCAGCTGCAATGGCAACAAACAAACAACAAACAAATATTGTTCAATGTAGCCGTACCACAAAAAGAGGCCCTAAATATTGAGCCCCAAACGAAACCGAAACTCTCCATATCACGATATGAAGATGAAGATGACAATGATGTATGGGGATTCTTGAAACCGAAACCGAAACTGAAACCCGAATAAAATGGAAATGGAATTGGGTTGGGGCTTGACTTTCGCATCGCCTGACACTTGAAGAGAAGCTGAGCTTGTGGATGCGGCGATCCCAGGGTAATGGTAATGATGTATCTGGAATGGAACCCATCAGGAACGAGTACGAGTACGAGTACTCTTACCCATGTCGATGTCTCGATGGCCTGCAAATGCCGGTAAACTGGCTAGAACCACTTTCTACTGAGTGACCGACCGCAGACCAAAGTAAAAGTTAATTTCTTGTTACCCCCAAAGCGGACGCCGGGCCCCGGCACCGTCACCGGCACCGGCACTGGACTGGACGAAGACGTTTCAATTTCTGCCTCAGTTTTGTCTGCTCTTTTTTTTTTGCCTCTTGTTTTTGCTTAATTACAGCGTGAACAAATCATGAAACGTTTTATGTTTTAGGTACAACGGAATCAAGGGAAATTAAGTAGGAGTAAATGTGGTTACAACCTGAGGATACCTCTTTATTGAAGGGGAGTCCCATTAGGGTAAGAATAAAGAATACAGCGAGTAAAATAAGCATATGGACATATCTATTAAAAGAGACGCACATAACAGTGGATATAGAAGATATTACGACTATTGGATACCCTCAAGAAGATCTCTGGTAACTGGCCTTCATTATTTCTGGCTGTAATTTTCATTAAATATGTGGATAAAAGCCATATGTATAGCTCCACTAAAAGGCAGTCCCTATCTATAAAATAATAGATTTGACAATGATTTAAGACAGTGGAAAAATAAGTGTCTAGAAGTCTACAACTCTAATATTTTTCTTTAGCTCTCATTTAGGCTCTTCCTTCGACCGACAAGCGAATATTTATGCAGATGCACTAAAACCACCTCTTATATACATTTCATTCGGTCGAATACAACCATTCACTCTTCAATTCCATAGTAGCAAAACTTTCGGCTACCGGTTGGCCCTGGGGGGAATTTTTGCTTCTTGTTACCCACTGAAGAGGCTTATTCTTCCGCTGCTGCTGTTTCTCTTCTGCTGTAGCTGCTCTTCAGATCCCTTCTGTCTGTGTGTCGCAGTTTCCCGTGGCAAAGGAAATGGGAAATTATTATGAAAATTATGTTTTTTTTTTGCTTGGGAAATAGGAATTGGAATTGGAGCGCACGAAACGAATACTACAAACAACAAATTCAAACAAAAGACTTAAGAAACAAGCGCATTGGGAGGCATCGCTAACAATGGGAGCATCATCCAGTGGCAGCTGTAGATGGAGCCCCGCATCTGTTGAACGAAAATTATTTATAGCAACATCTTGTAGACCAGTCGTGGAGTGTGGAATGGAGTGTGTGTTTTGGCCAAAAGCTCACATCACTTCGTATGGCCGAAATACAGGCGGACAGAAGACCCGGACGGCACATTGGAACACACAGAGTGATGCAATTATTGTGGATTGATTGATGGGCAATAAAGAGCTTCATTGCCAAGAATTGGATGTATTTTCAGACACTCCGCTAATCCATGGGTAAACTAAAACGCATTTGCATAACTACAGATCTCAATACCTGTATAAAATTAGAATTAAAAACCTCAAAGAGTGCAAAGCTAAAGTGGATATAAATATCCCCACTGACAAAGCAAAGACCTTCCCTGCAGATCGTAGACTTTTCCCACTAGACGTAGTCATCGTTTCGGGGACAGCCGCCGCTCAAAGACCCCAAACGGCCTGATGGATGCTCATCCAAGTTTTGGTGCAAAGATTCGCACGGTAAAGAGACGAGTGGAAAGCTTCAAGCGGCGCCAGCGACGCAAAAAACGAAGATGACAGCTCCTCAGAGCTCTAGCAAGTGGAAGAGCACAGAAAAGTAGCTCCAGAAGCAACATGGAAGCTGAAACAAATGAAAGTCACTCAAAATTCGCTTGAAATCTGTTGGTAGTCCTACCCGCCGCTAAGGAACCCACACCTAGGGCTATGAATGCGCCTTGTAGCATCCTTAGATTGAGGGCACTGATGATTTCGCTGTCCTGATTGGGCTCCTGGGTCTGGGCCTCGCTGCTCTTTGCATTCGAGTTGGCATTGGCACTCTCTGCGGCAGCTAGTTCTTTAGATTGTTGGGCCTGATCTTTGGTCATCTGACGGGACTGAGCCGTGTACTCTGCGGTGGTCATTTTGTCCAGGATTCCACCCTCAAACAAATGGATGAGGCTGCAGGAGAAACAGCAGTGATTAATAGATGGAATAGCCATCAAATACCATTACTAACACATCATTCAAGCTATCCAGAAAGGGACAACCAATCTGCACAGCCACTGCAGAGTATCTCGTGTACAATTTCTGACTCAATTGAAAGTTCTTGGCCCCATATTGCTGTATATTGAAATAGAGCGTTTCTCTGCCCCCAAGCACTGCCTTGTTCTCTCCGCCATCGGCTATGAGCTTTATACCCGCCTCCACGGAATCAATAAGGAAGCTCTGATGGCCATCCGGCTGCTGCTGTCGCATCAGGGCGTACAACTGCCGAAACAGCTCTGTGCCATTCTCCAACATCTCCAGGGAGCTGCTCTCCTTCTCCACATACAAACGATAGCCGTCACGGATCATGGCGGATTGAAGGCGCTGAAGCGTATTGATCGGCGCCTCATGGGCCGGCCGGGCAAACTGGGAGGTCAATTGGGCGGAATACACATCGGCCAGGACATAGGTGGCGGCTATCCAATAAACGATGGTCAAGAACTTGGCCCGATAGCCATGATAGAGCTCTTGGCAGGCTGGAAAAGGAACTGGCATCACTCTCAGATACATTTTTGATGGATCTCGTACCCACACTGCTTCAGGAACAATCGAAGGGTGAACCAGATGCACTTCTCAAACAGCTGCTCGGGCATCCTGGGCGCCGAAGGAACCCTCCTTCGCTTGACCTTCAACACACATGGTGTAATCTCCTTTATGTACGCCATGTAGATGCACAGATCTCCCAACTGCTCCACATCCATGTTGACGTGCCGCCGTCGCCAGATATAGGGCATGGCTATGATCCCATAGAAAATTGGTCCCGAAAAAACAATCGTGAGTATAAGATACGGCCAAATGTCCTGCTTGAAGGGTCGCATAATGGCCAGGGCTTCGTTTAGGCGCCGCGGGGCATGGGTGGCAAAGGCCCCCGAGTCCGCGAGGGTAAAGAACGAGAACTCTGTGGCTTTGTGGCGCTCCCAGCTCAGGCCCACATCGCCCAGAAAGAAATCTGCCATCTATGAATGATAAACAAAGATTATTTATGATTAGATTGTCTCCCCTTTGATGCTCACTCTGCTCTGCAACAGTCCTATGCCGCCTGTAAAGCTCTCATTCGACTCTTTGGCATCATCCGACTTTAGTGATCCTTGCGTGCGTCCTGGGGCTTCAATATACTCGAAACGAAAGTTCATGTGCTCTGCCAGCAGCATAAGCAGGCGATGATCTCGTCCTCCCGTGACTTTGACTTCATTGCACTCGAGATTGTCTCCCGATTCCCCAGAAGCCTCTCCCGATGCCTCGCCAGAGCCCTCTCCCTCGCTCGAGTCGCTGTTGTTCTGGCCATAACTGACCCAAAACCAAGGAGGGGACTAAAAGGATAAAATATTCTTAATTCTCAAGGAAGTCCCCAATAAATCCCTGATATTCCTTACATGAAAAACCGGAACACGAAAGATTCTACCCTCAAAGTTGGCATAAACCGATCCTGCAGGTGGCAGCAAGGGGGTTCTCTGCAACCCCAGATTATCTCCATCGAACCAGTTCACGAGCCGCAATTCCCCATCGCTTGTGGGCCTCGCCTGGTTGTAGTAGATCCTGAAGGCCTTTTGGCGTGGTCTTGTTATGACCACCGCCCGCATGGGCTCTTCGAAACTCAGGGCACTGGCTGTGGGTGGCCAGCGGGCGCCCCAGTAGAAGATAAACAGGCTGAGCCGATGGGCCAGATGACGCTCCTGTATCCGCTCCGATAGCTCCTTGGGTTCGTCCAGAACCAGATTCACGCACTCGATGGCGCCCTGAAGATTTGCTTCGATGTGCTGGAAAAACAGTTCCGTGTCGTTGAATATCACCGATTTGTAGTACAGTCGATGGAGGCGCTGTATAAAGTCATCCACTTGGATGCCCTGATCGTTCTCGCAGCAGGCATTCATCAAACTAAACGAAGGCAGGGCCAGAATGGCCAAAGGACGTGGTCTCAGTCCATTGATAATCTGCGATAGAGCTGCCCAAAACGAAGCATTGATCTCTATTCCATCTAAAGGGTGATCTAAATACCTATTGCCACATCCGACTCATTCGCAGGTCGATAGGAGACCCTTGTCCACACTTCCGGACTCAGCAGCAGGCCCAACAACACCAGCAACTTTTGCATTTTTCAAGTGTTTTGCAAGAGGTCCTGGCGCTGCCTCCTTATATATGTGCCGCTTTATGACGGCTCGCTTGATGAGCAATTATAGCCTCACTGCCTAAATATCACATGTCGGCGAGTCAGCGAGTCAGCCACCAGGCTGCTCATGGGCCAAAAGGAACATCGACTGACAGCAGGCAACGACAGCTCCGACAGTTTTCAGCTGGGGGCCAGAAGACCCAGACCCAACCCAAACCAATGCCTGACTATCGATTTTTATAATCATTGGCTGCACATAGCAACACACAGATACTAGTACACATGCACTCTCTCTCTAAAGCATTGATACCAGTCGAACGATGTGGATACTCTTTCCTTACCACCGATAGATTTTTAGATGCTCTTGATCTTCAAAGCCAAAATTTGGCAGAAAATCCTTAGGTTTTGACAAAATAAGAGATAAGAAATAAGAGGAATCCCATAATCCCATAAAAGATCACACATACTCATAAAACTTATAAAGCTGGCCATAGTCCAATGACTGAAATGGATTCCATTCGAAGTCATCAATTTTTGGTGTATTTTAAGACCAAAACATAACAAATGAATTTCAAGTAGGTACAACTAGAAGTACAACTAGAGTTCCCCGCAAAAGTTAAACATTTCTGGATTGTTTAAGGCCTATAACTTGCCTTAAGCTAAACTTATGATGACTTCATATCTTCACATTATGGCTATGATGCACCTCAAAGGTTATTAGTTTGCGAATGATTTAAAGCCAAAGGCATAGCCATAGCTATCTAGCCATATCTATAGTGACTTTTTTTTATATTATGTACATATTTATTTCCATAGAGCATTCAAAATTCATTAAGACTTCTGCTGCCATGTTCCTTTCTTGGTTTTAATTGTCAGAAGTTTGTCATTGCCGTTTTCGCTGACAATTTCTCTTTCCATGATCAATCGGTCTTGACGATCGACGATCCATGATTGTGGCTGTGGCTGTGGCTGTGACTATGGCTGTTGCTGCTGTTTCTGCCTTGTGTTTGTTGTCAATCTTCTAATGCCGTTGACATTAATTCCGTGTTGTGCGCATTTTTCTTCTCGGGGACTGGCCTGTCATTTGGCTCTTGGATCGGTCTATGCTGCTGCTGCTTTCTGCTCCCATGTCAACGCTCTACTTTGCTACTACTCTGGGGCCCAGCAGCAGCAGGCAGCGAGCCAATGATTTATCACCGATCGAACAGCAGCAGCAGCGTCTTCGATCCGTGAGTTTGCGGATGGGTTTGCCAGGGCTCTTCTTCTAAATTGAGGAATGCTAAAGAATCTATAGAGCTAGCAATAGAGTACTTTTAGCCACAGATTGTATAACGCAAGTGGAACTTAAATATTAATCTTCTTACCAGACATTCTATCTTTTGGCCCGAGTTGGCTTTCGAACTAAAGAAAAGAAAATCCAGGGAAATACAGGCCCACAGATGACCCGCTTACGATATGGCGAAAAGTGTTTATAATCGAGTAACAAAAAAAAAACCCCGAGGAAGGGCAGTGCCAAAACTATGACACGAGATAGAAACCGAGAGCCAGTGGGACGCTCTTTCTGTGACCTCTGCCAGACACCACGCTGTAGACTCTAGATGCCAGACTCCCAGCATCTCTGGGGCTATTTATAAAAGCTCTACTCTGCAGATCTGCGTAGTTCGACAACTTGTTAAACTTCAAACTGTCCGCGAAACGCGACAGCGGCAGCAGCAGCAGCAACAGCGCCAACCGAGGACCGGTGGAGGAGCTCTGGAGGTGCCTGCTGAGTGGGCAACTGTCTGGCGATTGCATCTGCGTCTCTCTGGCAACATTCAGCAGCAGCCGGCTTAGGCTGATCTTGCACCAGGATGCACGCCAACACATTTTTTGTTTCAACGCGCGTACGATAGTGAAATGTCCAAGAAGGAGCCTGGCTTTAGCCCTATCCCTTGGATCCACACACACACACACACACACACACAGACAGGAGACAAGGAACAGAGGACAGGTTAAGTGGTTGGTGGGGGCCCAAAAGGGGGATGGGATCCCCGACACACTTAAATGCATTTTGTTTGTTTTTGGCTCTGACAACATTCCCTCTCTCTTCCTGCACTCCTTGGGGCTGGGGTTAGCTGTCAATTGGCTTTGTCCGTATGTAAATCACTGCAAAACAACAGCACAAAGCACAAAAGGCAGTCTCTAGATACAGATACACCAGATCCACCATACAGAGATGCAATGCCATGTAGAAGGTTTATTTTAAAATAAATCTGAAACTAAAACGAAACTTAATTATTTATTGAAAAGCAAGAAGAAACAAAATAATGCAGAAATGCTCAGAACTCAAAGCCAGAAACTTAAGACAAAGTCCCACAAGTTGTTACAGGCGTCCGCATCATCGTCATTCGAATCCATTATGGCATCCAGCTTCTTTTTGAGCTTCATTAGCTTTTTTTTATCACTGAAAATGGCCTGCCAGACGCTGTTGCCAAACCGATCGTAGATTCCCAGACTCCTGAGTATTTTTTTAACTTTCGTTGTGAAAATTTTGGAATCTTTGGTACCTTCTCGTAAAGCGACATTGGATGTTTCGGTGAAGGATTCGCCAGAGTCTGAGTAACTGCTGTCCTCGTAGGACTTATAGCTGTTATAGGCTCTGATTTTTGCATCTAATTTTGGGAACGGCCAGTCGGCAGCCTCCTGTAGTTTCTTGTAGGGTTCGAGGAGTCGATCTATGCTGGAATTGGCTTCCTTTTTGAGGGTTTCTCTGATCTTGGTTGTCACAAGCTCATCCAGCTGCTTGAGCGGCTCCACAGGCTGCTCTCCACGGATTGGATGAGCCGGAATGAGCAGCAGGATTGCTGGTAGAACAGCAATCAGAATCATGGCTTCTACTTATGGCCTCTACGGATCGGTTGTAACTTCTCTGGATCGTTGGTGCCTTCTCTTTGAGGCTTCCATGGATCGCTGGCATTTTAAAGCCCCTGTGGCACTCGCGTATGGAAATAAGTTATGTGTCTATCTTTGACAGGCACTTAAATATTAATAGATTTCGCCAAGATTTAAGGTCACTTTGGTGGTTGACTGCTTTAGTGGTTGGTTTGGAGGTCACATGATTATCTTTAATGGAGTGTGAAGTATTTCGAATTTTCCCCAGTGTTTTATCTAACTTCTTTTGAGTTAGAATACAAACAAAATCTCTCAAGTTTTCTTAGTCTTTATATATACCCGTAATTATATCTTCTATTTCCTTGCAATCTTTACTACCCGTTTTCATAGGAGGTTTCTTTTTCTTGGGAGGCGTTTTATAAAAACTAAAATCATTATAATAACTAATTTTCCAGTCGCAAAGAAGCTGAAGAAGAAGACTGACGCACTGCCCGGTTCGTATAAGAATTTTAAGTGTAGGAGACCACCCCATAAGAAACATACATATTTACTCCTACACTTAAAATTCTCATACGAACCGGGCAGTGCGTCAGTCTTCTTCTTCAGCTTCTTTGCGACTGGAAAATTTATCGAGTAGACTCAGTCCCAAGAAGATCGCGTGAAGCTTCGCCTCGAATAGTCCTGTAAATATTGTGCGTTGCTGTACATTTGACTTGGACGTCAACTCGGCGAGCTCTGGATTCTTCAGTGCTTCAGACCTTCTCGTAGTTGTTGTAAGCCATGATTTTTTCATCCAGCTGGTGGAATGGCAGCTCGGCAGCATTCTTGAGACTCCTGTAGCTTACCTAAGCCTCTAGAATGCTGGAATCTTCAAGCTCCTCCATCGTCTTATTGATCTTGTTTGTCACAGCATCATATGCATACGCCACACTGGATCGCCACTGGACGGGACTGAAAGTCCTTGAAAAACTAGTAGGATTGCTGGTAGAACAGCAACCGGATTTGAGATGGCTTCCACGGCGATCTGTTGGGGGTTCTGTTTTCTGGCACTCGTGAATGGAAATTGATTGATGGCTGTGTCCGACAGGCATTTAAATATTTAATAGAGTGTTCCAGGTCACAGTTGGATGTGACAGTTGATTACTCACAGATTATCTTTAATGAAGTGTGGAATGTTTTTCACTTGTATTTTCCATTGATAAATCACAATGGTCCTTTCTGTAAAGCAGAGATGGTCAACGCCCTTGCTCTCATCGTTCTCTTACGACATAGTCCTGCTCGACACGAAACGCGAAAACGAATGGTGGAAAAGACACCCTGGAATTGCAAAAAACACATGCACGAGGTTTATTAACGAAATCATGCACACGACATTTAATTGTTTTTTGCAACCCTGTTTTTTTTTTTAGTGCTGTTTTTCTTTCTTTAAAGTTTATATATCGAATATATATTATGATAATACAAGAATAAGACTTCACTTTCTGGGTTCTCTTATGCACTCCTCCTTATATACATCTAATTGTTCCGGTTCGTCAAGTACTACCATCTGTTCAGCTTTTTATACCCGACACTCAAAAAGAGTATTGGGGTATATTAGATTTGTGGTGAAAGTGGATACACATCCAACGCGATGGGACCACGTAAGAGATGAACGCCGGGTTGTGTTTCAATCTTTTCATTTAGATGGTTCTTCCCCAATCTACTCGCATAGCGCACCTTACAAATCCAGCAGCAAAATTCTATGTTTGAGCCACATTTAGACTGGAATTGGATCAGAATATTCTGCAATCTCAGTGTTGCCTTTGCATCCTGCTTGGTGATCTTTTCTTGTTCTTTCCATCTTTCCTGTTTTTCTTTTGTGGGTCGGTTTGTCGATTTATCGTTCGATGGTAGAGGTGCAAGAGTTGACTCTCTGATGCTAACCTTCCAGTTGAAGATCAGTCCATCAGGAGCTGTCCCATCGGATTGTATTTCTTTAGTGTCTTCTTGAATGATGTGGGAAGCGTTAACTGAATATCTCAAGGAATGACAGCTATGGAAATCGTCCTGATGGTTTTTGAAGGGCCATTCACTTACGGTAACTTGCATTTGCCAGAAGAATTGCCAACAAAAATTTCATTTTGTTCTAAAGGAAACTCAAATGTAAATACAATTTATGGCATCTATGGTATGCGTTCCATCATGTGGCACAACAAATCCATTTTGAAAGGCTTTAATTGATTCCAATTCGATCTGAAAGTAAGGGGCTTCCGTAAAATTATTTTTTAGGTATACTCATTTAATATTTTTGGGCTATTTTTATACACTTTTGGTATACATATGTACATTTTCTAAATCTGTAGATCTCTAGAGACCATTCGATATTAATTAATTGTAATAATATTCACCAACAATCCAGAGTTTTCTTTCAGCTTACGATTTTTCAAGACTGCCAACTCTTGGAGAATGCTCACTTGGTTTTTAACCTTGTGCAATTTTCAGCGTTGGGAGTATATTTGGAATTTAGACCATCTATGCGATACCTGATTTCATCTTCTAAGAGCAGGAACTCCTCATTATACAGATGGAATCTATCGCTTTCTCTCTTCTCGCCATAAATTCTTCCCTTTGTCTTTTTTCCTTGGCTTCTTGCTTTCTTCTCAACTTAATATATTAATCTCTTCTTACCGCCTCTACTCTCCTTTTCCTTTTCTCCGTTTTCGCTCTTTCGCCACTGTACTGTGGATAGCGCTTGTATAGTATGCAGCTCAGTGCTAGCCAGATCTGTCAAGGAATATTCCATTTATAATATTCCTTGAAAGTGTTTTTGAAGGGCCATCCACTTACGGTAACTTTTCAGATGAAGTATTAGCCAAAACTTTATTTTGTCCTGAAGAAAACTACAACCCAACTGGTACTTCGATATTTAACGCCTTAACTTTTTCGATTTCCTATATGGTTATATATTATATCTGATAAAGTTATATATAGTTAAAGTTTCATGTATGTATGTAGATCCCACGAAAAGTTATTTAAAATACATCATCATATTTTAGTTACACTCATTTAATTCTTAACTTTCAATAGTTTTACTATACACTTCGATATATACTATTTGTATTTTCTTCTCCCCCGAGAGAACTTTCTCTACCAAAATACCATTTGGTCACTGGTTACCATTCATAGTCCTCAAAGATATCACAATCTTCATCATAGTCATCGCTTTCCGGACATGTGATGGAGTTTTCCTTCAACTTTATCTCTTTTTTGGAATTGTCGAGTTTTAGGGCTTTCTCGAGACGATACTTTTGCTGTTGATAGAACTTTGAGCAGCTGCTATCCCGCTCCTGATCGGCTATAAGGAAATCAAGATCATCTATGCGGTCGTGGATTTTTTGTTCTAAGTCTAGGCGTTGTATATTGTAGCTCTCAAAAAGGATTCGTATGGCAATCTTATCGTTCAGTCGGTCCTTTCCGCCTTGACTGACTTCACGGATTTTTGTAATCCACCGGGAAAACTCAATGTTACCATTGGATTTACCCTCGCAGGAATTCAGTATATTCAGTAGTTTATTCGTTGCGTCTGCATCCAGTTTGGTAATAAGATCCTGGGTAGTAGTTTCTAGTTTTGGTGTGGTGGAAGAATCAGTTTTAAGATTGGTGGAAGGTGTAGTATTAGACGACCCATTGTCTGCAAGTCCTCTAGCACTAAACATTCCCAAAATCAAAAGACTCCAAAGCCAAATCATCGTGAAATGTTAGAAAGCTTGAAAATTTCTAGACTGATATTGCTAGAACCCGTGGAAACTGCTTTTATACAGGTCTGCAGGGCCGATTCACTGTGCCACGATTATATGTAGGTATTTCTTAATTTAGATAAACCTTAATGGAAATTCGGAACGTATATTACACATATTCATCTTATCGGGCTGTTTAGATTTGTTTTTTAATTGTTAATTGGTTTTGTTGCATGTAGCGATTTTTTACTTTTAATGTTTATTTTGACATATTGTTGGCTTGGATATTCGCCGATAGCCTAAGGCCGTAAATTACGTTTCTTTGGATAAATTTTAAGATATTTATTAGGTGGTGGTAATGACATTTAAACTATAATTCATACATTTTAATTTGACAGCGTAAATAGACATATGTACATAGAGTCTGACAACATAGGGTTGGTTCTAATCGGGGCACAAATTTAACAATGATATAAACAATTCGTCCATTATATTTTGTTGTCTATATTGTTGGTCTAGGTGTACATATGTGGCTATACATGCTACACAGTTAATTCCATTAAGCAGCGTATCGTATTCCTCATAATTAATTGTTTCCAAGCAAAAAGCGTAAAGTCTTATTTCCTGCCGTATTGGGCACCTTGATAAGAAGTTTTCCTCATCTTCTGTTTCACAGGGTGCACATAGTCTCCTCATTTTTGTTCATTCATATTCCTTGAAAATATACGAAATCCTTTCGCTTCTGAATACGTCCTAAAAGTAGTTGCAGTATGCTACGCTATAATTTAGCCTTGAGTACATTTTTCTCCAGCGGCCCTCCCGCTCTTCGGTATCCCACTTGGTTCGTTGCATGGTTTTTGGTCTTTCCCATTCAGGCGGGCGCTCTAGTGCGAATTCAATGTTTTTCTTTCATATTTATTATAGTGGTCTATTATTTTGTTTCCCCCAATAGTGCCTGTAATCATTATTTGTTTGTTATGATTTTTGGCAGTTTGGTATATATGCAATATGAGCACAGTGTGATATCAGCCGAAAGAATTTTATAAGCAATTTGGATAAAATGAATATACGCAGATAATAAAAAATAAGAGCTTTAAAAAATCCAATTTTCAAAATATTTGGTCTTTCAGTTCAGAAGATATGAACACTCAAAACTGAAAATTGTTGAAGTGTGCCAAAATTAATCCAAATTTTATTCAAGTGCTGCATCTTTCAGGTAAAAAATGTAATTAATAGGTGTATTCATTGTTATCAATTTTCATTAATTAGCTGTTTTCGGTGCAAAGAGAGTTCTAGAGCCAAACTTATTTTCCAAACCATCTCATTTGTAGGCTGTTTTTCACTTTCACTTGATTTTACAAAATTATGTTCGGGATTTTCACGGATTTTTTTGTTGTATATGTTTTTTCCGAAATATTCCTTTACCCAAGTTTAACCGTTCAGCTTCTATACCGATTAAAGTGACGCAATCTTGCACAAAACATAACATAATAAAATTGTATTTTAAATAGGCAAATACGCACCGGAATAAAATTCAACTTTTACATATTACAGTGAAGCTTCTAGACATCGTAGATCCATGTGCAGACTTCATTCGGAAAGATGTTTCTTTTAAATGTAGTTTTTTTTATTGAAGATATCTTTATTTGTTCAGAAGCTATCGATTTAGCAAACTGAAACGGCCGAATGTATCTCTTTGTGGCGCTTCAATATCTATTTTCCAGAGTTTCCTATTGGGTCTGTAGTTTGCATCTCTATCGCTTAACCGTTTCATTTGCCTTAACCGTTTCAACAGTTTTTTATCAATGCCATCCTCAAGTTGTGGAACCCAATACGAGCACAATCAGCTGCTTGGCTTCGCTCTGCTTCGTACAGGTGAGAAAACCAGGTAAAAGAGAGACAGAGAGAGAGAGAGAGAGCGGGCGCAAGTGCACGATCCACAAGAAGTAACGACGTCCAATGTATAATAATCCTAAAGGTGCGGATAACTCAGCGAGCGATCTCATGTATTAAGTGAGGCCTTTAGAGACCTTGGTTAAACGGCATACAGAAAAAAAAGAATAATTAGGCGTTTATTTGTCGCATAACCATCCAACTTTTTGAGGGAAACACTCGAACGCCTCTGAAATAGACAATGAAAGAGGTCCCTCGCTTAGTTTTCTCTTCCTTCCATACTGTCACCACACCACACCTTCCATACCAACATACCATGCCATTGACGTCTTGTGGTGTGTGCTGCGGGGTCTCTTGTCTTTCAGTTTTTCCCCGATTCAGAGCCCGTGTCGCACCGCCTACCACATCAGTTCTTGAACGACAGCTGGCCGTGTTGGTAGCATTTCGCGGAAGGTGTTTGAGCCGTGCACGACGTGAACGTGTTTCGAAACGAACGAAAGTCGAGAGGCAGCACCAGCACCATAACGACGCGACTCTCTGTTTAGTGTTTTGTTCGGACATTCATTCGGTAAAATATACAACAAAATGTGGAATATATTACACAAAAGATAAAAGATAACCACAGCAAGAAAGCAAAGTGAAATTGAATTTTGAATGCGATTTGTAAAATTAATTGGCAAAAGGCAATAAATAGTATACCCACAAAATAAAGAAATCTTTTGCCGCAGGAAAAAATACCCAACAAAAAAAAGGTGGCAGAAAAAGAAAAAACAAATAAATATGCAATTGATATTATAAGAAAAAGTGTAATTTAATTGGTGTAGAAAATTACAAAAAAAAAAAAAAAAAACCCCAAACACAATTAAAACCAACACGAAACGAAAGGGCGTAAAATCTCTAGAAGGTTTGTAATTTATTTAAATTTGTTGTACAACCAGCTGAGAAAACGTGTATCGAATTGAATTTCTTGTAAAAATAAAACTTTGAGGAAGCCAAAAGTTTATCAGCTGCCAGAAGATCAACAAGAATAAGAATTACTCGTGGAATAACATTTACTTGGTCTATTGTTTTTCCCTCTATCAGGGGGTGGGAGGGTGAGGCAAAGTTTCCAGTCTTACAGAGCGCAAAAAATAATAAATTCAACAGACATTCGAGGGAGAAGAAAAAAAAACTGTTAAAACCAGTTTGCAGCCAAAGCGGCGCATGCGCCAAGGCAGGAAAAAGGTAAAAAAAAAATAAAAATAAAACAAAACCCAAACAGAGAGAGAGAAGAGGAAAAGAAAAGAAACGTTGACTAGGGCCGAGGCGAATCTTTGAGCAAACTGTGAAGTGAAGTAAAGTGAAGCCGGGAACGGGAACGGAACGGGAACAGAAGCTGCACCACTGCCTCTTCTCGGACCTCTCGGAGGAGCGACAGGCAATGCCAATGCACACACGCACCGAAAAAAGATCGTAAAGAAGATTTCGAGAAAACCAAGCAATTTCAAAAGGGGGCTCCCAAAAGAAAATCTCACACACAGATATCACAGAATCGCCACAAGTAGAGGGAATTGCAAGTGTTGAAGTAGAGACAGAATTCTAGGATACATTTCGGTTGCATGACACTCTGCCTCCTCCCTCCTCTCTCCTCTCTCCTCTCTCCTCTTTGGGGCCATTGCATAATAAGTATAATGTTTTGGGGGCCACATTCGGGGTTGCAGTCTCTAATAATAATAATTTTGTGTCTTTGATCTTTGACATGTCTAGAGCTTGAGACTGAATGGGAAATCTATGGGCACGGGTAGGGGTATGGGTATGGGTATATGGGTATCCATGGCATTAGCTATTTCTTTAGTCTCTGGTATAATGACCGTTTTGTTTGGATCGCTTTTTTGTGGGATTGGCTTTAATGAAAGTTGCTCCGATCGGACCGCTCGCTTGGCTTATGACTGGAGAGGCATGACCCTGGGCAACAACACAATGCCGTGCCACAGCCACCGCCACAGCCACCGCCACAATATCCAGGAATTGTGAAGAGAGCGGCTGACGGTGGAGGAGGTCGGCCTCTCGGTCTCTTGGTCTCTCGGTCTCTTTGTGGTTTATTTAGTTTTTGTTGTAGTCTCTTGTCTCTGTGTCTATAGCCATCTCTTTTATGCACACTCAAGCGTAATTCTATACAGAGAGAAAAAGGAAACGCAAAAATTTGCATGCAACACAAAGAGGAATTAAACGAAACAAGAAATGTACACTAAATGCATGAATGAATGAATTACCAAAAAAAGACAAGAAAGAATCCCAGTGGAACAACCCGAAAAAAACACCCGAGAAAAAAGTACCGACAAAGAGAGAAAGAAAGAGATCCCAAAGACAGCGGTAGAGAGAGATCCCAAAGGGAATTCAAGAGTTGGCGGGAGAGAGAGCCCAAGATCCCTTGAGCGAATTTTTGCAAATTCGATTTTCGGCTCCCTCCATCCAGCAGGTGTTCTTTCGTTATGTACGAGTATTATATTTTTTTTTTTTGCCATTTCGTTTTGCTGCGCTTATCTTTGCTTATCTTTCTTCTCTCTGTATCTTTTCTTGTACTTCCCTTTGTCACCACATCCCAAAGATTCTGTTCTCCGAAAAAGTTTTGACACCACAAGATCTCCTGCTCACAGCTGATGGATGAATGCGTTTTCGGGGCTGCAACCGTGCCGCTGTGCAAATATCACGCTGATACCGTTTCTTTTTTCGGGCTTCGCGGGACCTTGAAAGTTTACGTACGTACGAGTATGTGTACGTACACACTATGTGCACAAGTGCTGCAGGGTTATCTGGAATTTATGGGGTTTTTGGCCTATAATTCGAACACGTAATGGAAAACCTCAGGCATTGTTCTTAAATTAGTGACCTGTGGCTGTACTTTTAATCGAAATTTATCGATAGGAACGATCGGTGAAAAGATCGATAATGATAAGATCACACGAAACTTAGTGAATCGCATTTATGACGGTCTTTAGATTAAAAGGAGTTATTAATCTAGTGTTAAGAGAATATATTATTGGTGGGACATAAGAGTGTCTCAAAGCCAAAAAAAAAAGATAGGAGACACTCAAGATATTTCTCTACTAAAATCTCCCTTATTGCTCAAAATATATGTATTTTAATAAGGACATTCGAGCACCTCCCACCTGTGAAAATACCAACAAATGAAGAAATATGCCAAAACCCAAAGCCACACCTTAACAAAATCTTTAATTGAAGGTTTTGTAATATGTCAATATCTTTGTCCTTCCCGAAACTCAAGCAAATACAACCCCGCATCGATGGTAACCGGTAATTAACTGTCATTGCGTTGGCTCATCGCCTAATTAATCATTTTCTGGCCAAATGCCAATTGGATTTTGATAGCATTTTGCATAAACCCTTTTTGTTTGGTGTTTTTTTTTTTATATCAAAAGTAGTGTTTATTTGACTTTGTGCTTTTTGTTCGGTGTGGTTGTGTTACCTTTTTTTTTGGCGAGGTTAAACTTTGACCTAGTTATATCGTACGATTTGAATCCCCAGAAAAAAATCCAGCAAACGTTTGCTAATCCATCAAAATTATATATATATGTTGCCAATGTGCCGAGGGCATACAATTAAATATTAGGTAAATATTTGCATATCCCCCCACCAGACAGATAACAAAAAGCAAAAGTAATTTGCCAGAACTTGCCCCCAAAAATAGAAAAAATTGCGAGACACTCGCAAGCCTACACAGAGTCGTTTGTGGCTCCATCAAGAGATCATTAAATGAAAGACTTAATTTCTGTTTATTTTCGGTTGGAATAAAAGTAAAAATAGTGCTCTGGAGAGGCTTGAACTTGAGCACTTGAACAGCATTTGAGCAGCACTTGATGAGAGCTGTCATCGAAACAGCTCTCGTTAGTTCCATGTGTGGGCGTGTCTGTGTGATAATTAGAGATGGGTGATGATTATCGATAAGTATCGAAGGGGTGGGAAGCACAACAAGCTTTAACAATCCGAACCATGTCTGGGTGGGCATATCGATAATTATCGATAACTATATGTGAGAGATTATAGATGGTAAAATCTTTAAATCGAGATCGAAGGAAAAAAATATATATATTGATGAATGGCCCCTTCTTAATACATATCTTTCAATTAAGGTTGAAAAACTGCTTCTATTTCAACAATTCCACATCATTAATCATATTAAAATAATCCAAATACCAATGCTTCCCCCCTGCCTGCCACGGGCTCCATCAACACGGCCTCTCAGCACGCACTTGACAGCTCATTAAACCAAATTGGGCAAATACCATTCACATGGGTGTTATAGACACATGTATCTATCGCATGTGCATGTACAAGAAAAACATAATTGCGGAAGCAAGTAACCAAACCAATTTCTAAGTTAATACAAAATTTCATGCCAAGATAGAGTAGAGCCAGGGCCAGCCGCGGCGGCTACTGTGCAACAATTAGCCATTAAAAATGTTTTGATTTCATTTGTTCGAACGCCACTTAATAGATCATTCATTCATTCAGTATGAATTTGAAACAGAAAACAGAGAAACACGAGAAATAGTGGGCTTAGATAGAGGTCGTTTTATAAGAATACAAAAGCCAAAGTCAAGGTAAAGTCTAAGGTAAAAACTGTAACAATCTTCTGAAGAATGGGGCGAAATACCAGAGGGTATGGCATAGAATCTGTGCACTGCTTATGGAATACCCTATAATTGGGTCACATTTCCACACTCCGTTATGATTCCCATTTTTGAAATTATGTCACTCCACTGGGCCACACTTCACTGAAGAAAATATGTTGCAAACGGAAAACGTTGCTGCCATAATCACAAAATAATAACCCTCCGTCCAAAAACCAAAAAGAAAAAAATAGAGTCTGTCTGCAATCCACGAAACCTACCAAAAATAGCGGATACTAGCGGGGTTTTCTGTTGCTGTCTGTTTCTGCCGAGGGTTTTCTTCCAAAGCCAACAGATAGAGACGGAGATAAAGCGCCATCATAAACGCCATTTAATTGTCCGACAAAAAAGAAGGGGGTAAGGAGACTCGCGATAAGCCCGGCCACGGATTGGACAATACAATTGTCTTCTGACCTGGTTTCCATCCATCCATCCCATGGGCCGTGGACGTCGTGGTCGCTGTTGTCTTTCGTCGGGAGTTATGTAAATGAGTGCACTCGTGAGTGCACTCACTCGAAATTAACCTACAGACCACGGGGCGCACCAGATCACATTGTGGTAAGTTCACATTTTGTGGCACCACCAGATAGTATATGGAAAATATATGAAAGATAAGATTGTATTCAGCTTTTCTTCGAGGGTATACTATTTATTGGAATCTATCAGTGAAAACTCTTTAGAGGCTCTATAATTGTACTTTTTATTTTACTGTAAACTATTTTGACAGCCTTAAAAGTTAAACCAATAAAATAATTCAAATAGATTTATTTTTTAAAAATTAAGAATGAAAGCTTGAAAAATGTGAATATCAACGAAAAAACGAAGGTTTAATTCTCAAAATTTCTAAATTTGATCGCCATTTCCTACTCTGTAAAGTCAAAGACAACTTTTCATCATAGATCTTTTATTAGACGCCTGCTTTTGGAACAATGTTATGGCTCTTCTTTTTCTCCTTTTAATCTTATTGTTTTGTTTGATTTTCAAAATTGTTTTTAAACAACAAATTGTTGTTTTTTCAAGCTGTGTTTTGTTTCAATCAATTGGTTTTTTGGGCTGCTTTACATGCCGCACACACAAATGGGTCATCGAGGCACGATTTTTGGTGTGTGTTTTGGTGGTTCTTAAGCGACCAATGTCGTGCCATGAAATAAATGTATGGGGATATGAACCAAAAATACGAGTAAAAGACGGGGCACACACATAAAAAACTCATTTCAAAAGCCTCTTTAAAATCGTGCTGCAATGCTACAAATACGATACGATGCGATACATTTGGTTAAATAAAGACAAAATGCATGATGGCCAATGCCAAAAGCGGAACCTGCTCTGCTCCGAAGAGGCCGAAGACCCGAAAGAGCGAAGAGCGTCTCCGTCTTGAACCTGTGCCACTTCCCAGGCCACTGTCTGTGCATTTGGCTAATCAAACAGGCTAAGAGAGGCAGAGAGAGAGGGAGAGAGAACGAGAAAGACAGTCGAATGGCCAAGACAATGGCCAAGACGAGATCTGTTTGGTTGTTGGTTATTTATGTGAATGATGACGCCAAAAGGAGGCTATAATAAAACACTAAAAATCGACAGCCAAGAATGAAAGTGGTGAAATTTTCTTGTTTCTTCTTCTGTCTTCTGTCTGTCTTTGATCTACGCTCGAATGAATGCCTTCTGGCGGCAAGAAAGTGAACGAATGAGCGACAAATGACAGGCAGATATACATATATATATCGTATCTGTATAGCAATATAAAAGCCATAATTCTTGAAAAGCAAAACCGAATCGTGAGAGACTTTCGTTGAGCGCGTTTCGAAGCAGAAAGCGCGTCTAATTACGACTACAACCCGGAGCGGAGTCCAAGACATAGACAGAGACAGAGACAGAAACAGAAACAGAAACAGAGACCGTATCCAAGTTCCATGGCACGCGGCACTTTTTTCTAATTAGTTTTGACCCACAGAAAGAGAGAGAATTCTAAACGGCAGTTGACAGTAGCTCGAAGGAAAATTGAGGCCAAAGCCAGAGGCGAACAAACGGATTGCATCCGTCAGCCCAACTTTGGGGGAACTTTGACAGGGGGCTGGCTCTTGATGATCTGATCTGACGATCTGATCTGATGAGTGACTCTGTTAAAAGCTTGAAAGCTTCCATTAAATGCAATTAAACATACGAGTATTTAATGGTGAAAGGGTTCTGGAAATGTCAGTGATCGGAATATATAAAAAAGTATTAATTACTTGTAGATTGATCGTCCAGAGAGGAATGACTGTAAAAAGTTATTTCTTTGTATTATAACTCCCAAATAGAGTTTATCTGTAACTTTGTTCATTGCGGCTCAAGTTTCAATATAATCGAGACATAGAATTATATACTTTATTATAGCAGTAGACCATTTCCCCTTTCAAGAGTACGCGTACAGGCACGTTTTGGGTTTCATGTTCCACGTTCCACTATCCACGATCCCAGACACGACCTCCCCTGTCCAGTTTCCAGTTTCCAGTTGCCAGATTCGAGTTCTTTTTAACGTTTTTTTGTGACAATTTCGTGCCGCCAATTAGATCGCTGGCATAAAGAACAGGGCACCCAGAGAGCACCTCTAGTATGCTAAGTTATTCAGAAACGAGCGGATCGTAAATCCACACCGCTATGTGTCAGAGTTGGAGCTGCTCAAGTGTAGGCCCTGTTGGTTTTAGCAATTGTCTTTCCTCTAATGTCACTGGTCTTTGTGTTTGTTTTTCGGAAGAGAGAGAGAATGGCTTTGCTGGTGTGTGGAAAGCGTGGGTAATTTTCATTTTGTCCCGACAATAAAAATATAATTATGACTCTGTTTGTTGTTTATATATTGCACAAACACAACATACTATACCTTATGCATATTCATATACCATTTTCCATTCCATTTATTTGTGGGAATGATGTCGAGTCATTTTTATCAACAGTTTCAAGGAAGTTGTGCAATTTGCCAGACGTTGCGATCCCAAAGTCTTGTCTCCCATCTTTCCAGAAGAAAGATCTACGCATGACTTGGCGCAAAAAAAAACTCTTTTCGGAATGGTTTAGGGAATGGAATGGTCTGTGAACAAAAGACTTTCAGTTTCCAGTTACTTTTGTTCCACTTTTATTCCGAGCCGAGCATCCTGTCGCTTCCTTTCTTTTGGGGTTTTTTCTCTCTCTCGTTTTCTTTCGTTTCTTTTGTGTGGGCAAAAATAAAATAAACAGAAAAAATCGAACAGAGGAAAAAAATAAAAAACTCGTTTAATGTCAGGGCAGATCTCATTGCTAATTAGGTGATTTTTATTTCTCCTTTTTCTCTCTCTCTCTCTCTCTCTCTCTCTTGCTCTTGCTCTTTCGAGCCTTTATTTATTGCAATTTTTATTTGTGGTGGGCGCTTCGTCTGGAAATTCGCTTCGAGATCGTTTTCGTTGCAATTACAATAAAAGCAATTCCAGTTCCCAGTTCCCAGTTTTTGTTGTTGTATTTTTTTGGGTTTCAGTTCGTGCTGCTGCAGTTTGTTGGTTTCCTGTTTGCCAAAAATAAAATAAGATCCACACGATTGTTGTTGATTTTTGCTCTCCTTTGGCACTTACTTAATGAAGTGCCGATCAGCATCCATCCTCCTCCTCTGTAACCCTCCTTCGACATCTTCTTCCTCCGTCTCCATCTCCCTATCTCTCTGCCCTTGTCATTTCTTTATCGGAACCACTCTTTCGGGGGTTTTTAAGGCACGCCTCGTGGGCTTTTTCCTGGTTAATTTGTATGTGTATGGAGAAGCACATGGTCACACTTGGAAGGACTTATAAAAAGTTGTAAGTTGCAACAGTGTTGAGTAATGTGAAAGAAAAAAATGGCATGGAACACTTTTCTGTATAGAATTTAACTCTTTTTGTGCGTAAAGTTTCATCATCATCTCGCTATATAACTAGTTGTTATAAAATATACACTCTTTGTATGTTATTCTTCCATTTTTGGGAACTCTACGCTTTAAAGTGCTGTGTAATATTATAGAGAAATATTAATTACCATACAGAACACATTTCTTAAAAGAATTCATCTTCTTTTAGTATTAAGCTTCCTCTCTAAAATCTAGACAACTCTTTTATATTGTAGTGTGTGTGAGTTCTTAAGACTACAATCACACTAACAGGATGTGTTATATCAACGACTAGAAAACGGATACCACCCAAAGGATTTTTTCTTTAATGACAAGTACTCCCTGTAGAAATATACTTATAAAGAACTTTCCCCGGGTACTATCCATAAATTTGTATGCCCCCAAGAGAAGTGTCCCCCAAAGAGAGCTCTTACTTACTGCATCTCTTACGAAACTTTAGCATTTTGATAGACCGGAAACGCAGTCGTTAACGTTCCTCCTATACGTCCATCCATCCATTAGCAGCAAGTAGTATGCAACATTCTAAGAATTCCCCCCTAAGAAACCCACTCTGCAGGCCAAACAAACAAAAGTTATTGAGGCACAGACCATTCCGTTAGTCTACCATTTATAAACCTTTTTCCGGTTCTAATGACACGACTACGAGGCCAAGCCCAAAGGCGGCCCATAAGTGTACAAATTGTACTCACATTTCACTCTGAACAAACTCCATTAATTTCTAAATTCTATATAGACAACAGCCATATAAGGCAGACAGGCACACCACAACAGAGCAGAGAGGTGGAGACTGACATTCAGACAAAAGAGAACCAAGAATCCAAGCAAACAATCCAAATCCAAATCCGAGCCACAGCACCACCTCCCAAGGCGACTGCGACGGGGTCTGATGTGTGAGTCATATTGTATGCACTTTGGTACCCCCCGAGTATTTGTTCAATGGAGCCCCCATAGGCCGCAGACTGGAGACCTGTAAGTGGGCCGCCGATCAACAGGCACACACGTGTCCCTCTATGGCCATATCGGCGGAGCTGTGCCCACGTTAGAAGGCTCCCTGCCGCCCCCAGAGTCCCCCCCCCAACCCAGAGTTTTGCAGTTCATTAATTTTCATTGTCAGGCTTTATTTTCTTCGTTTTTCTTCGGTTGTTTTTTTGGCGTCAGCTATGCAAATGTCAAAACTTTTTATGCTCAACCGAAAGGAAAAATGTCACAAGGCGGAATGAGTCACGGAGATGCAGAGACAGAGACTGCTGGCCCCACCGATCTCTGGCTTTAGTTATTTTTTGGGCGACTGTCCCCACGATTACATAACACACTTTTGGTTTTTCTTTTTTTTTCTTTTTGGTAAAATATGTAAATTTTGGAGTCTTTTTGAGGTTTTGCCTTTGCATTGTCGGATGTCTATATATCTCTTTCTTTGTCTTCAATTCGAGTGCCGATGCCGGCATAGTTCTAAGTCTTCGAAAATGCGGCGACTGATATTTGATAGGATCGCAGACCCCCTCCACTTTTCCAGGGGTTCCACTCAGCCGTATTTGTTTACCATTTGGTCTGTGCCTCAATGCCTCATGCCTCATGCTTGCACAATGACAAAATTCTTTGATTTTTGTGTTGATTTTAATTAGAGAAGAGACACAAAACAGAATTGTGGTGTGTGCCAAGTGCACTCCTCTTGGGCTGCATGTGCATTTTATCTACAAAAACTTTCTAAGTAAACTTTTTCCCTAATGACAATAGAAATGTCAATGGTAAAACTGGGAAAAATATAATGAAAGATGTTGGAAAAAGGTGATGAAGTGTCGGGAAAAATTGATGAAATGTCTCAAATTTGATGGAATTTGTTGGGAATTTGTAATAACGTTATTGTCCAAAGTTGTTAGAAATTGTGTTTAAAATGTATGGAATCTGAAATACGAGTATGAATGCATCCAAAATATCCTAAATTTGTTGCACTTTGTGTAGAAAATTTGTTGGAATATGTGATGCAAATCTGATTACATCTTTGGGAAATTTTTGTCTAAAACTTGTGTGCAAAATTTTATAGAATCTATGCGGAAAATTTGATGTGATGTCTGTGGAAATGTGTCTGGCAATGGAAAATGGGAATTTAATTTGTATAATTATATAATTTTTTTTCGATCATTTTCTTGTGGGAAATTGTGAAAAGGTATTCTAAAATGTTTTATACGACTTTATTGGGGCGTTTTACATACAATTAGTATTTTTCTGCACTGAAAATATAATTAAAACAAAATATTTCCACACTTGACCCAAAAATCTCTTCTAATTTTAATGCAATCATTACGTTAATGCTTTTCTGT
Organism: Drosophila miranda; assembly: GCF_003369915.1. Lineage (NCBI taxonomy): Eukaryota > Metazoa > Arthropoda > Insecta > Diptera > Drosophilidae > Drosophila > Drosophila miranda. Next base: position 7,998,536 of record NC_046677.1, on the reverse strand, counting down.
AGAATTTTTTGCATATGGTAATGTATCTATTCGTCTAAATTACCTTCAAACTGCATTAAAAAATAAGTTTCAGCCCAAACATCTCCTCAAGCATTACGTCCATGAATATTCATTCAATTTTCAATTCTGGGTTACCTTTACCATTAATTTGCTTTGCCCTCTTTTCCTAAAAAGCCCCCGAATAGCCCTGCAGTATTTAATCTATTGCCTATAGCTGCCCTAAACTCAATGAAACCCAATGAAAAATTACCTTAAATGGAGCCCAAATACACACAAAAAACAATGGGTAAATGGAAATTAAAACAAAAGTGAAAACTTTCACTTTTTTTGATACTCATTTTTCGTACACACACAGCACAGACACAGCCACAGACACGGGCAGACCTTTATGTTTAGAGTCGGAATTTAAGTTCCACACGACTTTAAATCTGACTGTTATTTCTTTTATTACCATAAATTTGAATTCCCGTTTACATCATCGAGCTGCAGAGCAAAAATCGTCGTATCCCCAGCTCTCAAGAAAATAAAGAATTATCAGAGCACGAGACGTGGTCTTGAGGATGGTTTTTGAGGGCTTTTCTCCGCCATAACACGTCGATCTTTTTGTAAAGGTGTTGTAGGTGTGTTTTCGGGGGTATTTTTTGGTGTTTTTTGAGGTCTGCTTTTTTAATGCGATGATTTAAAAGTTATTTTCGCTTTCATTTCGTTTAAACATTTTGGCTATTAATCAGTTATGAGTCGAGTCGAATGGAGCGTCTTTTTGTGGAGAGTCGAAGAGACCAGAAGAATCTCTCATTCAACAACTGATTGCATAAGGAGGCTCTCTCCCCATAGGGGGGGTATAGCTTTTACGGATAACCCCCTCTGATACTCATTTATCTTAGTTTTTTTTTGTTTTGTTTTGGTATTTTTTCTTCATTTTCAATTAAAACTCTACGTATTTGAAATGTGTTGTTTTTTTACGCGCTGCATAGATAACATTTTTAATTTTCGCTTCGTTTTTGTGGCACACGGGAAAAGGGTCCCAGGTGGCGGTGGCAGTGGCTGTATTTGATATCGCAAACCGTGGGTAACAGTACGAGTAACATGCATGCCAAATACTTTAGATAAAAACCACATTAACATGGTAGTCATCGAGTACAATGGCGATGGCGTTGTCGATTGGCTGATGTTTTGTTTTGCGGAAATAGTACTGCTCGTAAACGAAATGCGGGTGCCCGCAAGGTGTTCACCTTCAACGGTGGAACGAAGGTAGCCAGAGCTGGAGCTCGATGGAAAAACTTGGCACAAAAGAATGATAGAAGCTGGCGTAAAGGTTACGTGGCATTCGGATGGGTTCTTGGGTGCGAGAAGTAGAAGATCTAAAGGGTATTTGGGTGGAGAAAAGTTTTAAAGGAAGGTATCTTTGGTTTGTCATAGAAAACCATACATGTTTCTCTTCTAATGATCGGATTGCGATGATTTTTAGGTAGATAGCTTCCAATTCCCACCAAAAATTGCTTAAGTATTCCCTAAAGCTATTTTAAGCCCTTTTTTTATTAAAATAATATTTAAAATTGAGCTACAAACACTTTTACAAGAATAAGCCCTCGAAAGACATTTCCTAGAAACCAAAAAAACCTGAAAATTATCATGATATCATATCATAATCATAGGAATGTCTCATTTGTCTTACTAGGTTACCAGTTCCCCTATTCCTACTTTATGAAGACCTAAGCAGATCTTTTGATTTAATTTTTCCCTCATAAGACACATAAGATCATTCTTTCAGACCATCTACCTCTCTTTGGCGCTCTATTGTAAGTCGAAACTATGCAGATGATCACATTTGTCAATGTTCGGAACCCCCCTTTGTATCCATTGCTACGATCCATAACCCAGTTATGAGTCTACGGAGTAGAACCCAACAAAAGGCGACCACCAATGGGCCAGAACTTCAGTATTTTTAGACCCTCTCCCAGAGCCGGGGGAATGTTTAACATTTTCAATGAAATTTCTTTTGGTTGAAGCGACAATGGCAGGCCCTGAACTTTCGTTTAATTTTTGTTGTAGTTTTTTCTTTTTGTTATTGTTATTAACAGCATTATTGTTATTCCACTCCGCTCCACATGTGCACAGATGTTTTTTCGTGTGTTTATTTTAATTTAAAACTTATACGAAACTTGTTTATCATCATTTTTGCGGTGGGTGCAGTTGTCGATTTAAATTCATTTATTTTTATTATTTTTTTACATATTTTGTATATAAAAATATATATGTGTTGAGGGGAAAGGGAGAAATACTTTTGGCATTCATTTACATACATTTCCATCCAAGAAACATGTTAAACGCCTTTTTTTTGAAGCTCTTTTCCCTGTCTTTTCCCCGTGTCTTAATTTATATGATTTTTTAATTTATTTTTATTTGTTTTGTATTTACCCGATGCATTTATTTTATTGCTGGGCACAGCATTTCTGCCGTTTCTTTGTTTGTCAGCAAACTCCAATAACAGTCGACAGACATTCCAGAAGTTGTGTAATTTCCAGCGATTTTCATTGAATTCTTTTTAATAGTTCAATGTCAAAGTTTTTTTTTGGGATCTGTTGGGGCGGTAGGAATTGAACAAATTTTGATGAGTATTGATAATGTAGCTAATATAATTTTACGAAAGAAATAGTGTTATTCTCTCATTGAATTCTTTGGAACAAGGGCTTTGATAGAGGGACAGGAGGAGCGGCAGGTGCTCTTATATGATGGTCCTACAATATTCTTTCACAAAAAATATAATCTGGAAACTCAATCTTTTAATTCAATTCAAGTTTCAAGAACTGCTTTAATCTTTTCTAGACATATTCTCGCTTTCCCAAGACTACACTTTAGTTCAAGCTTCAAAAACTACTTTCCCACCCTGAGAAGCCCTTAAATGTAGCTGATTTTCATAAGAGTATGAGGTTCTGTTTGCTCAAATACTTCGCATACGCATGCCAGTGCGCCAGAACATGGTCTGGAACCCCGTTCTTTTCCTCTGCGAATGAAATGGCTTGAAAAAGTGGCATTGGGTTATCCGAGCCCTAACCATTCCTTGTGGGTTCTTTTGCCTCGTTTGCTTTTGGCTGGGGACCATGTTTAAAGAGGAAATTAGGGTCGAGTCGACAGTTGTAATGCCTCTGGGTGCCTCTCTGGGGGTCCAAGTCTCAGTTGCGGCGGCTTCCGCCCCCTTTGGTTGCCAGGTTGCAGGTTGCACTTTCTTCCACATAAGGTTTCACGCAAACTCCCTCCCCTCACCTCTCTGATTCCCTGAGAAGGGGCTTTGGACTGGCGAGATACCTGTAAGCGCATCCGAGTGCTACCGAGAGGCAGATGCTAATTAACAGACAAGTTTTTTTTGTGTCCACATACTCGTACGAGTACATATTTATTTATTGCACGGCTTTAAAGCGAGTGTAATTAACTGCATTTACAGTTAAAATTGGTTCAGTTAGAAGACTGGTTACGGCCCACAGATACGGCTCCACAGCGCAAAGATCCGCACACTCTTCACACACATTAAAGGATGCCAGGCATTGCTTCCTCTATCTCTCTCACTCTCTAGTATCTTTAAGATTTACCCCCTCCTGTATCTATCAGATCTACAGCCCGACTAATGTCCACGATATTTCATTTTTAATTACAGATCTCAGTGACGGCAATTTGTGAAAGAACGAACGCTGCAAAGAAGCTCGTGTTTTGAAGGTAACTCGTGGGCAAAGAGTGGGATTAGGCCAGGAACAGGAGCTGTGATTGGTAATACGTTTCCTCCGTTCCAAACAGTTGTCTTTTTTGCAATTGTAATGCCAAATATACTTTCCATATTTCACCACAAATTATGCGCAAAGCGAGAAGCCGCAGAAATGCCAGACAGAAAAAAAAACCCTAATGGCGTATATGACACCATTCACTAAATACTGAAAAATCGTCATCATCGTGACTAAGCGCCGACAGAGGCATTTTAAAGTACGAGAAAAGACAGCAGAAAATTCATTTCACAAGAAATTTCAATCGTATGGAAGGCCTAGAATCTGGGAATATAAGAGTTCCACTTTTTTAATAAAAAAAGATGTCAGTTCTTTAAGACTTTTAGTGTGTCCATTAAATTATGTGTTTTAGGTGGTGAAATTAGAAGTTTTCTTAAATTAAACTGATTGTGGAACCTAAGTTTCTATCTTAAGTTCCTTGTAGAAGCTCCTTTATGAGGTTTTAGATCATTAAAAATTATGTTTTAGCTTGAGAATTTATGGAAAGGCCTGTATTAGACCCAAAAACAGTCGATTTCCAAAGGCCTTTGATAATCCCATAAACAATAGATTGCTTTATGATTATACAGAACTCTTTCGAAAGAAAGATAATCGGGAAAATCATTTTTAATTCAGTTGTAAATAAAATAAAATAAATCAAATACCTTTGAGGGTATTTTAAAAGATTCAAGCTACTTTTCAGGCCTCTTGGAAAAAGTGCAAACAGTGGCATGTGCCATGTAAATAGCAAGCATGAGATACAATTCACGAGATACATTTCGTAAGACCTCCCTCCCTCCACAGCAATCCAGTTAGAGTAAAATGCTCGATGGTAGTTCAACCGGTTTGCTAATCGTTCTGACTACAGCCAAATCTTTCTACTAACTTCTGACGTAAGGGTCTTATCACGTTTTTGTTTTGGCTTTTTGAATGGCGATCGAAAGTTCAATAAACCTTAAACCTTTTGTAATTGTGGCTGTAACTGGCCAACTGTCAGTTAACCTCCAGTCAAGAGGAAGTTTCTAAAAGCCTAAAAGAGAGAGAGAGAGAGAGAGAGAGAGAGAGAGAGAGAAAGAGAGAGAGAGAGAGAGAGAGAGAGAGACAGACAGAGAAATCTTTAATTTACTTTGACAACCCGCTAGAAAATTTACAGCAACAAAAACGAAAGTAAAATGTGCATCGAAGTAAAACTAAAATAAAAATAAAACTCGGTTCCGAGAAAGATTTCACCAATTTTACGTACCGTTAGTTGCATTAAAAGCCAACCAAAACAACAAAAACTAACCAATGGAAAGAAGAAAACAGCAGACAAAAATGCAAATAACTTCGAGCCAAGTTTTAGCCAAGTTTCAGCTACGTTTTTTGGCTAATTTGTTGCTAAAACACCAAACACCAGACAGAAAACCGAAATAAACAACGTTCCAGCAGCACACGGCGGCAGCGGCGTAACACAAAAATTTCGCCAGCTAGAAAATTGTTTTTAATGGCAAGCAAATTAATGATTTTTAAACATGCAAATTAAATTTAGAGAAACAAAAAGTAGAAACAAGAGACCGCTGAAGAGACTGAATGCGTAGAGAACGAAGATTTGGATACACTTTTTCGGATAGAGGAAAAAGTTCTTTAGAAGAAAACGTGCCAAATAAAAGTCTCTAATAAAATGATACAGAAAAATCGTATTGAGATATTCAATACCATCCATAGTTTCAAAAAGCCTTGCTGCAGGAAATTGTTCTTTTGAAAGACATGGATTATGGTTCCACTCTTTTCTTTAAACGTTTCACTAAATAATTCCAAAATCATAGCAAATTCTGCTTTAAATATCTTTAAAATACGGCAAAATATCTGTTCGGGATAACAAAATAATCTTTCTGTAAGAAATGGTTCCTACAAATCTTCTGTTATGGATAAATTTTGAGATCAAAAGCCATTCATTCCACTGAATCTTTGTGGATATTTTAATATAGATTATTTTAAAATAGTAAAAAAAAAATCCATTAAATATCGTTAATTGAATGAGAAAACTTAGTGGATTGTTTAATAAGAAGGACTCCATTAGATCTTCCATTTAGAAATACTTTTGAAATACCAGAAAAATGAAGAAAATACTTGTATGGAAATATTAATCTTAGTGATTAATAGAATAATATTTTAGTTGTAGACTAATTTAAAATACTAAGATATACGGAGAAAATACTTTAATTAAAAGAGAAAGCAACATTAAAAAGGAACAACCAAGTAATGTTCTTCCTAAAGTTCTAGCACCCTTTCAAAAGTGTATAGCCCTCTTGAAAGGCGTCTATAATCAAAAAATATCCACATGATTGGGGGGATGGAATACTGCCTCTCAGCAGTATGCGAAAAACTTGATCTACAACATTCTGCCTTTCAATCCCCCAACTAATTGTAAAATGATTAACAAAAAATCCATTCAGCGCTTGAGAGCGAAGCTCTTCATAAAAAAAAAAGGGTTTCGTTCAAGGGTTTATTGACCTTTTAATTAAATTAAAGCAAAAGAACAGCAACGATGGTGGAATCCACAGAGGCACAGCAGAGCAACGGGCATTACGCGCATTTTGTTTTGGGGGGTTTCTGTCGGTTCGGTTCGCCCTTTCTTCTAATCCAATTAGAGAGGAGAGCTCTTGCAGAGAGCAAAGGAAAAAAGGCATAAACCGATTCACCATGATGTTGTATTTATATATGTATATAGTACACATATATGTTATATGAAATGTGGAAGGTAGAATGTATGCTGGCTAGAATCAAAGCTTACTTACAGTTGGCTGACCTCCTAAAAAAAAGACCACACTTTAATGGCAAAGAGGCAGGGATTTGGTAACTGATTTTTTGCAGTAAAAAAACGTTTACATAACGAACGGAAACGGCAGTAAAATCTCTACTTAGCGGACAGCCACAACAGTTCCGGCTAGATATAGTACAAATAAGAGGGAGAGAGAGAGAGAGAGAGAGAGAGAGAGAGAGAGGTAGCTACAGAGATTGTTTTTGGAACATTAAGGAAGATATACGAGTGGCATACAATTTTCAGTTGTGGCATGAATTCAAAGAAAGAACATGGGATTTTTCATTACTTTCAATCACTCTTGGTTCTTTAATGGAACTCCTTCTATAATGGACCCTTCAGTGGCCATTCCTTGCCCCCAACTGCTCCCATTCTTCCCTAATGATGCCAGCCTCGGTCGCACAAGAGAATGATTGAGAATGACCTACCGCTGCTTTAAATTTTTCTACGTTCTTGAGTAGAACCCCTGCTAAAAATCCAGCCTAATCAAATTCAATGAAAAATCCTATTTTTAGCATACACCCCCAGGGGGTGCCAGGCATTACGATAGATGACAAATTATATAAGATTTCCCGCCCAAAAGAAGGAGCTACAGAGATCTGAAACTTTAATTTGTTATCGCTTTCCAATGACTAAAGAGAACCTGCCTCCATTCAATACCATTTATTTCTAACCATTCCCTGCTTCAGTGGCAGTCAAAGTTGAAGCCCCCCAAATACGCGGAAGTGAGCAAGGTAACACGAGAGCTTACAGCACTACAACACCATACAATACCTCGAAAACTATCCAGCAAAGACATTTGTCAAACACGCGTCAAACCTGAAACTCTACGACTCTGTGACGACTCTTTCGCTAATCAATCACGAAAGCGAACAGCGAAAAGAAAGAGGAAACCCAGTGCAAAACATTCACAGATTGAATGAAAGTAATTTGAATGGCGTTCGAGTGTTTGGGTGTTTGGAGGGAGAGACCCCCGACCCGAAAGAGCCGACTACCTGGGAGGGAGTCTACTGCAGAGTGACAGGTAGTTTAGCAATCACATTCACACTTTACCCGAGGTTTTGCCAAAGGTATTGTCAATAGTTTTATGCCCCTGCCATCTCTCTTTCTCTCTCTCTTGAGGTGTGCGCCCTCTGCACGTGTCACCGATCCGTACGAACGCACTTCATTTCTCATATCTTGAGCTGCATGCAACACGACTTCCTTCTTTTATTAGGGGCACAACACTGCCCTCCACTCCAGAGTTTTATGACGCTTTGCTTTCTTTCAACTGATTTTCTGGTAAAAATCAGTCAGCGGTCAAGCGTCATATACCGTTATGCAAGATGATGGAATGAAGGTGGAAAAACTCTAGAAAAAAATAAGTCATTTTTCCAAGTGTTTCTTGGGTTGCATTGTTTTTCATATACCCTTCGATAAAGAGGGTATTATGGGATAAATGATCTATGATTCCATAAAGTATCGATACTGTAATTCTAGATCTGTTCTTGTATCTTGTATGATAGAGAAACAATCACTGGAAAAGGTAGTTTCTTCCATGAGATTTCATGTTTTCTATAAATTCCAGGGCATCTACACTTCGGCTTTCCAATGTTTTGCTTCCTTTGGTGGGAGCCCTGTCACTGGACAGTCATTCTCATGCTCTGCCCTCCCGCTCTCAGTCTATGTACTGCTCTGCTCCAAAAATCAGGTCAAATGTTGGGGGAGATCATTTGTCAACGCCCCCCTTCCACACACCAGAAAAAAAAGAAAAAGATCGATGGAATTCTTGAAAAGCTGACAATTTAATTGACCATCTACAGAGTTTTGACCCATTTCCATAACATTTACCGTTGGTTCATTGCATCATTTTCTATGGACAGTTCTTTCTCTTTTTCAACCACCTCCGACTCCCGCATAGATGTTTGGTTCCCTTTTGTTCGAGGAGGGTTCCTCTACGATAGTTCTGGTTCCCTCATTAAGATTGTTGTTTGAGATCGTTTACATTCGCTGATCGTTTGATCTGAGAAGTCGTTTACATTCTTGGACTAGGATTTCATTGAGGGAATATGTCAAATTCCACCTCAATGGGCCACTAATTAATGTCCAACGCACACACCAGTCCCGAGGAACCTTGAAGATGCCACAGTGGAAACCGGAGATTCTTTATCGGAAATTGTACAGGTAGATCCCATGAAAAGAACTGCATTAAAAGAAGGTTTCCTATAGATCGTACAATTCCACTCTGTAGAGCAGTAGATCGCAAAGGTCACATCTTTTCACAGGTAGCGATGGTTCCCTTCCTTCGACTGTTATCAGTGGAATGTCCTTTTCCCAAGGCATGCTCGTATTTATGCAATGCCCCGGTTCGGTGCGGTGTGCCTTTGTTCTATGATCCCTCCTCCGCATAGCTTTCCTTTTCTCTCGGCTTTTCTTTACTTTTTGATTAATTTCCACACACTTTGAACCTGTCAAGAATCCATATCCATATCTATTCTGAGAGAGACACCACCCAAGGCGAGCGATTTTTGGCTAGAAAATTGTAACAGTTCCACAGGTTCTGCCTCCTGCCTCTGCCCCCCGTGTGGCATGTCTTAAGTCCAAGCTGTTGAGGCAATGGCACGTCCCTAAAGGGCGACAAAGTGTCACACCAAAGACGCGAGACGAGACGAAACGAGACGAGACGAGACCCTGTTCCACAGATTAGCCTTCTCCTTTCACTTTTTTCCCTCTTTTTTGTATCCAATGCACAGCTGGAGGCAATCGATAGATGCGGGTGCACTCTACGGGTCGTGTAGGTGGCCATGTGGGATTAGCATTTGGAATTGCGGCCAGGTACAGGTCCATCCATTAAATGTTTTAGTTTATATTTATTGATGAATCAGAGGAGGTCTAAAGGGTTTCAGAAATTGAATTGTAAATTAGGGAAACATTCTTAAAGTTTTCCCTAAATATGTCTTTACTCCAGATCGTAGCGACTTGCTTTAAATAAAGATTTGCTGCCAAATAGTTATATCTATCATAGAACTTTGAATTCGAATTATTTCCTGATGAGAATAAGGTATTTATTTAGCTGAAAGATCACTGACGATCAGGTAAATATTCTTCTTTAAGAATAAAAATATCAATAAAGGTAAATCCACTCCTTTATCAGCAAAGATATATGTGTCTACTGCCATTCTCATACACTTAGAATAATCACATACTTAGTAAAAAGAAACACGGTCATTTTTGAAATAAATACGGTTTTAAAATATAAAAATATTACAATTAAATATAATTTACATTGACTTAAATATAAATTTATTTAAAAGTCTTATAACTTGTACTTCTTGGACTATAGTCTTTAAAGAATCCGCTTTGGTCTGCATAGAAGAGCTCTTTGGATATAAAAATCATTCCAGATCGAGAAAACCTTCTTTCACTTTTATTTATTTAAGATCGCAGAAACTTGATTTAAAAGAAAGATCTACACCCGTAACAGCTATACCTATTTATCTGAGATCTTCTTTAGTTTTTCCCCCTTAGAAACCATTCCCGGAATACCCTGACCAACTAAAAACACAAACAATTTGATAGATTAGCCACATATTTCACTCTCCCAAGGATCCCTAGCCTCCGGCTAGAGACCTTTAGAGACACTTTTTATCCGCAAAAACAGCAGGAGATGACAGCAGCAGCGGCAGTCGAGGATCAAGGGAACAAAAGGTGGAAGGTAGGGCCTGTACCTGTACCTGTTCGTATGCCCATTCCTCTCCGGAAATTAAATCTGCGACAAATGTTTGGGCTTATGGATGGGATGGGTGGCAGAGAGGCGTTCCCTAGTGGGCGCTACCTTTCCCTCTATTTATTTTAGTTAATCCAAGAGATCTGCGGCATTAACGAGATTTTAATATTTCAAAGCAAAGGCATTTTTTCCAATATTTTCCAATGCCAGAGGCGACTCTCGGGGTGGGCCCACTGGCCGGGTAAGGCGGACCTGGTCCGAGCCCCGTTTCGAGCCTAAAAAGGCAGCAACAGCAATTCGTCTTGGCCAATTAAGACAAATTTGTTTAGTCTCTAGGCCGGGGCTTAGACTGTTTCAGAGCTAGAGCTCTGTCATCGGAGCCAGAGATCGGAGTGGAGCAGCGATCGTTCGGTTCCATTGGCTGGCCTGGACTGGGGAGATTCGAATTTATAATAAATCTTGAACGGAGAGGAACGAGTAACGATCGATACCGAGTCGATATGAAATATTTATAAAGCGAATATGGTAAAATCTAGTTAGACAAATGATTAGATGGCCAACAAACAGCATAAAAGGGGCTAACAAATGGACACATGTCCACACAAAAGCCGTCTCCGATCTTTTCTCTGTCTCTGGCTCTGATTTCTCGTTTAAGATAATTGGTTTATGGATTTGCCAATCAATTGATGGATAATTAGAATAGGCTGAACGAACAAAATCGATGTCTTTGATGGCAATTTTTGATTTAGTATAGAGTTTTGTGGGATTTAAATCTGGATGTTGGGTAGACGAATGCGAAAACCATGAAAAACAAAGTTTTTGTATACGTTTGATGGAAAAACCTTGTTTTTAATTAAAAGTTCAGCTGAAAAGCCTTTTTTTAAGGGTTTAATCATTTTTGTTTTGAATAAAATGTTGAAAGAATTTGTTGTTGTTGAAAGACTAAGTACTAAAACAATCAAAAATTATGTTTTTATATTTAAGCATGAATGGAAAAAGGCTCACAAGGGTCTTTATAACTTTGGGTAACTATAAAAACTCCGAAATTTTGGGTACATCATAACAAAGGATAACATTTTTTTTTTAACTAAATAATTTATTCAGATTCGTGTGGTGTTTGGTGTGTTTTGACCTTTACAAGACTCTAAATTACTCTTTTATCATCTGCTTATCATAAAATGCCATAGAATAAATAGGGAACGGTCCTATTTCATTTCCAAAACACTTTTATTAAAGGTTCTTGGTCATTTTTATATGTTTTGGCAATAAAAAAACATTCCAGTGGGCCTACAAGTTCTATAGTATCATAACTCTATCATAAACAGAACTATTTACATAGAGGAGACGCCTACTAAATATCATTTTCAAAATACATTTCTTGAACATTTTTTTATTATCAGAAAACTTCTCAGATACTCGAATGGAGGGAGTGTCTCAAATTATAAAATCGATTAATTACAACGGCAGAGAAGAACCTATATTATTTTCCTATAATAAAATGAATAAATTTCTAAAGAGAAAAGAGTTTTTCTAAGCACCTTATATGCATATTCTTAGGTTTTATCTATCCGATAATCTCTCAATTACTGGGAGAAGAGTTCTATATAGTTTTTTGAATCAGATAAACTATAAATTACCTGCAGAAGATTCTTATATTATTTACCTATAATAAAATAGATCAAATTTCTTATGGGGACAGTCCTATATCAATTATGTCTTATGTCAAAGCACATATTTGGATGATCACAAACTCTGTCTAGACATCAGATCCAATCCCTAATTGAGTGTAGTACGATGATATTCATAAGTCTCTCCAATGAATGCATCTATGAATTTCCCAACAAACTTTCCCAACAACAGAGTGAGAGAGAGAAAAGGAAAGAGTGCTGCTGCTGTTGTTATGGTTTTTCTACTTGTGGCATGATTATGGCTTTAACTTTTAACTTAATTTGGAAATGCCTTATGTGTGTTTTGGTTTGTGTTTGAATTGAAATTTTCTTTATGCGGATTGCACTGCTGCTGCATCATCATCATCAGCCATGAATGAGGAGGCTCTTTGTTGCTTTAATTAGTTTCAAGCACGCGCAGAAAACGCAGAGAAACAAATGAAAATCAAATGAAAACGGTAGGAAAAGCTAAAGCTAAATAGCTTTGACTTCGACTTCATTTTGTTGCTGCATTCATTTTTTTTCGTTGTTTTGCTGTTTGCGTTGGTTTTCCTTTTTAATTGCCATTTTTAACCATGTTTTTTTAGCCATTTTAAAGCATTTTTAACCACTTTACAGTCCATAAAGCAAGCAAAAAAGTTTCTGTTTTTTCTGTAGCGTAACGAGGTCGACAGAGTGGTCTGCTCCGCTGCCCCCAAGAGAACCCCCCCGCCCCATCTTACTCAAGTTGTAGGAGAAATCATATAATATATGAAATAATCCCTTTGAAATGTAGCTCTCTTTCGACGACTATTGAGCTATTGTTGTAAATTAATGTGGAAAAAAGGCGACAACAAAAGGGGGACACCACCATGCGCCCTCCACTCGCCCGAAGATAAGAGAAAAACCGAAAATGCAGCCTAAAAATCGATCGACGTATCGATGGCTGGCTGGCTCGTAAATTTAATTAGGGACCATAAAAAAAGCAAATCAAAAATTCAACGATGTGTGGAACCGAAGCTCCAAAACATACGTCAGAGCAATGGCAACACATAAGTCATATTGATGGCTCAATCTGTCAGCGGAAAATGTTCGTTTGTGTTTCTGTTTGTATTTATAATCGTTTAATGTCCAAATGGAAGGTTACAAGACGTGCAATGGGGCGACACTCAAGTGGGGAAATGTATTAGGAAGCCATAAAATATCAAATTTGTTAATGAATGATGTTTTGTTAGATATTATAGAATTTTTTCTATATATTTGGGGATCTAGGAAGGCAGGGCAGGGGATAAGTGCTTCTATTTGTCTATGAATTAGGTCGAAGAAGTCTCGCAGAATATTTAATGGTGTGAGGTAGTTGCCTTCTGGGGTTTGTTGACCCTTAACTTTATCTTTCTGACCTTTCTGTAGGTCAAACTAAGCTCAGAAAGAACCTTTTGGGGTCCCAATAGCCTAGTCCTGAATTTATCTCCTGAATATATTATAAATAAATCAATTTCCGGCTTAAATGCATGTATTCCATTGATTATATAATATTCTTGTTTTCTCTTCCTCTAATATACTTAGATATATCGTAATTCCCACTTTTCCCCTTGTTATATTCCATTAAATCCACTTTTTAGTGTCGAAATTCCCATCATAATCAAATCCCAAATAATCAAACATTGCCACAAGTAAAATTACAAAAGAAAAAAGAAATAAATAAAGAGAAATAAACATGAGTGAAAAATGTCTGTGACAACTTAATGGATTGCAAAATCGTTGATCGTCTAATCATTCGAGACATGATACTCGTACGATGCGGTTTAATTGTTGAAATGATTACGAATATGCAGACGAATGAATGTATCTGACAGGTTACGTGTGCATCTCACAGATTGAATGTGTAACTAGTTTCTACAAAAGAAATTGCTTGGGATTACGTGTAGGAATAATTGCAAGCCATTTGCATAATATTTTGTTTTATGATTATTTCCATCTTTCTCCGAACATCAAATAATATTTCATATCTTGTTTCTCTCTACGTTTCAGCGCTCTCTAAAAAACAAAAAGACATGGCCGTGAAGCAGTCACTGCCGCACGCCCAGTAGCAGGAACCAGCAGGAACCCCGACAGCCCACAGATCCTTGCCCCAATCAATATGTTTGGTTTGCTGAGCAGCTCCCAAATCTATGGACTACAACCCGCACCAGCCGCAGCAGATCATCAAGCGACAGCAGAACCCTCAAAGAGCAACAGTCTGCCCCATAAGAAGGGGGCCGCAGCTGCCACTCAGCATCGCAGATCCACCAGCAGCCTCAGCGACACTGGAGGCAAGTTCTTCTCGCACCTGAGCGGCAAATCGCCAAGCCAGTTCATCGAAAAGTTCATCAAAAGTGAACTCCTCAACGGCTACGACCATCTCAAGTGCCACCAGAGTGGTGGAAAGTCCGCCGCAGCAGCATCATCCCCAACGGAAAACTCCAGCAATACTCCCCTGTACTCAAATCTACAGACTTCTTCGGATTGGGGAGGCTTCAGCTGCCTCCAGGGGAGCTATCGGAGCCACGGCGACGGCGAGTTCTATGAGGCCGTACAGGTCAAGTCCTCTCCCACACAGCAACAGCCGCAGCCACAATCGTGTGGCACCAACGAACTGAATATGCGTTCCAAGGGTACGTCCCCATCCATCCTACTGCAGCACTACCAGAAGCTGCCGGAAGCCACTTTGGAGCCAACATTCAACACCCAAGCAGCTGGCCATACTCCAGCGTATAAGAAATTGGGTTTTGGTTCACGTTTGCAGAAGCAAAATGTCGAACAGGTGAGTGAAAGGAGAATTTATAGCTCAAAGAAGAGCTTAAGGTGTGTAAGATACTGATAACAGTTAGATAAAGGGTTTTCCTAGATAGTAGAACTCCATTTAGATCGTTATATTTTAGGTATAAGTGAAATAAGACCAGTAGGATCCTTAATGCAGACAAGTACATTAAATCACCTGTTTCTAGGGATTGATTTTGTATTTGACTTAATAGTATCGACAGATAGATGGAAAATGTATCCTTTCACTTAGGGGAACTTTGTACAGCGGAAAGTTTTCATCGTAAACCATCTAGAGTTACTCGTGAAATGTCTGTCCTTTCGCTTATGACAAGAAAATACTATCATTTGAAGATGATCTTAAGATCAAAATCTGCTTTTCAGAGACCAGAACCAGTAGAAAATGGTCTGTATTTCATCGCAACCCATCGTAATCCAGGAGAGCTCGTATCTTATGGTCCTCTGTTCATGTCATTCAAAACTAACGACTCCTTTCACTTATGGAAACTTTTAGCAGAGAGTTAACGTGAACGAAGGCTTTTTAATTTAGCTTAATTTAGTTCCAGGGGATGCCTAGATAATTCTTATACATACGAGTATCTCCATCTCTGTTAATCTTACAAAAATCTCAAAATTACCAGAGATCTGGCTTCCTATCTCCCCAGAGATTTTAAGTCAACATCAAACATTACGACACTTTCCCATAACCCAGAGACACTCTTTACACTTTTTGTGGCCTGATAAAGTGAATCTCTAAACAAATACCCATAGAAATGTGTCACCGCCACCACAGACACTTTTTGCCCTTGATTGCTTTCTAATGAGCGGGAAAGTGGCCCACTTTGAGTGATCGCCTTGGCCGTAATTACTTGACCGACATCCAAAAGATATTGCATCACCTTTTAACCCTTGGTTCTGTCTGTCTGTTGCATGTTCGCATAGCCCGGACACGTATCTGCCCATCTGCATCTGCATCTGCACGTACAGACGTGTGATACTCGTATTTGTTTGCGGCTGAAATATCATGCAGATAAAGACCTTCATCGGACATTGCTTCGGGGGGTCAGTGGAGTACAACAAAGAGCCCCAAAAAAACAACGCCATAAATAGTCCCCCCACCAACTAAAAGGCGTTGGAATAATATATGAGATATATGTAGATCTAAAAATATATAGCGCCGTGTTGGGGAAAATCATCCCCCAAGCGGATGATAAGATAGCAGGTGAAAGGTAGTGAAAGTTTATGGGCACCAAACGAACAGCAATTACTCTTTTGATAAAGGATTATAAGTGGTCTGTAACCTTAGGGGTGTTTTGAATGTTTGAAATATAGTTTTTAGAGAGTACTCGTACATCTATCATTATTCCAATGTTTTCTATCACGGAATGTTGGAAATGGCATTGATTCGCTGTACAAATGTTTCATAAGGGAAAGGCTACTTTTAATTCTGTTTCCATAATGAAAGTTTTCCTAATATCCTAGCATCGTTAACTACCTCTTAAGCCCCTGTTCCATTAGGAGACTATTCCACATCTCTTCTACAAGAGACTGTACAAGGTTCCCATAAGTGAAAGGGCACATTTTGTGCCCTGTAGGAACGTTCATCAACGATATCACCTCTCTCCAGAGTAGAGTATTCTCAAGTCTCATTCTACCCGTAAATGACATGCCCATTGCAGCTGATGGGCTCCCTGATGGGTAATCAAGGTAATCCCATTCCCAGAGCCCACAACCTGTGCGTCATTTGCATTACGAGTAGAGTCCAGAGATAAAATAAATGTAGCCATGGGGCTCTCTGGCTATCAATCAGCGTTAGACCCGCACGACACTTGTCATTGGGAGGGCTCCAGGCAAAGTTCATTGCTGGAAAATGGTGGGAAAATGGGGACATTTTCATATGTTAGGACACTTCAAGGTAGCCAAAGGAGGAGCCCCTATACATTCCCCAACTGAAATCTCTTTGTTCATCCACAGAACTCGGACAACTCGCAGACATCCTCCCGGAATGCACGCAGCAGTGGCAGTGGCAGCGAAGTGCAACGCTCCTCTTCGGGTTCCAGTTCCTCGGGTGCCGTTCCTCCAGCCACAGCAGTGGTGTCCTCTCCCGAAAGACTCCAACGGAGACGTCTCCTGCAGATGATCTCCAACTACGATCAGCAGAACAAGCAACTGCATCGAGAGCTGGCCAAGGAGAAGCGGCGTCGCACGGAGGAGCTAGCCTGCGTTGTTAAGTCCTTGATTTGTTTCGAATCGAAGCTGAAGAACGACATGAAGGCCGTGAACCAACGGCTGGTGGATAGGGATTCAGAGATCTGCCGTCTGATGCGACAGAATCGGGCCTTGAGGAAACGTCTGGAGGATCAGCAGCCGGATGAAGGCATAGCAGATCAGGACTCGGATGAGTGTCTGGTGCTGGAGGCTTTGCAATGCCAGAATTGCCGCAAGCAATTCTATGACATTGAAACGACAGCAAGCGGCACACAGACGTGCAGCAAAGAGTTGCAAGGCGTAGGCGGAAAGGGTGAGTCCCAGTCAGCAATTCCTTCTGGAAACCTCCCTCTTAGACTCGAATTTCCTTTCTCCACAGCAGAGCCCGGCTCTTCCAGCGATGACACCGTCTCATCGTCGTTCTACGGCGCCAGACGCAGCGTCCGGTATACCAGCAAGCGCACGGCGGGCACTTTCCGGGACTATATGCGCTCGCGGGCCATGCACATCGATGATGCCGCTTTGGAGCAGCAATCGGAGGAGAATACCAGCAGCATCTCGCGCGAGGACTCCCAGACGAGCTACGAACAGCTGCACAACTATTCGCGGGCCATGGAGCGCATGCACGGGGTGAAAGTCCCCTCGATGGAAGACGGGGAATACTCCGAGCAGAGCAGCCTGGAGCTGGAGCAGCAGCAGCAGCAGCAAAGGAGGCGGAACAGCTCTTCGAGTCGCAGCAGCAACAGTCGCAGCAGCAAGACAACGACTCCACAATTAATGGAGGAGGATGATGGCATCTTCTCGCCCACCCAGGACGACGAGGACTTTGACGAACTGGATCCCGAGCAGGAGCAGCAAATGATGTCCCGCGGGGCCCTGAAAATCGTACAGCGACGGTGTGCAGACTTCTCTGAGGCCTCGCCGAAGCAGATCTATGAAACGACCACCGATGATTGGTATGCCAGTGCCTCGGACCAAGAGGAGACAGCGTCCACAGCCAGAGTGTCGACCGTGAAGCAGCCCTACGGTCAAGGAGCCGTGAATCCCGTGCTGGAGTGCGTCAACCAGATCCTTCTGCAACAGTCCATGGAGGAGACGCTACGAGAGCCCACCCCCAAGTCCGCGATGGCTGGAGCTGCCTCGAATCTCCCCCGCAGGAGCTCTCTCAGCGGCAGGAGTGTTTCCAATGGCCGCAAACGGGTGCATTTTTCCACCAAGAACAGCATGGTGCATGTGCCACGCCACGACGACCACGAGGAGGAGCCAGAGCAGGAGGAGCAGGATCACCCGATGGCTGCCCCAATGATCTCACACTATCATCCCATGACCTCTGCCTACGAGAGCATCTACAGCAATGAGTACGAACCGATTGGCTCAGAGCGTGCCTCCAATCTGTATGTGGATATGGCGGCTGCAGCTGCCACAGGGGCAGGCGAGTCTGCGTGCTCCAGCAACTCCTCGAAGCATCCACAGCAGAAACTGCCACCCGCCCTGCCGCCCAAGCCTGCCAATCTTTTGAAATTCAAGAAATCCCTGCATCAACTCGAAGAAACCCTCGAAGATGAGGCGGCCCTCATCGAAGATGATTGTGCCACGGTCTCGGAACCGGACTACTGCTCCATTTCGGAGGTGGGCATGAGTGCCAGTGTGCGCGTGCAGATTGTGGCAGACATACACAAGGCCCCGGAATGCTCCACAACCCCTCCAGCGGTGGAGCCTCCAGCGATGGAGCCCGAGGTGGATTCCGATGACAATCAATCGCACAAGACTGAGGAAATCGAAGAGATTTTCGCCGATATACCAAAGCTACCCAACGTGGCGGCCATTATAGCGCCCAAGCAATCCGCCTCAGAGTATCTGATGATGACCCCGAAGAGGCAGGAGCTGCAGCTGCAGCTGCCGCAGCCCTCTCCCCTGCAATCACAATATAAACGAAAGCATGTGCCCAACATTCTGGCGGAGATCAACAAACGCATGAGTCTCCCGAGCTCTCCAACGACTCCGACGACTCCCAAGAGCCTCCACAACAGCACGCCCGTGTCCAAGTCCCTTCTCCAGTTGGCAGATGCCCCCAGCGATCTGCCTCTGCAGGCGGAATTCGATTGGTATAATCTCGATGCCGAGTACGATCGGAGTCAGGAGGTGACTTCGACTTCAAAGAGCCCCCAGACAGAGGGCATGCTGGAGGAGATTAGCGAGGACAATGAATGCCTGATCAATGCCGATGCGGATGAGTACAATCTGGATGAGGAGTATCAGCAGGAGGAGGACCAAGAGTTTCACCATCAAGAAGAAGACCTCCTAATGCAGCCGGAAATGGAGGAGGAGCCACAGCCCCATCTCTCGCCCGCCAAGGCCACGCAAATGAAGAAGAATCTGGCCAGTTTTGAAAAGTTCATCGAGGGCTCAGGACTCAGTACGAAGCCATTGCCCAGCAAACGTAAAATCTACTTCAATGCGCCCTTTGTCTAGACGAAAAAATAAAGAAATGGAAACGAATTTAAGTTTATTTTTGATGCAACACAGAAAGAGATAGAAAGAGAGAGAGAGAGAGAGTTTTGTTTAGTTCTTAAGTTTGGCAAAAAGTATTAAATGTTTTCCCCCCCAATAAAAATAGGCAACGAAATATTAATACAAAGAAAATTTAACAAGGACATATATTTTTTTTGTACTCCAACAACACCAAAAAACTATCCTTAGAGTCGAGTTGAGCAGAGACACGACTTGTTTATTGTTTATTGTTGTTTTTGGTTTCTGGGGAACGAGCCTGGGGGAGCGTCGAGCACTAATATGCCCTGTGATGCCCTACAATGTAATTGAGTTGTTTTTGCAATTCTCGGGGATAAGGAGTATTTTGTGTTTGTATCGTAAGGCATTTTTTTGTGGAGTATTGTGGAGACTAAAGCTCGGAGCAATGGGCGCAAGGACATGCCCATCGCTTCCATTTAACAGAAAAGAGTCTATACTATTTAAAACTCTTTTGTTCCTTGGATTTATAAAATATATTCTTCGTATTTTAATGGTAAATGGTTATCAAATCAATCTAAAGACAGTTTCGGTTTGGAATCGCTTTCAAATATAAATTTAAATGGAATCCCAACGTCACTTGAATGTGAATTGAATGCTAGATGGATCCTTTAGATAAATCTGACTTCTTAATTTTGCTTGAAGTCTATAGAATTGGAATGGAGAAATGATTCAGAAGTCTCTAACTCTGTTGAAACCTCTTTTAAGACTCTGCTTCGAAGAATCAATCGAGGATGAGGCGGCGCTGCTAGATGATTGTGCTTTCCAAAGGAATTCTAGTATTTGAATAGTAAATGTATCTATGATCAATTTGAAGACAACTTTCGAAACCTAATTCTAAGTGGAATTCCAACGTCACTGAAATTAACAGTAGATGGATCCTATTTTCCATATATATTTGAATGGAACATTGATTCAGAAGTCTCGAAACACTCTTTAAACCCCTTTTACTACCCCAAAAGGCTACAGCATTTCGATGTAACATGTAATTCAACAACATTTATTGCATTTCACATTGTTAATTCATCTTTAAATAACAATTAACTATTGTTTTTGGTGGTTTTGGTTTTATTCTAACGTTCTTGAGATTATTCTGTTTGTTTTCGTGCAAAAATACAGCCAGTGCGCGGAGGTTTTTCATAGTTTTAATCTTAGCTGCTAGTTGAATGTGTGGTTGTACATTGTCATTACATTCATAAACGTACGGGCGTCTGTCAGTGGGACACAAAACGGAACAGAGCTTGAACTTACATTTAAAGCAACCTCCAGAGGAGAGCGAGAAAGAGAGAGACATAGACAGACAAGAGGCAATGAATGGATTGATACATCAAAAGCTTAGCCACAGAAACTTAACATTTACTAAACGAAAAGTAATCTTAAATTTAACGAAAGATCCCTCTCTCTAATACAGACTGGTCTTCTTCATAATCCGTAGAAACTCCTCCTGATTGACCTCCCCATCGTTGTCCAGATCCGCCTCATCAATCATCTCGCGCAGTTCCTCGTCGGTGAGGGTCTCCCCCAACTCGCGGGCCACACGTTTCAGGTTCTTGAACGATATTTTTCCTGTTTCATCGTCATCGAACAGGCGAAAGGCCTTCAGTATTTCCTCTTTTGTATCCTTTTCGGCCATTTTCATGGTCATTAGATGCAAGAAATCATTGAAAGCAATCCTGCCACTCCCATCCTTATCGATTTCCGCAATCATTCGCTTAATTTCCTCTTTTTTCGGCTCGAAGCCCAGGGCCCTGATGGCCACCTTCAGTTCTTTGACTTCGATGTAGCCGGTGCATTCGTTGTCGAACAGATCGAAGGCCTCCTTAATGTCCGACTTTTGGGCATCGGATAGCTCGAATTTGGGGCCAGATTTCTTGCGTCCTTGCTGATTGCTCCGCTTGGTGGCGGCCGCCGTCGTCGTTGCAGCGGTGCCCACTGCCGTGGGGGGACTCACGATATTTGCCACAGCTGCCGTCGACTCCATTTCCGCAAGTGATTCTCGAATAAATAATGAAACCAAAGTTTTTATACAAGTTTTTAATGTACGGCAGGCATCACTCGTTTTGCGGTAATTTCATAGCTCACGCAAGCGAAAAGGAGGCCTAAAAGGAGGCGACCGACCGCGTCACGTCACCCTTACACTTACCTTGACTTTGACTGGGAGCTGGATATAATATCACACGTATCCTTGGACTTTGCGGCTGCTTGCGCGCGGCCAGTTACAGGAGGCAGAGGCGCCTACACCCACTTCTCACTCCCTCTTAACGTGCGGGTGGTGGCAGCAGGCTGTTTGGTTGCTATAAATAACCTCCACAGCAGCTGCAATTGCTATCTATCTTCTATTGTTGTTGTTTCCGGCTGCAGGTGTCCTTTGTTGTTGCTCCTGGCTACAATGCAAATTGTTTTCGTGCCGCTAATAGCAACAATCGGGCCAAATGCGTTCGTGTTGCTTTTCCGCACTTTTCACAGAAATTTTCCGTAGACCGACTTTTTGTTTACCAGCAAAAGGTTCACAGCAGTGTGACTGACACTCAGAAGTATACCGAAATATACCGATGAAAAGTCGAACTTAGCCTACTTAAACCCCAAGATTTATCATTTTCGTGGAGAGTATTTTAATACAATGGGTCGACAACGGGTTAATCGTTCTCTGTCCATAATCCGAAATCACATTTTTTTTTTATATTCTGTTTAATATGACTAGCTAGCTAAGACCCTGAGCTGTTAAAACGTAACATTTTGTGATTGATTGATACATTTTCTACAAGATTGTTTGATTTTGAATGCTTTCTTTAATTTGGTTGTGTCTAAAATAGGGTTTAAGAAAACAAGATAAGAGAACATGTTGCTGGTATATGAGGACTTGTTGCATGTCAACCGATGTATGGACATTTTTATACTCTATTACGGTTAGTCAATATAAAAATACTGTTTTCAAGCTGCTTTTAAACGTAGTAAATAATATTTATTCACAGATTGACAAGTTTTTGCATATTCTGCATATATATTTTGCGATCCCGATCTCGATACAGTACGTTTATGGTTCTCTCTGCGAGAAAGCCATTACATGCAATATTTCTCTTAAAACAATTTTCTGAGCGATGACAAACAGTTACTCAATTTTGTATATCCTTTTCCTTAGGGTAAGCGGAATTTTGTTCATTCCGTTGTTGCCGGACAATGTCACTCATTTTTCGATAAAAGTTGCTGGCAACAGAATGTTTCCATTGGTATAAAACGTAAGAAAACGTAAGTGGTATGGAATGCAACGTATGTAGGGACAAAACGACATTGCTGCGCTGTAAAATCCCACCACTAAGATGGGAGCAAAGATGCGCGCCAAATAGGAAGTGTTTGAAAGTGAATGAGTGACAAGGAGTAGTAGGCGTTAGGGCATTGTGTATTGGATTTTTATTACAGCGCGGGTTTTAGGAAATTAAACGGTTATTTGAATACAAAGTTCAAGGGTTTTTAATATATGTAATAAAATTAAACTTCTTAAACATTCAATTCTACTGTTTCTTGATTATTAATAATTAAAATTACTTATTTAAGAAAATAATGCATTGCAGAATAATATCCCCGGAATTTATAAGACACTCGAAAATTATCTGAAATTGTTGGAAATTTTGAAATATACGTGTAATAGTCACACATTACAGAAGTTTGGATACAAAATGTAGTTGCTCTAGCTCTTATAGTCTTTGAGCACTAGGCGCTCATAGGGACGGACGGACAGACAGACATGGCTCAATCGACTCGGCTATTGATGCTGATCAAGAATATAGATCCTTAATGGGGTCGGAAACGCTTCCTTCTGGACGTTACACAGATCTATTTTCACCACAAATCTAATATACCCCTATACTCATTTTGAGTACTATTATTTTTGATTTTTATTGAATATTTATTATTTTTTATTTTTATTGTATAATTATTATTCTTGATTTTTATTGAATAATTAATATTTTTGGATCAAAATAATTGTAAATTTATTGTTTTTGATTTTTATTGAATAATTATTATTATAATTATTATTCCTGATTTTTATTGTATAATTATTATTTTTGATTTTTATTGAAAAATTATTATTTTATTGAATAATTATTATTATAATTGTTATTCTTGATTTTTATTGAATAATTATTATTTTTGATTTTTATTGAATAACTATTATTATAATTGTTATTCTTGATTATTATTGTATAATTGTTATTCTTGATTTTTATTGAATAATTATTATTATAATTGTTATTCTTGATTTTGATTGAATAATTATTATTTTTGATTTTTATTGAATAACAATTATTATAATTGTTATTCTTGATTTTTATTGTATAATTATTATTCTTGATTTTTATTGAATAATTATTATTTTTGATTTTTATTGAATAACTATTATTATAATTGTTATTCTTGATTTTTATTGAATTATTATTATTTTTGATTTTTATTGAATAACTATTATTATAATTGTTATTCCTGATTTTTATTGAATAATTATTATTTTTTTTTTTTTTTATTGAATAATTATTATTATAATTATTATTCCTGATTTTTATTGTATAATTATTATTTTTGATTTTTATTGAATAATTATTATTATAATTGTTATTCTTGATTTTTATTGAATAATTATTATTTTTGATTTTTATTGAATAACTATTATTATAATTGTTATTCTTGATTTGTATTGTATAATTGTTATTCTTGATTTTATTGAATAATTATTATTTTTGATTTTTATTGAATAACTATTATTATAATTGTTATTCCTGATTTTTATTGAATAATTATTTTTTTTTTTTTTTTATTGAATAATTATTATTATAATTATTATTCCTGATTTTTATTGTATAATTATTATTTTTGATTTTTATTGAATAAGTATTATTATAATTGTTATTCTTGATTATTATTGTATAATTGTTATTCTTGATTTTTATTGAATAATTATTATTATAATTGTTATTCTTGATTTTTATTGAATAATTATTATTTTTGATTTTTATTGAATAACAATTATTATAATTGTTATTCTTGATTTTTATTGTATAATTGTTATTCTTGATTTTTATTGAATAATTATTATTTTTGATTTTTATTGAATAACTATTATTATAATTGTTATTCTTGATTTTTATTGTATAATTGTTATTCTTGATTTTTATTAAATAATTATTATATTTTATTTTTATTGAATAACTATTATTATAATTGTTATTCTTGATTATTATTGTATAATTGTTATTCTTGATTTTTATTGAATAATTATTATTATAATTGTTATTCTTGATTTTTATTGAATAATTGTTATTCTTGATTTTTATTGAATAATTATTATTTTTGATTTTTATTGAATAATTATTATTATAATTGTTATTCTTGATTTTTATTGTATAATTGTTATTCTTGATTTGTATTGTATAATTGTTATTCTTGATTTTTATTCAATAATTATTATTTTTGATTTTTATTGAATAATTATTATTATAATTGTTATTCTTGATTTTTATTGTATAATTGTTATTCTTGATTTTTATTGAATAATTATTATTTTTGATTTTTATTGAATAACTATAATTATAATTGTTATTCTTGATTTTTATTGTATAATTTTTATTCTTGATTTTTATTGTATAATTGTTATTCTTGATTTAAATTGTTTTCTTGATTCTGGCTATAATAATTATACGAAGATAGAAGATATAGTCATCCTCTACGATTCTGATTTCTGCTTTCTCGTATATCCGAAATTGTGGATGCCACAGACTTACGCCCTTTGTGCTTTGAAATATACAGTGGCGAGCACGTGTGGATACATGTTTATCACTTTTCATTTTAAGCGCCTGTAAAATCTTTAAAAATGAATCAATCCTTGTGATTTTTTTTTTTAAAGATTCATTAATTTATTGAGAATGAAAAAAGACAATAATTTCAATTCAAAGAGATCCTTTTCCTTAAGAGATTTTAATTTTTTCAAAAAAAGAGCATGTATCCACTTTTGCACGTTTCAAATTTTTTTACTTTAATAATTTTGTAAAAATATTTGTTCCAAAGGGCCTTAGCTTTTATCATATTCCGAATAAGTATTGGCATGCTCTCGACTAAATATAGTAGGTGCTGGCAAGGTATCATGCGCCACTCCGACCTCTCGCGCTCCCAAAGACTCACCCAATCCCTTTGGTGCAGACTCCTACTTGTAACAGTGACATATCACAGAAGTCCGGATATAGAATGTCGTTGCTCTAGCTCTTATAGTCTTTGAGCACTAGGCGCTCATAGGGACAGTCCTTCTGGACGTTACACACATCCACTTTTACCACAAATCTAATATACCCCAATACTCATTTTGAGTATCGGGTATAAAAACGAAAATAATACAAATAAAGTAAAGTTGTCTCCGTATCCATGCGTTTTTGTAAAATACTCTGTAATTCTATAGAACTCCTCGAATTCTTCCATGTAATTTGGAAAATGCGATCATTTCCTATACAGTTACAAGTGAATGCCCCCTGAAATCAAAACAAATTAAGGAACCTCCTATCAATACTCCCCAATTAAACGCCTCTTTTTAGCACTGCAGCATCCATTAATCATCCCACTGCAACTCCTGCCATCAAGAAAGCCGGCCAGACCCCTACCATTATGCAAATATTTCAAAGCATATTAATTAGGCCTCCTCGTAACAGCATCTCTTTCTGGAGAAATGGACCAGTTTCACGACTACGTGGGCGTTGACATCGGAAGCTCCTCCGTTTGCCGGCTGCCCGCGAATTTTGTTTTTATTTCAATATTCTCACATAAACAAGAAAAAAGGCCGCAAGAACAGGTAATCGGCTGTGATGCTGCTTTCTGTCTGCATAAATTATAAGGAATAAAGATAGTTCTTTGGTATACCCTAACCAATCGGCTTATAATATCCCTTTATTGCTCTGGAAAAATATATAATATTTTTTGCAATTTGTGGGTTACATTTTTATGGCAACTCTTCCTTATTTTTAGCACTTTTTAATCCCCAACTTTATGGATAGTCATAATCCCGTTTCAAAGAGCATACAGGCAACGCTTTGGGGCTAGACAAAGCTCAACCTTTCATCTTTCTTTTACAAAACTTTAGAACGTTCTTCTTGCTACGTTCGTTTTTTTTTTGCGTTAAATCGGGTATAAATAGGAGCCTCCTCAGGCCGTTTGCCAACAGTTTGATGGCGTCCGCGCATGCGTGAACGTTGAACGCGAATCGAAACGAGTGAAGGAATAAAGAAGTTTCGGATTACCCATTGGAATACCTTTTTACAGAACTGAGTGAGTGGGAGGAGTGTGGTGAAGTGTTGTGTGCGGGGTACACTTTCTTTCTAGAATTTGTGTCGCCAGTTATAAGAAAAAAAACAGTAAAATTAATGTACGAATGCATACAGTACAGTGGTGTGTCCAGTGGTTGATGGATTGAGTGAGTCGCGCGGCTGTACGTGAAGTGCATGGGGAATTTTAGTCGAAACAGAGCCCCAAAGAAGTTTATGTATTTTTAATAGTGCCACAAAAATACACGCGATTCTCCATGTATGTATATCGTATATAAACGAGTATATGTATATACTACTCGTTTCAGTGTAAATATATCCGAAAAGTCGCTGGATTCTCATTCTAGTTCAAATCTTCCACGCTGGCAAAAAATGTTTTCTACGACCAGAACAGAACACCTTTCACCCTACACTCCCACGAAGAAAGCTGCCAACCGAAAACCGGACGCACATTGCGCAATCCCATGGAGCATCCATGGAGGATCCAGGGAGAAGAGAGCAAGATCTCTGGATCTTGGTCTTGGCGTTCAATGAACCCCCAGAACCTGAACCACTCCGCTGCAGGCGCTTCCCAAGAGAAAGAGTTTTATCCCCAAAGAGTGTTAATCCCAAAAAACTTGTCCAACGTCTTTTTACACATATTTCTGCCCGCTGTCGTTGGTTACATTTCTTTATAATTACCATAAAATCGGCGATGTTACGTATCGTTTTTGGGGGACCACCACCACCGAAAAGAATAACATCCAAATACGAAAACCGGTTAAAATCGTTAAGCTCTTAACCCAATTCTTAGGCGATTTGCATATCAGTCGAAAGGAGAAAAGAAATTGGCAAAACAGAGCACCTTTCGGCCGTGGGGGAGTGGGAAAAAGGGAAAGGGGCTTGGCGCCCGACGACAGATAATAAATCAATGACCAGAAGGCAAACAAAAAGATAATTTAACGGAACAGGGCCATAGATGATTATGATTCCATGTTTTTTTAGGGCCAGTTAGTAGGAAAAGGCCGCAGGGTGACAGTTTCTAACATAATTAACCTTAAAAACAAAAAGCATAGTGAACATATGAGAGCTATAGTCGACTAGAAAGTGCCCTAATCAATATTATTCTTGGAATAAGAAATAATTAATAAATTAAAATCACTTGCATTCTTTTTTACACGAGATCCTCCGGTAAAACCGCTTTCAAATGAGTTTTTTATAAATTTTTATGTAATGTTAATTTCTTGCGATCACTTTTCCTTCTGGAATTGTTTGCCCTTGGTATTTCACTCGCAATTTCACTCATTTGTTTGTATAACACTCACTGTTTCACTCTTTTCTGAGTACTTCACTTCCTTTTCCTTCATATTATGCTCTCTTCGCTTTCCTCTAACAATGACAAATTTTAAGCGCATCGCACGTTCTGTGCACGCTCTACAATTCGCAAATTTTGTTTTTCACTTTTCTTCTCTCCTTTTGCCTTCTGTCCTTCTCTACCTTTAAGTGCATAGAAACCGCCTGAAAATGCCTCACCGCGTATGTGACTTGAACATGAGAGAGCGCCAACTAACGGATCTCCTGCTCTCAACTTTATTCCATGTGCGCACTCCAATAGAACAAATGTAACACAAATGTTTAAACATTTTGTTTTGCCAAGCACTGACAAGGAATGATGCCGCGATGGCAGGACTTGTACGACAGCATATTTAAACGTTTATTTTGCTAGTAACTGAGGTTATGTTCAAGCAGGCATTAGTTAAAGCAACAAAAAGCTACGTTCTAAACCGAGATTTGGTGTTATTTATTGTGATGCACACGCCGGGTGGTTTTTCGACATTTTTCCCACAAAAAATAAACTGAAATATCACTCCGAGACCGATTTAATTTTTGTCCTTAATTTTCCGGCGGCATTTGAGCTGCAGGCGCGCGCGTGACAAATGACTTCTAGCCGCTCTCTCGTCGCGCTCTCCACTCTTCCGTCGCTGCCTTCCCATTCCATTCGTATTGAATTCCAGCAAGGCCTGGAAAGAGATCAGTTATTCGCGTGCATATGGGAAAAATCTCCATGTTATTAGATTAACCCTTCGCTACCAGCTATTTTGGGGTAAAACCTACAAACAATTGAATTTAATCATCGCTGTTTAATATTCACATCTCCCGCAAAAGCAAAACCGCAGTGACCACAAGTAAATTTATAATCTTTCGGCACTTTCAATTGAATTAGCTTAATTGTTTGCACAATAAACAGAACAATATACTCGTACATATGAAATTAATGACCAATTTCGCCGGCATTAAAGATGTCACAGCACGAAAACCAGTCTACTTTCATGCGAATTTATAACCATTTGACAAGAGGTGGGAAAGTTAGCCTGTTTTTTTTTCTTCTATAAAAACAATGCTCAAGGTTCTACTAATTTGGGTACGTGCCAAGCCTATAGACAATTAATAAAATCAATTGACTTACAGAGTATACAAAAATAACAACAAAAGGCATTTCAATAAGTTCCGGGGGGCGCAAAACGTAACTTCCCAATTTACTTCCCAATTTGTCATCCAAGAACGTACGGCGAGACTTTACTTCATTTATATGTATCCCATGCCCCATCATGAGTCGTCGTGATATGAGAGGACACTGGGCGACGTGACAATGTAGGGTGTGCTTCATGCCTTTATAAATCATACACAGAAGAGTGCAGCAGGCATTTCACAAAAATTAAACATGAATATGTATGGGATATTCAGAAATACATGCATATAATTATTGTACTGCTTTGAATATAAAGGATTCTGGCTATTATATGATAAACTCCATATCTTTACAGCCTGTCTGTAAGGAGATTCCGAGAATATGCGTAGGCCTACTACGCTTTGCAGGCTGCTGGTGCGTATATCTCTCAACAAAATTCCCGACACCATAATCTAAGCCCATTCTCTCAACCTCCTTCTAGCTCCTCTGGCTCTGTGCCGTGTCCGCCAATGGTCACATACGCATCGAGGCCCCGGAAGTGCATGTGGCGCCCAGTTACAAACCGGCATTCGTTCGCTCTGCCGTAGAGAGCATGCCCCTGGAGGATGATGGCGGTGCCCTGAGTCGTTTCAGCGTGAGACCCTCATTTGGAGACACCTTTCTGCCGCTGCGCAGCGCCGTGGAGAGTGTCCCCACAGTGAATGAGAAGAATGTGGCACAACTAAGGGAATCCTCGCCGCTGCGTTCCTTTGTAAGGGACTCCGTTGAGGCGCCACCAAGTGACGAGGAAGAAGACTTTGAAGAACCCATCAATTTTGAAAGTTATGTGAGGGATATCGATGTGGGAGAGGAGCTCAAGCCGGAAAAGCTCACTCAATTGTTGGAACCAGATCCCTGGACGGTGTCGGATAAATACGCTGCTTTCATAGCTCCTGGGACCACAGATGACTATCATCCACAGCCGTATAGAGCGGGTTCTGCGCATCAGGAGCTTCTCAAGAGTGTAGATATTGAAGAGCATCTCCTGAAGACCGTGAACATTGAACAATTAGAGCATATTGATGAGCTCGATCCTTATAGGGAACCCCAGTACTATGGGGCGCTGGCACAGGCGAATCTAGAGGATCAGGAGCCCGCCTATGGGGCACTGGCGCACCTTAAGGCAGCCGAAAAGAAAAAGAACTACAGTGCGGCACCTAAGGTCCTGTGCTACATGTCCAATTGGGCCTTCTACCGCAAGGCTGATGGACAGTTTGCCCCCGAACAGATCGATCCAAGGCTGTGCTCCGCCATTATCTACTCCTTTGCCTCGCTGGATCCGGATCATTTGACCATACGAGAGTTTGATCCCTGGGTAGACATTGAGAATCAATATTACAAAAGGATTACATCTCTGGGAGTACCTGTGCTGATTGCCATGGGTGGATGGACCGACTCCAGTGGCGACAAGTACTCCCGTTTGGTGAGCGATGATATCAAGAGGAAGGTATTTGCCTCCAGTGTGACTGGGTTCCTGCAAAGACATGGCTTCAGTGGCCTCCATCTGGATTGGAATTATCCGAAATGCTGGCAGAGCGACTGTTCCAAGGGTCCGTCGAGCGATAAACCGAACCTCACGAAACTCCTAAGGGAATTGCGAACGGAGTTCCAGCGCGTGAATCCCAAACTCCAGCTGGGAGTGGCCATATCTGGCTACAAGGAGATCATCACAGAGGCCTACGAGCTGTCCGCGCTCTCGGACATTGTGGACTACATGACGGTGATGACATACGACTATCACGGCGCCTGGGAGCGACAGACGGGACATGTGAGCCCGCTCTATGGCCAGAGTACGGATAAATATCCGCAATACAACACGGACTACACCATGCAATTGCTAGTAAAGTTGGGCGCCCGCCGAGAGAAGCTCATACTCAGCATTCCCTTCTATGGCCAGAGTTTTACCCTCGGAAAAGCTCAACAAAAGTTGGTGGGCGAAGGCGTGGCAGCCACAGGACCCGGCGAGGCAGGAGAGCTGACCAAACAGCCGGGCATGCTGGCCTACTATGAGATTTGTCAGCGCATTCGCAAGTCCAAGTGGCAGACAGGCAGGGATTCCAATAGAAGATCCGGCCCCTATGCCATGATGAAGGACCAGTGGGTGGGCTATGAAGATACCGCCAGTGTGGAGGCCAAGGCCCGATATGCGGCCAACAATGACTTTGCTGGAGTGGCCGCCTGGACGGTGGACTTGGATGACTTCCAGAATCGTTGCTGCAGTGAATCGTATCCTCTATTGAAGGCCATCAATCGGGCATTGGGGCGTCTGAATACAGAGCCACCAACGCGCTCGAACTGCGAACGTCCACCGGCAGTGGTGACGCCTGTGCCGCCCCAAATGACGACCATAAGCAGCGATGGATCTGCGGGTTCAGGGCAGAATCATCAGCATACGACGGCTTGGCCAAGCTGGGAGGCAAGCAGCACCACACCCAAACCAACCACAACTTCCACCAGAGCCCCTACAACCACGACCAAGCGACCCAAGAGCACCACAGCCAGCATTACCACTTCCTGGTGGAGCTCTACGACGACAAGGCGTCCCAGTAAGCCCACACGAACCACAGCCAGACCAGCCCACACCACAATACCCGCTGCTGCTGTCATTTATCCCGTGGTTCAGCCTTCGAACTGTGCTGCAGGTGAGTTCTATGCGGATTCGAAGAACTGCAATGCCTACTACCACTGCATCATTGCGGGGGAGCTCCGGCAGCAATTCTGTCCCGGTGGCCTGCATTGGAACAACGATGCCAAGGGCTGTGATTGGCCAGCCTCCGCTCAGTGTTCGGTGAAGCGAGAGACAAGTACGGCAAGGCCTCCGGTTCCGCAGCCTTCCACAGCGAGACCTCAGGCTCCTTCCACTTCAAAGAAACCCAGAAAGACCACTGCCAAGCCCAGTCGGAAACCCACAAAGCCCTCGCAGCAGCAAGCGGCAGTGGGAGGAAGCACCACCAGGAGACCCTCTGCTGGCACTGGAAGCACCTCTAAACGACCCTCAGCCGTGGCTGGAAGCACCACCAAGAAACCCCATCGCACCACAAGGCGCCCACGCCCACCCATGTCTGCCCGCTGCAACGAGGGGGAGTACTACACGCACAAGAACTGTGGCAAGTACTACATCTGCATCAATGGTGCTCTGGTGCCCAGCGAATGCGGTGGGGATCTCCACTGGGATGGCATACGGAAGATCTGCGATTGGCCGCAGAATGTGCAGTGTGTGACGAGCAAAAAGTATCTAAGAATCACACAATCCACGCGGAACAGCGAGGAGGATCCCTGCAATGGGGAGGAGAGAGTCCCATATCCGGGAGATTGCTCCAAGTACCTGTTTTGCTTGTGGAATCGTCTGCAGGCGGCCGATTGTCCACCAGGATTGCACTACAATGAAGCGCTTCGGAACTGCGATTGGCCAGCAGCTGCAAAATGTAATCAAAGTGGAGGAAGTAGTGGATCTAGCGGAGGATCAGGCACCAAACCGAAGCCTCCAGCAGCAGCCAAGCCTGCGCCTACAACAAAGAAGCCCACAACCACGCCACGACCCACATATCCCACGGAGAAGCCTCTGCTGGAGCCCCTGGATGGCTACTACAAGGTCGTTTGCTATTTCACGAACTGGGCCTGGTACCGCAAGGGCTTGGGTCGCTATACACCCGACGATATCAACACGGATCTGTGCACCCATGTGGTCTATGGTTTTGCAGTGCTGGACTACTCCGAGCTGACGCTGCGCACCCATGACTCCTGGGCGGACATTGACAATAACTTCTATACGCGTGTCAGTGGACTCAAGAGCAAGGGCATCAAGGTGAGCCTCGCTTTGGGAGGATGGAACGATTCCCAGGGCGATAAATACAGTCGCTTGGTGAGGAGTCCCTCGGCCCGTGCGAGATTCATACGTCATGCTCTCGAGTTCATTGAAAAGTATGGCTTTGAGGGCTTGGATCTGGATTGGGAGTACCCTGTGTGCTGGCAGACGGAATGCAACAAGGGATTCGCCGAAGAAAAGGAAGGATTCACCGCCTGGGTGCGGGAGCTCTCGGAAGCATTCAAGCCCCGGGGATTGCTGCTTTCCACAGCCGTGTCTCCCAGCAAAAAGATCATCGATGCGGGCTATGATGTGCCAGAACTCTCGCGCTACTTTGATTGGATTGCTGTCATGACATACGACTTCCATGGACAGTGGGACAAGAAGACAGGACATGTGGCACCACTGTATCATCATCCAGATGATGATTTTGATTATTTCAATGCGGTTGGTATTACAGAAGGAATATTTCTCTGGCTTTTGCTACGATTCTTATCCTTTGTTTTTTTGTAGAACTATTCCCTGAACTACTGGATTGAAAAGGGAGCTCCGTCTCGTAAAATTGTGATGGGCATGCCTCTCTATGGACAATCCTTTACTCTGGAGAATGCCAACAATAATGGTCTGAATGCCAAGGCCCCAGGACCCGGTCAGGCGGGAGAATTCACCAAAGCTGCAGGATTTTTGGCCTACTACGAGGTGGATCTTGGAATACCTTAAACATGAAACAAACTTAACCCCTTTTCCCTTTTAGATTTGCGATCGTGTGAAGCACCAGGGCTGGGAGGTTATCCAGGACGAACGTGGCCGCATGGGTCCTTATGCGCGCAAGGGCACCCAATGGGTGTCCTATGACGATCCGGAGATGATTCGAAAGAAGTCCCAGCTGGTTAGAGCTTTGGATTTGGGTGGCGGCATGGTGTGGGCCCTCGATTTGGATGATTTCCGTAATCGTTGCGGTGATGGCGTGCATCCTTTGCTAAGGGAAATCCATGATGTCCTTAAGGATCCACCCAGTGGCTATGAACCAGCGCGTGAGTTTTGGCTTGAAAGTGATTTAGTTTTTGTTTTAGAATGCTTATAATTCTTCCTTTTAGCTGGCTTAAACCCTGTGGAGCCAGAATCTGTGGAAGAGCAGGCCATTTCGGGGGAGGGAGGTACAGCTTCTGTGGAGAATGAGACAGAAGGAGGAGTCTCACAGGAAGTAGCAGGAGAAGAAGCCTCTCAGGAAGCAGCAGCGGGAGGAGAAACATCTCAGGAAGCAGCGGGAGGACAAGCCTCAGGAGAGGCCCCAGGAGAAGATGAAAACGAAGGCGAAGCCGTGGAAGTGGAGGCTGCAGAGCCAGACCACAGTTCCTCCCAGGAATCTAGCAACGAGGCAGGTGGCTCCTCAGAGTCCTCTCAAGAAAACGAAGTCGATCCCAACGAAGACATCGAAGAGGGTGACTTTGAAATGGAAGCCCAAACCTCAGGGGACTTTAAGGTCGTCTGTTACTTCACCAATTGGGCCTGGTACCGTCAAGGCGGTGGCAAGTTCCTGCCCGAAGACATCGATGCGGATCTTTGCACTCACATTGTCTATGGATTTGCTGTCCTAAATCGGGACAAACTGACAATACAGCCGCACGATTCGTGGGCCGATCTGGACAACAAGTTCTACGAACGTGTCGTGGCTTACAGGAAGAAGGGCGTCAAGGTCACGGTGGCCATTGGCGGATGGAACGATTCCGCGGGCGATAAGTATGCGCGTCTGGTAAGGAGTGCCCAGGCCAGGGCGCGATTCATCCGTCATGTGATGGACTTCATCGAACAATACGGCTTTGATGGCCTGGATCTGGATTGGGAGTATCCCGTGTGCTGGCAGGTGGACTGCAAGAAGGGCACGGCCGATGAGAAGCAGGGATTCACTGATTTGGTACGAGAATTATCCCTGGCCTTTAAGCCCAAGGGTCTGCTGCTCTCGTCCGCTGTGTCGCCCAATAAGAAGGTCATCGATGCGGGCTATGATGTGCCCGAGCTGTCGCGCTACTTTGATTGGATCGCTGTGATGGCCTACGACTACCATGGACAGTGGGACAAGCAAACAGGACATGTGGCACCCATGTACGAGCATCCCGATGGTACCGCCACCTTCAATGCCAACTTCTCCATCAACTATTGGCTAGAGAGTGGCGCCGATCGAAAGAAACTGATTATGGGCATGCCCATGTACGGCCAGTCCTTCTCGTTGGCCCAGTCGAGCGATCATCAGTTGAATGCTCCCACCTATGGCGGGGGAGAGGCAGGAGAGGCCACCAGAGCACGCGGATTCCTCGCTTACTACGAGATCTGTTCGTACATCCGCCAGCGGGGCTGGAATGTGGTCAGAGATGCAAGAGGCAGGATGGGTCCCTTTGCTTACTTAAGAGATCAATGGGTGTCCTTTGACGATGCTCCGATGATTCGCCACAAGAGCGAGTATGTGAAGGCCATGGGCTTGGGTGGGGCCATGATTTGGGCCCTAGATTTAGATGATTTCAAAAACGACTGCGGCTGTGAATCGTATCCTCTTCTGAAGACCATTAATCGTGTGCTGCGTGGCTATGGTGGACCGCATCCCAAGTGTTTGCTGGAAAAGAGTGAGAAAACTATGAGTAAGTCGGGGAAAATAGCCAATATCTATCGATTTTTAATGTATTCTGGTTGTAACTCTTTCAGTTTCTGGCGATAAAGAGTCCCCCAAGCCCACCATCAACACGAGTGCTGCTCCTCTGATAGAAACCTCAGGAGAACCCTCTTCTGGCCAGGCTATCGACTGCAAGGGAAGAAATTATATGGCCCATGAGAGGGATTGCAACAAGTATTACATTTGCCAATACGGAGAGCTTTTAGAACAGCGGTAGGCCATTCAGAATTATATCCCTATATCCCCTATATTCATTCGATTTATTTCCTTTATAGCTGCCCAGCGGGTCTCCATTGGAATGAAAACTACTGCGATTGGCCCAACAATGCCAAATGCTCCGTTCGTGCGGATCAGACCACTCAAGCACCGGCCGTGCATCGACCCAAACCCAGCAGCACCACAGTCTCCCCTGCAGCTGCTGCCACGAAACCCACAAAGAAACCGTTTACCCCACCCAACAAAAAGCCCATCACGAGGCCCAAGCCAACGCCAGCACCTCCACTGGGCAATGGGGAGGACTACAAGGTCGTCTGCTACTTCACCAATTGGGCGTGGTATCGTCCTGGACAGGGCAAGTACGTGCCCGAGGATATCGATGCCAATTTGTGCACCCACATTGTCTATGGCTTTGCGGTGCTGAATAGCAATTCCCTGACGATCAAGACCCACGATTCGTGGGCGGATATCGACAATAGGTTCTACGAGCGAGTGGTAGAATACAAGCAGAAGGGTCTCCGTGTGACAGTGGCCATTGGTGGATGGAACGACTCCTTGGGCAGCAAATATGCCCGTTTGGTGCTCGATCCTCAGGCTAGGGCACGCTTCATCGAGAGTGTCCTCAACTTTGTGGAAAAGTATGGCTTTGAGGGCTTGGATCTGGATTGGGAGTACCCCGTGTGCTGGCAGGTGGATTGCGCCAAGGGATCACCTGCCGAGAAACAGGGATTTGCGGCTTTGGTGAGGGAGCTCTCGGATGCCTTCCGGCCCAGGGGTTTGCTCTTATCTGCCGCTGTTTCGCCCAGTAAAATGGTAATCGATGCGGGCTATGATGTGCCCCAGCTCTCGCGCTACTTTGATTGGATTGCCGTGATGACCTACGACTTCCATGGTCACTGGGACAAGCAGACAGGACATGTGGCGCCTCTATACTATGTGGAGGGCGATGCCAATCCCTACTTTAATGGAAACTTTAGCATTCACTACTGGTTGGATCAGGGCACTCCCGCGAGCAAGCTGATCATGGGCATGCCCCTGTATGGACAATCCTTTTCCCTCACCGATCAAAAGCATCGCTCGTTGAACGATAAGACTGCAGGACCCGGACAAGCGGGCACCTACACACGTGCCGGAGGATTCCTGGCCTACTACGAGATCTGCGAGAAGGTCAGCAACGGCGGCTGGACTGTGGTCAGGGATGACGAAGGTCGCATCGGTCCGTATGCCTACAGTGGCAATCAATGGGTCTCCTACGACGATGTGGCGGACATTCGACGCAAAGCGCAGTTTGTCCGGAGTCTGAAACTTGGCGGCGGCATGGTCTGGGCCCTGGATCTGGACGACTTCCACGGTCGTTGCGGCTGTGGCAAGCATCCGCTCCTGCGCACCCTCAACCAGGAGCTACGTGGCATACCCGGACAGCGGGCCAACGATTGCACATAATAATACGTTTTGGAATATTACTAAGTGATCACATATCGTACGCTACGACGCCTACAAACCTAAATACCCAAAACCCATTGCTGCTGACTGGGCTCGCAATCTACTGTCAAGATTTTTGCCATTTAGTTGTATAAGCACGAATCCAATCCCCCCTATAAACTGATACTTTATTCTAAACAAATATTCGCATTCATTATTTCGATTATTATCTAAGGCATAAAGGGGTTTTCTGGATTTTTTGGGAATACACAGCTACAGAAAGATAAAGAATGTAATTTCTAAAGAAGCACACACAGCTATCGCTATATTTTTGAAGCACCCCACCCAAAGAAATCATTCTTTATTTTATGGTAAAATGTGTGTAGTACTTTGTTGAACCATTTAAATAGAAATCAATTGAACAAAATTTTAATTAGTTCCTTCCTAACATATTGGAGTTTTTGATCGAAACATATTCGATCGAAAATCGATTCTTCTTTTCAGAATATATGCAATTCTTGCAGAAGAACTTTATCTTCTTGTAAATTCGATTCTTTTAAACTATATTGGTATTCATTTTACATATAGGGAATATTTAAAAATTCGAGACAGAGAGGGCTATAGTTAATTATACATTAAAGTGCATACATATGCCATTGTAAGTTAAATTTCACAAAAATTTTCCCCCCACAGTTTAAACGCATTATTACAGAACTATGCAACGAATAGAGGACATATTGTGAACAGAAACAGCACTCAATATAATTCTCTGGTGTTTCTTTTAGGACATCCTGAATCCCTGAACATTACCACAGAACCATTTGTAAAGATCGGCAATGGATACTATTACATTGAGAATAATCAGAAAGGGAACTGGTATCAGGCGTATTTGGCTTGTCCGGGAAATGGGCGCCGAGCTAGTCAGCTCCGAGACCCGTGAGGAGTTGCATTGCGTCCAACGTATATACCTATTAAGCACAGGGAGTCTCAATACTGGACTTCAGGAACTGACTTGGCAGTTAAGAGCCAGCATGTCTGGTTCTCAAATGCTGAACCCTTGTCCGACGATGTTTGGTATCCCGGAGAGCCCAATGATATGGGTGGTAACGAGAGATGCGATATATTGATATATAAGGGGTCACGGGGCACTGCCATTAACGATGCAAGGTGAACT
The DNA here is from genome assembly GCF_003369915.1 of Drosophila miranda. NCBI lineage: Eukaryota > Metazoa > Arthropoda > Insecta > Diptera > Drosophilidae > Drosophila > Drosophila miranda. Next base: position 7,960,031 of record NC_046677.1, on the reverse strand, counting down.
ATATATTTGTGAAGCTCCTCGTCCGAAGACAGCCTCTTTCGATATTTGGTAAAGTATCATTCATTTTTCTGTGTGAATGCCACTCAAGTGTTTTTATATCTGTATCGCTTCTAATAAAAATATATTTGTTAGCCAATCAGTTAACCCAGAATTTCTAACGGCAATTTCTTTTTGAATCCAACTGAGTTAGTTCCAGAAGTGTTTATCTTTTTGGGAATTATCTCTGAGCGGAAATCAACGATAATTCAGTTCCGTTCCGGCTAAAAAGTGTAAATGAGTTCCACTCCTATCAGCCTTTGTCATCCATTAACAGGCGGTCAATTTGAAAAGAATAACTGAAATAATTCATTGAATTGTTATATTAAATATTTTGACTACAATGATCGGCAATGGTTTTAAAATAACATTTAAATCGGCAATGGTTACTAATATATACAGACGAAGCTAGAAAATAACTGGTTTGATGCCTACGAGTCGCCAAATAATTAACGACTGCATTCGGGACCATTAAGGAATGGGATCTGGTCAAGCAGTGTCTTATACACATGAAAATCGATTATACATATGTATATACTGTACCTCAGGCAATGATTTGGCAATGACGGTAACCACACCTGGGAATCTATTGGAGAAGCCCTTACAGACAAAATATGTTGAGTGAAAAGAGCACTGCGACTTATTTGGTGATAGACGGCCAGTAGTGCAAACTACAAAGACGCACCCCAGCCAAAGACAGCATCGTTTATTAGATGATAAAATATATGAAAAATGTATAACTTTAAAATGTATGTAGCTTTTTCATAAAAATCGTACATTTTTTTGTATAATAATTAGCAATCGCTTTAGTCTTTTTTAGACTCCCGCTCATTTCTTTTTCTTATTTATAATGTGACCAGTCGTGTAAAATTGGTTCCCTCTGTAGTTCCCATGTCGAAAATTTCATCCCTGTGTAGTTGCCATGTATCAAATATATAATTTGCCGAGTCAGCTGTTTGCTACCGCAGTCAGCCGACAAGGGTTGCTTTGTGTTTTCAAAATATCAATATCAGTATAATCTCTATATGAGTAATTCATTATATTCGTAGAATATTTATCGCGCAAAAACATCAATATTAAATGGTGTTTAGCTCTCTGGCGGTGCTGCAACCCAGAATATAATAAATTGGAATTTGAAGGTTTAACTAAAGAACATAGGGTATAAAAACTCCCAAGCAGTCATATGGCGTTTCACAGCAACATGAGTTAGCAACATGTGGCCGGACAATATTTCTATGCCGCCCCAAAAGCCCCAAAACCCCACTCGTGTTGAATGAACGTGTCGCGGATAACTAGTCTGAATTCGGAAAAATCCGCTTTGTTGGCTTCTGTGTGTGTGCGTGCTTGTTGTGTGTGTGTGCGTGTGCGTGGCAAAAGTTTCTGTTTTTGTTTATACTCGCAAGCCGCTCTCTCTTAGTTGTGACGTCACATCAACGATTCGATCATCTTGCGTGCAATTGCAAATTGTGTAATAGTTTATTAATAAATAAGACCAAAAGCATAGTGAAAATGCGACGACAATGTCAGGCTGCATTCAGGCATCTAGTGCGTCACTGCCAGGCGCCCACAGCCACAACGATAACAACGACAACAATGGGAGCCCGAAGATTATGTCTGCTCTCACAGACGTCTCTGCTCCAACAGATGCCCCTGCTGACTCACAGACGGTACTCGAAATTCAGCACCCACCTGAGCGAGGAGCGGGCCATGGAGCTGCTGTGCAATTTGGATGAGGAGGAGCGCCACAACCTGCGCGATGCCTTAGGCAAAATGGATGCCGACAAGGAGAAGAAGATGTACGAGAGTAAGTGTTTCCACAATAAGATTTGCTCTTTCAAATGCCATCATTTACTATCTCTCTAACAATTACATCGAAACTTAAACAGAGTTCGCAGTGGAGTGGCCACTCCTGGTATTGGTCTTTGTCCGGTTCCATCGTCCTTGGGGGCACTTGGGGTTCCTTTACATCAGGCCATGTTTGACGGCCTCGCTCTTGAAGCAGGCGCCATAGGTTTCGGCAGCCTCGCAATGGTCATCCGGCACACTGATGGCCGCACAGATATCACCAATCTCCATGGCGATCTTTAGCTTGGCAGGATCGTTGCCGGTGTACTGCTTGGCCTTCTCGTGTCCGGCGACAGTGTCCAGCTTTCCGTTGCCGTCGAGCAGACCAAACTTCTTCATCACACAGGCACGCAGGCATTTGCCCTCGTAGGTGGCGGCCGGCTGTTTCTTGACCAGATCCTGGAGATCAGTGTCTTTCGCACCCACTTCGCCCAGACAGGCCTCGGCGGCCTCCATCATTTTGGCCATGGCCTCCTTTTTGTCAAAGCCGCGCACCAGAACGGCGCCCAGGAGCACCACAACGAGCAGAGAGCACACAAAACGAGGCATAATTTTGCTATTTTTTAGATGCTTAGATGTTATCCCAATGAATCGAATGACAAACTGATATATCTCCAAAGATATGGCCCACTTTTATATAGCTCCCCGAACCACAAGGGAGATTCGCTCAGCTGTGAAATGATATACCAGAGCGTTTAACAAAACTTTACAATGTCCCCACAGCTAATTGCCCAAATCGCAATTGTTATTATTTAGATTTTGCACAGCTCTACTCGAGTACTATTCGAATTTATGCCAGTTTGTTGAGCTATAAGCAATAACTGAAACAGCAGCCGCCGCCCACATCCGACACGCAGGTCTCTACAGAAATAGTACTCTTCCAAAAAAATATACAAGTGGCTCTCAATGTCATCTCATCATGACGCGAGAGTTTTTCTACTTTCGGAAGGAAGTCTCTCTCTCTCTCTCTCTATCTATCTGTGTGCGTCGTGCAAGTCCTTTTGGACTGTGCGTACGTGACCAAGGTCCTTTTTTGCTCCAGAAATCACCACAGATTTGCCATTTCCCATTCGCCCTTCCTGCGTTTGAATGGGAGCAGTTCTAATCTTATTTCTTTTTGCTCCTACGTGCAACATGTGTATTTTCGGGACCAAAAATCAATCCCCACGTGCGACTGTTCATCATTCAGTTAGTCGCCAGGCCACACAAATTGCGTTTAACAGATAACAGGAGAAAGAACCATTCCCCACTCTTTTCTCTTTCTTTGTCCGACAGTAGTACCCTTCGTATCTGAATGAACATTGGGTAGATGGTTAGATAAAAGGCTTATGTATTACTCTACCAAAAACAAACGATACCATAGCTCTTAAACGAGCCCTTATTAGAGAGTAATAAGAAACCGATTGAAAAAATTTTAGTAATTTTAATAGATAAAAGTTCAATCTACAAGACTGCCAAAAGGTGACCTTGTATCTTGGCAAATTATAGATACCACAGATAACAGGAGGAACAACCATTCCCCACTCTTTTCTCTTTCTTTTTCCGACGGTAGTACCTTTCGTATCTCAATGAACATTGGGTAGATGGTTAGATAAAAGGTTTATGTATTACTCTTCCAAAATAAGAGACTTTTAGCCCTAAAATTATGGATACCATAGCTCTCAAAAGAGGTCGTTTTAAGGAGTAATAAGAGACCGATTGAAAAAATTCTAGTAATTTTAATAGATAAAAGTTCAATCTACAACTCTGCCGAAATGTGACCTTGTATCTCGGCAAATTATAGATACCACAGCGTATTTCTCTACCCTTACAGGGAAACAGTTTAGAAAATACACACAAAATTCTAGAATTTCTCAATTTGCAGCCGGAAAAAACTGGAAAAAACTGTTTGTCAAACAAACACAATATTTGTTTTACCTTTTCCCTCGCTCGGTTTGCTGGCAATGCAAATGAATATGGAAAATACTCTACCGCTGCCTGCCTCCAGTGAAAAAATTCTTTAAATATGTGCATTTATTTACGCAGTAAAAACAAAACAGATGGCAAAAGCAAAAGCAAAAGTAAAAGCAATGCCCTGCATTTAGTTTCGTTTGAATTTTTTCGCTGCTCATTAAAATTTGAACAGAGACCGAGATCCGACCTTAGAGAACTATTCCGTACAAACAAAAAAGAGCAGCAGCAGAAACAACTTTCACGTTGCTCTGGTTGCAAGTTGGTTTTAATTGAATATGAAAGAATGTACATACAGCATTAGATACACTTTTCAGACAAACAAAATTGATTTTTATACACGCTTCAGGCAAGTGCGCCTCTATATAATTTAGCAGGTGTAGTGATGGAGAAACATATAATTTGGCTTGAATATTGTAGGAAATAAATGTTGTTCTGCCAAAGAATCATCTAAAGACCGATTTACCCCTGACCTACCTCTGTTATAGGATATAGTAGTAGATTTGAAGTTCAAATTGTCCTTACCTTTGAAGAAAGTTTTTAAATGCCTCTTTTTAAACATGGTTCCATTGTTTTCATAGCCAAACCAGACGAAACGTTTTTGTTGAGGCACAGGTGACGATTTAAGGGCTCCGAAACGCTGCCTTCTTTAATATGTCCCTTAATTTTGGTTTTTCTAACACCTAACTGATTGTAGAGCCTCAAGCAACTGTACGATTATTGAGAGACATTCCAAACTATAATCTATGAAGTATTGTGTATTATCTGTCCTTAATTTATGAGATAGAACAGCTACCTAAAAAGCAAACTTTCCTTAAATATATAGAAAAAAAAACCCCGCCTTAATTTCTTACCAAACACCTTCCCATATTTATAATACCCTCCTGTTTCTGTCAGAGTTAAGCAGAACTTTGCACACTGCAAACTTTCTGATTAGTTTTTCCGCAGCCTCTGGCACAATGTCGGCGGTCTGGTTCTGATGTTGTCACAGCGAAAAATGTTCGGGGGAATCTGCCTGTGAATTAAACAGTCGCCAACGGTTAGTCGTTGCCAAAGAGGCGTCTGTTGACGGCATTGTCTTAACTAATCAGCGAAAGCACTTAGTGGTTTGCTCACGTAACGGCTGACGGCTTGCGGCTAATGCAGATAAGAACTCGTTGACGGTGAATTAGTAGATGCCGGGCAGAATGTTGAACAAATGCTCAAACACCAAAAAAGTGAAGCACCGCAGCACGTGCTTAAAAGATAGCCAACAAATTGTTATATTGAAGATAGGAGTTTGCTTTTAAAGGACATTTATGTTCTTTAAGGAATTGGTTTTGAGGATTTTGGGGTGCTAGAATGGATCAAGTATTATAAATAGGGATCGATCTGTGCGAATTTGTACTGACCATGAACATAATTCCACGAATGTGCCTCCCTATAGAAATAGGGCTAGTAGAGAAATTGGCAATTAATAAAAAATAAGAGATTCCAATGCCAATAAACCGTCACGTCCTTGCTTCCAGCTGCTGTCATTGCTTCGAGATTTATTCTTCGCCTGTCAGCTGCAGACGCGAAAAGTGCCAAAGAAAATACGCGCGAATCCCGTGTGCAGTCGCTGATAATTTTGTTTTTTTTTTGTTGGACTGCTTTAAAAATTTAAAGTTCATGCGCAGCACTACTATAGATATATAGTCCCAAAACCTCAGTAAAATCTGAGTCACTTAATTTGTTTATCTTTACTTTATATGTGATATTCTTTTCGGCCACCAATGTCCAACGTCAGAACCTCTATTATCTGTATTCTATATCTGCCAAATATTCTATGAAAGTGGCGTCTGCAGATGGTACTTGTAGAAATAAACTCTTTGAGTGCCTTTCGCTTGAAACTTTTTAACGAATCAACAGAAATGGAAAAACTTTCGTTGTCTTCAATTTGGTGTCTAAACGGCCACTTAACTTAGTTTTGGAGTGGAAGAAATACTGCAATTTCTAGGCCAATAACTAGCCAGAAAAAGCAGAAACAATTCTAGTACAAAGATAAACCGAAACGATTGTAATACAAAGAAAAATAACCAGAAACGATTGTAATAGCGAAAAAAACACCCCATTTATTTCTTGTTGCTTCTTGCCAACCGCAAAAGTCTCTCCCTCTCGGAGGCGGAGGTGTCAAAAGGGAAGCTTTTTTATGACTTGATGGCCAGGCAGCGCAGGCCATAAAGCTCAAATCATTTGTACTAGCCCAAGCTAATGAAATTAGCGGTTCACTAGGCACCCTGCACTCCTAAGGGAAGCCCGCACAAAAGTTCCACGCCACAGGCAACGAAACTCTTGAAAGTCGAACAATTTGTTTGCCAATGGGGTGGGTCGTTGCTGGGATTGGGGTGGGGTGGGTGCCCCAACGCCTCGTTGTCCAAGGTTCTGTAAGCACTAAATGATGTTCATTGTGTGGCTGGGGCTGTGCGGAGAAAAGTCATGAGGCTTGACAGCCAGTAAGGCATTGGAAGTGCCTTTTGGATGGGGAACATATTCTATTAAATCCCGATTTGACCCAATTTGGAGGCACAGCATGGAATCTCGGTGGCTCAATCTCTGAAAATTCGTTCCACTTTATAACAATTACCCTGTCGAACATAGTACATCGCATGCTCTGGGTAAAATGGATGTGGCGACGCAGGACAGGCTATAAATTTGAAAGCCGAAACGAAGCCACTGAAAAATCGATACGGAAAAATCACAGCAATTTAAATTTAACGCAGTGTGAATTATCCTTCAATAAACTGCAGTTAAATGCGCTGAATACTTGACTCAAACTGCAGTTTAATTCTGGTGCATTCTAAATAAAACCTGACAGCGCGTGGCTGTGTATACTAGCTATAGTAATTTGATTCAATGTGTGAGGCAATTTCTTTGAAGCACGTGCCAACAGCTCTACAGAGAGAGAGCGAGAGAGTCCTGGAGTAATCTCTGGCTCCTTTAGAAGCAACAGCTGCTGCTGCTCCTACTGCTGTGTATCTTTAGTCGGAATACCCAAAGGATATTGCTTTCTGCTTGTGTTTTTTCGGGTCATAAAACAAAGAAAATCCTTAGTCAGAGAGAGGCACAAGACACACACAAAGGTGCGGGCCCAATAAAAGTGAAAACCGTGCGTTTAAAGCTCTCCGCTCCCAGATGCTGGCCTGGGATGCCTGGGATTCTGTGGACCCCTGGATGGGGTGGCTGGAAGGTGGAGGCCACACACAACTAAATACAGAGGATATATACACAAACCATGCTCTCTGACAAGGCTGCTTGTTTTGTGTGGGCTTCAGCCTGAGAGCCTCGGGGTTTTATTGTATTTCCTCTCTGATTGTAACACATTGTGGTGCAGGAGGATTAGCTGGTTTTCGGGTACGTTTTGGAAGGCCACGATAACACGTTAACGCCGTCGAGGTTATTGGAATACAAAAGGTAAAAGAGCTTCAACTTTAAGTAGAAGTTGATTCTCAGGAAAGCAGGATGCGTACAACTAAACTTCGTAGCTTATTCGAAACTTTGTAAAGGATATTCAGTAGCTTTACCTAACTATAGCTTGAATATTTGGCTTTAAACATGACTAAAAGCAAAGTTGACAAGTTCTAAAGCCACTTTTAAGGCAGCCTTTCTGAATTTCGGCGCAGTCCAACAGCAAGAAAACACCCTTATTAGCGAAACTCGATTGGAGCATCATGCACACGCCATGCATGTTGAGTTGCATGCGGTTTGAGCATCAATAGTCCAGCAATCATGCACACGACATGTAATTTACTGTTGTGCGTTCTTAGGCATTCTTTTCTACAGGATTCGCTTGTGCGTCTAGAGTCCATGCATCAATGTGCCCCGTCATGTTGGAACGATGGCAGCAGCTTGGAGCAAGAGCCTGGCCAGGACATTCTTAAGAGTTATGAGTCCGCAGAAGTCCCAAAAACATTCTTTCGGCGATAGAAGAAATCCAAAAAAACAAGCATGGATTGTGTTCATTTTCCTAATCTTTGGTTAAAGCCTTTTTAATGCACCGGCAAAACTGCATTTTCCTCCTTATAAATATAGACTAAAATCAAATTGTAGTCTTCACACAGCATCCAACATCTGACCTCAAAGTGCGCTTTTCTCACCCGATGACCTGATAAAAGGCAAGCAAATATGAGAGATGTGTTTGGTGTTGATATGGTTTTTGCAATTTAAATGCAAAGTAAGTGTTATGTAAATTGCAAAGGAGCTCCACTTCACTCCACTCCACAGATACGAACATATATCATCCTTATATACATACGCATTCCCGCGCCAGCTCATGTCCCTGGGTGATGGGATGCTTCTGCTCCCTGCTCTTGATGATGGGATGCTCTTGCTCCTGTCCCTTTGTGGGGGGGCTGCTCTTGCTCTCTGGCCATGAACTGCCTGGGAAATCGTTCACAGCAGCAACAGATACCCCAAAAGGAAGCACACATCGTACCGTGCCATACATCGTGTATGTATGTATATACAAAATCCTGTGCGCATCCGTACAACCCACGTTGGGGGGACAGGGACGGAGACGTGACTTCCTGTTGCTTCCTTTATGGGTTGGGTATGGTGGTGTCCCCCTTCCTCGGTGGATGGGAAAATTGCTCAGCCAACATGGCACCCAGTTTATCTTTTGTGGCCCCCATAAACGTGAAAAGTTTAAGAAGAAAGTATTTATTTTTTATACCCTACCAGAGGCAAAAAATTAAAAAGGGAACCGCTAATGCCATAAGATATATATTACTTTTGGTTCAGGATTATGCAGAGAAACGATATGCATCTTTTCCTGTCTGTTTCTAGATCTTGAGCAATTTCTTTACACAAACAATCTCCAGAGCAAAGAGTATAAAAACATCTGCGAAATTAACTTTTTTGATGTTTTTTCCTGCTTTTACCCTCCTGAAAAAGGTGAAGACCATCTCTCTTGACTTGAAAGTACTTGAATATTATATCTTGAATTGAATTTCAAAAGAGACAACAAGGAGCAGCCACTCTCTGAGAAAATTCTTTGATTTCCCAGCATCGTGAGATAAAGTCGCGTGCCAAGGAAACGCGATACCAAGGGCACTTCAACTGGGGTACAGTGGAAAATCACAACCAGTCCCCAAATAGGATAGGTGTCCCCCTGTGTGCGTGCACGTGTGTGTGCCACCGAATGTGGCAAGGTCAGGATTGCTCCCGAAGGCATTCCTGCGATTTTACGACATGATTTAAGGGACCCGAGTGGGAATTCCAATGTTAAACACTTTGGGGGTCAAGAGAGGAGGCAAGAGATGACATAATTACCCAGCTTATGGCCGCCAGTGTCATGCGAATGCCACGCACATGGTGAATGAATACACACGAGTGAGTAAGGGTATATGCTTATGTGTGACACTGTCTGACAAATTGCGCCCCTGCGGCCGCTTCTACGGGTACTATTTGCGGTTCAGCAGATTGCTCAGAGTCCGCATCAGGGGTGGAATAATTAATTAAGGCGCCTGCTCATAATGATCAACTAATGATTTTATGGCGTATCCTAATTATTCGAGGATACAGCATATTAAACCCTCCGAAGTTTTTGTAGAAGAAAGAACCCATTAAAGGGGAGTCTGTCATAATAGAGCCATTCACTTTCGTCCTTGAAGTGTAATTAGAATTTATATTCGTAGAGTCGGCGCGCGAAAGCGCTGCCGCTAACTAAATTCCGCTAAAACAAGCGTAAAATGGTCCTATTAACAGGCCTTTAGCACACATAGAGCACACACACCACACGCATGCACGGGGCATGCTTTTAAAGGCGTGAAAGTGTGGAGTGGAAAAACTATGATGGCAGCCCCTGCTTAAAGGATCGACTATGGGAATACCCACTAAATTAGGGTACATACTCTTTGCAGAGAAAAGCATCTAAAAGACAGAGGAATAGACATGACAGGACTTTAAAAATACATTCTCTTGAAGTACTGCCTTTTATGACTATATTTTGGCTTATACTCTAAACGAATTAAGATGATTTTTAGTTAATTGGCCAAATATCAGCCTCATAGCAGCAGAATTGTGGATAAAACATTAGTTTTCTAGATATTTTTTAGGGAAGAAAGAAATTTTTAACAATCTTGATCGGAAATATAAAAACATATCTTCAATCATTATTGATTAAAAACGAAATAAAACTTTTAATTGTTTAAATACCACACAAATAAAAGTTAAAATTTAATAAATATAAATAATAATAATAATAAATATAATAATAATTAATAAATAAAAAATATAAATAAACAAAATACAGAATTAAAAAATTAATTATAAAAAAAGAACTTTAATTCTTGTAATTCTGTAATAATAAATAAATAAATAAAATAATAATAAATAATAATAATAAATAAAATAAAAAAATAAAGCTCCTTTAGTTCTTAAAAATCTGCCCTGTTGCAAGTATCTCAACAAATACACCTTCCCTTCGACGATTTCCAGGGTATAATAATGATGCGGGAAAACTTCTCGCACACACACACACACGTACGCATATACTCCCCATAGGGGAGCTGTTGTATATGAAAATATTCATAAAACACATATGTACACACACACATAACAGCAAGGTCATAGTGCATTGAATTTGCATTTTATGTGGCTTAAATGCAGGTCGTAAATAGCCACAAGCGGAAAACTAAAGAGCCAGGGAGATGAACGGGGAAAACCCTCTTTGGTATTATGTTTTATGAACGGAAGTAAGCTGCAGTGATCCATTAATATACAACTACAATTTCCTATTTCCATTAAACATTCTGCTCTATTCTATTCTATTCTATTCTACTCTATTCTATAAGCATGCAGCGAACATACATAATTTAGTATTAGTTTAAGCCATCAAACAGTTACAATGACTGCAATTATTCTGTTCTTTTTTTGCATATATACATCGCCTCTTGATTTTGAACCATTTTGAACAACTCTGTACCCGAACACTGGAACAACAACACTCAATCACTCCCGTCTCTCCATACTCTATCCACACTGTCTGTCCACATACATCTGACAATTACACGTATTCTGTAGGCCAGCTGGCTGTTGGCAGTTGGCGGACTCGCTTTGGACGGCTCTCGAATAAACCGACACTGGGCCAGGTGGATCCTTCCGGCTCTTTTTGTGCCGTTCCCGATGAATGGCTGCGAAAGAAAATGGGTAAAGATTCAATCAGCTACTAACCAAAAAGGTGCCCTCTCCCCTTCTGCAAGATTCAACTGCAATTCGACTAACCGATTTTCCCCTTTTTTTGCTTTAGTGGAGATTAATGTATTTACTTTCGTTTCTCTCATTCACAGTTGAATCGGCAGCGCCACCCACCGCAGGACAATTGTCCAGCAGTAAGTATTTGGTATACATTTCTCGTGAATAAAGCCCTTTAAATATATTTTCTTCTTGCAGTTTTTTTCGTGAACGCAGTGCCCTTTATAGCCTTCGGTTTCCTGGACAATTTCATCATGATCACGGCTGTGAGCTTGTCTTTGAATAAATAGTAAAAGTAAACGCTAACGTTCATCAATTTCAGGGCGAATACATTGAGCTTTATATGGGCCATTTCATTACCCTCTCCACAATGGCTGCTGCGGGCCTGGGGAATACCATAAGCGATATCATGGGCATTACCATGGCTACATATGTGGAGCACGGATGTCAGATATTGGGCCTCAAGCAGCCACAAATGGCGCCAGCGCAATTTGAGCTCAAGTCCAGCAAGCGAGCCTCCAGTTTTGTAAGTTAACGGATGCCCACAGAAGAACTCGAAGCAGCAGCTTATAACAATAATAATTCTATTATTCTAGGGTCGTATTATTGGCATAACAGTGGGCTGTTTGCTGGGCATGTGCCCCTTGTGGTTTATGGAAGAGACCAAGGATGCGGCCGGCTATGGGCCCGTGGTTGCAGCCGACACAGAAGAGGCACAAAGTGTACATAATTAGCTTAAAGTTACTCTGGTCAATTAGAGATGCTGTTTTGTCTTTATTATGTTTAATTTATTGTTACCATCTGAAGATTTTATTTTGATATTTTGATATTAGACTTAAACTGCCAGCTGATTGATTTGCTTCAAACGTCTACGTCTTGGCATTTCATTTCCTTCAACGAACAGACGACAAATTGTATTTCCATCGAACGGAAGCTCAGTTGCAATGCATAAACGAACTAATGAGACACTCAATGTACCTACTAATCTATTGTACTACTATTAAAGTTCATCCTAGCTGATAATCTACATGTATACTCTTTTATAGCAACAATTACCCTCTAGAACATGTACATTTTCGCGCACCGCACTGGCTCTGCTCTGACTGCAACTAAAATCGTTTTTACATAGAGCCTTAACAATCTCTATAATAAGCTCTGAGAACGATTACTTCAGTTTTGTATACCTTGCAGATGGTTTTATACTTGTATTTATAAGCCTTAAGATATAATCAAAGGCCGGTCCGATCCGTCTGTTTGTTTACTATAAGAAAGAGCAATCAATTTCTAAAATATGTGTCTGCATAATCCTGCCAATATAACTCCAAATCGGTTAGCTTTATCATTAAGTATAAAACCTAATGATCTGCATGGTTACTACTACAATCTTCGGCTCTCGAAGCGAACCTTTCTTTGTTGTATTTTTTGGGATATTTTTTTTGTGTCCTTTACAAGCTAACGAATATCTATAAGTATCTCTTACTTAGATACATACAAAATATATATAGAATAATGTGTTGTAGCTGTAAATGGTCCAAATGTAATACTCGTAATCAAAATAGTCATTTTTTGTAGAGAAATAATCAAATAGCAAGCACATTAGACAAAGAAATTATAGAACCCATTGGATCTGCTGTAAAGAAAAAGGTACCAGCACTCGTATTTAGAGAAAAGAAAACTCATTTAGAAACCGCTTTGACTGTCCTTTCCACTAAGCCACACTGAAAAGTGCCTAAGAAAATGCCTAATGATCCTGCGTCCTTGATCTTTAACATTATTGGCCTGTATTTATGTAATAAACTGGTGATTCTTGTCGATTAACAACATTCTACCGAACATAAGAAGGCGTGGCCCAGATCCATAGAGAAATGAAGGCATCGCGATTTAATTAAAAATTGATTTAAAAATAGTTATAGTCCTGGCTAAAAAATATAGATTCAACCGATCGGGGACATTGCAAGTTCTGATCGGACATCAGAGAGAGTTATGAAGATTTAATAGAAATACAAAAATCTAGCGCCCTTCTGCTGGTACCGCGGTCTGATATTTCTTCATTCGGATACCAGGCGAATCCAGGCTAAATTAGCAGAAGGTTGCTTCTTCTGTCGGTCGCACCCGACTTGGGTGGGATATGGATATGTCTCCTTGTTCGATAAGGACTCTTAACACACAAATTTAGTTCACTCAGCTATTTGTGGGCCGATCTATGAGTGCCACGTCTTCCTGTGATCGAGAAAAGGTCTTTTATTCGATGAAGGATTTGATTATTAAGGATCAAGGATATTTTCCCCAGTCAAAAAATTAAATTGTATCCTCTATTTGTGGGCGGCTTGTGCTAGTGTCGTGGCTTCCTGTAGCCGGAAAAATATCCTTGATCGACTGGAATCGATTAGGCGCAATATTACCCACCATGTTTTCCCGTGGCAACCAGGCAATCATGGAACCTACCCGAAAGGCTTCACAGATTAGTAAATAAATATACAAATATGCATAATATATAGTAATGTTAACAGTCCAAATTGTAGAGAGCTTATTGAAAGAATAAATCAAACTCTATTCAGCTTCAAAGACAACAAGATTGCTCTGCAATTAGTTGAAAAATATATATAAGTTTATTTCCACGGTTAAAGATTGTTGTTAACGTTACAGACAAGGAGGAACTAGTCCCAATTGCTGATGTACACACATACTCGTACTTCGTGTTGCAAGAGAAAAATTTAAAAAGTGATACGTATAATAAAATAGATTTTAGATTAATTTGGGCCATATTTCGGGCCAGCGGACAAGGAACGAAGTCTGAACAGCATCTTTGACCAATTGCCAGAATACGGATGCGTTTTGTGCCTGATGCTGCCAGTGGTCCAAGTCATCGTGGTGTCGGTTGCCGTGGCCAGATATCCAATAGTTCGGATTATCTCGACTGTCGCTATATTCGGATTTGATGCTTAGCCAGTGATCTGCATTGTCCCGCGGAGCAAACATTTCGGGCTTTCGGTTATTCGTTTTAAGCGGTAGATTAGGTACGGATCGAACAAAGCGTTGCGGGTTGTTTTCCATCTCATTCAGTCTTGCCTCGTCGCAGTATTGTTGCTCCAGCTTCAGCAGTTCCGCTTCCACATTCAGCGCCCCACAGCTCTCGTTTGCCTGCGACGAGTTCATTTCATTGGAAATAACAGGAGCAGCTTGGGTAGCGTCAGGTGCAGAGGCAGGTGTCGTGAGTGTCGTGGAGTTTGCCGTGGATGCCACATCGTTTGTAGGCGTTCGGCGATGCCAAAGCGTGCCCGGCACTTGGCTGGCGATGAAAAAGGCACCCGCCAAGGTTATCACACTCGCCGCATAGCTCAGTGCCATTACGGTGATGCTGTTCAACAGAAATTTCATCCACGTAAAGCTGGGTAGCAGTTGCATCAGTTCACTGTAGGTCAGCCAGCCACGTCGCAGTCCCTCTCGCTCGGCCAGGGTTCGCTCAACGCTACTTAGCTTCGCAAAGAATTGTTCATTCGATATGTATATATTCCAGTCCTAAAAATCAAATATGAGATTATATTATAGTTTCCTTCTTTCGAGAATATCCTTACTATTGCCGAAAGGAATTCTAGTTCCATTTCCTTGAGTCTTGCTTCGGTCATGTTGCCCTCTTTGGCCCAGTCTTCCAGATAAATCTTCTCATCGTGGCCGGCATAAAACTTGGTAGAAATCATCTATAAACAAACAGCACACGGGATGAGTAAGCCCCACAACAAATGACGTCACTACATAGGCATGTCAGCGTGCACGACAAGCTATAAATAGCATATCGTATATCGTATAGGTAAGGTTATATAAGTAATGCGCACATACTGAAACTTGGCCCTGTGTAAGTAAATAATGTTCTAAACATAATGAAATGTAGTGCAGTGCAGCAGCAAAACAAAGAGACAACTCACAGAACCACACTATTGATTGAGAGTGTGTGTGCGCGTGCTCCACAATCTGGTGGCTTTTTTTCACTCGGTGTTCGGTACTGTGTGCAGGTTATCAATCAACAGGTTATGCAGGCGCATGATGATGATTCAATGATAATCGTACGACTGTACTCACCAATGACACAACGAACAGCTCCTGGGGTGTGATTCTATAGCCATAGCCTGGATCAATGACATTCAAGCGGTCCAAGTAAATGAGGGCCATGATGAGCGAGCAAGGTGTGGTGGTCTGAATCTTGCCAGCAGTAACGCAGCTCAGGCGATGCAGTGAGTGGCCTCGATGGGGCTCTGAAAATATCTCCGATGCGTATTCAGCAAAGGGCATGGACACCTCCATTTCACTGTCCGCTGTCCCAACGCCATAGTACAGCGTTTTTCGTATCCGATTCATAAACTCGTCGTGCTGCATCACCTGGAAATTTAACAGCTATACAATGTTCTCCAACCACCTGCTCAAACGATTTTCGTTTCGTACCTTCTTCGCCGGAGCGAATTTACTGCGCCCCATCTTGGTTGCGAAAATAAAATGTGTTCTAGAATGTCGAATGGCTCCGCTTGAGTTATTTTTTCCGCGTGGCTGTGTGTGTGTTATTGCTTTCTTTTGTATATGCATGTGTGTGTGTGAGTGATGATAAAGATGGAAATTAAGTATCGATAGCACTTCTGTGCGTTGTTTTCACGCTATCGTATAGAAATAAGAATCATCGTAGGCTTCACAATCTAATTATAAAACAAACAATTTAATATATAATTACTTTCACAAGTAAGTAACAACCAACTAATTTTAAAATTCAGCTGGAAAAAGAAAGAAAATCTACTTTAATTTTACTTAAAATGTGTAGTTTTATTAATTTGCGATTATAACTAACTATATGCAGATGATTGATCATTCCTCTCCACCAAAAAGGCCCCCCAGCTCCAGGTCATCTCCTGCTGGGCTGGAAATTTGATGCGCCTTGAACTCTGTAAAGAATTTTCCATCGCTTTTAGAGCTCCACGCTTTCTCCTCCGCCTCGGCAGCAATGTGTCTCGCATGCCTGGGCGGGATAAAGTGGGTGTACGTGCAGTCTGTGTAAAGGGCCGGCTCCAGGTCGACTTCACTGGTTTGCACATTGTAGTGCTCTCCGAGAAAATCCACGACCTGTTGTTTTGTGCCCAGACTGTTGAACTGGACGCGCAGGGATCGCTTCATTTCGCTGCTCCACATGAACGTCAGATGATGATGGAAGCATTGGAAGAGCAAATTGTCCCCGGCAGCAGAGGCAATGTCCAGCCACTGCTCCACACAGGCCAAAGGAGTTGTCGTGGCTGTCGGGTAATCGCTGTTGAATAGCGCCGGATTCGCGAGGAGACCTCGGGCAGCCATTACGCCAGCCGCACCAGTCTGCGCGTGTAATTCGCAGGCATCTGACCAGGATTCCACGTTTCCGTTCACTATCAGGGGAATCTGCAGGGATTTGCGCACTTCTTCCATGGCGGAGACGTTGAGCGTGTCCTTGGAATGCTTCTGGGCAGGCGTCCGACCGTGGAGTGTGAGAAAAGTGACTCCAGCGCGTTCCAGTTGGCGGGCCAGGTCAATGGTCCTCTCCACAGAATCCTCTTCACTGCCGCCAAGAAGACGCATCTTCACGGAGACACTAAAGTCCGAGGGCAGAGTACGCCTGACCTGTTGCACAACCTCTCGCACCTGTTCCGGCTGACGCAGCAGTCCGCATCCATAGCCCTTGGACATCGCCCAGCTCTGGGGGCAGCCGCAGTTCAAATCGATGCCATCGACATAGGGATAGATCAGCTGGGCCGACGTGACAAACTCTATCGCATCTTTGGCCGCAAACTGTGCAATGAGTGGCTGATCGTCGGGGTCCGTGGAAAACTCATTCTGCCGTGCCTTTTCGCTGTTGTTGATCGAGTCGGAGATCATCATTGGTGTGAATGCTAGTTGAACTCCATTCATCCGCACCAATCTTCGAAACTCCAGCTTACTGTATCGCACCATGGGCGCACTTACCCGCAGAAAGTCCGGCTGGGCAGCCGCAAATAACGCGGCAATGTCATGATGCGGCCGTTGTTGTGGCAAATGCATATTTAATTAATCAAGTATATGTGTAAACATTAAATATAGGGAAGTGTGAAAGAGCAGGGCCACGTGAGAGTCGGCAAGTCGTATCGATAGTTGAGTGGAAGTAGACTCATATCGATAGTTCCAATGCGTATGTACAATTATAACGGCTATACCATGATTTGGAATGTTTTGATTTGATTTGTTTCTGCAAGTCCAGCCTAAAGTTCCGTTGTTGCCACACCCCAATACTTGCGCATACGGCTTTCGTGTTCGTTGAACTCATCCTCATCGATCTCCTCCTCGTCCAATATATTACGCTCCCGCTCGTGAGTGACAGCGAAATCATATTCAAAGTTGTAGGGCATCAATCGCTGCAGGGATCCAAAGTAAGCCGAGTGGGGTCCCCGCTTCACGGGGGCTCCAACCATTTTTCGGGGTTTTCCATCAAACATATTATAACCACAGCTCTGCGCCTGTTGGAATGAGAGCGTGCTGCCAAAGTGGCCGGGCATCGGCGGCTTAATATGATGGTAGGAGCCAATCGGCGTGGGAGTGGATGCCAGTGGTTGTGGCAGCTGGGGTGTGCTTGTGGAGATGAACTTATTGGCCACGCTCCGCACTAGATTGGTGGTGAAATCGTTGCGATCCGGCATGGCCAGATTCGTGCTCGGGATGGCTCGCTGCTTGGTAAATGACTTGGAAATGGTATTAAGCTCCTTGTCAAATAGCAGCTGCGTATTCTGCTCGAGCATGTACTCCCAGCATTTGAACTGCTCCTCCGACAGCACAGATTCCGTTTCGTCCAGCATTTCCAGCTGCTGCTCCTCTTGCATCACGCGTGCATGCGCGAGAATGAACTCATCGTTGGGCACAACGCTCGGGCCGTCCTTGGACAGAAGATCACGATCACTCTGACCGCTGGGCGAGGAGCGTCCGGCCAGCGGATCCTGCTCGAGCGCCCGGTGACGACAGGCGTTGCTGCGATCACAGCAGGTACGCTTACAGACAGAGACAGTGGGCGGCTGCACCAGGGCTGGCTTTTTGCGAACACTCTGCTTGAGCTCCCGAATGAGATGATCCACGTCGGTTCCAAGATGACGGAAGCGCACCACAATCACACTGAGGTTCTCCGATGCGCCGAAGCTCTGGGCAATGTCCACAAGCCGCTTGGCTGCCAGCAAAGCGTTTTCCTCCTTGCGAATCTCTCTGGCGGCGCGACCAACGTCCATGACCGACCAGAGCTGGGCATTGCCCACAACAAGGTACTCATCATCATTGCTCAGTGTTAGCTGGGAAAGAGAAACTCCAATTTAGTTGGTTTCCTTCAAACTGAGGAGAGAACAAGCTACCTCTAGAACCTGTGGGTCAGGCATTGCGTGCGATGGTCCCAGATCCTTGGCGCAAGATTCTGTGTCTGTCAGGCGCAACTGTGTGGTGCGACGCACCAGATAGGCATCCAGCCGCCCCGTGCTGGCCATGCGCAGCACATAGCGCTTGCTTTTCAAGGGCCTGACCTTTGAGGGTGCCCGTGTCCGGGTGAGATGAAATAAGGCGGCACTTCGCACACTTCCGCACTGCTGCTGGGCCGTCAGCAACGTGAACTTCATGTAATCTCTGAGAGGAGCATCCTTGACCAGCTGCTCCTGCTTCATTAGATCCGGCACCACCTGAGCCATCTCCTGTGCCACCCGTCCATTGCCATCAGCGGCCTCAAACATGCCATAGAGGGCCTCATCAGAGCCGCCATAGTTGGCCGCACGCAACTGGCAGACCAGCAGCTTTCGGCAGTCTCCGGATCCTGGCGTCTCTGCGAAGCCCATTGTCCAGGGGGAGTTCTTGTTTTGATTTCGCGGCGCCGTCGCCAGCCGCAACGTACTGGTGGGCAGGGCAGCTCGGTTATTGCCAGACACATCGATTAGGTTCCAGTTGCGCTCACTTTGTGTCTGGCATACCTTGAACTGTTGCTCATCAACCTGGGAATACGAAGGTATAGGATTATTATTAGGAAAATGAGTCTTTTCAATATCTCTAATATCACCTGCAGCTGCAAATTTCCCGACAAATCCAAGTACTTGAGATTCCGCGAGGGCACGAGGGACAGCAGATTGACGCGATCCAGATGATTGTGTGATAGATCTAGGACCTTCAGCTTGCCCAACTTGGCCAGCTGTGGGGTGCAGAGCAAGAGATTGTTGCAGCATCGCAGCACCTTCAAGTGATTAAGCGTCGCCACCTCCTCCGGCAGTTGTTGCAGCATGTTGCCCGATAGAACCAGGATCTCCAGCTCCGACCAATTGCGTACGCATGCGGGAGGCAGGATTCCAATGCGATTGTAGGCAAGATGGAGCACCTTCAGCCGCGCTGCGTTGTGGAGTGCCTCGAAGATGCTGTCGTTGAGCTGATTTCCAGCCAGAAACAAGTGCACCAAGGCCGCATGATTATTCTGCTCGTACCGCGGCAGAGTCGACAGCTTGTTGCAGGCGGCGTTCAAGGTGTCCAAGCGTGAATAAGTGACGGCAAAGAAATTCTCCGGCAAACACTGGAGTTCGTTGCTTTGGAGTTGCAGCTTTTGGATGCTGCCAAAGCCCTCGGGCAAATACTCAAGCTGCTGCAATTCATTGTAGGACAAATTCAGAGCAACCAATTGATTGATTCTATAGTTTCGAAGCAGTCCCGTTATGTTGGTCAATCGATTGTGCGACGCATCCAGTGTGGACAACGCAGCACAGGCCCCAATCCAATTGGGGAGCTCATTGAAACTATTGTGCGAGATGTCAATGCAATGGAGTTTTAACGGCACTGGATGGGTGTTGGTTGTGGAGATGTTGTGAAGGCCTGAAAACAATTAAATACACATTTAATACACATGCACTCTGATCTTTCCAATCGAAAAATAGTGCTGGTAATTGCCACATCATTTTAAATATTTCAAATTAAAAAACCTGCTCTGCTTACAGTTGTGGTCTGCTAAAAGTGCCTGCAGGTTGGTGGCGTTTACGATCAGCTCCATTAGCTTGTTCCGGCTGCACTTGAGCGTCTCCAGTTGGGCCAGCGAGCTGAGGTCCAAGACCTCCATTTCATTTTCGCACACCTCCAGTTGGGTCAAGTACTGGCCAGCGAGCCAAAAAGAGAAAACGGAATACGATGGATAGGAAGTCGTAGTAGCACGGAAAGAAGTGAACGGACTCACGTTGTAATTGCCAATCAAAATGCTTCCACCCAGCTGGCTGCCCTTCAGGCTGAGCTTCTGCGGAGTGGTGGGGCTGCTGCCGCTACCGCTGCCATTTCCCTCCTCCGACAGCTCGATGGGCAGCGGCGGTTTGACGCTGCTGTTGTTGCTGGCATTAACTTTTAGTTTCGACTTGTATGGATCCGTCGGTTTCCTTGTGGCTTTGAGCATTGTTTCAGCCTCTGCTGCTGCTTCTGCTGCTGCTGTTTCTGGCTATGTTTTCGTTTTCTTTAACTCTTGGCAAAGACGCCGAACCTGGGGGCCGGAACGATACCAGACTACAACAGCATTGCACAGCACTTGGTTATGCATCAACGAGCACCTACAGAGTGGCGATCGTTTCAGATTTCTTGCATGTACTACTCTGGGGAAATACATACCCGTACAATACACTGATCACTTCCGATTTGTCATGGAATACACCCTTTTTGTTCTTTCTTTGTATGTTTCACTTATGGGATAAGGAGTTTCCTAGATCTTGTCCGAGCTCAGCAGCTACATTCTAGTAGTCGTGAAAATCCACCACCCGCTCAATGCGATGCGTCTGCTCAACTGAAGACGATCACGTTAACTATGGCTATGACTGTGCCGTTACGGTAAGACAGACACGCTTGAGAGAACGTCAGTGTTGCGCTGCTCCAACATCCACCCGCTGGTTTATGTTCGTGTTCGTGTTCGTGTTTGTGTTTGTGTTGCCCAAATCCTCCAGTTTCGTTCAAGCCGTGATATGTACAGTGAATGCTGGATGGGCATGGAACAGTCGGTATAGTACAGAATTTCTGTTTGTCCTCCCCCTTCATCGAGGCTCCACTGTAGCGCCAGCCGATAAAGCACACACCAAAAGACTTACCAATTTAGAGAGGGTGCCCAAGCAAACAGTTTTAAGAGCACCACAACTCGATGCACCTGCACGTCTCTTTCATTTCTGGCACTCCGTCTGTTCTGAAAGAGATTTGCTTAGAACATTATAAAAAATAGTCCTTGGTTGGGTTTTTTTTTTGTAGCTTGTGTTTTGTTACACGAATTTTAGAAACAATTGGATTTTTTATTATTTCAATGAAATATAATAATAATTGTTTGTCATGCGGCTACGCATTATCAGCAAAACTCAGTAAATTGTGTATTACTCTTAAATCGTTTTTTTTGTTTCCTTTCTTTCTTTCCTTGTTTTGTTTTTCTGGCGCTTTTTTCTTCGCTCTTTACACGATTATTGCTGAGGCTTTACAAAAATTTTAACAACGTCTGTACATAAAAAACTAAGGGCAGGAAAAACTGTTTGGTTTCTTATTTTCTGTTCATCTGTGGGCGCCTGTTGCTGGCCTGATCTTGACGATCTTTTTTGGGCTGTAACTTGGCCAATTGTTCGACAGATGCGCCCACACATGAACGGGGGGGGGAGTCAAGTTTTGAGTACATAAAATAATAATTAGACAGCGGTGATTAGCATTAATATACGCCCTATCCACATAGTTTGTATCATATACGGGTTTGTATGCTTTAAAATAATATTTTTATATATATAAGTATATGTATATAGGTTTGTATATAAAATACAAAAAAATTAGGTAAAACATTTCTAAAAACATGTTGGAGCTTCAAAATAAATATAATAACTACAATGTGAAAATTTAAGAAGAAGGGACAGGGTGGGGCGGGGGCGGTCACGGGTCTGGAATACGAAAAAACGTTAACTAAGCACATTGTGCTGCTACGCTCATTTGTTTTTATACAGATAATCATTTTGTTTTTTGTTTTTTTTTGTTATATTTGCTAGGTATTTTGTATTCTACGAAATTTCTTACTTTTTACCGGTATCTATTCGTAGCTATTTCTTATTTTTCTCCTTCTCTTCCTTCTTCTTTTTCTTCTTCTTCCTCTTCTGTGTTTGTCGTGTCTTTAACTTATTTCGATATCTTGATAATGGGGTAACATTCACCCGTGTTTGAGTTTATCGAATGATCCTTCCTGCGGCAGTGCTAACTGCATAACATAGATAAGGATTATTTTGTTTACTTATTGCTGTTGTACATTCAACTTAATATTAGAAATATTCAAAGTGGCATATGACTAAAATTCGTTATCGACTATCTGTGTGTGTGTGGGGCTGGGGGAGGGTATGGGCTGTGGGCTGTGTTGGGCTGGAGCGCGTTTAAATTATTGTTATATGGGCGGGGGGGAGTAGGGGTCTGTATGAGGGTTGTCAAGAGTTTAGGCAGCGCGACTATTATTCCGACCCGTGTTCCGATACCGCTTACGTTTGCCGATTCCTATACCGATTCTCCATAACGCGAATTGAGAGGCTTATAAAAAACTAGGAGACGTGTGGTAAGGGCGAGAAATTTGATTTCCGCACTACACAATCATATTAAATGGTATTTTCTGTATAAGTAGATAAGGATATTATGTATAAACATTAATTAATATAGACGCAATTATGCTCCTCCATATAGGTCCGTGTATATAGACTTTAAGCTTACTCTGGATTTACCCACACCTTGTTATTTCCCGATGCTCGTCACCGCCGCCGTCGACAGCACCGTTGACGCCGTCGGCGCTGCCACCGACGAATTCATTTGAATGCTGCCCATATCCTTGCTGTTATGATCACCTATGGAGTTCGCCTCTATGCTCTGAGTCTCTGAGTAGTCCAGCTTATAGCTGGCGCTCCGCGTCACATCCTCCATAGACGCCTCCTGACAGTCCCGTCCAATGTGCGTCTGCGAGCCGCAATTGTAGCAGGATATCTTCGGTGCTCCGCCGCCGCCCACCCCAGTGATGGGGCAAACTGTCAGCGCACTGTAGGGGGGCGTGGTCGGCAGCTGCTGCTGCTGGGGCGTGGGCGTCTGTACCGCCACAGCATTCGTGCTGACCACAGCGGCAGTGTTTTGCAGCTGGGGCGGCGTAACGGCTGTGGGCGTGCCACCAGTGCCGGGGACCGGCAGGAAGGCAAGGCTCGTGTGGAACGCCGGATAGATGAGCTCTCCGTTGTGGGAAACCGGAGCCATTGGAAACCGGTAGCCGCCACGAACAGATTGCGGCGGTGGCGGTGCATTATGCGCCTGGAATATCGTCTGCTGCGGCGGGGGTCCTCGTGCGTGATATGGATAGGAGGCTGCATTGTAGGCTGTGGGTGGTGGAGGCTGCGGCTGCGGCTGTGATTGTTGCTGCAACAAGACTGTTGTCGTGGGCGTGCTCACCGGAGACGGGCTGATAAGCAGCGCCTGCTGCTGCTGCATGTTCCCGCTGCTCATCGTCATTGTCTGGGCATCGCTCACATTGCTTGGCGTACCTGTTGTGTAGATCTGCTGATAGCTCTTCTCCATCCCATTGCGTCCGTTCAGTCGCTGCTGCAGGTTCATTTGCTGCTGCTGCTGCTTGTAGGTGAGATGGTGCTTCTGCTGGTAGCCTCCTCCCATGCCGCTGTGCACGACAGTCGTTATCATGCCCATGCCGGGATTGCCGACTGTGCTGTGTAATGGCAGTGGATGCGGCGTTGGTGTCTCTGGCGGGGATATGTCCCCGCAAGAGCCATTCGAACTACCCGATTCGCTGCCGGTTGTGGCAACACTCTTGGTCACAGAGCCACTCCCATCGTCGTTCATGCTCATGTTCTGCATCAGGCTGTTCATGTAAGCGTTGTTCTGAAAGTGCTGCTGTTGCTGCTGATGCGGCGGTATGTAGGCGTTCGCCTTGACTCGATGATGATGTGTGGGCCGATGGAAACCGTTGCGTATCAGGCTGGGCAGACTCGTTCCACTGGAACTGCTGCTGCCGCCTTCGTTAATGTTCTCGTGCTGCAGCTCCCCGCTAATGGAAGAGGGCGGCGGCGTGGTCTCTGCTGAGGGACGCCGCGCCGCATGATGTTTGTGGCCCGTCAAACGTTGCGACAAGTTGCGCATTTGCTGCGACTGCAGTGGAACGTTGGAGCGCTGAGGACTCGTCGTGCGGCTGCTTGACGGTGAGGACTGCTGGCTCAGCATCGGCGAACTGGAGGCTGGAGGCACATGATGATCCATGTTCTGCTGCTGCTGAGGAGCAGCAGTCTGCGGGTGTGGTGGGGGTGCGTAGTGTCGCATCGACCACGCGGCGGCCGTGTTCTGGTGGCCGAGTATGGCATTTGTGTCCGCTGGAATGGTGATATTCGATTGCATCATGTGTGGCACACCATCGACGCTGATCTGGTGTGTTCCATCAGTCCCAGGCACAAGCTAACAGATAGAGGGATAGATGGAGAGGGAGAGAGAGAGAGAGAGAGCGGGAGAGACATGAGGGTGTCCGTGTTAGTCGTTTAATCGTTCAAGTGTATCGCCTCGCCTCACTTACCTTTTGAAAATGTTGGGGAAATATCATTGGTATGTTTCCCTGCGGCGTCTGCACTACCTGGACCATCGGCGGATGCTGTTGCTGCTGGTGCTGATGTGCCTGTTGTTGAGCCTGAATTTGATGCATCACATGCTGCTGCTGCTGCTGTTGTTGCTGTTGCATTATCAAATCATGCTGGGACGGCGCGTGGGGATGCGGTGGATGTGGATGGGACTGTGTCTGTGGCTGTTCCATTTGCGCTTGCGCCGGAAAGTTATCCGCCACCAGTTTGTTCTCCTTGATCTTGCCCAGTATTCCAAAGATCTTCTTCTGCTCGTCCATGGAGAAGACTGGGTGAATGGCGGCCATTGTGTAGACAAGCAGCAGTTCGAGAAGCGTATCCTGGTCATTGATGCAACCAAAATCACACTCTCCCCAGCACTCGAGTGTCCGATAGATCTCGCTCACACAGTTCCGGTTGCAGGCACGGATCAGGGCCAAGTAGAGGGCCATTTTGCGGCGTATCTTCCTGTCGGTTGGATCGCCCTTCTGGCAGGTGAACATGTCGGCGGCCAGCTCCTGGGGATTGTTGGCGCGCAGCTCCATTCCGCGCAGCGTCTCAGAGTCGCATCTTCCTTGCTCCTCGAGCAGTGTGCCCAGGAAGCGTAGCTCGAACGGCAGGCAAGCGGTGAGCAGCGCGTACATCGTTTCAATGCGATTGTAGCTCTCGAGTTTCTCAAACCACAGCAGGACGTCTTGTTTACAAATCATTTCCAATGTTTTTGCTGCTGCATCTACTGCCTGTGGACTATGGATGTATGTGTGTGTGTTGTATGTGGATGGACAGCGGTTTGGATGATACCCTGTAAACAGAGCTCTTCTGTCTGTGTGAGTGAGTGTATGTGTTTGCTGTGTATGGGTTTGCGTGTGTGTATGGCGTGTGTCTGTGTGCTCTAGTTACGTGTGGTGGGTGCAAAAACCACAACAACAATAACTAGAATCTCGATAGTTGGCGCAGCTGCTGCTGCATCACTGCCGCAAAGGCTGTGCTGTGGATCGGATGAGCGCCTAAGCACACAACGCAGCTTCGCTTGCACTGTTAATTAACTTTTAAGCGCTTCCCTTGTTTGGCGTTTGCACAATTTTTCGGCTGCTGCTTCCACAAAGGCTGCCCACTACAACTAGTTGTCGTCGCATATATTTGCGCGTTAGCGGGTGGAGGACGGGTGCTCACGGGTAGCGGGGGGTTGCACCACATTGGCCAGAGACTCGTCGGCGTTGGCTAGTTTACTACTCGATGCTGCTGCTCGGGCCGCTGTTATTTGTGACTCGCCGATGCGAATTTCTGCACTTAGATCCTTAACCATTCCACGCGCACTCTTCTGCGATGTTTAACACTTTACGGCTCACAGGCACTAAATACTCTACATTTATGGTTTAAACACGTTATTTACTTTGCATTGTGTGTGTTTTTTTCATAAAATTTTCTGTAGACTCGCTGGCGTTGGTTTACTACTCGCCAGTGTGACCGCGGACTTATGGCTAAAATATACGGTCTGACCCTCAGAAAAGTACTTAAATATACCGTCTCTTTTTTAAAATATACCACAAAAAAATTAGCTTAACCCACTTAATCCCCCTCTGTTTAACAAGTGAATATCTTGAATAAAGCCGCGTAAAATTATGCTGCTTGCTTATTCTTTTTATAGATCCATCCTACCCCTTCTCTTTACTAACAGAAAACCACGATGACTTTCTAGCTGAGGGTCCAACTCAGCACTGAACACATATTTTTAGCCGATAAATGAATCCATATTCCAAACAAAAAAAACAAATCAAAGCATAAAACGTGGTGGGCATGAAATGTTACTTCATTTGAATTGTTGTTTCTTGTCAACCGGTGTAATGCCTTTTTTGCAGATTGACATTTGTTACCTGTATATCTTGATACTCACAAACAGCTGTTAGAGGCTATCGAAGCTGACAGGGATGTTCTACATTTCGATTACCGCGACTTCTACTCTTATACGATTCTGTGAAAGGGAACCGTGACTTTTAAATAACCGAAAATTTTTTCAATAAAACCTGATCAACCTTCCTAACGGTGTTTGATCAATTTTGTAACTTATTTGTTGGTTATATTTCTATGAAAAATGAATACAAGTACAAAGAAACTGCAAAAGCTTAGAAACCATCCTCATCATCTTCAGCCATCTCCTTGGCCAACTCCAAGTCCTGCTGCTCACGCTCGCGTCTCTCCTCAGCACTCTCCAGATCCTTGCCGTACGACTTGGGCGGATACCGCATAGCCTTGACGCTCTGATTGTGTAGATTCAGGCAGAACGAAATGCGCTCGTGGAAGGCCAATTGGGGCTCGCGTGTGCTGTAAATGTCGGTGCTCTCCTTGCTGCGCATGTAGTTCTGAGCCGGATCCAGGGTGGCCTCAATTACACCGTCACGTATGGCCTTCGACACAATAAACTCGGCATCCTCGGACGAATCCAGCATCAAACGCCTGGCGATATCCTGTGGCGAGATTCGCGAGTAGGAGAGACCAATCGAACGGATGGCAGTCTTGATCACATTGTGACGCAAGCGGATGATCAGTGTGAAGGTGTGATCCAGCTGGAACTTGGGTCCGTACTGCGACACCACGTCCCCAAAGCGTTTCAGGTTGCCCAAACGCACAGCCTGTGTCAGCTGGAAGTATGCGCCAAGGGACTGTCGGAGTCCCGCCTGACGGAACACAACGCGCTCGGGAATATTACCAAGCAACAGTTCCACCACAATGATCAGCTTCTGCACGGTCTGGCGGAAGCCGATGGCCGCATGCTGAGGCGATTTGCGCAGGGCCTGGACCAGATGTTTGTGCGCATCACTGTACTCCAGCTTGGCCGCCTTGATCCGACCCAGATAGTAGAGGAAACGGGCCCATTCATTGTTGCTGGCCGACTCGGGGTAGACGGACTTCTTCACCAACTTGTCAGCCTGATCGTACAGGGCATAGTGTAAATAGTTTCTGAGCAGGCAATTAATGAGCACAGCCTGACCCTCGAAGTCGTTGCGTAGTGTGGCGGTCCGCAGACGGGCGTGCAGGAAGGCGCGAATGCCCTCCAAGGCGTTGTTCAGCTCAGCCACTCGCGAAAAGTAGAAATAGGACTTGGCTCCGATGAGGTCGAGGGTGCGACGGTTTTGGATGGAGATTTTGGCCATCAAGGCATCGGCACACGTACCGGCGCGTTTCAGATCGTTGGCGTCAATCAATTTGACCAGCAGAAGCAGATAGAAGTAGGCATCCACCTCGGCTATCGGTGCCTTGGTAGCCAACAGTTTTTTACTCACATCAGGCAACTCGGTGGCGTCCTTCTCCACAGCGGGCATAAGAGCCAGTGCGGCCTCCCGATCGGCGCCAGCTGGGTAGATGGTCTGCGACAGATTGCGGAAAACAACGCCGTTCAGCTTGCGTCGGGTGTTGGGCAAATTTCTCAGCACACGCAAGATGAATCTGTGACAAGAGTCCATAAATATCATTGAATCAATGATTTGATGGGGAGGAAAGCTTACCGCGACTCTTTTGAAGCGACACTCTTTTCGATTTGGCGTATCTGCTCGCGAATCTCTTGCACAGCGGCCACATCTTGGTTTTTCTTTTCGTCTGCCAGTGATATCTCGGTCGTTGGAGGATCAACCTCCATCTCAACATCCTGAGTGCCAATATCTGCAGCGTTGGTCATGTTGTAGAACGTTTAATTTGCAATTTATATATCAAATTGCTGATTTTTCTTAGTTTTTCCAAACGAAATCTAAAATGCCTAGTAATGCAGTGTTATCGGATTTATCGATAAAGTCTAAATATAACCCACTCAACCCCCCTCTAAATAAGCAAGTGAACAACTTTACATAGATAAATTCTTCTTACAGATCCAACCTACCCCTCTTTTTAAATTCAGAATAACCACGATATTTTTTAACCTGAACTGTGATAAAATTGTTCAAGTTTAATAATATTCGTAAAGTGTATTTCAGTACCCACTGGTCGACAATGGATCGTGCTCAGCACTGAGCAAATAATTAATTAATCAATTTTCTACAAGATTGGTTAATTTGTAGGAATCTCTTTTATTGGATTTTGCCTAAAATAAGGTTAAACAAAAGTGAGTGGAAAAATAAGGATTTTTGCGATGTAAGTGTCGATTTCGATAAATACACACAAGGTGCTGTTGGGGGCACAGCATTAACAGAGCTGTTAACTGGCCATCTGGGATTCTGTGGACGTTATCACTATTACCAAATAATTCTCGCAGGACGGAATGTGAATGAAAATATAAATAAATTGTAAGGTTTAAAAATGTTACGATACAGACACGCTGTGCGCATTCTTCAGCACCGGGCCTACTCAGCTGGTGCGACTGGCAATGGCGGGAATTCCGGTGGCAATACTCCCGACGACGACAAGCATCCCATTAGGCGGACGTTACGGTTACTCGGAAATGATATGCGCAAAGTCAAAGAATTCTTTGTGCCCAAAGACCCCAGTCCAGAAGACACCTCTGAACGAGCTCTGACTCAAAGTAAATTCAAGTTTGAAGGCGAAAAAGGACGGAATTCCGGTCGGCCAGATGAATTCCAGACGCACTGCGATGTGCTGATCATTGGCGGTGGCGGTATAGGCAGTTCCATTGCATATTGGCTAAAGGAGAAGGCGCGTGATGGACTGAACGTTGTGGTTGTCGAGAAGGATAATACGGTATGTGTGACTAACATGGATCAGTGGTCACACAGTAATTATCTCTTGTTTTTTTATAGTATGCACAGTCTGCAACCCGCGTCTCTGTTGGCGGCCTGTGTCAGCAATTCTCTCTGCCCGAGAACATACAAATGTCGCTCTTCGCCGCTGACTTTTTACGCAACGCCAAAGAACACTTTGGCACGGAGGTACCGCTCAATTTTACGCCACAGGGCCATCTGATGCTCGCTGGCGAGGAAGACGCCGAGGGCATGAAGTATGCTTCGCAGCT
The DNA here is from genome assembly GCF_003369915.1 of Drosophila miranda. Taxonomy (NCBI): domain Eukaryota; kingdom Metazoa; phylum Arthropoda; class Insecta; order Diptera; family Drosophilidae; genus Drosophila; species Drosophila miranda. Next base: position 7,930,415 of record NC_046677.1, on the reverse strand, counting down.
GCAAAACGAGCTAGGTGCCCGGAACGAGCTCCTTACACCCGATCGACTGGCGGCGCGTTTCCCCTGGCTGAATACCAAGGGCATTGCTCTGGGCTGCCATGGCCTCGAAAAGGAGGGCTGGTTCAACTCATGGTCCCTGCTCGCAAACTTTAGACGTTCTGCTAGCGGACATGGTGCGCATTTCGTCGATGGAGAAGTAGTGGACTTTGATTTCCAAGAACAGCCGGATATATCCGTCTCGGGGGACAATAGCTCCAACGAAGGCTGCTATGATGGTCTGGACAAGGCTGTTATTCAACTGCCGGACGGTACTCGACGCACGTGCAAGTTTGCTCTCTGCGTGATAGCAGCCGGAGCTAGTTCCGGGAAAGTAGGACGAATGGCACGCATTGGCACGGGACCGGGAATGCTTCGGGTCCCCTTGCCCATAGATGCACGCAAGCGGTACATGTATGCAATCAGTACGCAGGCACAGAATGCACCCGGCATGGCCATGCCCATAACCATCGATTCGAACGCGACATTCATTCGGAGAGACGGCTTGGGCGGCAACTACATCTGCGGGCGTAATTCCGACCCGCAAGTCGATCCAAACAGTGATAATTTCGTTGTTGATCCGCAGTATTTTGACCAGCAGATTAGGCCCGCGCTCGTGGAACGTGTTCCCGCCTTCGAGGCGGCCACAGTTTTAGACAGCTGGGCGGGCCTGTACGAGCACAATATTTACGATGACAACGGCATTGCGGGACCACATCCGTACTACCACAATTTGTACATTGCAACTGGATTCAGTGGACACGGCATCCAGCAGTCGGTGGCTGTGGGTCGAGCCGTATCCGAGCTGATTATGGATGGACAGTTTCGCACGATTGATCTGTCGCGACTGAGCTTCGATAGATTAATTGTCGACAGGCCCATGTACGAGTTGAACAATGTTCTAAGTTAGTGTCTGTTGTAAGTACAATGTATTTATTGTACATGATTAAAGTTTCATTTTACTATTTGAACTGTCCTGGTGGCGCACCAAAGAGACCACCGCCCTGTTTGCTGGCGGCACGCGATGGGGCAAAGCCCAACATTTTCTGTATGTTCTGGCGAATGGACATGGTGCACAAAATGTAGAGGAAGATGAACGAGCAGTCGGTGTAGTCTTCGCCGGACAGATTGCGATGGCTCAAGCCCTGGATCCAGGAGATCGGGGTAAAGGGCAGTTGGGCAACAACACGTCCATCGAATATGCTATTGAACATGCTCAGCAGAGCGGTGAAAGCAAAGCCAGTAGCAAACATCGACTTCATCTTCACCAGCGACAAGTCCCTGTTATTGTTCTTGAGTTTCTCCTCATCGCGCTCGATTTTCTTTTTCACCGCCTTGTCCAGTGAGTCGCCATGGATTTCCTTACGGCGTTCCACTTAAAGTAATCACACGTTTATTTATGATAATGATAACCCATTTTCCAGTGCTTACATTTCTTGCTCTGCTTTTCCACTTCGGTCTTCAGCTTTTGATATTTTTCGGTGCGGTACACCAAGACCCAGGTGAGCCCTTTTAAGGTAAAATCTAATGAATATGTTGGAAATAAAACTGCTTTGTGATGTTTCACTCACCTTCGCCCAAAAAGGCTGTGCAGACGGATATAAAAACTATCAATATTGTGTCAGACCACATTTTTCCACTTATTTTATGTTAATTGAATGCAATGCAGTGTGACCGCGGACTTATCGTTAAAATATACCGTCCGACCCTCAGAAATATACCAAAATATACTGTTTCATTTTAAAAATATACCGTAAATATATGTATTCTAGATCCATCTTACTCCTCGTTTTTGATATTCGGTTGAATATTACTAGCTAATTAAGATCCTCAGCACTGAACACATAATTTTATCAGATACATTAATCAATTTTCTACATTATTGGCTCGTTTTAACTAATCACTTTTTATTTTATTGTGTCTAAAATAAGGTTAAACCAATAAAGTCAAGTCAATAAAGTCAAGGTATAAAACGTAAGTGTGTACGGAATAAAGTGTATGTGTGTATGTCAACAGGTAACCGTTATGACTATAGACTTTATACCTGTTTCTTTTAATTACTATTAAATTGTGTGTTTCCATGCTGCTTCATGCATTTAATTGGTTCCCTGTTTATATATCCTGCTATTCCTCAGTGTCCTCATCTCTCTCCTTCTCCAGCTTGGTCCGGATATTCAGCTGGCTGATCGTTCCATAGCTCGACCTCATTCCGCTCGTTTTGTGCCGACAGCCAACATTCGCTACAACAACGGCATTTCGTATTTCTTATATATCAGCATAAACACGTTGATCCATCATCGATTTGTGTCATGTATTGGACCACCTCTCCGCGGACTACAAGACCTGAAGGATGACACCGCCACCGCCCGCGTTCATCTAGTTCCAATTGTCTAGTACAATATATTATTTATTTTTATGTTTTCGTGTTCAGGAGTCTCATTGTTTTCATTTCATACATTTTCTTTTTTTAGTTTAGATTACTTTCAAGATTTTCTCTAAGTAAAAATATTTTCTTCTCCGCTCCGCAAAGATACTACGATCGATGTAGTATGCAGATGCTGATGCAGATTAAAATCGCTTTTTCAATAATGTATAAGTAATGTTGTACAAACGCACACACGCACACATATATCAACTCGAATTTTAGCTATTTTGTAGGTACTTATCAATGTATAATTGTATGTATATCTTCTGTATATATAGGGATATATCTATATAATGCTGCCCATGCGGATGGCAGGCTGGCTGGCTGGTGTATACATAGACTTAGTGGCTAGTACTAGCTAACCTATAGATTGCATCACTTAGGGACTATTTGGGGGAAGTGAACTCGATACTCCATTGCAGTTTTAGGATCTTCTCTTATTCTTATGGTGTGTTATTATCCATATGGATTTAATTGATATATTGTAAGGCATTATCGCATTTTTAAAGTACGTCATTCTGTTTAAAATCTAGGCTAACTTTGCTCTTCTCCTGCTCATCTCAGCGCTACGGTTAAAACAGGGAATTAAGGAATTTACACTCTCAGTTTTTACTTAGACCTAATCTAATCTCTAGCTAATCGATCCAGCTCCTCGATCCTCAATCCTATCCTCCTCGTTCGAACCAACACTTCCATTGTCCGTCCACAAAGATTCTCTAAATAAATGTGGTATTGCATAAGAATTACATTCAGCGTGTTTCCCCCGACCTCTTCTCTTTTTCTTCTCTTGTTTGTAGACACATTCGTTTCATTAATTGTTTTGTTTGTTGTTTCCTATACACGAGTACTCACACATTGTTTCACAGCACAATTTCCATTGACAATTGTTTACACGTTCGTAGATTATTAAAACATTGAATTTTCTATTCATTTCCACCTTCCCTTCTATTCTTGCATTCTATGTATGTATTTATGTATGTATTTTGTCCTTCCACTTTTTCTTTCAGGGCCTCAGTCTCAGTCAAAGCGTCTGTCTCACTACGAAACCGAGATTGCACTACGATCGAGAGCAGTGAAGGGTTCGTCACACTCTTCTACACTCTTCCACTACAAAATACAATACAAAATATTCCTATCACAACGATCTACATCCTACAATATGCTGCTACTTTGCTTATCTGTATTTGTATCTATATCGGTATATCGGTATACTATATATGACGCCTATTCTAGTGCCTAGATCCATAGATCCATAAATATTATCTGCAATTGTGTCGAGAATACCAACGTTCGTGAATCGAATGCGGATTGCACTTTGATTTGAACACTTTGCACATTGTCTACGAGGATAGTAGATTTGAACACTCTGTTGTAAGTACAATGAGCAGTTGCTGTTGGGGGGAGTGGGGGCTTTCATTGCATGGGATTGCGATGGGGATTCACTCAGACGCGCACGCACAAAGAGGCGAAGGAAGTGCCTGGAATGGTGCCACAAAAGGGTGCCGATATCCTAGCTTACAGCTAACTGACAGGGACATACACTATTTTACTAAGCACAGGAACTACAGACGCAGAGATGATGAGCGGTCCTCCTCCTCATAGTTGTCGTTGATGAGCTCGTTCCGATCGTCGTCGATCTGGATCTTGTGGTGCGACGTATTCCGCGAGTGGTGCTGCTGTTGCTGATGGCTTGCTGCTCCTCCTCCTCGATTCACATTCGCAGCGGGTGCAGCAGCTGAAGGCGGTGTCACCTCTGCCAGCATTGTGTAGTTCAGATCCTTGGAGTTGGTGCGACGATGTCGCAGGACACTCAGTCCCGTCGAGGCTGTTGGCTGCTCAGCTGCAGGCTGTCCGCTGCTCGATGGAGCTGCTCCACTGGCACTTTTGGTATTCAAGTCCTTGGAGTTGTTGCGCGAATGACCACGCGAGCCAGAGCCTCCTCCTCCGGCCTCCATCTCGTTGGAGTTCTTTAGCTTGCCACACGTCTCCGCCACCACATTCTTGAGCACATTCACGTTCTTCTTGGGATTGTGGTGCGGATGGGAATGCCGCAGGAAGTCCGCATCAAAGCGTATGTTGTTGGGCATGTAGATCTGATCGTAGCTGTGGTTGCGCGAATGCTTCTTCACGAAGTGGCCACAGCCGGTGGTCAGCTCATCGTCGTCCTCCTCCTCGGCACAGTCCTGGGGCCGCAGCTGGTTCTGGATGTACCGTATGGGCTGACTATTGTCGTGCAGATCCGTGGAGTGGTTCCGGGTGTGCGCCTGGAACTTTTTGAGATTCTTGTACTTGCTGCTGCTGCCAGCGCCGGCCTCCTGTCCCGCGGCATCGGCCGGCCCGCTCGAGGAGTTGTGATCCCTGGCAAAGCTCTTGATCATCTTTACGTCGCACGAGGCGCTGCGGAAATGCTTCTTTGACTTGGTCTGCGGCTGGTTGCACGTGTTTGTGGGCGGCACCACATGTCCGCACTTGTCGTAGCTGCCAGAGAGAGATGTCATTCTCAGCTAGATTCTCAGAGGATTCTCTACCGAATTGTATCTCAATTACTCACCAGTAATCCATCTGCATTGTGCGCGAGTCATTGCGCGAATGCCGCAATATATCTGTGGGTATGATCAGCTCTCCAGCGCCGCCAACGAAGCCAGCGGCAGGCTCTGCTCCCGACAGCTTCTCCTCGAACACTGCAAGCAAACATCAATGGAAAACAAGTTGAGAATCCACTCCAAACACAAAGGATAAAGAGGCTTATGCACTATTATTCGTATTCTAGGTTAACATTTCTAATTCATATTCCGTATTCTCCCTTTGACATCTTCTGTTTCTCTTATTGCTAGCTCTTAACTCACATTTGTCCAGGCTGATGATGGAGCCGATGATCGGATCGCTGGCATTCAGCGGCTTGGTCTTCTCCAGCTGCCTGCGTCGTCGCACCAGCCACCAGTCCACGATGAAGATGAACAGGGCAACCAGCTTCACGGAGGCACAGAGACCCACATATCTGGAATGAAGAGATAGTTACAATCTATTCCTTAGAAGGGATTAGAGATCATACTTGTAACGAAACTTCTCAATGTCGTAGATGAGACAGCGACCGCCCTTCTCGCCGCAGGAGGACTTCCAGAGCAGGCAGGTCGAGTCGATGAGGTTGCCGAAGAGGATCGGGGCAGGGATGTAGCCAAAGAGTCGAAAGATCACAAACTGCATGCCCAGGGCAAAGGAGCGCTCTTCCTCGGACACCGAACGCAGGACGATCATGAGCAGCGGCATCTGCGTGGAGGCCACCAGGAAGGTCATGAAGAAGAGCAGGATGAGGAACGGGTAGATGGTGCGGCAGGGCGTGGCACAGGGTCCTGCCGTGGCCACCGGCACCACAGTGACCTCGGCAAAGTCCTCTCTGGCGCTGAGAGCCTGGGCCTGGCTACCGCCAGCCCCGCGATAAATGCTGCTCGAGATGTTGGCGTGAACACCTGCAAAGGAGCATCATCAGAGACCATTCGGGAGACCTTTTAGTGGACAACTCACATGCACAGTTGGTGTAGTTGGAGCTGGAGGAGAAGGCCGTGCAGCCGGCGTGGCAGGGACTGAAGTAGGTCAGCCCGTTGTTGCCGCATACGGGCTCCACCTCGCTGGTGAGGCACTCGCAGCCGAAGTTGCAGGCGGCCGTGAGGTTCACCTGGAAGGGTTGCTCCAGCGTGGAGCCCCCCTTGTTGCTGGTGTAGTAGGGGATCGTGGTGCCGGCCATCTTGAGGTTGTCGCAGCCCAGGAAGAATAGCATCGCGTAGCAGGCGAGGCAGATCACGTTCGTGATCAACACGAACTGGACGGCGCCCTTGGGCTTCAGCTGGAAGCGCTTCAGGATGCAGCCGCCGAGGAAGATCCCAATGCAGGCCCCGGGCACCGCAATGGATCCCGTGAAGATGTTGGCCTGGCTCTTGCCGAGGCTGAACTGCGTCTCCAGATACTTGGGCAGGAAGACCACGAAGCCCGAGACGATCATCAGCTCCATGCAGGCCCCCAGGCAGGTCACAATGTACACGGGGTTCTTCACCAGCCGCAGCATAGACTTGGGTATGTCCTTGATGTCCTTGCCGTAGCCAGTGTCCACCTTCGGAGGCAGCTGCTGCTGCTCCTCCTTGCTGGTCACCGCCACGATCTCCACCTTCTTCACCACCTTCCCGAGCTCGTCGGTGGCCACCACCGCAGCGCCAACGCCACCGACACTGCCACCGCCACCGGCCACCACGGAGTTGTTGGGCAGCACGGGCTGGACGACGCTGCTTTTGCGGATCTTCTTCTTTTCGCGAGCGAGCACCTTGGGGAAGGAGAAGAACGGCACGGCCACCACCAGCAGGATGACGCCGCAAAGCAGAAAGCCACCCCACCAGAGACCCACCCATCGTCGGTCGCCAGGAGCTGCAAGGGAATAAGAAAGTTACAAAATCCGACCGTTTCTGGAGAAGATTGGGCACTCACTGATCGATATGGTGGCGGAGGAGAGCGAGTCCATGTGGAAGGAGAGCAGATAGGCGCCCAGGAGGAAGCCCACCACGGGCCCGAAGGCGCCCATGCTGTACATGCAACCGATGTACATCGAGGAGCTCTCGGTGCGCACGTGGTCGTCCACGTAGGTGGTGCCCAGGGTGAAGAGCGGACTGCCGCCGCAGCCGAGCAGCAGTTGGGCCAGGACGAAGAGCAGCACGGGGCCGGTGGTGGAGGCCTTGCCCTCGAGACAGTTGTCCTCGCGCAGCGTGTGGGGGGCGAGCGGCTGGTTGGAGAGGCCGCTGGAGAGGCGCCCCAGATCCATGTCCTGGTCCCGCACCAAGGCGCTGCGGCAGATGTTGTCGCTGGTCTTGTTCAGGATGGCAATGCCCGGATTGGGCTCTCCGGTGAAGTGCGGCACCATGAACACCAGCGAACCGATGCCCATGATGACGGCCCCGATGCCGATCCACACGGGGATGTGCCGCCTGCTGCCCAGGTAGCTGACGAAGATCACGGTTATCACGTTGCCGATCTCGTAGCTGGAGGCGATCAGGCCCGAGTAGCTGGAGGGGATCTCGAAGCGCTTCTCGATGGTCGTGATCACAGAGTTGATGTACCCGGAGCTCAGCGCCTGCTGCATCATCACCAGGAGCGAGAGCAGCAGCACGAAGATCTTGATGCGGGCGAACCTCTGGATGCTATTCGGCCGGCAGTTGAGGATCCCGCAGTCTCCCGACCGGAACTGCTCCTCGTCGTAGTCCTCCTCCTCATCGGCCGGACACTTGCCCGCCGACGCCTGCCGACTGTGGCACTTGACCATCACGCTGTCCACCGATGCAGCAGCAGCAGCAGCAGCCGGTGCACTTGTGGGGGGCAACGACGATCGGGACTGGGGATCCTGGGGATCCCCCAGAGCGGCATCTATGCTGCTGTCGTCGCCGCTGTTCGTCTCGGAGTAGAGTCCAGTCATCTGGTACATCGATTCCTGCCGCCTGAAATGGCAAATTGTGTCTCTTGTCAGATCCCTAGACTTTGAATCTTCTTTGATTTTCTTGCATATTTCTTTCACTGGGTTTTTGATGCTGAGCTTTTGGCCAAAACGAACGAAATCTAAAACAGCTGTGTGTGTTCTCTAGACTGGAATCGCAAACTGGAAATTTCTATGCCCTGACAAAAGTGTAACTGATGTGATTACGATTCCCAAGAATACCAGATACCACATTGGCTATGCTGCCACAAGCAGGTCCCAAAGTGCCCTCTCCCGCCCTTTCGCCCCTCTCTCAAGACTTCCTTGAGTACAGGGTAGAGTATTCTGGCAAATCGATTGATTCCCAAACTCCAAGAGCCTAGCCTTAGGGTATTGAAAGCCTCGACCTTCCTTTCTGCGTTCCCTCCATCCATCCTTTCTCTGCTCTGTTTTTTGAGGCCTAAGGCCTACGGCATTCGGCATTCGGCTGTCTATAAGCCGGCCTAGAACTTGGCGACGGCCACGGACGCGAAAGCGGACGGTCCAAGGCCGTTGGAGGGCGACCCGGACCCGGCTTGCCCCCCATTCAATGTCAAGCACTTTGGGCGTTTGGCCAAGACACACACCACACCACACCACACTCTGCTCTGCCTCCACTGCTGTTGGCTGTTTGCTGTTTGGCTTGGCAGCAGCTGCTGTAACCACAAAATGCCCTCTACCCTGCTCGTCTCTTACTCTGCCTCTCGTTGGATGTGCCACTGAGTCTGGTCTGTGGGTCTGTGGGTCCGTGGGTCCCTGGGTCTCTGGGTCTCTCTCTATTCCCGTTCTCCTTCCGGTTGTGTTAGGAGTTCCTTCGTCTGGCAGTGCACGCGGATGACTGCGGCGCCATCGAGTGAATGGAAGTCGAAGCTCACGTGCTGCTCTCACCCTGGACTTGTTTGTCACGCTTTCCCCGTTGGGCTGAGCGGGGCCACTGACAGGGGGGCGTGCCGTGGAGTGGGTGGTGCCTTTGAATATTTCAAACTTGACCGACAACTACTCATCGCAATCGCCTCGTATCGATTGAATTTCGAAGCGGAAGGCGCTGCAGTCTTATGAATTATTAAGTCCTAAACCAGCGCCAGCGCCAGTCCCGCCAGCCCCTCCTCCTGCCACGTGCCCCTCTAAACGTGCCTCCTGCTACGTGCCGCCCCCAAGCTAATTATCGATATGGAGTATCGGCTATAATGCTTCGTTTCGTTCTTCGCTTTTGTTTGTTGTCTCAACCTCCCCCTCCGCAGGGAAAGTGTCAATTTATGTAAATAGTTTTGGCCCCCCCTTCCATCGGAGGGAAGCGGGAAGCGGGAGCAGGTGGGCTCCAAATTACGTGGCTAATGTCTTTGGCTCTGCCTCTGGCTGTGGCTGTGGCTCTGGCAATTGTAATTGTTTCGTTTCCTCACCTGTGACCTTTGCGATGTGTCGTGCTGGCATCGCTGGCATTGCTGTTGGAGCTCTGAATGTGGATGTGGCTGCCACCGGCAGGGGCACTGGCTGTGGCAGTCGCGTTGCCGTTGCCGGTGCCGGTGCCTGTTCCCGTGACAGTCGCGGCGGCGACAACGGCTCCTGTGGCCTGTGGGGGGTCGGAGGACTCCTGCTCGAAGGAGGGGTTCGTGTACTGTTCGATATGCTGGGCACCGGATCCGGATGAACGTTTCGCCGACATTCTGCTGTAGCATTTATCCAGCGCTCAGGTCGTCACAATAATTCATTCGTTCAATCAATCAAACAATCGTTCGACTCTGAGGCATAGCCTGCAAAAAAGAAGGAACAAGGAAACACAGCTTTTCTTATCAATAGAATCTCCAACTTCTGTCGCCCTGCCCCCCCCCCCCCCCCAGCCGCCTCTTTGCGGTGGGGCACTTGTCATTAGGGACTTTCGACTCTCACACACACACACAGCTGATGACGCCGCCGATTACTTCCTGAATGAAGCTCCATCGCCCACTAATTGCTCCCAAAGCCCCACACAAAGTCAGTGTGCAACATGCGACTGGAACTGCCCCTGCCACTGCCACTGCCTGAGACTGGGACTGCGACTGGGACTGACTGAGGGAAAAAGAAAGATAATTACGGAATGCCCCTCGACATCTGCCCCCTTTTTGGTTGTGCAGACTTCCGCTGAAGGATAAGAAGGATGCTTGCCGCCGCCGTCTTCTATTAAAAAGCTTGCCACACACACAGAGGCACAGACACCATGCAACCGATGGAAGACATGTGGGTAGGCCTTAGAAGAGAGATGCACCGGTGACACGCGGAAGAAGGACGCTGGTGGTGCCATCTTTCTGTTGATGATAGAGATGCACGCGTGACACGACCACACGACCACACGCCACACGAACCCTCCTCCCGAAAGGCCCTCCACTGTGTGCTCACTTAACCAGTCTTCCCTTTCTTTTCCCTTCATTAATGTATAGACGAGTACACATTATATGCAACAACAAAAGGAACTACAACAACACTTGGACACGCCCCTCCCCCACACCACACGCACCCATAAAGAGGGAAAGCAGGCGGTAATATATCGATTTCCCCTGCGGCTCAATGGAAATATGAAAATCATCAGAAAGAAAAAGGCTAATGCTCGTGATTGTGCTTCTTTTCTGCTCCTCCTCGGGCTCCCTTCCTCCCCAGTTCCTCTGGGAGCCCCAGCAAATGGCAACTAATTCAAGAATTCACTTGGTGGCCACCGCTTAAGTGTGATTTAGGTGCTGCCATCGGGGCTCTACCCATTAGTCTCGGTTGCACTTCTGGCTCCGCTCCTGCCACCCACCGACTGACCCCACAGTTAATCAATTACTGCTCCTGCTTCTACCACGCCCCCCCCACCCTTCCTACTGCTGCTACCCATTGAATGGATGACCCACAAATGTTGCAGCTTATTGCTTTCATGTTCCACATTTTGAACATTTTGTGTGCCTTTTATTCAGTTTTTGGTGTCACACAGATGCTGCCACAGCCACTGCCACTGCCACTGCCACTGCGCCTGTTCTGTTCTGTTATGTTCCATGGATGAAAGAGGCTGGATAGATGGATGATGAAATAGCCAACTTTTGTGGCCTTATTTTATGGCCATTTCTTTGGCCAATTGCCAAAAAACACAATGTGGCCCTCGTGTTCCAGTTGCGGCAGTCGCCAGATAGATGATGCAGGAAATGGATCTGCTCCGATCCGATCCGATCAGGGCAGCGTGATTCGTAATTAGAGAACTTTCAAAACAAAAACACAGCCAGGAAATGTTCGCTGATTATCCGATCCATCAGATATATATATATATTTCATTGAGTGTTTCGTAATTTATCATAAAAACACAAATCGAATCCATTTCTCGCTCTCGAGTGACTCTCTCGCATGAATTGCGCGAATGAGAGTTAATTAAAGGGCAACATCCACGCCATCCACGACATGGAAGCGGCACAACATTTTTTACCGTACCCTTGGGCTCCCCCTTCGGAGGGGGGCCAGAGAAAACAACAACACAGAAATATTACATAATTGGACATCATTTATGAAATGTCTTTCCATCTGTGGCAACAGGATACGAAATGATGGGATGGTACTGGATGGGGCATTGTGAAAGCAGACGCAGACACGAGGAATGCCACACGGCAGCAATTTCTTAAAATTAATATTTTTTTTTGCATATGGATTGAATGGATTCCAGTGGCAGGTGGCAGGCGACACGTGACAGGTGCATCTTGTATAAGCTTACAGATGTGGCAAGGGATTGCAGGATATTTTTTGGCCAACTCTCTCTATAATCCTCTATATATTTCCACTCTCACACTTCCAAATAAGTAAATTAGAATTCCAACTGCGTGGCTGGTTTAATAGTACACCTGTTTTGATCTTGATCGTTTCGTTTCGATTCGTTTCGTTTGAAGTTAGTTCCTTGATCACGCCCTTTGGTGGGTTATTCCACTCGTCCACGTATGACGATCACGTCTCTCGGTCTCGGTCTCCGTCGTCTTTGTCTCTATCTCTTCGCGGGGTGGAGAGAACATTGAACCCCCAAGAAGAAGAGCGGGGGGCGGACGGGTCTGTGAGCAATGGCTGATGTAATTAAACGAGACAATGAGACGAAAGTCAACAAGTGCCGGAGAGAAGTAGCCTGGAGCCAGGCCAATGACAGAATCACAAGTGCAAAGCCACAAACAAGATTTATTTCGGGCTGATTCTTGGCCAAAACAGCAACAACAAAAAAATGGTAAAGGTCAGTCCAGTCGCCAAACGACGAGCAGCCTTTTGTCTAAGCCAAATAAAGAAACTCGTTTCGAGTGAAGAGTCGAGGAGATATTTTGGCTTTTTGCATGTGTCACCGTCACCCCGCCTGTCTCTGTCTCTGTCTCACAGAGTGTTTCCTTCTCGTTCCTTCTTGGGTTTTTATTGTTCATTCGTTCATTTTTAGAATCTTAATGGAACTTGGGCGAGGAAAACAATCAAAAGTACGAGTAAATGGAAAGTGAATAAAATTACAGTGCAAATTTTGCACTGCCATTTACGAATCTCCACAGATACACAGATACAGATATGAAATGCCGCATACAGGAAGTTAAGTTTTCGAAACGAGTTTCTTTCGCCTGCCTGCTGTTTGTTTTGTTTTTCTCCGCCTTTTTCTGGGCCTTTTCCTGTGTGTTAGTAGTAGATAAAAGGCACAGATACACAGATACGCAGATACTTTCCAAGCCATGGCGAAAACTTGAATCAATAATAATTAATTTACGCCGAAACATTACTTTGCAGTGTTTCCGAGAATGTTCCTTCTTCTTCTTTCTTCCTCTTCGTCTGCTGATAAGAATGAGATGTTTTTGAAATTTCCCACTGATAAGAGAGCGGGCCTGAAAGATAGTCAAGAATAGAGATACATTCTGTCTGTCTACTTTGAAGTCTTTCCTCGAGGTTTTCCCCGTGCCACGGATGGGAGGCAACACCCATGGGCCATGGCAACAGGCTGATAGCACTGCGGACATCCACGGGTATCTCTCCCGTGAACAAACAACTTGATTTCCCATGCCCTCCAAAGGGGGCGCTCCATCTTGTGTGCCCAGCTGTTTAATGTTTGCTTTTGCTGTGGCATTGGATTCTGATAATCTCCCAAGGACAGGCACAGCCATCGTCAAATTGACACCGCAACCGGAAAGCCCATAAACTTTAATAGGGGACATCAAGAATAAAGAAATATTCAGATTAATTACTCCGGAACTCTCATCTGGTTTCCATTTGTCGAACGTTTTCAGGTTTCAAAACTAAGTATTAAGATCTCAAAATGCACGGTGAATGCAGATAACAACAAAGTTCTGAATAGACAGACAACTGAGGTCTGATCGTAGGTCCGATCGGAGGTCCGATCTGAGCTGTGATCTGTTCTCGGGACGGGACAGAGCGAATGACATGGAGTGACGGCGAGAGATAAGGCATTCAGTGTCTCCCTTCTTCTTCCATTTACATTAAATAATTCAGAAATTGTGGAAACGAGATTATTTAGATGCTGCCTGCCGCTTGACCCTCTGACCCACATTCATACGAATGTACACTTTACGTAATATATTTTTGTTTACTACGGAGTACTCTCCCGTCCCGTCCCGTTCCGTTCCCCTGCGAGTAAATAGATAAACAGCCCTCTGTTTGACGTCTTTTGTGGCTTTTGGGGATCGCAGGCGAAATAATTTCATGCGGCGGAAGAGAGAAACGTAATGCCTAACAGGATCCACAAGAGTCCATCCTTTTGTCTCGCTATTCGCTTACTCGTTATTGCTAGTACCCTCTCGCTTGTCTTCTACTTTCGTCTATTCTTTGAAATAAAACCACTGCTGCTTTTCCCCTTTCATGAATATACTTTCCCTCGAGAACAATGGGGTTCGGTTCTCTTCGTTGGGGGTTCTTTGGGGCCACTCAACTGAAACTCTCAAGTTGCCTAAGCCCCCAGCGGCTTACCCCTCATGACACTCGTTGCTGCAACTCGAATGCGTTTCGTGTAATTATTTGGCTTTTGGAATTCGACAAACTCGTTTTAAGCTTTTTGTTTTAAATTACTTTGCACTGGAGCTGGGGCTGGGTTTTTGGCCTGAATGAAAGGGGCTTCCATGACGTGCTAGCCATCTACTCCACCCACCCAGATGCCTCCCCAAGCACAACAAAACACCGAAAAGTGGTGCGAGTGTGAGCTAGATGGAGTGGATCGGATTACAACTCGCAGAGTGCTACTCCCTAGAGTCTTGCCAGAGATTCAGCAACGGTGCAACGGAGTGGCAAATAATCCTCTTAGTAGTCACTGCAGCTGGGGCCAGAGTAGAGCGGGTTTTTGAATGGAACCTGGGACTGAAACTACGACTGCGAAAGCGACACATTTGCCATTGTTGGCTGCTGCTTTTAATTGCAACACGAAAGTCCACAAAAGTCACATGTCACCGAACGAGAGAGACCCCGAGAATTGCCCAAGATCTCATCAGCCCCTGGGGCTGAATCATCTGCATCGTTCGCAGATGAAGAGTTCGCTGATCTTCCCGCTTTGTGTTTGCTCCTCCTCCAAGAATGATGACCTCGATTATTAGCCAGAGTACGGTTTAACCTCTCTCACAGTCATCCAACTGCAGCAGATAGCAGGGGCAGCAATTGATCGATTCATGATCACGAGTCCCAGCGAGAGTCAGAGTCAGATACAAAGACAAAGACCGATTCTTGATAATTACGGTTCCGCTGCTTGCTCGCTGGTCAGTGCACGACTCCGATGGATGGAATGGACGGAATGGATGACAGCATTTCAAGTGGGTGTGTTTCTGGCTCACTCTGCAAACCGGTATCTCAACATAGACCTCCTGTAGATACATATCTCCATCTATTCACTCATTCATTGGTACTCGTTGGACCGGCTGGTGAGGCTGGTGAAGGCCAGGCCGCAGCTCCACAGCAAATTGACACAATTAAGTCCCGTCGAAGGCATAAACATAATTAAACAAATCAGAATCAGAATCGGAATGCTATTCAAGCAATGATTCGGATTACAGCACTCCAGTCAAGTCTTAGCCTTGCACTGGTTATAGATTCAGAAATAGTCATAGATCTTTGAGGGTACTTCATGGCTGGGACTGGTCTGGCAGCAGGGTTTCTTTCTAGCTGTGAATGAATGATGAGACTAGATGGAAAATGCATGCAGATACAGACTCTTTTCCCCTTGGACTGCACTTTGACGTCACTGCTGGCTCTTGGATAATAATTCAAAGACACAGAGACGCACATACCCGCACTCGCCGTATGCACAACGAAAACAATATTCGAGACAAGAAAAACCTTCTTCTCGACTTGTGTTTGCACGACTAAAACTTTCAGCAGCTGATAAAACAAGAGATACACTTGCCACTGCCACAGAGGGAGAGAGCGAGGGGGGGGAGAGACTCTGAAGAAGGGAAATGAATATATGGCCAGCAGAAGGGGGAAGCCAGAAGCAAACAATAACAGATATCATTACGGCAGCACTTGGCTGAAATGATTTTACGTAGCAGTCGGAAATAATCTAAAGCTTGGCCCCCACCCCTCTGTACCCCCCTCAAGAGTATCTTTGCGTCCAGAGAGGCCTGCATTTGACGCACGTTTGGTAATTGTACAATAAAGACTCGGCCCGGGGCATAACTTACAAAGAAAACAAAAACAGAAGCAGAAGCCAAACGTCAATAAATGTATCTCAGATAAAGATAAAGCTAAAGATAAACAAGAGAACATATGAGTCGATTTAGTTGGCAGGTAAATTCCAATAAAAGAGCAGGAGCAAACACAACAGTGAGCATTCGCTTGCTGCATCTACTCCAAGCTCCCATTAGTCCTCCATTTATGTGGCAGTACTGTCACAATATGATATATAGGAGGGGTATTCATCTCTGGGGGAATGACAGAAATCGTTCGATCGGACGAAAATAGCTCGTGCAGAGAGGAGGTGGAGGAGGCGGAGGAGGAGGCAGTGGGCGGCTGACTATGTCGTGGGTGGAGCGACTTGGCAACGCGCTTCTGCTCGGCGATTAAAAATAGTGTTTTACCAACAAACAATCATGGCCACATCTATTAGATGCTGTGCTGCTCCCCCAAAACGAAATGTATGTTTATTCAAGAAACGAGTCAACGAGCTGATAATGAAGACAAATCAACACAGCACACACCACAGAGATCAACAGAGACCCACAGACTCCCGCCACAGATCCACAGATCCCCAGACTAGTAGTTGGATAGATCGGAGCTGGATTTGGTTTGTTTGTTTGCCTCTTTGTTTGTTTAGTGAGGGACTTAATATAGGAAGAGACTTTGGTTTGGGATTAACCAGAACAGAGGCCAACATCCCACAGAGAGCCACAAGGAATGGGGGGAACGGGGAGCTAGACAAAACTCCAGAAGAACACAAAGAAATGGTAATCTTTTAATATGTAAAATCTGTATAAATTATTCAGGCGAAACGAATCAAGTCCCCCCCGATAAGAAGTTAATTTTCGACCCTAGTTCGTTTTCTCTCTATATATTTTCTGTCTTTTTGGTGAAAAAGAAAGTAAATTAAGTGTGGCCCAAAATTAACACATAAATTATTTAATATTCCATCCGCATAAGGGAGAGAGGTATCCCCAAATTGCATTTAGAGTGAGGAGTGGGGAACGGGTGGAGTTGGGAGGGGGTAAGTTTAATTTGCGTGTGCATTCGGGGCACAACACACAAAAAGCACCCATTAATGTGACCCAAAAACGCCAACATGCGACCAAAATCGGGGAAAAGGCAAAGGCAAACCCATACCAAATCCAAAATATTCATACAACAGGAAAAGATGAAAAAGCACACAGAAAAAAATGAAATAAATAGGTAAGTGAGTGAATGAATGAATGAATCAGAGTGCATCAGTGTACGAGTGTATGAATGGTTGGCCCTAAAAAGCTCTGTGTTCATCGCAATTTGAAAATGTCAACATTTGTCGTGCTTTGTTGTTGGTTTTTATTTCTTTTTCTAAATTCACGAAAAGGTCTATCATTGTTGTTATGGTTGAAATTTGTATAATTTCTCATTGTTGCTGGTGAGAGACTTGTGTCGCGCTTTCTCCCGCCTGAGAATGAGAAACGAAAACAAAAGTCGCCGATTGACGAATATGAGAAATTTCGGGTGTGCTTTTGTCTATCCCCCCAAGCCGAAAACCCCCCAACACCCAAAAAAACAAAAACTGGAATCAGTTGGCGTGACTCTTCCTCTCCCCGTCTGGCCCTGCCTCCCCCCCCATCCCCCCCAATCAACGATTTCTAACGATTCCTGGCACATAGCACATCGGAACGTATTTGCTCCAGACCCAAGTGTAAACATTTTGCCAACTTATTTGTTGTTTAAAGTTCTTCTTTGTGCTCGTTTTTCTTCACATTTTTTATGTGTTTTTAATTGCCAGTTTTCGATGGTGGGGGGGGGGGGCTGATTTTTAAGTGCTTCCACAGTAAGTGGGGTTGTACTTTAAGGGGTACGGCAGGCACTACTCTCCTCTACAGTCTAAGCAAACATTTAGTTCTGGGAAAACTTGGAAAACCATAAGTTCGGCACGTTTTCTGCTGACTGGCGGGGCAAACTAAATTGAAATTTTAATGTTCCGATTAATATGGAGACGTGGAAAGGTTGGGGAATGTGTGTATCAAGCGATTTGCAAGTGGCATAATTATGTAACTGCTGCTGCTCCGTTTATGGAAACATTTCCGCCTATGGGTTTTTAATGAATTAACGAAACTCAAAGCAAAGCTCGCTCAAAGGCCGTAATTGGACAATAGATGAAAACTCATTCGATGATTACACACAAAAGCAGAAAAACCGAAAAACACTCCACTTCGGCGACCAACAACGAACAAAGGTTTATAAATGAAGGCAGCGCCGCGTTAGATGGAGAGATTGGGAAACAAACTGAAAAGTTTTAATGACTGTGACTACCGCTGCCACACTGTGCCATCGGGAAAACAATTGACGGGCAAAAGACAGCTGCAAAAAGCGAGAACTTTGGATGGAAGTTGATTGCAGCGAAAAAAAAACAGAAGAGAGTTCCACAAAGCCGAAGCTAGGAATGCCCTTTGTTGAATCGTTTCTAGGACAAAGCCTTGAATTCCCCCGCTTATGCTTCAAGCCAGGAAACCCATTTAGATCCCATATCCTTTGGCCATGCTAATGCACTTCCTTCCTCTCTGTTCCACCAACATCCCAGTATACCCGCTTTGGCAAGGGCATCTCCAAGCACAGGGCATCTAACACACAAATCAAATCAAATCGAATCGAACTTTTTGCCTCTGGCTGAAGTCTGAGAGGTTGAACGCCCTCGACACGGGCAACTTTTAGCCAGGAAGTCCTTAAATCGTTCCAATTGCTGGCGTTTTAATCGATTTTCCACACATTTTTCGCCCCTCCATCTCCTCCCGGCGGCCACCTTCCTGACCAATCTTTGTTAGGTTCGAAATTGGGTTGCAGTTTCGGGTTTGTGGGTTTTTTCTGCTATTTGTTTCTGCTGCGACTTTGATTGATATTGTGTGACACACTCTCGGATACAATTTTAATTTTCGTCATAGTTACAGCTACATACGTTTTTCGAGGAGAGCAGAGCTGTCACGTAATTTTTTAGTAAATTTATTATTTATTTGTTTGAGAACCCACAAAAAATGTAGATTTAAAAATTCCTTTGGTCGTCTAAAAAGAATGTGGAATGGGCATGTTTTTATTTCGCAGCGTAATTTGCAAACTGATTAGCAAATAACGCACCAGAATTTGCCTAATTTGCCATTTTTAAAATCGATTGATCCACTTCCTGGCTTTGCGTCTGCTGGCCCATCGTCTTTTATGGACCCCTCCGAAGTACTCATATCAGTGCATGTAAAAGATTCATCAGAATCCTTTTGAGAGCTCCCCTCAGCCATAAAATACTCAGAGTCTTCCGAAGTAGTGGAGCTGGAGGAGTAGGTATCCTCAAAGATAAGATTCGGTTCGGCCACCACACGGAATGTTCGATTATATTTAAGATTTTCAAAAATAGAAGCACCAACGAAAAATAATAATATTCAATCTGTGGGCCATTGAAATGCTCGCGACATGGTTTCTGGGGGCATGTGTGTGGGAAGTTTTCAGTTAAAGATCTGTTGACAGAGCTCCACTGCCCAATGAATGAAGCAACACACACAATTTGAGTACTCACCTTCAACTTGCCTTCCGTCCTTCCTTCCTTCCTTCCTTCCGTCCGTCCTTTCTTCTCTGCTCTTTCGTTGAGGCAGCTGCTGCACACTTTTCAAATTTTGTTCTCAAGTTTTCATTCGATCGGATTGTTCATTGAGATTCTTTCGCAAAATGTAGATATTTGTAAACACAAAATTTCGTCGAGATTCCGCTATTTCATTATTTTGGCATTAAGCTGAAACATTTTTTGATGCGATTTTCTTTTGCTGCTGCAAAGAAATGAACGATTTAATTTATTTATTGCATTTTCTTTCATTCGTCCAAACACCTTGCGAGTCATTCCACCAGATCACAGGCTCTCTTTCTCAGAGTATGTTCAAGAGAAGGTAAGGCATACCCCTATGCGGTTACCTTGAGAGCGGGACTGCCTTACCTCTCATTCACCTTCCTCTCTCTCTCTACCTGCGAGAGCTTTGCTTTGCGCGAAAGACTTGCTTGAATGAGTAAGTCGAGCAGGAGTGAGAGAGGCAGAGAGAGAGAGAAAGAGAGAGAACAGGTTTACGTTTTCTTAATGCTGGCAGACACCGTTAGGGAGAGCGAGACGCGGCTGCTTGATTATGTTGATGCTTTGTTATAGTTATTGCTGTCTTTTTCCTTTGCATTGGGTTACGTGCGAAGATTTGGCAAGCAGTGGCCCCCCAGCAGCTAATTGGGGCTGCAGACACAGACACAAAGGTAAAGGGAACGGAGAGAGAGGCGGGGGAGAGCGCCAGCCAAGCGCAAGAAATGGAACAAGCAATACGAACACTCGTATGGGAATTACACATCGAGGTGTAATCAAATCAAAAGCTACACATATTCCCTGATCAGCAATGCTTTAAAATTTATAATACTAGAAAGTTCACTTTATCGTAGACTATCCAGAAAAGATGAGGTGGAGAAACCAGTTTAGAGCTGGCTAATCTGGAACTGTTTGCCTTTGCAGTTTATCAAAAAGCACGACTGGAAAACAGTTAATTTGACAGTTTCTGTGAGTCATTGGAGGCAGCGGATATGTAGAAGTCCAGAAGAATTATGGCTTGAGATTGGAATCATTGGAAATATGCATTTGCCATTAGCACTTCTTTGGATATTCTCCCCTCGCTGTCAAAAATCGCACATGGAATACAGATATACAAGAATAAGAATGTATTGTAGGTACAATATGTACTTATGTCAATTGTAGTACTTGGCGTGTGTTTTGCTTATGAATTCGGTCTCTCGGTCGATTCGATGGGTCTGGCACTGAACGATTATGCAAAAATAAATCAATTGAAAAACAACAAGAACGCCTCGGGAAAACGCCACAAAGAAAACCCCTGTTGGGGGGACAAAGAGAGAGAGAGAGAGAGAGACAGAGAGCGAGACAGCAGCGACAGGGAAAGAGGAAGAGCGAAAGGGGAAGGAATCTGTAACAAGTGCCTTCCTTTACCTCCAGGCACCCACCTCAGGCCTGGAAATACAGGGGGCTCTTCAGCTCTAGGCTGGTGTAACTGTTGCTTGAGATTTTTTCGAGAAACCAAACAGGAACCCTGTAAGCACACACGCACACACCTAGCCCACCTACACACGTACATGTGTAGAGCAAAACGAGTCTGCCGCTGCGGCTACGGCAGGGGGGCAAAAAAGGACAGACAAACAAGACACCACAAGACAGGCACGGCACAGATGTCCCAAAGAGTGTGGGGGGGTGGGGAAAGAGAGACAGAGCGAAAGAGCAAATAAGACACACTTAAACACTCTCTTTTCTAAGCAGATTAAACGTGCAAAATCACCTTGCTCGATATTCGCTCATATTTGTCTTGTTTTTCACCTGTCTTTCTGCTGATTTGTGCAGCATTTATTTTGTTGTTTCTCTTTGATTTCAATGTTGTTTTGGTGCACGTATATGTGTGTATTGGTGGCAATTGCATCACTTCCCCTGTCTCTTTCTGCACTTTTCCAGGGCTTTTTTTCACTTTTCGAGCAGTAAACTATAATTTAATTTTCATTTGTAACTTTGATAACACATTGCGCTTTTTGTTGCTGTTTCTCGGCGTGGGTGAGTGACCCCGTTAATTGCACACGATTTTCCCCGTTATTCTACTCGCCTCGCGCGACTTACGAATTTTTCTTTCATCTCCTTTAGTTTAAACTGTTTTAATTAGTGTAAATTGTAAAATCAATTCTTAGAGTCGCCGCAAAACACAAACATCGCGGGGACGTGCAAATGAATTTTTGTGGATATCACGGACAAAAATATGCGACACTATTTTTCTGTTGTGTCTGTTCCGTTTTATTCATGTTTTGTGCATGTCCGAACATGTTCGCGAGAGAAACGGAGTTTTAGTGTTGAAAAAGTCCGAACATATTCGCGAGAGCGAACAGCTGTGCAACAGCTGTAGCTGAATTTTACAAAGTTTATGAAAAACGATATTGGATTAGTACCAAATTATTGAAAACGGTATTGGATTATTCTCAATGGATTTAAAACGGTAATTGATTTTATAAAATCCAACTGGATCTCATTTTTGCGTTGCCAACACAGTCTCTGCGCCTTTTGGCACTTCTTGCGCTGTTAATGATATGTTAATGTTGCTTGGACATCGATAACAGCCATATCTATCGCAAAAGATAGCCGACTAAATTTTTCGTGTCAAATATAACTTTGATTTTGGCGCCAGATTCGATTATGTGGATATTCCCTGAAATTACGCTGTTTCTTTTTTCAAACAGCCATAAATAAGTACCATACATTTTAGGTAAATATACATTTATTTCATTTAATGATTTCTTGCTTTTCCAACAATGTATGTAAATATTCAGCTAACGTTTTCAAATCTGGTTTAATTTGTTTGCATTAATAGTAAAACTAATGGATTACAACAATTGATTATTACCGTCGCACGTTCAATAATAATAGTGGGGCCTATTAGGGTAGTAGGTAGGGAGGAGGGGGCTTCGATAAAAAAGTAAAAAATCGACTGTTTCCCACAAGAAACTAGGAGAGAACAGAAGGTGAGAAATGATTCTGTCAAATACTTGAATTCAATATGCACAATCTGCACATCGATCGATATATACATATATAGTAGGTTTAGGTTTAAGGTATGTATTGTATATATATACTGTATCTTATGCTTAGGTATATCCTTCATGAGTGTAGAATCACAGCCTTTTCATCGAACTAACATTGCAGTTCTGTTGTGTTTTTGAATTGTCAAGTATTTCCGTTGTGGGTGATATATAAATCTATTATAATTAGTCGCTAGGGGGGGTTAAGTAATCATAATAATTGTACCACATACATTTAGCAGTGTATTTTTCGGTTTTGTTTAACAATAAGTAGTTTTAGGTTGGTTATAGATCGGGCATGGGCTTAGATAATCTTTTCTTATATACAAATAAATATATAAATTACGACATAGGGGGTGCAATTGTGTGCCATTGCAATTGCTTTCCATTTAACGTTAAGGCAAACATTCTAACTAAGACTCTTCTCTTCTGATAGTTGGAACTCCGGGGATTCTATTGTATTGTGTGTTCCACGTGTTTTTTCTATCTTCAACAGAACATTAGCTAAACAATCTAATTCAATTTGTTACTAAGTACTCGTACATTTTAGCCTAATTGCTTTTAGGGGGGGACTACGGGTTAAAAGCGTGTCAACTAAGGGCGTAATTAACTAACATAACATTGTATTATTAATCGGTGTCGAAAGGCCACATATTTAGACTGAAAGCACATGTGTTTTTGTAAGGTTTCTAGTTTTAGTGTTTCGTAGAGAGGTGCATTTTGCATTTTGGCGCTCGATCAGGTAATCGTTGTTATAATCTGATTCTTAGACCCATAATCGGTGATTCTGCAAGAATATTTCACTGATTAGATTCAATTTAGAGCTAAATAAAGGGGGAAATCCAAGCAATGTACAAATAAAAAGACACAAAATCATAAAGGAACTGAGAAACGAAGTTGAACTCAAGAGACGTGCAAGAGAAGCTATCAAGTATTTTGTGCCTTTTTACCTATATATTGATGAGGCTGAGGTGGAGCGCGACCAAGTAACTAACAAACCCTCACCTCTGCTGCGCTCGCGCTGGCTCTGCAGTAAAACCTTGGTGCTGTCGTCGGGGCACAGGGAAATGCGCACCGTTGTCAATATTAGGCTGCAGATTAAACAGATTTCAATTAGTGATTAGTCCTTCTGTGGGAGGACCACTCTCGGGGCTCTTGGGCTTACCGGGGCAGCACAGCCACCACTGTCGATAGGAGGATCACCAGCCAGTGGACGGCAGAGGAGATGCACACAAAGATCACCCAGTAGGTGGAGGGCAGGCCGAAGCAATTGACGCACCAATAGTTGTACACAAACGAGAAGAGGTAGAAGGAGGCCAGGCTAACCACGATTGATATGACATGCAGCACAGTCTACAAAGAACCAAAGAGTTAGCGACACACGAATCATTTATTTGGGTGTTCCTCCATTTACCCAGGAACGTATTTCAATGCAACAGTGCACCAAATTGGCAAACAGACAGGAGGCCGTGATCGTTGTCCCAAACTCCCAGATGCCCACATCGCTCTCCCCGTAGGCGCACAGCGCCACAAAGAATATGACCAGACTCTGATAGAGGGCATCCAGTAGTATCAACCAGAAGTCGTGCGGCCTGTAAGCGACGCCCAAGCGACCCTGAAAATACAACAAACGTCAATGGTTAAATCCAGCTTGAAGACTGGGGATCCAGCCCGTTCTGCAACTCACATTCTTATAGAGGTACGGATTCTTGAGTAGCAGATCCTCCGGCACTCGCTTGTCGTATACACCGATGGCCAAGGGCGGCAGTGAAGTGAATATCAGGTTGTAGAGCATCAGATACATTTGATCCATCATCACAGAGCCAGAGAAGCCGCAATACAACTGATACCAGAATATCAGAAATACAAAGGCCTGCAAAACATAAAATTCCATATGAAAAGACAGTTCAGAGTGGAATATATCTGAAATTTCTTACCGCATTCTTGTAAAAGAAATAGAGGATCATGCGCGACAATCGATCGTAGCACCAATAGCCGTGCGACAGCAACAGCCGCTCCAGGTAGCGAAAGCGGGAGAGCGTGAAATCGGCAGCCATCACGGCCTGCATACCCTCCTGGCCAGAGATGCCCACACCCACATCGGCCATCTGTATCATGGACACATCATTGGCGCCATCTCCAATGGCTAAAGTTCGCAGATTGAGCTCCTCCTTCACGACTTTAACCAGGTAAGCCTTCTGCAGAGGTGTGGAACGGCAGCAGAGCACAGAAGCGCATCGCTTGGCCAGCCGCAGAAATGGCAGAATCAATTTGGATCTAAAATGTATGATTTAAGTCATTAGATATTGTTCTGATCTGCCCGAAGTATAGCTTACTTTGGATCCAAAATGAAAGTCAGTGTCTTGCCATCCACTACCAAGGCGCGTGGCTTCCGTCGCAGCGTCTGGCTGTAGCCAATCGAGGATGTGGGCTTTGCGTTCTCCATGTCCGTCAGATAGAAATTGATGGCCGTCTCAGCTGCATCGCGGGAACGTGCTGTCAATCTGCATAAAAAGCATTTCGATTAGTCATCATATTTAGGGAGTAAATCCCCGACTAATTACTCACTTGATCAACTCCATTTGCTGGGTGAAAAGCTTGGCAGAATACGCTATATTTATGGCCGTCTCGGGCTTGTCTCCCGTCAGCACCCACACGGAGATGCCTGCCGCCAGCAGGGATGCTATCGTCTCGGGCACACCGTCCTGGAGGCGATCTTCGATGCCTGTGGCTCCCAGCAGCGTTAGATTGCTCTCCAGCTTTGCGAAAGAGTCGCGCAATCTTCGCTCGCGGTTCTCCAGCGACATCTCAATCTCCTGATGGCGCGCCCACCAGTCCGTGTAGTCGGCGGAGTTCAGGGTGCGCTTGGCCATCACCAGAATGCGCAGACCTTCGCGTGCATAGCGATCCAGCTGCTGTTGGGTCTGCTCGCGCAGAACGCCCTCGGGGCTGTTGTGCGGACAGGGCGACAGGACGGGCATGATGGTGCTGTCCGCTCCCTTGCAGTAGAGGACAATCTCCTGGGTGCCCGTGCGACGGACCACAATCGACATGCACTTGCGACTCGAGTCGAAGGGCAGGATCTTGAGTATCTCATACTCGACGGTGGCCCTTGCCGTGGGCATGCTGACCAGGATGTGGTTGGGGCTGCGGTTTAGCAGGCAGCAGTCGTAGCTGTAGGCGGCATTCACCAGGGCCAGCTCATCCGGGCTTTCGGCCTCGTACAGCGGACGACCATCGGCGGTTCTATAAATGGTCTCCGATTTGGTTGAACTGAAACGGGGGACGGCAGATTGTTAGAAAATCCATTGACAAATTCCTCTCTTCGATTTACTTACGTCATTTTCAGACGCTTTCCTTGGGTCTTGGCATTCAGGAAGGTTGCTATGCTGGTGATCTTCGAGTTGATAGCCGCCTTGGCCCTGCCCGTAGGCGAGATGCTGTTGGACAGCGCCTTGCTCTTCATGGGTGGCGATGGCGACTCCGACTCCGAGTTCGGCGAGGACTCCGCCGAACTGCTGATGGGCGACAGCGTGGGCTGGTGGCTCTGGGCGGGCATCGCAAAGATTAGATTGGGCGGCGGCGAAGGGGTCACGGATCGCGACTCTGCCAGCCGCATGTATCGATCCACTGGGATGGATGCCGGCTGCTGCTGCTGTCCATTCACAATGGTAGTCGTAGTCGTCGTGGTGGTCGTCGTAGCCAGCAGCTTCTGTCGCTGTTTGTTGTGCTTCAGGTTCGCCGGACTGCAGCCCGTCTGCTGCTGCTGCACTTCAATGATGCCGCTGGCATTCATCAGGTCCCGATGCGGCGCCGCACTCACGATCACCGTGTTGCATATCGCCAGCACCACGAGGAACTCCTGTATCCGCTGGGCGTGTGGCGTGAGATACGATCCCTGCGTCAGCAGGGCCATGTCGCTCGTCAGCGTATCATTCGGCACCAGCGGGGGGGCCGGGGCCCCCGGCTTCGAGTACATCTTCTCCAGCTCCGAGGGCGGGTGATTGTAGTCCGCTCCGTTGACGACGCAGCGGCGAAAGATCATCTTGTTCTCGGTGAGAGTGCCGGTCTTGTCGGAGAATATGTGCTGGATCTGGCCGAGCTCCTCGGTGATGTTCATGGCACGGCATTCGGTCTGCTTGTTGGTGTCCGCGTCGTACAGATCGATGTTGTTGTGGATGTGAAAGACCTGCAGGATCTTGCACAGCTCGATGGTCACGTACAGCGACAGCGGTATCATCACCTGCAGAATGATGATGTACGTCCAGAAGGTCCACATGCCCTCGAGATTCGCATTCACCTCGAAGGGCAGGTACGGTACCGGGAAATTGGTAAACGAACTCAGCCACATGGTGCAGCCGATGGCCCCAACAATGCACAGTATAAACAATATTATCACACACCTAAAAAGAGGGGAACGCTTATAATATCTCCAGATTAAAGAGTCGCTTGTCCACTCACCATATCACATCAATATTCATTTGCTGTTCCACCTGGGAGCGCTTGTACCTTGGACCACTATTATTCAGCATTGACTTTGTTTCATGTCCCGCATAGACCACAATACCCTCGATATAGTCCGTATTCTATAGATACAGAGATACAGAGCATTAAATTGATTCTTTGGATTACTATTAAAGCGCACCTTCAGTCTACTTTCTCTTAACAAAAGGCACTCGGTCGATATGGGCACACGCTCCCCAGTTGGATGTATTAAGGCCCCATGAAATCTATATAATTTTGTTGTCGGCGCATCCGCCTCCACGCGGCTAACAAATTTGCTAGGTACAAATATGCTCTGCATCTCCTCAAAGCCACGTACAACCTGAAAAATACCCATTCGAATGTTGATAGATACGATGCAATAATGGAACAATCACGTATGCATTACCTCGCGACGCTTCAGATTCGTTTCGCCATCCAAATCGCAGGTGTCTATGTAGCATACCCCATGGGGGTCACTGCTTCGCAGCAAGAGTATATCCGCGGGCACTGTCTCGTTGTTCGAGAGATGGACAATGTCCCCAACACGCAGGTCCTGCCACTTGACCCTCTTGTAGCGCTCCGTCTCTCTGGAAAGGGGATTACAAAATGCACACACAAATTCGTATTAATTATGCTGTCAAAAGGAGTGCCATTTAGTACGATTTAGTCTGAAGCTCAAGGCAGCCGCGAACATTTGTCACATTTCCCTTTAAAGTTTCAAGTTCAGGCAAAAGTTGTCCCTTGAAATATTCAATAATCAAACATTTTAAAGGCCTCCAAATGTCGTGGGATCCTTGGACATGAAATGTCATTTACCGCAGGCCATGTCCATGCCCGAAAGACAGACAGACAGCCGGAGATAATCCCCCATGTTACAGCCATGTACAATATTTATGAATGATGGGGCTCCGTTCCCCATCCATGTCTCCAATTATTGTCAAATGAACACATTTGATGGGCCACGCAATACAATTTACATGCGACCAGTGAGGGTCTGTTCGGGATAGATGGCCATAGCTAGGGTATGGATGGTAGTTGTCAGGGAAAGTAGTCGGTCGAAAGGTAATGCGAGGGAGTTTCTGCTGCTGATGAACATTTGAGCAAACAGAAAGAGAGAGAGAGAGCTCACACAAAGTGCTCTCTCCACTCCAATCCACATTTATTGGATGGGGGGGGGGGGGGGGGGGGGGGGGGGGGGGGGGGGGGGGGGGGGGGGGGGGGGGGGGGCCAGTGGGTCTCGCATGTGGGTTGGTTATTAAAGTAACAAGTAAATTGCAAAATAATAAGCCGTCACTTTGCCCTCGACCTTGGCCGAAAGATGATGATGGACGGACGGAGGGGGAAACCTCGCCGGTTTCCATGGAAAGTGGAGGCCTTTTTGCGTCATGCTGGAAATTTCATTCGCTTTCATTTGATGATTTTTATAAAGTCGCATGTCTCCACCCTACGCCGCCTCCCTCCCTGTAATGGCGTCATCTCTCCCTCTCTCCTGGGCGCCGCTGCTTAGATATTTATTAAAAAAGAGAGTCCTGCGGTTAGATGGGTTGAGCAAGGACATGGACATGGACAATATTCCCATTTAATTCAAGTTCATTTGGCCAGCGCGAGCGCCAAATTGTTATGGTTGGAAAATGTGTAATTTTTTAACACTCGCGTGTCCCCCATGTAATCTCGTCCCCTGACCTTCTCCAACACAGACCTTCCTCCTACTCCTCCTCCTCCTACTCTCTGCTCTGCCACTCTGCCGTTGTTCTGCTTGTCAGTGTCATGTGGCATGTGGCGATGTCCTTGCATTGCTTTCGGTTCCAGATTGTTTGTGAAAGTACCCTTTCGCACCCAGAGGGTATTACGATTGGCATAAGATGTTTGCAATGAAATCTTGAAAGTATCTCTCTGACTATCTGACATAAGGATGAATCCAGTACTTTTCCACGCCTCCCACAGAAAAGGATATACCTTCAAAGGGTATCAAAGGGCTAGTACCATCAAAGACTGTCCTTCAGGTGAATGTTTTGCTGTTTGTTCTGCTGGGTTCTGACATGGCCTGACATTTGGCTGACAGACAGGCCACAAAGGAGACAAAGTATTACTCCTGCTGTCTCTCTCCTGTCCCTGGGAATGGGAGCATTCGGCGGTGAAAGCTTCTGCCATCATTTTAATTGGGTCATTAGCAAGATTGCAGCACATTCTAACGCATTCTACAAGACCACGACCAAGAGCCTCCCCTGAAGTCCCATCTCTCCCTCTGAAAGGGGGGGGTACCATGTAATTATATTTGTTCTTGTTTTTGTTCTTTCTGCTTGGCCTCTGTCTCTGTCTCTGTCTCTGGTCTTGTCTTGTCTTTTGCCTTTTGCTGGTTTCTTGATTGCATTTCTCTAATTGACTGTTTCTTTGTTAACATGCCCCCAACAGGCGACAGCCGACAGACAGTCGTTGCTGTTCCCGACAGTGCATTCGCAGTGGTTCCATAATTGTAATCGTCTTTCTTTACTTCATTATCTGCTGCACAAACTGCTCGATAAGATACTACCACGTATACATACGTATTGATTCCGCTAGCTGTCAAGTGGCTTATTCCTGTGATATGACGACATCCCCTCCATTCATCCATCCATCGATCCATCCGTGGGCCATAAACCTGTATTGTTCAGGCTTTTATTATATCTACAATCTCCAATCGGAAGACTAGAGATTTATTGTGGAACAGCACTTACTTTATTTCTGGGAACTACTTATATGGGCCTGGGTATAATCATGATATATTTGTACGATAAATATTGATGAAATTTCAAAATTTCGGTTGTATCTTGTTTTTGGTTAATAAATCTTGATGTTGTTGCTAATTGTACACAGAAATATTGTACTCTTTTTATCTTTAGAGCAGGAAGAATGAGTTCTACCATCGATGAAGAGGAGAGGCTCCGATCGAAGGGGGTTTCTCTCCAGATCAGTGATCAGTGAATTTTTGTAGAATTTTCCATCAGTTTTGTGTAATCTATTACCGTATAACATAGGGTACTTGATGCTAAGCACTCCTTCCACTTAATGATAATTTATGATATTTTTAATCATATTTATTTAATCTTTCAGATCTTTTCTTAAGTGCTTTCATTCCTTGCATATTCTTTTTTATTTATCTACGTTTCTTTAATATTTATTTGAGTAGAGTTTTGGCCCCTCCTACCTCTCGCTTTCCTTCCAGCACCCATATTTTTTGCCATATTCGTGTTTATTTACTTTCACTGTACGATTTTTAGGTCACGAGTTAGTCATGCTCGTACACTGACCGGCGAGACCCGGAGACTGAAGCCCCACACGTCCATTAATCATATTCCCATAAAAAAAAACACAGCAAAACGCGACAGAAAACAAAACCTTCAATACCCGGATCGGTTCGGAACAGATCGGAACAAAATCTTCAATACCCGGATCGGTTCGGAACAGATCGGAACTCCATTCGTTGTCTGGAAAATGTAATGAAGGTGACATCTGTCTGGTAGGCGGAGGCGCGTGACAATGAGTCCATTAACACGGGATCCACCCACAGAGAACCCAGTGTCGGTGTAGGTGTCTGTGCCTGTGTCCTTCCATCCCTCCCGAGGGATGGGCTGAGGATAATGCAGTGTTTTGAAAGTTTCGCTTATATTGTTGCATGTCACCCTCTAATTGGGGGCCTGTCTCTGTCTCTGCCCGCCCCTCGCCGCGATTCATATTTACAGCGAAGGCGTCCCAAGTTGTTGAATCTTTAATGAGGCACGAGAGGCGGTGACGGTGCACAGTGGGGCACAAGGGTGAAGGCAATTACCAGTGGGGCTCTCGGGGCTCTGTGACTCGATTTATTAGGCGTTTTCGCAAAATGCAAAATTAATGCGAGTTTAACTCGACGATGGGCACGTTGATTGCTCGGTTATTTGCTCAGAAGAAGAGGCTTCGCATAAAAGTGAAACTCACGCAAACTCCTCAACCCAATTCCCATTCCCATTCGCACTCCCTTTCCCTCTTCCAGTTGAGAGTTTTGTTTGGGTCGTTACGCCTCCTCCTATCCCAATCCCAATCCTATCCTGGGGCTCCGATGCGTGTGTCAGCGGCATTTAAAGGCGGCTCCAAGCGCCTCCACCAAGTGCTGGTGGTGTGGCGTTGCCTCTGCAAGTGGCATTTAACACGTTTTGCCCCTGCTCCCTGCCTCCAAAGCTTTATTATTATTAAATAGAGGTCTATCCTGCAGAGATCTCTATAGAGTTTTGCTGAATCACTGGGCGATGGATGATCTCTGGCTCCCCTTTTTCGTGTTTCGACGAATTGCTGAAGTGTACATTGTATCTAGATAATGGGAAATATTGGGGGGATTTTCCCTACAAATACATACATGATAGATACGATATTTAGAGGGGGATTTTTCACCCCAAGTTTCCTCTTTAAAGAGTAACTTTATCTGCAACTAAAAACGTAAATAAGATACGGAAAAGAGTGCATGGTTTCTCTGTTAGATGATGTATTATATGTTTAGCATGTAGATTGAATGATGCAATCTTTATAGACACGAATTGGGTCAAGGGGGTTCATGCGACGACGACGATGATGATGTTGTTGATGATGAAATAAACCCACCAAGTAGATCTTTCTTTAGAGAATTGTGTGCAGTGTAGCATTGAACCATGGTGGTTCTTCCCATTTGATTATTTAGTGCTCTTCCTCCACCCTCTTCCCCTGCCGTTCCCATCCCACTGCACATGGAAATTTATGTGGCAAATGTGGGTCATGCATGCTAAAGCCAGCCGGCAGATTGAGGAGCATAAGGCGGGGGGGGAGTAGTCTTGGGAGCAGGGTAATTTACTTAAAGTTCGTTAAATGTGTGGCCAAGAAACAGCCCCAGAAGTGGCCCCAGAAATGCGCATGCCTTTGTCCGTTACACGCGTTGCACGAGTCAATAAAATGCCCAAAACATAACCAGGAATCGGGGGGGGTTTTTTGGTCTCCGGAGTGTGGGTTAATAGAGGCAAGAAGTCTACCGTTTTGCGGTCTGAACCGCTAATATGCTTCTGTTCATTCATTCTTCCATGTTCAGGGCAAGGTTCTTGTTATTTAAAAGGCATTTGCCATAGTCCCCGAGTAAACAACATGCGTGGGCGGCTACCAGACAGCTACCACAATCACAATTCCACTCCGCACTCCACTGGCTGGAGAGGAACAAAGTCCCTGTAGTCCCACGTACAGACAACAAATTAGTGGCCCAAAACCTAAAACCCAACCAAGCATTAGCTTCAGGTTGTGTAAACACCCCCACACACCCCCACTCCCCCACTAAAACTATTCGGCCATAAATAATTCAACATTTAATAGGGTTACATCCCCCCAAAAACCGATAGAAACCCCGAATTATAAAGCCCCCACAGGAGGTACTCCAATGCTCTTTCGACTCCCCTGGAAAGGTAGATTCGGATCTGGGGTTCAGAGTTCGGTGGGGGGGTGGGTTAATTAACACATACTCGTATTTATTCGTTATGCGCTGTCCTGGGTATTGTCTGGAGGTTTTCCGCTCTCTCTAATTGGACTGATGGATATCCATAGATACACAGATACCGGAATGTTTGGGTTGGACAAAAGTTTCTGTGGACTATGTCTAGTTTGTGGGATTATAAATCACTTTGGAATAACGTTGTTTAAATAGTGATTAAGTAGGGGGGCGGAAGGGGGTTTCTAGCCATCGATGAATGTCGTCTCTATTTGCTTATGGGGAAATTCTGATAGACGATGAATGTTCCTGGAAGTGGAAGAGACCTTTAAGGTAAATTTCATTAGAGAAAAACTTTCCAATGCTAACACCCCCAGCCCCCCCCCCCCCCACCCCACCCCACACACACACACACACACACACATCAATGGGTCGAAGGTCTCGTCCTTGCAATGTCCATCAAGCTGTGCGGTGCTGCTAATGCACTCAAAGGAAAGACACACCCAAAGGTGAAATGACGAAGCGCCAGAAAACTGTGGAAAAACGGGAAGGCAAAAGAAAAACAGAACCGAGCAGAACCGAACAGAACAGAATAAAGAACAAACAGAGCACGCAAGTGATTTTTATAATCAATTTTTAAAGTTTACTTTAGCCACTCACCCACATGGAAGCACCATAGAGAATCAGGGTCTCGGCACCACTGGGGAGGCGTGGCTGTAGATACGCCTCCAACAGATAGATAGACAGAATGCGGGGGTGGGCTATAAGTACCACTGTGTGCCTCTGTGCTTCATTAACTTGACTAAAAGCCATCGCGCATGAATCAATCATGTAAACATTATTAAGGAGGCGAAGGAGGTGGTGGGGCAGGAGGAGGAGCACCAAAGGAAGGCGTCCATTTTGTTCGATTCAATGGAGCACAAACTGCCGCTTGGACGGACGGATAGGTGTACGAGTACGAGTATCTCGAAATGAAAATGAAAAGACAGTTTGGTCATGTAATTAGCTTGTGGCACGCAACCGTTGCCCTGCCCTCCCCTCCCCTCCCCGCCAATAAAGGTGGAAATTGGCCCACATATGCGGTCTAGTCTGTCCGCTGGGAGAGTGTTGTGTCCATCGGCTGTTCATTTCGCTCAATTGAGTTTCTGAATTAATTATTAATAACACACTTTTCCCAACCCCCGCCCCCCCGAAATTCAATGGAATGTTGGTTCCTTCTCCACTCCCCACTCGAGGGAACACTCCACATACGACAATTATGGGCAGTGGCAGTGGCAGGGGCAGGGGCTGTGGAAGGTCAATTATTGGGAAAGGCCACACACTGCCAACCCACAGAAAGCGGAAAACTCTGTGGCATCGAGTTTATTTGTCCAACCAACCAACTATCCAACAAAATGTGGCACTGACCGAAACAGAGTCTCCTCCGTCTCATATTTCTCATCATTCGAGGGCTGCCTCTGTGTGTGTCGATGTTTTTTTGATTTGGAAAAACCATTTGTGGTCTCCCCCACACCAACCCAAGATATTTGATATATTTATCTTAGAGATTCTTTTGGCGTATCTCTACAAGAATTTGCACTTTGCAATTGCGCTACAAGTGACAGTGGCAGTAGGAGGAAACCGAAAGGTAAGAGGTCTTTGGAGATTCCATCTCCATGCAAATAAGATACACATTTCGTGGCCTCAGTCCCAGTTTTCTTTCGAACAATCGGCCTCTTTGTTCAGCTGAAACTCAGACTAACAACCAAAGCCATTCAAATGATCTTTCGGGCGTGATATTTGTTCCCTATTTCTAAAGAAATCCTTGAGAGCCAAAGGCAAACAACAAACAGTGCAAACTATACGAGTATTTCAATTTCAATTCGAAAATGTGGCAATGAAAATTCTTGATTAGATTCCATAACTATCCTTCCGCTCTACTTCAAGTCGAAATTCCAGCCCCTAACACTTGAATATTCTTCCATTTCCCATACGTGCTGCATTTGAAGTTATTTCTGTGCTTCAAAGATACAATATCTAGGTATCTAGGTATTTGTGTCACTGGCATTCGATCAAATATTATCTCAAGTGCGCCCACCGCTCTCTGGTGGGATTATCTTTTGGGTGAACAAACCCTGCAGATCGTTTGGAATATAGAGTTCTTGGAACTAGTACTGCAGGTGTTCGTATGAGATAATGAATAACGGACCAGCCTATCGTTGATAGTCGCAACTATCGCATTGATTTATGTCACTTTTTGGAGTATGATTTATGGCGAAAACTTCAATCCGTCTTCGATATTTGCATTCCATAATTACAGCATAGTTACACGTATTTCTTCGTTTTGTAAGCTCCTTGAACCCAACAGAAACCACCTTGCAGATCATATTTTCCCTCGTTCGCTTGTCCCTGGAGCAGCAGTCTCTGCCCTGAGCTATGACTTTGCTTGAACCCCAGCTGGAACGCAAGTCAGTGACACTGCAAGCCACAGATACGAGTACCCGAGACATGAGAAGAGAGAAACAAATCGGAAAACTTGACCAACAGCCGCAGCAATTGCAGCATGGAGTATGGCAGCATGGCAGCATGGTGCTAATGGTCTCTGGGTTTTGTTAACATGGCCATTAGATGGCTGGCAATGGTCGTATATGGGATGGGGGGATGGTTGGCGATCAGGTTTGGGCCCCGAGTGCCGATTCTTGCTAGACAAACGTCAGTCTCTCAGACAGAGACTCAGAGACGGAGACTGAATCCTAACGATGATTGCCAACCGGTTTGTTTTGCTTGAACGGGGAGGGAGTGAATGGAATGGAAAACCCGTTTGCTAGGTTGCTGTATTTTAGCATTTTCAATGTCAGAGTTTGGTGAGATACAACCGTTCTATTAAGAGCTGTAAGCGAAACAATAAACCATCATTTCCAGCCAAACATTAACCCACAAAAGCGTAGGAGATCGGCGCACAAGAATAGATACGCCCCAGTAGAGCATAACTATCGGTATTTATTGTCTGTCATCTCATCACCTCATCACTGGTGTTAAAGCCACAGCAGATACAGATACATTCGGCCAATCGGAAATTCGCTTTTATGGTCGCTTTTCAAGGTTTCAAGGTTATGTAGTTCGCTCTCACAACGTGCCCCACGAGTGGTTTGTCCCACAACCTTGAGGGGCCATATTTTATGCAAAAGAATCAGTGAGAATCGCAGAAGTAGCGGCTTGAGGTCTCAGCTGTTGGCGCAATTCTGCGAATATATTCATGCAGTTTCGGTTGCGGTGAAAGTGCACGCCTGACACCGCCTGAGAGATACAACATCTGGATAGACGAAATCCCACACGCCCACGCATTCGCTTGGGAATGTTAAAAAGAAGCCTCCCCTTTCCCCTGGCTGCCCCACCTAGATAGATAGTTGTATATTTGTATATTTATTCCGTTGTGTTTCCCACCAAAGAAAACGGTTGAGGCGGTTCGGAAATTGAATACGAAATGTGGGACAGGCCATTAATCATACAATAGATATCCTTGGAGCCTTATGCAACGAATAGCAAGTGTATTTCCAAGGAAAAGTCAAGTTCAAAGGCAAAAGTAAAAGATTAAGCAATGGAAATGCCATTCGAATGGAGAAAGCTCTGCTTCTGGCCACAAAAGAAATACAAATACAAATACAGCAAATTGCATTCAAAAGAGTGGCAAAAGTGTTGTTTACAGTTTCCATACGAATCTGGCACGATTCTTGGATCCCTCAGTCAGCAGATACTTGTACGTGAGGGGTGTGTGGTGTGTGGTGGGGCCAGGCGGGTGTTACATAAGACCTTGCATAAGCTATATAAGGGGGATCGAGCAATAAATGCAATTCTTTTCATGACATTTCGCGCCCCAGAGCCCCACAATGCGAGTAGTGACCTCGTCCGTTCCCTTTGATAAGACCAGAATGAGACAATCTTTCGCGGGGGAGGAGGGGCGGAAGAGTGAGAAATATTTTTCCAATGAATTTATTGCATTTACTCGGCCAGAGCGAGTCATGCTTTTTGCAGGGCATATCAATAAGAGTCCGAGGAGCCACAGCCCAGCAATCAGTGGGAATTGACTGGGAATTCAATGCAATTGAGACCCACAGATTGAATCATAAGAAGAGCGAGAAGGGAGAGACTGCCCAAATGATTGGCAATGTCCTCTAAAGAAATAAGAGCACAAGCTTTAGAGACGTTCCTCTAACAGATCTTCTCAGGTGAACCCATAAAAGATGGTTGTAATTTCTTATGAAAGATATAGTTTAACACACAGGTAACTCAATGGTCGAGATAATGTGGGATAAAGCAGCATTTCCTTATTGCATTTGAATCATCTAATTATTCACGGTTTCTCCTTTCGTTTTCGAGATTAAACTTATATCTATCTCCTTTGCGATACAACTTCCTGAATGACTAATTGTTTTCTTTCTTTTATTTTTTTGCTTTCCTTGTGTTAATTAAATTTGCAGACTTTTAACACATCAATTAATTTGGGGGTTCAATCATTCGTTTAGCACATCCACAATCGATTCCGTTTTGGGTGCAATTAACACAAGCTTTTGAGGGAGAAATCTTTCAGACATTGTTTTCCCCTTTTTTATTTTTTGGTAGTAAAAATGTTGCCAAATGCGTAACCTTGATCCAATAATTTGCCAAGTAAATGTCATTCGTAATCGCAATATTTAGAGATGAAAACCCGCAAGTAATTCACATTTCCATTCGCAATCGCATTCGCACTCGAACTCGTGATTCATTTTTCTCGAGCATTGCACACCACACGGCCATCAAATTCATGATTTTCGATTCGTGGACAAAAATCGCGGGGCCGAGGGGCAGAGGCGTCAGATGGTCAGGGCCGTTAAACTGGAAACTTTTGCTCCACTCCATTCCATTCCATTCCACAGGTAGGCCTGTACTCCAGTCGGCTGTGAGTCAGCTGTCCAGCTGTGGCTCCTCTGACCGTTCATTCGATTTCCATATTTGGCAGACCCCCCATCCCCCACCCGCCTCTGATTTGCATGTAACTTGTGGCTTTTCGCGCAACGGAGGAAGGACGGATAGTGGAACGGATGCAATTGTTGCACATTTCCATAACACAGTGGACTTCATGGAGAAGTCTTTATAATCCACATCATTTCCCCCTCTCACACCCTCTTGTGCTTTTCTTAGCAATCCTCACATTTTTATCATCAATTAGTTTCAGTTCCAATCCGATTTTATCCACTGTGCACGACACGTTTCATGGACAACAATGACAGAAGCGACAAAATCACTATGGTTTGGTTTTATGACAATTGTGCAAAAGAGCGTGAAAGAGAATAGGGAAATGCAAATATAATTAGCAACAACAATGTAAACGAACGAGTGGCTCACTCGTAAGTTCATTGGTCAGCGTCGGCACACGAGACAGCCGAGCGATAGAGAGGGAGAGAGGAGAAACGAAACTGTTGTGGAAAGCACATTGGAATGGCAGGTAAGGCAAGTGCATTCCAAAGGGGGGCGCTCTTTGGCCGGGCCTCACCTTCTCTATCGATATGCCTTGGTTCCGTGTTTATTTTGCTGTTGTACAAAACGGGAAACAATTGAATAGAAGGAGGCGGCACAGATCCCAAGAGGTAAGAGCAGTAGAGCGGTACAGCAGGGTAAGTACAACAAGTACACGTACACGTGCAATGCAAGTAAATTGTCACTTGGTTTGGGAAAGTCTGACAAACGGAATCGCTGCTCGGCTGATGGCTAAAAAGAGGGCTTCGGCGGGGGGCAAAAGAGTGTCAAAAGTATGCGTCAACGACGCTCAAATGTGGGACAGCCCCCACCACAAGCGAGAAGTGGAGAAGAAGAAACAGAAAAGAGGCACCGGCAAAGACAGTTAGGGAAAGTTTACACACAGAATTGTTGCTATTTTATATACCCTTGAAGTTGGGTATGATGATGCCTTTAACTTTTAGGTCTTTTGAGATCTATAAAATATATATATTTTACAAGTCTCCAGCCTATAAAACCTCACACTTTTAATCAAAGTCGGACAACCTATGGGTCTGCAAGGGTATCTGATGCTTCGGTACCCAAAGGCACCTCTCCATGCTTGTTAGTGTTTGTATTTGCTTTGCTTTTGGCTGGATTATCGATTTCTAGATCACGTTTTAAAATACACAAACACAAAACACGAATCGGGTTCAACAAATCATGCAGACGGCCAAAAATTAGCATGAGGAGAGCAACCAGTGGTTGAAAATGGTAGGCGGAGGGGAGGGTAATGGCCATCCGAATCAGTCCAAAGCCCCAGGCACCCATTCAGCACATTCAGAACATTCAGAGAGCCCGGCAAACTGTCTCTCGTTAAAATCTGTCTAGCCGGAGGGCTCGAAATGTGGAAATTGGTCAACAGAAGTCAAGTTCTTTGTTGGCTTTTGGCTCTCTGGCAACA
Organism: Drosophila miranda; assembly: GCF_003369915.1. NCBI lineage: Eukaryota > Metazoa > Arthropoda > Insecta > Diptera > Drosophilidae > Drosophila > Drosophila miranda. The sequence continues at coordinate 7,891,873 of NC_046677.1, read as the reverse complement.
GTTTGGAAAAGTTTTGTGGGCCAACGGGACAGAAATTGACAAACTGTGTAGAAGGAGGGGGAAGATGGCTTCTCCCGTCTATCCATTAGCGAAAGAACTGCCATCTGGTTTTCAAGATATACTTATACTTATGTATCACACTCACCCATCGTACACCCGACATGTGGTGTTGTTGATCCGCTTATCGGAGGCTCTCCTCCGCCGATCCTCGAACAGATCCTTGACCGCCGTCACGCCCAGCACAAAGAGCACTGGGATCATGGCCACCTCCTTGCCAAAGGCATTGATCGCCGGCACCCAGTTGAGGAGGACGATGAAGATGAAGTACAGATTGGCCACGCGATGGAACTGCTCCAGCAGATTCTTCGGAATGAACGAGAGCAGGGTGTACTTGGTGGTGCGGATCTTGTTGCCCACAAACTGGCCGTTGGGATGCTCCCGCTTGGGCGTCTTGGGCGGCACGGTGTGGTTGGGCACCACCATCCGGTAGCTGCGCTCCTCGAACTTGTCGCCGGTGCTGTAGTTGCAGAGCGTCAGCCGCTTCCACCACGGCGGCGCCTCCGTTCGCCGCAGCGTGTAGATGGACTCGGAGCGCGACGCCTGGCGGGAGTGGCCGCGTCCCCCCGTCGCCGAGGTGGGCGCGGAGGGTTCACGCACCGCCTCCTCCTTGTGTCCCGGCGGCAGGATGAAGTCTGTCTTGGAGCCAACGCGACTGTGGCCCCGCCCCGAGGGAGCGGCACTGCCCGGCGGCGAGTCCGTGATCTGGCCCTGCGAGAAGGCTCGCTGGTGGCCCTTCATCGCCGACTTGATGGGCCGCCCATTGGCCCCCACAATGGCGCCGCCGCCATGGCTAACGGACCGCGCATGGCCACGCGATGGACCCGCAGGATTGGCCACCGGCATTCCGGGTACGCTACCTATAAGCGGATTCCCGCCCGGAAACACATACGTGCGCTCCGGCTCGCCAGCGGCACCCAGTCCACCTCCCGTTCCCGCTCCCGCTCCAGCGGTGGCTGTCATCATCAGTGTGTTGCCAGGCGCGTGGCCGTCGCCGGAGAGGTTGGGCGGGGCCGAGCGCTGCTGCTGGACAACTAGAAACTTTCGCCGCAAGTCTTCGGTGTTCGCTGAAGGCATCTTCGCAGGCCACAACCATCAGGTTACCTTCTGTGGACCGTGGGATATGTGTGTGTGTGTGTTCCGTTCCGGATGTTGTTTGATGGCTTCGATTCCAGGGGTACTCCTCTTCCTAGCAGCACCTGGACTCCAGCGTGGGGCTGGGCCTCATCGCCGGCACGAATGATGCCTCATCTGTTGCACGACTGCCATGACGGGGGGAGGGGGCGGATCTGCAAGTTAAAGATGAAAATACAATTACATTTGAGGCAATTGAAAATAAACTCGTGAAGTTTATCGAACCCCAGGAAAGGCACTCAACCGGCCAAAAAAAAAATCATAAAAACGGATAAGCGAAATACAGAAATAACAGCAAAAATACCCAAAACAACACAGAAAATGAAACGCTAAAAACAAATAAAACTTAGAGCCCGCCCTTGATTCGGAGCTTCCGATAAGCGAAGCGAATGGGAGGGAAAAAAACCACGAAAAAGAGAGGCGACGTGGAGCACGTATTGCCCCCAAGGTCATGCGTAACGCGCGTGTGGGGGGTGGGGAGGGTGTAGGATGGAGGCTACTCCTCCAATCTCTCTTGTGTGGGCTTCCAGACCCACTGTCGCTCATTGACAACAAAGTTCAAGGCTCCCCCAAAAGACACACACACAGATTGAACTTTGATTTTTAAGCTGTCGGACCGACAGATACTTCCTGTTCCCCTGCCCAAAATACATATCCATAAGGCCTAATATATTCGCAAAACCATATCTGATGTGGGTTCATGGCGAACCATTCAAGCATTCATAATTCTAGGGAACATTCAACTCTTGGGAGAAACAGTAGGCCGCCATTCATTCATTCATTCTTGAAAAGTTTCCAGCATTCAAATGAAAAAAAATTACAACAATTATGAAGGAAGGGGAGCGTTGAGGGTGGGGGTGAGCTTGAGAAGCAGATCAATGAACGCCCTGTAACAGAACTGTGGTAAAAGTTCAACAATCTCTGGGCTAAAGGGTTCCGTTCCTTCAATTCCCAATAAGAGCTCTACTTTTGTTCCCCAGAATTTCTCAAACATTTATAGTATTTTCTGAGCCCCAAAACGTGTCAACAGAATTGTTGTTTCCATTATTTTTTTGTTTCCCATCAATTTTTTATTGAATTTAAGTGATCAAAAAAGAGTAAAGCAAACCCCATTCCTTTTCTAGTCTTTTAATTAAATGAAAACAAATGAAATTCGACGGTTTTTTGCGTGTTTCAATTTGTATTTAATTAAGTTTTTCATTGAATGATGAACTTATTTGGTAACCAATTCCGTATTGCCCATATATATAGCCTGTATATATTGAATATATATGTATTCATTATATATATGCCTCGACACAAAAAAAATCTTCATATGAAAGCTAAAAATGAATTTGGCACACGACCGAAATGTGACTTAATTTTTTCATCTAGTTTTTTCTTTCGTTTTCTGCTTTGTTTTTATATGATCATAAATCAAGCAGAAAAATACATAGCACGGGTATATAAAACATTCTATTAAACGAATGAAACATGAAATTTGTTTGGCCATTTAGTCGTTTCATTGGTTTTTTGACTCTCGCCTCGTCATCAACATGGCTAAGAACCATTAGCCACTACTCCCCGCATGCCCCGCAGAAAACTTTTACCCTCCGCCACTGCGGCTGTCTGGCACTTTTGATTTTCCTTTCTTTCTGCGTTTTTTACGAGCTCCAGAGGAACAAACAACTTTCAAGTGGCCAAAACTTGATTTATTTTGGCCGGGCCCAATGGTTAAACGACCCCAAAGAAGGCGGCCCCGCCTGATAAGTTCACTTTTGTTTCTTCTAATTAGTGGAAGCCACTCCACATACCCGAATACCCTGTATTCTAGTGGGTATGATGATATCCAGCAGATGTTGAAACTCCTGTTTCACTACAAAGTTCCCATAAGCGAACGGACACAGTCGTTTCTCTTTTCTATAGCAAAGATGGACCCTCTAGGGTATTTAAAACTTCACTATGTTCCTTGCTTCTTGCAGAGAATCCGTTTATCTGTATCTGTGGCTTGGGCTTTTCTGACTTGCCCTCATTGCGGTTGTCGATACTCGGAGCTGGAGCAGAGGCAGCAGCTAAACTGAAATTATTTTTAGCCACGCACATGCGAAATACTCGTAATCCGAAAAAAGATAAACATTTCCAGCGGTGGGCCAAGCCCAAAACCGGCAATGATTATCGGGCCAAAAGACAGCGAAAAGAAGGGAATGAGAGCGCTGGCCAAAGACTTGAATACGAATGAAAATAAAGTTCAATGCGTTTGCCAATCCAGACGTATCTCAGAGATACATTATATGTATCTGATGCTCGTTTTGTCGTTTGTTATTGAACGGCTGGGACTACGACTAATTGGAAAACCAATTTGATGAGATGGAAAACTCACCCAAGTCTCGCTCTCGCTGAACTCAGCCTTAAACATAAATATTGAAAATTCAGTTTGGCCATATTTTTCATTCGATTGAACAATCAATGGCTCCAATCGAATGGCCACGACCTTCCATTGAAAACGCATTTATGGTCGGGCCAATTATAAATTGTATATAAATATTTTATAATTATATTTAAGCACCAACAATGTGTTCAGCAATTATTTTAATACACTAAAGCATTTATTTTTCTAAATAATATCTGCGACGTGCCTCTGGAGTGCATTTTAAACCAGTTTTCGAAGCAAATTTCCAATCAGTAAACAAAAGGGGCTTGAACCATCATCAAATTTAAAATATTCAAAATCTTTCATCTGCATAGATATTATTTGGGGTGGCAGAAATGCAGAAAAACAGGTTCTTTAAATAAATATTTGATTTTCGTTGCTTTGTTCCGTCTGTTCAAAACCGATTTCGCACTGAAAATGTTTACAATTGTTCTTTCAATTGGCAGCTAATTCAAAATGGGTATTTATTTATCGAACGATTCATCCATATATCCATTGGAGGGAGCACTAGCCGATAAACATAAATTTTGCTACATTTTCGCCACTTTTGGGGATCATTTACATTACGTTCTAGCCTTTGTCTTCCATTAACTTTAACTGAAAGTTTAAGTGCACTTATCGGGGCATATAATTCCATAATATAATTGATATTGCAGTCTGAGGCGATGAGTAATTACCCCCACGATATTATAAAGAGGAGGACGGAACTCCGATTGGCGGTAACGTAACCCAATTTAAATCACATCGTGACAAATTGCATACAAAACTCTCGATATATGTATATTTATTCTCAGTCATTTCGTATGCTAATTCCGTTGGTTAGCTGCTCCGTTGGTTAATTACGGCAAAAGGCAAACTCAATTTGAATCTGAACAATGGGAGTTGGAAATTTACGATGCTTTGGCATTTTGACATGGGAAAACTTCCGACTTCCATGGGAATGAATATTCGCGGCAACGAGACACAAGTTTCCAGGCAGAAAACGGCCAAAGCCAGAAGAAGATGAAGAAGAAGACGGAGGAGGAGGCAAGAAGGCAACAAAGTTTCACAACTAATTAGAAACTGTTGACTGTTGACGGGGGCGTCGACACTCCCGACGAAACTGCCTTCGACGCTTCTGTGGGTTGCTATCTATTCAATTACATCGAGAAGCGTCACCAGAGAGGGGAATGGGGGCATCCAATGGACAAGAGAGGGCCGCGTGACAAGAAACTGAAAGTCAGAAAATCAAAGAGCAAAAGGAAGCAAGAAAGAGACCTCTGGCAATGGGAGGAATAAAAGTACATACTGTAAAACAACTCACGAGCAAATCACGATCCATTCACGAACCCATCTCTCTCTCTCTCTCTTTGTGTGGACGCTCGACTGATTGAAGCTTTGACCCTATGCTAAAACCCACCAGCAGAAATTACCATATTAATGTATTCAATTATTCGCATTCCATCTTAATTTGCCACAGTACCAGGGATCGATGGGCTGTCAATTTCCGAGCACCAGCACTACCGTGCAGCCAGAGTAATGAAAACAATAGACTTCTGTCTCACAAAAGTCGTTAAAGTTAATGGCGAAACAATTGTTGGCGGCAGACAATGCGAGCGCGTGTTTGTTTCATTTTAAATTTGATTAGAGCTCTGCTCAAGAGTATTTTATCCATTTTTCATAAATTCACTTAAAATGTTGAAATTTTTGTGGATTTTATCAGTCACAGGAAACGAACGAAAATGTACTCTAAAGATTAACGAGTTTTTGAGGTTTTGAAGGACACTTCTGTATATTTTGCTTTATATTATATATACCGGTTATATTATAACCAGATACCAGTGTACCAAACTTTGTTGAACAACCAAATGAAATGCCAAAGAGCAATAATGCCAATAATAATAAATCGTATCAATAATAGCGGAGGGTGGACCTCCATATTGAGCGATAACCCAACGCCAATCAAAATGATAAAAGGTAGTTCTTTATGGACTCTGTCCATGCGAAGCCAACAAATTTTACCATCTACCGTAATACTGTACGGAACCAGGATAACGCAATGTGGAATCTATTAAGTTAGGACTCCTGATGGTGGGGTAGCCAAAAAGCGCACATATCTGCTCTGAGAAGAGCCAGTGATTAATGGAAATACTCGTTTGCGGAATGTGTGACTGCTACAAAAGTAGATACGTACTACGTAGGTAACATATATAGTATTTTATGGTAACATAACACAATGAATACCACATACGAGTGCGAGTAGTGTAGTGCATATTCCGACAGCTGTCGGTGATAAGAAACAACGGAGCCACGCGTGAGTACCGCCTGGCCACGTACGCCTAGATACAGATACAGTGGGCATTCCACACAGAATTTGCTTATCAAGTGACACGCTGGAAGAACAACCGTTAATGTAGCCACTTTTCTCACAAACTGTGGCGGGCTAGCGGAATGCCCTGATGGAAGATTTATTAATTTACTTTCCTGTGTTTGTTTTTCAGCCAAGAAGTTTGTGGGGTAGCCTGCCGTTTGCGAGATAAGCACCCACCGATATAGAGGTGCGGGCGGTAGGTAAACTGTAGTCATAAAAATTAAACAAATTTAAAGCTGTATATTAGTGGCCGTTAAACTGTAAAAAAAACACCGCACATAAGTCATGCAGCTTCTGTTTCCATTGCATTGCGAATCGGAGAGTCAATTGTCTGGAAGCTCTGCCGTAACGGTACCTGGAGCAATGCTAGTAAGCATTAGAGAGAGAGAGAGAGAGAGAGAGAGAGGGACTGCACACAAAGTAACAGTTAAGAGTTTCTTGAGCAGCTGTCCATCTCCCTCTCACTCTGCAACTACAATTAGTAAAGCAACTAGCTTTGAACTCAATTGAGAAGAAGCGAGAGAGAAGAGACGCTCGCACAGTGGTTGTAATGTCCATAAACACGCACACTTTTGGAAAAGGGTTCAAATGTTACGAGAGCCATGTGGAATTAGTGCAATACAATTCCGTCATACATATGTATGTATGTTAATTATGTTAAAGTCTGCCTTTCTGCTCTAAAACGCAACACAGGTAAGTAGTTCAACAGCTGACACGAAAACTATTCTTGGTTACAGCTTCCCTAATGTGCGCCGCCCACTGTATTAAGTGTATCAAATGCAATGCAGTAGCAGTAGCAGTATCAGAAGAGAGGATCCAACTGGCAATCGCTTTTATTAAATGCCGGTGCAAGTGAGAGCGAGAGGCAAGGAGAAGCACGATCTACTGTCGCCATCGACAGAGGGAGAAGAGAGCGCTAGCGAGACGAAGGCAGGTAAAAAACCAGTCGTTAGGGGGTGGCAGGGGGGACACTCTGGCCTGGTCTGCAACGCTCAACTGGTTCTTAGCAACTAACTTGTTTTTTCTGTAGATTGTTTGCCGTCTGAGGTTTTTATTTGCTAATTTTATATACATACTATTTTATATGGTAACAGGCAAAAACTTACCTTAATCCAAACAAAAAGATTGACTTTTTCTGCGATCCACTTGGTTATTTTTGTTGTATTTCCAAATAAAACTCTTGTTGCGCGCCTTTTTGTTGTGTATTTATGTATTTTTTCTGCTATTTTCGGAGAGAGAAAAGAGAGGAATGGTGAGCGGATGCTGCGGCCATAGCAACAGCAGCAGCACCATATGCTGCATCTCGCTCTTGGCAACTTATGATAACCGAGGTCAGGCCGGGGAAGGAGCAAGAGAGATGGAATATTGATGCAATTTCATAACTGGATTTTTACGATTCCTTGAAATTGGGAGACGCGTAGGGGGGAATATTTGTATTCAATGTTTTTAGTTGCTGCACCACGCACAAGCAAACACTAAAAGACACACACACACATACACATCAGCAAGGAAATCAAGAAACAATACAAGAATAACCAAGCGCAAGCCCAAGACAGCAAGTACAATAACAAAAACCACACGCTAGACTGAAACAGCAACCACAATCAGCCGCTCACTTTTTTCGTCGTTCATTTCTTTGCGGGAAATCGAATTATTTTTGTTGTATCTTTGCCACGAATTTTGTGGCCGCCGCTAAGAATTTCAATACAAATATTATGGCCTCAATAGCATTTTCACTTCTTCGCACACACACACAAACACACACAAAACACAAAACAGTTGTTGTTAGGGGAAATCATAAATGAAAATATTCAAATATTACATTGCAACGGGGGAATTTTCCCTTATTATTGGATTGCAGATATTGCAGATGTTATGTTTTGACTTTCACGCGAAAATTCCGACGAAACAAAGAAACAACAACAAACCACGACGAAAAGCGTAACAACCAAAGGAATTTTTCAACATAAAAACGTGTCCGAATCGCTTGATGGTTAAAATTTTATTCAAATATTAAAGACAAAGCATTGAACCTAGGGGTGTTTTTCGAGTAAACGGAACTACTTTTCTGAATTGTTAAGAGCGCCAACCGCCAAGTTTAATTTCCGTTTTGTTGTCGTTGCCGCGGATTGAACAGTGTGGTGTGACCGCGGACTTGTCGATGAAATATACCGCCCGACCCTCAGAAGTATACCGAAACATACCGTCTCATTTTAAATATACCGTAAATATACTGACGAATTCGAGTTCTATTATACATATTCCTCGATTTTGATATTCCGTCGAATATTACTAGCTAGATAAAACATTTTGCATTGCCCACAGAATTTTATACGATTAATTATCCCATTTTCTACTTGACTAGCTTATTTTAAATACTTGATTTTATTGGATTTTGCGTAAAAAAGGTTATAACTAAATAGGTCAAACAAAAAAGGTTTTAGCGAAAATGGGCACACAAAAAAAACGAAAGAGGATAGTCGTTCCAATTGCTCAATTCTTTATTCCGTTGAATAATTCTGGACAACTAAAACCCTTAGTTTTGCCCACATATATTTAAACCATTGATGAATCAATTTTCTATTTGACTGGCTAGTTTTTAATCCTTGCTTTTATTGTATTTCGGCTACAACAAGGTTTAAACAAAAAAGGTCAACAAAGTAACAGTGGCAACGTAAGTGAGTATGAAATGTCACGTCAACCGTGGCTTGGGAATAGGTATACCCTATTTCGTTGATATATATGAATAAACTGTTTTTCCAAGCTGTTTCAAAACGTAATTAATATAGAAATGATCTCAGATTGTTATGTTTTGGAAATATTAATGCATATCAATATATATCTTGTCTTGTAAATATATCTCGATCCCTATACCCATTCTTGGTTTCTGTAAGAAGACCTTTAAAATACCTTTAAAACAGAAACTGACTAATTTTGGCCTCTTTTGGAGCATTAGATGACAAACACTCTCTCAGTTCTATAATATTCATTTCCCAGGGTATGCAAAATGTTGCTCAATCCGCGCAATCTTGTGAACAGTGCTGCTCGATTTCACGGCACATGCGTCTGGCCATGAATGTTGCCACAGCATAACACGTAAGAAAACGTAAGTGAGCTGAAAAGGGACATTGTGGCGAGGAAAAATATCGAAAATGTATCATATTCTTCAATTTTGATCTTCCGTGGAATATTACTAGCTATACAAAACATTCAGCCATGCCCACATAATTTAAGACCATTGATGAATAAATTTTCTTCCAGATTGGTTAGTTTTTAGTCCTTGCTTTTATTTTACTTCGGCTAAAACAAGGCTTAAACAAAATAGTTCAACATAAAAAATCAGTCGCAATGTTGCTGGTATTTGAAGACATGATGCGTGTATAGGCCTTTAGATACCCTATTTCGTTAATTTAATATGATGATCCTGTTTTTAAAACGTAATTAATAACGAAATTTTCCCAAATTGATATGTTTTAGACATATTCATGCATTTGAATATTATGCTTGGTCTCTGTAGAAAGACGATGCAAAATTTCGTTGAAATAAGTTTAAAACAGGGACTAAATTGTTTTTGCATTAATTGGAGCCTGGGATGACAAACATAAATTGTAAATTGAATAAATGAAAATATTTCCATCTCTATGAATTTTTGGTGGTCCTCAAAAGGACCGATTTGTTGACGCATGGCAACGTCATCCAACGTTGAGAGGGCCGGTTCCCGGTTTGGGAGTAATCCTCTCGACCACTCCAACGACAGTCGCCATGAAGCGATACGGATTTTTCGCAAACTCCTCCCGATATGCCGGCACGATTTCCGTATGTCGCACTATTCGGTGCACCTGGGCAACTATCGACGATCCGTGCAGCTCCAGGTTGGTGCTGTTAAGGCAGTCCACGGTGGTGAACCCGGTGGCCCCCGGGTAGGACATAACGCGTTCCACAAGCCGTTGCACCTGTTCCAGCTCCGTAATCGTCCAACCCCGTAGGATATTGTCGGGATCATGGGTGTAAATCGGGACCGGTGGATACACGGTCTCCCGGCAGTGCTCGGCTGTGAATTGTAGCTTATAGAGCTGCTCCATCACCGTATCCGTCAGCTCGAACTTATCCGCGATTACTTTGCGCAGGTGAACGAAATCCCAGAGCACAGGGTACTCCAGGGCAAAGTTCGTCTTTGCAAGTTGATTCGCGGGGCAGCCATCGCATATGATGCACATCAGTTTCGGGCCATATCCTCGCCGACGAATGTTGTCGAGGACGAAGGACAGACCGGAGTAGATGGCATGGCTACCCAACACCTCCTGCGATACGAGGGCCTGCAAATAATGTATTAGAAAAAATTACGACGAAAGGAGCATTCCCATAATGCATCTTCAACATCTTCACATTTTTGATCAACTCCATCCGCGTCTTCCCGCTGTCGACGACAGTTCGGTCGCAGATAACCGGCGCCATACAGAGCAACTGCTCGAAGATCAAAAATCTGGTGTTTGCCGTGCTGATAGCCAACAAGAAGCTGATTGCATTGGTGCGCATGAAGAAGTACTCCATTCATCCGGCAGATCTGCGCCTGATTTTTAATCTGGTCGAGTGCTCGGAGTCCTTCAAGAGCTCCGAGAACTGGTCACCACCCATCTGCCTTCCCAAGTTCGACATGAACGGGTATCTGCATGCCCATGTCTCTTATCTGGCATCCGCGGATACTGTGGTGGTAATAACTGGCGCTGCCTCTGCCTGTGTGCTCTGAAGCCGTCGCGGAAGCTGACTAAAGCGGGGCACTACGGACCAGGATCATTTAAAAGTAATTTTCACCAAAGTTTTCATTAACTACTTACAGTTGCAAAGTGTTTTTCTCAACATTTTAACGCGGCTCGTGTTTTCATAACCAATCTTCTTCTTGCCCTTTTGCGAGTCCCACAGAACAGGTGTTGTCTAGTGTTGTGTATTCCACAATTTAATATGTACTTTTTTTTACTGCGACACGGATCAGCTGTTTCTCGCTGCATCTGTAAACTTTTCTTTGCCAAAGAATAGCAATGATTGGATTTTTGAATATCTATTAGCAAAGCAACATGGAAATTCAGCAGACATTCATTTACAATGGGTTATCGTTCTCCGTCAAGGATTGGAAACCATATTCTCGATTTTTGATATTCCGTGGAATATTACTAGCTAAATATAGATACAAAATTACTGATTTGTTTTATCGACACGAGAAGCTCCACAAAAAAGAAACAAAAAACATGATGAATTCACAAAACGGCTTAGATTATAAATGCAAAATGGCTTTGCTAATTTTGAAAATAATAATGTTAAATATTTAATGCACAGAGTAGGTTGCTGTAATATTAAAAATGTAAAAACAGATCAAATTTATTAATAATAAAAATTTGTTGTTGCCTATTTTGAACTCTAGGAACGTAACGCCTTATTTTGTATTGTCCATGTCTCGCTTAGCACGAAGTTTTCTAGTAACGTAACCCCCGTGTTAAGTGAGAGCTAGGTGTGTACTAATACTATGTGTGGATATTTTAAATTTAAATTTAATTTTTATATTTACTCGTATAATATTCTACATGGGATTGACTGCGTCTATTTGCCAGGGCACGGCTCCCGACGCATTCAGATACATTGTGAATCCATCACGGATTGAGCAGGCCACGTTCTCGCTTCCATCCAACTGTATGGGGGCTCCATGGGGGGCCAGCTCCATGAAAAGGGTATTCTTGCGCCACTCGCCCGGTATCAGGGTCACCAAGTCAGTGTCTTCCTTCTCCAGTCCTTTTAGATACTCCGGCTCCTCGCGGACGAGAAAGTTGTGTAGAATACTCGTGGCAATCACCAGCTTCTCCACCATCGACGCCTCCAGCTTGATTTCGGTTTGCAGGGCTCGGAAGCGGCTGGACATAATGCCCAGAGCGTTGACGACCACGCGATGGGCTCGGTTCAGGCGGTAGTTGAAGATCTTTTTTTCAATTGTCGAGGGAATCTCATGCTGCTTCATCAGCCAGGGCTGTAGCTCGAAACCCTTGTCGGCCAGAACCACGTGGGGCAGTTCCTCATCCAAGCCTAGGAGCGGCTTTTCATGCGGTATGTTCAGCAGGTTGCTCTCCAAACCATTGTACAGTGTGCTCCCGGTGAAGGCGTCCGTTGCTCCGCCTGGACTGCTGGCATCAACATACAGAAATCTGTGCTGGGCATCGACCAGAGCCAGCATAATAATGCTTTGGAACTGCCTGTAATTGGTGTAGCTGTCATCCTTGACCGTTTTCGAGCGGAAGGCAATGTGGTGGCCATCTAAAACAATAGACAACCTGGTGAGCTGGAATCATCGTTAAAGGGAAAACAATTTTACCTAAAGATCCCAGGCAGTGGGGAAAGTTCCACAGCTCCTCAAATTGCTTGGCTACGTCCAGCCATTCCTCCTCAGTTTGAGGTGTCTGCAGGCAGACTCCCTTTAGCTCCTTCACTATGGCCTTGATGACTTCTTCGACAATATATTTAATGGACGACTTACCCACACGATATATGCCGGCAAGGGTGCTGAAAGAGTCGCCAGTTGTCAGGTATCTCAACGCCATTTGTAGGCGCGTCTCGGCAGGAAGGAGGGTGGGGTTTTTCCGATCCAGTCTTCCCCGCAGTTGCTTGAGCAATTTGCCAAATGCCGTCCAGGTCATGCCGTGAAGAGCGCGTAAAGATTTATCATCGGTAAACGTACACGCCTTAGGTATGGTCCTTATCGGTGCGTGTCCCTTGCGGCGGGCATGTTCCTTCAATGGCAGGTCCTCAGCTTTATCCCGATCCTCCAGATCGGCAGCTACTTGTGCTATTTTAAGGATATCGTGAATTATTTTTATTTCCCACGCCATTGAACAGTGTGAGCTAGACAGTACTGCCAACTTTTTATTAGAAAAAAGCTGTTTCTAACTTGAAGAAAACGAAAAAAAAGCTAAAAATGTTCAAAAGACAAATCCGTAAATAATGGTGTTAACAATTTTTTATTAAAGTGATATTTAATATGTATTTTTGCTCTCCAACCCAGTGCTGCCATAATCTTCTAAGCAAAAATTGCTAGATTTGGAGCTGCTTTCCTGTTTTTTGGTCGACTTTCGAACGAAACGCAACTTATTTTTTTGGGTACATGCGCCCATCACAGCCACATGTTTTTTTGAGGCACGGTGGGGATGTCAAAAAGTTGCTAAAATCTCTAAATACAAATTTTAAATTGCTAAATTTGTGGCTAATAGCATTTTTAAGATATGTTGCCAGATCTAGCAACAAAATTGCTAAACTGGCAGCACTGCCAAACTAATGTTAGTTGAATGAAATGCAGTGTGACCGTCGTCGGACGGTAGACCCTCAGAAATATACCAAAATATACCGTCTCATTTTAAAAATATACCGTAAATATACTGACGAAAATAAGTTCTATTTTACATATTCCTCGTTTTTGATATTCCGTGGAATAAGATCTGAGGGTCTGAACTCTAATTAGCTTAGATTGCCAAAATACATGCTGTTATGTACTAAAAAAAAGTTTTTAAGCCGCAATCAAACTGAAATAAATGGGATTTAAAACTCCCGCCAACGTTGCTGCCCTGTGAGAGATAGAAGCGAATGACAGCACACAAACGAGAGACCACGCCGAACGAGTAGAGAAAAATTATTGAACGCTGAAACGAAAAAAAACTCCAACGTCGCAGCAAGTGAAAAAACCCGTGAAAAGCCCATCGTCCCCATAGAAATAAACGCAAAGCGAAAATGAATGAGGAATACGACGCCATCGTCCTGGGCACCGGCCTCAAGGAGTGCATTCTGAGCGGCATGCTGTCCGTGTCCGGCAAAAAGGTGCTGCATATTGATCGGAACAAGTACTACGGAGGCGAATCGGCCTCGATTACACCGCTGGAGGAACTTTTCCAGCGCTACGGTCTGGAGCCGCCAGGCGAAAGGTTCGGGCGTGGCCGCGACTGGAATGTGGATCTGATCCCCAAGTTTCTGATGGCCAACGGGCAGCTGGTGAAGCTGCTCATACACACGGGCGTCACCCGATATCTGGAGTTCAAGTCCATTGAGGGTAGCTACGTCTATAAGGGCGGAAAAATTGCCAAAGTGCCGGTGGATCAGAAGGAGGCTCTGGCATCCGATCTCATGGGTAAGTGCGAATCGGGATCCGCTCTTTTTCCCCGTTTGAAAAAATGTTCGTATGTATTGTGCAAAAAATTGTACGTCTCCAGCTGTCTGTCTGTATGAGTATGTGTGTGCGTATGTACTCGACTCTTATCTGGGCTCCACTTTTGCCTTGTTCTTTGTCTCTCTCTCTCTCTTTCTCTGGCTTTTACACTCACTCGCTGTAGCTGTCGTCGTATGTTTGACTGTGACACGTATTTGCTTGGCCCTGCTGCCTGCTACCAGAAAAAGCCCCCTACGTTATGTGTGTAAAGAACAGACGTTCTGGTCTTTGTTTTAATGCTAATTTATAAAAAATTCGTAAGCGTTTGTTTATTTGCCTTTTATTTAGCTCGTTTTCTGATTAGACTCTTGTGTGGGGCCTTGCCAGCTGTGCGTGTGTGCGTGTGTCTGGCAACCCTGGACGGGCCAACGAATTGGCAAAATTAACCGCTATGCTGATTCACTTCTAATCGCGTCCCGCTCTCTCCTCCCCTCCCCTTCTGCTCTCTTTCTGTTTTCCACATGAATTCGGCTTTAATTTAGGTTTTCCTTGTGGCAGCAACCGAAATGCAATTAGTCGGCCTGCTCCACACGCTCTATTTATGATTTAGTTGTAATTTTTTGTGTGTTTCTTTTTGCAACAACGTTTTTTATTTCGGCGCATTGAACCCTTTCACTTTACAGTGGAAATTGCTTGAATGGTCGAATGTGAAAAATGATAGCCCGAGAATGATTCAACTTTGGAAAAGAATATTGTAAGAAATTACAAACTATTCCAAAACGAAAGCGCAAATATACTTATAGCATTGCTTTACTGTACTAGCGTTACACATATGCGGGGTCTGACGTCATGGGGTGGCCCATGCGACTGTTGGTTGTGGTTTCTTCTGCTGCGCTGTTGCTGCCGCCCCTAAATTAGAGGTTTCAAATTATGGACAGTGGCCTGTGTGTGCCGGAGTGTGTGTGTGTGTGTGTGTTGCATGCAAATGGAAATGTAAATTGAAACCTGAAACCCCCCGAAGGCTTGACCACGTCCTCCCCCGTGCATACTCGTAGATCCTGTTGCAAGTGCGATGACTAATCAGAGAATTATATTTACAAATTGATGTATCCTTTCGTTCTAGGTATGTTCGAGAAGCGTCGCTTCCGCAACTTCCTCATCTATGTGCAGGACTTCAGGGAGGAGGACCCAAAGACCTGGAAGGACTTTGACCCGACCAAGGCCAACATGCAGGGCCTGTACGACAAGTTCGGGCTGGACAAGAACACGCAGGACTTCACTGGCCATGCCCTGGCCCTGTTCCGCGACGACGAGTATCTGAACGAGCCGGCGGTGAACACCATCCGGCGCATCAAGCTGTACTCGGACTCGCTGGCGAGATACGGCAAATCCCCCTATCTGTATCCCATGTACGGTCTGGGGGAGCTGCCCCAGGGCTTTGCCCGCCTGTCGGCCATCTACGGTGGCACCTACATGCTGGACAAGCCAATCGATGAGATTGTCCTCGGCGAGGGCGGCAAGGTGGTGGGCGTGCGCTCTGGCGAGGAGGTGGCCAAGTGCAAGCAGGTCTACTGCGATCCCAGCTATGTGCCCGAGAAGGTGAGTAAACCTGAAGATACTCCTGGTTGATTTATGATTCTAATCAATACCATTTTCTTTGTCGGTGGCGGTGGCAGGTGCGCAAGCGTGGCAAGGTTATACGTTGCATTTGCATCCTGGACCATCCGGTGGCCAGCACCAAGGATGGCCTCTCTACTCAAATCATCATTCCACAGAAGCAGGTCGGTCGCAAATCCGACATCTACGTCTCGCTGGTCAGCTCCACCCATCAGGTGGCCGCCAAGGGGTGGTTCGTTGGCATGGTCTCGACCACCGTGGAGACCGAGAATCCCGAGGTGGAGATCAAGCCCGGCCTCGATTTGCTCGAGCCGATCGCACAAAAGTTTGTCACCATTTCGGACTACTTGGAGCCCATCGACGATGGGGCACAGTCGCAGATCTTCATCTCGGAATCGTATGATGCCACCACGCACTTTGAGACCACTTGTCTGGATGTGTTGAACATATTCAAGCGCGGCACTGGCGAGACATTCGACTTTTCCAAGATCAAGCACGAGCTCGGCGACGAGGAGCAGTAATCGAGCAATCGAATCAGTGGGCAAAGGACACCAGGAGCAGAAGATCAGAAGAACACAGGAGACGACGCCTCATCCCCACAAAAATTTGCTAGATACGCCAGCGCTTCGAACATCTGAGAGCGAAGTGGCCAAACAAACCCTAAAGAAAATAATACCCAAGATAAAGAAAAAAAACCCATAAAAATAAAAAAACAAAAAAAAACCAAAAAAAAACACCCAGAAATTGTATTACGAAAATGCTTTTCCATCGTGTGAAGAAAGTTTTAGATGTGAACAAAACAAATTGCTTGCTTGGCGCAATATTGGATATATGTATGCCTAGAATATATATATGTATATGTACACCCCTATATAATTACAGCTCATACATACGAGTTAGGCAACTAAATGTGGAAATCCACCCAGAATACAGGAGGAATAGTAAACCCTCGCGACAGTCACGCGGATTATGCTTGGAATTTAGTTGTACCCAAGTATATGGCCCTCAATAGTCTGCTTGGTTCTGTTCTTATTTTGTGATCGAAAAACCACATACACACACCCATACACCCACACATGCATAATGCAGCATTATAATAATTGTAATCAAACAAAAACAAAAAAAAAGAAAAGTAAAATTAAACTGAAAATGAAAAATGTCAAAAGGGCAAAGGAAAGGAAAGAAGGAAATGTTCATCCCAGAAATAGTATTTGCAAGCCAAACGAAAAGAAAAATCACAAACATACCCACACACACTCACACACACACAGATGGTCAATGGTCTAGAGAACTATGGTATTCCGCATTTTCAGAATTTACATTTTTAATAAAAATTATAAAAAAATATATACAAAAATTATACGGCTAGATTTGGGTTGGATTCATGCTAGAGAATTGGACAGAACTCTATTTGATAGTTTGGAGCCAAGAAATGACTCCAACCTCCGGCTATAGTTATTATAGGACTATGGAGAGTACGATTACAAGACAGAGTTAGGGAAGGAGGAATTTGCTCTTAATTCATTCGATTCTATTTCGCAAATTATAATCCAATTTCCGCAATAGATTGCAGTGTTGTTAATCAAAAAATAACCGGATTCCAAAAATAGTGTCCGATAATGTTTATTGCAGTTTCCGATTTGATAAAATTCCCTTGTGGTTTCGGGGTATAAGAGGTTCAACCTTAGAGAAGAATGGTATAGTCTTGCAAAAATGTTTCTGCGATACACTGGGGCTTTCACCCTCTTGTTCCTTGTTCCAGGCGTATTTGGCGTATCCACCCAAGAAATGGGTGCCGAGCTAGTCAGCTTCGAGACCCGTGAGGAGTTGGACGCAATGGATGCGTATATACCTATTAAGCACAGGAAGTCTCTATACTGGACTTCAGGAACTGATTTGGCAGTTATGGGCCAGCATGTCTGGTTCTCAAATGCTTAACCCCTGTCCGACGATGTTTGGTATTCCGGAGAGCCCAATGATAGGGGTGGTAAGGAGAGATGCGATATATTGATATATAAGGCGTCACAAGGCACTGGCATTAACGATGCAAGGTGCGATAGGGTTGAGCTATATATTTGTGAAGCTCCTCGTCCGAAGACAGCCTCTTTCGTTATTTGGTATTCTTGTTTCTATTCCTGTATCGCTTCTAATACAAATATATATGTTAGCCAATCAGTTAACCCAGAATTTCAAACGGCAATCTATTTTTGAATCCGTCTGATCTAGTTCCAGAAGTGTTTATCTTTTTGGGAATTATCTCTGAGCGGAAATCCATAAGTTTCGGTTCCGTTCCGGTTCCAAAGAGGAAATCAGTTTAGGTCCTGTCAGCTTTTGTCAGCCAACCAAAGGCGCACAATTTGAAAAGGAAAATGGAAATGATTCAATTGATAGCCATTTGAGTTCCACAATGTCCTTTTATACTCCTCTTAAGCTGTTCGACGGATATTCCTTCAATTTGTAATAATGAGAAGGACTGCCTTCAAGCGACAAATGGGAATTGAGGAATTGTGGAGTATCCTGTCTTAGATCCCCTGGCTATCCCATTTCTGGTAGCATTTGAATCACGTAGCAGTAAAGGTTATAGTTATGGCCAGGAGCCACTCCGCTCCACTCTACTCCACTCCTTCTCGGTGTGACACAATTACGAATTCCGCAGCAAGTGTTTGGCATGCATTTGAAATACTTTGCCCAGTGCCAGTGCCCCACCCTTGGCAAGTGGGAAATTCTTATTGAATTGCATGTGGCATGCCACACGAGACTGTGGCTGGGGCTGGGACTCCTCTCCTCTCCTATCCGATCCGATCCGTTCCGTTCACTCGATGCGGGGGGAATGTGTAGAATGCTGAGAATGCTGCTCCCGATTCCTGTTAGTTTTAATGCTGTCGCTGACAGTTTTTCCCTTTGCCCGCCCTTCCATTACTTGACTTTCATTCTGTTTGCCCCGCCCCGACGACCTGTCCAGGAAAATGCCGCCAGCATTTTTCCAATTTCCGCATTCAAGAAAACGCAAAAGGCAAAAGCCCAAAGACATTTTCACATTCTTTTGCTTTGCTCGGCAGCGGCCACAAGTGTTTCCAGATATTCAAAGGTTGTTCAAAAAGTCTTTGAAAAAAGTGTGGGGGGTGTTGGGAAATGAATAGGAATTTATGGGAAATTAGCTATCCATTTGGGAGGAAGGAAGCCTTTCGCCTCTAATGTGTTTATATTTTAACAATTAAAGAGTTTCTTTGTGACTTTGGGTTGCTTTAAATATCAGAGATCCATCAACAAATTGAAGAAAACTTCGACCTCTTAGGAGTTGCTTTATTTCCAACATCTTATGTATTATATCAATCCGATATTCCTGGCACATTTACCGTCCTGCAACTGTCTCATTGAGGTTGATTTTGCCATGCTCCATTGGCCCCTAAGGATGGGCTTTCTCTCTCTCTCGCTGTCGCTATTCGTATTTCTCTAGATGATGATGATGATAGCGATGATGTGGCCAAAACACGTCGCCCCAAAGCTGGTCAAGTCTTTCACCACATTTCTGCTGCTCTTAGTTTCGTCTTGGATGGGTTTTTGCTTCTTTTTGCGGTTCGAAAAACAGCAAAAAAAAAACCAGGGAGAGAGAAGACAAAATTTGTAACTGGGCAAATTGAAGTCAAAACTTTGGCGCTCAGCGCAGCATGCAAGTCACATACAGCAACAGCAGCAGCGAGGCAGCGGGGCAGCTATAGGAGGCGCAACTATAGCTGGTATTGGAGTCGGGTGTTGGCGGAGATGGAGACGGAGCGATGATGTCGACGCAGCAGCAGCCTCTGGCAGCCATGACTAAGCGGACTCTTCCTGTTTGTGTGTCTGTGTTTCTGTGTCGGGGCTCCTGTCCTTGCCATGGCACTGGTTCTTGTTTTGGGGCATGGTCAGGCTAACGAGGCAGCCTTCTCTGCCTCTGAGTGGGGGGAATGGGGCATCGTAATAACAGCCAACCACAGATACAGATATACACAAGCAAAATGATGCCTTTGGGGTCGTTTGACGGGGGCTTCTCTCGGCCATCATTTGGATGCGGCGGCTTATGGACAGTGTCCATGGTGCAGGCTGCAAAATTGACGCAGTGGACAGGACAAGACACACACACAGACACACATATACAGAATAGACAGGATAACACAAGGACACCAACACACACACACATACAGAAGAGAAGGGGACACACAAGCAGATACGATACAGAAGCGCATTAGGCCAAATTGAATCCAAGTCCTGGGCATTCCTTAAAGCGTAATGTGATTAATTAAACAAGTTATATAATGCATGCGACACGTTGTCTCCTCCTCCGCTATAATCATCCTCATCATAATCATCAGAGATGACAGCAACAACAAAGCGGAAATTACGCGCACACTGGGAGAAAGTAAAGCATAAAAGAGGATCTACTGTTTGGGAAAGTTGTGACTGGAACTCTGCTTTGCTTCAACCAAATCCTTTCAACTGTTTCTTTGATTTCTCGTTAATCTTTATTATTTCTCTTAGTGGTGTGCACTTTCTTTCGCTGCTCTTCCAATACTTGCCTTTATTATGCTCTTTGTCATTTTCATTTCCATTGCCATTGTTGTGCCTTCTTTTGGCCAGAGCTGGGCAACAACTTCATTATTGCTTTTGACACTGTACAACATCCTTGCCCCTGCACTCTCTCTCTCTCTATACCCCCTCTCCACTGTCTAGTAAGACAAGCAAATTTAAATCAATTAAGTAATCTTATTGCCACTGCTGTTGCTGTTTCTGTTGTTGCTGCTGCTGCCGCCTGATGCTTTGAAGATGCTCTTTGCCTTTTTCCATTGCCTGCTTTTAGGGGCACATTCACACCCACTCACACATGCAGCCACACACAGTCTTCCACTCTTTTTGTGCACTAGAAAAAGGGTATATTGATTGGGTTTAAACGTTGGCAATGCCGAAAAGTAATGAAATACTCAAATATTACTTACTTTTAAAGCTCATAAAAGCAATGATGCTGTCCCCCCAAATAGGATTACTTTTTCTACAGATAAGTACGAGCATATCTGTCGGATAATAATCAAAATTGTATCTTGTGCAGTGTATGTTAATCAGCGACTTGCGATCCTAGGCATTCCCTTCTTTTTGTATGTCAAGCATTATAACTCTGGCAATTCCTTCTCATATATGTATGTTCCTGCGTGAATGTGTGTGTGTGTCTTTGCCTGTGTACGTGTGAGAGTGTTTGTTGTTCGGCTGGTGAAACTTTTGCTGTGTTGCATATTTTGTGCAGATTAATTAAATTGCCGGCACGAAGCCGGTATCCAGAGGGTAAGTGGAAGTGGTGAGGGGGCGCCCTGGGAGCGGCAAAGCCGTGTTGAGCCCTTCATGGCACTGTTCGCCAAAAGTGAAGTGCATTATTAAATGTTTTTTCCGAAAATTTGATGGCGAAAACAAACCAACAAAGAAATACTAGAATAAAATGAAAATAAAGTTAATTTTGTTTGCAATTAGTTGAAGAGATAGAATGAAGGAAACACAAACACTGATGGCTCAACAGTTTCATGGCAGCCAGCCTTGGGAGAACCATATCAGACAGCTTTGCTAGTGTCATAGAAAGACAGATTTATATGTTTCATGGAAGGCAGCGTTTAGAGTTTTAAAGCAACCAGCTTAATTTGGAATTTACTTTCAGACAGGTTTGAGATTTCAATGTCAAACATAGCTGAGAGTTGTATAGCGGACAGCTTTGATATTGTCATAGCAGACAGCTTTATAAGTTTCATAACAGGCATTTAACAGCTTTAACAGTTTATTAGCCTGCGTTTCATGTTATTGAACTAGCGGAGCCAACACTGAAAGCTAACAGAGATAGATAACAGCGAAATCTAACAGATATAGCTACCAGCGACAGTTTAAGAGAAGGTCTAACAGAGAAATTCCCCAGCAGATGATAACAGAGTTGACTCCTCTGCAGTTAATAGCAGCTGTTAGCTAGCAGAAGCTCAAACCAAAGGCGAAATTCTCTTAAATGTTAAGCTCCATTGCAGGAGAGAGCCCCTGTTAGACTGGACTAACAGTCAACAGCGAGGACCAACAGACCAATTTGAAGTTGGCAAGAAATTTATTCCTTCCTTCCTGCGACCTTTTGTGGGGTTTAGTAGATAAAACTTTAACCATCGGAAAGAGCTCAAACAGATTTGTGGAAACATTTAATTTCCTAATTACAGTAGACAATTGATTGCCGTATAATTATGAGCCGCAAGGATACCCTGGACAGATTGCCATATCAAATGCTGGGGGCACCGGACCCAGTGGCGCCCTTTGGCCCTTTGGCATTTGTTAGCAATTAAATCTGTTCACTTGAGGAAGCAATTTGCCATTCACAGCAGAGCCAAAGGCGCCGCTTGCAAAGGTTGCCGTTGCCGCCAAACAATGACTCAAGTCTTGGCCAACTTTTCAGATGGCCAACAATGTGGAGCCCCACAACTGAAGGTGCTGCACCTCTGTGTGGTTGGCAAAAGTAAACCAAATGAAAGAATAGCCTTGGGATTTGCAATCTTAATTGTATAATTATGATTCTGAGGTTTCTCTTAAATTATTAAAACTAGAATGGCCTGGGAAACCCATACAGGACACATCGATCTTGTGCTGTTTTCATTCAGATCTTCCAGATTCCTCATCCGTCGTTTTTTTCCCTCTTCTATCCTCAAATCCCCCATCATCATCATCAGCATCAGCATCACCCGACATTCAGCATCGCCTTATGGTGGGTAATATTTATCTTACTTTACCCAATTCTCAATGTGTTTGTTCTCATTCGTGTTACCCAGCTTGTTTACACTCGGCTCAACCGTGCCGTCTTGGCTAACACACACACACACACACACACACAGCACTAGCACCTCCATTGCCTTACTTGGCATTTAAGTGCCATATAAATTCATTTTCACACACACACACACACACACAGGAGCAGGAGTCGTCTGCTCTTCTCACCTAGTTTTTATGCATTTTCCCAGGCATTTCCGCTGCGAATGCATTTCCATGGCCAGCCCACAGACTCGTAAGTATCCAATAATATCCTTGGACTTAGGCAGGGCAATTGTTGCTTCGTCTTCTCGCCTTCCTTGAGTTATGGCCCGGCGGCAGACGTACTCTGCGACACTCTGTAAATTATACAATACAATGGACGCTCCTTAATTGCTAGAGCCCGACCGTTTCCGATGCCGTTACTCCGATAAGGCCAGAGGCCCCAAAACGAGAGAGAAAAATGGTCCGCAAGCCCCCCGCTCGAATCGAAGATATTTTTCGAGGCTTAGGTGGAGTCTGAGGCTGCGGCTTGAAGCCAGGGAATACCTCGCCTCGTTCCCTTGCCTTAACAAAAACTGCAGCTGTGTTTACCTTGAAATTTTGGTTTTCAATAATATTTGGCTTTGGGTTTCATGGGGGGGGGGGGGGGGGGGGGGGGGGGGGGGGGGGGGGGGGAAGGCTGCTTGTCTACATGTCTTTTGCAAAAATAGCAAATGCATAAATGTGGTTACGCAGCGGAAAAGAGATGGCAAACAGAAAAGAGAACCCAGAAAGAGTGCCAGGCAGGAGGGGGGTGAAAGTTCAGCGGTGTTAGCGCTATCTGTGCAGCGACAGCCATATTTACCTGCCAACTGAAAGAAAGAACATACATACATACATACATACATACATATGTGTATATATGTATATCCCCACCTGTATGTATAAGGATGATAGCTGCTTGAGTTCAACGGGAAAATTTCTTGCATTTCCTTTGAGAGTGTGGGTTCAGAGCGAAAAGGATTCTGGGGGATCGAGGAGGGATACGAATGCATACAAACTGTGAATACTCTGCCATTTGATTTATACAGAATTTCCTTTAAATAAACATCGTATCGGAAGTTCAAGAGTTCCGTTTTCTTAAACTTCAGATATCCCTCTGGATCTTGTTCCCTGTTTCTTATCCAACAGACGAGTACATGTACATGTGCGTCTTCCCCCCTCTCCCAACGAACACTGTTGACCAAATGCCACACGCATCGCAGCCACAGCCCCCGGGTAGGCTATGTGCAGCCGACTCGATGGTCTTCCAATTAACGGTTTTTGGCGAAGGCTTGCAGCTGTTTTACCACACTCTCGGCCATCTGACGCCTCTCCTGCCCCTTCGTTAGCTTCGCTTATCGCACGGCCTTGTCCATTGGCTTGTGTTGCCTGTTGGCTGTTTGGCTGTTTCTTGCTATCCGTGCCACCTCCTGCCAAAATGCCACATTAGCCGTGCCCCAGTCCCTATCGCCTGCCAGTACACTACTGCCGCAAGTCCTCTACTCTTTATGCCACTCGCAGGCTGCCGCTTTCCTCCTTCTCCTTCTCCTGCTCCTGCTCCCCATCCTCCTCCCAACAGGGTAACCTCTTCTCACATTTCTCCTATCTTGCCATGCCCATCTTTTACCCCTCACACCCTTCAAATGCATTTGGAGTTTTGAGCGTGTGTTCCAGCTATTTTTATACGATTTTGCTATTTTTTCCGGATTTTTGTTTGCCATTGTTGCTGGCTCCCCATCACCCCATATCCTGGCCCCTAGTTTCACCTTTTTTTTCTGCTCTCGAATAAAACTGACGCCAAATTTCTTTGGCGTCAACCAATGCACAGAACGCATACACACACAGATAGACATCACCCACACACACACACACACACACACACAATGGCAACGGAAAAAATTGTTGGTTTAGTTGGTTTCCCTGACTTTTCGCGCTGTACTTCCCCCATTCGATTTTCCAGGTCTGTGTAAAAAAATATCAAAAAATAATAAATGCGTTGCCCCCCTTCCAGTGTGTGCCAGTTTTGCTGGTAACTTCTTTAGCTCCCCCATTCCACCTGCAGAGGCAACAAAAAGTTTTACGTTCATGCATATTGGTAATTTATTAGCATAAAATGCCAGCAACGCGTAAATAATGCACAAACATTTTGTTGTTGTTTTGCCAAAGAACATTCTGCTAACATTTTGCCAACCCTCCCCCGGGGATACTACACACCCTCCCCAGCCCCCAGCCCACTGCCCACTGCCCCCAGCACCATACAACATTTGATTGCACCTATGAATGCGCTGCACTTCAAATCAAGGGATATACATTCTGGAAATTTGGATTTTAATTGGTTAATTAATTAGCAATTTTCTTTCGGAATTAATCCTTAAATATTGTACATTTTAGTAACTATATTTAAAGAGGGAAAATTCGCAAAATACAGACATTGATCGCCTAGCAAAAACGCTAGAAAATTCCTTTCAGTGTCCCTATATTTGAAGAAAGATTGAAAATGTTGCAAGGCACTTCTTCAAGGGGAAATCCTTTCTGGATATACATATGTACATCCTTCCTGTTCAACATTTGGGTACTAATATTAGTGGAAAACAGTTTGGGATCAGTATGAAACATTTGTTTCTAGGGGACTCTTTAGCAATAGGTAACCACTATTTTGGTCAGTGTATCCGTAACTATCTATAGATTTTATTGGTTTTTCTGAGCGTAAAATTCATTTCCGCTACATTTCTACGTCGCTCACATGTCACCGGACTAGAACTAGGAGCAGGAACAGCATCAGTAGTAGAACCAGGAACGGTAGCAAGAGCACAGCAGAAGCAGGACTAGAAGCAGGACTAGAACTCGAAGCAGAAGGAGCACGAACAGGTCAAGGAAGTGGAGCTACATCCGCCTTTCTTTCCAGAACCAGAATTTCATTACAACCACAACCCACTTTCTCGTTCCCCCCCCTTCCACCACTCTGATTTCGGAGAAATGTTAAGTTCAATATTTCCGTTAAAAGTGCGACATGCGACTCCCCCCCCCCCTCTTGGGGGCCGGTCTTGGCGTTCAGGTCGAGTGATTTCCGTTCGCCATTGACACATCTGACAGATGACAAGTTTGTTTTTCAGCTGCAACGACAATTCTTTGGGTTAAACTTGGGTTCCGTTTGCAGTTCTTGTTTTTGGCATAACGGAGGAGGGACTTTTGGTTATTTTCAAGAAAACTTCGGTGTAATACAAAGGGAGATTACAAGACCTAAAGGAACACATCCCTCTAATGGATATCCATTGCCTAATGCACAGGGAAATTCCGCCATTTAGAATCTTGACGGAATCTTCCACAAATCGAGGTCACGATTCATTCATTAGACCTGGCCCAAAGATGGCTAAAACTTAGCCAAGTTTGGGGTAACACGAATATGTGGCAAGACAATGGCATGGCATGTATGTTGATGGCCAAAAGAAAATAAATTCCAACCGAATGCAGTGACCCGATTTCGTTGTTAATCAGACAAATGACTGAGGAACGGAACGACGAGACGACCTTAATTTGGTGGCTCTGGGTTGTACGTACCTTTTGGCCATAAATAATTAGCCATTTGGCTGTGGCACACTTAGCATGGGGCAACATTTGCATGCACCGATGCAGGGGGATGGGGATGGGAATGAGGATGGGAAGGGGTGCCGCCACATAGCCTACTTAATGGCGCCAAATGTTCGTTAAATGTTCGCCGGTTTGTGTGGCACAATGCGAATTGTTTTAATTGAAATGGAAAACGCGTAAATTTAAGTGAAATGCCGTCGTGTGTCGTATTTGTTTTTCTATTTGCATTCAATTTCACTTGGCAACAAACGCAGCACACACACACACACGGATATACACAGATACAAATTGCAATGGACACTAAAATGGACACAAAGGCACAGGGGGGGCCCCTCTCTCTCTCTTTCTCTCTGAGCAAAGTGTTTATTAACTTTGGCTGTTTGATCCACTTTGCGAATGGCAGCAGCAGTACCCCTGCTGCGGCCCTTCCTCCTCCTCCTCCTCCTCCTCCTCCTGTTGCCCCCTGTTTCAAGGATATTTGCCATGTGGTGGTAGTCACACACAAAAACTGCTGCCAACAGAGGAACGGAACCAAACCAACAGAACGGAGGAAAAGAACGGGCACAAAACGAATGAATGAATGAATGAATGCATGAAACAGCAGACAACAGGGGGCGAGAAAGAAGGGTAGGGTTAGGTTTAGGGGTAAGGGGCAGGAGCACAGGGGTCCACAGTACACACAGAGACAGAGAGAGAGAGAGAGAGAGAGAGAGAGAGAGCGGATAATTCAAATGTAATTTACAAAAGCACTCGTTTGATTTGTTACTTGAGCTGTGTGCAACACCGAGAGCCAGGGAAGCCCATCCCCAAATATCCCCCCCTACATCTCGAAGCTCCATCTGCATTCTGACTGGGTATTAAAAGAGGGTGCAGCTAGGGGGTACAGTACAGTAAATTAGTGGGTCCTGGCTTTGGGTTAAGGGCTACGGGTTGGGGGGGAGAGCGAATGCAGGAAGAGACCGGCCAACAAGCACAAAACGCAAAAACCAATAGAAAAAATAGGGGAAAATAGAGGAAAATCCTCTTTCTTTGGCAGATAAAACTTTGGATACCCTAAGGAAAAGTTGTAATAATTTAAGGCTTACGAAAAGTGGGTTCATAGGATCCTTAAGTGTGCAAGAAACCCACTTACTTATTAATCAGAGATTTGAACTTTCAGAAAAGAAGCCAAAGAATATGTATAGATACTCAAGGATTAAAGAGATATTTCATACATTCCTCAAGTAGATTTCCATGGAGATATACCCCATGAAAACACAATCAAACCTGGTCATACATTTCCAGTAGTTTCTCTTAGGGCATCAGAGTCCTTCCTCACCATCTATTCATCCATTCCCCGCCGTTGCAATTACAATTGCAATTGCAGAAACAAATACTTTGCCAGGGCAGAGAGTCCATCTTTGGCCCTCTGCTATTATTTGAATTTAATTATCTAACTAATTGGATCGGTTCGGGTCGGGTCGGTGGAGGAGTATATGACGATGGTGGCAGCGTCTGGCTAACACCAAAAGTCAACTAATTAGGCGCACACAAATTATAACAACATTTATGCCAGATATACGAGTATATGGTGAGATTATGAATAGCTAAGGGAAGAGTCAGAGGCAGACACGCTCCCCTTTAATTGCCCTTAGATTAAATTAATGCAAAGACAAATGTAGATGGTATATCAATCGAGGGCTTAACTAGTTTTAGTTGGGGCATTAGTATTCAAGTTTTGGCCATCAACAAGTACAACAAATTAACTTAATTCCTTGAATGGGGAATGCCCAATGCCCCACAATTCCCAACGGGAGAAGTGGGAACAAAATAGCAAGCGAACCTAAATAGATAAGGCTCTTTAGTATCTCAAAAAACATTTAATAAGCCCCAAATAATTAAATAAAGACAAATATAACCACCGACTGGGGCCTGAATGATAAACAAGCAATACTCTGCCGAGAGGGTCAATTTTTCCCCCTTTCAAGAGGGGCTTCTTTAGGCGTGGCAAAGTATTGTTTGTACAAGGGACTGAGACAATTTTTTAGATATGATGGAGTTTTGTCTATTTGGCTTGGGCTATAAAGAGTCAACTTTGGAAAGGAGTCCTTGCCATGTACTGGAGAAATCGCCTGCTTGGCCGATATGCTATTGCTCAGAATAATGCTCAGAAAAGAGGCGATATATGTGGAAACCACTTCAGGAAATGACAGCCTCGTTGATAATGTGGTCATTTCCATTAACAACATACAGTAAATTATTAATAATCACATCATAAAGCGATTACACTACGGGCAATAAAAGATCTGAGTAATTGCAATCAAAGGATCCTGATATCCCAAGATTTCTCAAGTGTCTGATGATTCCAAGAATTAAAGGGCAGTCTCTGAGATTTGCCAGACAGTCAGCGCAAAATGTTTCGGAAACTCACTGGAGTATTGGCCCTATTGGGCTTCCTTTCCCTATCTGGAGGATATAGAGTAATATCCAATGTTATGGACGGTAAGACTGTACAATATACAGAATATAAGAACACTTTTTGTATTTTTATGAAAATTGTTCTTTTGGGAGTGCCTGAATTCCTAAACATAAATCAGGCGCCATTCGTCAAAATCGGCAATGGGTACTATTATATTGAGAACAAAGTGGGAAAGAACTGGTTTGATGCCTATGAGTCGTGTAGCCGGATGGGAGCCGCATTAATCTCATTCGAGACTATCGAGGAATGGAATTTGATCAATAAGTACTTAAAGGATGAGAAAATTAACTATTTTTACTGGACCTCGGGGAATGACCTCGCGAAACAGGGCAAACATGTTTGGCTTTCGACTGGGAAACCCTTAGCATTGGACATCTGGTATCCATACCAGCCTGATAATTATAAGGGAGTTGAGCACTGAGACGAAATGAGATGGAGACAAAATAATACCACATACACTGGTTTGAATAATTCACCATGTACAACTCCAAGATACTATATTTGCGAGGCACCACAGCCGAAGACAGCCTCGTTTATTGTATGGTAAAGTATTGTAAGATAGAAATTGACTGAAATAAATCTTCAAACTAAATAAGATCTAAAAAACGCCCATTTTGAATGATTATTTGAATTTTGTATCATTATTCCCTTGAGTACAGAAACAACTGTGTAAATATGTGCAATTCATTGGAGTACCACTCTTAAGATTTTAACTAACTTTCCTTTGTATTCATTTTCGGGAAATCAGATATATAGAAAGTTAATTTTGGGGTCATGAACTTTCTGACAAATTGCCATACTTGTAGTCCCCAAATTGAAGTCGAACCGAGGGACGGACGGAGGCGGGGAATTTATTTATTTAAATTTTGCCACAATTTGCAGGCTAATTTCATTGTCACATATTTCGTTGCCATCGATTGTTATGTCTGACAGCGACAAATGTCAGAGTGTCAGAATGTCAAATCGCAGGAAAAAAAAACTCTGGGCAAATAATTTTCTTTATTTGCATTTCACATTCACACAATCGACAGCCCCGATGCGGGGCCTAAAATATGCTATCAAAATGTTTGCCCAAAAAGCAAAAGTGACACACACGCACACAGCCCCGTCCCTGCCCCCTCTCCCACCCAACCGCCTCACATATGGTAGGGCAAAAAGGGGCAATGGGGGTTGAAAAAGTTGAAAAATATCTATTTTTTGTTGAGCCATTTTAATCCACTTTTCAAAATTTATTATGCAGAAACGTTCAAAAATTTCCCGCCAAACTTTGCGTCTAAAAAAAAAAATGGGTGTAGGTCCTATTTTTGCGGAGCTGTCTATGCGAGGTGCTCGAAGGGTTGTCTGTACTCGAGTAGGTGTTGGTAACAGTCTCACAAAACCGAATTTGTCCTTTTGCTTATGGGAAATTTATACAAGGCATCAACGAATTTGCCCCAGGGTATGCCACATGTCTGCACTTGTATGTCAGTCCTCTAACTGGTGTCCTTTTTTAGGGTTCTTTTGGCTAGAGACAGACTAGTGCTGTCCACATGTTTTGGGGGTCATAAATCTGCAATTACCAGTCATGCTGGCTGGTTTCGTCCTCGTCCACCAGGGTCCTGCCTCCTGCATTGTGCGGCCGATGCTGACAGAAATTCGCTGATGAATTGGCTTTTTGCTGTCCGAAATGATTTTCGAATTAAATCGAAGCTGCAACTTAAATTCAGACCCAGGCCACGGCCCCAATGTGACATCTAAATTATGCTTAGACTCTGTTTGCTTGCAATTTGATTGGAGGCAGGCAGCCCCGTGCTCCCCGCGCTATATCTCTCTCTCTCTCTCTCTCTCTACCACTCCCTCTGGGAAAGTTATCCAGTTAGTTTGCTGGCCCGAAAAAATAAATAAACAAAACAGTTGGAAAGAAAACTTGAAGTTGCACTCTCTCTCTGTCTCTCTCTCGCTCTGTCATTTGCTGGCCTTAGTCCCGTCAGTGTTTTTGCTTCGACTTGGTTTTCTTTTGGGTTTTCCCTGTTGTTACCCTGGACTTAAAGAGCAGGAGGGTATGTAGCACTCAAGGGGATGTATGGAACAGTTTTAAGAGACTGAATACCAGACGAACGAAAGGGTTGTACAAGTGTTAGATTTTTCAATACAATTCTTTATATATCGCCTACTTTTTCCAGGGTAACTCATTATTGAGGCACTCTCCCCCCCTTATAGGAATCGTGTCTCTCTTGTTTCATTCTTTCTTTTTCTATGAACTGGTAATTTTTGCCATTTCTTGGCCGAGAGTCCTGGGATGCGATGCGTTCATGCTTGGCAGCCAATTCAAGTCGTGTCATTTTGTTGAGTTTGTGTTGAGAGTTCGTTGAGTTACCCCTGGCTCAGCCCCACTGCCACTACTCCTCTCTCTTCTTGTAATTCAAATGTCAGTCAGTCAGTCAGTCAGTCACTTGGATCAGTCGGCACGTCAATGTGAGGCAAAGTTCCTGCCAACCCAAGCCAAGGCTCTCTTCTCTTCCATCCACTTGAGCCTTGCCAACTCCTCCGTTCCGCTCCAGCTTCCAGTTTCAGTTCCTCTGTGCTCTGTGGCCCAGGTGTTGTCTCATTTGTATAGCCACTGTATAGATCCCGAGTATGTGTCTGGGTCTGTGCTCTTTCCGTCTATCTGCCAGTCTGTCTGTCTGTCTGTCCATCTGTGCGTGTGTGGCTTTCCGTACTAACTTTTCCTTTAGTTTTTCCTACTGTCTATCCATTTTTGCGGTTGCCACTGCTGCTCTGCTGCTCTGCTGCCCTGCCATGCCTTTGCGTGCAGCTGAGAGAAATAAATTATTTATCGAGCTCCGGTTCGTCGGACACACACGAAAGAGTAGTCCCAAACACAACAAAAAAATATATGCTACATTTAGATAAATTGATTTCTGTTCAGTTCCTGGGTAATCAACTGAAATCTTTGCCAATCATCGATCAAAGTGCAATGGGCATGAATATGCCAAAAAGAAAACTCAAAACTCAAATGTTCAACATGGCAGTGGGTCCTTTAGGATCTGTACAATTGGGAGAGCAATGCTTACAGTGATTCTTTCAAGACCAAGACCAAGTCAAGTGCTCAATATCTAATCACAGATACTTTTACTTGAAATAGCTAATATTTAAAGAGCCCTCATATTTGATAGGTTTTTAACCTACTTCGAGTGCTATCCACTCATTCATATTTAATCAGAAGCTAGGGGACACTATATAGTGTAGGTCCTATCTTTTTTGGCTCTACTTTCTTGAAATATCTTTAAAATGCGACTATTTTTAATGTGACTAAACATCTTACGGGTAGTAGACCCACATCCTACCATACTCTCCCCCGAAAATAGAAGTCTATTTTCGGCTTTCACGTCTGCTGCTGCTGCTGCTTCTATGAATTCATGGCGTTGCCAGCTGTTTAACGTACTCCGTCGTATGTATGGGCATTGTGCTGGCTTCTGACTCCTCTACTGAATCCTGGCTGCGTATTTGCTTGCCTGCGGCCTGAGGTTCACACTCCTGTTCGGACCACAACTCAGAGCTTATGAATTTGTGGCCTCAGTCAAGTAGCAGAGGAGCATCAGCAGCTTGGCGCTTATAAATTTCATAAGCTTGCCACAGCAGCAGCAGAGGAGCAGCAGGGGAGCAGGGGTCATGGTCTCTCAGTGCCATAAAATGCTGGCTAAGTGAAGCTCAAAACGGGTTAAATTGCAATTACGTGCCGGCCACTTGCCCGAGAGCATTACTTGGGCCCGGCCCGCAACATGTTGATTGTCTGGACAAAAGGCAGAGGCACAAGCAAGGGCAAGGACAGGGACAGGGGCAGGGACAGGGCAAAGGTTGAATCGGGGTCGGCTGTAACTACGTGTGTTATATCGTACCTTGGTCTCTGACTGGGCATAAATTTACGCAGAAGCTGGCACCTGGAGGATCTGGAGGGGTTATCTATGACTCGGCTGATGCTGCTGCTGCGTCTGCGGAGTTTTTCGTTTGGCTGTAAAAAAGTTTTTAATTAAAAAATGCAGTCAAGACTCTCTTGGCCATATTTCTAGCTATGACAAATGGCCATTGAAATAAATAAACGAATAAACATATCCCTTAAATCGATTCCGATTGCCAAATCAATCTGCATATTAAAAAATATATTGCACAGAACAGATCTAGCCCCGGCACCGATAAATATGTACATAACTTTGAGGTCCTGCCCTGCCTGCCTCCTGGTTCTGTCGTTTGAGTCTCCCCCTCTCTTTCTTTCTCTGGGAGAAACTTTTCGTTTCGGCCAGGGCCCTTGCACTTTTCCTACTTCCAAAAGAAAATTGAAAAACTAATTTTCAACAACAAAAAATCAAAGCACAACAAGAAGAAAACGAAGCAGCAGCAGCTCAGCTCTACAGAAAAATTTGGTTTGCATGAAATTTCCATAATACAATTTCGATAATTTCCACAAACTATGTCGCTGACAGAGAGCGAGGGAGGGAGAGAGAGGAGAGGGGAGTGTGGTACGCGGACCATGAAGCATGGGGCGTGCAGCATGTAGCAGCGTCTCCTTGTGCTGCAACTTGATTTGACAACTCCTGACATTTTCCCCCAGAGCGGCATGGCTCCTGGGGGTCCGTGCCCGTGAGCAACAACGTGTTAACAAGTATTTGCCTCTGGCTTGACAATTTTGTGTTGCCCCAAAAGCCCAGAGACTGAGAGTGAGAGCGACAGCGACAGCGCCTCTGAAGGCAGAGTGTCATCAATCATCATGGCTCTCCTGCTACTCGTGTGGCAAGGTGGCAGCGAGCTCTGACTCGTGACATGGAGGGTTAAGGATTG
The DNA here is from genome assembly GCF_003369915.1 of Drosophila miranda. NCBI lineage: Eukaryota > Metazoa > Arthropoda > Insecta > Diptera > Drosophilidae > Drosophila > Drosophila miranda. The sequence continues at coordinate 7,858,458 of NC_046677.1, read as the reverse complement.
TTGCCTGATGGCTAAGATGGAAGATGCCAAAAGGAGGTTCAAGGTCATGCAGAGATTTATGGGGGAATATGTTTAAAATATAACAACAATCTTATATTAGAATTAAGGGCAAACTGTACTTCAGGGTTCCATCTGTCTACCTATCGTTCGCGCTTATCGATACCCCATCCAATGCCCTATCGATATCTGTAATGTCAAAAGTTTCTCTTGCATTTTTTCCCGCCTCATTCATAACCATTCACCTCACTGGCCTGTCATATATCAGGGCCATATCTTGAACCTCCCCCCCCCAAGTGTTGATCCAAGATGCATGCATGCCTGTGTGTTGGCAGAGGGTGACGGGGTTGCTGAAGCTGCTGCTCCTCTGGGGGCTGGGGGATCGGGATCCCAGCCACAGAGCTGACAAACTTTAGCTTATGCATAATTCAGATTGCATTGTCAGCAATTTTTCCATTTTTGACTTTTTCCACATGCCAACTTTTCCACAAGCTATTGTTTTTCCCCTATTTTTTTTTTCGTTCCACCAGAGCCAGGACCCGAGCGCGAAGAAGACATGACAAATGATGTCAGCGCTCGTACATAGTTTCCGGATACTACTCGTAGACGGGGATGGGGGGGGCGGATGCGAATGCGGATGCCCTGACAGTGTTGAAAAATGTGCGCAGCAAAATCAACACAAACATTCGCAGCCGCACTCGGGCATGACATGTCGCGTTAAAAGTTTTTCCAATGCAAAGAATCCGAAACGAAACGAAACGAAAGGCAAAAGTCCAACACTCTCGAGTGCAGTGCGGGAGAAAGTTTCTCTGAATCACATGAGAGGGTAAGAGAAAGAGCGAGGGCATTGATTATCATAATTGAAATAAGCTGCAGCTCAAAAGACTCAAAAGTCAAACAGCAAACGGATGATGGGATCATTCAGATTCGAAATGGGTATCGTTAAGGGGGGAAAATATAAAACTTCTTGGTTATAAATTACGTATACGCAGTGTCCACAGATCGTAGTACTTGCATGATGCAATTCTCTGTCTGGCAACACAATTAAGGCTGAAGGATTAGAGAGGTAAAGGTCGTACCTCCCAGAGACATGGTGCATCTCAGGTGCTGCTGCTCAAGCGAATCGTAGTTGCTCTTTGCTTTACGGCGACGACGCATCTTAAATGTAATTTGCAATTGAGGCAAAACGCAGCAAAGCACAGGATTACAAACTCAATGTCCAATCTGCCCTTAGAGAGGGGGCTCTCTTCTCCAGTGGCTAATTATACCAGTCTGCCTGTCTGCCTGTCTGCCTCTTTGTGCGTGTGCGTGTATCTGTGTGGTCTGTGGTTTGTTGCGCTTAATTTGACTTGCCACAAAATGATTTTACAGGGCGCTCAGGCGGTAATTAAATTTTGAGAGGATGCTTGGCCCTGGATTTCGATTAGCATTATCCGCAATTTAAATGAAAAATGCACAACTTTTTATGCAACTTGTGCAACTTCTTACGCTTCGAGGAAGATATGTGTCAATAACGGCACTAGATGCTGGCTCAAGCACTTTGCAACTTGGATCTCGCGAGGCTCCGCCAGTCCCCGTTCGAGTCATAAAGCTAAGTAACTTAAGGCACACAATGCCATGCCGCCAGAGTGAAAGCGTTGGAAAGTTCTCTGGTGGGGGGCGGAGGATGCGGGCAATTGGCCAAGTTATCATAGAAATGAGTTATTTGTTAGATCCATCATCATGAATGCATAAAGGAGAGAGCGAGTAGACACAGAGAGAGTGAGGGGAGCAGAACTTAAAGGAGAACCTGGAATGGAAAGGAAAACCCTGTAAAGGCACCGACGACTGACCGCGTCCACATAATCAAAAAGCAAATTGCATGGCACGAAAAAAATAAACATAAATTTCAGCTGCAGACCGTAAAGCAGCGAAAAACGAGGAGAAACAAATACGGCTACCCATGGCCATAGCCGCCACCCCAACAAAACACAGAGAGCGGAAAAGGAAAGGAGCGAAATGAAAGCGTTTGGCCGGAAACCAGAAACTTGTTAACAAAATTGCTCCGAGTTCATTGACAGTTGATTGCGCTGCAGCAAGTGCAATACGCGAAAGGGAGGGGGAGTGGGAGGGGCAAAGAGTGTCTGAAACGGGTCTGAAATACTTACCCGATCATATGGCAGGAGAACCTGCTCATTCCGCCTTAACCCGTGCTAAAAAATAAATCTAAAGTAGAGAAGAGACTACCCTTTTTCGATTGACTTTCTGTGGGTATTAGATGGCAGATTTATGGTAGAAATGCTGACATTTCCACGTTTGAGATGATTTTCAATAGATAAGTAGATAAGGTAGATACTTTGAAGTTTATGAAATGTTCTTCCACCCGTTACATGGTGTACCCTCGCACAGCATACTCATTCCCATGCCACGATTATAGGATATATAAACCGTAGTCTACTTAAAAGGGCGTCCCCGACAACGAAATTCATTATCAAAGATGCCCCAAGGCAACGGATGGTCGAGAGGGTACGAAGAGAGTAAAGGGCGGCCCAGCCTTGAAGGAATCCCTCCTTAAAGTTGGCAGCACACCACTTAATGACCGTCCCAGTGGGGGAGGGGGGCGAAGTAGGACGAAGGACGAAGTAGCCACTGAAATGTCACCTGGCGCATGCCTCGTGGGCAAGTAATTATGTTTGATGGCTGGAAGAAGTTCTCTCTAGCCCTCCGTCTCTCTTACAGGAATGGCAGCAGGCAGATTATAATGCAAACCTTTTTTATCCTGCCTTCTATTAGTGGGGGGAGAGGGGACGCATAATCATATCTTTCTCTTTGAATTACTTAATTTGTTGTTGTATCTGTTTGAATCACAGCAAAATTAAACTGTTGTCAACTTCATGGTTTTCAATGGAAGATACTAACGACAAAACATGGATTAGATTAGGCCCATGGAGGTCCACTTTTGTCTCACAAGAGTACTGCCATGGAAGGAGCTTCACCACTTCTCATACTATTCCTCTGTCAATCCTCTCAAGAAATTTTGAGCTCTAATAACGGTTTAAAACGGTTTAATGGTGATCGTGGTGTGGTGCCATCTTATGCTGAATAGCACAACTAGAAAAGCGAAGGCGTCACCTGTGGGAGGAGAGCGGAAGTTCTGTGCGATGAATGGATGGTATGTTCTGTATTTTGTCGATGTTTTAGCCCAACTATGATGAAATACAATATTCTATTTTATGATTGATATATGTTTCTATGACCCTCCTATAGTAAGGAACATAGACATAGACTGTGTACTATATATAATATAATATAATATTTTATTTTTATCATAGAAGTATTTTGCTTCCTATGTTCGTATGCTTCTATGTTCCTTGCTATAATTATCATCGCTCTACTTCTGGTTTTTTACTTCTAATTTTCCACGATTGGTGGCGCCTCAGGTGTATACATATATGTATATTTATATATGTCGATTTAAAAAGGATATACACGTGAAGATGTAACTCATCCACGAACTGCGAGATACTACACATGAAGGGCACAGAATTCTTAATACACTTTTTGCACTTCCATTTCACATTGCACTCTGATCTGTATTTTTTCTGGCAATTTTTCGTTTTTCAGTCAAATCTCTACATAATATTGTCTTAACCGCACCAAACGACTTTTTCTGAATCAAATCGGAAACCCTGGAGCGGAGTTGTTGATTCTTCAATTGCGCGCCAGTCTACTTGATCCTGTTACATGGGAGGTGCAATTTAGCCTCACTTAAAGCACTAGGCCACCCGCAGCCATGTACCAATAGGTGGCCGACAGGTGGTGAACAGGTGGCCCTACACGTGAAGTATCGGTAGAGAGCAGGTGAAAAGCAGGTAAAGCTCTCAGCTGCCTTGGCCTACGTGACGCCGCTCTCTCATTTTATCCCGCGCAATTGAAGGATCAACAAGTAGCTCCGCGTTTTTTGCCGTTTCGATCCGGAAAAACTGAAAAATCGTCGAAAATATTGTCGCGCAGTCGTGTGGTGCAGTGGCGAAAATATTAAATATGAAAATATGTTCCGAAACATAGCAGAAGAAAGACGGATCGCAGTCAGTGTGTGAAATATGTGCAATGGCAGTGCAAAACGTGTATTAAATATTCGATGTACTAGAAAACAGTTATTTTAATTGATTTATTACATTTTTTTGGTCCAAAACGGCGGCATCATCCCGCTATAAGCAAAAAAGAGCGGGGTCGGGTGTATGGAATAAGCATTGCAAAAAATAACGGTACTAGATGTTTCTTAGTGAAAAAGTCGCACAGCAACATGTTGATAGAATACAGGTGAGTGAGTAAGTCGAGGGACATGAGGAAGTGCTCAGTGGCGCCATAAACGTGTATTTCCTGTACCCTCTCGTAGGTGGCGCCCGCTGTATCCCGCCACAGAAACCAATTTTATTCGTTCAATTTTTAAATTGATTTTTGTATAATTTATTTAACGCTCAAATGAATGCCAAATACTTCACAATACTCGAATATGCAATAACGATTTCGTGTCCTGTATTTCAATACTCTCTTGTTCGATACAATTGTCGTACAAAACGGATAAACATAAACACAATATCTCAGATACTATGTGCCATTTGATAATAATTTGGTTTTTATTTGTTAGTTAGGTATTTTATGCGTATGTGTGCATTGTCAATTTTCACTAAACGTCAAACGAAACGATATGCATTTCCTATATACTCGTACTCGTATGAGATAATATTGTATATGTATTCATGTATTTAATAGGTTTTTTTTGGGGGGTCTTTCATTGTAAAATGTTCAATTTTTATTCCACTTTGGAGCCTTCTTGATTTTTGCTTAATTTAAAGAGACATTTTTGTCAATTTTTAGATAGATTTTCTTTCGATTAAAGTCTTCAAACGGTGCCCTTAAACAGTGTAAATATATATAGAAAAGTTCTGTGTCGAAATGATGAAACAATGGAAACCATATTCAAAAGAAGCCGCGGTGACATTTTTTGCAAGGCAAATGAAATGAAAATGTAAATAGTTGTTTCGATTCGAATCTTTGATTTAATACTATGTACAGATACAATAGATCTCTATCTCCATCTCCACTGATATATCTATATAGGAACGATACACTCCAGGGGTCGATGGATCGTTTCTGATAATGGAGCTCTTGGATTCCCTCTAAATTTGTTGTATGGATGATGAGTCTATCTAAGGCTTGAACTAGTTTTCGAGGATAGTTATATCCAACATTTAGTAACATTTTGGTGCATTTCATTATACGATTTTAATGGAATTACTTCGTCGAAATAAGAGTAATATTAAAACACAAAAATCACATTTCACATGAAGCACACACGCACACAAATCGAATGTATTTTTTCGCTTTGTCTTTTACATATACATACATATGTATCTTCTAAAATTATTGTATATTTTTGTTTATATATATTTTTGCATATTTATTTATTTATCATAGTATTTTCATTAGTAGAATTTTGTTTAGCTGCTTGATTTATTTTGTATCCGTTTAAATAACTTGAAGTTTTTCTCGTTTTGTTTTTTTTTACGTTTGTTCGTTAAATTATATTTATAATTTAAGTATAATACATTTTGTACAGATTTAAAAATTAGGCTAAATTATAAAACAATGTGAAATTCCGCACACACGTGACAAATTCATTAAAATAATAATAATAAGACGAGTGTTTCCTATATAGCAGATATAGCTTTATATATATATATTATGCTTAGAGTGGGATTGATTGGAAGGGATATTACCAAAGTATAATACAGATTCTGTAGGAGAGTGTAAAAGGATTGAGTGCTGCTGCTTAGTGCTGGTCCTTATTCTTCTCTTTCGTTTTGTGGGTAACTTGGTAGCTTGGTCAATTGTTGGTTGGGTTCTGGCCTAAAGAACAAGACCTAAAGTTAGTGCTAAGAGTGGGGCTTATAGATAGATCTACAGATCTCGCTCGCTCTCTCTCTCTCTCTCTCTCTCTCTCTCTCTCTCTCTCTCTCTCTCTCTATCTCTCTCTCTAACGTATCTTTTAGTCTATAAGCAGTTTAAGTGGGGAATGGATTCTTGTATGCGTATCTTTCTATATTTCAACATTGGTTATGTCTGCGTTAAGTATCTGCGTATCTTCTGTGATAACCATCCATCCATCCTGCATCCTTTATCCCGTGTGCTTGGCCGACTGCTCTGCTCCTCCACTACTCCCCTCTGTGTTTTTTTCAAGTGAACCACACTTTGACCCCCTCGTGATCCTGTGATCCTGCGATCCTGTGATCCTCTGATCCTCTGATCCCCCTCTACAGCTGCACCTGGAATGTCTGCGCCGGCGCCTTGGGCGGAGAGATGAACGGATTGGTGCTGTGCCTGGTATGCATTGGCGAGCGTGAAGTCCCACCAGCCACTGGCATATCCGGCGAAAGTTTCTTGGCCGCCGCCACATTGGCCGCCCACTCAGCATCGAAGGGATCCTCGGGTCCGCCTCCGCCTCCTCCACCTCCAGCGGCCAGCGTCTGAGCGCGTCCGACATTGGCCAGGTAGGTGGGCCTCTTGGGTGGTGCTGCCGGTGCCGCTGGCGATGTACTACGCACCACCTGTCCCAGCCATTGATCGGCGTTGGGCAGCTCCGCGGCAGCAGCAGCCGGGTCCGCACTCTGCTCCGATCGCGTGGGCGACTGCGAGGAGAGCGACTGATAAGTGGGCGTGGTGCTTACCACGCGGGGCGTCACCTGCGCCGTGGGAGCGGCACTGTATGAGATTTCTCGGACCTGCTCGTGCTTCTCGGCCGCAATGATGTTCTGGTTGACGCTGCGGTTGTTGTTGAAGTTCAGGTCGTCCCCGGCCGCGGCGGCCAGCATGGCGTCCGTTTGGGTCAGCAGCGAGAGACCCTGGCTGAGCTCCTGGCACAGCTGACTCACGGAATCTCCGGCGGACTTCGCCGGCGAGACCTCGGCAATGGGGGAGACACTGCGGAGGGGCGTGTGCAACGACGGATTGCCGGCAGCGGCGGCCAGGAAGGCCTTCTGGCGATCGGCGTTGGACGGAAGATCGTTGACGCGCAGCGACATCTGGCGCTTGAACGGCGACTGGCTGCCGATGGTGCTCAAGCGGAAGGATCCCTGACGCTCCAGCATGTTGGGCGTGGCATGGGGTCGCTCGATGGCGAACGGATTGAACGGCTTGACGGTGGCTGCTGGCGGCCCCATCACCGGAGCGGACATCGGCCCGTCCACGCTCCTCTCGTTGGTCCCCACAGTGGCCATGGCCAGGCGCTCGGTCAGCGTCTGCTGCCGGAAGGAGCCAGTCCTCGTGAACGTCGAGTTCTTCGTGTCGAAGGTCATCGTGACGCCGCACTCCTTGTCCCTGCGCTGCTTCCGCTCCAGGCACACGGCAAAGGCGCAGCCCACCGCATGCGAGAGACGCTCTCCGGAGTCCTTGCACGCAAGGAACCCGTGACACATCCACCGTCGCGTGGTTCCATCACGACAGATGTAACTGAAGCCGCGCTCGTGATTGCGATCTGGGGCACAGAAGCTGACCTTCTCGATGGTCTGGTCCACAATCAGGCCCTTGGTCTCGTCATCCACCACACGCAGGCCATCGCCACTGACATGAAGGAGTCCACGGACAGGACGACGGCGAGATTGCTGGAGGGAAAAGGATAATTAATGGGGGTTTCCAGTGGAAGATAGTGTGTGTTTCAAAGGAGATGTCAACCATTTCAAAAACTTACCCTCAACACCTTTAGGGCCTCCTCGCAGACCTGCATGCCGCGCGACTCGAAGACCTCCACACAACCGAGATATTTCACCGAGAAGGAGCAGGTGGCCGATCGGACAGCCTCCTCGTCGGCCTGCCACTGATGCGGCTTCGAGGATTCGGGGACGCGATCCTTGCGCCGACGAAACGAGTCGCGAAAAGAGCGACGCAGACGATCCATTTTCTTTGGGGATTTTTTACTAAACCGAAAGGAGGCGGATTTCTATACAGAACAAGGGAACAGAATGGGTGAATAAATTAATACAAAACAGATACAAAATGCACAAAAAAGAGCACAAAACAGAGAGACAGAGATCGAGACAAGTGCAACCCCGAGAGGTGGGCAGAGAGAGAGGGGGGGAGGAGGGTAGGAACCTACCCCATTTTTAACATCACCGAATTTTCCGCGTGTGAAGCCGCGCTCCAGTGGTTCGTGCGTGTGTGACGATGAGTTTCCCATGGCTTTTGCCTGCTGTCTCTTTCGGTCTTTCCTTTAAGCGTATATCCTTCACACTCGCACACTCACACACACCAAGGTCTCGGGACTCGGATCTCGAGGCGTGAGTAAATTCTGTGGAATAACCGTTACGAGCTTCCGTTCGAGAGCAGAAAGCGTTGCCAGATGGCAGAGTACTTTTCGTTTGTTCTTTTTGTTGGATTCGTTTATATTTATTGATTTATTTATTGGATCGTTTGAGTTTGTTCATTGAATTTGCGTTATGCTTTTTGATTAGTTCGATTATTGATTCAATTAAATTGATGGACGATCTGGAAGTAAAGTGTGTAGAAGAGTGTGTAGTTTTCTGGTCTGGGCTGGAATGACGGTGGAACTCTTTATCTGCTTTGACGTTTTCAATGACTCGCATGACCCTCTCCGTACTCTAAGTATTCACCCGCTCTATCAACAATTGACACATGAAAGCACTTTGGGGCTACAGCTTATCGTAAATGGAACATTGATTCGCATTCAACGCCCCCCATTAGCCAGATCAGCTGTGCTCTGGCAGGGAGTATTACGAGTCCTCCAACCCATCAACCAACCTTCACGCATTTACTGCAACTACAACTAAAAGTCAGGAGAGAACTCAGAGAGAACGACCTCCGTCTGTCGGTTGGCGGTTGGATGTCGTGTCTCACGTAATTGTTTGCCCAGAGATATAATATACTGTTCTTTTTAATATATTTCACTTTTATTTGCTTTTGGGAGGGCTCTATGGGGGCTTTTGTTTTCCCAGCGATGCGGCGACAGCTTTCTGACATTTTTGTGACTTTATCACATGCCTCATATTGCGGTAAACGCGCTGCCTGATAACTGTAGTATCAGTATCAGTAACAGTATCTTAAGAAATAGAAATCACAACAGAATTGTGTAGATTTTCCTTTTGAATAATGCGCTTTTTGACTTGACTTTTGAGTGATTTCTACTAAATTTTAGTTCGTATTTTTGTATAGCAAAAACAATCAACATTCTATTCAGAACAGCAATTGTCTGTTTGTGTTTTTGTTAAATAAGTCCAAGATAAACTTAAAAAGTTAAACAATGTTATTATCTAATATTTAAATGAAATAAATAAGGCTTAATCTTTCCGTTTGTTTGTCCTTCTGTCTGAAGATCTTTCTGTTGGGACCTGAAGACCCGAAGACCTGAACTTTTCATTCCCTGCATTTCCACGGAGCTTTCCCATTAGCCAGGCCATGCTAATTGGCCAGAAACACAAACAGTGTTTCCTAATTGAGCTTATAGCTTACTATTTACTATTTACGGTTTACTGTTTACTGTTTACCCAACTTATCCAAGATGTTCGTGTTCGAACGTTTTCCGAATTCCATTGCAACTTTGGGGCGACTTTCTTCTTGTGGCAGGGCTGAAAACCAGTTCTCCCAACAATTTTATTTACTTAAAAATGGCCCGAAGTTTGGTTCTTGTCGGTTCTTTGGTGACCACAAGGGCAATCCCACAATTTGTTGGCTTTGGCTCTGGTTTTTCTCCGTTCATTAGAAGGCGTTCGACAGAAGGGCGTTGACTCTTTTGGGGGCATGGGATGCTGTTTGACTGCATTTTTCCCCACAGCACAGAGATGGCTAATCTCTCGAAAGAAAAAGGCTATAAACGATTTTCAAAGTGGGTCAGAGATGCTTTAGTGGCCAAAGAGTGGGCAGACATGTTTTGGAGAGTAAAATAAATTATTTAGGGTTCAATTTGGTTGAAGAACTGCAGGACCTTTTGCCATGGATATGTAGAAAAACCAATAAAAAAAAACTCCAGAATTTCTGCTAATTTAGAAACCCATTTAAAAAAGCTAATAAACCCAAGGAATTACCTCGTGTAAATATTCGTAAAGACCATAAAAAAACTTGAGTCGAAACTTTCAGATACTTCGATGATTCATGGCCCAAAGAGCGGGAGAGATGAAAAGTGATAGCAAAAGGCCCCAACTAAAAGCCAAATCACGCACTAAAATGAGGCATGATTTCATAAATGACAACAACAATCGATCGGTGTATCAGAGGGGGGCGGGAGGCGGGAGGCAGTGCGTGGTTTTGGGGCAACACCAACAACAACCGGAAGGGTTCATTCAACCAATAAGCCAGACCGACAGAAACCGAAACAGGTTCTCTCTACAGCCATAAAAAATCTCGCTACGGTACGTGGTGTTTGCCCAAGAATATCAGACAGCACAGCACAGAGATCCCCAACTGCAGTTTATACTCTGATAAAACGAACGAAAAGAAATATAATAATCATATGAAATATGGAAGGGAAGATATGTACAATGTCTACGCCTTTTATCAGTGTTTATATTTATTTTTCGCTGCGTGCGTGCGTGGGTGGGGGATTAATTTCCATGATTTAAGCAGGTTAAACAAATCAAATCGATTAGCGGATGGCCTGTGTTTAAAGAGGGTTCTGTTTAGGGGTTCTTGATTGGGTCTTTGAATGATGATCATTCGCTCGGTCACAAATGAAACAAGTCTGCGCCCCTCATTGACCTTTAAGAGAGTGTCTACCGCCCACTAATTAATTCATTAACTCTTTGAGTTTTATGCTCAGTGGACCACAGACACCACACTACACCACACCATCCATAAATCATTGGATCATCATGCCTGGTTTCCCTCTATAGGGTGTTGTTCGTTGTGGAATGAATAGAGAGAGGGAGAGAGAGAGACTGCTGAAAAATGTCGTGACATGTTTTTAATTTAGCATTAAACAATTAACCCTGGAAACAAGCGCAGTCAATGACACTTTTATACATCGGTACACGATGTACACATATCTTCTATATACATATATCTATCTATCTGTATATTCGAGTAATTTGTATTGCATAACCACAATCAAGCTTCAATCGTGGAGTGGGTGGCACAGAGAACGAACGCCCATCGCCCCCCCAAAGTAATTAATTTTTGTTTTTTGCCCTCAAAAGGCCAACGACACTTGTTGCACATTGCACAGAGAAAGAGAGAGAGTGATAGAGAATTTTGATTGCAGTGGGAGGCGTAGGTGGGTGGGGGGAAAATTGTCACCTAGGAAATCCCATTAGAAAAGTTTCCCCACAACCCACCCATCTAGCCTGGCTCTCAATCCTTTATTGTGCCATATTTCTATGGCCAAATGTAGGCTGTCCTGAGAGGTGTGTGGGTGGGCAATTGTTATGCAGAAAGATTAAATGGAAATCACGTACGAAGGGGGCCAGGGACGAGATGAGCCTGTGCCCTGGGAGTGTAATGGGATTTTGCCAGTGCAAAAAATTGGATTTTCAAATGGCAAAATATGGGATATTGTGCAAGCTCGGAAATTGCAGACTGCAAATGTTGAAAGGGAAAGGAAACCTATCTTCAAAGGGGTCTACCCTTTCTCATATTGTGTTCTTTGTTCTAGAAATTCCAAGAGAACAATGGAAACGCAATTCATTTGGTTGGAAATCTGTGCTTTCGCTAGCTTTAGGTTCTGTAATCTCTTCCCACTCTAAAGAGGGCCTATGGACTCCCTCTTGGCTTACCCTGCTCTTAAGATACTTGTAGTTCTTCCTTCACCTTTAACCCCCAACAAATACCTACACATGTACATGTCTCAGTGTCAAAACTTGCACTTGAAAATGCATTTTCACACGCTCCTCTTCTGTTGGTCAGAAACCGAAAGGATACACATCCTATGGCTTCCTTTTCTGTCGCTCTCTCTTTAGTTTTTTTCTTCATTTTTTTTTGCCAGTACATGATATAAAATTATAATTATTCCCGCCAAACGACGCTACTGTCTGGGGCACACAGAAGGCACAGGGGCACAAGGGTACAAGGGGCAAGGGCATGGAACCACCACCGAACCCACAGCAGAGCTGCCACTCGTCCTGTGAGGGTTTCCCTCGCTCTACTGCTACGGAATTTATAATTCTTTATGCTCTTCCTCCTTCTAGCCTTCTGCTGCAGTGTCGGTGGTCGTGGGAATTTTTTATTTTTTTTCTCTCTTTCTGTTTTGTAAAATATAGTACATTTTGGAATATCATAAGCCAACGTTTTGTGTGTCTGCTGTGAGGATATTCAGTGAAGCAATTAAAAGGCTCTCTCTCTCTCTCTCTTTCTCTCTCTCTCCTTCTCCTGTAAGCGACGCGGCTGTGTGTTTATTTCATTTTTTTATGGCCAGTGGGAGAGAACTGTGCTCCCATGATAATGACTTCAATTAGGGGACATAATGAAGGTGCAATGAGGCATGAGACCCAAAGGATTTTCTAAGGATTTAAGAGAGGGAATTACTTGGGGAATTATGAGTGGCAGCCCCCCTTAAACATTTCCCTTCATATTCTTTATATTTCTTATCCATTCACGTACTTCTTAATTCCCCCAAAAAAAAAAATAAATTAGATAACCTTTTCCGTTCAAACACTGAACTTTTGGCAAACAAACGACGAAAATTTGTCGCAAGATATGCAATAAATTCCAAGCTTATGCGTAAATCCTTCTGCAAATAATTAATAATCCCATAGGGGAGGAAGTGCTCAAGAAAGGTAGGTGGTGGGTGGTTCTTTTGGAAGCCAAACATATGCACGAAAAAGTCGTAAAGAAAAGCTACGTTTCATCATAAATCAAAACAGAAGAAACCGCAAGGCAGGGCTCTACCTCCCTCTTCTGCTCCACCAATCTGTTGGCACTCTTCCTGAGGTTTTTGCTGGTTTTTGGTTCCTCCTCTCTTTCTCTATTTGCAAAGAAATTGCAGCAAGAGCCGAAAAAAAAGATTAAATGTAAATAAAAGCGATAATAACAAAAAATCTTACAGCAACGTCTCTTAAGACGCCGAAGAATGGAGGGCTTCAGGGTAACCCTCGAGAGGGGAGGGTAGACATGAGACATGCGAATTTTTTATCTTGTGACGCACTAAAATCCGTTCATTCGATAGAAAAGGGTAGGAAAATGTTTGCCAAAAAAAAAAAGAAGAAGGAGAAGAAGAAGTTTCTTTCTTGGGATGAAAGGATCCTTTTGATCTTGAAAGAATCCCTCTCTCAGCCGAGAGGTTACTCATGCATGGATATGGGATTGGGATTGGGACTGGGATGGATGCTTAGATATTTCACACGCTGACCCAAAATGCACCCTTAACTAACGAGGAGAATGCGAAGGGGAATGGAGAGTGTGAGGAGGGAGGTAGGGAATTCCTATGCACCCATGTCCTCCTATGCAGGCGGAGAGTCCCGTCCTAATTGCCATCCGAGAGGGGAGGGAATGTGCATTACTCGTACGAGTATTGTTGAAAAAGTGTGCATAATTATTGGGCTGTCAATTTGGGCGGTGATCTGACCATTATATTCATAGGAATACCTGGTGCTATATGGGAATACATAGCCAAAGGTAAGAGAGCGGGGGGTTGGGGTGGGAATGAGTGTGAGAAAAAAGAAGAGAAGAGCGGCGGTAGGGCATGTCTAGGGGATGCTCGGGAGATGCAACTGTCTAGAAAAGATGCGGTATTCAAAATCAGTTAAGAAATGTCGGTAGGATCTCAAGATCGAACAAAGTAAAAGAAGAGATTGGAGCGTCTGTAGATGGGTCGAAGTTTTACCTACTTTCATTTCATGGGAAAATTAATTTTGGAATTAAATAGTACCTAAAGATGGGTGACATTTTCCCACCAAGGTTATAGAAAAGTTTGTGAAAAGTATAGCTAAAATTTCTCTGAAAATTGCTCCTAGGTACAGTTAGAACAAAAGACAAACCTTTGGGAGCTAATAAACCAATAAATTTTGTTATAAACACATCCCTAGCTGGATCTCAACCACATCCCTTTCCTTTCCCCAAAAAAACAACAAGAAAACACTTGAAAGAAACCTCAAAAACGAACCGAACGGAAGTTGAAAAAGGAGTCACAAAACGCATGAAAACAAAATAATAAACGCATGGAACGCGTGTAGAAACAAGAGAAACGCACACAGACATTCTTTATATGTATGTATATATCATGGATTCTAGAGGTAATCGTATAAGTGGTAGTAGAACACCATCCTGTCGTCGACACACACACACGAGACATGCAAACGGCATGAAAGGAAACTCAATTTTCAGCGGGTTTCTGGTTCTGTATATTTTTCGAAAATGGTTTGCATCTGTCGTTTGAATGGATGCCGGCTGCCAAACAACCAGCCAGCCAGCCAGCCAGCCAGCAGTTGTTGTTGTTGTTCTGCTAGCCCCTACCCCTGCCAAAGGACATATGTTCCACTGCTGCACGTGGCTAAGGAGCAGGACCAGGACTCTCTGTTCGAATCGGAGTCGGAGTTGGAGGAGGAGGTCCTCGAGCCTTGTTAAGTGTGGAACCGTCTGCCGTCTGCTGCTGCCTCCATCCACAACAAAAGTCACTTGGATTTGCCACGATTTTCAGGTAGAAAAAAAAGAAGAAGGAACCTTTTTGTGGTTCGTGTCTGATCCTTTGTTTGTTTTCGAAGCAGATGCAAACCAAATTAGGTATCGATCTCAGAGGAAGTTCTCTCTTTAGCTCTCTACAAATGTATTTTTTTGTATTTTTTTTGGTATTTTTTGCGAATTATGCAAATGAATTGTTATAACTCACAGAGCTCCATGCGCTCCATGGCATACATAACGAACGAATATTATCAAATATTTTTCACTGCCAGAAGAGTGGGGAAGTGGGGAACCTGTTTCTTCTTCAAAGAACAAGTTTTCTCGAGTGTTAAAGCTTTTAATTCATGCAAAATTCAATTGAAAGACAAACAAGAAGAAAATTGGAAAGGAAAAACAAGAAAAAAACACAAAAAGAAAAAGAAAATCACATAATACATTATTCATAATGGATTCATGATAAGAGTTCTGACATTCCTTGCAGTCGCGGAGCATATTCTGGGAAATGCACAAGAAAACTTACAAGTTTTTTATTGTGATTTATTCGAGAAATATACACACGTTCATATAAGATTATTCCAAGAGATATTCTTGGACTTTAATTGAGGATTGGAGCCACTTTTATCCAAGATTTTCTATTGCATTTTCCAAGAGATCTTCACGGAATCCTCATGTAACCAAAGTACACAAAATGTTAGATATATTTCCCCTTGAGACGTGGATAAACACGGCCTTAGTTGAAGGTTTCTTTGGGTTTTTTCCTAGTATAATAGTTTGATAAGAAATCAAAAGTCCAGAGAGACAGCAGATACCTTTGTTTGTCGACAAAGTTGTCTGGAAAGCTACGTGACATCAACAGAGAATGGGACTAAGTTTTTGAATGCTTACGTCTGAAGTTCAGATAGTTATCTAACCGATTTATAGCTATAAAGGTCATCACTGGGTTCGAGAACGTGTGGTCAACGAAGCTTAACAAATTCTCTAACTAAGGTCTCTCTCTCTCTCCCCACTCTGCGTTCTCTGCTCTGATTGTCATAGTTAATCGTTGGGTTTTTTGATAGAAAATTGGGCGAATGGCGGGTACTCGCAAATCAATTTAATGGCCCACAAAACTGTAACAAAGTTACGTTTTCTCTTCATGACAGTTTTCCGTTGTACTGTTTATTTGACACAAATAAACATTTTCCCCACGCCCCCACACACATTTTCCACACATTCGATGGAACAGAACAGCTGTGAATGTTGGCCAATTGCTGTGGCAATTTCCGGGGTGCCAGCGCCCGAAAGTAGACTGCAAATACTGGTGGGGAAATAATCGATACACAGAACTAAATATACAGCGAATATACATATTCAGGAAGCCCTTGCAGTGTACGTGCGGAGGGGGCACACAAGTAACAAGTTACATGGCGCAGAATGCCCCTACTTTCCTCTCAGGAGGGCTGGGGGGGCGGGGGCAAATGTGAACAGGTGTGGCAAGTGTTTGCCCAAAGAAGTGGCTCCACTCTTCTACTCGAATAGAGCCCCCAATCAGCCATGGAAACAGCTATAATGATGATGATATCAGAGCTGAATAGAAAAAGCCATTAGGGGGGACCCCTTTTATAGAAATGTGTAGGGAATACAGACTCCGAATGGTGAAAGTTTCGAGGCATAAATCCCCACTGGAAAGCCTTTCTTTAAAGAATATCCAAGAAAATCAATAAATAATCTTCTTATTTCATGCCTAAAACCACTGACAGAACGGAAATTGAAGTCCATCTTCAGTGCAGGTAAAATTCAGAGGAATAAAAACCTGCTTTACTACTCGTACATGCCCTTTGACATTCACGTTGTTCTTCTGCGGCTTTTATGGCTCTGTACTCCACACTCTGTGATGGCCAACTCAAGGCCAAGTTATTACCATTTTGCCTGCGTGTTGGGCATGGCAAACTTTTTGGCATTAATATGAAATGTACAAGAGGCACTAGAGGAGGGGTCTTGGGGCATGAAAAAGGCTCTGGCTAACTATTGACAGAGAGGCCAGCCACGAAAGGTGTCAAGAATGATGAAAAAGTTAATAGAACTTTGCCAAGTCCTTTACTTAAGTCAATTGCTGTTTACAGCCGAGTTTCCAAAGGGGAGATCTCTTTTCATGTCTTGATGGGGCACATCATCATTAAATACAGGATTTTCTATGGGAAATCTGCTTACTAATCGCAGACTTAATGGCAAAACGTTTACGTCGCATAATTATCCAATTTTTGTTGCATTTGTAATTTCCTTTTTGCTGCCTTAGAAGCAGAATGAATCCATGGAATAGATGCCCGGCCCCAACGGATGCGGGATGCAGAGCCCCCAGACGCGTTGCCAAGTTAATGGCCAAGACGTTGCAGCAGTTGCACGAGCCAACAATGACTTGGACTTGGAGCTGGTCTTGGACTTGTTCCCGTGTTCTTGAGTTGAGTGGCTCTGCCGCTGCCTCCTCCCCACTGGTTAATCATCTGCGTGGCTGCATAAAAATAGAAAGGAAATTCCATGAAATTAAAGTTTTATGCAGCCACAGCCACAGCAGCAGATCTCTTTCTCTCTGTCTCGTATACCTCTCTGCTGTTTGTTGAACTTGTATCTTGAGGATGGGTGGAAGGATGAGATGGAGCTGAAGCTCGGGTCGGTCGGGTTTTAGCCAACAGCTTAGCGAAAGCCGCTCAGTGGAGTCCGAAGCCGAGCCAGAGAGTCCGCGAGTCTCAAAGAATGCAGTCAGTCGCTTTGGCATAATCGAAAGGCATGTGAGAAAATGTTGGTGGAGTGTGGAGTGGCCACTGAAGAACCGGTTGCCCCAACCATCTATCCTCCTCTCTCTGCTGCTGCTGCTGGTGCTGCACCCAACCCATAAAGCATTATGTTCTTACTTTTTTGCCTCTTGTCTTGTTACCAGTTTTTCTCTCTCTTTTTTCTCTCTTCTGTGGAATGTTTCTGAATAGCTTTTTTTCTGCTGTTTTGTGTGAAGTTTTTTATGAACTGAAGACGAGATTTATTTCATGTGTAATCAGGGAAAACCTTTGGATCTCTTCGGTTGTCTATCTCTGAGATCTGGCAGAACACTGGCATTTTTTCCTTTTGTGTGGGGCTTTCGCTTTGGGGCCAAAGTTTGCATTTAATTACAATGTAATTATAATTTATTTTCACCCACTCTCGCCCGACTCGAGCGTTTGTTCTCACTCTTCTTGGCCAATTCATTACTCATTTCAATGGGAAATTGTTCCACCCTGTTTTCCCCATTTGTTTTCCCTCGTAATTTATGCAGTTGACAGTCGAAACAATTTTCCACAAAGTATACATTAAAATAAATTACGTTTTTATCAAATACAAAAAAGAAAGGAGATAAAGAAACAAAGTTATCTCCAATGAAAGTATTTGATAGGGTATTATATTTTGCATTTGTTTATCCATTTATTTTTCAACCTCGAGGCTCTCCCTATTGTTTATTATATTGTTTATCCTATTGAAAACCTCGGTTTTAGTCATGCAAAAATTAATGATTCATCATCACAGTCGTGAGAGAGAGAGGGAGAGAGATCAGTCAGTCGGAACTGTAGATGGACTTTCCTCCGCTCATTTGATATAGAAACAACCTGCTAATTGCATCCCCACTCCCGAATTGCCAGTTTCAAAGTGCAAATTACCCAATATTCCATTCCATATTGGAATATCATTCGTTGGCTAATTAATGGGGATCCTAATAATGATATTCCCATTAAGATGTGGTAGTTTCTGTAAAGACAAAGACACCTGTGAACATACAGATCTAGATCTGTGTTGCGTTTAAACAGCTGAAGAAATGTGTAAATATTTCCTGCAAGTCTTTGAAAACGTCAAAAGCCTAAACAGAAAGTTGTACAAAAATTCGAAATATTTATTTTGTGTTTTTGCAAAATGTCAAAGCAACAACAAAATCTTTATGCAAATTTTATTTCACACAAAAAACTCGTTTTACAAGAGGTTGCTTCTGTTGTTGTTTCTGCGTTTTTGTGATTAAAAATTTACCATTTACGTATATATGGGTTGTGGTTGAGGTTGGATCGGAGACTGGGTTATTGTTGTATATCCAAGAGTTCTGTTGTTCAGTTTTTGTTTTGCTCACATATGCACATATGTACATATATATATTTATACTCGTAACACAGTCGATTCGTATAATATATGCCGCACAGTCGTATTGAATGATAAATCCGGTTTCGGCCTTATATAACTTGTATTTTTGTCGCTTTTTTGAGTGGATATTTTTTTTGCAAACGTTTCTTAAATAAATTTCTGTGCACTCATAAAGGCGTTGGATTCCAAGAAAACACTCCACAAATACACCAACAACAACACGGTACGGAATGTGGGGGAAAACCGAGCAAAAAACGATAAATACCGATTATCGACTCCCCCAGAAGACGCTCCCTGACTAAACCTGGACCGAATCTATGGATGGATGGATTGAATGGTGGAATCTCTGGTCTGAGATCTGGCCAAGCACTCGAGACTAACTAACAAATAACTGTGGTTCGCGACCCCCCCTTCACGCGCACATCGAAGCTTGAGAGACTGCGGAACGGAACGGAACGACACGTTTGTCCGGGGCAACGGTTTTTGAGAAACAGCGGCGGCTCAAATTGCTCTACTGTACAGGCGAACGAGACGCGGTGGATAGAGCGGCCAAAGAGCGACAGAAGAGAGCCGAACGAGCGACAGCTGTTGCAGGGGGGTTGTATCTGTGTGCGTGTTCGTGCCTGTCTTATTTACTACCAACAACGGTGACGGCAATGATAAAACTGCGACACGCAGGGGCGTAGATGAAGAGAGGGGATGCACGAATCTGAGTCCAAAAAGAGCGTTAGGTATTCTCTGATAAATAATGGTGATAAGATGGATGGATTCCCTCTTTGTGGCGATCTTAACTACACCCATGGCCATGGCCGTGTGTGCAACAGCGTTGGTTTTTGTAGTAGAACGAGGCAAAAGAGCGACCACTAAACGAGGGGTAGGTAGAATCCCAGATGCGCTGCTTCCGAAGATCTCCGGCTTGGATATCGGATAATCACTAGGTGGGATATGCGGTTAAGCAGTTCTTGGAAAACATGGCATCAGGTCTGGAATTCCGCAGAAAAGACCAGCGAAATATTTAATCTGTTTGCTGCAACAATTAGTAAGCCAGAGATCTAATATGATCCAGGATTACGACTGTGTAACCCATGTACCCCATGCACGCGATTGTAGAGCACCGGAAACCAGTTGTTGGTTCCTGAGTTCTGCAGCTGCCAGTTTTTTTTTTTTTTTTTTGTTTTTTCATCCAAAGGGAGCGTGTGCTGTGGAAGTGATTGTGGACTCAAGAGAGTGACGCGCCGCCGCGCCAAAGAGAGTTATGGCGACTCCAAGTAGTGGATCGTAAGATGGTTATGAAATGTCAGGGAAACAAAGAATGTCACACAAAAAACTAGGAAAAACTGTTTAACTAAACAATAATCAATGTTCGGGTAATCATTGAATTGAACTTATCTATACGTATAAGTGGCCCAACCTAAATTCCGTGACAACAATGCCAATGATCGATGGTATCGGTCGACAGAGAGAGAGAGAGGGAGAGAGCGAAAGAAGCACGAGTGAAAGAGACAAGGTCGTTATTTGCTCAAAGAGCGCGGCTTAAGAGAAACCTAGATAAAAAAAGAGAACCAACGCAGAGCTAGATACATTTCCTAAGCGTGTGTGCGTGTGTGTGAGAGATTAAAGAGGGAGAAGAGAATAACATTGGAACGTGCGAAAAATTGCAATGCAACGAATCTGGAGAGCCAGGTAGACCCAAGAAAGTCAGGTAAAAACGCATATAAATAATGCTACCAAGAATATTTAGAGCAGAGCAGAGCAGAGGGTATAAAATGAATACATACATATATATGTACGAGTATATAAGCATTTATGTACTCAAAGTCGTATACTATTATCATTTCAAATGAAACAACAAATTTCTGCAAAGGTTGCAAAAAAAAGAAATAGAAAGAACTGGATACCATATCGCAGACACACCCACTGCCACTGCAGGTACTCCCACAGCACTGCTTTCTTCAATGAACAGACAAAAGATAAAACCCAGACAAAGCCGCAAAACGGCAAACGGAAAGTGGAGATTGCAGATTGAAGAATGGGCCAACGCCAATGGGAGAGTGGGAGACTGGGTGACTGGGAGGAGAAATCAATGTCAGAATGGGGCTGGGCTGGGCTGGGCTGGAGGTAAAGCCGCACAACCGCATGTGCAACCTAATCAAAAATTCAATCAAAATGCGGCTAAATGCAAACATCACTGAGCGGTTTACAGCACAGTCACTCATAGAGAAACATGTGTGTCGGTCGTCGCCCCGACCCGAGGTGGGGGAGGCGGTGGCGGAGGCCTGCCGTGGCATTAGTAATCCCACCCGAATCAATCCAAACAAACTCAATCCCCGGACAGTAATTGTTATTAAGGAGGCAATGCAATTATTATTGTCGGATAAATTGTTTGGGAATCTCGAATGGGAAGACAGGGAAATTACCAAATCAATTGTACTTTTGGTAATTGAAAAACCATTTAGATACAAATTGGTAGGAATTATTTGTTATTTTAATTGGATTTTATTCATTTTTATGTGCGTTTATAATTTTGTCCTTGATTTCCTTGTAATGGTAAATATTTTTTTTTGCGATTGATGGTCGTTTAATTTCTTTATTATCGTTTTATTACGGCGATCCTTTAGTACTTTGAGGGAAATTATATTGGCATTTCTGTTGATTCGTTGATTTCATTCATGTAAATTTATTAGTGATTCATTTAGGAACAATTTTCAATAATTATTTCCTAGATTTACGGCTGTTTTAGGGAATTATTATTATTTTTCTTTATTCCTGTAAATTCTTGCACTTGTTTCGATCTCTTTTAAATAGGTTTAAGAAAACGTCTAAAGACTTACCTTAAAATTGTTGTAATTTGTGTGTGCCTTGTAATGCTGGAATAAAGTTAAGAAACATCAAAAATTAGTTAAAAATACACAATAATTAAGAGCTTTGCTCAAAGCCAACTCAAATGTCGGTTAAAAATTCAAACACCAGTTTTCTAAGAGCTGGCAATGCCTAGGGCCCAAGATGCTCTTAACAAGAACTTAAGAGCTTGCTCTCTTGTGTTTACACACACACACATAAAAAATAAGGGGCAATGTCAGTGACGGCGGTTACAAAAAAATTCCCACAGTCATTAGGGTCATGTCTCCTCGCGCGAATATTTTGTCTCGTGTTCACAATTTGTTTTTTTTTACATATTTATGTACACACATACAAACGTACGAGTATGTGCATCTGTGTGTGGGATTTACGAGCTGCAAAGAAACATACATATGTATGCTAGGAGGCCTCTGGAGGCATCGCTTGAGTGGGTTCTTGAGACGGACGTCTGAATGAAAAAGCTCGAGTGGTTTTTTGAGGGCTTTCTTGCGAGCTTTGCCAAGCAGGTGGCAGAGCTTTATCCCAAGCCAAGCTTAAGCTGTGCTTGCGGTTGAATGAACTTTGGCTTTTGGAGAATATCGTATCGAAACAGTGAGAGAAATGAGGGGTTAAATGATCAATGGAGGGAATTTTCCATTCGAACTCTATTCCCAGCTTTAATTGATGTTTATTTTTCATCCTAATTACTATTTATTTTGCTTCCAAAGATTTATGTTTATCTAATCTTCCAACAAAAAATTAGTGGTCGCATCATCCTTCATTCTTTATCAATTTTGTCTCCCGCAGGAGGTACCGCCGTTTTTTTATATTTTTTTATAGGGGTTGTACGTCCTTCGACGACACATTTCACACCCAAGCAATTAGCCAAGGGTTGCACACGCCCTTCGCCCTTCGCCTTTCCATCTTTCCATCCGCCACCCCGTTGCACGCCTCCTCCTGCCTCTCTCTGCCTCTTCTCATCAGGCATGAACACATTTTCAAGTGTCCCTGGGATAAGGTTGCAAATGCAATTAAAAAGCATTTATCGGATTAGAGGCAATATAAAAAAGGAGATTGCTCTAAAAAAAATAAATACCAGCATTATCTGATATGCCAGCCAGGGAGGGGCAGCGGCAAGGCTACGTGGCATGGAGCGTGTGAACCGACACACAATTTTATTGGAATTTAATTTGATTATGCTCCTGAAACTAGGACAAAACTGAATTACAGAGGAATGTCTGTGCCCCCAGGAAAATGGGAATATTCCAAGGAAAAAACTTGGATTTTATTGGAAATTTCCCGGGTCCACAAGTTTTCAATTAGTTAAAGCCTTTGGGCTCTTCTGTTAATTATTAAATTTTCAACGATTTATATTTGAAATTTACTCACATTTTAAACCCCACTGTTGAAACTTTCGCCAATTATAGTTTTTTCTGCAAAAAAGAGAACTTTTACGAGTAGCTTATGGATCCATCAATCCATATTGGCCATCACCATAAATATCTCAATTATGGCTCACTCTTTCTCTCCCTCTACGTGGGCCAAGCATTTGGCATCCAATTTGTTTGCGCATCATCAGCTTTGTGGCTGCCACACTCCGCTTACTCCGCTTACTCCGCTCTCCTCTCCTGCTCCACGGTCTGTATCCCCCTCGAACACAAATGGCACCTAAAATGTGTAATGCAATTCCATTTTACAACATTTCTTCATCAGCAGCAACAGCACTACTCCTACTAGTACGCCCCCGTCCTTTTCCATTTAGTTGAATTGTGCTTCTGTTGCAGCTGCAGCATGGCCATTGGCGGAGTCATAGTCATGTGCCGGCAATTGGGACCGACTCCAGAGGATGGCCCAGAACCCCAGACCCCCAGACCCCAGATACAGACACAGATACAGCTACAGAACGTGCCCGCTAAAGTTCTTTTTGCCCTCTCTGTTTCGTTCGGAGATGCTAAAATTGCATTAATGCAATCATTTTTTTTTCTTCTTTCAGTTTTCTCTTTTCTCTCACTTTTTTCACTACATTTCCCTGGATGGGGATGGGCGAAAAAAGTGCCAAGCAAATGTCAAATGGTGGGTATTTTAAGAATGGAGAACAGAATTCCAAAGAAGGAAAGAGACTTTAAGTGATTTGAAAGTACTTTCTGATGAAAGAAATCTGATATAGAAACGATTTTAAAAGAACTGGAAAGATTTGATCTGTTACTTCAGGAGTTTTACAAGAAACTTGCTCATTATTTCTTCAGAAATGATACCCGATTTGATTGGTTCTATATATATTCCTAATTTAATGATTATTTTTTCCTAAATATCTCAATTATTGAACCTCTATTAATGTCTCTCATCCTACAGAGCCTTTTCTTCATTAATTATCTCTAGAATTGCCTCCAAATTCCATGTACTTTTTTGTGGGTTTTCCTTTCATTTCCTGGAGAGAAGAGACTGCATTACAATTCATTTAATTGGTAATAAAATTAATTAGCTTATCCTTTGTTTCTGTTTACATACGCGATAAATTTACACTCTACCATGGACAGACGTCTATGGGGGGCTGTGGGTTGCGGGGAGGGGCGGATAGTGTTATAGGTGGGGCTAGTGGCATGCCCCACAAGTGAATCAATAAAGAAAATAGTAACCGACTTAAGGCGCGGCACAGTGTTGATTGGTCTTCTTAGTGCGTTCCGCTGTTCTGTTCTGTCTGTCTGTCTGTCTGTCGGCGGGGCATGCCACAAGATTAATGATGGCCATAAAGGCGCCCAAAAACCACAGACAACCACCCACCCACAGCAGGCAGCAATCGTGGCAGCAATTGTTAATCTTCCTGCCAGTTAAAGCCATAAACCAAAAAAGCGTCAGACACTCAATGAGGCGGCTCTTCGTTCTCTTCTAACTCTTCTTGTGTGCCCCAAGCTGTGCATGGCTGTGGCTGAGGCTGCGACTTCCACTCTTCTCCATCTCTGGGCTTCGACCACGCCAAAAGTCATTTCCTTTGCCAACGCAAAATACTCGTATCATCATCATCCGCATCCACATCCACATCCACAGCCGCTGCCGTTGCCGTTGCCACAGCCACATCTACGAGTACTTTTGATTGTACTTATAGTTGTAGTTGTGTGTGTGTATGCTTTCTGGTTCTCGTTCTGTTTTATTGTGGTTGCACTTGAGGTGCTTCTTCTGCCTCTGACACTGCCACACCTTGCCACCTTCTGGAAGGTGGGATAAGAATAATAATAATAAAAGTACGAATAATGAAAGCCGGATGTCCATTAAAGTTCTTCTCTCTCTTTTTTTTTGGTTGTTGTTGTTGTTGTTGTGCTGTATCTTGTAGTTTGATTGCTTTGCCATCGGATATGTAGGTAGATACAAGTGGGTGTTGCACCTCTTGTCTGCAGAGAGGAGGGGGGTAAACTCTTGATTGGTTTGGAAGTTGTTTGCCTCAAGGATACACAGGATACACATAAACTGGAAATTGATTGCACAGCCAAAAAGTTGCTAAAACTTGAAGCGAAAGCATGAAATCGGTTTTTGAATGGGGAAATCTTTTGGGGGCGATGGATATTACTTAAGTAAATTTGAGTTTAAAAGAGATACCCCCTACCACCAAGAAGGGGATACGAGCTTTAAAAAACTCCAATAAACACTCGAAACGAAGAAACTTTTTCAATCAGAAAATATCTGCTAATCCTCCTTTCTCGTCTTAAGACACCACAACCCTATTAAAAAGAGTTGCCATGAATCACCACAGCCCTATTAAACAGGGTTGCCACCAGCGCACACACACACAGAGAGAGAAAGCCCAAACCAGGACGTATACAAATTATTTCGCACGCCCACGATACGGATACGGCTACGGATACGGAGATTCTTGGAAATTCCCACGGGAACTGCGGACAGAACACGCGGCGTCACGTTCCACGTCTCCTTCCGTTTTCTCTGGCGCTCTGTTTCCTTCTCGCTCTTTCTCAGGAGTGGGGGTAGAGAATGGGAAAAGCTGTTCTCAGCATTTTGCACTTGTAGCTCTCGGATATAAAGAGCGACGCTTAAGGATAATGTGCCACACGCTCGTGGGCGACGGCGGCCTACAAATGCCAGGGAGTGTCCTTGTTCTCGTTCTTGTTAATACCCCTGCCACCAAGCGATTGGGGGTGCGGCAGCGGCAGGAAATCATGCAAAAACGTGCCGCACACGAGCCCGTTCACCGTTCAAGAAAATGAAGGAAAACTTTCGTGCGCGTTCGTGCCTGATGTTGACAGTTCTCGTTCTAATTGGTTCTTGGGTTTTCGGGATTTTGGTTTTGTTCGTTTAGCAGGCAACAACCCCATCAATCTGTCTCTAAGCCGCCGACCACTGACCCGCCGACCGCCGACTGACATATTAATTGTTTCATAAAGCATAAACACCAGTCAGCAGCAGCAGCAGCAGCACCATCCCTGATGCAAATTTCCCTGGGAAACCGCTTGACCTAAGCCTCTGCCGACGACTCAAGTGTCTGCGTGGCATTATCCTAGCTCATCCTTTGCGCTTCGTTGCTTCTCCGTCGGGATGTTCTCTGCTGCTAAATTGCTCATTATCCGGCTCACGTAGTTGGGGCAAGCAGGAACGGAACGGTGCTGCTTCCTTGGATGCAGAACGTGAGAAAAACAGAAACTGTTTTGACTTTCGAACCGAAGTTTTGACGTAGGTCGTGGTCTCCAGAGGGTTTAAAGGGGAAAACTGAGGTGTTCTAAGGGATGTTCAATACTTGCCACACAAAACCCTTCACTCAATAAAAGTTCTCTCAAGTTTTTGACACTTGACGTAGGTCGGGAATGCAAACAAATATTGCACTTAAGAAGATAGAAAACCCTTCAATATCCTTCAATCAGTTGAAGTTATTTCCTCCAAAGAAAAGGCAGTTCTTAAGTTCTTGATGGCCATCATCATTAGGCCTTAATTGATAAATTGTTCAGCTGATATCACAATTTAATTATCACACTTTAATTGCTTCAGCCCCCCCCCCCCCCCCCCCCCCCCCCCCCCCCCCCCCCCCCCCCCCCCCTCCAGCAGTCACTCTACTCCTTCCTCCTTCCATCTCTGGGAACAGCCCAGCCTTCAATCAAATTAAAGTTAATTTTTCATGCTCTACTAAAAGTTATGCACACTTTACGTTTGTCACACAGAGAGTGGGGGTGGGGGGTGGGAGTGTAAAGATACATATATGTATATATATTGTGGAAACGATTACCCATCTCCATCTCCAGAACGAGAACCAGAGCCCATTGGCAGTCCCAGTTCCAGTGCTGCTGTCGTGCTGCTTGGCTGCTCATTTATGACCATAGAGCACAAGAGCAGAATGTACAAGTACGTGTAAGTACGTATCTCGTGGATACACAGCGCTACACGCACGCACTCACAGAATGCAATTGCTGGAGGAGGCAGAAACAGAGTCGGAGATAGACCAGCCCCCAACAGACCCAAGAGCGTAGTCGTTGTTCATTCAAGGCTCTCCTCCGTGTGGTGTGGCTGCAACTTTAAGTCACCTTCGTTGTCGTTGTCGTCGTCGTCGTCGTTTGATGCTTCAGTGAGCTGCAACAGCCATCGCTTCCCATTTCTTTCATTCACGTTCACGGAGAATGTACACGGGGGCTAGATTGCAGTTCATTGTGCTGTATGCAACACGGGGGCTACCTTTCAGCCACTGGACAGGGCACTGATTTCTGATATTGTTCTGATGCTTAAGGCGGGGGGGCTGCCCCGAGGGTCAGCGTACGGTCATGCTTGGAAAGAAGCTAATTAAAGTTAAGGGAAAGGTAAAGATAGAGTTTCCGCCTAAAGGAACCCAGGCAGTGCTACGACATGATTTGTGGAAGAGTTTTCATGCTAAAAATGGGTAAATATACATTTCCTGTGGTAGAATGGTTTGAGACAGAATACTACTATATACATAGATGCTCAGAAGCGAGCTTACCAGCACTGCATTGCAATTTTCCAAAACTAAAATTGTTCAAACGCTTTTCTCTTTGCCCAACACACATAATTAGTGTTACATCACTAATAAAAGAGTTTACCAACACTGGCCATATCAATTTTCCAACACTACTACTTTTTTAAAAGGCTATTATTATTCGGATATATGTACAATTTCAAAAGCTTTCGCTCTCTTAACCCACCTTCAAGCACTTTCAGAAATGGAAGTCGCCAATTCTCCACCACCCACTGCTATGAGACAACCTCCGCTGGCGAAGCTCCAAGGGCAACAGATGACATTACATTATCCTTTCCTGACATTTGCCATCATGCCTTCGGGCCTTCGCGGCTCTGCATTTCTCGAGTGACATTTGCCATTCGGATGGGAGTGGTGTCATGGATGGAGACGCATCTGTAATATGCACATAATGCGCACGCATCAAATGTATCTCTGTATCTGGCAGATGCCATTAGATTTATGAGCATGCCTCGTGACAATGAAGCGACGGAACCGTCGTCGAAATCTTGATAAATTCCCAGACAAACAGTCGCAGCCCCAAGCGTGGCTTTCGGGCCACCCACACACCTCGCATATGATTTCTGTTTTAGGGTTTCAGTTTCCCTCTGCTTTCAGTGTTTTTCCTACTGCTTTCAGTGATTTTCCCCCTGCTTTCAGGTTTATTGTTATCAAAAACATTTGATAGGTTCCATTTTGTGAGTGGGTTGTGACTTGTGCGATGATAAGAAAGCTTTTAGAGTGTGTTTTCAATATTTGAAAGCTGTTTCCGGTTGGATGTGTGGATGTGTTAAGGCCAAAGTACTACCTTTTCTACACTGCCTCTATTCCCAACCGATCCCCAGCTCTGCCCAAAGTCTCAATTGAAAATATTATGCAAATGGTAGTTCCCCTCTATACCGTTCCTGTACCCTACCCTACCCTACCCTACCCCAATCTTATTCCAGTTTTCCCCTCCCAAAACGACAGACGGAGAATAATTCATTGCGCGGCAGACGCCCTCGACAATTTGCCATCCTCTAAATTATATTTGACATTTAATAATAAATGTTGATTGTGCACTTCTTACCCTCTCTGTTTCTCCACCCACATAGTTTTTGTTCTTCATATTTATGGCGATTCTGGCTTGATTTTCGACTCTTATTTTTTTTTTGGCTGCCATTTGTCATTTATTATTTATTATATCGTGAAGACATTCCAGTTTTTAGCGCCTTAATTAGCAGATTTCTTTTCTTTTTGTGTGGCAACAAGTTCTAATTTACACGCTCTTTCATGGTTCAATTAACATTTTCGAGTGCAAGTCATTGGCCAGGCCATATGGTAATACATATTCATACACATGCACGGGAAGGTCATTGAATCGTGTCCATTGAAAGGCTTTGCTTTTCGAAAGTAAGCTGAATTAAACGCACATAAACCAGGTTATTGAATGACTTAGAAGCCGCTTTTCGGTGTTCTGTTACCAACCGCCGAACCACTGCCGACAGCAGGGACTAACGGGGGCTTAATATATATTATTATGATTAATCATCGGGGCCCCACAAATACTTGAAGCAACACAAAATAGATTCGCTTTGGTTTCCACGCCCTCGGGTCAAAGTCAAAGCAAAATATATGGCAACAACAAAATAAAGTAATATTTTCAGGCGTTTTTCGGTTTGATTCTTTTTTCTTCAAAGCCAAAAAAAGCAGCTTCAAGGCAATTAATGATTGTATTTCTTTGGGTTATTCATATTCTAAGTGTGGGCATTGCCAAATATGGAAAAATTCAACTGGAAATATGAAATGGCAATGAAAACCGGAACGAATTTACGAATAAACCAAAACGAGCGCGTGCCATCGGCAGCAACAACAAAGTCAAAAAACGGAGTGTCAAAGAGGAGATCCGATCCGATCCGATCACAATAATGCAAGAGGTCCAACGTACACAAACATCGGGCGAAAGAAAGGGAAGCAACAAAAACGAAATTGAAAGCTAGGGTCGGGAAGATCGACAATTGGATGCCCTGCTTGGAAAGGAATATGAATGGAAGAGTAGAAAACTAAGAGATGGCGATGAAATAAGCTAAGGGTGGCCCTTTCCTTAGTAGATGCCGCTCCTCCCTCCCTTTATGCTTATGCCCAATCCCAACTAGAACAAAATATACCCTAAACTGAAGTAAGTAGGGCATCAGATCGCGACCATATGGCGCTGGGTCGTTGGCGTCGCCTTGGCAATGTGACAAAATGCAAATGCGTTGAATCGTCGTCGTCACCGTCGAAGCGACTTTGGCTTTGGCTCGGCTCAGCACGCGCTCCCCCTCCCTTCTGCCAGGCTAACAGTAAGCTGCCAGAGCTGCATAAAAACTGTTCTTTTTTTTTGCTCTTGATTAAATGCACACATGAACATGCCCACATGCACACACAAACACGCAAGCAAAAAATATACACAGGAGGAAAATTGCAGGAAAAAAAGAGCGCCAGAAGAAAATCAATAATTTGATGTTTTGTTTTGTGCCACCAAAAATTATGTGCCCCACAAAGGGGAGTCCGGAGGCGGTACTAAAACTGGAGCACACTGTTTGTGCTTTCGGGCTGGAACGGGACTCACCTGTGATTGAATTTCGCCTCTGCTTAGGGAATATCTCTTTTGTGAAGTGAAGTTTTAAAGTTGAAGTGGAGTTTTGGGGTCAGCGTTTTTTTTTTGTTTTGTTTTTTTTTGTACACACACACGCCACAACACAAGCTTTAAGGCAATTTAAAAATATTTTTTATGCCGAAACGAAATACGAAAAAACTACAAGTACAAAAGGCAAATAAACTCCAACTCCGGGGCGACTCTCGGAGAGTGATTACACAACGCCAACAAAATACAAAAACTTCACGAGCCGAAGTTTTCTTTTCTTTTATTTGGGGGGGAAACCAGCGCCACGCAAAGGCAACGGAGTGGAGGGGGCTTTAACTTTGATTTTTGGGCTGCTGCTCTCCAGGCCTGAGGCACGGCTCACATGGTTTATTTTAGTATTAATTAGAATATTTGTTGGTGTTTGCAGCCGGAGTTTTGCCAGAGATTTACAGCAAGCGCAAATGGCCAACACGCACACACGCTACCACACACACAAACACACACACAGACACGCTGGTTCCGCCAAGCGATGGAGAGCGAGAGAGATCGAAGCGACTCGACGTGGAGCACAGCGCACCAGCAACTGGAGCTACGACTACGACGCCAGCCGAGACCGAATATTGGGGAACCGAGGAAACGCAGTCGACCTCGACGCCTGGCGTTCGTTTGGAGCCCGCAACGGAGAGGGAGAGATAGAGACTCAGAGTGAGACAGAGAGAAACGATAAAGAGC
Organism: Drosophila miranda; assembly: GCF_003369915.1. Lineage (NCBI taxonomy): Eukaryota > Metazoa > Arthropoda > Insecta > Diptera > Drosophilidae > Drosophila > Drosophila miranda. Next base: position 7,827,595 of record NC_046677.1, on the reverse strand, counting down.
GCTTGGGGTGCTTTTGAAATTGTAAACCTTTTTGCCCTGGAGCTTCTTCCACCACAAAACGGTACATTGACAGCGTAAAAGGGAATGGCAAAAAACGCAGCTGTTTGTGGATAAGTGCTGCCAATCTGCCGTAAAAGGCGGCAAATTTGAATTCAAGAACTTCCGAAATTTAGTTTCGTTCTTTTATTATTTCTGTCACTATTTTATTGTGGAATTTTTTGCCAATTATAAACGAAATTTTGAAATTAAACAAAGTTTTGAGTGATTTTGCGGATTTCCATTGAAGCGTGTGGTCCTCTCTGCTGACAGCTCTCTTCAAAATTGCCTTTCTGTTGCATTTTTAATCTAAGGGACTGCAAATCTATGACTGCCACGATATATGCTCCAGCTTACTGTCCTCCACATTGACGACATCCCCCAGATGGACTGGACCCTTAACCTTTTGCAGAAATTGAATGCGTGGATAAGAAAGTAGCTGCACGCGGACTTCAGTTTGATATCCACGCGCTCCAATGCGCCCCAAGATCTTGATAACGCGGCCTTTTGTTGGGATGGACTCCATGATAGGCGTATAATACACGACACGGATACCAAACAAACAATACAGAGAGGAGAGGACTTACAATGAGATTTAGAGAACGGATTTCTAGATTTAGTTTTGAACACTTTCAAACTTTCCCCTGAGGAGGACATCCCTCATTATGGTCGCAAGTTCTTCGTTCTTCTGGGCACGCATCTCATCGATGAGGGACTCCTTGAAGCCTGGATCCTTTGCCGGATCCTGGGGCACCTGTTGCATCTGCTTCTCCAGCTGCAGTTGGGGGACTGCCACCCCAAATGTGGCTCCGATTCGCTCCACACTCTGTTCTCCCGTGTCGCCGATTCTGGACCAACTGTCGGTGCCGAACCAGACGGACAGAGGCTCATTGTGGTCCGTCACGTGCGACCGAAAGGGATGACTGGGAGAGCCAAAGCCCATGTGACTGATGGTGTCCCGCAGTACCTTCGAGAGCTTTGGAACATTCTGGGAGTAGAAGAGCAGCGCCCCACCTATGTGATGGGCCATAGAGCGCAGGCAGCGGCAGATGGCCTTCTTTAAAGATGGATCTAGAGCCATGAACACATCGTACTTCCCTCCCACAATCACTACGGGAAAGGGCAGGAGCTCTAGGCTTCCTAGATCCTCCTTATTCTGCTGCCCCACGCGCTCCAGTGTCCGCTGTTCCAGGGTTTCCCTCAGCTCAGGTGTCATTCGAGCCAACAGCTCCTGAGATGTGTCCCTCAGGCCCTTGTAGGCGCACTCCAGATCCGTCCAGAAGCGCTGCGGCTGCGACAGATCCACCATAATGAAGACCGCCAGCTGTTGGAGTCCGTGTGTCCGCATGGGCACCTCCAGCAGCTGATCGGCATTGTCCAGGGAGCCCAGCTCCCACACGTTCATGACCTGGGGCGACCTTCCACTCCCGATCCGACGACCAAAGCTGTACTCCAGGGCCAAAGTGGGACGCGTTGTGTGCTCTTCCCGATCGAAGAACTTGTTGATGGCCGTCGATTTTCCCTAGTAAAAGGTGAAGATATACTTTCCATTGCCCAAGAGGCGTAATCCCCTTTCCCTCACCACACATTTGCTGCCCAGCACCAGCAATGTCCTCTCTTTGGGCATTGAGGTGGCCTCCAGTTGCCGCAGTCGCTGCTGTTCCTCTGCCAATCGACCGGCAATGTCCTGAATGCTGGGCGTGGCATTATCCCCGCCTTCAGTGCTCTTCTCAAACATTCGCAGGATACGTTTGTGCCAACTGAGAAAGATTTGCGGCAAGCGCATTGCACGGAGAAAAAAGTACTAGGAGAAATGCGTTTTGTTTTGACATTTTTTTAAATATTGTTGTCCTGGCAACAAGTGCATTGATCTGGCAACGCCCAAGGGATGGTGCAGTGCCTTTGCGAATGGCAAAAGAACCGTTAAGTTTTCAAAAAGGAACTTGTAGTATTTTAAGTTAAATTTAAACGGAATTATACGCCGTTTCCTTCAATTGATTATTAACTATAGTATTTCTTTAATCATTATCATTCCTTCAACTTGAATCTTAACTATTATAAAAAGTGCAAAATCCTTTCTGCGTTTTTGGGCGGAACTTAAAACTAGGACTCAATATACAATTGCAAAACAAAATACATACGTGGATTAAGGATTAAAGGAGACGATAAAACAAGGATAACGTAGAAGTGGGGGATGGTATGGGATCCGATCCGATCCGATCCGACCCATGGGGATAACAAACAATGAAGATGATGCTTTGTGAAATACTTCAGTAGAGCCAGATCTCCTCGAGGATCCCATTGTCCAGCTGCGTCGGTGGCAGGGCCTTCAGCGTGCGCAATGTCTCCATGTAGAAGGTGAGCTCTGAGGTGACGACGCCGTGCTGCGGCCCTCCGTTGTTGTTGATGTTCAGCTTGAGGAGCTGATCTCTCAGGCGATCCTTGAAGTTGCGGTGCATCACGCCGTAGATCTCGTGGATCTGCGCCTCGGGCAGGACCCCCGCAATGGCCTCGTGGAGCTTCACCAGATGCCGCGAGATAAGGCGGAAGGTCTGCGAGGGAATGGGCGGACGGGCCTCCCAGACCTCCAGCTGCGCGGCCACGCGCTCTGAGACGATGCCGTGGATCTTGCTTTCGATCTCCTTGATATGGCCTTGATAGTCGCGTTCGATGGCCTCGTAGCCACTCATCGAATGGAAGTGATCCTTGATGCGCGGCAACAGCCACAGGACCAGCTGCAGGGCCCGCGAAACCAACGCCAGATTGGTGCTAGTGATCGTCTTTAGTCCGGCCACTCGCATGGCTCCCGCTCCGATGATTAGCTGACAGCTGCGGGAGTTGAAGCATCGCAAGAGATCCACCACGTTCCTCGAATGATAGCTGGCCAGGAACGGTAGACGATGCGCACTGCCCCCGTATTCATACAGCATTTGGATGAGCATCAGGGAGGCACTGACCAAAGCATACGGCTGCTTGCCCTCCAGCAGCAGCACGGGATTACCTCCTCCGTTGCTGATGAGCGAACCTTCGGGCTTGGCATAGTCCCCCGAGGACATGCGCTCGATGATGCGCTGAAATTCGTGGGGGATGTCAACCTGTCGCCATTTCTCTTGGTCGAGGAGCAGCGAGAGTTTATTCTTGCGCACGGAATGGAATCGCTGGGCGTAGCGTGAGGCCTGCACCTTTAGGGCCAGCTGCAGGGGAACGCTGGCCACGCCACAGATGCTCTTCGTGGTCTCGCTGAACTGCTCGACGATGTCCGACAGCTGGGAGAGCTGCTGCTCGCTGGCCGAACTCCGCTCGAGGCTCTGGGGCGAAACGATGTTGGCACAGCGCTCGTGACAGTAGTGGCAGACGTTCTGCAGGAGCAGCTGCAGCTGGGAGCGCAGCTGCTCGTGATGGCTGGCGCTCAGGAAGGCCTCCGAATCGATCAGATTGACGGTGTCCTGGGCTCCGACGGCAGCATCGGCTGTCTGCTGCATTATCCCCACCACAGCCTTGATCCGCTCCAGAATGGAGCTCAAAGCCTGACTCGAACGCTGCAGCAGGGCGATCCATTCGGGAAGGGTCAGCTCCAAGGCCTGTTCTCCCGCGCCCGTGAGACTGATCTCCTGGTCGCTGTCGCTGCGCGAGAGGACTTCGATGAGCAACTGCTTGATGATGGCCCGAATGGTGGCGATGGCCTCCTGCTGGTAGGACTGTACAAACGAGAAGTTCTGCTTGCGCAGCAGACCCATCACAATGGCCACCAACTTGTCCTCCTCCGCGCACACGCTTTCCGTCTCCAGCAGGCCCTCGGGGGTCAGGGGTCTGTTGAGGTCGGAGGCGGCGTGCCGCTCAAATTCCGTAGTCAGCATCTTGTCGATCAGCTTCTCCATCTCGCTGAGCTGCATGGGGAGATGCTTGAAGCAGTGCACGCCCAGCAGTTCCGCGGACAGTATCTCCTGCGTCGTTCCAATCAGGTCCAGTGCGGCCACATAGTCCTGTGTCCCGAGGAGCAGCTGGAGCATCGGCTGCGTCTTGTGCACCGTGGCCATCAATCGGAGCTTGTCGAGGGTTAAATTGTAGTGCTGCCGCCGCTTCGCATAGCGCAGGACCTTAAAGCTATCCACCACGGAGCTGTTGTGCAGCTGTGCGAGGGCCGAACGGAGCTGCCGCACCTGCTCGGCCGCCTGCTCCATCTCCGCCAGGATGGCGTGCTGCGTGGTCATGGCATGAAAGAAGGCTGCGGACTTCTGGGACACCTGCTGTGCTATCTTCACCTCTACAACGTCCAGATACTGACTCAGTTGCTCCTGCAGCTGCCTTCCCGTCTGCTGGTGCGTCGAAGGACTCGACTCCGAGGATTGCATGAGGTCCGGAAAGACCTGCTTGAAGGTGGGGGCATGATGCAGCTGCAGCTGCGACTTAAGGAATATATCCGGCACGGAACTCAAATGCGTGGGACTTCCCATGGATCCTGCTGCTCCTCCTGTTCCATTCTCCAGAGGAATGTCCCGCTCCAGCTGCTGCTTGCGTCGCTCATGCCAGCGATAGCGCTTCCCAATGCTACCCAAGTAGACCGCAAAGTCCGCATGCGTGATGTCCGGCAGCCTAGAGGATGTTGGGACATGCGGGCGCTCCACAAACTGCTCGCCCCACTTTTTGGTGAACAGATTGCTCTGCTTGCCACGCGAGGGATCGTTGAGGACGGCTGGCAGGTTTTGGGCCGCCGAATAGACGCCCCACTCGGGCGGCATCTCGCGGGTAAACTGATTCACGTGATACTTGGCTACATGGGCATCGTAGTCGCGATCCGAGACGCCGTCCAGCGGCAATGAGGCGCACACTCCGTTGAAGCCATAGCGGCAGACGAAAGAACCGCCTTCCCTCGTGCAATGACGATTCCGCAAGTGACTAAAATTAATTGATTACTCATCCAATGGATTGATTGTACACTTATCTGATGGATACCCACCTGACGAACTCTGGTATGTTCTTGAAATGCTCTCTTGTGCAGTAGTAGCAGTTCTGCCAGCTGGCTGCAGTTGCTCCGATGCCACCTGTGCAGCTGGCTGTGGAGTGCTTCCTACTTCCTTGCTGCCCTGGCACCGTCCCTGTTCCTGGCTCAGCATCTCCCTGGGTTCTCGTTGTGGCCATAACACATTCTTTGTGCTCCCAAATTCCCCGCCGTATGGTCTGCTGCTTCTGCCTGCTGTGGCTTCCTCCGCCACTCAATCGTTGACGTGTTATGTCAATATTTGCTTTCTGCCTGGTTCGTGCCGTCCATTAAAGCCAAATGTTGCATTTTGGGCCTTGTCCCTTGGCTCCACTCTCATTGGCTGTAAATGGGTGCTGGCTCTGGCATACTTATCGTCAATTTTCAGTATTTTTATTGCGGCTGCAGTCCCCTTAATTGAGCAATTTGTAAATGGAACAATATTTTGATGACGTACTGCAGTGTTGGAAAGATCATCCAGTGGCAATGACAGATACGTTCAGGCGTACACGTTCAATCGTGCATGATAATTCACGATATGTGGCTTGCGATATTTCAGTACTTTTTATTCATTATATATCGGAAATATTCAACATTTCATGGCTTCACAGTAAATTTGATCATTAAAAATTATTACTTAATACATCTATTAATATGAATTTATTTTTATTTAAAAACAATTTCCATCAGTAATAACTAAAAATGATATACCTGATATCTGACTAAAACGAAATATTATTACTATCCGAATAAGTATCGAATAGTTCTATCCGAATGAGGAATTGGATTGACTAGAGATCGAAGTCGGATCAAAGAAACACATTTGCGGAATTGATCGGACGAAGAAGAAATTTTTATATGGGAGAACTTAATATTAAAATATATAAAACATACGTGGACTTTCTGCCTCAATAATAATATATTGAATATCAAAAGATGTTTATTCTGCAAGCTAAACTCAAAGAAAGGTTATACATTGCAACACTTATAGTTCATTTAGTTTAGTGAAACATACAGTGAAAAAATAGTCGAGCTATATTTTTACATTCAACATTTTGCTCTTCATGCAAACAGACACACAATACAAAAGTATTTCCGTGTCTGACGTGTGTAGTACGCCTCTTTCCGACAGAAAGACGCTTTCCAGCACTATCAGCTGTTGTGACTGAAATCGCAAAAAAAACAGCCGTCTTCGAGTTTGCCGGCTATTCAAATCGTAGGCAAAACAAATCATAGAGAATACATTTGCTGAAACATAGCCATGCGGTTGGCACGCCGTTGGATCATTGGGTCTACGTGCCTGATACTCTTGTGGCTGCTGCATTTTGTCTACTGGGACTTAGTCGAGGTGTTTGACATTGAACAATCGGAATCCTCGGCGCCTATTGAGCTGCTGTGGTGGACGCGGCACATGCCCTGGGTTTACGACGAAGTGCGACAATGCGGCGTCTTCGAGTGTCGCGTTACCAACAAGCGAAAGCGATTGGCCTCTGCGCGGGTTAGTCAAGGAATGTGCATAGAAAATTATCGTCCATCCGGTGGCTGCTGTAAGCAGAGATTGATTACTTTTCACTTTTCAGGCTGTTCTCTTCTATGGAACGTTTCTAGAGACGGGAGACTTTCCCCTGCCACGCAGCCTCCAGCACTCGTGGGCTCTGCTGCACGAGGAGTCGCCCAAGAATGTGGCCTACGCTCCCTTTGATGACTTCCTGCAGCATTTCAACTTCACCTCCACCTTTAGCCGCTTCAGTGATCTCCCCCTCACGACCCAGTGGCTTCCCAGTGCCCACGACCTCATCTCGATGGACTACACAATGTCGTTCGACTTCAAGTCCTCGAATCTAAACGTGGCCTCGCCATCGGTTGTGTTCCTGAACAGCGACTGCGATACCATGTCCGGCCGCGAGCACTATATGAAGGAGCTGATGCGGCACATCAATGTGGATTCATTTGGGAGTTGCCTGCACAACAAAGATCTGCCCGCGAGGCAAGTAAATTTGAAAACACTTCACACCGCTCCCCACAATCGTCTCTAAAAATATTTAAAGTATTTAGTTTTCTAAACAAATATGGCACAGAATTGCCGCGAACATCTGCAGCTGTAGCTGCAGCAGCCGCTGCTGCCAAGGAACAGTCTTCAGTGCAGTTGAAACTTCATCTTCGCTCTATAGCAGGTGCAGGTGTATTTGTTGTATATTAAGTAGGTGTGAAAACAGGTGTGTCGTTAAGTATTTTTCCCCTTCCTACCACCATCCACCATTTTGTAACCGGGAGTTTATTATTTTAGAAACAAGAAACATTCTAAATAGTAGAGCAGAAAGACACGACGAATGAATCCAACATAATAACGAAAATGTGCGTGTGGGCTTGACGCACTTGTGTGAATCCCAATCACAATAGCTTCGAAATTAACGAAATCAACAAAGACAGTTGCAGCTGTACATAATTGGCACTCTCGGAGAAAATTGTAGACAACGCACACATCGGCTTTGTTTTTTCATCTCGCATTCGATATTGAATTTTTCGCTCATCCGAAAGTGCTGATTGTTGCATTGTCATGCGATCAAATTCAAACATGGGCACGGATCCAGATTCGACAGACATTTTCTTCAAATCCAATCCGAGTTTAAAATGTTTAACAAAAATTAATTGCTTGCAGCCTGCAAATGGATTATATGGACAATCTGTATTCGCCGAAGTTGCTGCGATTTCTCTCAAGATACAAATTCATGATTGCCATCGAGAATGCCGTGTGCGAGGACTACATCACCGAAAAGTTCTGGCGTCCCTTGGTTGTGGGCGTGATTCCCATTTACTTTGGTTCGCCCAGCATTAAAGTGAGTAGAAGGTGAGGTTCCTAGAGATCCTAAACTATATCCTCTAGAAAACCCTATCCAGGACTGGCAGCCGCAAAAGAAAACTGCGATATTTGTCAACGACTTTCCCAATGCCGCCGCCTTGGGCAGGTATCTGATGGACTTGTCCGAGAACAAAACAGAATATGACTCCTTTCGCGGTCACAAACTCAATCGCAGCCATCCGATACAAAACGAAAAGTTACTCCACAATTTGATCACTTATCCGTATCACATGGGCGACCCCACGCCTGAGGGTTCGCTCATCCAAGTGTTCGAGTGTGCCGTCTGCAAATATGCGACGTATCGCGGGCCCATCAGGCGTGCCAATGCGCGCCACTACAACTGCCCTTTGGTGCCGATCTATGCGCCGCTGGAGAGCAAGAAGGAGCCGAACAGTTTGGCTCACTGGCGTTCGGCGATGAAGGTGGGACAGTGCCAGTCCCGCATCTTGAAAACCTTCTTTAGCTCAAATAAGCCCTACAGCGAGGCGGAATTTGCGGCAGAACTTAATCCCAGAATTGCCGACGATCGATGTTAGACTCTACAAAAGTTTCATTGATTGGACATGCATTGCAGGATATGACATTTTGGCTCCTAAAATGACACCAAAAATATTATCCATCGATACGTAAGGCTTTAGTTTTAAGTTGACCTAATATGTGATAAACCTAACAATAAATTAAGCATCCAAGATGCTGAAGTACCGATAAATCTGTATACCTATTCAGATTGTAGTGTAAAGATCTTAAGCAGAAGCAGCCAGAGTTTATGCTTGTGCTCGGAATAGAATCGCTAGGCGTATCGTGAGGCTCTTGTAATGCTCTCTTGTGCAGTAGTAGCATCTCTGCCAGCTGGTTGCAGTTGCTCCGGTTCCAACTGTGCAGCTGGCTTTCTACTTCCTTGCTGCCCTGACTCCGCCCCTGTTCCTGGCTCAGCATCGTGCATAGCACATGCTTTGTGCTGTTGCTGCCTGCTGTGGCTTCCCCCGCCACTCTATCGTTGACGTGTTATGCCAGTTTCACGCCGTTTTGACTGAAACCAAATATTTGTACCGTCCAAATAAGTATCCAATGGTTAGTTCTATCCGAATAGTTGAGCGAACTAGAACTACGTGAAACTAGCTTTGAATGGAACTATATATCGAAGTCGGATCAAAGAAACACATTTGCGGAACTGATCGAACCGAGAAGACATTTAAATTTGGGAAGCACAAAATCTAAGAATATATAAAACACACGTTGACTTTCTGCCTTAATAATTATATTGTGCACATAAAAAGATATATTTTTTTCAAGCACAAGTAAAAGTAAAGTACGCCACTTTCCGACAGACAAGCTTTACAACACTATCAAGTGTTGTGGCTGGAATCGAAAAAGGCAAACAAATCATAGAAATTAAAGAAAATTTCTTTGCCGAAGCTTAGCCATGTGGTTGGAACGCCGTTGGATTATTGGGTTCACGTGCCTGATACTCGTGGGGCTGCTGCATTTCGTCTGCTTTGATTTAATCATGCTGTATGATGTTCAAAAATCAACTACGGCGTCACCCATTGAGCTGCTGTGGTGGTCGCACCACTTCGCCTTTGTGTACGACGAGGTGCGACAATGCGGCGTCTTCCAGTGTCGCGTTACAAACAAACGACAGCGATTGTCCTCTGCGCGGGTTAGTCAAAGAATGTGCATAGAAAATGATCGCCTATCCGGTGGCTGCTCTGATAAGCAGAGAGAGATTCATAATTTTTCCATTTTCAGGCTGTTCTCTTCTATGGAACGGCTCTAAAGAAGGGAGACTTTCCCCTGCCACGCAGCCCCCAGCATTTGTGGGCTCTGTTACACGAGGAGTCGCCCAGGAATGTGGCCTACGCTCCCTTTGATGACTTCCTGCAGCATTTCAACTTCACCTCCACCTTTAGCCGCTTCAGTGATCTCCCCCTCACGACCCAGTGGCTTCCCAGTGCCCACGACCTCATCTCGATGGACTACACAATGTCGTTCGACTTCAAGTCCTCGATTCTAAACGTGCCCTCGCCATCGGTTGTGTTCCTGAACAGCGACTGCGATACCATGTCCGGCCGCGATGACTATATGAAGGAGCTGATGCGGCACATCAATGTGGATTCATTTGGGAGTTGCCTGCACAACAAAGATCTGCCCGCGAGGCAAGTAAATTTGAAAACACTTCACACCGCTCCCCACAATCGTCTCAGTCACATATCGTGTGTCTAAAAATATTTAAAGTATTTAGTTTTCTAAACAAATATGGCACAGAATTGCCGCGAACATCTGCAGCTGTAGCTGCAGCAGCCGCTGCTGCCAAGGAACAGTCTTCAGTGCAGTTGAAACTTCATCTTCGCTCTATAGCAGGTGCAGGTGTATTTGTTGTATATTAAGTAGGTGTGAAAACAGGTGTGTCGTTAAGTATTTTTCCCCTTCCTACCACCATCCACCATTTTGTAACCGGGAGTTTATTATTTTAGAAACAAGAAACATTCTAAATAGTAGAGCAGAAAGACACGACGAATGAATCCAACATAATAACGAAAATGTGCGTGTGGGCTTGACGCACTTGTGTGAATCCCAATCACAATAGCTACGAAATTAACGAAATCAACAAAGACAGTTGCAGCTGTACATAATTGGCACTCTCGGAGAAAATTGTAGACAACGCACACATCGGCTTTGTTTTTTCATCTCGCATTCGATATTGAATTTTTCGCTCATCCGAAAGTGCTGATTGTTGCATTGTCATGCGATCAAATTCAAACATGGGCACGGATCCAGATTCGACAGACATTTTCTTCAAATCCAATCCGAGTTTAAAATGTTTAACAAAAATAAATCGCTTTGTTATTGCTTGCAGCCTGCAAAAGGATTATATGGACAATCTGTATTCGCCGAAGCTGCTGCGATTTCTCTCAAGATACAAATTCATGATTGCCATCGAGAATGCCGTGTGCGAGGACTACATCACCGAAAAGTTCTGGCGTCCCTTGGTTGTGGGCGTGATTCCCATTTACTTTGGTTCGCCCAGCATTAAAGTGAGTAGAAGGTGAGGTTCCTAGAGATCCTAAACTATATCCTCTAGAAAACCCTATCCAGGACTGGCAGCCGCAAAAGAAAACTGCGATATTTGTCAACGACTTTCCCAATGCCGCCGCCTTGGGCAGGTATCTGATGGACTTGTCCGAGAACAAAACAGAATATGACTCCTTTCGCGGTCACAAACTCAATCGCAGCCATCCGATACAAAACGTCAAGTTACTCCACAATTTGATGACTTATCGGTATCACACGGGTGACCTCACGCTTAAGGGTTCGCTCTTCCAGAGGATCGAGTGTGCCGTCTGCAAATACGCGATGTATCGCGGGCCCATCAGGCGTGCAAATGCGAGCCACTACAACTGCCCTTTGGTACCGATCTATGCGCCGCTCGAGAGCAAGAAGGAGCCGCACAGTTTGGTCCGCTGGCGTTTGACGATGAAGGTGGGACAGTGCCAGGCCCGCATCTTGAAAACCTTCTTCAGCTCAAATAAGCCCTACAACGAGGCCGACTTTGAGGCAGAACTCAATCGCAGGATGGACGACAATCGATGTTCGACTGACCCAAAATTACATTGATCGGATGTGGCAGACAAAATAACACTAAACATGAGTGAGATATTTGCTCGAAAATTGTTTTTATCTTACAATGTATCGGTTAAATAGAGAAAATTCTTGAAAGCCTTAGATTGAAGTATTAAAGACATGCTCAAGGTTCAATCTCTATGGCAATGTTGGATAATACAACACAGCCCCACAAAAAAAGTGTCGTGCGCCGCTGACCAGAGTATCCCATCCCTATGTATTTTATGGCCCTCCACACGAATCCAAGGTCAGATTTGCTTCATCACGTCAGGTTTTTTTTCTAACCTGAAAAAACCTATATTGTCGAATGGTGGGAACTCATTTGAAAAAATAATCAGATTTCCTTGAAACTCGTCACTCGTGGGCTTTCGGGGTCAATAATTACGAATTTGGTATCGGAATAGAATCGCTGGTCGTATAGCTTGTGCAGTAGTAGCAGCTTTGCCAGCTGGCTGCAGTTGCTCCGATTCCATCTGTGCGGCTGGCTGTGCAGAGCTTCCTACTTCCTCGCTGACCCGGCTCCATCCCTGTTCCTGGCTCAGCGTGTTATGTCAGTATTTGCTTTCTGCCTGATTCGGGCCGTCCATTAAACCCAAATGTTTTGGGCCGTCCCTTGGCTCCTCTATCATTGTCTGTAAATGGTGTTTAAGTTACTATGCTACCCTAGATTACCGTGGGATTATTTGGCCGCCCGGCTTTGTGAACGTGAAATAGTAGATGTTAAAGTACTTCTATAGTTTTACATAAATTTCTTCGACGATTATCAAAAAATTTGCAAATATCATTATACTGTCTTAGAGATGCGAAGTTGTGCCTTGTTGTGTTGTACTTTCTACAATGAAAAATAATATGCGAGACGCTATCGATACAATGGCTCTCAGTTTAGTTTTTTTCGGAACTATGGTTTTAATGAGTTTGCGGGGAAAAGCGAGCAGTTCTCTCTCCCATTCTGCTTTTAAAATTCTGTGTATTTCAGATATAGCGTCTTTAAGGTGAGCCTATGGGCTTTTTTTGCTGCTGCGTCGACTGAAGTGTTTTGAGGGATTTTCATAGATGTTGGTTTTGTTGAATCTTTTCTCTCCATCAGGAGCACGGCACGAGGAAAGTTATTCGAAATATCATGGTCTAATGGCTAACTTAAAATATATTAATTTGAGTTGAACAACTATTGCTGAAGTTACCTTAATTGAGCAATTTGTAAATGGAACAATATTTTGATGACGTACTGCAGTGTTGGAAAGATCATCGACAGCTACGTTCAGGCGTACACGTTCAATCGTGCATGATGTAGTATGATGAATGGTGGGGTTAATATATTTTGGTGGCCTGCGATATTTCAATACTTTTTAATCATTATATATCAGAAATATTGGCAATTAAGACAATTTAAGACAACTTCGTAGTAATATCTTAAAGTCCTATATACTATATTTGACTGAAATGAAGAAGTATCCGAATAAGTATTGAAATAGTTCAATTCGAATAATTCTGCGAACTAGAACTACGGTGAACTAGCTCTGAATGGAACTAGAGATCGAAGTCGGATCAAAGAACACACATTTGCGGAGTTGATCGGACCGAGAAGACATTGAAATTTGGGAAGTATCAAATTTAAGAATATATAAAGCGTACGTGGACTTAAAATAGTAATTTATATATAGTGCAAAAATAGTTGTGGAATATATTTTCTGTTAACATTTAACTGTTCATCAAAACAGTCACGGAATACAAAAGATTTCCGTGTGTTACGTGTGTAATACGCCGCTTTCCGACAGACAGACGCTTCACAGCACTGTCAGCTGTTGTGACTGAAATCGCAAACAAACCGCCGGTTTGAAAGAAAACCATAGAATTTAAAGAACATTTCTTTGCTGAAACGTGGACATGCGGTTCGCACACCGTTGGATCATTGGGTTCACGTGCCTGCTACTCGTGTGGCTGCTGCATTTCGTCTGCTGGGACTTAGTCGAGCTGTTTGACGTTCAAAAATCAACTACGGCGTCACCCATTGAGCTGCTGTGGTGGTCGCACCACTTCGCCTTTGTGTACGACGAGGTGCGACAATGCGGCGTCTTCGACTGTCGCGTTACAAACAAACGACAGCGATTGGCCTCTGCGCGGGTTAGTCAAAGAATGTTCATGGAAAATTATCGCCCATCCGGTGGCTGCTGTGATAAGAGAAGAGAGAATGAATAATGAATTTATAATTTTTCAGGCTGTTCTCTTCTATGGATCGGCTCTAAAGACTGGGGACTATCCCCTGCCACGCAGCCCACAGCATTTGTGGGCTCTGTTACACGAGGAGTCGCCAAGGAATGTAATCTACGCTCCCTTTGATGACTTCCTGCAGCATTTCAATTTCACCTCCACCTTTAGTCGCTTCAGTGATCAACCCATCACTACCCAGTGGCTGCCCAGTGCCCATGACCTCATCTCGATGGACTACACAATGTCGTTCGATTTCAAGTCCTCGAATCTCAACGGGCCTTCGCCATCGGTGGTGTTCCTGAACAGCGACTGCGACACCATGTCCGGCCGCGAGGACTATATGAAGGAGCTGATGCGGCACATCAATGTGGATTCGTTTGGGAGTTGCCTACGCAACAAAGATCTGCCTGCGAGGCAAGTAAATTTGAAAACAAAGGAGGCCTGTTTTTATTCGATTAATAAACATCTCACGCCATTCCCCACAACCGTCTCATAAACATATCGGGTGTCTGAAATATTTAAAGAATTTATTTTTCTAAACAAATATGCCACCGCGTAAGCGCCCCAACAATAATTCTCCTGCTACTGCCACAAAGAAGAATGTCACTTCGAAGATCTGCTTCCGTGAGTGCTTGAATGCGAAGCTTAACGAATTGCCGGGAACGTCTGCATCTGCAGCTGCAGCAAACGCAGCTACTGCTGACGCCAATGAGCAGTCTTCGTCTACGGTTCCCATATGCCAAACGGAAAATAATGTGGATGCAGTTGAAGCTTCATCTTCGCCCTCTAGCATGCAGGGGCAGCAAGAAGCAGAGTGTTTAAAAATTGTAACCATCGCCACAGTGCACTCTGAACCTAAGATCCAAAAACCCATCATAGCTCGTGCGACATACGGAATGAGCGGATGCATTGCCAAGTCGGAAACTTCAGACAAAAACGAGATCCGGACAGCCACTGAATTAATCGAATTAAAAGAACTTCCGGGAACATCTGCATCTGCAAAGAAGAATGTCACTTCGAAGTCGGCTAAGGCGGTGGCCCAGATCTGCTACCGTGAGTGCTTGAATGCGAAGCTCAACGAATTGCCGGGAACGTCTGCATCTGCAGCTGCAGCAAACGCTGCTTCATCTTCGCCCTCTAGCATGCAGGTGCAGCAGGAAGCAGAGTGTTTAAAAATTGTAACCATTGCCACAGTGCACTCTGAACCTGAAATCCAGAAACCCATCATAGCTCGTGCGACAAACGGAATGAGCGGATGCATTGCCAAGTCGGAATCTTCAGACAAACACGAGATCCGGACAGCCACTGAGTTAATCGAATTAAAAGAACTTCCGGGAACATCTGCATCTGCAGATGCAGCAACCGCTGACGCCAAGGAGCAGTCTTCGTCTCCGGTTCCCATATGCCAAACGGAAAATAATGTGGATGCACTTGAAGCTTCATCTTCGCCCTCTGGCATGCAGGTGCAGCTAGATGCAGAGAGTTCAGAAATTGTAACAATTGCCACAGTGCACTCTGAATCTGAACTCCAGAAACCCATGATAGCTCGTGCTATAAGCGTAGTGACCGGATGGTTTGCCAAGTCAGAAACTGCAGTCAAATCACAGATACAGACATCCCCTGTATTGGTGGAGTCCATGGAATCCAACATCTCGCTTGGTCTGCCTGATATGTCTGATGATGGGCAGCGTCCGCCCAAGCGTCGTCGCGTTGAGTCAAAACACGAATGTAATAGCAAGAATTGCTTGAAATGCCTGGAAATTAAGAAAAAGAACGAACTTTTGAAGGATTGCTTTGAGCCCTCGAAGTCGGAGGGGTCCAAAGACAGCGATGTCGAATCAATTTAATGTTCATATCAAACAAACACAAAACACATCAAACAGACATTTTCTTCAAAATTAATTCGAGTTTTAAATGTTTCACCTAATATTAATCACTTCGTTATTGCTTGCAGCCTGCAAAATGATTATTTGAACAATCTCTATTCGCCGAAGCTGCTGCGTTTTCTATCGAGATACAAATTCATGATTGCCATCGAGAATGCCGTGTGCGAGGACTACATCACCGAAAAGTTCTGGCGTCCCTTGGTAGTAGGCGTCATTCCTATTTACTTTGGTTCGCCCAGCATTAAAGTGAGTAGAAGGAGAGGTTCCCAAAAATTCATAAACTATATCTTCAAAAAATCTCTTCAGGACTGGCAGCCGCAAAAAAAATCTGCGATATTTGTCAGCGACTTTCCCAATGCCGCCGCCTTGGGCAGGTATATAATGGAATTGTCCGAGAACAAAACAGAATATGACTCCTTTCGCGGTCACAAACTGAATCGCAGCCATCCGATCCAAAACGAAAAGTTACTCCACCATTTGATCACTTATCCGCATCCGACGAGAGAGTATGACTTCTTCGAGACGTTCGAGTGTGCCGTCTGCAAATACGCGACGTATCGTGGGCCCATCAGGCGTGCCAATGCGCGCCACTACAACTGCCCTTTGGTGCCGATCTATGCGCCGCTGGAGAGCAAGAAGGAGCCGGACAGAGCGACCGACTGGCGTTCCGTGATGAAGGTAGGACAGTGCCAGGCCCGCATCTTGGACACCTTCTTTCGCTCGAATAAGCCCTACAGCGAGGCGGACTTTGAGGCAGAACTCCATCGCAGGATGGACTACAATCGATGTTCGATTGACCCAAAATTACATTGATCGGATGTGGCGGACAAAATGACACTAAACAAGAGTGAGATATTTGCTCGAAAATTGTTTCGAACTTGTAATTTATCGGTTAAATATAGAAAATTTTCGAAAGCCTTAGATTGAAGCGTTAAAGACATGCTCAAGGTTCATTATAGAGATGGCTACGTAAGACTTTAGCTTTAAGATGATCCAATATGTGATAAACCTAACAATAAATAAAGCATCGATGATGCTGATGTATCTATTTCTATCTCTACTTTGATTGTAGTGTCGTTGGTTTCTTATTATTCCAAAGTAACGTTAATTCCTCATCGGAGGGCGTAGCAAAGACATTTGGCTCCCCTTCTTGTTGGAGGACATTCCCGGTCTGCTGGCAGACCTTTGTGGCGTCCTCCTCGCTCTGCTGCTCTTGATCATCCTCTGTATTGGTACCTTTATCATGCTTTTGCAGTTGAACAGCTGCCTCCTGCTGCTGCTTCTGCTGGTGAAGAGATGCCTCTTCTGCCTCCTTCTGCTGTTGAAGAACTGGCTCCTCTTTCTCCCTCTCCTTCAACAGAAGGCGACTGCACAACAAACAATAGCCGGTCTTCTCTGGTCTTGCGGTTTCTGCGTACTGGGGATTTTGTGTCCGGCCCAGACTTTGCAGCTCCCTGATGATCACCGTCTTGTACGAGGGCGGCTCAGAGCTATTGGCGTAGGAAGAGATCACCATTTTGGAGTCCGAGAACGGACCGTGTAGCTCGTACATATGCGGCTTGTAGGGAGCCTTTCCGTTGACCTTACGCACCTTTCGGGCCTCGGTCTTACGCTTGCATGCGGGGCGTGGACGTTTGCCACGCTTGCGCTTGACTCTTCTTGCTGGGGTCTTGCGGGCCTTCAAGGACTTCGACTTGCTGGTCAGGGGGTCACGTCGCTTGTACGGCAAGCTAGGTTTCTGTCTTCTTGCGTATTTGGGATTGGGTTTCCAGCCCATTTCTTCCACCTGCTTGAGGATGATCGCCTTAATGGGATGCGTACCATTCTCAGCTTCAGACAGCTGAAAATTCTTCTCGCAGACATTGCGGGACTTCTTATAGCCCGGTTGCGACTTGACAGCTGGGCGGGGACGTTTCCTAATGGTCTTGCGGGGTCCCCGAGGTTTTGGGTTGCATTTTGGCTTACGAATTGGACGCCGCACTGCAACGAGGTTGAGTGTGCAATACGGCCAAGTACAACGTGGAAGAAGACGTCCGCCGAGAATCTTGCATGTAACTTCCACTTCATGGCCATCAATTTGCCAAAAGTGTTCGCTTCGCGAGTTCTTCAAAGGTCCATCTCTGCTGTTCTCTAGGACCTTCTTGCCACAGGAAGTGCACTGCTGGGCCTCAGATGCCATCGTCAAATTTTGGTAAAAGTTTTGTAATTCGTGTGTTTTTACGTTGAGTAGAACTCGAAAAGGTATGACGAAATATTGGGAAACAGAGGCTTCTAGTTAGAAATGATATGGAAATGCTTGCTTTGATTTGGAAAAGCATGAAATCTTTAAAAGGTATAGCTAAAATCAGGTTTTTCTTCCTTCAAAGTTTATTTTTCCGCTCTCAAACACAGCACAGCTCGTGTCCTACATCTGCCAGTGCATCGTGGGCATCACTTCCTTGAGTTGTCCCATATTGACTATCCACATGCTGCCGTTCTTCATCATCTCCATAGCCTTGATCATCTGAACGGCCGCCTCCTCTGGCATTTGGCGCTTGGCGCTCTCGATAGCCTCCACTATCGATTCGGAGTGGTGCCAGGTGACATTATCGCGCAGATTGGCCATCATCTCAGTGTTGGTGAGACCCGGACACATGGCCATGAACATGACACCAGTCTTCTGGTAGATAATCTTGTCGCCCATCGAGCGGGTGAACCCAAGGACGCCATGCTTGGCAGCCGCATACACGGCAAAGGTAGGGGCAGGCTCGAGTCCATAGACAGAGGAGAGATTAATCACCATGCCGCCCATGCCCATCTGGGTCTTGTCCATATACGGCATAGCCATCATAGTCATCATAATCATTCCGGTCTGTAGAAGGGAACTGAGATTGGAGGGGGATTCATTCGAATGCACTTTCATTCCTTACCAGATTCATGCCCATTGTCGTCTCCACATCCTTGTCGAGCAACACATCCTCGCCATTGATCAGGACATCGATGTGTCCCATCAACTGGCCCATTTTCAGCATCGCCTGCTCAATGGACACCTTGTCCATGAGATTCATCTGCATGAAGACTACCTTCACGGCGGGATTCTCCGCCTGCAGCTTCTTCATCATCTCCACATTCTCCAGGCGATGCATGATGCCGATCATCTTGATCTTCTTCTGCATCAGCTGCATCACCATCTGCCACCCGATGCCCGTGAAGCTGCCAGCATAGACCACATTTTTGCCCGTCCAGTCGAACATTTTGAATTGGAATTTGGTTTTCAGAGTATTACGGAGGAGTAGAATGGGAGGATTCGGACCGAGTGTTGTGTCTGACTGGACAGCAGATCTGGTGGCACGTCTTATATACCTAATGGACCTCCAGATGTCCAGAGCGCATCTCTGCAGAGAGATTACTTTGTTTGTTTTTCGAAATGCAATCTATCTACGGATGGCCGATGGGGGGTCAGCGGTGTTAAAGATCCCTGCATTTGTTGATACCCCAATCGGGGTGACGTCTCGTCTCCAGCTCTAAGGTCCAGCTGTTGCTAGTGGCCGCCAGATAAGATCGCTATCAGCCTTGAGGGCGTTGCCGTTGGATTACCACCTGACTGACAATGTATGCCATTCGGTGATTTTTTCCTTATTATAAATCAAATTAAATATTTTGCAATATTTGGGGAAAGTTTCATCATATTTTCAGGTATATTTTTGTGTTCTATTCTACACGATCCTCTATCTGAAACATTAGGAACGCACTATGAAAGGATTTACACAATGAAGGGGTCATGAAATCTTAGGAATAAATTTTGTAAACGATCCTTGAAAGTATACATCTCTAAAAATAGAGAAAAGGCTTTTAAATGTTTGCACTTTTTCTATTTCTTATACAATTTTTTATAGAATTTTTGTGCTTAATAAACAATAAGTATTTTCTTAGACAATCACAGATGTTTAGATGCTACAATGAGGCAACGATACGACTATGGAAAATATTTACAAATGATCTCAAATTGATTAAGATTAATGCTGCTCCTCCGAATAAATAATCTCTGAATTTCGCTTGGCAAGTATGGGGGTTGACCTCCGTGTCAGAACCACTTCTCAGTGCCCAAATCTCAGGAGAAGTAAACTGAAGATCAAAGCCATCATCTTAGAGTTGGCTGCCAGTCCCTTTACTCCTCCATCGGTATCCTGAGGAGCTGCTGTTGGGGGTCTGCTTGTGCCCTCAGTGGTTCCCTCCCCATCGGATCGCAAGTCCGGATTGTAGTCCCCGCAGGTGGGAAAGTGATCTGGCACGGGTACCATTTGATCATCGTCTCCCACCTTGAAGACCAGAGCCATGCCGATCTCCGCATGGAACTCGATGTGACAGTGGAAGAGCCAATAGCCAGGATTGTAGGCCTCAAAGCGGATGATGGTATAGCCTCCGTCCGGAATGGTCACCGTATCCTTGACGGGAGGATTCACAAAGTTCCGCTTCAGCAAATTGAAACGATCAAGAGATTTGATCTAAAGAAAAAGAAATAGAAATTATGCTTTCTCCCAGGAACATTTTAGGGGTAATTCTCACCATTTCAATGGTGACGTTCTCGCCCAATCTCTCCAGAGCCAGGACTCGGAAGGCATTGCCATGCAGATGGAAAGGATGATTCGCATAGTACTGAAAACCCTCATCCACGATGATCAGCTCCACGACTGCATTCAGGGGCACTTGCAACACGTGGTGGCACTTGCAGAACTCTGTCCTGCAGTCGATGCCCTGCTGCTCGAGACTCGTTTCGTTGCAGAAGTCCGAGTCGCTCAATTGCTTGCGGGATGGCAACAGCGCCAGCGACGGGAACTTCAGGGTAATGTGATTCAGTTGCGGCGTGTACAGTCGATTCGATTGGGTCATGTTCATGTCCATGGCATACAGATCCTTGTCGTGGAACTCCGGATTGTTCTTGGCATAGAAATCGTAGTAAACAAAGAACTTGAAGTCTGCCTCCGGTTCGAGGGTATCATGATCGATGCCTGGCACTTGATCGTAAATGGGCAGAGCTCTCATCTCGGCCACTGTCTTGGTATCGGGGTATCCCGGACCGCGGTTCATCACATTCAGTTCGATGCCCTCCGCCTTGTGGGCGTAGCTAAGCTCCGCGGTGGGCTCCTCATCGGGGGCGCCCTCGTACCGCAGGATAGCCACCTGGAAGGCGGAGGTAAAGACCTCGCTGCAGTCCATCAGCCCCTTGAGCCGCACCCAATAGTTGCCGACCTCCTGGTTGGCATTCAGCACGAAATCGAAGCGCTCTCCGGCATAGGTCACAATGGAACCCACCTCCATGGCCTCGATATCGAAGCCATCGGAATTGATGGCTGTGAGATTGTGCTTGTCCACAGACACGACAATGGGACAATTGAGATACTCCGCATTGATGATCCTGAAGCGATACCGAAAGCCTCTCTGCACATTGTACACTTGATGGGGCACCAGTTCCAGGGGGATCTCGTTGAGGTTGCCACGCTTCTGCCGCGAGAGTTTCTCTGGATTGGGCACCGGAAAAAGTCGCGTGGTGTTGCTCTTTGCCAGACGCGCAGAACGTGGCAGTGTTTGGATTACATCCACCTCTGATTTGGGCAGCGGGTTCAGTGGTTTCGTGCTCATTTTTCCTCTGGCTAATTGGTGATCCTTCTTGGCCTCCGCCCAGATCCGATTGTAGTACCGTCCCCTGCCATTTATCAACAGATTGTGGGGCTTGTTGTCTCCTCGCGAGTGATGATGACTCGCAAAGATGCTGGCCCCCGGCTCGTGGATCCAGTCCTGGACAATCATCACATGTTCGCTGAGATCCAGGTCGTACAGTCGACCATGTGGCTCGGCACTCTTGGGTTTTCTGATGATCAGAGCTCCAAAAACCCCATCGCCCCGCTGCATGCCCGTGTGCGAGTGCCAAAAATGGGTGCCCGACAGATCCGCGGGAAAACTATAGCGAAATGTGGCATGTGGCGTGATGGGGCACTGGGTGATGTGCGGCACTCCGTCCATATACGGACTGTCTTTCTGGTGCAGTCCGTGCCAGTGGATGGAGGTGCTCTCGCCGAGCAGACTGTTCTTCACATCCACAACGATCTGATCGCCCTCGCAGACCTCTATCGCGGGACCGGGCATCATGCGATTCACGACAGTGATGCCCCGCTCCAGGCCATCCCCCATGACACAGTGGGGCCGCGAGCAGTCCGTCAGGTTGAGGGGACAATCAAAGCAGGCTTTCGCAAAGGTCTGATACCATTCCACAACAAAAGTGTAGCGACAGGTGAGGGGTTCGGCTCCCGCCTGACAGTCGCGGCGACAGGGATGCATGCGGTACCATTCGGCTGTCCAAGTGTCATCCGTGTCATCCCCTTCGTCCAGCTGCTCCACACGAACCGATTTCAGGGGTCGACAGAAGGGGCAGCAGTTCCTGAGCTCCAGCCTGGAGGCAGGACACTCCTCCTCCAGCGGCGGACAGGTGCGCTGATAGGTGTTGACAATGATCTGGCCACTGTCCAGGCGACCGCACTCGAGCAGCGTGCAGTCGGCATCGTTGTGCCAGGACTCGCCCACCGCATACAGGGTATTATTGTGCTGGCAGTGGGTGCGCACGCACTCGCCACAACAGCTGCCATCGGTTTCGCGTAGCTCCGAACCCTTAAGGTACAGATACGAACATGTACATCAGAAATATATATGTATATGTATGGATATTCTATAATTACTTACCACTTCGCAGTAGAACTCACTGCAATCCACTTGGGTGACCACAATATGGGCCTGCGGATCCTTGGCCACTCCCGCCGCACAGGAGTACACCAGACAGGGATCCTGAGAGGCAAACCACACGGCCCCCAGCTCTCTGCGGTAGGTGGTATTGTGCTCTTGATACAAACAGAAAGTATCTCCTGAAATTCACAGAAAGTCCGCATTAAATCATAACGACATTAAAGTACTTTCCTCTCTCAAGGAAAAGAGAGGTATGGTATTGTTTTGCTCTGACAAACAATTGTTTAGCACTCTAGCAAATATAATTCCATAAAGCATGGGCTATAAACAATGGTGAAAAGAACAATTAAAGACAAATGCAAACAATTTGAGAGCTGAGTCCCAAAAAACTCTCTTTTGTTGTCATATCACGCGCCAGAAATTCGTAATTTATGGGATCATTTAATTGAAAGCTGGGAATATAATACATACAAGTACAAATCTCTGGGTTTGTGATTATTTGTACATATTATTTAGTCGCTAAAATTTCTGTACACGTGCTGATTGCTCCAGGCTTCAGGGTTTCTTAAACTTATGAGGATTTTGTTCCTAAACAAGTGAGCTTTAGCTCCCACTAAAACCTGATTCATATCATTCGTAATTGATATAAATATTGATATATTTCGAACATAATCAAGTTGATTTCTCTTAAATTGTTCTTATACGTTTATAATAATTATAGCCGCAATTCAGAAATTACGTGCCCACGCGCCATTACTCCTTTAGTATAGGGTATTCAAGTTTGATATGCAATCACCTCTCAGTTTCCAGTTTCGCTAAAAATACCCTCCGAATATCTGCTACCTACATATGTCAGACATTCCCAATAAGCCATCTGTATATGGATGTATCTTTTCCCAAGCAATCTGTGATGATGCATCAACACCTGTCATTCCCTGAACATCTGGTCCGGTTACCTGTTCCGACATTCGTATGTAGATTAAAGCACAGAACAGAACTTAAAACAGTTAAGAGGCGGTTTCGGAATGCTAATTATAATGACATCAAGACCCGGATCGCGGTTCGCGGGTCAGGTATATGTATGCCACCTGATCCGGTTGCTGTCTATTGCAATTTGCAGGCCTTAACCGATCATTAATATACACTTTTCCATTCCCTCCTCTACCCTCCATTTTGTGGAAGCATGCGTAAGCATGAGTATACCCGTATTGTCGATCGATATATGGACTTATATTTCCATTTAAGTGTGCAGCTAATCTTCACAGACCCCGCCATGGGCCCCAATAAAAGTAGGCCATAAAAATGGTTTAACTGAAAGCCAAAACAATGGGACGAACATGGCCATGCTCACGTTCAAATGAAAATTGTACCGTCTGATTAGTGTCGATAGGAAAATCTCAGTTAAAAATACTCTCACATTAAAAACAAATTAAATTTACGACAGCATTTGACTAGAGATTACGATGGAGGGAAAAGATAGGCCCCGTCAGATACTGCTTCTAAGAAATAAGTACCTAATGGGGGCGTTAGATCTTAGATTGCAATCGGCTGTCTATTAAAGTGCAATATTGTGCAATCTATGGGAATAAATAATACACATAAAATGTGTAAAACTTAATGAGGTAAATCCCAGAGTGCATTCCAGTCCGATGGGTTTTTTCTATTGACTTCTCCAAACACCATCGTTCCGGAATCCACAACCAGTGACACCAGGCAAAGCGTTCAGGGAAGCCGAGAATCTCAGCACAAGAATCTGTCAGAAAGCTTTTCTTAAGGCGCCGTTTCAATGACCGATGAGACGATGCCCATGCTCCACGATGACTCCTTCTGTTGCGGCAAATAGGACGCGTATAGCTGAGCAGTATACAGGAACAGAAAGAAACAGGAAGCCACGACCAACAACTTTCCAGATGGCTAGACCAGGCCCCACCTATGGTGACTCGGACAGGATACAGGACCAGCCCCTGGGAATGCCTAAAAAGTGTGAAACGAGCAGATCTGAAGGCCGCGAGGAAGCAAGACCCCAGGCTCTGGTTTCCAGATGCAAAAATTTAGAAATTTGCAACAATTATTTTGTTTTTGCTCGAAAGTTCTGCCTGTAGTCCATGATTGACTAGGCTGTTTTTCCAAAAGCATACTTTAAAAAACTTTACTTCAAAAACGGGGATTATTTATGAGAAAATCAACAGTTTTTGTCTTGGCATGAAATATGGTTCTGTGTTCTCCCTCCCCTTTTGGGACTCCATATGAGCCTCCATCCTGGTTGGGTTTTTCTTTTTATTTTATACATGTATGTTTTATTTTTTTTTTGTTTATTTAAAAGAGGAAAAGAAGAACGTGCGCTGTCAGCAGCTGTTTGGCATATAAATTATTTCTGCGAGTGCTGCACGTAGCACGCTGCTCCGTTCCTCCGCTCCTCCGTTAGGCGCTGGTTCTCTGTCAGTTAACCATTAAGGCCGTATTCATTGACTGCTTTTGTGGCTGGGAGGGCGCTGGTCTGTGGGCTCTGGGCTGCATCGTTTATTGGCTCGTTATGGCCATTATTATGATTGCCTGACTGTTTGTAGCCACATTTGTTTAAACCATCAACCATTTCGTTGATTATTTGCTGGACTTGCGCAAATTCACATGGCTCCCGGGTCGTCGGGGGTAGGCTCTGAGTATTTTTAGCATGTGAGTGGCAATCATTATTTATCGCCGTACATTGTCTAAGGAAAATACTCTCGCACTTCTCCACAATCTCGTACCTAAGTATATATGTATGTTTTTTTTTTTAATGCTAATGCCCGCCATAATGTTGGCCAAGGTCGAGACCAAACCTGTTAATTGCCAACTCCGGAGCTTCTTACAGGTTGATACACACATTTCTTTTTATCCAGTAGGCGCTAAGGGGAAGGGTATACTGTGTTTATGCAGATCGTAAAGATCATATGTTTTCCGTCTTGATGGGAGTTTTATTAACTACAAATCTACATTAATAAACTCTCTTTGGAGGTATTTCTATCATTATAATTGACTTTTCCTTGGAGAATTCCTCTTAATTAATTTTCTACTAATTTCCCAAGCACAAAAACTTTCCTAAAGAGTATCTCATAGTCGATATACATCATCTTTCACTCACCTGCTGAAGCATTTACAGTTTGGAAGCCTTCTGTAGTATTTACAGTTTTCAGGCCGCTGGCATTACTAACAAACTGTAAAAGCACTGTTAAGGCATACACCAACAGCACTGTTAGCACTCTGTTAGCCGCCCGCATGCTGTAGAATCTGCTCTTTGTTGCTTTTGTTGTGGCTGCTGCTTCTGTTGCTGCTGTCGACAAACTCATTTTGTCATAATTATGGTTTACGTATATTTAATTTGCGGTTATTGTTTTTCTTTCTATTGTGGCCGTCTCTTTTCCCTCCTATTTTAGTGGTAATTGTCTTTTATTGAACTTTTTTTTTCTTTTGGGCGAGGAATTATTGGAATCGTTTTGCGGAAGTTGTTGTTGATTTTGACCAAACAATTTTGCCTTGATTGCCTGAAAATGCGACGAAAAATAAATGATTAATAAGTACTTATAGATAAAGCTAAAATTACATACGATATGATTATTATATGTATTTATTCAGTTGGTTGATTTTTCGGAATTTAATATAACGAGTATTTGTCTTGTTTTGCAGATGTTCTTGCTGAATGTTGAAAGAATATTAACCCAAAACGAGTTGCTCTCACATTAAAGATGTTTACTGACATTTTTTAAGAGCCATTTCTGATGTTTATCGGGACTATGGAGAAATGGTTTGATGTGTGGGTTCAAGGCCAGACTCGAAAATTGAGAGTTGGGGGTGGCACAGTGCGCTTGGAAAGTAATCGATACATGAATATTATGCGGAAAGACCGCCAAAATAATTACAGGTAATCAAATGTTAGATAATTATTTTGATTCATTCTGAAATTAGTTAATTAAGTAGATTTATATTAATTTGTACTATAAATTTATGCATATTTTTATTGCTTATAATCCCTGTTATCTGATATCGAAATCGAACGATGACTGGCATAATTCGATGAATAACCTCCCTCGTCTTTCTATTCCCCCTTTCCCACCGCAATCTGTATCCCCATAATTGTTTCCTTCTAATTAACAATAACAATTACCCCTAAATGGTGCCACTCTCTTTCCTTCCATGCCAAACCCCCAATAAATCGAAATCCCCGAAACTCTAACCTAACTCCAGCATCCTTTATTGACCCACGCGCCCATGAGACGAGTCGGAAGGACACGCACATGGCCGAAAGCATGCCGAAAGGGCCGACATCTGAGCGAATATATTGTATATTGTATATTAAGTTAAGTATGATTTACGGCCTGACTGTAAATATCACTCATACGCTCTGTGTTGCTTGGCCTATTTGAAGGGAGAAAGGGAGAGAGTGAGAAAGTGTGGGCATTTGAGCCCTATCAGCACATGGCCAGAAAGTTGATTCGCTCAAGAAACACACACACACAGATACAGAAATATACAACACGTACAAATTTAATTAATTAGCACGCTGTTCCTTAAACACACACACACAGATACGGATCCTTGTAGACCCACAGATACTCATACACCCATAGGACAGGCAGGACTCACGTCCGTAAGCCAAAAGTCCAGCCAGAGTCCAGGGACACACACAGGAGGAACAGAAAGCGGTACAGTGGGACGGGGGCATATAAAGAAAACTGCGCATAAATTATGAAAAGAAAAACACAAAAATATACGTAGGAAAATTGCGTGAGGCATTTTTCATACATACATTTTTCCTTACGCTACCATTTTCTTGTGGATGCTGCTGTCCAGGGGATGCTCTTTAGGGAAATTTTCATTGAGTCAGGTTTTCTTTAAAGAATAAGAATACCTCTTTTATCGCTCTTTATTTCTTTGAAAATGTAATTCCCTAACCTCTTGTATTCCTTTCTTTAACTTTTTCAAATCTTGAGAGTATTTAAACGTCTTCATATCGCAAAGCACTTTCCTTGAGAGACTTGCCATAACATCCACTTGTGTTTGGCAAACACTTAAAGCATCTTAAAGATTTATGTACTACCTGGGGGCTACTGCTCTGTTGTGTGGACCCCGAAACGCACTTCCGTTAATTAGAAATTAAGTGTCCGCCTACGTGGCACTTCATAAAAGTCGTCACAAGGAAAACAAAATAAAAATAAAACCCTGAAAACCCCGAAAACCCCGAAAGCCCCGAAATTCAATGTAAATCTATTAAAAAGATGTGAGCGGATATTTAGCGGATAATTTAATTTGCAAATGCGAGACGGAACTGAAATGTTTGGGTTTGGGTTTGTTAATTAATGCTTTCTGAAGGGGAATCTCGGGGAATAATCAATCAAAAGAGTAAATATTTGATGGGGGATACAAAAGTGAATGGCGCTTGATAATTAGGGCCCCTTAAATCGCATTCAGATACAATTATATATCTGATCATCTTGCAAGTATGTATCTCAAGTGGGTTTTTGTTGCATTTGCGGACATGACTAAACGATTTCATTACGCGTTTTGTCAATTGTCTAATAGCTGTGACAACCACTTTAATTAACATGCATCTTTGGCTTTTGACGCGGGGAATGTCACGTGGACTCATCGCTCGACCCACGATTACTCATTGTCTATATGGTCTGAACGCTTGATTTGAACTATAATTAAAATCACCGTCCCACAAGGGTAATCCCTGAAAATTAACACCTAGAGGGATACCTCACGCAGGCTGTAATTTCTTTGCGGTGTTGGTTTTTTATTTGACTAAAGTCGGGGATGGGTTTCTGTTCTGCTTCAATGGTCTCTGAAAGTTCCCCCCACAATAGAATTTGCATAATTTAGACTTGAGAAATTGGAACAATAAAAGTATTCAATGATTGGAACTAATAAGGGAAATCCAATCGATGGGATTCTAGGGAATTTTTTATAGATTAAAGTTTGGGGTTTAGGGAATTTTTAATTTATGGAAATTAAGGGAATCTTTTTTTACACGATGATAGAACCTATTAACCCTTAAAAACCATTCATAAACTTATGAATGAATGAACACTCAATGATAGATTTAACAAAGGAAGTAAAAGTAAATTACAAATTAAATTAAATTTCTATGACACTCTTAGGAATTGCTCATTTCTATAAAAAAGAGTATTATTTAATCGGAGTTGCTCTACACTAATCAGATTACAATTTTTATGTTGCCTCTGCCCTGCCTCTTTTTTATGGAAAATTTCTTTTGATGGACAACTAAAATTTCTCTGCCAATTAATCAGGCAATTGTTGTTATGCAAAGTTTGTTATTATTTATTTGGATTTTTATATATACGGACGAATCACACGTCCGTAAAAAGGTTGCATAACACATGGCGTAGTGCTTTCCGTTTCACGTTTTTACATATAATTATCGGGCGAGGGCTTAAGTATTATAATTTGATTTATTTGTGAGCGTCTTCTTCAGCGGCATGCGGCCACTTATTTTGACAACAATTAGCTGACCGCATTTTGATCTCTTTGTTGGCTTTTGGGCTGTGTCCGAGCTGGCATTTTGTTGAGGTAGGCAAACAGACGAAAGATATGGCCAAAAGAGAAAAGGTGAGTGGAAGATTTAAAAGCCGCTTATCATACGAAACCTCCGAAGGGGGATTCCTGTTTTCTCCTCTCGGGAAATCCCTGACTTGTCGAATGCCTGGTTCTTGCCATCATGTGCTAGCCATGGCCAAGCCGGTTTGCGGAACCAGTCTTTAAGTATTTCTTATTACAAGCCACATAAAAACCAAAACAAACTCTGCTCTGGGGTCAGCTGTGAGACGCAGTTACGTGCCACAAACCACACAAATATTTACCCAATTCGTTTATGCTTATTCACATTTGTTAACCATATTTTTAGTGATTATTTTGACTCATGATTGATGAAGATTGAGGGGTTTTTCTTGTCGATAGAATCTCGGAATGAAGCAATTATTTATGACGCTGCTTGTTTGGATTTATGTATTTTTTCAATGTCAAGGCCGTTTGTAAATGTGTTCGGATGGGGAGAAGCAGGCGTTTCTGTAGAGTGGGAATCGTCTCTGAGGTTTTCTATGGCTTTTTTTTAGCATTGTATAAGATGGAAGTTTCTTTGTTGGTCTGGTGATTGTGTGGAGACTCAAGATATTTTTGTATAATATTTTCTATGCTTTTTGAAGACTTTCAATTGTGGAATGAGTTTCAGGTTTATATTGTTGCATGATGTCATATCTAAAGCCATAGATGTACCATGAAAGGTAGTTCAAAATATAGAAAAATAAAAACAAATTATGCGAAATCATTTGTTTCTATGATTTTTTAGGAAAGATCTTTGTCATCTTTATAGTCATAAATCTTTTGTCAGATATAATTTTTATCAGCTCCAATGCGAAAACTACACCAATTCTTTACGATTTTCTGAAATATATCACTTTTCTTCAAAGTAGATTTCACAATTATGACAGATATTCGTTTTGTATCAAAGTTTTTGTTTATAAAACCATCTTTATGGAACACAATTACAGCATTTATGAGAGACGTATAACCAAGCAAGTTCACAATTGTTCTCTTGGTTCACGGCTCTTGGCCTTATCCCAGCGATGGATGGGGGGGCGGACTGGACTTATCACACGACTGGCTGGGCCTTATGATATCACTAAATACACAACGCGACCAAAATTTTATAGCACTTAGATTAGGGTTTTGGGATCTCAATAGCAACGAAGCAGAGAAAAATTGTTGCAGGGCAAAGTCCTTACAGGGTTTTCCACTGGCGGCTGGCAGGTGATCGTTTTTCTCGTACCGCTTGATAGATCCGCACCGTTCGCCGCTTAAACCGCAACTAACTCGCGTCGAGTGCAGCCAAGGCGCTTTTGAAGCGGCAAAAAACGCGCTAAAACTAAAGGCCCAGTTTATGGCCAAGTCTCTCGACTCGACCCTTTCTGCCGTTCGGTTGATAGCAAATACAGTTCGTGGCTGAGCATGATCGCTCGTGTTCACAGACAGACAGAGAGAGGGAGAGAATGGTGGTGAGAGCAAACGATCGAGAGAGGGCTTTGGTTTTTGCCGACTTAATTAGCCAGCACTTGCTTGTCGCTAGCCCAACGCCTGCCTGCTGCTGCTGTTGACATTGTTAACAGTGTAGACACGTTAACAGAGATTTCTTCTGCTTATCTCTGATTGCTCGAATGTTAAGAATGTCTCTCGCATCAGAGGCTGCCGACTGCCGAAGCCGACGCACTGCTGCTTCCGTGTGTTGTCTCTCCCTCTCCCTCTTCGTATCGCTCCCTCCCCAGAGAACAGATCGTTTTCCAGTTTCTTTGCGATTTCTTGCATTTATTAAAACTTGTAGTTTTCGGCCGTTGTTCTGGCAGCTGCCTGGCTGTACCAGTATTTGCATTGATATTCTAATTTAAAACAAATGTTGCTGCTGTATGTAGTCTGCAGTCTGCGAGAATTGTGTTCGAATTTGATTGGTTTTTTTTGCACCTTTTTCATTTATTCTGGAAATGTAGTTGTCACTGTGTTGATGGCAGAAACTGGGTATTTGCTTGGGTATTTTGTTGGGTATTTGGTTGGGTATTTGTGGGTTGTGAAGGGGCCTAAAACAAAGAAACAAGCATTGAAAGGTCTTTTGGGGTAAAGGATCGCCTAAAGCTTAATTTTACGTTGTGTATCCATAGATTTCTCAGATATTTGCTGTAGCTCCAAGCATTTATATAAACTGCAAACCAATCATCCGCCGTTGGAAGCATTATTTGTGTATCTTATGCATTATTTTAATTTTTAACCCACTAAATCTTTAAATTTAAAATATTATTATGATAAATATTGTTCAATTATAGCTATAAAAGTCGTATTTTCAATGAAACACCCAGCCGATCAAGTGTTTCTTCCCTCAAAATCCATTTCTAACATAGAAATTATTCCCAGTGTATCCCAAACCCTTATTCACCACACATGCGGACACACACATACACTCCCACACAGATTCCAAAGAGAGAGAGGAAGCTTTACTCTCTCTTGCTCTCTCGGGAACTTCATCCGGCAGAAGCAGCAGCAGCAGCAGCATCCATCCTTCCTCCCATAACCAGCCGAAGCGATGGCTCCACGAGGACCGAGGCGATGGCCGACGCCGAGAAGGAGCCCGGACAGCTGTGTGTCCCCGAGGCACATGTATCGGCGGTGGCATGTCCTTTTGGCAGGCTGCGCGATGCGTTCAGCTTTCAGTTCGCTTGTAGACGTGCGTGCGTCAAGAACCTGCCACAACTTCGGACCTCTGTTTAGGAGAACCATCGAAGCAACGGAACCATCGGAATCTGAATGACGGACTGGCGGCAGGGAAAGTTGAGAATGTGCTAATACGAGTATGCCATCTGAAAGAGGCCCCTAGTCTACGTCTACGTGTCCGTGTCCGTGTCTGTGTTGTGCGGTGTGTAAAAGTGCGAGACAGTGTCCTGCGGCGGACTAGCAGGTTGGTTGCTCCTCCTGCCAAGTGTTTAAGTGTGTTGTATATCCACGCCCCCTCCCCCCCCCTCCCCCACCCAACACAAAAAATACGATAAAGAAAGTTACAAATCTGCTACTCCTGATGCTGCCGCCACTTCTGTTTTGGCCGAAAGTTTACCGAAAGGATTAAAGCCCGCATCCCCCCAACTATAGGACTCTGGGACTCCAGCACTCCTTTTTCGGAGGTAACTTGTCTAGTTTTATTTGCTGTTTCTTCTGTTGCTGTTTTTACGGTCCGCTCCACGCCTTTGTTTCCCAACTTTAATGCGGCCCAAAACTCGTGTTGGCCCTTTGGTTCGGCTTTCGGTTTCCGTCCTCAGGGAGCCATAAAATAAATCAGCCAAAATATAGGTACCCCTTTGTGCTGTCCCCAGATCTCCATAGAGAAGATAACATATGCACAAAAGGCAAACAGACAAGATTGGGATAGTCTAGGGCTTACACGAAATTAGCTGCTTTTGACAGATTTAATGGGGAAGATGTAGGTCTAAAATATTCTCAAGATACGTGAATATCCACATTGAATGGGAATTGAAAATTATGCCATGACTCATATATAGAAAATGCATTTAAATATAGATTTTTGCTATAGACATATATCTCTATCCTTCTCTCTCTCTGTCTCTTGCGTGTGGTGTCTCTTGTTTCTCTTTGTTGGAAAAGGTTTAATTTATGGTCCTTTCAGATTGGCCCTATGCCCACGGATACATTTGGCCGAAACTTTTTTGTTTCACTGTCCAGATCTGGTGGCATTTTACGAGTATACTATATGTGGACGACACACAATAAACATCAACAAAAAGAGCTGTAAAAGAGAAATGCCAGTTAACTTTCTCCACATTTATCAAAGTTTTTTCTTCGTTCTTTATGCGAGAGAAGAGCCATGAAAATCTTTCCGTAATTGAGTTATGAGCCACGGCCCACGGAGCAATAACCAGGACTATAACCAGGACTAATACTTAAACAGAAGGTTGCATTTATAGAGCCAGACACATCCACATCTACATCCACAGACACTTAAATGAGCAGGAAAAGCGAAATGTAATTAAGGCTCCATCAAATGAGAAGCGAGACAACAGACAGACAAACAGAGAGGCAGTGAGTGCCATAAAACATTTACCCAAACAGAAATTAAGTCATAAACTACAATTGTTGAGATTATTGCACGTCGTCGTCGTCGCCGTCGTCGTCGTCGGGACAGGGGATCCTTTTGAGTTCAGGGTATGGGGATGTGCTTTTAATGGCTCTTTGCCTGCTTTATAATTTTGCAATTGTCATTGTCGTCACTGGCCTGGCACTGTAATTTTCCTTTATCGAATTGCTGTTTGCCATGGGTCCCCGTCCCCTTCCCCTGCCCCGTCTCTGGCTTTGTTTCTGTTTTTTCTGCTGCACCCCAGTGCTTCTCAAAGGCAAATGGGGCGTATACGCAATATAAATAATTGATGCCCAAATTGGAAAATGACCTGCAAGCAAATAAAATTCTAATTATAGCTATTGTCGTATGCAGAAAGTCTGGAGAAATGGGGTCGTTGACAGCAGGAACATTGCGCGGAAAAATGGGAAGTTTTCTATAGCTAATCCCACGACTTCAGACCATCCTTTATAACCCACAATTTTCGTTCTTTTTCATACACTTTTCATGGGAAATCACACACGAAATTATTAAAAGCTTGCCGTCTGACATTTTGCGGTAATGATTATTGACAAATTCCATTAAGATTTTTGTCCGCAACGCAACACTCGCTCCGAATGTCACTTAATTTATCCATTAACATTAACTTTTTCCCGAATTTCCATTACGGTTATTACATTTTTTTTTTTTAATGGCAAAATTGTCCAAAAAGTATTCGGAAAATTAATGAAAACCCATTGGAAAATGCTCGAGTTTGTGGGGAAATTAAGTTTATAGTTTCCTATCGAATTCTTAAACTTTTTTTTGCTTTGATTCAAGTTTTTCTTTGACACTTTCTAATAATTATTTTCAAATTAGTTGCTCCCTTAATTTCCATAGAGAAAATCTCTTTCAGGAGTGGCCCCAAGCCTATAAGCTCCTTCTCATTAATTTTCCGCTTGTCGCCAACGAAAGCCGCTGAAAAGTTTCAAGCTTTTTCTTATTGATAAAAATGGGCTACGGAAAAGTTGCATCCACCAGGGGAATGATGACAGGTAGGGTCCTGGTGCCCTAGTGCCCTCGGGTCGTCATCTTCCATGCCAACAGGTTATGGAAAATGCCAAGGAAAATGGTTAACGAAATGAGCCCAAAACCATTCGAGTTCGCAATGAAATTCCAAGAAAAAATGCCAGGGAATAGAAAAATGTGTCGTTTGAATGCCTGTAGGGGGTGGGGTGGTGGACAGGCGGTGGGGCTGCGGGGCTGCGGGGCTGTGGGGTTGCCATGTCATTGACGACAGCTGCTTTCATGTCCTGTGACCTACTGACTCGCATAGCCTACTTTCCGGGGCGCCTACCGAGGAGGAGTACGGATACGGCACTCCAGTACTCCTGGCGGAAGCTGCGCTTAATGGCAGAAATGTCCTTGCTGGCTGCATTTTCCCCGCTGACACAATTAAGTGCATGAAAAATACTTTGAAAATTTAATTAAGGTTGCCCCCAGCCCCCCCCTCCCCCCTCATTGACGTCACCGCATAAGCAAGTGAATTTTCTGAAAAGGAGTGCACATTCTTAGATGTAAGTAGTTCGTTTTCGCTTTGTGGCTCCCATGATCTCATCGATGCCTTTGTCGCTTGATTGCCATTCCCCACATGAGCTGGGCGCCTTGATAAGAATTTATGATGATGTGGGTTTCGGATAGACAGTGAGAAACTTCACAGATGCATAGTAGTAGGAAATGCGATATGAATTGATAGCACACGACAAGCGGCAATCAAGGCAGAGATAGTTTTCGCTGAGGAATGTTTAAAAAATGGGGGTTTTGTTGCCTCTGGCGTTTGCTTTAGAAATTCATTCATATTTCCCAATAAAATATCCTATATTTATGGGAACATTAGTTGGTAGATAAAATTTATAATTTGTTTAATTAAATTGCACTTTTACAGGTGCTTAAAAATGAAATTTTAAGCACAAAAGATTTCTGCTCAAACATTGATTCTGAGGAGGCTACAAACTTCTGTGGGGCACGGCCCAGTGTTTTATTCAAGATTTGTTTGGATAACCCATAAAATGAGTTTTGCATACAAATTCAAATTAAAACCAAAACGAAAGGCACCGAATGCAGGCATACACTGGGAAAAACATAGGTATATAAAAATCAGAATTTAAGCCAAAAGAAAAACATAAGAAATTAGAGGGAAAATACATATTTGGAATTGTATTTAGAAATGCCTTTTCTTTTTGTGGAATTCTTCTTGGTTTTCTCTCAGTGTATGCAAACAGTTTAACATAATCAAATACGGGAGATTCGACAGCAAAACAATCTGATTTAACCACCAAAAATCCTACCACCTAAAGCAAACACACGTGGATCCGATCCAGAACAGGTTTTTGGGCGGTTTTCCAGGCTTAGATTCTGCCCCCGAAAAATTTAATTTAAGTTTGTAAAACATTTACTTTATGGCAAATAAAATGGCGGTGGTACGAGTATGTGTGTGCCTTAACTTTGGGGCCAAACATGTTTGCTTTTAATTAAAGGCCTGGAGCAACAGAGGGGCGGACAGACAGGCGGACTGCAGACGGCCGGGCGGATGGACTAAGCAAGCTTTTTGACTGCCGAAGCCGTAATTGCGATTTCCGAAGCAGAATTGCAACAAAATGAAATGAAATGAAATGAAATATGTTTGTATATCTGTATAAAACAACAAAAACAAACACGACTATATATTTTGCATATTGAAATCTCATGATATTTATGTGTAATCCCGTGTTCCATTATGAATCGAAAAAATGAAAGAAAATAGTTTTCCAGACTGGCAGAGCCAATGCCAATGCCAAATTGTGCCCTCCCTCTGCCGCCCCTCACCCTGCCTGCATAGTTCAAATATTTGTTCATGTCAAATGTGAAACATGGTCTTCGAATCGAAGCGGCTGATACCCTTTGCTGGTAGATTGCTACTATGGGAGATTTTTGATTTGTTTATCAACCTACAGGCTCTTCTGTTTGGTTGGAATAGCCTTACTGGTTTATCAGGAACATATAATTTATAGTGCCTTTGGTTTGCAAACAGTATCATAAAACCATCTGAAAGAGCATTCAAAAAGAGAAACTATCTACAATGCGTGCAAAGAGTTTTGCTCCAACAAAAGTAAGCACTAAAACAAGTTATAAGCACACACTCAAACATTTAAACATTTATAAAAGACGTAGTATATAAAGTAGGTATATGTGTATGTTTGTATAGAGAGTCTGCAGTTGGCTGCTGGTTTCAGGGCCATCCTGTTAATGTACTCTTTTTCCTTTCGCCCCCAAAAAAAGTTACATGAAAACACATCTCGGAAAAAAGGAACATGAGATATTTTCCCGAATGAAAGTTGAGTGATGCGATGATGAAAAATATATGTTAAGAAAAAGCAAAAGCAATGATTTATGTTTGAAGAGGGAGAGGATGCTTTTCCTCAAGGGATATTTAAGTAATTGTGCTTTTCATTTATTCCAGGATATGTTTTGCTTTAAAGAAAATATGTTTATCCTAGTTAAAATTTAACTGCACTTTTATTGTGAAATACTCGCGGAAAGTACCATGGCTCTCTCTCTCTATCTCTCTGTCTCTACAATTGAAATATTTTGGGAAAATGGAGAGAGAATTTTGTTTCTCAAGGGATATTATTCATTTATTCCAGGATATGTTTTGCTATGATTTTTGGTATGCTTTGGGTTAAAATTTAACTCCAAAAATACTTTCTCTTTTTGTCTCTCCTTTAAATGAATAAAAATTTCTTTGAATAATCATTTGCATAGTATACTTTTTCTGCGGAAATTCTCCTTCTCGTTCCGTTGCCTAATTATTTATGCATCTATCAAACATATTTCATTGTCGGCGAAATAATAAATGGCATAAATTACAATTCAATTTCTTATGGTCTATTATTTAATGCCCTGATATGGGAGGGAGGTACCGCCACGCCCCAACACACAGGATATATGGTGGAAGCCATAAAGCTGAAGCTGCTGCCAAATAGTAATCATATTTTTTGGTAGGAGCAACGGACGCCCGCTCTGGATAATCCCATTCGGTACAGGCCAATGGTTTCTTATAGCGAACCCCCCCCCCCCCCCCCCCCCCCCCCCCCTCGCAGCACAGTCTTTTGCTGTGTCCTTGTCTTGGCGTATTCATAATTCGATTTCTCATGCTTTTGCCTGGCTTTGCCTTCGGTTTTCCCTCTACTTAGAGTCGCCCCATTTGCTGAGTCTCGCCTTTTGCCTTGGCCAATGTTTTTGCGATTATTCTGTGTGTGTGCTGGGGAGGTGGGGACCCCAAAGGATACAGTGGAGTTGGTCAGACAAACGAATTATGGATTTCTTGCTATTATCATGGCCCAATGCTCTTTTTCTCTGCTCCTCGGCTCGGCCCCTCCCCTTCACGCCTCATCCTGGATTATTGAGGCTTTATTTTATTGCCATGAACAGGGCTGAGAATAGGGACCTGTGCTGTGGTCCTGTGTTGGTTGGTTTTCTGATGCATTCGACGTGTTCTGGTTAACAGATTCACTGGAATTTTCTTGGTAGGGGTTGTATTTATGGTTCCCATCGGAGTTGCTCTGGAATTAACCTCCTTGAAGGAATGGTACTTCATATTCCATATTTCTAAGATATATTTGTATGCTTCTTTATCAAGGATATCATCCCTTGGCTTCCCTTACCATGGATACCATCGAATCGGACTCTCTTTCGGAAAACTTTTGCCAGTATAACTTTTTTTTTCGCCACTGATAAATAATGTATTTTTAGAGAAAACAGACACTGGCATAGAGATGGAATCTTTCTGTGTTGCTTGCAACATTGTTTGTCATTTGGCCTCCTGCATTTTGCCTGAAAGCAAACAAAAGTCAGAAATAGTTGCCTGGCTCATTTACAACATCAGCCATCAGCCAGCCTTGGCTTGCAATCAGTTTTGATATTTTTTACTGTAGTTTTTCCTGTCTTTGTGCTCTGTCTGTTTCCGCTTTGGACAGTGGACACTGGACAATGGACTGTGGACTGACCTTGTCTCTGGAGAACCCGACTCTCGCCGGAGGAGGAGTCCAGTGCGCCCTTCTTGGCCATTGATTTTCGTGAGGGGGTCCCTCCCCGTTTGCATCTCTAACTCGACTCGATTTATGGTTGCAGCAGCAGCAAAGGGAAACACCTTTGGTTTGACCCCAAAAGTTTTCTCCTATTTAGTTTTCCCATAGTTTTGTTTGTTTTGCTGTTCCAAAGTTTTCCCTTCCCTTTCTGCATTTTCTGTTTCGGACACAAACAACACACAGCCAGCATTCAGCATCAGATACCGATTTAGATGGGAATCAGCGCTATCTTTTGTGGGTTTAATCAGTGGATTTAATGTGGCATAGGAGTGACGGACGTGACATTATGTTAATGCAATTAAAATGCCAAATACCTGGGAATTTTTCTGGGCCATTTGTGCCATTTCAGTGCCTGAAACAGACAGATAACATTTCAAAAGGAAAACTTTGTGCCTGCTGTTAGTTTAACCTTCAGTTGAACCTTCGAAAACAACGAAAAATATCTCTCTGTTCTGTGCATTTTCCTGCAGGCGGAATACAAAATTGGGGGAAAATAGTATTATTATTCAGATTTCACAAATTTGCACATGCGACTGGCACTGGAATCAGCGGCAAGGAGGAGCAGCATCCTTGTTGTACAACTGATTGATTTGAGGGGAGTCATCGAGTCGATTTGGGTCCTCCAGGCCATGTGGCAGGATTGGAAGCAGAGACCAGAAGGGGCCACCAACAGGCAGTGAGGCAATGAGGCAGTGGTGCTGCAGCAGCAGCAGTTCGAGTGGAGGTGAAGTGGAGGCCAACAAAGCCCCAAAGACAAAGCGCGAACCGAAAGCACTCAACGATGAGAAGGAGGAGGAGGAGGAGGAGAAGAAAGGCTACCCCTCGGCTTCTGCCAATCCGAATGGTGGAGAAGCCAGGCAGGCATCAGAGGCGGCAGCCACTTAATGAATGGGAAACGAAAGTCTTTCTAAACGCCGCAGAGATTGATGACGCACTTGATGCTGCCTCAGCTGGTTGACTCCTGCCACTGTGCCACAGTGCCTCTTCCACTGACTCTGATGCTCACTCCGAGTCCCGTGGAGACGCCGTTTTGCGCTGTCCTCGCTTCCGTGTCGAGTGTCCTTTTTATATAGTCAGTCACTTGGTTGATCAGTGGAGTGGTCTTGTCGCTGTCTCTCTGCCCCTCTCTGCTTCTCTCTGACTTTTCTGCACTTAACCAACATTTTGTCATTTTGACAGGGAACACATGGCCCTACCCTGCCCTGCCCTGGCTGCCGTCCACACGGACTTCTGCCTTCTGCCGCCCGCCACCTTCGCTTAAGTGCGGCCAAGTAAAAAATTTGCATACCCAGCTGAACAGCAGCAAAACTGAATGTAACACACAGAAAAAAAAAAAAACGAGAGAACGAGAGAGACCGCGCTGCAAGTATCTTTTGGCCCAAAAATTGTGACCATAAAATTGCCGCAATGATGAGACACCAAAATTTCCCTTGGTTTTTCTTAGGGGCTTAACTTTTACTTTTCACTTTTCTCTTTTACTTTTCGCCATTTTCTGTTTCCCGTTCATTCTTTTTGTATTGTATTTGTATTTTCTCGAAATTCATTGCCTTCATTGCTGGCGGGGCTGGGCTTATGTGGCGTATGCGTAATTTCTGTCAGGATTTCACTCAGCATTCAGGATACACTCTACTGTGGCTCCGGCCCACATTCTGATTTGTAACAAAGCGTAACGATGAGTCGCGCTTTGCATTTCCCGCGTCCCATCAGAGAGTTTTCCTTTGGGGTTTTTGTCATTAAATTTAAGGATCCAAGGGCTCCTTTTAAATGATAAATTAAGCTAATAAATTGTGTCGCAATGGGAGAGGAATACATGAGATACATTTAATAGGCATTTGGAAGCATTTAAGATGAGGTTTTACTTCATCTTTGCCACATTTCTGGCGAAAATCCCTCCAATTAGACTCCTTCAATTTCGACTTTCACTTAGGTCAATGACAGCTGTCAATCGTATCAGCATGCTGGAACACAATTTGTCATGAGAAATGGTATTTCTGGCTACGAACCGACCTGGTAGGCGGTATAGAGGTGTAAGGGGATGGGAGGTGTGTGCACACTTTGATTGAATTTGATTGTTGGAGACCTCAAACTGTTGCTGACAGCTTCATAGAGGTGGGAAATGGTGTGACAGATGAGAACCACGAGGATATATGTCCCTTAAAGTGAGGCCAGATTCTGCTTTAGAATTTGCACAAATTCCGAAGCTATTTCCCCACAGCTCCACTGTTGAATTTTCCTCCCGGCTCTTCAGGAATTCCTTTCTCAACATACACACAAAAAAATATCTAATTAAATTTGCGTTTGTCAAAGGAAAATAGTTTTCCAGCAGCGAACGAGAGGGCGAGCGAGTCCTGTGTGCACTTTCGGGGCATCCTGGGGATTATGGCTCCCTCCTCCAAGTATTTGCATGAATAATGTGTTTCGTAGCCGTGTATCTCTTGTAGGATATTCTTGGATATTAACCGAATTTCTGCCTGATGCTAAAGTCCTTGGAAACCATTTTTGTTCCCTCTCTATTTGCAGCAGTGAAAGGCCAAAGGTGGCGCTCAGGGCCGTACGAGGACGAAGGACTAGGCAAAGCTAAAACCAAACCTCAAAAGCCGCCAAACTGCAACTGAAGAAGGAACTTGCCACCGACTGAAGGAACGAAGCAACGCTGCAACGAAGCAACGAAGGAAGGGGAAGTGGCAGTGGAAGTGCCAGTGGCAGTGTGGCAGAGAGGCTGCAACCTGTTCCCGAAGTCTAATTAAAAAGCACTGCACGGGAGGCTGCCTGCCGCAGATTGCTCATACGCCCCGTGGAACGCGAGTGTTTCTTGCTGTCTTTTTGTGTGTGTTTGTGTGTGCGCGTGTGTATGCGGTGTGTGTGTCTGTGAGAGTGCATATATTTTTCGGTAAAAATTAAAGCAAGGCCTCAAAGAATTACTTTGGGCATGCGGCTGCTGCAGCCACAACTGTTGCATGCAACATGGATGGCGAAAATCGGATTATACTCAATGTGGGCGGCATAAGGTAAGTGTTTCAATTAGAATATTATAGAAAATTTCAACAAATTGTGGCAGATTAATAGAGAGATAGAAAAACTCCCCATTAAATGTATTTTTTTCGTATTTGGAAATTTTTGATATCTTTTCCATTGATCTTTAATTGAACCAAAAAAGAATACAAATTCCATAGAAACAAACATGGAAAATTGTATCTAAAATAATCTATAATAAAAAGAAAAAAACAATTTATTTAATAAACAACTTCTAATGAAAGCCAACCAAATATTCAATTAGTAAAATGGCCACAAAAATTCACAAAAAATTATTTTTTAGAGTCCAAAAAATCAAAACTATATGCTCATAATAAATGAGCAAAAAGTACTTCAATTAGAAAAGTGGCAAAAAAATTCAAATTGCTCCCAAATTTAATTGAAATATAAAAAAAGTGTATTTTAAATATTTATGATATAAAATGTACTTAAAACTCGATGCCAACGGCTTTAATTAATGAAATTGCAAAGAAAATTGATTATTTTCCACGAATATTCAAACAGAAAATATCAATATTTTATCACAAAAAGAATATTAATATCTCGGAAAATACAAGTTTTCTAATAAAATCCACAAAAGTCCTTGTACATTTTTGTGTGCGATTATTTTCCCGAAATTTTTTCGCTTTGCCATGAATTTTCCTCTGAAACTTAAAGGATATTTAAAGAACTTTTCCACTGGGGAAATGCAGAAGGAAAACTATTTTCCTTGTTTCTATTTACACTCCGGACGTGGCCAAATCACGTCGCACATTTTGTTGATTTAATATATTCACAATAACAATATTTGCTTAGCCATGGACACGCCTCATGCCCCACCAACACACAGGCACCTACACATGCTCCCATTTGGGCCATGAATAGTGTTTTCCTTTCTGGACAGGATATTGGCTGTCCGAAGGATAGTTCGAATGTGTTTCCGTCATTATTTGGGCAGAAACAATGGATACACAATACAGAGAACCTGTTATCTCTGTGCCTGAAAAAAAAAACAAAAGAAAAATCCACACACAAAAATAGCAACAGGAAATGTTGACTCTTGTTTGTGCCCCATACTGGAATTTCAGTATGTAATTTCATGTAAATAACTTTTCTTCTTCTGACTTTCATTTGTAAGCCCCATCGTAATCGTCATCATCATCATCATCATTATCATGTGAGGGACTTGGAGTCCTTGTCTGCTGCTTGAACGCACTTTTCTGGCTGAGAGCATTTATCCAGCTGCAGCTTTTTCCCTGTTTTCCCGTGTCTAGTTAATAATTTATGATTCCGTTAATGGGCAGAGGAGGGCGGGAATGTGAGAGATACGATTAAGAGTAAATCCTCTCTGTTTTTTCCTTCAGTTTTCGGGGTACAGAAGGTACGGATTTCCACGAAATAAATGCCTGTTTTTCGAATTCACATTTTCAATTAAACAAGCATAAATTTCAAGTGTTTTTCTTTCTTTTTTTTTGTTTTTTGTTGCGAACCGAACCACTCTGACCGACACAAAGCGGGTTAATTTTATTGCTGCCAACATATTTTGGGCTCTCGGTTAACCGCACTTTTGGAAAATTAACAATGCAATTGCTACACAGACAGGAAAAAAAAGATGCATCTCTCAAACGGAACCGCAACACTGACCACACAAACAGAACAAAAAAAAAAAAAACGAGGAGGAAAACCTATAAAAATGTGTAGGAAAATGCATTTGTGCCTCCCCTAAAACGCAAGGCCATTAAATTGACACATTTCTGTGGGGAAAAATAAAATATTATACCATACAAAGGATCACTTGAAAGCGAAGGGTTCGACGGGGGAATACATATATGTATTAGCGGTAGGCTGGGCACTAACGACTAAGGGAATACCTATTACCTGGGGACTAGAAAAAGGAAGAGTCCAATACAAGGACTTGCATTTGTGGTGGACTTTCTTCTTTCTTTCCTGTAATAAGCATTCGAATTATATATAGTATCGATATATACATATTTATATTTCTACTAAAGTAGATCTTCATATCTTTCAAATGATGGATGCTTTAGGTTATGCCAAATCGTAAAACGGCTTCAGAAAATATTAGCCAATCTAGAATCCCTTGCCTGTGGCATACAAACCTTTCGCACGAATACACCCTCCACTTCTACAGGGAGGGG
Source organism: Drosophila miranda (assembly GCF_003369915.1). Taxonomy (NCBI): domain Eukaryota; kingdom Metazoa; phylum Arthropoda; class Insecta; order Diptera; family Drosophilidae; genus Drosophila; species Drosophila miranda. The sequence continues at coordinate 7,784,359 of NC_046677.1, read as the reverse complement.
TATCAAAATGCCTTTAGTTGTACACAAAATACATTCTCGTACATTTAGTGCAAAGCCGACATTTGCCGTCTAAATGGATGAAAGCTTCGCTTCGGTTTCAGTTTCGTTTACAGTTTTGTGGACTGCAATGGGTGGTGGTGGGTGGTGGCTGAGGGGAGTGGTGCGGTGCGGTACGTCTGTGGATGTGAGTGTTGTAATATGTCACACTACTCGAATGCTTGTTTAAGCCCTCTGCAATGGCGGTGTGTGTGTGCGTCTCCTTCTAGGACGGACTCGGACTAGCATACACTTTTCCATAGCATACTTATGCGGGCTCCCCGACTTCCTTTCTCCTCCTTCTGCTGCCGCTGGTGCCTGACTGGCAGCCTGCTGTCTGCTTGCCGACGTTTTTAGCACACACCCACACACTTGCATTGTTTAACAGAGAACTGCATGTGTGTGTAAATAGTATACATTCTCATTCTGTTGTAAGTATATTCTTCTGTAAGTTGTTTGCTATTTTTCTCCCTAAAAAACCTCGTGTCGCCTTTAACAGGAGAGAACACTGTGGCAGAACTGTGTTTAAAATACTTGTGGCTCTAGAAGGAAGCGGGTGGCGGGTGGGGGTGGGAGGGTTTGCTCCTGGAATCAGGCTCTTAAGGAAAACAATTGAAATGCGAATCTGTTGGATCTGTTTCCCAGAGAACTTGACTTGAGTTGTGTTTTCGGCATACCTTTGATGCTTTTCTTGTGGTTTAAACAATGCTTTAGATTTATTTTTTGGGTTAAAGGAGGAGTTAACTGATAGTTTGAGGATACTCAAGGATGTATTTGTTCTTGGGAGGCGGAGATTGGTTTCCATTGGCTAATTGGTTTTCATTTCTGTCTGTCTTGATTACCAATTTGATTGCCTCAATTGCAATAGGGAAGGATAATTGTAGCTGAATTATTGGTTGACAATATAGCAATATATGTGGAGGATATAATGAGGTTTGCTTTGCCTTATTTGAAGCCTGGTTAATATCAATCGAATCAGCATAATCAGATGGGAGTTAAATCATGAAGAATAATTCTTTAGAAGCCTAAAAGGTTTTCTGTGAAAGACTTCCTCCAAAGATGCCTCTTCGTATAGTCATGTCCTGAAATTTAGTAAAAAATTACCAATCATCAGCTGCCTTTTCATGTTGCTTCAATCATAATGGAAATAATAAATATTTATTCCAAAGACACAGGCCATCTTTGAGGGGGGAAAGCTCTCTCTTTCGATGCGATGCTTATCATTTCTGATTACGCGGCATTTTTTGTCATAAAAGATCTCTGGTTTCTTTTCAGAAATGAATTTTGGGTATTTGGTGGGGCTGGGGGGCTGCAGCTCATCAACGCAGACAATTGCGCGCTGATTGTATCTTTGAGATACACACACACACACACACACACTGGAAGCAGAGGCAATAAAGTTCCCACTGCGGCACACACAGATACATTATCCTTAGTGCCTGCCGCTGGTTGTTTGCTTGCGTTTGTGTGTTTGTGTTGGCTGTTGAGGTTGATGTTGCGTATTTCCGCTGGCATCCAGACTCTTTTGTTGCAGGCACCCTTCAATCTGGTGGCATTGTGTGTGCGAGGGAATTAAACGAAATGGCTAATGAAAAGTTTAACAGTCAATAAATAAAACCAGCATCAACCATTAGAGAAAGGGATGACATGGATGCTGCGGCCTTCCGCTCAATTTCATCTTCGAGGGGATGGCACTAAACTAATATTTGTGGAACCTTTTGTTCAGATTTAATCCCTGTTTTCTGTCTAATGTTAACTACAATTAAATTTAGTTTTATTACCAATTGAAAATCCTTTCCAGTGCCCCCTGAACCCAGAGAAAGACTGAATCCTGACAAGCATTCTGCGCCAAAAATGAAAGTAAAAGTGAAACCACATGCAAAATAAAAATGTAGGTGCCAGTTGCACGTCCTCAAGCAGGCCGCTTAGAAGCAAGTGCCCAAGACAATGCCTCAAAGGAGGACCACACAAAAATACAACCAACAGACACAAAGCAGGAGCACCCACCGGGAGGGGCAGAGTGTGGCAAAGAACCTGACAAAACCACAGCCAACAAGAAGTACAATATACAACAATTTAAAATCAACAGCTGTGCGCGTGTCCTGGCATCCAGGCGATGAAAGCTTGAAGTAGCAACTCGAATTTTTCCTTTTTTCTCTGCGGCTAAAAAGAAAAACAATGAAAATGGAGACTCTATAGAGAACAGAGAGAGGGGAGAGCTGGCCGGTCGGAAATAGCAAAGTAATAAATAAATTTCCTGCTCTTTTGCTGTTTTATGTTTATTGTGGCTTCTGTGCCCCATGCCATGCCATGCCACATGCCCCTCCGCCTAACGCTTCATTAACTTTTTGGCTTTTAATATACTCGGAGGCTGGACCCGAAATTTCCCGCTGCCTATTTACCCCCCGCATTTCCGACCAATCATCTGTGGCCCCGCCATCCATCGTGCCCCATCCGTTGTTGTCACTCAGTCAGGCGTTCATCCTCCAAAGGGTGGGCAGGGCGGATGGATGCGTCTGTGGTCTGTGCCCCGAAATTGGAAAACATTTTCTGGTTCTTCTTTTTGACTGGCGCTCTCATTTTTTTAGCCAACTTCAGCAGAAAAAAGGGCCATAAAATAAATAAGCAGTGAAAATGAAACGAGATCTGGGGAACAGCCCACAAAAAATTGGCCCACTTTTTAACCCTTTTGGGTGTCGAGGTGTGAGATTCGGGTGACACTTTTTCTTGTCACACCAGCGACAAAAGGTTAGGAAGATCTAATGTTTCGATATGAAGAGAGATAATGAGGATGATGATCAAACATTTCGCTTTTTTGTGAAAATTTTCTATTTAATTTATGTAAATAGAAAATTAACAACTTTTGATGGGGATTCTTTAAAGGGTTTTGATAGATAAAAGAGATGCCACAAAACACATTTAATGTAAGAGATTAATTTCCTTTCCCCGACTATAACTAAATAGAATAGTCCCAACATTCAATTTCTTCCATGAACTTCCTTTTTAATAAACCCAAAAGTCCCACAAATGAGAAATAAGCCACACAAATACTTGATTCAATTACAAAGTTCTCCATTTTTTTTCTTTGCGTGAACACAAACTTAACCTCTTAATTGAAACACAAATATACTTTTAACTTTTAACTATCCGAAAAAGTTCTGCACAAGCAGTGTATGAATTTCTGTTGAGTAAACTCTTCAAACTGCCAGCAAAACAGCACCTAAACTCCGCAGAGGCCGAGACCGAAAAACTCTTCTGGAACTCTGAACGCCCATTCCCATTCTAGGGTTAAATTAACCTTCTCTCCGAATACTTTTTTCGCAGGCACAGGTCCTGTAAGTGCGTGTCGGTGCACGTTGAATGTTGTGTTTATATGCGTGGCGCAATTTTTAACTTGAAACAGAGAGCACAACACAACAAGCTGCGGCACAGAAACAAGCCCAGGCCCAGGCCCACGAAAAAAATGAACAGAACCACAAAATCATATTGTAAAGCCATGTCAGGCTGCCACACAAACATACACTGAGAAAAAAACGGTGCTTAAGAAAGGTTCTCCCACCCTGAGTCTATTTTGTAGTATTTTTTGTGTCGTTAGTATATTTTTCAGTATTTTTACAGCCCCTTTCTATGGGCTTCTCATAAGTACCAGCTAAGCAGGCGGATTCTTTTGCAGTGTTGATGTATGAAAATATCTCTAGCTATTTCTATGCGTCCTTGTGCAAGGGTTTCCCTTTCACCTCCCATCACACTCCACTGCCTCGGCTTCAGCTGCTCTTGTCTCCTCTCCATTCGTTGAACATTCGTTGCGTGTGTTATTTTAACAGCAATTTTAATGAAGCGCGAAACCGTTGAAATACAATTTGTAAAGCTGAAGGGAGGAGGCGAATAAACAACAAACTCATGGATGTCTGACGCTGGAAGATGCCAGTGGGTTAAAGCCAGAACAAATGTATAACGGGGTAGACAGGATATCTGGACAGGAAGGGGCCATGCCAAGCTTTTCTTTTTGCTGGCCCGTTCCCTTCAAAGCCAGTTTTCTGTTGTTACTTTGGGACTCGCGAACGCGTTTTGTTCGCGCGTTTGTGCGAGTTAATTAAAAAGGGTTCTTACATCTTGCCCCACGAAGGACTCCCAGGGGGAGGGACTCCTCCCCTGGCAGACCTGCATACCAAAGTCCTCAGCTATATTTCCATGTTGTTTCATCCTAGGCCCTTTTCCGGGAATCAGGAGTTATGGCTCAATTTGTTTCGGCTGAAAAAGACGGCTTTGAAGGTGGCTTTTATGGGGTTTCGTTTGACTTTTGGGAGAGCAAAGAGTTAGGGGGAAATGGAGTGTTTCAACGGGATTTGGGGGCAAGAAATTTAAGGTTAAAGAATGATCTATTTTTGCTTCGAAAGCTTCGGAAAATACCTGATTCCAGGATGAACATTTTTGTTTTTTTAACAAGTTTAGAGAACAAGAAACAATCATTTATCAAACCCATCGAACCACTGAGAAATCTCAGCAAATAAGATCTCCTTTTCTTGCCATGTAATGTAATGTCAAATACTCGTAGATCCCTGGGCTCTGAATGATTGGATGACTTTGGCTTTAATGTTTCACTCCCCAGGCCCAAACCTTTTTAGCCATTCGCTTTTTATGGGATGCAACGACAAGGACTGCTGTTGCTTTTAAGCAGCTATACTTGTACATGTTTCTAGCATCCTGCCTGCCAAAGGACGACATCTTTCGCCGCTCTATGCTCCATGCTATCGCTCATTTTGGCCTCTTTTTTTTGTGTGTCGGGCTCCGTGGTCTGACTGTTTGCTTTGTGTTGGCTTTGTTTGCTGTTTTTAGCGTCTAGTGCAGCAGCAGCCGCAGCAGCAGCAGCGCGGCTGCCTAAGCAAATATTTGAGCAAGTTAATAGCCAAGAGCCACGACTATGGCGATGTTGATGGGCGATGATGCAGTGCCTGCTCGTAGTCTGCGTTCGGTTTTTGTGGCGCCTCCGGCAATGCCCGCCAGCAGCAGCAGCAGCATCAGCAGCGGGGGAGGGGCAGGGGCACCCATCAATGGCTTTTCTCACGCCAATGCGCAATACACTTCCACTTTATGCACATTTCCGGACTCTCGCGCGGCACACAAAAACGCGGGGGGAACAACACACACACTGGGAACGGGCTGCTGCCCCACTGCCTGCCTTCCTCTTGCATTTTGCGACATGTGTAACCGGAGGCAGAGGCCGTGGGGCAGGAGGGGCACGGCAGAGCTAGAAATGCCATACAACAAAAGGCAGACGGCGACGACGGGCCTGAAACTGAATGTGAGCCGCCGCCTGAGGATGATGCCTCCTCGCAACGTTTCCATTTGAAGTGGCATCAAAAGCCGTCATCGTTATCCCTGTTGCTGCTATTGCACCATTGCCGCTGCCATTGTTGTTGCATGTTGCTGCATGCCTCTGCGGCACTACCACATTTTTCTACCTTATTGACTGCAACAGCAGTTTGCTGCATTTTCATGCGATTAGTGTGGATGTGGCGTGAAAATCGATAGCATCTTTTGCGGTGGAGGAAAACCGCAGGATGTGTGTCCTTAAAAATTGAAGAAATTCTGAGGAGGAGGTTCCGGAAGAGAAGACATCCCCCATTTCGCTCAGATATTAAGACATAAAATTGAATGCAATTTTCCATAAATCGATGTAAAGTACCTTTCTTTATAGATAATTATCGAAGGAACTATCGAGCTGTTCCCCCTACCTCGAGCCATAAGTTCCTTGCTCTAGTCTTTTAATATTTTCCACATTTTCCTCCCATTTTGTAGATCTTCCATTCCACTGTGCCTAAATCGCATTACAGCCATAAAATGGCAATGTGTCTGTAAAAGCATTTAACCTGCTTAGCTTAGGTAATAGGGAAAGCGGAAAAGCGAAAGGCGAGAGCGCTCTGGCTGTCGGTGGAATGAAAGGGGTGGCGAGGCGGCTGTAAGGGTAGGGGATTCCTCGCTTAGTGCTGACACATCCAACAGCCGCCTTTTATAGGCAGTTTATTGGGTTAAGTGCGCTGCAATTGTGTGCATCTGTATGTGTGTAGCTGTGTGTGCGTTTATCTGAATTCAATTTTTCACTTTAGGATACTTAGCGGTTTTGGTGCGTTTTTCATACGGTTTGGCGCGTTTTTAAACGCATGAACTTGAAAAGTTGAAATTTTGCGTTGCCTACTTTTGGGGATTGTAGGTTTTGGGGTGGAATTTAAGCTGCTTTTACTTTTCCTAGGGGATGACTAGGAAAATGTCTTGATCTGCCTTTACACTGCTAATCCCTGACAGGCCCCTCCCCTTATCCTTTATTTCCTGTACCCTCCTCTCTCTGTCCCATAAGCCTTTTGTTTACACTAGGTCCTTTTTTCCATGCGCTTTTTCCGTTTTTAGATTTTTAGTGATTTCTTTTTTCTAATATTTTGTGCTCTCTCGTTGCTTTTTTACAGATTTTTTTTTTATATTTTCTCTGGTCTTTTTTCTTTATTTGTCCTTTTGGCTTATCTGCGCCGTGTCCATGGCCATTTTCCGGCTAATGATCAAAGTGTTGGCATGGGACTCCCGCCGTTCTAGCTGATGGGTTGGTCCTTGTCCGTGTCCCAATGGGTTTCGTTTCGTTACTTTTCTAGCCATTTGGCACTGCCTCTTCAGGCCTCCCATCACCATCTCCATTCCTTGCCATTCCATTCTGCCTCTCATAACAATGTAATCGAGTGTGCACACTGCGATAAAGTCGAATTGCCGGGCACTTGGTCTGCCGTGCCCGAGCCCAAGCGCCGTGTGGTGGGGGTAAGGAGAATGTTGTGGCAAATTGGGACGGACGCCTTTTGGCTGCTGCCTTTTCGAATGAAGTGCAAATTCTGAATTATAGTTTTTTTGCGGTCCTCGGCGTCAGGATAATTAAACCAAAGGATGGCAGAATCTCTCTCTCACTTTCTGTCGCTCTGGGAAATGATTTTCAATTATGGCCCGCACTCGAGCCTGAACTAAAAACTACAACGCTCGAGCGCACCTGTGCACGCGCTTCAATGCGCACGGCTGCGCTTTTTGGCAATCATCATTCCCATTCCCTATCCTTTATCCACTCCTACTCCTGTCCTGTCCTGTCCTGTTACTGTTCATCCCTTAACCCACTTTCACACACATACACCATTCTTGGCCACCTGCCATTTTCGGGGGTATTAAAATTGCCCCATGGATCATTTGCAATTTTAACAGTTTTTCTCTTCGTTTCACTCTCTGGCATTTTCCCCAGTTTTTTTGTGTGCTTTTTGCTTTGCTAGTTTTTCCATATTTGAATATGTATGAAATTCTGGCTGGATACCAACCGAAAATCAATTTAAAATAACTTTATACCAGCTCCCAAAAAAAAACGAAGAAAAGAGAATTCAGAAGTTGGAATACAATAATTGCGTATACGCCGTGTGGAGCTTATAGAAATTTTTCCACTTCGTTTCGCGGGGGGAGCACGGTAGCAAAAATCGAATTAAGTGTGAAATATATTCAAATGGCATAAAAAATGAGTGTGTCCGTGGAAACCGTTTAAAAAGAATTACCAAGAATTTTGAATGGGAAAAATTGTTCAAAAAATTCATGAATGCATTCATAAATCATACACAATTAATTAAGAGTGGGCGTGTGTTTCCTCTCTTATATAAAGAGAGCCATACACCGGTTGTCACTTAAATATGCAAACTTTTGCAGGACTTCTCCTCTAACCCATAAATAAATCAAGCCACCGACTCTCTCTGCACTCTGTGACCTCTGCGTTTCGTAATGCATTTCCTGATGGCTCGGAGTTAGGGTCGGTGTGGGGTGGGGGGTGTAAAAGCAATTTGCTGGCATTGTAAAAATTGAAATACAAATTTTAAATAAATTGCATACAAATGCGCTTATTCAATTTCGTAAAACAAAGTGGAAAATAAAAGGAAAACTTTTACCCAGCAGCCAAAAGCAAAGCAAAAGCAACCGCAAAGCACTTGACACGCTCAGCTGCTGTCCAATCTAATGGACACAACGCTCTATCTATCTCTCTCTCTCTCTCTTTCTCTCTCTGTAGGATCAGACCCAGGATGTCCCTGGTGCTGCTGTCTCCTAGAAAATCCCCCAAGCACCCATACATATAAACATACACGTATGACTAAAACAAAACGGAGGAAAATGCCAATAAATGCAAATAAATTTAAGCTTATTTCTCTGCTAGTTTTACTCTGCTTTTCCTTCCCTATCCTGTCTGTTGCTCACTTGTTTGCACGAGTACTTCTGTATGCAAAAGCAATCAATATTTCTCTCAGTGTGGCTTTTGTTTGCACTTCCTGGCTGTTGTTTGGCGGATAAGCAAAATAATGACATTCGGTTCAAAGTGTGCCATAAACCATGCCAAGAAGCTATCGGAATACATCCTCGTACATGGGATCACACATAAAAACCGACTAGATTACAGAGAATGTGAACATGGAAATTATGGGGCAAGAATATGGATGGAAAAAGCAGCGTAGGTGGATAGACTTTAATATCTAATGTGCTTTCTACAACGAGAAGCAGTTTTCTTGCAGAATCTTTAAGATTTTCTTCAAAAATATTGTATTTCAAAAGAGATTTACACTTAAACAGAAATTAACCGAGTGGAAAAAACACAGAAATTGGCCAAAGATTACGAATCAATCTATATAGAATCATATTGTGTGTCTATATAGACATGTAGATCGAGTAAATGTGAGCTTAAGGCTAACCATAGAGGTTGACATCGACATTTAGAGCACCTAAACGGAATAAACCCCTGTCCAGGACAGTCCCTTCTTAGGAGTTCTTCTGTGGAACCTTCACAATGACGCTCTTGACCTCCGTGTAGTTGGAGAGCGCATACTCCCCGTTCTCACGGCCATGGCCGGACATCTTATATCCTCCGAAGGGAGCCTGGGCGGCCAGGGCATTGTAGGTGTTCACCCAGACAGTGCCGGCACGCAGGCCACCGACAATGTAGTTGGCCTTGTCCAGATCCTTGGTGAAGACAGCGGCGGCCAGGCCGTACTCCGAGTTGTTGGCACGCTCGATGACCTCGTCGAGCTTCTTGAAGCGAATTATCTGCTGGACGGGCCCGAATATCTCCTCGCGGGCAATGGTCATGTTGTCCTGGACATCGGCGAACACCGTTGGCTGGACAAAGTAGCCGGGAAGGCCATCGGGACGGCTACCGCCGGCCACCAGCTTGGCGCCCTGCTGCTTGCCCTGCTGGATCATGCCAAGGATCTTATCCATCTGCTCCTCGTTGACCTGGGGACCCTGCTCGGTTTTCAGATCGAAGGGATTGCCCACGGTCCTCTTCTTGGCGCGCTCTGCACTGCGCTCCACGAACTCGTCGTAGATCTTATCCTCCACAAAGGTGCGAGAGCCGGCACAGCAGCACTGGCCCATGTTGAAGAAGAGGCCGAAATGGGCCGTCTCCACGGCGTAGTCCAGGTCCGTGTCAGAGAGGATAATGTTGGGGGACTTGCCGCCCAACTCCAGGGTCACGCGCTTCAGGTTCGTGTTGCCGGATGCCAGTTGGATGAGCTTTCCCACATCCGTGGATCCGGTGAAGGCCACCTTGTCGACATCTGCGTGATTGGCCAGGGCAGCGCCGGCTCCACCGAAACCAGGCACCACATTGACCACACCCTCCGGGAAGCCGGCCTCCTTAACCAGCTGAGCAATGTACAGTGCCGTTAGGCTGGTCTGCTCGGCCGGCTTTAGGACGATGGTGTTGCCGGTAGCCAGTGCGGGTCCCAGTTTCCAGGCCATCATCAGAATGGGGAAGTTCCAGGGAATGATCTGACCGCAAACGCCCACGGGTTCGTGGCGGGTGTACGCGAAGAAATCACCATCCATGGGGAGGGTCTTGCCATGGTTCTTGTCGGCCCAGCCGGCAAAGTAGCGCAGATTCTTGATGGCCGTTGGGAGATCAACATTGTAGGACATGCTGTAGGGTTTGCCATTGTCCAGGGTCTCCAAGCTCTGGCAAAAGAGAATGGTCGATTACTATCATTGAACTGTGATTGCATTAATCTAAGAACTTACAGCCAAGTAGACTTGATCCCTCTCCATTAAATCCGCCAAGCGGTAGAGCAAGCGACCGCGATCCGAAGCATCCATACGGCGCCATGGGGAACCCAGCCTGCGATGCATCAGAAATATTCATAAATTACAATCTATCCATTCGATGTACCACCACTCCAATACTCACTTGAATGCCGAGCGGGCAGCCTTCACTGCAATATCGATATCCTCCTTATCGCCACCCTGGATTTCAGCGATGGTCTCCTCTGTGGTCGGATTAATGGTTTTAAATGTTTTTCCTGATTTGCTCTTGTGCCACTCATTGTTGATGAACAGCTGTAAAGGAGATAGTGGTTAGAACACAGAGGTACTCGTACATTTATTTATGGTCATATCATGTCCATATTCTGGAATACTATTGCATTTCTGTTCATATAACAAAGTTTCAATGAATGGCGCACCTCAATTTGATAAGCCCCCGGACTGCTGCTACCCCCAATTGAATAATCATCTGATCGTTCAGTTAGCATGTGGACTACCTACAGAGATAATGCCCCTCCATCCACTATTGTTGTAATCAGAAACGTTTACCGGCTAACTGATTAGAATTGAAATGAAATGAGGCCCCACATAGCACGCCATCTCTCTAAGATGTAGTACCTTTTATTATAATTTTTACAATCGAATCTATCTGTAGCCTCACGCGTTCGAATATATAAAACTTTCCGTCAGGCCACATAAGTAGAGACTGCTTGGTAAAACATACACGTGTAAAACTAAGCATGTCTGCGAATAGTCTAGACGAACGAACTGGTTTGGTGGGCTGCCGCCCCTTTTTATACCCGATACTCAAAATGAGTATTGGGGTATATTAGATTTGTGGTAAAAGCGGATGTGTGTAACGTCCAACAGGAATCGTTTCCGACCCCATAAAGTATATATATTCTTGATCAGCATCAATAGCCGAGTCGATTGAGCCATGTCTGTCTGTCCGTCTGTCCGTCCGTCCGTCTGTCCGTCTGTCCGTCCCCTTCAGCGCCTAGTGCTCAAAGACTATAAGAACTAGAGCAACGATGTTTTGTATCCAGACTTCTGTGATATGTCGATGCTACAAAAATATTTCAAAACTTCGCCTTCAAAAGGACGAAAATCTGTGGCATCCACATTTTTAAAGATACGATAAAACCAAAAACACAGAATCGTAGAGGATGACTATATGTTTTAGAATGTAAGATCTCAACCAGATCGTATAATTATTATAGCCAGAATCAAGAAAACAATTTCATTCTTTCTCGCTCTGTCTCTCTCTAACACACAGGTTTCATGGTCGGTTTTGCCAATTGCAAAATATGAGTTCAAGGATCTCAGAACCTATAAGAGCCAGAGCAACCAAATTTGGTATCCACACTCCTGTGATATCGGACCTTGACCGTTTCGTGTCCAAATTTCGCCACACCCCCTTCCGCCCACGCAAAGGACGAAAATCTGGGGCATCCACAAATCTCAGAGACTATTAAGGCTAGAGTAACCAAATTTGGTATCCGCACTTCTGTTAGATCTCACTATAAAACGTATATCTCAGAATTTCGCCCCACCCTTTTCCGCCCCCACAAAGGACGAAAATCTGTTGCATCCACAATATTGCACATTCGAGAAAACTAAAAACTCAGAATCATAGATAATGACCATATCTATCAGATTGCTGAATCTGGATCAGATCAGATCATTTTTATAGCCAATAGGAACAAATCAATTTGCAGTGGCTACGCAGCGACCGACGTCACGCTCAGACTGATTTTCTGTCTCTCTCGCACGCACTGTTTGTCGTGTCGTTTAATATTAGCGGCGTCTGCCGGAGAGAGCCATACTGACTTAGTATCGGGTATAACTGTAGAGTTGCGGTGTCCGCAGCAACTCACAACGTTCCACCTCGTTTAAATTTAAAATCATGTTATCTGCAAAGCATAGACTTTTCATAGCAAGCTGGGGGCATGGCAGTCTTAAGAGACTTGTTTTTGGTGATAAGGCATGGAATATACCCATAAACCAAGTGTGAATCAACCGATAAGAAAGTATTAAGTGGGTTGAGGTATCGGGTAGACTGTTGATGGCAAACATACTAATATTTTAGGGGTTTGTTCGATGGTATACCTTAGGATATCTCGCATTGGAAATCGAAATTCGTTCTTCAAAATGTTTACTTTGCATATGTCTAAAAATCTATTAATAATTGCGGACATTTCGTATCAAAGCAAATAAAAGTTTATATTTTTATTGCTAATAAAATGGTCATAAATCTACGAAGGCCAATTCAAATTCAGTTGTATGTATATTTGTTTCTTAATATTCAACGAATATAATAATTTCCCAATCAATATTCAAAAAGATGGTCGTTCCCTCTCTGCTTATGGCGCTTGCACTCCCATATGTTACAATTATTGCGAATCCCCTTCCATGTCTGAAGGGGAATACTCATTGGTTTGGTTCAGAACGAGCACACAAACCAAACCACCCTTTCCCCCCTCACCGATTCCAATTAAATCTAACGAACGCTGGGCTCTAATTGCCGCGCAAGGCACAAAAAACATGAGCAAACTTGTAAAATCGTACAATTTATGCAAATTTCCATCGCGGCATAAGCATACAAACAGTAAATGCGGAAAGAAACCGCAAAACATGGAGCGCTACTGAGAGAAAGAGGAGGAGAGCGATATTGAGAGAACATTTGGCAAGAATTTGGCGACGATGTGACATAACTAAGAAATGGAAAATAACGCAGCAGCAAGAATCACATATGAAGGGGAGAGAGAGAACACCAGCAGGGGGGCAGCATGCGTCGCAGCTTTTATACCCTAGAAAATCAGTCGCAGATGTATGATGAGGTCATCAGATTCTGGTTTAGTTTATCAAGACTTCTGAGAACACAGCTTGTTAAATTTTGTTGGATTATCCAAAGCAAGAAAAAAATTATGCTCTCAAAGGTTTAATTGTTCTTCTTACTTTTTTTTCCATATGGATATCCCCTGAATACCCTACATTTTGCGGCGAGCACAAGAACAAAAGCAAAAGCAGCATATGTACATACATAGGCAGCAGCTGTAGCTAGTCCCAACAACAACTACAGCCGGCGACTGTTTTTGCTTTTCGATTCTTCTTTGTCTATTTTTTGCCGGTCCTACGTTTCGCTTGGGCTCGCCTGCCTGTCGTAATCCCCTACAGCTGGGACTTTTAAGCAGATTTTACGCCACTGATAAGCATTATACATGGTGTGTACGTGAGCTGAATGTTTTTGCGGGTCGAAGCCAGCCCCTGTTTATTTGCTCTTTTTTTTTTGGTAGCCCAAAAAGGGAAAGAAAACAACACTTGAAAACTTTAAAACCTGATTTTGCGTTAATAGGGCAATAGAAATGAGAAGGGAACTAACTCAGAGAGAGAGAGAGAGCGACATGCAGAGCGATATCAGCTGCGGTCGGCTTTTGCTCAAGGTCAAGTCAAAAACATGCTGGCACGCTCTTTGCAGTCTTTTTCTCCTCTTATTTGTGATAAGCGCGTTTTCACTTTTCGTATTATTATTCATTTGCGCACTTACCCCGGTGTAGAGCACCTCCGGGGTGGTCTGGGGCTGAGGCAGGGCGGAGTAGTGGGCCACAGCTGCGGCAAAGTTCTTGTTCTGCGAACGCAACAGGGCGCCGCCGGTCTTCAAAACGCGCTGCATGTTGTTTTTACTTTTCACGGGAACAGAAGCGGAGCAAGAGCGAAACTATTGTTGAAGGCACGGCCGTCCACGGGCAACTGTAAAGCTGCCTCAACGCTGCTTCTCGCGAAAGCTATCTGAAAATATTTCAAGAGTCTCCGTAGAGGTGTGTGCGTGACACGTGGCTGCCTTGCAGGTACAAAACTTGTGTTCTTCAACAAAATACTACAGGTGCTAAAGAAAATATACCATGGGAGTTGGTAAGTTCACACAAGTTTTTATAACTGTTCGTATCGTGCCTTAAAACCCCCATCTCTAGGACCTACTGATAATGACGAATGGTGGTGAGAGTAAAATAGCTACATACATATATACGGAAAGATAGTGGGATAGAAGAGAGCAGCGTCAGTATTTCTAGAGTGGAGTAGACTGAAAATCATTCTCAAGTGCAGACCCTAGAATGGGAATACAACAGAAAACAACAATAACAAACATTAAAAATAAAAGTATGAACAAAAATACATTAAACAAATTACATTTGCATGTGGGAGTGAAATTTCTATGGAAATGAGGGAATACAGTGAAAGATCTCTCAGCGGAGAGCAATAACAGAACAATTGGGTGTCCACTCCGGAGAGTTTTTCCTGTACTTGTTATAATATTGTTTACGAAATGATAGATTATCTCTGCCAAGCTAAAAAGGAATAAATTGCATATAAAAATTTTTGTTTTTCATATTTCTAAGATGATTTGCGAGTTTTTACAGATAAGAGAGCAGATCTAAAGTATTTCGTAATTTCAGGAAATTAAATTCAAACTTTGGCAAATCAAATATAGTCTAAACAACCTTATCAACCTTTATTAGTATCAATCATTACTCTTGACAATCTTTGAAAAGTTCTCGATGTAAATTTCTCTCACTAAATATTCCACTCAATATACGTATCTATTTCCACTCAAAATATGAATTGCCCTTTGCCTACTTTTCGGCTCTCCCGGAAAATGCATACAAGCCTCGAAATTGAAGGACCCCAAATGGATTTTGCCTGTCCATAATTAATTAAAAAGTTCTCTTAGTGGTAGTACTACCAACACCCATACACATACATACATTCATGACTAAAAAAAACGGATAAAAACGTCAATAAATGCAAATAAATTTAAAAACAGGGGTAGATGGATAGACTTGAATATTTATTTTTGAAAATGAATAAAGATTTAAGATTTTACTTTAACAATTTTGTAACCCCTGTCCAGGACACTTCATTCTTAGGAATTCTTCTGTGGCACCTTCACAATGACGCTCTTGACCTCCGTGTAGTTGGAGAGCGCATACTCCCCGTTCTCACGGCCCAGGCCGGACATTTTGTATCCTCCGAAGGGAGCCTGGGTGGGCAGGATATTGTAGGTGTTCACCCAGACAGTGCCGGCACGCAGGCCACCGACAACGTAGTTGGCCTTGTCCAGATCCTTGGTGAAGACAGCGGCTGCCAGGCCGTACTGCGAGTTGTTGGCACGCTCGATGACCTCGTCGAGCTTCTTGAAGCGAATCAACTGCTGGACCGGCCCGAATATCTCCTCTCGAGCAATGGTCATGTCGTCCTGAACATCGGCGAATACCGTGGGTTCGACAAAGTATCCGTCACCCTTGGGACGGCTACCGCCGACCACCAGCTTGGCGCCCTCCTCCTTGCCCTGCTTGATCATGCAGAGGATCTTCTCCATCTGCACCTTGGAGATTTGGGGACCCTGCTCGTTTTTCAGATCAAAGGGATTGCCCACGGTCCTCTTCTTGGCGCGCTCTGCACTGCGCTCCACGAACTCGTCGTAGATCGAATCCTCCACAAAGGTGCGAGAGCCGGCACAGCAGCACTGGCCCATGTTGAAGAAGAGAGCGAAATGGGCCGTCTCCACGGCGTAGTCCAGGTCAGCGTCGCAGAGGATAATGTTGGGGGACTTGCCGCCCAACTCCAGGGTCACGCGCTTCAGGTTAGTGTTGCCGGATGCCTGTTGGATGAGCTTTCCCACTTCCGTGGAGCCGGTGAACGCTACCTTGTCGACATCCATGTGATTGGCCAGAACAGCGCCGGCTTTTCCGAAACCAGGCACCACATTGACCACGCCAGGCGGAAAGCCGGCCTCCTTCACCAGCTGGGCAATGTACAGGGCCGTCAGAGGGGTCTGCTCGGCCGGCTTTAGGATGATAGTGTTGCCGGTAGCTAGTGCGGGTCCCAGTTTCCAGGCCATCATCAGAATGGGGAAGTTCCAGGGAATGATCTGACCGCAAACGCCCACGGGCTCGTGGCGGGTGTACGTGAAGAAATCACCGTCTATGGGGATGGTCTTGCCATGGTTCTTGTCGGCCCAGCCGGCAAAGTAGCGCAGACACTTGATGGACATTGGGAGATCCACATTATAGGACATGAAGTAGGGTTTGCCATTGTCCAGGGTCTCCAAACTCTGCAAAAGAAGATAGTTGATTCCTACCATTAAACTATCATTGAATCTAAGAACTTACAGCCAAGTAGACATGATCCCTCTCTATTAAATCCGCCAAGCGGTACATCAGACGACCGCGATCCGAAGCATCCATACGGCGCCATGGGGAACCCAGCCTGCGATGCACCAGAAATACTCATAAATAACAATCTATTCATTCGATGTACCACCACTCCGATACTCACTTGAATGCAGAGCGGGCAGCCTTCACGGCCATTTCGATATCCTCCTTATCACCTTCCTGGACTTCAGCGATGGTATCCTCTGTGGTCGGATTAATGGTTTTAAATGTTTTGCCCGATTTGCTCTTGTGCCACTCATTGTTGATGAACAGCTGCAAAGGAGTTATTGGTTAGAATACAGAGCTACTCCTACATACAATTGCAGTTCTGTTCATAAAACAAAGTTTCAATGAATGCCGCACTACAATTTGATAAGCCCCCGGACTGCTGTTACCCCCAATTGAATAATCATCTGATCATTCAGTTAGCATGTGGACTACCACAGAGATAATGTCTCCTTATTCATTTGCACACTTACTTCGGAGAAACACACCTTCGGGCTGGTGTCGGGTTTGGGCATATCGGCGTAGTGGGCCAAAGCTGCGGCAAAGTTCTTGTTTTGCAAACGCAACAGGGCGCCGCCGGTCTTCAAAACGCGCCGCATTTTTGTTTTTTGTTTTCCAGAGAATAGAAGTGGAACAGGGGCGAAACTGTAAACTGAAGTTAAAGGCTTGGCCGTCTACGGGCTACTATAAAGTAGAGATGGAGAAACATCGATGTTATGATGTGTTTTTCAATGCTAAATTTTGTTGGCGCCCATTAAATAAACACTCTGAAATTGCGGAAAGGTGATTTAAGAGTTTGTCCACATAAGAGTGGATATCTGAAGAATTTCCTAATTTCAGAATATTCAATTCAAAAATAGTATTAGAAAACTTATCAGCATTTATTTGTGTCAAGCAATCAATATTCTTAACAATCTTTAAGATTTTCTCAATGTACATTTCTCTCAGTAAATATTCTACTCAGCATTGGGATATTTTTCTACCGCCAGTTTAGCATATTTCAGCTATTTAGCTAGATTTGGCACTATTCAAAGAATAGCTTATATAATATGCAAAGAGCTTATCTAAGCTATTTGATATATTTCGATAATAAATTCTGTAAAAAATAACAAATGATATGATGGAAAATTTTAAATATTTTTTTTGTAATCAACTAACCCCCTCCGTATTTTGCGAAATTTATAATCTAATCAAATAATATCAAAACAAGAATAGCTTATTGTAATATAAAATGGGGTTAATCTACTAAAAAGTGCATGACTTATTCTTAGGTCAATTTTAATAAATAGCAGCTTCGCACCTTCGTCATTATTTGAACAATTTGAACGATTAGTAACTTGGAAAATAATGCCACTAATGACTTAAAGTCTAAGAATAAGATCAAACCTTACAAAATATGAAGAAACATAAAAACTTTGGCTCAATTTATGAGCAGGTACAGCCATTGTATCGGCATGAATAAAAAATCATATGAAATGCCATCAATTGTTTTGAAAGTAGTCAAGCAAAGTCACAAAACAGTGGTATTTAAATGAAACAAACAATTTTACTGGGGATATATTGCAAATTATAAGTATAAGTATAAGGGAAGTACTTACTTATCCAGGCCTAAGAGCTAATATTTTTCTGGTGCAAATTACATTCAAAAGATTTCATTTTGTCACACAGTGTATTTTTTTTTAAATTTTAAGTCTTCACATTTTATAAATATGGGTTGCGCTGGTATGACAAATGTTGCCAAAATTAAAATTGGCCATCGTAATATTTAAATATCACTTTAAAGGGCGGATAGGTTCGATGTCGGAGTTGATAATGTTCTTAATTTATTGCTAATTAAAAAAAAAATAATAAAACCACAAAATTTTTTATTTTTAAGGTGTATTTAGTCTTAGCCTAATTTTTAGTTTATTTATTTTCAGTTTAAACCACTTTTGCCATATTTTTTCGTATCTATGTATCTTAAATTGTCTCTGAAACCCTGGCAGCACTGCTCAAAATATATATTGCCCTTTGCATGCTTTTCGGCTGTCAGCGAAAATACAAACCACTCTCAAAATTGATGGCCCCCAAATGGATTTTGTTTGTCCATAATTCATTAAAAGCGATTTAGGACAATTTGTCAAACGCTTGGTGGTGGCTCCACTCGTAAATTGAAAGCTCAGCACAGCTGTCTAATGAATCCCGCATACGCATCGTTGGCCGAAATCAAAGTCAGAAGCAGAACAAAACACAGAGAAAATCCAATCACTGACAGGAAAAACTAATTCGATGCACGAAAATGCTATGCAATTCAGAATCCGAGAAGAGTAAACATTGCGTATGGGTTTGCGTTCGAGTCGGGCCCAATTACCATCGTCAAACAGCCGAAATAAACTTTAATGGCCATTGTTATGCGTCGGTCTCTGTTATTGATGATTCTGCCGTGGATGTGGATGGGAATGGGGATGGGGATGTGGGTGCTGCCGTTGCTGTTGTCCACAGCGGCATGAAATATTTAATAACCGACGAGAGAGAACAAACAGTTTGGCATAAAAATCACATTTCATATGGACAACTCAGCAGTGGCAGCAGGACTCTCGGCACTGCTCTGGTCTCTGCAGGACACGCACTTAAATGTCAGTGATTGCAGGACCCTCTCCCCCATCTCCGTCCCCGAATGCGGGGGTTGTGGGTTATAGATGTGCAGAATGAAATTTACAACAAATTGTTGGAAATGACTTTCAATTGAATTTAATTACGCCTGGTGGGAGTCGTTGTCGGTGTCGTTGTTGTCCTTCCTTCCACATGCGGGTGCGAGGCGAGAGCGAGTGCGAGTACTCGTATAATTTTATGGATGATTACGTAAATTAAGTTTGGTTTTCATGCGGTTGGATGATATGTGTTTGTATGTGTGTGTTTGTTGCAGGTGTGTAATCGACGTGGGAATATGATTAACACCGATACTTCTTCCCATTCGGCTTAATGCTATTCCATGGATGCTCTCAAAGCGCCAGAATAATTTGAAATAATTTACTAATATTACCTTCATTGGACTGGATGCCTTCGCTGGCCTCAAAGGAATGTTAATGATGATGGAACTTTGCTGGAAAATAGCTACAATTATTTCAAATGCATTTCCAACAGACATTCCTTTGAGTTATATCTTTTGATTTTAATTGAAATATTTAACAAATATTTATTTGTTATTCCTCTTTCGCTTTAATTGTATTCTGCCTGCCATTGTGAAAATGCCAAACACATGTTCGTTCCCACACGGAATTATTACCATATTTCAGGCCATTAACAAGCGCCAACCAAAACCCTGCCTGGAGCAGAATTTTTAGATTGACTTTCGTTTGCTTAGGCGCAAGATCAACAAATGCCAGAAAGGATAAATAGGAAATCCATCAATTTTGTGCGGTAATCATCTGCCTGTCAAAGGTTACTTCAAACAAAAGAAACTCTAGACCCACTTTGGAGAAGACCAAACAAAAAAAAAAACGAACGAAAAGACCAAAAAAATCTTCCAGGAAGGAAAAAAAGGCCATACCATCCAGGAGATGGGCAAAAACTGAAGTGAAATGTATGCAAATGGCTTATGGCTTGGGATTTTTGCTTACACTTGCTTGACCCTTTGCCGGGCTCTCTGCCACCCCCCCGACCCTGTTTTTATGGCTCACTCTTTTAGAGTCAGAGCCCAACAGAATCAGGTTTCCCCCTGCAGGAAGGAGACGGGTCAGGAGCTATGGCTTAAGTAATTTGTTAAGTTATTAGGTGGCCCACATGGCGTATGCGCATTGCGTATAAGTAATCCCCATGCAAATGCCCTGCCATGCCGCCACAATTTATGTGCTTTTTCTGTTTTATCTTTGCAGATATGAAACCTACAAGGCAACGCTCAAGAAAATCCCCGCAACACGCCTCTCCCGACTGACCGAGGCGCTGGCCAACTACGATCCGGTACTCAATGAATACTTCTTCGATCGCCATCCCGGTGTATTCACCCAAATCCTCAACTATTACAGGTGAGTCATTGGTCCTTGGTCCTTGGTCGTTGGTAGGTGAGAATGAGAATCCTAATTAAGTTGCTGCTGCCGAAAGGTGCTTTTGAACGTGCAACGACTCTGAAATGGGGGAATGGACTTCGTCCTCTGAATGGTAATTACAGTATTAAAGCGAAGGATGTTTGGCATTTCCATTTCTGTTGCCTTTGCCTGCAATGATTATCCTGTTGATAAATGGCACTCAGCAAACATATCATTGGAGCTCATTGGTGTTGGGGGGAGGGACCCTTTGATGAATAAACAAACTAATATTTTAATTGCTGCAAAAACATACCCCGTTCTACCGAAGGACGAAACATTAATCTCAACTTTTTGGAGCGGCAAAAGTTGATACAACATTTTTCCTGGGGGGTCATTAGCGGGCTCATTTATCTTCGGTTGGGCGCTTCGCGTCCCGCGATAACTTAAGTTGTTTAAAATTAATGAAACTTTGTTTTGGCCATCTCCACCACCGCCCGCCTCACACCTGCTGTTTGTTGCAGCTGCAAATGAAGATACAACGCTGTCAGCAGCATCCCATGGCTACGTCTTCATTGATTGGACAGCCATCCCCCATACCCCATCCCCCATCTCCCATCCTTTCCATCCATAGCACTCGGGGCTTTGGCCAAACAGTTTTCCAACTCAATTAACCAGGCACCCCCACAAATCCCTCGCACCCCACGGAAAATGGTGTCAAGAGAGGGCAAGCAGGAGAGAAAAAAACGGTGCCATATCCAGGGTTGATTGGATATGAAACTGAGTCCTCGAGGGGCAAGGATCCCCTCCATTATGCAGTGTCCTAGGGTGGGGTTGAATAATCAAATTATGCACGCACCAAAAGCTTCAGACAATTTCTGGATGTGTGAGAGGATTTCCCATTCATATTGATAAGAGCTGAGTGGAATTGACGGTGCAGCTTAAATTAGAAATTAGATGGCATAAACGTGCGATAAAATACGTGTATCGATTATTTATCGATTGGATGATGACAGTCAAGGGGGATTTAAAGTAAAGTAGGCATATTTTCGGGCGATATTGAGCTCAAGATGGGTTTTTCCCGATTTCTTAGGGATTCGGAGCAAACGTTAAAGGAAAGAGGTACAAAAGTAAAGTGAAAACTGATTTATTCTTTGAGTTCCACTTTAAGTCCATTAAAAGTTTCTCCTTTTTGTTGTAAACTCCATAATCAACTCGATTTACACTACAAATAATGATTTTCACAGCTTGGAACCGCAGCACAGACCTTCCGGAGCTCCCTTGGGAACCATTGTCCATTGTTTTCCACTTTTCGTGCACGAAATTAAAGCAAAAGTCGCGTGGACCCAATCGATGGGTCATTATTTATGCACAGTTAAGCGCAGAGTCTCCTTATATGCGGCTGATCAGCGGCTGGTGGTGCAGCAAGTGCTGCATGGGGCATGTGGGGCCCTCGGAAGGTCAGCTATAAATATTGATTGTATTGGTTGCATCGCTGGCAGCCGTTGCGTATGCGTTATATTTTGTATGGACACTTGATGAAAGGATAAAAGGCAGCGAAAACCTGACCAAAATGTAGTTTTGGGGACAGGGAAAATATTGTAACGGTGTGGCAGCTTTTGGGGCGAGAATTGTTGAGTGGTTTTTATGGTGGAAACCAATTACTGATACGCGGGAAACGAATTATGGCGAAAAGCCCTGAAAATGACTGCAGCGCACTTCGAGAGATTAAAAACTACAGGATGCTGTAAGATAAAGGTATTTAAAAGGAGCAACTATGGGATACCCTCTACGGTATAGGGCCATGGATGGATGATAAGTTTCATGAAGTTTTAAAGGATTTTTTTCCTTCCAGCTAACTTTTCTACCCCTTTCGTTAGTCCCTGCTCACCTTTTACAGGGTATTGGGGCCTCAAAAAATGTACATATTCCATCCATTAAAATGACCGTGCAAATTTCCCGGCGGTCATGTCAAAATGTCAAAGTCGCTGCGCATTTTGTAGAGGAGTCGCGGACAATTGTAGGGGCACAACCTCGAACGGGAGGATCAGGTTCAGGTCCCATCATGAAATCCGCATTTTGTAAGTCCACAGGCAATCGCCTGGAGGGGGAGTTAGTGCGGGAGTTCTCCTTCGCTTTTTATACAAATTTTTTTCCAAGGCATTCCGTGTAACGAAATGATTTTTTACAAGCACAAAAGCGCTGCCAACCAACACGAAAGCGAAAAAGTTGCACTAAACCGAAAAAAAGGGACATTCAGGATATGCACACGTGGTGCATGGTACACACACACACACACACACATGTGGAGAGTGTGCGGCAATGTAGCGGGAAGGGGGTAAAGATATCATCCAAAAATAAAACCAGGCAAGGACCGGCCCCGCTCTACTTTTTTCTTCCCGCTCTCATGGCTGTCCAGCAGCTGATATGGCATTACAAGTTGGCCAACAACTGCAGACAAGGACGAGGTCCATCCGCCCTGCCACTCTCTATCCCTTTTGCGGGAGTTCCCCTTGCAGCCATTTACTGTAATTTGCACACAGAAACCAGAAGAAAGGAAGGTCACCGAAGCGGTAGATGCCCTTTGTTTCCCTGAAAGGTACGCGATGTAGTGGAACAGATTGTACCCTTATGAAAGGGTACACAAATTGTTGCACATGTAGGGTGGGGACCCGGGGACGAGGGCCACGAGCTGTGCCACATGATGGCCACACAAATGGAACAATGGCCAAGGCAGCAACATTATGAATATGCCACTGGCTGCAGGGTGAGAGGATGTCCGTGCCTCTCCCACAACCTCTTGCAGCTGAATGTCGAGTATCCTCACCCATTTACCTGCCATACATATGCCATGGATGCGAATGCCCCTACACTTCTCCAGAATCTCCGCAATTTGCAGCCACAATGTCAGGACGTGCCATTTTGGCCTTATAATACGAGTGTATTCTAAGGACTGATGTGGCTTAAACGGAATGCCAGCGGCAAAGTCCATGAATTTGTTTACAGACAAGACACTGAAAGGGGAGTAGGAGATGCTTTAATTGCTTTGACCTACTGAGATACTCGTACAAACAGGAGACCAATCTGCCTGCCAATTAGCCAATTTGAGGCCAACAAATGGTAGAAGATTTCATCAGAATCAGAATTTAGAGAGAAAAGAGAGACAAAATCTATAGTTAATTAAGGTTTATATATTTCCCATTCTCTCTCTATCTCTCCCTGCATAAACAGAACTGGAAAACTGCACTATCCGACCGATGTGTGTGGCCCTTTATTCGAGGAGGAGCTGGAGTTCTGGGGCCTCGACTCGAATCAGGTAGAGCCCTGCTGTTGGTCAACCTATAGCATACATCGCGATACGCAAGTGAGTACAGATACACATCCCACAGATACTTAAGAATATCCTAACCTAAATGTTGTATTATCCCATAGAACACCTTAGCCATATTAGATAAGCTAGATATTGAAAATGAGAAGCCCACGGAGGAGCAGATAGCCCGACTATTTGGCTTTGAGGAGGCATTGAGCAACGGCGAGCTTAACTGCTGGCAACGGCTGAAACCCAAGATCTGGGCCATGTTCGATGAGCCCTCAAGTTCCACAGGGGCGAAGGTAGGATCCATTCCCTTATCCTTTATACTAATAATATACTAATCCTTGCGCTTCTTTAGATCGTTGCTGGCATGTCGGTTTTCTTTATATTTGTTTCTGTGATATCATTCTGCCTGAAGACCCATCCCGGCTTCCGTGTGGATCTCCCCGTCACCCACAATGGATACGGAGGACACAGTGGTCCTGGGAGCTCCCATCCGCACGGACATGACCCCCTGGGAGAGCCCCCGCCACAGACAACGCATCAGTATCACCAGCATAGCATCACGCCGCCCAGCGGCAGCATCGGGCCCACCTTTCGTGTCACGAACTACACGAGCTACAGCAGCGGCAACTTCACAGCCGCCCAGGCCACGCCCATAGCCAGCATCAAGGGCAACCAGCGGCAGCGACTGAAACGAGACCTCAATGGGAGTGCCATAAATGAATTTATCGAGGATCAGCTCCTGGGAAACAATGGTCGACGGCAGCATGGATGGGTCGAGACCTACGGCCAGCCCCATGAGGCGTTCTTCTATGTGGAACTGGTGTGCAATGTGTGGTTCTTCATTGAAGTTATCATTCGATTGATTGTGAGTGTTTCTAGGGAGGAAAACTACTCAGTATTCACACTCCACCTCCTTCTTACCTCTCCTTAGGTGTCTCCCAATCTGTGGCAGTTCATCAAATCCCCAGTGAACATCATTGACTTTACGGCCACATTGAGCTTCTACACCGATGTGATGCAGCGCATGGGCGAGTACACGGGTCTCCTGGAGGCCTTCTCCATCGTGCGGATAATGCGATTGTTCAAACTGACGCGCCATTCGCCCGGACTGCGCATCCTCATCCACACGTTCAAGGCCTCGGCCAAGGAGCTCACACTTCTCGTCTTCTTCCTCGTCCTGGGCATCGTGTTCTTTGCGAGTCTCGCCTATTATGCCGAGAAGCTGCAGGTGAGTGGAAGTGACAGGTTTCCTTTGAGTGTAGTCGTATCTGATGATGGTTACTCCTCTCGACAGGACAACCCGGACAACCAGTTCAAGAGCATCCCATTGGGCCTTTGGTGGGCGATTGTGACCATGACAACCGTTGGCTATGGCGATGTGGCGCCCAAAACCTATCCGGGAATGTTTGTGGGTGCCCTATGCGCCCTCGCTGGTGTCCTGACCATCGCCCTACCCGTACCTGTTATCGTTAGCAACTTCTCCATGTTCTATTCACACACACAGGTGAGTGCAGCACTCTAGGATCTCCCTTTGAATTCCTGTTTACTCTCTCCCTCTCTGTTTGTCCACAGGCCCGCTCAAAGCTGCCCAAAAAGCGGCGTCGTGTCCTGCCCGTGGAGCAGCCGCGTCGCAAACGGGAACCAACGGCCCCGCACCGCGGACGGACGAACGCCATTAAACAAACGCCGCACACTGTGCCAGGAATGGTGGGTAGTCCGGCTGGCGGAGGAGGCGGTGGCCATGCTATGGGCCATCCGGCAGCAGCAGTGCCCATGTTCAAAGATGCATTCGGTGGTGCTAAAATTGGTGAGTACGCACGGAATTATACCCTTTTCTGGAGGGAAAGCTATAGGGAGTATTATATCTGTCCGATAGAACTTTTATCTGATTTTATACCATGTTAAAAATTCGATGGCATCCACAAAAATAATGTTGTTATTTGGTAGAATGATGTATCAGGACATTATCTACCTAAAATTCCAGTGATATTAGGATTTTATATAAGATTTACAACTTTAACTCCGAAAAATATATAAGTAATGGATACGTCATAGTCGAAAGACACGACTATATATTCTGTATACTCTTGTATCTTCCTATTCTTCTCTTTGGTAGTTTTATAATTTGTTGTCCTGTGTTTTTCCTTTGCTTTTTGGCCTGCAGATGTTTAGAGGCAGCTTCAGATACAACGCACACAGATACACACGCACACAGGCATACACCCGCTCAAAACATTTAACGCACACAAACACAGATACATACTGCAGTCCCCTTTGCCCTCACCCCAACCACTGCTCTCTCTTGCTCCTGGGGGCCAAACTAATTTCATTCAATTTCTTGTTTAATTATTTTATTATTTATGCACCCTTCAGTGAGCGAGGAGTCATCTGCTATTTAGCATTTACTACCGCCACCTCCCCTCTGGAGAGACTTGCCTGTGACGCCCCCTGGGGTTCTACCATGTGGTAAATTTCCATTTTACTGATTATTCAAAGGCATTCCGGTCAGGGGGCCCAGAATCAGAATCAGAAGCAGAACCATGTCCAAGACCATAGTGAGGGCCAGGTTCAGGGGACACGGACAGAGGCAGCCAGGCAGGCAGCACATGTGATGCGGTGGCGCCTCCGGGCAGCAGTACTTTAGTTGATATATCATTCACTCATCCAAGACACAAGATTTTCCCTCCTGCATCCTGTATCGTGCATCTCCCTGCAGTTGCAGTTGCAGTGGACATTTTGTTCTCAAGAAATTGCTAAATTTACTGAAAGGTTATAAATCTGATGTCCTGCTAGGGTTTATAATCTCTTTGCGTTTGTTTAATGCTCTCATGTTGGCAGAGAACTCTCCGTTCAAGCGGAGCTTGATGCTGAGTCCATTAATGATGGGGGATTTGTGACACAAGATCTAGTGTCGGTTATTTATGGTGTTTATTCAAGAGACGAGATGTCTATTACTATTCGCAGAGGAAAGTTTATGCTTCAGTAATCGAATAAGATTTAAGATGACCAAAAATGCACCATAGGGAAGTGATAGAAAGAGGAGATTGATGAGAATAAAGTGTAAATCAGTGAAGTAGCTAGAAAAGTAAAGAATACCTTGAGAAATCTATTACATTCATATCTAAGAAACTCTCTGGAGTCTAGGCACGCACTAAGAAACATTTTAATTTCCTGTTTGAAAAATGTATCTCCACTTTTCATTTAGGGGCTCTAATAATTTTACAAAAATTATCATCTTGAAGAAATGTTCAACAGTTCTGGGACATAAGAGAGATCTCCCCACTTAATTTTCAATTACTTTTGAATAATTCTTTTCTCAATACCATTTGTTCATTTAGAAAATGATTTGATTTAACGAAAAAGTAATCCTTTCTTTGTGTTCTTTGGGCCTTTTTGTACTGTTGGTATCTTTGGGGCATAATCTAATTTGAAAATTGAAAACTCATACCCTCCATTGATAAGTACTCGTACATTAACGAATTAATTTTGATGTGGCTGCCTTTTGCTGTTTTAAGTCCTTGATTTGTTCTTTGATGTTGGATTATTATTCGCGTGATATCTTATTATATTATATATATATATAATTGTGTGTGTATGTGTGTTCGTACTCGTATATATGTATGTCTATGTATATGTATATCTATGTCCTTTGTGCGTGCTGACCCACCCACCACCACCACCACCTGGCAGGCCCTGTGAATGTGAATGGCGTCAATGTCATTGGCCTGCAACATCCGCATACGCATCCGCATTCGCATCCACATCCGCATAGGCAAACGTTGCCGCCACCGCCGCAGCCAGCGACGACGACGACTATGACGGCAGCGACGACAGCGATGACAACGACCTATCAAGTGCCTCTGCCACACCAGCAACCCCACAACGCCCACAGCCATGCCCATGCCCATGCCCATGGTCATGCCCATGCCGCTGGCTCTGGCTATGCATCGACGATGACGTCACCTACCGCCGCCTCGGCAGCAGCAGTGGCCACAGTTGCCGCCGCCGCTGCTGCAGCCTCTGCGGGTTCCTCGTTCATCAGTTGTAAGTGTAGTCCTGTCTCTTTCTCCCCAGTATCTAACCATCTCCCCCTCCCCCTATCTCTCTGTCTATGTCTTACTCTTCCTCCGTATCTGTATCTGTATCTGCTTTTGTCTCTGTCTCTCTCTGTCGCATGCCGCACGTGTAGATTTGTAGGCGAAAAATAAGAAAATATCCTTTTAATGCCTGCATAAGAACTTTTTATGGGCTTGCAACAATTAGTCGGGCGCATGCCACCCTTCTGGCTTTTTAAAATTTATCGCATGCTATAAATTCTACCCGAGTGCCATAACTTTGTCACTCCACTCCGGCTTTCAGTCAATAAACGAGCAGGAGGAAAAAAAATGAGGGAAAACTTTTTACGTTTATTTGCATATTAAAAGCTTTTCGGGGGAAAACGCAACTCCTTTTTATTTTCGGGCATTTAAATTTAATTGCAATTTTATTATGCTCTCCAGAAAATCCTTTTTATGTCATATTTCAAAATGGACACACCCAAAAGTAGTCGCTCACACACATGGAAATAAAGTTCCATTTATCGTCAAAACAAATTGAAAAAGTTTTTCCATTTGCTGGACCCGTACCCGTCCACTGGAAAAGCACTGGAAAATCATCTAACCCCAGTGGGGAAAAAACCTGTCGAAAAGAAAAAAAACGAAAACGACGAGTACCTACGTACTAAATACGTCGTACTATATACATATAATGTGGAAACCTGGCTGTGTGGAAATTGTTTTGCGGCATGAAGTGCATTTTAATTAAAGAGCCGCAAAAGGCTCAAGGGTGCAAGTCCATGCCCGGACTCGTTTCTTTCAGGAAAACTTCAGGAGAGGAGAGGGATGGCGGGGGAAATGGCTAAGCGGAAGGCAGTTTTGCGGCTCTGAAGGCGATTAATTTCTTGAGCCACTTTCCAGCTTATAAAAACTGCAGAAAAAAACGAAAGAAAATCCTGTCGAAAAGTTGAAAGTTCCTTAGCTGAAAATGTTTAAGTGTTTGACATGGCTTGGGGGGCAGGAAAATGTAATGAGGAATTACGTATAAGAGTAGAGGGACTTATCAGAAAACCAATAGAGCCATGGCGAAATTTTATTCAAAGATTGAAGGTAGCTCTCGTATAATTAACCCGCTTCTAAAAGTGACTTTTATTCAAAATTTCATGCCACTTATAAGCATAGTCTTGTGCCATTTGAAAGTTTTCCTTGCTCTATTTTAGCGCAAAAAAATGCCAAAGAAAAATTCCTAACAAATTTCTAGAAAAATGTAATTATAAAGTGTTTTCTTTGTTGCACGCCTTTCCGTTCCGCTGCTGCGTCGAAAATGCAGAGTGGCGAGGAAACTTTTATAAGCAGCTTAAAAGACACAACTTGTCCCATTTCCGGTGTGCACTTTGGCACGTTTCGTGGCTACACGCTGACGGGTGGCGGGGGCGACGTGCGAGGGGCAAGATGACATTTCGTTGTTAGCCGGAAGTGCAGGTGCCGCTGACATTTGGCGGGAGCTTCGGTTTCCCCCACCTTCTTTGAGTCAAAGTCTGAGCTGCTTTGCATTATGTGAAGGTGTTCGGGCCCCGGGCTTTTCCCACTCATGCATGCAAATGACGGCGTTCACAAAAGTAGCAACTAAATCATTAGCAGGCAGCCAACACAGCAGCCCTGCTGCTACAGTGTTACTTTCAGGGGCTTCTAGTGGTCATTAAGCACACACACACAATCAGGCAGGACGCACAAGGCAGGAGGCGTGAACACAAATTTATGGCCACAGTGAGGCAAAAGTGCACACACCCGTGCCGGAGGCAGCAACAGTCAGGAATTTCAATTAAAGCTGGCAGTGGGTGGTGCAGAAAACTGTTAAGAATCCGCAGGCCAAACCCCAACCCTCATCCTCCCCCATTCCTCCCTTGAGCATTGCTTTCCGCCATTACTATTTATTTTTTTACGCCACCCACCGCTACAGCTCTCTCGCTGGAATACTCCTGGTAGCAGGACTCTCTTCTTGCAGGAGTTCGCGCAAATTAATTTTAATATTTAAAATTATTGCACGCGCTCAAACATCAACTGCAAAAGTAAATAATTTCCCAGCCATCGTCATCGTTGGGCGATGGAAATGGAGACCACTTCAAAGACTGACAAATGTCAAGCAAACTACGAGTGTAGTCAGAAGTTGCTCTCCCATCCCTCGGAAAAGATGATAGATTGTTGCTTGACTTTAGTTTATATTGCGAAAATGTATACTCATTTAAACTAAGCTCTTCAATAAATTAAATACTAAATTCTACAGAGCAGAACTCTCATAACTTTAAGAAAGTTTTTAATTATAGATACTCAAACTTTTTCTAGTATGCATTTTTAATACAAATTGAGTTCTTTAGGTTCTTTACTGCTTAAAATCTCAGTGTAACATAATTATAGGAGTGTGTTGAAGAATATTCCAGCATTTTTATAGACTCCAAGTCCAAGATACACTTATTTCCATTTGTGCCTTCAAAGTTTTCTCTATGCATGGTAAACCGCCTTGATTTTCTTTTTTATACGCTCAAACGATTTCTTTTAATTTTCCTACAAAAATATTGATTGACGTTTTTGAAAATAGATTCTCCTGCCTCCTTCCTCCTTCAATTATCTCAAATAGTAACTTTTCTCATGGACTTTTGAAGGAAATGATAAAATATATGTATATTTATATATCTAAAAATATTAAAAATGATTTCGCAACTTTTCACTTCTTCACTTTTTTGTGTTTTTTTTTTGTGTCCTGCCGCCAACTTTTTAACAAAATACTGTGTAAAAAAAAAGAAACCAAAGGAAGAAAAAATCTTAGCTGCGTGCCTTTTTAAAGTTTTTTAGACTCCGCATTTCCCTCACTTGGGGTTTTTCTCCTTACCGCCCTGATCCATTTGTTCTTTTCCTTCTTTGGTGTGTCTTTTCTTTTTGTTGTTTGGGGGAAAACTTTTGCCTTGACTTGGGCCGGGGCTACATTGTTTTCGCCGGCACTAACGCATTTCCTTGGCCGGACTTTTCCCTTTCCCCTTTTGCAGCGGACTATCTGAGCGTTCCGGCGGTGCAGAGCCTGCAGCCCAGGGCGGCGACGACTGGCCACGACTTTATGCTGCCGCTCCAGCCGAAACTTCTGGGGCCCCTCGGTGAGTTGCCCCTCTTCCCGATCTCATTCCCCTTTTTGGTTGAAAGTTTTGTGGACAGATAGGTCCAGGGGCTACGACAAGTGGCAAGTGTAAAAGGTGAAGCCCACGCAGTTGAACCCACTTGAAACCACACACATAGTTTGAGAGCCATTGTGTAAAGAGGCAGGCACAATGGGGCAGGTCGAGTGTGGTGGCGCTGATCACGGATAAGAGGATGGAAGTTATAGGCCTTTGGAATCGAATAGCGGAATACCTTAAGAAACAAAGACCTTGAACAAAGACATCGTTGTCCGAAAGCTGCCAGGCTGCGAAACACCCTGCTTAGACTTATCACACCCCCTTACAGGGTATCCCTGAATGAAACCCATTTTCAACGTTAGTCCCTTGGGGCAGCAGGAGGCAGGAGAGTGAAAGTGGAGCGTCGTTGCAACCACTTAAGGCCTTCACAGATGCCTGCACATTCTGTGAGAGTGCGAGGGACGCGATAAACCAATCGCTGACATGTCCTCGAATGCACTTCCGTTTCCGTGTCCGTATCCGCGTCGGTCCGTGCATCCTTGAAGTGTTCTTTATTGAAAGCAACTGACACAGAAATTTCTCCTCTCCCTCTACAGAGCGCAAGGATCAGCATCCTCTACAGCTCACTGCCCACAATCTGGTCTCGGACACCCACCAGCTGATGTACACCGGCCACGCCCCTCAGCATGCCCAGAAGACGGGCGCCACCGTGCTGAATGTCCCACCCACGCTGAGCATGACCCACAGCCAGATGCCGCCCGGAATGGCGAGCATGGGCCAGCGCACACCGAACCTCAGCTATCGGGCCTCCCATGCGTCGCAAGGACCCCCCCAGTCGACGACGATCCAACAGCCGATTCCACATCCCCACCAGCCGCTGCCGATGTCCGCCTGCCACGCCTCGACCAACTGCAACATCAAGATCTCGGTGGCCACGGAACCGGGAGGCTGTCTGGAGGATCTGCGAGCGCCCAAGGTCACGCTGCTAGACGATCTCAGCGATGACGTGAACTCCTCCACAGACGACTGCGGCGACTGTTGTCTGGTGGAAGACAGCGACACGTACGAGGCGGCGGCCAATAATGTGCTCTGCGGCAAGCGGAACGGCGATTCGGTGGCGATCGATGGCCTGGCGGATGACGGGGAGGGCAGCGGTGTGGGTGGTGACAGCGGCGATAGCATGGGAGGGATCTACATGGGTCCCACGCATTGATGGCCAGCGATTCAATGGGATTTCCCCCATTAAAACTATGCTCAAAGCTGCTCAATCTATGCTCAACAAGCTGCTGAAAAGAATAGTGAGTGTTGTAACATTTAAGAAAATAAGTATGTGTAATGCCAGTGTTGCCAAACGATGGCTCAAACTGTTCTGTAACTGAAGGATACCTTAAGCTTCTGTGGATCACAAACTTTAGCTAAATATTGTGGAATTTTGTTGGCTTATCAGTTACCGTTCAACTGTAAAAAGTCTGGTTAGTGACTCGCAAAATGTAATTCCACTCAGAACTGACAGATTTCAGTGGAACAGTGCTGTAAAACATTTACAGATGTTAGCCGAATGAGCAGAAGTCAGAGAAGTAGTTAACTTTTAATTCCAAGAAAACACTGCCTCCCCTCCCTTTCATCTATCAAAACATTTCAAAATGTCATCTTAAGAGAACTGCTGTAGTACACCCGTCTCATTTATCAAGAATTTTAATCAATCTTTGCTTTTACAACTCCAGGGATCCCTGGACTTCGTCCAACACAAACATCCGTTACATTTGTATCAGTGTCCTTATAACTGTCATGTTGACAACTGTCATTGACAGGGATAAACATGCATGTTCAGACCTACATATAGATAGATGTGTGCGCTGTGCTGTGCTGCAGCAGAGCACGTCCGAGCAGGGTCGTACGGGTCTGGGTCCGTGGTCCGGCCATTTTGCGATGCCAAGGCAAACAGACGAGCAAAGAGACGATGGGCATCATCATCCCGCATACAAAGCAAACATATCGTCCATATAAATGTGACCGCTTGTGTGCAGCCAAGCGGGAATAGTGTTACCATTCTCCCTCCTATCCACCCACTTCTAAAGCCACTGCACACCGAGGAGTGTTCCTCTGTCCATCTGTGGCTGACACATCAAGGTGTTTATTGGGTAAATCTTTTGGATGAAACTATAAATTCCCACACTTGACTCTCACGCTCCATTTCTTGGATGCTCTCTCCCACTATCAGAGAGCACAGAACAGAGACACAGCACAAAAGTGTCTCTGGGAATGTTTATCTGACACATTGACTGCCATCGTTTCAATGAACCCGCTCCACTCCGCATCGCACCGCACACACAAGTTAAGTAAAAACTATGTCGACAGACACACAAAAGGCCACGACAGCCCAAAAACTAGAATGGCGACGACATGAATGTCCTTGCCACACCGCCCAAAACCACACCACAGCACCACACTCCACACCAAACCCCCTTCAAACGACTTGGTGGATTGTGTGGTTGACCTTGTAAATAGTATTTTGGGGTCGCTGATATCCAGCGCATAGTATGCTAAGTTTTCCTTCATCGACCCATAAATGTTAATTGATTTATTCATGGAAGCTCCAACCGAGAAGAACAGAGAGAACAGGGAGAACACCCTACTGTAAATATTTGACAGTTAAGGACTAACAAGAAGGATAAGCGATAGTAGCGGATGTAGAACACATATTTGACTTTAAATAAGGTTCAATGGTAATTTTTGGTCCAATATTTATAGTTTTTTCCATGTGCTTCTAGAAGAAAAAACCAATGAAGATTCAAGCACAAGAACTTTTGATCCGAATTCTGATGTAAATGAATGTTGAATAAGTTGCCAGAAAAAATGAAAACTAAAACTATTGAAGATAAGTGAATGTGAAATTAAACTATCTAAGAATTTAGTTTATAGATAGTTTATAAATAGATATCATAATCTAACAAAGAAGAAGCTAAAGAAAGAGATTCCATTGTGTCCATGTCCGTTTCTATTTATGGTCTAGATTTCATCCTGTTTGAAGAGTCAAGAGTGAGTTTTTATTTTCGTTACACTTTCCATAGTTTTATATAGATATCATATCGACAGATCCAAAGGCTATCCCTCTTCAGTTCTTGTCTCAATTTAGGTTCTAAAATGTTTGTTAAATGTGCATTAGGTATTCAAAAAGATTTTACTGTTCAAGTTTAAAAGAATCTCTAATGATTTCCTAAAAGAATGAAAACCAAAATATAGCAATTATATAAAAAAAAACATATACAAAAAATTATAGTTAAAAAAAAAAAATATTGAACAGAACAATGATTTATAAACATAAATGAAAAAAAAATACGAAAACGGATCAGAACGAGGAACTGCAGTTAAAAGAAACTGCAGCAAAATGTTCATAAAGTAAATATAGTTTCAATAGGATTAATATTAGTTTAAACAACACCAGTGTGACACTAAACTAATTATATTGAAATTTAATTTGCGTAGCAAATAACTAAGTTTAGTTCAGGAATGATCCATCAGAAAAAGAATCCGGAAAAGCGAAAATAATTCAACAACCTTTGAGAGAAATCACCCACCACGGGCAGGCAACCGGAACCCCCAAAAAATACAAAAAAAAAAACATCATATGACAAAAAGAAAACTATTTCCAAACCAAATAAATACAAAACTGTGTGTACATAGATACAAATTTAATTAAACTCAAACACAATTTAATTAACTAAAAAATGTTGAGTGCAGTGGCAACACAGAACATTTCTAGAACATTTATATAAGTAATCTATGTGGAAAACGGGAGGAAAACAAAAATTGTTTACAAACCAAGCGAATTTTTAAATGTTGAAAATACGAAAAATAAAATATGAAAAATGAAACCAAATTGAGATTCCCAAAAAAAGTAAAAACAAAACTAATGAACAATGTGGTGTGTGAAAAAATTTCCAATTTTAATGAAAATAAAAATATAAATTCTTTGAAAAAGCACTTAATGCCGACTCGACATTATTACGGGAGGACACGCCTCATCATCATCATCATCACCTATGTATTCTCTGATATCTGAGGGAATTTTCCATTCAAACCACGACACGTACCACATTTTATGCTAATCGGTAGTAGGTACAAGAAGGAAATTCAATTTCAGGCCCCCACACAGACACGCCACACACTTTCCGGAACCATGGACAGGATTTTAATTTTAAAGGCAAAAACGGGCCACGCCCACCTACCACTTACCACTTCCCACACACATACACGCACTTTTCATTTGGCCAGGCCATAAACAGAGGATCATCTCGAAGGCCCGCCGCCGCCCTCATAAGGCCATTTAGAGGAGAATTTATGGTTGCCACTTTTGCAGGAAAATGGGCTCCCAAAATATGGAGAAATAGGAGGAAATGGGAAACTGCAAGCGATGGCTTCTAATATAGACACTTAACCACTTACAACCAGGCTAACACACCCGTACCCGTATGGATATGTGCTACTATTGGGATTGCGATCCACGTATTCACAGTTGGCACATCAAAGCGCAAATCCATTAGGCATTAAGATACGGGAGTCAGGTGAAGGCATGGGGATGCTCTGTCCGCTTAGGCGACATGTGTACACCCTTTCAGGAATGGAGAGCATAGGTACTCTGGGGATTCCCAATCATAGTATTATATCGATTATTAATCATAATATTTTTACATATTTGGATTATATTTATTTCTTTCATTTGTTTTAATTATTATCTAATTTTGATTAAATTTTTTATTTTATAGATTTATTTATCATTCAAAAATAACTTCAAATCAATTTTCTAAGCGGGTAAGGAAACTAATGAATTTATAATATTATTAAGAAAAACGAACTATGAATACCCAATATTAGAACCATGCTATGATACTCCCTATAATATTCCCTAAATTTTTTTTATAATCAGTCATGAGCCTATCAAGAGCCAAAGGGTGTGTTTAGTAAAGATTGGGCATACCCAGAATTTACATTCACAATAGATAACCATGGCATGCATGCGAGAGCGGCCTTACCGCATATAAACATACCTTGATTTACACCTTAAGTCTCTCTCCTGCTCTCTCTGAAAAATCGAAGCAAACGACTTTAAGTGAGAGCGAGAGCTGGCAGAGATCGTAAGCAGAAATCACGCCACCTTCGCCAAGCAAAGCGAAGAGTGCTTAAGCACCGTTTGTTTTTCTTTGATTCCTGCTTCCCCAAGACTTTTCGTGTGTGCTTTACTCGAGCCGGGTGTGCGTGTCTAGCACTAGTGTTTCTCCTTCAAAATTATCAGAAAATCCAAACAAACCAGAACAAAAGTGAGTGCAGACCGTCTTCCGTTAGAGTATCCGTGTAAAAACCTTCGTGCGGCATTGAAACGAAAAGCAAATCCGAAAACGCGCTACTACGTGAGGCTGCGGGAAAAGCTTATATCTGCAGTACACAAACCCCATGGGGGTGCTAAAGGAATATCCGAAGAAGCAGCAGCAAAAAGCGATAGAGGTGCAGATGGGGCTCACACAGAGAGAGAGAAAGCAACGCTCATAAGCGGGCGAAAGATTAATGAGCCACACCTGCCTCCAGACAAATTAGATGGCATAATTCAGTGTGACCCGCAACACACACGAAACATATTTCTTCCAGGGGATTCTACTAGATTGTATGGCAGGTAGGTAAGCTCCTTCTTCCTCACAGCAATGGCTATGGCCCTGGCTATATCATAGATCTTACATGTTAAGTGCTGGCAAATTTATGCAAAATAAATTATTGCAAATTTCAAAGCAACGCGAAAAAGTGAAACAGAACACACCCAAAATGGAGAGCTGCCAACTCGTGTTAAAGTAAGGCAGTCAGACAGACACTGACTGTCACTGTTATTTCTGTCCCACTCCCCTCGAATACCCCGTATAAGCTGTTGATTTATGCCCGACTTGATAAAATGTCGCATATCCGGTACCGTCGTTCTTCTTCATTCTCTCCTCCAAAAAAAATACAGGCCCAGGCAAATGAAATACAATTTTTTGTGTGTTCTTTTTCATGCCCTTCCAGAGGATAGGTCTATAAGTTTTAAGGAGATTTTTGTAACATATAGAATAACGTAGATATCTGCAACATTATTATCTTTATATTCTGTTTTAAGTTATCGCAAAAGCCTTTATTTTTTACATACTTCGATCCCTCTTTAAGGGTATACCATCTCCATCATCCTCAGAGTTAGTTTTCCCTCCATTTTGTTTTGCGCCTTTTCCTGGTGCGGCCTCCACCCCCCACTGACAACAGAGGATTGTGTGGAGGAAATATGGTGAATGGGAGTGTGAATGAATGTGAGGATGGAGAGTGGCGATAAAAGCCAGAAGAAGTAATCAAAGTTAGCATATGGCGGCGATTGCTCCTTTGAAATGCATGGCAAACTCCGAATGTGTTCCCTGATTGTCTGCAACTCGTCTGACACGCCCATTTTTATTCATTTCCCAGCTCTCCATCTGTGTGAAAGTGTTTGTTATGGCAGTGAAAGGGGGTGTGACGGGGAACAGGAGAGGCGTATGAGAAATGATTCTTTCGATGAATAATCGGGAGATAACTCTGTCCCTTTTTTTTATTTTTTTGGGAATGAAGGCATTACATGCGTAATGGGAGTACCTCTATTTATTATGTCTAAACATTTTCGCTTTGGGGTCCCCTCTCTTTATATAGATAATTCAACTTTAAACATACTTTTACATGGCTTTTACATGCCTCCCCCTGTCAGCAGACACCTCTGGCATGTGCTCTTTGTTCGAGAGCACTGCCTTGAGTACCTAATCCCTTCCATAGCAGTCGCAGCCTCTTCTCGGATATCGACCTCTGGTGACACACTTTTGGCAACAAGAATAGGAGGCGGGAATGCATCTTCTCAGGCCAAATTTATTGTCACAGTCGTGTAAAAAGGATAGGAACGTGAGAAATGGAGAAAAACGATGAAATTTTCAATGCTAGTCCATAAGAAAACCCAGTCACGACTGGCGAAACGGAAACGTAAATTCCAAACGAAACTCAGTTACATTCATCTTCCTCCGTGCTCTCGTCCTCCGTGCACTCGTCCTCGTCCTTTTCCTGTGGACGGCGGGGCTTTCTTGAACACCGTTTCCGAGTGGCCAATTGACAGGCTTTGACGGCCCGATACCTGGCCGCCTTGCTCATGCGGAGGTAGCTGCTCATCAACGCCCAGCCCTGGCGCAGGTTTCTCCTCAACTTACGGGTGTGCCACTCCAGGTAGAACATGCCATCGGTGGCCTCGAGAATGAACCAGAGAAGCGCTCCACTCGCCGCCGTGGTGATGAGACCCAGGAGCCAGTACTGTATTGCCGAGGGCTCGCACCCGTTGAACCCCAACATGTTGAGGAACCCTTCGGTGATGCCGTAGAGCACGCGCTCCAGTGAACACCAAATGATGATCGCTCCCAGTTCAGCGAAGAAAATCGCCATCACAGTCTCGATTAGCAGTTGCCAGTAGCTGGACATGTGCATGTAGCGCAGCGGATAAATGCTAACGTCCCAGAGAAAGAACAGAATGACCAACAGGAAGATCCAGCTGCCCAGGGTGGGGGCCGGCGAGCAGTGATCCTCGGGCGGGCTGAAGAAAAAGCAGACTCCCAGCAGCTGGAAAAGCCCAGCAATTGTCACCGCGGATGGCTGCATTGAATTTTTCGTATAATTTTGTTTTCCCTATAGAAAATTTGACACAAAATTGAAGTATAGCTATGTCTGGCAATCGGAGAATAATATATGCAGGAAATTCCTATTGAAATCCCTTTAAAATTTAGTGAATTTTCCAATCAACTTTCAAGTGTTGGACTCTTGAACAAGATTGACAGACCCCGAAGTAATTAGCCTGCCTCAATGAACCGCCATAAGAGCAGCAGCAGCAGTAGTAGCAGAAACCTTCAGAGCTCTTCGCTGCTATGCTCTGATTATGCATGGATTGCAATTAATTAGTGCTTGTCAACCCATGCAGACGCACACTCGAACACAATGTGTGACGGGTGTGCGCTGTTGGGGAAAATTAGTTTACCGAACCGCCCACTAATAGTCTCACATTACAGGCTTATCCGAAATCAGTAGAGAGACAGGCTAGCAGAGTGGCAGGGGGAGGGGCAGGCGGTAGCCCGAGGCAGTCATCCAAAAAAGTGCCAACAAATTAGCATAACATTTGTCGCAATTAATCAAAATTAAATCTGCTACTCTCTAACCTACCTTCATCCTTAACCGTAGCCTTATCCCCCACTGATGGCCATGTCAATGAACCGCATGAACAGGCCAACCTATTCCGTCCCAAAAGAGATGCTAACAACCGCCGAATGAGGCCCAGTCGTGGGACGGACGGCCAGACGGATGGCTTACCTGGCGTCCGACTGTGAACTTGAATCTATCAAAGCCATCGCCATTGGCATCGGCATCGGCTAAGTGAAAGTGCCTGCCACTGCCACTGACAGAGACAAAGACCCTTTTTGTGCCGAGGCCCATAGCACAGTGGTTTCAAGCTACAAGTAAATCTGTAGAATATTGAAAAGGGCATGACGTAGTCAACATACATTCTACCTTTAGCTTTGCCAAATCTTTGAAGAGAGGGATCATCACTCTAATTACAAGAACGAGGATCAGGAATAGCAACTCTATGAGTATTTTCATTAGGTTTGGGCAATCTGTAAACAGTACAGGTACAGGTAGCACTGTACAGACACAAACACATCCCACGTCCCATATTAGTGAAGAGGGTTCATTGTTGTCAGGCGGAGGACGAGGACTAGCAGAGCCCGGATCCTGCTGTGGGTCTTTGGTTGTACGTTCGGGTTCATTTTGTCTATTTAAAAATTGATTTGTTGTTATTTACATGCGACATTATTTATCTGGGATCTTCGTTTAAGCGATTTTTTATGCCATCTACCGATAATTGGGTGTCCTTCAGATTCTGTTGTTGTTCCTGTCGCAAAATCCAATTTGTAAGTGTCAGCGACAGTTTTTTCGGGGCAGACCCTGACAGAGAGGCCAAAAGCGAGATCTTCTTTGCCATTTTTATTGGCGTTTTCTCCAGTGAAGCGGGAATCACAGTTGATTTTTGGGGCGAGAATGCAACAGGTTGATGAGGGATGAGAAGCGGGGGGAATGAGAGGTTTCACAGCATGACTTTTGTTATTGTAAAAGTCGGGCGGGCATGGAACGTGTTCATTTGGAGGGTATGGATGGCGATAGAGATAGGAGTCCTGTAATTGAAACCGTTCGGGCAGAAAAATCAATCAAAATTGTGCGCTTGACATTTGAATGGGTTGCGGGACCCAGCGCCCGAATGAGGTGTGAATTCCACTTAAATACTTTCGCTTTAGATTCGGTGCAAAAACATAGAAATCATTGAGTTGGAAAACCATTTGAATAAATATTTATGTGACATTTGAAACGGCCTGCGGGGTTACCGATTGGGAGATTAAAATGGGGCTAATTCCTTACCCAATTCCCCGTGCTCTGGAAAGGTATCCCCACGGAAGGATACACTTATTTTTCAATTAAATAATAAATCATTTGGGAAGAGAAAATAATGATTGCAACGGCGACTGCAATTAAGCGTAAACAACGGCGCAAAATGTCTGGGGAAAATAATTTTCACTTCCGCATCCTGTCGCTCCATTCGCTCCAGTCACCGTTCGCTCTAGCAGGAAGCTAAGGCTATGCTCCTGACACGCGGCCAACAGTCAAGCACTTAAAATTTCATATAATTTCGCACGTGCAACTTTAATGAACTTTTCACACTCATTACACACACACACACACACACACACATCGTGCATCAAGTAGGGGCCGGCACATAGGAGCTGTGGGAGGGGGGCACACTCGCAGAGCCTGCAAGGAATTGGGATATAGGAGCGGAGGTAAGCAAAATTAATGTTAGAAGGGTTGATGCATTGGGTGTATATGGGACTGAGGTATTCCCTGTTTCTCCTGATAGAATCATCATCTAACTCCTTGAGTTCCTGTTGTATCTGCTCCCCTCAAAAGTTTCTTCAACTGTTTAGCCGCATTGCATCCCCATCTGGTCTTGCACCACGCCACTGTCCATGTCCTGGCACACACAAGCACTGCACTAGAGAGACAGAGAGAGAGAGAGTTAGGAAGAGGTCTCCAACTATTTTGAAGGGTCTCTGGGGTGTCCCTCTGTAACCACATGCAGTTTGCGGCAAGAGTTGTAAGAGTAAAGTGGAACGTGGGTGCCGTAATAGAAGTAGGAACAACCCAACTTCGGCAGACAGCAGCCGCAGCAGCAGAGAAGGACAACAATCTTGACTTGTCAAATCGGGCGCATAAAAGTTGTAGCCATGAAAAAGTTGCTGAAACTGCCACCTGGAAAGGGCAGGAGTCTTCTTTTTTATCAGTTTATATTTTTTTTTGGCCCGCTGTAAGCGACACTGACAGGTGCGGGAAAGCATTGAATAAAAGGGAAGACAAAAGGATACCCCTTCAAGTGGCAACTGATCGGGGGCTTTTCCTATACTTTCCTTTGCTTTTTCTCTCTGTACCCTGCCACACATATGCCCACTCGTGGCAGCTACAAAAGCTGCCCGTTCGTCCAATGCTGCATGTTGCACACGTGTCACGCCAAGACAATGGAACCGCGTCCGGGGGCCTTTTTACGTGCCACAGCCCCAGCGACTTGTCAACGGCAGTTCCTTGTTTCGCTTCCATCAGTTCCGCTTCCGCCTGCCCCAAACTGATCCCTGTCCCGTGCCCCTTTGCTGCCTCGCTGCACCCTAGAGACAAATTGAATTCGAAGGAATTGTTTCTGTTGCTGTTGCTGCTGCTTCGGCTTCTCGCTCTTGTTGCAACTGGAATACAAAATGCGGCCAGGCAGTCGGCGGTGGTGGCGGCTGCAGTTGGCGATTTGTTTTTGTGTCGTTTGCTGTGCGGCATTTCTGCTTGATTTGCATTTCCCTGCAGCACGATTTCCCTCCCACTCTACCCCTCATGGCAGCACGTCTTGTCCCTTATTCTCCTCTCGCTGCAGCACGATCCCCCACATTCTGTAGCTCCCCAAAGTTCTATCAACCGTTGAAAATCACGCTAATTGTCGCAGTCATTGCATACATTTAGGCGCAGTGCAGCTGCTTCCCGACGACGGACGACGACGGAGCAGACGATGCCTTTGGACATTAGCATTAATTGAAATGCAGAAAGTCAATGGGGCAGAGATGTGGCCGGAGGAGGAGCGGTCGCATACGAGATGACTAAAGATAAATTATATATTTAATGCTGTAATAAATAGGGATTTGTATATGAAGAACCTTTCTTCAGGCACCCGCCACAGCAGATGAATACATTCTTTAAATGTTTTCTTTAACCACTAAATTTCCAACGTCTCTGGGGCAATCCCAATCCCAGCCGCAGGATCCTCTGCTTTGTCATGCAAATCTCTGGACAACTCTTCTTGTAGTATTCGTATTCCTTGAGCAGTGTTTTGGGTGACAAGCCACAAACACAAACAAAAGTCAATGCTGGGAGCTATTAAGGAGAACAACAGCTCAACGACGAGTAGTAGAATCAACAGAGGGAGGTCTCCCACTCCCACTCTCCCAGCCACGCCCCCTGTCATACCCGGGCCGAAATGCAGGCCCCCGAATGAAGGATGAGCGGGCTGACAGTGTCCGGTGTGTTCGCTGTCCGCCGGCTGTCCACCCCTGCCCCATGCCACAGTGCCACACAGTGCAACCCACAAAAAAGAACACCTTGGATAATTTATAAGCCTTTCCATTTGCAGCCAGGCTAAAGAGGAGTGTCGGTTAAGGATACGACTGTGGGTAATGGAAGGACTTGGGTTTCCTCTTGCTCGGTCATGGGTCCGCGACATTTGCATTTGAACGCAATTTTAACACGCTCATGAGAGCAGCAAATGACAAGGCAGCGAGGGCGGCTATGGAGCTCTACAGTGAATGGCCGCAAGAGTGCACTTTAGAGAAATATTTAAAGTATTTCGTGCGAAAATTCGCATTGAATCGATATGGAATGGATTGAATGTTGAACCTTTTCTTCTGTTGGCACGCTGTATCGAGCACTCACTGTAGCCTCAAAGACAAAGTGGAAATTGCTGCCATCTGGTATGCGGTCGTGCGTCTCCTAATGAGTGCAACGAAAGAGCACTAGCTGGGGGTCGGGTCGGTCTTGGCGTTTTGGCGCTGGTTAATCTAGCGCATAAGTGGTGAAAATTAATTTAACAGATGAGAGCAAAACGTTCCTTTTGGTGTTGCGAAGCAGAGGTATGTCTACCCCTCTATAAATTTAAGAAATTTAAGAACCTCTTAGCCATTCCGTATTTGAAATACCTTCTGTTGAGGCCATCTGTTAAGGACACTCTCCTATCGACACACTCGTATGTTACACGTACTATACGTTTGACCTAGCCAAACATTTCAATTAGTCTCGGGCTCTTGGCAAAACAATTTTAAATTGTTTTGTCAGCCTTCTGCAGTCGCTTGATAAATGCCAAAGTGTCGAAAAGTGTTTTCCACCAGAGAAAAGCCAAACAGAAAGCGAGAGAGAAAGCGAGCCAGTTTGACGTTGAAGGCATTTAAAACACGATTTTCACATTTACTTTTCAATTTTGCATTGTTAACGTTTTTATACCCCCTGGTAGTCGTCGTAGTCCTGCAGTTGAAGGGTATATTTAATGGAAAGAGGCAAGTATTTCCAAACCAAAGTCTAAATACCTAACCATCTTTCAATAAACCTTCAAAATTAAGAAAACATGTTCCCCGCTATACAAAAAGGAGTCTTTTGGCATTTCTCATAAGGAGACATAGTTTTTTTTTTAGATACTTAGAGGTATCCCTTAGTCGAAATATACCCTCTACCATCTCTTTTTTCTCTGTCTCTCCAACAATTGCCCTTTCGTTCTCCTATGCCCCCACCTCTCTTTCCCTCGCTCCCTCCCTCTCTCTCGCTGGCTGGAACGACCTACTTGTCTGGCTACAATGGCGACATATTGGGTAAAAGTGTGTCTACCAGGGCTCTAGAAATTGAATCACACTCTGTGGGGCCTCAGATTCGATTAAGTTAAATCGAATTTTTTGGTTTCGGTTTTGGTTTTGACGATAAAAACATCAGCCCGAGCCAGCGCGAGAGAACAGAAAGTGTTTCCTTGCCCCTTTGGCTATAAGTTGGTCCTCGAACCATCGTTTCGTTTCGTTTCGTTCCTTTTTCTCAAACATAAACAAGATTTATATCGGCAATAAAATATTTCACGCTCCACTGGAACTCAACTAAAAGCAGAAAAGAACACCTTCCTCTATGGCACCTGAGTGAGGGCAATGGATGGAACGGACGTGGCTGTAAGAGTGGGAGTCAGACTGGTGGCTCTCAAGGAATGTTCTTTCTCCGGCCAGAGATGTGGCTTCATCAAAGGAGTGCTGATAATTTGTCATGCCAATACAGACTCCTGTGGCAGACAGGGCTCAAGTGTTGGCTAAGCCAAAAACCTCGACTAATTGGCGGCTTGTGCGGGAAGTGGAATTGGCAGTGGCAGTGTGTCTAATTGAACAAGTTTTCACTGCCTTTGAAGCTGTGCAAATTAATGATTAAACTGTGCAAGAGATATAAATAATATTCTGCCACGCACATATGGAAATATTTATTCAGCCATAAGCAGCGGATGACTTCCTTAAACCTCTATTAAAATCAGCTTTAAAGTTGTGCCATTCCTCAAAGGTGCTTTATCTACTAGACTTACGGAAAGTCACCCATATCCTCCTTGCTCTTGTAGAAGCTCTTGCTATTGTTATCCGGCAGATAGGCTGATAGGCAGCCCCCTCTCCTCCACTTCTCCACTCCTCCATGCCAGCACTCCTGAGCTCCTTTGTTCCTGTGTTTCTCTGTTGTCTGTT
Organism: Drosophila miranda; assembly: GCF_003369915.1. NCBI lineage: Eukaryota > Metazoa > Arthropoda > Insecta > Diptera > Drosophilidae > Drosophila > Drosophila miranda. Next base: position 7,739,600 of record NC_046677.1, on the reverse strand, counting down.
GCATGTACAAACAATTTAATGCCCAGGATAACAAGGAGACACACGACACAAACACGACACACACGAGGGAAGGAGGCACGCAGCCAGAGTCACATAGCTGAGAGCACCTTGAGGCAGGACCAGAACCAGGCACCAGTTCCAGGAACAGGACACGACAGGACAAGGGCCAATTGGGATAGTAGGGGCATAGCATAACCCCACGTGCACTCTCTGTGTGACGCTTCTCTCTGTGTAAATCTGCTCTTCTATCCGTAAAAATGCCACCACAAATGCAATTTCTGTCATTTTTAATGGTTTTATAAGTTGCACACAAGTCATGTCGGGCTATATATACTCCCATATCCGACATATCTATATCTATAGATATATGGCGAGTCTGTGTGTGGCATGACCCCCCCTGCCACTCCATTTTATCATTATGGCGCCGCTTGTTGGTTATTTGCTCGACTTTGCCACCTTCATGCTTCTCTTCCTGGAAATCCTTCTACTCCTTCTGCTGGCATTAGCCGGGTATTAACTTTGTTTGCTCTTTTAATGACTGAACTCTGGACAGAGACTACTTCTCTGCTGCTGGTAGTCCTTTCTTCTCTCTGGTGGATGCCAGGTAATGGCAATTAGTGCATCATTTGTGCCACACACAGGTAAAACAGGTAAATGTGTTTTGCCTCTGATTAGTCTCTGTTAATTGCTGACATCACAACGTGTTGCCGTCCACTCTTATGGGATAGAGAGCGAGTGCATCTGTGGGTGATTCTGCTCCTTGGGCGAGCATTTAATGTCCCGGAATTGTCATTAAATTGATTATCCAGTCTTGCGGCGGCTTTTACCACAAGACTTCACCCTCTGTCAAAGCCATTGAGTGGAATAAGAGTGTTTTGCAGGAGATTGTGTGTTGGAAATTGTATTATAATGGATTTTAGGGGAGAAGAATTGGAGATGTATTCATCATAGATGTCTATGGAGTTTCATTGATGGAAATGAGTCTTGAGCTCAAGTGTTCAAAGTATTAAGGAAATTATTCAACTGTGAAACTAAGAGCCCCTTTAAGAAATGTGCATTTGAAGCTACAATTATCTGCCAATGAAATAGAGAAAATTTCATTAATAGTGCCATACCATACACCACCAAATAAAACCCTAATATAATGTTAAAGGCACAAATACCTATGTTTATTATAAATCCAAACCAATTTCAATAATCCCACAAGATTACAACCTCAAACAACCAATTTCTGAGGCAACTTTTTGTCGAGTGTTCTCTAAAAAATACATACTCGTATAAATTGGAGCCGGTCCAACTCCCTAGAACTGCTCTCTCTCTCTCGCTCTCTCTCCAGGCAGGACTTTCCGCCATCAACCGTCAAGGCGCATGCTCACCATGGAGATTTCTCTATGAATTTCAGATGCTGCATTAAGCCAAAAGCTTCCGCACTCCTGTCAGACACAAAAGGACTGGGGCAAGGCAAACAAGTGGATGAGAGAGAATACCCACAGATGCAAGGAAGAAAGGACCTACATCAACAGCAAAACGGTTGAAAATGGAAAATGGAAATTACATCTCAGGCGGCTTTAAAACTATTTGTGGAGTTATTAAATGCAATGCGAAAAGTTTAATTGGAAAATGCTCGAGGGAAATGGCAGAGCCATAGAAGCCATTTTTCGAGTGAAATTGGCGGCTATCCCGACTGTCGTTAAATGAAGGCAATTGAGCGACTGCTGGGACTTTTCTCTCCCAAGATTTGCATAAATGTATTTAATATTTAAATAAGTTTCATTGAAAAACCCACTCATGCATTGGTGTCCATTTGGTGTGGTTTTATTTCTGATTCCTTTGGCGCTTTCCTGCGTCCCAGCAAATGTCTTGGATGTCGCCTTAGAGGAAGGATTCCATCAATTGATAATTTCTCCAAACTGGATCGCTGTCCAGCGCTAAAGAGCTCCACTCATTGGATATGAGGATGGAGGACTCTTTCCATTTGTATGCAAATTGAGTGACTGCCAGCCCAAGGTGCACTTTGGCCCTCGTGTAATATCAGGGGGCAATAGCAGAGACAGGCCGCAGATATTACGAATACGCACCGACAGACAAGATGTTAATGGCGCAGACGGACAGAGACAATGGGAAATGTATGCACGTTTTACTTGTACCTGTATCTGCCCCATTCGGTGTCTCTGTGTGTGTCTGGGTCCCGTGTCCCAGTGGCTGTTGCAGACACTCTCAATCCAATCTTCCTGCTGCTGCCGTTGACAACTTTGGTGACAGTTTGCCGAGTCGTTTTGCCTTCGTCCTCCCACGGCTGTTTACGTCTAGCTCCTGGTTCCTGTTTCTGTTTTCTGCTTTCTGCGACTTTTGCCGTGTATTATTCTCTTTCTGGCACTCGAATGCCCCCGCGGCATTGCGCATATTTCGCTCTTAAGTATTTTTATAGCTAATGGCCCTTTTAGCTTAATATCAACACACAAGTGACGCTGCTCCCGGGCATCCACATCCACGAGCATCTGCATGTGCTCCGCTCCAGAATATACAAAAATACAATACAATACGATATGGCGAGGCCTCGAGAATTTTTAAATTTTTATGTGTTTTCATAACGATTTTTATGCTCCGCTCGAAGGGCGGCCCAGGCCGTTGACTCGCTCCTGGAGCACAGCGGAGGGCAGGAGGATGGCGACAGGTCGTTTCCTGTGCCAACGCCACCTGTTATCAATTGATTTTTGTGTGCCTGCCAATTGCCAGGGGATGCGTGTCACACGACGCAAACAACCAGACAGAAACGAAGCCTTAGATACTCTCAAAGATCCAGGTGTCTGTTTCGTACGCTCCATGGCCAGCACCTGCCACAATCCATGTATCCTGTACAAGTAATCTTCATTGAACGCCTTAAAGGTGGCACATGCAAAGCATCCCGAGCACTCCGAGTGGTGCTTATTCATTCCGTTTCCCTGGGCTACAAATACAATTTCCTCGCTTCCCCAGAGTTCACGTTGCATGTGGCAGGAGCGAACCCTGACTGGTTCCCTGGCCAGTGGTTGCACACAGTTGTTGATTGACATGCTGTGGATGAAGATGACGATGACGATGACTACTACTGCTGCTGTTGATCCTGCTATTCCGTACCACGTTGCGTATACATTATCTATGCGTTGGCATGGAGCACAAGAGAGCTCCGTCTCTGTGTGTGTGTGTGCCCCAAAATGGTTATTGTTATGTCGAAACCCACACGCAAAGGGGATGTTCGAGCAGCTGCGCCAGAGCCAGAGCCGGAAGGGGGGAACCTTTGACATAGTACAAAAAGCAGTTTGTCCCAGTCAGCCGATGATGCTCGTCGTCCGTCCTCTCGTTAGGGATTCGATTTGCCCATACAGCTAGACCTTTTAAACAGGCAAATTTGCTGGCCCTCTGAGAGTGGAAAGTGGACCAAAAGGATCAAGTAACTTCCAGTATACGGTTCAAGATATGGTAACATTTCCACACATTAATCAGACGCCAAGGGGTGCCACCAGACTACCCAACATTTCCCGGGTACTTGGATATGTAATGCAAAACAAATTGCCAGCAAAGTTAGGGCTTTTCCGCTTCTAGTTTTCCCCTTACTTTCGCTCCTCTGTCACTGCCCTTTCTTCTGGCCCTTGCACTCCCCAAACTATGCTGCAGTTTTTTTCGACACCACGCTACTTCGACTATTTTGCATATTTTTACAATTTTCATGCTGATAAAAGTGCTTCGCTGGCACTAGTTGTTCTCTCCTTTTCCCTCTTTCCTTTTTTCCGCTTTTTCCGCGTTCCCCCTGTTACTGGGAATTGATTTAATGACTTAAACGGTTTTAGCTTAAATTATTTAATTGTTTAAATTGAGCTCTATTGCTGCCGCTGCTAATTTAATTTAATTATTTAGCGGTTGCGGCGTTTTTTTTTTATTGCGGGTAAGAGTTTAAATAGTGGATGGTTTTGAAAGTACTACTGTTTAAATTATTTCAAGGGGAAAAGCGGAAACTATTCGGATGTAGCTGATGAAGGAGCTTGCTGGCAGGAAAAAAAATATAATTTTGTTTTTTTTCCGAAAATTTTTCTGGTTAATAAATATTGAATTAAAATATGGATATTTACCGACAACAAATGTAAATAAAACACATCTTAAATCATTCAATTAAGCCACACACAGCGGGCGAAAAAAGTTGAAAAAATTAGTGATAAAAAATCCAAACACAATTAGGCATTTTTCCAACAACTGTCAAAGTTCAAATGAGGCGTGTAAAGGCGGCTGCTGCATGTCAGCTTGTGTCACCCACACACACACATCATAATATACATACGTATGTATATGTATGGGGTATTCCATTATTAGGGCAGAGGAAGAATGACGGGGAGCAGCTGCATTAAAGCTGCTTAGCACGGGCCGTGACCATACATCCCCAAATACGCTTTAAATTTCATTTATATTATCATAAAATGTTTATACACTTTCAGCGGGTTATACGATTATGATTAAATGTTGTCAAAATTCATAGGACAAAGCTTTATATATCTGATTCAACAGAGGAGATGGATTATACTGAAAGTAGTCTCCAAATTTTGAGCTTAAACTTTGAACAGATCTCACTTTTTGTATGAAGAAACAGGGAAACCATAGCTACATTTATTCCTTAAAAATATCATACCATACTCACCATAGAAACAACGACCATTCGCCGGTAGAGTATCTTAATCTTCGACTCAAAAAATAGTCTTTTTCTGGTGGTTTTTTTTTTTGGTGCGGACTGTGGTTGGGGCAAAGTTATCACAGATGCGCAGCCATTTGCTAAAAGCGACAAACTTTCACACAACATACACACACATATGCACTCTCATAAAGATGTCACACCCATACACGTACGAATACAGTGGAGTACTGCGTATGGGTTTTGGGTTTTTATGGCCTTTTGCTGTTAGTGATGGCATGTTACTGCTGCCTGCTTGCTGCTGGGTGCTGCCTGCTGCCTGGTTGTCTGTTTGCTGTCTCTTGTTGGTTAATTTACATTTTCTTGGTAATTAAAATGTGTCTTTACAGCCCCACCCCTCATCGCCAGCCTCAGCCCACCAAAATCCCCAGCCCAGCTCACTGGGAAAACTCATTTACATAATTATGTGTGGCAATTTCCAAGATTTTTCTGCCACAGCCCACAATTGTTCGTCTCGCTGTTGGTCTGTATTTGTATCTGTATCTGGAGTGTTGGGGCACAAATAAATTTCTTAGAATGGCTCTTTATTCGCACATTGTAAATGATTTTGTGGCTGTTTTTGTTTGGCTTTTGACAGCAATAATTGTTGGGAATCATCTGCATAATTCTTAAGATACATATGTATTAATATTATTGTTCTTTGATGAAGATATAAGTATGTTTAGGTCCACGAATGTGCCAGTGTTTAGAGTTCCAATAGTTTTGTATTTTCAAGATACTTCCTTCCTATCGTATGTGTGCTTAAACGTTGTATGCAAATAATTGCATTCGATGATAATGAGTAATTTCCCATCTTCTAGCCGGAAAAGCGCTGCGGGGTGCCATTTTCCAGGACAATGTAAATCATGTAAATTCGCTTTCGTTTCACAATTTCTCGCGGCTGTCGATTGTTTTGCTTTAATTTATGCCAGACGAGGGAGAAGAAGGATGGGCGGGGGATATGTGCCTTCAATGAATTATACATTATGGGAAATTAATATTTATGACTGATGAAAATGCAATTAATATGATAATAGATTGGGAACGATGTAATTAAAAGGAATATTCACTTCACCCTTCCGCATTAGTTTTTCCAGCTGCCATTCATGCCAATGGAAACTAATTTCAAATGGATTTTGGGCTAATTAAATTTATGGTTGGTTCAGGAAATGCTATGACAACCAGCAGAGCAGTGGAATATTACGGAAAAAATAAATGAAAATTCACAACTCTCTCTTTCTCTGTCTGGAATTCAAGGCACAAACAAAATAGGAAATCAAGGCTCTGGCCAAAGGAGGAACGGAGGAGCCAACGGCCGGCACGGAGCGTACGCGTGTACAAAGTCAATAAGCAGCAACATAAGTCAACACTAATGCCAACAAATAATGAGAAGAAATGGTCAGTGGCAACTGCTAACGGGTCCTGGCTGGGCGGCCTAGACAAAGGACCAGCCACCCGGAAGTGAGCATCCTCCGGCCTGCTTCCTCCTGCTACACTGTGGAGTGGCATTAGAGGCGCTTAGCAGCCACGTTCCCAAGTAATCCGCGTGCCGCATGCCTCGCATCGCCCAGAGACCCGCATCCACAGCGCATCTACTGCTCGCATTTGGGGGAAAACCCTGGGAAACGCAGGAAATTCCCAGCTCTAATTATTGACAGCAACAGGAGGCGCCACTTGAGAGATGGGGCAGCAGACAGAAGGCAGGAGGCATGACAGCTCTGAGGAACAATTAAGGAAAGTCCTAGGCTGCTTCCTAGGGCCAAAGATTGTAAAGTTTTCCCGCGTACAGTGGAAACAACTCGAAGTGGAACCGAAACTGAGTGTGATGCTTTCTGTTGGACTTTCCTGTTCCCTGGCATTGAGAAATGTGCCTAATTATACGTTACGAGATTTTCCGACTGGTTTTTCCGACTGGTTCCAATCGAACGGCTCGCACTTGAGCAATTTTTAATTTGTTGCAAATCATTTTTTATTTAGATTCCCAGATCCTTTGGGAAGGGACGCTGGGACTCCTTGGAGGGCAATTAGAAAATGTTTGGCGGTCCTTTCTTGGTCGCTTTTCCTTCTTCTCGCCGGGAAAAGTTTTTTTGGGGCAACAGGCAGCGGCACAGTCCCTAGAATAAAATTAATCTTGGGCATTAATTTGAAAGTTGAGACCGTCTCATGAATTTCATTTGCTTTTAATGATCGCCTTAATGCTAGGGATTTAGCAACAGAAAAAAAAAAAACCCAAATAGGAAAATGCAGACAAGAATTTGTTCCTTTAAGATCTGCAATATAGAGAGAGACAGAAGGAGAGTTTTCCTTTCCGGAAAAGCCAAAAGTCTTTGTTTATTGTACCTGCCTTGCGGGCCCATTTAAATTTGAAATAAATTATTACCAGAAATTCCAATCGGGCAAAACTTTTGTGCAACAAAAATTAGACAGCCAATTAAATGGCAAATGCCGCCAGGCACTGAGTGAAAATGATTTAAAATCGAAGAGAGAGAAAGAAGCGGAAATCTAATTATGAACAAAAGAGCACCAAATGGACAGCCAATCTATTGGTTCAACCTGAAAAGCGCCCCGAGTCCGAGTCCGGCTTCGATTTTGCTTCTTCTTTTGTTTTTCCCTTCCACGAAAAGCTGATGCAAAATAAAATATTTTTTTATTGAAAGCCTTCGCACATCAAAAGCAGATAAAGCTGTTGGGAGCGGTGAAATACGTCCTCCCGATTAGGTTTTGCCCCTCTCGAATGGGAAACTAATTTCAAATTCAGCACACAGCCCGTGGAAAGCTGTCGCTGTCAGCTTGTTGCTCTCTTGGCCAAAAAGTGCGTGTCTCTAAACCCCAGGATCCCTAGAACTTTGGCGTGGACTCTGGCTAACCGTTGAGCTATGAAATATGCACAGACCACCACGAGTGCACCTCCAAGAGGAAGTTTATTGGCCAAGTTTCGGGCCCAGGACCAGGACTAGGACTAGGACTAGGCTGCTTATTAAATGTCCCACGTGGGGTGGCTGCACAGGTAAAACCACGCCCCGTTTTACAGCCTGTACGTGTGCCGGGCCTTGAGGAGGCTCTTATCAACCATTTTTCCACAGCCTCGGGGAGTAGAGAGAGCGGCACACAAAAAAGGATTCCCTCAAACGAAAAGAGGAAAGGACCTTTATAAGAAGTTGATGCTGGAATTTCTATTTGTTTCATAGCCCCAAATTGAAAAAGGGAGAACAGATGGAGAAGCGGAGAATAAAAGCCACAGAGAATGGGCATTGGCATAGCAATGAGAATGAGAATGAGAGAAAAGAGTGTGCGTCGGAGAGCGAGAGAGCGGGAGAGGGTTAAGGCAAACAGTAAGGAAATAAAACCAATTGAAAAATTTATTTGCTTTCATAAATGAAATTGAAAATGATTTTTTTGCGGATCTGACTGGGGTAGGGCTTTCATTTTCCATTTTTACTTACGCTCCACTTGCCCCAATATTTCCTGTGAAGCAATCTAATTGGTGGCAACGGCAACAGCAACAGAAACGATTTGTGAAATATTTATGGTCTTCCCTTCCGCAGGGAAATGTACGAGAGCTAATGGAAAGCAGGTGGAAAAGTGAACAGGGCCGGTGTTTGGGTCTTTTGTGGATGATTACTAATGAGGTGCTCATGCTCTTTGTTCAGTGGAATCATGGGTAGTATTACTTTTAACCTTTGGGTATCAGTGTTGGTAAGTGCACAACAGTGTTGGTTAGTGCCCAACAGTGTTGGTTAGTTTACAACAGTGATAGTTACGCTAAAAAATTACAAAGAAAATATAAAGAAATGTTTCGTTCTTACACGAAAGCCAAAAGTTAATTGAGTGAACAGAAACATACTTTTAAAATTTATAAATAAGTTCTTTGTCTACATAATCTGATTAATCTCTATATCGCATATCTATAAATAACACCAACAAATTCCGAGTGAGTTTATTTAAAACCCCTTATAAGTTTTCCTGCTAAAAGATTGCCTTTTTAATATGATAAATCGAATATTTCATTCGTTGTCCATTTCCTTTCGTTCCGTGCCGTGCCATGCCGCCTTTCCTTTGCAAATAATTTCCAAGAATCGGTAATGATATTATATCACAATGGAACACACCTGCGAAACCCACTTACCCGGCTGCTTTTCGCCCCCTCCGCCTGTGCCGTTTCCTTATCCCATTTCCATTGTGACAACTTGAAGGGAATTTTCTCTCCGGCTGAGCTTTGACTTTAAAAACCGCAGTCACTGGGAGTGGGGAGTCGGGAGGGAGCAGTCGCCTCGACATCAATTCTCCAAACGAAACATAAAACTTTTTCCTATGAATGAAGAGGAGATGCTGGAAGGTCGAGCAGAAGCCTCTTAACCAACAACCGATATCAGTATAATATAACAACATAACTTTCTCAACTTTATGAGCGCCGATTGCTGTTGTCATTTCACTTGGTTTCCGTCGTTAATGTGGCTCCTGCTGCTTCTGTTTTTTCTGCTGCTTCTGTGGGTGGAAAAGTTGAACAAGTTTTCGAGCGCGGTTTTTCGAAAAAAGGAAAAAATAACTTTTGTCTTTCTGATTTCGTTGGTAAAACACACAGAAGTTTGAGCTTTCTTTTGACTGAAAAGTTGATGTCGATTTGTTGCGGTTGGGTCTCTGTTGGTCTTCTTGTTGATGTTGTGGCTGGGGCTTTGGTCTGGATTTTAAACTAAACTAAAACCATGGCTCCAGCATCGATTTGCAGCTCGTTCAGGTTTCCAGGTCATCAATGGATGCACTTTCACGGACTATAATTAATTATGTTTGCATTCTCATTAGCCTGGGGGGCCCCCATCATTGGGTGCCGCTTCAGGACCATTGTCAGCACTTGGGACTGAAATAATGAACGATGATTTTTCATGTGGATGTCCTCTGGTGACAGTTTTGCTGAAATCCAATACACAGAAGTGGATGTGGATGTCGATGCGCCTGCCTCCGTGGCCCCAGTGTGTGCTCCATATGGCTCGTTGCCCGATTTGATTGATCCTGGTGAACTGGTGACGCCTCCCCTGGGAGGCTGTGACTCCATGCAGGGGTTTTCGGGCCGAGCGCCCAGCTGTGTCGCGCATTTGTCTAAAATGTCAAATATAAATATTTGCTTGGCTCTTGTTTGAATTTGGTTTTCGGGTTTTCCAATAAACACAGAGGAGAGAATCGAGAAGCGTAGAGGAGCCTGCAACGGATGTGGTTGTGTCACGTTTGTCTATTTGCATAGGCTGGCAGGCAGGCAGAGGCACACACGCACTGATATTCACAGACAATTGTCAGGCACTGTGTTTGCACTTTTGGCCTCCCCGAAAACGTTTGGGGTTTCCATTAATTACATTGTCAATAGATGGGAACGGCAATGGGTGTCCTGTTTGTTCTCCTAATGAAGCGCAGGCGGAGGCCAAGGCGAAGGCGTGTGTGTGTCGTCGTGATATTGATAGGGGTCTTAACGGGTACTCAGGTTTGCCGAAGCAAAAAATAACTTCTAATCGCAGAGAGAGAGAGAGAGGTAGAGGTTCAAGGGTCAAGGGTCACTACAGCGGGATTAAGTGTTATGTTTCTGTCGTTGTCGTTGGAAATAAATATATAATGGCCCCCAAAAGGGTAACGTAGCCCTTCTGCTAATTGGTAAAACATTGATTTACCCAAACAATGAATAAATAATATTTTTTTTCAGCAAAGCCACAGTGCCACTCGTGCGTATACGTAATGCTGTCATAAATGCAATCCCCAATCCCCGTCAAACCCCCTCATATGCGGGGAAATTAACATGGCAAAGGCACTCGTTGGCTCACTCGCTTCACGCGTTACAAATCCTTCAAAAAGCCAACTTAAGCGCAACACAAACGATACAATATACGAGTCGTATATACTGGGTGGTACTGTGCGGGACATACATACATTAACGTATCAATGGCTTAGGGAAAGTACAGTCCCACTCGTATAAATAACTCTCTCTGCTCTCTCTGTCTCCGTTTTTGGTGTCTGTCTTTTTGGGAACGTGTTTGAGTTGTGAAAACCAATGCCAGTCCAAGGCCAGGCTTAACCTATCTCTGGGAGTGCCAGATACAGTGGCTGTCAAACTGTTTTTGATGAATAGTCGCTTTTGCATAGTTTTTCACGTGGAAAATTCCCTAAAATAAAGAGAGATATTTAATGAAAAGGCAGATTAAATAAAATTCGATATAAACTGAGGTTTTCCCTACAATCTGTATCCCCACAGCAGCCTTTTCAACCACTTTCCATTCAGGAAAAGCGATTCTAAAGTGACTTCAATAGCCAGAACTGCCATCAGCGTAATGTTCCTACAAATTGAGTGCAAATTTCAGCGTTAAAATAGTGGGCAATCCAAGGGAAGAGCAGGTCGCTGGATGGCTGTTTAATCTGTAGTGCGATTTGGAAAAACATATTTGCAGCAGCAGCTAGTGCTGTGAATAAACCCACAGCGTGACCAAAATGTTGTGCAGCTCATGAACTCTAAATGCCCTCGAGCCTCCCCTCCCCCAACCCCCGGCCTAATCTAGCACCCCTTCCCAGCGTCGACCCTGACCCCCAACCGAACGGAACGGAACAGAACAGAACAGTGCAAATGGAGTCGCGCGGTGCCCAGTGGCGAAAAGGGCACACAAATTGCGTATACGCAGCGCTGGCTCTGGGGCCAGGCCAACAAAATGAATTTCTGGGGGCATTAAAAATCAGTTTCGGATGCCAAAATGTGGAAAACATAATGGCGAATCAATATAACTCTAGCCAGAGTGGGTGGCATGGGTGGCTGGGTGAATGGGTTTATCCTGTTGGGGGCTCTGTGGCCAGGGCTCAATGAGGGGGTGGTTGTGGCGTGACCAGACCAAAGCAGACACTCTCCTACACTCGTATGTGGTCGTGTGCCGAGTGTTTGTGGTTAAATGCCTGTGGATTTGCCGATGTCGCACTGTCCAACCCACTCTCTCTCTCTCTCTCTCTCTCCCACCTCACACCTCCCCTAATTGATGGCCTTTTGAATTGAAATTGAAGAGCAAAAACAGTGCAAAGATTAAACCCAATGCTAGAACCCTCATAAAAAACACCACAAAATCACAGAATGATCCCATATTGAGGGATATAGTCGTGTTCGCCCTAAGGTTCTTTCAGCTTTCGATGAACGTGGGTAGTGTATTTAAGGTTTCGTCATGCGCGAGTGAACCTTCCGTGTCCTGCCACATTGTGCTGCACAGGTAAGGTAGGTGGCCTGCAGCTGAGTTATGGTTTTAATTGGTTTGATTAGCCCCGCTGCTGCTGTTCGAGCTCCACCTCTATTTATGCATGTTCCCCACAGATTTATCGTGTGGCAAGTGGGGCAGATACATCGTCATGGTTTGCAGAACTTAAGCTTACAGAAGAGAGCTCTGCTCTCTGATTAGCCGGTAAACTGTACGTAAGTGGGGTTCCGTTGCGACCAGCACTTGCTGTTCAAAAGAAAATCATGGGGGTTACCCTTCTTTGGGACTTCCAAGTTCCAATATCCGAATCCTTATGCCTGGGCTTTTGTATATGTATGTATAGTGTGACAGTAGATGCTTGGGGAACGGTCAATGGTTTATATTCAGGCAGTTCAAAACACAGTGCATTCCGGACTCGAAAAAGTTCTTGGTTGCACGACAGCCACCGAAGATGAAGGACTCGCACTGCCGATTGACCCTGTCAACCCTGTCAACGACTTAGTTCACTGCCTAAAAATGAACGAACGAACTTATTCAGTAAATTAAACGATGTTTACCCAACACTAAATTGAACGATGTTTACCCAACACTACAAGGAAAGCACCTCTGTGCCCCACCTTTGACCTAAACCTCAAACAAATAAAATCATTGCGTAATATTTGCGTTAAACCTGGGGCTTCGTTACAGCACAGCCGTATCCAACAGTGTAAATAGACTAGGAGTGTTCCTTCGCCTTTTCTATATCGATCACAAAAACAGGAACTGCAACCACAATCATGATATCATCCGGCTGGCTGTCTTTTTTCCTGGTGCTCTCCATTCTGGCTGGGACCTGGGCCTACAATGCAAGTAAGATGGTCCAAAAGCAATTTAATAATTTGGATGACGAACTGAACCTATTCCCATATGATACCATATTGGTGTTCTAAAAGAGAAGTGCGATGACACACCGACCGAGACTGGGCCGTGCAAGGGGGAATTCGAGATGTGGCGCTTCGACAGGGTCAACCGGCAGTGCGAGTCCTTCATCTTCGGCGGCTGTCGTGCAACCAACAACTTTTTCGAGTCTGGAATGCACTGTGTTTTAAACTGTCTGAAACACCACGAATTCTAAATATAAATACCAATATTTATGGCCCGTTGATATCTGATGTCTGTAATCCCCCGAAACATTCCTACAGCTCTGCGAAAAAAAGTTTCCATCTGAGATTTGCAATTTAACAACAAAGTTGAATGGAGTAAAAACGTGGTGGGGGGGGGGGTTGGAGGTTAGGAAAAGTTTGACCGTGGAAAATATGATTTGTCTGCAAAGTTTGAATAGATTTTCGCCAAGGCAATTTATGTGGATTTTTTTTTTCTGCGACTGTCATGCAAATGAACTGCAGTGTCCGCGCTTTGATGTATGCTGATGAAAATTGAGTTGTTCGCAAAACAAAATTATATATGTAAGTGCTACCAAGCTGCCAAAATACAGCATTCAGAGTCTGCGATGCGTGCAGGAGGTACGATAGTATCGACTATAATCTCCGACACTTGCACCAATTTGCATTTTGTGCATACACACACGGCGTATACTTAATCAGGGGCACCTCTCTGTGGACTCGAGTGTGACCATATCGAGTGGCATGGCCCGCCCCCTCAATTCAATCAGCAAAAGGAGGAACATGAACATGACCATGAATAGGAGCGCTAGCAATGCCTCTGTGGCTGGCTGGCTGGCTGCGTACTTAATATGCAGCTCCCAACACAAATTAAAACTCTGCTGTACACAACACTGCTGTGTTGCATTGGAATCAACACGAAAGAAAAGGGAAGCAGAAGCTTCAGATACCCTTAGAGAAGATACACTATTTCTGTGGTAGCAATAGCTGTGGGTCTCCTTGGAGGTTATCCCGCTCTGGGGTTACAAACCTCCCTTGGGAAAAGTTATACCCTCTCTGCGGAAGAGTACGCGAATAACAAGCTGTTATTGTTATTGTGTGCTGTGTGCACGTTGTCCGTTAGATTTCCCGACAAGAGACAAAGTTCACTTGTCGCCTAGATCAGATGTGCTGGCAACCCTGTCACCGTTTCAGCCGCATTTTTCCCATCTCTCTCTGGGTGCGTCGCGTGTGTGTCGTGTGGAATTAAATTCATTAGCAATTTGCACGCCGGCAAGCGGGTGAAAAGCGCACCCCCTGACTGACGGGGAAAACAACGAGCGACAGGCATGGGACGACAGCCACAGAGGCAGAGACAGCGCCAGACAGGAGACAAACAGAAGCGATTTTTAGTGGAGAATCTTTTACTAAACAGATGCCACATAAAGGATATCTGTAGGAGTAGAAAACGCTGCAAAGCGAGAGCAGTATTCAGTGGAGAAGGGAACCCAAGGAAAGTAAACCAAGACAACGAAACCCCTCAGACTATACCATCCCCTTTAAGACACAACAAACACCAGAGTTAGACTAGAATTATTTAATTATTCCGCCTAAATGCTTATTAATTCCATTGTCTAGTCTCGTATTCGGTTCGTTTATCATCCTAGTAGCAGTCTAAGAGTTCATTCGAGCATCTAACGCTTGAAGGCCGTGTGTGTAGTGGCATTGTGAGTACCCGTCAACAGTGTTCTGTAGCTCTTGTCCATGTCCATTTGGATGCCATACTCAATCGGATAGACAATGGGTTTGCGCTCCACGCGCCACACAGGTGGGAGCATCAAATCATTCAAAGATTTATCCAACCTGATGCCGCATTTGCCCTGATAGTGACGGAACCTCTCCGGCTTGTGCATTTTACCAGACGGATCGCGATAGTAATCCCGATAGTTCTGGCAATCCATATAGTATCGATCGACTCGGTCCATAGCACCATAATCCACCATTTTGAGGCCAGGTAGAACATAGCCCGCCATGGCAGCACGCTGAACACGACTGCTCTTCGAAACAGCCAACATATCCACTTCAGGGATAATCATTTTGGTTGTTTTTTTTTTTTAGAATTGAGTGGTTTAAGGTATGTTTATTTATTTTTATTTTTGTTTGTTATGCGGATCAGAATTTTCTGTGTGCAAACGATGTGTGCCCTAGGGGTTTGTCTGTTTGAATGAGATTTGAGGGCAGTATATGAAGGGTAAAATAAGGGCCTCCTTCATGCCGAAAAGCGTTGTACTCAACGTACAGCAAAAACAAATAAAAGAAAGCACCCAGCCAAGCTGATGCTGGATCTAAGCATCGAAAGCATTCTTTATTTGGGCTCCGCTTTCGACTCCTCTTTCAGCTACAGTGTGCCCGAGCCCTTGTAACATCTATCGCTTTCTCTTTCGCTCTCTTCTAAGATCTTCACAATACACTATCGCTCTACAGAGAAACTATCTAAACAGCCATTAAAAGTCTTCATAGCTTAACATTAAAACAACATTAATACAAATATAATTAATTGTAGAATTGAACTTTTTTTATTTTTCTTTAATTTTAATATATAATCCGTTGTCTAAAATCGTAACCGTTAATCATAACTAGTAGTTCCAGGCGTAGTTCGTAGTCCGAGACATCTATCGCTTGAATCCCGAGTGCGTGATGGGATTGTAGTTGCCCATCAACAATGTCCTGTAGCTCTTGCTCGAGTCCATTGGGTGGCCGTAGTCAACAGGATAGACAATGGGCAGGCGGTCGACATTCGATCGAGGGGGCAGCAACATATCCACCAGAGAATTATCCAGCCTGATGCCGCACTTGCCCTGATACTGACGGAACCTCTCCGGGTTGGGCATTTTGCCGTACGGATCGCGATAGTAGTCACGATACTTCTGGCAATCCAGATAGAACCCATCGATTCGGCTGACATCGCCATAGTCCACGCCATTGAGGCCAGGAATCACATAACCCAGAATCAAGTTACGCTGAACGCGACTGTTCTTCGAAACCGCCAACGTATCCACTTGGGGAATATCCATGTTGATTGAAAGCAATTCAATTCGATGGAAAATATATGTATATCTAAGTTTTGTTTGTGGATCGAATGTGAATCGATGTTAGCTCTACGAGTTTTAGAAGTAGAATGAGACTCTATGAGGGGGAAGCTGACTTATACAGGAAAGCAAACTAAAGATGCAAATAAATGAGATAAATACGTAGAATCTTCCTATCTTCAATGCGTTAGTTTATTTTCTTCTCCATTAAATCCCGTGCTGTAATTAAAAGACAAGACTTTGCCTTCTGCCAATCGGTAGGAGTGATTGGTCAATGGAAAGGGGAAAGGTAGGTGAGTGAGTGTACACGAGCATGTCGACGGCAAACTAAACAAAAAGCTATTGATCCATTCACTGAATAGAATGCTTTCTTGCCGACTGCTGCCTGCTGCTGTAACACAAACCCAATCAATCAGTCTCTTGTTTTGTTTTGTGTTGTGCTGCCTCTTTCTCTGGCTTTTGTTTGCATTCGCAGAAGAAAAACAAGTGAAATCAGGGCAGAAAAGTTCAATAAGGGTCAAAGAAATGTGTCGCCGGGCTTCAATTAGCTTTGGCTTTGTTCATTCGATTGTCAGCCATAAGTTGCAGAGGGCGAGACTCCTTAGCCTTAGCCTTGGCCAGAATCAATTAACATTGCGCATACGACACAGAGTGTGGCACATGGGGCCCATCTGGGGGATAATTATGCACCATCAATTGCAAAAGTCCTTGCCTTACACTCGGGAACCGGTTCGATTGACAGAGTCAAGTGCTCTGCCTCCCCAATCGACTGGCAATCGTTCAACTGTTAATAATCAAATATCTATCGCTGTAATTGCTTCGTCCCCGACATTCCCCAAGGACTTTGTACTCGGACTCAGAGTCAGACTCTGACTGTCGGTTAATCAGTTGTCAATTTGCTTTATTGACAGCGCAGGCATTCGTCCGGAAAGCACAACACCAACAGAGTGAAAAAAGATCCCTATCCCCATCCCCATACCCATCTCTCTCTCCACCCGCTTGCATTTCCCTGCTTATGCTGATGCTGCTGCTGCTACAGCTGCAATCTGGAAAATGGGAAATGGCAAACATTTAATTCTCTGGCAAATGCTGGCCAATTAGCCGGGTCAAAAGCGGAAGCGAGGATAAAACTTGAAACGAGCAAAGGAAAGGCGAGCGAAAAGCGGCATAATGGGTGTCATCATCAGCGGGTGATTATGAGAACTTTAATGAGGGAGCAATGTGGAGCATAACAATAGATGTATATATTGTCCACCTCACAGAGAGAACTCCGCCTCTTTAAGCCTCAGGCCCACACACCATCCGTATTGGTTTGGTAAGCCAACAATTGCTGGGATTTTGCGGATTGTTGGCCAATTGTTGAGCAACATATTCATCTAATTAGCGCGCAGACTGGCACTTGATTGATCGGCCACGGGACAAGTTCAATGGCAATGGGAGAATATATTATTCACAATAAGCCATTAAGTCGGTGATTGATTCGACCAGTGGCGTCCCTTAAGTTCAATCAAATCTGCTATCCCACTCTCAATAAGTCCATGGGGAAGGGCAACTTTATGATATGTTCAGACATAAATCATGCATGAATGTGGCAGCAAAACGATTCCAGATTCAACAGGATTCGAAGAGAAACTCCTCGAACCACGAGCCTCGAACAGGCGGCAGCAAATTGCCCAACAAATCAATCAAACACATCTGACAGAAGCGAGAAACGGCGGTCTTGTATCCACAGGAAGGACATGCAAATGAAAGGGAAACTGGCTCCTGACTCCTGACTCCTGACTCCTGGCTCCAGCTTTGAGCCTCCTGCTGAAATGGCCTAGGCAACACCGGACATGATGGCTGCATGATGGGGCGTCTCTATTATTTAGGCTCAAGTGCCCAGCCACTTGATAAAATTTTAAAGAAAAAGACACCGGTAAGACCCTAAATGAAATATTCATGGTTCACCTTTGTTCGGAAAGTGTTTTGAACCCCAAAATGTGAATAGGCAACAATCTAAAAAGCTGAATAATTAACCATCTGCTTGGGGCTGAGGTGGGGATGGGCCAAAGAAAAGCACTCCATTATTGTTTTACTCGCAAATAAAATATCAAGCATACGCCACACGTGTGCCATCATTTGAATGGTAATTGAATTTTATATTCACATTTGTTAATTTCCTAAAAACACACTCCTGCCCCCCTGCCCCCCTTTCGACGGAAACTCAAACATAAACTTAAATTATTCCAACTTCCAATCGACTTCATTATGGGCACCTGCACACACCGCATGGATGGGAATCTGCACTGTGGAGCCTGCCACCTGCTGTATGCCACATCTCATCTTCTACTGGCTCTCCGAATTTCCATATTAATTGCCTGAGCACCTCATCTCTTTGCTTCTGCTTTTTCCTTTGCCTTTGCTTTTAGCTTCTGCGGCACGTTAGGCATACTGCCGATGCGAAGCAGAGAGCCTACTGAAGGCGGGAAAAGCATCATCGGGGGAGTGGACATCGTGCACCTTTTCTACCCATTTTCGTGGGCCTCCCGTTTATTTGCACTGCGAGAAAGACTGCGCATATTTTTGCCTGCAAATTAATTGTTGACATTTGCAGCAACAAAAAAGAATAAAAGAAAAACATTTGTTGAGTAGACGGGTTGAAGCCCACTCCTGCCCTGCGTTTCCTTCTTTTGCCTTACTTTCCTTTCGTTTCGTCTCGTATCGTTTTTTTTCTTCTTATTAATTAGGAAAACTCTGGGCGAAATGTTATTTGTTTTGTTTGAGTTCAAGTTGGTTAAGTGAGCATTTGTTCAGCTGAATCGGTGGGTGGGTAGAGCAGAGTAGAGGCATTAATTGTAAGCAGATTGAGCAAGTAATTTGGCTCACTTGATGATTGGACTTTGGGCCAACTTTTGCTGTTGATTAAATGCAGTTTGTATTTTGAGATTATCCAACTTCCAAACTTTGCCAAAAAGTATAACATTTAAAGGGCGAATTCCCCGTTTTAAAGCCTCCCAAAATGATGGTTGACGTAATGCTTATCCATTAAAAATATTAAAATTGAATAACCATCCCTCAGACCACATTCTTTGCGAATCAAATTCCATCTTCTCTGCTCTACTCTGATATGTTTGTATTTATTCAAATGAATATGAATATCCTGTAATACCTGTAATGATATTTCTTCTAAAATGCAATTTCAAACTGGCAAAAGCTGAAATCAAAGCCACAAAATTGTGCATGGCCAAGGTAAATGGCCAAAATACAGTGCGCTCTAAAAGTATAAAGCAGGGACATTTCGAAAAAAATTCTGATAATTGTTGGGTAACTTTTTTGTAAAAAAAACAGATATTAAGCGGTGGTGTTTCGGTACCAATGAAAATCCATTTCGCTCACAAAAATAAGTTCTTTAACTTTTTTTTTTAGTGTGAATTGCACTAAAAATCTGCTTTTATTGCTCACATTTCCAATATAATGAAGACTCAACAGACTATACATCTATGAAACGCACTGTACAGTGCACTGTGTACTAGCAGTGTAACAGGCAAATGTCGATATGTAAACATTTTATGTGCAAACTTTTCCCATCTCTCCCAAAAAAAAAAACGGGGAGCATAAAAAAATGGCGACTGCATATATCTGAACGACTTCCTTCCCGGACATGGACCCATAACGCTGTCGCCTCTGGTTTCACAGTTCTCCGGAGTCTGGACAGCGGCGGAGAGCAGCTGCCAAAATGCATTACACAAATTGTCCGTTTATGGCAGGGCAAAGGTAAAAACTCAAGCGAAAACCGCACATAAAAACTATTAGGTACTCGGTTAAGGCAAACAGTTTGTCTACCTTCATCGCACGGCCACACGAACCGGACGGACACACGGCCATACGGCCACTCCTTCACTATTCACGTTTCCTGTGCGCCCGTTCAAAGGTTGAAGGAACATCTGTCAGCGGCATTCGGGCGCGACAGTCAGCTCAGACATGCGGGCGACACTCGTGCGACATTTTGGCAACATTCTGTGGCACAACTGCAGTAAGGGGCAAAAGAAGGAAGTGAAAGTGCTTTAGACTGGAAAATACCCGTTTTTTCTCTGGGATTCTGGATATAATAATAAACATTTTATATATTTTTAAGGCAACTTTCTGGCTTGTCTTGAGTTGTTCCTGCTCTCTGCCTGTTACAAACATCTTCATGAACACCATCTACCCCTTAATCCACAAGCAACGGGTATAAAAAAACGTATCGAAAACTAGTTGACAAACATGTTCCACTCATGCACATAGACAGGGAACAGAGACAGGAAGCCGGAGCAGGAGCATTCATGGAACATGGACATGGACACGACTCCAGTTCCCTCACGCTCGTAGCTCGTAAATGGGTTGACATTTCAATCTCTGTCTGGGAGTCTGGGACTCTGGGGCTGAGATGCGATGAGTACAGTGGAGTACAGTGGAGTGCAGTGGAATTGGGTTGGATGATGATGATTCGGGGGGCTGACTCGTGAATTCCCTGGCATCGCTAACAGCCCTCGTACTATTTCGTGCATATTTCACAAAATTGCATCCGTTTGTCGCATTTTGGCAGCCGCATATTCCAGAGCTCTAAACAACTTCCGCACGACTGAATGCGAGTCAATTACAAAATTGCATTTTCCCATACCCATACCCACACCCACACCCTAAAATCAACTGTGTCTCACTCGCTCTTTGTCAGCCGTGTCATCTCTTTTGCTCTGCTTTTTTTTGGGCCTTTGGTTTTTATTTTTTTCGAAGCTGCCTTCATTAGGCCAAAGATGTGTTGGTAAAAGTTTTATTTTGGCTAAATTGCCCTCAAACAATTCTCACAAAAATTGTCTGGGAAACGGGTAACAGCTTGTTTCATTCAGAGTGGGAAAAGTTTGTTGTTTGAAAACTCCATCCATAAAAACATACAAGAAAGGCTTCGGAGATGGCTTTGAATAGAAAATTTGGACACACATTGAATTTTTGGATTTGGAAACTACTTAAATTTCAGCTAAGAAATATAAGCAAAGCATAATTAATGCTATAGTGCTACTGGAAAGCTCATAAATTCTCAGAAAAGCCCTTCAAAGTATTATAAAACTATCCTATAAACTTGAACTTCCGAAGGAACCTTTTGTATACCATCATTTTGTATCTAAAAATCTCCGCTCAAAGCAGAAATCGATCCTAAGAGTGTGTTCCTCCTAGTAAAACCTTGCGCAACGAACCATGAGCTGGCCCTTAGTTTCTTCGGAAAAACCCATTAGCAGCATCAGCACGAGGAGGGTCCCCTAACTAGTAGATCTGTCCAGCAGGAACAGCCGGGAGGGGGACAGGAAACAGAACTGTTTGAACCTCTGGACTAAGCGAAGATTTGCGGCTAAGTCACGTAAGGCGAATAAATTTTGTATGACATTGCCGGGTAGTCGGGAGGAGCCAGGAGTTCCGTACGGGCAGGAGACCATCAAAGTAGCGCAAATTTGTAACGGTAATTTAGCTTGGGCGTCCACCGGATTTCAATGCCGTAGACGGGGGAGAACTGGGAGAGTTTCGGTGCCGTAGAGAATGGAAACTTGGGAGATGGGATGCCGATGGAGATGGAGGTCACTAAGTACCAAGGACCGTATTTCACGCAAATACTACGAAACAGACAGGACCGACCACGCCCACGTCGGTAACTGGACTTCCGAAGAACCCTCCGAAGTAGCCCTGCAGCAGTTTCGCCTGCCCCGCTCCTTCCATTAGATGCCAAATTGAATTAAATGTAAAAATCTTTTGCACGCAATTGAGAAATGAAAAAAAGTGCTAAATAAATTTATAGACATGAATATGAAAAGAGAGAAAGATTGCGGGGATAGGGAGTGGCTGTGGGAGGAGGAGGAATACATTTCGGGACTTTTTACGACTTCCATAGAAATTAAAATCCCATTTAATGTTGGGAGAATATAAATTAAATGGTTCTTTTTAATGTTTATTTCGACTGCCGTCCTTGGCATTGGTTGGGTGGGAGGGCTCCTTCTTGGGGTTCTGCCTCTGATTCCGGGACAGGTCCGGCTGCAGTAAGGCCGATTTGCCGGTAAATTGAATTGGCATAAAAGACAAACTGAAAGTTTTGCTTTATGTGGCCACCCACCGATGTCTCAATTTGTGCGGGGCAACCGATCCCAAATCGACTTTTAGATGTTCCATTTTATGGCTGCAGATTTTATACATGTTTATTGTCTGGCATCTCGGCCAGAGTCAAAAACCGTGCGATTTGTAGTAGAAAGGGAGTATTGGACGAGGGAGGTAGGGAGGTAGGGGTACTCGCCAAAGCGAGTTTACTTTGTTGCCAATTGTTTATGCCATTTAAATTTGTTATGCGCCTTTTATGTCTCTCTGTCTCTGTGCGGTTTTATGGCCAAAGTTTTATTTATGTCTCTCCTCTCTCTGAATTTTCGACACGCCAATTGCATTTGATTAGATTCTGTTTGCTTTCCTTTTTTGGCTGGGGGTCTCTGAAAATATGGAGGAATTTATGAGAAATGGCGATCCAGCAAGAGCTTTTCTTTAATCAATTGTTAAGTCGATGTTTTACATCCACTTAAGCCTCAATCCCCAATTAATTTGGCAGTTCTTTGTGACTGAATTATGGATAAGTTGATGGAGAATCAATTACCAACAGAAGCTTTCCTTAGAGCCAGCTTAAGGGAGCTTTACTTTACTTCTCCTGTGAGGACATTTCTCTAAGTGCATCCTTCGGCTTAGCCTCATCACGTGCCCGGAAGGACCTCTCAACTGTGGAGGAGGGGGAGCCCTGGCTGTTACCTGCGTAAATTAGTTATAGCTGTTGGGTTGGCGCTGAGATCGGGCCAGATACAAGTGGCCTGCTGTGTTGATTCTACGACATTTAAGAAGATTTATGGCTACACCTTGACGGCAAATGGGCGCCCGTGTCCAGGTCCGAGAGCCAAGCGGAAGCTGCAGCGAGTCGAGTGCATGGGGCAGGACCTGCTTCGAGCTGGGCAATTTGCCGAAAGTCATTAAGTTTGCGCATCAGTGCCACAGCAATGAGATTTCCCCACCTCGAGGACCCACAGCCACAGCGGAAAGTCAACGACAACGAGGTCTTTAAGGGTTCATTTTTATTCAATCCCATTTGGATGCCACGAAGGCACTCGAGAGTTGGCCTGGCTGAAGACTGAGGCTCTGGCAGGGTCTGGCAGGCTCTGACTGAAATATAATTATAGTTTCATTTCCGTTCCGACTCGAAAAGCCGAATTTGGCTGGCAGACGACGTCAACACGTGGCGTATGAGTAATGCATGGCCTTGGGCCTCAATCTGCTTATAATATAAAGTCAACCGAGATATGCAGACGACTGCATTAAGCACTTTGACCAAATGATTAAGTAGTTTAATTTGAGGGATTGAGGAGGAGAGCATTCACAAAAATAAATCATATGCTCCCAATAAAAAACCAAGGATTGAAGAACTCCGAACCAGTTTTAATCTCATCTAACCAGAGGACGAACCATTTAAGTATTCCCTGACCCAAAGATCACGTTTAGGGCATTAGTTTGAAGGAAACATAAAGAAAGAGCGACGCGCCACAGCAGAAGAGGCTGCGATTGACCTTCTTTATGTCCAGACTGCCTTGCGGATCGCAAAACAGCAGCTCGAAGATCTGACGAAAGAAGCCGGGTTGGAGATCGGTAGAACTGCCGATAGAGTCTTCGTCCTCTTCGCTGCTGTGCCTCAGCTCGTGGCGACTCATTAGCTCCAGCAGTGGTGTCTCCAGCTCCGCCTTCGAATCGACATCCTTCAGATAGTCGATGGTGACGAGCTCGCGCTCGCTTTCCAGGTTATATTCCCGAGTCTGGTCGCGCTTGGCGATGCGCTCGTTCTGACCCTTGGGCCGCGGTGCCATGATGGTCTTCATCCATCCGAACCAATCGAAGCGCTTCTTCATGGGCAAGGCTCGGACTATGCCCACCGGCTGGGCGATGGCATCGTGAAAGGAAGATGTCGAGCTTATGCAGGAGAGATATTCCCCCGGATCGCTTTCGGCATCGGGTTGTTGGTTATTACGGAGCGCTGTTTGTGGCATAGGATCCTGATGATCGATGCGATCCTGACGATCCTGACGATCCATGAGATTCAGTTGAGCCAGCTCTTGAAAATTGTAGGGAAGCGGGGAGTTTAAGGACACTTGCGGCCGGTCCTCGCCGTAGGTGCAATGCAGCTGCAATTCCAGCAGTCGCTGATCCTCCGACTGCTCGGCCATGGAGACAGTTTCGTGATTCTCGTGGCTGTAATAGCGGGTGGCTCCGTAACTCGATGGCTCCCCGGTGTACGGCATCTCATCTTCGAATTCATTCTGATTCCCATATTCATGATATTGCTCTTCGTTCTGCTGATCCTCCTCATACTGATTTCGAGACTGCATTTGATCGTCATCTTCATATCGTTCTTCATACAGTATCTGATATTGAGACTCATACTGATCTTGGGACTCCTCCGAGTACCGGTGCTCAACCTCTAATTGATATTGATTCTCCTGCTCCTGGCTCAGATCGACCGTTTCCTCTCCCTGGCCGCCGCGAAAGCGTGCGGGGCGTGGAGGCGTGTATCCGAGCCCCCTACTGGCATACCGCCACAGCAGAGAGGGCACCTGGTAGCCGAAGAAGTTTGCCTCTTGGACGGAGGACAAAGCTCTATCCAAAATTGAAGGTCCTTGCTGCCGCTGAAACCTGCGACGAAACAGTGGCGGGGCTCCGGAGCGACGCGGGGGGACCGGTATGGCGGAGGGCCTCAGAAGGCGAACCGAGGGAGTTGTCATGGTAGAAGAGCGTATCCAACGCGGAGGAGACGGGCGCCAAGCCTGCATTTCCCTGTATACCGAGGAGCGTCCAGAGGGATTCTGCGAGTACTGCTCCTCGCGTTCCCTGGCGATCTGCTCCCGTACCCGGGCCCTGGCCCGATCCCCGATCACCGCCACCGTCAGCCGCCGCTCCACGTGCCGCCGGTTGATGAACGACACCTGGGCCACCACTAACCCATATTCCCAGCACAACTGGAGTAGCTCCTCGTTTTTCAACTGCTGCAGCTGCTGCAGGACGGTCTGCCTGCCCTTGGGCATGGTTACTGGCTCTGGCGATGGATCTGCCTTATTCCCGGCTGGCAATTCTTTGAACAAAACATAAAACACTGAGAATTTTGTACTTAAGGTTTTTTTAGTAATTTAATAATTTAGTAATTTTTTCGAATTTTTTTATATCAATGTCGAAAACTATCTGAGAATGAAGTTTAATTCCATTAGCTTTTGTTTTCCGTGTTTCTCAGAGGCTTAGACAAGTGCAAACAAAGCCGTTTGCCTGAAGGCGTTTTCGGGAAACTTTCGATGGCCTTCGGAGGCGATTCCGATTGCCCCCTCCAGCTTATAGAACGTTCCCCCTCCCGAAATCAGACAATAAATTTAAACTTTGCTCCCTATGCAAACCGGAGGAAAACAAGCTGGGAAAACTGACAAATGGAAAAGTTGAAAAGTCATCGAGTTCTGTTGTTATTTTATTTTGATGACCTGACTGCAGTTCCCTACCCAACCGTAAAGTTTTTACCCTTCTGCCACCGCCATGCTGTGGGTTCTGTGTCCCCTTTTCGATGGCACCCAATGTTGTACTTGTTTGTCGTCCGTTTTTTTTTTTTGTTTTTATGGAGAAATATATCCTGCAGAGCGGAGGTAGACACAGATGTGACCATGGGATAGATCAAAGGGAATGTCAGCTTTAAAGGGGGCAAACGAAAACAACAAAAGGAACAACTTGAAAACTTTACTGAATTGTATGGTATTTTGATTCTGATATTGATAAAGAATTCAATTTATTTGCATGCGTTTTTGAAGCACTTCCCACTGAGTGGAAAATACAAAAATGGAAGCTGCGAATGAAGGGTTCAGAGTATCGAATAATTGAGTTTAATTTGTTCTTCCTTTCCTGGGTATTGAGCGAGGTGCTATTCTCAACAAATACCATAATATTTTTTAATAAAATTTAAGTAGAAAAAATGAACCTTTAAGTATTTTCTGCGCGCCATCTATTAATTCACTTTAAAAGCATGACAAGCGCCATCTATGTGAAAGCTTAAGGAAACTAAAAACCGCCGATGAATGATTTTTCAGAGCTTTAACAGTTTAAGCTCCAGTCAATTGCAGTTCAAACGTCAAACGTCTGGAGAAGTTGTAACTCTCAAACTGTATTCTGCACGACTTGCTATTTGTACAATAAAATAACAAAAACAAAAAAACAAGCAGGAACTTAATAAGCCTCGGCCCATGCTAAGACTCAGCCAGTATATACATACATATGTAAACGTATCTTTGTAATTTATACAATATAGTTTATATGTCGCTGTTCCAAACAAAATTTCATTTGAATCGGTCGAACCGTTTGGCATCTGTCCCTTTTCTTCTATTCTCGCACCAACACCAGCCGTTTTTTTCTCGCTCCCTTTCGCCAGAGCACGCACATTGCACGATGAATAGTGTGTTAGAGACAGAGAGAGCGAGGGAATGAGTAAACGCGTGGAAGGTGTTGCGTACCTACTGCAATTTCATTTGTTTCTTTTGGAATCTGGCGATCCGATCCAGATTCGCTAACCTGTTAGATATAGTCATTGACTATGATTTTCCCGTATCTTCAAAATCTTTTAAAATACACTTGCAACAGTGAGATATCACAGGAGTCTGGATACAAAACTTGGCTGCTATAGCTCTGTTAGTCTCTGAGATCAAAGCGCTCATCGTGATGGACCGACGGATAGACGGAAATGGCTATATAGACTCGACTATTGATGCTGATGGGGTCGGAGACGCTTCCTTCTGGGTTTTACACACGTCTACTCTCACCACAAATTTAATATATGTACCCGTATACTCGTCGATATAATCATAGATATGAGCGGTCGAACATATTTCCGAATTTCTATGATATTTTTATACCCGATACTCAAAATGAGTATTGGGGTATATTAGATTTGTGGTAAAAGTGGATGTGTGTAACGTCCAAAAGGAATCGTTTCCGACCCCATAAAGTATATATATTCTTGATCAGCATCAATAGCCGAGTCGATTGAGCCATGTCTGTCCGTCCGTCTGTCCGTCCGTCCGTCTGTCCGTCCCCTTCAGCGCCTAGTGCTCAAAGACTATAAGAGCGAGAGCAACGATGTTTTGGATCCAGACTTCTGTGATATGTCACTGCTACAAGAATATTTTAAAACTTTGCCCCGCCCACTTCCGCCCCCACAAAGGGCGAAAATCTGTGCATCCACAATTTCGACGATACGAGAAAACTAAAAACGCAGAATCGTAGAAGATGACTATATCTTCTAGAGTGCAAAATCTGAACCAGATCGTATTATTATTATAGCCAGAATCAAGAAAACAATTTCATTTTTTCTCGCCCTGTCTCTCTCTAACACACACGTAGCATAGCCGGCTTTGCTTAGAGTAAAACATTAGCGCCTAGATCTCAGAGACTATAAAAGCTAGAGCAACCAAATCGGACCGAGACGAGTTTGTTTCAAAATTTCGCCACACCCCCTTCCGCCCCCGCAAAGGATGAAAATCTGGGGATATTCACAAATCTCAGAGACTATTAAGGCTAGAGTAAACAAATTTGGTGTCCGCACTCCTGTTAGATCTCACTATAAAACGTATATCTGAAAATTTCGCCCCACCCCCTTCCGCCCCCACAAAAGACGAAAATCTGTTGCATCCACAATATTGAGGATACGAGAAAACTAAAAACGCAGAATCATAGATAATGATCATATATATCAGATTGCTGAATCTGGATCAGATCAGATCATTTTTATAGCCAAAAGGAACAAATCAATTTGCACTGGCTACGCAGCGCCCGACGTCACGCTCAGACTGATTTTCTGTCTCTCTCGAACGCACTCCTTGTCGTGTCGTTTAATATTAGCGGCGTCTGCCGGAGGAGAGCCATACTGACTTAGTATCGGGTATAACTGTAGAGTTGCGGTCTCCGCAGCAACTCACAACGTTCCCCCTCGTTTATTTTGAATTTCCCATGGAAACCAAAGACATGTCGTATCTGTTCGTTTAATATTCATAAAGTTTTATTAGTAAACATATATTTAGACTACACAGAACTACAAACATTTTTGATGATTTGGGTTTTTTTTTTTTGTTTGGTTTCTATTCGTTTTATATTTTTGTTGCAATGGTGTGACCTAATTTAAATTTAGTTTAATAATATTGTAATAAATAATTCGTTACGCGTATAAATTGACTGTCCTGTCTGATTGCAGCACTCTATTATTGTCATTCAAGAATTCATTTGATTTGTTTTCGCACGTTTTAAATATTATGTATATTAAATATCTTCCGTTTAATGTGTATGTATACTTAATCTATTAAGTATTTACAAAGCTCAAACTATGAACACGAACTTGTAACGGCATTTGAAATTCTGATTTTCCGATTTGAATTTAATTGTATTTTAAATTGTATTTAAATTGGTTATCGTCTTGACTATCTTCTAGATTTCTTTTGTTGTCTTTTTTTATTGTTTGCTATGGCAGAAAACTTTATAGAATATCATTTAACAAATACTAGAATACGAATCTCATTTGATCAACAACAGTTTTTTGCGACCTAACAAAATGCATTTGCTTGATGTTGGAGTTGGAGATTGGTGATTGGTGATTGGAGATTGGAATTTGAATAGAACTAATTTGGTTTCTCCTTTCATTTAGTTTCGGTTACTGTTGTTTAATACTAATTATATATGGGAGAGAATGTAATGCAAATTTGAACTCAATTTAATATAGTTATACATAAGTATTTAAAAATTATTTACACCTTGAAAGTACTGCTAATTTAGACGATAAATGTATCTTAATTCTGTTCTGCTTAGTGGGGGAAAAAACAAACTAATTAACGAATTAGTGTCTGGCTTAAATTCGTTCCTGTGTTTAGTACTTGTACTCTGGCAGACCTCTGCTGTTCTTGCTTGTGGCTTCGAGGAGCTGCTGAAAATTGATCAATCTGGAAATTAGATGCGTCTTGGTCGCCCATAATTATCCGCAAACAAAACTGATGGAGTCCGAGTCCCCCCACCCACAGATACCCGTCCAGCGATCGACCTTAAAACTCCTCATCGTCGTAGTCATCGCTGTCGCTATCCTGGCGGGGAAGGATGTGGAACCAGGCCCACAACCGGGACATGTCCACTCATCGTTTGCGATTATAGGCGCCAAGCGAAGACTGCCTTCATTCCTTCATCTCGTGTCCATTGGCCCCCAGCTCGAGGAGCTCATGGGGCTCGGCATTCAGCTTGGGATAGAAAAAAGATGAATAAGAAACTGCTTAATACTGATAGGCACTAATCTTACCCTATCCACGCTAGCCAGATCGTTCTTCGACAGGTGATTAACCAAAATAGTGCCCAGGGCATCGCACATCACATTGATGGTAGTGCGGAAGCGATCCCTGCAATCAAACCAAATGAGAAAAGATAGCCACAGGAAGGATATGGACCTAGGACTTACAGTAGCCAATCGACAGCTATGATGAGGGACACATCCTTCGGCTCCAGGCCCACAGTGTCCAGCACCATGACCATGGTGACGAGACCCGCCTGCGGAATGCCAGCGGCTCCAATCGAGGCAGCCGTTGCTGTTATGCTCACCGCCACA
The DNA here is from genome assembly GCF_003369915.1 of Drosophila miranda. Classification (NCBI taxonomy): domain Eukaryota; kingdom Metazoa; phylum Arthropoda; class Insecta; order Diptera; family Drosophilidae; genus Drosophila; species Drosophila miranda. Next base: position 7,710,063 of record NC_046677.1, on the reverse strand, counting down.
ATGGTACCAAAGGAGTAGCTCATCTCACGGTACTGGGCGATGAAGAGTGCGGCCACAGCCTCATAGAGAGCAGTGCCATCCATGTTGATGGTAGCTCCCACGGGGATGACGAATCGGGTGACACGCGGATCGATACCCATGTTGTCCAGACATTTGATGGTCAGCGGCATGGTGGCCGAACTGGAGCCAGTGCCAAATGCAGTGGCCAGCACCTGACTGAGCTTTGCAATATACCGATACGGAAGACGTCGTGTGCCCAAGAAAAAGATCACAGCAATGGTACCTGAGTCAAAGCCAAAGGAAATGTTATTGGATTTGTATATTGCTTGCCAGGATAGAAGGAAAACTCACCGAATCCATGCAAAAAGAGACCAATCATAACCGTTATGAAATACCAGCCCAACGATTGTATAGTCGCCGCAATGGACTCCATCTCAATGATCTTGGCGGCTATCAGGAAGGCCACACCCAGAGGGGAAATCCTACAAAGGATTAAATTAGCTACATCCAAGGAAAATGGCTATCTTCCACTCACCAGATCACCCATGAGGTGATTGTCATCATTGCCTCGCTCAATGTGGTAAAGAAATCCTGCAGCAGTTGCCCCTTCTCACGCATCCTGCCGATGGTGGTGCCCAGGATCACGCTGAACATGACCAGACCCAGGACATTGGAGCCCTCGCGTTGGGAAGACTTGAATTGCCAGGCTTCCATGGGTTCTGAAGAGTTCAACAGATTGATTAGTGGAGGAATTTTTAATGAAAAGAAACCACTTACGTGCTGGGCTAATGCTGGTGTTCTCAAAGATCTCAGTGCGATACTGAAATGGGAGGAGATTAAAAGGATTAACGATGGCTCATAGATGACTAAGGGGAAATCTACAAGAATTTTCAGGAATGCACATTAAAAGGGAAAAGTGATGTATCGTTTTTTCCATGGAAACTTTGCCATAATTTTGCACTTTTGTGACACTCAAAGTGCTGTTGATTATCCCCCTTCATTGACTCCGACAATAATCTAATTGTGCGCATGAATATTCATTTGGTTGCCAACAGATACAGATGCAGATACACCATTCGTATTATCATATATTTGCGAAGGTACAATGTCCATATATATCAGCCGCAGTCTCGTCCCGAGTACTTTGATTCAATTTGTGTCTGGGGGGCTCATAAACCGTGCTGTATCTCTGTCTCTGTCTCTGTCCCATTCCCATTCCCAGTCGCTGTCTCCGTCTGGGTCTCCGTCTCTTTTTCTGTATATGCGATAATTGAAATTTAAGCACAGCCAGAGAGACGGAGAGACATGTGTGAAAGTCCCCCCTACTTTGGGGATGGATTGTAATTGAAATTGTGGTATCCCTAGCCCTATCATGTCGCTTTTGATTATGTGTCGCGCGGTTTGTTTCAATCAAACTCGGTAAACCGCAAAGAATTGAATAATTGCGGCGGTTTCTGGTTCGGATTTCTGTTGTTTACGGATTCTGTGCCGAGGCACTACACAACAGAGAGCAACAGTGCGTATGCTCGATATCGTTAGAGAGACGACTTACCTGGAACATGGTGGACTGGATGATGTTGTCCGTAAACATGTTTCTATTGGAAGAAATGAATCAGAATTTGGGCCGATTATCGTTCGATCTGGTTCACATACCGCACCAGATCCATTAGCGTGTCTGGGGTCAGCACCTTGGATGCCTTATCGACGCTCTCCGTATGGGTTTCCACAATCTTGGCTCCCTGGCCGGGACGCAGTGTGGTCACCAGACAAATGCCCAAAACCACAGCCGATATGGTGGTCACAAAGTAGTATGTGATGGCTCTGAGAAGGGGAAATGGAAAAGGATAAAAGGAGGCTCTAATTGCAGAAACGTTCTGGTGGGGTTAGGAACTCACCTGGTGGCTATCTTGCTGGACATGCTCAAGTCCAGTCCACCAATGGCACTGGTTATCGACGACACCAACAGCGGCACAATCAAGCACTTCAGCATGCTGCAAAAGAGTTGCAAAGTTGCAGTCAAGAGGTTCTTCAATTCAGTGATTACTCCGCACTTACCGCAAAAAGATCTCTCCCGGAAATGATATGTACATAATCTCACGCTTGGTCCACTCCCCGGTGCTGTTCTTGATTATGAACCCCACCAGGCCGCCCGCAAAGACACCGATCACGGTGGCCATGGTGAGGACATTCTCCCGCATGAACGCCTTGAATTTGCTATCATTTTGCTTGGGTCGCGTCATGGTTGGGCTTTAGGGCTTAAAAAACCCCCTTGGGTATGATAGAGCACCCCTCAAGCTGATGGTGGGACTTGGCCGTTGCTAAGCCCAGTTAAAGTGAGTTTTCCAAACTCCGATATGTTGCTAAAGAGATTGCTGCAAAGACAATAAGAATGTCAGTTATTTCAAATTGAAAACTACCTTTTTTGAACAAACACACGATTGTTTCTAGTTTCTCATTTGAGACTCCACCCGAAACACGTTCGGTGACAGATGCTGGTCCTCCTCTCGGGTCAAACAGCGATCTACGACTGAGAGCTTTCGCGCAACGCAAAATTACAACCAACCCCCAGAGAGCGTGCCTTTGGGCAGCTGGGCTTTTGTGATTTATGCAGAGGCCACCAACCCCTACCCCTAATCTCCACCCTCCTAATAGTGTTACTTTTGACACGAAGCCGGACGGATGTTGTTCAACATTCAAATAGTTTTTGGAGATATTTTTGCAAAACATTTTTCGAGAGAGCAGAGCGGAAAGAAGCTGTCCCCTGGAAGGGCTGTGCTCAAGCCAACCCTAAAGCTATTAACGATTTCTCACTTGCTTTTTAGCATTCATTAAGCTCCGACACCTTTTCCCTATTATCCACAAATGTGCGAAAAACAACAGAAAAACAATAAATATAATAAAAACTACGAGAAAATGGGAAAAAAAAATTGCTAGAAAATGCAGCTCAATTAATCGAGGCGCTGCAGGGAGGGAGGGAGGTAGGAAAACAAGTTCATCGGGAGACGTGGCAAACAAATAAATTTACATAAACGATCAGCTAATGAAAACTAATTCCCGCTCGGCCCCTCCCCAGTGGGTGCAAGGGCACACACACACACTGCCGCCTGAAGGCGGTGATCAATGCAAACTGATAGCGAATCCAGTCTGCTCTGGAAACCCCCGATCATGTGTCTTTGAAAACTGACCCAAATTGAAGGCACCATCAGCAGTGAGATCCTCTCAATTGGGCAGTGAGACTTGACTCGGACTTTCAGATTAATCAAGAAATTGTTCACACTTTGGCATTGTTTAGCCAAATGCATTACAATTGTAGAGGAGACAACATCAGAGATAGAGCGATCACATCAGATCTCTGAAAACACTTTGGGGCTCGTACGAACGTGAATTGAATAGCTTCACGCTTGGCTGAATGAATGAGTGGGGGAGAAGATTGGATTTTGTACGATCATATGCTTTAGTTGAGAGAAGAATGAAATGCTCTAACTTTGGAAATGAAAGCTTGATCTGTAATCAGCCAGGGAATCAGATAGATATACAAAACGGATGATCAGTGATCAGTGATCTCATTACTGAAGGGTAGGCTAGAGTGATATTCACTATGATCGAATACATGTTCTCATAGAATTTCTATAGAATTAGTATCTCCATTTCCTTTTTTTTAAGTCTTTCTTTTCTTTCTTGCCCTTTTGTCGCTTTTTTGTGTGATAAGAGTATCTTTCAGAGCGACTACAGTTTCACCTTTTCAAACGATTCTCTAGATGCTCCCCACCCTTTTTGAGGCACACACGATGATAATGCCATTATAGTATGGCTCTGATGCGGTTCACCTAATTGATGTAACTACAGAACAGATGGGTACACAACAGAGCAACAGCCACCGACTGCGTCAGAATTGAGAGTGGCTGATTGGCATGTGCCCAGGCAGGTCCCCAGTTTCATATCTTTTTCAGACATAGAGTAGAGTGCATAGAGTGGAGTGCGCGGGCACTGAGGCGTGTCTGAGCTATCGAAACTAAAGAGTTTTTATCTCTCGTGAGTTTAATTAACTAGACGTTTAGGTTTAACACTCGAGGGCGATTCATGGGCCAAGTTTAATGAGAGATAAGAACTGAATTCGATTAGTGTGGCGGGAGTGATGGGGTCTACTTGGGAATGCAGTTCCCCGTTGCACAACGAAGTTCATTTATTTACTGAGTTGCCTTTGACCAAGTGACAGACTGACCGACTGCTCAGACTCGCTGTTTACATTTTTCATATTTATTCATATATTTTTTTCTATTTCGAACTTGACCGTGAGTCAGACAAATGAATTTCTATACATACTATACTACATTCGTAGACAGAATTTGCATTCGACGTTAATATAATGTGTCTGTGTACTTGCCTAGAATGTGTCGCAGTTGTGTTTGACATTAAAAATTCATTTACAGCGGAAATTATGACTGCAATGCTAATGAGTGTTGCAAGTGGATATCATTGAAGTTCATTGACGAAAAGGATGGCTTACATTCAACGGAATTGGTCAATTAATGGGGGAACGATCGTGAAATGTAATACCCATCGACACTCTCATCCAACGTGATCGTTTGGAGATTTCAACTTGAACTTGTTGTCTTCATTAGCATGGTCCTAAAGCATCCTAAAACCCTCTAATTGAACGAAGCCAATCTTACCTATACCCATGCCCAAAAAAAAAAACACAGAATCAATCATCTAGATTCTAGATTTCCATTTGAAAAACATTTCCTATGTGAGGGGGCGTTGGTGGGAATATCATACCTCGGCGCTTCTTTGATTGGCAGACTGTCGGCCAGTTTACATGAACAAGTTTATTAGTGTTGTCGATAGTTAAACACAAATAAAATATCCAGAGATGAATACTAATTAATCCCGGACTTATATAACATACTTTTACAGCGCAACACAGCCCCAACTAATTAATGCAACGCAAACTCTGGGGTAACCATGTTTCAGTCGCTTAAAATACGACTGTTCATTGTCAATGCAAATTTAGTTGCACTTCCAAGGGGGTGTGGGACTTGGGGGATACGGTGGGGGGGGGGGGGGGGGCAAGGCTATGACTGTGGCCCACCCATTTGTCTTTGAAAGAATCTATTATATGTGCAAGGCGTACATAGAACCAGTTTAAACTGAACTAAACGGCAAACTGAAACACATAGTTGTGGTGGGAAGGAGTCGCAATTTTAGTTCAAATCACTTTTTGCATAGATTTGACCAGAAATATCTGGTTTTAACGAATTTTGTTACTTGTATAAACCGATCTTTACAAGCTATTGCCATAATTTATAATCTTTTGTATTGGAACTTATTCTTTCTGTTAATAGATTACCATTGAAGAACTTGTCTATCATCATAGCCGTTATATTTTATTATTTTTCCCATGGGACTTCACCATTTTTCAACTAAAAATTTAATTAGAAACAAAATACTAAAAGGTACATATTTCTTAATTATAAATAATTGGGCAAACAAATCAATAGAAAAGGGCAAAAAACCGATGCGAAAATCAATTTCAATGAGGTTTCACTTCGAACGAACGAGATTCGTAAGTTTCAGATGGGTATGGGTTCAGACGATTAGGAAGCACATAGGCATACAATATAATATATACTATAGTATATAGTGTAATCTATAGACGGTGTGTCTGTCTGGCAACGATTATCGCTGGACAGACAGCCGACCGGCATTTTAATTTTGTCCATTATTTTCTAAACCTAATCAAGATCATGCGAGTTCCGCAAAAACGAAACCAAAAGAATTAAAAACGCGACAAGCACGTGGCTTAAATTCCCGAAAGATAATCATAAATTATATAAATAATCATTATGATCGAAGCTAATGCGTTCTGCATCTGGACTGATCCGATCTGAGCCCGACTTTGACGGATTATTCTGGCCTAATTGAAGGTACACGCACTTGTCATATAATTTCATTTTATTTGGATGAGAAAATGTTTGCAATGCGCGAGGGACGTTCATAAATATTACCGCGAAAAACATACAATTTTGTGTAGCAAATTGACTAGCCCGCAAAGCGTACACACATATATGTATCTTTATTTTAATAGATATTTGTTTTATGCTTCTCTCAGATAATGTGTAAATCTTGGAAGAGAGAAAGCGAAACTATTTTTATGCACTAAAGCCAAACAGAAAACTGCATTGTGTGCTAAAAATAATGGTCATAAAATAAAAAAAACTAAACATTTTATATATAGACTGCAGTCGCTGCCACGCCCCCGTCTATGCTGGGAGGGTTGGTGGTCCTGCCAAGGTTAGTCGGCCGCTCGACGCGTTATCAGCAGCAGTAATCAGGGATTATTCACGCTTCTTGCCCTGCTCTCTCTGTCGCTCTCTTGTGGCTCAAGAAGACAGAATCGATGGGAGTGGGTTGGGGATGAACTAGAGCATACCCAGAAGTTTGGAATCAGGGGAATTGCCCACCCACTAAGTGGGAAGCATCAAAAGTTATCCATAAGCACAAGAGATTGCTTGCAACTCCACTCTTAGTTTTTAACCTGATCAAGAACATACAGTTCGCATTGAACCCAATACATCTGCTCTTCTTTTGTGTACAGGGTAGCAAAACAGCTGTGACATTGAGCCGGTAAATGAGAAAAACAAAACTTACCCACTTGCCATGAAACACTCACTTGGAACTAAAGCAAATTCTTACAGAAATTAAAGTCCTGCAAAGGATTAAACACAAATGAACTAAGTAGTAAGTGTCTTATAGGGGAACCACAGCACCAGAATCCTTGAGTCTAAGGATAACATTGTTTCATTGTCATTTGATTTTTGATTGCTTCTTGTCTCAAATTTGAATAGTTTTCATTAGCTTTTTGGAATTCCGTCGAGCACTTACAATCAAAAGCATACACAGTGATAATTTTGTAAAACCTTTTTCGTGGAGGGGCAGGTTGGGCACGAGACCACTCAGCAGTGGTGGTGGTGGCGGCTTTCTAGAGGACGCGCTGTCGAGCACGCGGCGATTTAGCGACTGATCTGATCATGCAACGATCCCACACACAGGTCTCGCACCGGACACAACACCGATCTGCTCTGCTCTGCTCTGGCTCTGGCTGGCGGACACGTAGCGGCAGAGAGCGTGGAGAGGCAGCACGACTTGACTCGTCAGATTATAAAACAGTACTAAAAACTAAATCGAAATCAAATTCGAAATATAGCCAACGACCGCGCAAATTTCGCAGCAGCAGCACCGCCAGCGTCGCGACTCTCATCAGCAATACATATATATAAATCTGTAGAGTACATATTTACATATAGATGTGTGTGAGAGATTGTGGGGGGGTTGACTTTCATTCATCAAAAGCTGAGGCGGAGGCATCGCTGCGCTGCTCTCGCGGCATCCCGTCCCATCTCATCGCATCTCATCTCACGTAACGCATACGCAGCGTTATCTCGCGTAATTTGTCGCGCCTTGTTCTCAGTATCCGAATCCTGGGTTTCGCTTTCCTTAGCCACATGCCAGGGCAATCAAAGGAATTCATTACCAGCGTCCTCCTTCAAATGTAGTTCAGTGTCTTGGATGCAGCTGCAGCTCCTCCTCCTACGCCTCATTAGGGTCTGCTTTGTCTAGGATTGCATTGATCATCGTCGCATTGTTGCTAATTCCAAAAGGGGGGGTTTGGTGCACCCAGCACTGTAGAATCTCTGAAATGAATGCAAGTTGCTTTCAAGATCTGGTTTACATACGAGTAGAACTCACCCAATAAGTAGGTCAAGTTTGTCCATTACTCAACCCCCCCACTGGAATAATGATTACCAAATTGTGATGTCAAAGATCACCGGAGTGAAGCAACAACCACCCCGAAAAGCCCCGAACAATGGCCATTACCACGGACTACTTGAACTTGATTGAGACTCTGCTGTGCTATAAAATACAAAAGAATCCAAAGGGAACGAAGAACGCAACAAGAAAGTGGGCATGGGCATGGGCATGGGGCACCAAAGAATGCTAGTTGGGCATTTCCGGTTTCATATTCGTACTCGCTGTACAGCCACAATGATAATGGTAGTAATAATCCAAATCAGCATCAGCATCAGCATAAGCACAAGCCCAAGCAAAAGCACAGCTGCAGCTGCCTTTGATCTGCTTCAATTCGATTTGCCTTGGGGGCCAGTTCTGCTCATAGTTCCATGCTGCTGGGAAATGCTGCTGGTATAATGTGGTGTATGGTGTATAATGGTGTGGAGTGGTATACTATGCCTCGGTGTCGATGCCAGAGAATGAGGATGGGTCCAACTAAGCGGGTAAGTGGCTCGAAAGCGATACAAACGTAACCATTAGTCGGTGATCCCTCCCCTTTACACTTCTCGTCCGCGCACACACCACGACCCATTTCGGATGGGTGTCCGATCTTTCTCATGTGGAGAGGTGGGATGGGATGTGGCACAACACACATTGGGACCGGAACTGTCGATCTTCATTTTTGACACTGGAAAACAATGCACGATCATGAGTGTGTGTGTGTTGAGGTTGGAAATTGCACATGTTTATACATAAATACATCTATATACTAGCTCAGTTATGTTGTGGTATATAAATAACCATATAATTATGTGCTCGAGTGTATTAGTGGACAAAGTTAATTCAGCAAATGCTTTGCCATAATGAGGATGAGGCTTTGGAGGAGGCTTAAGAATAGATTAAGAATGCTGGCATTTTATAGACAAAGCCTTTGATTTTGAAGAGCAAATTACAAACTACAGACAATTTAGGAAATAGAGACATAGTAGATATATTATGGTTTAAGGTTGGATAATTTGTATGTTACTTCTATTAGCTTCAAATTGCTGGACTTCCTTATTATTACATCTAATTGCCTCATTTTTGGGATGGACTCTGATGAAAGTCGCATTCAGTAGATCTTTGTATAACTGTTTCAAGCACCAATCCATTTCGGGATGAAAACTGATTTAAGGTCTTACAATGACCGTCATTCTGGGTATCTTCACTGCAAATAAAATATCAGTTTAAGGTACGAAAGAAAACAATTTACTTACACTGAGGTCAAAGGATAAAAGAACGTCTTCCGTTTACTAGGTTCTTCCATCCAAATCCCCAATTTAGAAGAGTTCCTTATTAGTATCCCCCACACTTTGAAGGATAACATTCAGATTTGATCGATTTCGAAAAACTTTAAGCAATCAACGCCTCAAGTTTTCCATACATTAAACATATTTATTACAAGTTTATAAGTAGAATGTGTAAACATGTATATGTATTATTGATAAACAAATTTCAAGATCACAAATCAGATTTTCTTTTAAGATTACATGTGAGCAAAGTGGTTTTTCGTATCCAACGTACTGCAAAATGGTAATAAACTAATGGCAAAATGCATTTAAATGTACGGAGAGGAATGTGGGAACCTATATCCAGTGTTTCACTATCCCCCTCCTCTATGAAAAGGTTACAAACTGAAGGCAACGGACTTGCCCCATGGCAAAGAAGTGATCCAAATGGCCACTAAGATTTTCATATCATCTATGGGGTAGTGTGGTATTTTGAGCTTAAAGAACTTTCTAAAATAGTTAAAATTGCTTTTTAAAACAGACTATAGATCGCGTTAAACAAAGAGTACAAATAGAAGTATAGCTAGTGCTCCACTATGCCAGTCCTCTATATGGGATAAAGGTGATGAAAATATGCCCACTTTGGTGTACGTATCTATGGGGTAGGAGTACGTGCAGGTAGGGGTTACAGAGTATAAATATTTGTTATAAGAAGTATTCGAGAAAGTGCAGGGTGACGATCGCAACAGTTGGTTCCACATCCACCACCACCAATACACGGACACCAGCAGCAGCTGCCGGACGTCGTATGTGTGTTTGTGTGTTTGTGTATGCGAGCGCTACCTCCTTCCCCTTGCAAGACGCTGACTGTATGTGTTGGCATGTGTGAGTGTGTTTTCTCCCTTTAATCCTCCATTTTGGGCCGTCGAAAAAGCAGGATATGTGGCTCTGGCTTGTGAATCATATAGTGGATCCATCCGCGCGACTGTTGCACACCAATCGATCGCCATTCGGTCTCCGTCATCAGATGGGTCTTGGGCACCAGCTTCACCAGCTCCTTGGGCAAGACCACATGTCTGTGCGCACAAATACAAGAACAAACACAAATGGACTTGAGTATATGTATACATTTACAGTTGCTATCGGGATTCGCACGCACTCACCTATACTCGAATTTCTCATCGAAATATTTTTCCGAATAGTAAATATCTTTACTCATTTTATTGCTGTGCAAAAACTGTTGTGGTCCTCCTGAGACGCGCACTTGACCTTGAATTGGAAGTGTGCTGGAATGCCTGAATGCTGATATGCTGCAAAGCAAGGGATGCGATGTGCGAATTTTTCAGCTCTTCTGCAAAGTCGGCGTCTTCTTCGATTCCGGGTGAAAGCGCCACTCGATCGTTAGTCTTTCGCTCCGAAGTTGCAATATCTTCGTATGTTTTCCTTGTGTCTCCGCTTATTTGGAATGTATTTGAATCGTTTTATCACAATTATATTTAGCTGGCAAAGCAATTTTTACGTTTTCAGTAAATTTTTGACGCGATTTTCAATTTAAGAGACGCGCTCGCAGTGTGACCGCGCATTTATTGATAAAATATACCGCCTTATCCTCAGAAACATACCACATATACCGTCTCATTTTCAAAAAATACCGTAAATATACTGACGAATTATTTGTATTCAAGATTCGGTTGGATATTACCAGCTAGCTAAGACCCTCAGCTCTGAACTTATAGTTTTATCCGACTATAAAATCAATTTCTTAGAAGGCTGGTTAAATTAAAACTTTGCATTGCTTATAAAATATATACTGGAAAATACCATGAAAAGTATACAATTCTGCAAGGGGTGTGAGCTAGACGTGGTGGCATGAAAATCAGTGTTACCGCGGATATTCCGATAAAATATAACGCCTGCCCCTTAGAAATATAGCAAAATGAAATACGAACTTAAACCACTTAAGCATCCTCTATTTTAACAGTATTACAACTTGAGTATAACCGCGGAAAATAATAATAAAGAAGAATAAATATTTTTGTAGATCCAACCGACCAAATCGTCTATGTAGTAGATACCTGGTTGGTGGGTTGGATTTGGGTATGTGTTTGCTATGGAAGTCATACTGTTTAGTCTTTTCATTTGTCAATGAAGATCTGTGCAATATTTTATTATTAATACCAAGGCCAGTTGGCAGAGAAACGGACAGACGGGCATCGCTAGATCAAATCGCCCTTCAGGCCGATCAGGAATATAATTTCTTCGGGTGCGTTAACTGCTTCCTCAAGAGTTTACAAAGAATGAAATACATGAAATGCTGAGCACAGTACGTGTTTGCTGCTTCAAAAATTCTGCACGGTGTATACACGAATGCTCCGAGGATGCAGCTGTAGATTTCCCGTTTAGACAGGCCGTCTACGACTCCCGTCCCCTCAATAAGAAAGTTAAAATTAAAATAAAGTTATGGCTTTTAGGTATTCGTCATATTTTTATTAACTCTAGTCCCAGAAGTCAAGTGTTTTCTCGTAATTCTCGCAATCTTCGTAGTTGTCGGAGGCGGCATCTTCATTATCGTTATCATCTGGCAGAAAAGAATTGGGTAATTCACAGCCAAAGTAGGCATTGTTGTTCGCGCAGAATGTCATGAGATGACGCCAATTGTCGTCGACGCTGAGGAGATAGGGATTACCGTATATGACCAACAAAGCGCGGGCGCGCGATATGGCGACATTCATGCGCCTACGACTACGCACAAATCCAAGGGCCAGGGCGGCGTCTTTGCAGAGAAGCGTCTCAGATGAGCGCACAGTGGAAATCAGCATTATGTCGCGCTCCTGGGTAATAAGGATCAAGATATATATACATTACATACTATACAGATTGCGTAAGACTTCATATATGCTCACCTGTCCTTGAAACTCTTCAGTGGAGCCAACCTTTGGCATGACAATATCTGTGACCATGAACAGGCCCCTTAGCGTCTTCACTTGCTTCGCATAGGGCGTCAGAATGCCAATTTGATCGGGAGTCACTCCGGAACGATACAGCGATAAGACCATCAGATAGAGTTCCCTGGCTTCGAGCGGATTGTACCACGAGGGCGAGTCGTTGTCCTGCAGATTCAGCCCCTTAATCCCAACGAAGCAGACACCGTGGTTACGAGGCATTCCCGTACCCAGTAAGGGCTGCACTTTGGCCAACAAGGTGACTTCTCGGGAATCCTCCTCGGATACCGTTGGTATCAATTCATCGTCATAGAATAGCTTACTATATGTGGCCATAACCGAGGGCAGGGCCCGATAATTGTGCAAAAGCTTTGTTAGCACAAGGGGATTATATCCAGAGCTGTCTGGGTACCCGACCAGGTCCTTGGCATACGGCTGAGTGTTCAGCAGGCGCTCCAGCATTGAGATGCTGAAACCACAGTCAACTCCATATCTGCTGTTTATTATAGGCTGCAACTGATGCGGATCACCGGCCAGGATGACCCGACCCCGATCCTTGGATAGCAGAGCCGCGGGCATCAACGTTTCCGGCTCGGTCGTCTGGCCGGCCTCATCCACAAACAGGTGGGTGAAGTGTCCGCCCGGAAATGACATCTGCATAAAGCTTCCCAGAGTGGCACAGGTGCCGATGCTCAAGCGATGGGTACCCATAAACTTCCACTGGCAGCGCAGCTTCAGACCCGAAGCGGTGACCAGCATCTAAACGGGAGGGGAGACTCAGAGTTGCAGATGGCGATAGAAGAACGAAATGGACTGAAATGCACTTACGGTGTTCTCAGCGGTTCCATCGGCGCATATGTCCAAGGTCGCGCAGTAGGGCATCAGCTCTGGTGGAATGAGTTCCTTCTCAATCACATTTTGCGATACGATTCGAATGAAATCGCCAGCGACAAGTGCTTTGCTGGCAATGATACGCTTGGTAATGAGATCCGCAGCACTGTTCGAGGGTGTGGCCACCAAGATGCGGCAACTAGGTAGGTTTCGTATTGTCTGCAGCACCGCCTCCACCAGGGTGACGGTCTTGCCGGTTCCGGGCGGACCGAAGATCACGTATGGCAGGTTCGTGGCCTCGCCCCGCAGGATATTAAAGACGGCTCGCTTCTGAATGCAGTTCAGGGATTTGTTGTACCACTCCAGCTTCGTGTCGAACAGATACATATCCTCTTCATTAGCGAGGTGCACCTGCAATTGCGGATGATCGCGCTTGACCACCTTGCTGGGAAAGAGGAACTGCTCGCCCATGGTGGTGACCACTTGATTGATGGCATGGTGTTGCTTTCTAAGGCAAAATCGGGAGAAATAGAACTCCAGACGGTAGTCCTGGCCATTGTAACTCGCCTGGAAGTTGGAATCGAACTTCAGCAACACTCGATCGTAGAGTACCTTGTGTATGATGCCAGAGTAGGTTTTTTTATCGTCCTTCCAGGGATCGGTGGCATAGACACTATCGCCTATGACCAACGAGGGCCGACGCTCGGCGAGATTCTCGATTGTGAGGGAGAGATACTCCCCGTCCCGTTCCATGTGGGCCCTGTCTCTGTCAAAGTTTCGAATGCTTACGAACAATTCAATTTCCTCTAAATGCAAGAAGAAACGGAAGCGCTGCACATAGTTGGCCATGCACAGGGACTCTGTCGAGCACGGATACAATCTTTCCAATTCATCGACCATTTCCGTTGCCCGGCAGTCTTTCAGGTAGGCATTGCGCAGACTCTCTGGAACTTCGAAGCCGGCAATGCGGACTACCATAAATCGTCGTCCGACAGATATGCTTCCACCGCTAACCACATCCAATGTTTTGTTCCACACTTGTCTGGCATAGCTACGGTTGCGCTGCTTCTCCGATCTGCCAGAGGCCACAAAACTTTCGGCGGCAACCAGACGAAGCTCTGCTTCGTCGGCCTGCTTTTGTGTGTCGCAGGCAATGATCTTGAAAGAGCGCACCACCTTAAAATTATTAAAGTGCAGGGTATATTTCTCCGCCCATTCGCCGATGCAGCGGGCCTCCACCTCAAGAATCACCAAAAGGCTGCCGTCAACAGCAATACTGGTTTTGCCAATTGGCTCGATCACACTCATCTGTGACTTGTGGCCATGGTCTAGCTGGACTTTCAGGAGCTGCAACTTGCGATTCGTATTGTTTTGTACCTTGACGGTGACCTTTCGTGTCTCCCACAGTTCAGTGGTTATGAAGCGGGTTGCGCCAGTGATGATGACAGCCCGATCGTCGCAATAGGTCTTCTCTTTCTTGATGCTCAGAAAGCTACTCTCCTGCGGGGTCGCTTTGATGGCGCGAAGCGTGAATTTTGACTGAAGGAGTAACGATTATTGCAAAAATTCTTATTTTGTGTTTCTATTTATCCCATCATATTCAACTTACGTAATTACATTCGATGAGATCCACCAGGACGTAATCGCCCATGTAAAGATCTGTACCAGAGGGGAAATTCTCCCGCAGCAAATAGGCATTGTTGTCAAGAACAGCGAACTCGGGGAAACAGCGCTCCACCTTGCGTTTTTCGTTTGAGAGAATGCGTGTTGGGAACAACTTCAGCAACTGGAGAATTTCCCCTTGCTTGTCCACATAGCCATCGTCCAGCTGGACAGCGCACTCGAGTGTCACCATGTCGCCCATCTTTGGTACAAATGTCATCTCAACGTTCTCCAGGTCAAACATTTGATGTCCCGCGCTGGTTTCCAGTTCGATGGTGGATTTCTGGCGCCCGATGACGATGCCGAGGATAGTACGCTCCTGCGTTTTGAAGTAGGTAGAGTCTTCAAGCTTTAAGTCCTCCATCGCCTGCCTTATCTGAAAGGGAATGGGACTTCGGATAACATATTTCTTGTTTGGATCGCTCGAGTCATACCGTTGAATCTGTGATCTCTTCTCCCCAGTTCTGCTCAATAACCTTGAGTATCTTGACCACTTTAAGGGAGTCCTCTTTCCCCTTCTTGTACCCCAAATACTCGACCACTGAGCCCACAACAAGCTGATGATATATATGGTCGGAAGCCTGGCCGTCGAAGATGATGTACTTATCGATGACACCACCGTTCTTGCTCAGAGAGGTGATGACGCCCAGACGGCTTGAACAGAACTTATCGTCAGGCTCTTTCCCCTCGCTGTTGTCTATGTCAAGATTGCTTTTGATAATGTTGTGCATGGACGAAGACTCTTTTTGCCGCTGCTCTCTGAGCAACTGGAGATCCAAAAAATTGTTAGTTCGCTCAAACACCTCCATGTTCCGCTCACGCTCGCGCTCCTCCCTATTCCACCAATATCGCAGAAATCCAATCATATTGGATTTTTTTCGTTGGTCTTCTACTGTTGCGGCTTCTTTTCCAGGCTTTCGTACATCCAATCCGTTTCGCTGATGTAGCTTAATTCCTTGCGCAAACTTTGCAGACGCTGCAAATGGTTGTCGCTGGACTCTGCTTGCGACCCGCTTCCGCCCGCAAGCTGAGACTCTGCCTTTTCCGACTGATTCTCCGGTTTCTTTGTCTAGAATACGAAACAAACAAAAAGAATTACAAAAAAATGTTCAGGGAATAAACATTTTGGACCATTTCTAATATAAGCAGAGGGTAACTTTTTCGTTTCTAAAGCTTCGATCTCGCATACTTTCGTATTTTAATGTTTATTTGTTAAGATTCTCTCTTTTTCCCCTTTCGGTTTTTCCCTCTACTTTCTAGTCGCCATGTGCATGCATGGCGACTCTGATCTGGAAATGCGCCACCCTGTACTTATTTCTTTTACCGTTCGTTTTTACCTCTCTCTCTTTCTTACGCTGAGAAACAGCAACAACGTAACGGAATGCCAAAAGCAAACACACAACTACAACAACAACAAACCTCTGCTCCGCTGCTCGCGTCTGTGGGAGTTTGTGCACTGCCGCTCGATGATGCCTCTTCTTTGATGGTAATGCCGGTCGCCTCGTTGGACATCGTCTGCAAAGCTGTAAAGATAAGAAAACATAAGCCGCGCGAAATTTGAGCCGGCCCCAAAATATATAAGCACTTACAAAGTGTCGGCAACGGAATGTGCACGAAAAGCAAAATCACTCGAAACCCAGAATCTCAATCTAGAATATTCCCAAAGAACAACACTGCGAGGTTGTGACAAAAAAGTATAAAATCAAGCTGTAAAGTTTCGAAATTACAATTACCCGCGCGAAATTCGAGCCACCACAAACAAACACTTACCAACTGCTTGCCGCCGCAATGCGAAGAAAAGCAAAAAGCACTCGAAACTCGTCTTTACGGAAGAAACCGAACAGACCCAGAAGGATCCAATACAAACCGGCGAAGTTTTGGCGGAAAAAGAAAATGGTAAATGACAAAACGACGAACGAAGGAGGCACAGAAAACTTGAAATTCGGCACAAAATTAAGACCCAATTTTTCGTCTGACCCCAAGAAATATACCAAAATATACCGTCTCATTTTCAATATAAAAATAATAACTTAACCCACTTAAGCCCCCTTTATTTAAAATGGTTAACAACTTGAGTTAAGCCGCCGAAAATAATACACATAATAATAATAAATACTCCTGTAGGTCCATCGTATTCTTATCTTATTATCATTTCACCTAATATTTTTCATTCATCATTTTCGTGGAGAGTATTTTAATATACTCTGGTCAACAATGGGTAATTGTTTTCCATGATTGGAAATCATAGTCCCAAAATTTAATATTCGGCTACTAGCAAACTAAGACCCACAGCCCTGCCCACATAACTGTATCCCATTAATGAATCAATTTTCTACAGTATGGGCTCTTTTTTAGTACTCCTTTTGATTGAATTTTTTCCAAAATAAGGTTTCAACAAAAAAGGTCGAAAAATAAAATATATGTTGCTGGTATTGGAAGACTTGTTGCTTGTCAATCTTGTATGGGCATATATGTATGTATGTTCACCCTTTTTCGTTAATTTAATTTTAAAATACTGTTTACAAGCTGTAAAACGTAATTAATAATATCTTTTTCACAGAATGACATGCATGCATTTAATCTATTTTCTGTATATACAGCGATATTGCACTGTTTTGTTGAGATTACTTTAAACCATTTTCTGTATATCTGACAAACATTTTAATTATATAATATTCCCATGGTGCCTCTTAAATTTATTTTAAATTTTAAATAATTTAATTAACATTTATTAATTAATATAAAAACAATTGTTTGTTGTAAATCTTGTAAATATTGTAAGCTGATTGTGAGTTGCTGCTGTGACCGCAACTCTACATTTTAAAATACACATGTAACAGTGAGATCTAACAGGAGTGTGGATACCAAATTTTGCTGCTCTAGCCTCAATAGGCTCTGAGATCTGTGGATGCCGAACATTTTTGTCCTTTGCGGGTCGGAAAGGGGAGGGGTGAAATTTTGAAATATACTTGTGCAGGTTCGATATCACAGGAGTGTGGATACCAAATTTTGTTGCTCTAGCTCTTATAGTCTCTCAGATCTAGGCGCTCACTTTTTGCAATAGGCAAAGCCGACAATGAAACGCGTGTGTCAGATAAAGACAGAGCGAGAAAGAACGAAATTGTTTTCATCATTCTGACTATAATAATTATACGATCTGGTTTAGATCTGGTTCTGCATTTTAGAAGATATAGTCATTCTCTAAGATTTTGCGTTTTCTGTTTTCTCGTATCTTTGAAATTGTGGATGCCACAGATTTTCGCCCTTTGTGGGGGCGGGGCGAAGTTTTAAAATATACTTGTAACAGTGACATATCATAGAAGTCTGAATACAAAATTTCGTTGCTCTAGCTCTTGTAGTCTTTGAGCCCTAGGCGCTGATAGGTACGGACAGACGGACAGACAGATAGGGCTCAATCGACTCGGCTATTGATGCTGATCAAGAATATATATACATTATGAGATTGGAAACGCTTCCTTCTGGACGTTACACACATCCACTTTCAACACAAATCTAATATACCCCTATACTCATTTTGAGTATCGGGTATAAAAAAAGTAAGATGAATATTTCGAATTTGGTGAAAATATTGCACATCATGTTTTCTTTAACATTTTAGGCGTCCGCTTCATCCACCTTTGGGGCCAGATAGTAACGTATATACCCATAATCCTCAATAGGGTACTCCACCAGCAGAGGAACATCCGGTGCTAGACAAATCTTGACCCGATTCGACAGCGGTGTGGCTCGTGTGAAAGTGTTCAGGTAGCGTCCAGCAAAGGATTGGGTAATGGGCTCATCCACGTCTATGGTGATGTCTCCCTTTGACGTATCGGTGAGCTTAATGTTGGCGGAACCCATGTCGCCGTTGGCCGAGAACTTGATGCCCTGCTTGGTGCAGGATATCACCACAGATTCGCTGAACATGCTCA
The DNA here is from genome assembly GCF_003369915.1 of Drosophila miranda. Lineage (NCBI taxonomy): Eukaryota > Metazoa > Arthropoda > Insecta > Diptera > Drosophilidae > Drosophila > Drosophila miranda. Next base: position 7,691,637 of record NC_046677.1, on the reverse strand, counting down.
TGTCTCTGCAGATACGAGCAAACTCGCTGGATGGCATCTGCACGATGCAGGCGTAGTTCGTTTCGGGAATGCCCAAATGATCCTGGTCCAGATTCAGCAGCTTTAGCTCGTAATCCGCTGTGCGACTTTTGTTGTCCGACTCGAAACTAAGGAGCAGCTTGTCGGCTTTGTCAGCCGCAGTAAGGGTGACGGCGTCATCGCCGCTGGCGCTCTTGACGACTTTGGCCAGGGATTTGAGATCCAAACCAAGAGAGACATTTCTATCGCAGCGGTATTTCTCGAAGCCTTCTGTCTGGAGGCTGAGGGCCACCAGTGAAACGTGAGAATTGTCCATAGACTGCAGCTAATTGGAGAAATCAAAAATGTATAAATCCTTTGTTGGAATGGATTGTTACTGTACCGTTATGCCCGTTTCGGTGCAGTCCAAGGTGCTCTGCGAGATTATCTCTTTGAGGGCGTCCACGATCTTCTTCAGAAGCAGAGTCTCTCCAAACCGTGCCTCCAGCATCGTACTTAAATTAATTTAAATATTTTCTGTCAATTTCACAATCGGAAATAAACAAATAGACACGAACAGCTGTTCAGCAAATGATGACAACAAATGAGTCTGCAAATACCAGCAACATTGACGTCACAACCTGCGACTATTGAACATTTTTGTTGAAACCGTGTTTTTGTCAAAACAGAAACCATGCAAGTACTTAAAAGTAGTTAATCCTGATCAAAATTGATTTATCAATCATAAAAAATTATCTGGGCAAACCTGAAAGATCTATGTAGCTGGGAATATTCGGCGGAAGATCAAAAACGAGTATTTATGGGTGAATAACCGGCTGACAACAATGATTCCCGTCAACATTAATTTCCATACCCTAGGGAAGGATGTTATAGAATTGAGAAAGTGTTTGTCATCCCAGGCTCCGTAGGTATCAGGATCGAGATAAATATACACAAGATACTAATAATGTACTTGAAAATGTCTAAAGAATATCAATTTGAGAAAAGGTCACAATAAATAACGTTTGATCTTCATATAAAATTAACGAAATAGGGTGTACAAAGGCCTATATACGCATCATGTCTCCAAATACCAGCAACATTGCGACTGTTTTTTTGTCAAACTTTTTTGTTTGTTTTAGTCAAAATGCCATAAAAGCAAGGATTAAAAATAAACCAATTATGTAGAAAATGTATTCATCAATGTCCTAAAATTATGTGGGCAGAACTAAGGGTTTTAGTTAGCCAGAATTATTCAAGGGAATATAAAAATTGAACAATATGAACGACTATCCTCTTTCGCTTTTTGGTTTTGACCCATTTCGCTAAAACCTTTTTTTGTTTGACCATTTTCGCTAAAACCTTTTTTTACGCAAAATGCAATAAAAGAAAGTATTTAGAAAAAACCAGTTAAGTAGAAAAATCATTCATGAATCGTATAAAATTATGTGGGCATGGCTAAATGTGCTATGCTGATCAAAAACGAGGAATATGTAATATAGAACTTGAATTCGTCAGTATATTTACGGTATATTTTTTAAATGACACGGTATGTTTCGGTATATTTCTGACGGTCGGTCACACTGCTCCCAGCTCTAACAAAAAAACAAAAGAAAAACACGCAAATTTGCCAAATAAACTGCATTTAAAGTAACCGAATGGATAACGAAGAAGTGAAACGCGGTCGTGGACGTGGCCGTGGAACTCGAGCTCGTGGCAGGGGTCGCGGGCGAGGACGTGGTCGTGGCAAAAAGATTGACGACACTAGCGTGATTGCAGCCGCCTATGAAGCGGGTGCTGCGGCATCCGTGGCATCACATACAACCGTCCTCGAAGGCAGTCCCGCCAGCACAGACCATGTGGAAGATGCCAACATGCAGGATTTGGACAAGGACAACGAAATGGAGGTGGCCACAGTGTTGGAGGAGCAACAGGCCACAACAAATGCGGATATGACGCCGCCGGCGCCTCAGCAGCAGGTGGCCTTGCCTGTAATGGCCAAAACGAGTAAGAAGCCATCCCAAAGGATTATTTGAACCTCCAAAAACCATTGCTTTGCCCCAACAGTTGACATGGAATCGGACATATCACAGCTGGAGGCACCCACCTTTACCACATTGTCGCGCGGGCCACCGGAGCCGATGTTGCGCCTGAAATGGAACCACAAAGTCAGCCTCATCGGCGAGAAGGTACTGAATCCCATGATCCATTGTTGCGATCAGTGCGACAAGCCCATACTCGTCTACGGCCGGATGATACCATGCAAACACGTCTTCTGCCTGAAGTGTGCCCGCGCCGAGCCCATCAAGAGCTGTCCCCGATGCAGCGACAAGGTGCTGAGAGTTGAGCAGAGCGGCCTGGGCACCGTCTTCATGTGTACCCATGGCGGCAGTCGGTACGGCAGCACGGGTTGTCGACGCACTTATCTGTCCCAGCGCGACCTGCAGGCTCACATCAATCACAGACATGTGGCACCCCAGCTGCCGCCACCGCCAACGGCTCTTGGTGCAGCGGGCGGCGGCGTTGTTGTTGTTGACCCAAAGCTGGCGGACCTGAGCGGCTTGCATAAGCAGCGCAAGGCGAGTGGTACCTATGGCTCCTAAACTAAGCTGTCTTGTCTAAAAACGCTTGCCCCTTGCAGCTCTCCGAGTCACCTGCCTCGTCCTCCTCCTCCTCTGTTGCTCGCTCTTTGTCGCGCCTTCCAGCCATGTCTGTCGGCACCATTCCACCTCCTGGCTCTGCCGCTGCCGTTGCGGCCGCTCAAAACTCCGTCCACGCGCACTCAACGCTCACGCTGGCGAACCTGGCCAGAATCAACAATGCCAACGCCCTGGACTGCCACCAGGGCAAGGCCTCGCTGCACCAGTCGCTGAAAAAGGGTCCGTCCCATCAGTCAGAGTCCGTGGCCGATGCATCATACTACAGCAGCATTCTGGCGTCCTTTGGCAGTGCGGGGCCACCGGGAGCAGCCAGTGGCGGCGTTGCTCCAGCTTCTACCCACAACTCCACTCAAGCCACCTACGAGACGGCCAGTGCAGCGGGCAGCACAAGCGGAAATTGGCAGCAAACGCAATATAGGATATGATAGACCACCACCATACACTCAAGAACAGCGGTTTTTTAGGCAAGTTCGGTTTTAAATTAAGAAGAAAGTTACTGTAAATTAAGAATCGAATGAAATTAAAAGAATGTATTTTAAAGAATACCGTTTGTGTACACCTAATTCTGTTTTTACACGGGTTGAAAATCAAACGTTTTGACTTTGTTTATACGATTTTATTCCATTTAGCACGGTTCAAAGTAACAAAACACAAATAAAAAAAACACAGCTCACAAACAGCTAGAAACCAAACGAAAACAAGAAGGGGCATTAAGAGAATACATATGTACATATGTATTTATATGCAAGCAAAATTTACTGGTCAGAGCAATTATAGATAACAAAAATTTAGGGAAATTCCCTTTTTGTGTAAATTGTGTTTGTGATTTACCCTGTTTTGGATTTTGTCAAAAACAATTGCTTAAAATAATCAAAAAATGTAGCTTTCATTCAAAAACAAACACCTAATAGAATAATTTTTGACTATTTTCAACATAAGTTTAAAAATCCCCGCTCACATAGCGGGCTATCGATGGACACCTATGGAAACTATCGATACACCAGCAGCTGATTTAAATTAAAAATGTAAACAAATCCGATGTTCGCATCAATTTTTGACTGAAATTACCATAAATAAGATGAAACAATGCCTGAGGTTTAACCCAGAGTTCAGGCCTGCGAGAATATCTGATGCAATTCACCAAACATCAGCAGTATTGAGGGCCAGCGCCATTGGAAAAGCAAACGTGAGGCATCCAAAAGTGAAAGTTAGTCAACAGAAAAATGTTGAAAATAGTCTTAATTAGTGGTAAACGCAAGTGCGGCAAGGATTATATATCCGAGAGACTACAAAAGCGGTAAGGGGTGTACAAGTAAAACATTCAGTTAATGAAGTTTTATATCTTTTCAATAGCTTAACGAATCGCGCAATAATTGTACGGATCTCGGAGCCCATCAAATCGGAATGGGCGCGCAAGCTGCAATTGGACCTTAGTGCCTTGCTCAGCGATGGCCCCTACAAGGAGCAGTATCGTCGGGATATGATTGTGTGGAGCGATGAGGTGCGCAACAAGGATTATGGCTACTTTTGCCGTGCAGCCATGGAGGAGGTGCCCCTGGATCAGATCGCTTACGTCATAGTCAGCGATGTGCGGCGGAAGAATGACATTAAATGGTTTCGCGAGACCTATGGCCAGAATATGGTCCGAACTGTACGACTTACCTCACGCCCAGAGACGCGTCAGGCCCGGGGCTGGACCTTCACAAAGGGCATTGATGATGTGCCTTCCGAATGTGATCTGGATGACTACGATAGCTTTGACTTTGTTGTGCCTAATGAAGATGAAAATGATCAGGGATTTATAGACCAGCTATTGGATATGCTGCAACTCAAGTAACTGGAAATTACTATCCAAATTGTACTCGAATATGTATTTTTTATATGAAATGTATTCCAAAAGGTTAAGATAGCTATATCCACATCACCACTTTACACATCACGAATTAATTAAGGGAAATCGCTGATCTTTAAGAAAGCGTTGAGCTATAAAACTGTATGGTTTATAATGGTTGCTGTAACTAACTATTTTCTGCATATTTCATTAAGAAATACATCACAAAAGCCTGTCCTTTCACTTTGAGCGGAACAAAATACGTTGTACTCTCTATTTTTTGTCACAAATGTATAATAAATGTATTATTTATTCAATCATGAAACAAGATACATTTTATTTTGGTTTTCTTTTATTTGAAATTTCCGCCTGATAAATAGTAAGAGCTGTTGTGGCACCACTGTCAACTTGAATGTGGATTTAAATTAAATAAAATTAAATTTAGAAAATTTTGCTTGCAACCTCTAAGGGTTTCTCTTTCAGGAGATGGATACACCCAATACTTTCCATTAAATCCTAGAAATTTGAATTTTAATACATTTACTTGTAGTAACATGAATTTTATTTTGTAATATCAATCATACATGCATAATGAAGTACATATCCGAATACTGAGTGAGAGTGGACAAAGGTTATAGCTTATAGAACAATACATTAATCCCTTACGCAGGACCTACACACTAAGTCAGATACAACAAAAATACAGAAACACAGATTAACAATAGGTACACATATATTTTAAAGTACAATTTTATGGATATTAATCCACTTGTTTGCCTTCATCGCGATTACGCTTGAACGAGACGGAATGAATGAGTAGTGGCGGTAGATTGCCGCGCAGCATTTGGAGGCGCTTGCTCTTCTCCTTTTCCGGGCGACGCAGCTCGTTGTTGGAGGAACCGGGCGACGTGGATGACGTGGCCGATGGTGTCATGGATGCCAAGGAACTGCCAGGCAATACTTCGGAGCTCTGGGTCATGAGCATGGCAGAGCGACGGAAGTAGCGTGGCATCGAGTAATCATCCTGTGTGGCCCTCGCCGCATTTGCCGTCTGAATGGAGTACAGGCTCTGCGACACGCGATACTTTTCGATGGTCGGTGTATCCTCGTAGTTCTTGGGCAGATTGCTGAACGATATGAAGGGCACCTCTGGTGTCATGCTTATCTGACTGCTGTTCACAGTGCCGCTGATGGAGAATATATCCGTTTCACTGGCCGCCGATCTCACGTGCATGTGCGGCACACTCTTGGCCGAGCGCAGGATACGCTTCGGAGTGGTGGCTAGGCCAATGGGATTGGCCAACAGATGGGGATGACGATCAATGAGGCGGGGTCGCAGTACAACCTCATCTAGGGAGTCCTCCTCTTCTTCCTTTTCGTCTTCCTTCTCCTCCTCGGCAATGGCCTCGAACTTTTTGGGGGACAAGGTCTGACTTCCCTCGGGCGAGCACTCTGCCGAGGATGGGGCCAAAGTGAATGTAATTCGTTTCTCGGGTGATGTCTTTGAATCTGTAGCATCGCCTGGAAAATATGGGATATATGTAACATATAAAATGACTATGAATCTTAACTAAAGATTATCAGTTGACGTATCGTAACAGATAGTACTAATAAAAGGTTGGCAAACAAGATAAAGACCCCTAGAGTTCATGACAGATATGCCAGATACGAAGAGATAATAAACAACACTCTGGGGAAACCGACCACTCTGGAAAAAAAGAGGAGACTCTTAGGAAATTTCCCTGTTTCTATATCTTAAAGAATCATAACCTCTATCAACAGGAAATACCCGTATGACAATCCTAGAACCTAAAATGCTGGTTGACCGCACGTAATCTTTATCTATCAAGAAAATAATTTCATCATGCTGATTCAGTAAACATTTACGATACAAAGATTGTTCTATAATTTATAGGAAAACAGTGCGAAACAAAATTATAAAGTCTAAATTGTAGAAAACCTATAAAAATTCATTGCATTCTTCGATTTTTCTATCATAACAAAAGAGCATTATTTAATTTATTAGAAAACATTATATATCTGCCTTAAGTCACTGAAACGCACTGTACATACAAACGTATTGTAAAATGGTATTGCTCAGAGGCCCACAGCAGAACCCCTGTTTGAGGGCACGTCCATTGGAAAGACTTTGGTTCCGACGGCCAACGTCAGAACCATAAAAATATATACTACATATTATATATCTTGTGACGCCTTTGCGGCAATGCCAGTGAGCGAAAGGCAATAAAATATGAGCTATAACTGTTTTTGCTCAGTGTATAAAAAGTCCATTCACCATTCAGCACAAAAGCCGCAACAAAAAACGTGATGAATAGTTAAACGTCGTTAAGATTGGAATATCATGAGTACATACATATGTGTGTACATATAATCTATAAATACAACAAAACCTTGGGAGAAAACAATATTCTAGGGCAACTTTTACGATGTGTGGGATGACAGTTCCTCTGAAATGAACACAATGTAACATTAAGCTACAAAAGGTTCCACTGTTCTTCAATTTTCAAAAGGTCTTAAAGAAAACATACCTATAAGAAATATGATACCAAACCCCCCTGAAATTATATAATTTCTTTTGCCTTTAGGGTTTTTATCAGCTCAGATTTAGAATGAATCGATCGTTAACAAAACTGAAGAACTGATTACAAGGTCTTCTACTCTCTTATCTCACATTTTATTCAGCCCAAAACTCTCTCTGAACGGTGGCCACTAAAAAGGTGCTACCACCACTCATACACACTGTTTATTTGCTGTTAACATTTTTATATATGGGATTCCGATAAGGGAATCAAAATCGGGAATTTGACTAATTGGCTGATTCGTTCGATTCGATTCGGTTTGGGTATGGGAGAGTGGTTGGTTGGTAGGGTGGCGTGTGGAGTGTACTCTCCTGCCATAATGATTTCTCAATTTGCATAAAATATGATAAATCGCTGGCGGACCCTGCCCGCCCATAAAAATGATCTCCAATTGCAGCTGCCGGATTGCGGGTTTTATCTTTTCCAGATGTGATAACTAATGGCTGACGTACACCACGTTTGAATGGCTACCAGAACCCCATCCCATACAAAATGTTAATCCAACTCCAGATGGGAAACCGGTATTTTCGTCAGTACGAAATAATCTTGTTAATTAAATTTTGGTCCCACTTTCCAGATTGTATTCGTTTCTTCCGCATTTGAGGCTTCAAAAGGTGTGGAAAACTTTTGGGCGATGAGAATAAGGTTAATGGAAGAGAAACGTACGGACGAGTACCTTTGATATGACTCCAAGTTTGGAGAAGAATTTCACACAAATCCCCATAAAATCTGATTTCATTGGTTACTTCATAGAACTTTTCTTATATCTCTTCCCAAAAGTTTAACTAGTCCCTCTTGCTTCTATTTCGACATGATCTGTTACCAATTCCTCACTTAAATCTCTTCTAATCTTTTTTTCACAACTCCGCTCTCAATTTTCATCATTTATATTCCACATCGAAAATCATTAGGAAGAACAACCTCTCAACGCTACTGAAGTGTGTTGTTTAATCGGATCTCAGGCAATTAGCTGCAGCTGCTGAGTAATGCCAATGCTTAGCAAACAATTTCATTGTTCAAAGTGCATAAATGATATCGCACTTTAGCCATAAGATTCCAGAGAAAATGACTCAAAGTAAAGACAGCAAAATGGATTTTAAGTGTGTTCCAAATCACAAAACTGACAAAATTAATGGATAAAGCTGGGATTAGCAGCCTTAAAGTGGGTAAATAACTTTTCAAAATGTTTTTATTTTTGAATTTAAATTAGAAAGAACACTCAAAGTGAGGTCTAGCTGCTCGAGCTAAATTCGTAGGATCTTTCAACCAATCGAAACGTTTTTGTCGAGGCACATCGAGGGCCGGTTCACCAAGAAGAATGTCGCTTTTATAATCTCGAAGATTAAAGAGTTGCTAAGAACGGAAAGTCCCATGAATACAGCTTTTTTATCCAATTCAAGAGTTTTAGTGGATTTTGTAGAGATAGAAGTATGTATATCTTTAGCTGGATTTGATGAAATCATCGCCAGAGAGATAGAATAATCTTAGATGATTCTTCAATAAATAATATTCAGATTTGATGCCTCCAAGCTCAATATATGATATGAGCTATATTTCTAGCTCTATTAGAATCATTATCAGTAGGTGTCCCTTCAGTTCTTTATATATGAATCCAGAAAATGGGTATTTCTTTTAGTTTTTTTGTGATAAGTAAAAATTGTTTTACTCGGGGTGTTATTTTAGGACTACACATTTACAAGGTCCATCAATTAAGACTTATTTAGAATATAGTTATTGTAAACGTAAAGTATGGAAACTTAGAGCTCTAGATAATACTAAAATGCCAGCAATAGAAAGTGCTTTGTCGAATATATCGTTGTGTCTATGTTCTGTTGCTATCGCGCAACACTTAGAACTAATTAGTTAATAATATTAAGTCACATTTGTGTGTGTGCCGAAAGTTTATCATTCTTTGGCACAAATACTGCGAATATACACCCACCCCAGGCGGTGCCCCCTCAATTTAGATAGAACTTAACCTTCGGCACACCGCTGGACACAATGCTGCTGCTTCGTGTGCTCTTGCCACTCTTGCTACCATTGCCACCACCCAGGAGTGGTGTATGGGCACTACCATGTCCATCATTACCTTCCAGGCGACGCAACAAGCGATCCTGATCGCTGACTCGCGGCGTCGTTGGCATCTCCCGATTGGGCGAATGGATTCCGGCCAAATATGTCTTTGTGCTGATGCGATTTAACTTTGTGGGCTGATGGTCTTGGAAGATCTGCGAATTGGCAAATACCGCCAATATCTCGGGACCCAGTGTGGGTACATTTATTTGCGTCTCGCGACGATAGTCCTCCTCATGGATCTTGGCACTAAACGGGCGCAATCAGAACGAGACAGACAGAGAGAGAGAGAGATTGAGAGAAAGAAAAATTGATGTGTAAATTAATAATTCAAATTATAAGCCAATCGCTAATCTGATGCCTCTCTGCAAACAATGTGCTAAATATGATCTTTGGATCGTTTTTGTGGGAGATCCAAATTTGATCTATCAATTAGTACCTCATTAGACTCAGGCCCAGACCGGAGCTGTTTTGCCGCATTTGCGGCTGATCGCAAATCGGTTGTTGTGGCACAGTCAGGGAATTATTATTGTCGGTAGTTGCTGGCTGTATGCGTCCAATGATCTGGCCATTCTTTTGAGCGGCCAAATAGTCCTCGTCGTCTTCGGGATTGTAATTGGCTGCAAAAACAAGTGGGCAAAAAGAAGGAAAATACGTGAGCAATTTTAATACATCTCATTCAAGGAAGAGGCGGCTTTGACGTTTTGAGGCTTAAAATACCCCTAAAGACCTGGTTACTGGTTACTTTATATAGATTATTTATATAGATTATATAGATTTATATAGATTCCAAATTTATATAAAACTGATTCTTTTAGACAAAAAAAATTTAAATTAATCATATTTACAAAAATCGTGCATCTATCTTTAAAAGTACTCTCTCTCTCTAGCATTATATAATATTCATGGAAATTGGAACTCCACCTGCATCTACATCTACAAATTACTGAAGGCCCAACTGAATATTTGAAAAAATTCCACAATATCATTTTACTGCATTTTGTTGTTGTTTCGTCACTTTTGTTGTTGTCCGCACAATCTAAATCTGAAATGCCAAACACGTTAAAACGCGCAAATATCGTCGCATGGCGCATGGCACATGGTGCGTTTCAAGATCTACTTTTGAATGTGAATGTGAGTGTACGCTTTGAGTGTACTCACTCACTCACTTACGTACCCTCCCCCTGTGCTCCTCACTTGTGTGTGCTTCCCGGCTCCATCAAAACCGTCAGATCTGATCAAATAATAGCCATAGTTTTCGAGTGACTTACCAATCGATTCATCGTAGCAAAAGCGCTCCTCAAAGCAGTTCCAGTAGAAATCTTCCCAACAACTACGGGCGGGGAGCGGGGGAAAAAACGCAATTTCAAATGTTAGTAAAAAATAATTTACTGTCGACGGAAAACAGCGGCTAAAAAAAAAAGTTCACTTACTTTTGACAGCAGCGGCACATTTTGTCGTCTTTTAATATGCTTTTTTAATTTAATTTTATTATATCTCCGATTGTCTCTTGTTTCCTTCTTCTTTTTTTTTTTTTTTTTGTTGGTGTCAAAAAGAATGGGAGCAGGTTGATTTGTCAAATGTTTTGATTAATTTGTTGCTTCTGTTAAAAGGGGGGAAATAAATTACATCCAGATTTCGGCTGGACTGGAATGTGCGCTCGCTTCAGTTTCAGAAAAACTCTGTGACGCCGCAGAGCGTGGAGCCGTGTCGTGTGTGTGGAGCTTTTGGGGTTTTATCGGCAAATGAAGTGTTAGCGCAATATCTCGCAATTGCGGCTCTCTCTCTCTCTCTCAAAGGGGGCTTTCTCTGGCGTCCTCTCTTATTGACTCTGAACAGGTGTGTACGTGTGCGAGAGCGGGCGCGAGCGCGTGTGTGATAAAAGTGAGGTGCCTGATAGGCTACCGTTCATCAATGTGTATACTTTTAAGGTGAGGGCCTACCGCTCTCTTCGATTTGACTTAAATATGAATTTGCCCCCAAGCAGGTATAGAATGTGGCGATGGAGTATACAAGGAAAATAAATCTTCAAAAGAGAACACCCTGGCAATGCCCAACCTTATCTTAAGACGCCTTGCGCACGCTCACCGACCGAATGGACTGCATTAACTCATCCAACGACAAGCATCAGACAACAGAGAGCAAGGCAACAGATGAGAGTTTGATTGAAAGAAGAGCGTGACGGGGAGTTGAACTGAGAGAAGAGAGTGGATCGTGAGCGTGAAGGTGCGATCGGCGAGAGTAGGCCACAGCGTATAAAGAGAGGGGGCTGTGAGGCAACCAACGCTTGGAGAGAGCCAATCGATCGCGCATGATAGATTACTGTCAATTGCAAAAGTGGCGAGAGAGCACGGATTTCCCGCTCTCTTGCTCGCGCTGAAACTCCCTCTCGCCTCTTTCTGTGTGCACTGTGGGACAGGTGACTTGAAAAATTGTTCACTGATTTAATTTCAAGAAAACATTTTTGGCAATAATTTATGACATTTCCGCTATCTTGAATTGATTTGTGTTGTTTCACTTTTATCTTTTTGATTAACAAATGCAAAAAGTTTATTTTTATTTTTTTTTAATTTCATGGCATTCTTTTAAAGATTATGGGAGTTTTTCTATAGAAATTTGATTGATTTAAAGTTGTTATCTCTTGAAAAAAAATTAAAAAAAAACTAAGTTCATTTTAAAGTTGATTTTAAAATGCGTTTTGCCAATGAGAAACTCGACAAAAACGTTTTGACTTGTTTTAATTAAAATTTCGATGATTATAAATCATAATTTATTTTGTTTATTTCCTAGCTCTACAAATATAACTTATTTATAATGCACTAGTCACTCAAGAATTCTGGAATTTGTCTTAATAATTTGATAATAATCCCTTTCCATCTTTAATATATACTTTAAGTGGAATATTTTCTTTGACTTATTCTCATGTCAAGTTTCCCACTGTAACCTGTTGCTGGATTGTGGCACCTGTCGCCCAGCCGTTTTTCTCTATGTGTGTCTCTGAGCGATAGGACTGGTTGTTGCTGTTGCTGTTGCTGCAATTGAAACTTATTTTTTAAACCATGCTCCATGCACCTTGCACACTCTGGCACGAATACACACTCGTACTCCCATAGAGATAACCGTAACACAGTGGTGCTTGTCTACCTGGGTTTACTTAACGCTTTTTGAACGATAAGCGGGTCTGCAAATTGAGGCCATATCATTCCCGCCCCACCCGAGGAAGATTGTAAGAGGGAGGAGGGCAATGGCAAAGGGGCTTTCAGCTTAAGCATACTTTTAGGCAGTGGTTGAAAGATCTTAGGTTTCTGATTACAGATAGCATTTTTGCTGTATTTTATGGGAAATAATCAAGCAACACGTTTCTTATCGGCATTATAGGCTTTGTAGAACTCTTATCGAAAGATTGCTAATTGATTTTTAATGATTGCAAATTGATAAAAGGCAATAACAATAATAACAAAAAGGTTAAGAAAACTGAATTTCATTCAAAAAAAAAACACCAGAAATTCTTTATTCTTTCTTTAGAAGACATCTCTTAGGTGGGGTTTATCTATCAATGCTCATACTTGGAACGTAATCTCTTGAGTGCAGATAAAGCTAATTCTTGGTGTTATTTTCATTTAATTTTTGAAGGTGTGAAATGACTAACAAAAGCAAATATGTACCCACTGTAAGAGCAAGAGATCTTTCAGTGCCTAAATTCGACAAACAAAACAAAAAAGCTCTGTTAGTTCAAAGATCACAGCGAATCATGTGAGCACTGCGACAAATCGATCAATTGGTTGTCTGCATGACTTTGCAGAGAGCTTTCGACGACAGTTTTGAATTGAAAAGCGACTCAACAGCACACTCATTGATCTCACATGTGATTGAGGTGGTATAGCGGTAGGGTACCCAAGTGAAGGAATCAAAGGGGATTGAATTGAATGACAATTGAATTTCACTGAAATGAATAGCATTCATGTTGTTTGTGACTGTTTTTCTTTGTTACAGGTAATGCAATTTGTTGATGTTTACACGTTTTGTGCGTGAAGCTTATTTCAAACTGATTCGAGGTGTTATATAAGCCACGGCGAGGGCAGATTGACAGTTTATGTGAAGGCCCCCCAAGTGCCTAGATTTAATTTGAATTTATTTAGATGCAGAGTAGCTCAAAATCAATCTCAATTTGTAATTCCTTCCACCCTTTATGAAGAATATTCATATATATAGATATAAGAGCTATAAGTAAGATCTAAGCGCAACCATCAGTAAAGTTGTGATTACAAATTTATAATTATTTCTTGGAATATTTCTAGCGATATTTCTAATCAGAATATAGTTCTTAGAAGCAATTAGAAGTAGAAGAATTGGCGAGTCTTTTAAAATAGTTTTTGTACGCTTAAAATTTAAGATTGCCTCACAAAAGCTTAGATATGGCTTCAAACAACATAAAGGGCCAAAGAATTCCAGCTTCTGCGACTGTCAAGAGCACTTTAAACCGGTTTTCAATTGCTATGGATATTGCATAGTTTTTTTTCTGCTAATGCCATTATTTAGACCTGTTTTCATTCAGTGGGGATTCACTTACATATTCTTAAAAAATGTGTGCTTCAACCAATGCATCATAATGTGAATCTGTTCTAAAAACACAAACCAATTGGGAGTTGAAAATCCCGCTTGACATAAATTGTGATTGCCATGAATCAAGTCAATCAACTTTTAGCTGCAGTCAGCTGGAACACATACATATAATACTCGTAATTACTACCCTATATAGCAGTTTGCTTTGTCAGATCCACCTTTATTTAGAAAACCCCAAACTTAAACAGAACTCGCCAGAAATGAATCAGCGAAAAGTTTGCCAAGTACACAAACCTGTCATATTACTTTGGCAATTTGCTACGCTCTCTTTTGGCCCTTGAACTGGCCCATAAACGGCTTCTACTCTGCTCAATATAAATCGCATGCCACACACAGGTAACAGGGATTTTTGCTAGCGTATAACTTCCGCTCGAAAGTACAAAAACAATATTAAAATCGGCGAACAATAGCAATCGGATTTCAGTGTATAATTTCGAGTCACTCAAGCGAGTCATGCAATGCGGTGAATTCTTTCATAAACAAAAAATAATCAAAATACGAGTAATAATAAAACAGGGAACGAACACAAAAGCTATTCCGAAATTCCAAATCAAATTTGTGTGGGATATCTAAAACGATCTTTGGCTTTTTTTCGGATATTAAATTTTCAAAGGTTGGGCCTTAAAATAAATTCCGAAATTTTCATTGGATAAATCATATAAAATATATGATTTTATGGGTACAAAAGCGCTTAAGATAAAAAAGTAGCCAAACTCCATTCGACTCGTATTTCAAGAGGGATTTTATGCCCTTTTTAGACTGCCTATTGTTAATAACTATCCTAATTAATAGAGCTATCAAAAACCCATATTCTGCTGTGGAAAATCACTGGAAAAATTCCATTTTCTTTCCCTCAAATTATTATATATCAAGCAATTAATTTGGATTCATGATCATTCATTCTGTAAGCTCATCTCTGATGCAGCTCTAATAGAATTACCAGTTAATATCTTATGGCTTTCGCTTTAATAATTGTTTATATGCCCGTCAGCCGCCTTCAGACACCTCCCTCCATCATATACTCCCTCTATATAGTATAATTTTATGGCAACAAAACAAGTTTTGTGGCTGTAGAGAGTATAAACAATAAACGGCACAAATGAACATTATCTAGAATCTCCCACTGGAAAATCACCAAAAATAAAAAGGTAGAAAAAAACCATAGAATAAACTCACTCTCGTGAGTGTCAAGAGGGAGAAACATCTATTGTATATCTACTTGATAGTAACTATTTAATATTCCATTTTATAGTGGTTTTTCGCTAAGTAGTTATTCAAATTGAGTTCCCACTAGAAAAACTTTTGCTGCGGGGCTTGGAGGGAGATCAAGATCTTCGTTAAAAGATAAATCGAAAAATGATGTGGCTTTCAAAGTGATCTATTAGGTAGGGATAACTTTCAACTGTTAGTTAGAGTCCTTTCTGTTATCCTTTCCTACATGTCGAACCTCTTGCAGCAGTGCCCCTCGGTCGGTTTGCATTTCTGATATTTTCTGTTCTTTACCTTCCAAACACTTCTAAAGAAGTACAGATGCTTAAGATCTTCCCATCTTTATTCCCCTTACAATATTTGCTTTCGATTCCCCAAGAATGGCGACGATTCCTCGCTCGATTGCTTATTTATTTATTGATTTAAGCGTCTGTAAGTGTAAATACCAATAGCCCGACAAATTAAATCGTTCACACGCCACTGGCAATTCAATATTTGCCTCTGTAACTGGCTTCAGAATTTTCAGGTCAGTGCAGACGTCGGGGCAGAGTGGTAGGAGAGAAGGTGTCATTAACCGCTGGCCAGTTTTGGCTCCCCCGGTTCATGGTAATACTGAAGCCAACAGACGGCAAAGTGGCGTGCAATGGCCTCGTTTTTGTTTAACTTTAGGCCTGTGACAGGCATCAGGCATCAAGCGACATCAGACATCGCGTTTCGAGTGACTTGTATTTCGATCGAGTTTGAGTTGCATTTGCAATCAAGTTTCATTTCATGCCACGAAATGCCCGTATGGCCCCCCGTCTGCCAGCAACGGACTTTGTGCAACTGCAGATTCTCGTTCTCGTATATTTTTTTTCGAACAAACATACAGAAATTTATCATATTTGGGGAACACGCGCTGCGCTCTCTTGTTGATGTTTTGAATTAGTATCTCAAGCGTAATGGAGCTTGCAAATGTTTTCGATTCGTGCCCGACAATTTGTTAACATTTCAGACGCCATTCGAATCGCCAGAAAAGCAAACAGAAATCATACACATACATATAGCTATCTATTAATCAATTTTGGAAATGGGGTTCCGATTTAATTGAAAGGAAAATTTTTACTTTCATAAATGACACAAAAATTAAGAGGTTTTGAAAAATTGATCCGGAAAATGTATTCTAAAAATTAACGGAGAGCAAAGTCTCTTTTAAGTTTTGGGGAATACCTCAATCTGAAGATGGAAAATAGAGTAGTTCAAGAATAACATCTAAGGAATGCTTTTACTTGACAAAAACATCTTTTGGGGTCAAATAGAGTATGATCTTTGAGAGAAAATCAATCCAAAATATAGTCCTATAGATCCCTTCTCACGTACTACTTAAAGCAATCGTTTTGTAGGGTTAGAAATGGGATGAACGTATGATGAATTCAATTTCGACGAATACTTCAAATCCGAATTGAAGGTGCCTCCTCTCTCACTGTCTTTGTTTCTCTCGCTCTCACCTTGCCGTTTCTACAAACCATACCGTAATCAATTAACTTGAGTACTTGACGGGGGTACCCCCTCAAACCCTGAGGTCCCTGCATTTTCCAATGTTCTACAGAGATAATGCCAACGATTACACCCGATAAAGGTCTCTCTAAATTGGTTTACCTTGAAAACTAGTATTTACAGTGTTAAACGGAAAAGATTACTACATGGATCTGTAGAATCCGTTCCCATGAAATTAATTACATTCCCTTTGTGTACGTTTTTTATGCTTTATGAATGAATCGTAGACAATCCTCTCGGATGCGCCTTAATCGGTTTTAATTTTTCTCATCGTGAGTGCTCTTTTTTCCAGTTCCGCGTTCGTGTTCATCTCTGGGGCGGCGAGTATTCTTAGGTGAGTGACTCATGTGAATCATTCATTCAATGCATGTCGCATTTGAGGAGATGCTTCCTTGAAAAAAACATTGTATGCACATTCTCTCTCTCATTGAAATCTTTTTTGTTTGTCAACTCATTTACTTCAATTTTATATCAGTAATCACTTGATTGTTCCATGGCTAAGGCTCTAAAGATACGTACGTAAGAGTGCTACGTACGGCAACAGGTGAGCGATTGCAAGTCGTCGGACACATGTCACAGCCCCCTATCCTCTCATGAAATGTCGTCTGACGAACTTCATTTTTGGAGCTTACTACGTATTAGATATGGGTATTTTTCGGTCTATTCGATAACAGATAAGATATGGGGTGAAAGGAAGAGTTTTTTGGAACCATTTAATCGCTGGGATCAACAAAACATACTACGTAATCAATCAATTTTTTGTTAAAAGAGCAGGGGGAAAACTATTAGCGATACTCAGATGTCAGTGAACTTGAATTTGATAGTGGTTACACGTGGTGTTTTTACTTTTTACAATCTTTCAGAACTACCTACTGTTCTCAAGAGAAACTACCAATAAAATACAATCCAATTCGAGATAAATAGATATAAATTTAGACAGATTATTGGAACAACATTTCTTAAAATGTTTTGTGTATTTCTATCTATCCAAAAGAGTTTAAATGGACAGTCTCTTGTCTGCGGAAACCTCCGATCTTATCAAAAAACAATCTATACTGGTTTCTAAGCAGAATGCATAAATTATTTATTGAATCAGCGGACTCCTAAGTAATTTCCAAGAACTGTAATTCGATGAGTCAATGATTATGGTATGGCGGCTGGCAACAAACGAATATCCTATCTGTAGAAATGGTTTATTTTGTTCATCTCAAAACCAGTTGAAGTGTTAAATTGCCCGTAAACTTATTCGAAAATTCGCATCTTTCATAATTGTTTATTTATTAGCAGCATTTTTATGACCAAGAGACACATGACAAGGCAAGACAAATCAAAGCGAATCAAAAATCCGCAATTCAGTGAACGATTTTCAAATTAAATGAAACTTTGCATTTCATTTGTAATCAACACACGCCACATTAAAGAAAAAAAATGCGTTTTGATAAATCCATAAATAAATAATTCATAGAAAATTCATGCTTTTCCCATAAAAAAATGTTTAAGAACTTAGGATTGATTTCAAATGGGTGTTGCGAAACGTCTGAATTATATTTCATTTTATGACATTTGATATGCCAATTTCTCTAAGTGTACGATATGTAATTGTTTCTCGGAATTTGAGAAAATCCAGAGGAAAATCCAAAACCGGAACAAACTATAGAAGAGAAGAATCTCCTTTAAAGTGAGCCTTTTGAAGAAAGCCACTCTTCACACACTTGTTACAGGACAGAGATGGACAGCAAGAAAATGAGGCAACAAAGGCCAGAAGGACAGGGTGAGGGTGGTACATCAACCGCCAGAAGGAGAGGGGGGGAGGTACATTAACCGCCAGAGACAAAAAGAGAGATCGCGGTGAGAGCAGTGCAATAAACTGCAACATAAATTCTTATGCTAAATAATTGCTCACACAGAAAGATACAGAGATGTAGGGAGGGGGGCAGATCACAGAGAGAACAAGGGGGGGTACAAAACACTCGTTTTGTCTGCTGTTGTTGTTATTCTTGGAATATCACGAGGGCTCTTGCCACCTCAGGGTCAACAACGTGTTGCACAGTGTATTCGCACTCCGTTTTGGGTTGGATTTGTTGCTCCGTACATGTGTGTGTTCGTGTGTGCACATGTGTTGGGGTAATTCATGTGCGTTTTCAATTACAGGTTCTTAAAAAACGTTTTTGTAGTGGTTATTTTTTAAAATTAAACTTTTGTTGTGCTCGTATTTGTATGTTTTATTCACTCTCACAAGCCATTCACTTTACTTTTTTTTCACGTTTCTCCTTCGAGACTCCTTTCGCACATTTGTTTTTTTGGCGATTATACAACTTTCAGTCACGTCCCTTTGCAAGTACTTTCTTTTTTGAGGTTTTTTTATGCTCAGGACTCAGGTAACTATTTATACTTTTTGTGTTAGTTGATGATTTATGCATTCCCAGGGCACAAAATAAAATTAAAACATGATCGCGTCGCACGTCGCGTAATTAATAACAAAACAAAAAGCTTTCCGATTGAAGCCAGCTCGAGCACCCGACACGTCTGTCCGGTTCAACAATCGCCGTTGGAATCAGCAGCGACCGAAGCGACTATAACTTCGGCACTACCTCCACCAAAGAGAGGAGTATTGGGGAGCATAGAATGCCAGCATTAAAAGCTTTGGGAAGTTGCCGAAGCACGGCACGGGTCTTGTTGATTAGAGATCTGACCTAGGGTCAGACCTATCCGCTGGCATTTGTCTAAAATTGAGATTTTTACGCTCTTGTGACCATGATATTGAAATTAAATCATACATTTACCCTTACCCCAGCCAAAACATTAGTATACCGCAAGCGGAAGGAACTTCGCTGCTTTATGACACACCGCCAATATCTCATGATATATTTATTCACTTCCGTTTTTCCGCGCATTAGATTTAAACACATTTATTCACAATTTTTGGTATTTATTTGTATTCGCATAACTTAAAATTTTTGCCGCTTTAATGTCAGTGTTGAAAAAGGCAAAACCATCGATCGCGCAATCGATAAAATCTATGGTTTTTTACGACCGTCGATACATTGTTTATGAAAAAAGTTGTATTTTGAATTAAAAAAGCGAAGTTATTTCTCAGCTGAGAAACCGCTGCCAAATTGAAAATAAATAATTAAGTGGACGAATTATAATTCAAATTGTATAACAAACCCCAACACTCAAATCCCAATTAATTATTGAAATTATTTTTTGTAATAAAATACAACAGTATTAAACCTAATAATCATATGAATAATAATGCAATAATGATGTGCATTATAGTAGCAACTATGAACAAATACACATTTTACGTGAGTCTGTCGTCAATTAGATTTCCTTAGTTCCTCGAATAGCTGGTCGAAATAATAGTGCATTGCATAAGCTAGCGGATAATGATCGTTGGCGTTACGACAAATAAATGCATGCGGAAAAATTATACTTTTTTTTTTAATGTAATATAATAATATTCAGCTGACAAATGCCTGTTTTTAAATCAGCTAGTTAGGAAGATACTGGCGGTATGTACAATACCGCAAGCGTGGCTTAAGGCTAGGATAGTTTTCATCCCTAAAGCAGGCAAAGCCTCACACTCAACCCCGAAAGACTTTAGACCAATCAGTTTATCGTCTTTCCTACTCAAAACCTTTGAGAGACTTATCGGGTTACAATTACGGACTACCATAAGTCCCCAGCTGTACTCAAGTGCGCAGCATGCCTACCGGAAAGGAAAATCCACGGAAACGGCACTTCACGAAGTGATCTCGAGTGTAGAAAAATCCCTGCATCTCAAAGAATACTCACTAATAGCTTTTCTCGATATCGAGGGAGCCTTCAACAACGTCACACCGGGCGCCATTACAGAAGCCCTGACTGACCTGGGGGTGGACCGTCACTTGGTGATGCTCATTGATCAATTGCTCATACGCAGGACGGTGACATCATCGATGGGATCGTCCATCCAGTCAAGGTATGTCAACAGAGGAACCCCGCAAGGGGGAGTTCTGTCTCCTCTTCTATGGAACATTGCAGTCAATAAGATTCTATGCGACCTGGAAGAGGGGGGCTGTAAAGTAGTGGCATACGCGGATGACGTTGCAATTATCTTTGCGGGGAAATACCCCCAAACACTATGCGACCTAATGACCGCAAAGCTTGCTCGATTGTCCGAATGGACAGAATCGCGCGGATTGGGACTAAATCCCTCGAAAATGGAACTCGTGTTATTCACAAAAAAATACAAGGTCCCGCCCCTCAACCCCCCAACACTAAACGGATACAGGCTCTCCTTCAGCGACAGTGCCAGTTACTTAGGGTTGGCAATTGACAAAAAGCTTAGCTGGAACCTAAATGTCAAGGATAGAGTGAGGAAGGCAACGACAGCACTCTATACTTGCAAAAAAGCTATCGGCCTAAAGTGGGGCATGAACCCAAGCATAGTCCGATGGATATATCTGGCAATAGTCAGACCTATAATACTCTACGTAGTTACTGTCTGGTGGCCTGCCCTAACAAAAAGGACAATCACCAATCAGCTGGGCAAGGTTCAGCGAACAGCCGCCCTCTGCATCAGTGGAGCTCTTCGAACTACACCAAATGATGCGCTAAACTCCATGTTATGCCTTCAGAGCCTTGACTTTGCAGGAAAGGAGCGGGCAGAAATGGCAGCAATACGTCTTAGGGACTCTGAACAATGGGTACCCCAGAACATAGGTCACTCATCTATACTAAATAAAAACAACATGGTCCCAGCAAGAACGGACTATCAAGTTCCAATGGAGCACACGGAGACTCCATTCAGCATAATGATCCCTCATAGAGACGATTGGCTCGAGGGACTCCCCGGCCCAGACGGGGCTATAAGCATCTTCACGGATGGCTCAAAACTGGACGGCAGGGTTGGAGGAGGAATCTACTCTGAACAACTTAACATAAGGCAATCTTTCAGGCTTCCGGATCACTGTAGCGTCTTCCAAGCGGAAGTTACAGCAATCAGGGAGGCTCTGTACTGCCTTCACACGGTTACCACCACGGCAACCAATCTAAACATCTACAGCGACAGCCAAGCTGCGATCAGATCACTTAACGCGATCTCCTCGAACTCGGCTACTGTGGCGAAGTGCCGCAGATCTCTTCACGAGATGGCTCAGCAATTTGCTATCAGCCTTATATGGGTCCCGGGCCACCGGGATATCGAGGGCAACTGCATAGCGGACGAGCTGGCCAGATCTGGCACTACAACCACCCTTCTCCAAGATAAGGAGGATATTTGTATGCCTATGGCCACCTGCAAGCTCAACATAAAGGAGCAGTACACGCGACTGATAGACAACAAGTGGCAAATAGGGCCACGTTGTCGCACAGCTCGGCAAACTTGGCCGACCATAGATAAGAAGCGCACCTCAGAGCTCTGCAAACTAGGCAGGGAAAGGTGCAGCGCAGTCATACGTTCCCTCACAGGACACTGGCTAGTAGGCACCCACGCAAACAGGCTGGGTGCCCCATACAATGATTTCTGCCGCAGCTGCAGAGACGAGGACGAGGAGGAAACAGTGGAACACCTGTTCTGTTCCTGTCCAGCTCTCAGCAGAAGGAGGCTGCATCACTTGGGCTCTGCCTTTCTGAACGACATCTCGGAGATGTCCACGCTATGTTCCAGAAAGATCGTCAACTTTATAAGGGCATCTGGATGGGACAACTGTTGACATGAAGTCTCATCTGCAGGAAGGGAATGATCCCAAGCGGTATCACAACGGGCCGAAACCGGCCTAAGTGTGCTGGGCTCCGAGCGAGCTTGGCGGCCGTCTCTACCTAACCTAACCTAACCTAAATCAGCTAGTTGACACATACCCGAATCTTTCTTCTCATCGGTTGCAGCGTAGTGATCAGAGCTTACATTGTGATATGCTTTACCCCAGTTCTCCTCTTCAGAGGGTGTCATAATGTCGAAGGACTTACGGCTAAGCTCGTATTTAATACTGCCCTGGGAGCATACACAAATCCAATGGATTTCTATAATTCTATAATCCAGCCATATTGGTCAGTAGAATGTTCTGGCCGTAGTTGTGACTTTAGCTGGAATGAGTGCCCAAGTTTTTTGGCAATGAACACATCATACCACCAAGGACAGTTCCAACTGTAATGGGTATCATACCCTGAGACAGGTATGTTAGCCGCCTTACTGGCAATATTCATTGACAATCCCAGTATCTGGTGATGGTTTAATTGATCCACTACCCTTTGACTGTAATTCAAAATGACGAATTGGCCGGTTATGATCGGCCACATTTCCTGTTGCTTAAAAGAATCATTAAACCGAATTTTATTCCCCATGTTGTTAGGCATGAAAATGGTTTCTCCCAGCTCGGCCGCTACCCAGTTGGTCAGGCCTAGCAACAAACTTCCATACGTCGAGGCAATATCGAGAATATTCGAAAAACCGCCTCTGTAGAGAGGCCCCTTATCGTACACGCCACAGGCCATCATTATTCTAACCGATGGGCGAACGCACATAAGGTCATATTGACCACTTGTCAGTATATTTTTGTCCGGAAGTGGGCGGTGAGAATCATCTGTGCTGATACCGACAGATCCATAGGCAAAGTAGCCGAGCGGATCCGTGCGCCAGTGTTAGTGGTTCTCCAGAATCTCGGTTAAACTTTCTGCCGATAAGTTTACTAAATCCAATATTTCATGGTCGCCCACTTTAAGGACCTTTTTACTGTTGAAGGAATAAGTTGGAGAAATGTTATCACGCTTTGCCTCCATTCTCCCCTCTGCTTCATCGTCATCATCATCTTTGGGACAACTCGGAAAGATGCCGTAGCCATTATATTTGCTTGTCGCCAAAACAGCACACTTCAAAAACGTTTTCTGGAGTTCTACTTCGTTTGCGAGATAAGTGTTCGCAGTTGTTAGAGCCATAACCGCATCATGTGCCGTAATCGTACATACCCCATCCGCTGGCGCACGTCGCAGGTAGGCATGGACCAACGCTGCAAAGTTATGCTCTCCCTGGCGCTTTGCCGAGATTCCGCTGCAAATTTTATAGTCACCGTCGAAGCTCATGATACCGGCATCCAAAATCACCAGGCAGATGTATTCATAGTATCCTGGTATTTTTACCTTAGCGTCTCTAGGCATAAATTAGGCTTTCAGTTCGATATCTGAAGCGGCCTCAGTCGCCAGATTGATTAATTTATTCTCGATTAAGACAGAATGGTTCCACCAGCCCGTTGTGGTATGGGAGAAACAGGCTGGAACGTAAGGGATGGACAGAGCATCGATTATATTTCCATCGACGTCTTTTATACCTTCAGAGTTATACCTTTTCACTGCTGGGTTCCACACGGTCCTGCAGTAGTTCTAGTAAATTTTTGTGTTTACCGCGATTCTGTTGTTGGTAATGATCTTAAGCATGTAAAGTCTAGCAATAACTTCAATAGCTTCAGTATGATTTAAGAGGTTTGAAGCCATTAACTCAGAAAGTGCGGAGATTTCCTTAGAAACGTGAGGTTTCAAACAAAATCCGAAAACAACCCTTTCTCGTCTTTAAAGTCAAAATAAGCTTCCAAAGATTTGATCATTTTCAGGCAGTTTAGATCGTCTCATCCGCCGCTGGTCCGTCGAAAGGTCATTTTCAAATTTTCGATATTCGTGTCGTCATCCAGTACGGACTCGGAGCTAACCACATGCTCGCCAACAATCTGCAGCAGTTTTTCCAGATGCTCGTGAGAGATGTGTCAATATGTTTGTAACGATAAATATACATGTTCGCGGAAGCAAAGCTTAGCTGGTTTAATATGTCCAAAAAATCCTTTACGACTATCCAGCAATAGGCAGAGGCTTTCCCCCATGAACCTTTTCTTTCTGTTTTCCACGAGTTCAATCATTTCGCTGCTTGCGCTGTTCTATTTACTTTACTTGTTGTATGGAGTCGAGCCTCACAGTACCTATGCCCATATACAGAAATACTTTGGTTTTATCACCCAATATCTTCTAGGACTTCTACGCACATCAGTGCATTCCGGAATGTATACGTCACGCTGGAAAGGGATTTGTTAGTTACATATACATATATGTACATATGTACGTACATTCGTATATGACGGGTTGATGTTGATCAAGGCTCATTGGCACTTCACTCTTGGTTCCGAATGAATCCTGAGATTGGTTTTGGTTTAGTTTTCTTTTGTAGCAGCACAATTTGTTGGAAGCGCTTACCAATGCTCATGATGTTGTGGGAAATTTCAGGATATTCGCACGCTCAACCTATACTTTTCCAAATAGTCCGTAGTTCCTATTAAATTGAAAAAACAAATTTGTATTTGTTCAATTCAAAGGCGATCTCAGCTGGTGGTGGCAGCACACCGATTGCTTGTGGACAAAAACACCGATAGTGATAAAACTGTTTTTATTTGTATCGTTTTAAAATCTGTACTGCTTCCAATAGTATTTCAATTGAAGTTATAAATGACAGCTTATTTCCTAAAATGAATATAAATACGTAAATATCCTACAAGTTTTATAATATAAAAAAAGCATAAACACATTTACAACTCACTACAGCTATCGCTGCAGCTGCTAATGCACATATCGATCACTTAACAAGGGGTGATTTAATACATCGATACCGAATTTAGCCATCACTACGTACGACCTATTTTCAGAACAGCGGAAAAAAAAACGCTATATTTTTTTTGCGAAAAACAACGAAGATTGCGACAGCATTCGTTTTTAGCAGTCACGGACAAATTTGTTGCAATTCGCGGACATTGCAGCAGATACAGATACATTTTCCAGTGTAAACCAATGTGCGCAAAATGAAAGTAACAATCAAGTCATGGACGGGAGTTGCAACTTGGCGTTGGATAGCGAATGATGATAATTGCGGTATTTGTCGCATGTCCTTCGAGAGCACTTGCCCAGAGTGTGCGCTGCCCGGTGACGATTGCCCCCTGGTGTGGGGTGTCTGCTCCCATTGTTTCCACATGCATTGCATTGTCAAGTGGCTCAACTTGCAACCATTGAACAAACAGTGTCCCATGTGCCGCCAAAGTTGGAAATTCAATATACACTAAACAAGGAATCGGAAGCGGAAACGAGTGGAGTAGCAGAAACAAGAAGCAAGTGCAAGCAAGCTACAGCAAAATACCAAGACGAAGAAGAGTTACGTTACTCGAAAACCCAACCAAATGATGGACAACAGCGATCCTCAACAGCATCCACAGCATTCGCTGAGTGGTCTGCCTCCACTGCCAAAAAGTCTGAGCTCTGCCGCCGCTGCCGCTGCCGTAGCCACCGCCTCACATCAACAGCACACATCCCATACTGCCTCGCCATCGGCGAGTGTGGTCACCCTGACCGCTGCCGCCGGGGACCTCTATTTGGGTCCCTCCACATCAGCGGCAGCGGCCAGGAATCGCAGCTACAACGGTCATCATAGTCAGCGTCATGGGAGCCTCTCCTCTACCCAGGAGTCGCTCAGCGATCGGGAGTCTGTGCACAGTCGCGCCTCCTCCACACACAGTGCTGGTCCGGGTGTGGCATCCGGAAGTCAACAGCACACGCCCACCAACAGCTCTAGCAGCACTGGAGCCTCATCATCGACGATCGACAACCAGTTGGCCATACTCCGCCGTGAAATGTACGGCCTACGGCAGTTGGATTTGTCGCTGCTTTCGCAGTTATGGGCCTTGAACGAATCGATACAGGGATTTCGGGTGTTTCTGCAGGAGCAGGATGCCATGTCGCCACCGTCGCGATCGCGGACACCCTCCGATGCCAACTCATTGTCCTCGGACGAGGATGACGGCTCCTATGCGCCCGTGGTGGGCCCGAAGCTGATAGACGCGCCGGTGCCCAGGACCATGGCCTCGCCGGCGGCTAGTGGGGGGCTGCCCACCAAACTGGCTACGGGTTCGACGACTTCCCATGCGTCAACCAGCTCGACATCGGGGACCTCTGGCTCCTCGTCGGCTGCCTCATCGATGGGCAAGCATCAGCAGCTACAACAGACGCCCCACTATCATCAAAGGCCACCACCACCACCCGCACCACCTGCACAGCACAAGGCGCATCCTCAGCTGCCGCGTATCCTGCAGCAGCGCATGAGGCAGGCACCGCCACCGCCGCCACCGACAAGGGCCAAAGGCAGCGGCGGCGGCGGGGCGAGCAGCAGTAGCAGCAATCACAGCATTAGCAGCGTCACCCAACATCATTCCCATCCACATCCACATGCCCATCCTCATCCAAATGCCCATCACTCGCGGCCTGTATGACAAAACCCGTTCTTGGACTAAGCTGAGTCCAAGAACAACACAAAAGGCAGATGAATACCTTTCGCAAAAAGGTCAATTAGACGGGGAAATATCTTCAAGAGTCAATTCAAAATTAAAAAAAAAACTCGATGAAAAACTCACTCACATCTCAAACAAAGCTTGCCATTGCTCCTCCTCCTCCATTTCGTTTTTGATATTTTAGCAAAACGAAAGCAAACAAAAAACCCAGAAAAAGAATCAAACACAACAAATAAAAATGTTTACAAATGAAGCGCGAGATCTTTTCAAACGTTTAATATTAAATTATAACAAAAAAAAAGATAAAAATAAACAGAAATTGTATTCAATAATAATCTCTAAGTAGTAAAGGATAAGATCCTTAATATACATCTATGTATTACTTGATTTGTATAAACCTAAAAGTAACGCTTGAGAAACGCATGCAAAGAAAAACAAAGAAATCCCGCATCGAATTCATAGAACTAGAACTGCTATTTATTTATGTTTTTGTTAAAATGCATTCAAAATACTATCAAAAAAAAAGAAAAACTAAAAAACAAATTGTTCCAATTCACTTAGCATTAACCAAAACTAAACTCTTGGCCTAAATATACATATATAGACACGCGCGTGGATATTTATCTATGATATAATTTGATAGCCCCTTGTTAAGTCTTAACGATTATATATATAGTATATATTGCATCTGTATCTCAAAACAAAACAAAAGAAAAACCTAGCTGATCTTACTGTTAATCCAATAATCCTATCATTAAAACTCCCAAAAACATCTAAGGCATTTATATGTAAAGCTCAAATATTGGAGCAATCCACCCGAGCGTTTATACCGTGCGTTACGCGAACATAAAGGCAGTTCCAGTTTTTTTTTTAGATAAACCCTATCATATCACCTATTCAACCATCAAATACTTGAAATATGCAAAAAATCGACTGATTTTGAAAAATTGAATTGTTAGAGTATTTCTCTTGCAATTTTCGTGAACTTTTAACTGCCTTTTAGTCGAGAAACGCACTGTATACAACTATTATATACATAAATAAAATTTACCATATAAAAGGGAAAGCGGAGAATACCATGGGGTATTTCCTATTACATATGCAAAAAAAACTCGGGACACTTACTTATATATTACCTAATCGAACAAATTTCCAATATTTATTGTTAGTTCTTAGCTGCTATGTTTTAACTAAACAAAAAAACTCTCCACTAAAAATTGGTAAACTATTTGTAAATCGGATCCACACACATAACATTTATTCGAATCACATTTTCTTTATTTTGTATTCATTATACAATTTTAAAAGAGACTAAAAATCAAAAAAAAAAATAACTAAGGTAAACATCGGTAATACTCATAAAATACACACTGCAGCACAAAACGTGAAATTCAAACATTGAGTTACATTTTTGAATAGCTTTGCTTATAGGGTATATATAGGATACATCGAGCGAGAGACTTTGGTGTAAGGTATACATCTTCTAAGAAATAAATATCCGAGAACAACATATATTAAGGCATTCAAAACAAAAGTTTTCAATAGAATTTGAGTATTATTTATTAAAATTTAAAGAATCATCTTCAAAAGAAATCATTCGTAACCCCGTCAAGATCAGATGTAATTCCCAAAGCCTTATTCAAGCTAATATCCCTTTCAGATAGGACCTATTCCTTTTAAGGCAACATTCTTTAGATGGAAAGCTCTTCATAAAGCCTAGTCCCACTCGATGTATCACTTATAAGCCAAGCTATTCAAAGGTTTTCCTCATCCAACATACAACTTTGAGATGAACTTTTGAAAGCTTATACATAAGTGCTGTGTACAAAAAGGCAAGCATAATATCGAAAATTTACACTGAAATACGAAACATATATACAATTTTGTGTGGGATTGTTCAATTGTAAAAGGTTTTTAATTGCAAAATAAGATGACACAAGCATAATTTATATAAAACTTTTGTTTTCTGAATGTAGCAAGAGATGGATAGGATGGGTAGAGGATGATGATAATGATATCGTTATAAAGTGTATTATGTAATGGCAAATTGATTAGTAATGGAAACGAAAGAACACGATACGAACGAATCGATACAATAAATATCAATTTAAATATCAATTGGAGTCATGTAATTAATTACAAAGTTAAGTTTTGTCAAGTCTAAAGGTTCTTAAGTGCTAAACTGTCCACAGCAGTCGGATGGGATCTCTGCAACAATTATAAAACATTATACACCAATCAAAAAGGAACTTTAAATACTTACTGTTCGTCTCGCCCCAGCCCAAGGGCACGCCCAGTCGACTGTTCTCCTGCTTGAGCCACTGATAAAGCGGATCAAAGTATTCCAAGAGGGCGGATGTGTCCATTTCCGTTTCGCCTGTAAACTCCTGCAAGACCTCCTTCCAGTGGCGGCTGCTGCCGTGCGACAGGAATTTGCTCAATGCACGACCCGCCTCCTTGCTGCCAAATATGTCGCAATTGTCCAGGGTGCGCCGACTGTCGTTGGGGGCATACTGGCCGGCCAGGCTGCAGAGGGCCTTGTGAAACTGGAACTGAAATATGTGGGCGGCAAAGTAGCGCAGATATTCGACATCCGCATCGATGTGATACTTGGCCGGCGGATCAAAGTCCTTATCTGTTCGCGACACGGGCGGCTCGACGCCACCGTATTCGGATCTCATTTGCCAGAAGCCGCAGTTCCATTGCGGCTCCTCGATTTCGTTGCGGAAGACGGCATATCGATATTTATCCATGGTATAGCCAAAGGGCAGGAACACAATCTTCGAGAGGGCTTGCTTAAACAGCTCATTGATGCGACTCTTCTCGTCCAGCCGGCCATTGTCGGTCAGGCCAATGCTCTTCAAATGCTTCGCCGACATCACTGACAGCGCGATGACATCGCCCACAGCCTCGTGAAAGCCGGGATTGGGAGCTCCTCTGAAGACAGCTGGCTGCTGTTCGTACTGCAGATAGTATTGAATGTGTCCCAATTCATGGTGGACCACAAAGAAGTAGTGCATGTCCACCTCAGTGCACATTTTGATTCTCACATCGCTGTCTTGATAAAAGTCCCAGGCGGAGGCGTGACAAACTACTTGACGATCATCGGGTCGGGTAATCAAACTCAGGTTCCAGAAGCTCGGCGGCAATGCCCGCATGCCCAGACTCTGAAAGAACTGGTCGCCCAACTCGAATAGCTTCTGGACCGTGTAGTTCTGCTGCACCATTTCGGCCTTGACATCCACAAAGGGTTTCTCCGGATAGGGTGTAAAGAGATCAATAACTTCGTTCCACGACTGGGCCCACATGTTGCCCAGCAGATGCATAGGTATGTTGCCCTCTGCGGGGACCACATCCTCGCCATAATGCTGGCGCAGTCGGTATCTGACATAGCCGTGGATCTGCCTGTAGAAGGGAAGCAGTTGCTTGAAACTAGCATCCAGTTGTCTCTCAAAGTCGGCATCCTCATAGAACTGCACCCAGTAATCGGCATACGAACGATGGTCTATATAAATAGAATATATTTCACCCATTAGAGAGGTCAGACAGGAGGTTATCGCGCCGAACACTCACCATTTAGATGGGCCGCCTTGCGGGTGAGTCGCACGTACTCGGCAAAGTTATCTTTCTGTGAGGTGCCAGCCTTGTCGTACCACTGGCGCCAATACCAGGCCAACTCTGCTGGATCGCGGCTATTCGAGAGACGCTCCTGAATGTGCGGCTCCAGCGTCAACGAGCAGTCGCTGCGGTTCGTATAGGAGCACACATTGGTTGTGGCATAATTCGACTGCATCGAGCTGATGGCATTCTGCAGGGCCAGATAATCGTCAGTATTGAGGGCAGATGCTCCCATCTTGGACAGGTGGAGTGCCTGCCTGCGTATGTCTGCATCCTCGGACAGATGGTAGTCGGAGGATTTGATTTTCTGGGCCAGCTGCTTGTTTTGTACAGCGTTACGTGCATAGACAGCAATCATGGCCTGGCGGTTGTCGTCGGTCACATTGGTGTTGTAGGTGTAGCTAGCCAGGTATTCCTCGTGGTAGCGCTGGCGCAGCAGTTCATTTTCACTCTCAAAGAAACGACGGGCATCCAGGGTGGAGGCTGAACATGAATTGTCCGTGGCCAAGCCGTCAGGCAGCTGAGACGCGAATACAATTGTTGTGATATGGTAGGCAATGAGTATTCTGTGGAGTCCTTTAACTTACCCGCGCCAGAAAGACCAGCAGAAGGGACAAAACCCAAATAACTTGTATTTTTTCCATCGTAATACAATGCCCACTGCTTCTTTTGGCGGGAATCCACTGTATACTGCTTTTCTTGGCGCAAATATTTTTCTCAGGTGGCGGGCCTCCACTGCTTTCCTGACGAGCGTTAACTTTTCGCAACTTTTCTTGTCAGCAGTCCACTGTCGACTGCAAATGAACTGTTTGTCTACTGCTTTGTGGCCGCCATTCCCAGCTCAAATAGAGGCTCTGTCTTATCAATTGAGGCCTGCTACTTTGCACTTTGAATTTATTATACAAATAATTATTTATGCTTACCTAACAAAGAGAATAATTCCAGAGATTACTGAGTGTTTCTGCCTCCAGCTGCAGGGAACATTTAAATATTTCCGGCTGCCGGGGACTGCTTTTATGACTGTATCAATGCACTAGAACACACACATACACACACACAGACACATGCACATGCTAATTCGATGTCGATATTCTTTAAGAACGAAATGCATTCAGTTACACATTCATTCACAATCTGCCTTTAAGGTGCGCGTGAGCCGGAATATTACACCTGCCGCCAATCTGGCTTCGTTATTTGTTGCTCTTTTTGTTGCCGGCACATTATCCAGTGCTTGTGCTGAATTGCCGCCAGGTGCTCTGCTTTCAAAGAAGGTATCGGGTTAACTGTAAACTGACGTGAAACCAAGAGCAATTTTATACATATGTACATACATACGTACATATTTAAGCTTGTCTTTTATTTTTAAATACCAACAATAAGTAAACAAAATAGGGAAAATTGTACACTTCAATCAGGAACCAAATATACGCAACATAGACATATTCCTTGGAATTAGTAAATAGGAAAAGTAGCGTCCACACTGCCTGTCCAAGCATGCAGCCCACCAACCAGATCCCGGATGGAATGTGCGGGAAATCGATTTTTAATATGCTGAACAGCGATTTGGGAATCGTTGCCACGCCTACAGAGCAGTACTATGGGTAATTCCTTGTCCTCCAGCTGCTTGGCGAAACGTTTTAGGTAGCTGTCGTCTAGGATTTCACTCAGTGGCACATTGATGGACCTGGGCAGCTGACAAATCTCGAACTCTGCCGGAGGCCGTACATCGAGCAGCAGATGTGGCTGCGACTGTAGCTTCTGATGGTATTCCTTCACCTCCAGTCGCTGATCCGGCTCTAGTAGGTCTAGGGGATTGTCTTTGTCAGTGGCATGCATTCCACAGAACATCTCGTAGTCGATTAGTGCCGTGATTAGGGGCTGAGCAGAGCACACGTGACAGTTGGGTCGTTTGGTGCGTATCCGGATATTGCGGAACATAAAGCTGCTGCCATCGAAGATGAGCAGACGTCCGGACATCACATCGCCCAAGCCGATTATCACCTTAATGGCCTCCAGGGCCTGCATGGCTCCAATGATTCCTGTCACGGCGCCTAGAACGCCGCCATCACCACAGTTGGTGACTGCTTCGGGTGGCGGAGGCACCGGATAGATGCACCGGTAGCAAGGTCCCTGCCCATAGCCATACACGGTCAGCTGTCCATCCATCTTGAGCGCGCTCCCAGAGACCAGAGGCTTGCGGAGCATCACACAGGCGTCGTTCAGCAGGTAACGGGTAGCCACATTGTCACTGCAGTCCAGGACCACGTCATAGGGTCGTATAATGTGCATGGCATTCATGCTGTTGATCAGACGCGAGTGGCAGCGGATCTGACAGTGCGAATTAAGTTCCAGCAGAGCAATCCTTGCAGACTCAGCCTTGGACATGCCGCAGCGGTGCTCCGAGTGCAGGATCTGACGATGCAGATTGCTGCGCTCCACCTCGTCGTAGTCGATGAGGCCTAGGTGTCCGCAACCGGCTGCCACCAGGTACTGGGCGGCCGGACAACCCAATCCTCCCATACCCACAATCAGCACGGAGCTGTTCTTTAGCTTCAACTGGCCTTGGACTCCAAAGTCCTGGAGAATCAACTGTCTGCTATATCGGGCTATGTCGTCGTTGGAGAGTTTGGTCTGAGGTGTGGGCATGTCATTGGACGACTCTTCCGCATTACTGTCCTCGCCGGCTATGGCTGCCTCCAACTCGCGAAGACATTGCTCCTTTCTGTTGAGGTTGGCCCGCAGTTCAGCAATATCTCGCTTCAGCTTGACCCTCTCGCTTTCCAGTGCCTCGGAGTCGATCATTAATAAAAGCAAAAATATATTTACAAAGTGCGAAAATTAAAGATTTCTCCCATCAGCTGATGCTCGATAGGTAATCGGCTTATTACCGGCAAACTCGATAGGCTGTTTATCGGTGCGAACAGCTGTTCCTCTGCTTTTTCTTGAGAAGTTTGAAGTCTGTTTACAATTATCTAATCATAAATTAAATCAAACCCATGTCCTGGCTTAGTAACACAATTCAAAAGCTGTGCAGAGTCACGCTCCTGTCGGCCGGCAGCAATCCTCTGCCTGCGATCTCCGCCACATCCACAACGGTGCGACAACTTTCGCATGCCGAGCGACAAGCACGCGGTCCTACAGTGCGGCGCTATGGCTACAAGGATAAGATCTTCAAGAGTGGTCTGCTTCCCCATTTGGACAACGGACAGAAGCTGCCAATGCCCGTCTACCGCCCGAAGAACCCCTGGTCAGAAAAGCGCGCCCTTTTCGGCCAGAATGACTACATTGACATTCTGGGCAACGATCAACTGCATCCGGTGCGAGTGATGTACTCGGTGCCGTCATGGCTGCGCGGTGTCTCTGGCAACGAGTACCAGGTGCTGCTGCGCAAACGACGCCTGCTGGAGAAGAGCAAATACCCGATTGCACGGCCCACCAAGTGGAGGGATATGCAGAAGCGCATTCTGTATCTGTACAAGTTCCTCAATCGCAAGACCAAGACCGGCTACTCCAAACAGTAGCATGGAGCTCCCATAAAAGGCGTAATAAAGTGTTTTGTTGATTTGATATTAGCTTTTGGCTTATTTTAAGAGTATGCGCGCCTCCTCTCCGTCGATCATGATCTTCTGGCCATTATACAAACAGAACTGTCGCTTCACGTGCGCAAACAGCAGGTCCGTGATGAGGAATATCTGACCCGTCGAGAAGGCCAGCGTTGCTCCAAAATAGAAATTGGCATTGGCCGATCCCGCGTAGATCCACAAGTGCCAGAGGGTGCCCATCATGGACAAGGTCACCAAGAAGAATGTGAAGACAACAAAGCCATGGGCCATGTCTGAAAAAATTAAATTATTCTGTCATAGATTCAGTTGAATTCTTAAGAACTTACACTTCCAGCATCGTTTCCACAGAGGTAGCAATGCCAGGTAGAAGCCCACATCTCCCAGGCTTGGATACGCACGAAACACAGCCATGAGGGCCACCAGTACGGTTGCCAGCAGCAATGGCTCCTTGCGCAGCTTAAGGCTGAGCGGCACCAGGTACAGCACTGTGGCATTCAGTTGGAATGTGATTAGGAACATGGTGCGGAAATGTTCAAACATTTCGGTAAAGAAATACCAAAACAGACCAATATTTGGCTGGAGATCTCGGAAATAAAAGCTGCCAACGGAAGAGAACATTATAGAGGACGGCTATGAAGGCATCTATCATTTACTCACATAAATCCTAGGGTTCCATCCAAGAAGCTCCAACTGTCCATAACCAAATAGCTGGCAGCAGCTATAATGAGGCATGCAACTGCAAAAAGAACCGATAGGATGACGCCACCGCCGAAGGAGCGGCGTGCAAAGACCAATAGCAGTGGAGCCATCAACACAATCGGGTAGAAGCTACGAACAGTCTCAAAGGCCAGCAGGAATATGCACGGCAATAGAAGCCCTTTCGTCAGGAAATACAGGAATAGGGCTAGAAACAGGTTGCTCAGCACTGTCGAGGTCAGGCCAATGCAGCTCAGCACAGTCAGAGGATTAAAGAGATAAGCAATCAGTACGAGCTCAGGTATATCATAGTTGTCATCATCGTTGTACTGCAGTTGTTCGGTGTCTTTGGCATAGTTCTTTCGCTCCAGGCGCTGTTTCTGCAGCTTTTGCTTCACAAAGCGTACGCTCAAATTGTAGAGTAGTGCCCCCGTCAACAAATCGAGCATTATGTAGATTAATGGCAGCCACTGGGGAAAGTTTAGGAACAGTCCCGACAAAGCCTTCAGCACTAATGGGGTCTCATGGACTAGGTCGCCACTGTATGGATCAATGCCCTGGTCCAGCAGGTATATGCCTTCCTTCACTATAGAGAACTTATCATTAAAATCTGCGTACATTTCTTTTTAAAGGACTACTCACTTCGCTTTAAGGAATTTAAAGGTGTAGCAAACTCTACCCGGTCGCTGATGAGCGACGCCAGAGGTGTACGCACGAAGTAGAAGCGTACGGCTCCGCCTAGCAGAATTAGTTTATAGAATTTTGCATCCATATTGCTCGCGTACTTTGTTGTAGATCCTAATTTATGGAAGTGTGCAGCATTATTTCTGTAAAATAAATGCAGTTTCCGAAAAGCGGGTGCGACAGCTGTAGCTAAGGATGGCACACCACAAGGCCGATAGCTATCGGATTGTTTGCATTTTCAGCGGGCGCTACCTTTTCTTAATCACACCTTGCAACATTTCAAGCATAATTCACATAGAAAGCGATTTGGAGGCGACTCTGACCTTATATTGAGTACCAACTCGTGATCTGCACTAAAATCCTGATCAATAAAATCGATTTGACCAATTTAAATTTTCTAATAATCGATGTGCTCTCATTAGCCGATAGTTTTCCTCGCTTTGTTGACGAACTGTTGCACATGCTTCGCATTTACTATTTTCGAAATTAAATATATTAAAACGCGCCATTATGATCGGCTCTAAGAAGAAAACGAAAAAGGCGAATCTATTCAAGGAAATAGCTGACAACTTCGAGCAGTTGACCAAGAATCCAGAGCGTTTTCTCAAGTTTGTTTACCTCCAAGTCGCGCACGTGTTTGCTTCAGTGGAGACCTAAACAATTTTTCTTCTAGGCCGCAGCCGGAGCAGATTGGTGCCATCGAGCAACTCATACAGCAAACATACAGCGTAAGCATCAGCGGTGATGTGGAGAATAAAAAGGACTTGTTGCCCGAATTGGTGCTCGAGCAGATGGACGAGGAACAGATCTGGCAGCAGCTAGAAATGCGCAACGAACTGGTGTTTCCGCAATTACTGGAGAAGACTGCCAAGCTGATGGCTATGAAGGAGAAGCACTTGGGCATCGAGTTGGACGACGACGAAGAAGACGATGAGGAGGAAATGCAACCAGAAGCGCAATTTAATGAGGAGGCGCCTGGACAGGATGCTCCCGACTCAGATTTTGATGTTTCTGGCAGCGATGCCGAGGATCTGCCCAAGAAATCTAAACCCAAAGCAATTAAAACAAAAAAGGGTGGCAAGCGTATACGAAACTCTGTGGTTGATGACACATTCTTCAAGCTGGACGAGATGAAGGAGTTTCTGGAACAAGAGGACGCCAAGGAGATGCGGAAGCAGAAAAGTAAGCACCGCGTGGAGGAAGAGGCGGATGGCATCGATTACTATGCAGATGATTTTGGTGTGGGCGAGGAGGAAGATGAGGATGATGTCAATGTGAATTATGCGGACTTTTTCGAAATGGACGAGGAACTGGAAGAGGAGGCGCAAAAGTTAAACAAAAAGAACAAAGGCAAGCAAAGGGATTACTTCAATGAAAACGAAGATGAGGCGGAGGATGCAGAAGCGGAGGGAAATGCGGATGATAATGAAGATGAAGAGGATGCCGCTGAAGCAAATCAAGACCAAGAAGAAGAGGATGCTCCCAGTGAAATCGATGAATCCGAATTTGTGGCTAAAAGTGGCATAGAACCAGTGGCCAGTGATTCAGATTCTGGCTCCGACAAAGAAGACAATGAGGAGGAGGATGACCAAGAAGAGGCCACACCAGCCGTCCAATCCTCAAATGAGCTGCGTGAGGCTCGTCTGTTCCAGCGCATACGCGACTATGAGGATATTGTGCTCGGCGAGAAGCCCTGGCAGCTTAAGGGTGAGGTCCAAGCGGCCAATCGGCCACAGAACTCGCTGCTCGAAGAGATCCTAGACTTTGAATCCACCACACGACCCACGGCACCGCTGACAGAGGAAGATAATCGCTCCATCGAGGATATAATCCTGCAGCGCATACGCGACAAGGCCTGGGATGATGTGGTCCGCACCGTGCGTGTGGATAACACGCCGCAGGAGTACCGCAAACAGCTGGTGCTCGACCAGGAGAAATCCAAGCAATCCTTGTCCCAAATCTACGAGAAGCAATATCAGCAGGAGTTGGAGAAACTCGATCCGAACAAGGATGCCGAAGACAATGCCGGACCGGAGCCCAAGGAGCATCAGGAAATCAAGCGAAAGATGCGTACGCTGTTCCTCAAACTCGATGCCCTTTCCAACTTCCATTTCACACCAAAACCAGTCGCGCCCGAGGTAAAGATTGTCACCAACACGCCGGCAGTGCACATGGAAGAGGTGGCCCCCGTGGCCGTCAGCGATGCTAAGCTGCTGGCCCCCGAAGAGGTCTTCCGCGGACCCAAGCACGCCCCGCTGGGCAAGACGGAGCGCACACGCACCGACAAGAATCGCGAGCGCCGCAAGAAGAAGCAAAAGCAACGGGCCATCAATGCTGTGCTCGAAACCCGGGATCTGCAGCGTGCCAAGGAGGGCAAGGCGCCCACGAAACGCGAGGCGGATGCCAAGCTACTGAAGACCATCACCAAGAGTCGCAGTGTACAAAAAGTGAGTGAGAGTGTGGCACAGTTAAGGCTCATAATACGAATCGAATCCGGTATTCTCTTTTGCAGACCACCGCCAGTACCAGCGATCAGGGTGCCTTGAAGTCCTCCAAGGCATTCTTCAACAAGCTGCAGGACTCGACAGCCCTAGCGGCAAGCGGCGCTGGGAGCAAACGTCCCAAAAAGGACCCGGCCAAAGCGAATGCCAAAAAACTCAAGCTCTAATTCTATGCATATTAAGACTTTTCTTTTCCAATTTCTAATGTCATTTGCATGTGACGTCAGCAGCCAAAAATCATCAAGTCACGTGCCAGCAAATGGTCAATTCCCGCACAAACATCCATGGCACGCACGCCCACATGCTCCCCCACTGCGGACGCCTTGGTAAAAGGATAACTTTGCTATATCACTCCACCGAAGACTCCCAATTTAGGGCACCATGGGAGCTGCCATGCGACAGCATTTTGTTGGCTCCCTCTGTGTTTCGTGTGGGGTGTGTGTGGGTGATCCAAGGCCATTTGATGGCACGACAGGACGATTAGACACGCGTGTAATGTCCACAATTGGATTATTTTTAGAACTATTTACTTAAAATAACCTGTATGCTATTTAAATAGAACGGAAACTCAAGAAGTTCTCAAGTTTGGTTTGCATTCAAGATTTAATCGAAGTTTTTCTTTATTCTTATTTATTAAATTTAATTGATGTATATTTTAAATATTTAAATGAAATAATCGGACGGAGAATGATTAACCCATTGTCGACCAGTGGGTATTTAAATACACAGGCGAATGCTGTTAAACTTAAAGAATTTTAGCCGCATTTAAGGCGTGGTAATTTTTTTTCGATAAAAGGATAGGATAAAATTACAAACAGTTATATTTTCCGCGGTTTAATTGAAGATATTCGCCTGTTTAAATAGAGGGGGCTTAGGTGGATTAAGTTGGTCTGTAAGTTTTTTGGTATATGGTCTCACTGTACATCGCACGTGTTTAAAAAATTGTTTTTCTTCTGACAAAAATTCATTAATTGACAAACTCAAAGATGGTTAAAGTACAAAAACCACAGCCAAAGTCGCTAAGCAAAAGCACTAGCATTGAGGGCGTGGCCAAGAAGAAGAAAACCACGCAAAAGGGCAAGTTGGCCGAAGCAGCCCTCCTGGAAGTAGCGGCACCCATCAAAAAGGTAAAAAATGTCGCGCCGAAAAAAGGAGATGTCGCTGAAAAACCCAAAAAAGAACAAAAGAAACCTGTTGAGAAACAGAAACACCCAAAAGCCGCCAAAAGGCCCTTGGTAATGGCTCCTCCAGAGTCGCCGGCTGCCTCCCCCGTCGTTGTGAAAAAATCAAAGGTAAAGGCCGCCGCCATTCCAGCCACTCCTGCCGCCAAAAAGCCACTGATTTTGGCGCCATCTCCATCACCAGCTAAACCAGCGCCTGCCAAAAAGCAAAAGAAAGTCAAGCCCGCTCCCGTTGAGCCTCCCAAGAAGTCGGCTAAAAAATTAGTTGTAGAAGAAGCTCCCGCTAAGAAGGGAGCTGTGGCTGCATCTGCAGCTCCTGCAAAGAAAGCAGCTTTAGGCAAGAAAGCGGATCCAGCTCCAGTGAAGAAGACAGTAGAAGCACCAGTTCCAGCTGCAACCAAGAAAGATAACAAGAAAGCAGCTCCAGCTAAGAAAACACCGGCCGCTCCTGCCAAGAAAACACCTGAAGTACCGGCCAAGAAAGCAGAAACAGCCAAGAAAGCAGCAGCAGTAGCTAAGAAATCCGTGGAGGCTCCAGTCAAGGAAGCAGCTCCTGCCAAGAAACCAGTGGAAGCTCCAGTTAAAAGTTCAAAGAAGGCAGTCAAACAAACGACAAAAGCAGTGCCATTAGTAGCTGAACCTGTCGCCAAATTAGCCAAACCAGCCGCAGCGTCGCTACAGAAGAAAAGCAAGCCACTCAAGAAACTCACCAAGCCAGACAAGTCGCCGAAAATTAAAAAGTCAGTCAAATCGGTCAAGGGAAAAGCCAACAAAAAGGCAAAGAAGCCAAAAAAGAAGCCCGTCGAGTTGAAATTTGAATTGAAGCCCTTCAATGAGCAAAAGTTCCGTGACATAGTCTCCGAATCGAATGTGCTCAAGGTATGCCAAGCCCTCAAGATGCAAGTGGCCGAAGAGGTGGCCAAGAAGAAGTCCGCCTCGATATTCACCGACTACCGCTACATACTGCAAGTGTGCAGCTATAAGATACCCAGCTGCCCCAAGCGTGTGGTCAAGCTGGGTCTGAAGCACTCGCTGGTGGGTAGCGACGATGATGTGGCAATCATTGTGTCGGACTTGCAGCGCGGTGCAAAGTTTGACTTTGAGCCCACCAAGGCCCACTATGAGGATCTGTTCAGCGAGCTTGGCATCGAGCAGCGTCTGACTGTGGTACCATTCAATCAGCTGCGCAACGAGGTGAATAGCTTTGAGGCCAAGCGCAAGTTCCTCAATACCTATGACTACTTCATGTGCGACGGCAAGCTGTCGGGTCAGGCCAGTGCCTTTCTGGGCAAGGTAATGTTAGTCCCTGTCATCCCTGTTTCATGATGCTGATACTGTTTCCTTCATCTTTCACAGTTTACCCAGAAGCCACGCAATGTCCTGCATCCGGTGCGTCTGAGCAAGGACAATGCCCAGCTTCAGAAGGAGATATCGCGTGCTCTGTGCCGCACCGCTTACAGGCAGCTGAGCAAGGGCGATCTTACCGCCGTCCCCGTGGGCAATCACGAGCACAGCGCCGAACAGCTGGCGGAGAATATTCTACTGGTGACCAAGCAACTGGAGACGTGCTATCCTGGGGGCCTGGCCAACATTCGTTCGTTGTATGTTAAAATCGATATTGTGGGAACCTCGGCTCTGCCCCTGTACATCAGTATGTGTGCCGCCCCAGCGGACACGCCGTATGTGGTCGGACCACGTGAGCAGCGCATGCTGAAGCTGAAGAAGCAGGCCAACGAGGTGCTCTCCCGTTTCGCCCTCACCAAGGATGCCGAGTTTGTGAAGTTGACCTGGCAGCAGGTGAAGCGCAAGGCAGAGATTCGCGAAGAGAAGGCGGCTCTCTTGGCAGCCGATGCAGCTGGTGCTGCTACTACTCCTAAGGATAACGATGGCGAGGACACTGCTGTGCCCACGAAGAAGGCTCGCAAAGAATCGACGAGCGAGGCGAACAAGGATGAAGCTGAATCGGA
This sequence comes from Drosophila miranda, assembly GCF_003369915.1. Lineage (NCBI taxonomy): Eukaryota > Metazoa > Arthropoda > Insecta > Diptera > Drosophilidae > Drosophila > Drosophila miranda. Next base: position 7,650,606 of record NC_046677.1, on the reverse strand, counting down.
TGAAGATGAAGTCGAGGAGGAAGATGAGAATGCTGAAGGGGCTGGTGAAGATGAAGATGATAATGAGGGTGGGGAGGATGACGATGACAGCGATGAAGACGCCGAAGAAGACGGCGACGATGATGATGATGATGATGATGAAGAAGAAGATGATGACGATGATGAAGACGACGACGACGACGACGATGATGAGTAAGCGTGCCTTCTGGCAAATTTACTTTCCTTTAGTCGTAGTTCTTGGATATCCCCTCCCACAACCCACAATAATTCTAACTATATTTTCGTATTGAACATTTTGAAACACTTTTAAGGAATAAACGAATTGTTTTTAAGTTAAAAATTAACAATTCTTGCTCTATCAATATTAATCTCTCATCATCACAAGTTGAAGAATACATCTCTCCATATACATTTTCAGTATTCAGTATATTTCCAGAATATCATAAGGATAATACACACAATTCTCATTCGCGTAATCTTCCTTTGGTCCGTAGTATTCGACACAAGCAGGACCTCTTCCGCAATATCGTTGCTATATCGCCAACCTATATGAGAAATTTGTATTCAATTTTGATCAATTTAACATTATGTGATTTTCTAGAATGGCCCCCAAAAGGCGACAATTGTTTTGCGCTTCATGACAGCTTTGTTTCTCTTTTATTTGATTTGATTTCAGTCGATAGCCTTTCTAAATACATCTTGCTGTTTACTTGTGAGCTCATCGAAGGTCTTTTTTTGTCTGCTCTGGTCAGGAATAATATCATATCCCTTGCCTGCTCGGTCACATTCGTCTGCAACTCGTGCAGTATTTGCACTTGATTCTCTACATCGAAGGCGTTTTTCTCTAGGTGGCTAATTCTGAATTATTGAACATCATCCTTTTTAAAGAAAAACAAGGAAATGTACTTCGCTACTATTGCTTTGAATGTGTGTATGTACTTCGCTCAATACCAGCTTCACAACTTTATCCCTAAATACCTATGCATTGGTATCTGAAGGATACGACTGATAAGAGAAAGTAGCGCTTCGTAAATGGAGTAAATTTTCGGAGGCAAAGAATTTGTTGAGTTTAAGAAGATTGTGCCTTTCAGATAAACCTTGTTTCAATACGCTTAATAGCCGTTTAAGCTTTAAAATTCTGTTATTAAAAGACACCAGGGTATTTGGATTGCTAGTTATCTTTAATTAAATAAATATATTTCTAGGAGTACTCATTGGAGAGTGCTAGCGGGGTAGAGAAAGGGAGGTGTTGCGTGCACTCGCTTTGAGTACATTGCGAAAATGAAAACGCTTCCTTGGCTACTAAGCCACATTGTAAGAGAGAGAATGAGACTGCTATACGAATACAACCAGATTTGCCAATCCAAGAAACAATATATTTAAAACAAACATTTCCGTCAATGGAATATACTCCCGTACTCTTTGAGTATCTGGTATAATAACGATTAAATAATCAGTTTGTTGCCCAATGCATTGCAATGGATTGAATATAATACCTATTAATATGTATGCACATATGGCTAAATCTTTATTCAGGGATGAACCATTGTGGGATTTGCATTTGAATGTCCTTTCCAGATTATTGAAATACTTTCCGCCAAAACCAGGACAGCCACGCAATGTCGTTGGATGGAGGTGATGCTGCATTAACGTGACTCAAAGCGAACAACAACCAACAACCTTTTGGCATCCTTTGTGGTGGTCATAAAATCGAAATATGCACTACGCTCCGGACTCTGGCTCAGCGGGAAGTGGAATGCATCTCTGCGCGGTACATGCTACAGCTACCCACAAAGTCAATTTCCATTTCCATGAGTATTGATTTATATGCGCGTGGGGGGAGGTATTTTCCCTATAATTTCATAAATTAGCCCGACTCGCTAGCGGCCTCATCCAGTAGGAGTACAGCGAAATGCAATTTCTTTGATGTCTGGCAGGGAATTATGTATGTATGAAGAGGGGTCACAGAGTCTGACCGAAAAGTTAACACATGCTTGCGTAATTCCTCTTAATTATCTTTATGATTCTGACATAGTTTGACAGTTGGATAGATAGATGCCTAAGGCTCCCTATGGTCTCCCAGGATTCAGATTCTATCCCCCACTCTATAGATACACGTATACATCTGTGTGTAATGAGGGTGGCTGTGGCCAAGGCCGTGGATCTAGAGATTAGAATCACGTTTTATACGATTCACCAAAAAAAAAAACATACCGAAACCAAAAACCAAGCTGGACACGTCGCTGCCAAAAAAAAACATTATAAAGCTTTTATCAGTCCACATTATCATTAGTCGCGTTTACTGTCATAAAATCTACATATGTACACAATGATACGGTATAGATATATATATATATATATCTACAGATAGATGTGCGTATATTTGAAAGGCAATAAGGATTTCCTAAGTACGCAACTGGCATTTCCCCCATTTTTGTGCCTTTTTTCATGTTTCCCTTCTGTCAAATGCATAGACAGATAGAGTTGTTGATGAACGTGTGAGTTTATATGACAAAGTGGGGGATTGGAGAATGTGGAATACTTGGGATAGGTCGCAGAATATTTCTTTCCACTTGCGAAAGGTCAAATAAGTATGGATATGAAGGAAATTTTATATTTCATGATGAGCCAGACACTTCCAAAAGCCACACTTAAAAAATTTTGTACCAAATACGTATTGTATCCAAATATTCATATGTTTCTTGTATGTTAATTTATCCAAACTTTTGGCTTTTTTCAGATAATTCCATTAAGGAACCATGAAACGAAAAACAGGTTTATCAACTCTAGAATAAAAACTCATAAAAAATATAGAAGGGATTAAGTGTTGCGTATAAAAACAACGTACTCACACGTGCAGCAAACCCAAGTGTTTACAAAATTGTTAAAAATTCAGAACATTTTTTTTTAAATTTTGTTTATGTGAAGCCAAGATAGGTGGAAAATATTGAAAGCAATATGTTACAGAGGGTGGCTACGACGGCTTTGGCCTTAACAGAAATCGTTAAATGTCGCGTAAAGCGGAAAAGAAAACGACAAGAGCATGGTACGTATCTTAAAGATAAATTTCCATACTTTTCAAAATGATATCATATTTTCTCGTTATGGATTTTGCAGAAAAGAAAAGTATGTCTAAGCGATCACCGTGCATTCTCGAGTTTATCTGGTGAGTAGTACATATTATAATTTTTATTTAAACTTTGAAAATGACATTTAACAGTCTCTAATGGAAATATATCAATTATTTATCAGTTCATACGGTCATACCCACGCTAGAATATGCAGACCTTTTCAATTAAATCCAACAGAATGGGCGTAACCTTTTGATATCCATGATTTTTATCATCATCATGATATTTACGTACATATCGCATTGATCTGCGTGTGCATAACAGTTGAATAATTTGGGGATAGTAATATTTCATATATAGTAATCTCCAGTGCTTAGTCATGGAATGGAGTCCACGAATGTGGCACAATACCAATTACTTGATAATGCCCTACAAGAATTAATAAGCATTCAGAGGGGGATTTATATTGGATTTGGCGACTGACAGCTGCCACGGGCAACTAATTGAAAATAATCTGATGCTGATTAGTGCGATACTGATAGCATGATCGATGGATCCCCGATTCGATAATTGTGCGTAATTGATGATTAATAAACAGATTGGATAGAAGGGAAAAGCACCTCACAATTATGGCCACAAATTGCCACGTGTTGCGTATACGTACATTTGTAGTCTGCCGGATCCGCAATGATTGCGCACAATCCCCAAACCCGCAAAATCATACATATTTTGGGGACAGGGGGCTGTGTGGGAGCTCTTCGGCTCCGTGCGTCGGTCCCTGGCAATCGGCTCTCCCCACCTGAAACCGAAACCGTTGAAATCTTTCGTATCCTCGGCTGGCCATCGGCTTGCCACTCGCCTCGTATAAATCGCTGGCTCCTTGGGCTGCCGATTTCACTCACGTTTCACACTCAAAGTGGTGCAGTCACCCAGCATCCAAAGCAGCAGAGCACCCGCAGAGCAGAGCACTGATGGTTAATGTTAACCCTATTTAAAGTTGGAAAATTCTGAGAGTGTTCGGCTCAGTTTTCGAACATAGTTTCCGTGTATATTCCAGTGAAGTTTCTGAAATAACAAATAAATTAACAAACTGATATTTGTGTAAAAGGAATTTAAAAAAAATACGCTTTTGTCTGTGCATTTTCGTGAAAAAGGTGAGTTTTATAAAATATTAATGTCTTATGATAATAATATAGTTAAGATCAAATAGAAGAGAACACTTCTTTTTTAAATTAATTCTCTCTCGAAATCTTCGAAAAATACTTTTACTTTGTACATTTTTTAAACAATTTATAACAAATTTCTGAGCTTACAAATATTTCTTACGTCCTTTAGTACTCAATTTATTTTAAATCATAGAGCTTATACCTTTTTTCGACGTACTAAATGTATGAATTTGTTTCTTTTTATATTCAAAATGTTTTTCGATATTTTATGTCCTTTTTTTCTATTTTTATTTTTATTTGATCAACTGAAAAAGCCGTCGGGTAATTTTTTTGTAGTGTTCTTTTAATAAATATTCTACAATGTTATTTAAGAATTATATTAGCCGTCGGAAAACTTATCTTTAGCTAAGATTTCTGCAGAATTTCTAGGGAAATCATAATTGTAGTGGTTTCATCTTATTTCAAGGTAACTGAAAATGGTAGTTAAATGGATTAATACATTTTTGATGTTATTTATAATATGGTTCTATTTGGTTTATTTGAACACAATTGCTACACAATATTTTTATCAAATATCTTTATCAAATTCTAATAATGATATTCATTCCGCATTAATTAAATGATGTATTCTGTTCGCTTTTATTTTTTAGTTCAGTCAAAAGTGTCTCCAAATTTATGATTTTCTAATAAGCCAAATGCAAAAGTTGATTCCAAAATCTTTTTCTAGATCTATTGTTGACCTTTTTGTTGTTTCTACCTACCGTTTCATCTTCCACTTAATTATGTTTTTATGGCTCAAAATTTCATATGTTTATAAATCTGTAAATATCTCGTCTTTGGCCTTTTGGATATGGCTTCTTAGCCCCGGCCTAAGCCATAAAGTCAACATGGAAACCCCCAGTCCGCCATTGTTTCCATGATGTCCTTCTCGATGATGTGTGCTGAGCCCGGGACATTTGTTGCTTCGCCTCCGCTCTTGTGCTTTTGGCTTTTGGCCTAGGCGACCTTTTTATTCCTTGTTGTATCTGGGAAATCTTTATTTTATTTTGCAAAATTGAAGTCGACCCTGCGCTGGTCTTATTACCAAGTAAGTCCTTTTGGATTATCGCAATCATTTAAAGCTTTATGCGGCCCTCATACTGGATCGTCCTTGTAGTTTTGGTAATTTTTGTGGGAGGCTTTGAGAGTTTTCCTACTGCAATTTCCCGAAACTTTGGCATTAGCTTCTTAAAGTGCTTGGCTTAAATATGTGGAGGCAGTTCACGGCTTAAATATGTTGAGGATGCTCTTAGGCTTAAATATGTACAGGATTTCTTCTTGGCTTAATAATATGTAGAGGAAGTTCTTGGCCTAAACGTATTTCGAAGCTCTTGGCTGAAACATAATGAGAAAGCTTTTTAGCTTAAACATGTTGAAGAAGACCTTGGTTTAAAAATGTAGCAGAAGTTCTTGGCTTGAAATCAAGAGGAAGTTCTGGGCTGAAACATGTGTGTTGGAAATCATTTTCATAAATATTTTCCGCAGCCGTTTGGCTTAAACATTTTCAAGCAATGGCAATTAAACTCCCCCCCCCCGCATCAAAGATCAACCGTATTTGGCCCGGAATTGCTCATCTGTTCAGTGATTCGAATCACTGAGTCCTGTACTGGTATTTTCTCCGCAAAACTTTACTTTAAACTCAGCGGAATTGTATGTTTCGCGAAACAATTATGTTTCTGGCTTTAGTCACAAATTCCCATTTATAACTAATGAGCAATTCATTTTCGTTTTATTGAAGAATAAACGGCAGTGAAATCCGCATGTAGATCAAATTAAAATTATAGAAAAACAAAATAATTGAAAAGTGATGAAAATTAAAAATGTATTTAAATGTGCGCAGCGCGAAAGCCGCTTAACTGTGGAATAAGAGAGGAAAAGTGATTTTAACAGTGGAGTCGAATAGGAGAGGAAATCCTTTTAATCCTTTTCTTTTCCTCACATTTTTTATTAAGCTTTGAATGGAATTTGTTACGGGAATGGGATTCAAAAATAAAACTATGAAATAGGACTGTGTAATTTTTTTTACGTTTTTTAAAAGTAATATTTTTTATAAATATTCTGTAGATTTGGCACGTTTTGCTCTTCCTAAAGGATGCCAAAATGTGTCCAAAATAATCTCCAGACTCCACCCTCCATTCGCTTCTAAGAAATACAATCTTTTGCACAAATATTCTTAAATAAATACAGCATTCAAAAGTATTTATTTCCACCAAAATATCTTTCATAAATGTCTCTTAAGCCAAGAGGATTTCCCTTAAGCAACAAATACTATTTTGCAATTACATTTTCAATCAATAAATTTCACACTCCGTCCCACTGTTTTGGCCACACAATTCGAATTCCTACACATTTTGGCCATTTTATATTACCACATTTGTTTGGGGCAAACTGTGGGAGCAGGCAAAACCGAGACCTGAAAACCGAAAACCGAGAGAGAACTTGTGGCTCAGGTGCATAAAATGTCGGATGACAGGCGTTGAAAACTACTTATTTTAAGGGTCCACCCTTGGGTTATTTATTTAAATGCTTTGAACTGAAACCACAATGTTTTCTTTAAATTTACCAAAGAAAAATACGTGAACAGACAGCAGAAAATACTGTAAGAAGGCAGTTGATTTGGGTGCCAGTAGTACTTCCGTTCATAAGCTTTTTTTAATGGTCTTTCCTGGTTTTCCCCCGCATCCAAATGCGCTCTTTTTGAATGGTCTTTCTTGGTTTTCTCTGGGTCGAAGTGGAATGATGTGGAAACTTTTTCATACACAATTAATTGAAGTGGGAAGTGCGAAGATGTACCTGAACCTTAACGTGGGCATCAATTAAAAAATTATTAGACTAAAGTCTTCAACAAGGCAGAAAATTCAGCACTTGAGTGCGCTGAAAAAACCTCAAAATTCCTGCCTAAAACGCAGTAAAAATCGTCACTTGATGGTGGCTAAAAGCAGAAAATTTCACCACTTGAGCGTGGCTAATCCTCCAACAAAAAAGGGCTTAAACTGAACACCCAAAATGTTCTAGAAAACTTTCGAATAAAATTGTTCTTAACAAGCGCTCCCCCGGTTGTCCGTTCTTCTAATTAAATTTGCATATTTTTATTAATTAAATTGTTGTGCCAGTGTTGTTTACCAGAAGCTCCAGAGAACTTTGGCCCCTCCGTAACACACACACATATGCATGCTAATCATCGTGGCAGAGCTGGGGGAATCCCCGGCACAAAATTATCATGCTCCCGGCGGAAGCAAAGCAAACACCCAGAGCACAATGGCATAACATTCCTTATTCTGATGCCTGCCACGCTTTAGACTTCAATGGGTCCTCCGTGGTCTCCACATCAATGTGGGTTTCGTCTCCTCCGTGGACTCCCTTTGATGGGTTCTTCACGGACTGGAGCCCGTTCCATAAATTCAAAAATACTCCTCCGATAGACACCATTTCGGGGATTATTTCCCCATTTATTAAAGTCTTATGGCACGGGGCGAATAATAATGATGATAATAATGCCAGTTTTTACGGTGTAAAATATAATTGGAAGCACGATTCTCCAGTCAGATATGTTTATGCCTTCAATTAGGCCTTTGAATTGGAAATTGCATAAAAAGTTACCCGACTTTCGGGTTAAATTAAGTGCAATTTTAGTGTGGGAAAAATCATTAAAAGTTTGCTCAAAAAAGAGCTATAAATCATCATAGATACGGCTTATACGAGCAGACTCTTTGGTTAATGAGAGTTATGGGGTATTAAAAAGATATTATGGTGTGGCTTTTGATGAACTTTAAGCCGGATCTGAGGTTTTTAATATATATTTTTAAATTGGAATTTTTCAACAAATTTTTGTTTGAGTTTTTGTTTGTTCTTTTCTGTTGGTTTTTGAGGTAAAATTTTTTCGCTAGAACTTTTGATACATTCTCTTCATAATTTATCTTTAATGATACGACATACATTTTAATCCTTTTAGTGCATTTTTGAGCTCATGATCCTGCTCCTCTCGGGGTAATATTTATTTTCATTTTTCATTTGTGCCCTGCAGGAAAGATATAAATTTTCACTCTCCATTTGCATTACCCATCCCCCACCTCATATACCCACCTTTGATGGTACTTGCTCCTTAACGTAACCGTGCCAAATATTTATTCACATTTAAAAAGTATTTTATGTTGCATTTTCCTATAAGCATTCTCGGGTGCTGATGCTGCCACGCCATACCATTCCTCTTCTGTGATAAGACATGCATCCATCCGTCTCATCCCCCCACCGCACATTCTCTCCACACAGACTCCCCGCAGATATGCTATGGTGTTATGGCTTTTATGTGTGCCGGGTCCTCCTTCCAGAGTGTTTGCTTAAACTCTCCATCGACTCTCCATTTTACCCGCATGTTTCCTCCGTTGCTGAATTGTTTGTATGACAAAGTTTGCTTTTTTGTAATAAATTCGCTTTAAAAAATGTTTGAACATTTATGACCGGCATTTAAATTAAATACTCTTCACGCTTCTCAGCTCGAAACGAAAAAAAATTGAAGTCGAATGCTCAAAACGTGGCTTAGAGAAAATTCTTTGCACAGATGAGCACTTATTTGGCGCTTAGAAATGTTCATTTCGAAAATTGAAAGGAATATTAAAATAAAAAGAAAATTATATGAAAAGTACCTCTGTGATACCTCTGTTTTCCGATTAAACTTCCACTCAAGAAGAGTCTTCAACTGTGGCTTAAGCAAAATCGAAATCCATGAACCCTAAGGAGTATGCTCCCCCTGGGGCCTCCACTTGTGTACTTTTCCAGTTCAATGAGCCTGCCGAGTGTTTCCAAAAGCACAATTCATATCCTTTGGCAGGCTATAAACCATTTGAACAGCAAAAACCTTATTTAAACCAAACCAAAAGGCAATTAAAGGCGGGATAACTATTTCAACAGGCAACACTGAATTGCAAAATACATATAGCTCTGCTCTGGAAAGACTTCTGCAGTTCAAAGCTTTGTGATATCGAGGAGCAACATTTACATTTTGCAAACAGAAACAGAAATTCAATGCAAACTGAACGGGACGAGGGGGGCGAGAACTTTGTGGCAACAATGCTCATAAAACATAAGCAAGCAAACCAACAAGCGTCATTCCAACTGCCAGTTTATCAGGCAACAAATAGAGGACTCGAATGATAGAGAGGAGAGCTCCCTGCGGGAGGAGGAAGAGGGGGCTTAGAGACCTGACAATGCAATCAAGCGAAAGTGAAAGAGCAGCCCACAGCCACTGTATTGACATCGATACGTATACGTATACATATGTTGACAACTGGCGCACATGATGACGGGAGATTGGGGTTTGCAATTTGTGTGTGTGTGTGTTATAGTGGCCTGTACAAAAATTCCTTTAACAAAGTATTTAGCAAAACTTTTGCCACAAGTATCTTTATTTTTTTCAAAGGCACAGCACACACAAGTTTCTGTCTTTATATTTTGGAAAAAATGCAAACGTACAGACAATTTTCATTGTTTTTTTTTTTTTTTTTTAAAATAAGCAAATGCATATCCAATTTGCCCTCTTCATTTTCTTTGGATTTTCCCCAAAGCATAGTTGGAGGTCTTTGTTTCATTTGAATATTTTCCCACTTTTTATGACGCACTTTGCCTCTGCCGCGTTACGTGGCACTGATGTTTGTGGGGAAACTTTACAAAAGTGCAAAAGTATTTTCCAAGTTCTTATTCCTTGCTTAGTTCATCGTTTTCCTAAGGATTCCTTTTGTTACACGAGCCACATATTGCATTTGTAGATCCTTATATGCGGTGCTCCCGAAAGTAGGCAACAGTTTTTGCCCTTTGTCGTTGCCCCGGGAAGTAGGCAAAGCTCTTTTGCAATATTTTTATTTGTGCAGGAAGTGAATAATAATAAAGAAAAATACATACATATGTTACAAATTATGTTATTTTATAAATTAGTTAATAAACAATTGAATAGTAGTCTTTAAAAGTTTTGATACAAATTTTAGGAAACGAATGAAATTCCAAGCAGATAAACATTTTTTAGGCCACAAAAATATCCAAAATTTGAGCACCATTCCAGCTAAATACATATAAATTCCCTAAAATATACCCCAAAACAATCGTGAATGTGTCTGAGTATCTATAATTTATTTCAAACATTTGCCTAACCAAACTTCGAGAGGAGAGACCTCTTTCTCCAAAGAAAACTCATCAAAGAATCACATAAAACTCCCAAATGGTGGCAAACAAAAGACGGAAATCAAAAAGAAACTGAAACGAACGCAACAATGCCAAATCACCTGAGGCCAATTCACAAATTCCCTAGATTTGAATGCGAAATACAGAGCAAAAAGCTAAAGCATTCGGGCTAACACCAAATTCCCATTAGGTCTAAACCTGTTGCCCGAACAATTTGTGGCTTGTTCTGTTAACCATAAAACCAAATGGCCGACAGAAACTTCACCAGCTTCAACCCCGCTCGAGTAGAGTGCAATTATTTTAATCTGTTGCCGACATTTTTGGCATAATTTTTCATCAATTTTAAAGATTCAGGCCACGAAGCAGGACAAGATGTAACAACAAAAATAAAAGAATTCCTTGGGTCGCAATGAATTTTTAAGTAAATGTAAAGAGTGGCCCAGGTAGTGCCTCTGCCTCTGCCACAGCCACATCCTCATCCTTATCCTCATCCAAGTCTTGAGAAATGGGCAGAGCAGGGCTCGCTCGCGTGGCAATTCCCTGGAGGATGTTGTGTTGCCTCCTGTGGCGGGTTGTGGTGGGGCAAAGCTTTTAGCCTCCGAAAGTTAAATGTTCCGCCTCGCCTCACCTGTCTCCTGTGCTCACCTTTTCCACCTCATTGTCTTTACATGTGGCACCTTGCCCTGCCCCGACCCAACAACCGAGTGCCGACTGCCACCTGCCTCTCTGGTCGGGTCAACAATTTGTTCATTGTTGCTGGCATCCAAGAAACGCTCGGGTTATCCACAACATGAACAGGCTGGTGATGAGCATGACGACGATGGTGTCTCTGTCTCCTCGTAAAGAGTATAAAGAAAACTTCGTGACGAAGTTTTTCTCCCACGAGGAAGTGCAGAAACTTTTCTTTGACATTTTTTTTTTTAATGGTACATAACCATTAAGCGTTAGTTATAATTAGCTAATGTCTTGTGACGTGACCTTTTAGTAGCAGTTATTAAACCTGTTTGATAATTGAAATTTGGAGTAAAGGTCCATGGGTTTTGGGACTTTTGGGATAGGATTTTAATTCGTTAAAAGAATCGGTGTGCCATTCTTAACTTAATTTTTTTGGTCATAAATATTCTTAATTTATTTTCCTTTAAAATTATTATACATTTTATTTCATAAACCTTCTTTAACCTTAACCTTTAACCTCTCCTTGTGGCATCTGGCATTTACCTTGCAGAACCAAAGGGTTTTCGTACCCTTGTCAAGCCTTAATCAATCGTTTTATTCGTTGTCTTTCTAGCCCTTACCTAGCCTACAAAAAACCTTAAAGAACCATATTATCTATTCCTACATATTCCAACCTCATTTTCTTTGATTTCTGTCTGACAAGTTCTTTGCTTAAATATTTTCTAAATAAAATAGAAAAAATGTATTTAAAGATTATAAATATTAAGAGAATAGACCAATCGTCTCTCAAACAATAAGTGTCAAGGCACCATCACGCGTTATTATAACTTAATTTTCAAGTTAATCATATCTTATCTTCGAAAGATTATTGCCTTTGATTGATGGACATAAATTGTTTGCTTTGAAAGATATTTTATTTGCTGCTTCAAATTGTCAGATTTCTATACTGTTGATTTCCCATTGATTTATAGTTGATTTCTCTAATCGATTGGCATTTGGGGTATCACTGAATGATTGGATCCTTAAGACCGGGCGAACCTTTCATTGGAATTAAGGTGTTAGAAAAAGTCTTGAGTGGGATTTTCCCAAGCAAAGTAGCAGAAGGGATGCCTAAAGATTGTTTGGTCAGTTTGTGGACATTTAGCCAGCTTATTAGCTCTCTCTCTCTCTCTCTCTAGTACTCAGTGCTTTAGTCCACTAATCAGTTAAGATGCCACAGAGATGCCAGCATCTCACACATCCCAAATCACGGGAGGCAAATCAAGGCTGGAGGAAAATGTCTGCCAGGACAAATCCAAATCAATCTTGTGGTTGTTTGCTTAATTTGACAAACGGAATACATATAATTTGATGAATATCTAAAATGGCAGGGCAGCTAGCAACACACACAGCGGGTTGTACGACCTCTCCAATCCCAATCCCAACAACGACTTTGTCACTAATTCAATAAGCATCCAATTACAACGGGGCAAGAGGAATTTTCCTTTGCTTTCCGACTTCCTGATGTGATAGGCATCTCCATCCTCCCCGCCTCCATCAATTCATCGTACACGCAATTTTCATTTGGGTGTATGAAAATTTAATGTACTGGCTGTACTGTGGTTCCATAATTTTCCATAATTATTTTGTTGACATTTCAGAGGACCATCTTTAAGAATTTATGCTCTTTAAGCAATCCTCCTTAAACACTGAGAGAAATGTGGATTTTAATGAAATTAATGGGAAGCGGTATTTAGAGAATAGAAACTATCCTTCCCTCAACGCAATATGCCTTCCACAAGGACCAACATAACAGGGCAACAAAATGAAAGCACGTGCAACATGTACATACATATGTATTTGTGATTGTTTTGTAGGCAAAGGAGTCATTCCTGGAGCCAACGTGTAGCCCTGGCATTGGGATTGAATGACCCAAATTCAATTTCAACTATGACCCACTCGTGTGAACCCCCCACCCAACACAGGACTCCCACTTCCACTCCCTCTTCCACTACCACGGCGGCAATCATAAGTACGTTTTCAGTTACCAACACAGCGGGGCCACCGGTGCGGTGCGACAGTCGACAAAAGCCAAGGGGCCAGAGAGGTCCTGTCCTGAGTGGGCCAGAAGGAGGTGGTGTCTTGTTGTTGGACACCATAATCAACGCAATGCAATTTCAATGTCTGACTCTCGTGTTTCACTTTAGTCCTGGCTGCAGCCCCCAGTCTCCAAGGCAGATCTCTCTTCCCATCCCAGTTCTCTGGCCAAATCCCAGACCATTTGGTCAAGGTGGGATTTTCGGTCTGTGTGTGCGTGTGTGTGTGGCGCCCAGAGGTATGCGAATAACCAAGGATCTCATTAGACAAATGTATTTGCTGACTAAGCAACAGTTGATTTGGGTTAAACCATGGCCAAAAGCTGACTTCCAACACTTTGGTTAAACGCTTTGCCAATTCCAGTTGAAGCGATTTGAATATGCCCCCAAGGTTGTTGATGAATTCGAATTTCATTTGGAGCAGAAGGATACTAATACCCGATTAGACTGTGATACTTTGATTCCTGAAACATCTGCTTGAAGTTGAACTGCGTATTGAGCTTTTGTTGATTGGAAGAAGCCACAAAAGGATGTGAAAAGAAAGGTGTCCCGAGGCTTTTGTATTTTATAAAGAAAAAGGGAATGTGTATAAATATATATGGTTAACTAAAGTCAGACAAGAATGACTTAGATTGAAACTATTTGAGAGACTTTTATAGATTGTGCCTAAAGTGAGCTCTGCAGTTTCTTATTTACTCTTCCTCCTTCATTCAATTAAAAGACATTCGCCTGTTGCATTTCCTCATGAACTCTTTAGTCTTTAGTTTATTTGTCATCATCCCAAGGCCTTGCGGCTTCTTGACTGTCATTAAAGGTCATTGATAGAGTGTTTCTGCTTCTGCAGTGTCACGAAAGGTCACTGAGAAAGCATGCTTTTGCCATGGCTCATCTCTCCCTGCTAAATGCCCATTTCATACTTGAAGCGATATATTACTCGATTAAATCGCCTGACACTTGGCTGACTTCCACGCGGAGTGCATAAAATGCATCGCGTCAGTGCATCGCGCGCGGCGGGGCATCGAGCAAGCTGCGAAAATGCAATCAGCGGAAGGAAACCCGATGCCAGGATGAACAGGAAGACAACTAATTCCGATTGTCAGTCAACTGTGAAGCTTTCAGGAACGGGAATGTCATCTATAAATTGCTCACTGACCGAAAAAAAACCACAACAACAAACAAACAAATTTGTTCAGGGATATTCAGGGCTTATCAAAATATTTATTTGGTTAATTTTTATTTGCATCTCGGGGGCTAAGCCTTTGGGCCATTCGGACAGCAAAAAGAGAGAACAAATAATAATAAAAAATAAATCGAAAATTCATATGGGTGTGTGTGCACTCACACATGGACGATTCGTTGTTCGATTAGTTGGATGGACCAGCCGCCCCGGGAGGAGCTACTACCAACTACCAACTGGCCATGCACTCCAATCCACTCCGCACTGGAGGCCATAAATCAAAAATGATTGATAAACGGTTTGCAGCAGGAGTGTCTGAGAGCAGATGGGACGACCATCCGCAGGATGGTCCCCCCCGTATGGCATTTGTCCTGTGATGCTGGCCCGCCGCCTAATAATTGCCACACGAAATGTCACCGCAAAAACAGTAATCATACGCACTGTGTGCCAGTGGACACACCGAATGGTAACCGAAATTGCCCAACGTTGCGTGAAATCCGTTGATTACTTTATTTGTCCCCAAAATTGTGCAATGTACTCACGCGTTCGTGGATTCCTTCATTCCTTGTGGTCGTCCTTTTTTCTGTGGGAGTGCGGTCAGCACTCAGGCGATAAGCGGATGGCCAGGACACTCGCAGTGCGCCTCCTGCCCCCTTCGAAATCAACCTGTGGCTTAACCACCCAACGCGAACCGCAAAAAACCCACCCAAAGAGCTCCACATTTCTTCACATTTTCTCTGGCAATCATCACACATTGATCGCCATTGTCCTTCGTCCTTCTTTGGGTTGGTTCTGCCAATTGAAGTAACATTTTGTTTGATTTTAAATCTGATTTCAATAAGTACTTAAGGACTTCAAGTGGAGGAACCTGCATTTGCGCTGCTTCTATCTGCCCCAGCCAGTATACTTTTATGGCCGAGTGGATTCGTAAAATGGATAAAGTGAATCGCTTGATTGGATTGGAATTTCTTGCGTATAGAGAAGGTGGAATGGAATTCCTCTAAAGTGGCTAAAAGAAATTAGTCAGCCTCTTTTTGCCAATTGGAATGGTTAGGTTTTTTCTTTTGGAGTTTTCTTGTAAAGCTACTAAAAATATTTATTTCAGTTTTTGGGATGACAAAAATGTGAGCAAAAGGTACCTAAGTGTTTGCTATTGGCAACTTATCTGTTAAGGGATTCCTTAAAATGGTTCTTCTTTCGGAGAGGTTCTTACGCTTTTTTTTGGATGCAAAATAAAACGAGGAGACCGCAACTCTACATTTATACCCGATACTTAGTCAGTATGGCTCTCCTCCGGCAGACGCCACGGCGTCGGTACTTTTCAATCGGGACCGGGCAAGTGGCGTGATCCCATATTTGGTCATGCGTTAGGCCGCTGCCGGCCCGATCCCACCATCTCCTCTTGTCCATCCTCCTCTCAGAGAGTGGATGCCCATCCTCTCTGGGAGCCCTCGGCCATTTCGCCGCATTCGGATATCCGCGGTATCCGGACTGATCATCGCCTTATTCGCCCGGCCGTCAGCCTTATCCGGCTATGCTTTAGCCGAGTTCAGTCTGTGAGAACCCTGGTTGCTCACACGACCTTCTGACAGCTTTACGATAATGAAGGCCTTAAGTTTTCTTATCAGCTGCAATTAATTTTGACTCGAAAGTCAAAACAAAGTCCAATCATTTGGAAGGGATTCATATCTTAAGAATGAATTGCATTATCTAATAGATAGTCAAAATACCACCTCATATTCACACCTGAACTGATATGCGCCCTCAAAATAGGATTAAAATTATCGCTAGATAAAGTATCTCATATATATTTATACCCGCTACTCGTTATGAGTATAGGGGTATATTAGATTTGTGGTGAAAATGGATGTGTGTAACGTCCAGAAGGAATCGTTTCCGACCCTATAAAGTATATATGTATATTCTTGATCAGCCCTGTCTGTCTGTCCGTCCCTATGAGCGCCTAGGGCTCAAAGACTACAAGAGCTAGAGCAACGACATTTTATATCCGGACTTCTGTGATATGTCACTGTTACAAGAATATTTCAAAACTTCGCCCCGCCCACTTCCGCCCCCACAAAGGGCGAAAATATGTGGCATCTACAATATCAAAGAATACTATCTACTAGAGTGCAAAGTCTGAACCAGATCGTATAATTATTATAGCCAGAATCAAGAAAACAATTTCATTCTCTCTCGCTCTTTCTCTCTCTAACACGCAGGTTTCATGGTCGGCTTTGCCTATTGCAAAATGTGAGTTCAAGGATCTCAGAGACTATAAGAGCTAGAGAAACCAAATTTTGTATCCACACTCCTGTGATATCGGACCTTGACAAGTTTGTGTCACAATTTCGGCACACCCCCTTCCGCCCCCGCAAAAGACGAAAATCTGGGCCATCCACAAATCTCAGAGACTATTAAGGCTAGAGTTACCAAATTTGGTTTCCACACTCCTGTTAGATCTCACTATAAAACGTATATCTCAAAATTTCGGCACACCCTCTTCCGCCCCCACAAAGGACGAAAATCTGTGGCGTCCACAAGATCCACAATTTTTGTCGTGTCATCTGCCGGAGGAGAGCCATGCTGTCTAAGTATCGGGTATAAATGTAGAGTTGCGGTCTCCGCAGTAACTCAAAACGTTCCCCCTCGTTCGAACTTATTTTCAAGTGGTTCGGCGGCTTCCCTGGAATTATACCAATCTTATCGAAATGGAAATTTGTGTCTGTGATTGATTGCCAATGGGCTATAAATTAGATGTGGGCCCGTCCATTGGCAGTTAGTCGAACTCCAGTAGACTACAAAGAACAAGGAATGATGATGATGAAGTCCCTCGCTCTGATCGTGGTGCTGGTGGCAGTGGCCAGTGCCGAGCTGCACCGCGTGCCCGTCCTCAAGGAGCAGAACTTCGTGAAGACGCGCCAGAATGTGCTGGCCGAGAAGTCGTACCTGCGCACCAAGTACCAGCTGCCCCAGCCCCGTGATATCAACGAGGAAACCCTCTCCAACTCGATGAACATGGCCTACTATGGTGCTATCACCATCGGTACTCCAGCCCAGAGCTTCAAGGTGCTGTTCGATTCAGGCTCATCCAACCTGTGGGTTCCATCGAACACCTGCCAGAGCGACGCGTGCCTGACCCACAACCAGTACAACTCCAGTGCCAGCACCACCTATGTGGCCAATGGCGAATCCTTCTCCATCCAGTACGGCACTGGCAGCCTCACCGGCTACCTCTCCGAGGACACCGTCGACGTGAACGGACTGAAGGTCACTGGCCAGACCTTTGCCGAGTCGACCAACGAACCGGGCACGAACTTCAATAATGCCAACTTCGATGGTATCCTGGGTATGGCCTACGAGTCTCTGGCCGTCGATGGCGTGGCTCCAGTATTCTACAAAATGGTCTCCGAAGGCCTGGTAGATCAGTCCGTGTTCTCCTTCTATCTAGCCCGCGCCGGCTCCTCCAGCGATGGCGGTGAGCTGATCTTCGGCGGCTCCGACTCCTCCCTGTACACCGGAGCCCTCACCTATGTGCCCATCTCCGAGCAAGGATACTGGCAGTTCACCATGGCCAGCGCCTCCTCCGATGGAAACTCCTTGTGCGCCGATTGTCAGGCCATCGCCGACACTGGCACCTCTCTCATTGTGGCTCCCTATGATGCCTACATCACACTCACCGATCTCCTGAATGTCGATGATGATGGTTATGTGGACTGCTCCACTGTCAGCTCCCTGCCCGATGTGACCTTCAACATTGGCGGTACTGACTTCACCCTGACCCCTGCCTCCTACATCATCCAGTCGGACAGCACCTGCATGTCCGCCTTCGAGTACATGGGCACTGATTTCTGGATCTTGGGCGATGTCTTCATTGGCCAGTACTACACCGAATTCGATTTGGGAAACAACCGCATTGGTTTTGCCCCAGTTGCCTAAACATCAGCGATCCAGCGAATCAATAAAGAAACGATTTTGAATATCTCAAGAATTCTGTGAAGAAATGTCTGCAAAGTGAGCACTTCTGAAGGCTGGCTTCAATCTGTGGTTACAATCTTATCTGTGATTACATATTCTTAATGAATTTTGAGGTTTGAAATGTTTAAAGGCTTCAAAACATTGTAGATAATAGGGTGGTTCTTCTAGGTGGGAATTTTAGCTACTTAAAGCCACTTAGTTTTTGATGGGCAGATATGATAGTGTTCCTTCTGCTCAAGCTCTCAATGGAACGTATGGCCACTTAAAGCGAGCTGCGATGCTTATCCATGGCCATGACAAATGTTTACCCTGAATGATGGAAATGATCCAAATGAATTCTGACCATGCGATGAGAGGTGAGACCCGTCAGAAGTCAACAGCATCTCTCAGTGAGAGTCAATTCATTTGTCCAGCCTGTTGCGTGGGCAATGATGTGTGTCCGGGACGGGACGGAGCTGTCCCCCAAGTTGTCCCCGAGCTGTCACGACTGTCAAAGGGAAGCGAAGGCTGCCCCAACGATGATATCACAAACTTTTGCAACAGTAAACATAACACCGGCAACGACATTTAGGAGCAGGCAGAACAGGGAAAGGGACTCCGACTGGGGCTTGGATGACAGGAAGTGGAAGTGGAAGTGGAAGTGCAGTTGAGCAATGCGAAAAAAGAGCAGAGACAACAGTTCATATTGCTCCTGTTAGCAAGAAGCCGACGCAAATGACTTTCTGGCTGTGTGGGAAAAACGGGGGCAGCATAGGGAATGGCGCTCTTTTTGCTATAGGAATGGAGAGAGCTCCCCAACTGTGGGAGTGGGTGGAATGGAGCGCCCTTTTGCTGTAAGACTAGCTCTCATTGGATAGAGTCCAATGTGAATGGCAGTGGGGGCCGGAATGGCTCCTGCGCCGACTGGGTGTGGATTGTGTGTCTGTGGGTTGCTGTCTGTGTCGCCTGCTTCGTTGAGCAGTTAATGAATCACTTAATGGAAAACCTGGTCTACTGTCTCACTTCCGTTTCGTGTCGTTTCCCCAGCAATCGATTTTTAATTGTCTCTGATTATGTTTACCCAAGTACTACAACTATGTCTGAGTCGCTTAGCTTTAAATTCATTGTATATGTGTAACGTAACCCCAAGTCTTGTTTATTTTTAGATCTGGCAGGAGAGACAGCCGTACAATGATGACAAACAGATTCGCTTGCTTTGCTGTGGCCCTTCTGGCCGTGTGTCTGCTGGCCATCTCGAGCACCGAGGCAGCACCAATGCCCAGGTAGTTGTAGATTATCCTTGCATCACATACTAGACCCACACTCGGGCGACATGATCTAATTAATTTCTGGCACTTGGCACTTTGGCTGTGTGAAAAAACCATCTCAAAAAATTGTGTTATTAAAATATTTGCCCAAAAGCAATTACCCGAAGTTTGTTCCAGACACTGTTTGCTGTGCATTTCGGTTTTTCGGAAATGGAAATTCTGGGAAGGACCTTCCCTCCACATATGAGCAAATGAAGGACCCAGCCTTCTCACTTTCCTCGTCTTGTCAGGGTCTTTTGCACATTTAAAGTCCTCACACGAGAGCAATTTTCAATTAACAAAATGTAAACGTTGACAGAAAAAAATTGTTCGCCACAAATTGTAAGCAATGCTTAGACACACACACACACACACACATCCTCAGAGCAGAAGAAATCCTTCCCACCAATTTGATGGGAGTGAAAAGATTATGATTCCCAGAAACTCAATTTCCTCTTAAGATGGGGCAGAACGAACTATTAAAAATTCATTGAAGGCTAATTAGTAATTTCTTGAATAGAAATAATTGGGTTTCCATGCAAATGAACGACGGAACGTTCAGCAAATGTCAAATTTAACAGAGCCAAAGTAATTAGATATCCTGTTGACCCTGCGAATTATTTATACACACACACACACACAGAAACACCGACAGAAACAAAGAAAAACTCTGTCTAATTTTCCATTCGACTGACTCCCAAATAGCCAGAGCAATGGAGGAGGAGGCTACGGCGGCGGCGCTGGATACAACGAACTGGAGGAGGTGCCCGATGACCTGCTGATGGAGCTGATGACTCGCTTTGGACGCACCATCATACGGGCCCGCAACGACCTGGAGAAGTAAGCAGGCGACAGGCGTACAACCACAGATATATATATCAGATCATATCTGTCTCCATCTTTGATTTTAGTTCGAAGAGAACTGTGGACTTTGGCTTGGCTCGAGGATATTCGGGCACCCAGGAGGCAAAGCATCGCATGGGTCTGGCTGCGGCCAATTTTGCCGGCGGCCCTGGACGAAGGCGGCGCTCTGAGACTGATGTCTAAATCTCTATACGAGTATATCTGAGTAACCGAATCCTCTGAACATAAGTGGACGAGTTTCCCCAATTTTTCAGTTCACAATTTTCAATCATTCTTCAGGACTTCATCTTCGGATTTTGTTTGTTTTGTTTTTTGTTTTTTATGCATTGTACATACATAAAAATATATATTTATTGTGGATCGTGCAGTATTACTGAATAATATTAATTAATATTTACAAGATATCGGAATCTACATATATATACATACATATTAACACCAGAACAACCAAATAAAAACGTTAAACTGTTGCTCCAAAAATCAAAAACTCAATTTTATAAGCGATTTATTCTCGCGTTGCTCTCTATAATACTCTCTTCCTCTCTCTATACTCTCAGACTCGTCTAAAAAATTACCAAAAAAAGTTAAAAAAAAATATATATTTAACAAAAAGAAATACATAAAGTAAATAACTCAAGAAGTATATATGTATTCGCGCAAAAAATCTTTAACTAGGTATGTCTTACATAACCGCACAACACGAAAAAAATGAAACGCACACGAAAACATTTGAAACCCTTTTTGGCCCCCAGCCCCCAAGAAATTATGTTTATTTACGCAGAGATCCGATCCGACCCCCGAAAACATAAAAGGTTATGGAACGGCTAACACGATCATTTGTGAATCGGTTAAATCGGGCCTGCAGGCGACTTTTAAATGTATTGTAAATATAACAACAAAAACAAAACACGCGTACAACTATTGCGATATATAAAAAGGTATATATATACAAAAAAAAAACTCTACTTGCATATATTGTATTGTATCAACTATTGTGTCTATGGAAAAATGCTGCATACATAAAAGAAAACGTGAGTCGGGACACGATTAAATAAAGTCTTACATTTAGAGAAACTCCGAAATATTTCAAAGATCTTTGATTTCGAAGGAGGGACGTCCAAGTATCAGCCTGCGATTATTACTTGAACTATAATTAACCCTACTCAAATATCATCATTTAATGTTTGATTCGATAAGAATTTACTTCATACCATTTTGCACCCCATACCACACTTACACCTGACTCACCCAAGTGCTTCATCCATCTAATTTCAAGAGCTCATAAATTTATCCATTTGGGGGAGCAGAGCAACAAATGCATTACAAATCGCTTACACAAACACTCAACGACGGAGTGGAGCTGAAAATGCAATTGAATTTATTTATTTGCTGGGGAATTAGATGCCTTGATTTATGCATGGAGTGTGGGTACGTTGAACAGACAGATAAGTGGTCCTCGGAGGTGCAATAAATGGCACAGCATGTTGTAAACGATGGGTCGGTCTCTAAGCCAATAATTACACGTGGATTTGCAGATAGGGAAAAATAAGTATCGGATCATTTAATGAAACAAGAAATAGATTAAAGCGAGCGTATAGAAAAATGAAATAGGAATTGCATTTGAATTTAAATTCAAATTCAAAAGTTTAACCGGTATAGTATTAGCTAACGATCACAGATCCATAGCTAGTATTGGCTAGCAATCACAGATCAATACCGATATTCGATAATTGATTTACTTTGCGAGCATTGTCGCCATAACCGCAGGCGGTCACATTGAGGAACTTCTTTATCGTTTAAACAAATACAAAAATAATTACAAAATTCAGTGGAATTTCCAACTGGTCATTGCTGAAAGACCTTTAATAAATAGTTTATTGACCTAGATCAATGTTTTCCGCCTTATTTGTGTACCCGATACTCATAAAGAGTATGGAAGAATATTAGATTTGTGTGAAAAATGGATATGTGTAACGCCCAGAAGGCGTTACTCGTCGATAGCCGAGTTTGACTCTAAGAAATTTCTTATCCAGTCTCCTGGGAGCAATACTGACTGGGTGTCGGGTATAAATGTAGAGTCGCGGCAGTAGCTGCGACTCACAACGCTCCCCTTCGTTTGTGTAAATTACAGTCAATATTGATAATCGTTTGATCAATAAAGAATGTTTTCCATCGTTATCACCTGCATAATTGAAGAGAAAACAGCACATTTGATAAGATTTGTAATACCTAATACTGTCGAATGTCTATAATTGTGCGAATGTGCATAGTAAATAATATAAAAATTCAATTCTCAGCCGCTCCCGCCCTGCAGCATCGGAGTAGTTCCCCTATAACCGATCCATCCCATTGCCGTCCATATCGTCGCTCTAGTGCTAGATTTTTCAGACTCTGTCCATGCATGCCGCGGGCCACATTCAGTCTATATCTGCGACGCTTATGTCGATCAGATTGCCGCTCCCCTATGTTTCTGTGTGATACATCTCCAAGATCTTCCCATCCTGATTTTTCTTTCAATTCTTTCAGTTCATCGCGCAGCCATTGGTTTTGAATTTTCAATATATCGACCTGCAATATGATGGAGGTTAATATCATAGTTTCTTTAAGTGTACGTTTCACGTACATCGTCCAGATCAAAGTCCATCTCACTGATAATATCGTAGGCTGCATCCAGTTCTGCTTGGAGGTGCAGTACCTCATCAGATCGTGGCTCCATTGCAACCATTTTTTTCTACTATGCTTTCCCGTCGATGTCCGTTGGAGGTAATTTCTGAATTGCTTGCGAAGTCAATCAAAGTATTGTGTGGGTAAGGAGCCTGTCTCTCTTTCTGCTTAGGCAAATATAGATATGTTATCAGTATTTCACGGAGGGATAACGAGTCGTTGCCGTACTTTAGAGGAGCTTTTTGCAAATATCGATTCAAATCAGAGAAGTGCAAAAATCACATTTTTCTTGATTTACTCATGTAATGCAAAATAATAATCAGTTCGTTAGGATTATTTTTACTGAATCACTAAAATCCCCCTCAAATCACCTAACCAGTTAGTGGTAACAGACATCCGTTATGTTATCAATATTTTAAAGAGAGCCTACGAGGCGTTACCATATCGATTCGAATATGCGACGAAATATACGTTATCTTTTGAAATGTAACTTTTAAGTAACCCCCCTTATTGATTGATAGACCCCACAAAATTTAATATACGTTTTCCAATGCATGCTTCTTTTATTTGAATGAAGTAATGAATCTTAAGTTTAAGACCAATACAAGTCCTCTATAGAGGAGTAAACATGTATAGGTGATTATCATGTAAGTGTTGGCCTGACAATTCTGCCGAAATGTAATCTCAGTCACTTATAATAGTCACTTATGGAATAGATGGAAGAACTTATTTGATTGGCACTTGTGGGTATATGCGATTGAAGCTACAACCTATCGAAGAAACACTTTAAATAATACTACGTGAATGCGTCAACGAGCACCTCGGGGCATAAATGGGTTTCGTTTTGTATAAATTAATGTGTGAATGCTTAGATTACAAAATTGAATATGTACAGTCTTCTTCGAGCATCTCGCCCTTAGATCTTAACACCGTTCGCCTGTACGGCAGGAAGTGCACTCCCATTAGCATTAGCATTTCCGACAGACAGTTCCATGTACTGAAAGGGCACGTGATAGCTCTGACCCTTGTGCTCCACCAGCAAATGTCCCCTGCCGCTGGAGGCCCCCACCACCGTCACCGTTTCGCCCTTCTTCAGCTGCTGCGACTCTGATTGCCCAGCTGTGGGGGGATCCTCGGGAAAGCTCATCTTCATGAGGCGACTTTGCGGATATCCCAACTTCGAATTTCCGCTGATCGTATAGGATCGAGAGGGTGGCACTGGCGGTGGACGTTCCTATAATTGGGAAACCGTTTGGTAACGTTTTATAGTGATAAAAGAAAGATTATGACCTACCAGATCCAGTCCAAACAGACTGCAGGTTTGCTGTATAATCTTCTGGTCGCATTTCTCATGCGGATCTGGCGGTGGAGTCCCAGCAATCGGCTGTGGTCTTGGCCTGGTCACCGTTCCTCCAATCCCAAGATTCGTGGACTTTGCCGAGAGGCGTGGCACTGTTAAGAGAGAATGAAAGTTCTTGAAAGCTCTATTAAAATGGGAAATAGAGATCCTCACCTGTCGTTGGAGCTGCAGCAGCCACTGCCGCCAAGGCAGCCATCGTTGTGGATGCCGATTTGCTCTGGGAATTGTGGGAATTGTGAGAATGGGTGGGTGGTTTGGTCACTGGCAGTGGTGCGGCCGATGGCGAGGGCAAATGGTGGGTTATACGCGTACGTTTGACCCCATTGCCCATCTTCTTGCGCCACCACCAGCCCCGCCATGTGGCCTGCATGAGGGTTGCGCTCTTGTGACGTATCTCCGTGCGCAGGTGCTCCAAATGCTGGCGAATACCCTCGCTGAGGAAGACATGTCGCTTGCCCGGCGCCCAGGCCAATGTCACAGAGCCATCCAGAACCGGAGGCTGCTCCATGGCATACTGCAGGATCAGTTGACAATCCTCTAGAGCTTTGTCCTCGCTGCGCCTCAGCAGGCGGAAGGGAGCCAGCATCCTATAGCGGGCATTGAATTGCTTGAATCGCATGCGATGCGGGAAGCCTGAGGCCATCAGGTTGACGGTCTCCAGGACCTGCAGCGACCTGATCTGCCGGACAACGGTGGCCCTGTCGAAGGTGCCTGCCTGCTCGGCTCCATTGCTCCTGATGCAGCGCACAAAGTGGGGCCTGGCATGGACCAGCGTGCGCAGCAGGTTGTCCAGTCGCGTGTGGAAGTCCTGAGTCAGCGTGGAGACGGGCTCGTCCCCGTTGAGTAAGTCCGAGTGGGAGGTGGGCGATATGCGGAAGCTGAGACCTCGCGGCGCCTGTTGCTGTGCGTAGAGCGCCTTCAACTCTGAGCCAAAGAGATGTGTGGCAAAGCCAAAGTTGCAGCTGTGTTTGTAGAAAACCGCCACCAAATCGTCCGGCACCACATCCCGATTGGTGTCCAGAAAATCCGTGGTATCGTACTCCACACGGCCGGCAAAGTGGCGTATGAGAAACATCCGCGGATCGTGCGGCTCAGCGGTGGGTTTCGTCTCTAGGCGAGTGGAGCAGCGATGCTGTACCTTCAGCTTGGTCACATAGCTCTCTGCAGTGCCCCGCACGGAACATTCGGCGTCCAGCATGCTCAGCAGACCCGTGCGAAGCGAGGATATCAAATCAATACACGGCACATTGTCCACGTAGTCCACCTCGGTGTCACACACGATGCCCTCGTCGCGGCAGGACTCCACCGAGGACTTGAAAATGTGTGTGTTGTAGAAATGCTGCATTGTCTCCGCGCACAGGTTGATGCACAGGTGCTCCAGCTGGGCGTGTGGCGCGGGTTCCTCGAACCCAAACATATCCAATATGCCGATGAAACCATCCGTTGCATGCCTCACTGCATTGTTGAGAGCTGCCATCGATTTGGAGCCAGCGTTGCCACCGCCAATGGTGGAGGCATGCTGCGAGGTCGCATCTGCTTGATTGTGCACCGATTCGTTCGAATCGGAGCTCAGGGTTCCCAAAGTGGAGCCCAGACGCTTCAGGCTATTCGCCCGACGCACAATCGTGGCCACCGTACGGCAGTAGAGAGCCTTGGCCAGGCAATCCCTCGTCATGTTGGCATCTCCATCCCCACACACGGACTTGACCAACTGCCCCCGGACATTGTGGGTGCGGGTGGTGAGGCCACGGAAGAGAGCGGCTGGAGGTACGCCCAAAAGACTGGCCACCGAATTCAGCTCCGTTTCACCCTTGACGTCCACCTCAAGACCCTGCAAAATACAATACAAATGGCATTATGTTGTATGTATATTTAAGTATATTTTAGGTTGACTAAAAATAATTTCTCGCTCAGCAAAAGTCTCGGTATCGAACATGATTTAAATTCAGACGTAAATTACCACTAAAACATCAGCGCAAGAAATCTTAAAAATATTTTGGGACTGTGGTCCAGAGCGGGACTCGAACCGAGAGATTCTCGGCTAACGAACCAATGCTCCAGCCAAGGCACCAACGTGGCATCGTGGTTGATTTGTCTTAACACGAAATAGAGACCAGCGTTAAAGGCAACACTAGATGGCGCCACAACGCAAAAGCTATAGAAGTACCAACAGATAGAGCTAGTTCCCGGTGCTGAGGATTCACATAATGAGATGGATAAACTTGACTTCTTAAGGACCAGAGCTTCTATATAGCTAGCCCCAAAATGGTCACAAATCATTTAACAAAATCGGACATATTTGATATAAATCGGACAACCCAAGACGTGTTCAATTGGGATAGACAAATGGAATATTACTCACCCCACCGTCGATAAACTGAACATTTCCCAGCAGCAGGACGGCGGCCAGAACCCGTACCACATCCAGAAACGGTATACCCAATATGCCAAGGCACGTCTTCCAGGCCTGAAAGCGCACCGCATCCTCCTGCTCGTTCTGGTAGTTCGGTTCGCCGCGAAGGTAGCGCAGATTCGAAGGGGAGTAACCCTCCAAATGAAGCTTCTGCCGCTCCTCCCGATTGAGTCCCGCCAGCAGTTGGTAGAAGATATGATAGTTCTTCTCCTTGGGCAGGGGGCGGATGACACGAGTCTGGTCCAGGAAATAACAGTGGATTTTGGTGCGATAGAGAGCCCCATCCGTCACCTGGACCTCGATGAACTGACCGATGCGACTCGACTCGGAGTTGGTGGTGGTCTTGGCCGAGCCGAGGGACCGAAGCACCGTAAACGCAGCTGCTAAATGCTTGAAGGCATCCGTCTCTGGTCCACCGCCAGCAATGGCGAACAACTGGCGGAGCATCAGCATAGCATTAGCTGTCTTTCCGGCTCCCGAGGTGCCCGACAGGATGATGGCCTGCGGATAGCCGGTCTCGCTCTGCTGACGCACTGCCTCCTGGACGATCTTCTGCAGTTGGGGTGCCAGGGCCATGGACCGTGTGGAGGTGAGTGTCAGGGGATTGCCCACATCCAGATAGGGATTGATTGAGAGCAAAATAGGTCCCACATTTGTCTGAAAGATGGTCGCAAGATAATTGGAAATAAATATTATTTATTATTATGATGATGATTCCACTAAAGAACTTTGGGAATAAGTATGATAAAGCATATTCCTTGTTGTTTACAGTTACTAAATCTCTCACTTGGATACGTAGATCTTCTACTGCCAAGGCGATCGTTTTGCTAATAAACTAAAACCCGATCTCAACACCTGTGATATGTGTGCTCACACCTCATCCTCACATACGGATGGATGGACCGTTTCAGATCGATTAGAGAGAGAGAGGGACTTCCTTCGCCATTTGCAAGACGATATATAATTGTCGAAATTAGCAGGTAATCTCTGAGAGGCTGAGTGCAAACGGAGTTAAAGTTAATGACAAACTATCACAGTAATTGCAGGGGGAACCGTACATCGTATGTCTCTGAGTGCGCCTGTGAGACCGGTTTCTGGCTCTATCTCTGGGAGTGTCGCTGGGACTGGCGTGGCATAAAAGCGTATTTAAGAGGCGGTTACTGTCTGGATACTTACAAAGTAGCGCTGCTCGTTGAAGCGGGCCTCAAGCGTACGCATAACGGCATGCTCGGTGAGGGGTCCGGGCAGATGAATCAGGTCCTGCATGTCCTGCGCCAATTTTGGCAACACGCTGACCTGCTGCAACCTCTGTTGGAGACCCATGGCGGATGGATGGGGCGCGAACCCAAAGCCAAATGGTAGAGTTTTGACGCTCTGGCAAGGATTCGCATGCTTCGGTCCGGGTATGAATGGCAACTGCTGGCCATGGCCATGCGAATACTGATGCTGGGATCCAGCTCCTCCTCCTCCTCCTCCTCCGTTCGATATCGCCGCCGCTCCCATTCCGTTGGAGTTGGAGGAGCGCATCGGCAGCGTGTTGGAATTGGAGTGGGAATGAGAGTTGGAGTGCGAGTGCGAGTGGGAACCATGGCCGAGGATGTTTCCCATGCTGCTCATGTGGGGTAGCGTGCCAGT
Organism: Drosophila miranda; assembly: GCF_003369915.1. Taxonomy (NCBI): domain Eukaryota; kingdom Metazoa; phylum Arthropoda; class Insecta; order Diptera; family Drosophilidae; genus Drosophila; species Drosophila miranda. The sequence goes on along the minus strand of NC_046677.1, from coordinate 7,622,032 downwards.
CGACGCTCCATGGCTCTGATGGTGCGACAAGGCCGTCTTCTCGCCCAACTGATGCGGCAGTGGGTGTGGAATCGATGTGTTTCGCGCCGACACCACCGTCCCAGAGCCCGCGTTGGCCGGCAGAGTATGGCTAAAGTTGTGCGAATGCTGTTGCAGGTTCAAAGAACACAAAAGTGTTACTCCTCATTTATGTCACATTTCCATTTTCCATTTTCCATGTGGTTCACTTACCTTGGACACTGTGTGGTGGCCATTGGTATGCTGTTGCAGGGCACTGGCCGACAGCCCCGCTCCTCCAGAGCTCAGATTCAGATTCGGACTGGATGCATTCAGGTCAAAGTTGTTGGCCTTGGGACCCACATTGGCCCCGCCGCCACTCCCGGTGGAGCCGTGATTCTGGCCGCCATTGCTCTGACCTTGTGCCTGTCCTTGACCCTGGCCCACATGCAATCGATTGCGCAGCGTCACCAGCTCAGTGCTCAGGCTCTTGAGCCGCTGTTGCAGATGCACTGCCTCGTTGGATGATGAAGCATCTGAAATATGAAGAAAAAATACGCTCTATTAGCGGGGAAACTCTAGATCATTTGCCATCAGCTGTTCGATATGGAGGAATATACATGTCTACCAATTCGATTGATAATAAAGCTGTTCTTCCCCCATTTAAATATATTGGAAGCCCTTCATGGCAATACATAAATTTTATTGACTTTGATTTACTAGTGCTTTTACAGTGAAGCCTACTCGGCACTTAGATCCGATCCTTTGCCGGATATCAGATGCTGTGTGAGAACTAGGATCCTCTGGAAAAGCAACAGAAAACTCGTGGTCTCGAGAGTCTATCTAGCGTTTGTAGCGGATGCAGCTGCCGGGATCGTAGCGGCCCCGCATCATGGATGCCGCCGATGTCTCCAGTCTCATTGAGGTGTCATATTTCAACGGATACACCACAGGCTTACGCTCCTCAACCCAACTGATGGGGCGTCGCAACTGCTCCACACTGTGATCCAGCTTAATGCCACATTTTCCCTGGTGGTATTTGAATCGTTGCGGTTTCGGCAGCTTGTCGTAGGGGTCCCGGTAATAGTCGCGATACCTCTGGCTGTCCAAGTAGAAGGTGTCGATTCTCTCCAGATCCCCGTAGTCCACGGTCACCAGATTAATACGAGGAGCGAAGCCCAGAATCGCTCGACGCTCTACCTCTGAGCTCTTGGACACACTTAGCATATCCACCTCCGGAATATCTCCGGACGACGCCATTTGAGTGTATTGTATGTATTGTCGTGTGTAAAATAGCGTGGAAAATGCTTAAAATAAATTGTGTGTTGTTGTGTTCAGAGTAACTAAAACAATGCTTGAAACAAAACTCTAACGAATGACTGGTGTTGAAAAGTTATAACTAACCAACTATGTTTGAAAATTCTGACAGGCAGAAGAGTCATTCATGAAAATTTTTCAAATTTGCACTCATGCCATTGAACTTTTGCATTCCGTTGCCTCGTACGTCTCCTCTTCCACGAGGATCGTGCGGCTCAGGAGAGCGGCAAGGGCCGCGGCTGTACGTTTATACTCAGTATTCAGTCTGTATACATATATGTATGTAACTTATAAAAAACTATATGTATGTCGTGGAAATTTCCAAAGCTGGGAACCATTCCATAGCCAGTTAAAAATTTAAAGTCCCTGGGCGAATAGATAACACATAAATCAATGCAAAGATTATTTAATCAAGCGATAGAGATGCACAACAGATGATGAGTACTCCTCAACAAGGGCGATTGGATGCTTGACGTGCATTTCATCTCCTGCTGCTTCTGATTCTTCTTGTGGAGGCACCATTCCTTGAAGCTCCTATGTGATTTCTCATTGCGAATAACCCTTAAAATATTGTAAATATATACAATTGTTCTGTTCTAACTATTATTATTGGGAAATATGTTTCAATTTGAATGAAATATGGAGTAATATTTTATCTTTGAAATTGATATACATAAATATTTGTTGTATTATTTAAAACGGGGAATTTCGTAGTACATTTCGGTACATTAAAGTGTTGTACATTAAAGGTGCTAACGTTTTACTGATACAAATGATACATTTCATTCCCGCTGTCAATCCATCAATATAAATATATTTAACGAAAACAAAAGCCTGAAGCCGCATCAGCTGACTTGGCTTTGGCGAATTTCCATTTTATTCAAGCGGAAATTTGTTTAAATATAATTAACAACTCAATAAAACACAAACTAAATTCACACCAATTAATTTCGCTTTGACCGGACAAAGCTCTTGCACGCGAATCGGAGACTGGAGACACGAATTGGGCATGGGGCATTGGGCTGGGGCTTGTGCCGCTAGAGAAGTCAGAGTAATGATAATACATCTATATGGATGAGGGGAGATTAACATAAAATAAAATGTTAATGAACCAATTTCGCCAGCATCGGTTAAAAATAGAGCCCCACAGAATGCACGGCGGCTGGGGCAAAAGAGTTTGACAAAAACCGAATATAGAATAGAAGGCCTACTGATTTATGGGAGTCTTTCAAACGAAAGCACAGAGGTCATTGTAACACCCAACACCCAGAAAATTCAACCAGGCTAACGAGTTTTTTTCGGTTACAAAACTGTTTGAGAAACCTGTCCACTAATTTTCATGATCCATTCAACAAATCAAACTAATTGGCTAATGAAAAACATTCACCATAAAAGAGTAAAAAGAGGCTGAAAACCGAATCGAACTCAAAACCCTTCCTTCTTCTACCAATATTTCTGTGGACCAAAACAGAGAGCCAAGCCACAACGAAATCAGAAATCAGAAAAACAATATCATTGATGGCTCTGGAGGCTTTGGCAGGGGAAACCAGTTTTAGTTTTTTCTTTTCTGATTTTGTTTTAGTTGCTTAAAGCTGCACTCTCAAGAAATGTAAGACAAAGGCCACAGAAACAGAAACAGCTCTGCCGACCGAAGTTGGGACCTCAACTATTGCCTCTTTTCACATTTTATTGAGCATTTCGAAATAATTCAGTGACAGCAAATCATGTTATTATTTGGGTTAGTAAATCTTTGGAAAAAGTTGAGGTTTAACATTTTTCGGGTGGTTTCTAATTCAAATGTTAATGCTAATTAGTCATCCAGTTGATTGGCTTTTCTTACTTTCGTGAAATTCTTCATGTCTGCGGATGCCTTTTTTTGCATGTAGAAAAAGAGTTTCGAGAGGCAGCAGCCTGCCAAGAAAATTTCTTGGAAGCTGCTGAATAACAGCGTTAACCCAAAACTGGTCGCCCGATGTCTGGCTCTCCGTCTGTCTGTCTGTCCGTCCGGTTTGGGTCTCAGAGTGTGTGTGTGTGTGTGTGTGTGTGTGTGTGTACAGGACAGAGGAGAGAGGAGGAGTTTGGGGAGAGCCTCAGTCCCAGTTGGTGGCGGTGGCGGTGGCGATGGCGGCGGCACGGCGCGTCGCCTCGCCTCGCACAAATGTTGCAAGTCGCGAGGCAACCGACACCCATACAGCGGTGTGTGCCAGAGCCAGGTATCCATATAAGTAGTACGATTGGTGGCTATAGCTATGGATAATTATGAATATGAGAATGATCATGGAGGTGGTTGGAAACACAGATGAAGCCCAAGATGGTAATGACAACTAAATCGAAAAGCAATCAACAGCGAGCTGCGATAATAGAAGGGAAGTTCATCAAAAGATTCGGCAGTTAATGAGCTTAAAGATCAGTGAATATTTTGAAAATACAGAATACAGAAATACCAGCTTCCATTACAAAAGACTTAGGCCACAAACTTGGTCGCCCAACTCTTGGGCAGATTTTCCTTCCCTCATTCGCACCTGGCCAATTCCCAGGACTAATATCTCACTTACCCTGCAGCTTCTTCTCCGTCTCCCAAAATTTTTGCAATTCCGTAAAATATTTATCCAGTATGAAGACTTTTGACAGGCCCAATGTGGCCATCGTTGTTGTACATTTGTGTGGCCCCCGAGAGAACCACTAAACGGGTTTTTGGCTTTTCGTTTTTGGGGGGGCTTTCTGCTTTTCAAATGTTGGCAAATGTTTCGGGTTTCGACTGGGGTCCAGGACGAGGAACAATAACGACGACGACAGCGACGACGATTTTCTTATTTGAATAATTCCGATGTACACAGGCACTCACTCGGGCACACGGGATACACGGGATACATGGGATACACGGGACACTCGGGGACACACGACGCGGAACAGGTTTTCTGGTTTTCCGCACAGTCGCTGTGGCACTGTATCTGTATCTATGGCGTAGAGATGTATCTGAGTATCTGTGTGCAGCTGCAACAAGTGAAGCAGCACAGCCCAGCACTGCACAGCACACGAAAATTAAATAAACAAGCAAAAAGAATGCAGAAGGGCGAGCAGCAGCACCAGCAGCAGCCAAATCCCTGCCTGCCTCTCTTCGGTATCTGTCAGATACTTTTGGCGGTGGTTCTGGCTCTTAGTCGGTCTCTGCTTCTGCCCTGCCTCTGCCTCTGCCTGGGGATCGGATCTGCTTTTGCTTTTCTTATTATTATTTTATTTTTATTTTTTTCGTAGTAGCTCTCTCGCGCGCGCGCGCTTTATTTTCTTGTTTTGTGCAGACTTTTTGAAAAAACGAGTTTCCAACTTCAACTCCAGTCCCCAGGTCCCAGCTCCAACTGCGACTCCAGCAGGCAGACGGACAGACCCAGTGTAGATGCTTAGATACCTTGAAGGTACACTCCACTCTCACAGATGCACTCCACACTCCACAGTCGCACACACACACGCACACGCACACACCGACACTCACTTTGGAACACAGATACAAACGAGATTGATTCGCTGTTAGAGTAGAGTTTGGAGCGGAGCGTAGCGGAGGCACTTTCAACTTTTCACAGACCGACCCCGCGAACTCTTTGGTTATTAATTATAAACTTTAATTGGGATTTGTTATGCACGGCTTGAAGATCATTTCATTTGAATGGAACAACCCATCGGGGGATATAGCTTGTTAGCACCACGAATGTTTTGTGTACCGATCGTTTGTAACTCCAGCCGCAAACTGACGCTCAAGCAATCCCCAACCAAGCCGGAGTTCCATGGATATACAATCCAAGGTATATTAAATGGAAGATGAGGCTGTTCCTGTATGCTATATCTCTTTTTCTCGAGTTCTCTTTGTGTGAAAACAGGTTTGGCTGCCAAGAAGAGGGTGCTCTTTTGCAATGCCTCACCTTCTGTCGAACATACTATAGGCCTCTGTCTTGTTTAACTCGACTCTCTCTCTCTCTCTCTCGCTCTCTCTCTGATTGCAGGTATATTTTCTAACAAAAGGCTTTACCTTTACCAAAAAGATCTCTGCAGATCTCTGTGTCTGTGTGTCTGCCTTTTGTATCTGTGTGCAGTTGTTCAAATATGAGGTCAAGTGTTTGAACTATGCGCCTCTCTCGCCACATGGGGGGACATGGATGGGGACAGACTGTTGGGGCATCGCTTCCCAGCTCGTTTTGTTGGTCGCGTGTTAATTAGTGCTGATTGCTTATTGTTTAATGCTGCATTTTAAAATTCCCACATCCCCACTGCATTGCGTTCGTTTCTGCATTCTCATTGTCAGCAGCGAGCACAGCAGAAATGCAAATTGATTCACAAATCAAGTGTCTTGCAGAATCTGTGAGACTTGTTCTCTATTTCATTTCCGCTAAATTTATTGAAGCTTATGGAAAGGGGTAAAGAAACTGTATATTTGAATATCGGGAAATCTTATACAGATCATATACATCTGAAGTTCTATTTCAGTACTTAAGAAGCTTAATGCTTGAAACGTTTCATATATTTACTAAATATATTTATTTTAAGTGAAACAACAAATAATTCTTTGACAAGAACGGGTATTTTCGGCTTGTATTTATTCAACAATTTGAAAAAACGTTTTTGTTACTGACACAAACATCTTATTTAGCCAAGACAACAACCATTTCGCTTTTTGTAGAAAAATTCGCTCAAGCTGTGCACTGCTTGGTCCACTGCTCTCTTAGATGGCGCCACTGGCTGCATGAAAATTTCAAAAATACCGCGCGCAAATCGTTACTGATAAGAGCACTGCCCGGTGCAGTGAGAGCAATTGGTCTGTGGTATAGTGCAATGGAATATAAGATGTAATGAAGAGTAGGATAATAATATTTAAAGATTTCTGTCGCAAACACGTCCGAATTCCCTCAATTCTTCTTGGTGGTGTATGTGTTCATTTGTTTGGATTAGCTTGCTTTTTGGCTTTATTATTAAAAAATACTGTCAAAGCTGCCAGTAATTTACCCTTTAACTAATTTTATTATCCTTTCAACCTACCTGTTATATTACCCGTTGTCTTGTTGCACGACTTCTTTCGCTTTGCCACTGGCAGCGTGTAAATAGCCGAGAACTTTGTGAATCGCTCAACCACAGCGCTGATTTTGCTGGAAATGGGGTCCTTGGATATTTTTTGTTCCTTTACCTCCGCCGCGGCCACACCTGAGGACGGAGCAGTGGTGTCCACAATAGCGGGCGAGGCTTTTCTTTGTTTCGGCGATGGTGTGGTGGAACTAGGGATGCCAAAAATTATTTGAAGATGATTATGGTCGAGTTTTTGAAAAGGAAAGCCCACCTGACTGCCTTGTGGTACTGACAGAAGAAGTCCGGACGCATGCGATGGCGACAGAGAAAGTCCTCGCACAGTTTGAGGACATCATCGTCCTCGCAATTCTCGCTCTGACTGGTGCTCTCGCTGTTTTCCTCCTCCGCCACCACCTCATTCCGACTCTCATTCCGTTGACCCTCATTTCGCTTACTCTCGTTCCGCTCTGGCGTAGGTTCCTGCCCCTGGGGGCTGTAGAGAAACGAGGGCAGGGAATCGCCCACGAAATCCGGGATATTCTCAAAGAAATCCGCCGTGCGATCATAGCTGCTGCTGCTGGCACTGGAGCTCTTGGAGCGCTGCTTGGATTGCGGCGACCGACTGCGGCGGCTCTTGCGGTAGGTCAGATGCTGCTGATGCTGGCCCACGTCGTAGTCCGCGTACGTCTGATCCGGCAGCAACATATCATCCTCATCCTGGTTGACCCATTAACCGGCCAAAGACTGAAAGTGGAAGAAGACAAGTGGATGGCTGGATGGATGGAAGATGAGAGGATTGGCGAAATCAATCGCGACATCAATTCGCATTTTAATTGCTTTTAAATCAAGTGCCCCAAAGGAGCGGTGGCGGTGGCGGTTCTGGTGAATGGCTGAATGGTGCCGCTTGGAAGGTGGCGGCCTGCGGCTATGGCTGGCTGGCTTCCGCGTCTGCAGCTCCATAAACCTGTCAGTTTATTGGCGCAGCCGATTACCACGATTAGCGTGACCATGACGAAGGTGACAGACATGGACGCTAATGCCTTTACTGCCATCCACTCTGGCTGGGATCCGACGGGGCCTTTCCAGGTTCGCTTGCAACATGTTGCAACTGGCCAGAGCGTAAATAGATGATTTGCCAATCCAAATGAGACGCAATATTTATGCCACACGCGAGAGAGCGAGGAGTGTGGTCCTTGGGACCACTGTTGCTGCTTCTGCTGCTTCTGCTGCTGCTTGGCAATTAACTCAAATGATTGTCATAAAGTGTTGTGTTGGGATCTCTCTGTGTGTGGGGCGGCGGCGGCGGCGGCGGGGACCCCATCAGCAACAGCAGCAGCAGTCGCAGTCGCAGCCGCTGGCGTCGGCATTTTTCAGTGTCAACACAGCGGGCGGCGGCAGACTTTGAGCTGGAAGCAGCCAGTCCCAGCAGTTCTTAAGCTCAACCCGATATCTGGAGCTGGAGCTCCCCCCGCCCCACTTTCTGGTTTATTATGGCGATTACGCAACATGTGTGCGATAGAGTGCAGATGGATTTGACGGAAAGGCTGTAGAACTTCTTATTCAGGAGGGGATCTGCAATGCAATCTTGTTGTACTTTGATTTTTGTCAATTTATTGATACTGATTGGCTTTACCCCGCGACGAAAACATTGTTGCAGATTACTGACAGATTACACATCAAAGGAAATGTCTGGCCATAAATCGGCTTAACCAACGGAAGCAGCAGCAGCAATCAGGACCCGGTCTAAACAATTTGACTATCTAAACATGGCTAATCGCATAGCTGGGGTCTTTTAGAATGAATAAAATATGTCATCTAATAAATGTACACACTGGGCTAGGGGGTAGAAGGTAGAGAAGCTACTGCTGCTGGTAGGTATCAATATCAGGTAGCGACATCGCATAAAATAAAATAAATCTCATAAATATGCAGGCTCCTCGGACCAGAGACATAGAGAACTGGGGACTGGGAACTGGGGGCTGGGGACTTGGGACTGGCGACTGCGGATCTCTGCTACCTGTGGAAATGTTTGTGGCTCTGTGGGCCTCTCTCGGACTGAAAGTTATTTATTCTAACTACGAGTACGATATACAATTTCCACTCCAATCTGTAAAACGCTGCTGTGGGTCGTCCACTCTCCAGCTCCAGCTCTTGCTTTAGCTTCCCTTTGGATGTGGGGTCGCATTCTCATGTGGGGGGCCGCCTGGTAATTTGCATTTTCCAGCAAGATCAACAAATCAGCATTTGCAGCTGAGATATGAATTAATTAGTAAGCAAAAATATTACAAGATACAATTGTAACTAATATTTGAATGGGTTTACGAAAAGTGAGGAACTTTTTTAAAGTCTTTTCTTTGGGAATACCTTCTTTGAGGGGTTTCTATTGGGAACACACTATAAAGAGCACCTGGATCTGACTTGAAAGATTCCCAAAAGAGTTCCAGCTACAGAGGTCGATTAGCTTGACTCTGTGTAATATTTCTTTGAATTGTGTGTTAGTCCAGAACTTCTAGGATCCTTCCTGCTTTTAGAGCAGCTGGACAAACATTTACAATCAATTTGGAGCCATCGTTGGAGCAATTTCCCAGGCCAGCAAATGATTACAGACCGAGCGTCTAGGCTGAAGCCTTTCGCCCTTCTCCCTTGCACCCTTCCACCATTCGAATTGCACTTTTGACTTTGCTACATGGAAATTACATGATTTAACTTAATTTAATAAAGAGCCAAGGGCACTAACTCTGGGTTGGAACAACTAGTACCGAGTATCGTTGTGGCGTGGTTTTCGTGGCTCGCTTTTGTGATTTACCGCTTTTGTACCCCTCCGATCTCTGGTTACCTCTCCTGGGATAAAACCAAGGGTCGGACACCGCCCCCGCCTACTCGAGAGCACACAGACTACACCATCGATAGGCAGAACCAGAGTCGGTTCAGAGCCACAACCTGGCGTCTTGGTCGTCCATCAACGTGGTGGGGCTGCTGTCCTGCTGTCCTCGAACCCCGGCCACACTCCGAGAATGCTTACCCCCAATCCAATTAACGAGAGATACCTTGTTGTGGCCCGAATTGTTTTGCCGTTTCTCTCAGTGCACGGATTTGTGTAGATCAAGAGATTTTGATTAATAGGTGGTTGCCTGGTTTGCCTTTGCTTTTGGAGCTGAAGCTGGAGCTGGAGCTTTAGCTCTCGCATTGCAGTTGGCGATCGAGGCCGGGGCCCAGCCGACTGACTCCTTGGCCATGGCCTCGGGTTAGACATTGAGAAATATTTTTACGAATCGAGTCGACAGACGAAGGCAGTCGAAACTCAATGAATTTTTCGTTGGCTTCGCATTGGCTCTCTAGCGTGTTGTTCTCTCCCCAATTGTCTATGTCCTTCTATCGCGCATTGGGGGAAAAAATGCAGCCAACTCGTACTAATAGGATGGCAAATTTCAGACATTAATATTCATTTTCTAAGAACAAAGATCCATATCGATTATGTGTGTGTTTTATAAGTAGTATGTGGAGGTTATGGCTTACATATATGTATGATGATAAATCAACTGATATCTCATGCTTTGTATTTTTTTTTAGCAGACTAAAAGAGGGTATGCTAAGACCAAGATGGCAAGGAATACAATATTTTTGTGGTAAGTTGGCAAGAAATTCTAATAAAATATAGTTCACTAGAGAAACATCAGCCCATAGGGCTCTAGGATTTCAATACACAGTACAGAAATAAAGGTCAATCTAGGAACTATTATTTGTCCATCCTTCAAGCTCTACCTTTGGGATCTCTGGTATATAGAAAATGAGTACCAGGCCTCAACCATGGCACTTTCATCAAATGAATTTTAATTTTCTAATTAAAGATACTACACAAAAGGACAACAATTCTTTAACACTAAGCTTTTCCTATTGTGGCTTTTTCTTTATCGAATCGAAAGCGAAGCACAGCTGCCAATTGAGATATCACGATTTCGATTACCGATTGCCCGGGGACCTGCAATTAAGAGCTTTTGTCCAGCTGACTGTACCGTGGAAGAACCGCAAGATTGTGCGCGAATTTCGATTCCATTCGCTCCTCGAAGTTTCGCATTTCACATTAATATTCGCATTCTTGTTGAGCCGCTTCAACGGAACGGAACTTAAATGCATGAAAATTGCAAATATCGTCACGTTTCTGGCTTTAAGGATAATTACGTGTGCATAGCGCGCCTCAGCTGGTAGAGAGAGAGAGAGAGAGAGAGAGAGGAGATGCTTCTGGAGAGGATGGAGGAGGAGGGTGAGGAGTGGCTGTGCCGGGTGCACAGGTTGCAAGATTCAATTTACGAATTTCACAGCCATAAACAAAGAACCAGGCAGGCAGCAGCCCAGAAGTAACAGTCACGAAGCAGCGAGGAGAATGAGGAGGAGTCTCGAATGGAAAATGGAAAGTACTTGCTACTCGTAGTTCGTATTCCGTATTCCGTATTCATTGTGCAGAAACCGAGAAGCGGAAACGGAAAACGGCAGCACAGCACACACACACTCTCAACAGCCAAAGAGCGGTGATAATTTATGTGGGAGTAAGTGTCCCACCCTCTACCCCGTTCCGTTCGCATTCTATCATCTCTTTCGCTCTCCGCCAAAGAAAGGCGTGTGAAAACTTTTAATCGAATCTTAATTGCATTAAGCCCTAACAAGGCTCAGAGCTCACAGCTCCTATCCTCCCATCCCCAGCTGCCAGCCAGACCAATTTGAAGCCAAGACGAAGAACGCTCCTTAAGTATCCATCTAACCATCCGTCCATCCATCCATCCATCCAACAATCCGTTCTATCCATCCAACAATCTACAAACATTGCGTTAAATTTCTTGTCGCGTGCAGGTTACGCAATATCAAGATGCAATGGACATTACATTACAGTTGGAGGCCAGCAGCGACTCGCACTCGGATTGGGACTCGGATGCGGATGCCAGCACGTGCACCCCGCTAAGGCCAGAGCAAGATCGGAGCCCCACAAAAAAAAACTTGTCTTCACCATCTTAGCGCTGGCTTTGGCATTGGCATTGGAATCACTTGCCAATAAAAGGCAGCAAACAATTAGAGGATGACTTGTGCTTGCAGGCAGCTTGCAGCTCTCCTGCAGCTTTTTCTTCAAAATTTATGAATTGCAAAACTCACGATTACATAAGCCATCAGTCAGTCATCGTCTCGTGGTTGTGGTCGTTGTGGTTGGGGGGAAACCATCCCAAGTTGACCTCTGGCTTGAGTGTGGAACATGGAGCTTTGCTGTTTGGGACGCCAGAGATTGCACCATTACTTAACGAAAGGATCCATCAGGGGAAATCTTGAGTGAAATCTCACCCAAATTCTTTGAAAGACTGAACAAGATGGAAGACCGAATAAATAACAATGCTTGGGAGGATGCCTGAGACCTTATCTCAAAGAATATGAGTGAAGATGAACTCCACAGAACCCCAGGAACCTATTGCAGAACGCATTTATAGCAAATGCATAAATCCCGCTAGGAATAGCCCATATTTTATGGTTAACATCTCAACCAAAATGCCTTGAAACTCTGGATAGCTCTGGAAGTCCTAAAATAAATATCCCATTACTCGTATCACAGGCTCACCCAAAAATGATCTCTGCCGATTTTGTGCTATGGAAAATCTTCTATTGGAAAACACATCTCTCACCCACGCGGCAAGTCAAAGAGCGCGAAAAACACAGAGAGACAGACTGACAGACGGGACAAACCTTCCCAGGGCATTCCTCAATGGGATGGGGTCTCTGCAGCAGCAAATGTGGACACGTTCGATGGGCAAGTGACCTGCAAAGGCCCCTCACAGACATAAGTTTGCCCAAACCCAAACGCCGTGCGGCACGTGAAATATTTTTGTAATTTGTGCAGGCTGCGATAAAGAAAATGCAATAGCAATCGCAATGGAAATTGCCATGACCATAGCTCTAGAGCTCGTAGCCCACTGTTTCCGTATGGGTGTCTGTATGGATCAGGCCACGAGTTGACAGGGCAGCACAGCTGCACACCCACAACAGGTCGAAGGCGGAGAGGAGCGGAGTGTAGTGTGGCATGGACTGGAGATTGGAGTGGCTGCCCCTTCGGGCTGTGTCTGGATTGGGACCTCGAACATCACCTGCGCATCGGAGTCGCAGTCGAAGTCGGGGCTTGGGGCTTGCGGCTTGGGTCTCGGGACTTGGGTCAAAATTGCTTGTAAGAATTTATTTGCAAGAGTTCTGCGATTGCTACGTCCAGGTCCACGCATGCAACGGCCAGAATCCCCACTAATTTGTAGCCTGTCCTCGCTGCTGCTGCAGCCAGAGACAAAAGGAATTTCTCAAAAAGTGGAAATGGAGATTCGACAGCGGTTCCTGATCGGGCAATTTAAACAATTATGGAAATCGCAGCTCCAAGTTGCAGCGTGCAGCACACAGCACCCCGTTGGACTGCAAGCCAATTATAGGCCCAGGAATACCTGGAGCTGCTCTGTTGACAAATCATCTAATGGGGAAATCCATTTGCCAACTGTCTTATCAATGGAGATTAATAAGCAGTTAGCTTTTGGCGAGCCGAAACCAAGAAGCACTCACGATTGACATTGGAGGGAGGCTCCCAAAGGCGCTCATTAACCATAAACCAGAAGGAGAGGAGAGACACTAACAACTAATTAACACTTCCAGCTACTTCCACGCCCACCGAACCGGCTAACCGTTTGCCGACTGAATTAATGAACGAATTAAAGTTTGCGTGACGACATGAAGTGAGTCCCGGACGACGACAACAACGACGACGACGTCACCAGAGCATCGCCACCGACGAGTCGGAGTTGGAGTTGGAGCTGCAGTTGGAGACGGGAGTCGGCGGCGTCGTTGGAGTCACCGTTCCAGTCAGGGGCAATGCTGCGGCTGCGGCTGCGGATGGAAGTCGAAGGCAAGGAGCAAATGTCGTGCCAAACAAATACCTCAAGAAATCACTGAGGACAGGGAAACAGGGAACAGGTTTTTGGCAGCAGCTATGCGAAGATCAGCGAAAATAACTAAGAAAATGCAGATGGCATTGCTTCGAAGATTGGAATACCCTGAAGGTTGAAGGGATATATCATTTCTATAGATGTGAAAATAAATGTAGATTCTTTTATCTGAAATGTCTATAAAATTGAGACACTTTAATGCTCCTCGAATTAGTATCTATAAATGAATTTATGGATGTGATTCCATCCTCCAGATCTATGCCAGTGATAGGTCTAGGGATAACAAATCTGTGGATACAAATTAAACAAACAATCAGTGCCTTTCCCCCAAACCTACCCTCTTTTTAAGCCCCTTCGTGCTTCCCTTTTGACCAACTCTTTGCTAAAAGCTAATACCCTTTTGTGTGGTGTAGAAACACACAAAAAATTGGCATAAATGTTTATGATACAGTAAACGGATGAAGACAACGACACCGACAATCACACTACGGATGAGGAGGATGATGAAAAAGCCTCGGCTGAGACCTCGGTCCAACTTAACCTGTCAGCCAAGTGGAACGTTACACATGCATTATTTTTACTCGTGGATTGCATTGCATTGCAGTGCATGGCATCGCATTCATTGTCTGTGAATGCAAAGAAAGTGAATTGTGAATTCAATTGCATCTGATCAAAATCCACGCGAAACGGATGTGCAACGGAAATGTGGGGATGCAAGTATGTTGTGTAGTAGCAGCTCTCACTAGAGAGACACAAAAACTTTAAGGAGAGAAACTGTATAAAATATGAAAAATCAGCTGGAGACAGAATAGCAACCAGGCAGAAGAGGGGGACCCTCTGACAGATGTAAAAGTGTCGTGTGTCTCTGTCTCTGACATTGATGTATTCGTATTCCCATCAGTCCATCGACAGACGACAATTTGCAATACTTGCAGAACAATGTTGGGAACGGGAGATGGGAATGGCTGATGGAGATGGAGATGAAGGTGCGGGTAATGCGTATACGGTTGTCCTACTATCTTTGTGGAGAGATCTTCACTAGGAGAGGATGCCTGACAGCCAGAGAGGGATTGCTTTACATTTGGTCTTTCATTTGTCCACGAATTGATTACATTCAATTTCTATTCAAATGAATCCCATGCTTCATTTGGGCTTTATTGCTGCACCTACTGGTTGATTGAATCGTTGCAATTGACGTGATTTATCCGGGCCAAGAGTCGAGCTGTTGCGTATAGCTTCGAGATCCTTGGTGGGCCCCATTCTGGGGGGTTAAATAGAGCTGTAGTGCGTGCAACAGCTTTGGAAAACCACTATATAATTATTGAATTCATAGCCATCGGCTCTCAACGCGGATTGGGAGAGCTTGCTTGAGAACCACAGCACCAAATTGCGTGGAGGAACAGGGCTCCTCTGTGAACCATTTGCCCTCCAGCTATCGGATGGGTAAAAGTTAATGCTTGTCGAAAGAATCAACAGCTCTCGGATTGCACAACGGGTGGTAGACACATCTCTGTATCCAGACACGCAATCCGCAAGAGTTAGGAGCAAAAGTAAGGAATATTTTCTAATGAGAGCGGAATTGAATTAACTACGAAGTAAATGAAACCTCGATCATATACCTCGCTTTTTTCAGGTTCTTTTGAGTTTAAGACTTGGCTTTTGGGATTCCACTTCATATGGCAAGAAGTGGCACGGCCATACATAATATTCTCCTTACATTTCTCAACTTTTAAATGTACAAAAAGCCGAAGACACGAAGGCTGCACTGTCTGCAGCTGCCTTTTGTGTCCGTCTCGTGCCTCTTATCTTTTTGGGTATGACAAAAGTTGCTACTAAAATCATGCAAGCGGCAGAGTGCTCCCATCCTCCATCGTCCAGCGTCCACCCCTCCACCAGGTGCTTCCATCGCCCATCGTCCACCGCTCCACCGGCTGCACCGACTTTGTGGATATTTCAATTCAATCAAAGCGCGGATGGGGGCTAGCGCTACATGTTCATTTGTCATGGGGGTAGAGGAACGGCTTCCCGGGGGCGCCCAGCGGGCAACGCCAACACCTTGGACCCCTAGCCAGGCAGGGCACATAAATCCACACTCGAAATGACCCTTCTTCTCTTTTCCTGGGCCTGGAACTGGGACTGGGACTGGGTAATTGCGTACTTACCGATCTCTGCCGAACCGTAAGGTGATAACCTGGCTGCGCGGATTCCTTTTGTCTCGGATGCCGCTTCGATTGCGTGCTCGAATCGGGAATACTGAGATTTATCGTCTCGTTTGAAATCCGCACTTTATTTATGGCAGCTCGGGCACATTTCTCTTCCTCCCTCTTCTATACAATATTATTTATTATTCTATCAAGCATTACACTGTCAGCATCCACAGAATATACGGCCAATGGGCCAAGACGATTTCGAATTACGAGATTTTTCCACCGATGGCAAACGCGCACTAACCGCAGGAGCAGAGCATGACTACACGAGCCGACCCCAAAATACGATCTGCGGCTGCGCGGCCACTTGCACTTGTGGGGAAGCCTATCGCGTCGCCACCAGACGGCACACACAAACCAGTTGGCAAAGCACACGTGCCTCGACATCAAGATACCTGGTACTTATTTCCCATATGTGTATTCATTTATGTATCTTTAATCTAAGGTGCGATGGCAGAAAGGAGAGGGGCAAAGGGTCTTACTAGGATAGGAGAATAAGAAAAAAGAGAGAGAGGCGAATTGTACGCTCTCTTGGGTACATGCCAGACTTGAACACTCACTTTTTATTGCTAAGCTACTCTGAGAGAGGTAGAAAAAGGTGTGAGGCATTGGATTCAGCCACGGGAAATATTTTTCATTCTTATTAATTGTTTAATTCTATAAAGTACAAATTAATATCTTAAATGATCACTTTTATACGAAATTTCCCCATTGAATTTTATAACAAATTGAATATATTTTGACCCCACTGTTCTATAGAATGCAACAAGTTTGGGGTTTGATCCAAACAAGTTTGAGCTTGATTGTGTCATGATTATCTAAGCAGCTGCTTTGATTCTGATGGGTTTTTGGCGACAGCACAGCCGCTGATTATAGCCTGTGCAACTCTTGTTAGTCACTGCCTCAGCACTTGATACAAAAAGTGCATTAAATGCAAATTAAAACAATTTATTTCATATAAATAAGAATTAAAAGAACCACTTTTCACAATCAGATTATCTTCATTTAAACGTTTTAGAGCTTAATAACTACACAAAATTAGATATATCGTATATATAATCCTCTACTGAATATTCTTGAATAATCTTTTAAGTTACAACTTTTAAATCTTAACAACTAAAAAATACGCATTTAGAGGGACTTATTCCTCGGGCCGCGTTTCACTATAGAAGCCCAGGTTCATGGTGGGAATCATGTTGCTGTAGAAGTTGAGCTCTGCGGCTGAAGGACGAATCTGTAGCGGCACCTGTGGCACTGGGAGCATTTTGGGCACCGCTGTCGGTTCAACAATTTTGTGGGGCATAGTCGCAGTAGCAATCATGGCCTGCTGGGTGCTTTGGGCCACCTTGTGGTGCAGCTGATGGACCTTCAAGTGGTTCTCCAGCTCAATCTGCTGCAAAAAGGTAATGCAGCAAATGGCACACGTATAGGTAGGACCGTGAGCCTCCAGTGTGTGACGCTGCAGCTGTTCGCGCCGATTGAAGACTAGATTGCATATCTTACAGGCCAGCAGCGTGTCCAGATGAAGCGCACGATGACGCTGAAGATCGCGCTCCCGTTGAAAGACCCTGTCGCAGACGTCGCAACGGAAGCTTCGTCCTGGCTTCTGTGGAGTTATTGGCTTCGGCATCAACTGTTGCGTCAGCTCGTGCTGTAGTTGTGCCAGCTCCTCCGGGGTCGGTGGATGCAGGGCGTTTTGTTGCTGCTGCTGCAAGATCTGCTCAACGTCGCGCTTAGTGTGCATTTGCTGATGGGCAACAAGCTTGTCCTTGCGCGATGAGGAGAACGGACAGCGGTTGCACTGAAAGGGTCTGGCGCCGGAATGCAAACGCGAGTGGTTTGTCATCTCCTGGGCGGTCTGGAAGGAGCGTGGACATTGCTGGCACACGAACGGCTTCTCTCCGCTGTGAATCCGCATATGCTTCGTCAGATTGGTGTTCCGGGAGAAGCTCTTTGTGCAGACAGTGCAGGTGTAGGGTCGCACGCCGGTATGGACGATGGCGTGCTTTTTGAGGTCGGAGCGGCGTACAAATCCCTTCCTGCACTGGGCACACACGTAGGGACGATCCATATCGTGCTGCGACTTGATATGGGCAATTAAAGCGGTTCGCGTGATGAAAAGCAAACTGCAAAATGTGCAACAGTACGGAGCATGGGTATTATGGGCGGTTCTCTCATGCTGCTGGCATTCAGCTGGAAGCGTATAGCCCAAGTCGCAGTACTGACACAGAAAAGCGGTCTTGGGACGTGGTCCTCCAGTGTTGGATACAGCACTGGGCTGCTCTAACTTCATTTCCACCGCCATTTGGCCCACTGGAGCCGCATCTATGCCCAGCGGCATGGACATGTCAGCATCTTCTGCATTCGTCGTATCTGCTTCATCTTCCTCAAAGTCCTCGAACTCCTCCTCTTCCTCCTCGTCCTCTGCATTCTCGTTCTCTTCATCAGAGCCTATCTCATCATCGCTCGTCTCCGCAACCTTATCCGGATCCACTTCCACAATTTCGCAATCGTCTCCGGGCTCAAATACACCAGGATTTCCGTTCAATCCGGGTCGATACTTGGGATCCTTTTTAATGATCTCCTTCAGTTGCTCCTGCAAGGCGGCTTCCCGCTGCTTCATTCCCCGCCGCTGTTTATAGAAATCCTCCAGCACTTCCAAGCACTCAGAGCATATCTGCTCCGGCAAGTACTCATGGCGATCGTACTGCAAAGTCAAAAATCTTATTAGGCAAACATCTTTGAAAGGCTTTCCACTTACCTGCACTCCCCATACGCTCTGGCAGACATCGGCAATGCAGAATTTGCCGCCATCCCAGAAACCCTCGCGATCATTGAAAATGTTTGGCGTGGTCGCGGTCGACGCCGGCCGATGGCACAGGCGGCACGAGCTGGCAGTGTTCTCGTTTGGCGGGGCCCGTGGAGTTTCCATCTGTGTAATATACATTTTATCGCAATTGCACAGGTCTATATTGTGTTTATGAATTTTAAACGAATTTCTGCATTTTCTGTGCCATCGGCTGAGGGGGTGGAGTGGTGTGCAGTGTGACCGCGGATTTATCATTAAAATATACCGTCCGACCCTCAGAAATATAGTGAAACATACCGTCTCATTTCAAAAATATACGTAAATATACTGACGAGCTCAAGTTATATTATACATATTCCTCGTTTTTGATCTTCCGTGGAATATTACTAGCTAGATAGAACTTTCAACCATGCCCACATAATTTTATCCGATTAATGAATCAATTTTCTACTTGACTGGCCTATTCTAAATACTTGCCTTTATTGGATTTCTATATACCGTTGAAAATGAAATTTAATAGATTGATGAAATTGGTATTTCGCAACATGTGGCATTCGATAGTCCACTCAATAAATATGAATAGATGGCGCCAGTTTTACTATCACATATATATCCAAATATTTGTATCAGAAATTGCCGAGAATCCAATAGACATAAATAATTTATTATATTTAAACTATTCAAAATTGCATATTTTTATAAGCATACGCCACCGCAGCAAATAGTACTTCGCAACATGTGGCAATCGATAGTCCACTCGATTGAAATCGAATACATGCGAGGCGCCAGTTCGACTATCGGCAATTTGTGAATTTAACTTTCTCGAAATTTTCCATAATTCGCGCAATTTATAGCTTAAATTTAGCTTATAACAAAACAATTTAATTGCTACTGTAAGTTTTTCTATCTGTGGCAGTTTGGGTCATATAAAAATCATGTTCTGAGGCCCTCTACGATGAGCGCGATAGAACATACCCAGAAGCAGCAACAAGAAACTCGGAAAAAAGCTCATTCACATTCGACTTTTGCCTGAAACGGTACACTTAAAACGAGAGTGGCGTCGGCCCCCTGTCACACCACCCGTTGGCGGCGCAATTGTACGGATTTTGGTGGTGCCCGCAATTCCGTGAATTCCCTTGCAATCCTTGCTCGATCTAACAAGTGTTTGTGTTGGCGCCGGTTCAGGTTCAAGTGCAGTGGCGTTTATTGTATTTTTGAGCAGGCCCGTGACCTGATGCTGCACAGGCAGACGCCCGCGCAAGCACACGTGCAAAAATTCATATACACACGCACACATCGGTATAACTGTTACTTCCACGCGTAAAACGGTGCCGGCAAAGCAACAATTTTCCATCAACTTCTCTGTGAGTGAAAATAACTGTTTCGTGAGTGCTTGTACTATTTAAGCTTTAGTTTAGTTGTTCTCTCTGTGTGTGGTGTGTCGCCTTTTCTCCCTCTCCCAACATTGGGTTCAATTGCCTTGCTACGCACATTTTGTCTTTATTATGCACCCCTCCTCCTCCACTGCTTCTCCCATGCGGTGAGCTCTTAGCTCTGAGAAAAGGGATGTTCGATTCTGTGGCCGAAGCGTTTGATGCTCTTACAAGTCAATTGCTCCCATGGTGGGTATACTTTGAGTCTCTTCGTGGCAAACATCATAATAGAATCGTAATAAAAATAAATACATACTCTATTTTAGCAGTGTAATAGGAACAGCCACCCCGTGGCTCTCTCTGCCTCTTACCCTTCTTTGACATCCTTTGTGCTTTGCTCTGCTAACCTATCTACAGTTATGCCCTTCCTCCGTTCTTCTTGTTTTTGAACTTTGTCCACCCTTGATTGTACTCTGTAGGAATTTTTCAGTGACATGCAGGGGTATACGTGGGGGATTGTACTTTCCATCGTTGTTGTTGCGTTTAAAAAGTAATGATTTTGGTTGCATTAATAATTTACATGACCGATTTCGTCTTTTTGAAGAAAACAACTTAAACTTGAAGCTAGCAGCAGGTACAGTGAAAGAAATTTGTAGTAACCCCCCAAGTTATTTACAGGAGTGACTCATACTTTAGGAAATTAATTATGCACATCGTTATTGTCTCATAGGTACCATCCCTCTCCCAAAGCTTTAATTAGAGCTTTCATTAGTTTTACCATAAATGGTACCTGTGGAGTGCAATGGGAACCTGTAAACACTCTTGTTTACCAACAACCAAGATTTTTACACACTGTTACACTGTATATGTACATTGTACATAATTAATAAGGTTGGTTGCTTAAGCCAAAAACAAATTGCCAGGATATTGGAAGCATAAAGGTGTAAACAAGTGCCTTCCATCCATACGATTTGAATACATCAAATATTTTTAGTTAAACGGTTGCGAATAAAGCTCTAAACATTCCATCCACCCATTTATTATAGCACAACTATGTCTAATCATTCGATCAGAGAGTGCCCGATCAGCAGATCGGTGCAGTGTGAGTCAATCATGTGTCCGGGGTCTAGTTTTTCGCTCTCGTAGTCTCGTAGACTGTTCGCCTATTGACTTTGAACTTGACTCTGTCGTAGCGATCTAGCGTAAATTGGTTGGCAAATTGGAGGCTGCAGGGAGGCGCACGCCGTTTTACAGCACAGCCGCCTGTCAGATTGTCACATGCGTGCGATCATATGTTTTACGACTAGTAATACTTCTATTCTATGGTCATGGCATATTAGCCCAGAATCATGCCATAATCTTATCAGCGAAGCGAAGCTTATGCTCGCTAAATGAATCGCTTGCGGGTGGGTTTTTTTTATATGGAAAGCTTCTCTGCGATTGCCGCAAAAGATAACAAGAGCCGGCTCCAAAGCACCCCCCAACGTAATGTTATTGAGAGCGAGCAAACAAAAAGACAGCAGGGGAAAATTGGATAGTAGGTGTCGAAGTTTTATATACTCTAGCAGGCAAAGGAGAGGTGTTACCATGAGGGCTTGTAATCTTTTCCCAATTAAAGTTGTTTGATTTTTTATTAGTTTGATTAATCAATAGCTGATCAAGAGCCTGTAATGAGTCAATATTATAGAATTGGAATACCCCATCAAAGAGTAATTTTAGCATACTGAACTATTTTTCCACGAAAACAATGAAAGCTGCGTGACTTGTTAGCGCGTTTGAAACCCTAAATATTTGCTCAAAAACCGTTAAGTAGTTTGTCAAAAATGCAAATATCCCCAAGAAATTAGCGGACTCTTAAGAAGTGAACTGTTTATACTCTGAACCAAAGAAAGAAATACCTAGATTGAAAACTGTATATCCATAGTTACCAAGAATTTTTATCGACAGGCAGTTTTCTAACGAAAGCCACATAAGAAAACACTTATCAAATATCGTAAACATTTACAATTGGCGCCATAAAGAAAGCTAAATAGAGAGAAGTAAGGCCCAGACCAGAATCAATCAAAGACCAATAATATTGAACATTACCGAATTTGTATATCTGATTGGTTTTTAGTACACAAATACACACTCATTCAACGCTCTACTAGACCGCAAAGGTTTGTTCATTCAGGCCTCAAATAATACTAAAAGATTTATCTGTAAAGATAATTGCCATAATGGTTGCGCCAGGCCATGAATATTTTACTAGAAAAACAACAACAAAAAGGAACCCCTATTTCTTTGCTGGGGGGAATTTTGTATTAACACATAATCTGGCCATAAAGATACACATACATATTGTACATATGTACACCACAGCTGGTAGCGCCTATTATTAACCATATTTCGGTTTAATCTAGAGTAGATTTTTAATTCGAAGATCCGATTGTGCCTCTACTCCACTCTCAAGTGCCCCAAAAGTCAAAGGCATGACAACCACTTGGTCATGACCGCCAGAGATCCTAGGCTAAGTGTTATTTGAATACTGTCTAATTACTCGGCTTATACTCTGTGCCGTAGATACATACATATATCTTTATAGACAGCTGACAGCAATTGGAACTTTAACATATGCCTCTCATTTTGGGGACAATTTGAGTACATTTCCCTGAAAGCCTAATGCATATTTTGTTGCCCCTACCTCAGAGGTGTGTACAGCTCTAGAAACGTAATCTTATAATTATCGAAATCATAAATAAAGAAATCCGATAAAGAATACGTTGCCAACTCAAGCAAGCAAAAAAAAAAATGGGAAACACAAGCCTCCTCTCCTTTGCAGGCACAGGGCAAGGTTGCTTTTGAACAATCTCATCGGTACTTCAAGTCCGTATTCTGATCTTTGCAATCAACAGTCCATAGTAGAATATAGCCAATGATAAACACAGTAGATTACCTGGAGTAGCATACGTACGTACAACATCAAATGAAATGTGTCAGCAAGATATCAAAGTTCACTGCTGCTATAATCCAAGCAATAGCGATTGGAAGCTTCGTTTTTGATAAGCCGATTTGCCATTTTTAGATTCGACACCCGCGCACCTTTGATGCGGCTCTTTTCAGTTGTGTTTGTGCCATCGGCCGCATCGGACGTGTGTCGGTCTAATTAAGGGCTCGAATAGAGGTTTGTTTAGACGGGAAATTTGTCGAACAATCAACTGAAAGCACAGCCAATAACTCAAAAAGGGTTCCAGACTATGAAATTACATAATCTAAGGCAGATTTCGTGCTACTAGGGGGCCCCCATTCTTATCTGGAACTACAAAAATGGGTACTTGCACGATAAGTACATAATCTTCATGAAAATTCATGACCCAATCAAGGCAGTATGCAAATGATTGCAAATTGAATAATTATCGGGGTATTCTACTCCGACGTTTCTCTTGGGGGGAGAACATTCCGTGCAGTTGAAAATCAAGCAATCTCCATTTAAGTGCAATTTTGTATCCACAATTGCAAAGATAAATACAAATAACAATCCAATCGGCAGTTTTAATTGAAAAGCGTGAGACATAGTTTAATTTTTAGAGCGATATTTATGGTCTTTCATTAACTGTATGTATATCTATGTATGTGTATTGTATATCTATCATCATAGATATCACAGAACACAATTTCAAGTGATTAGGGCTTAGAATTAAATTTCTTTTGATCAAAATTTCTATGTGTATTTGCAGTAGTGCCTTCATTTCTCATAGAGTTTTGATGTTTTCTTAAATATTTTCAGGGTATCTCCATTTTATTAAAAATGGCTTGTACTTGCGAAGTAATCGGCCTCGCCTGCGTGGTGGCTCTAATCCTTAGTGTTTCGGCCAAGGCTCCCTACCAGATGCGCATGTTCTTCATATTCTTTGGCGCTGGCGCCATTGTGATGCTGTGCGTGCCCTTTATGATGCTACGACCACGGGACTATCGAAATGCTCTGTAAGTTTTACGTTTCTAGAATCTTATTTCCAATCTAATGGTTCATCTCTTCCTGGTTATAGGGTGCCCTCTTGGTGCTTCCGACAGCTATGCAGATTGATGGGCATTACCATGGAGGTGCGTGGATTGGAGAATGTAAGAGCGGGTCACGGGAGTGTGGTGATAATGAACCACCAGAGCGCCCTGGATCTCTGTGTGCTGAGCTATCTGTGGCCGGTAATCGGACGAGGCACGGTTGTGGCCAAGAAGGAGATCCTTTACCTACCATTCTTCGGCTTTGGTGCCTGGCTCTGGGGCACTCTGTACATCAATCGTTCCCGCAAGACGGACTCGATTAATTCCCTGCAAAAGGAGGCAAAGGCGATACAGGAGCGTAACTGCAAGCTTCTGCTCTTCCCGGAGGGCACACGCAACTCCAAGGACACACTGTTGCCGTTCAAGAAGGGCTCATTTCACATTGCTCTGCAGAGCAAGTGTCCCATTCAGCCGGTAGTCATCTCAAAGTACGCATTTATGGACGACGAGAAGAAGACTTTCCGTCCGGGCCACGCCCTGATTCAGATCCTGCCCGAGGTGTCGACCGAGAAGTACGAGAAGGATGATATGCAGCAGCTTATCGACGACTGTCGTTCCATCATGCAGACGGAGTACACGAAGTTGAGTAAAGAAGGACTTGCCTTGAGCTCGAATAAGCAATCATAGGACTGGATAGAATATTATTGAACTCAGGTTACTAACACAAATATTGCCCAGGAACAGAATCAAAAGCAGCAAACACGGATATATAGGGTTATTGGATTAATTTGCCTAGCTTTAAGTTATAGAATATATATTCTTCGCGCGTATTTTCGAACAATATTAACTGTTTTACCTCTAATACATGCAAGTGTTCGAGAGCTTTTTTGACAAAAAGAAAACTAAAATACAAACCAATTAACAAAGTAAATTTTTTACAATAGAATAGAAAGCACTTATTTCTTTGATGTTAATTATTGTGAGATTTGTAAAATATTTTATATATAGTATATGAATGTAAAATGGCTCTGATCCGTGTATCAAGGAGATCTTCTTCGATCTTAAAACGAGATGGCATGCCCAAATCAGACGGGAAATGCCAGAGTTTATAGCAAAAATAAGGAGAAATTACAGAGCTATGGATATTTAACATAAATATACTATTAAAAACACACATCCTTACTGTCTTTGCTACCAAACTAACTGCAAGCGATTGGGGACATTCTTCCGATCACAGGGAGGTATGGTACACCCAGATCGGACGAGAAATGGCGGAGTTATAGCGATTTATGCAAAAATTGGCTTATATATTTTAAAAGGCGTTACGTTTTTAAGTGAACTCTACATTCTACATTCTTGTTAGCGCCCCGACTGAGATCAGCGGTGAGTTCTCGAACTACGCTAATTTAGTTCCAGCTGTGTCCGTCGATATCAGGTGAACCGCCAAGCTAGTTCAAAAAATTCCCGACGACAAGTAAGGGCGCCACTGTGCAACCAAAAAAAAACCAGCGACCTACTGCTGATTTCTGTTGGCCTGGTATCCCAGAACTGAAATTTCTCGTTTTCTGCCATTTGAGCGGTCCCAAGTTGAGGATTGTTGTTGTACAACA
Organism: Drosophila miranda; assembly: GCF_003369915.1. Classification (NCBI taxonomy): domain Eukaryota; kingdom Metazoa; phylum Arthropoda; class Insecta; order Diptera; family Drosophilidae; genus Drosophila; species Drosophila miranda. Next base: position 7,596,739 of record NC_046677.1, on the reverse strand, counting down.
ACAAAAATTTGTTGTACAACAATTGACAACAACAACAGTTTCGACAACAACAACTCTCAACTTGCGACCGCTCAAATGGCAGAAAACGAGTAATTCAGATCTGGGATACCAGGCGAACAGAAATCAGCAGCAAGCAAACTTTAGCTAATGCAAAAAAAATGTTGCATACGTTTGGGGGCTCAAAAACGGAAATTTAAATTGTAAAAATGTAACGACTTCCCAGTATACATATGTTGATTTCTCCGCTACTTATGGGCTGATCCGGTCGTGCGACGGCTTCCTGTGATCGGAAAAAAATCCCTGATCTGATGAAATCCTAAACAAGGACCGAGGATCAAGGATATTTTCTTTGTAATCCAGGGGCTGTGGAGATCGAATAAACATCATGGACAGAGTCCCTGACCACCCTCCCAATCCGATTAAAACATATGAAATTGTGGTTTTTGATTTTGTAATAAACTATACAATATATATTTGATGTATATATGTGGCTTTATATAATATTTTGTCCATGTTACTGCTAAAGCAATACAAAATACTATGCTATGGTATTACTAACTGGCATACTTATACAAATAACATCGTATTATGTACAAATGTTGATTTCCGTTTATTAATAATGCTAAAACGCACGTTTATGTAGTCGTACGCCAAACCTATACAATTCGATTTAGTGCCCTTGCGGGACATTAGCTTCGTGGGGCACTGTATCCGCGTTGAGCCGCGGATGAGCCCCACCGAAGAGTTTTTAAGCATATGTTGTATCTATCCAATATGTCATTATGTACATATGATTACATTAATCTATGGTTATAGTGAATACATATGTGCTAATAAAGATGGTAGTACACGGTTAAGATATCTAAATTAATTATAATATTGCATAAATGTTTGGGACTGTATGGTTTCCAAATAATTCATATGACAAGAAAGTCCCAAGTGTGAAATTCAAACAATATGCTTGCTGGATATCGATTAACAATGAGAAACAAGGCAAGTTGGGTAAATGACATTGCAGTGTGCGATGTGATGTGACGAAGTCGTATTCTTCAGTCGCGAAACAACAACAAAAACCACACAGGATCTGGCATCCATCAATGCTTATCACAATCTACGATTATGGATAACAGCGTCTTACAGCTATCATAAGAGTCATGCTGGCATCGGAGTTCTTTGTGGATCTGTGGCTACAACGTTCTCATCTCTCTGGCAGGAACACTTTGCGGTTGGTTCGTCGTCTCTTAACTATTCAAATTAACAAAAGGCAATACAAAATGCATTTACGGAAAACATTACAAATAATAAATTCATTCCAATTCAGATGAATATACAATATACGACAATCATTCGACTTGGATGTGGAAGCAGACATTAAATCAGATCTTTGGTTGATTACAATTACAATTAGCTTTGTCTACACAACAATTGTTCCCCTATGTTCGAGTATATAAATGCATTTCTGTATTGGATCTGTTAATTTAAGAGTGCAGATTTTTACAATTTTCAGTTTCAGTTTCAGTTTCAGTTTTCTGTGTTCATTCGTTGTTTTAGCGTTTACAATACAAATACAATTCTCAGAAAAGGAAAGGAAAGGCCTTTGTCTATACAATACGATACACATATAATAATTGCCAAGCAAAAGTTATTGAGCCGTTTCTTCATTCGCATCAAACAAACAGATAAGATAATCAAATAAGAGTTTGGCGACTGCTGGGATATGTTTCATTGCTCTAAGGACCATCCATCCGTCCATCCATCTATCATAGAGTGGGGGGTGGGGCGTGAGGGTTGGGAGAACTTAGGAGGTAAGTGCTCTATTTTGTAAAGACATATTCGTAGACTTAGGCGTACAATGAAACTAAAGGTAATTTGCACTAATTTGAAGATTTTTCAGATGTGTATTTCTTAACGATGCAATATTATGTATTGTTTCTGTTTCTTCCGTATTGTACTGCTTAATGCTTAAATAAATTATATCACAACAATAGAGACAAAGTTTGCGGTTCGGAGTGCATCGGCGGGTGGCAGGGCGTGGGCGGGGCGGCAGAGGACGAATTGGGGCAAACCGCAAGGTGAACAAACTACAGATACTCTCTCGTATTGGTTAAACATTGCCATTTCTCACGCATGCACACACACACACACAAACACATACAATAATGAACAATAAATGGTGTATATATTTGTAAAAGGTAGCATATGTAGATGTATATATAAGGGGAGAGCCGCCGCCGCCACTGCCACACACGCGCTGCAGGGTTTCACTGAGATCCAAGACAAATATGTTAAGGCCGAGCTCTGTCTTAATACTAACTCTTGCTGAGCGCCTTTTTCTTTCTTTGTACTAGGATATCGTAGAACGGATTGTGGCTGATCGACTGCGTCAGCCGCTTGATCCACTCCTGCTGGTCCTCCTCCGTAGCGGCGGACATGCGGTACACGGTATGCTTGCCCTCCACCACCTAATGCGAATGAGAGAGAACAAAAGATTAGTACATACTTCTGTGGGACATTCTTCTATTCATCTATATTGAAAAGGACTCACCTTGCCCTCGGAATCAGTCTTGCAGGCCTTGATTATATCGGCACCGCCAGTGGCAAACAGCTCGAAGCAATGCGGTTTGCTGCGATCGTGTATCTCCCGCACCGATATATTCTCCAGCGGTATAATGCCACGCGGCTCCTTGTCGGTGGTGTATTCAAAGTAGTAGAGGCAATTGTCGTTCAATATGAACCAGCGTCTCTTCCACGATTTGTATCTGCGAATGGAAGCATATACACGTAAGTATGGATATCTAATCAGGCATGAATCAGTCACTCACCTGCCGCCCTGCTTCCACAGCCAGCCCTCCTTGTCGGGGTTGAAGAAGGTGTGCATCAGATCGTTGCCATCGTCTTGGGGTATTTTGAATGGCTCGGTGCGTATGGACTCGTAGAGGGACTCCAGCAGGCCGCGGGGCAAGTCCCCGCCGTTGTTGATACCACGATTCATCGAGATGAATTGCTCAACGGTGGGTTTGTCTTTGACCTAAAGACGACAGAAAGAGTCAAGAATCAAGGGTTAGCATGGCTTCAACTATTGCATGGCATGTAATGGCTCTTAATTAGCAAGCAATTCGCCTCCGCTGATATCGTTTCCAGAAGTGCCCTAGAATATGCCACGAGCTGTGGCATGGTGTGTGGATTCCCCTACACTTGACCTATTAATAGCGAAGGGCAGCAGACCGTGCGAGTGGTGTAATTTCTCTAACGATCGGACGGGACGGACGCACGCCCTGTCACTCACGACGCAGCATGCGGAAGTGAATCGCTGCTGCGTTGCGTTGCGTCGCGGCGACGTCGATAATTGTGGCCTGACAACCGGCAAATAGGAATTCAATTTCGCAGTTGAAGGACAGCTCATGGGCCGGGCCACGCGTCGAGTCGAGTCGATTCAGGCATTTCTTTCGGTTTTTTGGCATAAGCAACAACTTCCTGACGTGCTGCCAACAGTACGAACATCCGGTTGGGAGTGGGAAGAGGGCCAAATAAATTGAAAAGAACAGATCTGGGGGTATTTTTGGATGAATCCCCCACTATACCCCTCAATGAATGGCCTGTTCGAATCAAATTATATCTGAACACGATCTAAAGGCAGGAGCTATCCAATCCACTGCATACCCTAGAAATTGGCAGTACCCACCGATGGATTGTGCAGCGATGTATTGAGCATTATAATGGCAAAGCTGAGCACATAGCATGTGTCCGTGTTGGTGAAGATGTCCAGATTTAGCTGGCAGTAGCGCTGTGCAAAGCACTCCATCATTCGATCGATCTTCTGCGCCTCGCCGGGCAATCGAAACGACCAGAGAAATTGTCTGTTGAACAGAAAAAAAAGAGGAAATTCCCATTAGCGATAATTATAACAGGTGGGATGGGTGGAGGGTGGACCTACCTTAGGGCCTGCACTAGAATGAGATTGGTAAAGTCGTGTAGCGCCACGAAGGCCTTGAGGACATCCTCGTTGAAATCGTTCTTTTCGCCGAGGTAATCGCCTGGAAAGAACGCACCGAAAAAGGCAGTTAAAATAAATGTTGGTTATGCGTTTAATTGAATTTCGCGCTGGCCATAAAAGAAGGTCGATTTATGACTTCAGGCCGGGGTTCTCGCCACTCACCTATGGCCGTTTTATTGAGGCCCTCGCCCTTGTAGAGGAAATGCGCCACATCCTGGGGATCGTGACGCAGCAGTCGGTTCTCCACGAGATACTCAATGCCTGGAAAAGGGAAAGGAAGTAAGGAATATTAGAGATGGAGTTTCATAGAGGCTCCCCATAGAAGTTTCCACTGTAACTCCCCGTAATGTAATCGATAAGAACGCGCACCCGGAAGCCCAAGAACGAAGCAATAATCAAATCATATAATGTACCCCCATATACGACCATTTTGTGGCCATTGGAGAGCCAGCGAACCGCAACATAAACCAAAGCGCAATCTCCATAAACATCGGGGAACGAGGAAAACAAAAAGCGAGAACAGAAGGAGCGCCCCGTCGGTTGGTCGGTGGGTCGGTCGGTCGGTAACGATGTCATTATTTGCCAATCAAAGAGAGGGCGGGCGAGCGGAGGAGGAAACGCCGCTATCGGAGAAGTTCAATGCGAGTCTCCATAGAATCTCGATGGAATTATTAAAAGTCACAAAACAAACAATGGAATGTGCAAGAGATGTAACGACTGGCAGATACCCTTTAATGGGAATTGGAATCTGTATTGAATCATCAGCTAGTTCTGATAGAAACATTCTTTAAGGGTTCTGCAACGATCCTTTCTGCCCCGTCACATAGATACCCACAAATACCATATACCCCTCGATTCTCCTAATATTCCACGGTACAACAATAGCTTGTTGTGGCTTCAAGACGCCAGGTGGCGCCAGGGCGTGCATTGTAGAAATTGGATTTGCAGATTGAAATCTGCGATGACGTTGACGTTGACGCTGACGATGACGATGACAACTTCCAAGGACAGCGACACAATAATCACACACAAATGGCATCGATAATGAGAAATCAGCAAATAGCAAAAGGGGAGAGGAGGGGTACCTAACAGGGCTGGAATGGTGGTCTGTGGCCTGTTGCCCCACCAACCACACCACAATATTCGACTTTTTCGTAAACAAAAAGTTTTTGCGTGACTTCGGAGGACATCACGCGCGATTAACATCGCCCCGAGGAACCCCGAGGTAGATTCAAGAGAAGGTAACGGGGATCCTTTGCCGCGCTCTTTGCTCGGGGACTGCTCCTCCTTTCTGTGGAATATACCTTGGGCAGGCCCCTTGCACCCACCCCACCCCATTCCCCGATGTCGTTTGCGCGTTATGGATGGCACATTTGTGTGCTATTTAATTTAAGTATCTGTATCTGCATCTGTATGTGTGTGTGTTGCTTTTGTATCTTTGTGTGTGTGTGTGTCTGTGTCTATCTATATGTTCGTGTGTTTCCGTATATTGCTGATAATCGGCCGATAAAGGGCGACAAATGACGATGACACCACTCCTGCCACCCTGCACCCTGCCTTCCACCGCCCCCGCCTCCTGGTGGCAGAGGTAGCCACCACACATTCTCGTGTGGAAGTTTTTTAATAAGCGACGACAAAATGTCTCGTCTCTGGTCGGGATTCGATTTGGCTTTTGTTATTGGGTCGCTAAACTCCACCTCCACCGCCGCCACCCACCCATCAGTCGTCGTCCCTCTTTGGATTAGCATTTTTATTGTGCTCCCTCTGCCTTATATATGTAAACATACACTCGTGGCTAGATATCTGGCATTCCGTACAGGATGTGCCTCATGCCCCACCCCCCATGCGTGCGTGCGTGTGTTTGTGTGTGTGTGTGTTGCGGGAAAATGTTGCATGGCCTAATTTTGACTTGTCGACGTTAATTTATGGCCAAGAGAGGTTGACGTAAATATTTGATTGGCTTTTAAAAATGTGTGCTGGAGGGTGGTGGGAGGGCTGCTCTGATAGGCCCAAGAAATTGAGATGTTTTGGAGAGACGTGTTCCATAAGCAAACACGCCGACATGTGGGTCACCCCCCGACCAGAGACATTTTAAAACACGGAAAACATGAAAAGTGCTATCAAAATTTAAGGTGGGATGTGGTCTGGAGTTTGGAGTCATTCTATTACGAAATAACTTGCTATTCAACAGTCGATCCTTCGCCTTTCCAGAGGGCAAATGGGATACAATCTTCTAATATCAATAAATACTCCACCCTTCGAGAGGTAAAAGTAATTTCACACCGAAATGGGATACTTCTCCACATTAAGCATGAGATCTTGCACCTTTCCGAGGGGTAGAAGTCCGAAATGCTGCTCCGAAAACCCAACGAGTCACACGTCAAATATATAATTACAGATCCCATTTAGCATTAGATCTAACATGAGAGGATCCCTTTTTTAATGAGGTGCTGACGTTTCCCTCCACGCTACCATAAATGTGTTTAGCCTTCATCTTTAGACATATCCCATACATCATCCCACATGCCACCCTCCCTTCCCTTCCTTCTTTCAACGCACTGATGTCTGAGGGTCTCCCCTGAGACAAGTTCTTGCTGGATATTGCGGCATTGACATTTCCATTTCCATTTTCATTTTCATTTCCATTAAATTAAACACTGGAGGAGGAGCATAAGCGTACGCGTACCACGTACTTCAGATGTCAACGAACTGTCAAATTTGTCAGACTTTTAAGATAGTGGAACGCCCTGTCCTCCGTCCCACCGACACCCGCATCTCCGTCCCATTGCTGCTCCCTGCTTTCCGACTGCCGTCTGCTGCATTCTGGTGCTGTTGCATTTACATTTCGTTTCGGGCTCATTACGTTATTAAATTAACGTCGAAATTATTATTGGACGTACGTGTCACCCCTCCCCCTCACACCAGCACCTACACCTCTCTCCTCCGCTCTTCATTTGCGTGGAAATTTGCATGGTAATTTTGCCTTTTGGCGCCGCGACACGCTCTCATGGAGAGACCCAACCACCACCACACCACAATCTCCATCTCCAATGGTAGCACGATGTGTCCTCTTCTCTTCTCTTCAGTCATCAGCTCAATTATAAAGCGTTTCATCTGACTCCATCATTGTCGTCTGGTGTCATGTCGTCGTCGTCGCCATTGAGATTTCATTTAAATCATCAGCAAAGTTTACATTTCTCGACTTTTGAGGGACACTCCCCTCGAATTGGGATTCCACTGATTGTAGAGGAGGAACCTCTCTTGAATTGAGCAAATATTACATTTGCATATTGATTCGGGGTGAATCATTGGGGGAGTAAGAGGATTTGTACAGTATCCACAGAATTGTCATCTTTCTCTGAGAAATTCCACCAGAACAACACATCTCACTGGACATTGATATGCTATGACTGCACCAACCGACCGAGGTACGCTGCTGCATCACGCGCGACTTGCATAAGCGAGGAATAAGCATTATATCGCCATCTTTTTTTAGTTTTGATCTCTGGAGACACTTTATCTATACACTCACCTTTTTTCGGATCCATATTGAACTTTTTGCGACCAATGGACATTTGCTTGTCCTTGTTGGAATGCTTGCAGTCTTCGGGCACTTCGAGCACCTCCATTTCCGAGACAACTTCGCACAATTCATCTTTGATTTGCTGTAAACGAGAGAAAGAAGAGAAGCCCAATTATAAAGGTGAAAAATGGTATATACCATGACATCATAATCATCGCTGGCTGGTTCTATAAATATAGATTGAGGAAATGGCAGTGCATGCCCACACACACACGTATGTATCTAGATACACTCTAGAGTCCACAGTTAGCAGAACAGAACATAAGCGAACGACTAGAACGACTAGGCTAGGCTGGTGTTTAAATTTAAATTGCGTACAGCGACTGCCTCTATAAAAATTCCCATAAATTCAGCTCACACTCGCAGATACAGATACAGATGGCAGCAGAGAGCGATGGAGAGACAGTTGAAAGTCGAGTAATTTGCATTTCCTCAGTGCCGTTGTTCGTTGTCCGTTGCCCGTGTCGCCTGTCGGCTGGCGCCAAATAAACAACCTACGACGGACACTCGACAAAAACTCACTTGAAAACAGTTTTCAAATTTGTTTTAAAAAGGGGATGGGGAGGAGCACACACAAACGAAAAAATCCCCCAATTTAATGCAAATTGTGATTTAATTGAATTAGAAAAAGAAACTTAGAACTGAACCCGAAAGGAGATGTCGCGGAATGGCAGTGCCATCACAAGGGTCATTCTATGCCAATTCCAATTCCAATTCCATTCCATTCCAAAACAAATGTCGTGTAATGCCCAAAGAAGCGGAAAACGATACGAATATGTGTATCTTTTATTTTGTATCTTGTAGCTGTGGGGGTTTGACGCATGAATGATGAGGAGACCCACGAGACCGGAACATATCAATTGCCCTCAGAGACACATAGGCCTCCCCACCCGATGAATGAATGACCTTCTGACTCATGGAATGAGTCGATCGTATGCAATAAGAGGGGAAGGGGGGGGGGGGGGGGGGGGACCAAGACGTGGAAGGAGGCACACAGAGGAATGTCAATTAAACACTATAAAATATACAATTGACAAATTGCCATGTCCATGTCCATGGGCTGTAATAAAAAGCTACATATACGATATGTAGATACAGATAGATGAGCAGTTGCAGTTGAGATTCAAAAGATGAGATCATTCGGCAGTCGGTTGGGCATTCCATTCCATTGAAATTCTCATCATTGAATGCGGATTTGTGTATCTGCTCCCCGAGGGGATCCCAGTGACTTGTCAAAAGTATCTAGATACAACGCTGTTGCTGGGTGCTGCAAGGTTTCAGAATTCATTGACTTTCGTCAATGATTTCGAGGTATTTTAATTCCCAGAGCGTGTCGCATAAGCAGATAGAAGTGCTCCCAGAGAAGCCTCCCCGTGAGATGTTTATTTATAAAAAGTGATGATCGTCGGAGTGCTGTCATAGAACAAACATTTGACCAAAAGATACATGTATCTTTTTATGGCAAAACATGGCGAGTGTATCTACAACATACAATATTTCTATCGTTTATTATAATTTATGGCTTGACGATTTTATGTCTCAATATTCTCACAATATTTTCCCAGGCTTCCACCTCTTTTTCTCTCTTTTATTTTCATTATCCACAATGCCACACACCACATCCGTTTGCCCCTTAAATTCCCATTAAACTATGCCCCTAGAATTCCCCCCAAACAAAATTATGTTAATTTTTTTTTTAATTTTCCAATCAATAAAATGATCAGAGCTTTACAACTCAATAAACCCTATCCTCCAGGGGCTACCACGATACGCCCCATAAAAATCAATGGAAATAAACATAAAACAAAGGAAAATCCACATAAAAGATAAGAAAATGTAGAAGAAACAAAAGTTGTGTGACTTAAGGAAGGGTTTCATGGAGAAGAGAAGCTCGGGAAAAGGGGGTTTTGGAAAAAGAGACTCTCTGAAAAGGGGTTTTGGTAGGGGAATACGCCCCTCAAAAGGGTTTCATGAATGGGAGACGCTTTAAGAAGCGTCTCTTGAGAGACGCAACAAGTTTTGCGGCATGTCAGAGGAGGCCGCATTCGTTAAAAGACCAACAATTGATTAAAGACCAACAAGTGGACCTGGTCAGGGCAGTGTCTGGAGTGATATCAACACCACGGCGAAACCAGAGAGGAAACGCGGGAGACGAAGGCGGTGGTGGAGGCGGAGAGACAAAGCTAATGAGCGTCAAACTTAAAAATAAACTCGAGTCGGGGCGGGCCGTGGCGGGGGCTTAATGCGTGTATCTTTCAGTCGGGGTAAGCGGCCAGAGAGTTCTGTCGACAGGTAAGAGAATGGAATGAAGTGTTGGAGTGTGAGAACATGCCACGAGGAAGTCCCACAGCAGCAGCGGCGGAACAACCTGTTCTTACGCCACACCACAATGCAAATTCTCTCAATAAAAAACCAAGGGGGAATCCAATTTGAAACGAAAGCCAGAATCGTTTTCAATATTTTTAAGCAGAAATTATTTTGGTGGGGATTTTTCATCAAAGTTTTTAGGGGAATATCCATTGAGTATTCAAGGGAAACTCCTCCGCGTTTATTCATGAATGAATGAATGAATGGCTCTGCTAAAAGACATCCATTGGGGATGCTTTGGTCTAAAAGATCTCCCTATGTACGTCCCTCCTTCTAGCACCTATCTTCTAGCACCCTCCCTTTACCATTTCCCTCTTCTCTTCCTACCTTTGGGTGTTGCCTCAGTATCACCACATCGCTGTTGATCTGCTTCTCCGCATTGCTGAGGTTTCTCTCAATCAAATGGCGACAACTCTCGCAGAGATTCGACTCCTGGCTGCTCCTGGGGCTACTGCTGCAGTTGTTGTTATTCTGCTGCTCCTTGGAGTTGTTGTTGTTGTGGATGCTGATGGAATTCCTTTCGGATTCGCTCTGGGAAAGGGAGCTGTCATCGATGAAGCGCATGTCCCCCGCATCGGGTGTCAGCGGGGAGCTCAGAACCGAGCTCGGACCATCCGTGTCCGTATCGAGCTGCAGGCAGGGATTATCCATGCCGCCATCGCCATCCACCACATCCAGCATGCATCCCAGCGAATTGGAGCGCGTCTTGCGCGGCGATCTCCGCGAGACGATCTCCCCCTTGTCGTTGAGGAGCAGCTCCACGGGCCGCGAGACTATCAGAGTCCTTGTGATCGTCGTGGTGGTGGCGTGCGTGTACTCCGATCGCTTGCTGTAGAGCTCCGTGCGGGGCTCGTCGCAGGGCAGGCGCTTCACCTCCACCGTGCGGCTCGAGTCGTGGCAGCTGACGGTCACGCTGCTCGGCGTCGGACTGGCGGGCGGGGGACTGTCGGGCGTCAAGGTCGTGATGTTGTATGTCGCCACACTCGTGTAGGGCGCCAGCGACGGGGAACGGGGCTTGGCTGGGGGTTTGGGCGGCACCTTCGCGGGCGGGGGAGTGGGCAGGGACAGGGGTAGAGGCAGGGGCGTGGGCGTAGGCGTGGGTGTCTTTTCTTCGCTCTTCGACAGCAGGTTGCAGAAGCATCGCACACAGACGCTGCTGCTCCGACTGCTGCTGCCGCCACTGCTGCTGCCAGTCTCCACCAGTCGGCGGCGATCCTCCTTGGAGGCCTTCAGCGGATTGATGTAGAAGGTGCTGTTGCTTCTGCTACTCCGATCGACACTGAATCCCACTCCCTCCACATTGAATCCCGGTATGCCTCCTCCTCCAACGAAACTCGAGGAGAGATCGACGCAGCTCCTCTGCAGCTGCTGTTTGCTGCCAAAGCTCCCGCTGTTCCCCAGGGAGGGGCCCTTCTTGTCCTTGGGTGGGCGCCGCAGCGACGAGAACCAGTTCGAGATGCTGGGGCGCTTCTGCTGCAGGGAGGCCATCGCTTGGCTTCCGCTGGCAGAACGGGTTCCTTGTGGATCGGATCACTCTATCGGGAGCCACCCTCCATGATGGCTGGGGGCTGAGGGCTGGAGGGTTCACTGAAAATTGTATGTTTCTTAGTCTCTGGGGTTTCACGGGGCAGCCTTTGTGGCACCTCGCTTCAGGCAATTTACAAGTACAAAGCGGCAGCGTCTCCTTTTCGGTTCGAGGGGTTTCGAGGGGATACGTATCCCATATCCCATCCCATAAATTAATTAACTAATTATCAAGTGTCTTCTTCTTTGGCGTGAAAGAAGCCCTGCAAAGTGCTGTGGCAGGGGCAGGGGCAGGGGCAGGCGCAGAGGCAGGAAGTGTCTCGGGGTACAACCACAAAAATTACCCACACTTTTAGTGGTTTCCTTTCCAGCCGAGACGGCGGCGACACAAAACGAATTAAGCTAATGGCTGGCAGGTTAACAAGGTGATGGCGTTCGTTCCTTAGCCTAATCCCAGGACATGCAGACGCTGTGGCAAGGACACCACTTCCGTGTGTCTTCGTGTGTGATTTGTCGACTCTGCGGCTTTAAGTAAGCAACCCCCCCCTTCCAGCCTAGAACTCTCCATCTGGTGTTCTGCATGTTCGTTCCTTTGTCTTGTGATTTATTGAGATTTCGCTTCGTTCCTTCGTCTAATGTTTGCGTTGTGCATTTGTGCTCACAGGAAGAGGAAGTCGGAACGATAAAGCTTGTGGAATTGTTTCTCCGAACAGCAGCCCCGAACAGGCGACAAAAACTCTCTAATTGGAGCTGCAAACACCAGACACAAGAGAACCAGAGATAGAGATAGAGAAATCAGAATCACTCAAGCGAATATGCAAAAGGTTAAGCGAAACGAAGGAGAAATCCTCCGGGGACGATTTATGATATTTTTTACAACGAATTTGTTGACTAATCTGTTCGGGGTTGGAAATATGAAAGTCAATAAGAAGGGGGAGATTCCCCAAGAAAAGGCGCCAAAGGATTGTGGAAGAAAATACAGCGACAGGAAAGAGCAAGAAAGGAACAATGGAACAGGACCAAAGGCAACAGAAATTAAATAGAAAAGAAAGATAGGAACAACCAGGATAGGAACTATGGAAATGGAGCGATAAAACAGAATAAATCGAGAAAGAAACGATGAAAATTAAGAGAAGGCAGGCACTATGGAATCACCGGAAGCAGAGAGCAACAGGAACAGCCTAAAAAGGAACATTTAAGCTCCCAAAAATGGCTCTAACTGTACCAAAAAAAAAACGCTCTAAAACGGTTTTTCTTTTAAGAAATGCCCGTGGAAATTTACTTCAATTTCCATCAGACGTAATGCAATTTGTCAGAAAATAAGGTCAAAGATTGCTGCTGGCAATTTAAAACGACTTTTCCTTTGGAAAATTTTACAGAAAATACAAGACAAATTCAAACCCTAAAAGAAAGGGCAATTTCAAGACCCAACAAAAACTGCGTTTCAATATTAATTAGGGTTCCTTCCGCAGTCCAAAATAAATCAAGAGTTCCCTTTGATTTTAAATAAATATTATCTTAAATTCCTACAAAAATATTTACTTTAATCAAATGTGAAATTCCTTTGGGGATTCCAACCTGTAAACGTGGCATGGCCGTGATGGCCCATTGGGGGGACTAGCCAAATGACAAGGTCCCCCACCCGGCCAGGCTTGGCCTCTTCCCTTGGGGCTGTGCGCCACGCCCACGCATTAGCCAAGTTCGAAATGAAGTCTTTTGAAAGAGTTTTGGGCATCCTTTCTACGTCGAACAGGAGCGAGTACGGGTGGGAGTACGTGATTGGATTTCACAAGTGCGAGAGAGCTGCGCGAGGCATTCAAATGGCATTGCATTTAATGTGATTCTCGCCATCGTCCAACTTTGGGTCTCCTCTCTGTCTGTCTTTCGTTGGTTCCTTCTCTTGTTCCTCTCTGTTTGCTTTGTGTGTGGATATGCATATAGAAACACATTCCTTATATATCAAGTAGCCAAATAGAGGGAGAGAAAAGAAGGCAAACAAAAGCTACAGAGAGGAAGGTTGCCGTCAATGAGAAAAGGAAGTATTTGATACCCAGGCAGAAGAAAGAAAGGAACGGTGGAAAGGGAACGACTAGCAAAGCGACAGAGAGCAAGCAATAAGAAACGGTGGAATAGAAGTAGGAAAAAGAGCAAGCAAGAAAGGAACGATGGAAAAGGAACTCCTCCATGGCTTCCGAGATCTGTTCTCCTCCAGCGTCTTCTCCAAATCAGAAAACACTCTTCCCAGGGTATCTGTAATGAGGCGGCGACCACATAAAAGGCGCGGCCAGTCCCAGTCCCAGTCCCAGACCCAGTCTCAGACCCATCCTCAGGCCCTGCCGGGCGTCGTTGACCAAGTTGAAAAACATTGAGAGGCAGAAAGACAAACAGCAAACGATGTCTAGGGATAGGTAGTGGCAGTGGCAAGGAGAGCACACAGGTGAATGCCACAAAGAAGTCAAGAGAGAAGAGAAAAAAAGATCCAACAGAAGGGGAAAAAACAAGTAAAATGAAATTAAATTTGTAAACAAACTATCAATCAAACTGAACGAAGCCGACACACACACACACACAGACACACACGCAAGAGGCGGCTATAAAGATACAACAACAGATCCCACAGATACAAAGATACGAGACAGAGGAACCTCTCAAGTGGTGTCAAGACCAAGACCCATCAAAGCTGTGATTGCTACCTGTGGAAATACTACCTTTGTATCTGTGGCCGTATCTGTGTGTGTGGGCAGGAAATGCGCTTTGGAACTAATGTGAAATTTAAGCCGAAAACTCGTAAAGTTTTCCCCCCTGAAAAAAGGAAAAACTCCAAACAGTAGCCGCTGCCACAGAAAGAGAGGAGAGGCGTGTCTCCAGTCATTTATCTTGACAATTTAATCTACACTTTACACACACTTTTTACAGACGGAAACAATTGAAACAACTTGCGCTCTCTTAACCCTTTTGTCTGGGCTCTGGGCCAGAGCGAGGGGATTGGCAACATCTTTGTGCAGCGCCAAACCAATTAGAAAATCAGACACATAAACAAAGAGCGCCACGCACATCCTCCGACCGACCGTATAAAAAGGGAAAGATAATGCTGCAAAATCCCAGACACACAGCCAGACATTGTCTCTGTCTGTGGCGGAGGAGAGGGATTCGAGTTTTCCCATAAGTGACTTTTACTTTCCTTCCGAACGAAATGCAATTAAATGCAAGCTCTGTGGGTTTGGCGACAGTTTTTCCCCGCCCTGCCCTTCTCTTTCCTTTCCTTTACTTGTATCTTTCAGCATAAAATGTATCTGCGAGTACACCCAGCGAAAAAAGCCCTGAGAATCGAATAGTTCGACTTGGATTGGACTACAATTCGACATGTTTTATATTTGGAAGCCATATTTAATTGTATTAATACATTTATTAAATTTTATTTATTATTTAATTCAATTATTATTATTTTTTAAATCAAAGGGAATCCTTTTGAATTTCATCCTTTTTTGTATTTTAAAACCCTATTATAGAACTTAAATATGGGTTTATTCTCTTTACTCCTTCTCTGTACTTTTTCTCCCAGTGTACGGGTATCCATGTGTTTTGGGTCAATGCTCGCTTTTGGTGTGAACATTTGCTGCACTTAAGAGGATTTTCCGGCACACAACTAAGACTCTTGGCTTTTGTTTTGTTCATTCATTAGGAAAATAGTGAAATTAGAATAATATTTATGAAAAGAAAAGAATGACTTCACTTTCCCCTTCGAGCTTCGAGGGCGAGAGAAACCTCTCAAGTTTTTAGCTGGGAGAAAAAAAAACATACCTAATTTGTCTAATGATCCAAAAGAAAATAGAAATCTACAAAATTGCCATATAAAAACATAAAGCGTTTTACAATCGCCCGGCGCTGGTGTGCATAACCTCGCCATATGTAGGATATATTCCACGTTTTTTTTGTAGTTGTGTTTTTTGAGATACTTGCGTCATTTAGCTAAATCGAGAAAGATGCAAATTTGTGTCTGTGGCTTGTGGCTGCTGCCGCCGCTGCTGCTATTTTTTGGAGGTTTTTTGCGCCTAAATGGAAGGCAGCGAAACAACAAATAAAAAGCCAAACAAATAGGTATTATAGCAAACAAACGGTTGTCTGCCTTGGGGGGGGGGCAGCAGCCCATAAACGTAATGAGAAAATATCAAAACAGACACAAAGATACACACACTACCGATACAGATACAATATTAATGTATGACCTCCCTTTTGGGGCTAACAGCTGGCTGTGCTGTCCAAACTGGACGCTTCTCCCCTTTTATCTGTTGCTCATTTTCAATACTTTATTTATTTTATTTGGCATTTGGTCATTTTTTATTTTTCTAGACGCAAAATGATGAAAGATTTCGCCTGCCCTTTTGCTTTGAAAATTATGACATGATTTATTTCGTTTCGATGTTGGGCTTTCTTCTGGCAAATATCTATGGAAATTTAAAGGAAAAATCCATTGAAATGTAAGAGAAAACATATGAAAGAGGGATGGATAGGTCCCAGGGGTTTATGCGAAGAAATTTCGGAATTTCTATAAGAAATAATTACATTTCAGAGGTTTCCAGACTTGAACAAAGCAATCTTTGAATAAATTATGGGATCTGTGCTCTGAAAAAGACTGTTTTTATGATAACGACCATAAAAGATAGTTTTGATCTATAAAAAATCTATGGAAAAACCAGGAGACATGCTAGAGGAGGGTCTAAAGGTTTTCTTTTGCAGAATTTCATTGCACTTGGAGATTTTTAAGACAAAGCTAACCATAAAATACATAGAACAAATTAGTTATAGTGTCTATCCAAGTTCTTAAGTGTCTTTTTCTAAGCCCAAACTACTCTGAATGATTGTTTTCATCTCTCGAAAATCATTTGAAACCCAAGAGACAACATATGGAATCAATGGGATATGCCAGACAAAGGCTCTTATTTGAATACCAAACAAAGTTCATTGAAAATTAATAGAGACCATTATCCATCTTATATCCATGATATTCTGTATCTATATCCCAGATCTCAAGACCACAAAAGATGCTAAATAAATATAGTCCCATCTTCTATATGCTCATATAAATATATACAAATAAATCGTATTCCATCCGCCATATATTCTATTCTCTATCCAGTGAACCATTAAGAACGCAAGTTCGTTGGCCCACTTCGTGTCTGGCTCTGTGTCTGGGTCTCTGTGTCCGTGTCCGTTTGAGCAGAGTGTCCGCCAGCAGAGAATGAATGTCTAGAATAAATGTGTTTTTAATTAAATGCCTTTTGTTTCTTCTATCCAGAAGAACGTCCCATCCCGTGCCCGTGTCCGTGTTCGTGGCGCTAGACAAAAGGTAAGTCGTCGAATACAAAATAGAAATGAAGGTGCGGGTACGACACGTATCTGACAGATACTCCTACCTGCCTGCCCTTGCCTGATGGCCCTTTTGTGGTGTATCTTTTTTGGCATTTCCCACAGAGAATGCCCCTCATTAGAATGCCGTCTGTGGGGCGGGGGGCGGGAAATGTGTCTTAGAATGCGAGCGTGGAGTGTAGTGTTTTTTCCAATGTAATTAGAAGGAGGCATTGTTTTTTCGGTATAAAGATATTAATACTTTAGTCACATATTCGGAATGGAATGGAATGTCTTTCGTTTTAAATGTTTGTTGCACGCATTTTGCATACTAAAAAGATACAAAGATACACGTATCTGTGGGGTTATGTATCAACAGGTGCACATAGCCACTGTTTATTGATTGGTTAGGCTTTCCTCTGCCTCACTGCCGCTCCCTCTGCCGCTGCCTCTGTGTCTGTTGTTGCCGTCGATTTGCTAATTGTGGCCCCAATTTCGGGGCCCCGCGGGCTAATTGTTGTGTATCTTGTGGATACACACGTTCCAACTATTGTCTGGCTTTTCCTCTCTACGGCTGGCATTTTCGCACTTGGCACGAGGCTGGTTTTCGGTCAAGGCGAAAGAGTTCTCATTAGAAATTTCCATTCAATCTATGATTGATTGATTGATTGATTGACTGATATCAATGGCTTGACAGGGAGCCAAAACATCAAAGCGAAATTCCTTAAAGGCCATGTGGAAATTATGAGAAAACTTCAACTCAAAAGAAACTCGAAATGGAAATTGGGAATTTTTCCCAAGTTTTCTTCCTTTTTTGGACAGCAAAAACTTTTCCAAATTCAAGGAAAACTTCTTCGAAACGTTTCAAACTAATTAGCAAATGAATTTCCACTAAAAAACTGAGTCCCACACAAAGATACATCCGTATCTAGAGCAAAACATGAAGTTCATTAGGCCTAAACGATGTAATAGATATATTTTTATGAATAATTCAATAAACAGGTTCCAATCCATTTCCATTGAAATGAAGGGTGTTAAATGTATTTAACATTCAAAACACTCATTCGGTGTTCATTTATTTGAATAATAAAAACTGAACTTTAAACCAACCACAAACTGGTTACTGTATCCAAAAGATACAATATTTTCTGCCTAAAAACAACTTGAAGCTGGAGAGCACAAAGCTAGGAAAAGATTGTTTTTCGGAGAATCATCGCTGGCCTTTGAGAAGAACCCAAATTCGATTTGATTTGAGCCCAAAGTCCGTCCATGGGAGGCTTTTGTTTTTCCTCATTTCAAGTACAATACAATAAACTCTGATAAAATAAAAGCCCCAGTCATTGCAACATTCTAGCGGATGTACGTTGTACCCGTATAACCGCCGTTTGCTTCTGGGTTTTATCGCAGCTGCCGCCGCGGATATCATCATCCGTCTGGATGTGGGATTTGGGGAATAAAATGCGATTAAAACGAGTCCGAGCCCCAAGTTAAAGCTTCTCTGAATAATAAAATATGTCGCTACAAAAGATTTATTCGTTGGGCATTGAAGTAGAACCTGTATCTGAATCAAGCATGACTGTTTCTGGCCTTAGAATCCAGACGATCGGTTATGCGTCATAGAATGATTATACTCTGAATTTCCTCTAAAACTGTCAAAATCAGAGATCCATGCTTCAATTCAAGAATATTCATAATGCCAAAGGTCTCAAGCACGTGTACCCACCATTTACACACATTCTCCTTCATTCCTACTTCCCTTAAAGCCATAAAAGTACCCCCTCCTACCCCCAAAAATGTTGGCTACCAAAACAGAGAAACATGCGTTTCTTTGTTAGCCAAAAAAAAAAAACACTTTCCATTTTTCTACATTTGAAAGTGAGTTGCCAAAAAGAGAGAGGAAGAGCCACACGGCAAGGACCGCATAATCGTAGTCTGCAAGCCCAGCCCCCAGCCCCTCTTGCCACCACAAAAGGGAACTCCAGTCCCCGGAAGGGGGCAGGGGCAGGGTCAGGGGAAGACGTGCCTTGTCTGCGAATGCTGGCTGCTGTTGCTGCCGCTGCCAGAGCGGACGGCGACGTGATTTGAACGCGCAAAAGATATATCCGCACTGTTGCTCTCTCTAAATATCTATATCTTTTTGTCTGTCTGCTGGCACTTTTTCTTTTCTTTTTTGTGGGTTCTTTTGTCTGCTGCTTCCTAAATATTGTGTGTGTATGTTTTTTTCGGCTTGTTCTAGCACGCGCATCTTTTGCTTACTTTTATTCTCGTTCCTCGACTTTTGTTTATAAATTGAAGATTTTATGGAACCGAAAGTCCATTGGCTTTTCCCTTTTTCTTTTCCCAACACTCCACATGTGTGTGTGTGTGTGTGCATTCGTGAGGTCCTTGAGAATAGGTTTAGCTGTCGACACGCCCCTCTCTCTCTCTCTCTCTCTCTCTCTCTCTCTTTGTATCTGTGCATCTTTTTGTGGCGGGGTGTTAATAACTGAAATGCCTTCTCAAGTCGCAGATACATTTGTATCTTTGTTTATGCATCCCATGCACACACACATTTCTGACAGCTTGCATTCGCTTTTCTTTTTTTCGGTTTTTCCCGTTTACAGAATTTTCGACTATTTTTATACACTACACGATTCTTCCCCTGACATATGTTTCGGATTGAGAGAAACGAAAACTCATTTAGTGTGTCAATGATTATAATTGTCTCCTACCTCCTCCCTCCTCCCTGTTTCACACGTTGATGGGTTTTCCTGTGGGAAATCGATTTTTGGTTGCATATCTTATCTCTGGGCAAGCCTTATCGATTATATTTTCAATATACTACCCCGAAGGCCACAGCCACTCTGCAGACTTTCTCTTTCATTTCTCTAGTGGAATATTTCAGTGAAAAATTAAAAATGACTCAACTTTTGGCGCTTTTTCGTTTCGTACTTGAAATGAAATGAAATTCCAATGTCTCGCAGACATTGTTGTGTTTCGGTTAATTAACATTAATATTCTTTATAGACAGACAGACAGACAGACACAAAAGTTCTTTAGGCATTCTTTAAGCCTTCCAAGAGCATTCTTTCGTCTCTCGTTTTTCTTTTATTAATTTCGTTTGATTTTCGAGGACACAAGTGGGGGAAAATAAATTTCACTGTGGACATGCATTAATGAACATAAATATTGTTAATTGTTAATTTTCTACTGTTTCTTTCGTGTTTTTCTTTTTCTGCTTTGACACGAGAGTTTTTTGGCAAACATTTTGCGCTTCTCTTTTGGCGTTTCGTTTCGTTTCCTTTCTTTAATGTTTATTTATTTTATGGCCAAAAGGCTCGTGCGGTGCCTGCCCGAATCCTCCCACTCGATCCTCCCCCCGTGTGTCCCGCGCATAAATAAATTGCAAAAACATTGACTTTTTGAATGTTTTTGGGGTTTTTGGGGGGGCCTAAAATATGTTTTTAATTTGTTCAATTTGTACGCCCACAAATGAATCAACATTCCCGCCTGCGACAAAGCGAAGCGATCATTGTACATATAAAGGGGTTGTATGAAGGTTTTATGAAGGTAAGACAGGTGGAATAGGCAGCTTCGTCGATCCCCAGAATCCAACAACAAAACACACAAACTACATTTTATGTTCTCTGCTTAAAGCCTTTGTTTTCCATTCCCGTTTCGCTCTTTCCCTCTCTCTTTTATAGCCATGACAGCTACTGTATCTAGATACTGTATCTAGCCACCGAAACCGCATGAACCGAGTGTGTGGGAATCTGCGAGAGTCAACAAGAGCAGAGTATACCTCGTGCAATCCCATATATTATACGCCACAAAGTGGCACACAAAGTTATTTGCGTGCTGTGTTTCCCACGTGCATTGAAATCACTTTTTCCACCCACAGATCGGAGATCGCACTGGGATCTTGCCCCCTTTTAAAAAAGGGGGTTCAAACAGGGGGTTGGACCACCAGCCACCCCCAAACCCGAGCCGCCATTCGATGCTCTCTCGCGGACAGGCCATAAAATGTTTTGGATGCCGCACGTTTTTTGAGGAGCAACTAATTTATGGGCATTTACAACTGGCTGTTTATCTGTATCTGTATCTGCATCTACATCTATGTATCTATGGTTAGCTGCGGTGTGTTTAAGCAGCCACTGGATTAGTTCCACTTTAGATCCATTCACAACATAAATAACCAGAGACCAGAGACGCAGCCACCACCCCCTCCCTCCGATCCACTCGAAGCATTATTTTAAATTAGATTTTATTCGCCTTCCCAGAGATTGGACTACTCTATTTTTAAGATACAGATACAAAAGGAAAGAGTAAACACTCTCCCTCTCTCTCTCGCATCTAAAAAGAGATTTTAGCCCAGGGACTGGGCTCTGGGGCCCTGTGTCTACGACTATTTCTCTTCATTTGATTTTGATTCCCTTCCTCTCTAATGCATATTTGTGTTTGGAAATTGAGTTGGAATCTATGTGGCACGGGCAGGGCGCATGCTGCATGTGGCATGTGTCAGTGTGCTCCCTGGCATTTTAGCAGGTAGAAAAGCACTTTGCACTTCAGACTCTTGTTATTATTTGCATAACGAAATGGGAATTGGGTTTCGGGTCTCGCTTTTTGGCCACACACAGATCTTAATCTTGGCCCCAGAATGTGGTGTGGCAAATGCTTGTGGTCGCAAAAATAAAAAAAGAAGTAAGATAAAAACTATTTAATGAGGAGAATTTTAAGACCACAAATGGAACTTGAATTTACATTTTATTTGAGTATTTTGTGGCGACTAAAGGACGAGTGGAAGAATTTAATTTTGAAGAAAATACAAATTAAAAAGAAATTTTACTTACAGTTCTCTTTTCGGAATCATTCTGATACTTAATTCATTTATTTCTATTCGATTCCTTCCATTTGTTCCTTTCGTTAAATTCTTTCCCTCATTTCATTCCATTATTCCGTTCCGTCATTCCTTTCCATCATTTTATTAACAAATTTATTTCATTCATTCCATCCCTTTATTCGTATTAATCACACCTATGAATGATTCATTCTCTTCATTCCCTAAATTCCTTCAATCCATTCAACAATTTATTCCTTTCCATCATTCCTTTTTCTGAACTATTTTTTTTTTCCTTTATTCCTTTCCTTTATCCCTTTTCTTCACATCTTTCATTCCCATCCCAGAAACATTATATATATATTCATTCAAATCCCAGAAATGATTCTCGTTCCAAAGCAAATGAAAAGTTCTGATAAACTTCTCCCAAGAATACGATACAATTTCCAAGAAAATGAAAAGTTCAGCCCCTGTACTCCCAGTTCTCCATAAAGTCTCAGAATAAAACAGAAACCAAGACTCCGAATCGAAGATTAGCTGGCTTGCTCTTTTGATCCCAAGTATCCTTCTAGCTCCTTGACAATAGAAAACACACCTTCTCTGCTCTCACTCGGACTCCTTTCATACCAAAAGGAACTGCAGTGTTGCCAAAAGCATATTTTGCCTTAATGGCAAAAACCATTTACAAAGCGGCGATACTTAAAAATCGAGCACTTTTGTGGGATGAAAAGCGTCGTCGCACGTTCAGTGCGCGCGAAACGTAAAGGAAAATCCCACTCGAAAAGACCCTTGACACACATATCCACCCGTCGGTGGGGTGGGCTGGCTAAAAGCCTCCTTCGACTGCTCCAGTTTCCAGTTTTTCCACCTCATCATCAATCCCCACCGACAATAGTCGGGGCCGCTTTCTCTATAGCGAGTGT
The DNA here is from genome assembly GCF_003369915.1 of Drosophila miranda. Classification (NCBI taxonomy): domain Eukaryota; kingdom Metazoa; phylum Arthropoda; class Insecta; order Diptera; family Drosophilidae; genus Drosophila; species Drosophila miranda. The sequence goes on along the minus strand of NC_046677.1, from coordinate 7,574,186 downwards.
TATAGTGCCCGCTCTCGTGTGTACTTTGCATTTTGTATCGAACGCTGGAAAACATTAGGTTTCGCGTGAATCAACAATGAATGGATTCAATGATTCATAGTACAATACACACGGACACGGACACGGTCTCGACTCTTAATGAGACGCCGCATTCATGTGCCAAGCTAAACGTCCCCACACACAGAGTATCTATATAATTGGACAACAGTCCAGAGAAAGGGAGAACTTGGGAGGCAGAGAGCTCCCTGCTGCTGCATAATCAAAGATGAGGTCAATGTAATCGAGAATAATGCCACAAGACGACTGACCGGCAACAAGAGGGGGGGGCAACAAGTTTTATTATTTAAAAAGCTAATTACAGCCTGGGAGTCAAAAAAGCGTTGTGTCAAGTATCTGTAAGATACATTTTTGCATAATTTCCCCATGCAAATGACCAGGAAAAAGCTAAACGAACGGGGAATGTAAAGAAAGCGAAAGAAGGAAGAACAAAGACGAAATAATTCGAAAAATAAACAAACAAAAAAAGTACAGTTGCCACATTACAGCAACTTGTTGCATGGGAACGTAATGGAATGAAACACATTTGTCATCTTTCTTTGTCTCTCTTTGGAGTCTCTGATGCTATCTCTATCTGTCACTCCCCAATTCTCGCCTGGATCTCGTGGGTCTTGAGTGCCTCGTCATTGTCTCCATCTCCGTCTCTATCTCTCGCTGTCCCTGTCTCTCCATCTCTGGAGTCTCCTGCTGGAGTTTGGAGTCTTGTGTGTGTGGCCGCATTTGCATCTGAGTCTGCATTCGCCTCCTCCTCCTCCCGGTGGCGCATTGCAGTTTAGATGAAATTGCCTAGATTGTAGGCCTAGGAGATACATTGCGTTCGTTCCGTCAGTGACTCATGCGAGCACTATGCCATGCCCTGCCACTGCTACGATTGTTTGCCCCATGTTTATGACACACGCAGCAGCAACAGCAGCGGCAGTCACTGGAACGCACAGGAGCAGTGCAGGGCAGTGCCTCGCCTTCTGACTTGTGTGTTGCATAAATCAGAAAGTAGATAAAGAAAATTGCAACTACATTTGTGGCAGAGACACACACACGCACACGCACACACAACACCAAGTCCAGAAGACCAGAGATAAGTGGCACTGCCGAGATAGAGATATTAGCAGTTCTTAAAGTGCCACAAATATTGCCACAACTTTGGATTCGGACCGGGGGGCAAGCGTAATCCACTTACGACACCAAAACGGAAGTTGACACTGTGCCCCACAAAGAGAGTTGGGGGGGGGGGGGAGGGTCTAAACGAACAGTGGATGCCGTCTCTTGCGATCAAAGTGCTGTCGATATGCGATGGGGGGTTCCACATATTAAATGTTTACCCAAACAAAATGTTGGGTTTTCTTACCGATATCTTATGAAACGGGGGATCAACAAAGCTGAGAAGAGTGTCGGGCATCGAAAGGATCTCTACTGGGTAGATATATCTACATGTTTTACGAATATCGCCGTATGATAACAACCCACTATTCCCATAGATGTCATTCTGACATCTAGTCTGACACCAGACAATAGAGCAATAATTAGGGAACCATCAATCAATCATCGAAAGATTTGCTCCCTTGGTGATCTCTGCTCATGGAACCATTCCCTAATTTGATCTCTTGATCGTAGATCCACTTCGCAATTGATATTCCAACTCCTTCCCTGATTTTTAGCGCCTCAGTGCCACTCCCTTGACCTCTCATTGAACTCTGATTCTAGTTTTTTGCAATTCGCAAACGAAAACCTTAATTGCTTTATTCAATTTTGTCAATCTCTGTATTCGTTGCGCCACTCTTCGAATAAACAAGTAAACAAAATTAAGACCAAAAATAACAACAACAAATCCCCCCATTCCTCCCTCCCCGTGTGTGGGGCTGAATACAAGAAAAAACCCATTGAAGAGGGGGGGCCAGAAATTGCAATAAATTAATTTAATGGCAACGAAAACAGAGACACCCAAGAAGGGGGGGGAGGGGAAGAAGAAAACCAATACAAAGCAGAGGAATAGAAAAAACAAGGAGTACAAAAAGTAAGCAGTAAAAGGCTAGCCGTAGGGGCATTTGATACCCTAGCTCCTAGGAGATCCATCATTTCCAAAAGAAACCTTGGAAGAGGTGTGGAGGATCTTTCATTCTCTTCATTGGAGTATCTTCAATCTGTATTCGTAGAAGTATCTCCAAGCAAACATCTTCTAAAAGTCGAAATACCCTCCTTAAAGGGTACCTCAATAGTCAACACTCGCGATTCGCCACAGAGAAGTGCGAAGCAACTGTTCAAATGGACTGTTAATTGCTTACAATGGGTATTGGCAGAGTCGTGGAGAAGTCAATAGAACAACAGAGAGGAGTGGAGTCTGTCCAAAGCCCAGAGTAAACCAAGCGAAGCGAAACGAAAGGGAAGGGAAGACGGGAAGGTCAGTCATTGATCTCTGTTTTGGGTGGACAAAGACAAAGCCACGCCCGAGAGACACACCAGACAGTAGCCCGAAAGGAAGGGTTAAAGAAGAAGCAAAGACGTGCAAAATATGAAGGAAAGAAAAGACATCCAAAGAGTTTGGAATATCCTCAGCGAAAGGGTTAGCAGTTGGTCCTTGTTGGTCCTCTATAAACATTTTTATTAGTTTCGGTTTCAGCTTTTTTCAGATGCGCATTTGAAATTCGAAACCCACGAAAGGGGGAGGACCAGGGGAAGGGAGCTCTCTAGCGCCATATGTGGTGTTTGTGCATGCAAAATATATTTATTCCCCGAGCAAACAAAACCCTGTGGGTACCCTCCTCCTTCTGGTCCTCTTGTGCGGCAGTCTGTGGCACGCGAAAGGAAGTTGCTTTGAAATGCTATAAAATTGCCTTTTCTATCGGTTTTTGGGTATAATTAGCATTTGCCGCCACCGCCTGCCAGCAGCTGTTTGAATGCGGGGGAGGATTGAGGGGAAAGGAAACCTTAGACCCCACAGTCCCACATCCCATATCACATAGCCCATAGACCATATGGTGGTGCACTTTACAGCCAAACAATTGCACTTTCGTATCTTGTATCTACATATTGTTTATTGTAATGGTTTATTGTTATGGCTAGAGCCATGGGTGGAAGATACTTTGGCTTGAAAACCCAAGAAATTGCTTTTAAATGGAATTGTGTTGAAAGTATCCTGAGACTTGTTCCTTCTATAATTCTGAATCGTTTATCAATGGTATTTTTCCTTTGTTTTCATATTTTTCTACTCTCTGTTCTGTTTCTGTGTTTCATTTGTAAATGCGTTACATGCTGTTCCATTCCTGTGTTCCATTTAAGCTTAAAACTCCATCTACAGCTTAGAAAGTGTATTCCCTGCATTTCGTTCATGACTCATGCACTTTCCCGTGCCCTCAAACGGCTGCCCCTGTAATTAAACATCGATTGGGCTTCCCCCCAATATATTACAACATGATATTTTACGAAAATTCAATAGTGCAATCCACCCACGCGTCGGACGAGGGTCTCCCCCGTCTGAAAATGCACCCTGGTCTGATGTCTGAGGCAATTAGCTCGGGTCTGACGCCATGCCATGCATGCACCAAAATATGGCATGAGGCTTGAGGCCTGAGGCATACGGCACGCCACTCACTTTGCATTGCCCTTCAAAATAGGGAGAGAATATGGTTAGGTTACATGAAGTACGTTTTTATTGTCTTCCAAAGTCAAGGCGCACTCCGGCGATAAACGCATATGCACAGATACTTTTGTATCTATAAACCATATATATATGTATATATGTATCTTTGTAAAAGAGAAAGAGCCCTTTAAACAAGAGACCAACGTTAGGTACGTGCCGTGCTGAGGGACTATAAAATTAATTATGCCCCCGACTTAATGGCTTTTTCTCCAGTTTATAGATTTATGAAATGAGCAGAGAAGTACCTCTGGGCCGGCCACTCTTCAGTCTTCAGTATCTGTAATTGTTTTTCGCATGAAGTGACCATAAAACTAGGCTTAGAGATTATCTCTGGAATAAATATTCTTTTCGCTTGAGGGGAGGACATAAATCACAGACACAAAAAGGTGTATGCCCCTCAGTTGATTATTTCCGTCTAATCTAATTATTGCTGATATTTTTCGCATTTTGTTAATCATCTGTTTTCGCCATGAATATAATACCTCACTTTGTCTAGACCCTAGAGGGGTTCGGTCCGGTTCGGATCCGTGTTGTGTGCATTGATTGAGATCTCTCGTTGGCATCGCTTTAATTGATTCCGAAATGCGCAGCCAGTCTGCGTCTCTGTCTGTGTGGCAGTGGCATCATTTGTAACGCCTTTCATCCGCTCATCATCTCGATGTAAATTGCTTGTTGTTTTGATGCCAGTTTTAGCAGCAGGCCTCCATTTCGTGTGATGTACAGGAAATGCCCCAAGTTCACCGCAAAATGTGACCCAAGGAAAATGCTGTTTGTTTTGGCCTCCGAAAAAATATTGTAACATTACCAAAATGTTATAGCAACAAACATTCAAATTACACACACGATCTATTCACAGAAATGAAACTATAACCCGAAACGAGTCCGCAGATACTTTTCGTGACTTTTTCCCAGACATTAGTTCTGTGCGGAATATTGGATTTCCTTTGAATGAATCCAACACTCGAAAAATATTGCTGGCGCGTGCAAAATCCGACGCGTCTGTAGAGCGTTTTTATGGAACCCTTGTTTGCCAGCGTCCAAGGTTTTTGCTGCCTCTGCCACTGTCTCTGTGTGTGTGTGTGTGTGTGTGTGTGTATTCTGAGGCGTCTCCCAGACAGCCGTCGAATGTTTAAATTACAATTGAGATTCAAATTGAGGAAGGTTTCATTTTCATTTTCATGTGTTGTTGAGGCTCAAAATTAGCCTCATTTTGTTAGCCACTTGGGTTTTAACTGCCAGTTAAATGGAGGGTCATGTTTGGGAGAGGCTGCAAATGTTGAATCAAATTTCCACTTGAAGAAGACCCTAATTATAGCAACCTTTTTGGGGAAGTTGGTCGAATTTCTGTTCAAATCCCAACTTAAAGCCCAAAAAAGACCCAAAAAAGTCTCCCAAAAGTTCGTTAAAAATAATGTAATTTCTGGTTACCGAAAATCGAATACAAATCGTTGGCTGTAGTCGGGCCAGCAAAAAACCGCGAGTTTACCGGTGGCAATATCCGCTAACTGCTTTGCACCTGCCTGCCGTTGATTATGGCCGGCGCTGTACGCTGTGGTCGGTCGGGTCGGTCGCCTACTAACTGGGCGAACACGTGTCCGAGGTGCTGCAGTTTTTCGTGGGCTAATGGACCTTTTTGGAAAATTGAATGCATTTTTGCCACGTCACAAAACACGAGGGTGTGGGGGGGCATGGTTCTGGGCCAGGTCTGCGCTGCGGCGTTGCATTTGCATTAAATGTTAATGGCAAAATGCAATTATTTTCGCACACACAACGACCCGAGGGGACACACCGCACATTAAGCACTCGTCGGCACACGCGTTGCGCATGTTCGTTGACAATTAATGCCCGTTTTTCTTGCTCTTTTGTGGCAGTCTCTGGTCTCCGCTGCTGCTGCTGTTGCTGCTGCTGTCTGTGTCTAAAAATGGCCTGGGCCTGGTCCTGGGCCACACCACACCCCATAAACAAGTATGAGCCCAATTTTGCATTAATTTCCGCATAACTCGGACACAACACACACGAAAAATTGAAACGGCAAAGGCGGCTGTCAAAGAGATAATCAACTATGAAAAGCTGACCAGACCGCTGAACAGAAGCCGGGGGGAAATTCTTGCACGGCAGCCAGTCATTGGGTGACCCCCGGCCACAAAAGCCATCCATGACTTAAACGAATGCATCCGCTGGGGCATGCATGGCTGCTGCTGCATCGTTGACACAAAACTGCAGCCACAAAACAACAACAACAACAACAACAGGATGGGGGGAGCAGTGGGTAGCCAGGAAGGTCGAAGCAGGGAATGCTCTTACCACAGAAAGATATTCCCCCCCAAATTCCAACTTTATTCCTTTTTCTTTTTCTGTTCATTACGATCGAAGTTACATCGTTATAGTGGTAGCCTCCTCGTTAAAGGGTATCCATACTGCAAAATTCCAATCATGCATTGCACTCTACTGAACTCTTCTGCTGCTGCCGCCGCTGTTGCATGTTGCTTCTTTTTCATCATCCTCTCTCTCTATCTCTCTCGCTTCATTCATTCAACTTGATTATGGGTGTCGTCCGTCGCGGTTGAGGTCCGTGTGGCACTTTGATGTTGTTTTAGTGGCTCTCCGCTCTTCTCCCTCCCTTCTGCTGCTGTCCGTAGAGGTTATTATCCCCTGATTAACCACAATTGCTGACTGACTGACTGGCACTGGTCCTCTTCTTTTTCTGCTCTCTGCACTAAAACCCAATGCAATATCTTGTATCATTTGCCTATAGTCTTTCCATCCATTGGACTTTCCCTCGAGCTAATCTTCAGTCATTGTTGATTTTTCTTGCGGATTTATAGCGACTAATCTTCATTAGGCGTTAATTTCTTTCTTTCTTCTATTAGAAACAATGGCAAAGAAACGGGATTTAAGTGTACTTTTGTTTTATGCTTAAATGTTTCTGTGAAAATTCCCTTCCAGAAAGGTTTAATGGATTTTTATAAATTTCGCTATGGAAATGGGTTTAAGTCACTGGAAAACTCAACTTTGTTTCAATCTCAAATGTTTCTACTATAATTTCTTAACATATTTTCCATAATTTGCTGCATGGAAATGCAGTAGCCTACTAGAAAACAGTCTTTTGTTTCATTCTCAAACATTCCAGATAATCTTTGGTGCCATTTTTATCGTTTTTGCTTTGGATATGGCAATGGAACATTGGAAAACTGTAATTTCTTATGTTCGCAAAACGTTTCTTTGATGTTTTTATGAAAATTCTATCATTCTACTAAAAGAAAATGGCAATAAAATATCAGAAAAATGTACATTAATAGATAGTTGACAACTTCTTTCATTTATAAATATGTCTATCAAACTTGTATTATATTATTATAGATTTTTGCAAGTCACATAGATATTATCGTTTTTCTACAGCATTCACTGCATTCTCATGTTCGTATAATCAAAGATAAGATTGTTTTCTCAGAAATGTATCTTTGACAGAACTTTCACTGAGTGCGGGTGAAGCTCTTTCGAGAGAACAATCTTAAAGTAACCCTCCTCCAGTGAGTGGAACCCTACTCCATCCAGCGTACTCTGTACTTTTAATCAAATAACATTTCGAGTACTCTCCAAAGCCACAAAAGCCGGATTGCCAGAGTTGTCATCCCACAAATAAAGAGGAAGGGAAAAGAAGAGGAAAAAAGAGCAAACGCATAATTCCAGTGTCAACCCAAGTGGCAGCAGAAAGTATTGATTTTTTCTTTTGCGTTTTTTATTCGGCGACTAGTTGGGAAATTCAAAAATACTCCGCACAATGCACAAACATTCACATTCTCAGCCGAGACATTTGGGGCCAACAGTGGGGTCTGGTCTGGTCTGGTACTACAGTGGGGCATAGGTATAGTCACCGCCGAGTGCGAAACAGTCCTACGGATGCGATGGCAGAGCGCGCGCCATTTGCATTCTTGGGGCAACGCCAAGCCAGGAGGAGGAGGAGCGGCAGGAGGGTACCGAGTACTTTCGTACTTTCGCATAAAAAAGTGTTGGCAACACACTCTGGCCCATTCCTGCCACAGGTCCCGGGTCGTCCCGCTCCCTTCTGACTTGTAGTTTCGGTGTGTTTTTGGCATGTTTCATTGGCAGACGAAACGCGCTTAAAATATGCAGAAAAACGAAAGAAAGAAGGTGCGGTTCTCAAGCCGAAGATGGAGATACTCTTGCTGTATTTATGGTATATAATAGATATTTGGGTGCATCTTGGGTACGATATGATGGAAAGATATTTCAATATACAGATATACGATATTTTGGGACGATATGGGAATAAAACAGTCTAAGAACTGTACTGTTCTGATGTTTCATTCTCAAAAAAGGATTTTTATTAATTCAGGGGAGCAACTGTGGTCTCTCTCTGTTCATTGCTAGCATCTGCTCAAAATCATAGAACCTTCTGCAGAAAAGGGTATAAAAAGTCGCGTCCAAAGAGCGCAGCAGGTGGAATACTGTGAAGAGCGACACAGCGGAATGAAATGGCACAGAACTGAATGGAATGGAATGGTGCGGAGTGGCTTGGATGGTGGATGGTGGATAGGGTGGGGGCAAGTTAAGTGAGTTACTACACACCCATTTTTCAATTGCTTTGTACAGCAATTGTGGATTGTGGCTGTTGTGTTTATTGTTCGCCTGATAAAATGCTGCCCGCCGTAGCAGCACCCGCAGCACCAATTGGTTTTCCTCGATATTTTCACCGAAAAATGGAGCGGAAAAGGAAGCGAAACTGAACTGAAACAGGAGCACCAGTTGTCAAAAGTACCACTGCAATGGCGTGCCAACGTCACTCCTGGTCCGTATCGTATCCTTTTTGGGAGACGACCCTTTCCCGCCCCGGCCCCCGCCTCCACCTCCGCCGCATTTCGACGCAGCGCAGTAAAGTCGCTTCAAATTTATTTTAGACCAAAGTTTTTGGAGACTACTACGGCAAATGTCGGTGTCGGGTGCCCCCAAACAAACTGTTTAGTGGCTGCGACTGACTCCTGGGCTTGTGGGTTTGTGCCACATGCGGTCTGAAGGTTAGGCCTGGTCTTCCTCTGACGGTGGGACATGCTCATTGGGCTGTGTCTGACCCTTTTGTTTTTTTTTTGTTTTCTTTTTTTTCCCATAGAATGTGATTTGTTTTGTATTTTTTCATCCTTTTTTCACTTTTGGCAAATAAAATGCTGTGGCCATAAAATGTATCTACTGTTTGGGTGGGTTTATTTATACGACAAAAAGTTGATTGTTTCTCTAAAGCTAAACGATTATTAGTTGGACAGAGAGGGGGAGGGAGAAAAGGTGAATGAAAAAAGGGGAACATCTCTGGGATTGACATTTGATTTAAGAGCCGTATCTGAACAATGAAAATAGGTTAGCATTTCGCAACGAAATATCCAAATAAATCTCAATGAACCTTCGAAAAGAATTATGTTATTTAAATCGGAATTTATGCCTGCCATATTTACCGATCAATTACCGCCTTGGGTATATCAATCAAAAGCAGAGTCTAAATCTCGAGGTGTGTCCGTCCTCCCACACACAACACAAAAAACACACCTTGTATTTAGTTAATTATTTTCTCAAAAACAATAAAAAATATTCGCTGACCAATTGGCAACTAAAATTCGCAACAAAAGTGTGCCCATAAATATTTATTATTAGTCATATGAGAATTTAAACAAATAAGAATTCCAATTCCACACCGAGGCAGGGGAGACAAGTGGAGAGAAAGAGATAGGGAGAGAGAAAGAGAAACCGGCTAAGGTTCGGCGTCACGAGAAATATGAGAAATCGACGGCAGAACAAATACAAATACAATATTATTGTGTATTGATAATTTAAGCAAACTCTGACAATAATTGATAAAGGTAAATGCCTACTGACGTCACGGAACGACGATTGCAACATTTAGTATTTTACACAATTGTGAATATCGGAACGGGGGACACCTTTGAGGGAACCGTATCTATTTATAATTTATTATCTTGAATATCTAAAGGGGGACATGACGCTCATTCCGGGTTTTGTACTTGTAAATTGCCTGCAAACAAGATATACAGAGCGAGGAATTGCACAAATCAACATATAGATTATATTTACATGGAATATTCCGATGATTCAAACGGCGGGTCTGATGCTGCTCTGCTGCTGAGTTTTCCTATTAATTTATTGCACTTTGTTCCCACTTAGCACAGCTTCAATAACGAGTTTTCCTTTCGCTCTTTTTTTGCTTTGGGTTTTAATTACTTTTTGCACTATCGCCTGGCGACTGATAAGCCCGGACACCTTATCAATGGAATTCTTTGGCCGTTTTCCAACTCTTTCGCTGATTTTTCGCCAGGCCAGCCCGTCCGCGTAAACACACACTCAAAACCGAACAGACAGAAAAACCTATTTATTTATAAATATTATCAATTTTCCTTTCTGCGAGGTTTTTCTATCACTAAAAATATAACAAAACTTTGCACCCAGAATATTTATAATTCCTTCTTTTTTTTCGTTTTACTTTTATTTGTGTGCTTGTTTGGTTTTTTTTTTTGGCACTCGAAAAGCGGGAAGAACGAGAACGAAATCGTAAAATTAAATTTTGAGCGACCTCGCGTACACCCTTCACGTTCAGCGGCCGATTTTATACTTGGCGCGATTTTCGACTCGATTCGACTCGACTCGGAAAGAGTGTGAGCTGGCACGACTTTTGCTGTTGACCGATTTATGGTATATATCTCGATCCCTGTACCTATTCTCGGGGTCCCAGAAAACTGCGTTATGTGCCTTTCCTGTTCCCTTTTTTTTTCCAATCCTTACTATCCTTTTGGGCACAGTTTTCCTGACAGTTTCATTCAAATACGCCCGCCTTCAAATGCTGCTCGGCAACAAACGCGTGTTGCTGAGAGAAAAAAAGGTATGGACAGCAAGGCAAAACGAGCTAAAAATACCAGGCATGCAACGTAAAATCCACCACAATTCCTAACATACTATGAAGTCATGGCATATAGGTCCCCTAGTTAAGGTGAGGTTTATGTTTTGTTGCTAGGCATGTTTACGCTCTCGCTCTGGACTCAGTTGCGTTACAAGAATGAGCATCGGTTCTCTTTCTCGACAAGAGAACAGCTGACTGTCAACAAGTGTTTTTAAAAAACCCGCTCTTCGGGGTTCTCTTTCGTTTTGCTTGTGGGTTATAAAGCGGCTTTTGGGGATTGAATGAACTAACACGTTATAATCGTTTAGGAGGTATATTCCTCAGGGAAAAAGGTTATAAAAACAGTCATCATAGATAGTTAAAATGGCCAAGAGAAACCCATAGCTCCCGTAATGTTAGTTCTCCCAAGAATGTAAAGCATTTACTCGTATGAGTAATTTCTACAATCTTTAAACTGGTACAATGTAGGGGGTGATATCTAATTACAAGATATTACAAATGTATATGTCCTAATGGTTTCCATAGTTAAATTAAAACCGCCTCGAGGCTGGTCTCTCAAATGGCAAACTGTCATGGGAGGAAGTCATTACAATTTACTTTGCTTCTGTTTGCATAAATGTACGAGTATTGTACACATGAAATTGAAACACGTGATCCAAGTGGAAGCCATTTGCATGCAGACGCCATAAACTGCATTGGTTGTATGTCCCTTTCACCACTTGGCACCACCCGTATCCTCTGGTCTCTGGTCTCTGGTCTCCGCTCTGCATTTCCATTTGGGTTTTGTTGGGTCTCTTCGATTAGTTTCCATTGTTGGGAGCCAGCCGGAGCCCCAGCAGAGTGATGGCATAAACAAGAGCGGCCAGCCAGTAGAATGGTGTGGAGTGGTGGAGGCTAATGGCCAGTGCAATGGCCATTGTTGCCAGTCGTCCTCCTGTTCCCCGTTCCGTCCTGTCCCGTTCCTAACCTCAAAGCAGACATCATAAATCAAAGAACAAATTTGCACTTCAAGTGCGCTTTCAATAAGTTTCCTACTGTTTCTGTTGTTGTGCAAAGTTTTGCTGTTTTTGCACTCATAAATCATAATTTAAAGTTTAAGTAGAGCTGAGCGATAGAGAGATGGAGGGACGGAGGGATGTGGGAATATATTAAACAAGACTTAATGAAAAACAAAACTTTTCTATTTGCAAAACCTGCAAATTGAAAGAAAAGTGTTTTAACAAAAAGAACCAGAGATTCCTTGAAATAAGAGACGACGAGATTTCAAGAGAGATAACGAGCGAGAGAGAGAGAGAGAGTGACATTAACGGATCAGATGACTAAACAGTCGCCAGCAGCAAATAATGATCACGAAGAATGAGGGAGGAGAAGCAGAACGTTAAAGAGGAAACTGCTATAAAAACAAAAATGGCGAAAGTTCAACGGAACTTTTTTTTGATTTCGTTTTGTTTGTTATCCAAAAGTTGTATATTTTAGCAAACAGCAAAAAAGCCCGCACAGCTGTCCCATCGTCATGGGAGAGGAGCGTGACTCGTGTGGGCCAAAGAGGAAGAGCACAGTCGGACAGATAAGAGAAGAGCGGACCGGACCGAACAGAAAGAAAACCCCGAACCACGCGATGGATGGATGCCTTATCAGCGATGCGGCAAAACGAATGAATGGCCTAAAATAGAAGGATGGATGAAATCGCAATGAACGACGCCCAAATAGAAGAGTATTCTCTATGCAGGCGGCGCAACTAATCGTCGCTCGAGGGTCGGTACCCCAGAGTCTTTTCTTTCCGTAGCATAAGCAGTTTTGATGATAACCGCGAAGTCTGTACGTCAGCCATGAATCATTCAATTTAATACAAATATTTGATATTGGCTTTGGGCGCTTGTTCTGGCCGCCGGAAGGTACGTACATAATTCTTGAGATAGGAAAATGTAAGTATGGGACATATCTGTAAGTATTTCTGGGAATTTTATATTAACATTTCTTACATAGGATAGATAGTGGCTAAGGAATTTATGTTATCTAATTATGCCAAGGGGCCTTGAAACCATTTTTGTAATAGTATTTATCCGTAATTCCAATAAAGGAATTACAGCTGATAAATAAGCACAAGCCAAAGGGAAAAGAAGAATCCCCTTTGGGATTTTTTTGTGCTCCTCATATGTAAATCATAAATACATGAAACCAAAGACTATAGACTATATTGTATAGTCTTTGATGAAACGCAGTAAATTACATGGAAATAACATGCTACAAAAAATTAACATACTTTTGGGTGTCGAATGTATGTAAACTTTGTGTAAAATATATGTAGAGTTACCATTTATGGGCTGTAGTAAAATTTATTTATTAATTGTTCATTTTTGCCTAATATATGTATATGTGTTAAACCGGACGTCTCATGCCCGTTTTGCAATAAAAAAATCTCCCTGATCAATTGAGAGTAATTTTCTCCGGAAATATCAAAAGAAAATCGCCAGAAATGTATTCGGCAACACAAACAAGGGCTGCCTGCGGGTAGCACTACTTTACCCTACTCTTGTCAGCCCCAGTCTTAAATTTATGGCCGCTGCAAACAAAAGCCAACCCAAAAAACTTGACCCAACTTAACCCGAAAGCTGAACTCAGCTAATTGCCGAAAAATTGAAACAAAAACCACGACACCAAAAACGAGGAGAGCAAAATAAATAGCAAAGAGCGCACGCAGTAATTTATGCATTGCGGTAAAGGGCGCACACACACACACAGCCATAGAGAGGAGATTTAGGTAGGGAGAGGGAATTATAGAGGTTGCCCTAGGCCCAGATGAGGTGTCAATTGCCCCGCCAGGTAGAAATAATATACTACTATAGTGGAGAGCCCCGACCCCGACCCCAGGCAATGAAACCCAAATTATGCGTAATAAACCGTGGCGAAAATTTGTGCGGAATCAGCGAAACGTTTTGGAAAATATGCAAAGGGCCAGCCAGGCCAAAGGGCATGGCAATAGTAGAGGACTGAGTATTGTAGAGGATTAGCGGTGTTTGTTTAAAACAGTTTCAGCCATCTAAAAATAGCCATTGCTACACTCGCACAGTTCTAGACCTAATTAAAGGCACTCCACACTATCAGCCATTGAATGCACTTGGGGCTTTGCGGATGTTCTTTATCAGTTTGATAAGATTCCAATCAATTTCATAACCTACTCAACAAATTTTTGCTATATTTCATTCATAAAACAACAGTTTTACTCCCTATTACCTACGATAGCCCACATATAAACGGTCTTATCATTTACTGAGTCACTTGGCAGCGTAGCGCACTTATTCACTCACCTTGATTTTGGTTTTGTTTATAATCCTACGATATAGAAACTTGTACATGGCCCAGCAGCAGCAGCAGCAGAGGCAAAAATAACAATTTTTGTGACTTTAATCACGTTCTTTCACAGACACACACTCACACGCGGAAATAACAATTATTTAGCAAACAAAAATAATAACAATTTTACAGTCGCTGGGCACCAACTTGAACGCTCAGCGTGGGTTGGATAGAGAGACGATATGTACAGACGGACGATCGACGAGCGTTGCTTTTCCTCCTACTCCCGCGAAAACGTCATTGATGACTAAGCGAAAGAAACGGGTCGCGACTCGCGAGATATGAGTTATGTTATGAGAGCGGCAGAGCAAATTCCGTTCCATGCATTTTGCATGCGTTTCACGCACAGGAGCGAAGTTTACTTAAGAGCAGGTAGACGACAGACAGGGCCGGCTGCATACGGGATAACACTATAAAAGATGTTGAGCACGACAGAGATAAGGACAGGACTCTTGAAATTCTTTGCAGATGTGGTACCGATCCGATCTGGGCGGTTTCGTCTTATGTAGTGACTGCTGTTGTTCTCTTTTCAACTTTCGCTGCACATTAATTGGTGGCCCAACTATTCCCCCCTTGAATACGCCACTGGGCTGATCGGTGTCTCTGCATTTGCAGCTACTTTTTCTCAGGCTTTGAATTCGGAGAGCAGTGCGGCGGCTCCCACGTTGTTATTGGCGAGCGTCAACGCAAATACATAAAAAGCGCAAATGGCAAAAATAGCCATAAAACCATAAAATGTCAACCCAAAAAGTTCAAAGATGAGCTTCGCGACAGCGACATCGACGGGCCGGCACACTCCACGCGATAACGGCACTATTTTTACTGCATTGTTTTTTGCCTGCTGTGCAGTGTGCGGCCAGAAGAATGCCAATGAGGAAATGTCAAGACGGGTATAAAACGAAGAAGCGCCGCTAAAAGCCATTAAAGACAATCAAATAAATTTACAACAATAAAATGTGTATATTCAAAGCGAAATGTGAACAAACTAATTAGCTTTTAGAGGAAGAACGGGATCAGACAAAGAGAGATAGAGAGATAGAAGATTAACAAGTAGAAGAAGAAGCATATGGAGAGCGACAGGCAGGTGCCCAGAGAAGATGAGAGGCTTGACATTTGCATGGAGAGGTGAAGGCTTTGCAAAAATGAACCAGCAATCAGCAGAGGGGGGGGGGGGGGGGGGGGGGGGGGCAAAGAGGAATAAGAATAGGTCGGTGCTGACAGTTCTGATCGGTCAGTTTAGCTTTGTCGAAGTTAGTAAGCAATCTAGCCGTTTCCAAGCCAGAGCTGAATATAATAATACAACGAGAAGACAGCGCTGGTCGTTCAGCTGTCTTTCACACATACATACAAATACATAAGTTAATATCCAACATAGTAGGTAGTATTATATTCTCTTAGTTACAAAATCTAGCTTCTTTCAAGCCATTATCTTTGGGCACCACTGTTTGGCCACTCACCTGTATTTCTAATAAAAGTTCCTGCTTCTTGCGTCGCAGCTCTATCAGTAGCTTCTGCTGCTCCGGCGTTAGTTCTGCAAACAAAAGAAAGAGACGGGACACTTTTTTGGTTAATTGGAACGCAGCAGAAGCGAAGCGCAGCTGCAGCAACAACAACACATTCCAGCAGCACGCACCCACACACACACACACGCATACACAGAAATACACGCACGCACTCTCGCATACACTATTCATTTTGGCTGCATCTGATGCCTGCCTGCGCAGAAGCGAGATGGCAAATGGGCGGCCTGTGACGTAGAACTCTGGTCCGTTCAATCAATAAACTTTGTTTTTTGCTTATCTCCGCTCTCTTCCTTCACGCACAATGGGCGACTAATTGTGTAAATTGACTTATTAGCTGTAATTTAGCATTTGGGGATTATTATTAATTCAATTGAAGGCCAGAGTAAATGAGAACACTCGCATACACATGCACACACACAGAAACACGCACACGTAGATTGCTTGTTGCTTCATTAAATTTTTAGTACGGGACTCGCCCCATTCCATTTTCATGCATTTTTCAAGGCATTTTCCCACTTATTTTACACAATTTCACTCGGATACTCCGGATTTAGGATAATCCGCGCGCACTGGGGCTTCTGGCACTGGATTTTGCTTTCGTTTCGTTTCGTTTACCTGGCATCGAGAATTCACTGCGCCCCTTTGAAACGGCACCATACGATCTGTTGTCGAAATTGTCCATGGCGCTTATCATTGTGAAGCACGTGACCACACTATTAAAATATAATTTGACTAAAGTTACTCGAGTTTCCTAGAATTTTCATTGATTAAATTGTGATTATTGTGATAATAAACAAAAAGTCAACACCTCCTGTGTGACCGAGGATTTATCGAAAAGATATATACCGAAACATACCGTCTTACTTTAAAAATATACCGTAAATATACTGACGAGCTCAAGTTCTATTATACATATTCCTCGTTTTTGATATTCCGTGGAATATAACTAGCTCGCTAAGACCTGAGGGTCTGAACTCATAATTGTATCCGATTATAACATCAATTTCCTACAAGACTGGTTGATAAATGGTTTATAAGATAAGGTTTAAGCAATACCGGTGAACAAAAATGTCCACTAAATTAATTTCTTTACATAGTAACTACACGCTAACTACACATTTGCTACATATTAACAACATTTTCATGTAATTACCAAAGGCGACACCTGAAGGGGAAATGTGCACCGAAATGTGACGAATACGATATCAAAGGTATCGATATATCGCATACCTAAAACACATTTTTACTATTGAACTATCGATATCTAGCTTCCCAAGGCGAAAAATGCCAAATAAAATATGGAAATAGAAAATTCTGTGAGAAAACCTGCTCAAATGATTGGAAATTACTCAAAGGAAAGGTTAAAAGTAATAAATAAATTCCGGATTTAACTATTTTTTCTGGCCGAAAAACAATCATTAGGTGGCAACTCTGCGAACATATGTGCAGACATCGATAATTACTTACAATTTTTTGAACAGAATATTTCTGGAAATTTCGACTCGCTGAAGACTTGCAAACAACGCGAAAGAAGCCACCGAAACCACTGCCGGACCAGTGACGAGCCAATTCCATTGCATCCTTTCATTCAGCAGTAGCAAATCGCCGACAAACAAAGCATAAACGATGGCCAAATGGGGAGAAGGAGATCCTCGTTGGATTGTCGAGGAGCGTCCCGACGCCACCAACGTGAACAACTGGCACTGGACGGAAAAGAATGCAACGCCCTGGTCCAAGGAGAGATTGCATCAATTGTTCAAGGACTTCAAAATAGGCAAGTCATCACGCTGGGGCAGGGGGGGCACTGCAACAAAAATTCTAACCTAAAACACCCGTGCGTTTGCGTGCGTCTCGTTTCTGCAGACCAAAGCGACATCGAATGCGTGGTCGAGGCGGTGGACAAGTGCCAGGGCGAGGCCACCGTCAACAATCGCAAGGGCAAGCTGATATTCTTCTACGAGTGGGAGCTGGTGCTCAAGTGGTCCGGTCAGCTCCTGAAGAACAGCAAGCTCTCGCACAAAGGGAAGCTGACCATTCCCAATCTCTCGGAGGAGAACGACCTGGAGGATGTGGAGATAACGGTGACCATCGATGAGTCCAACGACGAGTCTGAGACCCTCAAGCAATTCATGTACAATGTCGGGCGGGATAGCATTCGGAAGCAGCTGGGCGTCTACATCAAGGAACTGAAGGAGGAGTACTCCAAGAACTTGATTCTACCAAAGAAGGGCGAAGAGGGCGGCAACTCCATCAACAATGCCAGCCTAAATGATGCTAACAATGCCAAGAATGCGGCCCAAAGGGCAGCAGCAGCCGCGGCCGCTGCCGTAGCAACACCCAAGGCCAGCGACTCCTCGAAGGTGGGGTGTAAGCTGGACGTGCGCACGCTCTCGATGACCGAGGAGTTCCACTGCAACGCCAATGATCTGTACAATGCCCTCACCAAACCCGATATGGTCTCTGCCTTTACACGGGCGCCCGCCAAAGTCGATCCAGTGCGCGGTGGAGAGTGAGTTTCCTGATCCGTTGATCTCCTGATGATGGTAACTAAAGGGTTTCCTCCTTTTCTTGCAGATTTGTTCTTTATGGCGGCAATGTTTTTGGCAAATTTGAGGAGCTCATCCCAGGGAAGAAGATCCAACAGAGCTGGCGTCTGAAAAACTGGTCATCTGGACACTTTTCAAATGTACTCATAGAGCTAGAGGAGACTGTAAGCAGACACTGATAATATCGTGATTTCAGAGTATTATTCATCTTCCATCCCACCTTTTCTTTCGCAGTCCAATAGCACCATGATGACGCTCCAGCAGACCGGTATTCCCGCCTCCGAGTACAATGCAATGAAAACGAATTGGCAAAGATACTACTGGCATAGCATCAAGCAGACCTTTGGCTTTGGCACCTCCATTGCAGATTCCTTATAAGCGAAAAGGTTCACTTTAGAAGCAGAATATGTTAGATTGGATTGGGGCTCCTTTACTGTCTGTTCTGCCTGAAATTCACTCATTTCCGTAGCTATAAATTCTGTTATTCTTGCAATAATTCTTTAATTCGACAAAAATCGATCGTCGCCTCGTTTACAGCAGCTAATACAGTAAAGTCACACCCACTATCTTCAAAACTAAGCAAACTTCACATGAACTTCACGCTTCGCTTCGAGACATTGATTTCATACATTGAAAAAATTCAAAATTAAATAAAACAAGAAATCTGAAAAATATAATTGATAATTTCATTTAGATAGAATCTACTCTATAACGAAATCTGTAATTATAATCCTGATATATCTAATGTCGGTCTAATTGTAAAATAACAGAATTCTGGTTAAAAGAGAATACATTATCCAATGAAAAAATCTTTTTGTTATTATTGATTTAAGAAGACTCTACGAAGAGTATATGGAACCACTCGTAAACCCCATCCAGATGAAAAGTTTGGGGTTGAAGGATGACAATAAGCATCGGTGGTTCAGTGGTAGAATGCTCGCCTGCCACGCGGGCGGCCCGGGTTCGATTCCCGGCCGATGCAGCAATCCTTTTTTTGGATATTCTTTGTTCTTTGAATATCAATAAGGGATCTGCTATAATTTTGTGGTTTTTATAGAAGATAAACTTGAATTTAATGGAAGTTTAGCTTCAAATTGGTGAGCTGTTGCCTTTAAGATCCATTCTATAGCTAAACCTTTTGCTGAAGAGGAAAAAGAATCTCAACCTCGAGAATTTGAAAGCAGAGGACACTTAAAGAGCATCCCTTAAGATCAATTTTACATCTAGAACTATCAAAAAACAGAAAACCTAATAATATTTAAGGGCGATAGTGATTTAATGTGTACATATGATGGTAATTACTTAGCTACTATCTTTCTCGGGAATTTGGAAGTAGAACTCCTAAGTATTGATGGTTCATTTGTAGAAGGCCTTTGCTTAAGATACACTTCTCATCTAAAACTACTGAATACAGAGGAACTAATAGAAATACCTTAGCTACTGAAAGTATTATCAGTAAGAGTGGATTATGCTAATTTTAGGCCACTTTCGAAGGTATCTATAGTCTATATTTAAGAAAAATATGAAGCTCAAAGTTCAAGATCGAAAGTTATGAAACGGAAGACACCGAAGCATCGGTGGTTCAGTGGTAGAATGCTCGCCTGCCACGCGGGCGGCCCGGGTTCGATTCCCGGCCGATGCAACCTTCTTTTTTTGTTTCCAATCAAAGATCATATATAATTTCACGTCTATGATAATCTTATCACATATAAGAACCCACCAGATAGTCCAAGATTTATATAGTTTTGATAGGGTAATTTTTGTCATTTTGAATAATGATACCTTAACTTTATGAACGTGCATTCTGACGCAATAAAATATGAAGCATCGGTGGTTCAGTGGTAGAATGCTCGCCTGCCACGCGGGCGGCCCGGGTTCGATTCCCGGCCGATGCATTGCTATATTTTTTATTTAATTTTTTACATTTCTATGAGCAGAAGCCCCACCCTAGTTCTTTTGGTGCGTTGTCAAATGTCTCTTATATTCCTGATAGTTGTTGGTCTTGTAAATCTCCTTAGATTTCTGTTCCGTGCACTTTTTACACTCGTACATGAATTTGCCAGGATGCATGCTCGTTTTCATCACGTGTTTGCGTAGATTGTCGATGTTTTTGCATTGGAAAATGCAGTGGGGACACTTGTGGCGCCTCTCATCCGAGTGACTGATTGAGTGCCGTCGGAGTTTGTCCTTGCTGCGGGCCCTGAACTCGCACTGATCGCAGGGGAACCACTTGTCCTGCTCCTTGCCATGGACCGACTTGAGGTGCCTAAAAAGAGGAAGAGAACGTAAGAAGAGCAAAGCCATATTTAAAATCTCAACGCTTGATTAGGCGGTAAATTCCAGTGGCGGCTTGTCCCGCCACCGCAGTCAGAACTAATTGCTAATTTCGCATTCGAATCGCACGCTCGAAATCAAAATACGAGTAAGTTGGCAATTGGCAATTGCCTTTCGGCCAGCAGGAGCCGCTGAAGCAGCAGCAGCACAAGCAGCAGCCGCCAATCCGGACTTGGCTTAGATGGCGATCAGTTTTTTCGGGCAAAGAGCGGGAAACAAATATTGGGAAATGGGGGAATGGGTCGATCGTACACGACTGTACTGATGAGCTACGGTAGCTCTCGAGCTATTGCTCTTTGCTCTCTTCGCACGTGTGTGCCTCGACAAAAACGTTGCAACTACAAAAAACGCACGTTGGTCGGAGCAAAGATGAGTAACGGCCATACATTTTTATAGAATAATAGAGCTACCAGGACGAATCCCTGAAGTGTTAGAAGGCCCTCTGTACAATGTGTCTCGACAAAAACTTTAATTCCGGTACCCTTCCACATGCTTTAACCAATATGCCCCACCTTGGAGTCCCAGGAGGCACAGTCTCACTCACACGATTTCAGTTACGCGCCTTCAATTATACCCCAATGCTCCTCCAACCAACTGTAGGACTGTAGGCTCCAGTTGCTCCTACTCTGTGCTGTGTGTGTGTGTGTGTGTGTGTGTGTGTGTGTGTGTGTGTGTGTGTGTGTGTGTGTGTGTGTGTGTGTGTGTGTGTGTGTGTGTGTGTGTGTTGTGTCCACTCGACTTATCAGCTACTGTCCAAACCGAGGACTCACAATTAATTGCCAATGTTTTTTTTTTGTTTTTGTTTTTTTTTTTGGTATTGGAATCTGTGTGAAATCTCAAGCTTCGAATAAACAGAAAAACTTGAACAGAAACAGAGCGTAGGGAGAGAGACGAACGGACGAACGCGACTCGCGGTAGGCTTAATTAGCGGCAAGTAATGGAGCTTCCAGGAGGAGCTGCAGCAGCAGCCAGCCCCAGAAGTTGTAGGAGGTTTTCCCTGTACCTCACGCTCTGTGTTGAATGCCGCCGCCTAAAAGAAACCTCTCGAAACGAGGCCGAGAGATGCCTTTTTGGCTGCGCTTTGAAATTCCTGGATCAGCAGCAGGGCCAACCTTTTGATAGCTAATTGAAGATCTCCAAAGGGAGTTAAGCGCATCACAGAGCCACAGTTCTCTCTCCCTCTCTCTCTCTCTCTCAGTCTGTCTGTCTGTCTCTCTGGATCTGGAGAAGATTTATGCAAGCCCGGTTTTTTGGGTTGAGGTCAAAAGTTTTGCGTATTTTTAATGAGGCACCACATTTTGTGGTGTTCTTTGAACGAATTCATTAACTTTTTCGGCAGATAAATTCGGGAGAGTAATCAAAATTCAGGGAAATCTTTAAAAAGAGATCAATCAGGAGGCAAATATCTTTCTATGACATTCCTTTCTTTCGTTCGACTATGAAATTTTGATGTTTAATCGCCCCCATTCAATCGTCAAGCCAAAGCCAAAGGTTAAGGTGATCAAGGGTATTAACCATTATCCACCCAACATTTAAATTTGCTGTCTGCACGGCAGAGTACAAAAGAAGCCAAATGTCGTACCCATCAAAGCGATCGAGGCGATCGAAGCGACGAGGAAGACGACGACGACGACGTCGATCCTCCACGTCCAGAGTAGAGTCCCCCAATGCCACTTACAACTGTGTATCCAACTCTTTTCTTTTCTTTCCTTTTTTCTTTTTGTTGTTGTTTTTGTTGCTTTCTTGGGGCGGACAGCTGCAGCACAGTGGCTGCTGCAGCCAACACACAGTGGCACTACCCATATTGCCGGCAATTTGGCCCTGAACTGATCGTCGGGATTCGGAGAGCAGCATTGGAAATATTACAAGAATTCAATGCGCATATCAAAGGCGATCGATAAGTCACGATTTTGTTGGAGACGACTGCTCCCACTCCCTACTACATGCAACGTCCATTGGGGCAAGCTCTTCTCTGTCGCTGGACTGGACCCGGGCTCTTCGGTTGCGACTGTGACTGGATCTGGGACTGCGACTTGTACTGGGACTGGCTGCTGCCTGCTGCCTGGTGCTGCCTGCCTGCCTGCCTGCCGCTTGTTGTTTTCATCAATTTATGCAATTGCCGTTCAAAGTCTGCAATTATGGATGACATTTTTGCTCTTGTTGCCTCTTTTTTTTTGCTCCTTTTCTTCTTCTTCGTTTTGTTTTTTATTTAAGAAATTCAAATTCGTGTAGAAAATGTCGCTCGTTTATTTTGTTAGCTGCAATTGTCTTTTTGCTGCCTTGTGGGTTTGGTTTGGGTTTTCTTTCTTTGTAAGTCCTGATTAGCATTTTGTAGATTAGTAATAGGGCAGCCACATAGTCGGAGGAGCTCTCCCGGTGCTGCCTGGACCTCGCCCCATAGCCAAAAAAAAACGCAATTCAGGGGTAATATGTGTGTGTGTGTGTTTGTGTGTGTGTGTGGGAGAGGATAATGAATTGCCAAGTAATTGAATGGAAATACATTTTGCGGGGGAATATCGAGAGTGCCATAATACTTATTTCCAAGGGTTATTGGAGAAGGGGTTTCAGACTATTTTTGAGGTCACCTTTTTATGGGATTAAGGGAATTGAAATTGAGTATGTTGGAAATAAAGATGTATCAATTGAAAATACAACAAATAATAAATATGCTAATCCATAAAATAAAATTTTTTTAAAACCTAGTAAATCCTCATTTGGGACCTTATTTTGCGAGTTACTCTACTAGTAGTAGAGTATCATATTATTAGTTGAAAGATAGCCAATAGATCATTCAACAGTCGGAAATGGTGTTGCATCAACAAAAGATTCAGGCGCTTGTGCCTCGAAAAAACGCTCCACTACACTAAGAGAAAAATGGCATAGAAAAAAGAATACACACTCATATTTTAAATTAAATATTCTAATTTTAAATACAAAAATAGTGAAGTTAAATATATTTCAGTTTACTCTAAATACAAATATTAAAAGTATTTTTATTTCAAGGCCCGTTATAGATCAAACTATGAATAAAACACTTTGAAATAAATATAATATTAATTTTTAGAAAATGTATTTAATTTAAATATAAAATACATATATTTTTGTAAACTAGTGGGCATGCCCCCTGCGGGCCTTGATTACTTTTTAATATAATAAAAAGATTTGAAATATATTTAAATAAAATATTTGCATATTAATACAAAAATTTAATTGAAAGAAAAACACTTTCCTTTTACAATCTGCACTCTTGCTGAATACAATTTTTAAATCTAAGTGTAGATGTTCAAATTTCAATGTTTTTTTCTCTGAGTGTAAGTCGTAAGAGCTTTTCCCCGCAATTTAACCGAAAGTTAAAGCTATATTGAAACTATATTTTGATGGAAATTTCACTCACCTTTTCAAATGCACTTCGCTCTTTCCCACATACTTGCATTCGTCCCTGTCGCACTTGTGTTTTCCCTGGGAATGAGAGGCCAAATGGATGCGGAGGCTCACCTGGGTAGCACCCGAATATGTACAGTCCGCGACATGACAGCGAAAGCTACGATCCACAGTCGCGGCATGGCTCTGCTCGTGATGCTTTTGGGAGCTATTAGAAAAAAGAATACAAAATGGAAACAAAAATTAAAGTCTCTTGAACGTCTGTCGCATATTTGCATCACTTTTTGTGCGGCAGAGATCTTGGTACGGCCTACGTTTTGTGCAGATCTCTGCTGTCCTTGTACGTTTTTTTTTTCTTTTTCTCCTTTTGGAATTGGGAAATTTTTTAATTACATTAAATCAAAGCAAAAGTAATTCGCACCAAAGTCACGTTTCACTCCGACACGAGGCACGTCCAAATCCAACAAAAACCTTGGACAGCAGACCAGAACAGGGCACGGAACAGGCATTGACCAGAAACGGGCATGGACCATGGACCGTGGACCATGGAGCAGACCTAAGCTCTAGTCCCACTCCCAGGCTTTGGGGCCATGTTCACGTTTGTGTCCATCTAGTTCCAGTCAAAAGGACCCGCAAAATGCAAATGCAAACTCTCTCGTAGGCTAAAAACTTTTCTGCACATCAATTACGGATGCTAATTAATCGAAACAGCTGAGAACAGAACTCGCTTGGAGTCGTTGGCATTGGCATTGGCGTTGGCGTTGCTGATGGAGGAGTTTTTTTGGGGCTTGTTTTTTTTTTTTTGGTAGGGGTAATGGGGCAACGTTCGACTTTAAATGAGGCAAGACAGGCATTAGTTTGTCAATAGAACTGTATGCATCTACGTGTCTATGTATAGTAGGTGATGGGATTGATTTAACATTGATTTTCTCTCATTTGTTTTTGGCTTGAGGGGTAGTTCTTTCTGCTTTATTCTACAACTACAATAGCTTTAAATTAACCAAAGTAGAAAGATTAGGCAATTGAAATGGATTGTGTATAAGTAATTGGGTAATGGGCTTCACTATTGTAGAGATTTCTGAGTAGTTTTAACAGAAAGACCTACTGTACTACCGTGTAGATATAATATTTACTTTCTTCCTATAATTCAATCAAGCTTTTCTTTGACGAGACTTTAAATGAACTGAAGAACATGGGATTGCGTTTAAGCAAAGATTATATACGATGAAATGTATAATAAATCTCATAGAATCACAACTGTTCAACGATTCCCATTCTCTTCTTGGATCTCGTTGCCTTCAAACTTATTCCCTTTGCCGTGATATGTGTTCTATCATCTGTAATCTATAATCTATAACCTGAAATCTTTTGTTTGATTGTACTTATCGGACGTTTAACTGTGCAAAAAATGAAAACTTTTCAATGTTTCGTTAAACAAAAATTAGGTCGTAGGCCTGAATGAGTGGCTTACTTCCCCATACTTGGTTTTTGAAATATACATATGAACATATGTACCTCCAAAATCTTTTTTAAAAATTCTCCAAAAATTTTACAAAAATGTATGGGTGGAACAAAAAATTGCATGACCTTTCACAGGATTTTTTGTCGTGTTTAAAGTACCAATTAACTGTCGTAAATATTCCCAACATTCTATCAAAGTTTTCTCTTAGAATTTTTTGGAGTATTTGAACATATTTATACCCGATACTCAAAATGAGTATTGGGGTATATTAGATTTGTGGTAAAAGTGGATGTGTGTAACGTCCAGAAGGAATCGTTTCCGACCCCATAAAGTATATATATTCTTGATCAGCATCAATAGCCGAGTCGATTGAGCCCTGTCTGTCTGTCCGTCTGTCCGTCCGTCCGTCCGTCCGTCCCCTTCAGCGCCTAGTGCTCAAAGACTATAAGAGCTAGAGCAACGATGTTTTGGATCCAGACTTCTGTGATATGTCACTGCTACAAAAATATTTCAAAACTTCGCCCCGCCCACTTCCGCAGCAACTCACAACGTTCCCCCTCGTTTCTTCCCGTTATCTACGGATCATTTCAGTATATTTTCATTAGTGTTTTTAGTGATATTTGAGTATCTTCTTTCTCACTTATCTTGGGTTTAAATCAGCATATTTGCTTTGGTTTAGTCAGGACTACTGAGACATCAAGTTAGTTCAATTTTCTTATCAACTTCCTGAAGCCAAAATGTTCCCAATATCTTCTCCTTAGAGTCGCCCATCTAAAGCTGAAATTTCAGACAGCTCATCCCATCAGAGCACACTAATTTCCTTAGCCTCATTTGGGATTCAGGGAAGAAAAAGATTCTTCTTAATAATGCGCGGCATTAACAAAGTTTCAATCTTTAATCTAAATTCCTGTTACGGCCAAGCACCCCAGCCACCAGCCACCCAGACAACAGATTGGGGGAGTAAGGTGGGTGGGCGTGAAGTTAAGGGCTATGGGGCGTGGCCAGTCGGAGGATGGGGGGTGTTCTGGAGGTACGACAACATTGTCATGCATTTCTAATGATGCCATCGCGAAGGCTAAGGCGAAGGCGAGGAGGGCGAGGCGAGGGCGAAAGCGTGGAAGCAATGGGCGTCGTCGTTGATATGTGAAATGTCACTTTGTATGGAGTTTGAATAGGAACGACAACGGGACAACGCGACAGCGAGACAGCGACACAACAGGATGACAAGAAGGAAAAGCCCTTCCTTTCTCCAGCTCCCAAGATATTGCAAGACTTGACAAAAGGATGCCATTTCACCTGCAGGAGTTTGCCGTAAATTGCTCTTGTTGTTGCTGCTGCCGCTGCTGCTTCTGTTCTGCGAAGGATCCAAAGGATAATGGTAGCGGGAGCCCCCCCGTAACATAATGCTGAAAGAAAGCAGAGCGAATTAGATGCAACAACAACAACAACAACAACAGCGACAGCGGAACAACAACAGAATTATCTCTCTCTTTTCGCAGCGCATTTCCCCAGTTGTATTTTCTCGTCCAAACATTAACTTTTATTTCCTCAAATGCATTTTCCAGACTCCCATCTTTCCGTAAGTTCTCCAGTTTTCTCTGGCCCATAACCGTCCGTCTCGCTAATATGTTTGTCTTTCTCTCTGCTCTGGAGTAAAAAGAGACAGAGAGATATGTTCATGGGTCCAGAACAGGCAACATTACCTGTAAATTGAATGGATTGCAATGAGGGGAGGAGCTGTAGGAGAAGCTGGAGCTGTAGCTAATTTGAGGCAGGTGGCAGAGGCGCTAAACAAACCAATTATAACTCAAATACGTGGCAACAGCATCAGCTAGAATAAACGGGAGAATAGTGGCGAAAACTGAGAGGAAACCAGAAGAGAACTACAAGATAGGCAAAACTTTCGTAGAAAGATTTCAGAGTGAATCAAGCAACAAAAGAAACGTGGTCTTAGGGAAAATGAGAAGCCTTTGAAAAGATATTTAGAGAAAGTAGGAAAGCAGAAAGCAACATCTATTTCGCAGAAAAATAGACTAAATAATCACGATGTAATGCCATCACCGATTTAGCAGAATCGTTTCACAAATCAAAGCTCCTTTAATGAAGAAAAAAAGATAGCTAATCTTACGATGTAATGATAGTTCTCTGGCTTTAAATCTGTCAAAGAATAAGAATGTTCTGTTCCTCAATTAAATATATTTACTCCTGCAACTCTTTTGCATTCAGGAACTCTACTCTCTGAGCTCTTTCTACACCAAAACACAAACCAATTTAATCCCAGAAATTCGCAGAAATCAGGATATTAACCACTTGAAACCTCTACAGCTAAGACAGTCACATAGCAAGGGGCTTCATTTCCAAAAGCATTTTAAATCCAAAACGCGCACAGAATTTACATTGAGCTCCGCCTTCAAAGGAGGGGGTTGATGGGGTGGCAGGATGGCATCATGGGAGCTTCGTAGCCGATTAGTTGACGAAAACGGAACGTTTGGAAACGCCTTGCGATGAAAACTTTGCCCTTTTCAGCGCCAGTGGGGAGTGGGATCCAAGGTTTAGCTGTCATCAAACAACCCGCCCCCACAAGACAGGGGAGATGCAGCAGCAGCAGCAGCTGCAAGCCCGGACGAAGCTGTTGGCTCTGTCCCGTGTCCGTGTCCGGGTCCGGGTCCGGGTGTTGTGTCAACTTTTGCACACCATCCATTAGAGGGAAGCCGCCCTGCTCCGCTCTGCGTTGCTGGAGGGCCTCCGTCTCCTGCACAAAGATGCTGAGCAAACATGTCGCGGGTGCGGTGTGGCAGGTGCAAAATGTATCCTGCTGCTCATTGTCAGCTGCATAAGGATGCAGCAGCAGGATGCACGGTGGGCGTAGTGGTGGGTGCCCAAGAGAAGGACTCCTGCCTGTCTGTGGATGTGTCTTAGACAATCGCATGTGTAGTTTCGGAGCAGTTCTCGTTCTTCCCTGTTGTTGTTCCCAAAACTCGCATAAATATTTATGACAGCGTCTTTCTCGTGTCTCGTGTCGCCTCGCGTTGTGTCTTGTCTTTTGGGCGCAAAAGTTCTGTGTATGCCGCGGGGCGTTAGTCAACAGCCAGGGCAGACAGACAGCTTCCGGTGTCAGTCACAAGGATGTGTGTGGTGCACACCGCCCAGCTCCTTAACTGCTCAAAACACAAGGATCCACAGCTTCAGATCCGAAGCTCCACAGCTTCGTTCTCTGGTAATTGGTACGTAAGTCTTGGGCTACTCTTTCCTGAGGGTGGAATCTGGAATGGACTTTCGAGTGCAAAATGGCTGCAGGGACTCAGAGATGGATAAATGTATTTATTGGATCACCATATCATATAGAAATCATGTGGAGAATCGCTGATAAGACAACTCTTTTGCATTTGTGCCTCGACAACAACGTTTTTACACCTAAAAGTCGATAGTTTCATAAGTACTATCATCTGCCTTTCGATCTTCAAGGGTATCCGACGCTTCGCTGCGAAAAGCTATCCTTATTTTCCCCATCCTACCTGCTCTCTGCCTCCGGTTCTGTCCTTTCTTCACTTTTAGAGTTGTTCTTTGCTAGCGCCACATTAGCAGGATTTTGATGCCTCGCCTTGTGCTGCATGTGAAATTAGTTGTTGCATCCATACCCCACCCCTCGTTTCATATATGGGTGGGGAGGGGAGGGTATGGGAAGGTGGGGTGTGTGGGCGTGACAACACATTTATATACCATGTGTAATTAGGGAAGTGCCAGGGATACTGGAGGACACCTTTTCCTTCAGGCTTATCTGCCACAGCAGCAGCAGCAGCAGCAGCAGCAACGTGGCAGCAATGTGGCAGCACCAGGAACTTGAGCTAAACAAAAATCGTTGCAGGAAATTACCGTTAAATGTCACCCCGTGCACTTGTCCATCCCCATACCCCCTTTCTTAACCCACTCTCTCTCTCGTACGTTTCACCCTCTGTGTCATGGTTAACCCACTCTCCCGTGCTTAACCCTCTCTGTCCTACGTGTGCGTAAGGAGTTCCTTGGGTTTCCAGCATTGTTATTAATGCCTGGGCGGGTCTTAATTTGAAGTTTTTAATGTTCCAACATCTTCTCTCTCGTCTATTCGGATTAGCCCTATACTCGTACGCTACGATGGATGGAACGGGCAATGGCTTTTTGAATGCGACATCCTGAATGGGAGATATCTTTTGAAGGTGGGAGGTGTCTGACGTAATGAAGATGATAATTACGGGGCATTCAAAGTGGTGAGATATGTACTACGATGATGAGGGGGCTTCTGTGGTTAAAGGAAGTCGATAAATGTGTGTGTTAAAACGTATATTATTACAATAATCTTTTACCAAAAATATAAAAGTAAAGTGAGTCCTAAAAGGTGTGTAAAAATGGAAATAAATCTGATATTGATATAATTCACTTCAATCGGAGCTGTCATATACCCTTGATGAGACCAATAAACGGATCCCCCTGTTCCCACTAGATATACAAATGTTTTCCAATCGATTCTCTCTACTCTAAGGCCACTTTCCTTCACTTCCCTCTCCCAAAAATTATCTCCATCAATGTCTAACAAACCCCAAAAACCCCAACATATTGGTGAAGCTAATGGAACTCAGAGGAACAAAAAAAAAAAGCAAAAAACAAAGCATATTCACATGCTTATTACCCCAACCTAGACTTCTTTTTATTTGCCTTGCGACTGCCGCCGCCACTTGATATACATTTATGCATTCTGGCAATACGCTCATGAGATCCTGGAACGAACACAAAACACTTGCCAATAGCCATCAACAACAAGGCGAAGCAGGAATACGGGATACAGATAGAGATGGAGATGGAGGAGGCACTGGCATTGCCACTGAGACATAAGACTGGAGGATTTGCACAGAACACGTCGCCCAGTCCAATCCACAGTCCACAGCCGACCACAAACCGAACAATGTCCGACTCAATTTCGCAGATTCATAAAAATGAATGAATGCAATGTGGCAGGCAATCGAGAGACGAGACGAGTAGAGTCGAGTCGAGACCTAAATCCTCCGATAGACCAAACCGAAGCGAACCAAACCGGCGTCATTGGAAATGGAAAATCAAGTTTTGTGAAATTGACTCTCAAGTGATGGAGCCACCACCACCCGCCACCACTAGGGGGGCAAATCAAGAGGGTGGATGGGTGGATGGGTTGGGTTGGGGAGAGATCACTGGAGGACGACGGCGACCATTAAAATGAATTGCACTGCACTTTGTGCCATCAACAGAATCAACTGCCGGCGAAACGAAACGAATGATGCACCATAGGAATGACTTAAAATACAAAATAAAATAGACCAAAAAGAAGGGGGGGGGGGGGGGGGGGGGGGGAAAGCTGAGAAGAGAACTGAAAGAAAAACAACAGTGCAGACAGAGGAAAAGCAGGGCAGGGCTAGGGGCCAGGGGACAGTGGAAAATGCAGACGAATTGGAAAAGGCAGTGGCCAGAGCAAGATAGCGACAAACAGGAGATGAAA
Source organism: Drosophila miranda (assembly GCF_003369915.1). Lineage (NCBI taxonomy): Eukaryota > Metazoa > Arthropoda > Insecta > Diptera > Drosophilidae > Drosophila > Drosophila miranda. Next base: position 7,543,473 of record NC_046677.1, on the reverse strand, counting down.
CCGAATCCGAATCCAACTCCGAGGCAGCGAGGCAGCGAGGCAGCCAACAGAACATTGCACGCCATTTCAATAAAAGTGAATTGCCCGACGCTGCGATGGCGATGGCGATGGCTATGGCGACGACGTCGTCAGCGGACGCCTCAAACTTCTTCAGGCCAAAGAGGAGGACCAGCAGCTCTCAACGCTGGCAAAAGTATTCGCAAAGGACACCATTTGGAGATGACAGCGTGACAGGGATGGGAGTACACAGTTTCTGGCATCAAATGTTCCTATAAAAGTAGGCGGTGAAAGAAAACTCTAGTGAAAAAGTGTGATTTCTGTATACAGAAAAAGAGTTTCATTTGTGTTACGATAAAGATCAAAACAAAAGCAAAATTGTATTCCATTTTTATCTGTAAAAACCTTCTATTGTTTCCGAATCGTGGTGACATATCTGTCTAAATCTTTTCTGAATTTCCTCAACTATGGGCAACCAATTTTCCCATCAAGTCGAAGAGACTCCGGCTCCGGCCGAAACATTTGCAACTGTTGAACCAAATCCCGTCCCAGAGACTGTATCTGCTTCTGGTGATAAAAAAGAGGCCGTCGAGGAGACTGTATCGGCGTCTGGTGACAAAAAAGGCAACTGCGGGGCATGTTGTGCCTGTCCCGAGGCCAAGCAGGCACGTGACCAGTGCTTTGTGGAGCACGGAGCAGAGCACTGCCTGGGCGTGATCGATGCATACAAGAAGTGCATGCGCGAGGCAGGCTTCAATATCTAAACAAAACATAGCCCCCTCTCCAGATAACTTCATATATTGATCCAAATACATTGAAAGAAAGAACAGTAAGTATATATCTTTGATATCTTTGCGTATAGTTCCAGTCGTATCACATCTTTCCCTCATCTAGCACTATCATCTAAAAGAGAAGCTTCGCTGAAAGAAACCCCCTAAATACCAATCGTCATGGAATTTTAAAGAATATCCATCTAAATATTCGAAATAAATTATCCTTTCCGAGCCAAAATATACTACGATTCGTGTCGCATTTATCTGCCATCTCTAGCACTCACAGCCCCCAACAGAAGCCATCTCCAAGAAGTAGAAGAAGCAACCGTAAAAGTTGAGTTAGTTCAAGTCTGGAATTCCGGAAGCGTGTGTAGCGCATCCACTGTTGACATGACTGACGACGATGTCGTCTTCTTGGTCTACTCTTCGTCGTCGTCGTCTTCGTCGTAGTCGTCCTGGGACTGGGACTGGGACTGGAACTGAGCCACACTGAAAGTTTGTCTGGGGCTCATCTTCACTTCACTCCACTCCACTCCACACTCCACTGTTGGCCGCTTGGTCTCGTTAGTCGTAAAAGCAAAGTATCTACATCAAGCGAGGCACAACAATAACTTCAAATGAGCATTTTAATAAATTTTTCAAATAATCACTTGAAAAGTGGAAAATTCTCTACCCAAGCGACTCTCTAGTTTCCATCCCGTTTCCATCTCCACATCTCAGAGTCCCGATTGCAATTCAACTTAATGTTTGCTCAAGGAATTAGTTGGCAAGAAGATGGAAAAAACTCCACAAGTTATGAGTAGTTATGCACGACGGAGATTTAGATCTGTCAGTGCTAATGGGTTTCTCTCTGCAACAGAGATAGGAGAGAGAGAACGTGTCTGGAGAGAAGGCTATCGGTTAGGTTACAGACGATCGAAGTCGGGAATAAAATCAAAGTGGTGTAAATCAGGTCGCTTTTTATGGATTGGTTGATGGGTTGAATGGTACGGGAATTTAAAATTGGATAGATCAAATCTGTGGAGAAGGATGGAGAAGACCCAAAGACCAAAGCTCTGATATACTCGTATGTATTATTGAATATAGAATTATTGCAAAAGTGAAGTGTTCTTTCGGTGCACCATCAATAAAAGGGGAAGAAACAAGCAAATTTTGTAGGGTTATCCATTTTCTCGGTCTTTACCCAGTATTTTTTGCTACTTATATGTGTCTATGTGGTATTTTTCTAGTCTTTTTGATCACTTTCTTAGCATTTTCCGGTATGTTTCTAGTATCTTAAGCTTGTAAGTTTGGTATCTAGTATAAGTACTATCTAGTATTTTACCAGTATATACATATGTATACTTCTGTTATTTTTTTTTACCTCTGTTTGGTATCTTTTCAGTATAATTATATTATTTGTATAGTAGTTTTATGTTACATTTCCAGATGATTTATTTTTGGTATTTTTACTACAGTACATTTGGTGAGTTGTTCTAGTATTATTTAACATTTCAGCATTTTTCTTGAGCATTCTTGATATTTTACTAGTATTTACTAGACTGATGTCTTGATCTAGCAATATGTAGTATATATCTAGTATTTTTATAGAACTTTCTGGTATTTGTACTGGTACTATTCTACCATTTGTTTTGATTTTTGGTTAGTATTTTTTTGGTATCTTTCCAGAACTTGTACTATATATTTTCTATCTGGTTACAAAAGATTATAACCATAGGTAAACGGAAAATCCTAGACCTAGAACGAAATTCTACAAGAAAGAACTTTAGCTCAAGATCAGTATACAGTATTTCAGAACCATGACAATAGAGAACCTAATCCCTTTTTTGGGTAAACACTCAACAAATGTGCTATCCCTCTACAGGCTTCCTTTCTTGTCCCACAACAGAATCCCACCAAAAAATAGCCACTGGCCATTGGGTATTTTCTAAAATGTAAAACCACCAGCAACATTTATGCGAATGCCTTGCCCAAAAATAACCATTGTAATAATGCTTTTTCGGTGGCATCCAGGGTGAGAGGAGGAAGGGCACACCAAGTGTTGTCTTTTTGCGGACTGCATCTTTGTTAATATATAAACAGATATTTTTTTCGGGGTAGAATTGCAGTTTTTTGGGTGGCATAAGCCCGGAGGCTTCTTGATTTGCGAGTGCATTGCATACTTTGTGGTTGCAGCGCCCGTGCCACCCGTCGTCCAGGGACCCTCCGCGGAATGCCCCGAACTTAATGAGTTATATTTTGTTTTATTTTTTGGTGTGCTGCAGCTTGGAATTTTTAATTAATGCAACACACATGCACATGCAGGGATTTCATTTGCAGGCTCATTCCTTTTGCCACTTTTTATTGTTTCGTAAACTATTTCGGGGCGACATTTTCATAAGAGAATGAAGAACACTTCCGTTGCAGCGAAACAGAGAGAGAGAGAGAGCCCCAGGCGATTCTGAGATTCTAATTAGCAGACTTTTGGGTGGGGTTTTTCCGAATCGGGAGAGTATTGGTGCGACTTCTCACCTATTTGCCAGCTTTTTTCCGAATACTGCCAACGGGTATTTAGGTCTTTCTTCATCGCAGGGTTTCCTTACTTCCCGTTTCTCCTCCTTTGGCTTTTCCTTCTTGCTGTGCTTCGTGGCAATGTGATTCTTGAGATTGTGTCGCCTGCCAAACTTCATCTGGCACTCGGGACACTCGAAGATCTTCTCATTCGTATGGGTTCTGAGATGCGCCCTGAGGGAGTACATCTTGAAGCGTTTTGGACAGCGCGGACACTGGAGCATCTCGTTGCGGCCAATGGACCCCGATCGAGTGTGAAAGAATCGATGATATAGCAGATCCGATTCGTACTCGCAGCTGAACGGACACTGATCGCAGCTCCAGGACTTGCTGCTGTCTGTAGTGGCAGCGGAGGAGGTGCTGGCTGTGGGCTGGCAGCTGCGGTTGTGCCTCCCCAGGGCCTGGGGGGAGTGAAAGTTCTCGCCGCAGATCAGACAGCCATGATTTTCCCTGGGATGTGCCTCCGCTCGATGCTGGGCCAGGGCTTGGGGGGAGTCAAAGACCTTCTGGCAGTTGGCGCATTGTTTGCAGGCCATGACTAGTCGTTTCTTTTTGGGCGGGGGATCTGGACTTTGATCCTCCAGGACCTCGCGTAGCATGCGCTCCAGGACCTTGTCCGACTGCGGGGCAACCCTGTCCTTCGGGTTGGACCGCAGCTTGTGCTGCAACAGACTCCGATGACGACGTGCCTCCAGCGCCGTCTCAAACTCCAGGTGGCAGATGCCGCAGTAGTACCGTTCCAGGCGATGCTTGAACTTCTCGTGCCGCTGCAGCGCCAGGCGGGACATCTGTGTCACTCCGCATATGCCACAACGAAAGCGACTCTGGTAGTCGTCGGCGGCCGTGTCGGTGGGCGGCAGGCCCGGATGCTCCGTGGCAAAGTGGCGACGCAGCTGCATGTTGTAGAGGAAGCTCTCGCCGCAAGCGGAGCACTGGAGGCGACTCCGCTGGGCAATGCAGATGGGCACTGATCGGTTGAGGGCCAGCACCACATCCTTGTGGCACGGGTGCAGCATGTGCTGCCACATCAGGTCGCTGGACTCGCACTCGAACTGGCAGTAGCTGCACCAAAAGCTGTCTCCTGTGCGCCCCTGGACCTGCTTCAAGTGCTCTGCGGATCGCCAGTGCCGCAGGAAGGACTCTTCCGTGTTGGCATAGAAGCTGCAGGGCTGGCACTGGAACGGCGACTGCCGCACAATGCTGCCCATGTAGTCGAGTATGTCCTTGAGGAAGGACTGCCTTCGCAGCGGCGTCTGCTGCTGGAGGCGTCTGTAGTGATAGTGCGAGATCAGGTGCTTGCCCATCAAATGGCGGGCCATCGTGTGGTGGCACAGATCGCAGCGCAACAAATGCGCACGGCGTTTCCTGTTAGGGATCTCCGACTCTGCCTTTGGCTCTTCTTCTCTTGGCTGCTGTTCCTCCCTCTCCGGCGGGCTGAAGTCCTTGCTCAGCGGGAGCTTCCCCCCGAGGGTGGCCTGCTCCAGCTGGCGTTCCGCCTCCGCTCTCTTCAAATGGTATGCCGATCGCAAATGCTGCTCGTAATTGCTGTGACTCTTCAACCGCCTGCAGCAGATGTTGCACCAATAACTGACGCCCGGCTGTTGCAGCTTCGTCAGGTCGATATTCTCACGGTACTCCAGCTGCTTGCTGCCGGGCACCCACTTGCCGTGAGTGTGCTCCTCTGGGGGATGGGCATAGACCTCTTCCGCCGGCTCATCCCAGCTGGGGGAAATCCTTTCGATGTGGGTGTGGCCTAACTGGGGCCGATGCTCGGGCTTCCACTTGCCCCCCGTGTGTGTGGCAGGCACTGCGGGCGGCGAGTGCTGCACCGCATCGTACTCCTCTTCGGCTTCGTCTTCCTCCGCATCGAACGAGTCATCCGGATCGTCTTCGTCTTCATCCTCTTCATCGCTGGGTTCCGGGGAGTCGTGAACGAAATTCAGAGGCTTAAAGACAGCCTCATCGTGTTCTCGGACTGCCTTAAGTACAGGATCTCTAGCCGCAGTCCAGGTCTCTTCCTTGGCCGCTCGACTCGACCCATCCCAGGCCTCTTCTTTTGGTCTGGACACAGTTTTCCCGCCCGTCGAAACACTCTGCAACTGCAGGGAAGAGAAGAACAAATCTGCCCCTAGCTCGTAGGGCAGATCGTAGGCTTCTGTCAAGGACTTCGAGGACTTTCCCCCATGACTGGCTGTCGTCTTTCTCAGATAGCTGCTGGGGGCCTCTGGCTCGGCGAAATTAAAGCTATCGTACGTGTGATCCAAATGTCTGCTACTGAGGATCGCTGGTGGCGAAACCTCTTGAGTGGCAGGAGACGTAGCCTCTGGAGTCTTAGGTCTCTGGGTTTTCTGTGCGGCCAGGCAATTGCTTTTGCGGTGCTCGATGTACTTGGAGAGCCCCACGATGGTGGCATTGCATTTAATGCACAGATGAGTGTCATCTAGATCGTCAGAGTCCATGTTTGATCTGTGGATTAAAGAGAGCAATTAGAGGTTTATGCTTCACAAAAAAAGTAGAGTAAAAATATGCTTAGATGGACTCTTTATCCAGTGATTTATGGAGTCACAGTCTGGTAGCAGAATCCCCCCTTTTTCATAGAGAGTTGTACGAAATGAACTCCAGTTGAGAGGGCTTCCTCCTTTTGGGTCATATTTCAAGCCCAGTTTATTCATTAGCAGACACTCCACAGCTCCACGGCAGAGAGCGATCCCCGGGCACGAACCCTTTCCTCCACACATTCACCACAGCGTTGACATGGTCGTGTCTGTATCCGTATCCCGTGTCTCCCTGCTTTTCCATAACCCTGCTTTCCGCATCCGTAGTCCTTGTTCCTCGTGTGTGTTGTTGCGGCCTGTCAGAAATGAAGTTTATTGCGTCTGTGTGTGGCGTACATGTCCGCGTAGAGCCATCTCTCTTGCTCTCTCTCTCTCTTTCTCTCTCTCTGTGTGTGCGTCTCTGTCTAGCGCCATGCTAAATGTAAAAGTGTCATTTCCGCCATATGTGAGCACGCGATGAACGATGCGTCGAAGTCGACGTTGACGCTGACGCTGGTGTTGCCCTTGCCTCTGTTGGGCGGTGCTGCCTCTCATAATTTCATAGTACAATTGCTGCAGCAGCAAACACCAATCCCTGGGCACTGCCACTGCCACTGCCAGTGGCAACTGCTGCTGCTGCTGTTTTCCGCGTGGAATTTATACAAACGAGGCCCATGTCTGAGGTTAAATACGAAAAACATAACAATTCCCGTGGATACGCGCTGATACACACACACACACACACAGCCATGTGGGGGAATGTGGGTTATGGGGCATCCACATCGCGGATTTCTGCCTGGCCTGCGCCTGGCCTGCCTTCCATCCGTCTAACAAGGACAATATTGGCTGTGCTCCTCCTTTCCCATACTCCCATCTACGGCCTCTCCTTTGAGTGATAAACGTACATTTGTTTAACAATTAACGTGGCAGCAGCAGCACATGCAACACCAACAGGCATTTATTTATAGTCTTCTCCCTTTTTAGAGCTTCCTCCCTCCCTCCCTGTCGTCCTCCAGCAGTTACCATTTTTATATCGCTAATTAGTCGAATCGTGGGGGCGGTTTCAATCCAAAAACACAGGACACATCGTCGTGTGTCTCTGATTCACGATAATTGCTTATTACTCGTACAACACATTCTCTCTCGTATATAATTTGCATGTCTGCTTGTAGAATATATACAAATACTCATACATGTATCGTTTACTCGCATCTGTAAGTCCTTAGCCAAGTAATTGCCTTCTAATTGCACATTTGTTCAACATTTTGGGAGCTGGAGAAAGGGTTTTCTTACGGGAGAAGAGCAAGATATTTTAAGAGTGGAAGATAGTTCGAAAGAAAGCTAAGGTGAATGTTTATGCGTAGGAATACCTGAAGGATCACCCTTAGGGGTTCACTAATTGAACTTTATTGGAATATAAACAATAAAATTATATCATTATACTTACTCCAACTATGCTTTGCAGCTTATCCACCAATGGCAAGTAGAAATATCAAAGCTCTCACTTATGTCTCCTTCCTTCCTTCTGATTAAAGGCCTTGTCTAAGAAAAGATGATCTAAAAAGAGAGAATAAGTTCAGCATTTGAGGATTATTAGAATGTATTTATAGAGATGGTACAATAATTCTCACTTAATTTATGTTATAGAAAACGCATGATCTGGTAACTATTTTAATATAAAAATGTATGTCTTTGTATAAGTATGAGCAATAGTTCTTTAAGTCCTAAAAATATTAAAAAAAAAAAACATTACCAAGAAGAAATCAGGAAATCTTCTCTCAAAAATCATTCAAAACATTCTCTTGCTATCAAAAAGTTTTAAAATATAATACAGAAATGCAGAACATCTTTCGATTACCTACAGTTTTCCTACCAAATAAAGGAACAAAGAATCCTTCACATAATAAGACGTATAAATATACCCTTTGTTCCTAAAACTATGTATATTAGACACTCTTTTTGTTGTAAGCCTTATGGGCATACCTCGTCATCGTAGTATCATCACCCAACTCCATGGATGGGGATGGCCTGCGCCCCCATTCATATGGAGGAACGCCGCTTGGGTTTGACATTAAATGCCATGTTGTACAGTATGTCTATTTGCTGTTCTGTTCGGTTCTGTTCTGTACCTTCCTGCCGACTGCTCCGACTGACGGCCCCTGCCACACACCACTCCTCCAGCCAGATGTGTGCGTTATTTCGCGCTTGTGGTACTAAATTGGGTGATAACTCCTTTTTAATGGCTGCAATGCTTTTGGCCCTGGCTCTTTGGTTGTTGTTCCCGTTGCTGCTGTTGCTTTGTTGTTTTGTTGTTCTAAGTTTTATTTTTATTTGTCTCGCTAAAACTCAATTTTCGAATCAAACAACCACGAGGATTTCTCGTATCTCCCCAAACACTTGTTCCCGACCCTGTCTCTCTTGCTGTTGCGTTGTGTTTCGCCGATGATGCCCTCAAAAATTAAAACAAAAGCAAAAGAAATAGATACTGGCTGTTATGATAGAAGATGTGGATACCCTAGAAGATCCCTAGAACATTGAAGATTCTCTTCAAGATATGTGAATAGATTTTGACTAAGAAATGTTGAAGAAAATTCAACTTTAGTTCGGCTTGAAATGTATTTGTATCAAAAATCAAAGGAATTGAGATCCATACTTTCACTACGGAAAGTTTGGAATTCATTGAAGGGCTGAAGGGATAATTAAACCAATAAAGTATTTGAATCTTCAGAAGAATCATCTAAATCTGAATCTTAATCATTTGAAGTGTCGTTTCCTTTTAAATCTATGAAGGGCTCTAGAGAATAGGTAATACCTTCAGAAAGAACATGGTTTTTATCACAAGGAACTTTATTTCAAACGACTGTTCCTATCAGAATATGATATAGTGATCTTATTTAATTTCCTGCATAAAACAGAAGAATCTGGATCAACTTTTCCACCAAATATCTTCCAAGCGCAGGACTCATCTTAGGGTTTCTGCAATCCCTACTTCTCTTGCCTTACAAACATCTATGCAAAATCGTCACACCCTTCGTTCTGCAAAGGGTATACCCAACATTGTCATGTTATTTGTTGTTGCTATTGCCCCCATTGCTTTTATTGTTGTTGATGACGCTGACGCAGAGGCTGACGATGACTCTGTGGCATGGACCACTGCCACTGCCTTTGATTCTGGCATAGGGATTGGCATTCGTATAGGATTGGGGGCTGTGATGGGGTGGGGGAGGGATTCGGTTCGGCCAATCCTCCTCGTACGTTGTCACAAATGCAAATAATGGCACAATTGTGTTGTGCAGCTTTTTAACTGCTTTTATTATTTAATTCCTCAATAGAGCAATGCTATGGAATGAACATATTAATATGGAACCCTACTACATGTGTGGATTTCATGGAATGTGCAGGAGAATGTAGACATAGGAATATAGTCATTTAAGTATTGGTTTGTATGTGAATCCCAAGTTAAAGGTAGAAAATTTTGCTGAATTTTTGAAGTATTTTAAGGAGTTTTTTTTTAGTAGTTTTTTAGCAGAAAAAAGATAAGATTGACAAATCTTTTATACAAAATATCATATAGTAATAACAATCATAAAAATATTGTAAATTAATAAAAAACAACATGTTAAATAACTATTATTATTTTTTAAATTTTTATTTGTAATTGTAATGTATTATTTAGTTTAACTTTTATGATTTAGTTTTATTTTTAATTATATTTTCTTTTTAAATTTATTTTGTATAATTTTTTTGTGTTTATGTTAATTATTTTATTTAATGTAAATAACTTCAATTTGATATTTCGGTAAAGAACTTTAAATAATTCCAAAGGACTATATAATTTATATACTTTATCGATCTGCCAGAGATCTTTATAAATAAAAACAGAAACATAAAAGGCACCCAAAGCCCAAACCCTTGGTGACGGGACGGAAACAAAGAACTAATTATCATCATTATCGAATTAATGCAATCGATTAGCATATTCGCTTTTACGATTCGATTCCCCCCTCAGTCGATAATTTACAACATTGAATTTATTATTATTGGCATTTCTTGATTTCTCCTCGTCAGCTGCCATCCATTGAATTCTTCTTTTACGGACCGCAGGAGAGATGTATCCAGCAGATGCCACTGCCATTGCCGTTCCCGCTCGGGGATTGGGGATCGTACCTGTTGAGTGCTCTTGTGGCTGCTGGCTTCGGTGGTCATCAGGTTTATGTGGCATATAATTTTTGTTTTTTTTTCTTATTCATTTCGTTCATAAAAAGACGCCATCGTAAAATTTTTTGATGACGTTTGTCACCGGCTGCCTTCTGGCTTTCATGGCAATGAAATTTTTGCAGTTTTTGTTGTTCTCCCATTAAATCGATATATTTATGACACTCCACTTAAGCTCCATCAAATTAAGTATTTTTAGGTGGGGGGCCTGACCTGTTTTTGTTTTTTAAATTAAAAATTTTGTGGACAAACAAAAATGAGATGTTTTATTTGAGTTTTCAAAAGAGGTTTTCTGATGAAGAATGTGCATTAAATTTAATTTAATTTACAAATTTACACAGTTATATTTCTATTCTTTGATCAGCGATCAGCGATCCCTTTCTTTTAATCAAAAAATCTTCTTCCCGATGCCACATGGAGGGACCTCCATTCATATCGAATATCAGTCTTAAGCCAAGGCCCCATCCTTGATCGACTGATCGAGCCATTAGCATTCAAAATAAAGTCAATACCAGACAAACCATGGAAATCGAAACGAAAACGTATGACTCGAAATTAACTGCAAATCGTTAACAATAATTCAGCGGACAGTTCGTTCAACAGTTCGCCACGGAACGGAAAGAAGAGTCCCAGAGTGGAAGACACTGATTCAGATGCAGACTAGTTTTGCATTTAAGGCGAGGATGATCGTACATTTTAATGGGCATATTTCACGCCAGCTTCCCCCTCTCTCACTCTTTCTCTACGAGTATCTTCAGCCCACGACGAATTCATAAAGTATCTCGCACTTTTTTTTAATGATTTCTGAGTTACAACTCAAGAGTCGAGAGCCAGAGAGTCAGAGAGCCGGAGAGTGGGATCTTTAACTCTGATTTCCCCTTGCTGGATCGTTGCGTCTTGCATCTCTTGGCTGTTGCAACGCGCAGCAGGTACAATGCAACAATTTGGCGGCAACTTATGACAGCGCGGCCATCGCAAATAAACTCAAATGGCAATGAAGAAAACGAATGCGAGAATTTATGCAGCTTTTTGCAGCAACAACGAAGAGAGGAGGCTGATGTTGCGGCGGCTTTCGTGTGCGCACCTTAAATTATGAATATTACCAAATGGGTCAATTCGAAATAAATAAGGCAACGGTCTTCGCCGGCCAGTCGATCCGATCCCAACCGATCCGATCCTCTCCTCAGCCTCAGCCTCGTCCTCGTCGATTGGCCAAATAGAGTTGTCTCTGTCGCAATTTCTCATTGAGCTGTCGCCTGGGTTTCCTGGCCAAACGGCAAAACGGGGCACACGCATCTCCACCCAGAGGATAACCAGAAGAGGATCGGCCTCGTCCTCTCTCTTAATATCGCTCATGCATCTGGTAATCTATGCGCAATTAGCGGCGTACATCAGATTTAGTATTCTGATTGCCTTCGCCGAGAGATCCCCCAGTCCTCCTCTTGCTCGTAAATATGATATGGAATTTGTTGTTATTCTTTTAGTTAATCTCAAAGACTGGCTAAATCTCCGTTCTTCTGCTGGGGCTCTTCCCGTCTGCTAGATACTATTTAGTAGACAGGCAGGAAATGCAAAAGAAATATCTTAGATTTTGAGTAGGTTGTGGTTTGGGGATGGTTTCATGGATGGCTCTTCTAAAGAGTACGCGTAGATTGAATCAAATATTATTTAATTACGGAGAAACAAGTTTTGTGGTTAAAAGCAATGATGTTTGAATGTTGAATGGGTTTTAGAGAAGTTTAACAAACGACCCATGGATCTATGAATCTTTGCAGGAGTTTTCAGGGAACTATCATTTTCAATAGTTTTATGGACTCCTTAAGCAATCTAATATCATACAACCTTTCATATATTCATTTCGAGGTCACTTGGTTTAGGTTTACTTTTAGTTTAGTTTTTCAAGTCCTACAAAGATTTCTTGGTTTTTTTCTATAATTTCATTTAAATTCTTTTGAAGATCATCAGGAAACTATTTCTATGGATCAAGCTTAATCAACCGATTGATTTACAAAGGTAAAGATGTACTTTATCCATAACTTCGTATGAATTTCATTCAAAATCAGCATAAAACTTTTCCATTAAAACTCACTTAGTAAACTTATCCAAGTTTCCAAAGTTATAGAGAGGTTTTCCATAAAAGTGTTTAAGAATTTTTAAAAATTCTTTGAAGACCTTTCGGCGATAGAATATCCAACCAATTAAACACCAAAGAAATTATGTTTCCAGTAGATCTACAAAGTTATAGATCTAGTTCCTCTATAATTTCTTTATTAATTATTCTCTTCCGAAAGACTCTTCCACCAACAAGTACGGCAAAAGATCCATGTTTTTGTAGATCTACAAAGTAAAAGATGTATTTCCTATATAATTTCGTACAAATATTCTTCGTGATCAGTATGAAACTCTTTCTAAAAAACCCTCAACCCACCGAATCAATGTTCCTAAGGCTATAACCATATTTCCTGAATAATTTCATATTAATTCCTTAGGCACTCTATATACACTCACCAACCAATCACACATCATAAACCGGGCATAAAAACCCATCAATATATCGCTTAAGACACATGATCGCCCAAAACCCAACCCAACCCAACCCAAAGAATATCACATCTATAAATCCCACTCAAAAGCTGACCACAAACGTATGGATCCTGCTCCTCCCTGGTGTGATCTTGTGATCTTTATGTGTATCCCATAACCATTGGATGGTGGTGTGTGGGCGGTCGGCGGTCGGCGGTGATAAATCCCTGTTAAGTGCATCCCATTAATGTTTCTTCGACTCTGCCGCGTGACTCTTCGACTTTGGTGGACACTGGAAAATGGTTTTGAGGCGCTTCCGTTTCAACGACACTTCCTCTCTCTCCCTCTGCCGAACCGATCATAAATTTTCCAATTTGTTGTGCACCTTCTCTGCTGGCTTTGGTTTTTGTTTCAGAAGATGCTCTTTCAATTGGTTGAATGCCATAAATTTTGATTAGTATTTTGTAACCATCACAGCACATCATCAAGTGGGCGAGGGATACTCGTATACCATCTGAAAATCAGGGGACAGATGTTCCTTCACACCCAAAGAGGAAAAAACACACATTTCAAGTTTTTGCGGCAATACCAAAAGAAAATTTATAATTAAATAAACAGAGAGATAGATAGACAGACAGAAAGACAGCCGGTTTGTCCGTTGAGGTCCTCTCCTGTTTCTCTCTCTCTCTGTTTTTTGGCCTTGTCTTAGATTTTACGATCCAGCTCATAAAATTAAAGATTTTACGACCTCTGCCATTATTTGACAGTAAACAAGAGTAAACACAACAGACGGGGAGAGAAGTCTCGTCTCTTCTCTGGGTTTTTCCATTTCCAGGTGGATAGCTCTGGGGCGTGACAGATTTGTCGCCTTTGACGTTTGAACCCGCCCGTCCGCCGCTTGTCAGCTGTCAAAAAATTCTACGCTGATGAGAAGATGATGGCCATTAAGCCCCCCACAGACGACCAACGACCACAACCTCATCAAAAGCGGACTTTTATTGTTATTTAATTGTTGAACTGTGTTCTCCGCAGACGTTCGCATTCGCGTACGCGTTATATGTACATAAAATTTAATTTTATGTGTGGCCCGGAGAGCCACAGAAAGAGAGAGAGAGTACCATTTGAAATAGTCAAAGTGACCCACCCGCTGGTTTTTAGTGTGAAAATCACTTAAGCGCGTTTACCGAATTTACGACGACAGACTCTAACGATGGATAGGGAATCGTTTCCGCTTTTACGAGCTGTTGCCAGCCATCATCCAGCCAATGGAAGAAGCTTATTAAAATGATTTAGGGACATTGCTATTGAGAGAAGAATGTGAAGTGCCTATGAGGGCAGAGAGAGAGTGAAAGAGAGAGGTTTATCTAATTTTTGAATGTGGTTATAATTGGGGATATAATACTTGGGATTTTGAGGATCAATATATTAAGGAACATACTTGAAACATAAATAAGTTACGGAACAGATTAAACACTTTTATTTTTTATTTATTTAATATAATAGTTTAATATTTATTTTTTAATAGGATACCTATTTCTACACTTTTTGTCCACTTTTTCTGTATCAGAGGTATTTATACCTAAATTAGAGATGTTTTTTCTAGGGCTAAGAATATTTTCTAAACATTTTAGAAGTCGTTTTGTTCAAAAACCTCTATAATTTTTTAGAGCATTTCTCATAAACACTACAAATTTTAGCCGTATGTTATAGACCTTTTCGGTTGAAAATGTCGATCATCATGCGGAAGTACCCCTCGATACGTACCTTCCCTGATTCCTTGTCTTATTTTCCATGACCACGATAATATTTTTCTTACAAGCTTTCCAAATCGTTATCTCAAAGGGTTATGTTTAGTTTCTGTCTAATTCTGGCTAATATTTGAGATATTTTTCAACATAAACCTTAAGCACAGATAATTCTTTATCTTTATCTATGGATTTTCGTAACTGGTACTCGAAGAATTTAAGGATATATTGTTTAATATTGAATTATCAAAACTGATACCTGCATATATACATTTTTAATAGTACAAGTACAAGCATACAAGAATACTTCAAGTCTTCATGTATAAGGATACTAGAATACTATTGCAAAATTCTTCTTGAAATCACAAACAATTTTTAAACTGTTTTCCAACGAACTCCTGACCTATCCCACACAATTTTTAGCTCCTTTCATCTATAAACAAAATCACAAAACAATGACAATCAAAACAAACCTCTAAACCTCCAAAGAGAACCCCGATAAAAACTGCCACCCATCTGGTTCGTAAACCACATTTTACAAAGAACTCCCGTGCCCTCTGTGCAAAATACTCTCCTCATTCTTCTGGCGAGCAGTTGTCAATCAGGGGGGCATAAATCAAACGTCAAATGCAGGACCACATGGCCAGGACGCAGTCCATAAATCAGTCAGCAAAAAGGGGCATTATAAAGAAACTATAAATATTTGTGTGATTGACGGGCAGACGCTGCTTGCACTCATAAAAATGGAATTAAAAGGACATGAAATTTTAACACATTTATGGAGTCAGCACAAACACAAACACACGCACACACAGAGCACGCCCTCATGGGCTGATAAGGACACATTATCAGGAGCGGGGAGAGGTTAGCGGAGGCCCTGTCTGCCATCATAAAAAGCATAATTACGGGGCATTTTGTGCTAATGTGATTCCCCTTGGACGCTCGGCTGCCGCCCGCCGCCCGCCGCAGGGCGTTGGCCGTTTTGGCAAACAGCAACATTTCTTATCGTGGCAGCAGGATGTGGGAGGATGTGTGATGTGTGGCGCAGCAGCAGGTCGAGGAGTACCCATAATGCAGGCTCTAGCCTGTAGCCTGGCAACCCTGGAAGGAGAGCAGAGCGAGCTTCTCTCCCCTCTCTCTCTTTCTCTCTCTCGCATAAATCACTCATTATGAGGCGTAATTAATGCGACGACTATATGGCGACCTAAATTTTCTATAAATCATCAGATTAGACTCCGTCGTTCCTCCAAAGGAGAACAGAACATATGATGTGTATCCTCCTTAGATATGCATGCGAGTATATACATATACACATGTATATCTGTGTGTCCTTTAAATCTATTGGCAGCTTCGTCCCATGGCTAATGATGTCATAGAAGGGGGACGGGTATGTCTAATGGATATACGGATAATTAAGCTCCTCAAAGACTACATCACAGATACATGACTAAGCAAAAGGATATGCGTATTTGAGTTATTGTTAATTTAGGGGAAAATCCATCAAGAATCCAGGGAAGTTATAGCTGAAGATATCTAAGAAAGATAATGATTTGGGAAACCAAAAGATATGCGAAATTCGAATGGCTAGAAATAGGCATGCAAATTGGAGAAGTATTCTCCACTCTTCAGCTATGAAAAATATCCAAAAACTTTGAAAAAAACCCTCTAAAAAACATACAGAATTAAGGAATCAAAGTTCTTATATCAATCACCGGCAAAAGCAATATTTTTCTATCAAAATATTCTGTATACAATAGGAACTTTCATTTGAATCCTCGTTCAATCGTCTTAGGGGTCCATTCAAGGCAAAAGTATAGTCCGTAAACCGTACCACACCCTCGAACTGTCCCAAACCCGGCAGCGTTTGCACTTGAAGCCTGATCTCGGACTGATGTTGGTCCAGCGATCGATGCCACAGCTCTGCCGCAAGCACTCGATCCAAAGACAACAGCTGACACGGCGGATGATTGGATGCCACCAGTTTGTTGATCTGCAGGATGATAAAACGGGCAGCGCGTATAACATTGATATCCTTGAGAGGGATGCTCGAGGGCTTGTGGCACAGGCAGTACTCTGCGGGTATGTGGGCCACCGAACAGTCCCGCTGGTCGGGTATTGGCAGGAACAGACTTATGCCCCGAGGGAGATCCTCTTTCAGCAAAGGGCTCTCCAACTGCTGGCTGCGCAGGCGAATCTCTTGATCCTCCAGGGCTGCCAGGTGGGGCATGTCCAAAAGAGTGGCATGAAGATCGTAGGCGGTTACCAGTCGCCTGCTATTCATTTTCAGATTCTTTACAGCCAAAGGATACCGCTCTTCTAGCCATTCGGGGTAGGAAATGATGGCCAAAGGCTGACTAACCTCCATTTGAGCCTGATTGGTCGCTGAGAAGGTATTGGCGTCTCCATCCTTGAGGCCATAGTTGGACACAAACATAATAAGTGTATTATTAAGGATTTCCCTCTCCATTAACTTTTGAAACATCTCGAGAAAGGGTTTGTCCAGTACCCTTCCATATTGGAAGACGGCGTGTATCCCTTGAGTCCACCAGAGAAACGAGAAGAAGCGGTGCCTCTCATGAAGGGGCAACTGTTTGTAGAGAAAGTTCAGCAGGACCATGGCATACGTATCCTCCTCATTGCAGTATGCCCCATGGCGTATCTTCTTCCTGGTCTGCTGCCACATCTCCAGGAGCGCAGGACGCAGATAGTAATCCGTGGGCTGATGCTCAAAACCTGGTTTATCCAGGGTAAACAAGCCCATGTCTATATTATCCTCCCCGAAGGCCGTTTCGTAGCCCGCATTTTGGAACATTTTCCAGAGGAACGGACACCTATCGAGGCCTCTTTTGGAATCCAAGCAGAAGTCCTTGATCTCCTGGCTGTTCCAACCCGTTAACAGGGGAATCATGCTCTCAAATGAGCTGCTGCCCACGCGACTGAAGCCCATGAACTCCACATGCGGCAGGTTCTGCAGGAAAGCGTACGTATGGACCATGGCACGTAGAAAGTGCAGATGGGAGACCGAATCCAGGCCCAGGATCAAGACAGAAAGGCTATCCGAGGAGGTGGCAGACTTAAGTTTGGGCAATCCTTGACGGCGTCTCCTCTTTACTGAAGGTTTATTCACAAAGAAGTGCACTCCATTATAGAAATCCGATCCATTGAAGCACACTGCACGCACAATATCCCCATGAACTTCCATCTCAAAGGACCTTCTATCCAACATCTCTATTTCCTGGTGATACAGCAGCCGATTCTCAAAGTCTGTCTTTCGTTCCACCACATAATAAGAGCAGTTCAGATCCGTTCTATTGTCATCTCGCGTCTTGAGATACTTGCCACTCTCATTATGGATGCTCTCCACAAATCCCTCACTGGGACAGATGTAATTTCTCAATTCCCACCAATGATACCGGACATCCGGACAGTAAGGAGACGTTGTCATAATCCTACAGCCATTGGTATTTACAAAATAATTTTCTAGAATCGCGTGCTCTTCGTACACGAATCGATCGAGAAATGGATCCTTTAGAAAGTAAAAGGTGACACAGCAGAACAATCCAAAAGATAAACAACTGCAACAACACGCCAAACACATTTCATATTTGACAATACTCTAATTTTTTATTAAGGGAAATTCTAAGGGTACCTTGATGATTAAAATATTATAAAAAATATTGGAAAATTATGGTTCAAATGGTCATAGATCTTGAGTATAGAAATGGAGGATGGAATCCTCTTAATTTCTATAGAACTTTCTTGAACCAACTCTTGCGTTAATATATAGTAATTTGATATAATATTTTATTTGCTTTCGTTGTGTTTTTTATTTAAGGCTTGTTTATTATAGGATAATCATACAAATATGATGAAAAGAATGAGAAATTTGGCATAAAATGGTAATAGATCTTTAGAAAAAGCAATCCTCATGAATTCTATAGACTTTCAAGAAGCAACTCTTGAACTTAAATTATTTTTCATCAAAATAATATATAATCCCCATTGATATATCATCAAATCATAGAACAAAATTGATCCATTTCTTTAGTTTCCCAAACAATCAACGCTTAAACCCTGTACCACTCCAAAGAACTGATTTCTTGGCCCCCAACTTCTGTTTTTTGAGGCCATTTCTGGGCCACTTTTCGTAATTATTCGATTGAAACAGAGGTCCTTTTTAGCCGAGGGGCTGCTTTTTCTGTAAAATAACAATAAACTAAAAGGTCCACTCGTGCATAAAGCATTCGCGTTCCAAAGTGGAAAGGGGGGCCCAGTGGCGTTAATTTATCACTT
Organism: Drosophila miranda; assembly: GCF_003369915.1. NCBI lineage: Eukaryota > Metazoa > Arthropoda > Insecta > Diptera > Drosophilidae > Drosophila > Drosophila miranda. The sequence goes on along the minus strand of NC_046677.1, from coordinate 7,524,843 downwards.
AACCTTCTTTAGCAGCCAAGTTTATAATTTCGATGCCCCAGCCATGGCAGGCAGGACCCAAGGATGACGACGACGACGACTACAGCGACGAAGCTGGCGACTGCAGGCGGCAGGCACTTGAACGACGGACGACTGCCCATCAGCGAAATACCGGACACGGACACGGGCACGGATACGGGGCCACGGGGTATGCAGGGACGGGGTGGTCTCCAGAGCTCGAATAAAATAAAATAACAAACGGCTGCCAGCTTGTGTATATACGAGTATTCCCTCCATTGTACCCGCGACGCCATCGTATTTCTTTAGCTTACGCATCAGGCGGCGCCCCGAAACAGCTCCCTTCTGCCTTTCCTCCTAGACTGTCTCGCTCCCTCACTCTTTCTGTGCTTCTCCTGCTATTGTCTTTCTCTTTCTCCGCTACTCTGTTTGTTGTCCTTTTTTGTTGATGGTTTACGCTCTGCTCTGCTCTTCTCGGGACAGCAGCTTCGCTCTTTGCAAAATGAAAATGTAAAAGGAATATTCATGAGGAGATTAGAATTATTTTTCGTGCTGTCATTTTCATTCTCACCCCACCTTCTACAGCGCTTTTCGTCTCCGAATGCCCTACAATACAGTTCGAAGTTGATCTAGTTCGAAATTCTAGGCAAAATGTAAGTGATTCTACGGTACTACGATAGAGTGCTGACAAAAGTATCTCAAAGAAAATGATTATGATGGAGCTAACGGAGGAAATCTTCTTATGATGGAAATATACGATGGATACTTCGATGGATATACGGTTACTTTTCTTAGATGGATAACTCTTAAGGCATTAAAATAGAACTGGAACTGGACAAGCTGTAAATATATCTCCATAAAATGGTATAATTAATATCAGAATTTAAAAAAAATCAAGATATCAATACTAATATCAAGAGAGTGATAAAAAATGTAAAATTTCAAGCAAAACATTTAAAAGATCTCTGATCCTTCGAAATATGATCAAAATGATTGATAAATACTTTTTTATATTTCTGATATTTCAGATATTTCTGATTTTCTGAAAATTCCTATTATAATTTTAATATGTTGTGAATATTGGAATATGGTCAAAATTAAAGCAGTAAAAAATTATTTAATACATTTCGATATTCCTTAAGTTCTTTCTCCTAAATCCTTTATCCTTTCCATATCTACACATCCCTCAGTTTTCATATTCTAGTCTATGGATATATTTCTTTGCACAGAATCAAAAAAGTCACCAAAACCGATACCTCAAAGTGGCATTCAATTGTTTATCCCCATCTCCATATCTCCTTATCCAATTCCATTTCTTTTTGTTTCGAGTGTTTGCTTTGGCTTTGTTTTCTGTTGTTTTTGTTGTTGCTACTCGCGGGCGAAAAAAATATGATTTTTTGTGTGCCAAAAGGGATTAAATTCACGCTCGTTTGTCCTGTTTATGATGAGTGCCGTTCCCTGTTTGTGCTCCTCCCTCCGCTTCGGCGAGTCTGTGCCTCCTTCTTGCATAAAAGTTTAATGATACAAACACCCGGGCAATGACATGAATCACCCGATGGCAGGCAGACATCGCCTCGCCAGTCGCCCAGTCGGGCACACAGAAACCGCCCTCCCCCCAGTCCCTCACTCCTCCACCATCGTCGCCATCGCATTTAAAATATTTTTGTGAAATTATTATGAAAATGCGTAAAGGGATTTAATAAATAACTGTAACTGCTTCTCACTCACACTCACACACACACCACCCTCGCCCTCACCCCTCTCTCCATTGCGCTCTCTTTCTTTTTTACTCCCCCACTCTCTTCTTAGCATCTCTTTTTGCTCTCTTGCGCTCATTTGCCTGTGCCCGCCATTGTACCGTAATTCATAATGCTGTTGTTTTTTCCATCCAGACTTTTCCTTTTTTTGGTACTCTTTTTTTGTGGAGGGTTCTATGGTTTCGAGAAGAGGTTTGTCAACGCTGGAAAATTAGAGAGGGAACCACATAGGGTATAGACGTGTATATAGTTCTGATCGAACTGATAAAGCTCTGAAAATCCGTCAGTTTTTATCCATAAGTTTTTTATTATTATTTGCGGTATTCTAATGGGACACGATAAAACCATGGTAAGAACCTTATTTTCTAAAGGTAATCAGAAATATTATAGGTGCAATAAATATATAATTAGGAACTAGTATGATCAGTTCACTATATCACATGGAGTAACGTTTTTCATTTAAGTGATTCCTTTGAATATGGCAGTTTTATATGTGGTGTTCTGTTCGACAGTGCCTTGGTCGGTCCTTAGTATTCAACAACAATATTCACAGTCTTTGGAGAGGCACAGAACTTACTTCCTTCAGGTCCGAAGAATCTAGTAACAAAATACACAGTCTTTGGCGAAACGCAAAAGTCGGTCCCAAGACATCAAAAACAATATACGGTGCCTGTCAAACGGAATGCCCAATAATGAAATAACAAATTGTATGTATTGTCATGTCGAGGAATATTTATTTCTCCGAGACTAGGAACAAGAATCAGATCCAAGCATCGGTCTCTGTCCAATGCAATATCTTGTTATTATATAGTCTTAACTACCTCCCAATCGTATCCCTATATCATACTCCACTCCTTATAAAGAGTATTCAAACCGTCGTTCTTCAAAGTTCGTGCTCCTTTCCCGTTTTCTTGTGCATCTGTGTGGCTCTCTCTTCTCCCTCTGTACCCTCCCCTCTTACGTTCCTGTTGCTGTGTGGAATTATGTTTTATCCTGAATTATGGATTTTGTTTTGTTGTTTTCTGTCAAAATCATATTTTGTATTCCACCACCCACCCCCCGAAAGCATAGGAACTTCTCTAACCCCAAAAACTCCCCCCCCACCAATAACCCCGAAGCCCGAAAGCCCGAATCCCGGACTCATTTACATGCTCGAAATTTTCGCTTTGGCTTCGCTCTGGGTACCATTTCTGGGTTACTCTGTCTCCCTTGCCCTTAACTCCAGCCATATCTCTGGGTTCCGCTTAGCTCTGGGTTTCAGCCGTTCTCTTGGCCATTAATGAGAATTTGTTTGTATCGACGTTAGTCCGGGGGGTGTACTCCACACTCCACTCCACTCCCTTCCCTTCCACTGGCTTTTGTTTTTAGTTGTAAATTTCCAGAACAAGCCCCCGAAAAGTTTCTCAAATAATTTCTACTTAATGTTTAGAATTATTTTTAGCCGGAAATTAGAAATTATGAAGAATATATCACACAGGACCCCGAGACAGAAGGACACACACACACACACAGAGGAACCCTCGCAAGCGGTTCTGTTCTCTCTGTAAGGAATGAATCATGCATCTTTGGCGAGTTCTTTTGTATAATTGCCAGAAAACGTCGTAAATTGTGCACTTAACAAATGAAATAAAATTCGTTTATTTGTGTTTTGTTTTTCTTAATTTTTGTGCGGGTCATAATTACTAGGGGACATAATTTAGGATCGTCTTGTTGTACAATAGTTGGCATTAAGTTGGAGGGTTTGAAGGTTCCTTGGAAAGGAAAGTGGTTTAAATTGGATGTAGCGAAATGAAGAGAGAACTACTATGCGGTCACAGGGGAAGGAATTGGTATAGTTATCTATAATGAATAATATAAAATGATCTATAAGGGATCTGCAGAACGAAATCAGATATTCTACCATAAAATACTCGTTTTTTAATTATTGTTAGATCTTTTTTATTCTGAAAGGCAAGGAAGGGTTTTGTTTGATAAGGATTGTTTCGAGTTTGAATAAGATATAACTCGGATAGGTATTTTTATAGATCTGTATGTACTAGATATCTTCAATTATTTTACTATCATTTCTTTCCTCTAAAATATCTTTTCACATTCAAAACTGATACAGAATATAAGGATAAAGGATATAGATGCAGAAAACTTTAGAAAATCCTTGTAAGTACCTTAAAATTCTATATTCTTTATCTTATATCACTTAGATCTTTATCCCTTCTTTCAAATCCCATAAAATACCAAAATATTTGTCATTCCCAAACTGGCAACACATCAGTCTTTAATTAGACAAAGCTGAGATCCTAGCAAATTCAGGAGCCACATTCAAGGACCAGCCACCATTCTCGTCTGTCTGGGTGGGGGTATACTGGGGGGTTGTGCATAAACAAAATATCAGGTGAGCCCTTGTGGGTGACAAATTAATGTGAAGCTCATTAACGCACTGAATAAGGATTACGGATTTGATTGAAGGTCCTCTGGGCATAAGTACACACACACACACAGACACACCGACAGACAGACAGGAACACCCACACCCACACACCCATACTAGGAAAGTTATATAAACAGATAACGCACACACAGACGTAGACGTACGAGTAGGAGTATAGGTATATACAAATGGAAAGCACTGTGCGGGCTGCGCACCAACATCGGGAATAGTCAGCGAAAAGTGTCATTATGTGTACATATACCCCAGGATTCGACTCTGAATCCACCTACAGCCAGGCACCCCACCCCACCCCTGTCATTCTCCTCATCAGAGGGTCCCTCTGCCGACAAGGACGATGTCCGGGATCCGACACCCCGAAACGAAACGACTGCCTGCGAACGAAACGACGACTACGACGACGACGACGACGGCGCAAACAAGGAGAAAATGTGTACATAAAACAATCTCGTTATGTCGGCATTATCCTGAAGAATTCTGGTTCGTCCTCGTCACTCGTTGGCCCATAAATCACTCACACGCTTGGCATACTTCCCCCCCACACTCGCTATGCCTGTCTCTTTCTGTCCCTCTTGGGTCGCCTGCTCTATCTATCTCGTTTGTCGTTTGTTGTGTGTGTGTTTCGCTTTGTTTGCCTTTGGGGCGCGTGTCCTGCTCTGCTCTGCTCTGATGTTGTCCTGCTCCCACACGCACACACATAAAACACACACATACTGATACACTCTCCTTTGTTTTAGGGGAATCTGTTCTTTTTTTGTATTTTGTTATGATCGCGTGTGTGAATACCCTTTCCAAATAGAAGAGGAATTTTGAGAGGGACTTTTTGGGGAGTAGTATAAGAATTATTATGAAATAGGGGAATAAGAGGGGATTTGATAAGAGAAGTATCCATTAAGACAGTTTTAGAGATTTTATGCATCGAAAGTACCATCAATTCTTTTTAAAATTATAATACAATTTATTTGATTTACAGCTGATATAAGGATTTATGATTTCTACTTATATCAGTACTAAAAGAGGCAGAAAATTATGGGATTGTGAATCATCCTAATTGCATATGGTCATATTTCTAAATAAGCCATTAAGAATGCTCCTTGAACGATCGAACTAAACCAAAATGGTATATGATTTTATTTATATTTCATTAAAAGTTATAAAAAATATCATTTATTTTTCATTAAATTTCCTAACTTGTTGATTTTCTTTAGCTTCTATTAGGGTCAGTATAGTATCCCTTAAAAATTCTCTGTATGTTTATGATGATCAAAATATCTATTTTATGTGAAGATAAGTGACTTATCCTGTTGCTTCTTTGAATATAAAAGATTTTAACTATAAAATTAATAGATATCCCTAATTTTACGGGAAATTTAAACTTAGAACAGAATAGTTCTACAGAAAAAAGTCATTCTCTCCCGATTAAAGTAGTCTTATTGTAATATAAGTATTATGATACAGTGCCATACCTTCCACCCAATACCCATTCATCCTATACATCTCTTCTTTATTTTTCAAAAAGTTAGCGTATTCCCCCCGTCGACTTTCAACCGCTCGCTCCCGCATAGTACGAGTATTTTTGTTGTTGCAGCATTTTTTCTCTCTTGGTTTGCCAGTAATTCACCCCGCGGTGACATTTCGGTGTGACAGACAAGACGTGTCCTTCGTCCTTTTTTGCATTTCTCTCTTTTTCACTGGGTCTCGTCGTCGTGGCTGTGCGGCAAGTTTATCGTTTTTAATGTTGATACAACAACCCCGGGGTCGTGGCTCGTCCTCGTCCTCGTCCGCGTCCGCGTCCTTGTCTTTGTCCACATCCACGTCCGCGTGAGGATAATAGGATGTTAAGTAAATATTTTAAAAAGCCTCCCTCTTCAGCAATTGAGAAATTGTAGGCGACCGACCTCTGGAAAAATTCGCTCTTTCCAGCGAGCGAATGTCCGCTCATTTGCGAGGGCCAGAGGAAAAGTTTAGGGGGCGGACAGGCGGGGACACTCTAATCCTCCGACTCCGCCTCCTCCCACTCCTCTGCCGCTGGTGGCAGGACACTTTCTGGCATAAATCATTTGCATACGAAATGAGAGGCCGATGCGAGAGCAGAGAGGCCTGCGAGTGAGCGTCGAAGATGAATGCGAGAACAACACCCAGAAGGCAGTGGCAGCTAAATGGGTACTGAGAGCCAGGAAAAATCCTTTCAATTTTCGCACACATTCAATTTTATTAATTAAAACATTTTTTTCTTCTGTTTGTGATTGGAGGCAAAGGCAGAAAGGAAGCCAGAGAGGATCGGGCGGAGCGGCTTGGGCAATTAATTCCAAACATTCGGGACGCTTTTTCTTTGTTAAGTTTTTCGGTTTTTCCTGTTTGTTTTTTTTTTTTTTTTTTTTTTTGTTTGGGTGCGCAAATTATCCTTCGCTATCCTTGCGCGAAATAAAATATCACAAACAGTTACAGCCCCCCATAAATAATGGGAATTTATGCCACGAACAACAACTCGAATCCGGAATCCGAGAATCCGAAAAGAACAACAAAAGCCAGAAGCCAACTTTTCGCCGCCTGAAATTACCATTCAATCATTTTGTAATTGCCTCAAGCGAGAGAGCTCGGGTGGTGGGGGACATGGGGCACGGGGCACGGGGCACGGGGCACTGGGCCTGCTACCTCATTCAATTTGCCTGCCTCCAGGGGAGAGATGGGGGATTCATTTCATTTGGTAGTTGGTTCTCTGTTCTCTTAATTTCTGCAATCTATTCTAATAAGCCTTCTATTCGAATCTATTTTGCATTCAAATTGGTTCCTTTTTCATTAGGGTTTTCTGTCGGTAGTAGTGTGAGGTAGGAGAAGCTACGAGTACCTGGGTATTGTAGGGGCTCTGTGTATAGATTTTAATAGAGAAAGTATTTTTGTTGAGGGTTTAAGAAGTCGTATGAAAGGAGGCGTAGTGGATACAGGTATGCACTAGAAATGTAACAAACAGTTCAGAACATCCTTTATGACTATTCTATTATATTCTCTTCGATTCTAAAATATTTTCTAATACAATTTTTGACAATTTTAGTGTTTTTTCTATGTTTCTTTCTGCTCTTAGAAGTAATGATTTAATATTTATTCTGCTTTGAATTTTATGCATATCAGACCATGAATTTCTTATTTTATTAAAGTTTTTTTGCTCAAGCATAATTATTAATTATGGATTAATAGCATTAATATTGTAGTATAAATAAAAAAATAATAGCCTGGGAATATCTTTAAAAATAAAATAAATAAAATTTAAATTAATTAATTCTTGAAATTAATAATGAATACAAAATTATTTTGTTATTTTTTGATTAACTAAATAATTATTTAATATTAATTTAAATTAATTTAATAATTTATTTATATTATTTTAAACTAAATTCTAATTTTAATTAATTTTTTCATATCTTCTGTTCATGTTAGCAGTCGCCCATTCGAATCTACATAATATTTTTATTCCAATAAAAATATTGAATGCATAAATACATTCTTTTATACTTTTTTGTTTGCCTGCAACATTTAATCTGCTAAAAAATTGCATTAATTACTTACTTTTTAAAAAATATATAATTAATTTTTCTCTATTACAATTTTTACATATTCTACCTATCGTTTATTGTGTTTTTTTTTCTATCCTTAATTCGTAAATTCCATTTTTTTCTATTCCCTAAAACACCCACAACTTTTTACTCTGTTCCATCAAGATAAATCGTTGACATTTGCTGGAATTTACTTCTTCCAACCAGAGACCTCCCTACCAGAGATCTCTCCGACAGCCAAATCTCATTTGAACAATTTTGCAATTTTAATCAGTTGCATCTTTATGGGGGTTTGGGTAGCCCCCAGAGTCCTGCCATCCCACCCACTCTGTGGGTCTTTGTTTTTGGATACCGCTTTGGCTGGATGGCTGGATGGCTGTCTGTCATAAATCTATCACATTTAATGGCCGCCTCGGCCTCGCCTCAGCGCTGCACATAATTTTATGTATTTTATGCTGCAAATTGTTAGCCAAAGCGCCCGCCTCACATACACAAACACAAATCAGCAGCAAAAGCAACCCTCGGCCACGACCAGAGCCCTGATACCCAGATACCACCCCCAAAGCACCCCCAAGGAGTGTGAGGCACAGACGAAGACGAGAACACGAAATTTCCACGCACATCTCTGAAGACTCACAAATTTCATAAAGTGGCAATTCAATCAATCAATTCTGACAGCAGCAAAGGAACCCAGTGGCAGTGGCAGTGGCAAAAGCGTTCGTTCGAGGGTTGGACGCCTGCCATTTCTGGGGTGGACGAGGACCAGAACGGGACAGAGTCCTGGTCTCCGTCTATGGCCATTTTAACCGTTATGCTCACGTACACAATCACACAACTCAAACTGATTTTCTTACGGGGGAAACGTCAGCCCAGGCTCCTTCCTGCCCCCCCGTTTTCAGGGCGAAAAAACAAAAGAAAAGCTGTGCCGTAAAGTCAATGCAGAAGAAAGTATGCATAAATTTCTCTTAGACCCTCGCCCACAACCCCAACCCCAACCCCATTTCGGGGGCAACAACTTCGGCCTCAAGGCGTCAGAGTCCAGTCCAAAGAAGGGGCATCAGAGGGGAGCCGCTCCAAAGAAAGGCCATCAGAATCCGCACTCGAAGCAGTCCGTCAGTCCCTCCCCAGGAATGAGGCCGTAGACCCAAGGACCCCCCTGCCCGCCCCAACGCCCTAGCAGTTTAAATATTTTTTAATTGCCTCTGCCACTGGAAACTCACCCTCATCCACCACCACCCCTTTTTCAAGGCATTTATTTTCCCTCCTTCTTGGCCTTCTTTGTTCTTCCCAGCTATTATCCTTATTTATTTGTGTTTCGCTTCTGTTTCATTGCTTTCATTCTGCTTTTGCTTTTGCTTTTGCCATTGTCCTGCGGATTCGATAAATTTTTTGGAAAAAGAAAAAAACAGCCTAAAGGGAAACTGTAGACAAAGGAAGGGAGGGGGGAAAGACAAGTGTCAGGATTGGAGGAGAGAGAAAAGTCGAAAGCGAAAGCTAATGATAATGAGAGAGAGATACAGGGGAGTACTCGCAGAAGGGAGTTCGAGAAGGGGAGCTCTTAGGGAGTACTCTTAGAGTGATGAGAGCCTATATGTATATTGGTTAACAAATATTTGGTAGATGATAAAACAATAGTAATAGGAATACTAATAAGGTGTTTATTTAGTATGTAAATCGAATGGAGAAGAACCCCATTTGGGAATGGCATATATTTCTCTATTATTCATTCGGATAGACACTGATGAAAGCCTACATGCATATTCATAGTATTACTAATGGAATTAGTGATAGAGATAGAATACCTTAACAATAGTATAAATATATCTTTATTCTATATAAAAGGAAACGTGAAAGAATGACAAACGAGGTTCTTGGTTTTCAATTTCCCAAAACATATTTTGAAGCAATTCCCATGAGACAATCCAATCAAAGTCCACCATTTGCTAACAACAAACCCCCCAGCCACAGCCATGTTTTGTATCTTTCGAGTACACAAATAAATGTATACCCGATGCTGCCAAGAATCTGTATGCTGTGTGCTGTGTGCCGTATCTGTGTGTGTATTGGCCAAGTGCCTCGTGTCCGTCTATGTCGGGGGTAAGCTCATGGCCAGTGAGCGTGGCCACGTTGACAGGTGATTGATTGACAGGCGGATGGAGCGGCCAGAGAGCAAGCGAGATGGTGCACGGCGCAGGCAGCTCTGGCTCTTTCTGGAGGTTGGAAAACGTACGTACGGCTGCTCCGCCCCGACACAAAAGGAGGAACCACCATTCGGCGAACCATTCATATGAATGTACAACATATTCGTATGTGTGTGGACTCTTGCATTCATATCCAAGCGAAACAGGTTCTTGTATACATTTTTGAAGATAAATAACTAGTATCTGATCACGTAATGAGTACATTTTATGTGGATATGGTGGAGTTTTAGTTGTTTATTGATTTTTTTAGTTTTTCTATAAATAAATAATTTTTTTAAGAATGGGATTCTCCTTTTGTTCTGAATTTCAAACATTAATGAAAGAAATAACATAAATTATATTTCTTTGTTTGATTATGAAATACAAATTATGCATTCGCATTAAAAAAATGCGTATTTTTTAAATAAATGAAAATTAACCGCAAACCACAATTTTCAAATCCCTAACGGACACGTTTTCGCATTTGGTTGGCGTTCGAAATTCGAACTCACTCAAGCGCTCACAAAACGTTTCGCGAGAGCAAAAACCACTCAAGCAAACTACTCGCTCTTTCTCATGCTCCACTCTTACGCTCTCGTCTCTCTTTCGAAAACACGCAACAACAGACAAATCAGATGTTTTTTTGCAGCCGGCGTTCTTTCAGACGAAATAAACAAATAAATGCAGTAATAAACGATTTGCACAACTAGAGGGAAAGGGTAATATAAGCAAATATGTGATATCAGCAGCAGCAGACATAATGAACAATTGAACCCTGCTCTGAAGCAGATTTGATTGCTTTTATCAAGAAACTTGCCAAATGACTTACCGAAAAACGCAATTACTGCCCGCAGCGGCTTTAGCCATGCTATTTAGCAGATTATTATGTTAATCATTCACTAAAGCGGTGCACTTTGTATTTATTAGTTTACATTATTGTATCTGAATTAATTTAAACAATAAAAACAAAAAACAACATTAATTTGTAGCCACAGCGCACTTTTCACTAGCAACCATACGGCAACGCGTTGCTTCAGCTGGCCGGCAGTTCGAAATTCGAACTCGGGTTCAATCGAAAACAAGAGATGAGAGAGCGGAGTGAAAGAGTGAATGAGCGTTGTGAGAGCGGGTAAGCATTGAGTGAGTGTGTGCCCGAAATTTCGAGTGTTTATGATTCTGAGCGGAATGAAAACGGGAATAATAATAAGAATACCTTTAAATAATTATAATAAATAAATAGAACGGCAGATATTCATTATAAAATTCATAAAAATACTAGAATATGTAATAAACTGAAATAAAAGCTAAAAATCCTATACCACCCCAGTAGAAATTCATTTTGAATTATTATGGAAATTACTCTTTTATGATTTACACGACAATTAATGTGAATGTTCCCCTCTCTATCTTTACAGATCTGGCCACCAAGCAGGTTGAACAAAACCTCCATAATTATCTAGAAATTAATCTGACATAATTTCAATCTACATATGCAACTATCTTTAAACACGATCCCAGGGGCATAATCTTGATAAAAAATTCTACACATTTCCTGTGTCATTAGCAGCAGTTAGTGGGAGAAAGAGAGCACAACAGAGACAGAGGGAGAGAGAGACAGCGAACAGAACCTCTCATTTTGTTGGAACGAAATCAAAACGATTTCTCAAATGTCATTGGAATCATTTGTATTTCAGAGATACTTCTTTCAATCTTTTTTTTTTGTGATCGTCTGGACATATGGGAGACCTCTATAAAGATGGGGAGTGGGGATACTGGGGGGACTAGAGGAGAACTAATTGCGTGTTCAGTGCAAAAATCGTTTCAATTTATCGCCTCAGGTTGATTTTATGCTTCACACACACACATATCCGTATCCGTATATTAATGAAGCCTCCTCCAATGGCTATCCTCTGATGGACTCTCCTCTCATTCGCATTCTCTCATCCTCAAGGGAGGAGGAGGAGCAGGAGAGACAGAGACTCCAATCCCTAGCAGCCAGTGCACCTTGATTTATACGCTTCAATCCCACATTTTTATTTCTTTGGCTGCCATTTAGCTAAAATATTTCATATCTGCAGTGCATCGCCATCTCTGTGAGTAGTCGTCTCTGAGCTTTTGGCTCGAAGGCCCCAATGGAACCTGGACACAGACCCGGTGGAAGCGAGAGAGCAGGCAATGGACAGCCGCTGCCCCGTAATTATGCGATTTGTTATTCGAGATTTGAGGCGATTGTGACTGTGAATCATGTGCTGCAGCGCACCCAGAGACCAGGGGCCAGAGGAGCGGGGGAGCTGGAGAGATGATTTAAAATGCGATTTCAATTCTGGCATTTCTGATTCGCCCTGGACTCCGCTTGGTGTGGTGTCTGGAGTCGTCCGATGGAGTCCCGATGGAGTCTCTCCCCCCTCCGCCCTGTGCCGTCGACGTTCTCGACGACGACTCTCAGGTATCTGCCGAACCATCGCATGCTGCTGCCGATGCCCCCCGCTCTCCACATTCCCTCCCCCTGGAGGAGGGACCCATTGCATGTGCAACGGACGGACATTCGCATTCGTTGACTGACTGACGTACTTGGGGGCTGACTGATATGGGTGGAACCCAAAAACGAGGCTCCAAAGAGGCAGCCCGATTGCCGCATGTTGCCTGTTGTTGGAAGCCTGCAGCATGTTGTACAGACAAACGAAAATGTTGGTACTCTGGGGATTGGAGGAAATATATTGGGATTATCTTTGAGTGGATTCCAAGAAATTAATTATATTTGAAATAAGAGAAAATATCATTTCAATTTAAAAAAAAAACAACTAAAAATGGTTAATAGTTTTTCATTCTTGAATGATGCTATTCCCACAAAAGTGCCATCATATCACGTTGTCATGTGACTGGCAACATGAAGGGACACTGAATAATCTTCATCAAGTGCATTTTCATCATAAAATTCTCAACTTAATAGAATTTCTGATATGTATATAGTATCTTCGATTATATAAAAACTTTACATCAGAAATATAGAAGAACCAAAAATAATAATAAATATATGTATATAGAATATCGATATAAGAAACTTATTCTTTTAGGTATTTAGGAATATATATAGGGCATATTTTTAGTGGATTCCTACTTTTCCCATGCATTTCAAGAAGTAAAAGACTTGAATACTAGGACTTTTTCCACTATAGAAGGAGGTAATAATAAATTATCCTTATAGGAGGAATGGGAAATAGGAATAAGGAATATCTTTGGTGGATTCTCACTTTTCCTTTGCATTTCAAACAATACAAAACTTTAAGCCTTTACTTTTCTTCCACCAACATTTCTCTTTGAGTGTATAAAGCTTATATACGATCCATGCGATCGACTGGAGAGTGTTGGGCCTGGTGGTGGTGGCTTGATTGCATTGCATGAGGCCTTCCTTTCGACTTGAAGAAGTCGGACTGTGGCTTCGTCTTCGTCTTCATCTCCATCGCATCGGCCGTCGTCTGCTCGGTCGTCGTCGTCGTCGTCGTCATCGGCATCGTCCATCTTGGCAGGCAGGAGAGAACATTGTCAGTTGTTGGATTGTGGATTGTGGCGGGAAGGGATGAGGGATTCGTTAGCTTTTGGCGGGGGCTCTCGGGCATAAATCACTCTCTCGGCTTCGGAGATCGAGAGTCAAGGCGAGTCTCCACCTCTTTATGGCTCTTCTTCAGCTTCCTCTGGTGGTGCTGGTGGATCGTCTCGAGGTTCATTCCGTTGATTAATAATTAATTTGCGTTGCCTGTTGCCTGTGATTGCCTGCGGTTGTCGGTCTACCGGCGGCTCACCTGACGACTCCTGGACTCTCGATTCTCGACTCTGACTCCTTTATAATGAACGGTTCGAATGGGGATTGTGTGTGTGTGTGTGTGTGTGTGTGTGCTGGCAGGACATTCGTCGTACATCATCCCATCCCAAAAAGCGCGCCCAATGCTCGATGTTCGATGCTCTCTGTCTGATTGCTTCGGCTCACAGGTTGCTCTACTCCTCTCTTCCACCAGCCCCCACCCCCTTCTCCTCCTCCTGCTCCTCCAGCCAATGCATAAATTCTTTGGCCGCCAAACAGGTATTTAAGAACCAAACCGATCCCCAAGCAACTCTGAGACGGCAGCGGCATAAATTAAGCGAAAGGTGTTTATACATTCGACAATAAATCAATTAGCAAATTTGTAATTATTATGTTCATAAATCTTCACAACTTCGTGGCAGCCCCAATGCACAATCTCCGCGCGATTAAAATATTTTGATAGCCCCAAAAAAAAAGCGCAGCACGAAAGACTCGCTGATCGCGAGATCTTCAGTGGGAGCCATGCATCGATGATCTCGAGAAAAGGGGGAAGAAATTGTGGGTGTGGTCAGCCGCCAGTGAGAAAAGATAGTCATGGGAAGTAGATCTTAAGAATTTTCCTACTATTAAGGATGGTTTTTCCTGAAAAAATTATAAGTGAAATTTAAAGAAAATAAAGAATGTTTTAATGGATTTTAAAATTGGAAATTTTAATATGAAAAGTAAATAACATATTTATTAGGTTTTCCAGTAAAGTCTTTGTATCAAAAAAACGAATGAAAGTGAACTCTTCTAGTTATCTAAAGTTTATTTCTTTCTTTATTCTTAAATGATAGCTTTTCGCTTGAGTTGTATCATTCAAAGTTGACGTGTGAATGACAACTTCATCTTCCTTCCAAAAGCCTCATAAGTATTCCTTAGATACTAAACGATTCTTCATGATTTATTACAGATTAATGTAAAAACCTATAGAATATTCGTCCATAATTCGCCAGGATTCCCCTTTCAAACCTTCTTTTCATCATTCATTCAATCAATCTTCTGCCAATCTTCGGCTCCTACAGACACACACAATCTTCCAGTGGCACAGCCTCTGGGGCTGGGCATTAATAACGTCCTCCACTCTTTTTTCGTTTAACGCGCATCCGTCATTGAAATTCAGTCCGGGGTGACGCCCACAATTCTCGGTGTGTTTATGCGCCATTATTAGCACGTCATAACTTAGCACCCGCTACCAATAAAGTTATCCAAAACAGGACTCCATCACCCCCCTCCCAGCAGCACTTGCCAAAAGTTGCCATCAATCAAGGCAGCGGCCAACAGCAGCAGCAGCAGCAGTCCAAGGGATAAGCAAATGACGTGGATGCAGGCGGCGGCTCCAAGGGGCCAAAGGTACCACCAGAAACCCCCATCCTACAGCCTACATCGTACATCGTTTATTTATGCATAACACGAGGCGAGGGCGAAGCCGCAAAGTGATTTTAAATGGGGGCCATGGCCGAAACACACACAAACACACAGGGCCAGGGCAGGCCTCTCTGCCACTGCCTGCCTTCAAAATTTCGTTGATGAAGTGAGGAGACCTGGAGGGCGGGGGAGGCAGAGGAACTCTGAACTCTGGCGGCTACCGGAACCATTAAAAAAGATTTTCGCTTAAAAAGCAAAACAAAAAATGCAACGTAAATGGTTTGTTGTGTGGGTTTTACGTTTACGTTTAATTGAATAGAAGTGCAAACAGCGAAAAAGGAGCGAAAAAAGTGCAGAAAAAATACTGAAACAGCCTAAAATTGTGGGGGGGATTGCCGTAGAAAGCATCATTCAAGCAATTTTCAGGTTTATTTTAAGGATTTTTGATAAAGAAAGATGATGTAGGAAGGGTTTTATACAACTAAGAACTGAAGAGTGCAGAGGTAGAGGAAATGGTGGAATGAAAAATGAAATAGCGAGAATAGGAGGATAGGAATAGAAGCCTAGGGAAGCATTTGATGTCAGGAGTACGCTTAGGAATCTGTATCTCCATCTGAGACTCCTCTGATGTGTCTGAGACTCTTCTGCTATCTCTGAAAGTCATAACTGGCTGTAAATCTTAATGAATGTTTGCTTGACAGGGCTTACCGAAGTTCCTGAACCACCATAAACACGTACTACTATCCAAACTGACATTCGTCGGTATTCGTGGTTCATCTAAAGTCCTCCTACAGACCGAAGGTCTCCGCCTTCCCCAGGATCACATTGAGCCGTCCAACGGTTAGAGTTCTGTCTGCAGCAGTCCTCTGGCTATTCTCCAGGCTATGCAGGACTCTCTTCAAAAAGAAAGACAGCCACACTGTGAGTGTGGACACTTTTGACCAAAGCATTCGACTCTAACGTTGCTACGGTCTTGGATTACCGTTCCGCCTCCACCAGTACCTTGTCCATGTTTTGTGCCAAAGGTAGCCTCTCCTTTGATAGATTGCTGGGATTCCAATCTTCAGACAGTGTCCACGGCGCAAGTAACCGCACTATAACATTCCCTCCGGTGGTAAGGAATCCCTCGAATATCTGTTGCAGATGTGGAGGCCCTTCTGGCATTCAATAAACTTGAAACCCACCAAAGAAATCCACAAGCAAAAGAGTTTTTTTACTCAAAGGAGTCTGCAAAGGACCACAAATACTCGTAGCTTCCTTTGATAGCCAACTCAAAGCAGAGCCCGCGGAAAAGCGTATTTTCCGCAACTATTTATGCAATTTTCTTCAGTCAATTACCTAAACGACAAATAAAGGCAGAGCTCTAAATCATCTGCTTATGCTTACAAAAGACGAAATTAAATCGTAATCTCTGTTTCTGTTTTTCAATTCAAATTCAATTTCAATTCCCCAATGCAGAAAGGATCCTCCACATGTCCTCCCGTACTCCCACTCCTTTGAATCCCCCTCTTCCCCTTTCCCGGCAACCAATCGAATTCAATTCGCAAATATTGCAACTACACCGAGGACGAGAACGAGAACGGAGGATGAAATTATGGTCAGTGCCTTGTGCAGTGGTTCCAGCTGCTGTTCCTCGCTCCATTCGGGGATTGCCTCCCTCTCTCTCTCTCTTTCTCTCCCTCTCTTTCTCTGCCACATAAAACGACGTAAAATGTTCCGTGGAGTAAATCTAATTTCGCTGGACAAGTGACTGTCATTGATTGCCGATATTTAGGAGTCCTGCAACGGCAACAGCAGTACAGAATAGTCCTGGTCCTCATTCTGCTCGCTGGTCGCTGGCCTAAACCCACATGTGTGTGGTGCGTGGTGGGGTGTGGTGCGGTGTGGCAGAGGCACACTCTCGTAGAGCGACAGGATTGTTCCAATCGTCAATCGTGTTGCGTGTGTTGGCCCGGAATAAAAATGGTTCGAGTGCGTTGCACACACAGCAAAAAAACCAGAAACAACAGTGGTACAGAAAAGGCGAAATATTCAATAGAAAATAGGTCATTTGATGGATAGAAATACCCATGATATCATCCTAGTAGGCTAAGCCCACTTCCCTCTTGCTTTTCTCCTTAGAATTTCGTCTGTTTTATGCCAGGTTTTCGTTCTTTTATCGCTCTCAAGCTCTCATATACCATCTCTAGCACATATATCGATAATAAATCAGCTAATTTCCATTTCCGTTAGTATATTTTTGACATAAATCTTGTCGATTGTCGTTAGTACTTACTTCGATGGCATTTTTCTCCATTTAACCATTTATCGATTATAAAATATAATTATATTTCCTGCTTTATCACTCTCTAACTTTCTTCTACCATCTCTAGCACATTTATCGATAAAAAATCATTATTTTCGATTGCCTTCATTGCTGTTTTGTTATCTTAAACATTTATGGATAATAAATACGTATTATCGATTGCCGTTTCGATGGTGTTTTTCTCGTTAAACCATTTATCGATAATAAATCAGCTTTATCGATATTAACCTAATAGTTTAAAGGTTCTAGTGGACATCAAAATGATTAAATTTTCAGGCCTATCGATTATTTGTATCCTCTTTCTACATATATATTTCTTTATACATCTTTTATCTATTCTTCCACTGTACCGCTTCACCACTCGATGCCCGATTAGTCGTCCCAGGCCTAGAACGCATCATTTCATACCCGATTGGACAACGGGCGACGTTGGTCAACCCCAGTATCCAACAGCTGAACCCATCGAGACCCCATGCCCGACTCCAATTCCAACTACAGGAAGAGAGCGCTCCACTTTCAGTAGAATACCAGACATCCTGTGGGCGGTACACAGACTACAATCATACATATATATCTGTCTGTCTGTCTGTCTGTATAGTCACATGCGTTGGAATGTGCGTGTCTCTGTGTTTTTAGAAAATAAAATTGCATTTTCATGAACCCTTTTGGGTTGTGGAATTTATCTGGCTCACAGATTTTCAGAACGCACAACCAAATAGGCACAGCACGCACGATGCATAAAGCGCATAAATAGCTGCACCCGGTCTGCATCCCGGTACACACAGCCAACCAGGCGTCCAACCAGTCCTCCATCCCCTAGCAATCACCATCAACCCCATCCCCCATCCCCCAACCCTGTCCTCTTCTGGTGGACATGGGCCCTGGACATGCGTGCATATTTACGAGTCGACTGTGGCGGCATCAGCTGCACCAAAAACTCGATTGCCTCGACAGAATGGATCCTGGGATGCCACACACACATACGACGTTAGAGGGGGGGAATAGGCCGACTGCTGGCCTCCCATTTGGCGTCACAAAATAATTACCAGAGCCCAGGACTCCAACTCCGACTCCACTCGACTCTCCTCGTCGTTCTTCGGTGATTGAGTTGGTAAAACGTTGCACTCGATTTTGATTTTTTGTGGCCTGGGTGTTGGGGCTCTCCAAAGGAATTTATGCGTGTGCCGTTCGGGCTCCAAAGTTTTGTCGGTTTTTAAGCTAATTTGGGCAGCATCCTGGGTGCCCCAGCCCCAGCAGGATGCAGGACCCCAGAACACACACATTTGAGTGAGTGAGCAAGATTTAGTGGCACACATAAATGCCAAAAACGAAATGCTCCACTACCAAATCACGGATGCAACCAATGACAGGCCCCCTTTCCCCACCAGCCTCTACTTTGTGGGCATGGCCATGACGTAGCCAGTGACATTAGGCCAGATCTCTCTCTCTCTATCTCTCTCTCTCTCTCGCTCGGTGTTTGTGTATCCCTGGGAGTGTGTGCCTTTTTTGGACGCCAAGTGCAGACAGACAATTTGTTGAGGGGCCAAGCCCCAAGTGCAGCAGGGAACCTCATGATTTCACCATAAATGTGTATAGGATAGGGAGAGGGAAAAGATTTTCTTTATAGAATTTGATTGAGAACTTGAATGGGTGACGGAACAGGTGATGGTTTCTTTAGAACACTGAAAGATTAAACTCGGTTTGGGGGTTCGAAATATAGATAATTATGATAGAAAACTATAATTGAGAGATAAATATTGGAATCCAAATGCTATTGACTTAAATGAATTGAATTAGACAAATTCTTTTTATGAAATATAAAAGATTATACCCATATTTAAGGGATTATATTATACTTCCAAATACCGATAAAAGTTTCAAGATATTCTAGTGGGCTCTTATTCATTGAATAGACATAAAAACGTACAGAAATTTAGATGCAGAACTCTTAAGAACTTTCATGGGAGAATTCTAAGTTAATTCTCATAATAATACCTATCCTAAATGTTAGGATTCTTTCTTATAAGAATACCGCTTCCTTCCTAATTTACTTCTGTTTCCTATCCTTTGTTTTCGCTCCTCTTATCCCCACTTCCGGGAACTGTTCTCCCACTTAAGAAGCGCTGTTAAACGCCAATCATTCAGCACTTAATCGTTAGCAAACATGTGTCTGTTGTCTGCTGTCTGTTGTCTGTTGTCCAGTCCAGTACTCACATCAGTCACCTCCATCCCATACTCCGATCTCGCAGTGGTTGCTGTGTGATGTGTCACCCAGAGACAGCGTCAGAGCATCAGTCGGGGATCAGTCACCGTCTTTATTTGGCTGCCAATCTCTCCCTTCCAATCGCCAATCCAATTGGCCAAATGCAGCCCCAAGAGGCAAGTGGGCTCTGGCTCTGGTCCAGGCAGCTGTTATTCTGTTGATTTGTCACGCGTTCCCACCACATTGGCACCCCTTTTTGTGCCGTTGGTTGCCATTGTTCCTCCTCCAGTGTAGGGGCTTCTCTCTCTCTCTCTCTCTCTCCCTCTCGGTGCCCGTCGTTGTCGTCGATGCCAATAAATCAGTTTGATTTATTCACCTTGGGTGCTCGTTCATTTTTCGATTGTTGTCGTCGTTGTGTCCGCGTTGCTTGTGGTTTCGTCGTCGTCGGTTGTCGCCTTGTCGCGAATGTCTCTTCACGCGCGTGCTTGGATCTCTTGCTGGGTCTCTCAAGTCTCAGGTCTCCACATCTCTGCCCCAATCGCGATGTGCCAAAAGATCACCTGAGAGCGAGGACCGAACCTCTCGTCTCGTCTCGTCTCGTCTTGTCTCTAATCCAATTTAGAGTCTCTTCTCTGCGGCTCTTACAGAGGTTACATATTGCAAATACCCATATCGTGACTTTTGATTTCAAATTAAGATTATTTCCGCTCTCTCTCGCTCTATGGCTCTGACCGGCTGGTCTAGCCCCCCGTTTGGATCCACGTTTCGGATGTGTGTTTTATGCAAATTTATAGTTAATTTGTTTGGGGTCAGCATGAGCTATGGCCTGCTCTCGATTTCAATTTTTAAGATCGGCCAGTTCCCCCAAACCCCAGTCGATTGCCCATTCCCTTGCCTTATGGGCGAGTGTCGCCGCAAAGTGTCTTCTTACAAATTGAGTGGGAATATCAGAGGGTGGGGGAGGGCCGTACAATGATCTTTATAAGGTGGCAAGACATTGGGGGGATCACTCTAAGATCTGACATTGTTGAGCAAACTAATGTTTGATTTTGTGGGTTAATGGTTTGGATTAAATATAAAAGATCTGTCATCATTCAGCAGTCAATTTGGAGATTTCTGTGGAATAGAGTGGAGTTTTAGAGTTTGGTTATAGATTTGTAATAATCCTGAAAAGAAGTCTTTATATTTCATTTCATCCGGGAACTATTCTTAGAGATCTGCAACTTGAGTTCCCTTTTATTTATTTGGTTTTCTATAAATGACACTATAAATGATTTTTTTTATTTATTATTTATTTATTTTATTATTTATTATTATTTATTTTTTTCTTATATGAATTTCTTTTATAATAAATAATAGTACGAATATTATTTTAATTTATTAAAAATTTTTATTTTATTTGTTTTACGTGTTTAATTTAGTTGATCATAGATTTAAATAAGAATATTTATGGATTTCCTTTTTTTATTTTTTTATTATTTTTTTCTATTGAAGTTCATTATTTATTCTTCTAGATCTCAAGATCTATGTAGATTGTAGATTATCTAGACAACGTTACAGTTGATCTCCAGTTAAGATCTTTGTCATAAAACACACTACACAAGGAAATTAGTCATTTAATTAAAAAGTGTCACTGTCGTCTAGGACTTCAATTACGGAAGAGACGAGACCCACAAGCGATTCATGAATGGAGACTACTCCACATATGTACATACATGCCCCTTTCTCCAAGACTCTTTAATGAATCAACAGTGAGCGCAACAAGAGACGGAAGATGAAGCAGAGATGGAGAGCGAAGAACGGAGCACTGCCATAGAATGGGGGCTGCTATGGAGACGGAAGTTTTTGGCAACTGGGTCACTATCTAGGCGTCGCATTGATGGCGCTCCTAAATGCGTAAATATGCTTCCAGCGGAAAGGCAAGAAGAGTAAAGGGTGGCAGGCAAAGAGAGACAAGTCAATGGAGTGGAAAAAGCGAGAGCTATCCCATCAGTAGAGAGTGCGAAGAGAGAGAGAGCCAGAGCGAATGAATGAGCGAGTCGAGTCGAGTCGAGAGTCGAGCGGATTGAATGATTTATTTTTGACAGGTTTTTAACTTAAAATTAAAACGGTAAGTCAACTTTTGACAGCGGAGGCTGCGACAAGGCTGCCAACAGCACAGCATCAACGTCGCCGTTGCCGTCGCCGTTGCCGTTCGCCGTCGCCGTCGCCACTGCCACTGCCACTGCCGCTGCTCTTTTGCTAATGATGATGATGCTCTACGTCGCACTACGAATCCGAGTACGAGTATGTGTGAGTATGTGTGTGTGCGCCTTTTTTGAGTGGCGTTTGACTGTACCCAAATCAAGCGACAACTTTTTGCCACTTCAGAGAGGGAGGAAGGCAGAGAGAGCGAGAGGAAGAAGGAGGAAGCGAATTGCCAACAGTTGGCGACAGTTGCCGTCGCTGCCGAAAAATGTTGTCGCGACAAAATGTTGCTGTCGCTAGGCTGTCTCTTTCGTTGGTCTCTTCCTCTGTCTCTGTCATTAGGATGGTCTTGTTCTTGAATGGGGATCCATGGTCCAGGTAGTGTGGAATATAGAAAGGCGGCTGTACAAGTGGATAGCTCTCCAGGAGTGGACAGACCTGTGAGTGGAAAGCTCCATGAGTGGACAACCCCATGAGTGGATACAATCTTTAATAGTAAATTTCCCTTGATGGGTCATCACTTTTCGCACAGAATTCGTTTTTAAACCACTAAGGTATTCGTATTTCTGGAAATTACAGATAATTGAGAACTCTTAATCTTTGCTAAGAAGTAATTTCAGAGATATAGATAATTCTATAAGTGGAAAGCTCATCTAAGTATTCATTACCCTTGCACGATCCTCTGAAAATCTCTCTTTATCTACCAGAAATGTCCACTCAAGAGAGCTTTCACTCTCCTCCTAAAAATGATATGTAATTTCACATTATAACGATTGATGAACCACAGAAAATGAGGGCAGCCATGAGACAAAAATCCTATATAAGAAGGGCATCATATCAAAAATTAAATCCATCGAAAGGGGCCATCATATCTGACATAAAATCCATGGAAAGGGTGGGAAATATAATCGACTTTCAGACCCCAGAAAGAGAGACGAGACCAACATATCGCTGCACTTGATATATTTACATAAATGATTTTATTTCCCACCTCCCCACTATCCCATCCCTTCCACCCCTACCACTGCCATTTCTTCAGTCACTCTCATCGACCGCCTCTGCTTAATACGCTGAAAACAAAGCCATAAATTGTCTGTCGCTTAATTCTCTGTCATCTGAACTGTAATAAATTAATATAAATTTCTTGTCAACCCACAAAAAAGAGAGAGCGAGAGAGAAAGAGAGCAGAGAAATGCCAAAGAACTGCATGAACTGTTCGAAATGTTCTTCTCTCCACATTTGACACATCTGCAGGGGCCAGACACTTTGAAGGAAAGGTCTGCAGTACGAAGATCAAGGGAGAGGATTTCCTTTATTTGGGGAGTGATTGAAATTTTTGTGATTTTCTGAAAATTTTCAGAATTTCATACCCCAAAAGTATGCTTGAATTATGAACTAGATCTAGAGTTACCAAATTGTATTAGAAATATTGAAAATTTTCCATTTTTAGTGCCACAATTTTTTTTGTAATAATTATTAAGAGACATTTCCGCCTTTTAGATGGAACTCTTTGATTAGTATATTAATTATAGATGTTCCTGGAATCATAATTAATAAAAACAAGACATACCACGAATACTAAAGAATCAGCTAAATTTTTGAACAAAAAGTGGATGTATAAACTATCTTTCAGGAGTTTAATATTTGATTTCCATGTTTAAATTTATACTAAAATTCTGTTTATACTCTTATGGCTTTACATTGAATAAAGCATTGATGGAATTTCACATCCAATCTATTATATCTTCTGTTCGTAAAGGGCATCGTTATTAGAGCTGTAGATCTTTCGGTCACAGATAGTTTAATCTGCAATGGATTCATTTTTTCCAAATTCTTCAGTTTCGGAGCAGTAACTCCTAGGCCTCGATCACACTGATCGAAAGAACAGAAACGATGATCACATTGAAAACATTCCTATTCTATTTCCATGATTTTTGTGGCCACATTTACCAGAAGAAATCCTTTCCAACAAGAGCTGGTTCGACTTGTATTTTAATTAAATAAATTTCTAAAGGATAGAGTGGTTAAAAATTTACATTATCAAAAAGTATATATTAGAATGGAACTTGTTTTGGCATATTGCTTGGATTTTTGCACTAGAACAACATCTTCCTTGAGTTTTAAATTTTCTTTGTGATATGTAGATATTCTTAACAGGTCTTATATGAAGATTGGGTGTCATCTTCTATGGATATATTTGCTTTTGCCTGTAGTCTTTGTTCATAGTCGTTGTTCAACTCCTAGTTTAACCTTAATTTATTTGTACATTTAAAATCAATTAACTAATTCCTTTCATAATCAATCTCTATTCATCAATCAAAGTGATTGCTCACTCACTGCACCAAACAGAGAGCCACAGAGCCACATTCATATATAGATGCATTCATGATTAAGATCAATTACCAGGTTGAAACTTTAGTAACCTAGTGCTCTCGAACCGGTTGCCAGATGCTTACGCACAAACTTTTATTTTCCATCCCAACCTGTTCGGAGTCCATCAATAGTGACAAGTGCTCGCTCGTACGAGGAAGGCGGAAAGGAGGGATCGAATCTGCTGGAATTGCAAGCGGGGAATGTTCACACGGGCTCCAGTCCAAGCAGCAGCTCGAAATGATAATTGATGCATTCAAATCGCTGAGCCTGAGCCGTGATTGATTATGACAGGTGTGCCCAGTCATGTGTGGAACCAACAGCCAAACAGCCAGAGTCTCAGTCCGAGTCTGAGGCTAAAGCGAATTCCAATGTCCAGCCAAAATGATTTGAGTTGATTGACAAGCAGGTCAAGTCAATCGGCGATCGACGATCGCGGCATTAAGACTTCCGTTGCAGAGAGCAAGACCGAGGCCTAAAGCCAGCTGCTGGCTGCCTCTGTACTGGCGACAAATTTACGCTTGGTGCGACAGGTTCATTAATTGATGTGCACACTGTCGCCCCACGAGCTCCGCTCCTCAGAGCTCCCCAAGAGCTCTCTCCCCTCGGATGTTGGCGATCGGGCGCCAACGTCTTTTCGTTGCGTGCGGTGGCCCCTGCTTTTCGGTGGATTTCTTAATCGATATCGAAATGATTTACGTTTGCCTGCCTAATGAGTCCGCATACAGACAGACACACAGTCGACAGTCGACTCTGCACAAAACATAGACGGTCGGTCGGTCGGATGGATGGATGGATGGATGGACGGTATCCCAGGTTTTCCTTTCACGCAAAGTCTCAGAGAGAGAGACTTCAAATCGGTGGCTTCTGGCTATCAATCTCTGACATGATGCGGCAAAACGTAGCATTTTATATTTATACTCATTTCTGTTTCGCAGTCTCTCTTTTTTCTTGCTGTTGTGCTGCTTGATTGGCATTTCAATTAACGAATTAGTCATTTGCATGCTGCCTGTTTTATATTCTTGATTGATTTTTTATAAGTAAGAGTTTCCTGTGTGCTAAAATAGATCGATCGATTGAAGAGTGTTACTGGGAGTTTCCTGTGCTGAAAGTTAGTGGGTTTCTCTGGGAGTTTCCTGTTCTAGCTTAGCTATGGATTTTCTCGAAGAGTTCCAGCCATTTTTCTGTGGCAGCTACTCATTCCCATTGGTTCTTATTTCGTTGTTTTATTCCCATTTTCCCTGTTTCATTTAGCATCCCATCACAGCCTTTTGAATGACAGCAATCCATCAACTTTTAGGGGTAGTTTTTCCTTCAAACAAGGGTGCAATTTTCACCCTTAAAATGTGATTGATTTGTGTCGAAAGAGAAAAGATGGCAGGCCATAAAAGTGGTTGTTTTCTTCGGGGAAAACTATATTTTTAGATATATAATATTTCAATTATAATCCCCGTATAATATGTACTATATTTCTGGCCCTTAGCTCAATCCCAAATCCCAATTTATGAGCATCATATATCTCCTGCTAGCATCCCCCACTTTCCGCTCCTAATTACTGCACATGTGATCCGTCCGTACTCATTCCAAGGAAAGGTCCTTTGCCAAAAGAGCTTTATAATTTGCCATTGCTTTCAGAACAGTCCACTTCCGCACTCTCCATCCCTCAACCCCTATCTTTTCTACCCTGATGGCAGGGCATGGCACGGCATGGAATGGCATTTCAACGCATTTTATGCTGAGGCTCTCGTCTCATGTGCGGGTGCTGTGGACATATTTATGTCGCATTTGGGAACATTTCATCCTCATAAATATTATTCATGCCCTCGTTCGCTCTTAAGGGCCGACAGCCCCAGCACCAGCCCCAGCCCCAGCCATTACCACCTTACAGACACCACCCACAGAACCACCCACCAACCCGCCTCGATACTGCTGAGCTTTCAAAAAACGTGGAAGGAAAGTTCTCGCTTTCGTTACATGTGAGGGAAAGTATCAAGGAATCCATCAGATAAGTGCGGGTATGCTCTACCTCCCGCTCTCTCTCTCTGCTCTCCTTCTCGCCAGTAAATTGTCAAAGTGACAGCTGAAAAAAGAAGGAGAGAAAAAGAAAACCAAATAAAAGGGAATTTTCGACCATCACCTTGTCTTTGGGTTTGCTCGGGGCAGCAATTTCTTGGTTTCTTTGATTTAATGTTGCGTGTGATATATCACAGTCCTCAGACCTCAGACCTCGGTCCTGCAACGACATTTTGCTTTTATTTTACGCTTATCGAAGTTGGTCCTTTTTTGGGGTCCCTTTCTTTCCGTCTCTCTCTCTGCAACCACTTTGCCACATTTAATTTTTGTTTTTGTTTCTCATTTTGCTGTTCGTTCGACGCCATCAACGGCGTCGTCAGTCTGCCACTCAGTCAACTCTGACACACATCTTATTCACTCTCCACTTGGGTATCTCTCCCTCCCTCTCCCTCTTACTTTCTATAGCCATCTCTCTCTCAGTCTCTGTGTCTTGCCATCTCTTTCATTTACTTGTGTGTTGCCCAATGTCTTTCGGCATCAACTTCAATTCATTTGCCGCAACCAATAAATCACTCATTTCATTGTAGGTTTCCTTTCTCCTACGCCCGAAACCCCCGAATGCTGTGGAAGGGCAGGGCCCACAAGGCGCTGGCTCTGAAGGGGGTACAGTGGTACTAAGGTGTGCGATAAAGTGGTATTTATGTACTTTTCCCACTAATTTTTATCTTTTTTTTATCTTTTCAATCAAACTTATAGTCCTCTAAGAGTTGTTTTCTTTGACTGCAAAAATATTTACTGATATTGATATCAATCTATTTAGTTATCTATCATACATATTTTGGGGCATTCATTCACAGATAAGATAGAAATGTGTATCATCAAATGGAAGGTAGTTAAAGGTAAAGATAAAATAAAGAAAGCCCCTGAAGATTGTAGATATCACACTCAAAAAATCAAAGGTACTTCTTTAAGGATAGGAATAATCAATTAGAAATTGCAGGAAAATCTTAGAAAATAGCTGTTCTTTCCTGCATAGCTCCATATATCACGCGTCATGCGGCAGCGCTTCTCAGACTATTCTTTCTGCCTGCAATTCATCTTGATTTCTTGGGTCACTTGATGGTCCTTTGAACCATTTCTATCCCTAATTTTTAATATCTTTCCAACCAATATTATTTCCGAAAACACTTCTTACCACTGTTCCCGTATCAAAGTCAGTCCCAAGCCACGTTGTTGTCAGCCTCAGTATGTCACTGGAGGACTTCTTCAGAGTTGTTTTGGACTCCCCTCTATACTCTTGGGTTTTTGGGATTCTTGGGTTCTGCTTCGATTTGATTTCGACACTTTTTGTGTGGGGGGCGGGGCAGAGGACCATCTGGGGGTGGCTCTACTGTAGTATCGTATGGGCTGCTGACTCTGGCTCTGGTTCTGGCTGGCACAAGTTGAGCTTTAAATTGCAATGACGTCAAGTTGGCAGGCTTCATGATTATGTCCCTTCGTCCCCGCCCAATATACTATATCATTCGCAGCTTCTTCTTTGTGTCCTTCTTCGCCTTTTAGTCGTCTTTCTGCTGTTCTCTTTTTTCTGCCTGTTCGTTGGCCCGAGAGTTGATTGTGTAAAAGTGCGAAAACGAGACGAAACACTTCTTATCTGGCGGGACCCATCGATAGATGTCATCTTGAGTGATTTACCGTCAATTGGGGATGTTGTCTTCAATGAATTTTTTTTCGTCTATCCATCCCTCTCTGGCACTTTCGAATTGTGTTGCTGTCTCTGTCTGTGTCGCCTTCCTCCAGATTTATGTTTATATTTATTTACGCTACGATTCGCTTGTACCAAGTATTTTGTATCTTTTCCATCACCACCACACACACACACACTGTGGCAAAAGCTATTAAGTGTCGTCGTCTTTGCCGCAAAGTGCAAAAGAGTGCCACGGAAATTAATCAATATTAAATGTCTCCCTGACTCCAAAATTAAACTGTGAAGCGAATTTCAATCTAAAAGATAGCAGAGATATTGATTTTCTGCAAACGATTATTGGGAAATTACATTGCTTACTTGTATTTTGGGATGGAAAGAGATAGATAGGTATATCTGAGGGTTTTGGTTTGGGAATTGGCAAGAAGATGGTGAAGTATGGGGTCACCAATTGAAGAGTCTGCATTTGAGAGGTCACCACATGATGAGTAGAAATTCGATGGGTCACCACTTGATAAATAATTGTTTGAGAATGGTTTCAAGCGTAAAAATCTGAAGAATAGCCTTATTGATAATTTGAAATTGCTAACCTATGAAATTATGTCCCTGTGATACTCAAAACAATAGGAGTATGAGTCACCAAATGATGAATCAATACGAAATGGGTCACCAAGAGTGCATTATAATATAATAATAATTACCAAAGGTTACAAATTTCAGTTCTCAACTAATTAAATAAATTTCGGGACTATTAAACACAAAACAGCAAAATGATGGGTCACCGAATGTTGAATAAATACAAAAAGGGTCACAAAAATTGCATTATAATATATTATAATAGAATTATAATATTAATTAATAATATAATAATAATATATAATTATTATAATACTAATTAATAATATAATATAATATTCGTTTGCAAAGGTTTCTAAACTTGAGTTCTCAACTAATAAAATTTATTTCGAGATTAATAAATACAAAAAAAAAAAGGATTATGGTTCACCAAATGTTGAATAAATACAAAATGGGTCCCAAAATTCTCTAAGATTATAATTCTCGTTTCCAAAGGCTTCGGAGGTTCAGATCTTATCCTTTTAAAAACCAATTTTTCTCACAATGAAACCATTCATCATATTCAAACCCATTTTCCACACCAAAAACTCGCATATTTCCCAGCCTTGGTGATGTAAAAATCCACCGACAAAAACCAATCTAACAACTTGTTTCGCTTCAGTTGAGGCAATTGCAATTATTAGCTCAGCTGTCACTTGCCATTGACAGGCTTCATTATTAGCCCGAAACCTGTTTCGACAATAATTTAGGACTTTGTCGCTATGAGAAAAATATTTGAGGCCGGTGACAAGTGAACACCAGACACAGACAGACAGACAGACAGACAGACATTGCATTGGTCAAAAGCCCACGCACAAATGCCACAGACAGACAGAGTTTGAATCCGAGTCTGAAGCAGAAAGAGAACCAGTTTTTGGAGTGATGAAAACAAACTATAAATGTCACCAAAGTGACTTGAATTTATTGATGGATTATAATAGTTCAAAATGTACAACATATACCGAGTAAATTCAGCTGTAGCCAGGGGCACGAGCCAAATGGAAACACTTTCCAGACAAACAGACATGTGGCAATTTCAGAGGCAATTTACATGACGATTATTAGCATTGACATTCCTCTCAACTGCAGACGCTGCACCAGACCCCAGACAATTGCTAAACAGAATCAATTAGACAAGGGGTATCTGCCAGATACCAGATACAATACGAGTATATACAATGTAAAACACATGTTTGTGCCATAGAGAACGGGGCATTACTCTCCTCCACAAATATGAATACGAGTATGTATATGAATATGCAATTATTCATATTTGCGCAGCCAAATTGATTTTGAAAGATGAATGGAATGGGATTTTAGAAGACTAGGAAAAGAATTGTATGGCAATTATGGGGGGAGGTCTTTTCAAAAGTGGGAATATTCTATGTCATAAAAATCATACAAGTACTCAAATTAATGTATCCTTTACCTAGAGATATTCTATGTCTCCCAAGATCCACCCCAAATACCCATAGTCTTGCCACAACTCTCCTCAAATCATTCCCCAATCGAAGGCCTCTTCAATCGATTGCCACAATTACAAATAAAAGATGCAAATATCCCTCGTCTTTGTTTGTTTGTTCTGATTTTTATGATGGAACATGCGATGCCAAAGCCTTCACTTCACTTCTGGCTATCGCTTGGCGATCGTTCCCTTTAATTCCTTGCACATAAAGCTTGACAATTTATGGGGATTTCTGTGCCCTGGATTGGACCTTCTTTTTTTGCTTTTACTTTCAATGAGATTGGAAAATGTTGCATGTCTGTCGATTAGCCGCCAGCAGCAGCAGCAGCAGCATCAGCAGCATCAGAGACCGCCAATATCTTCATGCTGCCTCTGTCTGAAGCTGTTGCACATACATATATTCCTCTTGGCTCTGTTGCAGTTGCAGTTTGTTTGCCGAGCGCCCGCGCCTGCTGCAATTATTCAAAAAATCGTTTAAATTATGGCCCGGGCACCACCAATGCCCGGGCCTTTTGTTGAACGTGTTGTTTTCTAGTTTGTGAGCTTGTAAATTTTTGCTGTACTGCAGCTTCCCCCTGCTGATGGCCTGATGGCCTGATGGCTGGGTGTCTCAACCCAGAAGCGTTTTAAGCGGCCACGCAGCCAACACACAGACACAGGAGGGAGCTGCTCCGAAGCCCACATCATGGGCACGCAATCTGTTGTGCCGCCATCTCAACATCATCAACATGCAATGAGGCATCCACTGAATGCGCCACATGTGGCCCCTCGCGCGATTGGCAAAGGGCGCAGAGCTGCAGATCTGTGGAGGATCTGCAGCAGCAGCCGCCAGCCACTGCATCCCCAGCAGCAGCAGCAGCAGGAGGGATGGCGTCTAGCCAGTAGAATATTTGGTGTTAATATGCAACATTTATGAGGTATTTTTTTGTGCAAGAGAAGGCATCGAGACGCGAGAGGGAGAGATGGTGTTTGGGTTAGAAGCTGAAGGCAGATCAGCAATCAAACACTGACTAATGGAACCATTACAAATGGAAGTTAATCAAAGGAAAAGCCTTGACTTTTCTTAACTGAAATATATAGAAATCAATACTCTGGAGTTGCTTAACCTTTACTCCTGAATTCCCTCAAGAAAAATCCACAAAAATCAAACCAAAAACGAACATCTTTCAACAATTACCAAAATCTAAAAATCAATTTCCACAGAACCTCCTCCAACCGATTGTCAAATTCGAAATACAAAAACATGAACCTCAAATTATGCACAACAGAACAGGACACAACAGACAAGACCATGCCACCTGCCACCTGCCACCTGCCACGTGCAACTTGCTGCAACTTCCAATGCATTTGTTGGGTTTATAGAAAAGTCGTAAAGGTTTTTGCACAAATTCCACGTCAATTTCAAAGTCAATTTAATGCAAAATTTGCGAAATGTTTGCCTTCTTTTTTGATTAACAATAAACTAATCTTTCAAATGTTGTTGCTGTTATCCTGCAGACAAATGGTGGAGCAGGAGGAGGCCACTCAGAGCGGTTGCTGCTTCTCTGTCACGAATTTATACATTTTTCAGCAGAAAATCTCATCAATGGAGAAGCCAGAGCACTAGTCCTCCCTATTCCTCCCCCCTTCTGGCTATAACAATGGATATGATATCCCAGTGTGTGGTCACAGACCCCTTCCCCGCCCCCTTTTTGTTGCTTTTGAGAGGAAAAATATGTTTATTTAGAATATCAAAAACCGAAAGTAATCGATTTAATAAACTGTCACCGACATGTGACCCAACAGGATGGCTCTCTGGCTGTGGCTCTATGGCTCTCTGTTATTCTGTTCTGCCCCCGCCCCCGCTTTGACCATCTCAAGTCACGATAATTGCAAATGTATCTCAAAGATACACACACACACAGGACACATACATAGAGTCTGGGGCATAGATACAAAGCGCACATACAGCTGACTGCATTGACAGCATTTCGCATCGGACAACATTTCATAAAGGGTTTTCTTCGCTCTCGTGCTTTCTTTTCAATGCTGGGGGATTTTTCTCTAAGGGCACAGTGGTTCGGGGATTGATAGGAAACTCAAGTGTTTGAAAGGGGAACAAACTCTGGTTTTTTACTCAATAAATTTATGATTTTTCGGCTTTCTTTTCACAAAAAGTACACCTTTTTTGGGCTCATTTGCCCCACTGTGCGCATCTGTTGTGGAAAGCTGGTTGGGTGGACATCGTCAATGATATCTACGTGGTATCTCGTTAAGCGTTTTCCCTGCTAGCATCAACAGCAGCAGCAGAAAATTTCATATGTGCTGTGTGGAAATCCTTTATGTTGATTACATTTCTGGGTTTATTTTATTAAAAATACTCTCGCATCGCATCGCATCTCTCGCATTGCAAGGATAACACACAAAATACACTCGTACACACACCCATACACGTGTGTGGTGGCAAAGGAATAAAAAATATGTGTGTGTGTGAGAGAGAAGTGAAACGAACCTCTGGTCTCAGTCAATATTGGCAGCGTCTGTGGCTGTGGCTGCTACCCCATCCTGTGGCACACTTGCTTCATCCTTTTCTGGATATTGTTCCGACTGCCAAATGCACGTTGCATGTTCGAGTTGCACAAAAATTTGCAATGCAATCCGAACAATCAACCACCACCCACCCGCCTCCCTTCTCCTGGCAGGTGGGCATCAATAAAAAGGTAGGGTAGGCACCTCCCACCACCATCTTGCTGCTGCCGCTCCACACACGAGTTGCAAGTATGATGAGTGCACTCGACAGCACGAAATGTTGCCTTGAAAACTGGTGGAATGGCAGGGGGAAAGGGATTATGGTAAGGGAACAAAATTAATTCTGTCCAGCCACAGAAAGGGGATGGAAGCCATGAAATGTTGCTGTTTTTATCAGGCAGGTGACCTAATGGATCACAGTCATGGTAAGGATTGTACATATAGAAGATTATACCCTGAATATAATACATATATAACGAATAAAATATAACCAAGAAAAATGGGGAAATGTTAGAATGGAATAAAGAAAATATAAGCTCAATAAAAAGTAATCTACATCAACACCCAGAGAACAAAAAACAGCTGGAATTTTAATACTTATTCGTAAAACTAAAAATAAAACATAGTTAAAAAAAAAATATTAATAATAGATTATCCCATTTATCCCAAATATTTCATATTTAAATTATATATTTTTTATATATAAATTAAAAATTAATCTTATTTAAATAATTTCATATTTTTAATAGTTTTAATTTTCGAATTTTATAAATTATATTTCTTTTTAGATTTATATTTATATCTATATTTATATTTTTATTTTTATTTATATTTATATTTACATAGAATATTTATTTTCCCTATAACGTTTTAATTCAATGTGAGATTTATTAAAATTTTTTGTATATTAATTTATTTTTAATTTGAATTAATATTTTAATTTTTCTGTTTATTTTTTAAATTAATTTAAACATGGGTGTATTTCTTTTTACTATTCAACTTTTCTCCGAGTGTATAGTAACGCACTCCAAATGCGATCCAAAAGCCACATTCTTCATCTGCAATTCGAGGCTTACGTCCCTCGACATTTAGATACCTGGTAGTATGTTTTTGTCGTTTTATTTTCATCCCCAACCATCGTTCAACGTCCAGTGAACGCTATAAGTCACCCGAACTCCGGTTCCCTAAACGATTTACCTGGGGATTAGCTGATGAAAATCAATTTGAACAAGGTTTTTCTATACTATTTGGCCAGTGCTGTCTAGTTTTTTCTACATGCGGAAAATAGAAAAAGAAGCCTCCAAAAAGGAAGAACGAAGCCTCCTCCGGCAGGACAGCTGCCACACACTCAACACTTTCCGCATCAATTACGTCATGTTAATCCAAGTGTCCACTGGATGTCCGCAAACTGACCGACCATACATCACCCCCGACCAGGATATCTAGGACCCCATACGGATGTGTGTGCGGTCAGGTCCGTCACTCAACGAAAGGATGGTGCAACACCATTTTGGTGCAACATTTGTGCACGGCGAACAAAAAAAAAACAGAACGCCAACCAACCAACATTTCAACTGCTTTGATGTCCGCAGCCCCCACTCCCCTCACCCTCTCGATGGTCCGACTGCAATGCCAGCCAACATTTCAATCAAAAGGTGGCTCTGCGAATGGGGCAAGGGAGCCAAAACGATGCGATGCGCCTGCTGCTGCTGCTGCTGCTGTTCGGAGGGCAACTCAATGACGCACATAAAACTGGCAGCGTCAGCGTTAAATGCGTTCGTGTCCGTGTCCGTGTCTGTGTCCGTGTCCATGGCTATGTCCCTGTCCAACATCCACAGCTACAGCCACATCCCTGTCCACGTTTCGGGCTGCCATGAGTTGCGATTCACTCACTCATTCACTTCGCTCCTCCACTGCCTGCCTGCCTGCTGCTGCCTCATTCACATGCAAAAAGGCGACCAGCAAAATGAAGAGGAACCAGAGCCAGAGCCATGCCAGAAAGTGAAGCGCGTGGAACGAGTGCAAAACGAAAGAACAAACAAAAAAGAAGCTCAATTCGATTTAATTAAAACCAATTTTCGACTTTGAGCGCG
This sequence comes from Drosophila miranda, assembly GCF_003369915.1. NCBI lineage: Eukaryota > Metazoa > Arthropoda > Insecta > Diptera > Drosophilidae > Drosophila > Drosophila miranda. The sequence goes on along the minus strand of NC_046677.1, from coordinate 7,490,248 downwards.
CTATGGGGATAGTGGATATTGCAGATACACGACTTTGGGGATACTCTAAGGAAAAATGTTCCTTTTCCAGATTTATATAATTTTCCAAAGGAATATTTGAAACAGCCAATACTGGGTAATTCTTTTCTTAATTTTAAGCTAGAAAGAGAGGAATATAAGACATTTTTCTGACAAAAAATATGATTCTGTAGCGCCTGGAAATTTTTAAATAATACTGGCCATAAATTCGAGCATTTAAGAATGTTAAGAAATAAGAAAATAGGATAGTAGCGCCTGGGGACCAATTTTTTTTAATTCTCGTTATACAAATATGAATAAAGGAGGATTAAAGTGATCTCTTGAATCTCTCCTTCATTTCAGAACTCCAGAGCATCCCCTAGTCGACTCTGTTTCCCCCTCTCATTCAACCTAGAACCCATAGTGAGAGTCGCAAAAAGAAAAACAACTGCAATCATGTCCGGGGAGTACGACCTCTGGATGATGCGTCTGGATGCAAGTTGCCGAATTTACATTTCTGTAAAAAAAAATATCCACCGGGAGGTTGATTTAACCAATTTTTTGTGTGTGTAGAAAAAGGAACAAACGCTTTTGTTAGTCAAGCTGATTAAGTCGATGAAACGTGTTTTGGAAGTTTAATAAATTGATGCTTTTACGTTGAAGTGTTTATCAAAAGGGAATGGAAGATAGAGAAAGGTGAAAGGTGGTCTATACAAGAGATTCCTAAGGAGATTCTCAGAATGAAATTCCGCAGTAACATCTACCAAAACATCTGTATTTTTGGGGCTTGTTACGGATCAGATTCTTAAGTAAATTTTCAGAATGAAATTCCCCAAACATGTAGGCCTTTTGGGTGCTGTTCATGTCCTTCCTTCGAACACAAAATCGAACAAAATGGCGCCCATCAATAACAGTAAAACATGTGAATTTCTGTGTGAAAAACAACTGACAGAAAGACAGAAAAAGAGAGAGAGAATACCAAAGGGAAAGAGTGCGAAAAAAGCCTGAAATGGCGTCATAATGCAATACGAAGAATGGGTAAAGAGAGAGGAGGGGAGGCGAGGGGATATGCCAGGGACTGGAACGACTGACGACTGACTGCGTTCGATATTTTAATGGGCCAGACGTCATTTTGGGGGGCCGTCCGCCATTTGGAGAGCGACTGCCTGCCACCAAAGCGCAAAATTTATGACAACATAACGAGCCAGACGATGGACACTCACTGGGGGCAGATGAAGAGGCTGGGGCTGGGGCAGGGCCTGGAAGCCTGCAAGCCTGTAGCCTGGGCATTAAATGCGACATTCAGAGTCGAAAATAACAATAATCATAATTAAGGATATGCAGATGCAACGAGCGGGCGTCGGGCGGGTCCTTGATCCTCTCAACGATTCAGTGGGGGTGGAAAATCGATCCATTTACAGGGCGGGCGCCAAAGAGCCCAAAGAGAAGCCGAATATTCCGCACGAATGATGATGTCCCTGTCCTGCAATGTCCGCAGTCAGATATCATTGAATAATGACTGTTAATACCCTTCAATGTGGTGTGGCAGCAGGACGAGGCGGCTGCTGTGTCTCTCTGCCACTGCCACTGCCACTGCCACTGAATATGGCACTGACTCTGACTCTGTCTCTGATTTTGGCCATGGCCAATCGGATTGGCCATCGCCATGAAATGAAGTGGATTTCAATGCACTACCCAGCGCGACCATGTCAGCACAAAGGGGGGGACGTGGTAGATAGCCATGAACGATGGCTAGGGTCAGAGGTCGGAGACGCGGCGGCGAAAAGTGCGTGAAATAATATGCGAATTGTGCGAAATGTTCGATAACGGCCAAGAGCGCGAATTATGAGACATGCAGCAGGGCAACATGCAACGCATCCCGATGAGGCTTCTCTGTCTGACATTCAGCGCTGTTATTTATCCACAAGATGGGCTTTTAAAGGGTTATTATGACTCCATTTTTAATGATGATTAGACGAAGGAATTGCTGCTCTATAAAGCATAGTAAATCGAAACTCTCCTTTATAAATAATATATGAAATTTATAATCACATATTAATATATATTTAAACATATTAAATTAAAAATTAAGTATTATCTACGAAAGAAAACCATACCACACCCATAATTAAATAAAAAATAAATAAATAAATGTATAATTAATTATATCAAATATAAATTAATTTGATTTAAGCATATGTAAATGTATTAAAAAGTGTTTTTAATACGACCCATATTTAATCTAAATATAAACAACTTTAAAACAAATTTAACGAGGGGGAACGTTGTGAGTTGCTGCGGACACCGCAACTCTACGGTTATACCCGATACTAAGTCAGTATGGCTCTCCTCCGGCAGACGCCGCTAATATTAAACGACACGACAAAGAGTGCGTGCGAGAGAGACAGAAAATCAGTCTGAGCGTGACGTCGGGCGCTGCGTAGCCAGTGCAAATTGATTTGTTCCTTTTGGCTATAAAAATGATCTGATCTGATCCAGATTCAGCAATCTGATAGATATGGTCATTATCTATGATTCTGCGTTTTTAGTTTTCTCGAATGTGCAATATTGTGGATGCAACAGATTTTCGTCTTTTGTGTGGGCTGAAGGGGGTGGGGCGAAATATTGAGATACACGTTTTATAGTAAGATCTAACAGGAGTGCGGATACCAAATTTGGTTACTCTAGCCTTAATAGTCTCTGAGATTTTTGAATATCCCCAGATTTTCGTCCTTTGCGGGGGCGAAAGGGGGTGTGGCGAAATTTTGAAACAAACTCGTCTCGGTCCGATATATTAGGAGTGTGGATACCAAATTTGGTTGCTCTAGCTTCAAATATTTCAAATATGAAGTAAACATATGAATATAAATATTATATTTTCATATTAATAAATTACAAACTCAAAGCAAGTCCATTGGCTTACATTTTTAGTTTAATTTTAAATTATTAGATCTTCGAGTAAATATATAAATAGCAAGGCTCTTTTCAATGTGGAGTACAATAATCTGCCTTGCAGCCCTTCCAAGCACCGGCATTCATATGCTAACCCTTCGAAATACTAGGAGCAGCTGACATCCCAGATTAAAATCAATGAGGCCAAACGTTTCCCTCAACCAATGGACATTTGCAATTGTTAACCTTTCACTAGCCATCAGGCCATAGGCAGAAAACCCCTCCTCGTCGTATAATCTGTTTGTACTTAATGTAAAAAGGTTTTCGTACGTATTTCGGTCAATTTATAAGCACTCGTTTTTCTAGCGTATGATTCCGTTCGAGGGCCCTGTGATCCCCCGCGTACGATTCAGTGAACAAACATATGAAAAATCATTAGTTTTTAGTGGCGAGGCGCCTGGCAAACAATCAGAAAATTGCCACAAACCCTTTTTTTTTTCTTTGCGGAATTGTTGCGTTTTCTGGGCACCATTTTTAGGTGTTTATTTTTACGATCTTTTTCCGGATTTTTTTCACACTCTGTTTTCTTCTTATTTTTGCGCCTCATAACGTATTCAAAATCAAATTGGTTTTTGGCCCGTCATTCGGCCAACACACGAAAACTTTTACTTTCCATTTCGGAAACACAGTGCGAGGCAGAGGCAGGAAAATTGAAAATAAAAAATCATTTTTCGCACAATAAAATACTGAATGCGAACCCTGAACCCCACATTTTTTTTTTGTTGTTCCGGCAATAGTTTCACAGCTCTCGGTATGGGTTGTAGAGAGAGAGAGGGGGTAGGGCAGAGGGGGAATTAGTTGCGCCTGAATTGGCGGACATTTGCCACGCCCACCTCCAGGCGCCTGGGTGGGGGGGGGGATTTTTGGCGCTGGTCAATTTGAAACAATGTTTTCTCGCTTGTTTTGCGTTTGATTTTATTTGATGTGCGTTCCTTTTTATTTTCCTTAAGCGACCCTTTTTCCGCTTTTCCCCCAATTGCATTCGGAGTTTTCTAAGGGGCAGGAGGAGGAAATATCCTCTGTTCAATGGCACGCAAATGATTTGAGAATCGACCGATGTATGTGTGTGTTTGTGTGTTACATATGCTTGACATGAGGTTTATGCTTCGGTTTCTTCTGAATGGTTTCTTATGGGGTTATGCTATAAGAATCGATTGCCATAAAAATTGGCTAGAATTCGGGTTAAAAATCGTTACATTTACGTCAGTTTTAGTTTCAGTTTCGCGGTTCATTCTTAGATACATTTAAAAAACTTTTGGCATTTGGATCAAGGAGAATTTGGGACTAAAAAGTTTTTTATAGATACTTTGATGGAACAAAATTCTTCACAAACCAAAAAGAGTAGAAGAAGTAGAAGGTTTAATGGGACTGCCCTTAACCTGCAGTAGTATGCTCTCACGGTTCGGGCGACGCGAAGGGGCACATGCCCATGCGGCAACACAACGGACCTTTTATAGGTCCAAGTGAGCTTGGGGGCGGGAGGCTCTTATCCCCCACCCCTCCCGGCTACCGCCTTAACCTAACCTAACCTAATACCTCTTCTAAGCCAAGAAAATCTTTTCTTTCAAGTTTTGCAATGTATCCTTTCATACAACAAAACCTGTAGAAACGTTATTTTCGCGGCACAGGTCTCTTAAATATTGTAGTATTCGAAAAATAGGTTACCAAAACAGTACCTAGAATTTTTTTTAGGAGTATTACAAACACAATACAGGAAATCCTATCTATTAAGTTGTTTGCCTGAATCTTTTTTCTGTGAAAGTATCATCTTTTATAAGAATATAACATCATAGCTCTTTCTAAAGTTCAAATTAAAATAAAATTTTACAGTACTATAAAAAATCTTTTAAAATTATTAATTCTTTTTCCATCTTTTATAAGAATATAATGTGGTTATACATAGCTCTTTCTAAAGTTCAAATTAAAATACAACTTGTACTATTCAAAATCCTTTAAAATGATCAATAAATACTTTATCTCAATTGGCTTTTAAGGCCATATTCCGTCATTGTTTCCTTAAATCACACTATCTTTAAATTTCATTATTACCTGTTAGTTATACATAGATACTCTTTCAAGAACTAATTTGTAGATTCAATAACTAATTTCTGCCCATCAGTAAAAACCATCTCCATAAGAAATCCCTGCACAAACGTACTCCACTCACAACTCTCGGTCTTTCTAAGCTCTTTCTTACCGTCTTCACAGATCTTCTACCATTTTTCGTTCTTCGCATTCAGAGTTCTTCATGTGCCGTGGCCTGTCATCATCTAAATTTTCATTGTTCTTCTGTGTGCGCTTTTCTTTGGCTCTCTCAGTTTTCCCCCTCTCCGAGTCTGAGTTTCCCCAGCAGCCACATTTCTTCTGCTGCTGCCGCTGCGTTATTTGACTAACTGCCTGACGTGTTTTCCTCACACTGGCAATAACATAAAATTTTACTATTATGCGTTTTAGCTGCTTTCCAGCATTTTAATACAATATTTGTTTTTTTTTCCCCACTACAGAGAAGGTCCTGCGGGGGCGGCGAGAGCGAGAGGGAGAGAGAATTCATGGACATGCAATGCCTTGCGCCGTGCGCGTCTGAAGGAAATTTACATTCAAATGTGTTTCGCTTTAGATGCGAGAAAACCCCCGTATCGTATCGTTCTCTGGGTAAAAGAAGTACCTCCGTGCAGCAGCCAATTCCCCCGAGCAGCATATGTTCGACGTGCGGATGGGGCAAGGCTTTGGGGGCGTGCCCTGACAGGGGCGTGCCCTGACAGGGGCAGATTTTTGATGAAATTTCAAAAAATTTCCCACTTAGCAGGAAAATGACTGACATTAAATTGATTTGCAAGCCAGCGACATGACGAACGGAACAAACTGAAGAAAATTTCTTATCAAAAAAGAAACGCAGAGGGAAAGGCCGGGAAAGAGGGCTTTTCTTTTGGCAAAAAATCAAAATTCCAGGCACACTTGAGCATTTCATTTAGAGCCAAAGAAGGGGGAGAGCGGTTGAGAGTGGGTGTGTGTGGAAAAGTGGAAAATATTCAGGTTTTTTCCAGGAGGCGGGCGGGCTCCTTTGTTCCCGCTCTCATTGGACTCTTGGGTGGTAATACAAATTTAAAGTTATGTTCTGTGCTGTACGCATACACCGCTCTCTCTCTCTCTCTCTCTCTCCCTCATTCATTCATTCATTTCGTCAGTGAAATTGTTCTTTTTCTCCTTTTTTTTGCATTTGAGAAATGAATAAAATAAAATTTTATTTTATGCGTGCAACATGTGAAATTATTCTCATCGGGGGAACGCCTCCCCCGCTCCGCAACGAGCATTTATGCAACATTTGCTGCCTCATTAAATTTGATGGGAAATAATATAGTATACTACGTATAGTATTAGATCTAAATGATGTTTTTCGAGATTGTTATGGCCATATATTCAATGTACATAATATTTAATTTCTATGAAATTAAAGTTATATTCATTTTACGCAGAAATGAAAAGCGATTATTATTCATAAATATACCAAACCAGTAGGCAATAAAATATATTAGAAAACTATTGATTAAATATAGGGCATATTTTCTACTCAATATGCGATGGTAGGGATCCTTTGCACAGTTCAAATGTTGATTCAAAATGGTTAGAAATGCCTAAAAAAGGGGAATATATTTAGGGAAAGAAGTCTAATACTATAAAAACACTCACCATACATCTATATTCCTTGGGTTCCTTGATATTTTTCCTATTTGAAAGCAGATCTATGTCCACCAATTGATTTAGGAACTCATTTTCCTTTCTTTTTACTTTATCGCTCAGAAAACCCAATAAAAATATGCTAAAAAAATGCGAAATCAAAGCAAAATCCCAAAGGCAAACAAAATTTAAAATCAGCAAAGGTATCACAAAGGAAAATGCATTAAAAATGCCATAGAAACTTCCTTGGAGTTGTGTGATGGCAAGGTTCAAGCGTAGACAGCAGATGAGACGCTCATTTTGATTGCCAAAGTAGCAATCATCCTCCTGAAGACACTCCATAAATTCCGTCATAAATAAGGATAGATCTCTCCGCCATTCCATAAGTTTCACTAGATATAACGCCACAGCCAGATAGCAGAGATGCAGCAGGGTATTGTAGTAAAGTGCTGCCACAAGATGCACCACACGACCAAATGTGGAATGCAAATCGGAGGCAAAACGAAGTACAGTCACTGCAAACAGCAGAACTAATGCCCCAGACTTTTGCTTTGTCGAATTCTCGTCTAGAAAACAGTTTTCCAACTCTCTGTCTATATCCAATATGGTATTTAATATTTGTACTACTTTTTCTTGATAGTAGGGCACATGAGTGAGGCATATCAGTGCCACTAATCCATACAAACGGCTCAGCCATAATACAATTTGACCCACAATCAATATAACCGTAATATTATCCACCAGTTTGGCAGAGTATAGGCCATAAAATACGAGTATCAGTAGGGGCATATCAAAGCCCAAGAGCAGAACCTTCAGCAAACTTAAGAATATATGATGGTACACAAATCTATGGACAACATATTGATTCTTTTGTGGGCAATATCTAAAGGAACACAACTGCAAGACCCAACCAATGCGATACAGTAGACGTCCACTCACTTTGAGTAACATTTTCACACTGTCTCTTAATTTTCAATGGTCTGGACTCTCTTCATTATAATTAATGGACTTTCATTAGCTCTAATGATCTGTCATTTGTCAAAAATTATATATATTTTTGATGATATATTATGTAAAATCGATTCATTATGGGCTATCGATTTTTTGTGTGCGGAGGTGTGTCAGCGGTCATCAAATTACCTTTTGGTCAGTTTTTTTTTTTGTGTTTTTTCATTAATGATAATGTTTGGAAGTCACTGAATGATTGTGAATCAATCAAAGAAATGTTTAAGGAAATTAAATTGAGTTTTTAAGGGGTTTTGAATAACCAATTGGATATGATTGGCGGATGAGTGATTGCTAAAAGATATATCATATGATGTAAGGAACATTTGGCAGCGTTTTATCATTCAGGAAATGGAATACATGTCTTGAAGAGTGTGATGAATGAAATTCTTATAAGATATACTTAATTTATGAATGCAATTACGTATTTTTAATAATATTTGATTGAATTCTTGATATTTTTTGAAGGAATTGCATCTAAATTGATTCCAAATAACCCTTCAAAAGCGTTTTTCTCATCTTTTTTGTCCAGAAAAGACTCTTCCACATCTTTCTTATGAAAATTTATATTTATATTATATTATATATTATATTATATTTTTATATCAAATAATATATTAATTTAATATTCAATAATCCAACATTTATGCCAAAATTTCTCATAATTCCATTTCATTCAATTTTTTAGCAATACAAATTAGCACAAAAAAAAATATCAACAATTAAAAACTGCGACACCTTTGATTCCACGCTTTCATTATCTTGAGAGGGGGGACACATGATCCAGAAATAGAAAAAAATAATAAACAGAAATGCGCTACAAAATGCGGTTAAGTAAATTTTGCGTTGAGCTATCAATCACCACAAAAACAAAAAAAAAGCAGCAACAGTTTCTGTGATGTTTCCAAACCGATGGATGGCTGATTGATCGATCGAATGTCAGAGAGCCTACAACGACTGATTAACCCACGAAAGGGTTACCGCTCCAGAGGGGGAGGGAGGGAGTGTGCCAGCAAGTGCGCTGCGTCACGCAATGCCGCAAGAGTCAGCCATTCAGTCAGTCAGTCAGCCCCGGCATTCGGCTTAGCCACGCAGTTAGTCATTTGGACATCCGCCAGGGCTTTTTTTTGATTGATGGATGATGACGATTGCTGGACTAGGCGCACAGAGAGAGAGCGAGAGATTGAGATAGCCTCCAACACAAAGTGGGTCGCCAGAGCCCCCTAAAAACCCGGAGGCAGTGCGTCAATGGGAAGCATTTGGCGCAGTTATTTGTGATTGATAGAACCGCAATGTTTTGGGAATTTTTTAGAGAGAAAAAGAGGGGAACTTCTCGCAGAAATATCAGAGTTTCGAAGAAGATTTAAGAACGTTTATGACTGCTAATGTATCTCTTGAAATATAGTAAAACTCATACCTCAAAAAGTTATCTGCAATTAAAAGCACGCACATACATATGCACATGTTCATCAACACTTCTAGCCATTAACCAACACTATAAAACAGTGTGACTTTTTGCGGTTTTTCTTGTACATTCTTCAGCCTTCGGGCAGGGGCCTTCTCTGTTGACGCATGTATCGTCTAATACCTGATAAATCTGTCAGTTTAATGTTTAAATTGAAATCTCTCACCACGGTGCCAGCCACAGAGGCTTGAAGTGCCCTACCCTCGCCCTACCCCCATCTGCCCTCTCCCTGCCACGCGACGGGGAATGAAAAATGGGGCTGGGGCCAATCAGAACAACGAGTACAAGAAAATCCCAAGCAAAGAGGCAAAACAGAGAAAACAAACAAACAATACAAATCCGTTGCGATCCGATCCGATCCACAAGATGCATTTGGCTTGGGCGAGAGCAGATACAATTTAGATAATTTGTATCTCAACATTGTTGTCAGGCTGCGAGCGTTGACTGACAGATGTTTTGGCCCCATTTTGTGTGGGGGCATCTTTCAACTAGGCAAGCGAGTGCGAGTGCGAGTGTATCTGGTATCTGGAAGATACCAAAGCATTCTCAAATCAAAACAAAGGCAGGGAAGATGGGAATTCAAAGACGAAGTGTTAGATACTCTTAAAGAAGGTTTGTTTGGATGGAAATAAAGAGTTTCCCCCTTTTATTTATATATTTCCTTCGCTTAGAGTCACTTCTTTCTCTAGGTCTCCTCTAAATCCATATACCCCTTGTTTTAGGGCCCCACAAATATTGAAAAAATAAAATACTTAAGCATCCAATTGGTTGGCTAGCCAGCGAAATCATTGATAGATTTATGAGCAATGCTTCTGGTATTTATGGCCCACTCTTAAATTATTTTACAGCCCATAGGGGCCTGCCCCTCTAGGGCCCTCTCTAGGTCCATTAAAAGCGCATTAAACACGAGGGAACAAAAACATCATGTTGCATGTTTGTTTCTTTTTGCAAAGCTACAGAAAATAAATACCTGAAGAGAGAAGAAGAAGCCTAGCTGAAGATTCTTGGGATAATAATGGGTATATAATTATATTTTGTTGAACCAATTAACGCCAACGAAATGGTGGAACACCCATTGCGTGAAAGCCAAACCGAAACAGGAATCGGACATGAATTTGAAAGATTTCTTTGGGCATTTTATTTAAATGAGAAATGGATATGTTTATCGATTGATTTGCTAAGAGATTAATTGTTTTTGGAGAGGCTTTTCGATTATTTTCGTTCAACGGAAGACAATAAATCGTGAAATAATTGTTTTTAGAGTGAGAGTGAGACTGAGAGAGAATTTCCTAAGGAAAGGGTTAAAGCAAATAATTCTCAAGAAACCACCGAAAAAAGCCAGCAATAAATTAATTGATTTGTTAATACATCCGATGGCAATTGTGCTCCAAAAATCAATTGATCAATGCCAGAAGAAACCACCCACTATCAACCACAAAGAACCACAAATCACGGGGCAGAAAGAAACCTTAAAACAATAACCCCCCCATTCCCCATTCCCCATTCGTCACTCCCGAAGACAGTTTATTTGTTTAATTCCCATTCGCACTACTCGGTGCCACAGGTTTCCTTTTGTTGAGACATCAATCAAGTGGGGTATGGGGATGGTGCAGTGCGGTGCGGCATTTGGAAAAACTAAACGCGACACACGTTGCTCAATCAATTTTCCTCGTAAGCGAAAACTTAAGCCCAAAAAAAAAGAGCGATCGTCTGGTGATCCATCTATCATAATGCGGTTTAGGCCCAAATCGAGAATTAATCCGTCAAAAAGGTTGAACGGTGGGCCACCGACTGTTGCCAAATTCACAATCGATCAATGGGCATTTGGTTTGGCGGTAAACGGTATTTTTTGGGGGACGGTCAGCAGATCTATGAGTCGCCGCCCGGTGGCCCACTGGCAAGACCTCGGACATTGGTCAGAAAAATAGTCCCAAAAATTAAGTGATTTAAACGCTAAGACCATTGATGGATGGATCCCACAGACCACAAACAAAAGACCACCGGACGCACTAGACAACCGGACTTTGGAGTAGGAGTAGTTCTTTTTTATCTTTTATCAATTACAAAGAGGCAGCGCCCACACAATCGTGGCAATTAGCCAGTCAGGGCAGTCAGGGCGGACAACCATTGATCAAAGGGTTTTGTGCCGCACTTCAACTTTGATGCAATGCCGCACCGCCTGGCGCCCACCCAACCCCAGCGCCCAATGTGTGTGTCGTGTGCCGCATAATCCGGAATATACTTTCGGGAGATCTCTCAACTTTTTTGGTGTGTTGATTTGCATCTGGCGCAATTTGCATTTTGACCAGAAAAACCAAAAAACCGCAACAACGAAAACACACACGCAACAGCAGAAAAGAGTGAAGAAAGATGGGGAATACCGCAGCAGAAGATACACTGAAAGATGGATATAGGAAATATATATATAGGACAAATAGATGATAGAATTGTCTAGTGTTGGGAAATCGTAAGAGGATTTTACACAATTTCTGAGCAGGATTCTGTGGGAACGTGTTCTAATATATGGAAATTCAAAGTCTCATCGGATTCTCAGGGGAAATATAAGACATTTTTCTTATGAAAGCTTTATTATAAGAAAGTTTTACTCAGATCATACTCGTATTTCGGCAGTGCTATGGAGAGAACTATGAATATTGTTTGCATTATTCCCATAGATACCATTTTATACATAAAAACCTCTCTTAGGAATTTTTTTTTCTATGAAATCGTAAGCGTTAATTCAAAATCTATCCATGGGATGAGGAAATTGTAGAGTTTATTTTATTTATCTGCAGAAACAGAACAAAGTTTTCATTCAAAAAAGTCTCTTTAGCCAAATTATGTCATTAGAATTTATATGTAAATATTTTTATTTTTTTACGCTTTCTGCTACAAAAATTACGGTCTGTACAACAGCAGGAACTCTATTGAATATTGAATATATATCCCTTGAATATATATTATCAGGAATATCGTTTTTTGTGGTAGGAATATATATAGATTTATATATGTCGAAATACTTGTTATGGAAAAAAGATCGATCGATTGTTAAAGAGATTAAACGCCTATAAAGCACAGCTATAAAGCTGATCAAAAGGTCAAGAGTTTATTTACCTTTCACGTTCAGAAATACTGCCGCCTCTAATTGGAATTCTTGTGGCTGTTAATGATCATAAAAATATCAAGAACAGCCTCAGAAAAGGTCATATTTTTAAGCATACCAAACCTCTTTGAAATATCGTTATACCCCTCCCAAACGAAGAGTACTCGAACACATAGTAGTACAACAGTTGACGTCATAATTATGGCTGTGTCGGGTCACTACTTCATAGTTTTTGTCACCCACTCCTCTCTGTCCCCCTCTCTCTCTCTCTGCCAACAATTTTTATCGTTCTGTCGATAATTGGCGGCGCTAGGCGTTGATTTAAAATAAACAAAACCGTGCCCCTCCCACAGCCCCACACTCCCCAACCCCCAGCCGATACTCCCCGATCGAAGTTATTGTTGTGTTTGCGGCTTGATGGCGGCGGTGTCAAAAATTAACAACCACAAAATCTGAGTTATTATTGCCGCATACTTTCCGACATCGACATCGGCCCAAAAGTACAGTGCGAGTAGATTGTGAAATACATATTATTAACGTATGGAATGGCAGTGGGAAATGAGGGGGAGACCATGGTGAAACAGAGAATTCGATATGGGATATGGTATGCCAGATACTGAAATTTTAATGCATTTCAATGAAATTCTATAGAAAGTATAAATTAGAGCGTCATGCAGCAGCACTCCTCGGTCGGATGGGCTGCCTTTTTGCTTGGTTTTCGCTTGTTTTCGCTCCGTGGGTTGCAAAAGTTACCAGTCTATATTTTCTATATTGAACCTTATTCTAATGGCATTTTTAGCATAAATATTTGATCATTCGATATACAGGTTAAACTTCCCATAAATATTTAACCATTTCGAAGTGTTGCTGAACTTTGAAACCACATAAAATACATACCTCGCCACCATTTGATAAAGTCATAAAACGTTGACGAAACTGGAATTCTAATTCGAGAAACTTGAAGACATTTTAATGTCCACCAAAAACATCAACATCAAGAACTAACTATCTTCGAATCTTTGATAGATCAAATAGTTGGCAGAGATCATGGCGTTTTTTTATAGGTTCTTTTTACAGCATTTAAGCGGGAGAATCATAAAGCTGAACACTAAATAAAATCATTTCACAATTTTTGTATTTGTTTTAGTCCCGAGCCAAATGAACATGATCGTAAAAATCAGAGTTACATGGCCATAGGCATGGGGCATTGCGGCTAGGGGCATGGGGCATGGGGCATAGCATGTCCAATTTCGGGGCGTAGCAGCCAGATGGTGGGGGCTTTGATAAAAAGTTAAACATATTGGAGACATTTCAAGATTTTACGACCGCACTAAACACGATCATCGGACAGCAGCCATCGGTGGAGGAAATACTTTCCCAAGACTTTCACATAAATATCCGAACCGAACTGCAGCCAAATCCACCAGAGAACACCAGACCGAGCCCGAGCGAAGGGACAACCGAAAGTGACGAGCGATTGCCGCCTGCAAGTGTCAATATAAAGTAACAACTTTATTGAACCTTATTTATTCGAGGGCGATCCAATAAAATGGGCAACTTTATAATGATGCACATAAATAACGCTGTGGCTGCGACCCCAAGAACAAAAGCCTTAAACAGCCAGAAAGGGAGCCTCAATCCCGAAGAAGATCCAGGGAGGCTGACAAAGACGAAGGCGCGCAGGCGCAGTCACAGACAAAGACAACATCATGTCAACGATGTATGGCATTGAGGATGTGAATCTGGATGCCGAATGCCGAATGCTGAATGCTGACTGCTGAGATGTGCATCTGGTTGTTGATTGTTCGCTCATGTGGAGGAAGTCTGAATGAGGCGATGGCTAAGGAGTGAGAGAAAGATGGTTTTTGGATTGGAAATAATTAAAAGTGCGAGGATTAAGAATGGTCGAAGAACGTACCAGAAATAGGTAATATTTCAACATTATTTCAACAAAAGAAGATCCGCGTCAATTTCCAACACATTACAGTAATCTTTACTTCGTTTCCCAGCAATAAAATGTCACTCATAAGATCCGTTTCTATTCATGGTATATTTTATATAATAGATTCATGAAATGCGATTGCATTCCGATCAAGAGACTACGAAAAACTAGTGGGACAGGCGAAAAATGCAAATATATATAATCACTTCGTTTGCCAACACTACACTGTGCTTTCCAACACTATGGTTTACACATTTCTTAAGTAGATGCTCTCCATATTAGAATAACCAAACAATTATTGCTTTGGAAAGTCAAGAATCAGGGAATAGAGTGAGGATCACTTGATTTTTCAACACTACACCAAACCTTCCAACACTGTGGTATCCTTATTACGTGTGTCAATACTCTACATGTTGGAATAACCAAAAATGCTTTGAAAACAAATAGGAAGAGAGGACTGAGATAAGTCTGTCAAAGAAAGAAAACTTCTCTTCGTTTTCATTTACGACACCCAAGAGTGTCTCCTCCACGTGCTCCCATCTCCCACTTAAAAGTGACTCACAAATTGCCCCTCAAAATAGATTTAAGTAATAAATTCTGCTTGGAAAAAAACAATGAGGCATCACAATATATTGATTGTCCATGTTCCGTCTCCGCTGTGACTTAAAGTAAGTCAACAATATTGAACCGGCTTTACATTTAGTCCGAAATCGAAATCGTTTGCATTAAATTAAGATTGTTTATTGGTCAAGAGTCACTTCTCTGACGCCCGGGGGCTCCCTTCCCGCATCGATTATAATCGATGCGAAAAGGTCGTAAGTTTTCGTACCGGCTTTCGAGACCAAAACTATAAAAATTGAAAACATCCTAAATCCCTTTTTCTGCCTTTTTCTGGCTGGGCTTCCGCCTCAATTACCGTTTCGCCTGTCAACTGATCCGCAGAGCTTTACAGTGCCGCTCATAACTTTAAAGCTCAGTGGATATTTCTTTTTTATAGGCTATGGTTTTACTATTTTTTTGGTCAACATTTTGCGTGTTGTAAGACCTTAAAGCCGGGGGCATAAAGTACGAATAATTCATTTGTTCGTGTCGATTTTTGTCGTCATTTTCGTGGTTAACATTTACATATTTTGCAAGCTTTTTTTGGGTTAATTGTGGGCGTAAAACCAGGGCTTAAAATATATCAATTTATTGGTTGTAAAGCATTTATACACTGGACATTTTAATAGTTTACCTGTGCCTCGACAAGAACGGTTTTTTTTCATAGATTTATTCATGATTTTAATTATTTGTCAAGCAAAATTGTATTCATCAATGCCACAGTTACCTTTCAGCATTTGGCCCACATTTAATGTTTGATTCCTTCTCGATTTCATCGTGAATTGATAACCAACCATTAGCAACGATTTCGGGGACCATAAAAACCCAATAGTTGGAACAAATTTCTATTTAATGATCTCCGTTTATGCGAAACTTTAGGTTTATCTTTCGCTCTCTTTCTTGCTGGAAATTAATGTCCGTCCATTTAAACCGAAACACATTTCTGGCCAAAAACGAAATACTATATAGATATATGTCTTTTAATGATCTTTTGTTTAGTGTGTGTGCATTAATTAATGCCACCGATCGAAATTCGAAACGGAATGAAATCTTTGCGATCTTGCGCGTCTCTTTGTCATAATTTGAATAAATGTTTTACGATCTGAATTGTTTGAAACCAGATTTCGTTTTCGTTTTCGATTCGATTTCTAGATGTCATCGAGAGAATCCGTCTGTGGAATTTTTTTATTGTCGGGGGAGAGCTTAGAGCGGCGGAATGATCAATCTGTAGAATTTTTCTATGGCTCTCTGAGTGGCGCCATAAATTTCACATTTATAATTAACAACTTCTTAAAGTTGTTGTTCGTTTCGCTTCTCTTCGGTTTGGATCTTGGATTTCTTCATATTCATATATTGATTTTTTTTTTTTTGTATGCCATTCAGTTTTATGAGTTTTTGTTAATTGTAATTTATTTGATTGATTTATCGAATTAATAAATACCAATCGCAGACGAGTTTTGGAATTGGATTTTAGTTTAATAATAAACCCGAAAAAGAGTGCCCCCACGTGTCACCGCTTTATGGGGATCAATAATATATATATATATAGAAATATCTTTTGTGATATATCAGCCTGGAGATTTACGGTTGGTTCATGAATCAAAATTTCAACGGTACGGGTTAATCCCTTGGCCCCATGAAATCCGCCATTAAAAATAAATCCAAGGCAATGCTGCGATCAAAATCTTTGAGCAGATCGTTCCAAATAAATAACTCATAGCCCGCGCCATTTCGTGGGCGACAGATACGTATCTTGCAGATATAGTATATCTGTATCTGTATCTGTGTTCTGGTTTTGCTTGGGTTCTGCTTGGAACGGAAGCGTTGACACTCGGACAATGACGAATGCCGTTCACAAAAAAGTCTCTTTTATAATACGTTTTGTTCGCGATTCTCGGGGATCTTTTTTGTGTATATATTTTTTTGTTGGATATTCAAATTTTTTCCTTATGCATTTAAGCATCTGCTTAATGAGTTTTTAAGCTTTTTGATTGTCTGTGTTCTGCCATCAATTTGAAAAATAAAAGCGTGCAATTCTGTTCGATTCTTTTTTGGTAATTTTTGGCTTGAAGAAAAAGGAAACTTTCATCTAGTTTCTCAGGCTTCCTCCTCTGCTTTCCCCATCCCAAATGTTCGGAAAACTTCACACAATTTCTATTCGAACAATATTTATACACTGAAGCAATCATCATAATTCTCTACTAATCAAAACCTCTCCCGGCGGACGGGGGGAAAACTAGATTTGTGGCATTCTAAAATATGCAGAATCCACACAGAGATTATGCTCGTAGATGCCTGCGTATCCAGCGGATACCTTTAGCATCGAATCGAAGAAGAATTCCAAATAATAATTTATCAAACGGAATTTTACGATCTCGAACACATAAAAAAATTAATGTTCTGCCAGAGCGGCCGCGGCGGCGGCGGCGGCGACAAAAGATGCGATAGACCGAAGGCCTTCTCGAGGAGAGATCTCTCTGTCAAAGTGGCAGAAGAAGAAGAAATATTAAATAAAAAAAAGGAAATGCCCAAATCAAATTATAGAATCGTAAAAGTATTTATTACCACCAGGGACCTCATCAGTGGGGGGCTCTCCCTCTCTCTCTCAGTTTTTCAGGAGTGTTGGCAGGCGAGAACCGTCAGAAGCAATGGCTGTGCTGTGCTCTTTCTCTTTCCTTAGCCCCCGTCTCTGTCTGTCAAGTGGGTTCCAAGTGATTTGATTATTATCGGTTAATTGGTAAATCGTAAAAACTTTTACGATTCATTCGCCCCTCGGACGTCGGGGGCATTAAGTGGGACTGGGGCTGACGATGGCTCCTTTTGGGAGCAACAAGTGCAGTCAGCAGGCCAGGACTCCCGCTCTCAACCAATAAAATCACACCGGACAGCCGTTGAAGAAGCACACACGAGATCTGTCCACCATTTTCCACTCGTCATCGATGGCATCCATTTTTATGGCTCTCCAGGCATTCGTCAAGCCGGGCATCATTCGATGGCTTTAAAGTCCCAGATAAATGTAAGCTTTTCAAGCAGCTCTCTTAATGGATCATAATTTTGGTATTATGGGGGATTGTCTTGAGTGGGGAATAGAGGAATACCCATTAGAATAAACACAATTAGAATGGTCATTGGAGGAGGAGGAAGCGCTGTAGCAAAATAATAAGATGCAATAGCCTCAGTGCTTCTGAGTTTCTTCATTTCCCATCATAATTTTAAAGAAAACCCATGCACTTCTGCCCTCCAAAGGCCTATTTCTGGATGTTTCCTCTCGAAAAAACATATTTAAAGCATAATTTCAAACACAATTTCCTCATAAATCACATCAGCAACTTTTGAAAACGAAATTCGACCCGTAGAATCCATCTTGAACTCGTAAAAATGTAACATTTTACAGATTTTGCCTCACAAAAGAAAATTACAGCCCTCATGCCCAAAGTCCAAGTGCCGCTAATTTAATTGTTTTTCCAGCCAAAAGCCAAAAAGGGAAAAACTTCTTCAAGTTTTTTTTTCCATCCAAGTGCAGTGCCACACGCACCAGAAAAACACACCCCCAACCCCGGGGCAACCGCCACCCCTTGAGCGACGGCGACGACGACGAAAAGGAGACAAAAGAAAACTGCAGTGAGAGAAAAAAGACAAAACAAAGAGTGACATGTCAAGTGACTGCAGAAAGGGATGGGGATGGGGGATGACAATCAGCAGAACAAGATGCAGAAGGAGCCGCCGCCAGTCCTATCCGAGAAGAGAACGACAGAGAGAGATGGAGAGAGAGTCACGCTTCAAATTGACGAGGACGAAAAGCTCAAAAGCAACAACTTGGAAGCTGGTCCCTCGACCCACTCTCCCTCTCTCTTCCACTCGCTTCTATTACCGCTATTTATTTAGCTGTTTTACATTGTCATTCCCTCTGCAGGCCACACACACACACACACACACACACAGAGAAGCACCCGCGCATTGCAAAAATAAGCAGAAGAAGAAGCGAAACGAATGTCAGACAGAGAGACAAAATGTCGAAAGCGCGACAGCTGCAGCAGCAGAGGGCAGCGACGTCGCAGCAACAAATTAGAACGAGAGACACCTACACATACATATGTATGTATATACCTCTCGTCTATGTATTGTACAACTGTATGGCAGGGGAGTGGGAGGTGTGAGCAGGCCAGCGCATGCGAGCGAGAAAATTTGTTTTGAACTGTCATAAATCTTAATTGCGGCGGAGTGATGGAATCGGAATCGTAGGAGTATAGGGCATACGAAAGGGTGATACGAAAGAGCGGGAAGGCTGACGAAAGGCGGCAAAACAGATTTCACACGCACACACACACACACACAGACAGCCTCTCTCTCTCTCTCGCTCTCTGAGAGAGCCAGTCATTTCCCCTGCGTTCCATTCCCATTCATTCGAGAAGATTTATCACCAATTGGTGCGAAGGGGAAACTGATATTGCTGGTGCGCATGCTCTCGCTTGCATGTGCTCTCTCTCTGCTGTGCTCCCTCTCTATCTCTCTCTGCCGCAAAAGAGAGCGAATATCAAGCGGGCTTTTGTAGTTGTTCTTCAGTCCACAACGGACCGTTACAGCGTGATCATGTTTGAAAAGCTTTGCGGCGCGTAAGCTCTCACAATCGCAGTGCCCGAAAAGTACGTAAAAAAGGGTAAACGCCACGCTACGTCGCTGCCTTCACACAGTAAACAGTAATTAATTAGCAGAGAGCCCTGAGCAGCGCTGCTACTGTGCGCGAGCGAGATAGGCGCACAATTTAATCACGTCTCACGTCAGTTGTCGGCTTTCAGTGGGTGGTGTAGGAGAGTGGAAACGGAACAACGGTAACAAAAAGAAAAGGCAGCAAAAGTAATCAACACGCAGCGCTGTCGACACACACGAACACAGTCATACTGCGCCGACTGCGTTGCGCCGTCGCTTAACGCAAATCGAATCAAAATTGCCGTCGCTAAAACGCGGGCTTCGTGTTAACGAACGTTTGTCGTCTCTCGTCAAAAAACAAACAAAAAAACAAAAAACAAAGTCAGCAGCAAGCAGAGCAGCACAGCATCCAAGCAGCTCCAAAACAGGGAGCAGAAGCACAGCACAGCAGCAGGCAGCGCCAGCAACAGTCGCGCAGCAGACAAAACGAAACGTGCGCGTCGCTGCCGTCGCGCTTTGAACTTCATTTTTTTGGTATCAATCAGCGGCAGAGGGGGGGCAGAGAAGAACGCAACCGACGACGCGAGCGACGCGACGCGTCTGATTCTTGACTGAATCAGAGTGACAGCCCCCACCCCTCCCACTCACCCGAGCAACACACACACACACGACAGAGGGCCATCAGCAGCGCAGTAGCAGAGCCGAAGAAGCGCGACGCGAGGCAGAGCAGTGGCAGGCCGACAGCAGAAGCGGCAGCAGAATTCATTCGAATTCGGACTCTCAAACGAGTAACGACGAGGAATCCGTAACTCGGAACACACTCATACACGCACACATACAACATACATCTCGTATACGTACACGCGACGCGCGACTCGCGTGTTCCCAAGCAATCTAACAGTAATATTACAACAGAAAAGCGAGAGAAGCAAAGGAGAAAAATGAATTTTGAACGCCATTCAAGCCACAAGAAAAATATTCAAAAATGCAAGTGTGATACGAAACGTAATAATAATTAAGAGTATTTTTGAAAGAAGAGAGTCCTACCATCATATCTAGTCAAAAATTGAGTTGAAAAGTTCATCAAACATGAAATGCGCTTCAAATGTTTGATCAAGACTGAAACAAAAACCCAAGCACAACAACAAAATTATTCAACAAAAAAACAAACAACTACAACAAATGGTTCAACAAAGTATACGTAAAAAACAAACCACGAAAACAAAAACAAATACAAATACAACAAATTATTATACCCCACAAATATATTTATTAAACTAAAACTTAAAACAAACTACAAAAATATATATAGTATATTTAACAATATTTTGCTCACAACAAAATTCAAACAACAAAATAATGTAAAAATCAACAAACAACAAAAAACCCTTAACGAAGTATACGATTCAATGCAATTATTAAATTAAATTTAAAAACAAAAATATTTAAACCTACATTTTTGTCTGCCATACGATATATAAAATAAAACAAATATATATATATATATCGGAAAATCCAACAAAGTTATACGCTACAACAAAACAAATTCTATACGAAAAAAACGTACCAAGTGCAAAAAAAAAAACAAAACAAAAATTTATGAATATTGTGTCAAATTACGAATAAGTTCTGATCGACAAATCCTGTTAGCCAGGATATAGAACATACTGCAGCAAAGTTCTCTATCAAAACCGTCAAAATTCAACAAAATCTCAACATGTTGCACGAGGCATTGATGCTCGAGATCTACAGACAGGCGCTAAATGCCGGGTAAGTGTTTGGCATTTTTGGGAGCTATGTTTAAGATTGGTTTCTAAAGGGATTTTGGGGAAATTTGGACTAGATTTTTGATAGGTTTTACTTGGAAATACATGAAATTATAGATGTGAATAGTTTTAGAATATATGTTTAATGGAGATTTCTTATAGTTGGGATTGGAAAGAGGAGGATTACTTGGTCCATAAAACTATAGCGGGAGAATTGTATGGTGAAAACTATAGGCAAACCCCTTCAGTGGAGAATTGGAAGGGGAAAACTATGTGTAGAGTTCTATTGAAAATAAGGAAAGAACTCTTTCTATAGGAATTTCCTTTCATAGGTTTCCAACTAGTTGAAAGACGCTTACTAGCGAATATATGGAAAGACTAGGGGGCAAGCCCCTTGGGTGACGACGACGATAATAGAAAGATGTGCCTTAAGAAAGATTTATATTAAATTGCGGAAAGATGTAGCTATGTTATCTATTAAAAGACACCTATTAGTACGCAAAAATCGTTTTTAAAAAATGTTAAAAGTAATCTAGGTTTAATAACCTATCAATTATAAGGAACATCATTTCGTTCCGATTTAAAGTACATTGTTTCTGACCCTCTAAAAGTGATTTGATTGTAGTTCTTTAGTTCAAAAGCTGTTCGTATATAGTTTCTTGGTAATTACAAGACTATAAGCCATAATAAAAGATAATTAGATCCATCTGGAGATAGTCCATGGAGCTGTGATAACTATTCTAGATGGAAGTTGGAAGAGAAGCCTCAAAACGAGTTTTCGATTCTTGAAATTTGTTAGAAATTATCCTCTAGAAGTGTTCATACTTTAAGAACTAAAATCTATCAGTAACCTTCTGCTTGGATCCATATCTTTCCTTCTGGTTTCTGCAACACTTCCACAGATAGATTCCCCAGAAAATTATATAATTTTATAGCGCACTCTTCCACCATTCATCAAATCCACAAATATAAAACCCAAAACTGTCGCCTAACCATATGAACGTTTTTAATCACATGAGAGACCTTCTCTTTCATTTCGCCTCGTCATTCGGGGGGCCAGAATTCTGATTTTTGATAGCCAATGGCCCATTAAAATATTACTTTAGACTGTGGGGCAGGCACAGATAAATATACACCAAGAAATGATTATTTCATCCGAATCATTGATGATTGGCGTCCTCGTCGTCGTCGTGCACGTCGCACACCTGTCGTTATAAATTCTGCCCCACGCCAATATTTGAGGCACACCATATATCAGGGGCATATACACCCACCCCCGCACCAGCACCAGCAACCCGTGAGCAACAGTTCTGTTTTCGAAAAACTATTGATTTATACTAATAAAACACACAACTCAGAAATCCCGAAACCCACAAACAGAACCCCAAAAGAACAATAATTTTTATCAAGTTGTAAAATACGGAAAAATTTGATTTGTAATCGCTGGGGGAATGGGGGTAAAAATTAAACACAAAAATTGTGCTATAGATTCCAAAATGATCTATCTTTCGGGGGCTGTGTGTGTGTGTGTGTGTCTGTATCTGAAAATTATGATTAAACAAGTTTCGAGATACATCTGAAAACGGGTTTTCCCGTTCAGGGGAATGGGGCTGTGCTGTGTTGCATCTGTGGCATTACTAATAAAGTGCGACAAATTGTCTCGTTTTGCTGCGAAAGATATACGAATTTGTAATAAATGTACATAATATTTGTTGCCTCCTTTTCATTCGTCTACTTTGTAGATGGGGGGAGGATGGGGTAGGAAAATGTGTTCAAGATATTTTACCAAGGCGATGACGTACCAGAAAATTTGAATAAATCATGCGAAAAGTGAAGAAAAACTCACGATACGCTCTGGTTGCCATCTTCTACTCAATTGGGTGGGGGTGCCTGTATCTGTATCTTTGCCACTTAGCGCTCCCTCTCTCTCTCCCTCTCTATCTCTCTGGCATTGTATCTGTGTATCTTTGTGTGTGTGTCTGCCTATTACCGGGAAGATTTATGTTCACAATTTGCCGCTGATTTGTGCGTGGTGTCTGTGAGTGTATGTGTATCTGTGTATCGGTGTGTAGTAATATTCACTTTTGTTACCTTTACGGATTAGTCATGTTTTAGTTTTTTTTTCCCCCCCATTTAGACAGTGCACTACAGTGCCTTACAAAAGTGTAGGAATGTGCATTCAAACGATTGATAACAGAAAATTTGTAAACATTAAGCGATTGATAGATCTGCAATCTGATGGATACAATAGTCAGAATATAGTAGATATTTATTGCATTGTAATATCATAAAAGTGGGCACTTTAGAGCTTTATATCTGCTTGAAATTGCAATTAATCAATTATTTATCGAGTTAAAAGCATTATCGATGTTATCGCAGCAATTGAAAATCCTTTTTTTTCCTAATAAAACATGGCACAAGCCCTGTTATCACCTCCAAACACTCGTATATATACTAACTCTACGCACTGTATCCCATTCCTTCCCCATGAAAGTCATGGCTGCATAGATGCAACCATGTAACTCTCTCTCTTTCTCTCTCTGTCGATTATTAATGAGACAATTCCAAGCTGTAATTAACTGCACTCGAGAGGAGAGAAGTTGCGTATAAATCATTTGTGATTTAAGCTTAATCGAATAACGAGATTTCCGATTATGATATGCTATTGCTATGAGGAAAACTTGTTGCCAAGAAAACAAAACACAACAGAAACACAACAGCCACAGCAATGGCTTTAATATGCGGGCTTAATCGTTGAATGCAATCTGGATGGATGGCTAATTAGCTGTGAGCGATCGGTGTGTAATAAGTATCTGTATCTATGATATGCTGTCATAAAACGCCGCCTGGGCTTATAGGTGTACCCCTATATGAATCATCTGAACACTGAACCAATCAATATTGTCTATAGTCTGGATCTGCCGTTTGTTTTTCTGTGTACTATCCATCAATTAGGGAACTTTTGACAAACGTTTTCCTTAGAACAACTTAATTCCGTTTAAAGAAGTCTTTTTTTTTGTTTTTTCTACTGTTTGAGCGATCGCTTCTTAAACAATAGAACACCTGACAAATTGTTGACATCAGAAGAAACATATTTATATTTTCGTTATAGTATTTTGTTCATTCAAATCAAGTCACATTAACGCCGTTTTTGTTCAGTGATTTCCGCCATGGAATCAGCCCCACACACACACCGCCAGCAGACGCCCACACAGATATTATATATAGAGATACAGATACAGATACAGTGCCTAATCATCAAAGAATTTATAACCATTTTGCATATACTTCAAAGTCAATCAAGGCAATCATTCACCGACTCACAAAATGATGTTTTTTTTTTCAAAAACAATCTCGCGGCCATAAAAACTGTTATATGTGTGTTACCATTTTCGATTGTAAATATACTCTAGGAAATCAAATTCCATATTTTTTCGTTCGGTTTTTAATTTTTTTTTATTGCCAATTAATTTATGCAAACTGTTATGCGGAATGTGTGTCTGTGGCCCAGCAACAACCAAGCAGATGATGATAATTGCCGCAGATCTCAGATCTCTGAGGAGATGCTTACGATTATGAACATCTCGGGGGTCGGTCTCTGGTCTCTGCTCATAACTCAGGCCTCAAATCTCGAATTAAACGCCATTGTTCCAATATAGAGTTTTACGACCCATAGAGCACCGTAAGAGCGGCGGCTGGAGCGAGGGAGGGGACGTACGAGGCAGTGGAATGTATATCAGAGAGGGATAGACAGACAATGGTGGACAGTGGAACGTGTATGGGCGAGGGAGAGGGGACAAACGTATGGTGGAACATAAAGCGGCGCAGCAATGGTGGTTTGTCCAAGAGAGTGGAAGGTATATCGGGCTATGGGCAGAACAGATGGACTGTGGAACGTGGATGGAGAGAGGGACAGTGGAACGTAGATCAGTGATAGCGGGACAGACGGACAGTGGAACGTATCTCGTCGTTGGAGGGACAGATGGACTGATGGAACCCACAGCTGTGTTCCAAACGGCAGACACAGTTTCATTTTTTTCTTTTGCTTTTTATTGTTGTTGTTTGTTGTTTTCATTTTGGTTTATGGCGCCTTTTGAGATTTGAATAACAAATCGAAATGTTGACATATGTTTGGCATTGTTGCCATTGTTGTTGGGGTTTGTTCCTGCGGTGGGGCTTATGATTTAGCGCAAAATATAAACATATTTGGAGGGGGGATGTGGGGCAGATTTCCAATATTATGCTCTTGATTGCTTATCCAATTTATGGTGGGGTTTTTTTATAGAGGAACCATTGGGCTTGTGAAAGTCTCTGATGGGGAGAGGAGAAAGCTCTTTGTAGATTGATTGATGAGTGATATGATGTAAATGAGGAGATGAAGATCTTAAGGGAAACAAAAGATGGAAGATTGTTTTAATCAGCAGGAAGATAGTTTCAAATGATGATTAGTACTCTTTAAAACACTCTTTGAGAATCCCCAGAGGACCTAGATTATCTCCAAATTGTACTTTTAACTAATTTCCCCCCCGCCTTTCTTTGCCTTTACAGCGCTTTGCCCACAGCTCGTCCCCGTTCCACGGAATCGGCAAATTCCAGCGAGCGGTGTCCCTCGCACGAATCCAATTCCTCCGACAATGGGGGACAGCGTGGGGATAACAGCGGAGGGGGTGTGATGCCAGCCACATCCATGCACTCGACATTCCCGGCCGTGCCGCAGAACCTGCCCGCACAGCCCCCCTCCATGGAGGCGTATCTGCATATGGTGGCCGCGGCCGCACAGCAGTACGGCTTCCCCTTGGCTGCAGCGGCGGCCGCAGGACCCCGCCTGCCCCTGCCCCTGCCCAATGAGGCGGCGGCCCCGTTCAAGCTGCCACCGCAAGCATCGCCTACGGCCTCCAGCAATCACTCGGAGGCGCTGGACTTTCGCACGAATCTTTATGGCCGGGCGGAATCCGCCGAGCCGCCAGCCTCCGAGGAGGAGGAGGACTTCGATGACGGGGCCAACAATCCCCTGGATCTGTCGGTGGGCACACGGAAACGCGGCCACGACGCAGAGCCACAGCTGGGGCACATCCAGGTGAAGAAGATGTTCAAGTCGGAGAGTCCTCCGGCGAATCCTTCGCCAACGGCGCCGGCGCCCACTGCCAGCCAATTGATGCCCGGAGTGAATCCCTATCTGGCGGCTGTGGCGGCCGCCAATATTTTCCGCGCTGGACAGTTTCCCGATTGGAATGGCAAAAGCGATCTGGTGGTGGATCCCCTCGAGAAGATGTCGGACATTGTGAAGGGAGGCGCCCAAGGACACAAGGAGAAGCATCATCATCATCATCATCATCAATCGAAGGCCACACCGCCCGCACAGTCAGCACCGCCAAAGAGTCCCGCACAGCAGCAGCAGCAACAACAACAGCAACAACAACAGCAGCAGCAGCAGCAGGGATCCAACAATAGCCACAATTCCGAGGGAGGATCTGCAGCAGCAGGTGCCGCACCCGCCTCCGGTGGCGGCGTCACCAAGGCCCGCCACAACATCTGGCAATCGCATTGGCAGAACAAGGGCGTGGCCAGCTCTGTCTTCCGGTGTGTGTGGTGCAAGCAGAGCTTCCCCACCCTGGAGGCCCTGACCACCCACATGAAGGACAGCAAACACTGCGGCGTGAATGTGCCACCGTTCGGGAATCTCCCGAGCAACAATCCCCCCCAGCACCAGCACCAGCATCACCAGCAGCACCACCATCCGGCACCACCGCCGCCACAGCAGAACCACCAGAATATGCGCAAGCAGGGGGGCGGCGGCGGCTCCCAGGCGAATCACTCCCCCTCGGCGAACGTGAAGAACGCGTTTCAGTATCGCGGCGATCCCCCGACGCCGCTGCCCCGGAAGCTGGTGCGCGGCCAGAACGTGTGGCTGGGGAAGGGCGTGGAGCAGGCCATGCAGATCCTCAAGTGCATGCGGTGCGGCGAGAGCTTCCGCTCTCTCGGCGAGATGACCAAGCACATGCAGGAGACGCAGCACTACACGAACATCCTCTCCCAGGAGCAGAGCATCTCCATCAAGTCCCAGAACCAGGCCAACGCCAATGCGGACTCCAAGGACAACCACAACAACAGCCTCAGCTCCGAGGAGAGTCGCACCCTGAGCGCCGTGCTCACGTGCAAGGTGTGCGACAAGGCCTTCAACAGTCTCGGAGACCTGAGCAATCACATGGCCAAAAATAATCACTATGCCGAACCGCTGCTCCAGAATGCGGGCGCCCGCAAGAGGCCGGCCCCCAAGAAGAGGGAGAAATCCCTGCCGGTGAGGAAACTCCTGGAAATGAAGGGCGGCGGGGCAGGCAATCAGGACGATTTGGCAGCGGAAAAGAGTGCTGTTCAAGGCAAGCCCGGCCTCGGACCGGGCGGAGGGGACAAAAACGATGCCGCTTTGTTTGCAGAACGCATGCGGCAGTACATAACGGGAGTGAAGTCGCCCGAGGAGATCGCCAAGGTGGCTGCCGCTCAGCTGTTGGCCAAAAACAAATCGCCCGAGCTGCTGGAGCAGAAGAACGGCAGCGCCAAGCCAGGCAATTCCTCGGTACTGAGTGCCATCGAGCAGATGTTCACCACCAGCTTTGATACGCCGCCGCGGCACGCCAGCCTCCCGGCGAGCAGTCCCTCCAACTCGTCCACCAAGAACACCTCCCCCGTGGCCAGCAGCATCCTGAAACGCCTCGGCATCGATGAGACGGTGGACTACAATAAGCCCTTGATTGACACGAATGATCCGTACTATCAGCACTATCGGTACACGAGCAGCGAGCGGAGCGGCAGCGAGTGCAGTGCGGAGGCGGCCAGGCCACGTCTGGACGCCCCAACGCCCGAGAAGCAGCAGCCGCTGATGGCCTCCGCCTCCGCCTCCGCCATGGAGGAGTCTTCGGCCGGCAAGTCCGTGAGCAGCATCAAGCAGGAGGAGCCCATCAAAATGAAGATCAAGTCTGAGATCAGCGACGAGCAGAACGATGACACGGCCATGCCATCGCCCAAAATGGAGGCCACTCTGGTCAACGGCAGCTACACCTCCTCCTCCGCTGCCAACAACAATAACAACAACAACAACAACAATGTGGAGCGGGCCTCGCCCAAGACCCCCTCGGTGGCAGGGAGCCCGCAGTCGAGGCTTCTGCCGCCGCGTAGTCCGGCGGACAGCCAGCGTTCGGCCACACCCAAGTCTCCAGCCTCCAGCCACAAGTCGTACGACGGCAGCGAGGGCAACAAAAAGTATCCCAGTGACTCCCTGAATGCTTTGTCCTCGATGTTCGATTCGTTGGGGGCCAGTGGCGGCGGTGCCGCAGCCAATACGAGAGCTAAGCTGGCCGCCGCTGCAGCCGCTGCCACCGGGGGAGTCCTGCCCGTGGCCGGCGGGAGCGAGTCTCCGGAGAATCTAAGCGCAAGCAATTCGCTGGCGGCCTTGCGACAGTTCTGCGTGAAGAAGGAGAAGACCGCCTAAGAGCTGGAGCTTCTCGGCCGCAAACCGGACCGTTCCGTAAAACGCTCTCGTTAGCCTCGTTTTTTCGTTGTTTTCGCGCAAACAAAAAGCATTTTAAACACAAATTTTTTTTGTTTTGCCTGCGCGTTGCCCACACGTCGCCTCCCCCCGAAACGGCCACACCCCCACAAGACCCCCATGCACTTTTTGGGCGGCGGCCACTGCGTTTCTTAGGGGCGGGGCGGACTGCGGCAACCATTCAGAGAGAAGAGAAGAGAGAGAATCAGGAGTCAAAAGTACTGCCACTTGGACGACACTTTGGCGACAGGATGCAAAAGGACACCACCGATATATGGAGATGTGTATTCGGTATCACGAAACGATTATAATGAAGACAATGATTGAGAGGAGGTAGCGAATAGTCCAATCATTCACTCAATCAAGATACCAGGCGGCAGTTGGGGATTGAATCCTGCAGCGGGTATGGCGACGACCCCCCCGCGGCGTTCAGCAAGCCTTAAGGCCTACTTTTTCAAGGTAATTATTCGAGAATTTCAAGCAAAAATTATAGAATACAAGAGGAACGAGTGGGAATGGAATTCAGCAACTGCTTTTGGGGTAAATGGGAATCGGTGGAAATGGAACAAGGTTTTGACAGAGTCAGCAGTTCCATTATAAATGTATTCTATAATCTTTGATATAAAACAATCTATTGATGAAAACCCTCGACTAAAACTCGCTTTCTCTTCTCTTCATTTCAGGATATATAAAACTTGGGATCCTTGAAAAACTATGGCTTGGAATGGCTGACCATTTGGTGGGTTTTTGTTGTTAGAGAAAAACCACACAAGCCCTTGTCAGGGCTGCCACATCTCTCTGCAAAGAGTTATGAAATTTGAAGAAAAAGAAAACATTGTGATCCAATAAAAAAAGAGAAAAGAAAAAAGTTTTTATGAACATTACACCAAACGGAATCTTTATTTGAGAAAGCAGCGGCAGGGGGTTTCTTCAACGTTTCTTCTTGTTTTGCTTTGTCGCTGGACTGCTGCAGATTTTCTTGGGTGATGGTTTCTCTGGAGGGGGTGGTGGTGGGGCTGGGTGTTGCTTCTCCGACAGCAGAGACGTTAGCATGTCGCTCAGGTCCAGCATATTGTTGGGGACATTTGGAAATTGCATTTTCTCCAGCTCGCGCTTCGTTTCGGGATCTTTGATGATGTGATTGGCGATCAGGAGCATTAGGACGGGCGCCAGCATAACCAGGCTCATGGGATGCAGGACAAAGTCCACGAAGCGCCACTGTTCGCGTTCCCTGAAGTATTTGCGAAGCTTCAGTGGCGCCAGCCGCAGTGGATAGGCAATCTGGGAAACGGTCACGGGATCCACATAGCTCACCTCCCGAGCCCGGTACTTGCCCCGCGAATTGATCTCCACTCGCACGGGTCGGAAGTAGATGTCCGGATGGTGCACCTCCACCACATGACTCCCGTACGGTACTCCGCTGATCAGAAAGTGTCCATCGGTGCGCACGAATCCCTTGTACTGGCCGCCGTTGATCGACAGCGTGATCTCCGACAGCCATCGGAGGGTCAGGCCCAACTTGCGATCCGGTGGCAAGATGTATCCGCTGATGGTGTACAGCGGCGCGGCAATGGCATCTTCATTCTCCACTGGCACCACATCAGCGAAACCCAGATTCAGATACAAGATCAATACAATCAGATTAATTTTAAGCATTTTGCAAGGCGTTTCAAAAGTTCACTTTCTGATGAAAAAAAAAAAAGTTTCCTTTTGGAGAAAAATTGTTGAAAAATTTCTAGTTAAAATCGGTTAATTTTTTTCTTTAAGCTACGTTTTCGACGTTACTGACTTTAGAGAAGCTATGAAATCTGTGATGTTGAATCACATTAAAATCTGTGAGTATTTGATTGAGTTTTGTGTAGGAGAATGCATATTTTTTAAGATCTATCATAAGGGAAGTTTTAGCTAACAATTCAGAGGTCCTTCTATCCACTAAGTGATCTATCTATCAAACGAGGGAACTTTCCATTAAAGGTACAATCTATCGAGATATCTACCTATAGATTGCCGCGGACTAAGGCTTGAAAATCCATATCTAGTGGCCAGTACCTACGAAACTCTTCATCCATATTTTTCCATCTCTTCTCTTTCCCCCATAATCATCCAGTTTTCCAACCATCTTTCTAGGAACTCACATCTTTCTCTCTTTGAAGCATCTCCCATCTTCACTGCCTAGCCAAAAATCGTTTCTAAAGATACAAAATCCCGACGGCAAAGCAACATTTTCCACAGTAGCCGCAGTAGTCGATTGCCCCTCAGTACATACCAAACGATCAGGCGATCATTCGCATTTTATAACGCAACAATTGTTGCATGAGGAGTGACTCACTGGAAGCCAGAAAAAGCCCTGCTCCTCCTCCTCCAGAAGACTTCTTTCTCTTCTATGGGAAGGAGTCGTGACCAAAGCGACTTTTGTTCAACCATCAGACACTGCCGCGCACACATCCCTCGTACGCGACTCGTATGTGGCAGAAAGACATTGTATGGAATGTGTGTTTGGGTCTATGAAAGGAGAGGTAGCCAAGAAATAGCTGCCACAAATTTGCACTTTTTGATGAACGTTTTGTGGCTTCTGCTTCTGTGTCGCGGGAATCACGGCTCCAGCGATGGTAATTTTTTTTTTTTTTGTAGCAAGTAGCACTCGAATGATCCTCTCAACAAGTGTTCGGAAAACGGTATCTGGGGGCATGCGCAAACAATTTTCCAATATAATTTGACTTCTCTGAAGAGGATTGCCGGTTCAGGGGGGCTCCGGGGGTCTGCAGCGGTGTCGTCATTATGGCAATGTTCGTGTTCATCGTTTGATTTAGCGCCAGCCTCGCATTGAGGAGCGTCTTGAGGAGTTGTTTGTATTTAAATTTCTACAAACGGAGAGCCCCTCAGAGCCGATCTCTAACGTCGTGGCCTGCCATTAAACAGAGTTGTTGTATCTGTAGATATTATTTTTGTTCGTAGCTGTATCGTATCTGTTGCTCCACTCAATTGACAGCAGCGCTGGCGCATAGAGGAGCTTCTGTCTGCGACTAGATGTAGATTAAGTTGCTATGAATCGTTGAATGGTAAAGAATTGCCAATGATTAGAACTGCAAAATGTGTGGAAATTCAAGTGGAATAAATGAATGAAGGCGAGTTCAAGATGGACTTTAAATGGGGATCGATATGGCGGATCGATCAATGGGAGTTATAGAAATGTTCAAAGGAGAGGGAACAGGCTGGCAAAGAGAATGCTTGCCAAACAACATACATTACGTGTGCATGACGCTTAAAAATTCCAAATCCCTGCTGTAAAAAAGGTCTTAAAAGAAATATAAGCTCCAGAGCCATAGAACCTTTAGATTTCCAGACAATTCTTACCTTTATCATCCATTCCATATTCCCTTGAACCCATATATCTCTGCCAAAGCTGTCTTTTTCTCTATAAAACTAACCTGATCCAACACAACGTCCAACAAAGTTATACAGCTTATCACAGAGCAGACTATAGTTCTTCTATAAAAGTTCTATAAATAATATGAAATCTAATCTCGAAAAAAAAGAGAACCAGGGTACCAGGCAAAAAGATCAAAAGCATTGAGTAAATCAATCAAACCAGCAATTGATAGCTAATGACTGATTTATGAATATAAACGAGTCATGTTTTAATCATAAATCCAAAGCAAAGCAAACAATCGAATCGGTAGGAAGGAAGGGGGTACCATATGGCTTATCCCCCTATCGCTATAGGGTCTGTGGCGAGTATTATTCATCGTTTTCTTTCATAATAAAACAATTTGAACGATTGCAAGATAATCGTTTAATGACTGATAACGAACACAGAGATTTACTATATAGATGATGGTCGGTCGGTCGTCTGATGGCAATCGCTTTATCGCAGAAAACCAGAACACTATCTGCAATAAATCAATGCACATAAGAATCCCCCGTCCTCCAGTGCCTTCTCTTGAAGACCCTTCATAACTGATTTGCTAGGAATTGTTTTCAGCGTTTTTTCTGTTGTTTTTTTTGCGGAACAGTAGAGGTCATAAATTTCTCGAAAACCTTTTTGTTTTATGCGGAAAAAAACAGGGAGAGAAACTTTTAAATATTCATGCGTGATATTTGTCGCAGCGACAGGGATCGAATCGGATCGGATCGGTTTCAGCGACGATTCCAACGATCGATTGTTTCTTTTTGACCAAAAAAAAAAAACAAAAAACAAAACCCAATCCCAATGTCAGTCTCAGAGAAAACAATTGTTTAGGAAGAACACAACACAATGGGTCATTTAGGAGTGGTCTGTGGTTCGATCCCCATCCTCGCTGACAGCCAACAAGTATTGCACGATCCTTGGGGATGATGATGCTCCTGTTGGAATGGGTATGGGATCCTTCTGCTGCCGCTGCTGCTGCTGCTGCTTCGGCTGCCTGAGTGATTTATTTAGTTTGTGTCAATTCCTGAAATTATTGGCCCCCAAATGCAAAAATCGTTCTCAATGTTCGCGTTCTGAAACCAGAACGTTCGTGATGACATCTCCCCTGCATATCTTAACACATTTTCAGATTCCCTGAAGGATCAGATCAGTTCATGAGAAGACGGAATCCCTGTTCTTTTTAGGGTATGGTTGAGATGTTCTTCTGAGTCATGATCCATGATCTTTGGGAATTTGATTACCAGAACTGATGTTGGAGGGGAAACGTTTTTCAATAACATTTGAAAGTGTTACGCGTCCTGCAGCAGCGCCTTTCGGTTGGAATACCTTTGCCCACTCGGAATTTCATTGGCAATCTTAGAGACATATTCTAATAAGCTTAGAAATAACTTTTAATTAAAGGAATTGCTGTGGAAATACTTGAGCCAGTTCCAGATATGGTCTTGTGGCAGCATTGACGATGATGAGGCAGGCACAGGCAGGCCAGCCAGGCACCCAGACGACCACAAGATGGAAGTGGCAGTGGAATGGAATGGAATGGAGGCTGGGGCAGGCACATTTAAAACAAGTTCAAGATGCAAACAATGGATCATTATCCAGATACAAAAAACTAAAACAAAAAGAGAAGAACGAACAGCCAAGAGCCCAGAGCCAAGAAGAGCGAAGAAACAGATACAATCGAGCGCAATCGCCACGGCATTCCCATAGGTTACACCGCAACGAGGAGATGCCTCAAGAGGAGTCCAAGGGGGGCAGCGAGGACAGCGAGCGAGAAGGACAGCACGAGAGATAGTGCAACAGAGAGGCAGAGACGCTTTCGATGGCGATGGCTCTTGTTGTTTATTGATTACACGCTTTTTCGGGAATGCTGCAATGCATTGGGCCGCGGTGCGAGTGAGACAGGGACAGAACGAGCGAGAGAGCGAGAACCGCGCGACTCTTGGCCATAATGGTGCGGATGCCAGCGGCTGCAACATGCGCCTGTCATGCGATCGCCGCCAAGAACATAACATCCATTACACAGCGATCGACTCGACTCGACCACAAGAACGACGACGACGACGACTACGACGACGACGATGAGGATGAGGATGAGGCTGAGGACGTGGTCGACGACGCTTACGATTGTGAATGCGATTTGGTGGAAGATCCCCAGTCCATTGGGGGCAGGGCAGTGCAGGGCAGGAGGCACAAAGCGCAAAAGAAGCGGCTGGGGCTATCTCTGGGGCGAGAGCAATATGAAATTCAATGCCACATTTGCTGCATGAACTAGAAAAAGTACAGAAATGTTTGTTGGCGAAAAAGGTGCAGACTTTAGAACGAAGATTGTATGCCCTTTCCATATAATTCTAGGTATTTTTAGGTATTTTTTCAGTTTATAATTAAAAGGAATGAATATATCAATGGGATTTATAAGCAGAAATGTCCGAAAAGCTCTTTTAAAATCATTATTTATTTTAGAAAGTTCCATAGACATATTTTGGAATAAAATTGATCGATAACAGATCGATAGTAGGTGATTTTTGTAGAAGTATTTCGACAAAACTAGATGGAAAATTATATACACATATTTTATAAGTTCAACTATCGATAACATATCGATAGTAAACGATTTTTAAAAGTATTTAGATAAAACAATCATAAATTAAATGGAACATTTTTAACACATACTTTGTAAATTAAATTATCGATAAATTATCGACAAAAAATCTATTATTGATAGGTATTTCGATAAAAAAATTATAGATAAAATGGAAAATTATTAAACCATTTTTAAAAACTTCAATTATCGATAAATTATGGACAAAAAACCGATTTTTGATAAGTATTTCGATGAAACAATTATAAATTAAATGAAGACTTATTTTTAGCGTATTTATAGATAAATGATCTATAAAAAACGGTTTTGCGGTAAATATTTTGATACAAAAATATCAAAATAATCAAAATTAAAATTTAATCGATCAATGCAAGGATCGGAATGGTTATTCTTTCCCTATCGATGGCTAAAATAAGGAAAAAACTACAAGTTTTGGTTGAGTCCAGCTCTTCTAACGTCACAAACCCATTCCGAAAACTGCTTATACCCTCTCCTCACATACCTTAGATTTTAAAGGATAAATGCTGCAGTGCACCATAAAGTTCTATGCTTGCTTCTGGCTGCAACATCAGCAGCTGCTGCTGGAGTTGCAAGTACTGCAGTGGCTGCTGCTGCTGCTGCTGCTGCAGTTGCTGCTGTCTTTTGGGATCAGCGCCTGCATTTAAATACAAAATATCAAAATTAGCATTTGTAACAATGGCGAATTGGCCAGCAGAAATAATGGAACTGACCTGCGCACCACAAACCAATGATCATGGCCATGGCATCGCAGTCCTCCTCCTCCAGCTGCTGGATGCACCTTCTTCTGCCTCGTAAATCAGACATTCGGCGGGGCAGACACAACGTGCTGCAGCAGAAGACCACTACGACTATGCATACAACGATTGCACTGCACTGCACTAAATTCTCCGTTGGGTTCCAAAAAACAAAAATGTGTGATGTCGTCTGTGGCGACGATGGCGACAACATTTACTCGTACAACGGGAGCAGAGCACAGCACAGGCTACAGGCTACAGGTCGCCTGCGGAACAGCGACCACTCTCTGGCGATTGGCAATGGCCAAAAGGCCAATCCGAGGGGCCGTGACTACAACGAGTGACACTCAGATCTGTAATCGAATATCGATACTCGCTTGGCCACAGCCATATTTGTATGAGGGATCGAGGCCTGGACGGATCCTTTGGGGATTTGTTTAGGAAAAAACTAAAGGCGAAAAGAGATCAAACTAAAAAACTAAAAGCAGGAAGCAGATCAAACCACAAAACTACAAGCAGGAAAGAGTTGAAGCCAGGAAACTTCGAAGGAAAGGACTAAAAAGAGCTTCAATTCGAGACTAAACTTTTGGTGGGATAAAGTCTTGATTTGCTTGAAGGTAAAGTCCATTAGGAACTGTCGCTTTCTGAAGTCTTTTTATTTGTTCTCCATCAATGGATCATAATTTAAAGGTTGGTACATCCAAAAATAGTATAAATAGTAGGATGAGTAACGCCCATACATTTCTATGGCACACGATGGCTTTTAAGGCTGGATTTTATATGGTCTATAGATCGATCGGCTTGCATTTCTTCCAAGGTTCAGGGGATAAAGCCATAAAAGTAATCATCAGAAAGGGTAAGATATATCAGATATATAACACATTTTTTAACACATTTAAAAGGTCTGCTGTACATTCAATGTAAAAGTATTTCCACTGAATTCAATTATTCAAAATTAATTTTTTATTCAATTAAAATGCTCCAAAAGCAATGCCAGAATGACCTATGACTTCCCATCAAAGAATCTGGCTCTCCAAAAACCTTCCAAAGATACAAGAAAACCCATATCTTAGCCTTAGGAGAACTCAAGCCGTCAGGAATTAAATAAGAATCTATAAATATTGGATTATAAGCCAGAAATTTACGATCTCTGGATCGCTGTTTGGCTGGATTTGATGTAAAGTTAAGCATATGCGAGTGCGACTGCAAGACCCTCTGGCATGCAACATGCAACAAAGGGGGGAGGGGTGGGGAGGGGTTGGGGATACCGTTATGATTTCCAATAGTTTTGCTGCTGCCGGGCAATGGCGCTCGCTGCATTTTGCACTTAATTTAATTTGTATGGCAAACAACAAGTGAAGCAAAAGCGAGCAAAGGAGTTGGGGCCAGGGAGGGCGCCACCACATCAAGCGCAGTGGCCGCGGGGGCGTGGCACCCGACCAAAAACGAAGGCTGCCGCAATGCCACAGCAGCAGCGGCTGCCTTCATATCAGTTTCATGGAACTATAGTCACGATTTGGCAATAATGTTGCTTAAATACGACGATGGACTCTGGCTGCAACTCCGCGGACTCCCGATTCCGCCGACTCCTCCGATTCCTCCGATTCGGCCTCGCCGCACAGTGGGGAGAAAGAGGCGGCTGGCTGCACAGTGGGAGGAGGCGGCACAGTGGGATTGTAAAACATTCGTTTGGGGCAAGATTTGTTTGCGGGATAAAAATAAAATTGTTCATTTAAAGTAGCTGCTGCTTCTGTTGCTGTTGCTGCTGTGTTTTTTGTGGTTTTTTTTCGAGGAGGTTTTTCTCTGTTCGATCTGCTGTTGCCCCTCCGTCCCTCCTCCCCTCCGAAATTGGCTTTGTTTATGAGATCGTTTTTATCGCTAAAAAAGGCGAAAGGACCTGCAGGTTAATTTCTTAGCGCTACTTAATTTTCGGGTCTCTCTTATCAAACCGCGTTTTAACCCCCCACCCCCCCCCCCCGCGATTCCGATTAGATGTTTATGTTTACGGTTGTTCGGTATATTGTTGTAGGGGATGTCACGAAGCGAATGAAAACAGTTGTCGATACGCTCGATTGCAGATCGATAGCGAACGAGAGAAAGAAAGACTTCACAGATGCAGAGATGCAGAGATGTAGAGAGAAAGGCATTTACATGCCCCCATCGTACAAATTGGTGAATGTGTAGTTAAGAGAGGAATGTGCATGTTGGTGGGGGTTTTTTTTTTGCAATTAGAAGAATGTGAGAGACTTTCCAAGCAAGTGCTGGTTGGTCCAATCCATGCCCTAAGATTTAATGCACAAAAATCATAAAAAAACAGCCTCACACACGTCTCAGAACTTCCGGCTGTGAAACATAAGGAACCTTCAGCCACAATTGAAAGGAAACGAAAGCCAAAACCTTGCGTTACCACCTTCGGAGAGGGCTGAGGGGCTACTCCTTCGACGACAGAGCTGCCAAAAAGCAATCCGAATGGTTCTGTGGCCTGGAGAAAAACGGCAGGAGGCACAATTTCCCGAAAAACGAACCGCAGGCGAAGTGAAGCGAGAAAGAATGAAAGAAACGAAACGAAACGAAACGAAAAACCCGAAATTTTTCGTCTATTTCGATGGCAATAATTCAAAATATGAAGACGGCTCCGATAGTCATAAATCTGTCAAAAATCCATTTCTTTCATTTTACCCCCGACAAAAACAGCATCGCATGGCGTTTCCTTTACTTCGATTCTCCTTCTCTCTCTCCGCATGTGTGTGTGTGTGCTTGCTAAGCGTATCTTTCAGATACATAAACTGGCACTTCAAAAACTGAAAAGAAAAGAAAATGAAATACTGTGTGGCTATGGCTATGGCCTGTGTGTATGCCTGTCGCCGTCTCTTTTGGGGGTTCTGTTTTCAAGAGAGATCCACTCGAATCAGCAGCAGCAGCCTTTCCTGTCTGTCTGTCTGTCCGTCTGTCCGTCTGTCTGTGTATCTCAAATACCAATCCAATCCAATCCAATCCAAAAACCAAGCGGCGCGGAGCAGCGTAACTGAAACGAAAAGTGAAGCAAAAGTATCTGGTAAGATGCTCGTTTGCTCACTTCAATCTCCCCCCATAAGCATCTCTCCCACTCTCTCAAGATCTCTCTCGCAGATGATGGAAAGCAGCCATCGCACCATATTTCAGTCAATTAGAACTGTCATAATTCATTCTTCGGGAGTTATTTAGTTTCTTTCTGCTGTTGCTGTTGCCGTTCCTCTCTGTGTTCTGCCTTTTCTTTTGCTTATAATTTATGATTTTTGCCCCATGATGAGTTCCAGCTCTAACCCCAAAAATATCTATACAGCATGGCGGTTTTAAATAGCATTTGGTATATGTTTTCATATGATATTTGATTGGGGAATCACACTTTATTCGATTCGAAGTAGGCAGCATAATTGGGTGGAAATATATTCGGTTTTTCATTAGGTTTTTAGGTTTATGGAATAACTAATGGGAAAGTACTTGGAAATATGAACAAATGCAGGGAAAATTGTACAAGTTTGAAAGAAAAATTTAGGAATATTCTTCATATAATCATTATATCTTAGACCGTGAATAAAAAGATTGAAATTATAACCCAATAAAATCAAAGTATTTTTCATTATTTATATGAAATAGAGGATTAAGATTATTTATTACTAGGAAGCAAGACCCCTGCACACTCGCTTTAACTGAAAAGCTGGTTCTATAATCACAATATATCCTTTCAAACCAATTTGTCTGCTGAATCGCTCTCCCATAAACCGTAAACATTCCAGAAGTAAAGTTCATCAACGATTTAATGAGTCAGCTTCATTATAGGCCATAATAACTGAATAATACCCCCCCCCACCCACAGCACATATATGTAATATATATGTATATGTGACTCTCGCGGACCATATGGCTCTCTAAAGTCCTTAAATATCCTTTTATCCAATCCTTCGAACTGGCTATCGAAATTGATGCCGCCAATTAACAGGCGTTGAAAAACATTTCGACCAAATTGCATAAGCCTCAGGATGCCACATAAAGTGCTCTGTTGGAGGCAGAGGGAGACAGAGGGGAGTTATAGTTGGGGGATATCCATATCGACAGAGCGACGACCACACACACATATCAGCACTCAAAACAACCGACACAATCCAATGTTGATTACCGCATAAAAATCCAGCAGAAGGACAGGCGGACCTCCTCTAAGCCTGCACCCACCTCTGAGCCCACCCCACCCCATCCCAACCACCCACTCGCCTGGGTCAACAATTTTTGATTGCCTCTCCATAAGGCAGAAGAGAGAGAGCTCGCGAAAAATTATTCCTAAAAACAAATACAAATTCATTTGAGTGGATTTTGCCACTGCTCCTGCTCCACGGGGGAAGGGGGGGGCATATCCTTTTAGTCCTTTTTGCAGTGCATTTTATGCGTTGCGCCACCAGCTAATGGCATGGGGGGAGGCCCTGGCGTCAGAGCCTGATGATTGTCCTGCAATTTGTGTCCTGAACGGGTTGTGGGTCGAGTACGGGCTCCGAGTTCGGGTTCTGGATCGTAGCTGGTGCGTGCGTGTTGGAAATTGTCGTTCTTATTGCCTTTTTCGCAAAAATTATTTCGCGTTAATGGCAATTACCACTTATGTCCTGCTGTGGGTCCTGCTGCCAGTGCCTCCTGTG
The DNA here is from genome assembly GCF_003369915.1 of Drosophila miranda. NCBI lineage: Eukaryota > Metazoa > Arthropoda > Insecta > Diptera > Drosophilidae > Drosophila > Drosophila miranda. The sequence continues at coordinate 7,450,126 of NC_046677.1, read as the reverse complement.
CCAGTGCCACTGCCTCCTGTGCCACTGCTGCTGCCGTCTCCTCTCGTCTCATGCACAAATGCAATTTGAAATTATTTTTAAGGAAATGATTTTCGCCAGCTAATTTATGTTAAGTGTAGTTAAGTGAAAATTGTGTTTGGAAAATTAGCCCGAAACGCGGGGGCGTGGTTTATGTTGCAACTCAATTAGTTTTACGGTGCCTCAATGTGTGGCAATGTGGGCTTGACGATGCCAGAGGACGAAGCTGCAGGATGCCAGGGAAATGGATGAGATTTCCTACATTTTGGATGCAGATTAAGGAATATGTTCCAAATTATCCATAATTTATAAGAAAATATAAACCAAGTGTCCTTTAATTGATTTTTCTCTACAATTTCTATAAATTCTCCAAGGAACCCCATCATCATATCATTCCTACTCTCTCTATATACATATCTCTCCTTTCTATTCCCTATCCTGTGATCTTTGGCACTAACTTTTTATGGCATTATCATCAAGGCTTTATCTCAGCCTCAAAAATGCTGAAAGGCAACAATTTTGAATGAAAAGTTTGAAATGTTGCCATTTTCCAACCCACTCCTCCCCCCCAAAAAAAAATGAACACAAATGAAGTTTGAAGCTGCATCTTGGGAGTCTTATGAGGGCAGGGAGGCAGGGGATGGGTTCGGTACATGTCTCCTCTCTCAGCCAGCCAGCGGCTTCTGTCGACTATGGAAAAATGGGCGGGTTGGCATTTTCGGGGCAGACATTTGGAGTGGAGTTTGCTGGAGGGGGCATCTCCAGTGGCATGTGGCAAGTGAAGTAAAGAAGCAACAACAATGGGCAGCAGCAGCAGCATCAGCGATGAGAAAAATCGAAACAGCAACGATAACAACTACAATTGAAACGCTGGCAGCGAAGCTTTCAAGAAGGAGACGAAGCAGAAGCCGCAGCAGAAGCCAACGACGAATCAACAGCAAAGGAGGAACAATGAGAGACGACAGCGACAACGACAACGAAGGAGACGATGGAGACGCCGATGATGACGACGAGGAGGAGCAGCAGACGAAAAAGTCAACGAAACGAGACAACAACGACAGCCGGCAGCGGGAACAATCAGGGTGTATGGACTTTTGGGTACCCTGTTAAAGGAAGGCCTAATGAAGGGCGGCGTTGGGATCAATTTCGAGCCTTAAACCACTTAAGTGCCTGCCATTTTTCCCTTGCCATTTTTTAAGGGAAGTACAAATTTATTAGGCATTTTTCTGAATATTTTGGCCTGAATTATCACAGGCCTCTCCTTTCCCGACTTGTACCCGATATCCTTTCCGACATTCATCGAACAGGACCTACCAATACCTGCCTCCAAAGGGCATCAAAATCTTCGACTCCCCAAAGCTTCCCTTTCCTTCAGCAGCTTCCTCTCATTTTTTTCTTGGTACATTTTTGATGGACAGAACAATGAGGAAAAGGGGTGGAATCGTTCAACCAACAAACACACACACACACACAGACACGCAGCAGATATCGGGTTGTATGTGTGTGTGTGAGATATGAATTTCGATTTGCATTTTACGAGGCAAACACAAAGAGAGCAAGCGAGGGACAGAGAGAGAGAGAGAGCGCAAAAACAGAATCGACAAAAATGTCGACCGAGGGCAACATAAAAATTGATGGATTCTTCTTCAACGCTTCTCCAATGCGGTGCACTGGGCGGTGTGGTGGTGTGTGGGGCGGGGGGAATGGCAGTGGTTGATGGAAAGGAAGTTGGGTGGGTGGGGTGGGTGGGTGGTTGTGTGTGTGTGTGTTGTTGCTGCTGAAGGGCTTGTGCAGGGCCGTAGCGGAGGAAAAGGCGGAGGTAAACGAAGCTCGTTTTGCGATTCGTTTAGCTTGAAGCTCAAGGACAGTGGGGGGCAGTGGAATAGGATCAGATGGAAGGGGGGGCTAAGTGGAAGGGGAATTAGTTTAAGAAATGAAGACAAAACGCTTTTTTGTACTGAAACTCAGAAATCTACTCATTATATTGATGATTTTCTTTAAAATTATTTGATATTACAAGTAAATTCCATAGAAAAGATTAATTTTAGTAAGAAAACGCTTTTTTGTACTAAAACTCAGAAAATCTACTCTTTATATTCATGATTTTCATAAAAACCTTTTGATATCACAAGTAAATTCCATGGAGAAGATTCATTTTAGTTTTTTTAAACACTTCGACTCTTTTAATACTTCAGTTAACCCACAGAACAGACTTCAATACTGAATCTTCTACAAGACCAGTCTTCTCCCCCTTAAAATCCCCTAGAAATAGACCCACCTCCTAAAGTGCTCCTATTTCCTTGCCCTTGACTGTCCGCCGTTGCCAGCCCTGACTTCTTCTTGCAGCTTTTGCAGTTTCTTTTTGTTGCTTTCTGCAGTTCGCCTTTGTGCTCATGTGTATTGGTGCTGCCATCTCTTGCTCGCTCAGGTCGCCCTCTGTCCCTGTCGCTCCATGTATCTGCCTCTCTGTCTGGCTGCATTGTTCAGACTTCGTTCGAGTTTGAGTTTTGTGTTCAAGCGCATTGAGCTGTCAACTTCATGTCTCAGGAGCAGCAGCAACGGCAGCAACGGCAGTATTTCGTTTTCGTTTGTCTTGTAGTTGTTGCTGTTGTTGCCCCTTTTTGTTGCTGCTGCTGCTGCTGGTGGCTGTGGCTGATGGAATCTCTTGGCCAGAAGAGGCACGAAGCAGAAAAGCAGAGAAGCAGTCAACTACCAATCAGGTCGGTGCTTCTGCTGCTGCCTCTTTGGCCAAGAAAGGATTTCAGATTTCACATGCAACACACACACACACACACACACACACACACACAAAATGGTAGACATCTCTCTGTTTCAGCTACTACTTGCAACCTGTATGTGGAAGGTGTATCTTAAACAAAAGGCCAGGCATTACGACACAGTGGAAAGACTTTATTTGGTGACTATTCTTATGGAAATGCATCTGGACCTGCCTCAAGAAACCCTCTAAGATACCTCTGAGACCCTGCCTCAGACTCTCTCTGGCACACACACAAAACCACAGTCTTCCCTCCTTAATTGAGACACTTGAATATGCAATTTTTCAAATTGTAATGGAAATGAAAAATCGACCACATCAAAACATCGTTAAGTGGCACCAAAAGAACCAGAAAACCCAGGAGGCGGAGATGATGAAGGAGGAGGTACACGACGGAGGAGTGCGGCAGAGGGGCAGAGAAATGGAGGAGGAGGTGCCAACGGGCGACCCAAAAACCATGATATGATTTAATTAGGAGTTTCCACGCGCAATTAATCTTTGCGCCTTTCCTTTTTAAGCAGACACCAAAAACTGCAGATGCAGCACAACTCACTCGACGCCAGAAAGAGAGTGGAGAGAGAAGAGAGAGCGGAGGGGGAAGTCAATGCCGATGGAAGGGGATGGTGGATGGTACATACATATGTTTATGCGGTGAACGAAATCGTGATGAAAAAGGAACTTCTTATAAAAGTTTCTTGGAAACGGCAATGGAAATGGTGACATCTTTTGTATGGTTTTTGCTAATCTTAAAGGTTATTCAACTTCTTTTGAGGGACAATTCACATGATTAGATAATAGACTTAATAATTTAATAATAATTAAAATTTTAATCTAATGAAATTTTAATTTTAATTGATTAAAAAGAAAGATAAATATTGTATTTGATTTTATTAGGTTTTTAGGTCTTTAAGATTGGTGCTCGAGGAATCTACTGGCCTTGCGGTAGACGTGGAGTTTAAAAACCCAATAAGTATTGGGTTCATTCAGTGACACTTTTTATACAAATTCCTTTGAAAAGGCAATGGAAGTTGAGACAGCTTTTATATGGTTTTTGATAATTTTCAAGATTAGTAAACTTTTTTTGTGGGATAATTCACATAATAAGATGATAGATTCTTGTAATTTAATTTTATTTAAAATTTAAGTCTAATTAAATTTAAATTTGAAATTATTAAAAAGAAAGATACATTTTTTATTTGATTTTGTTAATTTTTTAGGTCTTTAGGATCGGTATTCAGGGTATCTAATGGCACTGCGAGAAATGTGGAGTTTGCTAGCCCAAAAAGTAATATTTTTCAAACATTTTCTTCTTCTTTCAGTACTTTAAAGAAGTGATGCTTAATTTTGTGAATTTTCCTTTAGTTCAAAGAGTAAATAAATAAACTAATAAATATTGTGTGAATGGATTCTAATAATTTTACATAACTAAAATCGTTATTTGCCGTTTCAGCTATGGAAAAACCTACCGTTTCATTATTCATCATTATAAACAATCACCTATTAAAAACCGTGAAATTCTTCCCCATATTCCATCCCACATAAAATCCCGCTTTCCTACCGCATAAACGATAAAACTTCTGTCGCCTACGCCACCTCTATATTTCTTTTTTCCTGCACTCCTTTTCTCCCTCCTCCTCCTCCCCCCACCAAACTCTTACGGTATCCCTCTACCTGTTTCTGCTTCATTGAGTGAAGCACTCAAGCAACTTTCTACCTTGCTCTTTCCCTCCACCATCGGCAGTGCCGTGCCACCACCTCTCTGTCTATCTTATATAGTTGCTCTATGCCGACATTTGACATTTCAATTATTCAAAAGAGAAAAGAGTGTGAGAGTGAGAGGACGGGGGAAGACAGAGGGAGAGAAGACGAAACACATGTTGGATGGGCGACCTTTTTTCACTCGCTGCGACATTTTGTGAGATTAATGCGCCAATTGTTCCCATCATCGTTTCCCCCATTTCCCATTTTGTTCCCCCCCACCCCCTCCTCTTGAGGAAGGACCGCCCGCACTACACTCCGAAAACATCGTTCTCCTCTGTATATCCTACTCAGCATTCGATAATAATGCAATTACAATTTGAAAAATGATGTCTGACAGTTTTGAATTTGTCATGGTATTTATCAAAGTCGTCTCCAGGCCGCGCGCAGCACCATGTGCAGCAGCAGCAGCAGCAGCAACAGGAGAGGCAGGAGACCAGAAGACCCCTGAAGATGGAGATGCAGCAGCAGGAACCTGTGCCGGTGCTGCCACAAGATGGAGGACATGTCACTTTCATCGCAGGTAAATCAGTTTCTTTTATTGCTGAAGGATTTACATTTGTAGCTCCCTCCATCTCGTCGGTTCCCATCTTCAAGGTTAGCCAGGAATATCTCTTTTTCCTTTTTTTTTTTTCTTTTTTTGATATCGAAAGATCCCCTACAAAAGACTTATTAATAGCTCCATTAATTCAGCGATAAAAGCAGCAGACATCTCTCTTGAGGCTCTCTTGTGAGTATCTGACTTTAATTCAGTTGTAGGCCCTGCTGCTGCGGCACAAAGGTTGGGATTCTCTCTCTGATGAAGTGGGTCTTTTGGATGATAAATTGTAGGGCCTGGTATACAATATACCTTGTAGTATCTTTAAAGATGAACTTTTTTGTGGCAGTAAATGGTATTTTTGCTTTGATTAGGTGTTTTCTATAATTTTTCTTTGATTTTTGTTGAAAAATCATGAAATTTATAGACTTTTAGGCGTTTTGGAACATAATTTGTATGTCTCCGAATATTTAACAATTTTGTATCACCCCAAAACCGCAATTTTTCTTCCACTTTTTGCCTAAAACCCTTGTACAAAGTAAGGGGCAAGAAAAAGATACATTGGAGATGCTCCTGAATATTATTCTTTATTTTTAATAGTTTTTTGACATACTTAAACCTCAATTTGCTTTCTATGCCCTGCCCAAAACCTTTAAAAAATTATTTTGCATTGATTGTAGTGGAAAAAGTAAGAAAAATATACAATTTCAGGTGTTTCCAGATACACACGTTTAATGCAACTTTTTTTCTAATCTTTTTTCCAGTATCCCAAAACCATTATTTCCTATGGCATAACCCTTTCTAAAAGTAATCCCCGTAAACGAATGATGGTCTGAAAATGTCATTTACACAGTTTTTTGAATGACATGAAATATGAAAATGCACACAGAAAACACATTCGTAACACCGGAACAGAACAATAGCAGACACACACACACGCACACAGGGAACAAATCTACATAGATAGTCGAAATCATCTAAAAATCTGTGACGCAATAAAATAGAATTAATGGAAACCCCCGGAATTATGCGACTCATTTGGGGGTAGAGACAGACAGAAGTCGGCATGGTATGGAACCTGTGTGTCCAATGCTCTGTGTCTGTGTCTGTCTGTCTGTCTGTGTGTCTGTCGCATCTAATATTAATAAATATCTTCAATCTGCTGTCAGTGCAGTGCAAAATAGTTATGGCCCGCGCGATATGCAATTAAAATATAGCTAAAAACCAAATGAGAAAAAACACAGGACAGAGGACACAGGACACAGGACACAAAACAGCGTACAAATACCCCTGACAGGTAATAAAAGTAATTTATGCGTGCTAAGGGTTGCTAAATGCCACATCAGTGGATGGGCCCGGTGCCGGGGAGTGGGGGGGGGTTTTTGTGGCAGTGGCAATGGGAGCTGGAGATGAACGCTCGTTTAATGCTGATGACGATGACACGAAGGAAGGACTAAGGACACTTGCACAGACACAAACACACTCTCGCTCTCCCACCAGCCATAATTCATATGCCGCTATCAAACATCACAAATCAAATTACGAGTATTATGCCATGTGATGGCCATGGACCAAATACTTAGCAGCCATCCACCCACCACCCACCTTTCATGCGATGGAGAAAGCAGCGAAAAAATGGCCGAAAAAAGTAAGGGGGAGAGTGGGTTTTGTAATGGAGAATATTATATGCTCTAAGGGAGGGGTTTTTTTTGGCATAGATCTTTGAATTGAGTCAATGAAGGTTAAAGAAGGCAATTATTTCTAAGGATATTTGTAATTTAAAGAAATATTTTGAAGTAAGAAACTTACCAGAATGCACTGAAAAAAGAAAAGAATTGATTGATTAGTTTTGTGGAAGTACAGCAAAAAGTCTTATAATTGCTTTAAGAAATAGTTCAAGATAAATAGAAAATGAAATATGCTAAATTTCTTATACCTATTCAGAGGAATAATCTTTTAAAATATGTTTTGAACCTTTTGGGTCCTTTTTTTATAGTTTTTAAAGGAACTCTGTTACAAATATTCCCCAAAAAATTTATTGAAGAGTTCTTATGAAATATTTAAATTTAAAAACACACCCGAATATGGATCTGTGACATTATATTGTGATTATAAAATAATATATTATTAATAAGAAGAGTAGAAATAGGGAAAAGTGTCATAATTGCACCCGAAAGAAATCCTAAAATTATAATATTTTTTGGAAGAAAAAATATATGTTTTCCGTTAAAGACTTTAGGAATTATCTTTAAAAAAAATAGTTTTAAACCTTTCAGCGTCTCTTCTCATCTTTAAACATACAAATATTTTAACCCTTTCCCATTTCCTTCTCTTTTTGCACCGAAAAAAGTTCCAAAACAATCCAATAAAGTAGGATCTTCCATTTCCTTTTTCAACTACTTAAAAAAAAGACAAACTTTGATGTGTGCCAAATGCTCATTTAACTGCAAAGGAAAATGTAAGGAAAAACTAGTGAAAATTACGAGTGCGATGGCTGGCCAAAGGACGAGGACACGGAAGGGTCGCATCAAACGGCTGCCAAAGGACAAACAAGGAGAGGTTCTTCGCACAGAACAGGATATTATTTTTATGATATCTGTGTCCAATCTCCTGATTTATTCGGCCGCACGAATCAGAATTATTTTATTCAAAAAGAGAGAGAAAGACGGAGCGAAAACACAGCCCTAAATAACTGCGACACTGCGAGTGACTTAACTCCCGAGTCCTGCCCCACAACCCTCATTCCTGCCACATACCGAGTGGCAGAGTGTGTGTGTGTGCCCCTTTTGGCATTCAGTTCGTCCTTTTTGCGTTTAATTTTATACAATTGAGTGATTTATTCGTGTCACAAAATAAAAAAGAATTATGACTACCCGCCTGTCCAACAGAAGAGCGGAATATACGAGTATAAGGGTCGTTTTCTCGGATATCCTCCGTAAAGGAAACGTTTGCCAAAAACCAGAAAACCCCGACTTTGAATGGTGGATGAAAAACGTCAGAGCTCTTCACCCTCCCCCCTCCACAAAGAGTGGGAAAAGTGGAGGAGAGAGAGCAGAGACAGGGTGTGAGTGAGAGTGAGAGAGAGCCCGCACATGCTGCTGCTGCTGCTGCATGGCCATTGCCCTGCCCTCTTTGGAATGACTGACAGGCTGTCAGGCGTCGTGTCGTTCGTCGTCGTCGTAGTCGTTGTCGTTGTCGTTCCCTTCTTCTTCGTCGCTCGTCGGCCATGATGGAATCATCGTCTCTATGTGTGTGTGCGCGTGCCCTCTACTTCCCTCTCTTTTGCTCTAATTCCGAAGAAAACTCTTCAAAGTTTTCTTTGTATTGCTGGGGTTAGAGAGGGGTGTCCCAATGCGGGTTTTTCATTAAAAACTTTTCGCCGCTCTTCTGCTGTTAATTTTGACGAAAGGCAACAAATGAATGAAATTTTCTTCAATGGCAGAGTGTGGGTGTTTTTTCGATTATCCATTTGGAAAAACAGGGAAAATGGTTAAGGAAAAGCTGAAGTTTGGGTAGATTGGTTACGCTTTGAGGGAAGTTTATTGGGGAAAATTCTTAGATAAATATTTTCAGTGGGTAAAAGAAGGGAATTTGTATTCCAAAAAGTCATTAAGGTTGGGAGGTTTTAAAGAAAATTGATAGAAAATAATTGTGGGCATTTAGGAGACGATATTTAATAGGGTTTTTGAGAGTCTATTAATGATGATAAACCATAGAATATTCTATAATATTGTTAAGAAATTAAAGACGCAACAAAACTGCCTCTGAAATATTTTTTAATCATCTTTCTTTCCAACAAAAATCAAAGAACACCTTTTAAAACCTATAAATCAATGATATCCCTACTTCCTTTAAAGAAAAACCTACCTTTGATTATAACTTTCCTCAAAAACAAACCTTCTTTTCCCATAGAACCCCAATTTAAAACCATAGCCTGATTAAAAACCATATAATCAAATATCCAGAGCTGTCAGCGATTGCCTGAAAATACCAAAAATTATGACTAATAACTTAAAAATTACAAACAAATTAAAAATTAACAGATGCGATGCATTTTCTGAACTAAAATATACGATATCTAAGAATAAATTCCATGGGAAAGAGCCAGAAACCGAGCAAACGAAAGAAAAGTGCCGCCGTCTCATGGTTGAAAGATCATAAATTTGATAATTGACTTTCCACACAAATGAGCCGAAAACGAAAGAACGAAAATGGGACTGAAAGAAAAGGAAAAACCCCCGCTTACATAATCGAACAGAGAAAACATAAATCTTTGACTTCACTTCAAAAATCGAAGACAACTGCGAAACGAAACGGAAATGTGCATCATAAAAATATTAGAAAATCAGAGAAATGCTCTCTAACAATTTTGTGGAAAGATAAAACCCTGAGGACCTTGTCGTTCCGGAGCATTAGTAAGAGAGTATCTGAGTATCTGATGGAATGGCCTGTCGAAGGTCTCGTAAATCAGATGATTTGAGAGGCACACGCTCTCAAAAACCGTCGTTTTTCTCTTTCATAATTTTCATATTTCCACAAGGACTCGAGAGGAGAACCTCTGCGCAGCTGCGCGCCTGCGCAAAAGTATCTGTGTGTGTGTCTGTGCATCTGACGGATGCAACGCGTTCGATTTCGTTCTGCCAAATTAGTGGGCCTCGTGATTTATGTCCCAGGGCCTGTCTTCGTGACTTCAGCATTGCATCAGCGCCCAGCGCTCCTGTGGCGGCACCGGCGTGTCCTGTTTTGCCTAATTTACAAGGACTCAAACAGAGAGAGAGAGAGAGAGAGAGCAGGGAGAAAGCGCAGCATGTGCTGGCAAGGGTCAAGGGTCGCTGCTGCTGCTGCCACCCGTAGTCACAGACACAGTCACAGTCACTTTCCCAACTTTCTTATCTCTCAGTTTGGAAAATTATGAACTCCTTTTATGTTCCACTTTTCATAGGAAATTCCAAACTACTCCTCTCACTCACGTCCGTCTTTGCCCTGCTGCTCCTCCCTTTTGCCCCTGTAAATCACTCAAAATTTGACATTTTTCCCTCGTTTTCTTCGGGCTCTGGGCTCTGGCTTTTTATTTTAAATTGCGTGACATTGTTTTATGGCCATCGAAGTGAGGGATGGATGGATGCAATGCGGGACGGCACTGAAGGCCTTCAGTGTGTGTTAATTTCCCCGATATGGTGGCACATTTCATTAGATGATACACCGCCATCATCAGCGGCCATGTTCTTCGGACTTCAGCTGCCTCTCACTCTCCCTCACTCTCTCTCTCCCTTGAGATGGTGGATTTTCCACTGTCAAAACTTGATTAGTGGCCGATTCGATACTTGGTCTGGTCTGGTCTGGTCTTTTCTTTGTTCTGCCACGCAGTCGAGTCCATCCTGCCACCATTCGCGTCCCTTTCTCTTAAGCAATTCCGTATGCCGCCCATCCATAAATCTAAAAACGAAAGGGGTTACTTTTTCGTATCTGTAAGATACGTCTCTTGGAATATATATTTTATATTCTGTCACTTAGGTGACACGCCCACAGGACTTTTAATGCCATAAAAGCTACAGAGCTACAGAGGGAAAGGGAGAGAGAGAGAGAGCTGTTCTTATGAGAGTTCTTAACGTTGATGGGGGCTCCAAAATAAGAGTTGATTGAATATTTTTTTAGGGCGGGGGTTTTGAAGGGGCAATATGGTTTAAGAAGAAATTCTAAGGCGATGGACTATTGGGAGGACTATCATGTGGTGCCTGGACAAAAACGTTTCAGAAATAAACTTTTTGGGAAGGAAAAACAATTGATTGTATCTATCTGATGTGGCTAAAGATATATACATATATCTTTAAAGATATATCTGTAAGAATCTTCCAATGACTCTGTGCCATAAAATGAAAACTTTTGAGCGAACTTTGAACTAGAAAAAAATTGGGCTGTAGGCCAGGAGGAGTAGATCACGACCTTATATTTAGAATTGACTATTTAGTCCCAAAATATTTACAAGAAATTAAAAAAATCACCGCATTTTCAGCTGCGATATCGAAAATGGGTTCAAAAGAGAATTTTATGACAGTTTATTAGAATTTTGTAATCGTGTCCATTGTTTTTCCAGTTTTTAGTGTTTAGGACATTAAATGGCTTATTAAAAATATGTTTAAACAAAAACATTAAATTTTGTTAATGTTTAAAAAAAATTTTCGTTTAAAATTGTCTTGTAAATTAATCCTCAAAAGAGGGCGTGAACCCTAGAAACCTGGACAGATAATTGAACCAAATAATATCCCCCTCCAAATTCTTCGACCGCGTTATCAAACGCTTTTTTAAATTTTAATTTTAAAGCATCATAATTTTTGCTGCCATAAAAAACAGCAAACAACAAATTTTATTATTATTTTATAATCTAATACAAAGCCTTTATTATTAAAATAAAATATAAAAAAAAATCCCAGCTCCAAAACAAGTGTTCCAAGAATTTCTGCTATAAAAATCATTACAGAGAGAAAAACAAAACCAAAAATCATCACCAAATAATGTCGCACATGAAATGAGAATAGCTGTTGAAAATGAATGGATGGATGGATGGATATATGGATGGATGGATGGATTGGATGTGCGGATGAGCGAAGAAAGCCATTTCGTATGGGAAAATGCGATGGAAAGGCAATAAAATTTGACTGGCCAGCGAGAGTTTTAAAAACAGAAAAACAGGAAAAAGAAATGGTAATGGGAAATGGGAAATGGAGGCCCAATGGCAATGGCAATGGAAAAATGAGGCATTCACACGCACATAATTCAATTGCTTCAAACAAAAGCACATTTAATTTTATTTATTATCATGCCGGGGATGATGGTGGTGCCATATCCTTTGTGTGTGACTCAGAGATGTAGTATCCTTCCAACAGTCGGTAGAGACTTTCACTCAAATGTTAGAGAATGATTTTGATGTATCCTGTTATCTACACAGAACCTAGAACCAGATACATTCATGGTGCATGAGGGTAACCCGTAATAAATAAAGGTCCAAAGATTGAAGAAGAAAGGTTTTCCAGCCGGAGAAAAGAAAGCCGAAAGTGTCGTAACTCTGACTGACAGACAGATGAAAATGCACACGACGACACATGCTGGCACACAAAAGATACAGATACACAGATACACTCCACTCATCGTGTGTGCACATGTGTCCATCCATCTCTCGTTTACTCTCTTTCTAGGGGGGGAAAGGCAATTTCAACTTTCGAATGATGCGGCCATAAATCAAGGATAATCTACTTTTCAGGATCATAATTTTTGTGTGAATTGACAGTCGGAGGAGCAGTGACAAAAAAAAAAACGAAGAGAGAAAGAAGAAAAACCCCAGAACTGACAGATTTATGTACGCACAGACACACGCACAGTGAAACGCAGGAAAAGCAGATATCACAAGAGAAAGAGATAGATATAGAAAAAACTGTACAGAGAGAAAGGACCCCTGTCGATGGGATATCAATTTCACATAAAACTTACACCCGGGAGTTTGTCCAGAGGCCTCAAGAAAGTGGATGATGATGATGACGAGGGAAGGGGGTGGGAGTAACCCTTATATGACACATTAAATGTCATGCGAGCATGCAACGAGAAAAGGCAGCCATGTTTTTTCTGTGGACTCTAAGATCCCCCGTAAATGCTATCAGCCATGCGGGTCATGTCTAGCACGTTGTGCCTCGTCTGTGTGTCCATTTATTGGCGACATTAAATCATTCTATCAATCCCAGGCACGAGTTACACCCACACACCCCCCACACCACACCACACCACACCACACCACACCACACCACACCACACCACACACAGGCCACGATTAGAGAGCCACCCTCTGACCCCATTAGTCATTAATCGTTGCAGTGACTTTAATGGCATTAAATAGTCGCAATTATATTTTAATGCCAGACCGAAAGACCACTAAACCATTGGATTTTTCCTAAGGGTTGTTTTCTTAGTTCCACTTTCACTTCTTTCACTCCATTTCTCCGCTTCTGCTTTGGGGATTTAGTTAATTGCTTTCCCCACATCTTCAGAGTCTCTTTCTTGTCTCTTTTCCATCACCATCAGCATCTGCTTAGCATATCAATGTTGTTGCGGAACAAAAGCAAAGACAAAGCTCAGCTAAACTCTTGGGTTCCATCGCATCAACTCTTTGTTCCAATCAATCTAATAGGTGTACCTTTGTTCTGGTAAATGCATAGTTTCAGATACAATGGACATGCACAAAAGTCTTGGTTTAACATAATTGAAGTCGTTTTAGGACTCATTTAATGGCTAATTTATGCTTAATGATTCTTAAATAAATATTACAACTTTTTCTTATAGACAATGTTTTATTTCTTTGGGAAATGGAGATATTTTGATGGTAAAGCAGAAAGATATAGCAGAATTTTATGATGGTTTAAGGAAGAAAAAGTATATTTTGCACAAGCAAAAAGATATTTTAAAAACAGATACAGTATTTTGTATGACTAAGAAGGTATCTTAATATAAGAATAACTCCAATATTCTCACATGCAATGTATCTTTAGTGAAAATCTTTAGTCTTATCCTTAAGAATTCGTAGCTTTCCATGACTTTAATGGCCTTAAGATACATTCCCCAAAAGCCTTTAGGTACCTTTTTGAGCAGGTTGCATCTTTTTTTTTAATAGCTTCCGGTTCTGCCAGATACTTACCTCGTATTCGCAATTTCAATCATCATCCTATTACTGTGCCCGGTGGAAGGAAAACGGTGGAATTATTATACGCATTTGGTAATAAATACGCTGTCAGAGGAGGCATCGATTATGAACACTCATGGGATGCACTCACTGGGGCTCAGATACTAACACACACACACACACACACATTCTTATTCGCATTCGCAGGATGATGGCGACGGCAGCTTCCAATAATGTGAGTCAATAAATCGCCAATCAAGCAATCATACACAATTTATTTCCCGTCATAATTATCGGAGGAGTAGCAGGAGAAGGGAGCTGCTCAAAAGCTGCATGCCACAGAGCCATGCCACACTCCTGAGGCCCCTTCCTGCCCCTTCATTTGCCCCACTCCTAAGCCGAGTGCAGCAGCCGTGTGATTATGACGCTGCTGTTGGACGCCCTGCAGCGGGCCTCCGATCTGCGCGCCGATTACCCCAGATCCAGAAGGAACTTCAAGGCCCACAGACAGAGACAGAGACAGAAGCCCCAGACTCCAACAGACAGAGACAGAAGTCTCAGACAGAGACAACAACACACACAAACACAGCAACAGCAACCGCGACAGCAACAGAAACACCAAAGCCCCCCGAGAGATATACTATAGACAGTCCGTTCTGTTCCGTTTTGCATCCTTCGGTGTCTCTCATTTGATTTGTGGCATAGACATACAAAAAAAAGAAAAAAAAAAAGCTGCGCCTTAGAGGTGAGGAGTTGCCACAGCGAACCCCAAGTATTATTTGGGTTTCTGTTTTATTTTTTATCATTTTTATGGCCTCTCGTTCTGGGTCTTCCATTTGACATTCCATTCGTTTTAATCGATTTTTAGGTCCTCCTCCTCCTTCGCCTAATCTTCATGGTTCCTTCTTAATGCCTTTTCGTTTGTTTTAATTTCGTTCTGCTCTCTCCCTCTCTTATTTATTCTCTCTCTGTCTCTGTCTCTGTCTCTCTCTCTCATCTCATTTGTTGTCCATTTTGTCATTTGGTCAATAAATTCGATTGATTTATAGAGTTCGTGGTAATTTCCAAGCCCAGACTTTCAGCTTCAGAAAAAATCTCCTTTTGAAATTGATTTTTTCAAAGTTTTATTTATTCGAATGGTTATCGTTCCACGCGGCTGGAAGTCCGTCCATCGTCGTCTGTGGATTGAAGGCAGAGTTGGAGTTCAAGAGTTCAACGTCTTTATGAAGGCATTTTTCCAATGTTTATGGATTTGTTATTCATTTTGGATTTCTGAAAGTTTTTCTGTGGTGTGGAATTGTCTCTGCAATCAAAAAAGGGGTTTCGTTTTTCGGAAACGGCTTAAGCTTTTTGGAGTTTTTCGAAATTTATTAGAATTGGTATTGGCTTTTGGAGGGGCATTTGAATGTGCTGCCAACCTGGTTGTTCTTCGACTTCAATGCTAATTGTACAGTGCTGCCCATCTGATTGTTCTCTGATATCGGAGCTATCCATAAAGTGCTGTCAACGGTGTTGATTGATCCACAGCTCAAGTGTTACCACAACAGTGCTACCCACTTCTTCGATCATTGGCTTAATTCTTACCACAACAGTGATGCCCATGGGCTTGTTCATCGGCTTCAGTGCTGCCCTACTCCTACTCCTCCTTGCTACCAATGGTATTTTTCTCGGACACCAGTGTTGTCCATAAACGTCTTCATAAACACATAAAGTGATGCCTTCTCTGATTTGAATGCTAATTCTCTTTAACTTTAGATCTAATTGTACAGTGCTGCCCATCTGGTTGTCTGTACCTTCAGTGCTACCCCTACAGTGTTGCCTAATTAATGGATTCTTAGCTTAATTTCAATACTTCTCACTCCCAACCTACTTCAACACCTAAAATCTTCATTTCCCAAGCTCAATTTATTCCCAGACACATTCTACAACAACTTTCTATAAGAAAACCATTTCCTTAACCATCTTTTTAGCCCCAAGAAGCTTTCACACTGTCAATAATTGCTGTAATTTTTCAGAGAAGCAAAAATAAGATGTCCACCATTAAAAGAAGATTTTCAACGAGTAAAAAATAAATCAATCAATGAAATAAAAATTGAATAAAAGAAAAAAAAAGTTGGCATGTCCCCAATGGATTGCTCTCTGGGGAGTGGAGAATGGGATGGAGGGAGGGAGGGAGAGGGAGCGGTAGAGGTAGAGCCTAATTCCGAATAACGAATTTAAGCAATTTACTCAAATGCTAATTTATGGCCGATTGATGTTCAGGTAAAGAGTCGTCGTCGCGTCTTCGAGTCTTCGCCTTGGGATTGGACTTCGGAAACACGCAATCAAAATGAGACAGAGATGCAGATACACACACAGAGAGAGAGAGGAAGATACGAGATTCGATACATGGATGGATGGTGGATGGTTAAGGGAACATCATTATCATCATCTTTTTTTTTCTGTCTTGGCGGCTGTCAGTGGCAGCCATAAACATGGAAGCTGCTGGCTTGCTGTTGCTGCCGCTGCTGCACAGAGATACAATCGCTTGAATTACGACGAATCAACGCACAGCAGAGTGTCCCTCTTCAGTTGAGCAACTGCTGCCACTTGCCACCTCCGCCATTCACACAGTGGGAGATGCAACATGATGGACATGCCACATTCCACCGCAGCGAACCTTTGGGTCGACGGAGAGCCCATGCAGCGTTGCCTGCGATTGGGGCACATAAATTTATATCGTCATCGGACGACTGCCTGTTTGATCCTCATGATGATGATCGCACTTGGTGGTTCTGTATCTGGCAGATACAATATCTATCCTTGTGAGTAGGAAATAAGTGCAGCCATCAGATACGGCTACACTCACTTAAGAGGCACCCCTGAGATACAGAATTATCTAAAGTGATGATAGAAGAGATCGCATGAGGAGAACTTCTTACCAATTGAGGGAAAAAAGTATCTGTATCTAATTGTTGAATGGGCATTACGGGAAAGGCCTTACATACAGGAAGATACATCATATTTTTTAAATTTTGAGATATAAAAGTATCTTTTTGGAGATCACAGATACCCGATTGCAGGAGAGATACTTAATTGCTAGCTTCTTGACAGATTTGTTAGATTACAGACCATTAGGAGCCACCAAATCTAAGACTTCTTGGTCTTAATCGATAGAAAAATATCTCAAAAATAATGATACAAAAGAAATGGTTAATATTTAACCAGTTTTTCTGTATCTACATACCAAAAAATGAGTCCAACAGCTGTAGATGCATCCAAAGATATTCAATCCGTCTTTTTTTCGATACAAAAAGAAGTACCTCATCATTTAAATGGCATTCAAAAGCTGCCTTCAGTAGTTGTTCTGGCTCACTGGCTGTCAATATATCATTCGACAGAAAACCGATATCAGAGGAGCAGCCTCCCCCTGTCCGCATCCCCATCCCCATCCCCAAGCCCCATACCCATATTCATGCAACACCAAAGTTGGTCAAAAGCACAGAGACAGAGACAGAGACACAGACAATGCAGCTGGTGGCAAGCGTGAAGCGGAAGGGCTCGGCCCCGGCTCTGGTTGCCCGGCGGCGGCTGAAACGAGGCAAGCGAGGGGCGTAGCTGCCACAGCAGCTGCTCTTGGTGCTGCTCCTGCTGCCGCTGCTGCTGCTGCTGCAACGACGTCGCCAGAGTGTCAAAAAATGCCACGAAGGCATAGAAAAGTGGCACAGCCATGTGCCAGTGCAGCACACAGTGCAACTTCAACTGCAACTGCAACTTGTGCAACAAGTTCCAGTTCCTGTCGTGCTGGCTTTGGCTGTTGCCCGATGCCCGGCTTTAATTGACAGCGACAAACGTTGCGTCGTCGCGCGGCCAATGCCACCCACCCAAATGCACCCACACCCACACAGACAGATACACACACACACAGACAGATACACACTCATACAATTGCACCTTAAGCGGGAATCCAGCGAAGTGGCAGATTATTCCTGTGCGTCGTTTTCCCACAATTGATTCGGACAATGCGACCGAAACAATGCGACGGACAATGAGACGAGAGGTGCAAGTCGTCTTCCTCTATTTCGGCCTCAGATTCTGCCTCTTCGGCTGCCACAGCCTCTTCTTTCGCTGCCACAGCCTTGCTGCTGGAGTCCCTCCTGCACTTCGCTCTCATCTTGGCCTTCTTCTTGGGCCTTGTGGCGGGCAGGCTAAAGTGCAAATGGTTCTTGGGCGGCTCGATAGCCGACTGGTACACCCCACAAATTAGTCGCAAACGATATGGAGGGGGTATCTTTTTAGAGAAAATTTTTAGATGATTTCAGAGATCTCTAAAACGAAGAAAAAGTTCCTTAAGGTATAAATATTCAAAATAGGATGTAATGTAGAACAGAAGGACCTTTATTTAGATCCTTTCGGGCACAACCTTTAAGAAATTTTCCCCACCTCGAATATACAATATTTTCCCTTCCCGGCTTTCATTTCCTTGAACTTTGTTGGGTTTCTTGTTTGGTTTTGTTTTTGTCTTTTAATGAAATGCATTTCAAAAGATTTCCTACCCGCCTGTATGTGTGTGTGTGTGTGTGCGTCGTCGTTGCTACGTGCAACAGGTTGCCATTCTCTGCCATGGCCGCTGCCGAGACACACACCCCGTGTCTGTGCGCTGGAGCCTGCCACAACTTCAACCCCACTTGCCACAACACCAGCACTGCCCCCTACCCCTCTCTGGAGCCCGCCGCCTTCTTGGTTTGTGCTTTGATTTTATGGCATTCGTTTTTAGATTTTTGGTGCTGCACCGGCACTGGCGGCAGCAGCAGCAGCAGCAGCAGTGGTGGTGCCACAGTTTGATGCATGTAGCTTGTCATGCATAATATTTTTTTTCAAAACATATACAGCATTTGGACGTGGTACATAATTTTTGCAGCTTATAACATTTTGAGGCAAGAAAGAGCTGTGTCTGTCCGTGTAGAGGAGTGGCTGTGATTGGTTTATTGTTTATAGGAAAAATCTATGGAAAATCTGTGGAAAAATCTTGCTTTATGCAAAGCCGTACCCAGCATTTTGTGTAGCGCATAATTAAGTGGATTTTCGAATGGGGAAAACTGTGGGAAATTCGGGAAAAATCCTTGTAGACTAAACAGTGGACAAATCTAAAGTTAATTTCTTTCGATTTTCAAGTGGGAAAACCACTTGAATGCCAGAGTTTTGTTGTCGTCTTCTTTGATCTTCTCTTCTGACGGGGAAATGTTCCCAGAGACCTGTGTGTTGTGCGATGATTACTGGCAGTGAATCCCAGAGATACAAATTTCTAATACACATTTAATTGTCAAACGGAATTGAGGAAATGCTCCACGCAATGGGCAGCAATTCTTTTGAACTCGAGAAGTTAATAAATTTTCCATAATTTTTTGTTTGTGAAATGCCTCTCTCTCTCCCCCGCCTGCTGGAATTTTGTATCTACCGGATACATTTTTATCTCCGCGCAACGCAATTATTGTTTGTGTTTGTGGCGGCAACGGCAGAACAATTAAGAAATGAACTATCGCCATCGGCACCCATGAGGGAGAGGGAGAGGAGATCTCGTTTTGGGGCCAACCACCGGACCAATTAGCCACCCATTCCCCCCCTCGCTGTTTGCCCACTCCCCCCCCCTCTCTCCGCCACCAGTCTGCAAATATTTTCCGATCTCTTAAGCGATGACTTTTCCCAATGGTTTTGCAATATTTTCGGTCTTTTTAATTAACTGAAAAATTGTTGAAAAATTTGTGTTTATTCGAGGGGTGGCCAGGTGGTGCTTACGCTTTTATGACCGCCTTCCGGTTGCCTTCTCCCCTGCCATATTTATACAGTATTTAGAATATCATAAAGCTTCTCCATTCGACAAAATATTTACACATGAAATCCCCCATGGAAATTCTATCAAAATTGGAGATAAAACCCGTAATGAGAATGGTACAAACGTCATTCGTTCGGGGATAAAGATTATATTTGTTCTTTGGTAATTAGGTTTCTTTTGTAATTGTAGGATTATAATGGGCATTATATGGGCCAGATCTAGAAGAACTTTATTGAGGCATAAAAAGGTGCTGAAATTATGAGAAGCTAATATTTTTTGAGGGATAAAAGCATCTTTCGTTTACTTACATAACAAAATAACGTCAAAAAAATATTTAAATTAAATTAATTCAAACTAAAAATGATTTAAAATTTTGTTTATATATAAACTAAAAAGAAAAGCTATTTCTAATTAAAAATATCATATATACTATCATGAAAATTAAAAATAAAAGCTTTTTCTGATTTGAATAAAATTGTATTTGATAATTATCAGAAAAATTATAATTTTTAATGCCGTACGATCCCTGGCTTAGATCTTAATTAAAAAGATTTCCAACGCTTGATTTCTGGCCAATGTTTCCCCAAAAGGCAAATATACATAATTTCTATATATTTTTCTACTCTAAAAATAAGATACGCTTAATCCAATCAAGTCAGGAAATCAAATCCCACGTTTTGTTGCTGTATTATTTTCCGTTTCATCTGCAATTGAAATATTCTATAAATGAATTAAATACAAATACAATCGATGCCTAATGCAGAAATAATAATTTTTGAGGCAATAAAACTGAATGAGACAATAAAATTAAATTAAATAAAAATGCAATTATTAAACGACCGCCCAATACACACGCTGACAGATAGAGACACACACACACAGATACAGATGTGTGTGTTTGAAAAATGCACAACAATTAATTTTCAATACAAAAAAAAAAAGTAGCAGCGGAAAGCGAGTTGCAGCCACGTTTTCCATGCTACATACTACATATGGCGGCTTGTTAAAATAGAACGTATGGAGGCAGCAGCAGCAGCAGCAGCAGCACAAAAGCTCTACAAAAAAAAAAAATATATATATAAAAAAAACAGACTGAAACTGAAATCAAATCGAATGAAAAACGATAAAAATCGCACAACTGTCCGGAGAGGCGGCCACTAGCCGGAGGCCTGAGAGGCCGTCGTATGCAAAATTGTGCTACGGTTTTTGAAATGTTGCAACAATAATTGTCACAAATTGAACTCATGTCATGATTTGCGACGACGACGACGACGACTGTACCTGTGCCTGATCGATAGCAGGGGCAGCCGGGCTGCCAGGGGAAGGGGAAGGTAGCACATTCGATTGTCTGACAGGTGCAATTTAGTCGAGGCAAAAAAAGTTATCCGCTTTTGAAGTTTGATTGGTTTTCCATTTAATGAGAGCACACTGGACGGAGCGGAGTAAGCGATACGTGATGGATTTCCCAGGGAAATATATGTACGTCTATACACTCAGAGATAATTGGCATAGTAAAAAGAAACACACACATATTTAAATTAAATATTATTAAATTTAAAAATAGCTTATATAAATTAAATTTCATTTATTTAAATTAAATCGCATGGTAAAAGGAAACAAAAAAAACAAAAAAAGTGAATTAAATATTATTAAATTAAATTAATTAAATTTAAAAATATATTTTTTCAATAAAATTTTATTTATTTAAGTTAATTGGCCTCATATTTAATATAAGTATTAAAAAATGAAAAATAAATATGACATATTAAATTTTTAAGAAATACATTTAAGCTAAATATTTTATTTAAATATTAAATATATATTTTTTAATTATGAAATATATGTATATTTTGATCAAATAATTTTGTATTAGTGGTAAAATTTTTTTATACAATTTTCAGTCTATTTTTATATGCTTATTTTTTTTATTTTATACTTTTTAATCTAAGTTAATTTTTTTCTCGGGGTGTATTTGGGAGTGGTACCGCAGAGTCAGTTAAGGAGTGATCTATCCACAATCAAAGCTTCTGCCCCTTCTCCCCCACACACTAAATTTTATATTACGGATTATTCTAACAACTTTTTTTATGTTCTTTGAGGTTCTTTTCATTGCATACACACCTTAAGGATTCCTTTAACCCCTTTAAGTGCTTTGGTTATTTATAATTTTGTCGCCTGAGCGTATCATCATCTCACATTACAGCGTAGAGGAGACATACGTGGAGTGGAGTGGATTGGAGTGGTGTGGAGTGGAGTGGACATACACGATTTGTGTCGCACCTGTTTGCCAATTTGAAATGAGGTTATGAACCCAACTGTAGTTTGCTGCAACGTTGCACCACAGCAACTGGCAGACGGCAACAACAATACCAAAAAAAAAAAAAAACCAAACGATGGCTAACGCATTTGGCCACCTTTTAGCCGGTTTTCCCATCGTTCCCCCACTCTGTCTCGGAGCGCGGCTTTGAGGCTTGAGGCGAATGCTTTTTCCTTTTGTGGCCACCAAAGAACTCGTTGGCTTCGCCACCGCCATGTGGCCGCCACTTGGATCGCGTTGCCTGGTTTCTTGCCTCTTTCTGGCCGCCGCTGGAGATTGATGTTCGCTGCCTCTGACATTTGTTTCGCGCTTGGCGCGATCTCGCGCTCTCTCTCTCTCTCTCCCGCTCGCACTGTCGTGTTATTAATCATTAAACTGGTTTTTCCCTGCGACATTTTTCTCCGTGTGATTTAAATGGTTTTTTTCTTTCTTCTTTTTGCATAAAGCTTTTCCAGTAGATTTACTGGATTTTCCACTAAGATGAAAAATTGCACTGCGCCGCGATCATGTAAACAAATTCATTAACGTTGCACAAATATTTTAATTATTTTACACACACACAATTGTTGGTGGAAAAACGACGAGCAATAGATAGTGTCAGGCTTTTAGATTCTATGCGGAATAATGCGGTTCTATCGCCCAAAAGTGTGAAACGCGAATGATTCGGTAGAATATTTGCAATTCGATTGCAGAAAAGATGAAGATTCAATGGATATTTACTGGTTTTTTATGTAGAGGAATGGTAAATGGAGTTATGGAAAAGGATAGATAGTTTATACAGATGAAAAGATATTTTAATAAATATAATTAATCGTATACATTTTATGTTTAATAAATATTCTTTATTCTTTTAATTACTAAAACACAAACTTATAAGGAAATATTTGTTTTAAGTATTTTTAATAAAATGAATAGAATGATCTATCAGAAACCCGAAAGCTTATATTTTGAACAAATTTATGTACATTTATTAAAGAGTAAAGCTCTGTTTTAAACTCAGTTCAATATACAAATAATAGAAATAATAAATAGAAATAATTAAAAATCAAAAATTTTTTTTTTGCAATTTTAGCGTATACACAATCTACTTTGTTTATTTAATTTATTGAATTTATTTTTAATTTATAAATATCTATTTATCTCAAAAAACCCTTGAAGCCCTTGAAAGCCCGATTAAAATCTTGAATAAAATCTCTAATAAATTTATAATTTTTTAGCTATCCATCTAAAACCTATCTATCTATATCTACCCATAATCCATCTGTAATTACTTCTTAAATACTCCCAAAGTATTTTCAAAGCATTTCTTTACCATTCAAGCGACATTTTCCAGCAACATTTTCTTTTACAAGCCGTCATTCATTCATTGGGAAAAGCCGAAATGTAAGCCAAAATAATTTGTGGAATCTGTTTCCCATTGAAATTTTTTGGCGGTGTGTGCCGTAAGCTACTGTTTTGACAGGGGACATGCCCATGTGTGCTCCATATATGCACATGAAACGCGTCAACGTGAGAGCGGGGACTGGCAATGGGACTGGGAATGGATAACTGGTGAATGAGGCAAAACGCCAACGCAGAGCTAGCAGCTGCAGCGGGCACATTCAACAGGTTAATTCGCGCGCTCTTTTGGCCAAGTGCGTTCGAGCCGCTTGGCCAAATGAGCAGGCAAAAGTGTAGGCCTTTTAAGGCCTTAAGTTTTTAAGTTTCCTTTTGGTTTCGGTTTTGGAAAAATAAAACATGCAACTTCGCACATGGAGGAAGCATTGAAATGTCCCATGGAACAATGAGCCAACGAACGGACCAACAACAACAACCACCTTTGGCAACATGTTAAGGCCGAAACTCAGCTGCTGGCCAAGTTATGAGACAGAGAGGAGGAGACGGCAAGACGGAGTACTGGCAAGAGGAATGGCTAGTCCGAAGAGAGGCGAAGATTGCTGCCAATGCACATGAAGGTGTCATTTGTTGGTAACATGCATTTTCCGACTTGGCTACAAATCGCAACGATGGCAAAAGGCAAACTGCAACATGCAACAGCGACGAATGCGACGACTCCAACGACTGCGACCACTAAGACGACGATGAAGTCTGATACGAGTATCTAATGACATGGCACAGTGGTAGGAAAGGCATGAAATGGGATTGAAGCTTTGATGGATGATATTTCCCATAAAAATTTTAGAGATTCTACGACTGTTCTTCTTTCAGAATATTTGTTATATGATTACCAATCTTTGTAGATATTTTTTAGAGGAATCATGTGCTCTTTAAGCTTTAGATAAAGCCTTTTTTATAATCTTATGAATATTTTGAAGCTTTTTTCTCATCAATTTCCATCACTCCAGATACTTTCTTATGTTATCCTAAAAAACTATCTCATATTTACTCTGATATGTGGTACAGCTTCATCAATTTTTAATATTTCAATGATATTCCTTTCACTTATGAGAAATTTTTTAAAGTTTCACAGATTTAAATGATTTTCCTTTCACTTATGGGAACATTTTTAGAGTTTTAATAATTTTAATAATATTTCTTTCAATTGTGAGATATATCCTAATGGTTTTCATGATCTCATAGATGATTCCTTTCCCTTTTAAGACCATTTTTGATGTTGAATGCTTTCAATTTTAATCTATTCACTTACTAGAAATTGCTAAGTTTTCAATGATATTTCTTACACACATGGAACATTTCTTAATCATTTTAATGATGATTCTATTCACTTATGGGAACTTTATTGAAGTTTATCTTTTCACTTATAAAAAATTGTCTAAGTTTCTTTTTCAATATCTCAATGATTTTATGGGTGATTGTTTGACTGATGGGAACTTTTTTAAAGTTTTTTCATCACTCTACATTAATTATGCCTAATACCCATAAAACGTAGACCACTGTAGTTCCAAAACACGAATGAGAACGACATTTAAGCCTTTGCTAAAGACCACGTGAGTGGTGTGAAAACCCTGAACCCTCGAACAGAGCGAAAGGATCGGCTGTCTTGCAAATCAAACGCACATGCCCCCACACACACTCTCTCTTTCTCAAAGTCTCCGAATCTCCTTCCCTCTCCCAGAGAATCAGCAGTATTCTCTCCTTCTCTTTCTCTCTTTTGTCTGGCAATTGTTTTGATTTGGATTTTTCTACCACTGCTTCTGCTGTTGCCCTTTCCTGTGGCATGAGACTCCTTTTCTATTGCCGTTCGACAGTTGTCCCCCACCGCCTGTCCTGTCATTTCAGGTACAGTTGTGCTCTCTTTTTGTATGCACTCTTTTTGTTCGCGCTTTTCCGTGCAAATGCTGGACACATTTTAACAATTTATGAATGTGTCTCCGCTTCTGCCGCTGACAACTAAATTCAAAGCAATTCATACATCATCTGGGGGGAGGCAATTGTGGGGCGGCAGGGCACCTTCCAAACAGGTGGAAAAGTGCGTGTGTCAAAGTGCGTGCCGCTCTTTGTGTGTGTGTTGCAACGGTATCCGTGTCCACGTGTCAGTTTCCCTGCCACACAGTTGTCACACGGCGCTTTGATAATTTCATTTGTGTCCCACTGGCCTCTTGTGCAATTCAATGGACGGAGATACAGATACTCGCCGGTCGTTGTTTTCCCCTTCTCTGGCTGTGGATTTCCACTTGGCTTGCAATTCCAGGGAGCGGCCATCGGGTCGGGTGTTTCGCCGGGTGATGAAAGTTGCAAGAATATTGTAATTTAATTTATTGATTAACCTTTTGGCATTCAAGTTTATTGATCCGTAAGAAAAGGTGGTTCGTACGAGGAATACAAGTAAGTGGATATAATTTATGGGCTTATGATTGGGATTCGATCAATTGTGGGTTGGACAGCTATTAATCTTTAAGAGAATATAGTTTATTAAAATGGGATTTGAATGTTTATGGAGTTTATGGCTACTTTTGTGCTTTTTCTTGAATAAATTTTAGAATTAATGATGAACCCTTTGAGTCAAAATTAAAATATCCTTCAGCAGTCATTATCGCCTGAAATATTCCTTAAAAATATTGCTTGTAATATTTCCATATTTAACACATAGTATTTAATTAAATAAGTAAAGAAATATATATATTTCTTTGAATAATGAATTTCCTATCCAGAACCAATAAATATATTCCCCATTTGAAGACATTTCAGGAGTATTAAATATTAAAATATATTACCATCGTCTAATCAAGAAAATCTTGAACCAAACTCAGTTCTCTTTATAAATGTTATTTTCAAAGAGTTTTTCCAACATTTAAGACTTTTTCTGGGTAGAGTGCTATGGAAATATTTCCCCGATTCAAGATTAGGAGCTCCTTAAGGATAATTTCCTCTGATTTTTATAGGTATGCCCTCAATAAATCTTAAAAATCCTGAATTCCCAAGATTAAGAGCTATAAAACCAAATTTCTCTGCTAAAACTTTTCCTCATAAAGCTACAATAACCAGCGGATGTTGTTGGGGGTTCAAAACAGATTTTTCCGACGCTAAGTCTTAATATCTATCTTAATACTCCATCTCCAGCCATCTCTCCAAAACCTACCCACAACCTTGATCCCTAAGTTCAAGTGTTAACATCCAACCCATATTGATCCCCAAAATATCAATCTCTCATATGCAAAGCTCTTCCCTGAGTCAACGATCGCACACAGCTTTAGTCGCTCCAAACAAATCTCCAGGGTTAAGATCGGGAGATACTTTTGAACCCGACGAGCATCTCGGACAGACACAGAAACAGAAATGAAATGCACAACAACCGACAAATATTCTCAGCCTCATCGACTGACTTTTGATTCTGTCTTTTTGGATTTTTTGGATATTTGTTCATACGTGTTTTTTTGGTTTTGTTTTTGTTTTTGTCTTTGCGTTAATTTATAGTCACTGATTGGGGCGTTATTCTTATTGATCCAGGCCATAAATTAAGAGAACCCCTGACATGCCACATACATTACCGACATTTTAGCGTTTGATTTGTTATTTATCATACGAAAGAGTGAGAGAGAGAGACGAATGGTAGTAGGAAGGAGGGACAGAGAGAGAGAGACAGGGAGAGACAGAGAAACCCAATGACGATGGACGACGAATCTCGTGTGGCATCTGATCGGAGGAGATCTCTCTCTCCTCGCCCCTCCCCCCCTCCCGGACACCCCTTGACAGACCGTACCTGTAAAACTAGTTTCAATGCTTGATCTTTTTTTTTTATTTTCTTCGTTCTTCGCTTTTAGCTTTGATTTTTGTTGTTGTTGTTTTTGTATTTTTCTTGATTTTTTTTAATGATGAAATATACATTTTGAGTTTAATATATCAAATCCAATGGAATCGAATCGAATCGAATCGAATGGCGGGGCCCAGTCACAGTCACAGTCTCAGAGGCATAGCCACAGCCGAATGTTAATTTGTTTCGAGTTTCTTTTTTGTATGTTTTTTTTCTTCTCTTAATTTTGATTTATTTCATTTTGAAATTAAAAATCGATTGAGTAACGAACGAATCTGTCGATCTTTTTATTTTCAGCGAATTTTAATTTTCATTTAAATATGGCATTTTTTTCGATACGGATTTCGCGATTTGTGTTTGTCTGTTTTTAGGTAGCCACTGGGTCGTTTAATATGCAAACTTTACTCCGATAAGGTGGGGGGGGAAACACGTTTTCTACAAGTTCTATGGTTTTGTAGGTTTGCGTGTGCGTAGACTTTTTTGAGTGATTAATTAAAAATATGCCCCGAAAGCAAACTAATGAGTTTAATACGACAAAATCCATTAATTAGACGAATACGAAGACAGAGGCAGAGGCAGAAGACACAGACGTTGACAGACAGAATCGACCGACGAGCGGCAAGCGACCAACGACCAACGACCGGCGACCTCTATAATTAAAGCCTGAACCCCAGAGAGAGAGAGACGAAAAAAGGCCGAAACAAAAGGCAGTAGAGAGCTCCATCATCATGGGATTGGAGACAGCGAGACAGCGACTCCATCCACCAAATGAGCGTTGATGAGTTCCATTTAAATAAAATCTTGATCGTCAGACCAGCAGCAGCGGCATCCGTTTGGGGGACGGACAGCCACCAACGAAAATTAATATCGTTAAAAGATACATCCGATAATTTATGAAACATAAATAACTAAAACAAAAATACAAATCATTTGTCCGTTGACAGGCGCTGTGGCTGTCTGTATCTGTGTATATTTTCAATGGCTTTTTTCCAAATTGATTCCGTTGTTGGCCGCTTTTGATGGCGATGGCGATCCATCTGACATTTTGGTTATTATTCGATTGGTCCGAGAGCGACGGAACCGTTTCATCTTGGGTTCTCTCGTGGGGCTACAATTTATGTAAATTACGCGGCTCTACGAAGTAGGAAGTCCATTGGTGTCGTAGGAGAGTCGGAGACCCCAGAGCCCAACGAATTATGAATTTATTGTGCCTGTCTAGAGGATTTTTGTTTTACGAGGGGTCTTATCTCCCTCTATCTTCGGGGATCTGTGCTTTCATTTCTCTATATCTCTGAGAATCTCTCTCCAAATTGTTGTGGGCTCTGAATGGTCTTTTTGGTGGAATTGTTAATTAGATGATTAGTGGATCAAGAAGGCGTGTCTGAAGTGAAGGATGGTATACCTTTGGGTGTGTGGAAGATAGTTAAAGCCGTGTTTTGGGGATGAGTTCAACATATGTTTCACATTCTCTCCTAGAAGGACATTCTCTGGCCAAGGGAGCTTCCGCATGACGCGTGACACGTTTTACCGAACCTATCGTACAAATAAGTGTATTTCCACTTCATAATTTGCCTTCTTTGGGGTTCCATTCCAGTCAATGCATCTCCGATCGAGGGGCGCTGCTGCAAGACGCGTGATACGTATAACCGACCCTCTCGCATACCTTAGGCTCTTTCCATACCATTTTTTGGGTTTCTTTTTAAACCATAACTAATCCCAATCCACACTTTTCCATCGATGCGCCTCCAATGGCTCCCTCTCAATCATCTCTTTCTCCTCTAGACCGCAGACCATACAAAATGCAGTGTTAATTTGACTAAATTTTCAAGATCATCTGTCTAACAGCCGCAACAAGACGTTAAGAACACTGCTCCAGCCATATTGAAGTCCCAATCCTCTCTCCTTCTGTTGGAGGAGTTCTCCCGAAGAACAGCCCACAAATCAAGGGTGAAATATATTCAGAGAGCGATAAAAATTCACCGAAAAGAAGGAGGAAACACAGACCAGACCCGAACCAGACCTCAAGCGAAATAAAACCAAAAGAATTTATATACATGAAAATGAAGATGTAAATTATACAAAATGTGAGAGGAGGAGGTGGAGGCAGCGAGGCATTGACCAACCAGAGACCCCAATCCGGAGAGAAACATGGAAGGAATGAAGCAAACACCAGAGGCAGGTACTCGTACCTCGTAATGCTATCAATCTACAAGCTCTGTATCTAACAGATGCACTGCCCCACTCTCCCTCTCGCTCGCTCTAACTGCAGTGTGTGCTGGAAGGAGAGGGATGGCTGGCCTGCCGAGAGATACTACTACGATGGGGAGTAGCCGCCGCCGCCGCCGCTGCCGCATAAGAAACACCCCTCCCGGGCTAAATGATTGATTGCTCATCATTTTTCATTCTTAATGAAAATGCACCCCGCTGGCAAGAGTTGAGTTCTCTCTCACTGGCTGGCTGGCTGGCTGGCTGGTTGGCTGACTGGCCTCTTGCCTCCTGCCTCTATAGATACATTCTCTGTAGCTCTGTATCTGTATCTGTGTATGCGCTGTGGCACACCTGAGAGTCGAGAGTCCGTTCCGTCTGACAGGCAGAAAGGTGCAAAGGTGCGATTATCGCGACTGCTGTTCGTTCCCGTTCCCGTTCCCCCCGCTCTCCCCCGAAACCCATCCCGCGTTGGCAGAAAACTTGGCCAAATTCCACATTGGCCGCCCAAAGGCATAAAAATGGCTGCCAAGAAGCGGGAGAACATGGCCGTACCCTGAGTTGTAGCCGGAACCGTGGGGCTGCCAGCTGCCATACCAAAGAGGAGGAGAGCCAGAGAGCCCGCTGCCGCCTGGGCTGCCAGTCAACTGTCAACCGTGTTCTATGCCCGTGTCATGCTATGCATCATCTTCTGGCAGTTATTAACCTTTGTATGTGCCTCTCCCTCTCCCCCTCCCTCTCCTTCTGCCACACTCTACCTATCTCCTTCGCGTTACGTTGCCTGGATTTAGTGCCATGGTTGGGGGGCCATGGCCTAGCAATTGCTGAAATTAAACAAAAACTTCTAGTGGCCTATTTCGTGCACCCCACAAAGATGTCAAAGAGGATATTCTTGGGAAGTATTAAAGGAGGTAATTAGTGGAACTAGGCAATAAACTAGTATATGATAAATTTTAGAGAATATTTGTTGGAGGAATCGCCATTGCTTTTGTTCTCATTCTTTCTTTCTCCACAGTGTTGGTAAATTACAAAACATTTCAGCGACTGAGAGGCGGCCATTGCTGGTCGCATGCCTCAGCTGACTCTCTCTTCTCTGGCAGTTGGGGCATCATCATTAATCATTTTTATTTGCACGCCGCCGCATTTGTGCTGGCATTTTGGGGCCGTTTGAAATGTTTGGGCTTGTCACAGGGCCACCAGATGGGTGGACCGGTGGTGGCACAGAGTTAATGGGCGGCTGGTGTGGCAGCCACCGCCCTCATCAGCGACAAGAATCCAGCAAGTTTGTCACCAGATCCAAAAACCACAGAGCGAGAAAAATAAGGTATATTTTTGATGTGTACAAAATATTGCCTAAATATTCCAATAAAATACAAAACAAAATTATTACATTCGTTTTTTGAACCACATCAAAATTAATTTTTTTATATTTTGTTTTTTATTATTTTGATATTTTATTTATTTTATATTTTTGTTTTGCTTTTATTATATTTTATATATTTTTTATTTTTATGGTTTTTATATTTTATTTTATTTTTTTTTATTTTTTTTTTTGCTTTGCTTTTGCTTCTTTTATATTTTATATATTTTTTATTTGTATGGCTTTTATATTTTTTTTTATTTATTTTTTTTTATTTATTTAATATTTTTCCTTCAAATTGAATCTGCATTTTTCCCAAGTGCAGAATCAGGAACCCAGAATCCAGTAGCCACCACCCACCACCCCCACAGAGAGGCATCCTCATCATCATGATGATCATCAGAGTAAACAACAATAACAAAAAACATGGTACAGTAAATTGTGAACGTCATAATGTAGTAGTAGTAGTAGTAGGAGGCAGAACCAGAACCAGAACAGCCGCAGCAGCGGCAGCAGCAACAACATGAAGCAACGTTGACGGCAACTGTATAAATTATTACATTGTGTACTCTTAGCGCACATAAAAATACATTAATAAATATTATTTATGTATACTCGTACTCTCTTCTCGTATGTAGAATACATTGCGCGCACCACACCACCCATTCCTTACGTATGTAGCATGTAGCATGCCCCACACAACTTGTTCATCATCGCATTTTGCTGCTGCTGCTGCTGCTGCTGCCACCATAAACTGATGTAGAAAGATGAGTTCTTTAATACACACAGAGAAAGTGGGGGCAATATAATGAACCAAAAAAAGGAGTGTATCGTGGATGAAAACTGGTTCAAAAATGGGTTAATACTTTTTCAAGGGAAATATTAATCAATGGATCTCAAATAAATATACGTTTTAGAATACATTTCTTTGTGGTTCTACTTTCAGGAATATTTAGAAATTGAAACTAGAACTAGAATTATCTCTTGGTTGAAGGAAGAGGGAGTGCCCTAATAGATACTTTTTCAATCGAATGATTACTCAAAGGATCACAAATATAAGTTCTAGAATAATCTCTTTAAACTTCAAAATTATTATGTGAATATGGGTATATTTTCTGGAATGTTTAGAAGGACCATTTCATAATTTTTTTCTTATAAAATTCTTAACCTTTTTCCCTTAAAAAAAAATTCCCCAAACTTTTCACAATATTTTTCTAATAACAGCCGAAGACTTTTTCTCAGTGTAGTTTCATTGAAAACTTACATACGATAAAGCCTCATCTTCATTTCATATTTTTGACATTTGTTAAATCAAATAAATGTATTCGATTCCGTATGTGCACACACTCACATACATAAACGAATGAATACATATACATATATTCGAATATACTCGTACTCATATATATTCGAATTTTTTGTTTATGTTTCATTTTTACTGTTTGGGGAATTTATTTATTTGTTTTGCCATTTCATGTGAATGCAAATTTGGTAATTGTCTCTCACCCTCTTTTTTGCTCTCTTTCTGTCTCATTCCCTTTCCCTTTTGGAGCCGTTTTTGCTTTATTTATTTGATGGAAAATGAAGCTTAAATCGTAAATACCCTCAATGTGAGTTATGCTCGTGAGTAATGAATATTTTAGCTTGGTTTTTTTTCGGCATTTGGGAGGGTTACAATTAGCGAATGTTTGGGTTAGATCATAAAATTGTGTGATGTATGGGCGATATAAGGAATTCCTTTAGTTTGATTTCAGCGGATAAGCTGGAATGGTATGTAATGAGAGAAAGATACTTTCGGATCTCAAATGGGATCTGTAGAATGTAGATATATAAAAGACGCATGAAAACAGAGAGCAAAACCCCACTCCTTCATGCGGTTACGATTTCAGGCATACACGACAAACGACCGAGGGGCGCTGCTGCATAACACAGCGGCAATGGAAAACAAAATAAATATATTTAGATTCATTCGATTTGTATAAGCTGTTGGTTTTTATACCCGATACTCAAAATGAGTATTGGGGTATATTAGATTTGTGATAAAAGTGGATGTGTGTAACGTCCAGAAGGAATCGTTTCCGACCCCATAAAGTATATATATTCTGGATCAGCATCAATAGCCGAGTCGATTGAGCCCTGTCTCTCTGTCCGTCTGTCCGTCTGTCCGTCCGTCCGTCTGTCCGTCCCCTTCAGCGCCTAGTGCTCAAAGACTATAAAAGCTAGAGCAACGATGTTTTGGATCCAGACTTCTGTGATATGTCACTGCTACAAAAATATTTCAAAACTTCGCCCCGCCCACTTCCGCCCCCACAAAGGACGAAAATCTGTGGCATCCACATTTTTAAAGATACGATAAAACCAAAAACGCAGAATCGTAGAGGATGACTATATGTTTTAGAATGTAAGATCTCAACCAGATCGTATAATTATTATAGCCAGAATCAAGAAAACAATTTCATTCTTTCTCGCTCTGTCTCTCTCTAACACACAGGTTTCATGGTCGGTTTTGCCAATTGCAAAATATGAGTTCAAGGATCTCAGAACCTATTAGAGCCAGAGCAACCAAATTTGGTATCCACACTCCTGTGATATCGGACCTTGACCGTTTCGTGTCCAAATTTCGCCACACCCCCTTCCGCCCCCGCAAAGGACGAAAATCTGGGGCATCCACAAATCTCAGAGACTATTAAGGCTAGAGTAACCAAATTTGGTATCCGCACTTCTGTTAGATCTCACTATAAAACGTATTACTCAGAATTTCGCCCCACCCCCTTCCGCCCCCACAAAGGACGAAAATCTGTTGCATCCACAATATTGCACATTCGAGAAAACTAAAAACGCAGAATCGTAGATAATGACCATATCTATCAGATTGCTGAATCTGGATCAGATCAGATCATTTTTATAGCCAATAGGAACAAATCAATTTGCAGTGGCTACGCAGCGCCCGACGTCACGCTCAGACTGATTTTTTGTCTCTCTCGCACGCACTCTTTGTCGTGTCGTTTAATATTAGCGGCGTCTGCCGGAGGAAAGCCATACTGACTTAGTATCGGGTATAACTGTAGAGTTGCGGTCTCCGCAGCAACTCACAACGTTCCACCTCGTTTATATAGAAATACAGTCTTATATTAATTTTCCATTCAAAGTTTTTGCTAATCGAGATCTAGGATAATTTTTTATAATTTTATTTTTAATTTTATAATAATTTTTGAAGCAATATTTTTGAATCGAATATGAATCGGTTATGGAGTGGTAAGAATCGGCTATAAATAGGACATAGTCCGGTTGTTAATTGTTTAATCAACGGTTATAAATTAGTTATCAATAAGATGAGAATCGCTTAGCTGTATATCGGTTATCAAACGGTTGTATGTAGCCTATAAATAGGTTATAATGGATCGATTATGTGCCGATATTAAATCGGTTAAGATCTGTTATGATTCGTTGATCAAGAGTTACTGAATTGGTTAGAAATCGAATCAGCTGTAAGGACTTGCCGTAGCAAGAACTATATCTAAACAGCTGAACGATGAAAAGATATTTGGAAGCTTTCATTTCCTCAATAAAATCTAAGAAACTAGTTCCTTAGAAAGTTATCCAAGGAACTAGTTCCTCAAACATTTATGATATATAAGCTATTCATTCTAGGGTCCTTCCAAGACTATAGGAAAGCCTTCTCCTATAGTAAAAGTGACCAAATTCCCCCAGAGAAACCATACAGAGAGTCCCAGGGAAAGGGACTCCCCTTTGCCCTCACAGAATGGTCATTAGTTAATAAATATTTATGCTATTCTGATATTTCTGACGTAAGCAGCAGCCGTAATCGATATCTGGGCAGCCATTTGGTTGGCTCCAACGATAAATCTTTTTGGGGACATAACTTTGGTTTGGCGTTGGTTTGGTTCTTCCCATCCATCTGTCGATCCATCCGCCTGCCTGTCTATCTCTCGGGTTCCTTTTTAGCCTTTTCTTTTGGGGGCTGACTGGCTGTGTATTCAATCTTTGTGTGTGGAAAGGCAGTTTGGCCATTAACGTGATATATGCACGCTGGCCGCCTAATGATTGCCGAATTTATAATTATACGCATAAGAAATTATATCTGTCAATAAATTTGCCACTGTGTGGGCCACACAGCACACAGAAACCAAAGTCCTGTGAAAGACTGTGAAACAGTGAGGAGGTTGCACCAAAAAAAGGACGAAAAAGAAATCAGCAAAAGCCATAATTCACTCAGACACACACACAGAGAGAGAGAGGGACAGAGAGACAGAGGAGGACGTCTTCCGTTGGCTAGCGTAAATCCTTCTACAACTGACAACGGGAATGGCATGGCTCCTCCGCTCTCAGTGCCTTATATAAATGATGAGAGTCCGAAAAGTCCGAGAGCCGAGAGCTTCCAGGCATAATGACCTCCTAGGTCTTTGAGCAGGAAATATTTGGTCGAATGACGCATAAAACAAATCCAGGGAGCCATCAACCTACCCCCAAGAGGATGACAAGGGAGGGTGCTATTTCTTGACGGACCTCCTGACTTGATCAACGAAGGAACGAGAGGAGGGTGAAGTGAATGGAGGAGGAGCTGTGCCTTTGCCTTTGCTCTCGTCATCATTATCATCAGCGCAGTCATCATTTGGTCGAAGCAAAAGCCCAAGCCCAAGCCCAAGACGGAAAACCCCTCACAACTTTGAAGACGCTCCGCAGAAGGGGGTGTAGTGGGGGGTGGAGGTGGGTGTACAGGCCACACCAACATTTTGGCCCCATATATTTTCGCTCGTCTGACATTAACGGCTGCTATCGCAGAGTGGAGGGCTATGCCCAGAGCTGTGCCAAGAGCCTGGCATCATTACTGGCACTCCACGATTTATTGACGAGAGCAGACCAAAAACCAAAACGAGAACCAGAACCAGAACCAGAGCCAGAGCTGTGACGGAGCACAGCCGAAAATTTAGAATCGTCTTCTTGGCCAACAAAAAGGATTGCTAGAGTAGGGGATTGCTAAAGGAATGGCAGGCAGGCAGGCAGGCCAGGCCAGGCAGGGCCAAGGAATTGGGTCTGAAAGTGTGGGTGTGGCCCAAGTAAACCCCATTAGTTTCTATGGCCCATTCCGTTGACGCTTTTTGGCCCTGATGGCAGTCAACGCAAGATGACGTTGTGTTTGACGTCTCTCCTTGAGGAGGTTTCTGTTGATACAGCACGAAATGAAATGCTGGAAATGCTTCAATATCCAAAAGTTTTTGCGCCTTGTACTTTCCACAAATTGCATATTAGATGGGGGGAGATGAGGGAAGAACCGGGAACCGGAAGACCCCAGCTTAAATTGGATTATATAGGGGGCAAAAGTTTGATGTAAGGGATTATTTAGGGAAGTATTCTTAGATTGATTTAAGGGGCAGATAGTAGTAGTAGAGACGGTATAGGGAGCAGTTTTAGATGTGATACATTTAGTGATAGGGCGATGTCTGGGATTGGTCCTAGGTCTTCTGGAAGTAGACCCCATGGAGTTGTGGTTTGAAATATTCAACTTCTTTAAGAAAACTTCTTGAATTTGATTTGATCTTTGATCTAGAAGCTTTAGCTTGGACCATGATCCTGCATTGTGGACTGAACGGCAAGAGCCGCGGCTCTACTTTTATACCCCATAACCAGTCAGTATATACATATGTAATATGATATATAAACTGATAAACTATAAAATATACATAATTTTATCCGTATTTATACGTAAGCGCATGATATCATTCTCTGTCACTCTCTCTCTGTCTTTTGGTATCGTTTTTTGTACGAATATGCACGGTAGATCCCGATCTCTCTCAATTTTTCAATCATTTAACATGAGATAGGGGAAAAAATAGAAGGAAGGAGAGCAATCAGGACTACTAGTTATGTTCTAGGCTGAATTATTGCATCATTTGTTGTTAGAGAAACGTTTTTGTCGATGCACACCACAGATCTTTCTGCCTAAATTTCATAATTGTCTCTCCTAAAAACTCCAATTCTTTCTACCTATAATCTGTAACCATTCCACTCTATTAGTTCCCAAGAAATTTGTCTATCAAAATCTGCTGCCATCTCTAATTCTTTCCCCCGCAAACATTCCCCACAGCTGTCTCCGAGGTAGACCACAAATTTCTGGCAATTTTCGTCTCCCTTCTGATGGGATGGCATCATATGCAGGCACCAACTCCCAACACCACATCCTTGAGCCGATGATTCATATGCTAAAGCTATGTCCCATTCCGTTCGTGCCAAAAACCGACCTCCCCACTCCCCCTCCCCCCACTAAGCTATCTCTAATGTCTCCTCTCCGCCTGAGAGACCATTCATTTGCGACCGAGAAGCGCCTTCGGCATATTTTTAATTGCCTAATTTTGTGACTTGAGTGATGGGCACACTGGAAATGTGCTTCGAGGGTTGATGCTGCCGCAGCCAGTCCTGCTCCTGTGGCAGTTCGTTCCTTCAAATCGTTGTTGTCGTTCAGCTTGATAAACGCCCGCTTGCCGCCGTTTGGCATTTTAAAATTGTCGCCAAAAAACATCCACCCAAACGACCCATCCACTCTCTCTAGGGCTGCCAGCAAGTGGCTTCATTTGCTGGCTCTGGAAATATTTCACCGTCCTTGCCACCGCCCGCCCGCCGCCCGCCGTCCGCCCCGTGTGGCATTGTCACCATCAACAGTGCTGCGCTCGCGGCAAATTATGGGACAATATTTTAGGCTAATGTTAATGTTTTCCCAAAAATTTTCTCATTGTGGAGAGTCCTTCCTTCTTGCCTCCGGCCGAAATCCGTTAAATTATTGAGCTCTGAAGGTACTTTTCAATGCGGTTCGCTGGCTCCTGGGTCCTGTGTCTGCTCCTCGCTGCTACAGTGAGCTACAGCTACAGGGTTTGGGGTTAAATGAGCAGCAACACTTTTATTTTTATTTTTTCCCCGCTCAGGTTCTGTTGTTAAATGTTTTGGAAACGGCAGCCAAAGAAACCCAAAAGGAAAGCTGCCTCGCGGAATGAATTAGCCCCCCACAAGAGGGAGTTCCTTCTCTGGTACGAAAGATCCTGGTAAATTATTGTGATGCATAATGAATTATTTCAAAGGATAATGTCCACAAAAAAAATACACTCAAAGAAGAATTTAATTTGAGCTCCTAGCAGTTTAAAAACCGAACTTTGGTCATATTCTGAAAGAACTTAAACTCCGGAAACTGCTTCAGACATATTTGGCTTTTTTTGATAATCGACTCCATTGGGCGTTTTTCCACAGTCAAGACCATGGATTGATTATCTACAAGTAAAATGAAGGATTACTTTCATCAGTATATCGGAAATCACTCACAAAACACTTGAAAATCCTGTTCCCTTTTCTCCACATAACAAAACACCAAAACCGCATAATGATTGTAGTCCGTACACAATAAAAATGGTACTGGCAGTAGGGGAAAATAATTCAATGGGGGATTGGCTAGATTTTCCAGCGACAAATACACATAACTATCTTCTGCAGGACACACGGTATTCATGTAGATCGGCGGATACGTATACTGGCGATGCCAGTGTTTGGGCAGCTATTTAATTACAGGGTGTTATATTTTGATTAGTTTACCATAAATTGTTCTCTTCTTACACGCCATATATCTAGGTTTTTGTTGGGTAAAGGTTCCAAACAGCCATCGTACATGGCCTGACGCCAGTTCTTGGCAGTTCGGCCATGCGTGAGGCACAATATTGTTAAAATTTCGAATAAAATTAAAGACTTTCTCATGACCTACTTGGTTTCGGTTGGAGTGTCTCTGAGGTACTGATTATTTGAGGTGGAAATTGCAGCTTTCGATTGAGCATCTGTTTTGTGGTGGCAAAACAAAGAACATATGGGGGGAACATTCCATTCGCCCATCGAATCCCCGTCAAAGTCTGGCTTTCATAAGCGACAAAAATTTGTATCTGAAACTGCAGCTAGAAATTGCAATCCGCCCACACCCACACACCCACACACACACACATCAGTCTTCAGGTTGGCTGTCTGTAAGAGATAAAGAAAACCACAAAGAAAAACCCCCGAAAAGAAGGAGAAATGCCGAAGGTAAACCTCTAAATCTTACGCTACCTCAACCTATTGGGGGGCTAATGGAGGGCAGGGTCCCCCGTTGCCATTTATTTCTACCCAGACCCAGCCCCAGCCCCAGCCCCAGCCCTTTGCTAGTACGTTCGTTCGTTCGGTTCGCCTTGTCTCGAGAACCATAAAACACTTTAATAGTTCTCTTATGCCAACCCTCAAGACGACCCCTCAAACCACACAAAAATATATAGGAATACGAGTACTACCCCCTCCTCTACCAGACCTAAAAAACTGAAGGATACTTGAGTGAATGACGTTTACATATACTTTTAGTCTTTCCTTTACTGTGACTGTGTTTTTTTCTCTTTTCAACACTGATTGACGCTTACCAATACTATTCCTCTATTCATGGTTCTTGTCTCATTTTTATTGTCCATTTCTACTGTCACTTCTTTTTGTTTTTTTCTCTCCTCAACACTGATTGACGCGTACCAATACTATTCCTCTATTCATGGTTTTTGTCTCACTTTTATTGGTATTTGTATGCCTTTCATTCTTTCTACCTTTCTTCTCTTTTCTTGAATGTTTACCAATCATTTTAATATTTCTTTCCAACACTGTAATATGCTTACAAACACTGTTTTTATATTTGATGGCTTTTTCTTTCTTTTGGAGATCTGTTCTTCTTTAACTCACGATAAGCGTTATATTTATTCTTCTTCTAGAGCTTTTATTTCTCTTCTTAGGACGTTTACCAACACTTTCTTTTCCACGAATTATCTTTTCCCGCCTCTTCTATGCCTTCCCTTTCAATCGCCTAAGAATCTACCATTATAAAATGATGGCATCGCTGTCACTCGTAAATGGCGCTCAATGTGGCGCCCTCTCAAACTCCATCTCCCAATCACTGTCCCCTCCCCAGCCGACTGCTGCCCCACGTGCAGCAGCCTCTGGCTTTTCGACTCAATTGTTTCTTTCGCTTTCTCTTTCGCTCTTTCCACCCCTCTCTCCCTCTTTCACTTGTCCTTAATTTAAGGCCAGACAACTCGTTGAACTTTTTTAATGATTTCTGTTTTTTGGGCCTTGGGGACTAATTCTTTGGATTCCCAAAGAAAGGGAGAGAGACGAGCGGCGCCATATGCCTGGGAGACGCAACAAATTAACCCCATTTCACCTGCAGGAGCAGCAAGCAACCCTTAACCCTTTGCAGCATCTTAACCGCTTCAACACTTTGATTTGATTTTGTTTCTTCTATTTTTTTTGTATATATTTTTTCTTTTTGAGGGGGAGGCACACGATTCGCGTTAATCAATTGCTACCTCCCACCTATTCTCGTGAATCTGCGCGCAAATTTGTGCGCGTGGCATGCCCCAGCAGCAGCCACTACCCTTCGACCTTGTCACATGACACCTGCAACCTTTTGCGCGTCGATTTCCGTTTCCGTTTCGCCGCCGCCGCCGCCACTGCCGCCGACGTAAAAGTTTTTGGTTTTGTATTTTTCGGTGGGGGCCGGACGCATGGGTGCGTGGGTGGGCGGGCTGGCACGTTGGTTGCGATTCCTTCCACCTCTCTGCCTCTTGGCATATAACAATTTTTGATGCCTTTTGATCTTGGCCCATGGACTTGGCGGGTTTTTAATTTAAATCCTGCTCCTGTCAGCGGTAATACGACAAAAAATATCATCCACCATCCAGCAGCCACCGCCACCGCCACCGCCATCGCCATCGCCATGTTTGATGTTTAATTTTATTAAAAGGATTTTTCTTTCTGTTGATTTTTGGTTTCGGTTTCGGTGTTTTGTCAGAATCCAATTAAAATTAACCGCCGGCAATTGTTTGTCAAAAATATTTAAGACACGCGCAAAAACAAAAGGCCAAACCAACAAACAAACAGACAGCCGCAACAACAACAGGTGCAAGAGAAAATCACCTCCCCAATATGGAAAATGCAAGGTGGAAAATATTTATCATGAAATGGTGTTTGATTGGAACAATTGGAACAGTTTATAGGTAGATTTATGGGAACGTTAGGGAGTGGGAAAATTATGTGAAATTCTTTATAAAAATCTATTATTATTCGAAGCTTTTAGATTTCATAGTCTTTGAGATAAAGGCCTCTTTATAGACAGAAGGACATGGCTTATAGTTATTCCTTTTTGCGCCTCGTCAAAGACTGTGTATATTGTTGTTGGATTCTTGGGACCGACTGAGCTGCCCAAACCATTGACGAACAGACGAAGCCGACGTCAGAGGCGAAGGATAGCCCAAAGGAGAAGAGAATTACTTTTTGTTGGATTCTTGGGACCGACTCAGCTGACCCAACCATTGACGAAGCCGTGGTCTGAGGTCAAGGAAAGCCCAAAAGAGAACGCCTCGCGCCCGTACCACAAATCATGGAAATCTTCTACATTTCTACCGATAAAAAGATCCAGAATATAGAATTTTTAGAGTTTCTTCAGTTTGAGATACATAAAAAAACCCCTAGAGATCTATCTACCTTATGGCAGAGTCCTTCATTGGTTGGATTGGGAGGTAGTTCTCTCTTTTCCTTGAGATTTACTTGTAAAATGCTTTTTTCGACTACGATTTCCCTTTGGGCCACTTAAAGTTGCAGTCATTGCAGGCCAAAATCTTTCTTTTCTTCGCTTCTTAGTTTTTTCCTCAATTCTTTTTCTATGACGAAACTTTACCTAACAAAACCGTAAACCAAAACCCATACCAATTACCTACCAAAAACAAATGCCACAATAGAATTTCCTTTAAATTAGTCAGGGCCCACGTCCCGTCAACATCACTTTCACTTCGGTAGCAGCCCAAGGAAAAACTCTGGACAAAGATTTCGCCATTGTCTTGATGGGAAAGTGTCAAGGCGGCCGGCAGACTTAGCGTTTGAGTGATTTACGAGGGAAAGCGGAAGGCAGGACTAGACAACGGATCACACAAAAGGAAAGAACTCTAAACAGGAGGCCCTGATCCCTTTTCTGATGGGCTGCAGGCCGGCCGGCCGGCCCTGCAATGAAAGTGAAATCCTGCAGCTCATAAATCAGTTGTCGTTTCCTCAGTGGATCTTTTTGTTCTGTCCATCGGATACGGCATGCAAATGTGCAACTGTTGTGCCAACACACGTTTCACGGCGGGACTTCGGCGGAGGGAAATATTTTGACATTGACATCGGCCAGCGAAGAAAAGTATCTCTGTAGCTGATGGATTAGTGCGGATTAACGCGAGACGAGACTTCAGCCTCCTGCCTGGTGAAAGTTGTGGCAGGTAGTTTGCTGACTTTTCTGCAGTGATTTCACGGCTACGCTTCTTGAAAGAGGCGTTTTGTTTACACCGAAATTAGGGCAACTTAAGAGGGTTTTGGAGTGAAGGTTGGGCATGTTTTTGTGAAAAGAAGGTCAACATTTGTGGGTGGTACAGGGGCATTAGCTGATTAGTGGCGTGGAAATTTGTGATTAAGGAAAAAATATTATAAAATAATATTATTTGCTCTGAAAATTATTCAAAAATCTCTGTGTCTTTGGGAAAATGTTGTTAAATCTTAGATAAAACATTTTGCCATATAATTCTGAATATTTTTCTCCAAAATTCACTTTTGCAAGTCTCTAAAGATATAGCCCCCAAAGCACACCCCATTTTCCACGAGAACTATGCAAATCAAAGACTTCCCTCCAACACCCGACTGAACACTCCTTCAATATCGATGTGGAAAATCCTTTATTGAGTGCAAAATGTAGTGCAAATGTATGCATAAAAAAGTAGTTTGATTTTTCCAAGCATATAATTTTCCTCAGCTTTTCCACAATAATTTACTTTATGGCCGATTAAAGATTTGAAATTCAAGCGGCAGGCAGTCAGCAATCGGTTGACCAATGGCTGCCAATGCCATAAACAAAACGTTGACTGAGTTTTTGCCTGCTGGCCACAAAAAAAGTGGCAGCAGCAACAAGAGGCAACGGCAGCAAACATTCTCAACATGAGCAGCTGATATTTCACATAAACGACATAAACACTGCAATGGCAAAGGCAAAGGCAAAGGCGAGGCACGAGAAGGCGATGATCGCCAGAGACTTTTTCTGTGTGGAGGAGGTGTGTAGCCAGGCAGCAGCAGCAGCAATTGCTGGTATTGCAACGTGCAATCCCCCCCTTCCCACCCCCCTCCAGCGGATGGACAACAAAGCCAAACTGGAGACGACGACGCCATCGCCATTGCCACCACATGCTGCAAGAGCAGAGCTCTCTATGGGCCTCGGCGAGGAGCCGAATATATCAAATGC
The DNA here is from genome assembly GCF_003369915.1 of Drosophila miranda. Classification (NCBI taxonomy): domain Eukaryota; kingdom Metazoa; phylum Arthropoda; class Insecta; order Diptera; family Drosophilidae; genus Drosophila; species Drosophila miranda. The sequence continues at coordinate 7,407,140 of NC_046677.1, read as the reverse complement.
GATCGATCGCCAATGTCTCGGAAGCCTCCGCCGTTCCGTCCTTACCATTCCAGCAATGTAAATCCAATTTGATCTGTGCCGAACGCAAAGCTGCTGCTGCGGCTGTTGCTGCTGCTGCCTCTGTGGCTGTGGCACTGCCTCGCCTGCCTTGATGGCCTCGAAGAAGTGTAGGCAAAACATTCAGACGGCAGCGAAAACTTGCAAGAAACTTTTGCCAGCGAAGAGATCACAGATCTGTTTGTGGAGCCTGATTTCTTTTTGTTTTGCCTCGCGATTCGTTTCGTTCTTGTGTTGCTGCTACCTTAACGCGCCACAAGATTGTGGCATTGTGGCAGTGGCATCAGCAGCGGGCAGCAGGCCCTTCAAAAACTTTGAACTGTGGCGCAGACGACTGCGGACTTGTGCCGGCTTTCAGTTTGTTTTGGTCATCAAAGGACGGACACCATCGGACTCTCGGGGGCATACAGCATGCAGCATGCAGCATATATATGTCTGTGTATAGGCATTCGTGTTGTGGATCATGGGGCATGGACTTTTACAAGTCCAAAATGGATGGCGACACTTTTTCTTGCGCTTTTGTCCATTGTCCCCAACAGAAGAAGCTCTGAGGCAGGAGATCTGTAGACAGATATCCCGCCAGACGTTGCCCTAAAAAAGGATGCCTTTTGGGGTGTTGTCAAGGAATTAGCAGGCAGGAGGCAGCCAGGCAGGCAGTAGGCTACGGAGAAACTGTTTCTCAATCAAAGCAAAACCCTTTTTGGATTCGTATTTCTCCGTTTGACAAAACCAAAACCTAAATTCATTCCAAACCTTTTCCGAAATTCATTGCAAATCTTTTCCGAAGTTCATCCTCAAACGCTTGAAAATGTCCAACAAAAAGGAAGCTTTCCATCCGACATCCTTCACCAATGAGACCATGGGCACAGCTTCGCCGGGCAGGGAGTTCCTCAAGAAACTGTTGGGCAAGACCGTTCGAGTGGTGCTCGAGGATAAGCTCATTCTCATTGGAATCCTTAGCTGCACGGACCGTGATCAGAATCTAATACTCTCCGATTGTGCCACATTCCTGAACGAGGGAGAGGAGCCCATTTCCAGGGGAGATGTGATGGTCCCAGGGGAGAAAATATCCAAGATTTCGATTCCGATAGCATTAAATATGCAAAAAGATATAGAAACCAAAGCAGAGAACAAGAAGAAGGAAGAGCAACTGCCTGAAGAGAAAGGGTCCGACAAGATGGAGTCTCAGGAACAAGAGCACCAGGAAAAGGCAGCAGAGAAGACCCACTTGAAGGAGGATTAGAAGAAATAGAGACAAGAAAAAGAAGCAGAGAAGAACGAGTGCAAGAAGAAGAGAGATAGAAGAACGTAGCTCGATAAAGGGATGGAGAGCTAGAAGAAGAAAGGCAGGAAAGAAGTAAAAGGAGAAAAAAGAGAAAGTGAATCCTGAAATGGAGAATAAAGGTGAGGTAGAGAGACCTCACATAGAAAAATCTAAAAAAATAACTAAATCTTACACAAAAATTATTTTCAGCCGAAATTGTAAAATATCGATTATTCTATCGTTTCAAAAATGCTGTCAGAAATTACAGAATATCGATTAAAAATAAAACAAAAACAAATAACTATTAAAACCCAATAAAATGGCCACAAAATCGATTAAAAACTAATCAATTCTATAATAAATAAATATAATAATTAATAAATAAATAAAATTAAAACAAAAATTGAATTCAGTTTCAAAAGTTCTGTCAGAAATTAACGAATATCGATTAAAAATAAAAAAGGCAAACAAAAATAAAATTGCCAAAAAATCGATTAAAACTAATAAAATCTATAATAAATAAATATAATAATTAATAAATAAATAAAATCAAACCCAAAATCAAGTTCCGTTTCAAAATGTTTGTCAGAAATGATAGAATATCGATTAAAAATAAAACAAAAATCTGTATAATATAGAGAACAATTTTCAATAATCGATTAAAACCCCATAAAAAGGCCACAATATCGATTACAACTAACAAACTCTATAATAAATCAAAACAAAAATCTAAAACCGTTTTAAACCCAATCAAAATTGATTTTCTATGCACAAAATCCTTTCTTTAGCGCCCACTAATCACATTGTCACACACGACTCGCCCTGACAATACTTGACAATACTTTTTTTTTGCCCCTCATTTTCTGGGGGCTTTTGTTGTTTTTTGTGTGTTTCGCGAAAGGCTGTGAAACAAACTCATTACGTGAGAGAGCAGGCAGGCAGGCAGCCCGCAAAGACCCTGGGGCCTGGGGGCACCACAAAAAAGTGGCGCGATCTTTATCAGCGTTTTCCACCAAACTCCGAAAGCGACTGATAAAATATTTAAAAAACTTCAACGGGGATGCCTTAACCGCTGCCAGCGTCTGACAGGACAGCAGCAGCCGCAGAGAGCCACACAAAAAAAAACAAATAAAACACAAAAACTCTAGTCTCTGCCTCTCTGGCTCTGGCGAATGCGTTTTCAGGCTCAGGAATCGATCGGATCAAACAATGGGAGCTGCTCTTGCTCTCCTTCTGGGCTGCTGCTGCTGCTTCTGCTGGCTGCTGAATAAAACCGAAGCTCTCGGGCAGCCATCGAGTGACAGACAGACAGAGAACACAAGCCCAAAATTCCAGAGCAAAGACTCCAATAAATTTCGTTAAATGCGCACGCGTGCGAGGAACAACAACGAGGCTCCGGGGACGACGTTGCCGGGTTGTCATTGCGGATCCGAGATCGGGAGGATCGGGTGCCTCTTCGAACCAGAGGCAGAGGCAGCTACTAACTCAGTTACCACCAGAGCCCAGCAATTGCGATGGACATCTCTCTCTTTGTCTCTCTGTCTCCCGCTTGCCTGCTCGTTTATTTGGTCTCAATCGATCGAATTACTCTGCTAGAGATGGTAGCGTGAAAAGTACAGTCACGGAGGTTGTTGTAAAAGTGGGGCTAGAGGATTGAATGTAGGGAAAGGAGAAAGCTAAAGACATATTGAAGAATATAATTCAAGAGGGATAACCTCTGTTAGAGATGGTAGAAAGGAGTAATCTAGCAAAAATCGATAAGTAATCGATAACAATCGAGAAATGGGATCAGAGGCACAATCCTACATACGAAAATTCAGTAAATCTAGCAATAAAATGGAAATTGGAATAACCAATTCATCGAAAAGTTAAAAAAATCTATCGATTAAAAATTAATCAAATGAAATACAATATAAATTCGTATACAAATTTAGAATATATAAAATTTAAAACGCTATTAGAAAACATGCAACTCCTGTTAGAGATTGTTAAGTGGAATAATCGATGACAAACGATAGAAATCGCTTAGATCTATATGATAGTAGTGAAGAATAAAATCCTCTACATCGAAAATTCTATAAATTGGATTCCAAAATATAAATCCTTCCCATTTTCTGTCATCAGCTTCCCCTCACGCATGCCACAATCGGTTCCCTCGTGTCTTTTCGTGTCACTGAAACCTTTCCATCTCCAGTAACCAATTCCTGGACCTCTATCACAAGTTGAGGGCATTCTGTAAACCCTAACAAGCTGATGAGACATGAACGCGCGCGCTTAGCAAATACCAAAATGTCATCCCGGGGAAAAATCACATTGTGCGCCATTATTTTTTGTGGAGCCTGGATCATGGAAGGAGCAGGAGCAGCAGCAGGAGCATCTGGATCAGGCTTCGGGTGGAACCTTAGCTAATGCAATGCAGTGTCGTCGTGTCTCATAAGCCATAAACATAAATAAAGGCACCTACTCCCCAAGTCAAGGCCCCAGAGCGGGGACAGCAATATTCAAAAGTGGAATGGTGGCTCGCCAAAAATGTCAACAACAGCCGCAACAATGCCACGGGTGGAGCATCATCAGTGGAGAGAGAGAGCATCAATATTATGGATGGACACAAGCGAAAGGGTTTACCCAAAATGATGGAACAATACACAGGGGCTATGAGATCTCCAGAACTGGATCCCATACAATGGCAGGACAAAAGATAAATCTCGGACTTTTTGGGATATGCGAAACATGGCAGAATGGCAGGCAGTCAGCCCTAGAGGGGGGGGGGCCCCAGAGAGGCTAACAAGGAAAATGTGTTACACTTTTGAGAAGAGATCTTAAAGGAGGGGGAAAACCAGTGTTCTTTCTACTTCGCTGCTGTTGAGATCATTGCGAAGAAATCAAAGATGTGGCTTCATCCTTCACAGCCTTCACAGCCTTCACAGCCTTCACTCTTCTCAAATGGAAATTCTCATTGACTTTGATCTCGTGTAACTCTATACGGTCTTCAGTCTTCAGTTAGAGAGTGGCCTGCGACTGGCACTGACTATCTGTCCATCATATCATATCGGATGCCGCTAGAATGTCCATTCAATTATCAAATTAATTAGCTAAGCCTATCTTAGAGTCAGGTCCACGAGCAGGCCAGCCAGCGAGCAACTAATTGCAATGAGGAAACGATCTTTGGCTCTTTCCATCTTTCGATCTGGTGCTGTGGTGTGCATAAAATGATTGCAGCGACTGTACGCGGATCAAAAGTGCAATCGAAGCGACAGGCAACTAGCAGCGAGCAGGAGAGATCTCTTCTCACGATTTTATAATCAGCGACAAAACCTGACAACTTGAGCGGCTAATGAATGATTGATGTGTGTGGCGATTGCAACCGGACATCGATCGAGAGAGAGGCAGAGAGAGAGGGAAAGGGAGATTGTGCTGACCTTGCATTTGCATTAATCATCATTGATTGATCACTAGAGTGCGACTAAGTACAGGCCACAGAGCTTTTTGTGGTATAATTTGATATCTGAATGAATGACGGAGACTGACGGACTGAATGCCTGAGTGACTAATTAGCGCGACGATCCAGCATCCATCCAGCATCCAGTTCTTGATTGATGGCACCGCGAAATTTAAGAACCAAAGCAAGAGAATGAGGAGGCCTTGGCCTCGGCTTCGGCTTCGGCAGAGCATCTGCTGTCAAGTCATTGCGAAAAGGATTAGCTCCGATGCGATCAAATGGTGCCGACACATCAGCTTCCAGTATAAAAAAGTTGACACTGGTAAAAGCTGCAGAGCCACAGAGCCACAGAGCCACATCATGATGGATCAGTCATTCATTCAGAGGGAATCTCCACGAGAGAGCGAGACGGAACCCAACTCCAAAGCATATTCCATCAGCTGTCACAAAATATGTCACTGTCAGAGTCGTCGGTCTGCAGAATTCTCTTCACTTTTTGGAGTATGCTCTTCTGCAGTTTCTTCTTAGGGGATCTTTTTTTTTTTTTTGGGGCTTTTTTTGCTTTGCTCTTTTGACAAGGGAACGCTCGGCTAATCCAATTTAATTTGAATGTCAGTTCGTCTGGAAGACAAGAGTCAAGACTCTGGAGACTCTTGGGCCTCCAAAACCCCAACCGGAGATGAAGATTCATGGGTATTAAGGAACACTTCTTCATCATCTGATTTGCCTTTCACTCTTACTACTAATTTTATTGTTTTTCTTGTTGTATTATTCGCTCTCTGTGGCGGCATTTCAAATTTGGTTTCCCACACCACCGCACCACCACATGGTCGCTTCGGGACTTAATTTGCTTCACTGAATTCACAAAAAGCCTCTCGAGGCAGACACAGAAGCTCCCGTACAAAATTAAATTTGTATGAAATTCGATATGATATGTGGGGATTTTGAACAGTAGTTTGTTTTGGAAACGATTCGATCGGGCATTCGGTAGTCGCTGAATCACACAAATTTCTGCCAAAAAAGTTTATGAACGAGAAAGTCTTGGGGAGATGATAGAAAGTTGGAAGATCAGTGCAATCCCTAGAGATGTTCTGCTCGAAAAAGAATACATTTTATGAACAATTTCTCAAAAAAAAGAACGGAAGTCGAGTTGCTATGGATACTCCTTCATATGTACCTCTTCTAAAAAGCTTTTAAGAAATGGATCAGAGATATTCTGGTACTTTTGAGGAACTTTTTAGATAAATTTCTCTTACAGAACTAAAGTCTCTTACTATCCATTACCTATTCTCTGATCTTCACCTATATTTTAGAAAAAGTAGATGGATTTTCTCACACCTTTCTATGTTTCAACAGCGAAAATCTATCCGATCATTCAGACCCCTAAATGCCACTCATTTTGATGGGGTTTCTTTTTAAATATACATTTCCCCTTCACCATAAATCATGGAATTATTAATATATATATTTCTAGCACAACATAATCCCATTTCCACATGATCGCAGCGCGAAAGTTTCACAATTTTTCAACATTTTTTGATGAATTCTTAGCAGGCGAATGCCGTGTTATACGATTTTTCCATTCGATTTATGAGTTGTTTTAAATTCAAACCAACCCAAGAAAAAAAGAAAACCAAAAAATTGTGTCGTCGCATTTATTTTTGTGGGATTATTTATGGGATGGCAGCAACCCATGCCCCAGAGTGGCAGTCCCCAAGCGGCAATCAGAAGATGACGACAATGATTCGCCAGAATGAATGCTCGTATCTTTTGCATCTCTCAGACAATCCATCTCTGAAGATGTATCTCGCGCCACAGCCCACATCTACAGATACTCAAACTAATTGCTTTAGTAGTTTTTTGTTTATAGATACTTTCGAGCTGTTAGTTTGTTTCTTTTCTGCCTTCGATACCCATAATGAAATGTTTTTCGGTCAATTTGATAATGCTCTTCTATAAAGCAAATTTATGACAGAAACGCGGCAATAAATATGTTAAGTTTTCGTTTTATTTCGGCCCCAAAGAAAGCAACAGAAAATTCAATGACGAAACGACAGAGCGGCGCAGCGGCACAGCGGCACTGCGGCGGCGACACATCGTCGGGGTCCCCAAAAAGAAGAGATGGATATTTTATAAATAGTGGGTGTCTGTCGTCTCTCCATCGAACGATTCGATTGGGTCTTGATTGTGATTTACAGCAATTTGGATATTTATTCAAATTTTCCCCAACAGATGAGCCATAGAGAAGTGTGGAGGGGGGGCCCCTGCGATCTGTTTATCTGTTCGTTTTATTATGTAAAATGCCTTTCACGGGCCATCAATGGACCCGGGTTTGGGGGCGAGGGGGGCTGCATGCTCATCAACATTCAAATATGCGGCAATCAAACATCGACTTTGGCTCTATCTGTGTACCCCTTCCCTAGGTCTCTCCTTTGCTCTGGCTGTGGCTCTTTCTCTGGCCATTGCCTGCCTTCGATGTTCATTCGATAGTGCACTAATAAAGCCATTCCATGCTATTTTTCTCAATTGCATGCAAAATTAATTGCAAAGAAAGCAAAAGGAAAAACGCTTTGCGCCCCAAGTGTCAACAGTGGGACAAGGCATGGAGTTTTTGCCCAGAAAACTCTTGCATTATTTCAATATTTCCTTAGCCTTTTCAAGCTTTCGTCTTTGAACCACTTTTCATTGGTTCTTGCACCACTGTTCGCCTCCAACGATGCGCACAGCTTGTTCGCATTTGTCTTCTGGGGGCCCTCCCTGGCCGCCTCCTGGCCGTTTCTTTCGCTTTTGTTTTATGCCTCGCCCTTGCCCAGTGCCATGCCCCCAGCTCGGGGCAACCTCTGTGCAACATTTCTTCTCCTGCTGCTCGCGAACGCAGGCATCCGTCAGTTTTTAATATTTTCCATTTGTTTTTCACTTACGTTATTTATTGGCCCACTCGGCGACAGTGGCGCTCGCTGCTCCCCCATTCTGTAGGTTGACAAGAACTTGTCATTGACTGAGGCACAAAATTAGCATGTGTTGCATGCCCCACCATGCTCTCTCGCTCTCTCCTCCGTTCGGGGCAACACAGTTTATTTGCTGTGAATATTTTTGTGTGTGTCGCTTGGTTGCAATTAATAAAAAGTTGGCGCTGTTGTTGCATCTCTGCATCGGTCTTGTTTGCTGTTTCATGTTGTTAATATTTTGTAAATTAATGTTCGATGCAGGAATGCGGACGTTGCAACATGTTGCACAGCCAGCCAGTCAGCCAGCCAGCCGTCTGGCTTCAAGAAGTTTTTATTGAAGTATAACATTAAATTTGGCATACAAAATTTCCCACTTTTTGAATGGCAGGCAAAACCCCCCATTCAGAACATTAAATCATGGGCAATAAAATGGGGGGGAAAATTGAAAGAAAATCAAGGAAAATTCTAGGGCATAAAGTGGGAATAGGGAAAAATTATAGACACAAATTCATAATAAATACTCTAAAAATATTTCTTAAAAAATTACCCACTTTATTTATTAGTTTATTTAAGGAAAATGCTTTATTTATATACAAAATCCCCCACTTAATATTGTTGTATTTTCTTATAGAATCCCGCGCTAGTCAGCTGTCTATCCCAACTAAATCCCGTGTAAACTTTCAACATTCTGACACTTGAACATGCCACGATTTTGGCCCCTAGAATTTCCCACATAACACATGTTACCATTCCATTTGAATTTTCAAGCGAGAACTACCACTAAAATAAATATTATGCCAATTTAAACATAATGATTTATTGGTTTATTTATCTTTCAAATATTTTTACTCATTTCACAAGAGAAATGCCAAAGAGTGAAGGCACACAGCCCACGCATTTGACGGATGGTTTGTCAACGGAGAGGAAAACCGAAGAGTCTTCGAACCAACAAGAATCCAGAACCATTGGATGTCGAGGATGACGATGCTGCTGCAGCTGCTGGTTAATGCCACTGACTGTGGCATCGAATTTTAACGAAGGCGCCGACAGAGATATTGACGAATCGCGAACTCAAGAGCCGCGAACCCCGAAAATGCGGAAATCCAAAGGCGTGGGTGCTGCATTTTCTTCTTTGGCTTTTCTGGAGAGAGTTATGTTAATTGTTGACACGTCAATTTGAATCACGACTTACACTCTCTCTTGTCGCATGCGTGGCACTTAATTTATGGTTTCTCGGGTGAAAATCGCAATTATCGTTTTTTATTATGATTTAATGGCAGGTCCAAAAAAAGAGCCAGAGAAAAGCACATCCAACACCAAGAAATGCTTTTTAAAATGTACAATATTTTCTTTTTTATAATTTTTATTAATTTTCACGCATCATCGAGCAAATATTTTATGATGATGGAAGCGTTCTTTTCACTCTCGCGAGCCCCGTAATTGTTGGTGTCGCTAAGAACAACAAGTTAATTAATTTGGCTAAATGAATGGATCTTAATGGGGGTACAACATGTTTAATGGCTTTTTCGGCGCTTTTGTCATACAGAAAAAAAGATATCTCAAGAACCGATCGGACGGATGGACCAAAGAGCGACAAAGACAGAACGGAAGAAAGAGAAGGAAACTTATGACTCAATGGTGAAGCACTATACTTGAGAGTTATCGTTGTAGCGATAATTATCGATCATTATATGCTCCTAAGAATAATTATGAAGATGTATCGTTCATTATCTAGTGTTATCGATCATTAATTGGTAACGATAAACGATAATAATTATTTATCATCAATAATAATCGATGGTCGATTAAATATTTATCGATTTATTATTATTAATTATATTTAAATAAAATATCTTTTATCGATAACTATGGATACCAACAGGTAGCATTAAGAAATGATTAATTAATCGATAATTATCGAAAATATCGATTTCGACTCGTTTACTCCGCTTCTCCTAGATTTGTAGGTCTTTATATAGAAACGCACTAAGAAAGTATGATCAATCCACTAATTTCCTTCGCCTTTCCCTAAATTTATCGAATCAATTTTCCCTTTTCGTCCCCCTTTAAATATTAGAGCATTCCCCTTTCGTTAATTTCTGGCCAATTTAAACCGCTTTTCACTTTCTAATTTCTGGCTTAGATACTGTCAAAATGACAACTGTCAAATAATTTCAGCTGCGAGCAAATGTTGAAACTCATTAAACAACCAAAAACCCCCCAACCCCCCGCCAACCCCCACAAATACAAACGCTGACAATGTCCAAAACAAAAAGTTGTCTCTAATTAGAAATAAATCGGAAAATGGTTGTGTGCCATTCGTATTATACATATTTTGATGGCAATGTGCTCTACTCAAAATTCAAAAGGCCATTTCCATTTTGGCAATTTTCAAAATATCAAGTGTCAAATTTTTGCTGCAGAATGTAACTCACATTTTCCCCCTGACATGTAGCATTGGGGGGCACTCTGGGAGGCATTTGTGGGGCGGGTTTCACTGTGCTGACAATTTTTTGATATAGCTGAAAAATCTGCAAAAAAATTTCAACTCTCTTTTTCTTTTGTGGGTTTGTTTCTAAAATAGCAATTCCGTTGTTTGTCACTTCGAGGGCTTTTCATTTAGGTGCCTTTTTATGGGCTGTAGTCTCATGTGTGTGTGTCTGAGAGTGGTGGGCGTGGCACGTGTAATTACGGTCGACACTTCATTGTTTAGCCACCCTATGCAGCCCTTTCCATCATCCCTTTTGTACGGTTCAAGGCTACTTATGGGGGGGAAGGACCAGGATTTGCGTTTTTAATTTGACATTTCATCTGGGTTTGTAGTTGAATGGAGTGTTGGCTCACTTTGGGTGTGGAAATAAAGGGGGAATTATTAAAGATATGATTGTTGACTGGGGGTGTGGGATTAAGATACGTTTTGGGACATCTTAAAGTTAAGAAATGTGAAGGTTTTGTAAAGAAAGATATTCAAGAAAGATCTTTGTGTGGAATATAATAGATCATAGTAACGTGGAACTTACCTTTAAGTCATTTTGAGGGGTCTTTGTATAGCTGAGGGGTTCCTGGAGTTGGAAACCTTAACTTTTGCATAGAACTTAATTTATTCACTCTCTAAGGGAGGATCATTGCCCGTCTTTAAACCAGTTTTAGATGTAGTCACGCACTTAGAAAGTATCAAAAAGTATCTCTGAACATAAACACACACTAAAAAGTATCTATGCACTTAGAAAAATATATTTTTAGCTTCTCTAGCTCACAGACTGTCTTTCATTCTATCGTAGTGTAATTTCGAACACTTTTATAATGAAAATAGGTCTGTTGCAGGTCTGGCTTTAGTTGATAAACATATGTATACCGTACTCAACGCGTTACCATTTGATATTCCCTACCTAACCTAACGCAATCTCAAATATATTTTCTCTAGAAATTCCAAGATTCCTTTACATAGAAGCTAAGAGAAGCTTTCCAAAAAACCATTTCCACCCCAGGGAAAGGGGTTGGACATTCCAGCACACTTTAGCAGGACTTCGGGTCAACCCCAGGAAAGGACTCTGTACATCCTTTGGGCGGGAGGTGGCGGTAGCTTCGGTGCTCGCTCGTCAAGTGTTTGGCCCCGTTGTTTGTTTTGATGGAAACCACCCGATGGCCGACCCCTTGAAAGTTTTTGGTCCTGTGCGCACATCACACAAACACCCACAAAAGTGTCCCCGATACTTTCTGCCCCCTTATCCCACTCTCTGTCTCTCCCGCTCTCTCTCTCTTTCTATCTCTCTTTCTCTGTCTGTTTCCTCTGGTTGCTGGTTGCTGGCTGACTCTGCCTTCTGTCCATTATCCTCGTGGCGCATGTTTGTCTTTCATCATTTTTTTGTTTCTGTTGTTTTTTCTGTGGCGTTTCCCTACTTCTTCTTTTTTTTATGGAATTTATGTTTTTTATGCTTTGCTTTTCATCTATTTTTCTACATTTTCTGCTGACCGCAGAGCGGGAGGGGGGAGGGGAAAACTACAACGCAAGAGGACTCGAATCCTTGGCCACTTGTGAGGACTACGATGTCCACAGCTCCCAGTCGTCGTGTCGTCCATGTCCATGTCCTCTCGCCCCCATTCCATTCGTTTACATTCCTGTCTATCTTCTGGCTCTGTCTCTCTCCCTCTCCCTCTCTGTCTCCCTCTTTCTCTGTCCGTCTATCGTATGGCGGACATTTTTCTTATTTGCAATAAATTTGGTTATGAATGTTCTCTCTCCCTCTCTCCCTCCCTCCCTCTCTGCCCCTCGTTGCTGCTGCTACTGTGGCTGCCGCTTTCTGTTACTGGGAAATTGTACATAATTTTCACAATTTTGATGTTAACTTGAAAATTTACGATACGTTATTTTGAAATGATGGTTTTTGCCCGGTGGTCTGCTCTTCGGATCCACTCCAACAGCTCCCACTGTTACGAGTATCGCTTTGGGTATATCCAGGCACTAGAAATTCATTTTTACGATACGAGATTTGGGAGAACGCAGCCCCCAGAATGGGTATTAAAATTGTCACCTAATTTTAAGGGTAACTATTCCACGGTAAAGGTATTTATACTGATGCTAAAGATACATTTTAAAACACAAATCGGAGAAGAAAATAATAGCATCTAATCTTGCATTTTTCTGTAAGCTTTAAATTTTATAATTATTATATATAAATAATTAAAATGGAAGGGGATTATAGGAGACCTAATCTTAGTGGAAGTTTTCTAGTGTTGGAAAGAATACAAATTTTGTATTTTCAAATCGTGTAAGACGTTGATAGAATAGGTTTTTATTCACTTACATCAATTATTGTATCTTCTTAAGATTTATCTCAAAATTTCACACTTTTTTGTAGGAAAAATAGTTGGAACACTGTTGAAAAAGAGTGAAATAAATTGTACTTTAGTAAAAAATGTATTTATGATTTAATTATAGTAGACTTTGCGTTGGATATTGTATCTAATTCACGCTCTAAAGTCAAATATGGTAACATTTTATAATATTTAATACAGAAATTCTAGACAGGGCTATGTTTTATATATTTTTTGACATTACATTGCTAGAAACATTATATATTAAATTTTAAAGGGGTCTAATGATAAATAAACTATAAATTATATAAACAATCATCAGTAATAGACAAGAAACGTTATTCGATAGGCTTTATGAATCTGATACCAGATAAATCTAAGATTAAGATACAGTTAAAACTAAGAAGTAGATTTGATTAATTTTTATATATTTTCAGCTCATTTACTTAAGCTTAGATTTAATTCTCCTCATTAATTATTCATATAAAATGTCGCGCGTCATGCAGCAGCACCACTCGTCAGGTTCAAACTTTATTATCAAAAATAAGATCCACAAAAATTAGCTATAAATTGGTTAAGGAGTAAGTTGGTTTCGTGCTTTATTTTAAGGTTTTCTAAAAAAATTATTTCTAAACATTCTTTCAAGAGTACCAATAGACCTTCCACAGTAGCCCCCCCACAGATCATCGACTATATACACAGTCTGCCACACATTTCTTCAAAATTCGCTGACGTATCCACAAAAAAATGACAAAATCCAGAGATACACGACGCTGTCCGAATCCCCAATCCAATCCCCGAATCCCCCAATACACCGATCCCCAAAAACTTCTAGACACATTCCGTCCATTCTGTGCCAATTTATAACCATTCCCTGCTTGCCATAAATATAAATATTTATGGTTTTGCGATACAGAACATAACTTTCCCGTTCCCCGTTCCTGTCTCCCGAAAATCGTTGCAAATCGACGCAAAGTGCTCTAATTTACGTCAACTTTTTGGGGGGCAAGAAAAAAAAGACGAAAAGCTAAACGAGAAACGAGGAACGAGAGAAAACTGTCGCACAATTAGGAATAAGAAATATTGAAGTGTCTGGAAAAACAGAGGAGTCCGGCAATGTCCTGTGAGGACATTCCCTCTGATGATGGCTCCACAAGCGAAATAAAATTAATTTATGAAAACTATTTGCGCGCAGGACACAGGACCCAGGGCACAGGACACAGGACCGTCCTCCAAGCTGTCGCTGTAGCGTCCATTGTCCTGCTGCTCGATGGATAGACACGCGCTCGTCATAATTCCTGTATAATCTATGTACGATTTGAGTAAAAACAAAGGAAAGCCCGAGCATAAATTTCACATTTTATGTGCGCTTCTCCTTCGTCTGGCTTTTGGGTCCTTCGGGGTCCTTGTGCGGGCACTGTGTCATTAGGAGAAATAAAATATGCTACTGCTGCGAGAGTCCTTTCTCCCCCCCCCCCCCACGCTTCGTTTTGGGCATGTCCTGTCCTGTTCGGTCCTGCGGAATGTCAAACAAACGATGGAACCATCAACTTTATGGGCAAATAACACAAATTACACAACGAAAGAACACAAAGAGGAATTGGCCAAGGATATCCTATGGATATGTCCATGTTCATGTCTTGTCTTGTCAATTTTGTTGTCTACAAAGTGTTCTGGAAATGCAATTGTTGAGTAAGAGATACATCGGTTTGCGAACTTATTTCTTGTAAAAAATATACTAGGAAGTGCTTGAAAGATTTAGGTTTTATACAAAATTGAAGCTCATGCATTCAAAACCGTTTTTGTCGAGGCACAGACACGCTTTGCAGCTTATTCCTTTGAGAAACGATTTTAGGAACAGCTTGAAATGTTTAAAGAAGCAGTTTTGGGTTGTTCTTTCGAAGAAAAAGTGTACCAATTCCATTCGTAATTGAAGAAAAAACGTTTCTGTCGAGGCACAATAATAAAATGATCTCTAGATACAAGTTTAGAAGTTCCTTTAATAATTTCAACGAAAACCTGAACGTTTTTGTCGAGGCACACATGAAAATCTTTCCTGTATCTTCTGCTTCATTCATCCAACCTCATATGCCATCATTGTGCATATTTCCCTGAAAAATGGAACTTCCTCAAAGTTTTCAATGAGGCCCACTTCATTCCAGCTCCCCTGTAGCTTCTCCTGACTATTTCTGCCACTAATTCCAACAACTCGTATCACATTAAATATGATTCGTAATAGGCAACTGTTGCTGTCATTCGGCGAGGGCCCTCTGACAGTTGGGTTCACCCCAGTCACCCCACACCTTGACTGTAATTTTCGTCGTGTCCGCAGAAATCTCAACTCAAGACCAATTATGAATAGAACAATTAATCTCTAATTATGCCTGAATATCTGTCATGCGAATTATAAGCAAGAAATTAAATGAATATCAACAAGAAGACAGAAGACACGAGAAGGAGAGAGCATCCCAGCATCTCGGAGGAGATCGCCACAGATCATATCTTTGGGTGCCAACAGCCACAGAGAGTCATCGTCTGATGTTGTTGCTGCTGCTCCATGTGGCTGCCTGCCTCTTCTGGGGACCCCTCTGGGACGGGGCCATGTTCGCCTGTGCCGCCTGGCTGATCGGATTATGACAGCCAACGACACAACAACAGCAGCAGCAGCAGCAGCAGCAAAAGATGCCTACCAACAGATGCAAACGGATGCGAGAGATGCGAGAGATGCAAGAGATGCAAGAGATGTGCGGCACATTTTGATTTGGATTAAGTGAAAATTCATTAGATAATTTTCAGGCCGTGTGTTGTCGTTGATGGGAAGATGCCATGCATACAGCCTGCTTACGGCCTTATAGCCTCCAATAGTGCGGGGGGAGGGGGAGGGGGACGGCTAAGTATGCCACTTAGTTTATATTAGCAGCGATTAAAATCGAATGCGGCGACTCGTCTCGCCTGGTTTAATGTCACGGAAGTCGCGAATGATGTGTTGATGGAATATAAGCTCATTAAATGAAAGGATTCCACTGCAAGTTTGTTGCCAATATTTCTGTTTTCCTCCACTTCAATGCAATTTCCCACAATCGTTTTTGCCTTGGCGCCTTGGACACCAAATAAAGATGCAAATGACTCTCTGTGAGCCATAAAAAACCCCCCACACTCTGACTGACAGACCAAACACGTAGACAAACAATGCAGCAGCAGCAGAAGGATATGTGGGTCCTGCAGTGATCAAAGCAGACAAGTGGGGAGTCCATTAAAACACTAACGTCACGTCAAGCGGCCAATGATGAATGTGGCCCAAGGATGAACGGACGAGCAGACGAACGGCCGAGGATAGATGGACGAATGTTGCCACAAGGCTGGCCTGGACGTGGCTGCTGCACAAGGACTGAAGACAAAAGGATGTGCAAAAGTGCAGGCGAAAATCAGCCAAAAAGAGCCGGCCAAAAGGGAGGCACAAGGCGAAGCTCCAATCGTAGGAGAGAAACAATTGCCAAACGCCTGGACGCCGGACGTTCGAGGATGTGATGGCAATTTAAGTCCGACAGTCACTCACCAAAATGGGTGGCACTGTGCGAGTGGGCGTGGCGTGCAACATCTCCATGTGTCTGTCTGAGCGGAAGTGACGGGAAGTGCGCCCCTTTTGCAGCGCCATCATGAAGTCATTCACTCAATTTATCGTTTGATGAATGTCCTGCCAGATAGTCCTCGTCCTGCCTGCTACTCTGTGGTGTCCTGCGTCCTGGTGGTATCCCCCACTGCCCTGGGGGGCGTTGATGTTGCAACACACACACGTTTAATGGCCTTTTGAGCAGTTGATAAACGTTTCGCTCGTTTGGCGTTGATGAAATGTTGTCGTTGTCGTTGTCCTTGCGTGTCCTTTCTCTCTCTCGTTGGTTGCATGCATCATCGTTTATTTATGCCTGGCATATGGGGCATATGGGGCATATATCCTCCTGCTGAATCTCTGGATCTGCGTTTAGGTTTTGCCCAAAAATGTTCTAATTGTTTTTGTTTGGTTCTCGCTCTTTTTGATTTATGAGCCTCTGTTTTTGGGCTGCGTTTTTCTTTCTTTTTGGTGGCATTTGAGTGCTGCTGTATGTTGCATTGGTTGCACAGTCCTCTCTGGCTGATGACAATGACACTATTATGATGTCAGTGGCTGACAGGCGACATACTCGTTCACATTTGACGCTGGCGGTGGATAGAGCGACTCGCTGAAAGGATGTGGGTGTGGCAAAGGGTTCACTTTTGACAGGAGAAAGCATGATAGGAATAGCTAGAAGTTTCTGAAAGGATGGTGTCGTTCCTTATGACTTTTCAACGGATAAAGGAGTCGGTAGTGGCTGGTTTCCTGGTGTTTTATGATCTTGTTTACGTCCAATTGCTGACTTTGTTTATTGGTTGTCGGATTTCTAGAGTTTAGCCTCAAAAGATACATAGATAGAATGGATACAAATAGATAGATACATATCTAGGGATTTTTATATATATTTTTTTTAAATTAAAATATTTAAATATCTAAAGATCTCTGTACCACTCTTTCTTACCCTCCCTCTATTTCCCAGCGTGGCTTAGCCTCACTCTCTCCCAGCGTGGCTTACCCTTCCTGGCTCTCTCCCAGCGTGGCGTCCTCCTGCTCTGTGACCTCCAATACCTCTTTTTTTGCCTCCCGTCCCTGGGAAATCCCCTTAAATGCCACCGCAACTGTGCTTTTAAATCATTTTGATAATGACATGCCGTGTCGCCTTCCTTTTTTTTTTTGGAGAGTCATCGAGTCATCGGTGTTTATATTTTTAGCACAAACCACAGAGCCCCGAGCCCCGAGCACCGCGTGTTTTGTGTATATTTTTGTGATTTGATTTTTATGACGTGTAGTAATTTGTTGGCTCGTTAAGTTTCTTTAATAGGAGGCCTCCCTCTTCGTTGCGGTGCAACCCGTTCGTTGCATGATCTTTTTGGTGGGGGGCTGCCCACCGCCTGCATTGCTGGTCAATAAAATCTTTACGAAAAAATCTTTTACGACCCGCAGCGGCAGCGGCAGCGGCAGCAACCAAAAGGCAGGGAAATCCTCAACCGAAAAATGTTTTTTATTGCACCAGAAACACTCAATAAAAGCGAATTATTAGTGTTGGATTGCCTTTTGTTTTTCCCCAGTTCTATTCTATATTTTTATCCGCTTTTCCATGAGCTTTTTCCGCTTTCTTTTTGTTTGGAGTTTTTTTTTTTTTTTTTAGGTGTAAATGCATTTTTATTACAAATTTAAAGCCCAACAACAGTTTATAGTGTGCCTTTTTTTCTCCATTTTGTGTGTCCCGAATGTAAGCCCTTAAGGGTTTTTCTCACTTTTTGGAATATTCTTTTAAAAATTGTGTGATCTGTTGTTTATGGAAATACATATTTATTGCCGGGCTTTTCCATTTCGTGAATTATGAGATTTGATTAATTGGTTTAATGGAAACACGAGAGATAGAACCACAGATAACGTTGTGGATGCATTTGTTGCACTCAAAAATACAAACAAATTTTAGAAATGCAATCGCATAGATTTATGTGCATAAATATTTTAAGATCTGAAAGTATATATGGGATACTAAAATATAGGGAACAGATACAAAACCAAAGTCCAAGACACCTCTAAAATACAAAAAAAAAGGTAAAGATACGTATACGTATCTCACAGATACATAATTTTCTTAGGTAAATTAGGGTATCCTTTAGATTATACAAAATAAACTCACCAAAATATGTATTAAATGCAATAAAATACGCAAATATGTAAAAAGTCTTAGAATTTCAATATAAATTTAAAAAAACCGATATGAGATTTAAACTAATTAGATTTAAATTAAAAATTAATTAAACTAAATTTTTGTAATAAATTTAATTTCTTTTCAAAAATGTCCTTTCAAGGGCATATACTTGTTTTGGGAAAGAGATAATCTAAGATTATTATTAAGATCATTAAAGTTAATATAATTATTGATTATAATCAGTCGTTTGATAAACTAAAAAAAAATGTCCGTCTCTTAGGGAAATATTTTTGCGGCATTCTATCTATAATAATTATTCCATCCCAATGATTTTTGAAATCAGTTAGATCATAAAATAATAATTATAATAATAATTAGTAATAAAATCGTGGCTTTAAAACAGTTTTTAACGCTTATTAAGCAGCTATAAAATTCTTAAAATTGTTTTTTTTAATTTAATTTTAATTTAATAATTTGTATATGTTTCACTGACAGATGTACAAAATGGTCAACAATCGTGTTAAAAATATCAATATTCTCTGCAAATCTAATGCGGACTTCTTTCATTTCGAATGTCCTTTACGTTTTTGTTTTGAATTCGAACTCCTATTGGAGACACTCGTCCCGAACATTGGCAGGGTACCGTACGACGTGTCACTGTAGGTGGAATATGTCGAGTGCACGGAGACCCGGGCCTTGGCAGCGGCCATCTGCTTCTCCACGGAACTGCGGCGATAGCGATGGATATTGCCGGATTTTCCGATATTACCACCGGGACCGATTCTTTTCGGCTTCGGGTGGCGCCTCAGCCATGTCCAGGATTTGCTTACATCAAAGGGTTCGTGCACAAGCACGGGTATTGGCTCTCCGTAGTAATATCTTTTGCCGGATTTTCCTGGTTTTTTCTTGATAATCTGTGGCATGTTTGCGGCAGCCTCTTTGGCCTTTGCGGCAGCTTTACTGGACTTTGTGGCCCCTCCCTCATTGGTCTTTGGTTTTTTCGCTTTAACTTTTTCCTTAAAATCGTCTAAATTATCGCTGTCGGGCCATGGGGTTTTCCGTTTGTAGTCCTGTGAACTTTGATGGCCAATGGATTTGCTTTGCGATGTTCTAATTACAGATGAAAAGTGGGCTTTCGTTTTCACTTTATCTACGTTTGTATCCGTTTGTTCGGGGTACGCCGGATTACCGGGATCCCCTTTGGCAATGGCTTTATCTTTAGCCGATTTACTCTTATCCTGACTGCCGTACTTCTGTCGGCCTTTTGCTTGACCTTTGTCACCTTTCTCCCCTTTTGGAAGGTTATCCTTGTCCTTGTTCGATGGATTCGTAATATCGTTATACTCATCTGTTCCTTCTTTCTGACTAGCATCGGCTGCACCTTTTCCATCTTTCTGGTAGGCACCGGCTACTCCTTTTCCATCTTTTGAGAAGCCATCGGCTGCACCTTTACCATCTTTCTGGTAGCCATCGGTTTTACCTTTTCCATCCTTCGAGAAGCCATCGGTTCTGCCTTTTCCATCCTTCGAGAAGCCATCGGTTCTGCCTTTTCCATCTTTCTGGTAGCCATCGGTTTTACCTTTTCCATCCTTCGAGTAACCATCGGCTGCACCTTTTCCATCCTTCGAGTGGCCATCGGCTGCCCCTTTTCCATCCTTCGAGTAATCATCGGCTGCCCCTTTTCCATCCTTCGCGTAACCATCGGCTGCATCTTTTCCATCTTTGGAGAAGCCTTCCAGTTTTCCCTCCTTCTGTTTTCCTTTTCCACTCTTCTGCTGTCCATTGGCTTTATCTTTGCCCTCTTTCGTGCTTCCCGTAGCTTTTCCCTTTCCCTTCTCGAGGTCCTGTTCGAGGTCCTTGCTTGATGGATTCGTAATCTCGTTATACTCATCCGATAAGCGACGCTGCAGGCGCTTGCTTTTGGTAATATCTTTCTGTTGTTTCGGTTCCACGTCGAGACCTGTCACTGCATCTATCAGAGTGTCCAAGTCCTTGGTGAGCTTCGTCTTCTTATTCACGCCATCGATCAGAGAGGAGAGCTCTTTGCCGCGAGGAGAGGATCCTGGTTTTTCGTCCCTACTAAATCCTCTTCCGCTACCATCCTGATCGGCTTGTAATACCTGGCCGTCGGGTCCCTTGAAAAGAGTTTCATCGAAGGGGATACTAAAAGATTCGGACAGTCTTCTTCCGGCCCCAAAGGGTCCTCCGTTGAGTCCTCCTCTGCCCCACGGCGAGCCCTTTAGTCCAAAAGGGTCGCCCCTGTCGGGCGTTAGGATCCCAGCGCCCGGTCCAAAGGCATTTGGGGGGCCAAAGGGTGTTCCAAAGCAGGGAATTCCATACTCTGGGGGCTTGCGCTCCCGGAACTCATACCAATCGCAATGTGTGCCAATTCTGTTGAGATTTCGGGCCAACTCCTGAGCTCTTTCATTCGATTCCTGGATCCTCCGCTGGCCCCTGTCCTGGGCAGCGCTCTCCGGACCGATGCCGGCGCGTTTTGCTCTGCTTTTCCCACGTCTTCGTCTCATGATTACATCTCCAAAGAGCGCGTCATGTGCCCCATTATCCGCATCTGGTCGTTCTCTCAATACGGATTGCATTATTTGGATGAGTTTCTTGAGGGACTCAGGATGGTAGGGATTCCTTAGGTTGCCCTGGCTATCAAAGATCCCCATGTAGTAATCGCACGTGTCATAGTTCGACAGCGGCACGTGACACGTACTCCATGGATGTCCAACCGGATTGAGGACCTTGCTAAAGTTCTGCAGCGTCAGGGAGTACAGAAACTCACAGACCACATCTGCCGGTCGTCCGAGGATCTTGCCCAGAGCAGAGATAATACTTTGATTGATCAGAAACCAACGCTGCTTGTCCGTGAGACAATTCTCATTCAGTTTTCCATTCATTTTCTTAATCGGCGCTCGGATGTTCGGTGAAGGCACTTGCCACACGGCTGGATGATAATGACACCGACAGGCGGCCGGCGTGGGCTTGTATCGTTCGAGGCAAGGGCCCAAATCGAACATTTCGGGGGCGCCAATTATTTTATTCGTGGAAACCATTTTGTAATTCTGTTAGTAAAAAGAGTCGAAACGTATTTTTACCGAACCTGTCATCCCAAATGATTATAAAATACAGAATTATGGAGTTTTAAATCGTGTGAGGATATCCGGGAATGTTACCGGACGGGAATCTCCAAGGTCTTGGCTGGTGGATCCTTAACATCATGATTGTTTTAATTTATTTTAATTAATATTTAATTTAATTTCCATATTTTCTGTTGTTTTGTCAAACCTTTGACATTTTTCTGACAGTCTTTTTATACAATTTAAGAGATAATTTATTACAAAATATATGTAAGTCCGAAGAGGAAGATCTATTCTTCAACAGAGATCCATGATATCTTTGATCTATAGACCTTATAACAGGCCTGCAATCCACCTGACCCTCCATCAATGATATTATGCCAAAAGAAAGAAAGAAAAAAATAGGTAAAGGGTAAAAAATAAAAGAATGCAAAAAATAAAACCCGAATAAAATATGACAATGGGACGCACACCCCCTGCCGCCTTTCCCTCTGCTGCAACAACAATTAACACACACACACAAACACAAAAGCAAAGCAAAAGTAAAATAAAACAAATAAAAAAACAAAAAGAAACAACGATTGGGTGCACAAGGGAGACAGCACTATCTACGGTGGTGCGAAAGGGAAAGAAACAAAACTAAAACGAAGCGAAGCGAAGCGAGAGAGAGCGCACCACAGAGAGCGAGAGAGCGAGAGCGAGCGCACACAGAGAGACCATCAGCGTAGGACGCTGTATAAGGGGAAATAACGGGGCAATATGTGGAACAAACTGGCAATGGAACAGATGTCTCTGCAAAAGGGGAAGTACAGCGAGAGCGAACAGCCTGCTCTCGCTCTCTCTCTCTCTCTGGTTATGCTCTTTCTCTCACGTTCGCTCTCTCTCTCTCGCGCGCGCTCCAACACAAACAAAGCAGCACACACACTCACACTCTCGCACGAATGCAGAATGGAGCACGCGATGCATGCAACTTTTGCCGGCAAATTAGCGGCAGAGAGACGCCAACGCCAACGTCGAACTCGACGTACGACCTCCAACCTTCACTCCCCACCCCCCTCCACTCGGCACCAGGAAGAACTCTTCCCCGCATGAACAAAAAGAGTCTCGAATGCTAGAAGGTGCTTGATTTAATTATTCCAAATAAAATGTAGAATTTTATAATTTTATGGGAGTGAAAATATAAGAAAATATTCGAAATTCCCGTGTACCGGGTACCACTCATTTCCGATGCTATTCAGCTCTTTAAACTCTTCTAAAGATTAAGAAATTTCCATTTTCTATTAAACGATGAATTTCTTCCTAAAATTTGTGTACGAAAACTCTTCAATTGCCGAGGAAATACTAAATATCAATATATGATTTAGGTTAAACCAAAGAAGACCCCACCACACGCTCCACACAGCACACACCCCACCTCCACTCAAATAAAAGAACCACTAAAGCGTTGCAACAACAACATCAAACGGCGGTGCGCACACACACACACACACACACACACGAGGTTTTGCTTTATTTACGCATAATTTTAGAAAATTTATGAGCATCGCTTCAGCGTCTGTGGAAAGGTATTTCGGATTGTACATAAATTTTAGAGGTTCCAGAAACCCCAAAAGAAAAGATACACCAATCGAAGTTCAAAGGCCCAGAAGTCTCAATAAAATATTAAAAATTAGCCATGATATAAATACAAGTAATACTTGACTTGGAGGCGCCGCTGCCGGGCGTGTTGCCACCCACAACGTGCCACAAAGGAGGCCGACACGGAAGTGTCTTTCAGTTGCAACGATTGTGGGGGCAATAAAGCCGATCGAAGATTAAAGGCGGCTGCTTCCGTGGCGAGACTTCAAACGGAGACGAACCTGTACTCTTTGTTGGTTCTCATCATAATTTTAACAATCGAATGAGTTTCTAATTTGTTTATTTGTTTGTTGTAGTGCCAGTAGTGCCAGCGGCTGCCCTTTGAACCCCCTATTGAACTCAGGTGCGAACTGATGGATTGTGATCTTCCATCCTTTCCTTTAAAAACGGGATATCCATCGGGTGTTAATCATCCGCGAATTGTGGAAATCTTTCCAGATCAAAGATCTATATCATTTCGTGACCTGATAAAAACCAATGATCTGTGATCTATCTATGGGAAATGGAAAATTGCTGGTTTTGCTGGTATTTACAGGGATCGTTTATACGTTCTTTGTCAGGTTGTTTTCTGGTGTGAACTTATCAAAGTAAATGGAAAATCATAAGTAATAATTATTTTACATGATGTGAGAGAATTCCTAATTGGGTGAGAAATTTTGTTTTATTTTTGAAAGTCTGTTCTAAATATTTTTCCCCCATCAATATACCTTTTCTTTAAACCTAAATTTCATTTCCCAACTAAAACCCACTAAGCCCCATTCGATATTGTACTGCCAGTGCATAAGCAACTGAAATTTCTACTAATCAAAAAAAACTAAAATAAAAAAAAAACTTAAAAAATGAATCCCATTTCGGGGGAAGCAAAGAAAAGTCCTTCCAATGATGAGTTTTTGACACCACTCAACAAGGAGAGGGTCCAGCAGCTGGAGACAGTGTTGGGCGAGGTTCTCAAGGAGCCAGAAGGTACACCCCAAAAGGAGGAGGTTGCTGTTCAAGAGACAGAGGACACCGACCAGAAAGATGACACCGGCGAGCAGCTCAACAAATTCTGGATCGCCATCAGCGGTTACCCTTTGGAACGGGCTTATCGGGTCTATCGCTTCTTCAACGACATCGGCCCGATCAAGAACAGAGGTTTCACCCAGACGAACGTCATGTATCTGAAGTACCACACCACCGTGGACTGTCGGATAGCCTTGAGCTACGATGGCCAGAAGATTGGCTATGGCGGGGAGATCCGCGTCAGCGTTAAGCCCGAGAATCCCATGGCATTGAAGGCCTTTCTGGGCGCCATAGAAGAGATGGACGAGGTTACTGTCGCCACTGATGGTGGCCCACCCATGGCCGATGCTGTGACTCCAACGGACTTGCCGGCTTCGTTTTGCATAGATATGGAGTCTACCATTCAGAAAAAGGAGGCCCCAAATCAGAAGGAAGAGCAGGACCAGAAGGAGGAGCAGAAGCTGGAGCAGAAGCTGGAGCAGGAGCTGGAGCAGTCGTCGGAGCCGGAGGAGGTCAAGGTTGAGCCTCCTGTGGACGTCGTTCCACCCAAAAAGTACGGCTTCTTTCAATGGCTTAAAGAGAAGTTATCCCAAATTTTTTTCTTCTATTAAATTTGACTACTTTTTCGTTGATTTCTGATGTTTAAAATGCGCCTGCTCTGTTGTTGATTCTCTGTAACGAATAAATTGGATAAATATATCCATGAATATATCGTTTGACTAATTATGCGAATACTTTTGTCCAATGACTAATCAATGGGGGTTACAAATCATCCAATAACAATGCTGCCAAATGGAAATAACTGATAAAATTGTACGAGTATTCTGTACAGAACAGAAAACAGGGCGCCGCATTCATAGAATTTTTAATTACAATAAATCAATTGAAATAAAATGTAATTTTTCAATTTTATCAAATTGTCATTATGCGTAATTAATTCCTATGCACAAATGCATTTTAGTGTGGCGCCACCACAGTGTGTGTGTGCCCCCAAAAATTGCACTGCCCCCCGCCGCCATAGTGTGTGTGTGGGGGGGGGGGGGGGTGGCGTTTGCTGTTGCTTAATTATTATATATGTAATTTATTTGCCCCACAGTTATTCCCACAATCCGGGATTGCTAAAAAGTACTGTATACGGGGCGGGGTGGACACGCTGCACTGTGCTTTAATGCCACATTAATCCCGTGCCGCACGCACAAAAACGCACTCGAAAAAGTGCGGGAAATGACAGTAACACAGCAAACAAAACCCACACAACAAAAGCAATTCAAATGCACGCGAATGCATAGAATGCATAATTAATTTTTATTTTGATGACAACGTCAACGCACCGTCACACCAGACAACAAAACCTGCGCCTTCTCAACCTCAGGCCTCAGGCTACCGACCTCCGACCTCATGGACTCTCTGGGGCGCCCATTGGCATGTCCATTGCAATTATTTTGGATTGGATAAATGTATATAAATGTATATATACCTGTAGAAATCAATGTATATGTATATATAGTTCCTGCCATTTGGTTGTAGGCTCTATCGGCGCCGATATGCCGCCTATGCTCTCTCTTTCTTTTGGTATTTTTATTTTGGTAGGACAGCCAATGCAGACCGCGATCTATCTCCAAATAATATAAAAATATTGAGATTTACTTATATATCCCTCGACTCTTTGAGTATCGGGTATAAAAACACGTTTTTGTCGAGGCACAAACTTTGGACAATCAAAGGAAAGTGTTTTGGAAGGTTTATGAAAGATATGATTGAAAATATAATAATTTTAACTAAAACTATGTCTGTTTTGTGGAGGTTAAATTTAGGAAATTATTGTAAAAAGCAAACAAAGCTTAGATTCAACGATCCAATGATATGTGTGTCGTTTATAGAAATGGATCTACATTGGATCTACGAAGATGTACATTTTTGGTGAAGAATTTTACTCTAAGGTTACACTATCTATGTTTAAATAACGATAATGTTTGGATATTCTTGATCTTCTGCAATTCTACAAAAATTGTACATTATTTTCCATCAATATAATGCATTTTTTAATAAAATTCACTGATAAAAGCTGTAATAAAGTTTAATAAATAATAATAAAATAATAAAGTTGTTTAAAGTTTTTAAAAGTACTTCGATTAGATCACTTTTAGAATACCTATAAGGGTTCTATCTGTACAAAATATTACCAAACACTATATTTTCCCAAGACAGGAATGCCCATTTTTACAATCCACAGATACCCTTCTATTTTATTGATCTCTAAGCCCCCCTTGTAAGCCTCTCTCTCCTTTCCATTATAGACTCCATTGTGCCAACCAATTTGTGTAAAATGGCGGCATGTTGACGGCCATCTAACTGCCGTTTGGCCACACTGGCAATGGGGACCAAAAGCACAAACTGCGTTTACCCACACTGCAGACCGCAAAAAGGGCGGAAGGAGGACGAGAGGGCCCACAGAGAGGGAGAAAGGACCTGCACACATGTCAGGTTAAACACAAATTAACCTCATTTGACAAAACAAAGCGAAATAGCGCCGCTAAAATGGATAATTTGTTAAATAAATTGCTCGATTTTTATACGAATATTTTGCGGGGTGAGGGGGTTGGGAGAGAAACCATTCAAATATTTGTTGGCTGGTTATTTGCATGTACGCGAGCGATAAATACAAATAAAACTCAAAAATTCTTTTGTTATGCTTTTTCATAATCTTTTTTTTTTGTTTTTCTCTCTACGCTTAATCCGTTTTTATTTGTTTTGTTTTTGTTTAATTTTTATGCCCTTTTAGGCGTCTGTCGCCAATTATCCAACACACATTCAAATCCCTCCCCTACACCGCATCGTTGATGGTTTCCGACTGCAAATCCTCTAAAATTATTGCATTCATTAAATTTTAAACAAAGGTGATTAGATTTTATAATTTAAATGGACAAACAGGCCACGCATTTACATGGCGCCTAAAATTCCCATGTGCTAACGTTACCGTTATTCTCCCACTCGTTATTTATTTAGATTAAAAAAAACGGGGAATTTTTTCCTCTAATTTATTTGCTCGCCTTTCCCCCCCTCCCTTCTTTTTCTGCTGTTGCCTTTATCGTAATGTGGGATCAACAATTGTTTGACTTAATTTATTTATTGTTATTTTCTAATCATTTTTGGGGGATTTTTAATTGGTTTTCGGGATAAATGTAATTTTTTTTTGGCCAGCTTTTGTTCTGGAAATTATTAATTCAATGGCAGAATGCATTCGAAATTATTGCATTAATTGATAGAAAATAATAGAATGCATTGCAATGTCCAAATTTTACTGAATTCCAACGATTAACACTAGAAGAATCGTTTTTTTCGATGCACAGGTACTGCCTCTAAAGCGTCACAAATTTCCTGGGAAGCTTTGAGGATAGTCGTCATACATTTGCAAGTTTTTTCTATAAGAAAAGACTTACTTCAGCATCAAAAATTTCCTAATTGATCCTATAATTGATAAGAAATAACAAAATGCATTGCAGTGCACAAATTCTATTGAATTCTATGGATTTACACTAGAAGAAACGTTTTTGTCGATGCACAGGTACCTCTAAAACCATCTCTAAAGCGTCACAAATTTCCCAAAAAGTTTAGGGGATATTTATTTGCAGGTTTTTTCTTTAAGAAAAGGATTTCTTTAGCATCAAAAATTTCACAAAAATTGATGACATAGAGGCCGGAATTTTCTAGTTTTCTTTCACAATTTTCCCATAAAAACTTTTTAGTTTAGTATGCCATTATTTTCAAGTTTTCTCTTTAGAAATTTTCCAAATTTCTCCAAGTGTAGTAGGCCTTGATTTTGCAATTATCTTAAATTTTTCCTTTAATTTTCTCCCCAAATACAAATCCAGTTCTCAGTCAAAAGTGAAAAAGTAATCAGACAACATAAAATGTTTCCTCGTCGCCTCGTTTGGGTTTTCATAGCGGTCTGTTTTATGTGCTTGTTCAATCTGGAATATCTCGCGGATATTTTCGGCAAGGAACCAGAAGTCATATTCAATCGCTTTCTAATCAATACGCCCGGCTGTCGAGTCCGTGTTTTGGCACATCCAAAGAAACCCGTGCCATTTGTGGAGCCCATACACGTCCTGGGCTGCAGCAGACCGCAGTTGATCTCTCCGCTATATGAAGATGACAATAACTACCTGCAGGCCAGCAATATAGAGGAGGATTTGCAGTGCAAATGCTGGCAAATAGAACGCCAGGATCATCGCTCGAATAAATACCATCAGGAGAGGGAGTTCAATCTAAGTCGCGATGAAAACGAACCCATTCAAGTGGAGGCCGGCCATCAAATGTATCGCATACAATGCCGGAATAAGGAGAATGTCGTCAAATACAATGATGTTATATTCTTTATTCCACCGCCGTTCGAAGAGGAAAAGACACCCCGACCATACGAAAAGAGACCCGAACGTTTGTCTGTCATGATTTTGGGCATCGATTCGTTGTCTCAGATGCATTTCGAACGGAATTTCCCACATTTGACGAGCTTCCTGGACTACGTGCCGCACACGTTCTTCCTGGGGTACAGTCGCTTGGGTCTGGATGCCTATGAAAATGTGGTTCCCCTATTGAGTGGGCTGCGCAGCGATGAGCTGGAGGAACGTTGTCTTTCGGCGAATAAATCAACATACGATAAGTGCGGCCTTCTTTGGGAGAAGTTCAAGGATGCTGGCTATTCCACGTTCTATGGAGAGGACACCGCCAAGGGCATTTTCACGGATGGAAGAGCTGGCTTCCGGAATCAACCGACGGACTTTTATCTGCATCCCGTGCTGCTCGAAATGGACAAGCACACGCGCTACAGCATCGATGCGAGCGAGCTCATCCACTGCTCGGGAGGGCGGCAGTTTTTCGATGTCTTGAACGATTTCATCGATAAACTATCGTTTTACATGCAAACTGCTCCGTTTTTCTCGCTCTTTTGGCACTCGCAAGGCGTCAAGGACTACTATCATTATGCCCGGCGCTTGGATATGGACTACGTGAAGCGTTTGAAGCGTCTCCTGGAGATGGACATCCTAGACAATACTCTGGTGCTCCTCATGTCGGACTATGGACTGCGTTCCGGAAAATATCGCCTGACGTACAGTGGCATGCGGGAGGAGTCGCAGCCCTTTCTTCTGGCCATATATCCCGACTGGTTAAAGGCCAAATATCCCTTTGCCATGGACAACTTTAAGCAGAATGCCCACAGCCTGGTCACAGCCTTTGATCTGCATGCTACCCTCAAGGATGTGATGGATCTGAATCTTCTGAAGGACCAGCATGTGGAGAATCGAACGGATACACTGCGTGGCTATCCCCCCAAGAAGGTGCCCCGGGGCGTGAGTCTGTTTCTGCCGCTGCCCCTGAACCGGAACTGCGACTCGGCTGGCATACCATCGCACTACTGCCCCTGCACCGATCTCACGGAAATCCCCACCGACGATGGCATTGTGCTGCGTACTGCTCGTTTCCTGATCGCTTCCATCAATCAAATTATCGCTCCCCACGCGAAATGCCAACAATTGCGGCTCTACAAGGTGTTGCTTGCATATTTCGTGGATCTCGGCGAGAGTTCCTTCGTCTACGAGCTGCGGCTGCGGGTGAGCACCATCCCAGGGGATGGACTCTTCGAGGGCACGGCACGGCTCACGGACACCTTCCACTTGTCGGGACCCATCACGCGAGTGAATGAGTATCGCAGTCAGTCCTTCTGTGTCAACGAGACGAGCATCAAAATGTATTGCTATTGTCCAAACTAAAGAACTTTTCCATCAATTAAAAGCATTGGTCGAACTCTGAAAGGCTTTATCTGTGAATACTTGGGGATCTTCCATGGCGGCAATTACAATAAAACATTTCAAAATTTCTTGGTGTTTCCGTAAGCAACAAAATTATCACCTGAACAGAACGAGTCACAAAAGCCATCCAAAACATGTTTCAGATTAGCGATGGAAGCGTGTATTGATAGTCGTGTCACGAAGAGTTACATTAGCTGTGCTCTTTGTAGTAGAGGGTCCAGATTCCGGATTGGGGAACGGAGACGGAGAAGAGAATTCGAGAGAATTTAGATCCGGTTTTGAACAAACTATTAGCTCCGATTGACTTTTTCTAGTATATCCGATATGACTTACTTAATCTACCCTTTTATAATTGTATAGATTAATTAATTAATTAATATAATAATATATAATAATATAATCAGCCAGGCTCCGTTTTTCACATTCCCAAAAGTTTCCCGATTTACTTTTGATTACACATAAAACATAAAATATTTTCGTTGACGGCTTTTAATACAACGAAACGAAAAGGAAAAAAAATAGATGAATTATTGATGCATTAACATAAACTTGACACCTATATCAGGGTAATTTGGCTTTTGCTTTCTTTATAAATAATTTTAATTTACCCCAATCTCAAATTTGGCTCGGAAAAAATTGTCCAGGGCAACAACAACAACACCTTAAAACGATAACGAAACGTTTTGGGTAAAAAACGGAACCCGCCTGAATATATTAATATATATATTACTTAATGTATTAATTAATTATATAATAATAATATATAATAATTTATTTATTTATATTTAATATACATATGTATTAAATTTTTAGAAAATATATGGAGTCTAAATATAAAATATTTAATTTAAATATGAAAATATTTAATTTTAATTATTATTTATAATAATTATAATAATTATATAGAACTTCAACAATTTTTTTCAATTTGATTCAAACTCAAATCCATTTAGTCCGATGTCTCCATTGAAAATAACTGTAATATGTACGAAATATTTTAAAAAATATTAAAAATAAAAATTTCTATAATTGCATCGTAAAGTAAACATTAACGCTACATTATTAAAACAATTCTTGGCCGTTTGGCTTTAAAAAAAAAACAATAATCTCTGAAATATCGAAAAGCTTTATTTAATTTTAAAAATACCAGAATCACTGCAATAGATTGTTTTTTTTTTATATATAATCGGTAATATAAATGTACGTATGTTTGTAATGCTATATTGACGGATCTATATACTCTATATTCGTTTCATTCGAAATATATATCTATTCGCTTATGAGATGTTTATATAGCAAGAAAGGAAGGAAACCCTGATATTCTTTTATTAATATACAGGTAAAACTAGGGAGACGTTTCATTGACTCTGGAAATAATTCATATTCATTCTACCATCTCTATTTACTCCACATAGTGCCGTTCCCGTTCCCTTCCCCCTCCCATTCTCTGATTTAGTTTCAGTTTCATTTCACGAATTTTGACGAACTGATAAAATGTCAAATGGTTTATGATGCTCTCCACCTCCTCCGGACCGCTGGTGGTTTGGCCTTTTTTTTTAGATCTAAATCTGTTGTCGGGCGTAATGCCCCGATTTCCCCCAGTCCCCGATTGTTGTTGGCTTTAGCTTTGGAGTTTATGAGCTTTGATATTTATTGTCATCAAATGGCGTTCGTTCAATGGAATTTATGACATTTCATTTGGCGTTTCGTCTCTTCTTTTGTTTGGTTTATAATTTTTGTGTTTGTTTTTTTTTACGATTTACGTTCCAATTTTGCTTTAAATTTCGTAGCACTTCCATAATTTCCTGATGCCTTTGCATTGCTGAATGAAAATTAAATACAGAAGAGTGGAAAATCCTTTTTCATTAATCAAATGATTAAGCCTCAAAGTCAGTCTAGGGATGCTTTTGGGCTCCTGGCCGTGGCCATCGCCCGCAGTGGATAATTTGCGTCAAAATGTCAGTTTATTTGAAGAGTCCAACGGTCGAACGTTGGCGCCACAGGACAGAGAAAGGTGAGGCGCCACAGGGCGAGAGAGAGAGAGAGAGAGTCGCAGATGAGCGACATGCAATTGAATTAAAATTAAAATAAATGCCACAAAGGAACAACCAACACCAAAATACGTAATAATTTGCAATTTATTTAACTGCGGACAATCCTGCGGAACCCATGGGGACTGGTGGGGGCTCCTGCCTGATCCTTGTTTCAAAAAATTATAAATTAAAAAAAAAAAAAAATAATTAAAAACCATTTGGTTTGCTGCGTGGGAAACTCGCTTTCAATTAATGCAAAAATGTCCTAAAATGGACAGCATTTTCTCACCGAAAATCGCCGTCGCCGTCGCCGTTGACAGGAATAAATTGAAATGCCCGCCTCGTGATGCATGCCCCCGAAAAAGTGCGTGACTGTTGCGAAAAAAAATAAAGCCATGAACACAACGCCTGTGGTGGCAATTGACAAGTGAATTTTTGCTCAAATGAGAATTTAACATGTTGATTTAAACCAAACAAAAAAATCGCAGATTAATGGAAAACAGCAAAGAGTTTTTGAGACAAACCGGGATGGAATTTCTTCATTAGAGAAGCTCTGACGAATGGAAATTCCACATACATCTCTATCTAAAACAATATTTCTTTTATTCTTATCAGGCGGTATTTATCGATTCATAAATCTCCAAAATTGTCAAACAGGTAATCACTCAAATTGCTCTGATTTCGTATTAGAATTGGTAACGCCTCATAAATAAGTCAAAATCGGGGGTCCCCACAGCTAGAGCAGAATTGTAGGTGTGGATGTTATCGCTAATTGATGTGTACGGGGGATTGGGGAGGGGGGGGGGGGTGGGGGGGTGGCGGGGGGGTAGATGACACACATATCAAAAGGGTTGTATTTCTTATGTGGGGGAAAAGCCCAAACAAAATAAGAGATTACTTGGGAAAGTCCATTATTGGTTAGTAAATTAAAGAACTATCTATTTTAACCCAGTTTTGCATCCAATCATTCACTTAATTGATCTGTTATCCACATCGTTATCCCGTTATCCCTGGCCCCGACTAATATACACAACTTGTGTGATATATCCACAGTCATTCAAGTCAATCAAATGCTCATCTGTCAAATGACAAATGATTTTTAAAATCACTTCAACCAAAGGCTTCCTCGTCAAAGTTCCACTCCTCGCTCCATGGGCTCCTTGCAGGGTGGAGAAAAAATATTCATAGAACACGGAGAAAAGCGGAAACAGACACTTTAAATGCTTGCGATATTGTCAATCAAAATTCAATCGAAGCCATGAATCATGACACACAGATGGAGACATGGAGACCCCTGCCCGACTCTTCCCCCTCTGGTTATGGTTGATGATGGGGCTTCAAGAGAGCTTCAACTCTCTCTCTCTCTCTGAATCACTCAATTGATGGATAGATGCTTGGTTGGTTGCTTGGTTGGTTGGTTGGATGAATGCAGAAAGAGTCCTGCAAAAAAAGGATGAAATGGGAATCACTCAACATGAGGATGCGTGTTGAATGATGGCAATGCTGCTGCTGCTGCTGCTGCTGGAATATGTGACATTGTGGAAAGGAGAGGACCGACAGAAAGCATTTAACATTGGCATCCTGCCACACAAGGAAGGAAAGGAACCTTCCACCCAAGTGGATGGCATGGCATGGCATGGAATGGAATGTGTGTGGTGGCATGTGTGGGAGGCAGGGCAGGGCAGGGCGCACTGTCATCAGTCAATGTCAGTGTGTGGATAGTTTTGACATTTTTATGAGCAAATGATAAGTCTCTCCACGCGTTTGATGCCTGCCTGTCGTCCAATGTTTGACACTTGCCAGCCACACACATCAACAAAATATTCTACAACTTATAAGAAATTCTTTTCGCTTGATGTATTTATGGCCCTCTTACTTATCGCCCACGATGCGGTGTACAAGTATTTTTAAATTTAAAGTGTGACACGAGTTAACAGTCTTCAAATCGCGGGGCCATCGGGCAATCAATCAAAGCGAATGCCACATCGTCTTGGAGTCGTTAAAGTCGTCGCTTTTGGCCCGGATCGTTCACGTGTTTAATGACTGACTTTTTGACGTTGTATCCCCCATAAAAATGATAGCGAGAGTGGCTACAGGAATTTGTCAATGCAGTAAAAAGGGTTCGATAAAGGATTAGAAAAGGAGGAAAGTGCGAAAAGTGGCATGGAAACCCTTTGTGGATATTTTGAGATCTGTTGAACTTTGAAAGGAGTCTGCTTAACCATTTTAGTGTCCCCATTATACATATGTACTGAGATCTAGGACAAGATTAAATAAGTTATCTAGGAAAGGTTACCAGAAAAATGATGAAAAAAATATTAGAAAAAAATCGAAAAAGTACTAGATGATAGCTAGAAGAAAAACAAAAAAAAAAAAAAATTATAGAACAAACCCTTAATAAGCACCAGAAAATTCTAAAAAAATACTGAAAAGCTACCGAAAAATACTAAACACATAAAATACTAGAAACCAACTATAAATGACTCAACAAAAAATCAGAAAATGTGAGAAAACAGGAAAATTATTACCAGAAATTACAAAAAATAAACACCAGATAAATACTCCTCCACCGGCTTTGATAAATACTATAAAAATACTAGAAAATACTAGAAAAATACCAGAAAGATCTCTAATATTTTTCTAATTTTTTAATCGATTGGTTCTTCGAAATTCGTTAAAACCTAATTTTCCAGATCTCTTAAAATTCCCTAAAAATTTCATTTTCCACACCAAAAAAATACTCTACAAACCACCCCCGTGACCACAATTTTATTTTCAGCAATTGTTATAGCACCTAATCAGAAAGCAATTTCCATTTATCTACCTTCAAAAACCGCATACCGACCGGCAATGCCATTGCCTTTTGGGTCATAAATTCTAGCCAAAATTGATTTCCTGATATCATCTATATAAATAAAATAGCTAAAACAACACAAGAATCCGTTCGGGGGGATCGACCATTAATAATTGCGAATGCAATTGTCAAAAATTGTTCGCGTACGTTTTTGTGGAAATTTTGCGGAATATCCAATGCACATTTTCTGCCTACTAATATTGACTTCCGTTTCCGCTGCAAAGAGTACGACCCAAAAGTATGTTTCCGCTTCTGCTCTTCTTTCGAAACAATTTTTCACACAGCAAAATTTTTGTTATCATGTGTCGCCCCATTACAACGCAGAGAAAACAAAATCAATTTTCCAATGAAATGCCACAGCAGAGACGCAGAAAAAATGCATAGGAAAATTTTACAAATCAGACAAATAAATAAATAAAGGCGCGATGGGGCGACGATATTTGACATTTATTAATTAAAAATGTGCGAAAATTTATATTAATTTTATTCAACAACAAAAGAGGAAGCTAATTTCAATTTATTTTATTTGTCATCTGAATGTTTTATGTTCCTGCCGAACACTCCGAGGGATAGATAAAAAGAATTGGAGTTCTAAAAACATAAATCCCATAAATATTGAAAGATATGATGGAAGGATGGCAGAAAGGTGGAAAGGAAATCGCTCACAAATTAGGACCGATGAATGCTGCTGGATGACGCCCTTCATCCCCCTTTCCCAATACCAAAAATAATACCATATCATAGATGAATATTCTTATATTTTTAATTTCCCTAAAAATTTCATTGGTTTTTTTTGAAACACAATCGAAAATCTCTTTTTAAACAGAAAACCCACATAAAAAACCAGAATGAAGTACTCCAGAAAGATTGCAGTTATGTACAGCATAAAGGCGATGGTGTGAATCAAATCAAATGTGCCATGGAGTATACTTTGACACCCCTGAGTTATAAGATGGGGTTTATAGCACGATTGGGGGATCCTACGCAGGTAATGCATGTACCAGCGGGGTCCATCAAAGCCACAACAGTGAAGCTACAGTGGAAAAAAACACTCATTACCAGAAGATCTCACAAGTAATACATGTACTACTACCTTCAATTCAAGTTCCGTCCAGTAGGTGTCATTTGTGTTGATATATTTCACCCATTTCTCCGCTAGATCCTCCATGTCTGCCTTAAGTTGGAGTTTTTTGAGGCCTCCTAAAAATGTGCAATAGGTCCAATACATGGCCCACATTGACAGCGGTATGTACTACTCTCAGTTAAAAATGGAACACAGGTCTTAAATCCACTTCAACCTACCCACAAAGCAATCCAATCAGACGTCAAATCTAGCAATAGAAAGCTCACTAAAAATAGTATTATGATAATCGCAATAAGACTTGTGATGGCCAGATAAAATTCGATGGCAGTTGCGGTATAGTTCTGCAGATAGATTATACCATCCAGTCGAAGGATCCAAGGCAGAGTTATGCGAAATGTCACGGCCAAAAGCAACTGAAAAGTGGAGCTCCTCTTAGGGTTTGCTTAGGGGATTGTTTTCTTCAATGAAAGACTCACCGCAAATGCTACCATGACTATTTTCATAGACGTCTTGAAATACATTCTTGGAATATCTCTGAAATCCTTGAATTCGAAATATTTTAAAGACTTACAGAAATTGCAAAGCAATTCGGAAACAAAAATCGTAGCTTACTAATCATTGGTTTATCCCCAAACATCGCTGATTTGTTCCTTCATTTGTATCGACTGTGCAGATATTCGTTTTTAAACATTACACAAAATGTATTTGTCTTCAATTATTCATACAAATTTCAGGCCTGGCCTCCTGTGTTCTTTTTTTTTTTTTTGTATTTGTTTTTGCCATTTCTGTGTCTCCTTTTTTGTGCACAATTTTCATTGTTGATTTATGGGATTTGCTAGATTTTGACAGTCGTTGTTGCAACACACGAAATACGGGTAGGGGTGGCGGCGGGGGAGGATATGTGTTTGTATAAACAGGATTTTATAATCGGCTTTCTATATTAATTTTAATTTTATTTTCGGCATTTTATTATAATTACTCTTGATATATGTAAATGGCAGAATCGTTAGCAGAATTTCGTATTCGTATTGTTTGCTGCCGCTGCACTTGATGTCCCATGGTCCATGCATGTCCCTCAAACTAGTTTTGTGGGGTGGGACGGGGGAGATTTCCCCTAAAAAAGGATATATCTTTTGTGGTTTTAAATGTTTTTAATTGTCGTTGTAATTTACATGCGCTGTTTGTTGTTTCATAATCGCATGCTCTTTGTCCTCGTGTATGGGGGTAATATTTTGCCAAAATATTTATAATATTTTAATGCTAATTTTTCGTACAAATCCACAAATGCAGCTTCCATACCCGCCCTCCCCCCTCCTCTGCATCCTCCCTGGGCTTTGTATGTTTTGTGTATTTTTGGTCAATTTTTGTATCTGTTTGTGATATTTTAATTTTACTGTCACATTTGATCATAAATTTAGCGATTAACAAATAATATCCACCAGGCTAAACCGAAACCGAAACCCCAAAGAGCCCACAGAAAAAGAAAAGCTCTATTGAAAGGTATTTCCAAAGCCCAAAGGCTGCGATTAGTTATATTTAATTGCATTAGATAGAGCCCCTATAATTATGGTTCGTTCAACAGCAAATCGAAGAAGCAAAAAAAACCCTTCCACGTATTTTGTTTTCGAATTTGCTTCATTTTCGGTCCCCAGTCTCGAAGGCATGATTTTTTTTTGCTTTTGTATGCTTTGAATTATTTGTTTTACATTTAATTCATTCATTCAAATATTCCTTTGCTTTCTGTATTCCAAAACCATGTCGGATAAAATAAATTATTTTGCCCAATCAATCGATTCCTTTAAGGAAACATCCCTCCCATCAGAGCCCACAGAGCCGGATGAACTAATAAAAATTACCTACGATATGGTCTTCAATCTAAAGTGCGATACAAGTGCCGAAGATGGAGAACACGCTCAGGAGATGGATTCTCTCGGGGAGATCGCCAAATGGACCACACGATCGACAATAACCGAAAAGCAGGAGATCCAAAAGAAGAGCAAAGAAAAGCTGGGGCACTCTCCCCACTTGATGATCATCTTTGAGGACGGCGACTGGAACAGTGCCATGCATTTCCTCATCGAATCGATCAGGAATCCATTCAAATCGAATGCCGTGTCCACGGTCTTTGTGGAGCAGCACATTCGTGCGGATATATTGGAGCACCTTCGGCCGGAGTTGCAGCCCTTGCAGAAAGAGGCACCCCTTACGGTGCATCCTAGTTATTTGAGTTCCCTGAAGGTGGTGAATGAGATGCAGATGGAGTTCGTTGCCAAAGTGGATGTCATCGATCCATCGGGTAATACCCCCGTTTTGCTCACCGACTGTAATGCCAATGAGTTGGGCGTGTATTCCGATGGTGTCATCATGCTGCATACCTTTAAAAAGAGCGAGAACATCATCGATATATGCGCCAGGGACCCGACACCTTTCGGCTCTGTTTCCATCTGGAACGAGGGTATGGATCGCGCCTTCGATATTGTGGCTGCCATCAATTCTCCACATTTCTATTTCAATTGCACAAATGTGGACTTGTCGCCGATCGACCAGTACTTCCAGGCCGAAGAGAATTATGCCCTAATCGATAATGGTTTCCACTTTGAAGCCCTGAAGATCTACGAACAGTTCAAGACCATTGTCTTCCCCTTGGTCCATCATATAGCCCCGAAACCGGAGGCCAATGTCGAAGTGGAGGAGCCATCACCCATCTCCTTTTTGGACAGCTAAAAGGCTTCCTCATTCTTAATCGATTTTTGTTGCCCAAAATATAAATTCCAATAAAAATTTTCAAGTTATTTTTGGTTTTATTTACATGTTAATCGAATATGATCGGCACCTGTCATCAGTAATAATCATATTTCTTTGCGTTTCTGTTTGTTTTTGGGTCGTCTTAATGTATCCGAATCCCGGGTTATACAAAAACCTGTTGCAGGCAAAAAAAAAAAACCAATGGCATTCCGTGACTAATGCTGCATCAAGCTTTAAATGAAGATAACTCTGATGATAACTGCTTTTGGGCAGTACTGTATTTTTCCTTGTGATGGGTAATAATTGATTGATGTTTCTATAGATTGAGAATAGTGTAGGGTACGCCTTTTGGGAGGTGCTGTACTTTTTAAAGTTTAAATAGTCCTTAAAAGTACTATTCTTTAGAAAACCCCTTTTGGGTGGTACTGTACATCCTTAAAGAGTTTATCGATCCTTTATTTATTCAGTACATTTTTGGGTACAATCTATAAGTTATTAATATCAATTCCATGATCTTTGAAATCCATTCTCTGATCATCAAATCTTCATAAAACAAACTCAAAGTCCATCAATCCATACACCCTCTCCATCTCCAGAGATTCGCGAGACAATGCCAGATCCATGAAGGCAATATTTATGATGGCTCAACCTTTAACAGTCACCACCGAGAGCCGGACGCAATGTGTGGTGCTGTCTGGACCATAAAACCATCACTTTATGGCCGAATGATGAGTGTGTGAGTGACGCTCTGACGGCCGGCACTTAAGACCCGAAACCGAATCCAAAAATAAAGCAAGGCTCATCAATGTGATTATCAGTTTTTGCTGGAATTTATTTCGCATAAATCTCGCTGCAAATGTCATCCAAATATGGGGGCTGCTGATATCAGGTGCAGCAGCAGTCCTCCAACTGCAATGCCACACCCTTCTCTCTGGCGTTGGCTCTGTCTCTGGCCCTGGCTTTGGATCTCTCTCTCTGTCTCTCTGGCTGTGGAAATTCATTATAAAATGCGGTTTGAATTATTTGTCACAAATGTCTGGTCCTGTGTCCAGCGACGGGGTGTGACATTGATGTTGACATTGACGGACAGACAGAGCGGGTCGGTGTCGTTCTCTCTCATTCGATGCGACAAATGAAATGAAATTGTTAATGGTCGAGTGAGTCATCATCCGTAGTGTCGTTTCGTATTAAATGTGTTATTTTATTGGTATTATTCATTAGAACTATACACTCTCCCTAATTTGCTTAGAAGTGTTAAATACTCAGCGATCTTTTCGGTCTGCTTTCCTTTACCAGCTATATTTTGTATGTAAATTCCAATTTTATTCAATGCCGAGTCACTCGTTTTGCCAGTGTCTAGAGTTAACTGTCATTTTCAATCGTGTCTGCAGAACTTGTCACTCATTCAATAGTTTTGAAAATTGCAAATGTCACTTACAACCCAACAACAAGAGTGCAAGAGCTTCCCAGAGTTTTCCAGGCTTCCGAACTCACATCACATCTCATCTCTCGCACACACACACCATGTGTGAGTGTCGTCTGTGAGTGAGTGAGTGAGTGAGCAGCATCCTAGCATCCAAGGATGCGACATTCTGAGACAATGTTGCCGCCGGAGACGGAGACGACTACTAGCAGGAGCAAGACCAGGACCAGAACCAGAACCAGGACGTAGACGAAGACAAAGTCTCGGGCAAGAAGAATGCCAGCCCAGAGGATGACGCGGCAAGAGCAGACGCTGTGAATTAAAACAAGAATGGCAGGATAGGTTTTGCGAAGCCGAAGATTTAGATGCACTTCAAGAAACAGCATTCGTAGGGAAGGAAAAGGAAACACAGCCAAAAATAAATACCACAAAATACCATCAAAAGTTATAGAAAAAACCCAGAAAAATACTAGATGAATACCAAAAAATATTAGATATTTCCATAAAAAAATGGAACAATAAGATTCTCAATAAGGATTTTTTTTAAATTATACAAAAAAATACTTGAAATTACTATAAAAT
Organism: Drosophila miranda; assembly: GCF_003369915.1. Lineage (NCBI taxonomy): Eukaryota > Metazoa > Arthropoda > Insecta > Diptera > Drosophilidae > Drosophila > Drosophila miranda. The sequence continues at coordinate 7,366,610 of NC_046677.1, read as the reverse complement.
AATGGAACAAAAATATTATTTATAAAGATTCTTAAAAAAAAAATACTAGAAATGACTATAAAATACTGGAACGAAAAGATTCTTATTAAGGATTCTTTAAACAAAAAATTCCAAAAATTTACTAAAAATTACTATTAGAGGCTGGAATAAAATGATTCTTAATAAAGATTCTTAAAAAAAGAATACCAAAAAGTACTATAAATTACTTTAAAATACCGGAACAGAAAATTCTTAATTAAGATTCCTACAAAAAATAATACCAAAAATACTACAAATTACTATAAAATACTGGAACATAAAGCTTTTCTTAAAAGAAAATACCATAAAATACTAGAAATTCCAATAAAACACTGACACAAAAAGATTCTTTACAAAATACTACCAAAAATCAGACATTACCGTAAAATCTTGAAAGAAAAAATAATCTTAGTAAAGTTTCTTAAAACACAAATTTTTAGAAAAACAACAGAAAAATACTAAATAAAATACTAGAAAATACCAAAAAATATGTCATAGACGCATATTGCAGATTCGTTTGCAGAAAAGAGAATCAACACAAGCAGAGGGGCGCTGTGGCATAACGCGTGTAGTCGAATTTTCTCTCCCCTACAAACCACTTGTGAAAATCGTGAGACTCTCCTTCAGAGAGCATAACAAGGCCAGGGAATAAAATAATAAAAGGACACAAAGACAAAAGCATAAGAAAACTTGAGCTCTCTCTACCCATTCTCCCGTTCTGGCACTGCTCGCTCTATGTTTGTGTGAGGTTGACCCATAACGGAGATGGGGAGGGTAAGGGGTTCCGCTCCTGCCTTGTGCCGGTTGCAAGTGCAATATGTATTTCCTGGGGCTTCACTCCGGTCCGCCCCCGTGCCAGCACCGAGAGCGGGACAAACATGTACGCATCAAAATCAGACTTGTAATCCAAGTGCAAGTTGCGAATCCAAAAATCCATCCATCGCTTGCAGAGCATCCTTCACTCTCCGGGGCCCGAGACCTCCTTGCTGCCGTCGTGCTCTCGGGCTAAGTAAAACTTGAGCAAGACGGCAGATCCGTAAGCAAGGAGCCAAGGATTCACAGAAGGATTCACGGAAGGAGGAAGAGTCGCTCGCTCGCTCGCTCGCTCGCCTGATGTCACGTAGAATAGACATACAGACATGCAAGTGACAGACAGATGGAGAGACACTGTGACACGACACATTGACTGACAGCTGCAGGGACGACGACTTCGGCTACGACTACAGTGGGCGTTGTATGGGTGGGCTATGGGGGCGTGGCAGCTGGCAGAATGAGGCACTGGAAGGTTGCAAGGATTTTGTGCAAGAAATGGCGTGTGCAAACAAAACCGAAAGACAAAAGCAAATGATGGACATGCACGGGAGAGAGACTGCAGAAGATTGACGGCGGAGGAAAATGTCCAGGACACGGGACACGGGACACGGGGCTACGGAACTCTGTTGGTCAATGGAACAGCAGCAGCGGCAGTTTCCTTAGTCAGCATCTCCATCGTGGCTTGGGCATTTAATTTCAAAAGGATTGTGCAATCAACATAAACGGTGGGAGGTGTGCAGAGAGGGAGAAGGAGATGGAGATTGAGGCAACAGCAAAATTAAAGGATCTGTGTATTAAATTATATTCTATAGTTTCCACTTACGAAAGGAAAGTCTTGAGCAGAAAAGTATGTCAAGAAAATGAAAACCAAGGACTTGAGTGTTTCTTTTCCATTTCTTTGATTTATTTCATTCCCCTTAACCCTAAATTTATGTTCCCAGAGTTCACATTATTCCACCTCTAATTCCAGTCAACCTTTATCTGTGTTCCATTCCCATCGTTCCCCTTAATTTCCTTCCACTTAACCTCGCATTTTGATGGGAACGATGGAAAACACTTAATTGCCGCAAAATATTATTAGATTTTTCCAAAAAAAATCAAAATCACAGCCACACTCCATCCCCAAAAGTACTCGACTTTCGCTGCGTGGGGGGGAGGGGGGGGGGTTAACGGTCAAGTGCACTGTTGTCCTTGCGAGTCCTTCCTCTTTTGACGAAACATTAGACTGAGAATGGCGGAAGTGAAGGACGACAGAACACTCTCTTTATGCAAAAAGTGTTTTTAATTTCATTTTTTTTTTTTTTTTGTTCACATTTAATTTTTGCGCTCACATTTTTTGGATCAAGACCGGAAAATCATAAGCGCGGACGGGGCCACGGTGACGACGACGATGCGGCAGTGAAAAATAAATAAGAGTAATTAAATTTCGTAACAAACATGACGAGATAATGGACCGAAGCCATTAACAGAGCCCCGAGATGCGCCACTGACTGACGGGCTGGACGGTCGCGCGCTCGAAAGTTGACGAGAAGGAAGCTCCACGGCTCCACGGCTCCGCGAGTGGAGGACAACACAACAGAGGGTCGGTTGACGCCTAGACCCGGTCTGCAAAGCCCCATCCCGTCCGTGGGATGACCAGCCGTCATACATTACGGAGCCAAGCATCAGCATCCCAAGCATTTCTCAAAAAAACAAAACGTATGCGCCATCGCATCCTTTCTTGTTGCTCAACAAACTAAATTCCCAAGGCAAATTTTTCTTGATTTTTCTTCTTGGCTTCGTGTCTGAAGGTTACAAAAATTATTGCATCATTCATGGGTAGCCATCAGCGCGGGTCAGGCGGCGGTACGTGAGTGGCGCTCCGAAGGAATCTTGATGAATGTTGAGACATTTATAAAATGTTTCCCTTGTCGGCCATCGACAGCATCAGGAGAGGAGGAGGAAGGGTTACACCAGAGGTACAGTTTCTACAAAAGGTACGGCTCTCGTGGTGACTGTACTTTAGTTTTTTGAGGAAATTGTCATACTCCGCAGGGAAATATTCCCTTGTCTGACTGTACTTGTGGCTTAAAGCTTTTAAAGACATTCCCATACCGAAAGCACTAGGAAACTAGGCATCTATTCTTGCCACAAGCTCAAATGAGATTCATCTCTTTGTTGAAGACTCTTTCATCATGCCTCTCAACGAAGCATCAAACGAAATGGTCAACATTTTTTCTCAAAAGAAAAGCAGATGGAAGAGTGGACACAGAAGATACATCCAAGAGATACACAGAGAAGTAGAAGTTTCCAATGCAAGATGACAGCCTCATTCGTCAAATCATACAAAGAAAAATGTGAACTCTTCATCAGGTTTTTCGTTTTTTTGGGGTCTCTCGTCCTTCTCGTCCTTTGTCTCTATGTGTGCGCCATTTGGCCGTTGGGCAAGAGTTTGATGTTGACGTTTCAATATTGATGCAATGTGCTTCGGACCAAAGTTTGTCCCTCGTTCTCCCTCTCTCTCTCGAGATATATCTATAGTCTATAGCATATTTCATCGGCCATGTCCGTTGCCAATTCTTTGACTGACATGAAAAATAACAAAACAGCAAATCCAAAAAAGAAAGGATAACGCGAGGGGCGATGTCCAAGTTGATGACGATGACGCTCGCATCGTTGCGTTTCTCTCTCGTTCTCTGCATCGAGGCACGGAAGCATCCTCTAATCCATCGTCCAACGTCTTGGCATGTCCTTGGACTTACCCTCTCTCGATTTCTCGCCCAGGCAATCTACTGCAGCTGTCGTCCTGCTCAACGATGGATGGATGTGTGTGTGATGGCTTGAGGGCGCCACATCCTACCCCACTTCTCCTCCTCCTCAACGAGGAGGCGCCACAGACTGCTGTGCTCTCAATAATGTTCGATTTTGATGAAGTAGGCAGGTCCTTTCATGGCAGGAAACAGTCAAGAGGGATGGCCAGATAGATGGATGCTTTAAAGCAAACTAAAGATGTTTCCTTTCAGAAATCAGGCATCATCCCCAGAGTATTCGAGTCTCCTTTTCTTATAAATAGACCTTTTGTTGTTTTCCATTTTATAACCATGGATATCTCTCGTTTTAGCTGCCCAAAAGCCTAACTAAGTGCATCAAAAGCCTAAACCACATCCACATTCAGGCAATGGCAACGCCAACGCCATTCATCGAAGCGTGGCCGGGGCCATCACTTGGCTCGTTTGCTCATCGTCAAGACAAATGGAAAATAAATAAATTACTTCGGCCCCAAGCCCCCCGAACAAACCCCGCTGCCCGGCCTCGCAGTTCGTTCGGCCTCTTTGCAATTCCAAAACGTCACTGTACATATACGAATATTCCTCTCTGGTGTCTGGTCTCTGGTCAGGAGGGGGCAGGGGGCAGGGGGCAGGAGTGGCCAACAGTTGGCCGATGTCCAGTTTGATAGAGTCTTGTAGCTGCCTCCACTCTCCACTCTCCACTTGTGCTGCAGTGTGTGTGCAGCTTTTTGTAGCATGTAGTTGTTTTGCAAGAACGCCTCCTCTTCGGCTGATGCTGCTGCTGCTGCTCCTAAACTTTTAAAACGTCAATCAATTGTCCAAAGTTGTCCGGGTTGTCTGACATGTTTTAAATTAACTGACGAACGACGAACCAATGTAAACGATTTATGGGCCCCATATTCCTGGAATTTGTATTCAAAGATGGCGTTGGCCAAGAGGCCAGTCTCCTCAATGGTCAAAATATGGAAGATGGCTGCTGGTATTCAAAGAAATGTAATGTAATATTTTACCTGTTTGTAGAGCTTGGTTCTACCACACATAAATATCTGCTATTTATTTATCTGCCTCTGCATCGTATTTTTGTGGGGGATTTTGTTATCCTATGGAAAATTATAATATAATAATAATTACTGTCCAAACAATAGAGAAATTAATTGCGAAACAATCAACGTTTCATTAAAACAAAATGGATTTGACATAATTCAAATGCAGTTCTGCATTTGAGAGGCGCCTCCCCCCCCGCCCACAGTACTCTTCTGATGATCTGATGATTCTGTGGGTACCCTGGTTCCCCCCCGCCCCATCTATCCGGTTCGGTGGGTAACCAACGACCTGCCCTCTGGGTAGGGGGGAGGGGGGCGATGCCGCTGCTGTAACGCTGCTGAATCATTCATTTGGAAAATATTTAATTAATTTTTGCCAATAATGGTGGACAGCGCGAAAAAAAGAGAGCCAGAGCCAGAGCCAAAGCCAGAGCCCACACACACACACACGCCCACCGCAATTGCAGAGGGGTGGTGCGGGTCGGGGGGAACGACTTTTGGTCATGTGATATATTAATGCCGCGGTAATGATGCCGCCAGTCCGAAAGTTGTCGCTCATTTAACGACCAAACGACCGTCCGGACTAATAACCAAATGTCCTACATGTTTCGATGAGGCTTTAACTCTCGCGTGGAGGCACAAATTATGGGAGTCTGTGGGGAGTGGCTTATAGAGGGGTTTTATCCACACACACACCCACCCACACACAATTGCAATTTTAATCGCATTAAGAGTTGGGGCTTTGTTTTCCCAACAGAGTTTAAAATTGGAAACAATATTATGCGCAAGGGATCTCATTGTTTTTACAGATCTAGCGCATGGAGCACGGCCCTGTAACTCTCTAAAACTTAAGGCACATAGTTCTAGTTTTTAATAGAGTTTTAGGGTTACTTGGAACCGATTATCGGTCCCAGGCTCTGAGAAAATATGCCTCGTTCTGCCCAAGACATAGAATTTGTTCTTGTACTGTTGGCTATTCCGTTTCGAACCATTCGAGTCTTCAATTGAAGGAGTCATGCCCAAGCAATGCACATTGCTTGGGACCGACTTTTCCGCGTTGTATGTTGTTGTTGGATTCTTCGAACCGAAAAGTAAGTATTTTCTACGCCTCGTCAAAGACTCTTTACATTGTTGTTGGAATCTTAGGGACCGACTCAGGAGTCCAAGACAGAGAAGAGGCTGGAACTGCTTTTTGCTACCTCATGGAACATCTTGGTCAGTGTACAGACCAAAATCATTACAATCGGTGGCCTGGCCTGACCGAGACGTTCTGCTGAGACTTGGATCATATTTTTCGATGGCTCTAAGAGATATTTCTATAGTCCACTACTTTCATTATAGATAAATAACACACACTCTGTAGGGTACCTTTTCTGTATATTAAAATCCTGTCCATTTGTTTTCATTCCTTTGGCAATCAACTGTCTATCCATCCAAGCATCCACCCACTCTATCCCCTCACCCATCAATCTGTATTTCTAACGGAGTATCTTTCCATCAATCCAACCGGCTGCCTCCTGCAATGGCACTCAAGTGTCCAGCTGTCTATTGAAACTTTCCCATCTAATTGCTGCTGCAGTCTGCAGTCAACCGAATGGCCATCGTCCTCTGTCTAACGTCTAAAGTCTCTGCATCCCCGAAAAATCTCAGCCACTACCCAGAAATGTACTTCGATTCGTTGTCGTTGTCTTCGGTGCCTTTAGTCTGTGATTATTTTCACTACTCGGCAGCGGGGAGTGTGTGGAAAACTTTACTCCTTTTTATAATGTCAAGTCCATCAGTCAGTGGAAGTCTGGTTTTTTTTTTTTTTTTTGAAAATCAATGACTGCGGGTCCCACAAAGATAACAAGACCCCAAGAACCTGGGTGACCCACAATTAAATGTATTTGTAGGCCTGTCATTTTCACGACTAGACCGGGAAGTGAGAGGGTAGACCCAGTGACAGCCTCAAATGTTTAAAAATGTCAAATATTTATTTTATTTTTCAAGAGTACAAGAGTTTTAAGGGATTTTATCTGTCCCTCCTCTATGGTTCTCCGGTCACTTGAGAATCACAAATGAAATAAAATATTTTACTCTAGACTTTTGCTCATTTCATACCACACTTCGGGCCATTGATGGAACACAGAATCTTTCGGATGCTAGCATGTGCATGAAATGAACTTCCTTTTACAACGTCCTCTTCCTGGCTCGTCCTCGGTTACTCCTCCTCCGCCTCTAGGGGTTACTCCTTCTCCTGCGGGTCAAACTCCGTTTGAAGAGTGCCTTTCCAGATGAATATCCTACAAGTATTTTCTATATGTTGCTTGTCTCTGGGCAACCTCTGCTCGCACTCCCTTCCATCATTTGTCCCAAAAATGTGCATCCGCCCGCCAACAGCATTTATTGGCAGTTTTTGTGTTGCTTGCGAAAATCTAAAAATACTTTTTGACATATCAACGTGTTTAGTTTGGACTGCAGTTTCGAATGCAGTTCCCGTCGAGTGTGTGTGTGTTGTGTGTGTGTGTGTGGGTTTGCCATTTGCCATCTTAACATTTGAAAAACCGAAAACTGAACATTGTGTTGGCTGTCTTGCCGACTGTCACTCAACCGACAAACTGTTTTTCGGCAAAATGTTCATTTGTACAAGTGTCTCCGTGTCTCTCTGACTCCGACTCGTTCCACGTCTTGTCTCTCAAACATACATATGTATGTGGAACTAGTTCAAAAGCCACTTGATCTGGAGTACATTAAAAGTGGAGGGCTAAGCATTTAGAGGTAGAGAATATCATTTAGAGTTAGAAAAGGAAGTTTTCGGCCTCAATTTCTAAGAAAATATTCCTTCTTAATGAACTAGTTCGCAAGGGAATGGTGAAAAGTTAACCATTGGCAATGAAACAAAGCAAATTAGAGCCCTTTCTACACTTCTTTTCACGGAAATTGTTGTGTTCCTCTCTTCGCAACTAAAAAATGTTACTCTTAAGCACTTACAGTCCCTTCATTATCTTATGAACTAGTTCAAAACCCTCTAACCTCATTTTCAAGGACAATTTTCTGTACCGAACAGAACTAGTTCTTTTAGACAATCAAAATCCACTTTATTTATTTGTTTTCACCGCTCGAAGCCTTCGTTCTCAATTTACATTCAGCCGTTTACAAATTTCCTTAAATAAATAATGAAAAAATGTCTTAATTTCAATTAAGAACGCTTCACCCATTTGTGTGGGAAATCCTGAAGCCTCCACAAACGCCGCAACGAAACGAACTTGAGAGCCGTGAGGCCCCCCCGCACCAACAAATTTTTCGGACAAAATTTGCTGCTGTCCTCAGGACTCGGCAGGACTCTCGAGTCGACTCGACAGCTTTCAGCCAGCATGACATATCAAAAGTATAAAATATTTTTAAAAGAAATGTTTTTTCTAGGGGAAACAAAAAAGCAAGAGCCGAAGGACGAAGGACGAAGGGAGAGGAAAAAGTTTTCAATTACAACATTATAAAGATCGACAAGCTGTCTGTGGCAAATATGGCCCAGGACCTCAGGTCCCCACACATCCTCGTGTGCTCCCCTCGTGTGGGTCCTTCCTATGGCTACAAAATTATTATTTATATTCCAGTGCAAACGAAATTCGTGTTCGACACATGTCTCCAAGGATTAAACACGAGTGACCGCAAAATCATCATCAAGGAGTTGAGGCGCAAAACTTTTCAGAGGGGAATGAGTGGCAATGGAACGAGCACAAGGCGAGACGAGACTGTACCTGCGAGCGAGAGTGGAGTGCTAGTGCGGCGCTGCTCCCAAAGATCAGGACAGGAAGAAAAATATAAAACGTCAAACGTCAAGAACTTTTTTTCCATGTCAAAAAAGGGAGCCAAAGAGGGAGCCAAAGAGGGAGCCGAAGAAGTGTGTCCGAAAGCTGTCAAAAGCCACTATAAACTTGTGACATGTCAAGCGTCACAATACTCCCCAATGTCCCGTTCCATCCTGTGGAACTACTCTCCCCCTGGCACTCCTCTTCCCACTGGTATCCCCCCCTGAAACTCCTCCTCCTCCTCCTGTGACTCCCATGCATGTGAAAACTTTTGAATTTATTTTTCTGCTTTTTCTAGCTTTTTTTCTCTCTTTTCGCTCAAGTATGTAATTTTTTAATAACGGTAAACGGTCATTCATGACTGACAGTTGAGGGGAACCCCCCCAAATCGTAGCCAATCGAAGGTGTGGCCCCACATGTGAGGGCTCTGCTCTCCGACTACAGAGGACTACATAAATGTCAGCTTAAGTGAAAAATGTCGTACAGACGGACAACGCTTCCTAGATCGTAGACAAGTATTTCGAAGGGGAAGACCTCGTCCGACAAGTCCTCTCTGTCTGCTTTAAACTTTTGCCCATCGAAATCACACGACATGTCAGAGCATAGACCATTGGAATTTTCAGACTGCGTTCGGGTTGGGGCCTCCTCCTCTCTTGAGGTTTATTTTCCTCTTTTTCTAATGAATTCCTATCGAAAGCTTATGAAAAGTCAAGGAAATTTATATAAAATAAAGATTACTTTTTTGAAAGCTTATCAGAAAAAGTTTTAATATAGAAAATTGAATAAATTGTGAGTTGATTTTTAGTAAATTAATCGAAACCCCATAGATGTTCCCTATTTACAACCTTTATGGACTGCCTGAGACAGAAACCCATTTAAATACGTACAATTTAGACGCTTTGCTGTCAGAGTGGTAGTTCAGGGGTTTCTTTTAGGGGCTTTGGTCCCTTGGTCAAGCAGACGCGTCGCCGTTCATCATTGCCCTCCCTGTCCCTTGCGGTTTCTCGCCTCTCCTTTGTGCTAAATAATGATGGAAAGTAAACGTTGCAACCAAATAAAACAAAAAAAAACCATAGAGAAAGAGCAACGAGAGAAGAACGTACGAAAACTCTGGACAAAACTTTAAGCGAATGTCCTGCATTTTATTTTTTTGATGTCCTCTGAGGATATGTGAAAGTTGAAATGTTTCAAGAGTTAAGCTCGAGAATACAAGAAACGGCAGAAAAATAAAACAAAAACCTTTCTGGAAATAGACAAAAACTTTAAATAGTTCTCTAAACTATTTTTCTCTCTCCCTTTTTTTTTGACGTTTAGATTCGTTGAAGCAGTCAATTTGCTGCCTCACCAGTGTTGCCACCCCAGAAGAGTGCATTATTTTGTGGGCAAATGCTCCACGAAAACTAAAAATAATATATATACGTATATAATTGGAACGAAAACCCCATTTGAAAATAAATGTGTAATTTCTGGAAAATTTTCATAAATATATAATAAAATTTGGCAGGGGTGGCATCCCTGTTGTCATATAAGAATGATCTGGAAGCTCTGAATTTTTAGAAATGGGGAAGAAAACCTTTTAATTCTGCGCAATTTTGAGCATCCCGATTCCGTCGAAATCGATTGTGAAATCGATAAATATTTATCATTTTTTATCAGTTTTATACAAGATATCAATTTTAAAGAAATAATCGATTGTGGAATCGAAAACAATCGATAAATATTTGGCGCGTTCGTGTCAGTCCTTAAATAAATAATCGATTGAGAAATCGAAACAAATCGATAAACATCGATAACACTTTCAGGCTTCTCTTCTTTTTAATCTTTTCCTTTCTTCTCTTAAAGAGTTCTTTCTGTAAAACCTTATCTAATCACTCCCTACATTCGATACACTCGATCACAGCAATGGCCGTCTTTCCTTTATGTGCGCTTGGCCTCCATTTCAGCCGCATTGTCCATTGGCCCCATCTGTCCAACGTTCACGTCTATGTCCACCTCTATGTCTACTTGTGCTACGTCTATGTCCATGTGCCACAGCTTCGCCTGATGTCGACGATGTCTTCTCCTCCTGCCGCTTCGTTCGCTTGTCCAGTGTCCTTATTAAAGTCCTCACGGTTCCTGCATCAACTTTGGATGTTGGTTCTTGTTGTTGTTGCTGTTGCATGTCACTCTGCTTCAGTTGCTGCTGCTGTTGTTGTTGCTGTAGCCCCACTTATCATCCCCGGTGACACTTTATAATTTCTTTACTTTTAGTGATGTCACTATTTATTTCATTTTTCCATCAAAACTTTTAAGTTTTACAATAAATTTTCAGAGGAAATACAAATAGAGTGTCCAGCAGAGGACGACACACACACACACACACACACTCCCTCTCTGTCTCTGTCTCACTCGATGTGGTTGCACTTATACATGTATCCCTAGGATGCAGCGCAAGAGTGGACGGAGTGGAGGGACGGGTGGAGATCCGAGAGGTGGAGGTGGAGGTGAACGACTTCCATTTTGTAAGTGATGTCCATGTCACTGTCAGAAGTGCTGCCTTCGTTCTCATGGCTTTTTCTTTTATATATTGTACTTGTTGTTCTTGTTTTTCCCCCTTTTCATTTTTTCCTTGAGATATTTCCCCATTTGTTGTTGTTTTTGTTGTTGTCACTGTGTGTTTCCCTCCATTTCCCATGGGTTTGACATTTCTCTGGCATTGACTTGAAATTAGGGGGTAATACCTGTTCCTTACTATATTATGACTTCAGTTAAAAAAAAATGTACAAGACATATATACATGAATGAAAAAGAGTTGTTTTTTGCAGAATGAGATTAGGTTCTGTCTTAACGGTGAGCATTTCAGGGTTGTATTCGACTTATCGACTTATACATACTTTGCGGTGACCTTCTGTCTTGAATATTGTTAAAGGGGAATGGGGATATCAGAATAATCTACAAGAGTAGAGTAGAGTTTTCAAAGATGATAAATCTTGACCTATTGATACAAAAATTGCACTAAGTTTTATCGTACATCGATAAGTTTTTGATATTTTCAACAAATGCTCGATTTTTCGATTTATAGATGCAGAATTTGACTGACTTTTCGACATTTTAGTGCGAATTACCAATTAGTTGTCGATATCTATAAGCTATTATCATCGATTATCAATCAATAATTCATTTTTATCGATATATAAGTGAAATTGAGTGAATATATTGAGTGAAATTATTCTCAAAATCCAAAGCCAATGAAAACCTACTTCAATTCATTGAATATTCATACTAGAAAAAGCTCAAAAGTTATCCCAAAAGATCTGTCTCTTACACTTTTAAACTCCAAATCCTTTCGTTAAACCAAATATCAACTAATAAAATCCCCCATCATTTCAAAAACACATTCCAATCAAAAACTAAACCCGTTTTCAATTCGGACAAAAGCGTAATGCTTTTGTCTGCTTTTCATGAGTGTCATGGCTGTGTGTGAAATCTTTGTGAAATGTTTACTAATTGTAATTCATCCTCAACTTTCAACTTTTGATGTGTACATTGCATTACAAAAGCTCGGAAAAAACTCAACAATTTTTGAATTCGCCATAAAAAAAATACACAAAAAACCGGAGCGTGCAAATATTTGAAATAAAAAGCGGATTTATGCAACAGAAAAGAGTGGGATGACAAAAAAAAAGCAAAGGATTAACCTAAATAAATACAAAACAATTGTGAAAATTGTGCCAGGATAAAAAAAAACGTCGCCCCAAGAGCGAATGTCATACTGAATAAGAAATTCTGAGGCAAAAAGCGAAGAAGAACGAAAGGAACTGGCGGGCGAGTCGACTCTTGAGTACTTGAGACCCCCAGTCGTTGGTGGCTGGAGGCTGAGAAGTTCAGCCGACCGCAATGATCTATTGCCGCCAAGTCTGAGGAATGAAGGAACGAAAGAATGAAGCCAACAGATGGACACAGTTCCCGAGTGTTGCAACAAGAACAGGCAAAGTGAAATAATAAAAGTCAGCAAAGAGTGCGAAAGAAAAAAAAACGAGGACAAAAATAAAACGAGGAAAAAAGCGAGTTGGAAAGGTGAACTTTGTGGTGGCTGAAGTTTTTGATACTCTTCCAAATGGAGTCTGGAGTCCTATTTTTATTTAGTTTTTTTTTTTGCTATTTTCTGTAGAATATTATGGTATGTTTGCTCTGTATTTCTTTAGTGTTTTTATTTTTGTTCGGCCTATTTTAGTATTCTCATTTTTGTGGTATTTTTAGTAGTATTATTTTTTATTATATTACTCTTCCAGACGGAGTAAATCTTATGTATATTTAGTATTTTATTTTATTTTTTATTTTTTGTTATAGATGTTCGGTATTTTTTAGTATTCCTCTTTTTCTGGTATTTTGTATTTCATTATTTATTGCCTTTCTGTACGGTATTTTTTCGGTATTTTTGTAGTCGTTTTTATTTTTGTTGGGTATTTTTTAGTATCTATTATTTTTGTAGTATTTTTTCTTCTTTATTTATTGTCTTTCCATTCCCTTTTCAAAAGTAATACATAAGCAGGCTTGACTCTTCTCTGCTCTCTCCCAGTGTCGCTTAGCCGCACTCAAAATCATAATACCCCTTTACTTCGAGGCTATTCCAATCCGCGTAAAGGGATATTGTGGCTAAATGCACTTCATGACGATGATGATGGCATGGCGATGCTGGGCTGCGATGCGATGCGATGGAGATGAGAATGGAATGGAATGGCCAGAGGAATGGAGTTTTGGTAGATCTCGGATGGCGGCGGCCACTTCATTATGTCGGCGAATGCATGAAGTGTTGAAAAATGATTCCCTCAGCAACCGCTAAAGCAGAAACAGCAACAACTCTGCATCATTGGCGGAGGCATGCGGCTCAGGCGGCAAGTGCATTTGACTTTTATGCTTTTTGCGAGAGAGAGAGAGAGACGGACAGGACCGGACCCCCAAGGGACGTTTCAGTGGAAGATACGGGATAGCCATCCAGAGAGAGAGGCGTTGAAACGAATCCGACTTTTTACACAAAGCGCCGCAGGATTTTCTCCAAATACTACATAGTTTCCACCAGCAGCTGAGAGAGAGAGAGAGAGAAAGAGTGCAGCGCGCGTGGAAAGTGTTTTGGGTGCTAAGTGCGATGGACACTCTCCGGACGCACAACAGCTGCTTCTCTGTCCTTCTGTCCGTCCGCTGGAGTTGTCTTCATCATCGGAGTGAAGCAGGAGCTCTAGCAACAGCAGCAGGAGCATCATTCCCTCTGGCAACGTCATCATCAGCGTTGTCGTAAATTGTTTACTTGATGCCCTGGCCCCTGTAAAACTTACTTCAAACAAAGTCATGTGGACACTGGGAAGCAGCGAGCAGCAGGAGCAGAAGCTGAAGCAGCATCAGCATCAGCGAATGTTTTTGGGTTCGAGGTATCTACTATCCATAATGTGAGTTCTTTAAAAGTTTCCCTGCTATATGGCACATGGCCTCAAGCGTAAAACACCTTGCATCTGGATGGAAGCTTCCCTTTCTTTAAGATTCGTTTTTTTTTTGAGTTAATGGAGGAGAAGTGCATTTTAGGGATAGAAATATATAGGAAAGGTTGTGTGTTTATAGTATTTTTCTGGTATTTAAGTGGTATTTTAGTCGCTAATATTTTTCTTAGTACTATTTCCAATTTTGTGGTATTTTTTAGGATTTTGTTCTTTGTTACTAGTCGTTTTTAGTATTTTATGTGGTATTTTTTATTATTATTATTTTACTTTTATTATTTATGTATTTGTGTATATATTTAATTTTTATAATGTTTATAAAATGTGGCTTAGGGATAGAAATTCGAAAGAAAGATTATGTGTTTAAAGTATTTTTCTGGTATTTAAGTGGTGTTTTAGCCGTATACTTAGTCGTATTCTTATTCTTATTTAAAATTTTTAGGTATTTTTTAGGATGTTTTCGTCGTTACTAGTCGAGTTTAGTATTTTATGTGGTATTTTTTTTACTATTTTTATTATTATTATTTTCTTAATATTATTATTTTTATTATTATTATTTTCTTAACATTATTATTTTGTTATTTTTTTATTTTTATTTATTATTATTTTACTTTTATTATTTATTTATTTTTTATAATGTTTATAAAATGTGGTTTGGGAATAGAAACCCGAAGAAAATGTTGTGTTTTTAGTATTTTTCTGGTATTAAATTTAATTTAATTTTTGTTGGTCTTTTTTAGAAATATTTCTTCTTTATTAGTAGTTTTTAGTATATTATTTGGTATTTTGTATTATTTTATTATAACTATTATTTTGCTGATATTATTACTTTATTATAATCATTATTTTATTTGTATTATTATTATTTTTAATTTTTATATATTTTTTATATATATTTTTTATATATACATATATAATTTAATATAATTAATTTTTGTAATTTTCTTTTTTTATAATATGTGTACACATCTTTATATATATTTTATATTTTATTAAATATTTCTCCCAATTTTACTGCTACAATCTCCCCTTCGCATAATCCCATACAATTTCCCACCTCTAAATGAACTACTTCCACCCCAAATTCTTGTGAATCATTCACCCACGCTTAACCTTGAATAGAACTCGGCGAAACCCAAGCACAAACGAATCAAATGAAATCTGTTTTCATCTTAAATTTAGCTAATGTTCCATTACAAAGAAGAATTTATGGTATGGACAAAGGAACCGCCGCACATCTCTGACGCCTTGAGATGCATTTTGTGGACCCATAATTGTATCAGTGAAACATTCTTTGAGTGAAAAAAAGACCGAGGCCGAAGGCAGATGCAGGGGTGCCATGTAATCAGTCGAAATAAACACTTGCGCCTCTAAAATAGATAAAAATATCTACACTTCAATAAACATGAAAATCATCAGCAGGCAGCCAGACGGGTGTGGCGGGACAGGGGGGGTGTGGGGTGTGGGGTGGGCCAGCGGAAAAACTCGCGCGAAAATGTGTTGAAAATTGCATTGGCAATGCGATCATAAAGCATTCGCCATTAATGACACCAACCCGACAGATACATCCCATTGTCAATAACTTTTACGCCGCCGCGCAGATTGCCCAACGTCCTCTCCTCGTCGGCCCCTCTCGTCCCCCCTCGTCACCCCTCTCTCATCTAGTCTACTCTTTTCTTCCTTTCTGCTCTCTGTTCTGTTCTGTTCTGCCGCCTCCTCCCATTACAAAATCAAATTCAAATTTCCCAAACGAGCAGCAACCGCATGCTGCAGAATGCAACAGAGAGCTCTGATGACGATGTCGATGCCCCAAAAGCGGCCGGTAGAGGGGATCCACCATGAACAGTGGAGTAATTTGTATTTCATGGGATAATATATCTTAAATGGAAATAAATTTAGTTTATTTTCGTTCTAGAAATTCGCTAAGAACTCCCTTAACGTTAATTTTTGGAGGCACAATTGCTTTAAATATGCAAACATTTTTTGAAATTAATTTACCCCTGCATTCAATAAATACTCCAACAAAAAGAGCCCATTTTGCAGTCCCATCTCTTTTTTTCACTCCCCTAATTCCAGCTTTTGCCCCACTGTACTGGCACGGCGCCTGGCAATCGGGCGAGTGATGGCATCCGCCAAGAGCGCGACGCACAAGACACTCGCACATCCGCAAATTTATCGACAAACATTTGGTTGGTGCTGTGCGACGTTTGGAGGTGCCCCTGCCTCATGGAGGAGGAGGAACGGTGCGGCATGAACCGGATCGCTGCTTCCTTTTCAATTATTAAGTGCGCGAATGGGCGATAAAAAAGCGATGCGATGCGAGAGGCGCATGTGTGAAGGCGGGCGGGGGGGAAAACTCATAATTCGCAACATGATATCGGGTTTTCTTCGGTTCGGGGTTCGGCTTGGGGTTCGGGTGCGTCGGGGTGTCTTCAATCTTGTAGAACGCACAACTCTGTGACTGCATTCATGTTTGGCTATTTATCTGAAATGTATTTATTTATCGCTCAGGTAACTCCACAAATGGTTTTCCTTTTAATTTTCTTGGTTGGCGCCTGGTTTTGTGTTTTGAAATTGCTCGTACATTCCATGACAGGGTTTTAATGATTAACCAATCGTTTCTTTGGTGTTTAATCAGGCATTGAATATTTAATGAAAGACGCTGCCTTAAAGTATTCATAAATGTCCCATGACTACTCATTACCTCATATTTACCTTTCTGAGTGGCTTAAAAGTGGAAGGGACCCATCATCCTTATAGGGGGTGACCCTCCATCCCTCCATCCCTTCATTCCGTTACGGTTTCTGCATATTGTCAGACATTTATTTACCGTCATTTAGCCCCACACCAATGTCTAATTAAATTTACCGGCGATTAACCAAACTTGGCTCAAAACAGACGACCCCACACCACACTGCCACACTCCCCGGCGCTCTGCCACATCCAAATCCAAGCTCCACATGAGCAAAGGAAGCCCAGCCACGGAGACGACAGTAATTCGTTTATAATGCGTAGGACATGTTGACAATGCCACAGGACATTCGTAATGAGGAGGCAGGCAGTCGGCAGTCGGCAGTGGCAGTGGTGGCAGGAGGCAGGAGGCAATAACCCTATGGGCGCAACTCTGATGCGTGGCATCAAAAGAGAAGATGCCTTCCCGGCTCTCGGCATTTGCCCCGTAAGTTGAAAGCACTTTCCACGCGAAGCGACTTTGATAGACAAGATGGGTGGTGGCACATGGAAAGGACTCGCCCGCTCTCCCTCTTACCCCCTCTCCCCCTCTCCCACTCTCTCCTCTGGTCAGACAGGGGTTGGCGTTGGCGTTGGCCCAGCGTTGACATCGTTTGGTGCCTGGCCCCGGTTGATGCTTCAAAGGTTCGCTGCCTCTGCTGCCTGCCCTGACACATGTAAATGTGGTTGAAGTAATGACGAAATGGGCACTAGACGTGCTACCCATCGTTTGCCCAAGCCCATGCCCTCCCATCTCTCCTCACAATCCTTTGACGTCGCCGGAGTTGTCTGTTGTTGATGTTTGCCCTCATTATTGTTGTTGTTGTTGCGGTTGACATCGTTTTGTTTGCCTACAGGACATGACGAAGAGAGCACTGAGAGAAATTACGGTTCAAAAGATACGATAGAACGCGTGTGCATAGAAAAAAACGTTGCGACTGTTGCGGCAAGCGATTATTCCACTAAAAATGAAGGAAATTTGTGTAAAATAAGGTTTCTGGGAACATGTGCCTCGACAAAAACGTTCTTTTATTTATTTTTTTTAGTTTTTATCCTGGTAATCTAGGACATGGAATTTTTTTGGATATGGGCCTCAACAAAAACGTTTTTTTTTTTAATGATTTTTTTAGTTTTAATCCTAATAATTCGGGAAATACTATTTTTTTGTATATGTGCCCCGACGAAAACGTTTTTTAATTTATTTTTTTAGTTTTTATCCTGGTAATCTAGGAAATAAAATTTTTTTGAATAGGTGCCTCGATTGCCCTAATTTTTTTATTAACTTTTGGGATTTTTTAAGCATGTTTTGTGCAATAAAAAAAAATATTTCTTTTACAAAGTATTTTTAATCTCCTAAAATACATTTTGCTGTGTGTTTAATCACAGTGTAATCAGTATACGGATACTAAATATATTATTCTAGTTCGCGAAAATATAAATAATAAGCGCCTTGTCCCTAGACCGTTTTCACGGCCTTATATCATTTTCTGAAAAATAAAGCGATTTAATATTCTAAGGCACAACTTTCTTCTAGCCTTTTCTCTCAGAGTTCTCTCAGTGCAAACGCTTATAATATTGTGGGCGGTAGGCAGGTGCTCCTCGTCTCCAACGACTACTGTCCAAGCGTTCCAAGCTCCTGTTCCTCTGTTCCTCTGTTCCTCGGTTCCTTTCCCTTGCAAACCGATGCGGAGTATTTGTCAACCGCGCATAAACCCTTAAATCCGGCTTCCGGGCTGCTCCTTCGCCTCCTTCGCATCGCGTTAATCCCTGATGTGTCTGTGACATTCGCACTGACAGTGACAACACTTTGATGGGTGCGACAGCCACAGCCACGGCCACGGCCCAGGCCAAAGTCACAGCCAGAAGTCTCCCCCCGGCACCAATGACAATGGGACTATGATGCAAAATGCTTCCCTGGTCCTTCCTTTAGCCCTAGGGTTGCTTCTGTTGTCCTCCCCATTCTCTACTGTTGTCTCTGCCGCCGTGGTTGTCCTGCCCTCGAGGACTGCTGGTCTGCTGCTCCGCTTATTAGAAGCTTTTTAAGTGGTATTTTCTCCAGCCCCAAAAACGATTCCAATCATTCGAGTTAATTGACTCACACACAGCAAACAAACACCGCCGAGCAGTGTGAAAGTTGATTAAAAAGTTGTTCTTTCGGATCGAAACGGGGGTACGTTCGATGTTTATTAGAAAATCATTTGGAAAACAGAACTTACCTTCTTTTCTCCCTGATTTCTGCCTCCAGTTGGACCTCTAATAAAATGATATATCACCCACACACTCCGCTGTTTGTCTTTTCGCTTACCGAGACATGACAGCCACCAAATTTGTTAACAAAAACAACAGACAAAAAGAACAAGCTACGAATTTGCTGCCGCTTGTAACAGTGGCAGGAACCGGTGGCTTTGCAACGCCTACATTGCAACATGTTCCCCCGAACGAACAACGGAAAAAAACAAAAAAAAAAACAAAAAATACGAATGCGGGTGACAAAAGTTTTGTTTGTAAAAAGTGCTGGAGGAACCAAAACCGAAAACCTTGTGGTAGGTGCAAAAGGAGGGGGCTACTGACAGGCCAGGCGGTGGCACACTGGAACAATCCGCTTGCCTCTCGATGGGAGACGAGAAGCGAGAAGATCTCTCAATGCGATTGCCACGATACTATCCCACTGGAGTGTGACTGGTGTTCCACTCCCCAGAGCGTGGGAGAGTTTTTTTTGGAGAAGAAATACATTTTTACTCTTATGAGAGATCGAGAAATCAATTAGCAACTTTAATATAACCATTCAACGACTCAGAGTGATGATAAATACGAATTGGTGACCCCGACACAATTGATCGCGTGTTTTCATTCATTTTTGGGACCCCTAACCGTATATTTTTATGGATAATAGTAGAGGTATAAGACTTTCCGACTTGATTGGCCAAAAACTATAGATTTAGAGAGAATAGAACAGCTTTTGGTGACCCCGATGAGTGTTTAAAGACAAAAAAAACAGTTAAAAATATAAGTCTATTCGAGAAACGGTAGAGTATCTTTCTGTTTGGCCGAGAATGCAAGTGCTTAGAATATATCGATACATTTTTGAAGTATTATCGATATTTAAATGATTTTTTTACTCTCAATTATTAGAAATAACTTAGGAATATTTCACCATGAATGAAAGCTTTAATATTCTACCGACATGCTATCGACTTTAATGATATTTTATCGATATTTTATAGAAATGATTGTTAAAGTTCCTATATTATATAGGCACTATAGAAACAGCTTCTTCTCTTCCTAAACAATCTTTCAGTATCTTTGTCTCCTTAATTTCAACTCCTTCTCTCTCATCGCTTGACAGCCAGGCCAATAAAATTCAAATGTGTGGCGCGGACTGCCCCATGCCCTCACGAATTGTCAAAGCAAGCCAAATGGATGGGAAAAAAAGCGATAGAAAAAAAAACAACGCAGAGAAGAAAACGCCAAACAATATAAGAGACAAAAAGTGAGGTCGGACCGACAGTCCGCGCTGTCAAAGCGACACAGAGAGAGAAGTGCCACAGAAAACATGCAAAAATCAAGCGAGGCAAACGCGATGGGGGGTCCCCCACGAATCAAGGGTTGGGCCACATATCGTTTCGTCTTCGACTCGGACTCTGCCTTGGATTTCTTTCTTGATTCTGTAGCTGCGTTTCTTTTTTTTGTCCGTTTGCTTGCTGTGACATCTTGGCCACATATTTTGCTTGTCGCCGAGGACACAATACTGTCAACCGATGGAATTTCCCGCACATTCATTTCCCCCTCCCCACCCAAGCCCATGTCCTCTGTCAGAGCTGCGATTGACCGAAATAGAGAGGAAATTCTACACATCCCGAGGCACATCATTTATCAGGCGTTGGCTGGGCAAAGTTATTGGCCAGCCAACTCGTTGAGATTTTTGCATACCACGCGACAAACAGTCGAAATGTGTCATTGCTTCTTGTTTCAGAATTAGAAATATATCTCTCTCTCTCTCTCTCTCACTCTCCATTCGAGTCCTGCAATTTGTTATCCATCAATAAGGGTTTTTGTGTCCTCGATTGCATGGAAATAGATTACATTTAAAAAGTGGAAGGGAAACGAGGTCCAGTCTTGTTTCCAACCCAAAACCAGTCACAAGCTCCCTATAAAACCCAAGAGTCTCCCCCTTTTTAGGGTCTACATTACGATTTAGGACCCCATGCAGTGATATTTATGACACGTTTCCGTCAAAATACTCACAATTTGCGACTCTCGCGTCGCCTCACAACATTGACACTTTGGTGCAATCACTCGTGAAAATCCTCCGCCGTAGAGTGTTCTCCTGTTCCTTCTCCTGTCCCCTTTTTGAAGTATTCCTCCACTTTGGCGTTGAAATGTATGCAGCAAAATATTTTTGCAATTGCATAAAGCCGAGACATCAATAAAATAAATAACAATAATTTTGCAAAATGCCCATAAATCCAACGAGCGTTGTCATAACTTTCGTTTTTATGACTCCAAACTAGACAGAGTGACGCGGCAGGCAGAGTCCACTCCCAGTCGCAGGTCGCGGCGGTGGGGTTGCCACCTGCGTGTGCCACAGTCGTGAATCGTGAGGCCACCCGGTTAGAGGTGCCACTGGATGGGTGGGAAAATCAAGCTAGATTTCAACGGGGACTCCATATTTCGAGAGTAACAAGAACTTAAATGAAATTTGGTGACCCCGATGCTAGCAGGTTGACAATGAAAATTCCTATCCACAGATAGATCTATCTTTCCACCTATTTTTTTATATTTTTCCGCTTTCCCGCGGCACTTTTCCCGCCAAACCCTCCTTCAAAAAAGGCCAAAAACCTCCACAGCACTGCCAATGGGCCGTACACGTGCACCAGGGGGCCACGTCAGTCAGCAATAAATAAATGCAAGCTGGCAGTCATTTGGTCGTCACACGGGCCACCAGCAGACAGCAGGCGGACGAATGGTTGGTGGGGGGTTTTTGGGGGGCAAAACGTGGTAGTAAACTGGCAAGGTCCTGCAGGGTGTCCTGTTGTGGCCCGCGGAAAATTGCAGTGGAAATTATTGCATTTAAACAGGACATTATCACAGCACAGACACAAAAACACTGAGGCACTCGGAGTAGAGACACTGACAGAGGTCCTGGACACGGTGGCAAAAATTGCAGCAGTTGCTTTTTCCCCTTCCCCTTCCCCTCCCCCCTCCCCAGCCCCCATCACAATCGTTGTTCTGTCTCATGTCATTGTTGCTGCTGCTGCGACTCATAAATTAAGTCCTCATAACGGTAAAGTTATTGAAGTAATAAAATTTTACATCTGACATTTCGACAATCGATGCGTCGCCATCAGACACCAATTGCGACGCGTTTTTTCTCTGACTTTTGGGGCACAAAAAATATCTGGGGGTCGCTTAATATTTATATAAAAGGAAGGAAGAGTTTTCTTTATATTATATATCATAAAAATATTGGTTTCTTTAATTGGAAATTACCACAAATTTAAATCTTTAAGATTCATTTCTTAGGAAAGAGATGGAACGCGATAGAAAATCTGGGGATCGAGTAATATTTATATAAAAGGAAGGGAGAGTTTTCTTGATATTATATATCATAAAAATATTGGTTTCTTTACTTGGAAATTACCACAAATTTAAATAAGTTTTTCATCTTTAAAATTCATCTCTTAGGAAAGATATAGTACTCACCGGAACGCGATTAAAAATCCTCTCTGAAATGTTAGAAGAAATACAAATTAGCTCTTTTAATAAAGTTCTTAAGTTCTTAAGCAAAATCCCTTGAGAAATCATATTCAAATTTGGCTAAAAGTAATTTTGGACCCAAAGACGAGGTCCTTCGGTATGCCCGCTCCTTGTGTGCCTTGCCCTGCCACTTGATGATGACGAAATCATGTCAATACCCTTCGAAAATCCCCGTAAAACGATCTGATCACGCACTCAGGGCGTAAATATTCCAAAGCCGAAAATGCTAATGGCTCCGCGCGGCCGCTGGCGCCGCTGAGATTTCATTTTCGAGTTGATTTGAAGGACTCGTCCAACGAGGCGGATGATGATTGCCCCCCCACTGGCCATTAGCACGTGCACACACTGTAGAGAACGATGAAAACTCTGGCGGGGCGGCAGCAACACACATAATTTGCACAAATTACCGCCCAACGCTTTGCCATATTTTTCATCGGCCATGATGCCGCCCGTTGGGGTCTGTCTCGCTCTTGACTTTGCCGCTATTTATGCGGCAGATTGAGAGCGGAGCGGGGGGTGGCGGGGGAGAGCAGACAGGTGCGAAACAACTAGGACCAACTGTGGGGCCAAAGGACGAAACGTTTATCAGAGAGAGGTCTCCGTCTACTTTCGCCATTTAGGTGCAATGCCAGGCGCACGAACTGCACAAATCATTTCCCCGAATGCTGCAAACTTTGTCTCCTGTTCGGTGGCGAAGCAGGACTCGTTTGTGGCATAACTTTGCCTTGTTTATGTTTTGGGGATGTGACACATCCGTGATGGGGAACCAGGGATAGATCTCTATTCCCAGGATTCGGGGCACTAATTCCTAAAGAACTAGAAATGGGCCATGGAATGGGTGATGTTTCATAAATAATCCCGCACGCATCACAATTCTTTGGATTGTCAATTACCAATTTGGGCAGAAGGACAAGAGAGACTTCAGGATAGATGGAAGTAATCAAATGTCACTGAACAGATGAGTCCTCGAGTCCACGTTCCTGGGGTATGAAACATTCATTTGACGCCTGCGATGCCTGACACGTCAGGAGGCGTAAGACCCCGAGTGGAGTCAGACATGGGATGGATATTATTGTATATTGGTGTGCGTGATGTTGCAACACGAACGAATGGCGGAGGCATCCCCGTGTGATGGAAGCGCGTCGAGCATAACAAGAGGCAAGTGCCAGCGGAGGAGAAAACTGACGGCTGATGCAGCCAGCCAGCCAGCCATCGGAATCACATCTTGAGAGGCACACACACGGATGGGAATGGGAATGGGAATGGGGATGCCACCGACAACATTTGGCCAGGCAATTCACACGTACTGCACATATATAGTGGCTGCTCTGAAGGACCTCGGTATGAGGCACTGGCTGTGGGTCCCCTGAAGATTTCCGAATCCACTTTCGAATCAAAGGCAAAACGAAGGCCAAGCTAAACCCAAAAAACGATGGAGTTCCCAAAGTGAAAATGAACTTGGGAAAAAATGGGGAAAGATAGTGTACTTTATAGATGCGAATAGCAATGATTCTTATAGCGTTTCCTCTGGCATTTTTGCATAAAGATTTCTTGGTTTTCAAACTATTTAAAGAATTTTGAAATCAAACGAAGAGAACGAGAGGGATAGCTGTTATACAAAGAAGAAGAAATCATGTGGGAGGTTGAGAACCAACCGTAAGCATTCGATGGACCATAATAGACCAGGACTATCTTTCGCAACAGACCTTCAGAGCTTCGGCTGTCCTTCAATGCTTTTGGGAAGCTGAGTCGGTCCCCAGAAGCCAACAACAATATACGCAGTCTTTGGCGAGGCTTCGAAAAGACTGACTAGAAGACACATTCTTCTGTCCTTAAGAATGCCTATAAGATCTAAATAATTACTCTTTGGTCCGCAAAACCCAGCAACAAAATACACGCGCAGAAGTCGGTCCCAGGAGTACAAAAACGAAGCACCTTGCTTTTGCATGACAGAGACCAAATTGATGCCAGAGACCGAGACCCATGCTTGGAACCCAATCTCGATCCATTTCTGAGAAAAAATCATGCACAAGACATACAATCTGTTATTGGACATTCCGCTAGACAATCGCTAGTGCGATTCCCCAACAAAACCACCTTGCATGCTCGATATTTTCATTTCGAAATATCTGCCATTTATAAACACCTAAATTGTGTACAAAACTACATTTACAACTGAAAATTTTCAACATGGCTGGCTATGGAGGCCTTTGTTTGCGAGGGTTACGTTTATGGATGAGAACAACCCACATCTACCGTGGCTGCAGCGGGAAAAACCTCCTACCCAAGACACCTGTAGAGGAAAAACCCCGCCAGAAACTCCAATCCACAAGCAGCTCCAATGCCAACGAAGATCCAAATACCTTCAGGCGGATCAGGAGAATCTCCGTCTACAGTTTGGTGGTCGGAAGCCTCGCCGGTGCCGTGCTTTGGGCCGTCTACGAACTGGGAAAGCCGGAGATGGATCAGCATGGTGTCCCCATCGAAGATCAATTTAGTGGCTTGCCTTGGGTGCGGGAGTTCTTGGAGAGGATGTGGCACTCCCTGCAGTACTATCAGAAAATGCTGGAAGAGCCACTGCCCGTGAAGCTGCTGCCGGACACACTCCCGCCGCCCTACATCCAGCCACCGTACACCCTGGTCCTGGAGATCAACGACATTCTGGTGCACTTGGATTGGACCTATCAGACGGGCTGGCGCTTCAAGAAGCGGCCCGGCGTCGACTTCTTTCTGCGCAAGTGCAGCAAATACTTTGAGATCGTGGTCTACACCTCGGAGCAGGGCATGATCGCATTTCCCCTGATGGACGCCCTCGATCCCTATGGCTACATCAGCTATCGCCTGGTGCGCGGCGACACCGAGCTGGTGGAGGGGCAGCACGTGAAGAAACTCCAGAATCTCAACAGGAATCTGAGTCGCGTGGTGGTCGTGGACTGGGATCGTAATGCCACGCCCCAACATCCGGACAACACCTTTGTCATGACCCGCTGGCTGGGCAACGATGACGATGTGCAGCTCTTCGATCTGACGGCGTTTCTGGAGCTCCTGGCCAGCAAAAATATCAGCGATGTGCGAGAGATCCTCAAGTATTATAACAAATTCGAGGATCCCATTGCGCAGTTCGGGGAGAACCAGCGGAGGCTTCTGGAACGCGAGGACAAGACCACAGTCAAGACGGTTCAAACCCAACGTTACTGGACGACCCGCCTTCTGGGACGATATAGAGGTACCGACAACTAGAAACTACTCAAAATTCATTGATGTTTTTCTTTTTCGTTCGTTATCGATATGTGAAGTTAGACGATTAATGTTTTCAACACTGATGACACTGATTCTTCGATTCTATTCTCTGGAACTTATCGATAAATATATGACTATGATTGTAAAACTCAATTTCTTCATTTTAATTCACTGGAAACTGTAGTTAACTATAAAATAGAACCGTGGAAATTCTCTACGCACTGCTTTTGCCATAGAAATGATCGATAATTGATGTTATCGATAAAAAATAACAGGTTTAGGAGACGGAATTTACAGACCTTTTTATGGGGTATTTTTTCCATAAACGTTTCTCTGAGATACTTCGCTTTTTAGCCAATTTTTGCAGCAATATTTCTGGTACCCCATACCGAAGATTTTTCCCTCGCTTCGATTTGGGACGAAAAGTTTTTGAAACAGTTATTGGCATCATCAATTGGAGAGTAAGTAAACAACATTAAAAATAATTGCAACTAAGTCCAGGCGATTGCGCCGCCGTCACATTTTCAGCAATGGAATGGCCCCCAAGAACGAGGCACAGGACCCCACGAAGGAGGAGCCCACAGTCAGGAGGCAAATGCAACGAAGCAAAAGCTTTTCTCAAGTGCATAAATCTGTCGCTGGAACTTCTTCTCTGGGTCTCGTTTTGCTGTTGGGCTGCCTTTGGCCCCCTTTTTCCATTCCAAGTCATTTTATGATTATGTGAGAGAACTTGCATCTACCACGGGCATATACAGTATATATGTATGTATCTACCATAAGTATAGCTGAATGTTTGTGCGATTTGGGTGCAGAGTATAATGCAATAGTAAATTGTTTGCTAGCTTCGGAATCGTTTCGATGGCAATGCAATTGAAGGCACTTTGATGTCTTTTCTCCGACTTGAATGTCGCCTCCCATAATGGGGGGCAGCATTTCAATTATTTTCGTCCCAGTTTTCGTATCGAAAGATGCCATTTCGATGGGAATTATATTTGGTTTTGGTTTCCATTTTAGTTGCTATAATTATTGTCGATATTAGAGGCTTCGATTCGGGATAATGTCACACAGTCGTTGACTTTGATATACGACTACATTTTGCACAAATCATAAATAATGGCAAGTGCCATAATAAATCTGAAATTTCCTGCAGCCGGCAGCAAATGATCTTCCCCATCGTTGGCCTGTCCGTCTGGCAGAATGTGCTCCTCCATCAGCCTCCATCCTGCTCCACCTAAAGTGCGCGACCAGGTGATGGTTTGACAAGTTGCTTGGGCATGAAATCAATGGAGGAGGCAGTGGGTAAACAGGGTTGCCAGCAGTGCTAACGTATTGATAACTTGAACTATCGATCATTTGTAGGATTAAAATGGAAAAAGATCCTCATATTTATCGATAGTTTTCGATAAATTTTTATTTAGACACAGAGATCAATTCTGCATAATTTTTTCCATATTTCCCAAGCAACCCACCAACAATATCTATATATACCGATAGTTTATGGATTTATATAATAACTCACAGATTTTCCTTTCGAAAACTAGACAACTCTATATTTGGAAGACCCATCGAAGGTGTTCGACCCGTTCGTATATGCAATTTATTCATAAATATTGTTTGCCGCACATTCAGGGCATGCCCAGCCCTGCTCCCTGGCCGCCTTGACGCAGATGAATTCATCTTTGATAGATGATGGATGTGCCGGCTGCAGCGGCAGCCAAACATAAGTCACCAAAGACCTGTCGTACCCGGATCCCAGGCATCGGTCCATCGTCTCCCATCTCGGCTGGGACGCCCAGGCCAACGGCCATCGCCATCGCCATGCATTGCTTTAGTTTTGGTTTAGTATTTGGGTTGGGGGCTTTGGGCCAGGAGTTTTCGTGACGTCTGAGAAATGTGCAACTACGAGCGACGAACGAACGACAACGTGGCACTCTGTCTTGTGTGTGTGTGTGTGTGTGTGTGTGTGTACCATGTCGGGGGCATATGAGTGGAATCGATGTCGCTGGCGACAGCGCAACATCGGGGGGCATCGGCTATCAATGAAATATATGCGCGACTATATGCGACAATACCGTAAAATAATGACGCAGGTGTTTCGCTGAAGACGATGTTGCAGCGAAAGAGTTTAGATTACAGTGTTTCAAGCGGAGAATCAATCATGGCAAGGGATTGCACTGATGGGACATGCGTTGAACAGTCAGAAAAGAGGGTATGCAAAATTGGAAAAAAGGAAACAAATTGTGAAAAAATTATATGGTACCCCTTGGTGGTGTGGGATTCCAGAAAAATACTATAAAAATACCAGACAAATTCCAGAATATACTATAAAAGAAAGGAAAACACTAGCAGATATTCAATTATTTCAGTCAAATATAGAAAGAAATACCAAAAATACTAGAACAAAATACCAAATAAGTAAAAAAAAAAATTAAAAATAAACTATACTAACCAAATACCAAAAATATCACAAAAATTAAAAAACAAAAATTAAATTAACAATACTAAAAAATTACTAGAAAAACAACAATTCTGTATCTTATAAATACTATGTAAATATCAGAAACATGCTATAAATACCAGAAAATACTATAAAATACCGGAATTTACTATAAAAAACCAAGAAAATACTAAAAAATATATACTAAATTATCTCAGACAATTACGAGAAAATATACAAAATATACTAGAACAATACTGGAAATATGACCAGAAAAAAATCTCAAATATTCTTTATTTAAGAATCCCAGACAAATACTAAAGAAAATACCAAACTAAAAAGAAATATCCCAAAAACTACTATTAAAATATCAGAAAAATACTAGAAATATGAAATTAAAGGATTAATACCCAGGGGTTTCCAGGTACTTTCTTTCAATATATGAATATTCCTATAAGCGTTCACCCCGAAAATACAACCTGCAGAACAACTTTAAATATATTTCTGTCACTGGCATACACAAAAGTTTTCTTTCTCACGATCTGTTCTTCTGTGGAGAGGTCCATGTCAAAGACTGATCAGTTCTCAGGATCAGAGTTGGTCTACAATCAAGCTACAATCACTACCGCTGTGATTCCTACAAAGAGAGACACACCACAAACCGAACAGACAGGCGGGACAGTCGGACAGAAAAAGAGACATTCCCCACAGCAGCAGCAGCTGGAAGGCTGTTGCATGCCTCTTGGACTCTTGGGGACTCCAGTTGGGGTCTCCAGTTTCCGTTAAGTCCAATTAAAGCTGGGGCCCTATCTACGATCGGGCCACAACAGACCCAGTCCGCAGTCCTCAGTCCCCCAGTCGCTCGCTCTAAGCCACCACAACCTGTGGCAGCAACGCTACAGCGACAGCATCGGCAGCTCCAACAACAAATTAAGTGACAAAATGTCAAATACAAACAAGCAACAAACGCGAAAAAAGAGAGGTGGATCGGGGGAATCGATAGAGTGTTGCCCCCTCGCGAGTGATCGAAATGAAATTTATAAATGCAACCACAGCTTGACACATTGTGGCAGTGCCCGCTGATGTTGTTTGCCTGTCGTCGGTGGGTTAGTGTCATGTGTGTGCACAAAATTTGCAAAAAGCCAAAGAGTTGCAACCCCAGCAATCATTCAGCGATCCAGCGGCGACGATCGACGACTGCGACGACGACTGCAGGCAGGCAGGCGACAAGAAAAATCAATTAGTGAGCGACATGTGACGATAATAATGCCAACAATAAAAATTGCACCCAATCGAAGGCAGCCCAAAGGAGGCAGTACCTCCACTGTGTGTGTGTGGCAAGAGGTACGTATCTCTTGAGAGGCAAGAGGTGGTACGAGTACGATCGGTGCCTGTCAAGTGTGCCAAGATAACCAAGCGTCTTCTGGCCCTCTCTCGCGTGTGTGTCGGTGTGTCTGTTGCCTGCAATCGATCCGCCTTCACTTTGTAAGCAAATTTCAATTTCCGCAGACAGAAAAACCAAAAACAAAACCAAAACCCCATCCACGTCTCTCTGGGAACTGGAAATCAAAACTCACCTCCGGCAATGTCAAGAAGTTGAGGTTTCGTTTCGGACTGGCATTGCGGCAAATAAACAAATTGAAAAATATGCCAGTGGAGGAGGAGTTGGAGGAGTTCCACCGATCGATCCTAACGAATGGGGGCCACTGAAGTCAACCTGAACGATCTTTTCGTTTCGTTTCGTTTCGATCGTCGAGGCAAAACCACAGAAAGAAACAAATTGATTGTTGATCGTAAATTGAATTTGTGGCCAGATATTTATGGTTTATCTCAGATATATTTTGTATCTTGACTGTTTTTCAATCAGAAATCCATGACAAACAGCTAAGAATGGAGAGCAGATGTGTGAGTTTCGTATGAAATCAGCGAAAATGTTTCAGATCTAAAAGAATAGGCCTGTAAAGAGATCGTATGAGAAAATGGAAAGGTTTTTTGAGTGTACATTGTAGAAACTGAAGGAACTTTCAGAACATACGAATAATTAGGAAATAAGTTCATTAATATCTTCATTCATACTACGAAAATACTAAAAATAAATACTAGAAAATAGTTTTATTCATACCAGGAGAATATTAGACGAAATACCAGAAAGTACTTGAAAATACTAGAAAATATGTTATTTATACAAGGAAAATACAAGAAGAAATACCAGAAAGTACTTGAAAATATGTTTATTTGTACTAGGAAAATACTAGAAGAAATACCAGAAAATATTTGAAAATACCAGGGAAATATCAGAAAAATACCAGATAATACTAGAAGAAATACCAGAAAATACCAACAAGACAAAGAATTTTCAATGAATTGATATGGTCCTATAATACTAGAGAAATACCGAATTTAGTGGCAAATACCAGAAAATACTATAAAATACCTGCAAATACTTGAAAATACCATTGAAATATCAGAAAATATTTAAGAAATTATCCCAGAAATGGCAAAACTACTAAAAAATATAAATACTAGTAAGAAATCCAGAAAAATACTAAAAAATATAAATTAATGCCAAAGATAGGTATTTTTAGATTTGTATAACATTTTCTCATTAATTTCTTCTACAGAAAAATATAAATAATATAAATATATTATTTCCAAATGCAGAACCAAGAAATACTTAATCTCAGATATACCAAAATACTAAATACGAATACTAAAATATCTCTGAAACCCATCCTCCAATCCTTGACCAGTTTTTTCAGCGATAAATTGTTCTTTTTTGCCGCCGCCGAGTTAGAATAAATTGCAAAAATAAATTGAAAATATGATATATCGAAGGTTGACATCGTGGTCTGGAACACTTTCTCTCTCTAGCCATCAATGATTTATCCTTGCGTTTCCACGAGTCTCAGAGTATGTGGAGGGTCCTCTGTGTCTGTGACGATTTGTACGCTTCTTGTCAGCCACGTCCATTGTCGCATCCGATGGGAGAGACAGCGCGGGGAACGAAGAGATGGGAGGTAAAAGGTGATTTCATCATCTGCCAACCCAACAACAGTATCTTCCCCATCATCATCAGCATCATCATCGGGGAGTAGCATCAAAAGAAAAATGAGACGCCAAGCTTTTCATTTTGATTGAAGGTTCTCTGATATTTGACAGATTCGATTGAAAATCCTTCAGGAGGGTCCCTGGGCAAAAACCGGAGACGAACTCTCGTTACGCTCCGCACTCTGCCAGAGCACTGACCAGCGACCCACTCGGACGGGACGACTCTGACCATCAGCCAGATGGATGTTTGCAGATTGTGACAGCGGCAAAAGGGTAAATAAGAGAAGTAGGTGGATGGCTGGGAGGAAGGGAGGATGCGAGAATGGTTGTTGGTTGTTTGGTTGGGTTCCTTGTTGGGTGGACTGGTGGGTTGGCAGCAAAATAAATTGAAAGTGCTGCGGAGAACAAAAATTGACGAGAGCTGCCACACTGCCTTCTGTTGTTTATACTCTTTTGCGGGAGGGTATAATGGTTTTGATCAGATACATACAATATATGGAGAGCAGACATGCGGCTGTGCCCCTCGTTCGGTTGGGAAAAAGGGTTTTCTGCACAATAAATGGAAGACAATTTTCACATTCTATTTTTCTAGTATTTATCTAGTATTTTTCTAATATTTTCAGTATTTTTATAGTATTTTCAGTATTTTCTAGTATTTTAAGTATTTTATGTATTTTCTGATATGCATTTTCATAATTTGTCTAGTATTTTTAGATATTTGTTATATTTTTGTAACATTTTCTGGTCTGTTCACAAAAAATTTATACTTAAATCTTAAATCATAGTTTTCTGGTATTTTTTAATATTTTTCGCAGAATTTTCTGGTAGTTTTTAGTATTTTTTCGTATTCATTTTTATTATTTTACTTTTAGGCTTTTATCTGATATTTTATCTAGTATTTTCCGGACTTTTTGTATACTGTTAAAACTCTGGTCATGGGTTTTAAAAACGTCGATTCCATAACTACTTTTTTTGTTGTTTCAGGTATTTTATCTTGTATTTTTGTAGTATTTTATAGTATTATATAGTAATATAATATATTAAAACTCTATTTAAGGGTATCAAAACCTTCGAGAGTTCGCCAAACTCTTGTCCTGCTGTTTGTTTTACTTATATCGGAATAAGGTCCAGTCCGAGTCCGTATCCCCGGATCTAAGAGCCGCATCTGAGTTCTGTCTGATTGAGCGAATGGTGATTGAACTTATTTGCATAAAATGGCCAAAATGTAGACAAAATTGAGTCTCTACAAGCTTTAATTTTTTCCATTTCCACACAAAGTACAGAAGAATGAGAGTCAGACCATATTGTCTTTTTATTCGGTTTTTTTCAGACAATTGCCATGTTCTGGCGGTGAGAGAAACAGTAGAGGAATAACACATCTGTTTTCCACAAATTCTCATTCAAACAATTGTTCCCCCAGCCAGACAGACAGAACAGAAGGAAGGCAGGAAAATGCGGTAGGAAGTGGAGGTAAATGGTGTCTCAATTCCGTCAACAGAAAAGTTCAATCAGAAATTAAGAAAACTGCCGCCGCCGACGACGACTACGACTACGACGACTACGACAATGAAAACAACGACAACGAAAAATGTCTCGAACGAAGGCGTGAAAAATGCTCCAAGCTATAGGCAAAATGCAAAAGAAAATGGCATTAGACAATAGAGAGGGAAAAGAAAAGTATGGGACAAATTTTGGTGGAAGGATGAGGATGCAACCGGAACATTTCATCGCGTGTCGCAGACACATTTGAAGGCTTCGACAACACTCTTCAGACTTCCGTCGTGATGGAAAAATTCTAGGGAAAACCAATGAAAATAATAATTGAAGATGCCCGGGATATTTATCTGTAAATGTCGTTCGTTTTGCGGTTAAAAAGCTTTTATTTCAATTTATTGAACAATTGTTTTGGGGGTAGGTAGATTTAAACAAGCGGTGATGGTGAAAATGTGAAAATTTGAACCCATTTCCACGCTTAAATAACATAAAAACCAAATAAATGGCAAATGAATCGATATAAAGTGTTAGAAAAGACATGTATCGATTAATTTCAATAGATAGGTATCGAAATCGAATGAATAATCTATTATTTATCGATACAAGTCAACAGATAAGCATCGCAATTAAAGGTTATAAAAGAAAAAGCTACATTAATCGATAAGTATCGATGATAAATAAAAGTTACTAAATTTATCGAAGAGTGACATTCGATAAGTATCGTAATCGAACACTGCACAACAGTTATACCTATCTATAGAACCCCGAGTATTGAATCTTAAAACTCCCAACGAAATCCATTGAGAAGCATCCTACAAATTGCTCGACTAATTCCCGAGCACTCTAATAAAACCCACACAATCAATATGCAGGCTCCAATGTGAGGTGGTCAATCCGCCGTACCCCTCTCCAGGGCAGGAATATACCGCAAGAACTAGAGCAACCTGGACAAAAGATACTCTCCGAGAGAGCGAGAGAGAGCGAGAGAAAGACACATCAAAGTTAAGTGAGCGCCAGAGCTCTGTCGTTGACGAAGCTGTCAGCACGGGATGTCGAGGCCAGAAGGACACTACACGAAGGCAGTGGCAGGATGGCAAGAAGGTCTCCGAGGCACACACATATACATCTTTTCTTTACGTTTTTGCTTTCATACGCCACTTGCTTTTCATTTATCACAAAATCCTTTATCTATCCACTCGGCGACATCATCTTGCACATCTCTTGCGACTTCGTCAAACCAAACGTCGCCCTGCCTTGGGTCTTAGGGTGGGCGTGGGCATGCCCCCACCGCCATGCCCCCCGTGCCCCACCCGCATGTTCAGTGGAGTAGATAACAAAGATCCTTCAACGGATTGACAACTGGAGGCGAGCGAGCGAGTAACTTTGTAATTTCTCATGCCTCAGAGTGAGGTCTCCCCTCAAGACAAGAGACGAAAGACTGGTCGCTCAGTCGGCCGGCCGTCAGCCTTTCTTTGCTTTCTTTTACTATACTTTTTCTGCCTCTAGTTTTCTGTTGCTCTTATTTTAGAGGAGGGCATGGCCGTATAGTTATGCAAAATGATGGCCTTCTGGTATCAGTTATATAAATATTTCGCAAGTATTTTTTTAAGTATTTTCTGGTAATTTTTACTGCCTTTTATACAGAAATTTTTTAAAAATCAACTAAATAAATTTTTCTGTTATTATTCCATTGCTTCACGTCGTTTCTAGTTCTTCTAGTATTTTGTAGTATTTTCTGGTATTTTTTTAGTATTTTCTGGGATTATTTTTCGTATTTTTAAGGTGCCTTACAATGTAGGCAAGAATAGATTTCTGGTAATTTTTTGTATTTTCTGGTATTTATAGTATTTTGTAGTATTTTTCGTTTTTTAAGGTGTTTTACCAAGTAAGCAAGAATAGTTATTTAGTATTTCTGGTATTTTTTTAAATTTTCTGGTGTTTTTAGTATTTTCTGGTATTTTGTCGTGTTTCTAAGGTATATTCGAAAGTCCGAGTCTGAATCCACGGACTCAGTATTTTGTCTTTCCAGCATGAATCGCGGGTCATGCAGCATCGTTCATCGGTTCATCTTTCAGTACCATCCTCTTAAGGTCTTGAGAGCATTTCCCATTCGTTGTTTAATCAACTCTTATTATTGTTATTTCTTGTGATTCCTGGCGCTAGTCCTCTGACCCTCCTGCTGCTCATCAGAGAACTACTATATACAACTGTTCAGATATACATTAGTATATACCATTCGAAACCCTTGTGCTTGTGTGTGTGTGTGTTTGTAGAGAGAGGCTGGCTGAATGTCCTTTGTGTTTGGGAAAAGGTCCTTCATTAGAAATATTTTCAACTTGTCATCTTTCTCGTCATCAACTCAATCTCAAGTCAAACCAACGGCTGCTGCTGCTGCTGCTGCCTTCTGTCGCTTCACATCTCGTCAGAGAGGATGTCTAGTCCTTCTTCCTGCCAGCAGGACCGTCCTCCTGTACCTCCACTCGTTAGCCTTTGCCGTTGCATGTGTGCGGCGGGTAGGACTTGTCCAATATTGCCCTTTTTCCTTATGCTTTCCATTTGTCCATCTTGTGCCTGTACTTCGTCAGCATATCCTTCAACTCGGTCCAGCTCTTGGCCTGTTTCCTCCCGCCTTCTGCCTTCCAGCTCTTGGCCTGTTCCCTCCCACCTTCTGCCTTCCAGCTCTTGGCCTTCTGCTCCCTCCTCTTCCTTCTGGTTTCTGTGGACTTTTCTCTCTCTCCTTTTTGCGTTTTTTCTTGTCCTTTTTTTTGCAAGGCGTTGCGCAGATGAAGGGGTCGCCGCAGAGTTCGTCACTTTTGAGTTTTCGGTTTTGACGAACTTCGTCCGCCTTTCCATGGAAATTTCCGTCTAGTTGCAAGAAAAAGTTTACTAAAATTTGCAGTTAATTGAAATGTTGATTTTACAGCTGCGGGTTCCAGCAAAAAAAGAGACAGAAATTGATGGAAAATCGAGGGGGGAGGTGCTATGCTGTGGAGCATAGAGATCTGTCAAAAATGACAGCAGGCCATCATCCATCAATAGCTAGAAAATCGTGAAGGAAATGTCCACAAATTACAGGAAAATTTATTTTTAATACATTTTTTGTGGATCTTTTCGTAAAGTTGAGAGCAAATAGTTGGGAATCTCTCTCTTACTGTGTGGCTTAGTAGTAGAGGGTGTATTTCGTTTCCTCCCTCTCTCCCTGTGTGGCTTAGCAGTAAAGGGCGTGTTTCTTTCCCTTTCTTCCAGTGTGGCTTAGTAGCAAAGGGTGTGTTTCGTTATCTCTCTCCCAGTGTGGCTTGGCATTCCCTTTCTCACAGTGTGGCTTAGAAGTAGAGGGTGTATTTCGTTCCCTCTCTCTCTCTCTCAGTGGCTTAGCAGTAATGGCTATGTTTCTTTCCCTTTTTCCCAGTGTGGCTTAGTAGTAGAGGGTTCGTTTTGTTCCCTCTCTCCCAGTGTGGCTTAGTCGTTGAGGTTATTGCAAAATGTCCTTAATATCGATAGCTTTTGCATCATTTCAATGCGTTTCTTACCATCTAATATCAGCCCTTTCTGTAACTATATCGTACACCTCCCTTCCCCTTGAATTGTCTTAAGTTCATACGTCCCTCCTATGCCCCACTTCACTCTTTGTGTGTGTGCGTGTGCCACAGGAAGCTCCACTCCTGTGTCTGTGCATTTATTGGACATGGTTGACATTTTCTTCAGTTGCTGGACATTAACTGTACCGTTACTTTTATATTACGTGTCAGTGTCAACAGCATCATCCTTGCGGAGAGCCAAAAGCGAGAGCGAAAAGGAGAGACAGTCCACCACCAATACAACATTCAATCTTTCAGTCATTCCATCAGAAGGAAGGGCCGGGGGACAGGGGAATTGACCAGGCGAAAGCCCCCTCTAACCCCCGAACCAGGACCAGGACCAGGACACACCCAACCCCTGTCTGAGGGGAAGGACTCTACGACACAACACAACTAAATACACTTCAAAAGAATAAGTTGACAGCTGACGATGACTTGTCAGAGACAGGTTTCTATCCTTTCATGCAGCACAACCTCTGTCCCAGGGCCCAAACGCATGTCCAACAGTTGACGGACATTGGACAAAGGACATGGGGACACAACGGGCCATGAACTTTCCGCTCCACACACACAAACACACACCACACACTGGGACACAGGCACACACGTACGTTCTGCTGTCCTGCTGCTACTACCTTAGGGATAATGATTTTTCAGTCAAGTGAAAATAATTTTTAAAGTAAACAGACAATTTCAACTCTTTGTTGGAAGTCCATGCCCCCCCCCGCATTCTCTTCACAGAGTCCACAGGCGGCAGGTTGCATAAATTTTCAACAGGACGCGACGACCGGCGCCGTCTTCACAACACAAAAATAAGTAAAAGTCCAAGGAAGAAGCCAAGGGATAGAGCACAGAGTGGGTCCAATAAACTGTTTTGTGTTGCGTTCAAGTCGACCAAATAATTGCTGCTCTTACAAAAGATTGGTGCAAGGCAGAAGGTAGATGAAGAAAGATGAAGGAGTACTTGGGAGATGGACAAGTGTTTTTGTGTCTGAGGCGGGATTAGGCAGGCGAGCATGAAGCTCTGCCAAAGAACAGAGCTTTAAAGAAGGCCAAAACAATATACATTGCTTGGGCATGACAGCAAATAGGCTTTAAAGGAACGGAGGTTTAAATGGCTGGAATAAAAGAGGGTCTTCAGGTAAGGTTAGAACATGATTCTCATAAGAAACCTACTTGAAAGATATAAGCAATCCAAAAGATACTTCACCTGCCAATAGAAATTTGTAACTTTTCAACTAAAATTCAATTATTTAGACGTTCGAGGGTGGATCGAAAGCTTATTAAACTTGAATAGCACTCGTCCTTGGCCATTTAATTGAATGCAACATGCCAATTGGCAAAAACCTTTTTGCCTGGCCAGAAGCTCAAGTTCAAGCACTAAATAGATGGGGAGACCATCACCGTCGCCGTCGCCGTCACCGTCACCGTCGGTACGGGGGGTAGTACGTCAATCTGTCCAACTCATTCACTCATTTGGCCAGACAGGATGTCAGTCCGTCAGTCCGTCAGTCAGTCAGTCAGTCAGCCGCTCCCTCCTGATGGGTATCCTTCTAACAATTGCAAAGGATTGAGAAGGACCTTCCTTGGGCTACGATTT
The DNA here is from genome assembly GCF_003369915.1 of Drosophila miranda. NCBI lineage: Eukaryota > Metazoa > Arthropoda > Insecta > Diptera > Drosophilidae > Drosophila > Drosophila miranda. The sequence continues at coordinate 7,328,828 of NC_046677.1, read as the reverse complement.
AGTTTGCAGTTTTTGGACGAGTCGCCTGTCAATTTAAAATAGAAAATTTATAGAGCAGACAAAATGATGGACAGCCATCGGTCGGTAGCAGTAGAGAGACTAGAGACTCCACAAAATGCAGCACCAGGAGGAGGGAGGGGATTGGGAGTCCCGACTGACTGACTGACTGGCAAATTGATGGACAGATTGATGGACAGATGAGATTAAATAACTTGTACACGTACAAAACGGATCCTTCGAAGGATATAGCAGAGAACTGCGTGCAGAATGCATTGCAAGAATAAACTTTTACCCGAGTCGTTGTCGTCGTAAAGTTTTGTGCCTCTGCCTCTGCCTCTGCCTGTGCCTTTTGTTCCTGTTGCCTGTGCCTGTTTCGTCAATCAAAATTACGTGACGTTTCGCATTCTCTCCTTTTCGTCCTGTCATAAAGCTGTCCCTCTCCCCCTTACCCCGCACGGAAAACAGATGGGATAGGCACGTGTTTTTGACCAACAAAACGTTTTGCCACAAAACTTGCGACTGAAACAAAAACTTTTGCCAATGAAATGGTAGATAATCCATCAAATAACATCAAAATTTCGAAGGATAAACCCCATGCCAGGCCGGTTCATAGTTTTGTATAAATACACACATTCCTGAACATAAATCTTGGCAAATGGTTTCCGTTTGCGCGACATTAGATACAAATATAGATGGCGAATGATTCAGAGCCAAGAGATACGTCTGCCTGCAGACATATGGAGGACACACAGTGGTGTGTGCCTCAAGTTGATTGATTTGTCGCCAAAAAGACTCTTGAAAGGAAGTGCCACTTGATCTCTAGGTGATGCATAGTTCTTCATGGGGATTTCAGCAGCAGCAACGGATGTTCTGTGGCTACCACTTGCCCGATGATATATCACTGACAATGTGAAAAATATGATGAAGAAAAACAAACAAAAACAAAAACAAAAACTAAAACCCCATCCGAGGAGGTACTGGCCCGAAACAAATGAAGCAATAAATTTCGCTGACAAAAAACAAGCAAAACATTGAAACAGAACAGAACAGAAAGTTGGCCCCAAAAAGTATGGTGTACATGCCGCTAAGTACGCGAGAATATTCGGACTAAGTGCCTCTGCCGCAGATACAGCCTCTAGTTGTGCCCCTGCCTTTGGCGGATGGTATGGATAATACTCGAATGGCTTTGGACATGGACCAGAGAGTCGCGCCGCCGTTCCGCGTGTGTTTATATATCACTCACATGTATGTCAGATGACAAACAACTGACAAGTGACAAGCTTCAGCATCAACGTCGTCTTCAGCATCGTCTTCGTTGTCGCTGCTGTCGTCTTGGCCGGGAATTTTAGCCTGCTTGATGAGTGGCCAAGGCGATGGATGCTCGCTACTCACTGGCTACAGTGGTACCGAATTTAATATTGGCTTCTCCCCTCTCAGAGGTAAAGGTTTCACAGGAGTTTTGAGCCAATTAAATTATGCTATGGATAGGTTAACTTTTTTCATTTAAAAAGTGTCTTAAATTATAGGAAAAATGTATTATAGACCATTTTAAATGGAAATTTAGACAATGTAAATCCAATAACGTATTTAAAGTGTTTAAATATGGCTAACAGCAGCTTAAAAGACTTACCTTTTCATATAAAAGGGGATCTCCATTTTTTTTTGGTCTTTAAAAATAACTTTTACAAATTCAAAGATTTGCAAAACACCAAATTCAGCTGAAAAATAAATAAAATATGATTTTAATATCAAATTACACTCAAAAAATACCTTTTCTGCACCTAAAATGTTAATAACATCAGACTAACAGACTCTGCAAACAGCATTACAGAGGCATGATTGCTTTAACATTCCACGCAACATTCAAGTTGGCATAATTACCACCAATTAGAATGCTGTTAAGCAACAGTTGCTATACAATATCGTTTAACATACCATTAAGAGAGGCAGAACGTGATCATTAACAGCTGTAAGCTTTAACAGCATTAAATATTATTTTAATTTACAATTACATTCAAAAAATACCTTGCAGGCACCTAGCATGCTAATAACATACGACGAACAGTCTACTCAAACAATATTACAGAGCCATTATTTGCTTAAAGATTCCACTTTACATTCGAATTGGACTAATTAACACCTATAAGCATACTGTTAAGTCTTTTTATGTTATTAACAGCAACAGTTGCTAAGCAATATCGTTAAACATGCCATTAACACAGGCAGAACGTAATCATTAGCAGCTGTAAGCTTTAACAGCTGCCTCGAGGGCAGCTCAATGTCACTATTAATTACCACCAATTAGCATGCTGTTAAGTCCTCGAATGTTATTAACAGCAACAGTTGATATACAATATCGTTTAACATACCATTAACAGTGCCAGAACGTGATCATTAACAGCTGTAAGCTTTAACAGCAGCCTCTTACACTGGCGTCAAGCCTAAAAAAAAAATCGAAAAAAAAACACTTGCATCCCACTGTACGGTGGACGGGGGTGAACACTTTTCCCGCCAATGTTTCTTCGAATTGCTGCGTCTCCTCAGAGTTTGTTTTGGCAGCGAATTATGATGATTATGATGATGAACGCGTGGTTGTCCGATATGCTCAGTCGCCTCTTGCCAATTGCTGCCTCATTCCCGAGCCCCAATGGCGCAACGGCCTGTCATCATGAGGAGGGGGACTTGGCACCGCGGGGAAAAACTGCGGCAATTCCGCGGAATTCTTTCAATCGCAGCAGATCCGCATCTCATGTGTCCCCCAGGCAATTGTCTGCCTCTAAATCCCACTCTGACTGTCGGTGAGGCAACGCAAGGCGGCCCCAATATGATGCGAAACGCGGGCCAAACCGAGTGTCAGAAAATTAAGAAGCCCAATTAGATCTTGCCACCTGTCAGCAGTTCGTCATTCCATCCGAGAATATGACATTCATTCATATGCCCGAGTGACGAAGTAGACGGAACGCATCAACGGGCGGGTTGTTCTTCTTGTTTAATCATAAAATCAGAGGCCGGCATTGAGCGAAATTTGGCGCGAATATAGCACGATGTACATATGTACATATGTGTGTTTAATTATAGTTTTTTGGTTTCACTTGCACTTTTTCACACGCTACACGCTTTCAGGCTATACAATGTAACAGAATCATATCAATCGCTGAAAAATAAGCCGACCAGCGATTGATTCGGATCGATAGTATCGAGCGGGAAAATCGAACACAAAATTGTTCAGTTAATCAAAAAAGTATGGCTCTACACTCATGTATATAAGCATGTACGTACATTTCTATGTGTTGGTGTACTGAAAAGCATGTGTGTTCCCATGAGAATTCTGGGCGAAAAACTATTAAAAATAGTAGCGCAGCCAATAGTACTATCGATACAATCGGTGGCTTCCACCATCGATGTGTTGCCTACTCTTGCTTACAAATGTATATATACACCGTCGATAGGTTGCCCATCTCAATCAGCCACTTGTTGCCGAAAAATTCCAAGAAAATGCGCGCAAAATTGCAAACTTTAACCAATTGGTGAATAAAATCTACTGCAAACTGTAAACAATACAGGCGTTAATCATTATTTAACTATTGTTGAAGAATATACGCACATACATGTAGTGAACGTTGCTGTAGTGTGCATAAATCTTAAAACTTATTTGTGTGCGCGGGTAAATGCGCGGGAATTTACGCGGCAGGGCAGGAGGAATGCAGCCAAAACCATGAAGTGACATGAAGCGATGTGAAAATGCATTCCCAGCGATGATGTGAAGCCGGGGAATCTGAATCTGAGCCTGATGTCGCTGCCAGGCAACCGCCAAGATGATGTTGATGGGGCGTGATTATGCGACAGGAGCCCCATGGCACATGGCGTCGCGGAAAAGGCTGAAACTGATGAGGTTAGAGCTACGAACAACGCTGGCAGATGATGAGCCGTATTATGTTACGTTCCTCGTGTGGAGTGGAGCAGTCTCCGTCTGCGTCTCCGTGCAGTCTGCAGACTGTAGTCCTGGATCTGAGCGTGTCATAAATGTCGCACGCCACGTTACTGATAGTTCTGATTATACCACACATCCCCTGCCCCGTACCGTAGCATTATCCCATGTTTGTATAATACGTTTCGCTTGACGGCGGCAGTGGCACAAATTTGCATGCGCACGAAAAGCATCATCGAAAATGCATCATTAGCGTCGGGGAATTGGCCAAACAAGTCTATTTGTCGCCTCCCTGAAGCCGGGCAGAGAAGAGACACGAATCACGTTGCACGCTGCACGCTGCAAGTTGCAAGTTGCCAGCTGCCAGCTGCGATATGCAAAAGAGTTGTGTGTGGTGTGGTGTGGTGGCACCCACGACGACTCCTCCAGAGGTGCCGCACAGGGATAAAAACACTTGTTGCCAGCGTGTGGCTTTGATCAGAGAACAGGCCCTGCCAGAAAACATTTTGTAAGCTATTCAAATGCAAATTCCACTGCCATGAACCATTGTTAAAAGGCGTCATGTGGTCTGGCCTCAGGTGAATGTTAAACGAGTTAATTTTCACCATTTTCAGTCACTTATCTGTGTGTCTCTCTCTCTAGCAGGAAACATAAGGAATGGCCTCTTCATTAGGTGCAAAAGAAAAGAAAGTCTTCAAGTGTTCTCCGCAGAATCTTTTGTAGCAGGCCAATTTGTCAGGCAGTTGACAAAAGACGCTTTGTTGCTGCCTGCTGCTGCGGACTCTCGTCTGTGGAAAAACATTTCCGGATGAGTAACTCATCAGTCAGCGGCAAGGGCAGGCCACGAGAGATGAATGGAGAAGCTGTTGACACCACTTTGGGGGCCAAGGCGTTCGGGCTCATCATGAGAGAGAAGATGCAGCAAAAGTTGCAAAGTGATTTAGCTGCTGCAACAAGTGCGCCGTAAATTTCATCAAAAAAAAAAACAGAAACGGAGGAACTTTTGAAGGAGCCCTGCCACTGAAGAGGCGTGACAGGATGGCGCGTGATTGAAAACTGATGGCGTTTGCCTGGCGTTTACATTGGAAATGCATTGGCATTAAATAAACAGAAATTGCGCATTTCTCACGCCAAAATGTACATACATATCTCTGCAGACAGCTAAAGATACACAGAGCTTCAGTGCCAGATACAGATGCAGATGCAGATGCAGATATATCGAGGCTGGGCTGTCGTCGGGCATCTCTCCATCTACCATTTCGCGTCACCCACTTAATTTGCCAGCAGCATGGAGCAGCCGGATGCGCAAATGGCAATGAGATTCAGATGGAGAGACAGATGCAGATACGCCGCGATGCGATGCGATGCGATGCGATGCGACGCCTTCTTCCTAGTCGCTGACAAAATGTATCTGTTTGCAATTAAATGTCAACGACTGGAGCCCAGAAAACGTTGACAATCTGCCAAATTCCAGACCATATAGCCATGTAATGTTATCTCACAGATTTGATATACCCCTCTTTCCCACGTGCAGATCCCCTCGAAGGTTCAAAGAAACTAATCAATGGCTCTCTCTTTCTTGCAGGGGCTCTACCACTTAATTCTGACTAAGAACTACCTGAATTTGTAGCAGCATTGATCAGGCAACAATTACCATAAATGACGATAAATGGCTGGAGTTTAATCAGAGTGGAAGGCAGGCCACAAAAAGCAGACTGGGACGCAGGCGCAATCCCTGTGCGACGGCGACGGCGGCGGCGTGTCAAACGTCAAGACTTGAGTGGAACATGCGCTTGTGCGACTGCAACTGCAACTTTCCCGCCAGCCAGCAAGCAACGGGCCACCATTTGCCATGAAATATAACCTCAATCAACATTCGCTCATTACCCAAACGGCGAAGACTCTGGCTAAGGCTGGCTCTCCCCTGTAGCGTCGGTGTACTACCAGGATGACATTTTATTTATGAATACCAAATTGTAAATTATTAACATGTTTCACGCAAGTTATGGCCTGAGCCATGAGTGTCCCGTACCCTGTAAGCCACACGATGGATCGTTGACTAGTCTGCTTGCTCGGACATGGCCAAAAGGAAAGGCAAAAGAGGAAACTTTAACGCTTTTGCTAAATGAAAAGTTAATGGCGCGCCTGAACATACAAATGAGGTTATTAGCGCTTGATTATGGTCTTCATTTGGAAATGTCTGCTGCGGCGCACGAAGACTTTTTGCTGGAAAAGGAAATTTGTGTAAGGAAATGAGGAAATATTAACAAGATATTTCAGATTTTTATTGATTTTACCCAAAAGCCAGAAGAAAGTTTTAACGAAACTTTAAGACTGAGAAGTAGCCTTTAATTTCTGCCTTTCCATTCAGAGATTCTTATAAAGATCATTCCATAAGCCAAAGATAACTTCAAGAGCAATCCATTAAATGATTAATTTTTATGGTTTTTCGCACAGAAAGATCTCTCGTAAGTAGATACCCCCCTTCCCCCCATAACCATCATCATATCTTTTGAGCCAAAAACATTTCAATAATTTACCAAGCAGGAGAGAGAAATTCATACGGCCGAGGTGACGAATGAAAGCCAGCGATCCCATGGACAGGAGTAAAAGTTTCGCAAGTGAAAATTGGCCAAAAAATTACTGATTGCCATCCTCTCGACTGTCCGACTGTCGACTGTGTCGCCGTCAATTTATCTTTCTCATATTTTTGTGCTGCAGATAAACACGAAAAGTAGACGGACTGCAAACAAATCATGCGACTGACTGCATAAATCACACAACACATTTGACACTTTTGGGATGCCATAGGATGCATCTCTCTCTCTGCCCTCTCTCCACCTTCCACACAACTGGCTCTCATCTCCATCGCTCCATCGCTCCTCCTGCAGCTGCTGCTCCATTACCATGTCGGAGGATACCCAGACGAATGCTGGACAAACTTTTTGCCAGCAGTTAAACAAACGCAACCCAATGCCATTGATGAGTATTGAATTGGACGAAAAAGGGGGTGAGGACAGAGACTTTCTGTTGACCAGGGTCAACGCTGATTGTGAGTGAAAATTGTCGGATGTCTTTATGCTCTACGGCGGAAAGAGTCGTTTGAGTACGTCAAGCAGCTTGTAAAGGTAAATACGGGTTGATTATGGTGCTGGTTGTTCCGTAGAGTGTAGATATTTGGTGCTTGTTTAGGACTAAAACTCGAGCTCAAGAATTAAAACATATATTATATATAGATATTTCTATAGATTTCTATAGAATAGGGATCACAAATTTTTTTTATTTATTTTTTATTATTATTATTAGGATTGTATTTTGTATTTCTGATTATAAAATAGTATCACTGATACAAATTATAATCAGAAATATTTTACAAAAAATAAAAAATAAAGCTACAAGATATTTTAAATTTTTGTTTAACATTTGTTTATAACTCTTATTTTAATTTATAAAATATTTATTTTAAATTAAATCTTTTATAAATCTTACTTTCCATTTCTATATAAAAAAAAAAAAACTTTAAATAAAAGTTAACTTAAAAAACTTTAAAACTTAACTTTAAAAAATTTAATATTTTATCATTTCCAAAAAAAAATACAAATTTTAAATAAGAGTTAACTTTAAAAAAAAATTAAAAAATATCTTTTGTTTTAAATTTTTAAAAGAAAACATACAAATTAAAAAATTCGGTTTGCTTTAAAAATTAAAAACATAACTTTGAAAAAAATTAAAATTTTAAATGAGAGTTATATATCATTGAAAATATTTATAAAATATATAAATGGAAATATATTTTCGTCTACAAATCCATCCTTGCGATGCCTGCTATAGCTATAAGCTCTTAAATTTATGATATTGTACTCCAAAAACATCTTTAATTTTTCCCTAGATTTAAGTCTTCTCTAGGAACTGATTCAGTCTAAAATTCTCTAAAAATCCAAACTTTTGCTTCGCCTCGAAGAGTAATTCCTATTCGATCTGGGGCAATCATTAGCTGATTTTGTTCCTTTATTTTATTTTGAGAAATTTGTGTTGCTTAATGAGGCCAAAGAGTTAGGGAGCCATGGGATGCGATACGATAGGATGCGGATGATGGCAGAAGTTAGCCCGAGAAGCTTCACATGCCACCCATAAAGAGAACCGAAGAGAACGAAGCCTCACAGCCTGCCGCTGCCTCACCGCTGCCACGACTGCTGCTCCTCCACGCTGGTTCCACGCTCTCGACACCAAGTTGATTACACTGATGGCGTTGCCGTGTAGCTGTCAGCATTGCTGCTGATGATGACGATGATGAGAGCAGCACCAGGATGCCCGTAGTAGCTGCTGCTGCTGCTGAAGCTGATGCTTGAGAGAGTGCTGAGAGGTGGGGGCTGCTGTTGCTGGCGTATCTGTTTGTTGTCAAAGCGCCTTCATTGTCGGTTTTGGCCGTGGCCAGAGGTTGCCCCCAGCCGGCACCCCAACCCCAACCCCAATGCCAATCCCAGTCCCAGTCCCCGGTCTGGGTTGCTCACCCGACAACTCGCTGTGTAATAAATCTGTCAGTAGGTGATTTTTATGGCCACGCTCGACACTCGCCGCCGCGGCCGCAGCTCCATTGCTCCATCGCTCGCTCGCTGCTGTTTATAATCAAATAATAAATGCGCTTCAAGCTAAGCCAGTTCAGGTTCCTTCCCTGGTTCCTTGTTACTCCGTCTGTATCGTCTGTCTGTCTCCGCGATCCCGGGGTCCAAGGGGTCCCTCGGACGAGGCTAAGCCTCGGAACACAGCTTTGCGTTGGCGTTGGATTTATTGTAGCCATCCGAGTAGGGGGCGAATTGTTTATCATAATGCAGACACGCATATTTTAGAGAGTATTTAGTTAAAGAATAAACATTCCGATTGAGCAGAGCCTCAGAACGATGCTGTAGGATGATCCGAACACGAAAGCAGGCATTGGGTAACAGATGTTTCGGTATTTCAATTGTGGCTTACAATTGTGTATAATAATTATACTTTTGACTGAAATGTTGGCCCGTAAATGTTTGTTGATTTGGGTATTATATCATTATATTGTACTACTATTATAGGTTTTTCCATATATAAACTAATATCTCCCTCCTTTCTTTTCTGTAGCAATAATTGAAGCCGTTTACAATACATTCAACAAGCTAAGTGAAAAGTTAGTGAAGTGCCTAGAAGAGATAAAAGCCAGGAATGCTTTTGTCCAGGAACCAGTGATTCCTTCTGGGTGTCTATGTGGAGGCAACATTTGTACAAATTTTTAGCGATTTTTTTTTATTTTTTCTACTTTTTGTTTTTTATTTTTTTATGTGTATATTAAAAAATTCAACAAATTTACATTTTTGATGTTTTTTTTTAAATTTTTTTTTATTGTGTTATATATAATTTTATATTTATTTTTGTGTGAAACTATTAAAAAAATTATTTTTTATTTGTTTTATTTTGTAAGTGAAATTGTGATAAAAATAATCTGAAAGTGTTTAAAAAAGGTTCTTTAATTTATGATAAATTTCCAAATTAATTTACATCAAAATATATATAAATAAAATAATAAAACAAATAAAAATAAATATATAAAGAAGAGAAAGGATATTTGAAGATCAACCTTTTAGTATTGTCTTTTATGGGTGAGTCTTTTTTAGATGATTTTTTAATGAAAACTGATACAAATTTGTTATAATTATATTTGTGTATAACATTATTTATTTTATATTAAAAAAAAATGTTTATTTTACATTAATAATATAAATAATAGTATATAAAAATATAATAAATAATAATACATTATTATAAATTATATATTGCATTCCAATAGAATATCTAAAGTGGATTTTCAGACTTTTAAACATATCAATCAACTAAATATTCTTCAAAGCTGATACATATATGTTCTTAAAGTAGAACTTTCTAACTTTCCCATTCTGATAATTGAAAAAGATGTTTTTTTCAGTATATTATTTTTACAGATCTTTTGCATTAATTATTCCCCTTTAAAACGGGCCTTAAAATGATATATATTCCCCATTAAATGCTTTCTATCCAAAAAACAGGTTAAAATCTTAGCTATTTCCACCCGATCTCCGTAGAGTACCCATAGAATTAATATATTCCTCCGTTCCGATGTTTTTTTAAGGTACTTCTACACTTTTATCCTCCTCAAATCACATCAAACAAACCTTAAATTCCAATCAAATATTCCCATACCCATAGAAATTTATGCATCTTCAAAACAGCTAAGCAAAACTATTTCCGTAGTTGCATTACGCCACACATATACTATGTATATTCAAAGACACCTCTATACCTCTAACGAATCATCACCATCAAACCTCATCCTCAGAGGGAGAGCGGCAGGAGGGTCCAGGCAGCAGCATTTCCATAATTAAAGTCTGGTGTGCTCTGGATGCTGGTACGCTGCGCATCTATATTCATATATTGATAAAGTTGTAAAAGTTGAAAGTTGCGCAAAACAATAAAAATAAATTCTAATGAAGATGGCCGGCCAGCATGGCGCATCAGAGGAGGACCGGCAGGACCGCCAGGACCTACGCTCGGGCGCCATTTGTGCTGGCAATTTTCTCTCTCTTCTTACATAAGCAGAGGCAGATGGGGACAAGGATTTTCCATTCCATGTCGGTGGCCAGATGACTTCTGGTGCTGCACTGCACTTCCGTAATTTTGCCCAAGTAAAAGCGAGAAAAACAATCGAATAAACTGTCGGAGCATCAAAATTCAAACGTCAAAACGAGGGGCAAAAGAGAAGTAAGGAGCCGGGGCGCAGGAGAGAAGAGTGAACCCCAAGACCTATTCAGAGACGACCCCACCACTGACAGCTATCCAGTGAAGCGTCAAAGTTCCTAATGCACACAACAAATTTCTTACAAAACGAAGAAGGAGGAGCCAGGAGGAAGATGATGCAGCTGGCCACTGACGAGAGCAGGACAACGACAGAAGCAGCGACAACGACGTCCAGGACGACAACGAGGAAGGTTCTCTCCGATGAGGAGACGACGCATCAGGCAGAAATGTCGTGGACAAAATGACGTTGTCACGAAAATTGCAGAATATAAAATTCCTAGTTCCGGGGCGACAACGTCCACACCCAAACCACATGCAATATCCTTCTACCTCCTGAACTGCCTGACTGCCTTTCAGCCTCCTGCCGCCTGTCGCCTGCCTCCTGCCGCCTTTCGCTTCGCTTCGATTTTTGTGTCCAAGGACAAAATACACTATAAAAATATATAGAAATAAAAGGACTGGGGGTCCCTGGGTATGGGGCAAAAGTAAGAAACTTTTCAAAAATTATTGAAATGTCACGTAGCAACTTCTCAAATTGCAAAAATCCTGACGCTGTCGTTCAATGCGCTGTGCGGATTGATAGAGCGAACCGTCGACCGTCGTCGGGTGGTGGGGTGTGGGGTGGTGGGGGGGTTGGGAAACTTGATGGCAAGAGGTCGGAAAAGCTGCCACGAGGACACAGGACAGAAGGCGGAGGTGCAGTAGGAGGCTGCACTTGTCGCCTGCCGTTGGGGCGGAAGCGAAAGAGAAAAGACGAGCCATCGAACGGGGTGAAAGGAGAGAAGAGGAGAGGGGAGGGGAGGGATCGCCTGTGTGCAGTCACGGCTCGGCCGCTGACACTAAGACGCCAGCCAGCCCCAAAAGCAATCCTCAAGCCAGCAGCAGCAAATCCAATACACAAGACCATGCCCCATGCCCCACTGCCCCATGCCCCATGCCCCATGCCCCATGCCCCAAGCCCCCTGCCGTATCCCCAACCGCAATTCAACGTGCGAACGACAGTTTGACCCAAGACGAGAAGGAGGGGGTTTTCTTTTTAGTTCTTTTTGGTTATATTTGGGTGGGCAAAACATCATCAGGAAGTCAGGAGCGGAATGGACCAGATACCCTGGGAGATGCAACTCATTATATCTGAAGGAAAAACGTATCGAAAGGGGTTCAAGATGTGTCTGAAAAGGAAGAATTATCATCTTATTAGAACTGAGATTTTGAGATGAAAATTCTGAAACTTTAAAGGAGAGAAATTATCGAAAAAGATCGTATTAGGGATCGAATTCTTTACACAGGGTGTTCTTTGGTACACGATTTTTTCAGTGTGGATACCTCTTCAATAATTGTTAAAAAAACACAAGAGATACCTAAAAACTAACTAGAATATTGTCTCCGGGTAAACCCTCCAAGAACGAGAAAGAAATTCGATTTTAGAACACGAAAATCCAAGATTTCTGTATCGCCAGATACCACTACAGTCCTCCAATTCATAGAAAACCCATCTCCGAATCCTCTCCTGCCTTTTAGCTGCCACTCCGACTGTTCTGTTGTCCTGGCCTGGCCAACGTCTTGGCCATTACCACTAGACCCCGAGCAGAGCAGTGCAGAGCACGAGACGAGAACTTGACAACAAGAACAACAAACCAGAAGTCGGGCCAGAGAGAGGAAGGGTGGGGGGCCATGGAGTCAGGAAGGAAGGAAAAGACAGAAGGGGGGGGCCAACGTCTTCGACGTCCTCGTCAATCGTCAAATGTCGCCGACGATGCTGTCAAATGCAAGGAAAATCGAGGGTGGGCCATGGAGTCCTTCCCAGCCCCTCCCTGCTGTTGCAGGCATTAGGCAACTAACTCTGCCCCTCTCTGGGCTCCGCTCCAACATTTCCTTCAGAAATCTGCGAGCAGAGCAGAAAGTTTTCATGACTTTTCTTTTATTGCACATTTCAACAAAACGATTGATGGCTTCCATGACAGAAAATGGAAGGAGATAGGAGCCTGCTGCTGCACAAGATTTTACTCCGAAGGAGTAGGAGTGGGTTCATCCACCAGACGATGCTGTAATATGATGGCTCAAGGATTAGTCTGACGTGGCGCGTCTTCCTCTGCCTCGACTCTCTCTGCTCCTCGTTTCTCTGCTCTTTTTTTGTTCGACATTTTGTTTCATGTTGAGAGATACCATTCACACGGAAACCCAAACCTAAGACCTATTCCTGCCACATCTCTAGCTCCCACCTCCAGGCCATTCCTTCTTTCGTCTCTACCTCCAAGACTTTCTTGACAAGTCGCTCATCAATGCGGCAGTTCAGTGGGACAGCGTATGGAGCTGTCTGCAATGGTTATAGTAGTTGGCTCTTATTGCAGATACTCTATCTTTGAGGGTTTATGGGGCCTAGCCAAGGTGTTAATGTGATCCAAAAATCGAGCCTTGTTCTTTTAATATTACAAAAAAACACCGAGGGGCACTGCTGTATGACGCGCCACTAGTTTTACCTCCAAAAAATTAAATTAAATTAAATCTTTAGGGAAGGCCAGATTTGTCGTTTGCTATTGTAAAAAAGAGGAGGACTGCTGCATGTAGCGTAGCAGCTGAAAAGGATAGAAATAAGTTCTCAGTGGTCTGTCAATATGATCCAACCGATAATGTGATACAAAATTCACCTAATAACGCACTTTTTCCTCAAAGAAGTCCATGAAGATCCCTTTATTTTAATACCAATAAAAAATCTACCAAGACAGGTTCAAGATTAGTTCTCAATTCTTTTGCCATCTCTTCTAAACAGATAATTTTATCTTTCGCCTTAAGGAAATCCTTAAATGCAGTGCACTAACGACCGAGGGGTGCTGCTGGATCACGCGTGATTCAAAGATTTGACTTCTTTATCCTCTTTCAATCAGAAAAGTATTCCCTTATTCGTATATTTCCTTGAATTTTCCTTTTTTCTTGCGTCATCTTGAAGTTTCCTTTTGCACAGTTCTCGCCCCCATTCGACCCCTGCTTTCAGTCCGAGTTGCACTGCCCCTTGACTGGACTGTGGCACGTCTTCTGATGACAGGCAAAAACAGTTTTTGACTGATGCGCTATTTGTTGTGCAGGTCTCGGAGTCCCGGAGTCCCGGGTGTTCCTTCAAACCGGAACTTTGGAAAGTTTGAGGTTTGAACTCCGGTTTGAACGAAAGAAAGACGCTCAGCCATCGAACCCCATGTATATTTCATTAGATGTCTGTCCATTGATTGATGGAAGAATATGACTGGAAATTGCCGCACTAAAGATGAGTACCTTGAAAATATTATGGAAGAGAGCGAGAAAACCCAATCATCAGCCCAGAAAGTAATCCAAAAAATTGTACATGAACTGGCAAATAAGCCAGAGACAAACATGGGGTACATTTTGTAAAAGAAATTTGCTTTTGGAAGTTGTCAGTGAAACATGCAAAATCCTTTTTGTTGGAAAAAAGGACGACAGCCAAGGAGTTTTGTCGCCAAAATGCAATAAAGACTCGACTTGTGGGGGTGCGGGTGGGGGTGGAGGGGTTCATTGTTGTTGTCAGAGACATTGTCAGAATAGAAGCTAACCATCCAGCCGACCCAACCACCCACCCACCGACTTATTCTCTGACAGACTGACTGACGAAATGACCAGCATCCTTGGAGTCCTGGCAATACCAGAAGCATGTTATGCAATCTCCAAGAATGAGGAGTAGCAGGAGGAGGAGGCACACACATCTGTGTCGTCGGCTGACGCTTCCTGCCATATATACTTAAGGATTAGAAATTTACTGAAAATGCTTTTCTTTCTGCTTATATCTCGTCGTACGAGAGAGAGCCAGAGCCAAAGCCAGAGCCAGAAGTTGGAACATACTCGTAAAATGCAACGACTGCAGAAAGAAGAAAAAGTCAATGCGCAGTCGAAGAGAAACTTGTCAGTCGCCGTCAATCAGTAGACAGGCAGAAGGACAGACACGACTCTAAGACTCTGAGACTGAGAATGAGAGAGCCACGCGGACAGACTGGCGGATGGGTTCTTGGGGGCGGAGATGGAAGGACAGAGAGCCTGCCACCCAAGGAGAAATAACATTGGAGGACAGTGGACAGATGGAAGGGCAGCAGTCGATGGAAAGATGGAGGAAACAGGGAGGCAACATTAGGATACTAGCACAGTGGAAAGATGTGGGACTGCGAGACTTTGGATCTGTGGGTGGACTGAAGACCATTGCAACTTTTGCTCGTCAGCAACAAAAATTGATGTGCTGCAGATGAAACGCCAAAAAAGTTTGCCCTCAGAGAAAGAGAGATCCAGAGACCAATGGAATGGCTACCCGCCCAAAAGCCGAAAACCTCGGGAACCCAGAAGCAAAAGCAAAAGATTAAAAAGGAAAAACTGGAAAATGTGCATAGGAAAAGAAAAAAAAAAGAAGGAAAAACAGAGAGCACAGAGAGCAGAAAGCAGAGCACTAGCAGACAACGACAGACAGAAAACGACCGACTACAAAGGAGGATAGAAACGAGGTCGTACCCCGAAGGGTTGGCCAAAATATTTTACTGATTGTGTGCAAACTTCGATACAAAGTTGATGCTAGGACCGACTACCAGGACGAGGGACAACGACAACGACAACGACGACGACGTTGACATTCTCTGACAATATTTGGTGATGGCACAAGATGCAAAGTGTCAACTGATGGCTGTGCTCCAAAGAAGCGAACAGAAAGCAAAGTGGGCGTAAAGACAGCGTTGGTAAGAGCCCAAAGGACTTCAAAGTTGAGTGAGAGATGGAAGACAGAGAGTGCAGTGACCATTGAAGGAAAGGAGTAAATAAGGTTCATCGTGGAAGGCAGGGAAAATTAAGAATTAATTATGGTGTAGGGAAAGGAAAAAGAGTCTCTGAAGAGGTTCTGAGATATTCAGAGAATTTGTGGCACAGAAATTCTTATATGATTGGTTGGTAAAGGAATCTTATAAGAACTAGCTTTAAGGTGGAAAGATTTCAAAGAAATAGTACCAGAATTATTGGATCAATTGATCAAAGATTGTTCCACAAATAGAAGATACATTTGCTGAAGTCTGAAGTACACCAGAAAGTAATCGAGATTCTTCACAGAAATGTTACACAAAAGTAACATAATTGTTAACATAATGTTACCAAAATGTTACCAAAATGTTAAACGCTTTACAGACCGAGAGGCGCTGCTGCAGAACTCGTGACACGTAGAACCTAAGGAAAATTTGGTAAACAAAACCAAGAATCCAAGAATCAAACCTTGCCGCAATCGATTGATTACCTTAAACCCCCTCCACCTACCTATCTTTCGTAATCCTAATTGAATTGGAGCACTCCCTTGTGGGTCTCACGGCTTCATTCTTATTCATTTTCCACTGGCCACATATCAATTTTCGGGATTGATTGCCATTAATGATTAATCCAATCGAATATGCATGTGCATTCGGGCCGTTCATTCTATAATTTTGTGTTTTTGTGACTCATCCAATAAATGTGAAATGTGACATTTGAAAAACCATGAGAGACATGCAACTATGTACTCGCATATGTGGCTTTTGGTTTATGGCAGGAGGGCACAGGAGGTACATACGAGTATGTGTATATGCAGTGGTCGACGACTGTCGATTGTCAATTGCCGATGACCGTCGCGTCGGGGCATGTCAAATAAATTAATTTGTGCAACGAGAAACGTCAAAACTAATTACGACATCGCTGGACGTCAATTGAGCCGCCCCAGCCAGTGCTACCGCCGCCCCCAAAATGTTGAGGTTGCTTTTTGGAGGGCGGGCTTTGAGGATCGGTCAATGGACGGTTGGGTTGCGGGTTGGTCTGGTTGGAGAGGCCAGACAAAATATATTAATGACGGGTCAAAATTAACATTTCATTATACGAATTTCTCTGTGTGTGTGTGTAGAGAGTGTGTGCCTACTCCTGATGCATTTCAAATGCAACTCTGGCAGTACTCTCCGTCGGTGTCCCGACCCCGCAACAAATGGTTGGAGCTTTCATTAGGGACTATCAATCTTTGGGACTAACGGTTGCCAATATGTCGCCTGTCAATCAATCAACATCCGCTTTTTGGGGCTGCTTCGTCGAGGACTCTCCAATTGCCCTCCCTCCGCTTTGGTCTCCTTTCGTCCCTGAATGACCGCCGATTCCAATTGATTTCGTCAATTGATTTTAACACCCATCAGACATCAATGTCGGCAAAAAGGAGAGATGGCCATTGATGGGTGTCTAGACATGGGGATATTCTGGTACTTTTCAGAGGGTTTTGAGGGTATACGTTTGGGTTTGAGGCTCTGAAATTAGGTATTTATTTCAAATGTTAAAAAGGTAATATTTTAATAGGAGAAGTTAAAAAAATGGTTGTTAAAAACAAGCGATCGTGCTGGTTTTGTGAAATAGAGAGATACATGTATTATTTCTGGGTATTCCAAAAGGGACTCCACAGTATTTTCCATAATTTTTGTAAAATGTGTCCAATCGCAGTGAATTTTGCAAAATTAAAAAAAATAATGGAATAGACGTAAATCTTTAAAAAATCAGTGTCATATCTTTAAAATTGTGGTTCTTACAATATTTTCCATATCGTTATAGAATTGGAAAAACTAGTAAATAATAGCATTATCTATGAGTCTCTTATTAATCATTTACGTATCCTTATAATAATGGATTCCAAAGCATTTTTCGTGTCTTGGATTTAATGAAATTAAAAAAATAGTTCGAAAAACTATCATTATCTATGAGACTCTCAACAATTAGTGTCATATCTTTAAAATGTTTGTTTTTAAAAGATTTGTTTAATATTATCCGATCGCTATAAAATTTGAGAAATAGGTAGACAACTGCATTATCTATAAGTTTCACCAAAATCAGTCTCATATCTTTTAAATTATGGTTCTTAAAATATTTTCAACACTATCCGATAACTGCCGTATCTATGAGTTTCCCAAAAATCAGTCTCATATCTTTACAATTTTGGTTCTTACAATATTTTCAATATTATTTTCAATAGGTAGACAACTGCCGTATCTATGAGTTTCCCAAAAATCAGTCTCATATCTTTAAAATTGTGGATTGTGGATATATATCTAGGGGCCATATCCTCTCCCCTAAGGATTATTTGATTCCAAAAAAGCTTCCCGTCTAATTGTTACATGCCTTACCCTCGACTACAACATATCCTTGATCTCTATGAATACCCTCTATCAAAAAAGAAAAGCCAAAATGGCGTCCCTATAGATTACGTAAACGTATTGGGGAGACAGCCTGTGTTTGTGTGCGGATATGCGTTTGTGTCATCGTCAGCGTCAGTGACACGTCAATATTTTATTAAATGACATTAAACTGTCTCTATCGGCTTAATTAATTTATTGTTGCTGTATTGTCGACTCGCACACACACACACACACAGATACACACACACACCCATGCGATCACGTATTGTGTATGTGTGTGTGACATTTTTATTATGCAAAATCAATAAAACAATCTCTCACTCATTCACTCGCTTGGCCGTTCGCCTGCCTGCCTGCCTGCTTGCTCACTCACTCATTCAGTTACTCAGTCGGCTTTTTGGAGTAGAGTAGCCTTCCCGCCAAATGTTCGGTCATGTCCTTTTTGACACTGACAGCCGATGCCCCCCCACACACACACACACACACACACGCTGGCAGAACGAAGGACAGTAAAACAACAAAAAAATGCCTTTAAATTGTTCAATTAATTTTGCAATTTTTTTGTTGTCCATTTTCTGGGCGTGGGGCGTGGGGGGTAACCAACAAAATGCATTCCCTGACAGTTTGTCAATCGCCTGCCAGGGACCGAATGCGACAAATGAGTTGGCCTCCGGATAACGTACCCATTGGCGAGTGGAGCCGTGCCCGTGACCCCCCATCAGCGGGGACATATGCATTGCAGTCGCCACCGTTCCAGAGAGAGTTCATTAAATGGATTAAATGCAATGGATTTTTTATTTATATATACATTTTTGGGAGGTTTATTTTGGAGTATTTTATATGAAGATGGGACTCTTTTGCATAACAGAGGTGCTGTAGAGACTAATCTTTAACACATTTAATATATATTGTCTTTTTTACTTTAAAGACTCTCCAAGATACATCCCATCATCCCAGGGCCACACATTTCTAGGACTCTTATGAAGCGCAATCCAATTCCAATGCCATGCCATCACGCTGTCTGTCTCCAAATCCAAGGATCCTGTCATTGTCATATACATTTCGAATGCCTGGGGGCATTGTTGATGAAATTTCTATTAAGGATTAATATGTCAACGTTGGGCAGGCAGGTGTGCAGACAAAAAAAAACTTTCCACAAATCGACATGACAAAACTTTTGATGCTTTTGATGTGACAGACAAGTGCCGGACCGGACCCCGGCCGAAAACGTGTCTCGTGTCTCTCTGGACCATTCGATGGACATGACATGTCTTACACTTGAGGCCTCCTCCATGTGTGGGTGGGTTCGCTCGCTGACAGACAGACCGCAGAGCGTTGATGAGGGATACACACAGTCAATACTCAATACTTAATGGATGTGTCTGTGTACGGGTGCAGAATATTTTTATTGTCATCGGAAATGAAATATGAAATGACGCATTTCATCTCTGCGCCCCAAAAATATTTGAATAACAATGGCAGTCCCTCTCCCTTCCTCCCTGAAAAAAAATATAGAAAAATCATTCATAAGTTTTCAGCACATGTAATTAGTTTGGGCCATGAGTGGCATGTGGCATGTGGACTTTGGGCTGTCCCAAATTATTGATTCATCTGTCAATCACAGAATCTGTGGCAGATGAAGGACAAGAGTTGTATAGATTAGGGATTGTGGTGGGTGTTTTACTAATGTTTGAAGGTTGGAAGATGAGAGTTGGTTAAGAGAGGCAGAAAAATAGTCTAAGCGACCGAAGGGCGCTGCTGCATGTCCCACACACTGAGATTTCGTAGCGTAAGCTTTCGATTTGGTATATTTTTGCATTAAATTAAGTGCAGCAAAGGTTAGTAGAGTTCTCAAAGGGAGGCCGACCGAGGGGCGCTGCTGCATGACCCGTACACTGCTATTTCGTAGCGTAAACTTTCGATTTTATATATTTTCGCATCAAATGAAGTGCAGCAAAGGTTAGTAGATGGTTTATAAGGATACGTGCCGACCGAGGGGCTCTGCTGCATGACCCATACACTGAGATTTCGTAACTTAAGCTTTCGACTTAATATATTTTCGCATCAAATGAAGTGCAGCAAAGGTTAGTAGATGGTTTATAAGGATACGTGCCGACCGACGGGCTCTGCTGCACCAAGCTTTCGGTTCAAGTTTATCCATCGCCTTGCCACGCCTTTGGCCATCTGTGGAGTCACCAAACCATATCTTTAAAGGGCTCCCCAGAAACCAGAACAAGCCCACGCTCATATATATGTTTATATATGTAGTCGTATATGTGTATATGTAGTCTGTAGTCGCATAATGCCATAATAAGGCTGTCAACTGTTGACGTTGACATTGTCAACTCACTTGTCAAAGGCGCACATCAAAGGCAGACGACAGATATGGGGAGAAGGACCTTTCCCCATTATCCCAGTTGTTTGTTTAGCGAAATGCGTGGGTCCTTTGTCTGCCGTCTGCTGCTGGGGATATATTGTATTTATGTATGTATCTGTGTGTGGTTGTCCGCTGGCACTCGCTGCGGTCCTGTTGATGACGTCTCGATAACAATGTCGAACGCTGCGTTCCCCCGCTGATTAATTCGACTCAAGTTTTGTGGTGCAAAACAATGGGACTCTTTTAATCCCCCCCCCCCCCCCCCCGAAAATGGGGGCAATCGGAGCTGGTCAATCGCTGCGCTTTCAGCATAATTAGTTTTCCCCTGGGCTCCAGGAGCAAGGAGCAGGGCGGCTGATGAATTAACGTTTTAAAGGAATGTCGAGGGATGCATTCGGCAGGACATTTATTGAGTTAGAATCCTGGGAAATGTTTCGTAGCCATTCTAATCAACAGACAATTGCTTTTCCATTGGCCATGCCGTATGAGGGCCGTTTGCGGGTGGTAATCCGTGTGTCCAGTAGCGCCAGTCGCCCCCAAAGGCGACCGCCACCATGGAGGCATATTCTGACAGTAATTGCCCCAACGGTTTCTCGCTAATGCCCCAAATTGGCTGTTGACGCCAAATCTCACATTCTCACAGGCACCCAAAAAGGACTTGCCTCCTGTCGTCGTCTTCCTTCACGTCTCAACAGCTGTTGCTGTTGCTGCCTCTGCTGCTGCTGCTCCGTGACACATGAACAGCTAATTATGACTCCGGAATTCGCTTTTGGCCCTCTGTGTGTGTGTGTGTGTGTGTGTGTGTGTGTGTGTGTGTCTGTGGTCTTAGCCAGCAATTGATTCATTGTAGGTTTGCATATCAACTTAGGTTGCAGCAGCACGTGCGGCAGGGCCTCCCATGAGGGGATTGCCACTTTAAAGAGGCGTTTACAGAGGCGTGGTGGGACAAGGTTTAACGATGGAAGATAAGTACTTCAACCGTATGAAGCATCCCTATTTTAGGGTATACTTAAAGAGTGCCAAAAGGTATATGATTCTTTTATATTAAGGAGAAAATATGCCTCGAAAAAAAGTTTTAGTAAAAGTTCAAGAAATTCCTTATGGCTGTAGTCATTCCCTATTATTTGAACGACCTTATCCCGACCAGGGGAATCCAGGGGATATTATTACCTCAAGAGCTGTGAAGTGTGCCTCGACAAAAACGGTTTTACTTTCATTTAATCGTTCCCAGTTCTTTCAATGACCTTTTCCTGTCGCAAGTATCAATGGGAGATTTTTTCTTGCAGTGTGCCTCGACAAAAACGTTTGTACTTAAGGTTTTTTCTTTAAGATACAGTAAGGTAAGGGATTCATTGAATATTTAATGTTATAAACCTTTCAAAAGTGTCAAACAGAGGTTCCTCCTTCCAGTTCTAACAAAAGAACTGCACTGTGCCTCGATAAAAACGGTTTCTCTTCAAAATCAAGGTTTAAAAGGGGGTCTCTTTATATACTCAGCTATCCTAAGTAACTGTGTACTATTATGCCACATTTTTCACAGCAGACGTGCCATTTTCTAGCGCATTTCCCCCTTTAAAATATCCCAAAAAGTGGCTCGTAAATCTTTAAAATTCCTATGAAACACGCAACCCGCACAGCTTTAAGTTTTAACCCAAATTTTAACCCAGCGTCTTTCGGCACGGCACACATTTCCAGACACAGGTCGGGGGGGGGGGAAAAAAAACGAATGCAAGGCTTACACACAGTAACCCCCCCAGCCAGACGCCTTCGGTAGAGCACCCCCCAAAGCACCAGACAAGGGAAGTGCGGTGGAAGGGGGGGAGTGCGGTTTGGGAAATACGCAAACAAAACAAATTGCGAACAAAGTGCGTCCTTCTCCAGCGAAAGGAGAAGCAACGAAGGAAAATAAAGGAACGAACGAGAGTGCGTAGTCCTTGTTGAGCACAAGGGCGGATTTATTACGAAGTCAGTGGAAGGCCGGAGACGCCGAAGGAGAGCAGGAGCAGGAGCAGGAGTCTCTCGGAGTCTCGACTTAGGGGCAAGGACAATGAACTTGTCGCTTTCATCGTCGCCCGTACCTCGTCACCGTCGAAGTCAAATGTCAGTCAAAGGACGATGACGATGACGATGATGATGAAGACGGAAGAACATTTTCGGGGAAGCCAGCCAGAAGCAAGAGCCCAGAGGCTGGCAGTCCGTCTGTCTGTCAGTCACACGGCGACAGGAACAGGGACAGGCATAAAGGATGATGGATGAATTTGTGATTTGTGCAGGTTAAATAAATATGTCTGGGGGCCGGGCTACTGCCTCTTCCATTCAGCTGCCAATTCCCTTTCCTTGCTTTTTGCTAATGAAGTGATTAGTGCAACGCCTCTCCAAGCAATATTCCTTATTAAGGAAACCGGCAATGGGTGTGGCAGGGGGGCTTAATAAATTGCCCAAGTCTTCGACTTTGACTTGAAAAAAAGAAAACCCTGGCGGAAATAAAACAAAGCACTTTCCATCGATCACAAATATTAAGCACATTTGTTATTAACGCCCTCACGCCAAAAACTATTTCCCTCCATCCCCGTAAACATTTTTTGGGTTTGGGTTTGGCTTTGGCTTGGGATTCGGCTTGGGGTTTCGGTTTTGGGCACCACACATATGCCATAGATGCAGATAAATTTGCTAGACGTGCATTGGCGTTGGGGTTTTGGGATATTTTTCGGGGGTCTAATCAATTCCAATTAGTAGTCCAGTCCTCTGATGTATTCGCTGAAATTATTATTTATCATTTGGTTATTTATTTTCGTAGGAAAACTCATGTATGAGAGGAACAAGATTCATTTGGCGGCTGCTTGACCCATGTGGGATGTAACTTAAGAGATATGATCTGCGCTTCAGTGTTGAATAAGGTTGAGAGTGTTGGTTATTAATTTTGTACATGGTTCACTTGTTTTAAGAGTTTATATCAATATTTTTATAAGAAAAATGTTTCGATTATTGGAAGAACATTGGTAATAATTGTCCATTAAAGCTTTTTGTATGTATAACAGTGTTGAACAATGCCAAAATCCATAGTTGTTATTATTTTAATGGTTTATTGATGTTTTTATTTGGAAATATGTTTCGAATAGTGGAGCTGATGGTTTAAAATGGCTTCATTTATTCGTGACAGTGTTGAAAAGTGCCAAATCTTGTACATAGTGGCTTATTTGACTAATTTTGAGAACTTTTTCGAAGGTTTTTCAAGGAAATATATTTCGAATATGAGAAAAATAGTGTTGATTGTTGAGAAACAGTGTTGAAAAATGACCAAATCAGTGTTGTTAATTGAAATGTTTGGAAATGTACAAAATGTGTTTATGTAAAACCTTTTTTCAAATATTTTGATAGAAAAATATGAAGAAACAGGTATTTGGGATTGTCCAAAAGGCCTCCTCTTATGTTAAACAGTGTTGAAAAGTGCCAAAAATTATATTGGTAAATTAATATTTATCATTTTAATATTATATCTATTTTAATATTGTTTTAAACACATTGTAAATGTGATTTTATGGCCTTAGATTTTGGGCAGCATGTTGGATAAGTTGAAAAACAGTGTTCGATAACCATCAATTAACCACAAAACGATAAGGGTATCCCTTTCCCACTGAAATAATTATAATCTTCAAGTAATCTGGATAATTCAGAGCTCGTACAGTCCATTCGGTCATCTAGATCAGATTCCATCTCTAATGTTCCATAAAGTCAATAGTATTTCCCGAATTATATCCTCCGCCTTGACCATCAACGTTCAACGGCAACAGCAATTGACAGGTTGCGAGAGGCGTGAATGCCAAGAGGACTACGCGTCCCCCCAAGGACTCGTCAAGCAGGCGATTGGAAGAGAAGTTGTGGGCGGGGAGGAAAGGTCTCTCTCTCTCTCTCTCTGGCTACCATCTTATAAGTTGTTGATGTGGCTATTAATTAATGCGTCATGGAATGACACAACGCCGACGCTTCGGCTAGCAAATTTATGAAGATGTATATACGTAAAGATGTATCCACGAGATAGTTCTCTAGGTGTGTCTGTGTGTGTGTTTGTGGGTAAAAGCATATTTATGGATTATGAGGGTATAAATCTCAGTTGAGTCCCAGAGTCCAGGAGAAGTCCAGGAGCAGAGAATGATGATGGAATATGCGTATTTTTTTAATTAGCCAACATTTCCAACAGATTTATGAGTGTCCTTAGTGTATCCATGTGTGTGTGTCTGCCCGAATCGAATGTGAAGGGACAGTGTACCCATTGGGAATTATCCTGCAGACGTGCCACACCAGGATCCAAATGATTTATGCATTCGTTTAATTGAGAAGTTCGAACCGAGAAAGAGAGAAAGAAAGAGAGAGAGTGGTGGGGGGGGGGGGGGGGGGGACAGGGAGACGACTTTGATGGCAGCACACACAAATCCTCAAAAGCTTTGATTATAATCGCACCTGAGCGAAAAAAGTAATTAGAGAGGAAATTCCCTGCCCAAATCAAGGATGGAAATATGCATAGCAATCGGTGGCAGAAAATAAATAATTGAGACGATAATTCCCACATAATTAGCAAAAGAAATCTGGAGTGATGATTTTCAATTATTATTGGCATTCGGACTCTGAGGATACTGCTGGATACTGGGTGGAAAAACTTTTGGCGCATCTTAATTAATTCCTGTTTGATGGAAAACACTTTTACACAAATTGATGAGGGTTGGGGGCTGGGGAGGGGGTGGGAGAGAAAAACTTTTACCTGTCGGACATCATCAGGAAGAAGGACTTTACCTTCTTCCTCTCTTGGGTTCTTGTCAGCTTCAATGACCTCTCCTGGCCCAGGACACACTTCTTTGCTCTGCTCTCTCTTGAAATCCATTTTGTCAACTTTTTACAACCGAACTTCTCCCCTGAAGTGAATTCAATTTTTTTTTCTCATCATAATTTCTGCTGCTTCCTCTCGCACACACACACATACACACACACACATTGGATTCGTCCTTTCAATCAAGTGGTCGCCCCCCAGGAGCCAGAAGGCGGTGGAGGAGCAGTAGCAGAAACCCTTGCAACAATCGCACGTCCACGTCCACATCCGCGTCCAACTGTCAGTCAAGTGGCCGACGCCTTCACCCACACGTCACACCCACTGCCTGGGCTGCCTCCTGGCCCGCCTGGCCCGCCTGCTGCCTGCCTGTCTTTCTGTCTGTCACTTCAGAACTTTACTTGTTGGAGCTCTCAGCCTCAGTTCCCTGTCTTCGTCCTGCGGCATTCAGCACCAGCATTCAGAATCGTCTCCTACAAGTCTCCCAGCTGAAGTGGCAGTCGAAGTCAACTCGCTTGAGAGACATTGATTGACTTTCTTAATAGACTTTACGTCTTGTCAAAATTAAAGAAGGCTTCCACCCCAAAGGATCTGCTACTGCTTTTCTTTTTTTTTTTTGGGGGGGGGGGGGGGGGGGGGCCAGGCACCTAAACCCCGTTGACAGATCAAATAAATAGCTAAGAGATTTGTAGGCAGGAATCCTTAAGGCTTACATGAGTTTATGTCACAGGAGTTCTGTTGCCCGAGGACCTCAAATCTTGCAAGGGCTTATACAAATTTAGTGACATTTTATGGGCGCTTTTTTGGAAAAGAAATATGTAAATTTTAAATCAATTTGGTAAGAAATTGAAACGGGTTTCAATTGGTATTATTTAAACAAAAAAAACTACGCCTAAAGGGGTTTAAAAGTGATCTAAAAAAATTTAAGAATAAGTTAAAAAAGAACTCATATTTTCTTATTAAAGATGTCTATAAATGGACCTTCAAGTGGCTAACGAGACTCCAAGCCAAAACTTCTTAAGAGCGGAATTCAAAGACAAGCATAAGCTAACCGAGGGGTGCTGCTGCATGACAAGGTAACGCTTGTTTATATGCACTAAAGGATAGAGAATTGACTGCTATTGTGGCACTTGCTGAACTATTTATTTATTAGTGTACAGATCTCTAAAAAATACCCCAGAAATATATATTTTTCTATGAAAGCTTCCTAATGGACTTCTAATAATTATGTCTTAAAGAAAACGCTCTCAAAGAGCAAACGGTAGAAGCATTTCTTCCAAAGTTTCTTCCCCAAGTTTAGCATCTCCTTGAATACCTTCATGGGATCTCCACCAAAGAGTTTTCCCATATTTAGCCCTAGCTAAGATAAATCCTTTTTGCGATTTCCCACAGCGATAGAGTTGAACTGTTGTTCAGGGGAAAACCATATTCATGAGGCCGTGTCTTGCTTTGTAGATTTGCCTTTGCATCGACAAATCACATTATTCGCAGCGTGAGACATTCGTCATGTCTAGCGTTCGGACATGGCCAAGGTCTAGGCCCCCAGTGCCGCCCCTTGGTGTGCTGTGCTGTGCTGTGCTGTTGTTGGCCCCCGTCAACCCGCGTGTCGGCCACAGTCACAGCCATCCGTCATGACTGGTGACGTTGGCGTCCTCGTCGTAGTCTCATCGTCATCGTTGTTCAATGCATGAAATCGAGTGCACTGGCATCGGATTTGAACAGTTTGATGGATCAACTTGCGCACGTCCTCGTCATAACTCACACAACACTTTCCCAACGAACCAACCAACCAACCAACCATCCATCCATCCATTCCGTTTCGCTCAGATATGGCCAAGGCCCGGCCTCTCGCCTCTCGCCCGACGATGTTTTGACGTTTGACGTGAGAGCACGTTTGATGGAAGATCTGTCAGGGCGGGAGCATTGAGCCTTGTTCCAATTCGCTTGCAGCTTTAGCCTGTCTGTTTCAATGTTGGCCAATTTGCAAACTGAATGATTGTCGGTGGCTTTTGTTCTCAGTCTCAGAGCTCTCACTCTTCCACGCGTTTCATGTGCGGCATCTTTTTTTAGATACCCTATGGCCCCCCTCCTGATTTATTGGCAATTAATAAAATTGAAGTGTCATAATTCATAAAGTGTAAAGCGGTCGCCTGTAAGTTATCTACTCAGGACGCTTGTAATTGAGTTTCATGTGGAAGGTGTTGGGGACTTTGAGCAGGGAAACTGATCTTTTGACTTTAAAATGTGTGAAATATGAGAAAGGAATTACATGTAGCTTTTATCTTATGTGAATGAGAATATGCAGTATTTTGTTATATTTATAGTACTAATAATTCTTTGGCTCAAAGACAATGACGAATTTGTATGAGTTCAACATATTTTGATAAATTTAAAAAATTTAATGGTATTATCTGATTTTTGTAGGATATTTTCTGGTATTTTACGGTATTTTTCTGATACTTTATGTCGCTTTTCTTTCAACAAATACATTTATCGTGGTATTTTTTTTATAATATTTATTTTCTGTGATTTCACTTCACTTTTAAGGCTCTTCCGATATTTTGAAACGGATCTTTTGGCTTGGAAATGTTGGAAATATGAGAAAGGAATTACAGACAGCTTTTATCTTGTGTGAATGAGAATATCCAGTATTTTTTTATATTTATAGTACTAATAATTCTTTGGCTCAAAGAAAATGACGAATTTATATTAGTTCAACATATTTTGATAAATTTAATACATTTAAAGGTATTATCTGATTTTTGTATGATATTTTGTGGTATTTTTCTGGTATTTTATGTGGCTTTTCTGTCAACAAATATATATGTATATCGTGGTATTTTGTAGTATTTATGGTATTTTCTAGTGTTTCTAGTATTTTCTAATAGCTGTCTGGTATTTTCTAGTATTTATTTATTTTCTTCGATTTCACTTCCCTTTTAACTTAAAAGTTTTAAGGCGTTTCTGATATTTTTAAACAGATCTTTTGGCTTGGAAATGTGTGAAATATGAGAAAGGAATTACAGACAGCTTTTATCTTGTGTGAATGAGAATATCCAGTATTTTTTTATATTTATATCACTAATAATTCTGTGGCTCAAAGACAATGACGAATTTGTATGACTTATACATACTTTGTTAAGTTTAATTAATTTAATGGATATTTTAGGGTATTTTCTGGTATTTTACGGTATTTTTCTGGTATTTTATGTCACTTTTCTTTCAACATATATTTATTTCTTTATTTATTTATTTTCTGCGATTGCACTTCCCTTTTAACGCTTTTCTGTTATTTTCTAGTATTTATCTGGTATTTTTTGCTATTTTATGCAAATTTTCGGTATCTTTCTGGAAATTTTTTTAAATTTTAAAGTATTTTTCTAGTATTCTGCTATTTTAGAGTATTTTATTGATGGAAAACTCATCCCCATGACCCACAAGGATGTCTAAGTGTCGGGGAACGCGTTGTTGCTGTTCAATGATGATGATGACGATGACGATAAGTGCGTCTGCTGTCTTCTGTGTGTCGGGGCCACAGGGCTTATGGCGTGGCGGGGTCGGTACCGTTTCGGGATACCTATTTGATTGATTGATGACGAATCGGGCGTCGTAATTCATGTTGAGAGGCAAACAATTTGCGTCCCAGCCAGCCGACAGGAACGTGGAGATGGCAGGGGATTCATTCGCTTGTTGCTCCTTAAGGAACGACTGTGGGAATATTTTCGAATATGCCTATAAGCACACACACACAGAAACACACACTTATTTTCAGTGGTATTTTGAAGCAGACAGAGGGAGAGAGAGAGAGAGAAGGCAGGGGCTTCCACAGACAGTGGAAGGTGGGTTGGAGGCTTCCACAGACAGACGAAGAGGCAGACAAAAGTGGAGACTAGGACAAGGCCGTGGTAGAATCAAGGAATTATATCGCAATAGTCTGCCGTGTGGCAGAGGCCACGCAAACGTCGCCCTGCCGCAAGAGGGCCCACGCGGGGGACACAGAGGAAAAGAAAAACCCAACAAAGGAGCACAGAAAAAAAAGTTAAGGAAAAATTGTTTTTCCAGCAGTTCAGATTCGGTTTTCGGAGTTGAATTTCCTTCTTGGCGAGGCACAAAAACCTCCGAATAGCGATTTTTTCACGTTTTAATGTTACACACACACAGATACTTTTCGTTTGGTTTATGTGTGTGCGTGTGGGGGGGGCTTTGGCAGGCCGGCAGCAGCCGAGCGAGCGAGCGTCTGCCTGCCGTCTGCCTCAAACGCTGCCTTGCCTCAGCTTTTGGTTTTCGCCTTGCCCCCAGAGTTCAAGAGCGCCTCGCATCGCCTCGCCCAGTGCCACAACCGAACCCTATACGACCCCCCAACGCCATCGTGCCCCCAATGCCACCCGGGCCACACGTTCCATTCATCGAACCCAATGGCAACTTGTTGATTTTTTGGTATGAAATTCACATGCAAAAACCCAACCAATTTCGCCCTTCATTGGCGTTCGGTTCGCTTTCCTTTTTCTCCCCCTCGTCCCCTCTCTTTCTCTGTTTCGCTGTGTTTGTTTTGTGTGGCTTTCATTTCATTTTCTTTTTCCCTCCACTCCCCCTGTTATCCCCCACATTTTCCAGAGAACTAGGCTGTGCTCCACGGAAATCAATAATCGATTTTGTTGTAATGGCTGTGGCTTTTTCTGTGCTTTCTTTTTGTGTTTTTTTTCTTGCTTCTCTCTTCTTTAAAGCAGCGCAGGAATTTCTTCTTGCTTTTATTTCGCTGGTTTATGGGTGTTTTGTTAAAGAGTTTAAGAGCACGAATGGGTTTATTTTTAGGGTGAATTTTCCTTGTGTTTAAGGATAATAAGATGGGGGAAATGGCGCACGTTTTTGTGTGTGGCTTTTCCCTGAGAGGCTCTTTAATGTGGGAGTACTTTTTCTGCCATAGATGGGGATTTCGAGTGCTTTTTTGCGTCTTGGTAAACGATTATGAGTGGGTCTTTGTGGGGCAATTATTATGGGATACTTAGGGAAAAATACTTAAAATTCAGTGATGGGTCTATAAAGGAGATAAATGTAATATTTTGAAGAGCATTAGGGCTCACTGATGTCACGCGTCTTGGAGCAGTGCCACTCGGTTGGTTGGGCGGGAAGATTACACTATGCCACATCCTATTTACGCTTTGAGCCAAACCGACTTTTACTGTTAGATTTGGGGCTTTAATTTTTTTAAAATTAATATTGTTTTTTTTCAAAAATGTATTTTTTTTAATTTTTAAAAATTGGTACATTTGTAATGTTTTTTTCAGAGGTAGGGTTTCTTTTTTTCACATCTCTTAAGTATCTTACATCTGGTTATATTGAGCTATAAAATTCTGAAAAGCTGATAAATGCAGTTATAAATTGAACCCATGTACTTTATAGCTTCAGCTTACCGTCTGGAAAATATTACGCTTTCAATTTCAAAATTGATAATTTTTTGAGGTATATTTTTTTTTAAATGTTAACTTTAAAAACTCAAGAAAGTCGAAAACAATTTTTGTCTGATACATTCTTTCTGTTATTTGTTTGGTACATAAATAAGGCGTCGTTTAAGGTATCACTTGTAAAAATCAATGGATAAAAAATAAAGTTGGAACCGTTTGAACAAACCCC
The DNA here is from genome assembly GCF_003369915.1 of Drosophila miranda. Lineage (NCBI taxonomy): Eukaryota > Metazoa > Arthropoda > Insecta > Diptera > Drosophilidae > Drosophila > Drosophila miranda. Next base: position 7,298,109 of record NC_046677.1, on the reverse strand, counting down.
ATTTTACCATTTGGGTTCCTGAGATTTTAAAGTTAAAATTTTGAACAAAAATCATTCTGTAATCTGCTTTGCCTCAAGGCATTCATTGGCCATCAAAGTCCTTTTACAAACGTACTTATCTACAGATCTCTGAGGGTTAATTCCACCTGAGAAGATCTGAAAATATTCCTCTTTTCGTTCCCTCAAAAGCACATAAAATATGCCTTTGAATGCCATTCCCAAAACTCTTTTATAGCAATCGTATATCCCATTCATTTAGCTACTGATTCCCATTGTACGCCATAATAGAGTCATGATTTCATTCCCATTTTGACAATCCAATTACACATTTAGCAACCTCGTGGCTGCTGCTGCCTGCCACACAAAGGTAAAGTGCAACTTGCAACAGCCGTGGCCGTGGAAATGCGTGGGCCTCCGCCTCGTGATTACTGCTAACGATAGCACGTCTGTCTGTTGTGTGGCATGGACCCCTGGGGTTAATTGTGTTTCGCTTCGATTCGATTGCAGGCTCGATTAAGCGATCAGCAGCATGCACCGCGATCCAGCACAAAGTTGATGGACGCTTTTAAGGCATATTTAGATCAAGCGAAAGCAAAAACCTTTTTCGTGATTTATGGATTTATGAAGCATAAATCAGTGGAAAGGAGGGGCGAAGGCAGGGGCAGGGGCAGGGTCCCTGGCAAATGTACCATAAAGTGGCGTCGTAGCCGTTTACACTTGGCAGCAAGTGTCAGGCGGCATTAGAAGATGCCGGTCCTTCTCGTCCTCCATCCTCCGAAATCCAAAAGCGAAAGGTAATTCAAAACCCACTAAATCGTGCGGCACCGCGATCTTTGGTTCGTTCCCAAAAAATATATTCGGTAGCACATAAATTCCATGTCGCTAATCGGAAATTAATAAATGTCAGCCGTTTGAAGATGACTCTCCTTCCAGCTTCCGCGCTTCACTTCGCTTTCGTTGGCCTTTCTTTATAATTTTTTGTTGGCTTTATTCTTTTTTTTGGGTTCCTTGGCTCTTTGATTGGGTGTCGTCTGCGTTCAGTTTGGCGTGAAATGTCCGAGGGAATTACTTGAGCCGTTGTCACAATTGATGAACGAGACCCGTACAATAAAATGTGGCATGTGGCCGCCTCGGATCGAGTTTCAACGCTGAACGTCTAAGAAGATCGAAGTGGAAGGAAGAATGGTGAGAAGAGGAATGGAGAGGGGTATAGAGGAGAAGTTTTTCGTTAAAAAAGATTCTGCTGAAGACTTCAAGAGGGTTGAAGAGAAAGAGACAAGAATTGCCAGGGATTTGCATGTGAAAATTTGGAAGAGAACCCAAGGGGGAAATAGCACAAATCGCAATAAAAAGAGTAAAACCGAGCGGCGCTGCCGCATGACGCAAGACACTTGTTTAGAAATCATAGAACCAAAGGTTTCTGGTATAATTCCTTCTACAAGGGCCTGCTCTTTTCATGCAACAAACACTCTTCCATGCAACACTCCTTACCCCCCCTCCAGCCCACATTAACACCAATCTGCATTGCAACCAGAGAGGAGGAGGCGGAGGAAGAGCCCTTGTCCCCTGTCCCCTGTCCTGTGTCCTGCATTGTTAATGTCTTCGTTTAGCATTTAATTTTGCTGTGGTCGTTGGGTCCTCGTTTTTCCTCCAGGACCTCCATGGCGTGCGTGCACCACGTGACGAATTGGCTGGAATGCCGAGAGACGAGACGAAGGATTCCACGCACACACGCCCTTCGATCCATGGAGCCATGGATCCCATGCACAACTCATAATTCATCCGGATAACAACACCGAGCGATGGAGGAGGTCCTGTTTTCTGTTTGCAGTTTTACTGCTGCCAGGGAAGGACACAGACTGAAGGGAACCGCCGTTGGTGACGTTTTGACACCATTTTCGGTGCGGCGATGATATGGCATTCATCTTGACAGGCATAACTGCCCCTGATGGCTGCCTGCCACTGCCACTGCCACTGCCACACCGAAAGTGTGAGCGAGTGTGTGCGCCCCACCCCACCATCATCATGGCGATGATGATGATGAAGTCCAAAGTCCGAATGTCCGTTCATTTGTGGAGTGTGCGGAGAGAGTCCTCTGTGTGTGCTGTGTTCGTGATGCATTTACGTCACTTACTTGAATGTTGCAACGCATTTTCGGTCACCCAAAACACACACACACAGAGAGAGATACACAGGGCACACACTGGGAGGCAAGGACATGCAGAGAGACACTGGAAACATGTTGCATCGTGCCGTCCTGCTGGTTGCGAAAACCAAAAAATGTCCTTGACACTTAATTCACGCTGCATTAATGTGAACTGAAACTGAATGAAGTTGTTTGCCCAACGTCCTGTGTCCTCAATCCAGTGCCACAGTGGGACAAAGCTTTAGATTTTAGCACATGGAAATTTTATTTAACATTTGAACATATTGAGAATTTTGAGACTTCTTTCAGCTGTAAATATAATAAATATTTAGGTGTAAATTGTATCCTATTTTCATGGATTTGATTCCCACCTTTACTTCATTTTGATGGGTGCATCTATGGCTTTGATGAACTTGACAATGTTGGCTATATTCACACCCGGAAATCCTTTCTTGGGCGCACGACGAAAGACGACAGTGCTGCGGACTATCACGACCTTGGAGCTACCCATAGCTGAAGATATTTTTTTTACAGATAAACTAATAAAATTTATGGGAATTATAGGAACTGTTTTGGGTTAAACTTCAGAAAATTGAATGGAAAACCAAAAGAATAAACACTCCAGAAATGATATTTCAAAGGTTCCTTTAAATTTGTTAAAGTTGAATTGGTGAAAATCCCTCTTGAATCAATGTTCTAGCTCTGTCAACGGTTCCAAAAATAGTATACTGAAAGTTTTTAACCTCGAAAACACTTTTCCCCAAACAGCAAATGATCTGCTCTCCGCCTAACCCCATGTTTTAACAACACTTATACCCCCCCCCCAGTCCAGAGTCCCGAGTCCCGTGTTCCGTGTCCTGCCTGCCATCAGCATCATCATCATTCTGACCAAAGTGAAATGCAGCAGGCAACACATTGCATTCCCATACCCATACCCATAGCTAGTGCCATTCCCATTCCTGTGGACATACCGAAAAATGCTCGTAAATTACTCGACAATGTGGAATGGAGATGGTGATTGGAGATGAAGGGACTGGACCAGCAGCAGCACCAGTAGCACGGGGCAGAGGCAGAAGGACACTGCTGCAAATATACACATCAGCAGCAGCAGCAGCAGCAGCAGCAACAACGGAGAGGCAACAACTAGAACAACAACACCACTCATCTCATCGCTCATGTTGGTGATGATGCATTTTGCGGTCTGTCACACAAAATGCAATTTGACGGAGCTGTGTGCAAAAACTGTTTTTCAAGCTATCAACCAATTTGGCCACGGCTGCACGCCAGGCCACTGCCACTGCCACTCCTCCTTCTGCCTCCCGCCCTGTCCAAAGCAGTCTCTGAATGCCATATCACTGACTAGGGGGGCAGGCTCTAGTCTATGAGACAACTACGCTGAGGGGCAGGACGCTGGACACGCATCCTAGGTGCGGTCCTGTTTGCCGCTGGCTGTTGCCCATTGGCCTGCTGTCGCTGCTGCTGCACGCACCCACTAAACAGTTTTTGGGGGAGCTACTCTTCCTAGATGGTGGGTAGGCGGACTATGGAAAAAGTTAAGGGATTTTCAAGGGAATTTTCAAAAGAATTGTTTGCCATAGGTCTGTCTTCAGGAGTTAAATAGGTAATGGCATATATATATAGACGATTGTTGAACTGTATAATACTCGTTTTTAAGAGCTGTTGTATTTCTAGATATTTCACTAAAAGAATGATTTAGCGATCAGTTATGCCTATAAAAAGCAATGAAAACGTTTTGTTTATTCAAGTAGGTAAATTTATGGAATTTCTACTACTTTTTGAATGGAATAATACTCATAGTCCATTGGGGATTGATCTTTCGTAAGGCTATACGATAGATCTTACATAGAAGCAGTCGTTTCAGATATTTCTGTAAAGGAATGATGCACTATCTCCTATGTATCCCTTCGATTTAATCGTTTCTTTTTGCATATTTTCCCACTGGAAATTTCATAGATTTTAAGCAATAATTTTTTCGAGATAAAGTACAGACATCGAATAATCTCCCGATCTGTTTATCCCGAGGTAGAGCATCGGAAAATCCACTTGTTTTGAGATTTCTGCATTATCTTGTTGCATTTTTTGTGTTATATCAGGGATAAAGCCTGGCCAGCCTCTGCCTCTGCCTCTGCCGGTGCCTTTCCTCATCCGTTTGTTGTTCCTTTATGTGTTTTTAGTATGATTTTTTTCTGTTGGTTTTCGTGTGTGTGAGTGTGTGTGTGTGTGTGTCTTCCTCTAATATTTTGTGTGTGCTGGCCAGGATGATGTCCTTGTTGTGCGAGTGTCCTGTGGGGTGGGGGAGTGTGTGTTTATGTTGGCGGATTCATGTCGTCACTGCGTGAAATGTGTGTGGCAGAATGAAGGGGCAGACAGAGCAGGCCACAGCCAGAGCCCTCGCTCGTGTGCTGCAAGGCTAGTTTTGAAATTTATGTAGCGCTGGTGAGTCGAGGGTTTTATTTTTCCCTTTTTGCTGTTGTTTGTTGGCATCAGGCAGGCAGGCAGGCAGCATCATGACCATTAACTGCCATTGTCCACAGTCCAGTGTCCAGTGTCCACATGTCACAGACCAGGCACTCCACTTGGATGCTGCTCCTCGGACTACTCCTCGCTTTCTGGTAGTTGATGGTCGTAAATGTCAGATGCGCGTGTTCCCTTTGGACACTAAATGTCTTCCAGCTGCAATTATCTCTGGGGGCTCCCTCTCTATTCCTTGGTTTTTTTTTTTGGCAATTTTTCTAGCTGGCGCATCAATTGCTCATAAATCATGAATCATTTATTTGCAATTAAATGGATATCCGCTCTTACAATACCTGCAGTTAACTCTCGCACATCAGTCAAGGATTATGCTTTTAGCTGACTCAGAGACTGACTCCCCTTTCCAGGGCAGAGTCCACTTTCCTGTTTCGTGTCTCATCAATTTATTGCCGATCATCATGCAATGCATCTTAAGAGGATAAACATATGGTAGAGAGAGAGATGGGCACGTATATAAGGGAAACAAATCATCTTGTGTCATAATATTGACAAACACCTGATACACTGCCCGGCAAAAAGCTTTAAGGGAGATTTGCCAGATTCTTTTATTCCCTTGATTTGTGGAATATTTTTGTGAAAAGCTTCAGGTTTTCTACAATCTGCAGACACACATGAAATGATGAATATTTAATTTTGCATAAATTGCCCCCCAAAAAGCATTGTACTTTTTCACAGAACAAACTAAAATTAAAGCTTTTTGAGGAAAAATGTAAAATTGGGTTCATATACCCAATGAGCAATGGAGTGCAATGATTGTACTTTTTTTGTACATTTTTTTGGAAGGAAATGTCATTGTAATTTGGTTGCTTTGAAGTGACTTTTGGGTAACTTCAGGGAAATATGTGAGGAAAAGGAAAACAGAATACTCTTCAGTATAAAATAATTAGCCGTTGCAGCCGTGTCACGCCACCTGGAGCAGCCTCACTCGGTCGCAATTGGATTTCTGCCTTGGATTCGCCTATAAGCAGCTTCGGCTTGAGGGATTTCTTGAAGTTTGTGATTGAAAAGATGAAGTTCTGGAGGTCCAGAGTCCAGAGTCGTAAGTCGTGCAGCACCTCCCATCGCGTGTGTTCCGCATCATGCAGCAGCGCACCTCGGTTGTGTCTCGGCAGGTGTTTTTTTTTCACAGAACTTTCGAGTATTTTTTTACAGTATTATCTGGTATTTTCCTAGTATTTTTTGGGTTTTTTTATATATTAGAGAAATATTTCATATTTTTTCTGGTATCTTTTCTGGTATTTTGAAAAGCTTTATGTTTTTTTATAGTATTTTTCTTAGTATTTGTTCTATTCTTGATAGTATTCCGCTGCCAATATTTCCCATAATAGCAGAATAGCACACTGGCTGTCCCAAAAGATGTTGTACAAACGATCGACTCCGACTGTTTGCTATAGACAGGTGAAAAAATTAAATTTCATTCACTTACAACCCATCAGAATGGTGAAAATTGAACTTGATTTGTTTAACAATTTGGTTGCAACTCCAGTGTCCAGCGTCCAGTGTCCAGAGTCCGGAGTCCCAGAGTCCACAGAGAGTCCAAATGTAGAGGCAGCAGCATCTTGATTCTCTTTATTAAGCCGACTGTCCGCAACAGACATTTGCAGACCCAACAGGCCCAGTGTATCATTTGAGCCAAAGCTTCGCACAACATACTTTGGAGTATTTGCCTGATTTTCGGGTAGTAAAAGTTGGGTGAGGGCGGGCAGAGAAGGGCTCGGCTCTCTCTCTCTCGTAATACCAGAAATGTTACGGGTTTTTCTTTTTTCCATTGTGGCAGGGTGGGGGGGGGGGGGGGGGGGGGGGGGGGGGGGGGGGGGTTAAATTATCCAATTTTGTTCACTTGATTGACTGCACTTTTGATGCCCGCTGCCAGTGCCACACAAAACCTCAATGCAGATGCTGCTGCTGCAGAATATAGTACACCATGCCACAGCCCCTGTCCCTGTGCCACAGTATGCTTTGGTTATATGCAGCAAGCAGAGCACCTCGTCGTCCAGCCAGCGTTTCGGAAGAGTCTCGTCCCTTAATGGACTTTCGCAATCAGCTGTCAATGCCTTGCCCTGAGTCGCCATCGCCCGTCGGTTATTTATTTTTGCCTCAGTGCCAAGTGTCACCGACTTTGCAGCGATTCCATCAATCAATCGCTTCGAATTATAAATAACCAAAAACCTCCATCGGGGCCGACCGATTGCCAGATTGTGCGACTGGCTGACTGAGTGAGTGAGTGAGTGAGTGAGTGACCCGGGGTGTGCCTGTCCGGCGGCAGCGACGGCGGCGGCGGCCGCGGCGAGATGTTGACGATTTTTGAAAAATTGCCAATCAAAGGAAAACCGCAAAAGAATTCCAAGTCACGTTGCACACAGTTGACATCTCCTCTGCACTTCTCCCGGGGCCATGTGCCAAAAACAAAAGGAAATTGTTCATCTGATTTTTCACTTTGCTTTCCACTCGCTTTCATTGTTTTTCTGACGAATTACAACAGACACTCCACACGGTCCGCTGCGATATGGTGTCAATCTGGCAAATTGTTTTTCGGTACTGTTTATTTAATTGCCGACGATTGTTCCTTTTGTGTAGATCATTCGTTCTGTAAATGTGCCAATTCTTTGAGCATTAAAAACTATTTGTTTAGGACGAATATTATTGTTATTTATCTTTGTTGGATATGGCACGGGCAGGCAGAGTGTTTGTCTCTTACAGCTGAAATGTAGGTCAGGGTAGGCCTTTGGGGGTTGCTAGTGCCTCGAGAGAGCTAAGGGAGGCAGATAGATAATGGTCTATCAGAACTGTTTCATTTAGAACTGAGACCCCATCGATGCAAAACAGATGGAGAGACTTAAATGGTAGCTGTATGAAGGTCTACAGTGAAAGTTTCTGTTTAATAGTTAGCTTCCACAGGCAATAGATCCTTCAACGGAGAGGCTCTGCTGCATTACGCGTGAACTTAAGGGAATAATAAGATCATAAATTAACCACTTAACATTTTTTGTACCATAGAAATATTTAAATATATTTATATATATTTTGAGCCCTCCAAAGGTAAGAAACTACTAACCTTCAAAGAAAAATCTTAAAAAATAAGGGCTAACCGATAGAAAACGTTAAAAAAGCTTAAACTGTTTATAGAAAAAGATTTAAAGTTAGTGTTTTCTTTAGTAGGTATCGTTCTTATGTAGACAGAGGAGTGCAGCTGCAAAACGCGTGACATTTTGTTATCGCAATTTTAGAAACACTTCTACAGAATGAATAGATGTACCCTCTGAGATAGTTCTACCCCAGAAAATTCCAAAAATATAACAATATTTTGAGACATATCTGTATGAGCAATCCCCCTGTTTTGGCTTTCACTTCTCCCACTCTCTTCGGTGGTGCTCTCTCTCAAGTGCAGCGAATCAATCAAACTCGAAGCCAAGGTTTGCCAACAAGCCTGATGAATGTGTGGAGAGGCCAGGCCCTCTCATGTCTAATGATGAGAAAACAATAAGAAAAAGTATCTTGAAGGTATCATTCGAGCATTGGCACTTGCTTGCGTTTATCATTTACATGAAAATTGTGTTACACACAACGATTTTGAAGTGTCTCCTTCTCTTTGGGGTAATGTCAATATCATCATTCAACTTGAAAAGGCACAAAAACTTTGAATTGATTTCGAATATCGAATTCCATCGAACTGTGCCGGATTTCAGACAGACTCCATGGATTGACAGAAAGACAGACAGACAGACACGACATCAGGCCACAGCAGAGTAAATCCGCGCGCAAACAACAATCGAATGCATTCGCACTCGAGATATGGAGATTCAAGATTGGTGATCGAGTTGTGGAAGATATGTTCGGATCTGTTCAGGCCCTCTCAGTCGATGCCATCAATGTCATTATCAATATCAACAACATGATTGGACACAAAAACCGCCAGAAACGCAGCGATGCGAAGCGAAGCTCTCGATCTCGAATATGGATCTCTCTCTCTCTCTCTACGATCGATGATGATCGTGTAAACACAGACGCACTAACTGCACTCAATCAAAAATTTGATTATTTTGATATGAACGATGCTTCAGAGGCACCACTGCTGCATGCTGCATGCTGCATGCTGCACTCCCCCATTGATAAACACACAGACACGCACCAGCAGAACGTAGAGCCAAAGTGCTTTAGGGCCTATAACAACAAAATGGGCCTAGAAGCACACAGCAAACATTGCAGCTGCCTCTGCCACAGCCTCAGTCCCGTGTTCCATCTGCATCTCAATCTTTTGCTTGTCAGCGTATCCCATATCCATGATATTCGTGGAAATTCCACTTGAACGCGCTCAATTGTAAGAGAATACGAATTTAATTGCAGAACACAAACAACGTAACGCATCGGGAGAGCCCAGACCCAGAGAACAGGGAAAGAAAATACTCAAAGATTATGTGGTAAAGTGTGAAAGATCATTGCTGTGGTTATAGCTCGTTTCGGGCAGTGGATTGTAGACGTTATAAGGTGAAAATTTGAAGGAAGCGCAACAGGTAATGGAAATCGAGGGAATAAACAGAGATGTTTCCTCAAAAAGAGTTCTTTTGGAAACAAAAAGTTAATTAGAGCTGATTTTAGATCATTAAAAATACTAGAACTCTCCTTGGCATCTTACTCGTGTCGTGCGTCATGCAGCAGCGCCCCTCCGTTGGTTAAGCAGGTGGAAAGAGAGGACCTAGGGGAGAGGAAAGAGTTAAATGGGATAGAAAAAGGTGATGAAAGTCGATTATGGAAATATTTTCTTTAATATATTGTTCTATAACTTTCTTTATTGCTGATCTCACGCGCCATGCAGCAGTGCCCATCGGTTGGTGGAGTAGAAAATGATTAGAGCTGATAGTAGGACGTTTTATGGCATATATGGAAGAGAAACAACTAGAATCCATCTTTTTGGGTTACTTTTGTCACGCGTTATGCAGAAGCGCCCCTCGGACAGGTGTGCGGAAGGTGGTATAGGACTTAGAACCCCTTAAACCCAATATAATCTACAATAAAAAGTAGTTTTTCCCATAGAAAGCATATCTTCTGCAGGCTCACATCTTTTAATGATTTAGACCAATTCTTTGTCACCTTTTCAGCCAAAAAAACTTACATTTCACTCTCCCGAGATCTCCAGAGAGTGTTGGAAAAAGCTCATTAACCTTTATTTGTGTGTACTCCAAACAATTCGTGCACTCCAATTTGGAAGAAAAGAAACCAATGAATATTATAAATAAATAAAAAAAGAGACCAGACCAGACCCCGAGCAAAACCCTCTCAAGAGTTTTCGGGTGGTGGGCGGGGGAGTTCAACAATGTATCTTTCGATCCCCGTCGCCTGTCGATGATCTGTCATATATGTGCGCCATTGAGTGATGGAGTTTTGAACTCGTTTTTTTTTCATAGAGCCACTCATGGAATATTCGAGTCCAGAGTCTTGGGTTTCTTGACATGTTTGATTTGTGGCTTTGATTGATTGATTGCTGTGCGACTTCAAGTAATGATTTTACGATTTTGCAGCAGCAGAGAAACAGAGAATTTCTTGGATTGGTTCCCACAAATAATGACATGGCGAAAACAACGAAGGCCTTGATTGACAACTCCGATTGAAGGAGTAAGAGGTGTGTGTGTGCGTGACTGTAAGTTAACCCAAATATATTTTATTTTATTTTATTTCTGGATTCAAAGTCTAATCAACAATGCATCGATATGGAAAATGGTAGAGTCAGGGCTTTCTGTTTCTGTTCCTGTGAAATGCCATCACCATCCGATATCTGTTTTTAAAAATAAGCCACGCAAAAGTCCACGCCAGTCGCTGTCTGGGCGCTATATCTTTAGCATCAGCGGCCATAAATAAACCCCAAAGAAGACAGTAGAATGTTTCCAGACACAAGAAGGGCCTCCTCCTCGTCTTCTCGGAGTGGTTCGATTCGGTCGCTCCTTGACATACGAGTAAGTAAAGTAGGCACAAAAGACCCAAACAGTCGAAGGAGCCACCAATCGATGGCTGGCCATTCGATTGGACAGCAAATTATTATATACCAAACTTGTATTTTCTTTTATAATTAGTTACTAGAAACCAAACCATAGAAAATCTTTGAAAACTCCCCAAAACTCTTAGCAGAAGCTTCCCTTAAAATCCTGCCTGCCAGAGCCTTGCGTGTATGTCTTTTACTCTCCATATCAGTCAAGAGGGATCTCTCCCGTCGAACAAGGCCGAAAGTGAGAAGCAAAGAGAGAAAGAGATTTTAATTACATCTCTACGACCGATGCCCGATGTCTGGGGCTGTGCCTGTGCCTGAGGCTGTGGCTTTGGCTGTTGCTGTGGCAATTATTTACATTAACACGATCACAACTCAGAGACACTGCACATGCATCATCGTGTTGCGATGTCGATCGAGATCTCTCTCGAGGAGAGGAGGCACAGGCACCAGCCCAGAGACAGAAACCCAGACAACAGTCGTCGTCGTCGTCGTCGTCGTTTGCTGTCGCTGTCGTCGATGTCTGCTGTGGTGCCCTGCCATGTATGCATATTAATTTATTGGAATCATGTTAGTGAGTCGATATTGATACAAATCCATTTTCGATCGCGTTGCCTCGATACCAAAAGCCCCCGAGAACGATCTGCCCCAGACAGCCCCTCGAAGGAGGCTGTGGGGAGGGGGGCACACATGCTGGGACCCTGCCTGCAGTTGGCAGCAAACATTACACAACAGAAGATCAGCAGCCAGAAGCCAGCTACCAAAAGTGCTCTGTGTGTCTGCTGCTGTGGGCAGTGGCTGCAGGTCCACAGGTATGCCTTGCAGCCAGCTTCTGTCTCTCGGATCCAAAGGTCTGTCTCTCTCTCTCTCTCTCTCTCTCTCTGTCTCTGTCTCTGTCCCCCCGCACATTGCATGATCAGCGACCGTATTGAGCGTTAATCGTTCGACTATCATGCGATTATATGGGGTTTGGTTGGGGGGGTTTGGGTTTACTAAGGAGCTATAGCCATCTCTCCGCCATGACAGCTTCCTCGATGTTTGTTTGCCTTTTTTTCTTCCCTCTAATTAAATTTCAATTGATTAAGCATTTGATTTACGGCTGCAAGTGAGGCCCCTCAAAGAGGTAGGCTTTTGAGTTATTCTGGGGAAAATATGCTAACGAAATTTGCTAGAAGACTTGGAAGATATAGTTTCTAAATGGTCAAAGTCCAAGGATTGTGTTGATTAGAGATGGAATAGATAGGATCTGAATGATACAGGTTAAATAAGCATCAGTGAAACCCTGATAGAGGAAGTTTTTTGGCCGACCACCGTAGGGAAAGTCTCTGACATTCACTTTGAAAATCTAGAAGAGGTAGTTTTTGAAAGATCAAAGAAGAAATAGGCTCTCTTAAGAGCCAATCGTGTTGGAATCTTACAGAATAAACATGTGCTTCAACAAATCCGTCTTGATAATGGATTAATGATAGTTTCTGAAGGATTTAGACTGACCAAATCTCTCTGAAAGACCAAAACAGGCAGTTTTTGAGCGATGGACAAAGGAACAAACTCTATAACTATACAGAAGAGGTGGTTTCTGAATAATCAACGTGGGACTCTCTCTAAGGAAACAGAAAGCCTCGTTTTTGAAAGATCTTATAGTTTTGAGAAGTCTGTCTGAATACCAAAAATATGTAATGAAATATATAAGTACAAGGAGGGTTTCTGAAGACCCTTTATGCAGGAACATGACCTATATAGATATGGAAACACTCTTTGATCAAAGCGGGATAATATTAATTAGTGATCGATGCATTATCTGGCTGATCAACGTATCTACGGTCTAGGTAGGTAAAGACTTTGTAAGAGCTACGTTCACTCTTTTCAATTAAGAATTACCTTCATGGGGATGTTTTCGATTTGATTACTCGTAAAAAGCCACAGCTGTTGAATATGTTCTTCATAATTATTTAATTTTAAACAATAATTTTAATTTTAATTGTATTTTCTGTACGTGTTCTGCTCATGTTCTGTGTGTGTGTTTCTGAGAACTTCTGCTGCTGAATTTGTGTAGAGTTTGTGTGTATTTTCTGCTTAAAGATTAACAGAATCCATATTCAAGCTCTTAAAGTAAAAGGACAGTACGTCTGTGGCCTCTTTGATGCGCATGGTTATGGGCTTGCCAGCGCCATGTCCAGCCTTGGTGTAGACACGCAAAAGAATGGGATTGTTCTGGATGTCCGATTGACGTACAGCCTCCTGGAGGGCAGCCGCAAACTTCAGCGAATGCAAGGGACTCACACGATCGTCGTGATCGGCAGTCAGGATCAAAGTAGGGGGATACTCCTGCGATTTATCCAGAGGGGTGTACACATTGTGTAAGGGAGAGTAGCCGAAGAGATTCTCAAAGTGCGACTCCTCATCGGGATTGCCGTAGTCGGAGCACCAGGCATGGCCGATGGTGAATTTGTGGAAGCGCAGCATATCCATGATTCCCACTTGGGCGACCGCAGCACCAAACAAATCGGGACGCTGATTGATGCATGCCCCAACGAGGAGACCACCATTCGAGGCACCCTGGATGGCCAGACGATCCTTGGAAGTGTACTTGTTGCAGGTCAAATACTCGGCTGCCGACTGGAAATCATCAAAGACGTTCTGTTTGTTGAGCAGCCGGCCAGCGTTGTACCACTTGATGCCGTACTCGCCGCCGCCGCGTAGATTCGGATAGGCCAGAACCCCGTCGAAGGCGTCCATGAAGGTGAGGGCTGTGATGCCAAAGGAAGGCATCAGACTGTGATTGAATCCCCCATAGCCGTACAGAAGACAAGGACGCGGCTCAATGGTGTCGCGTTTCTTGCGGACGATAAACATGGGAATATCGGTGTCATCCTTGCTCTTGTAGAACACCTGCTCTACGGCATACGAATCGCGCGAGAATCCCTCCAAATTCAGTTTGATTTCACGAATAACCTCCGGCTTTTCCTCGGGCGTTGCAAAGTCATATCGATAGACGAGACCGGGCGTGAGAAATGATGTGAAACTATAGAAGATCTCGGAGTATTTCTTGTCCCCCGAGATGCCAGCCAGCGTACCAATATCTAGATCAAATTGTTGCAACATCTTGCCCGTTTCCATTTCGTATGCTTGCAACACGCTCTTCACATCGCGAATGTAGCAAACCACGAACTTATTGTGATGGGCGCACAGAACCCACTCCATGACATCTTTCGAATGCTCGGGGATCACAGTTTTCCAGTTCTTTTCATCGGGATTTTCGACATCAATCATCACCAAACGATAGTTGGGGGCATCCTTATTGGTTTTGAAGTACATCTTGGATCCTTCGCTTGCCACAAAATCGTATTCGGCCTCGAATTTATCCACAATCGGATGGATCTCCAACGGGCCAGAGATTTCCTCTCCAGGCTTGAGGTTCGCATAGTAGAGCGAATTGTCGCGGACTGTACAGCTGATGAATAGAATCAGATACTTGCCGCATTCGGAGACGTCGCTGATGGTGCGCCACGACGGTTGTTCGGGGAACTCCACCACCATTGTATCCTTGTCCTGGGACTCTCCCACGCGATGGTAGTACAGCTTTTGATGCTCGTTCTGCTTCGTCTCGGAGCCATCGGTCTTTCCATCCTGACAGGGGTAGCGGCCATAGAAGAAACCCTTGTTGTCCAATGTCCAAGCAATCGACGAGAACTTGACCTTCTCGAGCACGTCTTCAAAGTCCTTGCGGTCCTTGGCCTTGCGTATGAGTATCTTCTCCCAATCGGAACCGCTTTCGCTGAGGCCATAGGCCATATAGGAACCATCATCGGAGAATGTGGCCTGGCTCATGGCGGTGGTGCCATCGGCTGACAGTTCATTCGGGTCAATGAACACTCTACCCTCCTCCTTCAGGGACTCTTGCTGCATCACGACATGCTGATTCTGCAGGCCCGTGTTCTTGTAGTAATAATAATAGCTGCCATTCTTCATGGGGGCACCATATTTCGGATAGTTCCATAGCTTCGTGAGCTTCGTATTGATCTTATGCCACTCGTCGCACTTCTCCAGAAACGGCTGACTGATGGCGTTCTGGGCATCGATGAACTTGTGCGTCTCCTGTGCCTCGGGATCCTCCAGCCAACGGTAGACATCCTTCACGCGTGTACCGTGCATGGTTTCAGCCACGGATTCATCCTTTCGGGCCACGGGATATGTCATCTTCAGCTTCGCTTCCTCCGCCCCCGGAGAAGCATTGATGGTCGTGGGAATATTGACCGACACTCGCGACTGCGACATTATTGAAATTATTTGTTGAGTTTGCAATTTTCCCGAAAGTAAATTATTTTTTGTAACAATTTTTGAGTTATTTTTGTGTAAAACACAACGATAAAAAAATTTGTACATTTATTTTTGTACGAGAAGCAAAAATTTTATTTATTTTTTATCAGATGCGACGCTGTCGGGGCTTCAAGGCAAACTGAATATTTTATCACACTTTTATTACACTTTGAATGATATTTGTACACAAGAGTTCTACGTTTTTGGTTTTTGGAGGGTCAAGAAATATACAAATACAATGTGTCTCTGTAGCTTTGATTTTCTTGGGAAATATATTTTATGAGCCTCTTTATGGTTTTCACTTTAATGCCACATTTGCTGTCATTTTGTATGAATACCAAAAACATGTAATGAAATATATAAGTACAAGGAGGGTTTCTGAAGACCCTTTATGCAGGAACATGACCTATATATATATGGAAACACTCTTTGATCAAAGCGGGATAATATTGATTAGTGATCGATGTATTTTCTGGCTGAACAACGTATGAAATCTCTCTTTATAGAGATATTCAGCCTTCATGAGGGATAAAAAAAGTTAGTTCTCGGATCTATTCAATTTGATTACTCGTAAAAAGCCACAGCTGTTGAATATGTTCTTCATAATTATTTAATTTTAAACAATAATTGTAATTTTAATTGTATTTTCTGTACGTGTTCTGCTCATGTTCTGTGTGTGTGTTTCTGAGAACTTCTGCTGCTGAATTTGTGTAGAGTTTGTGTGTATTTTCTGCTTAAAGATTAACAGAATCCATATTCAAGCTCTTAAAGTAAAAGGACAGTACGTCTGTGGCCTCTTTGATGCGCATGGTTGTGGGCTTGCAAGCGCCATGTCCAGCCTTGGTGTAGACACGCAAAAGTATGGGATTGTTCTGGATGTCCGATTGACGTACAGCCTCCTGGAGGGCAGCCGCAAACTTCAGCGAATGCAAGGGACTCACACGATCGTCGTGATCGGCAGTCAGGATCAAAGTAGGGGGATACTCCTGCGATTTATCCAGAGGGGTGTGCACATTGTGTAAGGGAGAGTAGCCGAAGAGATTCTCAAAGTGCGACTCCTCATCGGGATTGCCGTAGTCGGAGCACCAGGCATGGCCGATGGTGAATTTGTGGAAGCGCAGCATATCCATGACTCCCACTTGGGCGACAGCAGCACCGAACAGATCGGGACGCTGATTGATGCATGCCCCAACGAGGAGACCACCATTCGAGGCACCCTGGATGGCCAGACGATCCTTGGAAGTGTACTTGTTGCAGGTCAAATACTCGGCTGCCGACTGGAAATCATCAAAGACGTTCTGTTTGTTGAGCAGCCGGCCAGCGTTGTACCACTTGATGCCGTACTCGCCGCCGCCGCGTAGATTCGGATAGGCCAGAACCCCGTCGAAGGCGTCCATGAAGGTGAGGGCTGTGATGCCAAAGGAAGGCATCAGACTGTGATTGAATCCCCCATAGCCGTACAGAAGACAAGGACGCGGCTCAATGGTGTCGCGTTTCTTGCGGACGATAAACATGGGAATATCGGTGTCATCCTTGCTCTTGTAGAACACCTGCTCTACGGCATACGAATCGCGCGAGAATCCCTCCAAATTCAGTTTGATTTCACGAATAACCTCCGGCTTTTCCTCGGGCGTTGCAAAGTCATATCGATAGACGAGACCGGGCGTGAGAAATGATGTGAAACCATAGAAGATCTCGGAGTATTTCTTGTCCCCCGAGATGCCAGCCAGCGTACCAATATCTAGATCAAATTGTTGCAACATCTTGCCCGTTTCCATTTCGTATGCTTGCAACACGCTCTTCACATCGCGAATGTAGCAAACCACGAACTTATTGTGATGGGCGCACAGAACCCACTCCATGACATCTTTCGAATGCTCGGGGATCACAGTTTTCCAGTTCTTTTCATCGGGATTTTCGACATCAATCATCACCAAACGATAGTTGGGGGCATCCTTATTGGTTTTGAAGTACATCTTGGATCCTTCGCTTGCCACAAAATCGTAGTCGGCCTCGAATTTATCCACAATTGGATGGACCTCCAACGGGCCAGAGATTTCCTCTCCAGGCTTGAGGGTTGCATAGTAGAGCGTATTGTCGCGGACTGTATAGCTGATGAATAGAATCAGATACTTGCCGCATTCGGAGACCTCGCTAATGGTGCACCACGACGGTTGTTCGGGGAACTCCACCACCATTGTATCCTTGTCCTGGGACTCTCCCACGCGATGGTAGTACAGCTTTTGATGCTCGTTCTGCTTCGTCTCGGAGCCATCGGTCTTTCCATCCTGACAGGGGTAGCGGCCATAGAAGAAACCCTTGTTGTCCAATGTCCAAGCAATCGACGAGAACTTGACCTTCTCGAGCACGTCTTCAAAGTCCTTGCGGTCCTTGGCCTTGCGTATGAGTATCTTCTCCCAATCGGAACCGCTTTCGCTGAGGCCATAGGCCATATAGGAACCATCATCGGAGAATTTGGCCTGGCTCATGGCGGTGGTGCCATCGGCTGACAGTTCATTCGGGTCAATGAACACTCTACCCTCCTCCTTCAGGGACTCTTGCTGCATCAGGACATGCTGATTCTGCAGGCCCGTGTTCTTGTAGTAATAATAATAGCTGCCATTCTTTATAGGGGCACCATATTTCGTATAGTTCCATAGCTTCGTGAGCTTCGTATTGATCTTCTGCCACTCGTCGCACTTCTCCAGAAACGGCTGACTGATGGCGTTCTGGGCATCGATGAACTTGTGCGTCTCCTGTGCCTCGGGATCCTCCAGCCAACGGTAGACATCCTTCACGCGTGTACCGTGCATGGTTTCAGCCACGGATTCATCCTTTCGGGCCACGGGATATGTCATCTTCAGCTTCGCTTCCTCCGCCCCCGGAGAAGCATTGATGGTCGTGGGAATATTGACCGACACTCGCGACTGCGACATTATTGAAATTATTTGTTGAGTTTGCAATTTTCCCGAAAGTAAATTATTTTTTGTAACAATTTTTGAGTTATTTTTGTGTAAAACACAACGATAAAAAAATTTGTACATTTATTTTTGTACGAGAAGCAAAAATTTTATTTATTTTTTATCAGATGCGACGCTGTCGGGGCTTCAAGGCAAACTGAATATTTTATCACACTTTTATTACACTTTGAATGATATTTGTACACAAGAGTTCTACGTTTTTGGTTTTTGGAGGGTCAAGAAATATACAAATACAATGTGTCTCTGTAGCTTTGATTTTATTGGGAAATATATTTTATGAGCCTCTTTATGGTTTTCACTTTTATGCCACATTTGCTGTCATTTTGTATGAATACCAAAAACATGTAATGAAATATATAAGTACAAGGAGGGTTTCTGAAGACCCTTTATGCAGGAACATGACCTATATATATATGGAAACACTCTTTGATCAAAGCGGGATAATATTGATTAGTGATCGATGTATTTTCTGGCTGAACAACGTATGAAATCTCTCTTTATAGAGATATTCAGCCTTCATGAGGGATAAAAAAAGTTAGTTCTCGGATCTATTCAATTTGATTACTCGTAAAAAGCCACAGCTGTTGAATATGTTCTTCATAATTATTTAATTTTAAACAATAATTTTAATTTTAATTGTATTTTCTGTACGTGTTCTGCTCATGTTCTGTGTGTGTGTTTCTGAGAACTTCTGCTGCTGAATTTGTGTAGAGTTTGTGTGTATTTTCTGCTTAAAGATTAACAGAATCCATATTCAAGCTCTTAAAGTAAAAGGACAGTACGTCTGTGGCCTCTTTGATGCGCATGGTTGTGGGCTTGCCAGCGCCATGTCCAGCCTTGGTGTAGACACGCAAAAGTATGGGATTGTTCTGGATGTCCGATTGACGTACAGCCTCCTGGAGGGCAGCCGCAAACTTCAGCGAATGCAAGGGACTCACACGATCGTCGTGATCGGCAGTCAGAATCAAAGTAGGGGGATACTCCTGCGATTTATCCAGAGGGGTGTGCACATTGTGTAAGGGAGAGTAGCCGAAGAGATTCTCAAAGTGCGACTCCTCATCGGGATTGCCGTAGTCGGAGCACCAGGCATGGCCGATGGTGAATTTGTGGAAGCGCAGCATATCCATGACTCCCACTTGGGCGACAGCAGCACCGAACAGATCGGGACGCTGATTGATGCATGCCCCAACGAGGAGACCACCATTCGAGGCACCCTGGATGGCCAGACGATCCTTGGAAGTGTACTTGTTGCAGGTCAAATACTCGGCTGCCGACTGGAAATCATCAAAGACGTTCTGTTTGTTGAGCAGCCGGCCAGCGTTGTGCCACTTGATGCCGTACTCGCCGCCGCCGCGTAGATTCGGATAGGCCAGAACCCCGTCGAAGGCGTCCATGAAGGTGAGGGCTGTGATGCCAAAGGAAGGCATCAGACTGTGATTGAATCCCCCATAGCCGTACAGAAGACAAGGACGCGGCTCAATGGTGTCGCGTTTCTTGCGGACGATAAACATGGGAATATCGGTGTCATCCTTGCTCTTGTAGAACACCTGCTCTACGGCATACGAATCGCGCGAGAATCCCTCCAAATTCAGTTTGATTTCACGAATAACCTCCGGCTTTTCCTCGGGCGTTGCAAAGTCATATCGATAGACGAGACCGGGCGTGAGAAATGATGTGAAACCATAGAAGATCTCGGAGTATTTCTTGTCCCCCGAGATGCCAGCCAGCGTACCAATATCTAGATCAAATTGTTGCAACATCTTGCCCGTTTCCATTTCGTATGCTTGCAACACGCTCTTCACATCGCGAATGTAGCAAACCACGAACTTATTGTGATGGGCGCACAGAACCCACTCCATGACATCTTTCGAATGCTCGGGGATCACAGTTTTCCAGTTCTTTTCATCGGGATTTTCGACATCAATCATCACCAAACGATAGTTGGGGGCATCCTTATTGGTTTTGAAGTACATCTTGGATCCTTCGCTTGCCACAAAATCGTAGTCGGCCTCGAATTTATCCACAATTGGATGGACCTCCAACGGGCCAGAGATTTCCTCTCCAGGCTTGAGGTTCGCATAGTAGAGCGTATTGTCGCGGACTGTATAGCTGATGAATAGAATCAGATACTTGCCGCAATCGGAGACCTCGCTGATGGTGCGCCACGACGGTTGTTCGGGGAACTCCACCACCATTGTATCCTTGTCCTGGGACTCTCCCACGCGATGGTAGTACAGCTTTTGATGCTCGTTCTGCTTCGTCTCGGAGCCATCGGTCTTTCCATCCTGACAGGGGTAGCGGCCATAGAAGAAACCCTTGTTGTCCAATGTCCAAGCAATCGACGAGAACTTGACCTTCTCGAGCACGTCTTCAAAGTCCTTGCGGTCCTTGGCCTTGCGTATGAGTATCTTCTCCCAATCGGAACCGCTTTCGCTGAGGCCATAGGCCATATAGGAACCATCATCGGAGAATTTGGCCTGGCTCATGGCGGTGGTGCCATCGGCTGACAGTTCATTCGGGTCAATGAACACTCTACCCTCCTCCTTCAGGGACTCTTGCTGCATCAGGACATGCTGATTCTGCAGGCCCGTGTTCTTGTAGTAATAATAATAGCTGCCATTCTTCATGGGGGCACCATATTTCGGATAGTTCCATAGCTTCGTGAGCTTCGTATTGATCTTATGCCACTCGTCGCACTTCTCCAGAAACGGCTGACTGATGGCGTTCTGGGCATCGATGAACTTGTGCGTCTCCTGTGCCTCGGGATCCTCCAGCCAACGGTAGACATCCTTCACGCGTGTACCGTGCATGGTTTCAGCCACGGATTCATCCTTTCGGGCCACGGGATATGTCATCTTCAGCTTCGCTTCCTCCGCCCCCGGAGAAGCATTGATGGTCGTGGGAATATTGACCGACACTCGCGACTGTGACATTATTGAAATTATTTGTTGAGTTTGCAATTTTCCCGAAAATAAATTATTTTTTGTAACAATTTTTGAGTTATTTTTGTGTAAAACAGAACGAAAAAAAAATTTGTACATTTATTTTTGTACTAGAAGCAAAAATTTTATTTATTTTTTATCAGATGCGACGCTGCCGGGGCTTTAAGGCAAACTGAGTATTTTATTACACCTTTATTACACTTTGAATGATATTTGTACACAAGAGTTCTACGTTTTTGGTTTTTGTAGGGTCAAGAAATATACAAATACAATGTGTCTCTGTAGCTTTGATTTTCTTGGGAAATATATTTTATGAGCCTCTTTTCTTTATGGTTTTCACTTTTATGCCACATTTGCTGTCATTTTTGGAACACAAAAACATTCGTCATCCCTTATTTTAGTGAGGACTAACTTTCATTTTAGGTTTTGTTTTCTCTCTGGCGAGTTTAATCAGCGACATGTCGCACTAATTGCAGCAATTAATTGTCCGCAAAAAGACGTGATGAGTAAAAGTTTCAGAGCCGTCAATTGATGGAAAGAGTGGGAGGTAGTGCTGCCAATTAATGGAAAGAGAGAGGGGTAGTGCTACCAATTGCTGAAAGAAAGGGAGGTAGTGCTGCCAATCGATGGAAGGCAATAGATAGGCAGCTATCTGGGAAGAGTGGGAAGCAGTGCTGCCAATAGATGGAAAGATTAGGAGGAAGTGTTTCCTAATGCTGAAAGAGCGGGAGATAGTGCCTTCAATCGATAGAATAATTAGGAGTTGGTGCTGCCAATGAAGGAAAGAGTGGGAAGCAGTGCTGCCAATAGATCGAAAGACTGGAGGAAATGTTGCCAATTGATGGAAATATTGGGAAGTAGTGCTGCCAATCTATGGTACTGCAACGACTGGGCGGTAGAGCCTCCATTTGATGGAAAGTCTCCTCGAAAGACTATGTTTTATTGAAGGTCTACATTGAATTATTGAAATTCCACGTCTTATGTGTCGAATGTCTGACCAAAAAGGGAGGAGGCCACAACCACACGACACATTGACATCTTCAGGGATACTGCGGCTGTTTAGCTGCTGTTGTTGTTGTTGTTGTTGCTGCTGCTGGTTGACTGGCTGTAAGCCTAAGCATGCTGAGCATGTCAACAAGCTGGAAGACCTCGCGAGAAGAAGAAGCCAGAGAACCCCGAAGAGAACCCGTAGAACTCAGAGCAGGAGAGCGGCAGAAAGAGGTAACAAGTCAAACGCGCTGACAGCCAACATGAACGCAACAGCAGCAGAGAACAGCCATAACAAGAATGGAAATATAGAGGCTTTTGAGGCGAACATCCAGATACCCTCGGAGAATGATTGTGTCTATAAGAAATGCATTGAAACTACAAACTTTTAAAGGCCACTACGATCGTAGATCAACCTCCTTTGGAAGAGTATAACAAGGGCCATGGCTCGGACGTCGATTGCTGACTGGACTGCTGCTGGTCTGCTGCTCTGCTGCTGAACCCAATGATCGTCATTGGGGATTGTATCTCGATCGAGATTCTCAACTTTTTGGGCTCATCTTCATCTCCGCGCTCTGATCAGAGAGAGAGAGAGAGAGAGAGAGGCACGCACTGGGGACGCATGGGGGGGGGCCGTACGGGTAGAAGTATATATGCAGATGGAAACCGCGTGTGTTTTTGTCGCAAATCGCCAAGATTGCGATCTCATTAAAGCGAATTATTTGTGTTGCTGACTATGTTCTGGCCCGTTGCATCTCTCACTGGGGCTCACTCCTCCTTATTTTCTCTGTGTGTCTCACCGGAGGATCAGGGAGAATCGATGCGACTGCTTCTGCTGCTGCTCCTGCATTCATGATTGTTATCGCATTGGAACAAAGTTGTTGTCGTTGTTGCTGCTGCTGCGATTTGCCAAACGTTTAAGTTTCCCTTGCCACAATCCAACAAAAAAAACTCTCCTCTACCATTCCCCCCGAGTTAAATGTGCGATTAACGCTCTGCCGTAGGCCATAATTTATGATAGGTTCTAGATTGTTTTTGATGTGCGCCCTAAACTTTGTCACACGATCGCCTGGGCGGGAATCTTGAATTTATTCAGCTTAAAAAATAGTTACATACATTTTGAACAATATATGGATAGATATATAGATATGGATATATCTATATATATAGAATATTTGTAATACTTTTTTTTAGAATATTTAATGAAGAGAATTTTGCTTTAAATTTGTTTAAAAGATTGCTCTTTTCAGGGATCGTAAATAATATATATATTTTTTAAAATAAAATTTGCTGTCTAACAATTATTTAAAAATTTGTGTTAAAAAAAATCAAAAATAAAATTTTTTATAATACATATTTTGGATTTTTTTAATAAAAGTAGTTAAATACATATTAATATATTAAAATATGAATTTTTGGTGTATTCTATGTTTCCGTAACATGTTGCCTTCACATTGATTTATTAAGGTAACATTTGGATTCATAAATCTTTTTCAACTTTGTTCATAATTTTATCATTGATTAATTTAATTTTTGGTTGGTACTTTTTGAGTAAATGTGGAACAGAGAGAAGGAAGCTTTTCAAACCCTAAAACATTGCACATATATTTTTGATCCATGGCCAGACCCTGAGTATCGATTATCCTAATGTCTAGCCACGTATGCTTCCATTAAAAAACGTTCCGATTGGTCTTTGTTTAAAACCGATACACTACAAAGATTTTTTTGCTTTAAAGTATGAAAATGGACAAAATTTTAAAGATATTTTAATCAAATTTAGTTCTGAAACCAAATTCGAAATATTACCCAAAATAGAAAGAGTTCTGGCAAGCATTATTAAACACATCAATTAAGAGTCTTAGTTATGATTGATTGATTAATTAATGGTGTTTCCTAGAACATCTATCCTATGCGCCGTATATGCTCTGTGAGGGCCACTCATTAATATTCCTCTATTTATATTTAAGGCAAATCACAGCCATATATTTATCACTTTCACTCGCTCAGGTTGAAGCTATTTAGAGGCAGCCGCAGAGCTCATCAATCTGCAGCAGGCAGCCCTTCCCCCAAGAGATACGAGACGAGAAGTATCTCTCAGTCGGCCGCATCAGATGAGAATGGTTTCGGACAGAGATGCCTGTCCTATGCCGTACTGTCCCTGGAGTCTAATCAGGCTGTAATTTGAAGGACAAGGCAGGCAGCATCAAACTGCTTGAGTTTTGCTCTTGACTTATTGCAGGTGACTCTTTTTTTACGACCCCTTCACCTTACCCCTTTTCCGGTGGAGTTTTCTGATCCATTTGGGTGTCCGTTTTTTGGCTGGACATTTGGCGCAATGAATGGCCAGTCATTTGGCCCTCGGATGTCCAGTCCAAATGAATGAATTAGTTCCTTGGAGACGACCATGAGGTTGGTTGGTGGGTTGTTTCGGCCTGGCTCTCTCTTGATTGATGTTCTGGCATTCAAATTATTTGTATTTTTCGCTTAAAAATACACTTTTTAAATATTTATTTCAAGTGTTGGCCTCTCCGGTGCTGATGGATTTATGCGTTTGCCTCAAACTGTGAGATAAATCGAGTGGAAAACCCAATCGAGAATCGATAGGGAAATGTTTATACAGCTGATAAATGGAGTTTCCATTCATTGCGTAGGAGGCTTGCGTTGCGTTCCCCTGGGACGGGACTCTTAATGAGGCTGAAAGATTTGGCAATCGAATGACCAAAAGTGGACTTTGGACACGTGGTCATGCGTGGGGATCGGTTCAGTTCGGTTCGTTTTGGTTCCGTTGGGGATCGGTCTTTTGGCTACTAGCTTTTCTATTAATTACACTGATTTATGTGCTCATTGTCCATTGTATTTGGGTTTTGGTTGGCACTCCACTGGCACTGGCTTTGGCACTGGCACTGGCACTGGGTCCTTCTTGCTTTGACTTTATGATGGTTAACTTTTTTAATGGTAAAACCTGCAGATAGAGAGCGAGCCAATCGATCGGGGGAGTCCAGTTTTGTGTGGAAAAGAGGAAAGCGCACACTTTTCCATTGTTATAGTTTTTCGCCTGGAAAGAAAGTTGATTACAATTCTCGATCGATAGATGGTATCGGTATGCCTAGTCGGCTGGTCAATCTATTGTTAACCAATTTAAGAACACATTAGTAACCATTAGAGATAGACATTCCTCAACTCAACTTGCATATAAGAAACTCCACTGAGATGCCAAGCGGATTTGAAACGGATGCAAGATGCACATGTGCACGGCGTACAGATACAGATACAGATACACTGTCTGTAGCTGTCAAAATAAATTTGAGGCATGAAACGAGCACAGAGATCCGTTCCGTTCCGAAAGAGGCACTGGAAATAAATCAGTTTGTAAACATAAATATTTCCCTTCCTTCGTTTTCTTTTCATTTTTTTTTTTCGCACATTTCGTGCATGGAAAATCTCAGCGAAATTGCCATCGTCATCGCCTCTGACAATAGGCCAGGGCGAAACTGTATTCTATCTCATGGATGGAGAGTGGGGGAGCGAGAGAGTGATGGCAATTTATGGCTCCAGACAGCCACAGACCAAAATTAACGTTAACGCTTGATAAATAATAATTTTTACGATGCACAATTTATTGCCTCAGATTCGGAGGTTAAAACTATCTGAAATGGAGGCCAAAAAAATGGAGGATTTCAATGGGAGAAAGATCATTTGCATGTAGAGGTACAGAGTATCTAAAATTTTGATTAAAATGAGCCAAAAATGGAGGGATACAACGGCAGAAGAATGGTTATGGTAAAGGTAACTATTTAAGATGGAAAAATATGATATATTTCAATGGGTTCAGCGTTAAAGTTCTACAAAAGCATTGGGCATCCCACAAGGGATCGCACGAGGGAAAGAAACTGCTTTCGGATGGAATATGGATGCAATATGGAATGTAATTGAGATACTTTTGATTCCCAGAAAAGAAGGCATATATCCACAAGTATATGTCCCTCAGAACCCAAAGACCCTGACTTGCCATCAGTCAATCCCACATTTCATACTTGAAACAAACAAATAAACATCCGATGGGGCGTTTGGTAATGCAGTTTTGTGTATCTTTTAGATGCGAACGAGCCGCGATTTGTAGCTCCGCTGTTCCGTTCTGTGTTCCTGTGTAGATGCGTCAGTGTTTGTCGATATTTGAATTATTTCCATCGCCACTTGGGCCCGCAATAGGGGGGACTGCCCCTGATGCCCCAGCCGTTGTGGGCCACTTTTTGGCCACAATTGTGTGGCCTGTGCAGTGTGTAGTGGCCACCCGCCATCCCCATCAGCCCCCAACCAGTCGAGAGAGAGTCGCCCGTTGTTGTAAATCAATTGGACGCTGAGTGCCCTAATGTGCTGTCGATGGGTTTACAATCCGTCAAAACAGTTGCCACGGGTACACGGGGCCGCAGCACCGCGCACAGTGGGGGCAGGCATGCACAAGTGCATCATCATTGCCACCAGCGACCTATTACAGGAGTGTTCTCAAATAAACAATCAATCTGGAGAGCGTGGAGTGTGGCAATGGGGAAGCTTTTCATGGAAAATGCCATAAAAACGTAACATCGGAAAGTAATTTAATTTGGAATTAGATTAATTGGAGAAATGGTTTTTCATTTAATGGAAATTTTATCACAAAAGATCTTTTGTAGAAATGGGAATATTATCTCTTAAGTTTTATGATTTTCTATCTGTTAAAGTTGTAGAATTATGATGATTCTTTGGAGATAAGTAGATCCTAAATATTTAGTATTTTATGAATTTTCAAATACGAATACTGACCCTAAAAATCGAAAGAATAGATATATCTGTAAGAAAACCTCCTCTCTTTCAGTTTCCCTTAAAAGTATACATTTAGAAAGTTTTTGGAGTGCTTTAAAGATAATTATCTCATCTTTTCTTTCGATTCTGCAATACAATTTCCTCCCTTGACTCTTGAATACCTTAGGGATCTCTACTCGTAGTTGATCTTCCTCTAACGATCCTGCAACCTTGTGTATACCGATTCTTCCACCTCTAAACACGATAACCATCGATCAATGGATCGTGTGCCTATGGATCGCAGCCAATGAGCAGCAAAACAGAAGCATTCCAATGGACTAAAACCTGTCGAGTAGCTTTTGTCGTGAAAGAAGAGCGAGAGAGAGAGAGAGAGAGAAAAACCTGAGCCTGAAAATTGTAACAATGGCAGAGGCACAGAGCCACAAAGCGATCAAAAGTTACAGCCCGGCAATGTATCAATGTCATCAGGAGAATGGGCAATGGGGCAATGGTATGGGGAATGGGTGCCACCTTCTGAGGAGGCACTTTACCCATTGGCCAGAGCCTTGGAGCAGCAGTTGGTGATGGGATTGCAGAGCAGCATTCTCCTGATGGGATGTTCGTGGAGCAACAGTCGCCTGATGGGATGTTCGGTCGCCCCATTGTCTTCTTTTGGGACCAGCCCAAATGTCAACTTTTTGAGATGTTTCCTACTGGACCGCAGTAGCCGCATCTTATTGGTTGGATGCATGCATCCACGGACTTCAGTTGGCCATTGTTTATTCCTGCACCGGACCGGACCGGACCGGACCGGACCTCTCTCTCTCATTCTGTCGATATGGACTTGCCTCTCGTTGTGTCGTTGTCGTCGCCGTGTCAAAAGCCACAGCAGAAAAAGCGAGAAAAAAGACGAGAGGAAATGTAATCGCATGCCAAACAAAAACACTCTATAAGAAATAATAAACAAATCATTTCGCATCCACAGAGACGGAGGGAATTCCGATGCCGATTCTGGCCACCCGCATACGAAGCGCGATATTGATTCGATCGCCAAGGCTGTCAGGGCTGTTACGAGCTGGAGGTCCCCCACTCCTTACCGCTCCAACTGTGAGGCTGTCGAGGCACTTGATTTGAGTTTTCATAATTGCATGTCTTGCGGTGGAAACTTGGGTGTTTTTCCTAGCAGAAAAAGAGTTGTGTAGTGGGGAAAGGGGAACCCCCCAGACCAGAGATGTGTCTGTGTATCTATGTAATGTGCAATTGCTCTCAATTTCAATAGTGCGAGACATGAATGTAAGTAGCAGATGGAATGGTATTCCATCTCTTAAGTGTGGGATTACGCGTTATGCAGCAGCGCTCCTCAGTCAATTGGTTTTCTGCCTGAAATCTGCTCGGAACAAGCTTTGTAAAGAATAAAGATTAGCGTCTTCCCATGTGGGGTCACGCGTCTTGCAATAGCGCACCCCAGTCGAGAGTTTTTTCAGAGATCTGCTAGTAACATACTTCCGATTGGATATATACTGTAAAATCTACAGATCTATATACAAAACTCTTACATCTCTTGTCCATAAACTCATGTCTGGCACCTTTCGAGCATCTCTTCGTTGGCTACACATTCGCGAACATCTATCAGTGGAGGATGCCGATGCCTGCCAAGAACGCCAACTGCTGTGGAGCAGATTGTGGATCGTCGATCGCCATGGAGAGCTGTCTGTGCAGCTCCCACAACACATAACCGCCTAAGATGTGCTGCTGTAGAGGGGGGAAGGTTATTCCCGGGACTCGGAGTCGGCGCGCGCCTGTTGATTGCTCGAGTGGAATTGAGTATCGCAGCTGCTGGTGGCATTCTCGAATACAGTGCTTATTCTAGTTGGGCAAACTGTCAAAGATATCCCCAGCTTGTTGCCACTACTGGTGCTCGTCCTCCCACCTACCACTGCACCGCGCATCGATTGTTGCTTCGTGCGGATCGTGGTGTTGCATGGTAGATCGCTTGATTGATGATTTGTTTATTTTGATGTACGCCAAAAAGGGGTGTCTGGGGGCAAACATCGCTTCGCACCCCAGAGGAGGGATAAATTATGCCAATATTTGTGTGTGTCTGCCGAGGTCTGGCTGCCGGCTCGATCGGTGGCAAATGTATATTTGGGGCAAGAACCGTCAGGCCGCCACCGCCCCACAGCGAAAGTGCGATCCGTACGAGTATTGTTTTTTCTTAATTTATGAATTATAATTTATTCGTGCGATTGGCAACCACATTTCAGCCGCTCCACAAATCCCTTTTCCCACCCCCCATCGTTTTGATATACAACAGCTATTAAAATGGATAATTCTCCCAAGGAATGTTCTGCCAGATAATACGAAAATACTTTTCTCTGGGCATTTTTTTGACTGTTCGAGTGTATCAATCATTTGAGGTTTTCCATTGATTGTGCTGATGGATTGAATGCGTTTTGTTGCCGTTTCTTTGCTAGAATTTATTGATAAATATGAGTGTTTTATTTTAATAGAAATTGTTGAGGGAAACATGATTTATTAGTTGGTTATTTGTGGAGGAACTATGGCTTTTTATAAGATTTTAAAAATTGTTTAAATTGTTTCAGAGGTAAGTCTGTAGTTTAGAAGAGCTTTTGCAATTATAAGAAATATTTAGGAACGTTGAAAAGGAACAGAAAATAGATTGATAATGTCTAATCCATTAGGGACGTTGAAAATCGTACAGAAAACGGTTTTCCAGGGACATTCCATTAAAAAAAAACTCAGGAACTGAACAGGAATCACCATAAAAAAGGATTATTCCTGGTTTGAATAAGTATTATAATAAGGAACTTAAGAAATTGGACAAGAACTACAACAATTCCATTAAGGAACCATGGAAATGAAACTTGAAATAGCATAACAATAGGAATTACTTCTAGAAACCATGAAAATGATAAACGAAAGTGAATTAAACTAGATATTCCACAACTTCTTACTGCTCTTCCAGAACTTATTTAATTGTATCCCTATAAACCGCACTCTATCTCTTTTCCCAACCATTCCTATTACGAAATCCCCTTCCTACTCCATGGATTTCTCCCCCGCAAACACTTTTCAATCATCTTTACTCTTCCCACAGATTGTACCAATTTTAGAGCTGTAAATTCTTAGCAGTAGATGATGCTGCACCCTGTGTTCCAACCACACCAAGGAGCCAATGGGGACACTAATTGCTTGGGACACATTTCTTATGCCTGCCGCTGACACTGACGCCTTCTGGTGTCCGCTCCTTGGTCCGCCATGGGTCCGCCTGTCGCCGTTAGCTCTTATCAGTGGAATTTTAAAGCGCATCTTGACAAAAAAACACACAAAATAAAAAAAGGGAAGGCAAAGAGCCGAACCAAGAAAAAGAAGAATGTGAGCCGACTTTGGACATGGGCAATTCATACGCCGTCTGGTGGGCCTCCTCCTTCTGTGGCTGCCTGCCTGCCTGGCTGCCTGGCTGCCTGGCTGCCTGCTAATTCGCTGGCATTTTCTTTATTTTAGCCAAATGCGTTGGTCGTCCCCCAACTTCCTCTAGTGATGACCGTTGTCGTCTTTTGGCTCCTTCCTCTTCACAGCTTCAATTGCCGCCTTCGCCATGAAATTCTTGATATCTTTTGTTTGTCCTCACGCTCCTGCCTGCTGCCTGCCTGCTGTCTGCTGTCCTAACGCATCTTTGTCCTTTCCTTTTTCTCTAATTAAAAAAAAAATGGAAAGAGGAAACGAGCCGAGTGACCGCACTAATTAGCCTCAAAGCCACATTTGGTATGCTTTTGATTTGTAAAAGATTTGCGCGCGATTCCTTAAAAACAGAGAAAGAAAAGGGGAAACTTTTTCGGGTGGATTGCATTTCTCACAATAATTACAAGGATCCCCTGCTCTTCGTTTTGTTGTAGCTGCTGTCAGCAATGAAACAATTCGGTAAACATGTCACATGCAACCGAATCAATTTTCGCATCAATTCGTGGGTATTGTGTGAAATGAAATGCCATCTCCAGGTCCAGTTTACAAGTTCCTTCCTCCCCTGATTGTTGGCCGGGACACAGAGCCGAGGGACGCTCCTGGGGGGGTGGGGGGAATCCTGGGTGGACGAGTGAAGCATTTGGAAAGTAACCAGTAAGGAATCTTCTTCGCTTTTGGGGTTTCGCCCCATCAAAAGTCAACGAAAGACAAAGATTGCTGGGGAATGAAATTGAAAATATATATATACTATACTTATTTTTCGATGTTTTTCCTAGAGGCAGGGGCGGTAGTCGAAAGGGGGGATTCGATAAAGAAAGGGAGAAATGTATTCATTAAATATTAGATAGGATTGGGAAGCCTTGAAAATGAAGAGTATTTTTAATCTTATCTAAGGATCTTATTTCTAGGGCTGTAATCATCGGTTATTGTAAAACAATAACAGAAAATGGTAATGAAAACGAAGATATCTCCATTGTTACGCGGTTTTCTGTTCCAATTTCAAGCTTCCAAAATCGAATATTTCTTTTTCCTATTTCATTCCTAATATTTTTAAATATAAAATTAAAGAAAACTGTACCAATAAAATTAAGCTCTGAAAAAAATCTCTGATGTTTTCTGTTCCTTTTTCAAGGCACTTATATGGTATAAGAACTGTAACTGTTCCATTTCGAATGTTCCTAAATGGATAATAATTAAATAATTACAAATAATCGCTGAAATTCGGGATTAACCATAAAACAAAGTTCTTTTCCTAAGATATACTTCCAAATTTTTTGTTTTCAGAGAGGAATCATAAAATTTTGAATTTTCCAAAGATTTTTAGAACTTATCTTCCTTTTTAACTTATAACCCCTGCCTTTCTTCAATGAATTTAATCATTTAACGCATTTTTGCAACACACTAGATCCCGTCAAACAACATTTTCCAAGATGAGAGCATAGGAAACCCCATAACTCCATTCAAAAACCTTGTAATCCCTCACTAATCCCCTTTTTGCCACGTCTCTGGCTGCCTTAGAGCCACACACATTTTCGATGCTGCTTGGAGCTTCGAGCTTCTGCTGATGATGCAACGAATGACGCTGATGGCTTCGACTTGGACTCCGATTCCGACTTGGACTTGGACTTGGCCAATGCGATTCAAGTTGTTGTCGACTGTAATTAAAAGCAGTGCACAGCGAACATGTTGGCCAAGAGATGAGATTGAAAGGATGAGGCAGAGGCAGAGGCAGAAACTCTGGCGGGACTTGCACTTGTTTGCACACATCGAAATTGCTCAGACACTTGATGACAATTTCAGTTAAAAGAAAAACTTGTAGCAACACATTCTTTCAGCCAAAATGGCAAGAAAAAGAGAGAGAGAGAGAGAACCCCACTTGAAGGATAGCAGAGGCAGACAGAAAGATAGAGAATGTTCTCAAGAACATTTTAATCAATGAGCACAAACCCAAAGACGAATAACTTTTGACCGGACACCGGTGTGGCATCTAACGGTTGCTGCTGTGTCTGCGTCTTTGGCCAAATTAGCAATGGAATAAAATCAGGGAGGAAAATAAAAAAGAACCAAAGGAAGGAAAAATCTCTTAGATGAAGAGAAACCTCAGATAGACAAGGACAAATAATGACAAGCCAAAGGTCCTGCTAACGTTTGCTATTATCTATCCCCCCCCACCCCCCTCCCGACCCGTTGTAGTGGTGCGTTCTGGGAACGTGTGAATCGTACAATGCCGCCAAACGAATCGAAATCAATTAGCCAATTGCACTCGAAGATGTTGGCTGTTGGCAACGGCTTTGTCGCAAGCTACCAATCAGTCCCCCCGTAGAAAACCTTAAACCTCCAAGCCAACCAAAGTTCAAGTCCAATTGTTATGTGACCTGTCTGGTGCTTTGAACTGGAGTCTTGACTTGAGCCACAGCACTTGGGGGCAAGACAAGAAGTTAAGGTTGAGGTTGGGGTCTTCAAGAGGTTCGATTTCCTGGGTTTTGTGTATGGGAATGAGACCTTTCTGCTAGTATCTTTGGTAGTGGTAATGACGCCAGGGGTAACAGATCATTTTTGATTCTAAATCCAGTTTGGGAGTGGGTTTTAAGCCACTATATCATCTAAAATTTTGCTCAAATCAATGAATCCCTTGCAAAAAAGAAAGTTTGAAGAGTTTGCTAATAAAATATGATCTTAGATCTAACAATGGAGAAAAAACCTAAACTAAACCTTAAGCTAAAAAACTACCCATAAATTCCATCACTTCTATTCCTTATATCGATTGAGCCGCCCACTCCCAAAAATCTCTGGCAACAGCTGACGGGCCAATCTCTCAAGTGAGAACTGACAAAAGACCGAGCTCTAAACTAAAGCTTCAACAAAAAAGAAAAACTATATATGGACATACATATGTGCAATGTATATATGGGCCGGACTTTGATGCAATGGGAAAGGATAGCCAAAGGACTAACAATGAAGGAAGCAACTAAATTATACCGCTGAGAGTAATTTACGTTGCTTTCCTTCTTTATTATATGTACGGCACGATAGAGAGAGATAGTCGGGGGGGAAAAAAACAGAATAGAGAACCCCTTTTTACCTCCAGTTTCCAGTTCCAGTTCGTGGTCCAACGTTTCATGATGTATTTGTTGTCCCGTCCAGTCCTGTCCAGTCCAGCCAGCCTCACCTCAAATGTCCATGTCGATGTCCATTACCTCCTATAGCCGCCTGTGTCTGAGACTCGAGTCTCTCTCTCTCTCTCTCTCTACTATCCCTGGGTTGGGTTGGGTTTGGTTTTGTTTTTGGTTGTGTGTTGCGGGTGATTTACAGACACTTTGACGTCCGTCCGGGGTGACGCTTGACCCATTAGTGGGCGAATGCCCAAAAGAATCAACCCTTGACTACCGGTGGAGGTTGTGTGTTTGTCGATTGTAGAGGCCAAATCATGAAATCATTGTTCATGATGATGTGCAATACATTATCCATTCAAACGGACCTCAAACGAGGAGAGGTTTTTGTGCTCTAGAACCCTGGAATCTGTCTGTGTTTTTCTTTGTCCTTCTGGGTGTGTGAGTGATTTCAGCTGGCGTCGATCCTTCTGGGACATATTCATCAATAATTTAAGTACACTTTTGCACCCGTTTTCGGCTGTTTTCTGTTGTTGCTGCATAAGAATTGCATCAAATCGTTGGACATAAATGGGGTATCGCAGTGGCGGAAAGACAGGGTTCTACAGGGTCCTTTTATAGCGGGCTTATGGAATTATTTCTTTGGTATAAAAGTGCTAAACCTAGACCTCATTCTTTATTTAAATTATGAGTACTATAAGAAAATCTACTCATTACCATCTCCCAAAAAGGGATACCCAAACCTCTTCCAATTAAGAACTGTTTCACACAAAATATTCGCACTTTCAACCACCTCAAGTGTTAATAAAGTCCTCCTCAAAATAGTTTGAATGTCTTCAGGTGTCATGGCGTTTAGGTAATCCCACCACCTGATCTCATTTAGTACTCTGTTGCGAGGGGTCTTTGGTATCCAACAAATATTAAAAGGCAAAAGCAATATTCATTAAGAATGCTCATAAAAATGAGCCCCACAACTTGATGAGAAGTTCTACCTATCTTTCGGTTTGTTCGTTCTTTTTTCTACAAATTTAATTCATTGTTCGTCAAAGGGGTTTGGGGCTTGGGCCTCGTAATGCTGTCGTTAGCCAGGCCCAGAGCCAAAAGGCTATAGAGCTCTGAGCTCTCTTCATTTTAATGCGGCGACTGGCCATGTGGAGAGGTGGGGCTGGGGTCTTGGTCTGGCAGTGGATGATGCCCGCTGTCCCGCCTTTTGCTTCTTCATATTTCTCGTACTTGAAACGTAATTACTTTAGAAAATAATCGTTAAAAGTAATGGTCTGTATCAAATATATTAAAATATAACGCAACGATGGCGACGGCGACCAGAGCAAGAAACGTTGCCAACGTCAGCAGCAGGAGGAGGAGGAGTGTGGCAAGGGGTGTGTGTGTGTGTGTGTGTGTGTGGCTTGGGGTCTTGGGGGAGGCATCGTCTGGTACTGCTACTGGTACTGGGCATTCACACTCGTCATGTCAGTAGTCGTCAAAGTGTTCCCTCCACCAGCATTCGTACGTCAAGCGAAAGGAGTCCATGGTCCATTGGTTGGCCAGAACAGTGGTTCAAAGTCAATAGAAAACTAAGTGAATTACAAAAGGGAGGGTATACTATGTAGATCTCAATGAGGAATTGGTATGAAATATAAAGAGTTTTTGGAAATTAAATGGAAGGAATAATTGTTTGGAATTGAACAAATTTGAAAGTTTTGCTTTTAGGAGAAGGTATCTTATGAAATTAAAGCAAAAACAGATATTCCACAAACATAATTATTTATATAATAAATAGCAGAAAGCATAGTTCCATTAATTTCGAAGATTTACTGGTTAAAAATCGACCTAAAATAGGTAAATTTTAATAAAAAAGAATACAAAAACATGTACAAATAAATATGTATTTCAAGCAGAAAGTTTCTGATTACAAAGCAAGCTTTTTTACGTCAAAAAGGATAATACAAATATTCCGAAAATTTCTTTTAAAACTGGGCCCATAATTTTTTTAATATTATAATACCCAAACCTATTATAAATCATATAAAGATAATTATATACATACAATATAATTTAAATCACAAATACTAACTTTAGGCAGATCGTTTTTGATAAAAAAAAAATGATAGTCTAAGGAGAAAAATGCCTATATATAAAAATATGCCCATAGTTTTCCAAAGCCTATATTTTTCGTCTACCCTTGAACCACGGTTTGTTGGTTAGGAGAAAAAACTGCAATGGCTGGTGGCGTGGCACTCGACTGGGGACTTGGGCCATCAGTTGAAATGAGTTTTTATCAACGTCTGTCTGTGGGCTATCGCCCCGGCCGCATCTGGAGGTCAGAGGCTAGGAGGGACGGGTGTCCGGGTCCGGCCGGGGGTCACATTAGTGAGCAAAAATTTTATTGCACCTCTGTTCCTCTATAGCTGCTGCCTCCGCTCCCTACTCTGTTGCCCTCTGTTGCTGTTTCTGTTTCTATTTCATTCATAATATAATTCTCAATCTCTCTCCCCCTCTCTCTCTCTCTCTGTGCACTCGTTGTTGACATTTAAAAAAAAAGCAATTCGCGTTCGGCATTTCATCTGCAGAAATAGTTTTTGCCACCCCGAAGCTCCCTCTCCCAAGACATACCGATTCATAATGCATAAGGCTCCCAGGCAATGCCAGCGATACTCCCTTTTCCCCTTACCGTTTCTCTAATTCTCATTCCTATTTCGAGAGAGACTTTTCTTCCCATTTTCCTTTGCCTTTGTATGTTGAATTTAATTTCTTTTGTTTCGTTACTCGCACGTCATTTGCAAAATGAAATTATTACAAAATGTTTTTCCTCTCATTTGCCACTGGTTTTTCGGTTGGCTTTTTGCATTTTTCCTTTTTGGCGCCTGGAAGGAAGGTCTGCCTCCTCCTTTTTGGTCTTCTCTCATCTTCTTAAGCAGCAACAATTCCCGCGGGCATATCATTCTGCTCCATCACTGACTTGGTCTTGGGGGTCCTGGGGATCCCTGGCTCTTCTCATTTTCATTTTCGGGTTTTTATGTTCGCTTTTGTGTGTGGTGCTGCTGCTTCTCTCCGACTTTTCCCCATTCATTTTTGCGCATTTCTTAATCATTTTTGAGTGTCTTAATTTAAGTTGTACTCTGGTTTTAATTTCGAGTATGCTCTACGCTCTTTTCTATCCCTTAACTGGCCCTGATAGTATCATTAGCATTTCCACACCCCTCCAGGCCACGGCACTCACCTCATTTTGAATGCATTAAATATTCGCCCAATTCATGGGGAAAAAGCACATTTAGTGGAATTGTTAATGTGCGTAAAATTTCATTTGAAAACAGGAATTGAAAGTGGGAAATATGTACAGGTGCAAATTTACAGAATAAAGAAGGCTTTTTTGTGGGGGATCTATTAAAGATTGAATGGCATGAAGTACTTTTCTACTTTCTGTGATCTCTCTTCTCTCAAAGATCCTCTTGTGGCCCCGTGTCTCATTGGTTATCTACAGCCTGGCATCGTGATGGCCTCATCATATTTGCCTTTTACTTATTTTTTTTTTCGCCTGCAACATTTTTCAACACCACAATGCGAGGATCGTTTATCAAGTGCCACACAGAGGAGGAGACGGCCAGCAGAAGGATCTGGCGTAGGGAGGATCAATGCAACAGAGAGGTGCGAATAAATTACGCACATCTGTCAACTTTTGAATTAGCCATTAAGGCGCAAAATGTGCAACATTAATAACTGCCAACCGGAGAGGGGCTTGATTTGATTCGTGCCATCAGAGAGAGAGAAGGAGACCCCGACCGGCGACTGGACGATCATGCACGCGCTATGTCAATGTCAACGACAGACAAAAGTGGACAGTCGCACTGTGGCCAGTAGCCACTGTATCGTATCCCAAAGGTACAGCCAGACAGACGGACAGACAGACAGATCTCTGCTGCGAGCATTGCGCCTGCGCATCGTCCTAATTGAAAGAAATTACTTTGAGTCCAGCATGTCATTTGTCACCTTTTTGTGTGTTGCCTGGCTCTGACTCCGACTCCGGCTTTGGCATTGTGTTGGTGTTGGTTTCTCTTTTGGCGGTGATCTTATGATTGAAATTAATACTCCACAGCCAGGTCTGTGGTCTATAAATATTAGATGCAAGCCACAAAAGAGCACAGAAAAGGCCTACTAACTATAGATTACAATGGGCTTTCTGCCTTGGTGGAGGTCTGCTCTGGAAGATCATTATAGATAAACCCCTACCCTAAAGCAGTCATCTTTAACTCGGCCTTCTTCTGCACCCTCAAAGACCCTTCAAATCAATCACAATTCCAATTCCCTGATCAAACTATCATTTCCCTACTTTGACAAATCAAATGTCGCTACTCAAACTGGTTTGGCCGCCAAAAACATCAACCCACAAACCCCGGAGTATGGTTGGGGAAATGTTGATTTCAAATGCTGATGACAAGAACAATCAGAACGTTGGCAGGCAGGCTGATGGCAGGCAGTCATTCGGCTCTTTGTGGTCGGTCAACAGTCAACAACAATGCAAATGGCTTAGATTTGCGTTTGGACCACAAAGCGACACTCGACATGGACCCCAGTGCCCCCCTCCGCCGCAGGACACCTGACCGACCAGATGGGTGTCGCCTGTCCACAGTTGGCGTTGAAGGATTCACGATGTGACAATGTCCGTCCGCCCTGACATGCGGCCATAATGTTGTGTGCTCCACGGCTAAACGACAAGCAAATGTGACAAAAAAAAAACCAAGAGGGAAACTAAACGTTTGTGTGGTTAGGAGAATACCCTTTAAAGAGGGCTTAAAATAAAAAAAAATTTAAGAAAATAAAAGACAAAAATTAGGTGGAAATTCAGAGATATTTCATTTTTTGTAGGTGATCATTACCCGATTGCTATAATTTTGTAGGGATAGGTAGAAATTGCCTTTATCTATAGATCTACTAAAATGTAGTATCTACAAATTTGTGAATATTAAAGCTACTTCCATTTTTTTTCTCCCAGAAAACCAGAGTGATTCCAGGGATTTAATTAATAAATAAATAGAAATAAATAAAATAATAATCCATTCAATATTATAAAACATTGTAGACATTCAACAGCTACATCCACGGATCGTGGGGATTATAGTTTGTAATAAAACCAATTAAAAAATTAAATAAATAAAAAATTAAATTAAATAAAAAACTACAATGGATATTGGTTGTATTCGATATTGGATATTTATAAAATAATGGATATTGAGGTACAAATTTACTTTATATATAGTTCTACCAAATTGGAACTTAATATCTTTAAAATTGTGGATACCATAAGTATCTATAGCTTCTTCTATTTCAAAGTAAAAATATACATCCGATTGTTCGGATTCTTGAAATTTAGGTAATTAATTGCTCTACCAAAGTCGTATGATATATCTTTAAGATTGTGCATACCATAAAGAACCTTCCTTTCACCGAATAAAAGATACAGTCCTATGTTTCCAGTAGCTGTAAATGCTAATAAAAAGCTAACCTGTTGCATACACTCGCAAGAATCCATAACACCCCAGAGATCTACGATTAGTGGGTAATGAAAAAAAAAGCAAAAAACTAAAACTGATGTTGACAGCAACAAGGATAGCAACAGAACAGAGAACAGCAGCAGCAGCAACAGAAACAACAGCAACAACAGCCAGCAGGCTGGAACCAGCAATAAACTTGAAGTTGACAATTGTAAAAAGTCAAGGCACATGTGAGAGACTGAACTGAACGGCCCCCAGTCTCTCCAGTCTCTACAGTTGCTGCTCTCGGCTCAAAATGATGGCTAACCAACGGAATAACCAGCCAGAGAGCTACAACAGCTACAACCGACAAGCAACAACCGACAACAGGCAATCATAAAATCAACAACTATGAAATTCATCACCGCTCGCTCTACTCGTACCAGTGGAAAAGCCTCGCCTCGTTGACACTTCCGCTTCGCTTTGGAGTTTTGGACGAGTGTATAAAGTTGCAACTGGATTTGGAACAGGGCAAACAATCACTACACTCGGCAAAAACCATAAGCCATATGTGTGGAGATCCCCCCCAAAAAGTACTCCGTTTTCCACGGTGTAGATGCAAACACTCCAGCGGACAGACAGACAGACAGACAGCAGCAGCAGCATCATCATTCACGATGACTGTGTGACGGCGACGGTGGTGACGGGTAAGTGAAATTAATTGCATTGTTTTTGGCCAATGAATTCCTAGTTGCCAGTTTTTGTTTTCGGCTTAAACGCCTTGACGCCTTTTTGTGAAACAAAAACAACAACAAGAACAGCAACAGGAATAACTGGAGGACAGGCGGCCATCAGAGAGCATCACACACAGCGGCCACAGCGGCGTTCCTCTATTCCAAAAACCTCGTCCCCGACATTCGCTTCAAAACCCATTCCCGCTTTGTGACATTTTGCAGTTCATCACATGTGATTGCCGCAGTATGTTGCACACAACATTTCACAGGGCACAAACAGTGGTTCAAAGATGAAAAGAATTTGAATGGCAATGGAATGTCAGACGTTATGCGGAGGCGGCTTTGACAGTCCTTAAAGCAGAGTGGAAACGTTTAAGTTCATAGCACTTCCTTAAGAACTGTTTGATTCTCTGTCAAAGTTTCTCAGAGTAACAGATCCTTAATTCTCTGCGCAAAAACAATTATTTTCCAGATCAAAATCTTCTGAAATGAAAGCCCAATCTGTAAACCATAGAACCCTTCATTTTAATGGGTATTTTCCACATTTTAACCATCAGATATATACCCTTGGTAATACCAATCGTCAAGGACTGTGTATTTTGTTGCTGGATTCTGGGGACCGACTCAGATGCCCAGCGTAACACCACGCGCGCCCTCTGTCAAGAAGGCAGAACAGCTTTTTGGTGTCTCATGCTCAGTCTTTGGTAATTCCCAAACATTTTTCAACCACTGTGCATCACTTTGAATGTGTTTAGAGCTGCCTGCCATGACTCCCTCTACTATGGGTAGAGGCGGCTCCGCTCCCCTTCTGACAGTCAGCCATGCCACCTCTGGCTGTTGTCCTCATCGCTTTATCGCGCCTCGGCTTTGGCTCCGGCCTCTGGATGGTAGTGCCACTGGCTCTCTCTCTCTCATGCATCCAAAACATTCCACCAGCAGCCTCTGGATACCAGACCCAGTCTCTCCTTCTCTGGGATGTAGCTGTAGCTCTTGCTCTAGTTAGTTACCATCATCAACATGTTGACATGTCTATGACTGCCTTCATATGTGCGAGTACGAGCGAGTCTGTGTGTGTGTCTGTGTGTGTGTTTGTGCGTATCTATGTGTGTGTGTTTTGCAGTGCGCTAACCGAAGCTCAACAGCGTTTATCACTCATGCTTATGGTCTTGTTTTTGCGGTGATATATCACACTTGACACTCATTCATTCAGTTTTGGAGTTTAGTGTTTTGGGCTCGTTATGTGCGATGCATATGCCCCACCATCTCTGCTGCACGCTCTTCTCCACCATTTGAATTTCATCACATTGGGCGAGGAGGGGGGGCCAAAAACTTTCCCTGCTTCCTGGCTTTCATCCTTTCATTGTTTTTTGGCAATGGCAATTGCATAGTTAACGGTCACAACTATCCTTCCAGGACACCCCTCCACTCACACACTCACACACACACACATTGTCGTTGGCATTTTTGGTGGCTTGATGAATGGTCACACCCACACACAACTCTTCAACAGTCCTTGATGTTGTGTGGATGTCCCTGTTAATTTGTTCAGCGATAGATGGGTGGCGGGGCACTTGGGCTTATGATGCGGTGGGGGGGGGACTACAGATGGCAATTCATCTACTCTTCTGCATCACTCACATGCATTTTGGGCGTGTTCGTGTTCTCTCTATTTTTTTTCTGGGGGGGTTGGGGTGTTATTTGTCTTGTAGTTGTTGGCTCTGTATGGCTGCTGTTCCTTCATTCATTCATTCGTTCGTTCTGTTTGTTTTTCAATTGCTCCACAAATGTTTATGCAGATGAATTGTATTTTGAGTTGTGTTTTTGTCTGGGACTCTGGATTCTGGATTCTGCCAGACGGAAGGCATCCTTGGGTATCCTTTTGCTGTTTGATGAATGGTGGCGAAATGTTTGCTAAGCTTTCCATAATGTGACTATAAGTTGTGGTTGTGTGGAGTATAATTTGCACTGAAATTGTTTTACCAAGAGATTTAACACAAATCCAATTGATAGGTATTTTCGGGAATTTTTCTTAAATAATGGAACGGAAATTGATGGGAAAACATTAAAAATACAATTATTAGTGCTGGTAAAGTTATGCGGAGTTTTGTTTGGATTTTAGGTCCTACAGAAACAGCAAAAAAATAATATTAAAATGTAATATTTCAAGAGAAATTACAAAAATCAAAAGCATATTTCTACAACATATTTTTTCATCATCAAAAATCATAGAAAAATCTTTAAAAATATCCACAAATTATTATCAAAGGTTACCCATAAAAATATTTTTAAATTGGAATTTTTTTATAGAAAATCGATTAAAAATGGTGACTGAAATATATTATTATTTTATTATTACAAATTTTTCTCAGAGTACAATACCTTAAAAAATGTCTTAAAACTACTATCAGTGTTTTTAAAAGCTATCCATAAATATATCTATAATTCGGAAGTATTTTTTTATAGAAAATCGATTAAAAATGGAAACTGAAATATATATTTTATATGCCAAAGTGCTTTAAAAAACAATGCCTTTAATGTATCTTAAAGTTACACACACATTCATCTCGCACTGCTGATGGGAAGGAGAAGATGTCATGTGGGGCATGCAACCTTCCCCTGGATGGTAACCCATCTGTAACAAAATTAATTGCAATCTCCATTGAAGGGAGAGCGGATGAAAATATGGGGAAAAAACCACCCGCGGCTGTGCACAAAAATTTACCTAAAATTCTGACAGATACTTTTAACCACAACTCATAAACAATTGCCGAAAACAATAATTTGTTGTGTGTCTACACGTGTGTGTGTGTGTGTGTGTGTGTGTAAATTGTTGGATAGATTCTATTTAACTTTTGACTCCTCCTCAATGCTATCGTCTGCTCCTTCTCCTCTCAGATGCCATTCAAAATTGTATCCATGTGCAGAATGTATCTGAGAGTTTTATAGTATCTGCATCTAAATTTAAAAAAGGGGGAAATTGGCAGGAGGGAGAGAGGAACAACTGGCGCCTGGATTTTTATGGTGGCGTCGCTATAGTCGTTCCGGCTCTCGGTGTCGTCTGGATGCCCCGTCTGGATGTCCGTCATCAGGCGCTGCCTCGCTTGTGAGGTGTTGGGGGACATTTTTGCATTCTGCATTTTTTGACAGATGGACAGGAGATGGCACTGGCATAACGGTGCAAGGCGGCGGAGGGGATCGCTGCGAAGTTGCAACTTGTGATAAAAATCCGTGTGTCAATTCGATTTGTGGACGTTAACCGCTGCCTAAACAACAACAACAAAAGGCCTCACATTTATGGGGAGTGGGGGGAGGGCTCGACCAATTTTTTATTTCTTTTTTTTTGTGCTACTGCAATAGAAAAACGGACGCGATACATGACATTTTGTGGCAGCGAATTGGCAGCTTCCAGTGGATGGGTCTGCCTGCAGTGCTGCAACAATCTCGTGAGTGAAGTGGAAGGCAAAGGGGGGCAAGAGAGAGTATGAGTAATCATGGCAGATGAAGGGAAATAAAACAAACAGAATTC
The DNA here is from genome assembly GCF_003369915.1 of Drosophila miranda. NCBI lineage: Eukaryota > Metazoa > Arthropoda > Insecta > Diptera > Drosophilidae > Drosophila > Drosophila miranda. The sequence continues at coordinate 7,255,106 of NC_046677.1, read as the reverse complement.
AGGTGGATACTGGAAAAAGTATGGGAATATTTAAGGAGGAAGAAGCTATCAAATTCCTGTACGCATTGAAATTCTTTCTTTAGAATAAACACAAAAAATAAAATAATTTAAATGGAAGCACACACCCACACGGCCTTCGGCGTAACCTTCCACCTAATGCACCTATCCATTTGCCACAATGCTGCAGACCCCAAAAGTGGGGCTAGCCAGCATTCCGTTATGTCACTTTTCTAGTCCACAAAAAAGCCCCCCCCCCAAAAAAAAAAGCGAGCAAAACGCACACACACACACATACACAGACAGAGAGAGAGAAATCCGCAGAGCGTGTCCAAGTTTTGATGGGTGACAGCAGTTGGCGCTGCATTTTGGCCACAATTGTCAGGTGTCGCGATATTCGAGCGCCTGTCAATCCGATTTCAGTCAGATATACATATTCTATTGATGGTCGAAAGGCCCCTTATAGAACGGGGAAGGGGCTGGACCGCAGCAGAGGGTATGGGGTGCTGTAAATCCCAAAGCGAAGAAGTAGAACGCATAAAATTAAAGGGTTATATATGTATGGGAGTTTTCCTAATGCCAAACTAATATGGATTTCAATGCAAGTCAACGAAAGCCTTGCGAATCCTATTTCCCACATAAAATGCAACGCTGCGTGTACTTAACCTTATTTGGGGTTAGGTTTTAGTGGAACAGTGGAAGAGGAACAAGGATGAAATTCTAAGAATGCTTTTTATACCCTTTCAAAAAGGTATTACGCGCTGGGTAATCGTATTTAATGCACAGTGAAAGGGATCTGTATCTCTAAGATATTATTTCCTATTTATAAGTCTTACGGCATTACTCGTAATTTAAATAAGGATCTATATATCTTAGAAATTATTTCCCATATATTTTAAAATCTTATTCCGAAAGATAATTCCTTTAAAATTGTTACTACATCCTATATTTACCATAGAACGAATGAATCCTTAAGGGTACCAAACTCTTCGGCCTCTAGAATAAGCTTTCCTCTTTTATATTTTCCCCGTCTTGATGCTTTTGAAACGCTTCGAAGACGAAACAGAAACTAATAAAGATGCGTAATGGCTGTCTGCGCACAAATATCGGAAAATAATTATAGTAGGGAGAGCGATAAGTAAAGCGGATGAAAAGAAAGGCAGGGCGTGGGAGAAAGCCAGTGGAAAATGGAAGAGAAAAGGTTACCCTTTGAAAGAAAAGCTCTATATCTGAGGGAAATCTTCTAAGACCACCGTAAAAGCTGCCCGCTGTCCCTTTCCGCCAACCGTTCCATCTTTACGCACAAAAATCTCATCCTCTTCCATGCCATACATTCCTCTTGTCCTCCTTTTACGGTGCATGCAACAATTGTTCCCTCCCGGGCTCACGCATTTCTGGGTGAAAAGAGGAGGATAGAGAGAGAGAGAGAGAGAGAGGGGAGAAAACTTTTAGTCAAATGCAAAAAAAAAAGCATTAATTCACTTTATCGGGCTGTGGTGGGAACTCTTTAACATTTAGCAATGCGTGTGGCGAGACCCCATCACCCGCCCTAGTCCTGCCCAACCACTCCCCCCTGCCGCTGCATTGCTTCATTTTCAATTTCAATAAATAACCTTGATTTAAGCGACAGCGACGCGAGCAGCGCCGTCAGCGTGGTCTCCCGCTCCTCCGTCACACCCCCGACCACCCACCCACCAGTGCTCAATCGTTTTGACCAGCTGCAATACAAACACAACTTCCACCCATACAGAGAGAGAGACAGACACAGACAGCAGCCAGACCGGCCCCCACACACAAACACCTGTCACACACGCGACACGCTCTCCGGCAAAGTTCTCTCTCTCTCTTTCGCCTGGCTGTAAAGCATTGCAATTATGGCTCACAGGGCCATTGCAGTTCTTTGCCAGAAACAACTCCCCCTCATGCTCTCTCGAAGCCCGCTCTCACAGCCTGCTCTCACAGAATTTCGCACACAGGTGAGGAAGTGCTCTCACAGGCCATAACAGTGCTGTTTGGTTCCCCCTCTCAGCGCAATAACAGCGTTCTTCTGACACAAGCATTGCAGCTGCTGCCGAACAGCCAGCCAGCGCATGCGTTTTATCTTCCCTCTATCATTCGCTCTCTCAATATATCAATTTAATGGGGAAAACGTCCGTTCTGTTGTTGCGGCTCTCGCTCTCTCTCTCTCTCACGCTTTCTGCTGCAATCTATCTCTCAGTTTGATTGCTCTCTCTCTGATGCTCTGCCGCTGCTGGCTGTCGCTGCTGCTGCCTGCTTGTGCTGCTGTCAGCTCCGCGTCGACAACGAAAGACGTCTGTCTCTTTTCGTTCGGCTGAGCGTAGACATCATGTCGCTGCTGATTGTAGCGTTTTTAATCGCCCGAAATCACAGCGGTGGCGACAATCACAGTTAGAGTGGCGCTTATAACGGTACTCGGGTGTTAGACGACACATTGCAAACAAGAACGCGCTTGTCAATCAGCAAACAAAACACACACAAAATAATCAACGAAAAAAAACCGAACTTAAATTCTAGTCGCAAAGCAAACAAATAAAAAATCCTATAAAAATCGTGCCAGAAACCGAAATAAATAATATTAATAAACATTAAATTAATAGCCATCACACAGATACGAACACACAAACACACACACACACACGCAGCTGTTGTTGGTGAAAGTGTATGGGTGGACGAGAAGAAGGAAGTGCTGCTGGTGCTGCCTCTGTCGCTGCTTCTGCTTGGAATTGGCGGCAGTTTGACCGCAACAACAACTACTACACACACACACACGCACGCACACATTGATACGCGTTCGTCATCAGTCGCCGTCGTCGTTGTCGTTATCCCCCCCACCCCCTCCCTTCCTCTACAGCCCCGTTGTTCCTGGCCCTTGCCATTGTGACATTTGATTTATTTGACGTGTGTGTGTTTTTGATAGAAGCTCAACACGAAACTGACACGTTCACACACACACACACACACACGTACGAGTGAGGAAAGGCTCTGCCTCTGCCTACCCACCCCACGCCCCCCCGCTCTGTGCTTAAGAATTTCAAATTTCTTGAGGCGAACAAAAATAAAATTCAACGCGTTTTTTTTCGCATATGTTTTTCGAAAAAGTGTGACACAAACAAATCCAAAAAACCGAACCGAACCGAACAGAACGCTATCAATGGCAGCGACGAAATTAATTACCAAACAACAGTAATCTTAAATAGTTCTAAATATAAAGAAATAAATAATATTTGAAAGAAAAGTGAAGCCCCAAAAATAATTGCTGCCACAAAATGATGCTGCACGAGGCTGTCATGCTGGAGATCTATCGCCAGGCATTGAGTGCAAGGTGAGTGTAGAGTGGTGCTCCCCCCCTTTCCCCTCTCCCCGTCTCCTTTATGCTTGTGGAATGTGGCAACAGAGTTTGTGGAATGTCTGTGTGTGAAGCTTAAAGTTTGTTTGCTTTTGTTTTTCTTAGGAATATTTCAATGTTGTTTCGGTTCAAAGTTGAGTTTTGTTTTTGATAATTATTTGATGGGGAAATATGTAGTTGACGAATGAGAATTTAAATGGAATATTTTGTTTGAATTGTTGGGGCAGCTAATACAAAAATTAGATTTGTGTTTAATTTTTTGAGATTTTTTTTATGGGAAATACGAAGGTGTAGAAGTGTCCTGTTCTGTGTTGGGGTCATGGGCATCTCAAGAACTTTCTTCAATAGAAGAAAGATTATAGATTTGAATAAAAAAGATTTAGTGTTCAGTTTAAGTGTTTTTTTAACCTCCTACAGAGGGTCTCTTCAGTGAAGATTTACGTTCTTTTCTAAGAAATAAAAGCTTAGATTTTTTCATGGAATATAGGAAAGAAAAGCATAGATTTAGCATAGGAAATAATTATAGTTATAGTTTTATAGTTGGGAAAATTTCAATCATTATAGATTATAATTTGAAATGAAATATCATTAATTATATATTAAGTGAACTACTCAGGTTTCTCAGGTGAAGAGAGTGAATAAATGATAGATTGATACTGAGAAAACGTGTCTAGAGAACAGTAGATACAAGAGTGTGTTACTTAATGATGATACAGGTTCTAATTACTTTGAAAAGTGGTTAGAAATTATAGAAATTTTATGGAACTGTGACTAGGGAGAAACTAAGAGGGTTCTAGTTCTGAAGGAATTAAAGTTTACTTAGTCTTGTAGTTGAAGAAGTTTTCCTGCAAAACTTTTGCTAGAACATCCATTGGGGATTCCTCCTAAGATCGTAGGATCGAAAGGTACTCCTGAAGATAATGCCTAGCTTATGAAGAAGACTTCCAACTGTATATTTCCCAATCAGCAGACCTGCCGGTGCCCTGAAAAGGTTCCTAAAACTAGATATTAGTAGAAGAGATCTTATGGGATTATATGATGAGGAAATACATGAAAAATATATGAACCTTTAGCATCTGTAGAGCTTGGGATTTTAAGGTATATCTGCTGCCACTTCCATTTATTCCAATAGAGAACCTTCCTTCCCTGATGGCACCTCCATTTAAAACCCGTTTCCCCTTCGAATCCTTTCCAGCGAATTGGCCAGTCCGCGCTGCCAGTCCCGCGAATCGAATGCCTCTGCGGGCGCGGCGCCGGGCGATGGCCGGTGTCCGTCGAATGAGTCGCACTGCTCCGCCAATGATTGCCTCACGCCGGCGCCCACTCCCACGCCTACGCACACGCCCACCTCCCCCACCGTGGGACTGCCTCTGACGGCCACACTGGCGCCAGGAGCTGCCGCGGCACTGCTGCCACCGCAGTCGGCAGCGATGGCCGCATACCTGGCGGCTGCACAACAGAATCACCTGCTGCTGACGAATCCTCTGGCGGCAGCGGCCTCACTGGTGCAGCAGGCGACGCAACAGGCGGCAGGAATGGGCTCACCCGGAAGCATGGTGGCCGAGGAGGAGGCCCCGGCACTGGATTTTAGCCGAAAGAGACCCTCCAGCGAGGAGGCGGAGGTGATGGCCAGCGATGAGGAGGAGCCGGAGCCGGAACCAGAGCCGGCGGAATCGGGCGACAATGGACCCCTGGATCTGTCGGTGAGCACCAGGAAGCGACAGACGACGGTGGAGGAGCGAGAGAGGGATTCCCCTGTCCGCAAGCTGCCACGTGCCACGGACTACAAATCCCCGCTCCCGCCGGGCAGTTGGGTGCCACCCCTGAATCCCTACCTGGCGGCAGTGGCGGCCAAGAAGATGGCGCCCAGTGAGGCCACCAAAGCGCTGGAGAAGATGAGCGAAATGAGCCGCCTGGAGACGCCACCGCCAGCGAGCAACAGCGGCAGCAGCGGCAGCAGCAGCAGCCACAGCCACAGGAGTATGACAGCATCCGCATCGGCGGGAGGAGGCAGTGGTGCAGGTGGACGACACAGCGCCTGGCAATCCCATTGGCTGAACAAGGGCGCGGATGCCGCCAAGGACGTGTTCAAGTGCGTGTGGTGCAAGCAGAGCTTTGCCACATTGGCCAGCCTCACGACCCACATGAAGGAGACGCAGCACTGTGGCGTGCAGATACCCTCACCCTCCTCCGCCGCCGCAGTCGGCGCAGGGAATCAACCGATGACCCGCGTGCCCACATCCACCTCCACCTCGGCCTGCTCCAGCAGCAGCAGCACCTCCACCACATCCTCGAACTCCTCCAAATCGGAGCTGAATATGCTCATCAAGGAAACGATGCCGCTGCCCCGGAAGCTGGTGCGCGGCCAGGACGTGTGGCTGGGCAAGGGGGCGGAGCAGACGCGACAGATCCTCAAGTGCATGTGGTGCGGGCAGAGCTTCCGCTCGCTGGCGGAGATGACCAGCCACATGCAGGAGACGCAGCACTACACGAACATCATATCCCAAGAGCAGATCATCTCCTGGAAGTCAGGAGACGAGCGCGAGCGACCCAATGCTGCACCCAACGGGCGGGAGGGAGGCCCAGCAGCGCCTCCTCCGGCGGCCAGCAGTGGTGGCACCACAGCGTCTGCCAGCGTCAGTGCGGTGCTCACGTGCAAGGTGTGCGATCAGGCGTTCTCCACGCTCAAGGATCTAAGCACCCACATGGCCCAGCAGTCCCACTACAAGGAATCTCCATCGACCATGTCCTCGTCCTCTTCGGTATCGCCACCGGCACCGCCTGCCACTGCAGGAGGAGGAGGAGGAGGAGCCACCGCAGTGAACTCCAAACGCGGGCGTCAGACACGCAACGAGAAGCGCAAGAAGTCTCTGCCGGTGAGAAAACTCCTTGAACTAGAGCGTTCCGGCTCCAACTCCAGTCTGGACTCGGCCCTGAAGCCCTTGAGGGACTTTGCGGCCGCCACGAAAATCACCTGCGAGAAGTGTGGCAGCAAGATCGAGACGGCTCTGTTTGTGGAGCACATACGCAAGTGCCTGGGCGACAGCATACCCATCCCCCCCAGGCGTCCGCATGGCCAGAGCCAGTCGATGGATCGCCTGCCGAGTCCTGGGATGACGGGCGAGAAGCCACCATCCGTGCTGAATGCCCTGGAGCAGCTGATCGAGAAGAGCTTCGAGTCGAGGGGATCGCGTGGCCTGCACCCCGGCGGAGGGGGATACTCCGATATGGGCACACCTCTGGGCGCCAGCATCCTGAAGCGCTTGGGGATCGACGATAGCAGCGACTACACAAAGCCCCTGATGGATGCCCATGCCATGCACCTGCTGCGCTCCTCCTACGCCTCGCGCGATCGCAGTGCCAGCGAATCGAGCAGCGCCAGCCGCGTGGAGTCCGCCTATACGCCGGATAGACAGCAGGCCACACCCCGAAGGACACCGGACACACCAGCACCAGCCCAAGCGCCGCCGCCTCCTGCACCGCCGACCATCAAGGCGGAACCCTTGGAGCTGGATCATGGAGAAATGGAGGCCAGTCCACGGCAGCACATCAACGTGAAGAAGGAGTTTAGCATGGACTCAACGGCCGGAAATCTACGGGAGAGCCCCAGATCCAACAGCGAATCGCCATCGCCACAGGCAACGACAGGAGGAACGGCTACGGATAGTGGAAGTCTATTGGCCTTGAATTCGATGTTCGATCAGCTGAGCGGAGTGGAAGCGAATAATAATAATAATAATACGGGTAAGTGGAGACTCTCCTATAAAGATGTGGGTTTACTTGAGATGATCTGTGGGGGAATTACAGAGTGGAGAACAAATTCTGAGCAAGTGAATCTGTAACTTGTAAATGGTACAGGTTCTACTTCATTCAGGGAACTTTTTCCATTCAGGAAATAAAACCATTCCTTAAAAGAAACGGTTGACAGATTCTATGGAACCTTGTTTCCTTGAAAGAGATATTTCAGAGTTTTCTATAAAGAACATTTATACGATTCTGTTAGATCGGAGAAGAATAAATGATATACCTTCATTTATTATTAATTTCTTTCATTTTTTAAGGAATATTACAGTCAGTTTCCAGGGATCCCCACTCTTCATTGCCAAACCACAGATCATTCACATCCATCTATTTAACCCCTCTTCTCTATATACAAAACCGATTCTAAAACCTGTTCCTTATTTCCAGGACACTGCTATAACAACAATAACAACAACACAAGCAATATATCCACTAAAAAACCAAAGGCCCATCCTTTGGCGGCACTGCAGAAGCTGTGCGATACAACAGATCCACCAGCCTCCAATACGCGCAGTGCTGCAACCACAACAACAGGCTCTGCCACATCGGGAATGGGCAACGGGGGCAACGATCTGGTGGCCTTCAGTTGGGCCTGCAACGAGGCGGTGCTGAGCGCCAGCAGCGGCTGCGGTGGCGATGCGTCCATCATCAAGTGTTCCTTCTGTGATACGCCGTTCGGGTCGAAGGGGGCCTATCGCCATCACCTCTCAAAGGTGCACTTTGTCAAGGACAATGGCGAGGATTCGCCCACCATGAAGTCGCCAGGAGCTGCAGCACAGTCACCAAAGTCCCTGCCAATGGCCTCGCCCAAGAGATCCGCTTCGAGGAGTCCGGCAGTGGCAGCGGCACAGCAACCATCGCCATCGCCCACCATCAATCCGTATGACGAGAGTCCGCAGTCAAAGTTCTTGAAGTACACGGAATTGGCCAAGCAGCTGTCATCGAAGAATGCCTAAGGAGTGGCATACCTGCCGAAGAAGGATGAGGAGTGGGTCTGTTATACTAAAGAATGTTATAGAGGAATTCCTAAGATCTCCGACTAAATTGTGAAACTTTTGAATGTTTTTCTACAGCGAAAGCTCTACGGGCGGACAGTTTTTTAGTTCGAATTTACAATTTACAGGCCCCTAAAAGTTTTACAAATAAGAGTTCTACTAGCCGACTGTTTCCTTGACTAGAAAAATATCAAAACAATCTTTTTCCAAAAAAATCTTAACTGCCGGACAGTTCCTTAACCTATTCCTAGAACCAATCTAACTAAAGATTAAAGATACATCTACGAGATCCGAGATCCTTTGACTCCATAAGTTATTCCATAAGTTCTACCAACGGAAAGTTTCCTTCAATCGAAAGACATGTTTCTTGAAAGAAATAATACTTATTTCCATAAATTATTTCATTTTTTTTCCTAATGAATCTCTTCCATTAGGCGGACATATCATATTTAGAGTTTAGCCCCCTGTCCGCCCAAGAGAGCTTTCACTGTATTTATAAGACATTTTTTTATTGTGGCCATAAATCTGATTACCAAAAAAAAACCGTTTTTAACAGAAGTCTCTACTAACATTACCATTATTCTGTTGCACAGTGTAAACCCCAAATAGCAGTTGAGATTCCTGTTTTGTGCCTTGATTTCATTTCAGAGATCAATGGAGAGAGTGGAGCATAACATTGAGAATATCTGCAGCTAATTTACGCTCCCAAATTTAAGACTCTCTCTCGTAAAGCTCTCTCTCTCTCTTGTTCTACTCTCCTCTCTCTGCACAAAATATTTCCCCTACTTTTGCTGAATATTTCCCCAACAGTCCAACAGCATTCTGTTTCCCCTTTGTTCCATGCTCTCTCTCTCTCTCTCTCTCTTATCGAGAGTGATGTCAGTCTCCGCTGGCTATGTGTTTTGTCCGGCTTTATTGTTTCCCAATCAGACAGCATGCCATCGCAGTCGCACGCGCGAGTGCAGTGCAGTGCTTGAGAAATTCAATTACCACCACTTTGACGAACTGCTGTCCATCACAAAAGCGGGCGGGTGCAGTTCGCGCCAGACAGGGACAACCATAGGTGCCGGAGCGAACCGCTTGACGAAAGGCGACGACACGAGTTCGTCAAAGTTGGATTGGATGGAGGCGAAAGCAAGAGAGAAAAAACAACAAAGTAGGTGGGGTGAACGAGAGAGCGAAAGAGAAGCAGAACTATTGAGTGCAACGGAACGGGTTTTGAGTGGACAACACTCTTGAGTGCGAATGAGCGTGGCGGAATTTGAGTGAACCAAAAAAAAGTGGACTCTAGCGAAAAAACTTTGTTTTCTTTGTATGTCGATATTTTTGAATGATAAATGGATCTTAAATTCGGCTCGATCGTTCCCATGGAAGCTATATATATTATTCTGATTCCGCAGTTCCTGGTAGAAAAAATAAAGCGTGCCAAAAACCAAAATCGAAATACTTAAACATAATTATACAAATTAAATCATTAAATTTAAGCAATTTACAAAAACAAATGCAACGCAGTATACGTAAAACTCTTGGAAAAAACTTAAACCTAAACGAAAAAAAAAAAAATCAAAGTTAACCTGAAAGAAACCTTTAAGAAGAAGAAAGTTATACCCAAAAAAATTATGCATTATATAAATGTAAATAATTAGCAAATAGCACTTTCCTTCCATAAAATACAAAAAAAAAACTATATAAACATATGTATCTTGAATGATACGGAAAGCTATATCTGTACTTAAAGATAGGTTAAAAGCTATATGTTCTTGAAGAAAGTCGAAATCAAAATGTAGCCACAGCAACGCATGTATACGCAACACAATTTTAACAAAAAAAAAACAACAACAACTATATAAATATTATATACAAATTATATATACATATATGAATACCATATACAACCCATGTATACCAGCAACTCCAATCTCAAACAATAACTAAGAAGAATCTTGAATATCTAACCTAAGAACTAAACCTAAGAGAAGAGCCTCTCGGCGGAAGAGAGGAATCCTTACAGAGAATGTAAAACATTTCAAGCATCATTATCAATCATCAACATCATCATGAGCATCAATCTATCATCGGGAATAGTTTACATCTATAATGATACGATATACGATATAAATACTTATGTATACGACTTGTATTTGAGTTTTTGTGATATTATTTATAAAACGAAACCGTTCGCTTCCTTTTCGCCATGCCCACAGCCCTCCTCTAACAATCCTATGCCCTGTAACACCATCCCAGCCCTCCCCCCAAAAATCCCCTCCCTTTAGGATCGTAAGTGTAAGTTATATATATGTAATAAATGCAATAAAGGCGCAGCATTCAAAATAACATTTAAATGATTTTATATTTATTCTCTCTCTAAACACACACTAAAAATTGAATACTTTGATTCAAAATTAGACCGCAATTTGCGGCACAAAAGGAATTTCCAAAATAAATAGTTCGAAAAAGAAGAGTTCAATAAAAAGTTGCACGTTTCCGATTGAAAAAAAGGTGAATTTTTGGGGCTGGTATTTCCCAAAGGCTTTTGTGAGGAGTCTACGAGGTTTTGTAGTGGGATCAGAAGAATTGGTACTGTGTAACGTCCTCTCTTGTCTATAAAATACCATTTTTTCATTCCATTCTTCGTGGTACGTATACTGAAATTCTCTTCTGGCGCCTTGCCAAAAACTGTGTATTTTGTTATTGGATTCTGGGGACCGAACTTCACGAAAAACTCCTTAATAGCACAGCTTTTTTGGTGCCTTATGCCACATCTTAGTAATTTTATAGTCTTTGGTTTTTTTTTAAATATTTGAAGGATTAATAGGTGTAAGATTAACTGAAATGAAGAATATTTCAACGTTACTTCTGTGCTGGAATCCAAGAATTCACTCTGAAAGAGATTTATGGAATCTTTCTTAACAAAATGGAACAATGAGTATCAAAAGTCTATGGAAACTATAATAGCTCACACCCTTCAAAAGTAGTTCTGCAACCATTGAATCCCCTGCAATTAGTGAATTTCCAAACAGAAACGAATATTCTCTGTATTATTATTGGAAGAACCCTTGGGCTTTCGTTCTAATCTCGCTTTTCAATTGCTCCCCAAATGCGGCTGAAATCTCAGTTAAGAGCAGACTCACCCACCCAAAAAACATGCCATATCAAATTGTAAACTAATATTTGCTAATAAACACGCAGAGTTAATTAAACCTGAATTATGGGGCACATGGCTATGGGATGGGGAGGGGGATTTGGGAGGGTCTGTTGCAGGAACAGGAACATGCGCGAAATGTGAACGCGATTCGCTGATTTATGGGCAACAAAGGATTAAGACAACGACATCCAGAGAGATACCGATAGGAACTTCCACACACGCCACGCACTCCCACTCTCCCTGCCCCCGCCCCCTCCCCCACCAATCTATCTCTTACTGTGCGTAGCTTTCTATCCCTATCGCCGTCCCACATACATATCTATCTCTGTTGCTCTTGCCATGGCGTTGATGACGATCCAACGCCAAACACCGAAAAATCTCCTTCGAAAACTTCAATTGCCAAAGGATTCATTTTCACTTAAAATTTATGATGTGTGTGGGGCCTCGGTTCGTTTCTGTTTTCATGCATATACGAGGAGACTATGATATGCCTCAGGGGGTGGTACATGGGGCATGTGCTGGGTGTCACATTTGTGTTAAGAGATAATTTTTGGAAAATGTTTCAAAAAACTTTTGTTTGGCCCCCCCTACCCCCCATCACGCGACTCAGTTTCAGTTTTCAGGCTTCATTGACGGCTTGTTTTTCCGGTGGAGCGCGGTTTTTCTTGCCCCCCCCCACCGAAAAGTTGTGAGTGTGTGTGCACGGGACACCTTTGGGCTGGACCCCGCCACCCTGTTGCTGCTGCCACCGCTTAATGAGATACAAACACATAAATTCTCAAAAGTGTCATGCATCCGCACATAACGGTTTACTTTTTTGCTCTTTTGATAAGCCAACACAGACACGACAGGGCGGGGAGGAGGGGCAGTGTTTAGGTGTATGCGTGAGGCTAAAAAGGCTTTAGGCCAAAGACAAGAAAGTCAAATGTAGGAGGGGAAACAATGTCAAGATCACAAAATGAAGGACAAATGGGGGAAACATAAATATGAAAGACATTTACATATTTTACTGGTGGGGTTTTATTTGTCTGCTTGTAATGCGGTAGCGCCCCTCGGTCGTATGCAGCTTCTGCCTGGATTGCGTACTGTCGTAGCACCAAATCGTCCTAATGAGGATGCTTAAATATAGTAGAGAGACCAACTCATTTCTTTCCAAATTGGTAAAAGAGTTTCTTTCTATTTTTCTTCAGTTAACAAACACCCGGCATTCTAATAGATTTGGCACTCCGAAAAAATTTAATGACCCACTATAATACGAATATATATATTTTTTTGTATTGTTAGTGCTTTTTGTTTTCAATTCACAAAAATGTATTTTTTTTAATTCTTTAGAATAAGCTGCCGTTTTTCTATATAGCTAAACAGAATTCTACAACAACTTTTTAATTCTAAAAAGCTATCAATCGGGCTTAAAAAATGTTAGCTTAAATTTAGAATCTGAAAAATATGAAGCTTTCAAATTCAAAATTGGTCATTTTTTGAGCTATTTTTAATCAAAGTTTTGTCTTTGAAAACGTAGTAAAACTCGTAATAAATAAGATTCTTCTTGTTTTATATTTTATTCGAATGGGCAAATTCCTTATATAACCGGTTACAGGTTGCAACGAAAATAAGGAGTATTAAATCCTGTCTTAGTTCGAATCTATTCGCAATATGCAGAGGCTTATCCACTCCTATCTTAGTGCTCCCCTACATTCAGAATCGAAACTATGGGAAACAGTCGCCGTGTGTTGTTTTATTCATTAGCTAGTGGTTGAATGGGATCACTTTAATGAACCTTTTCAGGCTTCTGCTAAGGTATTTTTTAGGTATTTCTCTCTATGAGAGCTAGTTTTAGGTTTTACTTGGATATTACTAGGGAAAATTATGTGATCAAGGGCTATATCTCTCAGGTAAAGTTATATATCCACCATTTGATATCCTTAAATGCTGAGAATTCCTTTTTGCCACGATGTCAATCTGTCCCATAATTCCATGAATGCCACCCAAACCAAACACCAAAAGGACAAAGGAAACCCCCCCACCCCCCACTAAATGAGCTTGAGCGAGAAATCTCAGTTCACATTCATAGATACTTCCAATGCCACTGTTAGTGTGTGTGTGTGTGTGTGTGTGTATCTGGGGGTCTGTCTATGTGTGTGTGTGCTCATCAGTAGAGCCATGCCATACGCTTGCCATATATCCTGTGGCATGCATAAAGAAAAGTGTAATAAAATTTGATTTATTGTAGACAAGATTCGAGTTGGATATGTTTTCCTACTTCCCCAGTGTATGTTTGTGTGTATATGTACACATATAAGGACATATATGTGTATATATCGTTGTATATGTGTGCATTTCGCATGCTCATTCGCTGCTGCTTCCACGCCTGCGTCTCGTTCACTTCCCTTTAACTTACATGGATGCCACAGCGGGCAGGATGGCAGGATGGCAGCCAGCATCTTCCACCTCTCGTTGGGAGTGTATCCTGGCGAATGAAGCGTCGGAATTCATGTTGCCACCAAAGGACCAGCCACCACCCACATGACACCGACACCGACGCCCCCAATGCGACTCATGCATCACTCCGACCAGATATCATTCATCTCGTTTGCTGCTGCCGTTTACCCACTCCTCCTATCCTATCCCATGCCCCAATCACATTCACATTTTCTGACACTTTCGGAAAACTTTTGCACTGCAGGCGTTGGCCCCCATCTCCAGCGTCCTCTGGAAGTCTCATTAGTCCTGGCCAGGCTTCTGGTTTCAGCTTCTTCATCGCCATCATCATCATCATCATCATCATCATCGTCGTCGTCGTGTGGATCTGTATCTGTATCTGGCAATGGTGATGGTGTTGGGTGGGCGTGTATCTTGAAGATGTCTGCGTGAAAAGCAGAAAAATCTTGGGATTGTTTCCAGGAGAAAGAAAGGGACAGCTTAAGTCTGTTCTAGTAATTGCAATTTTGTAATTATTTAACTGGAGAATGGGCTGATTATTTCCTGCAACATACCAAAAGATGATCTATGAAAGCGAAGCCCATTTACTGAGGCCTAAAAAAGGGTTGGAAAACGATGAGGGAAAGTAAAATGGAGGCCAGGAAAGGATGGAATAAAAGATGATGAATACTTGAGAAGAGATTCATTATATTCAATGTTGTAATTATTGACTAATTTTACTTTTCATGTATGGTTTTCTATAACACTTTCTGCTATATTTCATGTTCTAGGTGTAAAGCATTTGATTCTTGTTCAATAACCTAGAGTTTTTAATCCACTTTTCGATGATTGATTTATATAGGTACTATTATAATACTTCGTAGGTGGAAACACGTAAATTGTATCTTCTTTTGTTTATGTATCTCCCTAATAAAACTTCAATATAAAAACAATATTTTTCAAAGAGATTTTGATTAAATTCTGTAAATGTTAAAAGCTTTTCCATCGTTGAATTTTCAGCCTAAACTCGGAATGAAGGAATCCTTTCTTTTCGTCCACAAAAATTACTATAAATTCTCTGCCTAAGCCATAGATCTCCTTGAATATATCGGAAATCAAGCGTCTCTTCGGGAGTATATTCTCAGTATTACAGATTCCCGAGAAACGTATCAGTTTTCAATATTTTCCTAATTAAACCTCCTATAATTAACTCCTCTATTAATTCTCAAAAAAAACATGCATTGCAAAAAAAAGAAACACGCCCATATATTTAGATTAAATATTCTGTTTAAATATAAAAAAATATAGTGATTAATTTCAGAATTCCTTTTTTGTTTAATACAGCCTACATATATTTAATCTTAATATAAAAACTTAAAAATAAATATAATATATTAAATAAGTAGGAAAAATATTTCATATAAATATGAAAATATTTAATTTAAATATGGAAATATAATGAAATATTATTTTATGGTTAGGTTAGGTTGACCCGGACGGCCCTCAGAGGGGGCCCCACATTATTTTATGGTTAATAATATTTCATTAAATTATTATTTGTTATATTATATATTTCATTCCATTCCATTTCTTCAAGGCCCTTCTTTTCACCCATAAAAATAAATAAAAATAGTTGCTCAATAGCGATCCTGTGGAATAACAGGTTTCTTCAAAAAAAAGTATCCCATTTCCTCAAGATAATCTTTCATTAATCAATCAGTCGAACAAATATCACGTATACGCTTCGTTGGGCGTGCATTTAAGAATATTAAAATATTTAGTTATACTTTTTTCAAACATTTATAGTATAGATGTGGGTGTATATACTGGTATGTGTGTGTGTGTGTATGAGAACTTTTGCATTATGGTTGGCGGAGACATAAATCAAAATACCATTACGCCCGAAAGGTCCGCCCTCCGCCCATATCAGGAGACACAACCCATGCTGTGATTTATTAGAAAAACTGCAAGGGAAAAACCTCCGAAAGAGAGGAAAACGTAGGGAGGGAGGGAGGTAGGTGCAAAAGGAAAACAGAAGCAGACGCAGCAGCAGCAGCAGCAGCAGTAACGCGTTTCTTTTGATAAAAATTTTGAACTAAATCAAAACTTCATTTCACATCGGTGCCATTTCTTGCGCCCGGGCCTCAGCCTCAGTTTCAGTTCGGTTTCAGTTTTCAGTTGAGTTGAGCGAAAACTCCTCCCATTCATGCCACATCTCTCTCTCTCTCTCTCTCTCTCTTTCACTCGCCTGCAAGTTGCAACAAAAAGCGAGAGACGAGGAAAAGTGCACAACATCGAAACAAGAAATGGCGGCAAAACTAGAAAGTGGAGGCAGGAAGGCAGTATGTGTGCGGGAGGATACTCAAAGGAGATGCCTCGTCCTTTTCCTCAACGGTGTCGCATTCAACGACGACGATGCCGCATCGTTGTCCGTGCGACTTGACTCGACAAAATTCACTGCTCTGGCTGTCAGTTCAATAAATCATTTGCGTTTTGACACGCCAGTCCCCACCCAGGGATGCCCCCCCATTGCCCCACACCATTCCTGGCTGCTGCGCCAATGAAAATCCATAAATACAAAAACAAAAGCAAAAAAAACGGCAGAGAGAAAGGTTTGAGCGCCGAAGGTTGGGATACTCTTGGAGGTACATCATTTTTGTGGGAGTAGAGTTATATATAGAGTAGTCCTTCGATTTCGACTCGTTTTGGATTAGATTTAAAGAAATTTTGGAAACATATTGGGTTTTTTAGAAGTTTCCTAAGAAACAAAGTGGTTTTTGCTCACAAAAAATAGTTTATTGATCGATCCACACTACATTAAAATATCATTACAAATATCTGTCCAAAGTTTGAAGTAGAAAAGGCTGAACCTCTGAAAGGGTACACAAAAAAGGAACCAACAACAACAGAAAAAATAGAAATAGAAAAAAAACACCGCCTGGCATTGCCACGGAGACGCGACTGAGAAACAGCCCCAAAAGCCCGACTTCCAGGCTCGTGGCTCCCTGCACCATGCTCCATGTGGGATGCACATAAATTCCAAGCTGTAGGAGAAGCAAAGAGGAAGCTGCCGCCAAAGCTGGGGAGAGGACCTCTTAGCTGGAGGGGAAGCAGGAGGAGAAGCAGAAAAGAGGTGGCAGTGGTACAGTCACCCGGCAAGTCGAACACGAAAGCGTTGCCGTTCCACCAGTCTATAGATCAGAGAGACCCCGCATACCATGACAGCAGGTGGTGATGCCCATGGCCATGAAGACGGTGGTGGCTGTGGAGCACTCATGATAGGACGATGATGACGGTGTCGTTGCAAGGACGACTCAAGATGCATTCACACACACACAGCATGGATGGTGGCTGCTGTGCTGAGATGGTAATATATTACACCTGGAAGGCAGCTCTTGAAATGGTTTTGCCACGCCCATAAACAACAGATCCTAGAGATGTCAGGGCAGCCACTTGATGGGTGCCTCATTGAAGGAATAAAGTAATAATAATGGTGGAAAGAGAACATCCTTCTGTTCTCCAGAGAATCCCTAGTAAAAATCTGCGAACCGTAACCCAGAGACTCATCTCATCTCACTTTAACCCTGAAGTCAACCCCGAAAACAAGAGATTTAACCACATTTATTGTACGTCTACCATTTGCTGAAGTAAAGCACAAAAGTTTCGAATATAAATCAAACCCTTTTTGGACATTTATGATCGTAAAGTTGAAAATACCGAAATAACATCAAGGCATAAAAATGAACAACATTATTTAATGCGTCGCGTCCCGTAATAAATTCGTTCGAAAGTCGAGAGTCGCCTCCGAATGTCTCCCTTATCATACGTGTATGGAGTATCCTTAACATTAAAGTCAGAAATTGGGTAGCGAAGTGGCCATTCTCTCAATAATCATTCATAAAGCGTGCTGCTGCGCTTTCTTTTATTTTTTCGCTGTGAAAATAAATGATTTAATGAAAATATTGAGGTCGCTGAGGATATACAATGCAGGAGTGAATTACAAAAATGATTTAAGAGAAGAGAGTGTTGTGGGTGGTAGTAAATCATTCGATTAATTACAGACTATGAAACAGGCCATTGCCTCGCTGTGACTGTACTTTCAGTAGGCCTTCATTGAACAGAGTTCTTTTGGCAGGTTCTTTGTTGTATATTCCGCTTCAATCTGCTGCAAAAGAAGCCCTACTTACGACCCTGAATGTAATATTTAAAGCCTGGCATAAGCAAAAATAAGAGTACAATCTGAAACTAAACAAAACGACAAACAAACAAACAAACAGAATGAAATGCGCCAAGCGACAATTTCTAATTACAAATTCGCCACAACATTTAACCCGTTTTTGCCTTGACTTTCCACACACACACACACACACACACGCGTTCGGACGAGCCATACGGGGGATAATTTCCATACCCCAACACACATATACTAGATACAGAAACACCTTTCGGGGCGAGAGCAAACACACAGAAAAAAACGTGTGGCAAAAACCAGCAGTACAAGGATTGGTAGACTCTGAAATGATCTGTAATTCTCAGAGGAAAGATCTTCAAAGCGCTCAAGAGACGAGGGAACCTTTACGTGCTATCGATGTATTACTTGCAGCTGTATCTCTCCAACAGATCATCGGATTGTTATGAAATTTGAAAAACTGATAGATAATGAACAAAGATATGTATATCCAGAGTTTCAACACTCTATCTCTAATTTCATGCACATTTTCATGGGGAAAGAAAGTATCTTTTGCGCTTCTGCAAGATAATTCCGAACCAAATTCTCAGGAATATATCTTCATTAAACATCTACAGATCACCAATCTACACCATCCCCCCAAACCCCACATACCTTTTGACACCCTACAATTGCAGGAGAATACTGGGAGAAAAAAGCTCAGCTTGCAACATTTTATGCTGATCCCTGTCAGGCAACAAAACACACATAATCTTCAAAAAGGAAAACAACGAAGAGAACACAGGAGAACTAGAGGGAAGGATGAACAAACAAAATATTTATGTCTCCAACCCACCTAACTTGCAGCACGCTGCCAGGCGATAAACGTAGTGCTGCCCCAGACCAAAGGAGGGCTCCTACTACTGGGGGGTGGGGGGGGTTTTGCCACTTCTTTTTTATGCAAAGCAAAGTGCAGGGGGTGCTGGAGAACAACAAACATCAACCAATAATGCAGACGCGATTATGTCCAACCAGGAGCAAAAATAGTTACGGCCACCAGAAGGACAACTCCAGCTCCGAATGTGAAGTGTGATGCCAGGGAGGAGTAGAGGGAAGGACACTCTCACAGATACACAGATACACTGCTACTCAGAGGGAACGCTTGCAGCCCACAGATACCCCCAAAAACGTTGAGGGAACTCCTCTCGCACTGGCACGACAAATGGGAAGTGGGGACAAAAACAAAAAGAGCAACAACAAAAAAACGGAAAGGAATGAAAGAAAGCAGAAAACTGAAAGAGAGCAAAAAAACGAAAGTGTTGCACAATGGGCGTTGCTTCAAGTCGGCTGCACACACTCGAGCACACAAACGCACACCGCACCAACACAGGGGGACATTCACCAACACTGTCCTGTGATTTATGTCACTGACGAGCACTGCACCAAATGTGCACCGAGAGAAACGGTTTCCATTCCCGACAATGAACGAGTTTCCTTCCTAAATGATTTTCTCCATCCAAAAACCTTTTCCTTTGGTGTAAAAATGCAAAAAAGAGACAAAAAACAAACGAAAACTTACGATGACGACAGCGACGACGACAACGACAACATCGAGAGTTGCAGAAGGCAACCAGGACAACGAAGAGGACCCCACGATGATGCCACTGACGAGAACCGGAGGCAGGCCACCTAACACAGGAGGATCCCCCCTCCTGGAAAGGCGGCTGCTCTGCGCCATTCGTTTGCCACACCGAGTGTCCTGTCTGGGTGCGCTCTGGTGTCCTGTGGTCCCCCCCATGCCCCTTCGTAGCTGTCGGGGTGTGTGTGTGCATTTTGGATTTCTTTTGTTTCCTCGGCTGCCATTTCGTTCAGTCGCTCGACAGCCAGTCAGCGGCGTCAGCGCCAAGTCTTGCCCCATCTTTCGGGTCGCCTGCAAGCTTTCCACTGGAAGGGAGGCTTATTGTGCCCTTAAGCAGGGTATCATGGGTTTGGTGAGGGGTTTGTCACAAGGAGAGTCGAGAGTAAACTTTAAGAAGTATTTAGAGACGGAATACTTGGTATCTTGATATCGCGAGACGTGTTCCTCGACAGAAAACAATTCCGATTCGATTATCACTTAATGGAAGCAAGAAAGTATCTTATACCATATAAAATATGGATATTTTTTACCACCAAATGCCTCTTCATTCGACTGCCCAAATCAGCTTTCAATTTCCTATATCTACCATAGAAAAAACGATCTTTAAGAGTATCAAAACCAACGACTTTTAAGGGCTCTCTTCCTTTCATTCTGTTGTTGTTTTGCTACCATCGAAGGACATTTTCGCCGCCCTTAGTGTCCGTGAGGAGGTCCTTCTAACAAAATTTAATACTTATTGTGCTTCGCCTGGCGTTCGCTCGTATTGTTGCCTCGAACCCATCCTGGACACCCATCCTGGTGCCTGCATAAAGAAAACGCAAACAGAATTTATGTTGTGACATTTTAAATTGCGCAATTTTTATGAAATCCTTTTGCTGCGCCTCGCTCTCTCTGTCTCCCTCTTTCTGTGGCGCCCCACTCCTTGTGAAATTTACAACAACCAACTCTTGACTGCAACAAAAATGCTCAGCTCTCTCGATGCGAATTTTTGTGTGTGCAACACTCGAAAAAAAAAAAAACAAAAAGATATACGAGTCGAAGTCGAGTCCGCTTGTCCAAGTGCGAGGTCCTGCGCGAAGCCCCTGTCAGCCGCGTGGCCTTTTATTTATTTTTATGTTTAGACTCCTCGACCAACGTCCGAGAAAACGAAAATGTCCGAGCCATCTCGCCCAGCGAGAGACGACCAGAGAAAGCCCCACCATGATTTACGATGATGATGTGTCCTGGAACGCGCGCGCATCTCCAGCGCAGAACAGCAAAACAACAGCAGCAACAACAGCAGCACATACCCCAAAAGGCAGCTGCAAGATGTCCTGCTCCCTGGGGGAAGCTTTACATATTTTGGCCAAAAGAATTCCGCCAGATGACCCTCTGGAATGCAATCGTTTGTTTGGATTTGCCAGTTGTCTCGCAAAAAACCCTTCACCAAGGAAGGGACGTATATTCTCTTGAGTTTTGGCTAAAGAAATGGGTCTATGGGAGGGATATTTAAATGAAGATCATTTGGAAATTATAGTAAATGTTGGGAACAGTAAGAAAAGACTTTTTGGAGATTTAAATGGGATTCGGCAGACACTAAAAAAATAAAATTAATTTAAAAAAATAAAGAATATATGATGAACCGTGTTAAGTCCGTTTCTCTGTCTTTTTTTTGTTACAAAAATATCCCTCTAAATTAAGAAATATACATAAGTAATCCTCATTTCCTAAATAATATATAATAGAAACATTTGAAATATTTTCTTCTTTTTCCCCCCAATTGATGAATAACTTCCTCAACAATCAACCGTATCACATGGAAATTGTCGGTATATTTTTGCATATTTATACACATTTTTTTAATCCACAAAAAGCGCAACGGAAAGTGGTTTGATGGCAGGGCCGAGATGCATTCCATAATTGTGATTACTTTTTGTGCTGTGACATTTTTTTGGGCTGTTTCTTTCTGTTAATAAAAATTTACGATTATTGTTTTCACATTTTTCATGTTTTTGTCAATATTAAAAACATTATTTTTCACACGAATTGGCGTCAAAGGATGGATACGCACAGGCACATATCGTGGCGACGTGTCCAAAAGGATGTGTCTCTCTGAAATTTTATTGAAATTCGCTGATGGAATCCCCCAAACCAATCGAAGAGAAAAAAAAACAACTGAGAATTGCAGTGGAAAATCGCATTCAATCGGTCGCCAGAAACATTCGCCACTCATAACTCAGAGCCGTTCGGCGCCAGGACAGGAGAGGACCAGCACCAGCACCAGGACCAGGACAGGAGAGGACAGGACATCCATGGACATGGACACAAATCCATTGGGCGATGGTCGACGATGGCATTCCCATTGTTGGTTGGTCCGCTGGCTGGGAGGATTCAGGGACAATTGTCAGGCAATAAATCGATGTGTGTAGGGCTGTAAATTTTTGGCGGATGGCCGATGAAAAAGTGCATATTATGCAATTCGACAATACGCCAAACATGTCGACCTACGCATAACCGCCACCCCAATGGCCCCCCCACACACTCGATTCTCATTGCAGCGGAAACGGAAACGCGCACACAAGTTCTTCTCTTCTTCATCTTCGGCTGTGCCTCTGCCTCTGGCTGCTGCTGCTGCAACAACGCTTTGCATATCAATGAAAATGCATAAATTTTTATTCGCCCTCAATTTTCACGCTGTTTTTTTGTTCGCCTGTTCTGTTGCTTGTTTGGTTGCACTCTCAGGCCGGGCCCATGCCCGACGGTTGCATTGCCCATCGCCCATTGCCCAATCCTGTCGTCCATCAAGAGGCATAAATCAGTTTGGAGGTAGCATCCCATTCAATCCAGCAACAACAACAACAGCAACAACAAAAAAGAGAAGATTTACCAACACGCGTAGCTCTGCCCGGAAGCTGCCCGCAAAAAATCCCTCAGTTCTTTTGGGGGAAGGCCCATTGACGAAACGTAATCCTTGCTGGGGCAAAAACTGCACCAAAGCAAAAACATTGAAAATCCATAAAAATGCATCATAATTTCCTGGACACAGTCCGTGCAGCTGTGGAACTGGAACTGGATCATCAACATCATCATCATCATCATGGTATGCGTAAAAAATTGGTAGTAAGACCCAGGAAGTGTCCACCAACAAAGCCCCTAAACGAATTGTGAAAAAATCTCTTCATTAGGGTTAGTCAGTATTTAAAATTTGAACGAATTTTAAAGAGATATAAGGTGTTCTGGGATTGTGTTTTATGGGAATTTTCTTGTGGTTTTTAATATATATTTTTTATATAAAAAAGAAATATTTTTTTAATCGAAAGACCTTCAACTTTCATTGATTTCTAATCCCCATAATATGTCCTAATATATCCCCTTCAATATGTGTATGACTTACCCTAATGGGCATCATTTACATGCAACATGCCCCATACTTGATGCCTTCTATGCCATGCCCGTGGCTGCACCAACGGATGCCCCATCAAAGCCAACAGCATGACTAAAAGAAGAATGGCTCTGTCCGCAGGCTGCAGCCTGCTGGCGAGGCAGCAATGCGTTAATAGATTTGCAGTGCCCCAATACCTGTTCCGTGTCCTGTGCCCCATACCAAATGATTGCATATAATCACAGGATACTCCAGTGATGGCGGCTCGGCCGCTTTGTTGTACTTTTTCTTGGCCAAAAAGTGGCCGTAAATTTTACTTCATTCATGCGAGCCCTGCACAAGGACACAGCGGCGAGATCCTGTGCACAATTTTTGAGTGCACTCGATGCGATATGTTGGCGGCCTGTCCACATGTCAGCCTTGCATTTATTTATTGAATTATGACTCTTGAGAGAGCACAAAAGGTACAAACAAACGGGGATTGTAAATGAAATACGACTGAAGAATGATGGAGAAAATGGCGGAGGATGAGGGATTCATTCCCAAAGTGAGGAGGAATGGGTAAATGGCTTTGTTTAGGAATTTAAATTTGTAGAGCTGAAAGATTTTGCTACAGGGGAGAATTCCTATTAATTTTGATGATGATAGTTTCCTCCCCGCCCCCAAGAAGATCTCATTGCAATCTGTGGCAGCCAACGGATCTGAATTTGGTTCACGCACTGTTTGTCCTCTATGTATGTCTCCCAAGAGTCAACAGACGCGAGGTGGCAGATGAAAGAACAGCAGCCCCAGTAGCGGCAGCAGCTGGCTTCTCTTCTCCAAGATTTTACACAATTTGTGCAAATATTTGAGTCGGCGCTGCCTTTTTAATTGTTTCTAATTTCAAATGTTGACACGGGGCCCACACATACACCCATCTGTCCTAGTAGGAAAATGTGTCTAACGCTATCGCACTGTTGACACACACCCATCCCCCTTCCGTAGGTGGGAGATGCATTCCGTTCCATTTAACCGAGTAGTTTTCTTTTCTTTTGTTCAGGTGCCGTGGCTGTTAACGCTTCACGTTTTTGAACAAAGATCCACATTTTAATTAACCAAGAAAAGAGGAGGGCTAAACAAAGTTTTTGAGTGGATTTAGCTCTGGGAATATACTATTTTCTAACTCAACCTGTTGACTTGGCACGCGATGCCGTAGGCCAACAAGCACTTGTGTGGTGCTGTGCGCTGCGGTGAACTTCATAAGACTCTTTGGCTGCATTGTTTTTCATTTTTAGTGGAGTGCAGTTTGTTCTAACATTTCTGTGCAATTAACTGTTTGATCTCTTTCAAAAGCGGTGTGTTTTTGAACTTTTTTTTATGTCAGAAGATTAAATCTGGTATCAAAGTAATTTTCAACACTTATTCAAAATAGTCTCATTAAAATGTTCAACAGTCGACATTTTTAGATGAAATACACTGAAGTTCTGGATGAATAATCAAGATTATTGGCTAATTTACATATTTTTATGGTCTCTGAGCATTAATTCTACCCGTTTTAGTAGAGGTCAAAGTTGTGCGGTTAAAAAAAAAAAACGAGTTTGGTGACCCCAATTAGTTAAAATGATACTTCTTGGTTGATTCCTGGAAATGCAGAACTTTTCTGGCATCTAATTCTGCATTTTTTCAAAGAATTTTCCTGATTTTCTCACCTTGAACTCTTTTAGATAATGAAAATCAAACCAGAAACAATTTGGTGACCCCGAACATTGTAATACGAGGCCTTTAAGGTTCGCCAATTTCATTTAAAAGCTTGTCCTTTTTTGGCCAAATCATGCATTGAAATTTTTCTTCTACGGACGCGTTTTATGTCATTTATTTTAACATCTGAACATTTCCGTGTCATGATTTGCTACGATTTTCGACGAGGAACTTCAAGACCAGTAAGCTTTGATCAACTTAGTTAAACTTTTGGTGACGAGGCACTGCGAAAAATAGTTACATCGCTGGTGAAGAACGATCCTCGTCTAAAAACGGTTGTTGTACCGTAAAAAATGAATGCTGTGCGGGATTATCATACGACATACCATGAAATAGAGGTATCTTTGGGCAATAAAGGGACCAAGATACATTCAACATTTCATGAACAGTTGGCCGTCAAGTTTGACATTTGCCCCTTTTTAGAGGAGTACACAAAAGGTCTTTGAGGATTGGTTTGAACGGAAGCAAAAGTATCCATCATCATGGAGTATATTTTTAAAAGCAGCAGAATCTTTTTTTATCATATTTTATTGGTCCTTCACTATCATGCTCGGACTTTAAAGGCGGTCTATGCAAAAGTTTATTTACAAGACTCTCCAACAAATATTTGTTTCAGTGTGAAACTTCACGCTATGCGGACACAATTCGTCACATTCCGATGGACAGATAAGCCACCCAAATCGATCGGTAGCTTAGCTCTGCTTAACTTTCAGATTCAGTTCTATTTTCAACGCGAAATGAATCACTCACGCGTGCTGAGGGCCACGAATATTGTACTCCTGCTGTCGGGCTATCAGATATATTGGCTGGACTCAAAGACCCAGCGTTTCCGACTGTCCCTGCCCGGGGTTGTCTATATCTTAGCGCTGGGGTGCATATATGCAGCCTGCTTTTCCCAGCACTTTGATGCATCTTCATCGCTGCTGACGATTCTGAAGAATGTATCGTCATTTCTTTTTGGATTGACAAGATTGCAACTTTTGCTGGGTGTCAAAGTGTTTAGTTATGCGGTATACTCATCCATAAGAGCTGTGGGAGTAATCAACCCATTGATGGAGTCTTTGGCTGGAAAGGCAAGTGGATTCCGGAAAGAAGAGGCCATGGCGTATGCCCTCTTGACCTCTACTTTTGGGATACTCCTCTGCTTTGGCTTCTACATTGCCTACGAAATGAAATTCGAGCTGCCTCCCCTTCAAGATGCCATGATTGGAACGGCTCTCCTTATACCACATCTTTGTCTTGCCGGATCCCTGAGAATGTACAACATTTTGGCCTGGCTAACGCGTGGACAGTTGAAGGAGATCAAAACAAATGTGGAGGAAGCACTTGATGCCAACTTAAAGAAAGATGACGAGGAAATTGCTTCCACATCTTTCACCGTGCCTGTCAGTAATTCCAGTCTGGACAGCCTCGAGAGTCTGCATAAGCAATTGGTGCTCCTTGGAACCCGATTTGGTCGTTTTTTCAAGGCCATGCAGCACTCTCTGTTGTTTCTGGTCACCATGAATGGCAATTGTCTTCTAGTTGGGATCTATTCTTACGTTTACTATCGAAATACCTGGTATGTGCTCTTTGAGGATCGCAAACGGAGAATCTTCTATGCGGCGAATGCCTCCATTTATGCCTGCATTGCTTCGGATTATGTGTGTCTTCTTTTGGTGCAGTTTTTTATGGAAAAAGAGGTGAGAAGTGTACTTGAAAATGTTCTCTGGAAATCTTGGCTTCATTTAAACTCTTTCACAGCGTCTTGGCTTTCTGACAAGCCTTGATTCTTTTCTCTCTCAAAGGAATGCTTTGTCGAAACGCATTCGCTGTCTGGCCAAGGATATTAAGGGCACTCTACTCAAAACTTTCCACCACAAATTTCTATCCCTTTGGCGCTTTGATATTATTCATTTCGTTTTGGTAAAGTCACATATGAAATTTAAAACAAGGTTTTTTTTAATATTTTTAAACATTTGTTTTTACAGATGCTATTGTTTCAATGCGTTATTATTGCCCTGATTGTAATGTATCATTACTTGAGTGATGAAATTTTACAATTGAAAGAACAATTAGATTCGGCAGATGATGAATAAAGAATATTGGAAAAATATCAAGTGAGGGCAGTGATTTCTGCTACATAATTCGATATCTACTCTATGCAAAGCCTAATCTATAAATTTATCCGTTCACCTGGGTCAAACAGTCCGAAGAAACAAATCACGATTACGATGCTAATAAAATAGGCCCTGCTCCCTCAATCAAAGTACAATTTTTGTGGCACTCGTTAGAGATGGCCAAACTTAAGAGAAATAACGATAGAACTAAGCAAAAGTTAATTAATAATTCGAAAATATATTTTTTTTTCTTAGAATTAAAATTCTGCAGCAGTATTTTGATCATCATGAAGGATCCCAGTCCCAAGGGGCCCAATAATCTTCTTGATGTGTGCCTGAAAAACAAGTCGTTTGTTATTAAAACGTTTACTGAGTATTTCCAGATCCGCATCCGCTTCAATGACCGATTCGAACATTGCCATTAAGTCATTAAGTATGTAAGTTAACGTACCCAATTCTATTGAGCTCTTATACGAGTTGTAAACAATCTTTGGCTTTCCAAAACGAAAACAATTTCAATCTTGGGCCTCCGCCTAATTGATTTCTAAGATGTACAATCTCAAGGGCTCCCGCCGCAATCCCAATCTTTGACACTCGCCTAAATGGAAAACCAATGTTTGCCCACACCCGGCTTCTCATAAACAATCTCACTCCCGGCTTTCTGCAGATCCTGCACTTTAGGCATTTTACAGTTCTCTCTTTGGATGACGAAATCCAATACTCGGGATGGCGAAATCAATTGAAATGTTTATAGAAAAACTATTCCCGAAAGGGATCAACGATGTAAAGATCAGAAAGTTCAAGTCAGTCTTGATCCAGAAGCGACACCGCAAAGTCGAGCTAAAAATTAAGATCGCGCAAACCCTTTGCCCGGAATCCTTTGTGACCCTCTACTTAAATCTATATCAGTGAAGTTAGAAGTAAAATAAAAACTTTTTAAAAACACAATCCGCTACCGCAGTTATTTAATTTGTACATATCCACCTGAAAACATAGGTAGCTCAGAATTTGTTGTTTGTGAGCCATGATGATGTTATTTTGTCCAGAATGTTTTGGTGGAGTGGCAGCGGCGTGTGAGTGAGTACACTATGCAACAAAATCGAACTTTTTTGACGCTGTTAACCAAACTGATATATTTGGGGCTTTAAAATTGTTTAATATTTTTAAAAAAATATTTCAAGTCTGGTATTTTATTTTGCTTCTTTTTTCAGAGATGGTGATTCTTTTTTTTAACAAACGATACCTTAAACTGGGCGTTAATTAATGTACTTAAACCAAACAATTACAAAAGCCTAAAGAATAAATTTATTCCAACTTTTCCCGAGTTTTAAAAGTTAATTTTTCGGGAAAAAAACTTAAGCTATGTGAAAAAAAGCACTACCTTTGACAAAAATTCCAGATCTCAAATTTTGTTAAATTAAGCTAAACTTTAAAAAGAGAAAAACAATTATTTAACCATTTTAAAGCCCCAAAATCTATCCAAAAAGTAGGTTTGGTTCGCGGCGTCAAAGTGGTGTTGCACAGTGTTATCAACCATCACAATATTTCCGCCCGCACCTGTATTCGGATTGTTGTCAACGGAAAATGGAATACCGCTTAAGCGACGATTTACAGAAGCGAGAGCGAGAATGAAAGACACAAAAAGTCAAGAGCCGCGGCTGCAGCTTTGCAGAGAATGAGAGATTCGACGCTTAAGCTAACGGAATCTCACACGGCCGCACTACCACTGAACTTGCACTTAAAACCGTTTTTTATTGTGCACCAAAGGTATTTGTTGGTAATTAAAGTACACAGCAACGAAAGTTTTGTTCAATTAATAGCGATTAATCAATGTATTTGTATCACGTCGGGTTCACCAATGTTTGAGATGCCAAGCTTTTTTGGCAACTATTTATTTCAAAGTTCGAAAAAAAAACAATAAGGGTTAAATATTATAATGTTTATTTATACCGGCGGCTTAGCTGATGCCGATTGCTTGCTTTTATGCCCTGCCAGATAAATGTTAGTACTCGAGATCGATATGCAATGATAATGCCGTGAGAGATTATCATAGAACTAAATTTGGGCCAGCACTGCAGATCAAAGCAAAAGACTATGCAGAGTGAGAGCAGTTCATAAGTGGTCCATTGTTGCTTTATAAATCTGTAAACTAATTATGCCAATAAACAGCAATCATAATGTTTTGAAGTTAAGATGATTCATCGGCCGCTGGCCCGAACAAGAAGAATCTTTGCAAGAATCTCTTACAAATATTTGTTTCAGTGTGAAACTACACGCTTTGCTTACACAATTCGTCACATGAAAAGATAAAGCCACCCAAATCGATCGGTAGCTTAGCTCTGTTTAACTTTCAGATTCAGTTCTATTTTCAACTCGAAATGAATCACTCACGCGTGCTGAGGGCCACGAATATTGTGCTCCTGCTGTCGGGCTATCAGATATATTGGCTGGACTCCAAGACCCAGCGTTTCCGATTGTCCCTGCCCTGGGTTGTCTATATCTTAGCGCTGGGGTGCATATATGCGGCCTGCTTTGCCCTGCACTTAGATGCATCTTCATCGATGCTGACGATTCTGAAAAATGTATCGTCATTTCTTTTTGGACTGACAAGATTGCAACTTTTCATGGGTGTCAACGTGTTCGTTTATGCGGTATACTCATCCGTAAGGGCTGTGGGAGTAATCAACCCATTGATGGAGTCTTTGGCTGGAAAGGCAAGTGGATTCCGGAAAGAGGAGGCCGTGGCCTATGCTCTCTTGACCTCTACTTTTGGGATATTCCTTTGCTTTGGCTTCTACATTGCCTACGAAATGAATTTCGAGCTGCCTCCACTCCAAGACGCCATGATTGGAACGGCTCTCTTTATTCCACATCTTTGTCTTGCCGGATCCCTGAGAATGTACAACATTTTGGCCTGGCTAACGCGTGGACAGTTGAAGGAGATCCAAACAAATGTGGAGGAGGCACTTGGTGACAGCTTAAAGAAAGATGAAGTGGAAATTTCTTCCACATCCTTCACGGTATCTATCAGTAATTCCAATCTGGACAGCCTCGAGAGTCTGCATAAGCAATTGGTGCTCCTTGGAACCCGATTTGGTCGCTTTTTCAAGGCCATGCAGCACTCTCTGTTGTTTCTGGTCACCATGAATGGCAATTGTCTTCTAGTTGGGATCTATTCTTACGTTTACTATCGAAATACCTGGTATGTGCTCTTTGAGGATCGCAAAAGGAAAATCTTCTATGCGGCGAATGCCTCCATTTATGCCTGCATTGCTTCGGATTATGTGTGTCTTCTTTTGGTGCAGTTCTTTATGGAAAAAGAGGTGAGAAGTGTACTTGAAAATGTTCTCTGGAAATCTTAGCTTCATTTATACTCTTTCACAGCGTCTTGGCTTTCAGACAAGCCTGGATTCTTTTCTCTCTCAAAGAAATGCTTTGTCGAAACGCATTCGCTGTCTGGCCAAGGATATTAAGGGCACTCTACTCAACACTTTCCACCACAAATTTCTCTCCCTTTGGCGCTCTATTCATTTCGTTTTGGTAAAGTCATATATTTGTAAAATGTTTGCTAAAATTTCTAAATAATTGTTCTTTACAGCTGCTATTCTTTCAAGGTCTTATTATTGCCCTGATTGTAATGTATCATTATTTGAGTGATAAAATTCAACAGTTGAAAGAACAATTAGATTCGGCAGATGATGAACTAATAGTATAGGAAAAATATCAAGCTCAAGGCATAATTAGATATCTACTCCATCTACAATCTCTATCTTTCTTTGGGCAACAACTTCATATTAATTATCTTCATATGCAAAGCTTAATCTATAAATTTATCCGTTTGCCTGGGCCAAACAGTCCGGAGCAACAAATCACGATTACGATGCTAATAAAATGGGCTCCGCTCCCCCAATCAAAGTAAAATGTTTGTGGCTTTCGTTAGAGATGACCAAACTTAAGAGAAGTAACGATAAAACTAGCGAAATTTAAATAATAGTTTAAAAATATATTTTTCAATTAATTAAATTGGTTTTCCTTTTGATATTCACTGAACTAGTTCTTTGTACAATTATTTTTCTTCTAACCAAAACTGAGATAACTATATTCTATTCGAGTGTCTTAAAGAAATCCCTACGAAAATATGTTTTATATTCGTTTAATGATAGTGGAATTTTTTGCAAAGGTTATGAATTTGGAAAGAGTTGGTTGTGTATTAATTTTTCTGCTTTTTCATTGCGAGCGCATCTTCCTTGTCCTTCTCGATGATTTTCACATATTCCAGGATGGCATTCCGGTCCAGCATTTTCAGCGGCTTGCTGAACCCCATGATGGCCACCTCCAAGTTGTTCTGGTTTGTCTGCGCCACCTCGAGCAAAGCGCGAATGGCCAGTTTGACGGCACTTTGCTCCGTGATCACATCTTCCTCGCGATAATTCTTCTCGAAGAATTCCATCACAGTCCTGGCCGAGCGACCCGTGGCATTTGCCTTGTATTCATAGAAAATACCAGAAGGCTCCGTTTTGAATAAATGTGGCGAGCCATCGCCATCGAAGCCGCCAATCAGACAAGAAATACCAAAGGGACGGCGACCATTGCTCTGCGTGTACTTCTGCTTCATCTGAGCAATGTAACGCGTGATGTACTCCACAGTGACTTGATCCTCGACATGAAGACGATGGGTCTGGCACTCCACTTGGGCACGATTAATGAGAACGCGCGCATCGGCGGTGAGGCCCGAAAAGGTCATGATAATGTGCTGGTCGAGCAGTAAAATCTTGCGCACTGTGCGATCCTCCTGCAGCTTGGGCACAGACCTTTTCTCCACGGCCAGCACCACACAGGAGCCGCCGCGAACACCAACCTAAGGAAAATAATTGTTTCTTGGGTAAATCCATGCGAATTACTGCTAAAGCGTGGGTTTTACCGCCGTGGAGCCCTTGCGGACGGCCTCTTGGGCATATTCCACCTGCAGCAAATGTCCGTCAGGGGAGAAAATGGTAACGGCGCGATCGTAACTTGAAGACATCTTTAGGAATTATAAAAAAAGCACTTGAGGATTATTATAAACTTGATTCGCTTGCACTGAAATATTTCTGTGCGTTTGTCAATGATGATGCTATTCTGTTCTGTTTCTCTGCTACCCAACACTGGTTTCTTCATTCCGCCCGTGCTGCACAACACTTTGTTAGACGTGTAATTGCC
Source organism: Drosophila miranda (assembly GCF_003369915.1). Taxonomy (NCBI): domain Eukaryota; kingdom Metazoa; phylum Arthropoda; class Insecta; order Diptera; family Drosophilidae; genus Drosophila; species Drosophila miranda. The sequence goes on along the minus strand of NC_046677.1, from coordinate 7,223,180 downwards.
AGCTGATATGTATGTATGTATATGTATTTATTTTCCAGATAGTTACCTTATATTCCATCCAAATCGAACTCCTAGCCATCACTGATTTACAAACACTTACGCGTGGGCGGTGGCAGTGGTTTTCCTTATATGAAACTCCGCCTAGGCACTGTGGATAGCAGCATGCTAAACGCCGGCAAATGAACATAACTCGTATAGGGAAATCTACATAATATTTACAATGATGCCAGGCAGAGGCAGCACACAAACCACCCAGACACACAGACACACACTATCCTCCTTCCCCCAATACGGTGGGTGGCAGTGCCGGGGCCATGCATGCAACTCTGTGGAGATGCTGATGAGCAGATAAATTCATTAGGCAAAACCATGTAATTGTTCCACCAGGGCGACGACGAGGACGACGAGGACGACGAGGACTATGGCAAACAAGCAAGGATGCGGCGGACATTTGGCTCAGCTGGCAGCAGCAGTGCAACCCGGCCAGCCGGCAGCCCGGCGAAAGGCAACCCAGACGACCGCAGATCTTAAGTTTTGCTTTGCAGCGAGAGAGTTGGGAGTCACGAAGCGTTACTAAATACAAATTAAACAAATCCATAAATAATGTTTAATAATATTAACAAGGATATTAGCAGAGTATACACCCACACACAGAGAGAGAGAGAGAGAGACCGAGAGGAGCTACAGATGCGCTCTCAGTTATAGTTGTTCCTGTTTTGAGTTGTGCCCCCTCTGGCCCCCCCGCCTGCCTTCCTGCCGTTGCTCGGTGTCTGCAGTCCTTGTGTGGTTTATGGGAATGTTTCTTCTGCCACCTGGGCAGGTCATACATGGGTGTTTACGTGGCTTTCATCCCAGGCATCGTTATGGATTTATTCTTTGATACAATTCTAATTCCTAAGCAACAAAAATCTTTGGTTATTCGTTGCGTTTTAGTTTTTGAATCTGGGATCCAAATTAGATGATAGTTTCATCATCTTCATTTGTCGTAACTTTTTCGCTGCCTCAATTTTTTCATTCAAAAGCAAAAGCTTGTTTAGTAGGAACTTCTTTCGAGACTTTGATGCGTCTTCGGGTGGCGGGGAATCTGGTGGGGTTTTCGGCCCTTTTTTAAGTGTCTTCTCACGCCGTAAAGCACGCTTGAAGCTCGAATCGCTCGAAGATGCTGAATCGTCTGTGGCATTGTATGAGTTGCTCGATGAGGTGCTGATCTTTCGCTTTCGCGGTGCCATGTTCGATGCGTTTTGAATAGTTGGACGGACCAAGCCTCGGGATTGTTTGGAAGCATGAGGCGAACGACGTCGTGCGGGAGGACTGCGGGAGCGACAGCGTGCCAAAGGACTGGGCGAGCGACGGCGTGCCAAAGGACTGGGCGAGCGACGGCGCACGAAAGGACTACGGGAGCGACGACGCATGGGCGGGCTGCTTGAGCGACGGGAACGACGGCGTGTGGGATTCCCGTGTATTTTCCGTCGTCGACTCGGACTTCTCTTCGGTGAACGGGATGAACTGGTACTGGGGGAAAAGCGACGACTACGACTGCGACAACGACGGCGCTTGCTGTAGCCATATCTAGGGGGAGACACGCTGGGGGACAAGAATCTGGAGCGGGATCTCTTCAAAGTGATTAGCGGCGAGCGGTTTCTCTTTCGAATGCGTGGCGATGAGTCCCCAGAGATTGATTTCTTTCCAAGATTCGAGAAGGACGACGAACCCTCGGCCTCCTTCGTGGTGTCGCCTCCTGCGCTTTGGCACGAGATCGGTGCCCCAACAATTTCCGTGGTCTTGCGCGTATACGTCTCATTCCGATTGGGAGCCTCTGTCAGGTCAAAGGGCAATGACTTGATGAACAATGGTGTCGGTAGCAGGGGACCAATCCTCATATGTGACTTGGCCTGTGAGTAGAATGGATCTGCATCCGGCTGCTGCATTCCAGCTTTGAAGGCATGAGGCATTTTTTGTAGTCCCATCAAAAAATTGCTCGCACCTGAATAAATAAAACATAAGCAATGAATGATTCACGATGAGGAGTACGCACCTTCGAGATTCGGCATTGGCAGCTGCTTCTTCTCAAACATCCGATAGTTGTTTTCCTTGGTAAACGGCGTCGAATGACAGATGTCCTTTTTGCCGGAATTGTAGAATGAATCATCATCGTCATTGTCATCGGTAAGAACTTCTCCTTCTTCGCAGTCACAGTACAGTGCGTTACAAACTTCTCCTTCTTCTGCGGATGATAGTACTGTTTCAAGGGATTGAAATTGATTGAGATCCTCTAATGGCAAATCCACAGGCCCATCATTCATCACTTCTATGAAATCCTGGAGATCCTCCGATGATGTAATGGATGCAGCGTCCGGCATCTTCTTGTGATCTTCGAACGGAGGCACATCCCCCGCATTCTCATCGCTAATAGCTTTGTCTTTCAAATTTATTCCTTTAGCTGAGGAAGCATTCTCCTGCTCCAGATCCCCACCGTACTGCTTATTGTCGCACAATTCAGGGTCGTCATGTGTATAGAGCCCCTGGTTTGCATCCTCAGAACCCGACCCATCAGAGGATTCACGCCTTCCCTGTATATCTTTGGGCCACTGGCCACTGGAATCCCCTGACGGTTTCTGATTTGGTTGCTGAGTGTCGCCGCTTTCCAATTCTTTTGGTGAATTTTGGTGCCCCTGATTGGGAGCCTCCAATGATGGCAGATCGGCCTGCTCAATGCCTCCAATTTGTGGTTCTTCTGGTGCATCTTCGGGCCCCTGATTGAGAGCCTCCAGTGATGCCTGATTGGCCTGTTCAATTTCTCCGCTTTCTGGTTCTTCTAGTGCATCTTCGGGCTCCTGATTGAGAGCCTCCAATAAAGGCTGATCGGTCTGCTCAATGTCTCCGCTTTCTGCTTCTATTGGTGCATCTTCGGGCCCCTGATTGAGAGCCTCCAGTGATGCCTGATTGGCCTGTTCAATTTCTCCGCTTTCTGGTTCATCTAGTGCATCTTCGGGCTCCTGATTGAGAGCCTCCAATAAAGGCTGATCGGTCTGCTCAATGCCTCCAATTTGTGGTTCTTCTGGTGCATCTTCGGGCTCCTGAATGAGAGCCTCTAGTGATGCCTGATTGGCCTGTTCAATTTCTCCGCTTTCTGGTTCTTCTAGTGCATCTTCGGGCTCCTGATTGAGAGCCTCCAATGATGGCTGATCGGTCTGCTCAATGCCTCCAATTTGTGGTTCTTCTGGTGCATCTTCGGGCTCCTGATTGAGAGCCCCCAATGATGCCTGATTGGCCGGCTCAATGCCTCCAATTTGTGGTTCATCTGGTGCATCTTCAGGCTCCTGATCGAGAACCCCCAATGATGGCAGATCGGCCTGCTCAATGCCTCCAATTTGTGGTTCTTCTGGTGCATCTTCTGGCCCCTGATTGAGAGCCTCCAATGATTCCTGATCGGCCTGTTCAATGTCACTGAGATCAGGATCATCCTCTAAAACTTCGTGCCCCTGATTGATATCGTCAGACGATGCCCCATCGAGCTGCTTAATTATGTTGCTGCTTTCCGCTTTGTTTCGAGCGGAAGCGAGGAGAGCAAGCTGCCTGTCAAAATTTGCACGCGATTTCGGAATTCCTGTGGAAATATCCCTCGCAAAATAACGACTAATTTCATACTCATCTGTATGAGAAACAATATAGGTACCTGGCTGGTCTTCCTCCATCTTGGAACTTGAAAGCCAATTTCCCATCAAATATATGATCTCTAAAGTCGTCGAGGTTTTGAACAATATTAAAATACAATATCTCAAAAATCTAAATAATTAATAAAATAGCAAACCTTTTATGTAGATCCGTATGAGTTGTCTTTTTTTTTTGGTGGCGGTGGACTGAAAAAAAAAAAACAAACAAGAAAATCATTTGTTCTGAAAAAATGATGAAAACGTCTTCCCGATAACACATACACGAATTTAACAAAAGATTTCACAAATTTCTTTGAAATATTTGTTCCTTGAGCTTTGCGCACTTTATATTTCACAAAAATTCAACAAAAACGTATAAAAAAAAATTTTTTTTGCAATTTAATTCCAGACGGCGTGTTGTCGCTTCCCGGAATTTTTGTTCACGAAGCTCTGTGCAGAGTTGCCAGATTGCTGTAATTGAAAGATATGACCAGACTACTACAAATATATTTTTATAAGTCACAGAATCACAATTAATGTAGGGCTGGAAAACTTTTATAAATTAAACTATTTTGGTTTAGTTCAGAAACAAACCATTTCCATAACAGTTTTGCGAAAAGAAATTATAGTCTGACCCCGAAATCGGGGATTTGGGATCGCGGAATTAGTAACCAATGCACCAATTAGTAACCGTTAGATGTCCCAAAAGCGCTTGCTATTTCGACGATGCAGCTATCAGCACATTTTGCGCATCTTTGTTGCACATCTATTTCAGAATCTTAGCCCGAAAGCGGCTGCTCTCTCGCCACTCGTTATTATGTCACTCGCCGGTCATAGTTTTCAACGATTAAACGGGGACATGGAGAGATGCGTCAGCAGCATCGCTGTTTACAACCGATTCAAATTGGCATTCCAAATCAAATCTCTAAACAGAAAAGTCGTACTAAGGAGTGCTCGTACGCTGGGAATCGTATGAATGTATCCTCGTTTCTCTAGTCTTCAGATTTTGTATGCTTTATATCTTTTATAATCTCTAAAAAAACACAGAGATATTTGTTCTCTGCAATATACGGGAGGATTTTGTCCACGTTTTTATGTTGTTTTCTTAGGATTTCTTGGGGGTTCCACGCGGACGGCTAACATGATGTTGCCTCTGCTAAAGGAGACCTTGTAGATGGGTCCCTCGTAGCTGTCGTACGATTTTAGTAGCAGCTCTTCTGATGCCAATTTGGAAGACGAGGATTTACGGGATCCAGACTGCTGGACGAGGCGGTCAAAGTCCCAGACGGACAGGCGAGCATCCCCGCCGGCCACAACCAGGAGATTATTGTCCATGTCGAATACGGAGGAGTAGATGGTGGCCGTGTGGTGACTCAGGTAACGGATCATTCGCTCGGCGGGCAGGTCCCAGACAATTACCAGATGATCGTCGCCTCCTGAGGCCAAGTAGCTCCCGCACGTGGAGAAGGCCAGAGACGTGACTCTCGCCTTGTGGCCGCTGAGCATACGCACCTGGCGGCCCTTCACTACGTGCCAGATGCGGACAGTGCAGTCCGACGACCCGGAGGCCAGGTAGTACCTGTTCGGGTGGAACAGACACACTTCCACGCTGGCCAAGTGGCCGGATAAGAGGCGCGCTGCTTGCTTTCTAGTCTGGGCCCAGATACGAGCCGTGCCATCCGCCGAGGCGGTGGCAAAGTAGAAGCCCAGGGGGGCAAACACTACGCAGTAGACTGGAGCCAGGTGACCCGTATAGATAACCATACAGTTCCAGGAGCGGAGGCACCACAGCCGCACGTTGGTGTCCCTCGAGCAGCTGATAATGTAGCGGTCGTCGGGGGAAAAGGAGCAGCCGTAGACAGCCCCCTGGTGGCCGTACAAGGTGCGCTTTCCCCGCTTGTCCGACGCTCCCTTTTCGAGCGTCAAATCCACCAGATGCTTCGAGGGATCCACCGAGAAGACGTGCACCACGGAGACGGACGTGCCCAGTGCCAACATGTTGAACTCCTCGGAGAAGGTCGCACACAGAATTTTCTCCTGCCCAGGCATGGCCGTGTATAGGTAGACCGAGGGCAGATGTTCCCGACTAAGCTTCTTGCGCTGCTCATCTTCCTTCCGGCGCTTAATCTCATCATCAAGACACGGAGGGGGCGTGTACAATTGTTGCAGATTGGCGTTGTGCCGGCGTCGAGAGTGCTTCAAGGGCTCTCCGCGCGTCCCGGGAAGAGTCCACAGCATGGTCTCCAGCTGAGCATGTCCCAGGAGGTAACGTTGCTTGGGCAGCTCCTCGTCGTCGTATTTCCGGAGGCGGATGTGGCCCATGATTTTGTCCTGTTGCCAAAACGGAATGCGCGCCAAGTGGATCAGGCACTGCGTATAGGCGTCCCGGGCCATCAGGATGTCCACCTTGTAGTGACCGTTCAGCAGCCCTTGCGCTCTGGATGGTACCTCCGCTGGCCTGAGGATTTTCTTCAGCGTTGCAAGCCGCGGCCTGTAGGAGTCATCCAAGTACTTGCCGCAGTTCTTCACGAGGGTCGCGGCCCCGTCTACGTTGTCGCTGGCCACCATTTGCAAATAGGCCAGGACCAGCAGAGGATACAGCAGCTGCGAGATGTCGTATCTGAAGCGATCGCACACCGCCTCAACCATGGACTGCACGGCGTGGAAAGCCTGCTCGTACTGCTCGAACACCTCGTTCTGCTTGATGACCTTGAAAACGGGCTTCCCGGTGGGTTCCTGGCAGTGTCCGGTGGCACTGTCATCGTAGAACTCAGTTGCCTGCCTGCCAACCGTCTCCCTCCCACTTGGGGTCGATCGTCTGCCAGCATTCTTCGAGCTGGTATACCCAAAAGGCACCTCGACTGTGTGCAGCGGCAGGTGCAACCAACTTTCCTTTCCTTTTCTGCAAATAGGATAAAGACTTTCCTCCTTGTCCTCCACATCACTGAAGTCGAATTCCCAACTGTGTGTGTCGTCAGAAAAGCAATGCAAGTCCTCGTCATAATCCGTGCTGGGTTCCTTGGGAGGTTTGCTGGAGTTTGATTGAGTAGAGGTGATAAAGATATCCTGGTGATATCTGAGATATTTAAACTGAATTGCGTCCTCATTTGTGTCCTCGAACAGAGGCATTGACGGCATCGAGCCACTATGCTCGTCCACGTCCATGGACGACGATACCCCAATTAATTTTGCAATGCTACATGAAATTGGAATCGTATAATACATATGTATCTCGTAAATATGATCTGAAAACATTACCCCATCGACTGTCCTTCACGGGATGCTTTGTCACGTTTTGGGGAAGAGCCCAAGTTGGGAAATGTCAGCTTACTCCATTCTTGAGGTTCATCTTGCATTTCGGACTTGCCATCGGAGCTGGATTCCAGTGAAGTGCTGTCGTGATCGCTTGAGAAGTCAGATTCTCTTGCGCGCACTTTGGCTTTCAATTTTTCCATATTCTGATTGGTTTCAATATTGTTGCACTCCATCTCGAAATCCACCTCCGGCGCTTCTCGGACCTGTTTTTTCGCCTTGGACTTCTGTACTGACATTCGCTTTAATCTAATCCATTTATGGGATCTTCTTTTCGTTTCGCTTTAACAACGGAAAATGCCAGAGTCATTCCCACCAGTGTGACCAGGAATTATGGTCTCAATAGGGGTATTCCAGGACGTATTGAATCGTTGAACTTTGGGCAGGAGAAATTTAATCAGTCTAATGATATTTGAAAAACATTTTAAATGATGCAGAGGCGCATTCAGGCTGAAAAAAGGGGCGGAAAGCCGAGCTGAGCTGAAGAGGCTTTCAAAATTAAGAGCTTAGCTGAAACATTATCTGTATCTATATAAGCAAGGTGTTCTATGCAAAACTTTTTTTGTTTTTTTGTTTTTTTAATATAATCAGCTCAAAAATTCCCATTGGGTAATTAGTTTTACAAAATCCTAATTATGGATAAATATGCACAAATACCTGTAAAGCTCAATGAAGTACTACCACTAAAAATATACCCTTCTTTTAATAAAAAATAAATAAATATTAAGCCCCAAATCTATCCGAAAAATTCGGTTTGGTTCGTCGAGTAAAAATGCTGTTGCATAATGATAGAGATATGTGATATCGTAGAACCTGCAGAGGCATAGATGTCTTGTACTTTAAATACGATTATTATATAATTATATTTTATTTAAATAAATATTTAAATTAAAATGTAAGCAATAGTGAATCCTTTATCAGACTACACTAAAACTTCACTCACTTACAAATGTCATTTAAGGGAATATTTCGTATATTTCAACAGCATTTCTGTAGCACTTTCCCACACCATTATCTCATCTCAAATGGAAGACTTAACATTGTAAAATCAAATGACAGTGGCGCATAGCATACCGTTTTTGTACACACATTTAAATGCTTATTAAAATGCATGTTTCCAGATGAAAATTAGACAACCCCACACCAAAATGCCAATCCTGGCAATGGTCAGAGTGGGTCGTGGGGTGGAAAAACGCTTGGAGCAACAGCATCAATTTCCGCAAAATTGCGCCACTAAATTACCATAACGGTTTGGGGTCCACCGAAACCACCTCAAGCCACCCCACATTCCCTGCCTCAAAGCAGCCCCAAAAACCAAACGAAGACGAGCCAAAACTAACGGAAACATATTACGGCAACTTGAGAGAACCGAAACCCACAAAAAGGCGACAAGTGAGAGACAAAGACGAAGACGGAGACGAGGGCTCCAGACAAATGCCGAGGAATGCCCAGAAAAACCGCCACAAACAAAGAAGAACATCGCGGAAAAACGCAAACATCAGCGCAATGCGGCAATGGAGTTACCTGAAGCGCCGCCACCGCTACGACAGATGGAATGGGGCATGGGGATGGGTCCTGGGTCCTGGGCGATGAGGTAGTGCTGGTAGGTGGTGGCGGGAGGGTATGTCCCACAGGACTTGTAAATAGCAACATGGCAAACAAGTTAAAAAGTTTTCCTCTTGTTCTTTGGCATTTCTTTATGCCACACGGATGCCACGAGGGCCCCCGGTCCCCGGCCCCCGGCCCGGGCCGAAAACATAATCGTTTCTCATTTCAATGCTGGCGGTACACCCCACATACCCCAGATCCTGGTCCTGTTTTCTGGTCGTGCTGCTGGCCCCGCAATTTAGTTTTGAGCGTAATTTCTTTTAATAGCGCCAGTCGACAGATAAAATTCAGCAAACCCAAAGAAGATGTCCTGTCCTGACACCTGACATTGCGCCCAGTGCGCCCAGTACGCCCCCTCCTTGGTGGCAGGTCAAAGGTGGGGGGCCGGGGCCGGATATCGCAAGTAAATTGCTTAATTTTGGCCATGTCTCCAAGGTCTGGGCGTTAGGGTTTTTGTTTTGTTTTATTGGAGGGCAGGAGGCCGGCGGCAGGCAGCTTGACGTTTTCCGGGCCATGACGATTTCATTTGCATTTTATGATAATTGAACTTCATAAATATGTCACGCGGCAGCATCTTAAAAGTGCCAGAAGGTGAAGGTAAGCGACAAGAACCCCAAGAACCCCATTCATTGCCTCCTCACCCCCCTGGAATGGTGTTGGTTTTCGTGTGGCATGTGCTTCATAATTATTTTGAAGTGTTGCCATTAATTTGAAATACTTATGGTCGTGTGGGAGGCCGGACGATAAACTGCTAAACAAGAGTGGATAACGATGGTTACAATTTAAATATGTTAAATAAGTATATAATATGTACGAAGAGGGTGTATCGTTACCAGCGATCGTTAAGTTGGTTGACACTCCAGTCCACTCCAGTGGTGGTTGCCCCGAGAGATTAACTAAGATTTGAATAAAGGTTTTGCTTAGAAAAAAGGTCGCTCTAGAAGTGACCTGGGGGCTGGCTTCGAAGGTACCACTGAGATCCAAATCGAAGCTAATTTGGGATTCACTTTAGTCAAGTATCCTCTATTAACCTACTTCCAGGAAATCTCAAACCGAACACCACTTCAACGCTGAGGTTCCCATACAATATGTCCCCCACAACTCTTTGTCAAGGAAAAAAGGAAACATTTAACGCCTCATTAGAATCAGGACAGCCCGGCAATCCAACGAAGCAACGGCAAGGCATCCATCTTGAGGCAAACACACACAAAGGGGGATCGGGGGCCAGGGACAATGAATAAACTCTGGCATAAACAGGATATATGGAGGAATCCAGAAGAGAATCCCAGAGTGCGCGCCTGGCAGTAGCACGGCAATGAATATTAATGAGGTGTCATCAGTCTTTCGTCAAATTAAAACGCACAGCGCCAGCGGCCCAGAACAAAGGAGTACGAGAACGTGAACGGTGAGACCTGGAGACCTGTCAGGCGAAGCAGCCGACGCCACCAGACGGCAAAGACATCTCTCTCCTTGAGTCCTTGGGTGCTGTGTTGTGTTTTGTGCACATCCTGCGGTAACTTTTCTAATTGTTGCCAACACAACGCGAATAAATCAGCAGCCCAGCCAGAAAAGTGCCTGGAAACTAGCTCTACTCCACTCCAGGGGTGAGAGGATTTTAAGCAATTTGTTTTGCCAGTAGTTGAGTATTCCATCAGTGTGCTGTCGGGGGGTGGAAACCAGAGGGCTGCACGGAGTCCGGGATAGGTAAGAAGTCACGGCTTAACCCTTTCCGGGGCCAGGGCCAGGGCCAGGGAAACGCGTCGTCAGCAGTCAGCATCATCGTCACACGTCAGCGCACTATCATCACGCTTGTTTACACGCATAATTATGTGTGCCGGGATTCCGGGAATATTCATCCATCCAGCTCCAGGAGACACAGGGGCACAGGAGCACAGGATACTTGCGGCTTTTGGGGGCTGCCTCAGCAAACGATTTAATGCCTCGTGACAGATTTCTCACTTGAACTTAAGATGACGGGCGGTGTCACAATTTGAGGCTGATAATATGTTAATGAGGTTTGTTTATTTGATTTATATTCCCCTTGTCACGCGCCCTGCCTTCTCGTGCAAAAGGTGTCGAAGCCCCAGGGCAAACACAGGAGGGTCCTCGTTCTCGTTGCGGTTGTGGCCCATTGCCTCCTGTGACTGATGTTCATTCAAATCACAGTCAAGTGGAAGTTAATCGCTTGTCCGGTAGAGATTTTCCCACTCACAATTGTATAAATAAATTTATAAGATTTTGTTATGGTAAATAATGTGGCTTTTCCACTCAATGATCGAATGGGAGCGCCCTGAACGGGCTTCCTAATCGATGAAGGGAATCTATGTAACTGTATCTGCTTGGTACCCCTTATGTTTATTATAAACGAGTGCTTAGATAATTAACAAATGCATTATGTCTGAATTGAATCTCTGGTAGTGAACATTTTGTGTCAGTGTGGATTATGAATTTCGAATATTGTACTCTCAGCCGCGCCCTCCAGTGTATGATCTCTAAAAGACCTCTAAAAGATCTTGCATATGATTTTTGGCACAAAGCGTATCAGGGCACAGGTCAGAACAAATAAGAAAATATTTGCTTGAACTTCTTTTTTGGCCACCTCTTCGACCGCACGCATATCAGGCTGCAAGGGGCGAATCATTTTGATTGTAGAACTGCAGAATATTTAAATTTTAGACCACCATTCACTATCATATATTATTTTTGTACTTACGTTTGAAATTTTATTTCAATCGAATTTTAGTTGTATTTTTAGTTCCGAAGTTCTCTGTAGACTTTGACACATAAAACTGGGCTGCCTTATACCAGGGATACAATTGAAAAACGATGTTTTTGGATAGGAACGTAGGTTAGAATAGGTGGGATATGGAGCGTACTATTTTTACTCTCCATCTGATGCACCTCCAAGTTGAATAGAGAAAGAATATTGCGGAGCTGAAAATTAATGAATATTAATTGTTAATAAAGCCAATGCGGACCCACTTTGAACAGAAATATACTGAAGTATTAATTTGTATTAACTGGCGAGGAGGTGTGCACTCTGTTCCTGCAACTCAAGTCAGCTTGAGTACATCCTTTGATTTTGTAGCACCTAAATAGACGCCCAATAAAGAAAATATGATGAATATGTAAATTTAAATTTTCCAGAAATTATATCTAATGCGCATACAAATCGGGTATGCTGGATTGTTTGGAATTGTTGAGAAGATATTTGTCTTTTATGCACGCCCGCTCCAGTTCCTTGCCTGACGGCCTTTTTCTGAACAGGGTCATCTAAGAAACACTACGGCCGTTTAGGTATCTGGTTATGACCTCCCTGAGTTCCAGCAAGCCATACATAGTGGCCAAATCGAGCAATTGCACGATAGCATCCGTATCCAAGGATAAGGGCACAGGGCCCGAGTAAACGTAGCGCAGTATTACTTTGAATGCCTCCAGCGGCACCTCCAGCGGAATCAGTTTACCCTTTGAATTGCACATGCCACCGAAGAGCAGTTCCCCGAAGTACTGACTGCGATTCGCTAGAATATGGCGGTGCGCCGGCAGGCGCTGCCCCTCCACGAGGAAAGACACGTCCGAGAAGAGATTGTTCATGCAGAGGCTCTCCATGTGATGCAAACCATAGATGTGCGCCGGGTCTGGCTCGGCGATGCGGCGTCTCTCATTGAAAGGGGCTATGTAGGCGGCCCAGTCGTTCATATTCGTTGCTGAATTTCTATGCGAACGGACCGGTAGTGTAGTTGTCATTTAATTTATTTTGTTAACTTACTTTTCTCCTGTTCTTTACTAATTCTTTTTTTTTAAGCACAATTTCACTTGGCCCTCTTCGATGATAAGTTGGCGGTGCAAAATATATTGATTGAACTTATCGATACATTGAATAAACTGCGATAGTATGTGCATACATTTTAATAAATATTTATAATGTTTTGATCACCTGCTACTCTGTAATAAACTCCTCAACAATTGTTGCTTTTTGCATTTATTATTTACTGCTTTTATTTTATTGAATTTAAAATACTACACAGATCTCTATCGCAAAACCCCCATCCTTATTTATGTGTTGTTCATTTCAGAGACTGTTTTTATTCAAAATTCTAGTCTATCGAGTCTTGTTGAGAGAAATCTGCATCTTTGTGCGATCCTCGCAGGAAGAACAAGTTTCTGGAGATCATTCGAGTTCCCCTTTTGGCCGAGGCCTAAGCCAAATATCATGTTCTGCACCCATTAGTCCAAGCAGATTCCAGTGCACATTATTTCTGGCCAACGGCACGTGTTTGGACCGCAAACAGATGAATTCCTGCAGCAGTAGAGCACACAGGAGAGTGGTGGACCTGGAAGGACAACGAATTATGAGGCAGCAGGCAGCAGGCAGCAGGCAGCGGCAGCGGCCACTCAGAGAGCAGTTGCGCATTCCGCCGGGAGGTCGGACTGGGGCTCAGGCTCCAAAGCAAAACTGCAATTCGTCCTCGGGGTCTTTTTTGTGTTAATAATAAATAAACGGGCCTTGCAACCGCCCCGCCCGTAGACGAGGCTGCCTCTGGCTGCTGCTGCTTGTGTTTTGGACACACCGGAGCGCATTTTAATGGACGAATGCAGGCGGCAGTGCAGACCCATAACACAGGCCCAGGACCAGGCCCAGACCCCGGAGCAGAGCACACCTTTGCCCGGGGTGCATGTGTGACACCCGTAGTCTGTAGCCGGTAGCCGTACCGTACCGTACCGTACAGTACCCCTCTGCGGCCAGGACTCTCGCTTGAAATACGGCATTTGCTCGTCCATCTTTTGATTTAGCACCGACATAAAAATGATTTATCAGTGACATTAAAATAATGCACACTGTGGCGCATTTTATGTGCGAATGGATTTTCGCGCCTTTTTGTTCTCGTTGCAAGTCCGTCGTCCTCTGCAGCAGCAGCAGCAGCAGCAGCAGCGGCTGGTGGGTTTGGGGTCTGCTGCACATCGCACACATTTACCACTAGACCTAGAGAGCCATAGAGCTTTCATACACAGGCCACCAACCAACCCCTGCTGCATCCGCACTCATAGTTGGCCCTCTCAAACAGCTGTCCGTCCGTCCGTCCTTTCGTCCGCTCGTGGGGTCTGTGTCAGTCTTTGTATGCTGCCGTCAGCCGAATGTTTTACGGCCGAGGTGTTTGTGACTGAGTCTCCTCCGGGTTGCCGAGGGGGTGCGGCACCTATCCGAGAAGCCCCTAGCCCCTGCCCGGGGGCCTCCCTGCCCCGCTGCTGCCGCTGCTGCTGGAGCATCATAAATGTAAACTTTTATGCGATTATCGCGCTCTCTTTCTGGCTGCCAGGCCAGGCGGAGTGTGCACCGCCAGTGTGTGGACGGTGCACTGGGGAAAGTCTTTGGAAGACTTGAAGAGATCTGTACAGCCTGGGAAGGGTAATTGTGATGAGAAAGGGGATCTATAGAAAAGAGCTATTTGTTTCTTTTGAATTTGAACTGGGAATCGGTTTGGAAATTCAAAAATAACGACAGATTTTCTGTCGTTAGGTACTCAAGCTCAGAAACTATAATTAAATCGAAATCTGGCGTTAAAGAACAGAGATTATCAAAGTATGATCCCTATTTAGGACTTCAAATTAATGTTCTGATACGATAAGGATACGATTTCTTCAGGCTTAAATATTTCGTATCTTCTGGTATCATTTCTACTTTCTTCATGTTTAAAGTTTGCTTTACATTCTTTTCAGCAAAGATCCCTTGTAAATTTTCTCTCAGTGTAGTTTTTGTGCTATTTGAAATGTGCCATAATTTGCACCCAGATGTGTGACACAGCAGCAGCAGCAGCGCGCGAGAGACGGCTGGCTGGCTATCAACTGGAACGCGGCTAGGGTGTGCCACCATGCCACACACACACACACACAGACACACACACACACGCGGAATAGACGACAACATATGCCCCCGTGCGGAGCCTGGAACTCATTAGAGCGGGCGTCCCTCATCCTGCCCCTCTCCCTTTCCCTGTGTGTGTGTGGGGGGGTTTAATGAGGACACAACATGAGCCATGGAGACGGCGCAGGCGCCTGCACACACAGAGAGAGGAGTAGCAGCAGGACGGACAGTAGATAGGACATGGACATGTGCATGCACATCTGCAGACGTCGCTGATTGCCTGGGCTCCCAATCTCAGTGGCCCATGGCCATTCCCCATGCCCGAGACCAGTTGGCAGCGTCAGCATAATTTCCTGATGCTAAATGCCAAACGCAGGACGAACAGGACGAACCAACGAGCCAGCCGAGCACTTAAGCCCATCCGCCGCCGTTTGCCATTCGACGACTCTCGACTGACCGACTGCCACCGCACCGAAAACTGGGGAAAAGTACGAGTAGATTGGGTCTGGGATTGGGCCAGGGCCAGGGATTGGGAGTAACCCGAATGGGAACAGAGGGGGGGGGGGGGACAGGCACAGGATAAGGGCAGAGGAACAGAGTGATAGCCAGCCTGCCTGCATGCCTGCTGTAGTTGTAGTTGTGGCTCTGTGTCATTGTCTCGCTTTGGGGCACAGGAGCACCAAGAGGAGGCAGACGGAGGGCGGGCAGGACCCACCAGCATCAGGGCAATTTAGAGAACGGCGCACACACACACCGACACACCTGTTTTTGGGTAATTTATCTCGAAGAATTATTATTTCAAATATTTTGGTGGGCAGGAGGCGGGAGAGCCGAGAGATCCCAGAGAGAACACAGAGACGGTAGGGCGACGCACCGAAATAAAAGGATTTTAAAATGGTCATTTGATATGAATTATGCGCGTTGGTGCAATTACAGGAACTCCCAGACCCAGACCCAGACCCAGCCCCAGACCGAGACCCCCGCTGGAATCCCATATACTCGCATAGAGAGACAGACCCTTAGCCATGGCCTCCACCATTCCTCACTTCATTTCCTCCCCCACCCCCACCCACTCGGGTTTGTGTGATGCCTTTTGTCTGACGCTGTGATGCGGTTGTCTGACGCTTAAAAGAGGCGGATCCTGCTCCTGTTTGGCTTGTTTACTGGCCTCGTCCTCCTCTTCCCTCCCAGCTGGGTGGCCGCGACTTGGACTTCATCGTTAAATAATTAAATCAGCTGCTAGACTAATATATTTCTCTTAATTGCGAGTAGCTCATGGCCGAGAGAGGGAGAGCGAGAGCCATTTGGCCACCCATTTCTGATTTATGTGCCATATAAATAGCGCCAATAGCTAATATCGCTGATGGGATGCATATGCAGGCGGCTGTAATGGATTGCTAGGGGTTGTTCTAGGGAGCACATAATGGGAGCCATAAAGAGGCCAAGTGAATGGAAAATCTGCTAATATTTTGGGTTTTGTGAAAGAGTTAGAAGGTTTTTTTTTTAATTTTAAGCTTAATTTTTTTTCTCTACTTTTATGAATCTTTAATTTGGCAAAACTTCTACTCAAATCCGAAATCAATGAAAAATCAACAAAAATGTTAAAAATAATTGCCGCGACACCCAGAATTTCTGTCCTCCCCACGAAAATGTCCTGCCAAACGGGTGGAAACAAAAATAGGAAAAAATTGAAAAAGAAGGAAATGTAAAAATAATCGGCAATAAATTTAGCAAAAGTGTCGAAAACGGCACACACACACTCACAGAAAGACCAGAAAGTAGAGAGTGAAAGGAGTGGAAGGAAGTCTCAAACGGAGCAGAAATTCGGCCACGCCAAGAACTCATAGTTCAATGTCCTGGGCAGGCGATGCCTGATGCCTGCTGAATCCTGCTGGCTTCCTGGGGTGGAAGCGTACTGGCGGCAGGGGACAGGGCACAGGCGACAGGGGCCAGGTTCGGGTTCGTGGCAACCGCATTTATAATAAATTGAATTGCAATAACTCAACTTCAATCAAAAATCATAATTCATGGCGTTCGACAGGCCAGAACCAGAACCGAACCGAACAGCAGACTGAGAGAGAGACGCCTTCGTCGACGACGACGACGACGACGACGACGACTGGTGGCGAATCCTGAGCTCTGGTTCTGGTTTTCGATCCTCCTGCTGTCCTGCTAGAGGATGTGTGTGTGTGTTTGCTTACGTACGAGTAGTTTCTTTGCTTTTTTATATACACTTTCTATACGGTATTATAACTTTTGGTAGAAGCTAGAACTATCCCTAGGTCTGGTCTTTGTCTGGACCTTTCTCGAGGAATCACTGGATCTTTCCAGTGTATCCCAACCTTCGGTCCTTGAAACATAGCCTCCTTGTTGCTCGTTCTTTTTTTTATTGCCCCGCAAGTTGCATTGGCGACGCAGCCGAAAATTATAAATCTACGATTTGACATGAAGACGCGCGCACATGGTGGCATGGTGGCATGGTGGCGGCATGGGTGCGCTGTGTGTGTGAGGAGTGGTTGCAAGACATGGATTTATAGACGAAGACATAAATACAAGTGCCACATCGGAGCAGGAGCTGGAGCTGGAGCTGGAGTGGAGTGCTCCTGCATCGAATCGACTGGCCAAAGACACTGGCAAAAACATTGAAAGTGCCTGGCCCTGGGCCCCTCCCCACCACTCGCCCCCGGCAAAGGCGGAACACGCTCAAAGCCCATAAATATCCTGCCAGTTTTCCTCCTGCAACCTCCCAGATCCTTGCCACTGGGAGGGGGAACGCATTTTAGGTGAAAATAATCACCGCTTCACATGAAATCATTTGGCCCAGAACCGAATGCCAAAAAGGAAATGCAAGCGGCGCCAAAATGGGATACTACCAAGGACCATCTACCATCTACAAGAAGAGTGAAATAAATTCAAAGTTCGCCCCCATATCAAGGGCAAACAAATCAAAAGTGACAATTTTCTGCTTTCTGTGTGGGCCGGCCGGGGGGGGTGTGGAAATCGTTTAAATGATTTTTAGCCTTGATTTGTGGAGAACACAAGAGGAACGACATTTTAATGTTGGAGTTCAATGTGTCCAAAGATTGTCCCAGCAAAAAATTTATGAGGATCTCCCCAGGAAGTTCCTCGCAGCAAAAGGCGATTTTGATTTGGAATAGTTTCTCTTATTTTATTTGGTATTCATGAATCATAAACATGGCCAAATAAATCTTTAACTATCAACAAAAGAAAGGAAAGAATCTCCTGCTAAAAAGAAATGTGGAATATTTTAGTGGGCAAAAGAAGTACGAAAAGAAAGAACAATTTTGTCAAACTTCCGTTGGTTTCTTGAATGGGAAAAAGGGCTTTAGTTTTTGTTCAACGAAGTCTGTATTCTCTACGGTTGAAATGGGTGCAAAATGGAGGGTTATCCAAGGATTATAACCCGATTGGAAAGGTTCCTCAAATGAAGTTAATGAATCTATAGACTTTAAAGTGTATTCTTTATGATTTTTAAACACTTGAAGCCTTTCACATATCGCTTCCCCTGCTTCAGTGTAGCGTTTATTCTGTCCCTTATTCTGAAATCGTAATAATTAAATCCTTGCCAAAAAGTAAAGGTTAGGGTAACGCACATAATGGCAAACAAACCATTTTTCAATGTTACCCAACTTTTAGCAAACATAAAATGTTATTACATATCTTTCTTTTTTTGTTGATACCCTGGACTTGTAGAGTTTGAGGGTGTACGCGTACTTTAAGCGTTCTTTTCAGATGTAAAATATTTTAAAAATCTTCAACAAATATATGTATATTAATCTTGTTTATTTCATTTAATTTAATTGAAATCAAAACTTGTCCCTTGGTGGCGTTCGATTTCAAAGATAATCGGCACGAAGAGAATTAGGGAAACTGCGAATATCATCCATGAGGCGTTGCACACTTTCTTGACGCCGGCTGCGGTTACTTTGGCGACTGTAGAGATCGCGTTACGAAGCGATTCCGGCACCAATCCCCCGCTACGCTCTCCAGCTGACTCGTTGTGGTTCTGCCGTTCATCGGATGCATTTTCCACTGGTTCGGACATTTTCTTTTAATTTTACAATTTGGTTTACTGTCTACCAAAAATGTCTTAATATTTGTAACAAAACAATTGAGGAGTGTTGTCAGAATTTTGTCGAATCCATAACACAAATGCTCGAATATAATTTAAAACTCGAAGGTAACTTTGTGGGAAAAATATCAATAGTGGATTTATACACAATATATAAATATCTGTCTATATATCCAATCACGGTTGCCATATGACAAAATTGGAATTCACCAAGAAATAAAATAAAGTTCGCAAATTTTACTAAAAAATTATCAAAATATTTATCTTTCCATCTTAGTAAGGATATATTAGTATTAATAACGTCGTGTCCTAAAATTCACTCTTCTATGAGACTGGGTCAAACACTATTTATGTCCAAAATCTTTCAAATCTGTAAAATATAAGGCCTGCAGAATTTTTCAAACTGGCCTGCTTTTGTTTTCCAGTAAATTAAGTTTACTTAATACGTTTTCCAAGACGTATTGAAAGTCAATATTAAGTTTAGGTAAAGCTGAAAATATAAGAAGCTGAAGTGGCTTTTGAGCGCGTTTCAGCAACAATTTTAGAGAGCCTGGAGCCACTGTCAAATGCCACAAAAATGTTTGGCCGTTACTCTTCTTGCTATTTATATTTTCTTTTATTCAAAGGGTATCCTAGAGTCCCAAGACTGTTCAAACTTTTATTTTTTTTACTCAGTCTCCAAAGTATTTTAATGTTTATTTATATGTAGATTTTTTTTGTTGCTGTATTATTGCAAAAAGGACGCGACCCCAAAGGGGAATTTTGGTCAAAAAGGTGGCGGATGTTCGTCGCCGGATTTCGGGATACTCGTATATTTTTTCTAGTGTCATAAAAAAAAAAAAGGAAAGCCCAAGCCCAAGTACGCAACACCTTTGGCCCTGAAAGGACATTCAACAAAAGAGCAGGCGGAAGTAATTTACAATTTGGTAAAAGAAATGAAAATCAGACATAAAAGCAAACACAGAAGCGGGCAGGATCACAGGATGTGTCTGGCCGCGACGTAAATTGACAAGATTTATTTTCAATTAAAACAAGCGCAGCGCATTATCCTTTTTGCAGGAGGACGACGACGACGACGACGACGGCACGACGACGTGGCTGCTTCCAACACTTTTATTGGCAGGCAGCATTTTATGTTTCATCTCAATTGACAATAAATCAAAAGCAGTCGACGCATTTCAACATTTTGCACATTTTGGGGAAGAACATTTTATGCGCAAAAGGTGGCAGGGAGGGGGGGACGGGACGCCTGCCACCCCTAAGCCGCAACCGCATACACAGCGGCAGCGTTGATGAATGACGAAGGACATGCACATGCAGGCCGAACCGGGCAGCAGGCAATGTCATGTCAGTGTGTGTGCGCGTATATACGAGTATGTGTGGCCGCAAGGACACGCACAACGATTGGCTGCACGTCGACGTGCAATAATTTCATATGTCCTGGCGAGTAGCACCCAACAAAAGAAGCAAGAAATGAAAGTGCCATCCCTTGAAAGTCGAAGTCGGATACCCTTTGTAAGCTTTTGCTGTCTTTTTGACCAAACTCGAGGCACTGCCAACATATAGGGGAAAACATACTACCCCCTGTAAGGGTATGAAAAACAGTATAAAAATAAAAAGAAAAGAGAGCACACAGTGGCAGAATGGGAGGGAGGGAGAGATGCTGAGGTGGGATGCAGTGCAGCCGCCTCTCATTGTTGTCCCTGGTTATTTATGGCCCATTAAGGCAAGCGGCAATTGCACATGTGTTCTTCACACTGACAATCCACCGCGTGCGCCACTCTCCTGCTGCCACCGTGCCTCTCGTGTGTGTGTCCTTCTTGTTCTTTGATTCGAACTGCTTTCCCTTTTAATTGTTTCGGCCCAAGAGAAGCAGCAGCAGAAGCAGCACAAATGTTAATAATTACACCTTCCCAAAGGCTAACTGCAACGCCTGATTCGGCATGAGTGTTCAAGGGGATGTCCCTTTGTCTAATAACCATAAGATATAATTCATTTCAAATCGTGTTTCTCCACTGGAATTTATGACAGTTCCCCAGCCACATCTACATCCACATCCCATCCTCCTGTCCCGCATTCACGCACGCAAAAAACAATTATGACTCTTACTCCTACTGCTGCCACTCTCTATGCCCCATTCCGTGGCACATTTAATTGCCTTTGGCCAAAGGATTCGAATGGAGACATTAGAAAAATCTGTCGCCGTCAGGACACAGGACACAGGACACACGTCGTTCTGCTCAGGCTGAAGGTCGTTAAAATGTTTGAATTACATGGGGAACGTAAGGCGGAAATGGATCCATGGATCGTGCTCTCATACAATGTGTGCTCCAGAAGTTTATTGGATTTGGCAGCAGAGACAGCTGGTAGTAAGCCATTGATTGGCCAGGAATGAAATGGATACTTGGCCTGAAGAGGAGACTGCAAGTCATACTCCCAACATAGCTACAGAATTTTGAAAGTAAAGAGTTTTCCTCCTATACCCAAGTCCCAACCACCTATCAGAGTCCTGGGAGCCCCTGTTACGCTGTTCAAATCATTGCTAAATGACAGAATAAATAACAAAGTAAATAAATTTGACCAAGAGACAGCGACTCGAAGGACATAAGCCACTGTAGTCTCCAGTCTTGCAACGCTTTGGTCTGCCCCGTCCTGTTGCAGGACACAAATTTATGCGACATCCAAGTGTAGCGCAAGCTGCGTTTCACTGTCGTGACACAAGGATATACCCAAGACGGCGAGCTGTCCTATGCATTATCCTTGTCAAGTGTGTGGCCAGGAGACAGACAGTCTAAAGGAGCACATCAGAGGCACTCCTTTGAAGATTTCCTTAGAATGAAAACATGCTCCAGGCTCCATCCAGCTTGTATATCGATCAGGCACATCCAGATCAGAGCTAAAATACCGACTTTTATTGAAATGAATCCCTGAACTAATGGAAATGGATAAAACTTACCATTAGAAGGCTGTTCGGGTAGGTAGTCCTTGCTTTCAGCCTCCTTGGCGCTGAATGTTTAATTCTGCCAGCTGAAAAATGCATAAATACCATTTTAATTAGAAAATTAGCTGAAAATATGCAGCTCACGTTAATCGCATGACATCGTTGTCGTTGTTGTTGCAAAATGGAGCTACCATTGCCAGGGCGAAATGGAAAAGAGGTTGCTGGCTGTTGGGTGCGGGGTTCGGGGTTCGGGATGCTGCTGGGAGCTCATGCAATATCCAGGAGACGCGACAACAACCGACTGCATGGCTCTGTTCTGGTGTGTCCTCGCAAACCCATTGCCTCGTCCTGACACTGGAAATCATTGCCACTCGCAGGAGTGGCTTTGGGTTCCTGCCTCTGTGCCGCTCTCTGGCTGTTTGTTGCGACAAATGCCGTTATAATTATTTATACCGTAAGCACATTTTATGGTGTCGCAATTTTAAAATGCAATTAGAAGCGCTCACTCTCCCGCTCTAGTATAGAGCTCCCCCTCCAGGGGAGGCAGAGTGCCAAAACAAAGCGAAAAAAGGGAATCGGAAATGTAATAAAAGGTTAGACGGGAAATTGTAATTCTTAATGGAGTTTTGTCATTTTAGTCCAAAACAACAAAAAAAAAAAGGAAACCAAAATAAGGATGTTATGCAGGCATCACCTGGAGCTCTTCCACTCATCCCAGGTGTATCTACCACTCATTGGCTTGTATCTTTATCTGTGTATTCCCCACTCTAGCACCTGTATCTGCTCTGCTCCTGGCTTATTGGGTTTCCTTATTGAACAGCCGCCACACACCTTTGCCATATAAAAACTCATCTCTCCGCCAGCGGAATCGTTCGAATCGAATCGAACGAGCGGCAAAACCAGCAGCTGTCGCGATTCTGGAATATTACAAAATATGTGTACAGTATGTTGCAATTTTTATATTTAGTGAAACTTACATACATTTTCGGCAGTGTTCCTTCCTACTCGTAATGCTGTGGACATCTGGAGGATGATTGAACCAAATTTTACTATAAATTTGCATACAATTTGGTTGGAAATTGGGTAGCGGCCTGTGTTTCATCCCAAAATATAAGGCATTTCTGTGAAATATCAAAAAAAAATCAAACATTTGCATTAGAAATGAATTTTTAAACCCAATTCCGTACCAAAATCTATCGCTTATTGAGTTCCAAAGGCAAACCCTAGCATTTCTCCTATAAGTAAATGAAATTTCTTTTGTCCAAAAGATTCCAGGCTCCATCCCAACTACGACAAACATTTATCGGCTGCGGTCGTAAACCATTTGCAGCAATTATCTTCGTTAAGTTCGTTCGATGCCTTCGGGGAAATATGCGGCAAATTAATATGGGATGGGGGCCCCCCTGCCGGACGAAAGGAGTCCCGTAAGAAAACCCTTTCTCGCCTGCCGAATACTGCCAATGGGTTTTTAAGCGCAAGTTTTGCTTAATTTATAACGAGGATTACAATAAACAAACTAATCTACGGCAATAAACACTAAAAATCCCCCGAAAAACTGCTGTCGCAGTAGCCGAAGCCCAAGACAGGACCAGGACCAGGGACAGGGACAGAGACAGAGACACTATCACGGGGCAGGACTCTTGGGCATTGGATTTGCTTCGTCTTGTTTTTTTTTTCTTTTATAAGTTAAATCGCAGGGAATCCTTTGGCCTTTTAAATATGCCATTTCCGTTGTGAGATTATTTTTCGATATCGTATGATTCGAGATGTTTACGAGTGTCCAGTGTCCAGTGTCCAGAGGGGATCCCGGTCCCGGTCCCGGATGCGGCTGCAATGACCACCACCAGATAGGCATCGTCAACCCCATCGCCACCACCATCGCATCGCTGGACGGGCAGAGGGTTAATGTGCGTGCTTCACCCGCTCGAGCCCTTTTTCTATTAACAATAAATTTGTACGATTTTTATTTTCGACCGCAATGAGGTTCTGCTTAAGGCTGAGGTGTGGAAGGGACATTCTTCAAGGAGATATAGAAGAGACAAGGGAAACCCGCTCAGATTTCATCAATCTGAAGCCCATAGTTGTGGTTTTTCAATGCAGAAAGGGTGTTCCCTCTTTAAATGTATTTATTTTAATAATCAAAATATGAACAGAAAGTACAATATGCTCCGAATACATTGCAAAACCTTTGCTAACTTTCTTTACTGCAATTTTCCTTCAAGAAACTATAATATTTTCCATGTTCCATGTTCCATGATCTCTTCAGCTTCTAATATGTAATTATCCAAATGCAATGCCTAAAGAAAAGTTTAGAGGCAAAGCTATCTCTTCGTTCCATCATAGATAGGAGAGTACTTGTGTACTAAACCCATGACCAATGGACCGATGGACCATGGGACAGGGATTGGGATTGGGGCACAGATGAGGGACAAAACAAATCGACAAAACGGGATGCGATGCGCGTGATGCCCAAAAGGATGCCATTAAGGACAACGGTTACAATCGTTAGTGAAGCCATTAGTTTGTAGCGCCAATATGCGAAAATCACACACCCAGAAGGACACATGGGGCAGGCAGCGTGCGGTGTGGGAGGGGGGCAGAGCGGACGGACAATGTTGCAGAGTAAGTGTATAATTGCAAGTGGCACACACAGCTTTTTCGGGGCAAAAAGCGAGATATAACATGTAATAACTTTGGCAGGAGAGAGACCCACAACCGGACACGGGACACGGGACATGGGACGGCACAGAAATGTCCATCTTCCACTAATGTGTCCCGGGCTTGGATTGGATACGAATCTGGACAGCAGGATGAACGGAGAAAGAGAGTCCGTAGTGAGAGTCACGAAGTTGGCAACGACAATGGCCCCAGCAACGAAACAATAACAATAAAACAAAGGCCGAGGCCACTGGGCAACGGGGCAACGGGGCTGGCAACCAATGTACGAGTAACTGAAAATAATTTCAGGGATATTATCGCCACCGTCGGCAGATGTCCCAAGTGCGATATGAGGAGAGTCCAGTCGGCCCGAGAGCCGCAACTGGATCTCGATGTGGAGTTGGAGTTGGAGCACAGCTAAAGGACACGGGCGCATCAACATAATGTCTACTTTACAATGTGGATAAAGTTGCAAAGAAAACGAAATCACATCCATATCGTCAGAGAGAGAGAGGGAGTTGGTGGGAGGACAATCGACTCAGCCCACACCTGGAACAAAACTCCGGGAGTGGAGTGCGACAGGACATCCAATTGTCTGATGGTCGAATCGAAGCACAACCCCCTTTGGAGCACTCACTGGCCACTCGCACGCCACGTTGCAATAAGTTACCTCTGCCTTGACCATTACGACGATGCCACGGATGGTGCTGCTCCCTGCTGCCTGCCTGGGTCCTGGACACTCTCCACTGGCATGGCACAGCCGGAGACAAATCCGAAATCCATACTCGTAAACAAATGCAACTAATCGCCGTTCATGTTGAACGTGTTCACGGCTAGGCAAACGTGAAATTGTGGTCAGCCACAGTTCCAGCTTCCACAGCCCACAGCCCACATCCCAAATCCTCATCCACTCGTGGATATTCCTTCCACTTGCAGCATCCATTTTGTACGGGGCTTATGGCTTTGATTTTGATGGCAGTTTTTAGAGTGAAACAAGCCAACATCTAGCCCAGCTTAGGCCACAGATGAATTATGGCTTAAATAAACCAAGACATGTATACAAGGCGAGAACGTTGAAAAGCCTTGGCTTGGGTTTTTCTTTGTAAATTATAAATTACTACGTTATTCGCTGTTCCAATTTCCCACAAGCAAATAGACTCTTTTTCCATGCGAATGACAGGAAAGACTTCTTCACGCTTTTCTTTGCCAAGAAAGCCTTGAAATTAATGTCTTATATTCGATTTACGGTTTTGTGCCACGAAATAAAATATATTTCATTAGTAATCCTGATTTTCAAGGGATAACAGCTAGGGGAGAAACGTTTCTATAATTCCCAGGTAATATTTTTTGTAAATTTGATCTTCTCCTAATCTAAATTTCAAATACCACAAGTTAAAATGTCGACAGAAGACTTGGACGGCTGGGACGATTTTGAAGCATGGTTGGCTAAGCAGCATACCAATGATGATGCTTTGAATGAAGATGCCGCGGATCGTGAATGCCAGCAGAAGGGGGAAGAAGAGCTTCAACAGAGCAAGGAAATCCTGCCAAAGGCCGATGATGGCTCTGACGAAAGTGATTTAGATGTGGCGGAGTTTAACGACCCCTCACAGATGACACTAGAGCAGCTGGAGAAGGCACAAAGAATATACTTACGCCGCTTGAAGCGCGAGGAATCTAAGGAGGGAACTTGCTTGAAGCAGCAAGAGTGTCTGGAGCAGAAAGAGTCTTTGGAGCAGGAAGAGTCTTTGGAACAGGAAGAGTCTTTGGAGCAGGAAGAGTCTTTGGAACAGGAAGAGTCTTTGGAGCAGGAAGAGTCTTTGGAACAGGATGAGTGTTTGGGGCAAGAGCGCTTCCAGATGCGTCGCATAAATCTGAAGCGCCAGCGATCAATTAATGATGGTACCACTGCCCTCCAGCGCTTGCACAACGATCGTCTTCAAACATCAGAAAATAAACCCAATGCCCAGCGCCAGAAGGACAGAATCTTCAAATGGTTGGAAGATGACCGCCGGGATCGGGCTAAGCTCAGCAATAACAAAAGGCTTCCGCGAGTGTCGAAAGTGAAGCTAAGGGCATCAGATATCTACTCTGACAACTCCAGCGATTCGTCCTCGTCAAATGAGGCAGACGACAACGAAAAACGGCAGCCCATGAATGCCAGTCCAACATTGCTCAGCACTTTGGATCAGCTTAACAACGTGGTGCTTAAACGTAGCCAGCTAATAAGTTTTGTCGACAAGCCCATATTCGGGCAGACGGTGATCGATTGCTTTATACTAATGCACAATAACAATCTACGGTCGACCATCTACCAGATTACTGGCCTGGTTCACACGGATGTGACGTACCAACTGGGCCACAAGACAACGGATTACCAGTTGAACGTACGTCACGGTAGACTGGAGAGATCGACCCGCTTGGGCGCCGTTTCCAATAGTCCAGTACCAACTGTGGCATTCCGAAATTGGATTGATAGCTGTGCGAAGGATAACTGGATCCTGCCGGAGCTCTCGCTGATCACGAAGAAGGAGCAAGACATCAAAAAGGCCACCAATTACATTTTTACCGAAGACGATGTGGCTGATATAATTAAAAAGAAACGCGAGTCGGGCCTGAGTCAGGAGAAGGTCGCTGTGCGGAAAATACGTCTGTTCGAGGAACGCGACTTGGCTCTTACCAACAACGACCACGAGAAGGTCGTTCGCTTGGATAAGGAGATTAAGGAGATCGACCAGGATCAGGACAAGGCGAATTTTGGACAGAAGGTGCCACGATTCGGGGGTTCATTGCGTAGTGGTCTTACCTCATATGTTCCAAAAAATCCAGTACAAAAATCGGAACAGCGCCGTGAAGCCGCTCTTGTTCCTGCGTTGCAGCGACGTCAAACAGCTCCTGTGCGCAAAGGCATCTCAGCTGCTGCTGGCCGTCCACTGCCTTTGCCTGCCAAAAGATGCTTTCCTGAGAGTGCTCCCAAGCCACTAGATACCAGTCTGGAGCGCTGTATAAAGCGCAAATACAAGAAAAGTGCCCTGGGGAAACGCAGTCCAGAGCCCGTTGCCCAAGTCCCTGAAGTTGTGGCGCCGCAGGAAGCGAAGAAAGATCCCAGCCTTTACGATTTGCACGATTTTCATGTGGACGTAGATACCTCGGCATTAGGTAGGTAGTATAAGAGAAGCGGGATATATGTATATATATGTATACTTGTATAAGCCTTGCTTTATTTGTAGCTCCTTTCGATTCGCTGTTTGGAAAAGAGGAAAGTCCGGACCCAGCTTTGGAGTAGCCTACAATTTGAGACCAGATGTATAATATATGCTTAATCATTAATAATATTACCAGCTTTCCAATCCAGAACGAAAAAATACGCTTCCTTCGGAGTTCTCCCGCAGTAGATGCTAATTGAACAACAAGTAAGCCAACAAACTAGTCCTCTCTCTATCCTTCCAATAGACACGCCGCAGCCTGTCAACACTGCTGCGTGGTTGCGGTGGGACGCTGCTCCGAATTAATCCAATCGAGTGCGGTTGTTAGGCAATTGGGGGACTGGCTTCATGGGCAGTCTACAATGGGCGTTGTTTTTATACACACTTTTAATTCACTGATTCCCTTGCGAAGCGCGATTTCGATAATGGAAATGAATATCGATAGCCCTATCGAACCTTGGAAGCTTGGAATGTTTGCCGATGTCGGTATTGGAAAGGAGTATCGATAGGTAGTTATTTTTCCATGCGCTTGAGCACGCGGCTTTTTTTAATTATCTGTGATTTCGCGTTTTATAAAATAATAATAAGAAGAATTACCCATGAGTGATTAGTGTTTAAATATGTTTTTTATTGTTTTCAAGTCTGAGGTTTTGGTAGCTTAAATCGCGCGTGTGTGTGTGTAAGTGAAATGAGCAGCAGCCCAGCAACGAGTTTTTTTGTTGTTTGTTTTGATTAAAACAAACACAAACAGATAAAAAGGGGTTAAAATATTAATATTTAGTGGTTTTGTTGCAATAAAGTGTGCTTTATTTAATGTAAAATGATCAAAACACGTAAAAATTTGATGGCGCAAGGGGCCTGTATGTAATAACTGTGTATATACATACATATGTATACAATATACATACATATGTACTTCCTGTACGCATTAAGTGTGTATTTGCATATAAAATCAATCTTCCAACCACTTGAAGGTTGATTTTGATCATTTTTTGGCACTTGCGGGACTTGATAGATGGTTAATATTACATTTGTCACACACTCCCGCACACATACTATCATCCACTATATGAAGAGAAAACCAGAGGTAAATATCACCAGAAGAACTGAGAGCAGAGCAGAATCATTAATAATACAAATAGGAACTCATTCATAGTCTGTGCATCATCGACGACAACGACTGCCCCGGCATCAGAGGGCATCAAAGTGGAATTGGATTCATCTGAAAGAGGTGGGTCATAATTGAAGATATGATGCTCCATGCGCCATGCCCCATGCCCCAGCCATGAGCAAAGGTGACACCAGAGGAAAGAACTTCGACTGGCAATAAAATAAATGCCATTTACTGATGAGTCATCAGCATAATTTTTACGATTTGTCCCATTCGATGAATAAACAAATAAACCAATGGACACGGGAGCTGGGACCCGGGACTGAGGACCCTCTGGATTGGACTCTAGTTTGAGCGTGTCACGAAAACATTTCGCATGCATTGACTTTTTATGGCAGCCCCAAAATCGAGTGAACCGAACGCACGAATCGAAAAGCCACATGGACCGACGAAAGAGAGGCGGAGAGGGGCACTGGGTATCCACAAATAATGCAAAATCATTTAGTGGAACTCCTAGGCACACACACCGTACAGATGCTCGCACCCCTCCCGCCTTAAAGTCATAAAATCCGGCACCGAATGAAATTCTCATCAAGACGCAAGTTGGCACAATTTCAGTTTGGCGCTGAAGCAACTTGAAAACACGACCAAAATGAGCCCGAATCGCAGTAGGAGTCGTTGCCGCAGCCAGGACTCTCGGCAGTGGTCAGGCATGGGGCCAGCATCGTGCTTCTGCTGCTGCTGCTACTCCTGCTCCTGGCAATCGCGCGTGACTAACGTAATCAGCTCACGTAACGCCTGAATGAGATGAGATGAAATCAGCATACACTCCGGGCCACGCAGGACTATGCTCTCCTACGCTGCCGTCGCTCCGCACCGATTCCGACTGCATAAATGTCGAATTTATACGAAAATGAAGCGGCGCAGGCCATTCGACCAGCTGCTGGGGCATCATTCACACGGCCACCAGATGCTTTGAGGGGTAAGTACTACCCCCCTAACGAAATGTTTTGTAGATCTTTGACACGCGATACTGGCCTGGCCTGGCTGTCTTTGGTGGGTGTTCGGATGGTAATGCTTTCATTGGTTAATTTACAAACAAATGGCTTCTAAATCTGTTTTCCATAAACATAACATTTCAGCAAAACGATCGTTGGAGCTGGGGATCTTGGGAGCTTAAAGGAGGAACAATGGAGAGATCTATAAATGGGATTCTTGGACATTAACGAAAGAGGAGATTTGTAAATGGGAACCTTTTGGAAGCCTATAAGATATATCTAATCGTATCTACTGGCAGGACTCAAGTACTTATATGATTACTGCCTTCGAACAAGCGAGCAGAGCGGATTCCATTTAAATTCAAAGACCTATCATTAGTAAGTGAACCCCGGACATAAAAACGTAGAGAACGGCTAACCCAATGAGACCGGAGACCAGAGACCGATACCGAGAACCCTGCAAAACATCACGCATAAGTTTCATTTTATTTTGATTTTTATGACTGCACCATGGACTGTGACACTGTCTCCGACTCGGGCAGTGTCCCACCTGGATCACTTGCTAAATAACCCACAACAACAAAAAACAAAAAAAAAGAATCACCAAAAACAAGAGGGAGGTACATGGGTGGCCCTCTGGGGGTGTGGTGTGCGGTCCGAGGTAGATGATGTGTCCATGAGAACTAAAGCAGGGAAAATGCCTATTTACGAGCTTGCATGCGGCCGGACAGGACAGCAGGCAGGCAGGCAGCAGGACACATGGTAATCATATATTTTGGTCATATCTGTGGACCATAAAACCAGTGTCCTTATGTGCCTGTCAATGAGTTGTTTCATGACATTTATTTCGCTTGTTCCCCCGCACACACACACACAACCATCCCCTTCGTCCTTTTGGATACGGGACATGGGCTCTCCTGCGTGCAGATGGAAAATATTTTAGTGTCCATTTAATGTCCAATCTAAGATGAGCTCGTAACTTTTGATCGAATAAACGGGCAGCCCACACACATCCCACGGCCCATAGGTAAAGGTCAAAAGGAAAGGTAGGAAGGGTTCTGTTTTTGGTTCTGCTTCTGGACACGCACACCTCTTGCGGATGTGGGGGTCTCTTGGGATAATTCTTTAATTTTCTCACCGCTGTCAGCCGCATCCCAGTGCCATCGGACCGATAAGAGGAAGTTATTTCCTCAGATATTTGCTTATTTTATTAGTGGGATTTTGCTCGTTCGTGCTCTCGAAAGCCCTTTCTACAGCCCGTACCCGGGAGTCATAAATATTTAATTAAAATCAAAATTAGTTTTTCCAACTTGGCCGCCCCCCCCCCCGTGACCTGGCGTCTTGCGGATTCCATCAAGCGATTCGCGTGGCCTAGAAATAATGTCATGCCTCCGACTTTCGACTAAATGTAAAAAGAGCTTTTCGCCGAGCACCTGGCGGCTTGTTTAAAAATTAAAATCGCACGCTCTCTACGCCTTACCGCGCTTTCATATGGGACTCAAGCACCCCCTCTCCACCATCCGCAGGACTCTTACATCTACAATTCCCCAACGCGCGCGCGAGAGTGAGAGATCAACAATTGTGGTGGTTTCAGCGGCGATTTAAGCGCTGGGCACACGCAATCCCCTGCCCCGTCCATGGAGAGCCTGCCCTATAAAGTAGATTTGCATGCGACGCCCCAGAGACCCCTCTTGGCTGTAGGGGGGGCTGGCATCCCCAATTGAATGGGGGACTGGCGCGAATCCGTTGATGTGATGACAGGAGTGGCTGCAAATGGGGAAAAACGCACAGAACACAAGGTAAAATGGAATACTTTTAATAGAAAGACTTGCATTAATATTGCATTGTATTTTCTCTAGAAATCACTGGCGTGTCGTCCTAGCAGGCTGTTTACTGAAGCCTCCGCCGAAGTACTGCTGAGTAGCGATGGATCTCCCGCAGGAAGGCCTTCAAATCTAAGACCTGGATATCATGATTGTTGCTTGGCCAGCGGCTCAGGGCAAAGTTGTTTTCCGGATCTTGGATACATGGCATTTCGATCCCTGCCCACGACCACCACGCGGCACAAATTCCTATTGAGGTTGTAGAGATTCTTCTGTCCATCCACCATTCATTGATATCTGGGATCGTGGCTTCCAGCAGAAGAAGGGCAGTGATGCCTGCTCCTAGCTCTGCTCTGCACAAAGAAGTCCAAGCCAAGACGATTCTTGCAGCACCAGCCCGTCTGGATCGTGGATCGCCAGGACCAGGGTATACGGTGGCTGGATGTAGGACGGCTTCACAGACATTGGCTCCTCCAGCATTTTCCGAGAATACTGCAGGGAAAGCCACATCCTCTCCAAGTATTCCCAGACCCAAGGCAAGTGACTAAATTCAAACTCGATGGCAAGACCATGCTGATCCACCTCTGGCTTTCCCAATTCGTAGATGGCCCAAAGACCGGCGCTGAAGAAGCTAGTGGCCTTTGGATCTTCAGATTTGAATAGCCACCAAAACATTCTTTGTCCTTGTTAGATTTCAAAGCTTTGCTGGCATGCCGCAACGTTTCGTCCCACTGTCTCTTTCATGCAAATACTTGGGCTTAATTTTCACAAATTGCATTGCTGTTGGGGGTTGAGGGAGGGCCCCTGGAACTGGTCCCATCATCATTTAAATGCCGCATTATCAGTGGCCAGCAGCGAACGGGCCAGTCACCTCGTCGAATTGTCATAAACAATCAAAATCCATTTAAAATTGTACATGCAATTTGGTCGAATCGAGTCGGGAATCCACCTGCCAGCCAGACGCAAGCGATGGAGGAGGACGAGCACCAGCAGCAGTAGAAGGAGTTGCAGGACGAGCTGCCAGATGCCGACACCATCAACGCCTCGTCAAGTGTGTGGGCGGAGTACTGGAGTATGCTGGAGTCTGTTCATTGGCTTGACTCCCATCCACAGACCAGACAGAGAGAGAGAGAGAGAGAGAGCAGCGCCACTTGTCAGCCATGTGCCATGTCCTGGGCATGTCCTGCGTGCCAGTGTGCGTGCATGTGCCTGTGCCGGTGCCTGGGCCTGGGCCTGTATATCGTTGATATGATAATTGGCATGAGGTAATAATCCACTTGGATACGTTGACAATCGTTTATATCGCAATCAGTGTCATGCCGTCTGCCTTCTGTATGGCTCTGCCTCTGCCTCTGACTGTGGCTCTCGTCCTGCTGCTGCACCAGCAATCCAGTGTCCTGCCTGCATAAAGTATAATTTCCCAGCCATGTTCTCTCTTCGTTGCTGTGGCTGCTGCTCCATGCCACTCCATGCCACTCGGGCTCTGCTCCATCGACGAACAGTACGGCGACATATTAAATAACAATGAACTGCAATTGCCCAACGAGTCTCGTAATTCGTTTGTAATGCGTGCAGACGCACAGATTTTGAGTAGTCACAGGCGCTCGCTCTGTGTGGCACCCATCCACATGTCCTGCTGCATGTCCTTACACACAGCTCTCCAACTGCTCAACCGCTCTATGGCTGGAGTCGGTCTCTCGTGTCTGTCCGTCTGTCTGGCCTGTTTCTTTGTCACTTGTTTTGTTTTATGTCCTCTCTCTCGCCGGGCAATTGTCCTTCGCATTGCTGCATATAATTCCTGATTTCCGAGTTTAACTCCGTTGTCGGCTGTTAAATTTAATCACTTTTTGGAATCGTTTCGGTCTGCATCGACCATATATGGGGGGAATTGAGAGTCTGGTTTGGGGAAATGGAAAGCGGAAAGTAGAGACAAAGTCAATTTTGTGGAAATGACAAACCCACGCGGTAAAATCTAATTGAAAGGATTTCGATTTCGTAGCATTTATGCTTTTACCTGCTTCGTTCGGTGTGTTGTTTGGGAATATTATTTAGAAAAACAGAGCGTGAATTTTCATTAGTTTTTTTTGGTGTGTTTTTTAAGCAGTTCCTAGAACAGGAGTGGTTCTGTCGGGGATTTGGAATACTTTTGAACTTGGAATAATAAATATAATGATAGTACCTGGAAATATCTAAAAATACTTAAAATATAATGATTCGAATTTAATTACTTGATGATTTCTAGTTGTATTTAAAAATTTGTTTGACTATTGTTTCACCTTAAATCGCTCTTATTTTGAAAATTCATGTTTAATTAGGTTTATGATTGAATTAATATTTTTTTAAGCTGTTCCTAGAACAGGACTTGTTCTCTTATGGATTTGGTTCACTTTAGAATTGGGAATATATAATTTAAATTTAATGATAACACCCGAAAATATCTCAAGATACTTCAAATATAATGATTAGAATTTTATTACTCGATTATTTCGAGTTTTAAATTTAAAATTTTAATTTATTTAAACGAATTTTCGACTTTTGTTTCACATTTATTCGCTCTTATTTGAAAAGAAGCGTTAGGTTTATTTTTGAATCCATATTTGGAGTTGATTTGCCTTTGATTTGGAGTTGAAAGTGTAAAAAATGAAAGTGTTAGGATTAGACCGGAAAATATTGAAAATATGACGATAAGAATTTCCTTGCTAGATGATTTTGAGTTGTATTTAAAGAAATCCTCTTCGTTTCTTTCACTATTTTGATTTCTAAATAAGAATTTGATGAGGAAAGATGTTGATCTACGAGTGACAGCTCTTTTTTTTACAATAAAGCTGGCCAAAAGTAGATCCTTCCCTGGTTTAATTCAAAAATAATCATGTACTTTCTCTCTTTTATTCAAAAAACAAGAGAGAATGTTCCACTGATTGGTTCCACTGTACCCTTCTGCCTCTTTATTTTGTTCAAACAAATTATCATCTGGCTCTTCTGGCCAGCCCACAAAGAAGACAAGAAATATATTTCATTAAAAACACTGCAAAATCAGATAAAATAATTATTATTGAAAGGTTTGCCAGGCGGACACCCCAACCATTCCCGAGATGAGCAGAGAGGCGGAGAGTGTGTTTATTATGGGAACAGCAAACCGTATTAGACAAACGACAGCACACACATGGAACTGTGTACCAGCCAGAACCTCCTCTGGCACCACATTTTTCGAGGACACTTTGCGATGCAAAGAGGCGAAAATTTATGCGCACCGAGCGGCGAGGAGGCGCTCTTTAGATGAGGGAGGAGCAGGAAGCCAGGAAAGCGAGGAGGTCTTTAGGAAGCCGGAGGCTGAGGGCGTCAGATGGACATCCGGCTGGAAGGAGCGCGGCACTTTCACGCTTGACCTCACTCCCACGGCCTGCTTAGCCTCTTGACCAGGCCCTAAATGTGGGCGGGGAATTACCAGCGTGTGGAACCGACCGACCCGTGTGTGGGCGCCTCTTGTGCGTTACTTTTTTTTTATTATTATGGTAGCCACCACTTGCAATGAAAGCATTTCCGGATCCGGCAGCGATGCTTCCGAGGCACAGCCATAACGCGCCAGCGGCAGCGGCACCCAAAGCCAAAAGGATCCCAAGGAGCCGCTGGCCCCAGCGTGGAGTCCACTTTAATTTTTGTTTTGTTTATAATTTACGCGACACAACATCAATTAAGTGCTTGGCCGGAAAAGCGCATACTACTCGTGCTACCTGCAGCTGAAAAAAGCAGTCATAAATTCTCGCCCTAAAGTGTTGGCGAGTGTCGGTCGGAGTCGGTGTCGGAGTCGGAGTCCCCTCCAGAGGTGGGAGGTGGGGCGTACCGGTACACCGGTCCACCGACAGACCAGCTGCAATGTCCTGGAACATAAATAGCCAACGCCATTTTGGTATGCGTTCCTTTTTTTATGTATCACACAAATCATTTTATTGAATACACACTGTATACGGGTGTACGGTGTATTTAAGCTCTGAAAATGTTACAAAATGGAGAGGTAGGGGTGAGAGTTGATCTTTTGGGTTCTTTACTATAAGAACTGAAGGGAAAAGTATTCGATGGGGCAGTTTTTTGGGACCTTACAGCAATATTTGATATATGCTTTGAAGCCTATACCAATTATTGGAAATTCCTCTTGGTTTTATTTAAGTATGGATAGTTTTGAACCAAGATTTGTAGCTCTTTTTAGAAACTGATTACCAGGTATCATGGTGTTGAGGTACGTGTGCCTCGATATAATACTATTTCCACTGGTTTAAGCATTTATTGGTGCGAAATTTGAAGTTTTCTTTTCAATGAATATAAAATGAGTTTTAGATCGTTTTTTGTATCTATAAAATACCATAATTCATCTTTGAAAGAATTTATGTATTTCTGTCACCTTTTAACCCAAAATCCCTCTTCCCTGTGGACAAATCTATAAATTTATCAGCTTAATAGCAAAATGGAACCCATATAAATTCTAGACCCTTGAATGGAAATCAATTTCCAACTTTGAAACCAGACGCGAGCCGTAAAAATGACTGCAACGAGCACGGGCATACGGGCAGCAGACACACTCGTATGTACGTGCAAAGATGCCTTCTAATTGGAATTAACGAAAACAATTTATGGTCCAAGTTGGTGTGATTTGTTGGAGTGACATTACGATGCGGTAAACGGACGATGGCCCAGACTCGGAGCCGAACGAACGAACCCCCAAAAACGGTTAACGATAGCAACGCCAAGTGCGCCATAAACTCTACGGAAGGAATATGGAGATGGGTCTTGGACAAGTTTCTGGCTCTGTGTGTGTGCGTGTGTGATGGCACTTGCAGACGCAATTTGTTACAACAAAAAAGGGTCCAAGAAGACATTAGACGGCAGCATAAACAAAACTCCAGACGGACCCTCGAAACAACCATTGGGAGGGGGTAAACACACACACCCACACACATAAGAAAGTGCCCACCAAGTGTGGGGAGGGGGTGAAGTTACAACTCACTTAAAGTTAATTTTTGTGGAAATAAGTGTCTCGGATTAAATTGGGGGATAAGTCAATTGATTGAGAGACAATTGATTAAGGATTAATGTGGATGGGTACTTGATTTATTTCGAATACAGATTGAAAACAATTAAGACTCATCTATGCGTCTATCGATGTAATAGTTGTATCGGCCAGGACATCGATTAGTTTCGATAACAAACGATAGATGAATCTTTCTTAGCTCTAAGTCGACTCAAGAGAAATTAGAGGACAAGGATGGGTACTTGATTTAGTTGGATTATTCTTCGGTGGATCTCCGGATTGAAAATCATTAAAACTTATCTATTCGTTTATCGAAGTGCATCGATTAGTTCCGATAAAAAAGGTGGTTAGATCTTTTAGGTATTGCTAATTTTCTTAACTCTAACTCGACTCCAGGGAAATTAGAGGATATGGATGGTTTCTTAATTCATTTGGATTATTCTTCGGTGGAAGATTCAATTAAGGCTTATCTATGCATCTATCGAAGTAATAGTTGTATCGGCCAGGGCATCGATTTGTTTCGATAACAAACGATAGATGAATCTTTAAATTGTTTGTAATTTTCTTTTCTCTACATTGCCTCAAGGTACTCTAATATTTATGTACTTAAATCTTTGTCTTAACAAATTATGAAGCTTTTATGGTCTTCAAAGCTATGGCTATCGATACAAGGCAGCAAGTCTCTGGAAACGTGTCCTTATTGCCCAAAAGAACTCGGTTTCTCATTCCTTTTTAACGCTATTCAGGTCCAGCCATTCAATTAGCAAATAATGCAGTGCAGTTCATTGTAAAATAAAACAAAAATCAATCTTAAGCTCGGAGTGGGGGCGAGTGAATTTATTTATTGGCTTAGCCGTGTGCAGTGGATGCGACATTCAAATGAATCGAAATGAATGTTTTGCTGCATTCATCCATTTATTCACGCACCATAAACTAAGGACGAATTTATACCAAAGGACATAAAAATAATAAAATTAATGGGGGTACCATGGCGGGGCTATGGCCCGAACCCGAACAAGTGAGAGGCGACTTTTATTCCAATTCCAATCGGGAGGAGAGGCCAGGCCGGGCCCCCATGGATGATGTTCAAACAGGTATTCGACGCGACTCTCTCTCGTTTCAGAATTAAATATACATTTCATTTCAAATTGGTTCACAGAATGAGCATTTTTGGACAATCGGAGCAGGAATCGGAGGAGACGGAACACGGCGGGGGACACGACCGCGACCAAAATAATTTCCAACCATTTGCCAGATTTTGAATGCAGCTGCCGCCAATGCCACTGCCACTGCCGCCTCTGCATAGATTTTGGGCAATGCATTGTAATTTACGCGACAATTGCAATAAACATTAGTTCATTTGTTACGCAATGTACTGCACCCAGAAGTACCCTTCTGGCCCGTGCCCCATGCCACATGCCCCACCTACTCGCTGGCTGTGCTGTTTGTGGGTTTGCGGCTGGCACATTAAATTAATTACTCATGTTATTATTTTGGCCGAAATGAAGTACGCAACAATTTATAATCGGCGGCTACATGAGATTAGAAGTACCTGCGGTGCATGGTGCAACTCCTGGGCGCTGCAACCATTTTGCTTTATTAGTCCAAAAACTGCATACATATATTTCCAAATCAAAATTCCACGAATTTTCCACGAATGCTTGCCTCTGTTTGCAATAAACGCTAATTTATGAACAACTAATTTCCACAAAATGTTGCGCCTCCAAATGGTTTGTCTTTTTTGTCATTGCAGGACTAACGCTTCCAAAAATGGCAATTTCCATTCGAGAGAGATCGTAGAGGGGGTCAAAGGAGGATCTCCCCGTACTAACAGAGTATCTGTTTTTGATGATTATCGACTCTTTAATGTACTCTTATGATTCCATATTTCATCATCTAACTAATTTCCATTACTATCTCTATTTCCTAGTCTTAATCCCAAGGATTTCTGTACACTCGGAGAGCCAAGAATCCTAACAACTGCATTACATTTAATGCCCCGCCCGAAGGCGACTAAATTTAGTTGGAAAATTTATGGCAATTGCTCAAGCAAAGCATTAATCCCATTTAAATGTCCTCCGACTTGTGGAATCAACAGGCGGTTGCAACACAATCACAACCTAATGCATCCGCCGAGGCAGAGAGAGAGAGAGAAAGGAAGGAAGGATGTACCAGAGCTGCAGTCGGTCGTCCCCCTCCTGTTTTCTGGGGGGGGTTCCTAATGTATGATTATGTCCGAAACACAAAGCATACGCCAAGGACAACGAGGAGGAGTCGGAGGAGGAGGTGGCAGGGTGCGGAGTGTGGCTGGCGATTGGTCAACGAGGCGAGGCGAGGCGCTGTGTTGCATCCTCCATGTAAGCAAAGTACCGTCCGCCCGGTTCAGCCCCATTTATTTGCATCCGAAATTTGCACATGTTCAAATCGAGATTTACGATGGCGAGTGACATCATTAATCAAGCGCCTGATTGGTGATCCTGTTCCTGTTAATTAATACAATAATGGATAGCGTGGCTTCTACCAGGGGACGACTCTCTTCGGAGTCCTTCGAAAGACGACAAAAGGCTGCTGCTTCGCAGGATTTACGGCAAACGGAGAAGGCAAGTGCGCACCGCAAGTGCGTGTAGCCGGCCAAAAAGGATAAAAGCTAGAACTTACAGGACAGCAAAGGAAAAAAGACTAACGCATCTCCGTCCCTCGCCTGAAACATTGATTTAAAATTTACAACGGTCATGGCAAAGGTTGCTGCAACATGGCCATATGTTGCATTGATTTATCATTGGGATAGGCGATGTGGCAGCCAAAATGGAAATCTGTTGCAGCTGCTACCGGTACAATGTCTCCTAGATAAATTCTCAGCCAAAACAAAACATCAGAGCAGGTGATGGGATGGGATGGGACGGAATGGGATGGTGGCTGCCTCCCTCACACACAAATTTCAATTAACAATTTTACCCTTAATTTTGGACCAAAAAAGCCACACAAAAATCAGCCAAAAAGTCAACAGGGGATGAGGTGTTTTTTGGGGGGGTTGGGCCAGCAAACTAAATTACAATTTTGTTAAGACTAAGGACGGTAGCTGGAACCCTCCTCTATCCTATTTTTGGTCTATGCTCTGGAGCATCAATTATGATTATCGTCACGTTTTATGAGACGTTCACTCGACAACTTTATGACTTGGGCCACGCCACGAGGCTTGTCAAGCGGCAGAAAGTATGCACACTCGTATAATGAATATTGACAAAGGATACTACTAGCTGCCCCATGCCCCGTGCCCCATGAGGTATAAGGGCGGTGTGTAGGCCAGGTAACACTTTGTTTGCTGTCCTCATTTATTCATTAGGGGAACACATTTGTTAGATGAAAGAAGAACAAACGGTGGGTGTACGTGAAAGCTAAGGGGAATCCAACGCAATTCGGATCAAATGCAGAGTCAGCAGGGGGCTAAAGTTGGGGGAAAAACTAGGATATATTCAAGAACTACTTCCAAAGTCTTTGACTTGCAATAAGCCCAACACTCGAGAGATACAAGCGCTGAAATTTTAATATTTACACTAAGATTTAAAAATGTAAACCAAAAGATATGCCCCGAGTGTGGAGTCTGCAAAAAGAAAGTGTATTCCCGTATAAGTAAAGTATTTAAATATATTTAATTTTTAAAATAATTATATTTCATATATAAATTAAATATTTTCACGCATATATTAAATACATCTCCTACAAATTTAATTCATTAATATTATATAAACGTTCGCGACCGATACCTAACTCAATTTAAAAAAACATTAGGAGATTTAATTTACTGTGTAAATACTCGTTAGAAACCTACATTAATCCTCTTTTAAAATAAATTTACTGATTTGGAATATTCTGTTCCGTTTCGTAGATTTTTCCATTTTACTAGATTAAGCCAAAGTCGACTTCTATTTCGCGTATCTTCGCATCCACATGTTTATTGCTATTATTGAGAAAACTAAAAATTGGATGAACCCCATCTTTTGTACTAAATATAGAGCTAACCAAATTCTATCGAATCGTCTAAAAAACCTGGGTAAATTTTTGTTTTATTTTTTTTGCCCATATTTAAATTAAATAATAATGAAATATTTAATTAAATTCATATTAAGATGAAATATATTTCCTAAATTTATTTTAATGTGATTTTATTTAGATCAAATATAATCCATATTAATAACTGTTACATTTAGTAAATTTATGCTGAATTTTATGATAATTTTAAATAATTCCACTTTTTGCATTTAACAACCAAATATTTAATTTAAATATAGTTTCCTTCTGTTTACCATTCCAGTTTTCTCTGAGTGTATAGATAATACAATATAATTATAATATAATAGATATTTTATAATATTCGACGAGTCAAAGCTAAATAGCTTAGCAATAACATTATTGCACTTTCAGTCAAAATTCATAGTTATTTGAATTTTAATCAAACTTAATCAAAACTTAGACTAATATTGTTTTTAAATATAAGAAACATATTGGAGACCTATTAGAAATGCAGAGATTAGAAGTATTCCCTTTTTTTAAGGGAATTGCTTTTTTAAATTATGTACTCTCTACGCTTTACATTTAATATTTGTATCTTGGATAAGCATATATTTTTACTATTTTATAAGTTAATATTC
Organism: Drosophila miranda; assembly: GCF_003369915.1. Classification (NCBI taxonomy): domain Eukaryota; kingdom Metazoa; phylum Arthropoda; class Insecta; order Diptera; family Drosophilidae; genus Drosophila; species Drosophila miranda. Next base: position 7,182,242 of record NC_046677.1, on the reverse strand, counting down.
TTTCACAAATAGTTTTCTTTAAACTCTATTAAAATTCATGTGGAATTGTCTTGATTATAGTTTATTGGAGAACTCACGTAAATCCTTAAATAATACGTTGTTTCAACCAGAAAAAGATTGATTTATCTAAAGATCCCATCAATCAACACCGAATGTCAAATTTTCTTTATAAAAAATGATTTTAGCTATTATGAATTTAGACGAATTAGAGCTTTAGGCGGCTAATAGTAGGTGGCTGTGATGTCAAGCCTCTTATTTTTAGGGTTTTTCTCCTCGAAAACTCAAAGAAAAAATCCCACCAATCCTAGCTCTCCCTACAGGTTCTCTACTTGGCTTTCAAAAATCCCTCCACAGTTGCTTCTAATTGTTCTACACAAAAAAATATTAATAAGCAAATTTATAAAAAAAAAGGGGTAAGAAAGGGAAAACCTCCTCTCCAATCTAGAAAAACCCCAAGCCCCAAGTCCCAAAAGCGGAGGACAATTACAACCCAAAACGAAATTTCAATTAGCGGCACTTAGCGTCAGCTGCCAGTGGAAAAACCCCAGCGGAAAACTGCCAAAAGAAAAGAAAAGGAGTATCTAATAACAACTAAATGATATTAGAGATGAAATTAGCTGTGGCTGTGGCTGCAAGAGTCAAGAAATTGAAGGCAATGCCACAAACCGCAGCCAAAAGAAAGACACTTCTGATGATGTTTTTTTTTTTTTGGTTTGGTGGCACATTAGACAGAAAAACAATTTTCATTTGCAAATTGCGTGTGTTGTTCCGTTCAGACGCTTTTTGTCTGTATTTTGCATTTTCCATTAGATTTTTACATTCGAAATCGTTTTTTGAATCGCAATTTTGCTTAGTGATTTCTTTAGCATTTTCTAATTGCTGCGGACAAAACAGCAAAACTACTGCAAATATGCACGAGTATGTCTGCAATTTGGTAAAGTTGTTTTCGGGTTAACCAGAGCTTGGAAAATTGTCTACTTAATTGTTATTTAGAGCAGTGATATCTGGAAATTGTCTAATTATAGAGTGAGTTTTGTCTAAATGGGGCTTAGAAAATCGGTTTACAGAGCGGCAGTTAACTAAAATGAAAGGAGAGTGCTTAAGATTTGAATGGAGAAGAGTTTGAGTTTGTTTAAGGAGAGAGAATTCATAAAAGAAATGAAACTATAATTATTTATAAATGTTTTTACTTTGGATGTATATTATTTTAAGCAAAATGGTTCTTGGAAATCTTCATACTTATTTTATTAATTAATGTATCTTTTATTTATTATTCTTATAATTCATTATTCATTTTTATTGATTTTATTAATTAATGTATCTTTTATTTTGTTATAGATTCATATACAATGGTGCAATGATCTATTGACATCAGTTAAAGGATTCTCAGCATCAGGGTAAGTGCTTTTGTGATTCTAAATAACATTCAAAGAGCTTTTATATTTTATTTCATTGATAAAATATATTGAAATAAAAAAAAGCCTTAAACGAAGTCAAAGAACTCTATAGAATATTCAAAGCAGTTCAAGTTTATTGTGAACAAAAACTATTTCAAAATTTAGATTTATTAATTTATTTAAATTCAGAGCAAATTAAATATAGGTTTTTGCTTAAAGGTATTTTTACTGCTGTAAGGTATTAATTTGGGCTAATAATATTAAGTTAAATTTTTTGATTTACTTTATTTTATTATTTTATTGATTTCGAATTAATGCATTAAATTTCTTAGAAGAAACCATCTCCTAGAAATATTATTTTCAACCAGATAAAGCTCTCAAATTTCGTATAATTTTCAAAAATATATATTTGAATATATCTGCAGATATTTTTCTATATTTTAATTGCATTTCCCCTCTATAAATACCCTGCACCGAAATTATCTCTGATTTGAGCACACAAAAATCTCGAATCCTTTCTATAACTCTTTTTATTTTGGCCCAAAAGTTTTTGGGTTCAAACATCAAAACATTCCATGCCATTACACAAATCCAAACGTATCCTTTATGAAAGGATACCCTGCCCTGGCTTCCTGTACTGCATTGCCCCCCTCCCTGGCCCGAATGTTGACCGAGTATTTTGGATGATTGTCGAGCATGTGAAACTTCTTGAAGATAATAATAATTTAGTGCTGTTGAAATGACTTTTGACCATCACACACAATTGATACGATCCCCCGGCTCTCCCTACCGCCCCTCCCTTCCTCCCACACACACACACACGAACACACGAACACACGTGTGTGCTCAAATAGGTTCGTGCCACAAAACCTTGGAATGCAACTGCCGCAGAGTCGAGTACCGGAGTACCAAGTCGACTCTCGGAGTAGTAGTTTGCACAATCAAAAACTGGCGGAGGAGAGAGAGGGAAGCAGGGGCGGCAGGCCATTTGTTCGTTGCCGCATCTCAAAGAAATAAACAAAAGGGGCATGCCGCCAAAATGCCGGAAAATCCACACATCCTGCAGCATTAAGGGAGGGGGGCATGGAAGATGGTGGGATCTGTGGCAGCCACTTTGCATGCAGTCCGTACAACTTTCAAGCCACTGTTTTGTTGGCGGCTGGGATTCCTCTCTGGCAGGGCACAAGTGGAAAATGAATTTGTAAAAATTCACTCGTAATAATTTCTCGATTTTTGGTAAATTATTTGATTACACACACGTGTGTGTGGCACGAACCAACACCCAAGGATCCCAGCTCCAGCACTGATGCAATGTCTGGCCGGGAAGAGGACTCCCGTATCCCATATCCCCGATCCTTCTTTTGGCCCGGGTGCCAGGGTCATAAAATAAACTTCATCTTCAGTTCGTGCCGCCTTGCACTTGGCGTTTGTCTTGTACTCCTCGGCAGTTGGGATGCGCATTCATTGGCAAAATTCACAAAACAAATAAAATAGTTTGTGTTTATCCCCCTCCGAATACTCGTGGCATCGTGTGGCATCTAGAAGGCGATTATATATGATGTGATTTGCTGGAACAATGGCTGAGGATTTTATCTTTTGAGGAGAATTCGATTTGGTGGAAGAAGAAAACTTTTGAATTTTCACTGGCGCAGAGATGCAAAAATAAAGGAACAAATAGGAATAGGAACAATAGGAAAACATAAGACTTGGAAAGGATAGATATAGAAATCTTTCCCATAGATATTTCTATTTATGATATATCGATAATCTTAGATCGATAGGTATAAAGATTTGTGCATAGATATATAGATGGATTTATGGTCGAAAGAGAGTTAAATCAGAGGGAGCCTGAAGCCACTTTCAAAAGCCACTTTCTCCATATATATAACACCTTCAGTGAAATATCTATTGAAGAAAGTTTTCTAGTAGATTCCGCTCTTCAAGTCCCCCTAGAACCCACTTACAAATCCCAATTCTAAGCCACTGTCTCGCCTATCCCCCATTCGGGCGGTGGGATGCCTTTATTAGCCATCTCTGAAAGCAGTAATCATATCAGGGCAAGGTTCTGTCTCTTCCCCCTCTGGCAAATGTTTCTTGGACAATTTTCCATATTAACCGCATATTTTTATGAACCAATTTGTTTGTCCAGCCTCCAAATGGAGTTCCACTGCAATGCCATGGAAAAAAAGGGAAAGAAAAGTGTACGTTTTGGAATTAACTTAAGTTTTGCGTATAAATTTGTGTATTTAAAGATTGCAAGGATCGGCATCGGGGATTGGATGGACGGAAAGGGAACCCCGAGACTGGCTCTGGTCTACGGCAGGAAATAGATTAAACTGAGGCAACACTTGCGCTATTTTGGTTTCCTCTTCCTTCCGCTTGTTAAATATTCAGAGGGAGAGAGAGGGGGAGAGAGCGAAAGGGGACGCAGGTCGTTGAGGGTACTCCCCTTTTGGCTTCATCTTCGCACCGCATCGTGACAGCCAGCGGCATAAACTTTTCGAATCTTATTTGTAGAAAGAGAAAAAAATACCAGGACTACTGTTGTTGCGGTTGGCCCCCGTCCGGCATCGGGTAACAATTTCCGCAGCCAGCAGCAGCTCCCAAAAGGCCCCCATAGGCCACGACACCACCAGACCCCACCTCACCCCCACCACACCACACCACACCCTTGGCTCTGGTGTCTTCCCGACCTTTTGCCTTAAATAACTTTCAATTTGAGCCAAGAAGAACCGACCCGCGGTGCGGTTCTGTGCCTATTAACCGTATGCCAGCTCTCTCCTCCTCCTCCTCTCTCTGTGTCTCTCCATCAACTCCTGGGGTCGGGGAGGGGGCTGTGCGGTGCACAAGTCGACAATTTGTTGACTCGGGTTCCGGTGTGTTTATTAGTTCTTAGCCTCGGACTCACTCGCGAATGCAAATTACATGACTCCTCCTGCTCCCCTGCCCCCACCCAACAGATGGAGTGGCGACCTGGAGATCCCAACATGCTGCCAGTTTTCTTTTCTAAACGGAAATATTTTTATGAGAGGTGAAAGAAGAGGGGACAAGTTGATATAAGGAACTATTTTTAATTGGGACTGTACTTTTCAAAGAAGAAAGAAACAGTACCAAGGCAGTAATATAGATAGATCGATCTTCAGCATTTTTTGTGACTTTTAAATCTAATTTTAAAATATGAAATCTGTCCATAGAGGATTAGTTTTCTAGATTTAAGCGAAAGGTTCAATGAAACGTGAAACGTCGATAACATTTCACCACTATCGATTTTTAATCGAAATCAAATAAAAGGTACGTATAAATAATTCTCTTATTAGTGTTAATCCTTCCATATTCCTTCCCGTTCTTCGTGTATCCCATTTTAAAAGCCATGTGACCTCCACTAAAAACTGGACACTCAGAACTTTGAATGGGGATGGATCCTTCATGACAATGGAAATTGTAAAGATGAAAGACTGAAAGCGTTTCTTGAACCCCCAAAAAGTGCAGTGAAGAAGGCGGCAGCAGCAGCAGTGGCAGCGGCAGCTGCAGCGGCGACAATGGCCAGAGATATCCTGTTTAAGGACGCTCCCTATTCGCTCATATTTGGCTTGTCGTTCCCCGTATAGAAAGTGGCGGTGTCATAAATTAAAACTTAAACTTTTGGAAATGTCAAGTATAAAACGGTAAATCTCCGCACACACACCACACACATACACTCTCCTGCCTCTGCCTGGAAATGAATTGCAGTAAAAGAGAGGAGCGAAGAGTGGGAGAGAGAGCGAGAGAGATTTGGGGGACTTGGAGGAGGCTTCGGCTTCGGCTACGGCTACGGCTGCCACCCATTGAATGCGCATGTTTTAGTTGCGGGCTGCGTTTTTCACTTGCTGTTGGTGCCACACAGTCAGGGGTTGGGGGGGGAGAGGAAAAACTATATGGAGGGGCAGTGGCAGACCCAAGAAAAAGCACAACAACAGCAGCAGCAGCAGCAGCAGCAGTGGTGGTGGTGGTGGTGGTGGTGGTGGTGGTGGTGGTGGTGGGGTAATATATAGGGAAAACTCCACCCGTTTCACATAAATTTGGGCAAAAGGCAAACTTACAGATTATCCGCATTTAGTTGTAAAGGTTTTCCCAACCCCCAGGCCCCCACCGCCCACAAGCCCCCCTTCGGACAAAATGTGTTGTATTTCATTTTTGGCTCCATCTACCAGCAGCCAGGGATCCTTCCACCTTCCATCCAGAGGAAAGTTTGTCTGGGATCCAAGGACTAGCGCCCTGTCGATGATTTACATTTGATTTACTTTCGCTGGACACTGGATTTACCTCCCCCCCTCCCTCGCAGGGTTCCTCCCACTCTAGCGTTTGAGTTTTTCCTCATTTACAATAAATTCTCATTCTCTAAATTTCTAATTTCTAATCATCATAAAATCTGATTATCATTTGCATAACTCCACGCCACGCCACGGCACGCCACTCCGCCCTTGGCCAAGCACAAAACTTTGACACATTAAGCAGTCGGGCCCACGGAATCGACAAATTTAAGAACAAGAACCCAAAAAAATATTTAAGTTAAATTTATGAAAATTAAAAAACTGGCAACAACTTTTCGGTCATTTGAAGAAATTTAATTGATCGCATAAATTCCTTTCGAAGGGCAGACAACAATTTGGGGAACTCCAGAGGGAGGAAGGGGAGGGGAACAACAAACAATTTATGTCAAATATTCCAAGGGGGGAGAGAAAAGACTGCAGGTCCAGGTGAAGGGAGGGTTTTGACATCAGGATGAATGAAGTGTAACCTCGCGGTTATAATCAAATTTCCAGCATAGGTTTCCACTCCTCGCCCTCTTGGGGGTTTCCCCCTTGTAGTTGGGGGAAATTGCCATCTTAATTTAAAAACAATTTTGTAACTTGCTTTTGGCTTGGATTTCTCTTATTTTCTGTTGCTGTTTTTAGGCCATTTTTACGCATAAACATTCATTTCCCTCGGGGCTGGCACAAAAAGTTGTGACCAAGAAATATATAACAAAATTCTAGAGGAATACAGGAAAAGTCTGGTGGATTGTCTGCTTATTGTTTATTAATTAATGGATACTTAAGGGCAGTCGATAATTGTAGAGTTAACAGAGAGTTATTTAGTAAGGATCGAAGGAGGGAAAGATCTGGTGTTCCTTCAATGTTTCGACTATTACATTTATAAGGAATGGCTCTTGGATGATAATGTTAGATGTATTTAGAAGTATTTGATTCGGAAAATCATTCCAACTAAATTAGGAAAAAATAAAAATAAATTAAATGAAGATTTTTGTTCTACTAATAAACATGCTGAAAGCATTCCCCCCTAAGTACGCCCTTGTGCTGATGTATTTTCATTCCATAATTATGTATACTTCAAGGAATTCTTTGTAAAGATTTGTTAAAAAAATACGAATTAATAATTCATTGTTTGTAGCATTAGGAGCATTTTTTTCTATCAAATTATACCTAAAACGTTTTCAAAAACCTTTCAGAACCTCGTAAGTTGATTTCAATAAATTATTCTCATTCCACAATGAGTTTTAAATAAATCCCCATTTAATCCGCATATAATAAGCTTACAGTTAGAGAATGATTCCCGATCCTACTTGGCAGACTTCTTTCATCACCGAAAATTCTGTAATTTACTAATGAAGAGTGCTTGAAGCACTAACACATCTTCCAAGACCCAGGGGGAGTCCACATGAAAGCCAAATCCCTTAACTCTTGGTCACATGACCAAACAGAACTCCAATCCCTGGCTACTGGCTCCGCTCCCTGGTTGCCACACAGTCAATGCCAACACACAAAGATGATGAATTTGGACATTTTGTGTGCGTTGCAAAGTCACTTGCTTAAAAGTTATTAGGGATTAAAGAGTTGAGGCAGCGGCAGCGGGGGGAGGCTGCTTCATTAGAGTGGAGGAGGGCCAAGGATTCGGACTCGGGGATTCACATGTGGCAAACAGACGGCAGAAGGCAGAAGGACACCCCAAGTCAGGGCCTGTGCAATGTTTACTTACCTTTGGTGCAAAGTTTTTGAAAATCCTAAAAGGAAATCACTTTAGACGCGTCCAAAGAGATGCTGTAAAGTTTCGTTAAACCATCTCTGGCCTCTCACCAAGTCCAACTCCTCTGCTCTCCTCCCCTCTCCAGCCACAAAGCCAAAGTTCTTCCATACCCTGAGCCAGAGAGAGGGAAACAGAGAGGGGGAAGTGTGAACGATTATGAGGAGCTGATAGAAGAAAGATGGGACTGGGGGATTCTCTCTCTTCTTGGGATGATGTTTTAATGTGTGCGGCCCCCGCTGCCGCCCGTTTGGAACTTTTGAGACATCTTAATTCCTTTCGAGATAAATCAGAAATTTCCAAAACGAAAACCTCCCTTAATTTTTCTTGTTTTTTTTTTCCACGAAAATTTGTATTTTTATTTACAGTATTTTCTCTTTTTTTTTTGCGGAGAACGAACTTATGCATTTTTATGAGCTGCAAGGATCCCGCTCTCCCTCTCTTTCTGTCTCTGTCTGCCTCATTCTCTCTGTGGGTGGGTTTTATCCTTTCATAAATGGGTCCAACGGCAAACTGATTTATGCCACCGCAAGCTGCAGCTCTCTTGTTCTTCTGTTGCAGCTTCTGGCACTCTCGCCTCCTGCACACCGGAGCAGCTTTAGCTTTCCTCTGGATGTCGACGGCGGTGGGGCAGCAACAAAATAGCAAAACGACAAAACAGAAATTCCAGAAAACAACATAAAACCGATTGATTTATTTTGACAATGCTACCATGCAGTGTCGACCCCTATCCCAGGACTCATGGGCCCCATCCCATCCCATTCCCAGAGCGTCGCCACGATCCCCCAAGCGGTAGAATACCCGTCCGACGGCGGCTGCCATTGTTTGCTCCCCATCCTCTTGTCTGTGCATCCGTCTCTTTCTGCTGTCTGTGTCCCCAGTCCTCAGTCCCCACTCTCCACATCGACATGTTCCGTTCGCATTTCGGACTCCCAGCACCCTTCTCCGGCCCCAAACCCAATCTCTGGGCAAAAAGTTGTCCTCGTTGTCCGCTTTGTAAAATATTTTATTTGCACATCTTTCTTATTTTAATCCTTCATTGCATTCTGTTTGGTTTGGGGGCCTTGAGCCTTGGAGCTCAAACCTTCTCCTCCTGCTACCGCTGCTACCTCCTCCCCCCGATGCCTCCTGTGGGTGGGTGGAATCTGTGATGTGGTAGTGCTGTCGGGTAGGGTATGTGGGTGCTGGTGGCGCTGCGTGTGTTTCTATGCTGTGGCAAATGGCCATAAAACACACGTTAATTACCCTCAAAGCAGCGTCAACTATTGCTGCTGCTCTTCTCTCTCTCATCTCTACAAGTGTGGCTCTTTGTAGAAAGAAAGGACAGAGAGATGTGGAGAAATGTTTAAGATCGAATAAGGGATTATACCTTTCGAGGTCCTTAGAAGATTTGCTGAAAAAAAAATGAAGAGACTACAATTCTCTTAAGATACAAATTGGTCTAAATAAGTAAAGAATTTTCGGAAATAAAGCTAGGATTACAGGATTCCCAGATTCCAGATTTTCTAAACAACAAAAACCACCAATCAGATAGAAAAGAAATATTTAAGAATGTTTTCAACACAAAAATTGAATCATAGAAGATTGATTTCAAAGAACCCAAAATATTTCTTTAAATTACGTTTTGAAAAGGTATTTGACTAATGTCTGTGCCAGGAAGTACCCCTTTCAAAGAGGAAGCTGTACTTCTCTTAAGAGAAATTCCATTGGTGCTTTAGCTTTTAAAATGGCTTCATATAATGGGTTCCACTATATCTGGTTTTTCTATAAAGAGTAGATTTTTTTTTTTATTTATCTGATGTCAGGAACCACTTACAAAGCCAAGTCACTAACAAGCCAAGTTTTTTCAGAATACAGCATTGCAGTGTTATGCTAATAAATTCGTTATATAGAAGACTTCGTTGTACGGAAGTACGTAATAGAGAAGCTGTAGTACTAGTTTCCGAATTCATCGACTAAGGAATAAAAATTCCATCAATTGTTTATAAGCAGATAAGATATAAGATTCAAAATCTATCATTCAAAACACCAACTAATTTCCTTAAATCTCTTTGCACATTTAATTTATTTTCGAACTAGTACGATTTGATTAATTTTGATTCTACAATCAAGCAGCTAATCATCTTGTCAAATGACTTTACCAAAAGGTTCTACGTCGACTACCACGAGGTCCAGCATTTGGGTTGTGACCTGCAGAAGACAAAGATCATTACAGATCGATCTCTTGAGATGCCGTTGAGGATGACTTACGTTCAGGAACGGGAAACGTAATACCAGCATCGCCGCCACTGAAACGTGGGATATCATTAGGGGCACTATGGGTATAAGGCTTGGATTAATGGATATCGCATATTAAAGGGGTTTCTAGGACGACTTACTGCAATCCATTGCGAGCCAACATTTGACGGGCCCGCTGTTGCATGATGGCCATTCGGCGGTACTGTTCCGGGCTTATGGGCTGACGGAACATTCGGCCATTGGGATTGGCACGGAAGTTGTCGGAGAGGTCCTCCAGTCCCATGGGAATATTGGGATCGTTGTGGAAACCCATCGGATTGGGATTGCTGAAGATCTGTCTGGGACTTCCATGGCCTTGGCCAAAGTTGAGACTTTCTTGAGGGAAATTCATGTTGTTTTGATGGCCAAAAGAACTGTCATTAACGGTGCCTCCCTGACCAAAGTTCGCGACGTTTCCCTGACCAAAGTTCGCGACGTTTCCCTGACCAAAGTTCGCGACGTTTCCCTGACCAAAGTTCGCGACGTTTCCCTGAGCAAAGAGTCCATTGTTTCCTTGATCCAAGTGCCCGGCAAGTGGCATGCCGCCCATCTGTGCGGGTGGGTAGAACACCTCAGGGGGCAGCAGGTTCATCGAGTCCGTAAGCTGGGCGTATGTGGCAAAGTCTATCTCCATGCTTTGGTTCATAATTTGTTATTCAAAGAAAACAAATTTTCTTATTTTAAAACTACGAAAGATTTTCGAATATATTGTGGAAATTTGTTCAAGATTTTTGAACGTACGGAGGGTTCGAATTGGAATGAGAATAAGCTAAAACTGTGAGAGTGCAAAGAGAAAGGAATGCTGATGTGAATAAAGTGAAACAAAGATGAGGATACGAAAGAGGGAAATATTTTCATCATGTAGGCGAATGGAAAAATGTCAAATAGAAAAATTCGTCAAAAAATCGTTCCTTTTCAGAGGGAAGAAAAGCAGGGCAGTCTTTCCACAGAAGACCAAGAATGCACGTCTAAAAGAAGCCCAGCCCCTTCGTAAAGTAACCTTTGACAAGAAATTCTACTTAGATGCATTATTTAATTGTTAATAACCAAAATATCGAATACAATTTCCAAAGACTTGTATAAAAGCACGGCAGTTCTAGCTTTTTTTTTTTTTTAGAAGTACGTATTGCCATTTCCTTGGGACTGATGGTAGCCTTGGGACTCGTTACCGCCCAGACCAGGCAAAGAGTTGTAACCGTAGTCGCCTTGGCCACTGCTTTGGCCGCGACGCTGTTGTTCCATGGGAGAACTGCAAGAGGGGATAAAATAAACGTGGGAGCTGGTAAATACCCAAGATCCCAGACTTACTATAGACCATTGCGAGAGTTCATCTCTTTGAGCATCTTATTGTATCGCAGGGGACTGCGATAGCCGGGTCCACCAAAGGCAGCGCTGCCCGCCTGGCCGCGGGACTCCTCCTGTCCATAGCCATTGGACTGGACATACTCCTGGCCACCTCCCGACATCTGGCCCATGCCATCGAAGCTCATGCCGTAGCCCTATGGACGGGATAGATTAGGGTTTCCCTGAAGCGCAACCTTCGGGTCTTACCTCCGGGGGCTGGCCATCGGGAATGGACATGCCATAGCCCTGCATCGATTGGTAGTTGGTGCCGTTACCATTTCCGTACTCCATGACTAGTATTTTTTTTTTTTTTTTCGGTAAAATTTACGAAACTTTTGTTTTGTTACTAAAAAATTTTGATGTTTTTAGAATTTTATCTAGAGGTCTTTACACTCCGAAATCTGGATTACGAATGAGCATTTTTGTTACACAATTCGGTTGGTCGAATGTACGGAGAGTTTGTTCGATTTCATGGATGGTTTGATGTGGAAATTTTGACGAAAAATATGGTTTCCTTTTGACAAAGTGTTTGAGAATTTCTTTGGGTTTACTGCTGCCCAAAACGAGATAAAAGTTCCTCAAGAAAGAGGTGAATCCTAACCGATTTGGACACCTTATCTGGGCCAACCACATTGCAGACGAAGTTTCTACTGAGCAAAAAAAAAAATAGTGGAATCGCCATAATGGAAATCAAAGCAAAGGGAAGCGACCTCCTACCTCCAGGAGCAGCAGCAATGAATATGCAAACGGCTGAACGTCGCCGAATAATTTAAATCGAGAAGCAGCCGGAGCCTTGCCTTGCCGGTTCTTTGCTAGCCGGATTAGAGATACCGGCAAACACTTTACGGCGGACAATTAAGTGCGCCTCCGTAATCTGTCTGTCGTAATTATGGCGACGCGGCGTGTATTTATCTGCGGCAATTAACGCCAAGTCCCAGACCCAGACCCAGTCCTAGCCCCAGACCCATTCCAAGCTTCTGGAAACTCCTCGCATATTTCACATCTCCGAAGATGGCCCCCAGACACTTGAGAACTTTAATTAAAACTAGATAAAAGACCATTGCAGCGGCAGCGAACATAGTTTATTCAACGTATTGCTGCATTCAAAAATGATTCATTCATTCGAAAGGCTTCTGCACCACAACGATGAAGAAATTCTCTTCGGGTACAATCATCAGCTCGTGGTTGAGGGTGCGCAAGCGTAGAGCTGTCAATTCGTTCGAGGAATCCAGGTTCTGGACCATCTTGGAGCCCTTCGCCAGCAGATTGTTGGCCAGCGCAGCATAGTGAACGGTCAGGGTGTACTCCATTGTGGTCTTGATGGGTATGGCAAACGAATCCACGATAATGATGCCCGACACATTCGGATAGTTTGAGTAGCGCTTGAGGATCTCCTCGATTTCAGCCGACATCTTGTAGGAAAATATATATATACATATATTATTTAGGGGCTCGACTTAGACAAATATCTGTCCATTGCTACGATTTCGATTTTCTCTTATAACTTTCCCCAATCTAGCAAGCCTTAGATCCCATGAAAACCCATGGAACCAGCCTCCAAAATGACAACATTTTTCATTCGCAAACGTACAATATTTCAAAATTAGTACAACAAATTCGAAATATCGTAATATGTATTTAAATTTGATAGCTTGTGTATATGGCTTTAATACATTAATCTTTTTTTGGTCCGAATTCTTTCTTACTTTTAAAGTATACAATAAAATCAAAGTCGGGTTCAGCCAGGTAATCAACCCAACCCAATCTTTTGTTATCCAAACATAGAAGGCTCCGCTGTAAGTACCGATGTATGATCATTCTCTTGAGGTATTCTTAATATGGCTTTCCTCATTGGACCTCCTCATGCACCCGGCTATCACAGTTCCCTGAGACTCTCGTAATGGACTCTAGTAAGTGGAATCTAGTTAGCATACTCGGGGATACTTGTATTTTTAACTTTATCTCGTCTTTACCTTAAGTTCAGCCCACCAGTTGCTCTTAGAACTGCATGCAATCACAGAAGAAGTATAGTTCTTTACCAGTTATTGGGGACCATGTCGGACACAACGGAGGAGCAGCTGCCGCTGTATTTAACGCACTCTCGGGGACGGCCTGCAGCAGTAGGATCTAAAGCTTCTCGAGATCCATCTGACGTGGCGATAAGAACTCTTGCAGCAACATTTATAGGGTCTCCATAAAGTATAGGAATGAGGATGGGAGGAATGTGGAGACATCGCTGATTGTGAAATCCATGCAGGAAGAAAAGTAGGCCATTCTGGCCATTCTGCACGTCTACAACAAGGAGACTCATAAAACAAAAGCTGAAGACGCTCATGTGGGGCAGAAACGATGCCACAGAGCCCTGGACTCTGGGTGCCAGGTGACATATGAGACAGCCTCTTCAGCGCTTGCAGATCCTTTGATTTCCCTTCATTTGCAGCCACTCAGCCGGAGCACCGGAGATCTCTGCTTTGAGGGATAACAATTGTAATTCTCTCAACCAGGCCTGGACATGGATCATGCCACGCTGGTGAAAACTAGCTCAATGTCATGACCTAACCATGGTGATGGCCGAACACGAGACGAGAGACCATCATCGACCGCTATCCCTCTGGACTCCTGCGCATGGATGCCGTCAATTCGGGGCCATTCTTGCTCCTTTGGAACTCAACTCCTGAAACTGCCAGCTCTCGTGGGCGATAGCTCGGGACTTGGTGCAAAAACCTCAAAGCTTTATTGCTGCCACGAACACTGTACAGTGCGGATCCTCAAGTCAGTGTAACTTTTGAAGGGAAATCTGAATATATACTTGAAATACAATCGGAAATGCAAAGTGGACCAGGAGAAGATTGTAAGTCATCGCAGATCGATTTCCATCTATGGTTAGCTATGGCAGCCTGAGTTTAGGCATCAACTTCTTAGCGAACAGCCACCTGGAGCTAGAGGTGCTTCGTAGCGCCTCATCTACTTCGAGGCTTTGGTGGGGTGTTTGGAGCAGCTTCCTTGGTACAAGCTGGTGTCTGTTAACCTTTTTAACGGCAAGAGCGGTCTCGATCATGCTCTCGTTGAATACGGACGCGTTCCAACATCGCTGTGAAAGACTTTGCAAAAGCAATAAAAACGGACAAGCCCACTACAGTGGCAACAACAAACAACTTACTTGTGCGAAAACGTTTAAGCTCGCGGTACTCGTGAAACTAAGTGCCGCTCGTGAATCTAAGCGCGCGGTACCAGTGGGACTAAGCGCCGCTCGGGTTCCTTAGCGCGCGGTACTCGTGTTTGGCCCCGTCGCTCGCGGGCCCCCAAAGCGGGCGCGACCTACGGTCAGTGCACGCGCCTACAGACTAGACCTCAACTTCGTCTGGGTTAAACGCCCAAATCTACCTGACTTAAAAATGGAACTACGTTCATCTAAGTCCCTTACTAAAGTCTCTCGTAGCATTAACAAACCGTCAACTGCTGATCCAATGAGTTCTGCTACTGCCTCAGCTCTTAAAGCCCAGCTCACTTCAGAACTGACAATACTTAATTCTACGCAAAAGCAAGTTAACGACCAACGTGCTACGGATGGTCCCAATAACATTCCCCACTACCATGCCCCACAGCCAACTGACGACCCTCATGTTTCTTGGCAGGACAGAGGAGCTCTCCCTCCTCCAAAAAAGAAACTTCACTCAACTGAACGCAGTCTCCCAAGTAGTCGAAACCCTTCTTTCGCAAACTACTATGCGCCACTCGCGGACACTGACGACTCAACTGCCGACGGTACCGAAGATATGGACCTCAGCCCTCACAAGGAATGTAATGAATCCCCTATAACCAAACGCAACCCTCTGCCTCCTCCAATCATCATACCCGGGGTAAACGACATCGCAATGTTCTGGTCAATGCTGGATACGTTGGCAAGCCCCGAAAATTACCGTATAAAAACAAGCACTGGAGGACAAATTAGACTCCTATGCAACGACTCAACCACTTACCGCAAAATCGCCTCCGCGTTGATGGCTAAAGGCGTTCTCTGTCATAGCTACCAGTTGAAAGAAGAACGGTCATATAGAGTAGTAATCAAAAATCTTCACCACTCCACCCCAACTGATTATATTAAGCAAGATCTCATGGCCAAGGGGCATCTAGCCCGATTCATCCACAATCCTCTTAACAGAGCGACCAAGAAGCAGCTCAACTTATTTTTCGTGGACTTAGAGCCAAATGAAAATAATAAAGAGATTTTCAAAGTATCAGACCTCTGCAGACAAAAGATAACTGTTGAGCAGCCACAACGCAAACAGGAGATATCACAGTGTCACCGTTGTCAAGAATACGAACACACCAAAAGATATTGCAACAAAAAATTTGTTTGTGTTAAATGCGGGGGTCCGCATGCCACCATAGAATGCTCAAAGCCACCAGACGTCGAGCCCAAGTGTGCCAACTGTCTTGGCTCCCACACTGCCAATTATAGAGGTTGTAGGGTCTACCAACAGCTTCTATTGAAATTTTACCCACAACCACCACAGGTAAATTGGGAAAACACTCATCAGGCGCAACCTAGGGGAAAGAATACTTCCGGGCGCACCCAGAAAAACTCTCGCTCGCTCTCGAGAAGCAGCAGACAGAGGGACATGCCACGCAACGATATGTCCATTTCCCAGCCAAAAAGTCAGGAAAAACATATATCCTATGCTGAAGTCGCTAGAGGAGCCCAGCACCGATCAAGGAGTATAGCAAGAGAACCAGGAAACCGGAACCCATCCCGTACTCGTACCCAACCAGAATCACCTCACAACACGCCTCTTGAGAACAAGCTAATGAATCTTGCAGATAAGCTAGACCAATTCATGCTAATGCAAAACAGGCTTATGAAAATGCAAGAGCAGATCCTCAACATTCTCTCAGCCACTAGCCTCTCAAAATGCCTTACCGTATAGGTATTTGGAATGCGTCGGGCATAGCCAACAAAAGCCTAGAACTCAAAAACTTCATTGCATCGAATCAAATCGACATAATGCTTCTCTCGGAAACGCACTTCTGCAGCAGAACAACATTCAAACTAATAGGATACGAACTCTACACTGCAAATCATCCCTCCGATAGTTTTAGAGGAGGATCTGCTATCCTCATCCGCAGCAGCCTCAAGCACTTCCCAATCAACCCCATTACAGATGGCCAAATTCAAGCCGCTAACATGGTGCTAAGCACCTCTCTAGGAGAAATAACTATCTCGGCTATCTACTGTCCTCCTGCTACCTTATGGACAAGTTCTCAGTTCCGCTCTTTATTATCTAGTTTTGGGCCAAAATACATTGCAGCTGGGGACTGGAATGCGAAGCACCAATGGTGGGGAAACCCTCGCTCCTGCCCTAGAGGTCGCGAAATCCACGACTATATAGTCTCAAGTGGAGCCAACATTCTTGCCACTGGCTCTGCAACCCACTACCCATACGACTCCAACAGATCGCCTAGTGCCTTGGATTTCGCTATCTACAAAGGCGTTCCCCATAGATTCCTGCACATACAAGCGAACTTCGACCTTCCCTCCGATCACCTACCGCTTCTCATAGAAATGCACTTATCCCCTGTCAACTACCCCACTAAACAGAAGCTCCTGCACAGTCGAGCAAACATTGAGATTTTTCAAACCCATTTGGAAGATCACATCCGACTTAACGAGAGATTCGAGTCTCCAGAAGACATTGACGCGGCTGTACGCTCGCTTAATAGCCTCATTCAGGAAGCAGCTCTCTCCGCAGAACCACCCACGTCCGAGGAGCGCTCGACCCGACCTGCTGCATCACCTGACCCTCACATCGAAAACCTTGTGCGTATCAAGAGAAGACTAAGGAAAGCTTTCATAAGAACTCACGACCCAGACACTAAAGCTTAGATGCACAGAGCGGGCAGAAACTTAAAAAAGGCCCTCGCTGAGAAAAGCAGCAAACACTTCGACGAAATGCTAAAAAGAGCCGATACAACCGAAAGTAGCCAGGTCAATCTCTGGAAACTCACCCGTGGCATCAAGAGGCAGCCACTGTGCAGCTTTCCATTAAGAAACGACAACGGTACCTGGGTGAAGTCTGACTTGGAAAAAGCAGAAGCGTTCGCTAGAAATTTAGAGACCAGATTCACTCCAGCCGATGTAGCACCTCAAGATCACACGCGAGCACTCTCCTGGTACTTAGAAGCGCCCCTACAGATGTCGATACCAACCAAGCCAGTTTCACCTTCTGAAGTCCAAGCGGAAATAAAAGCTCTTGTGAACAACAAAGCTCCTGGGCACGATTTAATAGATGCCCGCATCGCAAAACTGCTTCCACGCAAGGGAGTTATGTTTCTAGTTGCACTCTACAACGCCATCCTCCGCATCGGCCACTTCCCCACCCAATGGAAGTGTGCAATGATTGTGATGATACTAAAGCCAGGTAAACCAACGTCAGCCCTAGAATCATACAGACCAATAAGCCTACTGCCAGTTTTCTCCAAGATATTCGAAAGAATATTCTTGAGCAGAATGGTGGCTGAAAGCTGCGTCAAGGAAGCTATTCCACAGCACCAATTCGGTTTCAGAAGACAGCACGGGACTCCGGAACAAGTACACAGAGTGGCTCAACACATCCTCAACGCTTATGAAACTAAGCAATACTGCTCAGGGGTGTTTCTCGACGTGAAACAAGCTTTCGACAAAGTCTGGCACAAGGGACTTTTATATAAATTAAAGATGCTACTACCCGCCCCCCAGTATTCAGTCATAAAGTCATTTTTGGGAGAAAGAACGTTTATTGTCACAATCAAGGACGCTATTTCAGACATAAAAATTATCAGAGCTGGAGTTCCACAAGGCAGCGTCCTTGGGCCAATCCTGTACACATTGTTTACACGCGACATGCCGCTACAGCACGTCAACCCAAGCAACTTCCTGGTCGCCACTTACGCTGACGATACTGCTATTCTTTCGTCATCCACCTGCTACAGAGCCGTTGCTGAACAACTTCAAATCTACCTCGAATCCGTGGAAAAATGGGCAAAAAAATGGAACATCACAATTAACGAAACAAAGTCAGTTAACGTAAATTTTACTCTAAGAAGCAAGCGCCCACCAGACCTAACCTTCAACGGAAATATAATTCCGCGCAAGAGCAGTCACTGCTACCTCGGTGTCCACTTCGATAAAAGCCTAACTTGGGGACCGCATATCAGAGCTACAGTCATCAAATGTCAAAACAAACTCAAAAAGTTGCACTGGCTCATGAACTCAAAAAGTAAGCTTCCCCTACGCAATAAAGTCATATTGTACAAGGCAATTATAATCCCTATATGGACATATGCCATTCAAGTCTGGGGATGTGCAGCGAAGACGCATCTGAATAAAATCAGAGTCATGCAAGCGAAGGCTCTAAGGGCGATGACAGGTGCCCCGTGGTTTGTTCGGACCACAATGCTGGAAAGAGATCTCCTCATCCCAAAAATTGGAGATCAAATAAACCATCATAGCAGTCGATACAACGATAGGCTCATTAACCATCCAAATGAAACAGCTAGAGGATTACTGCACCTCCAAATCCCACGCAGACTCAAACGTCTCCACCCATTGAACATAAAAAATAGAAAAATTTGCTGAATAACACATCATTAAAATGTATATATAAACCTAATCATTAAACTCTTATAATATGTAGTAAGCCAATGTAAATATCACTAATATTAGATCATAGTTTAAGTAAAGCTGATTTCTAATAAAATAAAATTAAAAAAAAACAAAAAAAAAAAAAAAAAAAACGGCAAGAGCAGTATGTAGTATGTCCAATTTTCAACCAGGAAATTACAGAAGTCTTTAGAAGAGAAGTTGACACATTTTCTTCGGTTCCACGCGGTTGCTAAGTCATTCCGGAGCTGTCTTGCCTTTGAAAGTCCCTGAAGAAGGAAGAATTGCAGCACATTTCGAATCAAAAGCAGACTTCTTTGTGCCTTAATTTCAATTTCTGTATGCTCTCTTGGTGGAGATATGTGTGTATTTTGTTGTTGATGTTGCTTTGAAGAGCTATTCCTTGGTATAATGGTATTTTTTTCAATGAACTTTCTTTCAAGAGAGTGGAGCATTTATAATTCTTAAAGATAATTTGTATTTGTCTTAGTTGCAAGACTTCAATCACATTTTGCATTAATTTAAATCGTAAATCTATTTCAGAAGTTTGGATCTATTCCCTGCCCAAAGCGAAAGGATCACTCGCCGAGGTCTTCACGTAGAAAATGCCCCTCTTATGCAGCGCTGGTTCTCCAGCCATTTGGACGGTCTGTCGCTGGCTCTGGTCGCACTGCCACCGACCATTGTCCCGCGTGCAGGGCGTGCCCCAGAATCCCTTGGGGGAATTGATGGACTCGGCGAACATCGCGTAGGAGCGGATGTGCGAGCATCCCAGATAGTAGCAGCTCGGCTGAATGGTGCCATGGTTCGGATAAAAAGTCGCACTGCCTGTGGGCCGGCGGAAGCCGAAGTTGACACTCGTGTGCATGGACTCCACGTATTTGGCGTCCGTGGGATCGATGCGGAACTCGGCGCTGCGATGCCGGAACTTGGGACCCGCCGGATCCAAGGCGAAGATGGTGTTGACCTGGTCGGGCTTCAGT
The DNA here is from genome assembly GCF_003369915.1 of Drosophila miranda. Taxonomy (NCBI): domain Eukaryota; kingdom Metazoa; phylum Arthropoda; class Insecta; order Diptera; family Drosophilidae; genus Drosophila; species Drosophila miranda. The sequence continues at coordinate 7,162,542 of NC_046677.1, read as the reverse complement.
CGCTTCCCCGCGGATCCGGCAATCTGGGCGCCCAGCGAGTGGCCGATGAGGTACATGCTGTCGAAGCTGGCGCCGTACTGGCGGTTCAGGTTCCTCGTAAACTGCGCCAATTGGGCGCCAAAAACCTCGATTAGGCCCACCACCGAAAAGTAGTTTACATTCGCTGAAGAGGCACTCCAGTCGGCCACAATCACATTGTATTCTCCGCGCTTCAGATAGGCGTTCTTCACGTCCCGATTGAAGGAGCCACGCGACTGACTCATCCAGCCGTGAATCATCAGCCTGGTGGGCAGGGAGGCATTGAAACCGGAGTGGCGCCACTTCTTCTCGCTGCTGAAGTCCAGCTCTCGGCCGCACTCGGGAAACTCCCGCTTGAACAGGTAGAACTGCATGCGGGGCTTGTGGCTGCCGAACGGGTTCAGATTGCCAGCAATCTTCTTGATGAAACTCAGATCCAAGAACGATCCAATGCCCCGGGACTCACTTAGATCCTTGTCGCAGGTGTTCCACTCACAGTGCTCGGCGCCCTCGTACTCATCGTCCAACGAGGCCAAGATATCATCCGATTCTGGCTCCTCGGAGAAGGACGATCGCGAACCGATACCATCTGGCATTTCATCCTCCGCTGGCAGCATATCCATAAATGTACTCATCTCCGTGTCATAGTCGCCCCCGAGCTCGTTCTGGCCGATGGAAGGTTTGCCTTGAGCTACAGATCAGATAGGTTAGCATATTGCCTTTCATATTCCCACGCAGATAATGCTTACCATATTGTGCTGCCAGCAGCAGTACTGCAAATAGTTGGGTCCACATTCTAAGTCGATTTATTAGATCAGCTGCAACGATCGAAGCTATTAGTTCCACTGACAATTGCACTCTGTTGCTCGGCTCTAATTTGCCAGTTCGTTTTATAGGAGTGTGCCTCCATCGCCAGAGAGAGCCCCGATGCATTCCGATAGTTCAACACGTCACTCCGCGACATTAGCATCAGATCAAATCGATTGGGAAAAAGAGCGCCAGCCCAGGTTAATGGCAGTGCTGTGGTCTGAGAAGGGGGCTTTCGCGAGGAATATTGAAAGGTTTATTGCAATAATATATTTACGGTTGTTCTTAATGGCTCCCTCTTGAGTCCTTGGGAGAGGGAGAGAGGTTTATACCTCTCAATTTTCATTGGAAAAGACTACTGCTTACCCATGGCTAGTCGAACGAGCAGACCCCCTCCAATGCAGCCACTGCCTAACGTTTAGTTCCCAGCTGTTCTGAGGCATTGCCCACTGATTTTTTTGTAGCATTCATACTCTAATGGCACGCGTTTCTTCCCATTCAGTAAGCTCAACGATAACGTGTTCAGCTTTTTGTATTACCGGTTCCACATGCATTTGATGACGTAGCACTGGGCACCAGATCGTATGGGAAATTCTCAGCGAACTCAAAAAGTAGCTGCGAAGTGGGCAAAAAAGCGTCGGCTATTGGCAATTACAATTATCATCTGGGCGTTTACATCCACTGATTATAGAATCACATTTTCAGAGTCACCTAACTCGCAAAGTGAATTGCCGCTATTTAAAGTCAATTGCGCGGGTCATCTAATTGGATTATGTACAAATCGGGGAAATATCACTTGGGGCGCTTAATTAGAGTGATATTTCGTCTGTGAGACTTGGGTATATGTCACAGATTGCATTGTATGTTGTACTTATGTGCATTTGTATATGTATTTTGATTGCAATTTTAGTTTATGGCGATCATTTACCGAAAATATCAAATATCTGCTATCGAGATCTACCGAAAAATGGTGGCTACCAACATTAGTTGCTTTTCTCCTGATAGAATCTATGTAGATTTAGAAGTTAATCTGGAATTAATATACACGGTGTCTAAGCTGGAAATTGTTTCTACATCATTTTTCAGAAACACGCGCAAACATCTCCAAACGCAACTCATTTAAATTAAACAAATCGGAATACAATAGAAATTTATTCGTATCTAAAACAATATAAAGTCTCTTCTAAAAACAAACCTCAAAAAACCTAAAACTCTTAAAACTGGAATGGGCACGCTACCATCGGGACGATCCACAGGACATACCGGATGAGCAGCCAGGGACAAAGGAGAAGTGAGTTGGCGGTGGAGAAAGAGTCGATGGCGCAGTGGGATTCTTCAAGGTGGACCAGGCTATCGTCTATGATAGATGGATGGACATCAAGTGCAATTATTAAGGGCAAGACTCCCTGAGCTGTACAAGATTATCAACATCAAGAAGGAGGACCTTTAGGCTAAACAGGAGAAAATTATGAGCCTGGGGATCTAGCGGAGCACATCATACAATACCTGAACGTACAAAAAAACAATCACACACAGCGCTGAAAACCTGCTGCCTCTAACAAAGGAAATATGTGACCATATCATTGTAATTGCCTTTAAATAAAAAGCGCTATTACAGCCTATAGGGTATGAGCAGTAAATAAGCGGATGATCTTAAATGCAAACAGTAACAAATTTTGCGGAATGGTAAATAATTACAGCAATATAAATATTTATTAAAATGTACGCACACACTATCGCAGTCTATTCAATGTATCGATAAGATCAATCGACATATTTTATCACAGCCAACTTAACATTGAAGAGAGTGACATGAAATTGTGCTTAAAATAAATAAATTGCTGAAGAAAAGGAGAAAAGTAAGTAAACAAAGTATATGGAATAGAAATATAAGCAAACATCTACACTACCGGTCCACTCACAGAGAAATACAGTAACGAAAATGAACAACCAGGCAAGCCACGCAACCTCTTCGTCTTCCGTCGCCGCTAAGAGACGCCACACCGACGAGCAGGTGTCGGTGAACATCTTTACTAAACAACTCGTGACTGACATGAAGAGCCTCTGCATGGACCAGCTCTTCTCGGACATCACTTTCCTCGTGGAGGATCAGAGCCTGCCCGCGCACCGCATGATTCTAGGAAAGCGCAGCAATTACTTCTACGGCCTACTCTACGGTGGCATGTCCGAGTCAAAAAAAGATCTGATTCGGCTGGACGTGCCGTTGGAGGCATTCAAAATAATCCTGGGCTACCTTTACTCGGGCACTCTGCCCTTATCCCAACTGGACCTGAATGCCATTTTCAAAGTGCTCGGTTTGGCCAATATGTATTGCTTGCTGGAAGTCGAGAAGGCCATAGCCAAACATCTGCACCAGAATCTGGACGTCAGCAATGTGTGCATGATCCTGGATACAGCGCGCCAATTCAATCTTGCAGACCTGACCATGAAATGCCTCGATTTCGTGGACAGACATACGGGCCAACTGTTCGCGCGCGAATCTTTCCAAATGCTCTCGAAGGAATCGCTTGAAGAAGTCCTGCGACGGGACACTTTCCTTGCCCACGAACTGCAAATTTTTCATATGGTATGCAAATGGAGCCGCCACAATCATAGCGTGGACATCAAGTCGTTGCTCTCGCTTGTACGTCTCCCTCTCATTTCTGTGAAAGACCTGGTGAATGTGGTGCGTCCATCTGGAATTATCCACCCGGATGCAATATTCGACGCCATCAAAACAGCGTTCAATCCTTCGAATCTGGCCTACCGTGCCGTCCTACATCCATGGTTAAATGTGGCCTCAGGAACCCATGGGGCACGTAGTTTAACTGTGAGCTCGTATGAGATCTTAATCAAGCTGAAGTTCTGGTGCATAATCAATAATATCAGAGTCGTGAATACTCTAACTGCATTCTCGCTCAACTGCACCGTACTGATCTCTTGCAACTTTACCCACTGGGTGCGCATGGGAAATATCAGATTTACAGCATCAAAACCATCCCACAATATCCGCTTCACGCGCAGGCCTGTTCGCTACATTCGCATCGTACATTCAGAGAGTGGACGCAAGGACATTTTAAAGAATATGCGTATTTCAGCCATTTTGAGCCCCCTGCTTGCAATATAACAACATTTCCTAGATGATCGATCGACCTGAAGACTGTTGGAAGTAGCGACCCCTGACTGAAGATCTAACGACTTGTTCCTTTTCTTTTTCCTTTAAATGGATTTTTGTTATTTTAACTTACTTTAACTTTAATTAATTTCTCCCAATGGATTAAATTCGTATAACTATAGAGATATACATACAGCATTTTTGTTACTTAATATAAGATTTGTCTTGTTCGATTTCCAAGAATGCGAGGAAGTTGACCCACACCCCCTCCAAGTCCTATCGGCATCGTAGGACATTTTTATTTATTTATTTATTTATTAAATTAACAAATTATCTGTTAATAATGGTAATTAGTTACTAAAGGCAGAAAAAGATAAGTTAAAAGTTAACTAAATTTAAATGATTATAAATATTGCATGCAATTAGTTTAAGAGACAGTTCAGGGGATAGGGTTAGACAGAGGGAGTTATAATTATGGCATAAAACCCTAAAAGGTTCATGATCGGCATAATTAGACCTACATATGGGTAGACGGATAGGCCTAAAAGTACGGGTAGGTCTGGATGGAACGGCCAAGTCAATCTGACCCAAGAGAGTTTGGGAGTCAACAGTCCCAAGAAGGAGCTTGTGCACGAACATTGCGCCATTGCATATTCTGCGATGGTGCAACGACGGCAGGTCAATAAGATTTAGCCTAGACCGGTAGGGTGGCAAGATTCTACCCGAGTCCCAGTTAAAGTTCCGAAGGGCAAAAATTAAAAATTGCTTTTGCACGGATTCAATAACAGCCTGCTGCTCTTTATACTGCGGGCTCCACACACAAGAACAATACTCCAATATAGGACGTACTAACGAGATGTACAATTGTTTCGTAACGTACGGGTCGTCAAACTCCTTGGACCAACGCTTGATGAACGCTAAAACACCCTTAGCTTTATTTACAGTTGCAGCTATATGGGTGTTGAAACACATCTTATGATCAAAAAGGACTCCGAGGTCATTTGAACTCGAAATTCGCTCAAGGACATGATTTCCTAGAACATATGAGACAAAATGAGGAGCGCGACGGTAAAATGTCATAAGTTTGCATTTGGAAAGGTTCAGAAAAAGAAGATTAGTTGAACACCACAATAGTAGTTCACTTAGATCAAGTTGAAGGCGTGTGTGCAAATACCAATCAGAGTAAGAAAGACAGATTTTGACATCATCAGCATACATTAGTGTAGTAGAGTATGTTATAACTTGAGGAAGGTCGTTCACAAATAAAATAAACAGAAGCGGGCCCAGATGACTTCCCTGTGGCACACCTGAAGTAACATTAACAGTATTTGACAACACGTTAGAAAACAAAACACGTTGAGTACGGTTAGAGAGATAGGACAAAATCCAATCTAGAAGATTCGTTGGGAACCCTAATAAGGAGAGCTTTTGAATAAGCAGAGCATGGTTCACAGAATCGAATGCCTTGCTGAAGTCCGTAAAAACTACATCCGTCTGCAAACCAATTTGAAAACCACGGTGGATTAGGTTAGAAAACTCAAGAAGGTTAGTCGATGTTGAACGATGTCTGAAAAAACCGTGTTGCGACGGAGATATCAAGCTGCAACAAAGATGTTGCAGTTGCCGGGTGACCAGGAACTCAAGAAGCTTCGGGATGGCGGAAAGCTTTGCGATACCACGATAGTTTTCAATGTTTGATCTTGAACCTTTTTTGTGAAGCGGAATGATGTAGGACTCATTCCAAATTACTGGGAGACAAGACTGTGCCAAGGAGAGGTTGAAGAGAAAGGTCAAGGGTTTGCAAAGGGACTGGGCACAGTGTTTTAAGATGCAACTTGGTACCTTATCTGGACCCGCAGAAAACGATATGTCCATAGATGACAAACCTTCAAGAACAACGCTTTCCTCGAAAAAGGGCAGAAAAATACTGTTAGCTTGAGGTAGCTGGTACGGATACGGAGTGGATGCGTTGTAAATATGAGACGAGTACGTTGTTTGGAAAAAGTTAGCGAATAAATTTGCAATACCAACAGCCGAAGCTTCTGTTTTGTTCTGGTAATGAAGGGACGGAGGAAAAACGTTTGACTTGCGCTTAGAATTAACGAACGAATAGAATTTTTTAGGATCACTACGAAAATTACTACTACATTGTGAAAGGTAATGATTATAACACTGACTATTGACGGCAAGGAACAGAGAGCGAGCGGAGGAGTATAGAGCTAAGGCCAACGTGGAGCCCGACTTCTGGTACTTTTTATAGAGCCGGGATTTATTATTTTTTAAGTATGACAAATACTTGGAGAATACTTGGTTGACATTTTCTTGTGGAGATGAATATGTGTTGTCAATGGCTGCGCTAAAGTATGTCAAAATAATTTGCCATTAATACAAGAAATAAATTAAATTACAATCTTATTATTTTATATGTTTACAGTTATTTCGCCCATTTTGTTTGGCAACGGCAACGAAATTATTAATTACTAAAACGTTTTCCTATGTATGTAACTAGCTAAAACTACTTTAAGTTATTCACTACACCCACTACTCTCCAAGACAGTCAAGTTCCCTTGGAACTCCTTTCGCGATTGCTACAGATGGCTGCGGATGGCCTCTTCTACAGCAGCTGAACTAGGGGCCATGGATTGTTTGGCCTTATTTTGCTGGAAAGTATGTCAGGTCCAGGTGCGGAACAATGACCGTCAGCCGAGCAGGTTGGGCAGTTACCAATACCATCCAAGATCCAATCGTCTTCACCTGTTGCCTTGAGACGCCTCCAAACTGTTTTTGCTGAAATTTCGAAGGAACTTTTTGGAACGCCGTCTTACTTGTAATTTCAAATCCCAACCGTACTTCCCAATACGCCCGCAAAATCCGATTTGTATACCAATCAGCTGTTGTGCACTAGCACTAACAGGTGCTTTGTTAGTGTTAAACGCAACGCTGTTAACCTATATCAGTATTTATGTGGTGACTGTTAGGCGCGGTAATATATGGTTTTTACTGGCTAAGGGGTGTCGTTTTACAGCACTCGTTTTCTCGTACCAACAACAACATAAACAAAAACAAAGAACGATTTTCCAGGGAGATAGCCGCAACGCAACGCGGCTGCCAAATCAATATAGAAAATGAGCATAGACGACGTCATCTATGTAATCTGCCTGCTGGCCTGCATCGGGGCCGGCAATTATGTGCGGAAGGTGCGCGATGAGGCCCAACGCAAAATGGTATCTACGGCACTGGGTGTGATTGTGGTGGTCATTGTGTCGGGCCCGCTCCACAGCCTGCATTGCATTGCATCCTTGGCCTTGGGCACCGCCAGTGTGCTGCTAGTGCATCCAAGGTGAGTTTCTGCATAGATAAACGCATCTAATTATGATAATTACTTGGGAATTTATCCTCCAGCAAATGCCATTTGGTTACATTTCTCATAATGTTTGGCTACCTGGTGTTCTTCCGGCTGTTTGACTTCTACTGGAGCATTCCTGGGCACACGAACATGATACAAATGATACTTACACTTAAGGTTAGTTGCATAATAATGAGGTGATTGATTTCACGCTTCACTTTCTGCGCCAGGTCTCGGGTATTGCCTTTGAAAAAACAGCCGCCTGGAAACGCATACGCGAAAAGGATGAACAGGACAAGAACGCTCAGCGGGACGTGAACAGCGAAAGTCCCATTGAGATCACCGACTACGATCTGGAGCTGCAGCAATTGACAGCCGCTGAAATAGTGCACTATAGCTTCAATTACATCGGGGTTCTAACAGGTAGAGAACATTTCCAATCATTTGAATTCACTGTGTGCTGATATCAAAGTCCGCCTTATTGAGTGGCTGCCGCAATTACTGATAGAAAACGTGTATCTGGCATAAGAACACGACTTCCACAAGTGCTGTAAACGATGATCAAACGATAGACTAATCTCAAAATTCTTCTTACCAGGCCCCTACTATCGCTATCGCACATATAGGGACTACTTCGATATGCCATTTAAGACGCATGCCCCGTGCATTGATGCCACCATTGAGAAGCTCAAATGTGCCTCCTTCTACTGCGCCCTGTATCTGGCCACCAACTACGTTTGGCCCCTGGATGTGAGTCCTTTTACGCCTCTATTCACAGCCCATTTAATACATTTTCCCCTTTCCAGTATGCTTTGAGCGATGAGTTCTACAATGATCGCTCATTTGTCTACCGGCTGCTGTATGTGTGGCCCACCTTCTTCACATTCCGGGCACGAATCTACACGGGTCTGACCCTCAGTGAGTGCGTCTGCACAATGGCCGGGTTTGGGGCCTATCCGGACGAGGCTGATGCCAACAATGGCGAGGGACCCCGCAAGCGCTATCAGCACTTGAAACGCGATGCCGACAAGCATACCTACAACTTTACCACGATTGTCAATACCCGAGTGATGGAAGTGGAGCGATGCTGGACCTTCCGCGAGGGCATGAAGCACTGGAATGTCTGCGTGCAGTACTGGCTGGCCGTCAATGTCTACAAGCTGTTTCCCAGCAAGAAGTACAGGTGGGTGATGAGGGTTCTGTGGTTATATGATGCTATGAAAATGCATTGGTACTGTTCCAATGATAATTTCATAGCGCTGTAGACCGCTTTTGTGGCTTTATTGCTAGTTGTATTGTATACTCGCTATTGTAATTGTTCTTTCCATTGCCACTGATCGCAGGGTTGGCAGGTATTCAACCGTAGTGTTGATATTTATAGATCTCTCGTTCAGTTTCCGTATTAACATGCTCTCGAAAACCTTTTAGAACGGGTGCCACTTTGCTCTGCTCGGCCTACTGGCACGGATTCCGGCCGGGACACTATTTCTGCATCATGGGCGCTCCCTTCTATGTCTCCCTGGAGGATATGTGGAACAAGCTGGTGCGCAAGGATGCCACTGGCCCGGTACGGACCGTCATCGATGTGCTCTTCTGGATATTCAAGTGGTTCGCCTTCAGCTACTTGGGCGTGGCCTTCCTGCTCTCCTCGTTCGGCAACATTTGGCGTTTCTATAGCTCTGTGTATCACATTGGATACATCTGCTGGGCGGCGATGATTGGACTCGGCTTTATCCTCACAAACCAAAGGAAGGCAGCCGAACGTCGCAGGCAGAAGCGTGCAGCTGGTGGAGACACTGCTGCAGTGGAGGAAAAGAAAGCGCAGTGATTTCTATTGGATTAGCTTTAAAAGGCAGTTCAAATACAAAAGAAGTCACCCAATTGTTAAGTGTTCCATTAAGTCCAATGGTAGAGACTGCAAACGTCTTCGCCACTACATGGCTAAATATCTATTATAAACGACACCGATCAAGGCACCATTTGCTTGTTAAAGTTCTAAAGTTATATTCAACAATATCAGGCCCAACTATGTACATTTATGTAACTACTTCCATGTCTAACAGTTGAAGCCTACCTTCCATATGCATAACCATCCATATTTTATCCGGGAAAAGATGATGATATTAAATGAAATTAGTTTGTAGATCACATATGTTAACCAAAATAAAGTGAATCCTAATGTAACAAAAATCGCTTCTGCTTGGGTTACCCCAATCCATAATCGATTTACTCATTATTTAGCTTAAGTTCTCTTCTTTTTTTTATTGAAAATACTCGTAAGTAAGTAATTCTATGATTTTACACAAGTCTTGCTTATCGAAAAATTCGAGATTTACACAAATGGATTTGTTTTTGCGGTCAGGATAAAGTTAAAATTCGAGAGTAAATTTAATTAATTTTCTTGGAAATTTTAGGTGTAAGTGTAACTATAATTGTAAAATGATTTAGGGAGCCTTTTTGTGGGTGTGTGTATGTGTGTGTATTATATTCGATACCAGCTCGAATTTGGTCTAAATTCAATGCGTTACGATTTCAGTTTGTGTGTAATAACAATTTAGTTCGAATATGGGTAGCATGGCAAGAGATTTCCTGTTGCTGTTGTTGCGGATGGGGCTGCTGCGGAAGGATATCATGCCGAGGATGGCTCATCGGTGACCAGAGAGAGGCGACGCTTTACATCCTGTGTGGTGTTGTAGGCGCCGCAGTGCACGCACTTGAGTCCGATGAAATGAAATTTGGTTTTGCAAGTCTGCAATACAAAATAGAGATAGAGATATCCCTACCTTAGGTAGACACTCGACGCTCACCTTGTGACAATCGTTGCAGAAGATATGCACTCGCTGGTTCTCGTACTTGAGCGTCACGGGCATGCGTAGGGCCTGATCGTCCAGATACTCCCACAGCGCCGTCATGTCGATCAGCGAGGTCTGGCAGGTGGGGCAGGTGTAGTGGCCTGAGGCCAGGAGCTGATCGAAACACATCTTGTGCAGCAGATGGCCGCAGTCGGGAATGTGGCAAGGAATGCGCGAGGTGTGTATGTCGCCCAAGCAAACAGGACAGTGCGACCGGGAGATGTTTTCCACGCACTGGAAAACAAAAACCAAAACAAGGAACGCTCCATTAATTAAAGATTCAAATCTTCAGCGAATTGCTGGCCAATTAATTAAGTTATCTGTTGAACAGTTTTGACATTCATAACCACTCAACTAAATCGCGAGCCACAAAAAGCAATTAGGCAACCGGTTTCGGCTATGAATTGACACAAAATTAATATGCAAGCTGGCGATTTCTTTAATCGGCTTTCAAATTACGCGGAGGTCAATCCACATGTATCTATACTTGGCGCTGAAAGTGCTCTTAATTTGGGGGAGTGGACTCACCCGATGGCCATCGATCTTCAGCTGGATGGGCAGACACATGTTGCAGACCTCGCAGTGAAAGAAATTGTCAGCGCCGCCAATGCGACAGATGCCACAGCCATGACAATGATATTGCTGCTTGTCCGCGTCATCAAATAGATTGCATATGAGGCATGTATACTGCAAAAGAGGAGCATGGTTATCCAAGGAATCACTTAGAGTAAGGCACAGCCAGTGAGTGACCCGTTACCTTGCCAAATCTCACGCCACAGTTCTCGCATTGCTCTTGCACCGTCTGCCGCGTGTTGCACTCGGAGCAGATGAGTTCTGTGAGTGTCTTCCGATCGAAGTGATGGGTCTCGTTCTCATCGTGGCAGAACCGGCACTTGTAGAACTTATTGCAGCACGGAGTCTAAAAGAAAGCGAAGAAATCGATTATGGAATGAAAAATTAGTTATCCTACAGTAAATCTGAAAATATTCCGCCTTGAGTTTCCACAGTCAAGGACTGAACAAACATAATTCATTAGCAGGCGTCGCGGTGACACATGTACTAATTCTCAAATTGAGTTGCTAATCAAAGAAATCTGCCTGGAAACGGAGCACAAAATGAGTGACGTCTGAGGGCTTAAAAGCAAATCAATCGTCGTTTGGCGTCGGAGCTACTGGTCTGCTCTTAGCATTATCATAAATATTGCAGTCGAAAGCAAAGGCTCTCCTGCGTTGTAGGAATTATGGAGCCCTAATCAAATCACTTGTAAAGACCCCATACGATACCCCAAAGCTACCCGTGTCGTCGGTTCATTAGATGTTTGCTAATTGATTCGCCCGACCAATTATCAACATTTGGTTATGATAAAGATAAAGACCAAACGTATTTGGTATTTGTGTGTTCATATGGATCAGGTTTCGGACTTTGTCGTGGAGTAGGGTTAAAGATGGATTTAATTTATAATTTATCTGTTATCTACCCCTCGTCACACGTTTCTACGTGTCTGCTCTGTAACTTACAAAACCCAAGAACTCTTGCATTTGTTCTATTTATACTATGTCAAAAGTGAGACGCCCACAATCGTAATGCTATATCTGGTACAGCTCTCCACCTCGTACTATCTTTGAGGATTATTTATAACTTTAACAACCTTTTTTTTCGTATATGTCTGTATGTATTCTGGTATTCTTTCAACTTTGCTGTGATGATAACACTTGAAATACAGAAAACGGAGTAGAAGCATCTTTAAATCCGGTTTCTTTGTGTGTTTCTCCTCCATCCCAAAAAAAAAAGTGGGATTTTATGGCTGTGTTTCACTAATGATCATATTATTTCTTTCCAGAATACATATATTTGGCCCAGACAAAGACAGAAGTTAAGTAACAGCAAGGTTCTATGATAAATTAATACAAGATCTCTGAAGAATATATACAGACTCGTACTCGTACTTTTGTTTGAGGGGTAAGTAAAGGCGGGCATTGCTCCACTTGTGTTCTTAACATTGAGCTTAAATCCACAGGTATGCATAAATTAATTTCACGCATTGTTCAGCTTACAAAAACACACACACACACACACCCACCCAGTATAAATATTAAGTATTTAAAACAAAACAAAAACTCCACCTGATTCAACATTTCAGTAAAATGCAAATACTGTACGGCTTCTCATACGTTGGAAAATTCTGTCTCCTGGAATATTACGAGTGTTAGTATCACATTATTCCACTGGTTGTAATACGTGTACATACAAAAGCAGAAGTAGATCGAAAGACCCTTAAAATTGTGAGATATTTAGGACAGATTTGGGCGCAGTACGGCTATACGTGACTTTTTTTTTAGGGAGCTATAAAGCTTGGAAGTAAATTTCTGTTATATCAGACAAAATTCTTCATTTTTACGATGGGTTGTACTCAGGAATTTGTATAGCAATTTCATGTTTGGAGATGCTTCTCTGAATATTACTTGAAATTGTGAAGATCTCCCCCCAAAATCATGATGATCAAAAACTTTTCCATTTCCTATACGTGGCATTTATTTAGAGAGCTATAAAGCTTGGAAATAAATTTCTGCTTTATGATGAAAAATTATAGTGTACTACAGAAATTTGTACAGCAATTTTTATTCTTGAAGATGCTATTCTGGATCTTACTTGGAACTCTAAATATCTCCACCCTCATTATGATCATCTTCCTAATTGAATTTTGAAAACTTTTCCATTTCCTTTCATATTTTCCAAAATTTTCCTGCCTGTACTTCTACTTTCCCTTGCATTGAGTCATTTTTTCTCCATCGCCTACATAAATATTATCGTATATCAACTGTACGAGTATCCCATACCCTACTTATCACCTCTCAATAATTATGTCTCTGGTGCCTCCTAATTGGCAGAGTAAAGACCTGGGATATTACCGGGGGAACGATTGCTTTATGTGCATACACAATTTCACATTGTTCATAATTTCTTAGACCCACCAGCAACAACTACAAAAAGTAAAGAAGATATACACGCATTATTTGCCCAGATCAATGGAGAATGGAGGTGTTAAATGGGCGCTCGCCTCACTTGCCGGCCTGCCCAGTGGAAATTCTTTCACTGTGAATCGGAGCAGACGGAGGGCCGATCCGGTTTAATTTGTTGCCAGACCAGTGTCTACTTATATCCGATAGACAGACCTTCCCCCTTGGCTGTCCGCGCCATTTCCGTGCAAATAGTAATTCCATTCAATTGAAATTACATCAAACACTGGAGGTACTCGTTTCTGTTTAGACTTCAGACACTTTATTTGCTTGGTTTGTTTAAAAACATATAAATAAAGCTTTGAATACCATTTTGGGGGCTGGAGCTACAACAGCACTTGGACGACAGCAAAAGTACCAGATGGCTTCTGGCGCCAAAATTACTTTCCCTCAAAATGTGCGAAATTCTTAGACTTTTAACGGGAATTTGATGGGAATTTCTTGCCCGCAAATATATAGAAATGGATATTGGGAATAATAATAATAATTCAAATGGTTATCCATGGAAAGCCGAGTTCCCCGAAAGAATTCTCGATAAGTAGGGGTATTTTTATGCCATGGTTAATCCCTGGGAGCCAAGCTCTTGTTCAATTCTAATCGAATGACTAAGAGCACCCTTTGATAAAGAATTGTTTCAAAATTCTTTGGTAACTTTTTTTACTGTCGCGTTAGACCCGCATATTGAGTCAATTTATATTAATGTGAATCGCATTTCGTTATTAATACGGATAGCGTGGGGAAATATTTATTGAGACATTTATTTCCACTGAGGCCTAACGAATTTTCCTCTTCTAGAAAAAGTGTTCTTTTTATTGAGCAACAGGGAATTCCATTATATCTAGAGAGTTGTTTCATTTAGAAACTTTTCTTTCAGAGGTTTCTAAGCTCTTCATCAATCACTGGCTCTGAAGACCCTCTGAACTCTAAAGTATTCTTTCAGTTAATGAAACAAAAAAGATGAATGTATTCCTTACTTTCTGGGCATTTTTTCCACTAGCAATTCCACTATTTCGTTTGGTATCTATTCTCTCAGAGATTCCTGAACGTGTTCATAGTTTTTCGAATGATTTTTTTTCCTCTATAGTCAGTATGATAGAGACACTTACCACAAACATGGCACGTCGCTTATAGTGTGCACATCCAAAGCGCAATGACTCCGGTGTTGTTGGCGTCGCATTGCTGCACTTGTTGTTGCAACTATCGTTATTGCCGCTGCTGGTGGTGAAGCGTGAAAATTGTTCATGTTGCTGGGGTTCCACTTCCATGCAGTGGCTGCTGTCGACTGTAGCGACAGTTTCGGTAGCCTCCGAGGCGGTTTTTGGCTGGGAGATGATGTGGCGACGCCAGACAATGGCCGGCGGCTCCTCTTCGAGAAGGAGACTTGGCGTGGACTTGGATTTTCGCATCTTCACGTATGTTGGAAAATCGCCCGTCATGATTGTAGGCGGCATAATCAGCTGTAGACGTTGCTCTTGTTGTGTTGCTGCTGCTATCTGGGAAACAGGAACAGTAACAGGCGGGGACAGAGACGGAGACGGAGACGTACGCGGAGCATCATCAGCAGCAGCAGCCTCCAGTGAGTTCGCTCTCGACGACAGCTTTGACGATGAATTTAAATTGACTTGATTGGGTTCTTTTGTATTGGTAGATATTTGTACATCAATGTGGTTGTACTTGTTGTGGCTTTCATTGAGAGATATTCGGCGCTGCCTCTGGCGATTCTTCATTCTGTTGCAGGAGCACGGAATCGAAATCTACAGATACTTTTGTATGTATGTATGTATATTGTATCTTCTTCTCTTTGTTTTCCTACAAGTATGCTGCCGTTGCAGTTGTCTTTGTTAATTGTTGCCTCTTCAATTGCTGCCGTAGCATTTAAATTATTTTCTGCTTCTTCTGCTGCCGCGGCTGCTGTTGTGACATAGACTTTGTATCCGCCTCATCGATGGCCGGCCGCAACGTGAGTGGACTCCAATCCTCTCTCTCTCGTTCTGTCTGTGTGTGCTATCCACTGGTATTATCCAAAAACTTTCATTTATGCAACAGCTCCGCTCCTCCTTAGGCATGCAAAGCGCGTAGTTGTCAAATTTTTCTGCATCTGAGACAGTGGTTGGTTGGAAAGCGAACGATGATTAAAAGGTTTGTGGGAAAGTGTTAACTGCCTGTTATTTCCCCGCCCCATTGTTTAAGCACAGATTAAGCAAATTAAGCAAAGTGAAGCGTTCAAAACCACAAAAAATACTAGATTGATGTATTCATCAATCGGTGAATCCCCGCGGGACAACTTTAATGTTTGACTAAATAAACGTATTACAAAAAGCGTAAAAAGCAATAAATCTAACTTTCAATGTTTCCCAGCCCCGTATTTGTATGGAAAGGCCATCAAAATTAGATAAGAATTATCTTGATTTTAGACGCTTTTCTGTGGCTTTACGTAGTATATGCAAATGGAACGGGGACCCTGAGCCATGTGAGCTCTGGGGGATTTAAACGTCTAAGCTAAATGGGTTTTTAGATATTTTTCACACTGCCTTGACACACAGTGCAGCTGTAGGGATCTCGGATCGGGGATCCATACACCAAACACTTGTTAACATAAACCGGCGCACGACTCTGCAAAACTTTCGCTCTGCTAATATTATGCTACGGCTGAAAGGAGGAAGAGGCACGGAAAACACTACACCGCCAGATGAGCTTTTAGTGGTGGTGGTAGTACTATCTGGGTGTGCATCTGTATCTCTCTCGCCCTCTCTCTCTGCCTGTGGGTCTCTGTTGTCATTATCGTATTGTGGTTATTCCTATTTGCATAGCCGCTGAGAGCAGAAAAATCGTTGTTGAATCTCTTGTTTATTCAGTTTGTTTTTCGCAATTATCAAAAAGGGGAGCACAGCCGCCAGCGACAATAAATATTGAAAGTGTGCGAAATATTACACACGTAAACCAGTCCCGCCAAAGAATCGCAAAACGAAAACGAAACTCTAAACTTGATTTTGGTTTTCAATTATTAAACATTTCATGGTTTACGCACGAACACGCACAGTAGACACACTCACACACACACAATTGACACACAAATTGCAGTCGATCAAACAAGACAAACGCATTAAATAAATGGTCACGATTTCAATGTAAACGGTTTCCAAAAGTTTCCAATACAATCCAATCCGCAAAATCCAAATCGCCTTCAACATGAAGTTTGGCAGTACATGCGAGTACGAGTACGGCTCTGAATGCGTGCAGTATATATTGGTTTTGTGTTTTTTTTGAAAAACCGATTTCTTGTCTAACGTGTTTTTTTTTTTATTTGATTCGCGACTTCTTCGCTTAACCGCTTATTGTGATTTTTGCTGAAATTCAGCCTTTAATTATAATTTTGCTCATTCGTTAATTATAATTAATTAGCAATAACAGATATACTTGAAAGTTAGACAAAACGCACATCACAGCACAAAACAACACACCACACAGATCCGCAGATCGTCAATTGAATTGAATAGCCACGGCGACGGCAACGCCAACGGAGACGGCACGGCGACGACAGTAATACAGATCCGCGTTCAACGACTCCCGCAGATCCGCTTCGAGCGCGGCGAGCTTCGATTCTCTACTGAACAGAGCCGCCACGCCACCGTGGGGCTTCAAACACACTTGTTGCTGCGTCCCGACCGTCCGTCCCCACAAAAAAAGCTTTCTCTCGCTTCGCTTGTGCTTAAAGCTACATGCGTTGCCAGCTTATGTTGGGGTATATTTGAAAAGATCGTTGAAGGATTAAAGTGCAATATATATTGAATATATATATATATATAAATATACTATATATGAGCCTCTGGGCAGGTTGCAGGCTGAGTGTGAGGTTGTCGTTAAAATCACAGCTAAATGCTTAGGCATAGACTAAATAGTAATTGCATTAATTATGTCATAAATAGGTCACTAGCAAATGCCAAGCCGTGTTCTATCCAGTGTCCAGACTAGATCTAGACCTTCTCAATTTGTACAAATCTCTCGCGCTTGTACTGATCGTAATAGCTGCCCACAAAGTTGAGGCGACCCTCGTACTTGAGATGCATTATCGTTTTAACCAGCGGCGGATGCTCGTTGCCCAGCTCCAGCCAGAGTTTGCCCCCGGAATGCAAATGCCGGCAGGCCAGATCAAAGACCAGGCGAGCCACTCTCAAACCATCCGAGCCGCCATCCAAGGCATTGAGGTTCTCATACCTAACAAGAGAATGAAAGCTATAGCTTTATATAATCATCATTAAGCTGAGGCTTGGACTCACACAACCACTTCGGGGTGGAGAAACTGAAACTCCTCGGTCTTCACGTAGGGCGGATTCGATATGATCAAATCGTACTTCTTGTCCTTCAGTGGCGCTGGCATGTACTGGTCCTCCTCCATGGTGTGATTGTGCACCTGGAAACGGTCCTGAAGACCCAACAACTTGGCATTCTCCGCAGCCAAAACAGTGGCCGCCTTACTCCGCTCAATGGCCGTGGCCTCAACCTGCGGCAGTGCATGCAGCATGGACAGTGACATGGCGCCCGACCCACAGCCCACTTCCAGCATATTCACATGCTTCACATCTTTGTAGTTCTCAATGACCAGACGCACAAACTCCTCCGTCTCGGGGCGTGGAATGAACACAGTGGGCGCTGTCTTTAAGGTAATGTCTAAGAAATCCCATTCGCCGATAATGTGCTGCAGCGGCATACGGGCACAGCGAGCCTCCAGAAAGCGCTCAAAGTCTGCCAGTTGTTTCTGATCGAATTGCAGCTGGGAAAAGTTGTCGGGAACAGTGTTCTGTGAAGGGGGGGATAAGTGAGGTTAGTTGTGGCCATCCAATGTGTCTTGAATGCTATTTTCTGACTGATACTTTACAAATTTACGCTTCAGCACATGCGACACAATACATTTCAAATTGAATTCGGTGTCTGAGACGCCAGCGTCCTGCAGCTTCTGCGACCATCCCTCCATAGCCTTGGTTACGGCAACCAATTGTCCGCTAGTGGAATTTTTCCCACTTCCGCTGGTGCTGCCGCTGCTGGTAGCATAATTATAATGCGTGAGTGCCCGCGAGGTCAGGCGCACTGACCGTGTCAAGTATTTAAACATAATTTAGCCTTATTATCTAATTTCTATTTTATCAACAAATTTTGACTGCAATGCAGTCCAGTGTTACCTTATCGATATGATATACGGTCCGACCCTCAGAAATACGTCTCATTTTTAAAATATTCCGTAAATATACTGACGAATTCAAGTTCTATTTTACATATTACTCGTTTTTGATCTTCCGTGGAATATGACTAGCTATATAGAATATTTAGCCATGCCCACATAATTTTATCCGATTAAAACATGAATTTTCTATTTGACTGGACTACTTTAAATAATTGCTTTTATTGCATTTTGCGTAAAAAAAGGTTTTAGCGAAGTAGTTTTAACTTTTCATTTACCAGCACTGGTTAGTCGTTGATGTCTTTTCGATTTCTTGCCAGTCGGCTGACAACCATCATTAAATGTGACCGTACTGCAGAAGGTAGGGCTGTTTTGCTGAAACTATTGGAACAATTGGTTAATGGCCGTTATTTTGTTTAATACAAAAATCGCATTAAATTCGCAATATCCTTTGAAAGGGTTTTATAATTTGTCAGAAATAAACTTACTTTACAATTGATGCCTCCCCTATACATTCTTTTCCAAGGCTGATAAAAATTATGGATGGCAATTGTCAAGTGCAATATTTATTTACTCTATGATCAAATAAACCATTTAACAGCGTTGTAAATAGTTAAAGACACTTGTGCACACATATATATATGCGGTCGGTGTAGAGTGTAGTTCCGTTTCATTTACACTTCCTATCTCGATTGATTTCCAGAGAATTGAAAAACGTATCTTTGTTTTGCCGTACTTATCAGTGTTTATTTTACAACATATTAAAATATTCATACCATTATATGTGTATTGTATATATTCACATTACTATTGCACAATTTTTACCGAAAAACGAAAAAACAACAGAAAAATTAAGCAACAAAATTTTACAAGTTTCCTTTAAGTACTGAAATTTTATGGAATTTCCGTTGCTGCTCTATCTGATTGATGGAACGCAACATTCTAATTGAAACGAAAAAAAGAACGAAAATCTATCATCCTCAGTCTATATAGCGATGCTGCGCAGTCAGAGATGTCCGTGCAGGGGATCGCGTGTGTCCCTCAGATAAACAGGACTGGTGAACGATTTGCCCTCGACCTGCGAGGCGAGATTCTCCCCGGCGTACGTGACGAACGGCGAGATCTCACAGATGTCACCGTGCACAATGCCGCCGGCGTTTTCAATGTACTTCTTGTGCAGGCGGTGCAGGTCCGACCGGGCCGTGCTGGGGCAGTCCTTGCCGGCCACATCGGCATTCTTCAGAGCGCTAAACTCCTCGTCACGCGGCACTTCCATGGCCACAAACTTTTGGGCAAACTCGAACACATCGAACACAAACTTCTCGATCTTTATGCCATTGGGCTTGTCCGGGGTCAGGCGCTTCCCGGCATTGTCCACAAAGGGGATCTTCTTTTTGGCCACGTGCAGCTTCAGCTCTTGCTCGAATTTGTTGCCGATATCCTGCAGGAAGCTCGAGCTGAAGAAGTGATTGCAAATATTCCCAGCACTGAAGGTCAGCCGTCCGTCTGAGTTGCGCATCTCCGCTGTCTTGGCGGAGATCTCACTGTACTCGACCACCTGGTACTTGCCATCGACAATGGCCACCACGCCCACGGGCTCATTGGGGGCTGCCTTCTCCACCACCTTGGCAGCGCAATCGGCCTTCTCCTGCACACAGAAGCCAATGAAGACGGGATCGGCCACCTTGATCAGTATATTGTCGACACTATGGGCATGCAAGTAGAGCACTCCGCGCTTCTGCAAGTCCTCCAGTATGCCCTGGCGCTTCATGGCCCTGAAGATGCCTCCGTTTCCGTCCGGGGCACGTGCCACTCGATGCTTCTCGTCCAGAATGATGCGTCCATCGTATTCGAAGCATGGAAGTGAGCCCTGCTCGAAGAGCAACACATTCTCCGGCTTCAATCCGAAGAAGTTGTTGGCCACAAAGTAGTCGTACGTCGGCTGGACTGTGTGCTCCGACGTCATGATATACCAGATAATGTGTCCAAGCTTTCCGTTCGCCTCCTGGGCCAACTCCTCCAGCTTCAGAATGCGTTCGGCCTGGATGCGGAACAGAGATTTTCTCGACTGCAGTCCAACATCGTACATTCCCTTGGGATGATCGAAGCCAAGTCGTGTGCCTGCAAAGAGTAGTGGGAAGAGTATTAGAAAGGGAAACTCTAGACATACGAGGAAACCTGCCTGATCCATCATCCAATAACAAGAAGTGCAACATATTCGATTTCCTACCCTGTTGGCCTTAAAAACATGTTTCGGTTTTTTGGGCTTTACGCTTTGTCTTTTGTCCCAACATCACAGTCACACTCGAGCCACATTTGTACACCCATTTTAACATTTAAGCGGCTCCACAGAAGGTCAGCCCCACTACCGGTTTTTAATTATCAGTTGATATAAGCAATTTATCGGTTGGCGAACCATACATACTCCGCCATGGACTCCTCTGGGGAGTCCATACCAGCCAGAGCCCGGGTTCTAGCCAGGGAATGGCAGCATTATTCCTACTCGTACGAGCAGTACCGTTGAGCGTTGTCTACGTGCAATAAATACTACAAATATAAGGTACAACGCCCCTTCCCCTACCACTGACGCTGCCCCGGCCAGGCTTTTATCTCTGTTTCGTTTGATTTCTTTCAAGTCAATTACGTGATTCGACTGCACCTCTTTGCTGGGGCTTTCTGCTGCTTGCTTTGGGGCTCGGTTCACTCCCTCGCACACACACAAAACAGGAAAGGAAATGTCAAATGCCGCTAACATTTCAATATGGCGCTTGGAACAGAAGTGCCCGAGCCAGAGCAAGGTAAAACGAATAAGAACGATGCAGCCCAGACTTAAGGAATACCCAGTACACAGATTCATCTGTTGTTTATTGAGCGGAAACGATCTTGTGGTAGAACTAATCCCTCAAAGGTCACTCTTTAAAGGAGGGAAAATGATTGCAGAATGCATTGAATTTATAGCCATATATGGCTCTTAGTGACTTTCGAAATTCGATTATGGTTGTTCCTTCTGGCTGTTTCACATACCCTTCTCCTCTAGGGTACTACTACAAAAAAAAAGAAAGGCAGTGACTGGCCATAAGAATGGCTTACATTTTGTTGCAGGAGGCGTGTGGTTGTGTCTTGCACATGGAATTACAATTACAACAAAAGCCAGCAACAATCATGCAGCTGCTTGAGTGGGCAGCTGATTGAGATTGAACGAACCGCGTGCGTCCCTCTATGTCTGTATTCTGTATTCCGCGCTGTGCTGTGGCACGATTTTTATATCAAGTTAATTAGTTTTTTCACACCACCACACAGACATATCCCGCACTGACAGTGCTGCTGCTGTTGCTGCTCTGGTCTAATGTTGGAAGTTGTTGGTTTTTCTCTTTATTTTGAGTTTACATTTTGTTTATTGCACATCAAGGCAGAAATGTGAGTGGAGTGGTGTGTGGGTGGGAGGTATGGTGGTCTGTCTGATTAAAAACATCTCATATCAGAGGGAAGCAAATAGAACAGAGCAAATTTCTCTTAACATCCAGAAAGGGTTAGTCATCGCTGCTGCTGCCCTTGAGATGCAAAAGTTTTGGTGGAATTTCAAATAAAATAAAAATAAAAATTTACACGAAAATATCCACTATTTCTGTATAATTCTGTAAAATAATTGCCACATTCTATTTAATGTTTCCGAGGCAGTAATCACAAATCTGAATTTTCTTTCATTAGAGCTGTCATTGTTCCTGCTTTTTTAAGATAATTCTTTAGGCAGATAATCCATATAATCGACAAAGCCCAAAGGACTGATATAAATACAAACATTAATGTTTATATTATCATTCCAAGCCAAGAAAAAACACCTTTGGCTAATCATTTGTGCTAATTAAACACAAGTGTTTGTTGGGTTCGTTGGGTCTGTTTGGCTTTTCCCCCCTAGCGCCCCCTTTGTGATTGTGTGACCTTCACTTACCTTGTCCGCCCGCCATAAGCAGCACAGCGACATGTCCGTTGCTGATCTGACGCAGTCCCTCATCCCGATAGGAGGCCAGCTTATCCTCAGGGGTCCGTGCAATGGATATCACCTTGCCCTCGGGTATGGGCTGAAGGCGATCGTCCAACTTAATGCCGTTCTCGTTCATCGAGACGGTGGCCCGATCGAAATACTGTTTGATCTCATCCAGATTCAGTTCCTCCATGTCCCGCACCAAATCGGCGCGTTTGTCAGGTGTCAGCTCGTCCCAAAACTTCAGCAGATGCTCCTGGTGCACCGGGTCGAGTCGCATCCTCAGCGACTGGTAGTCCGTCATGGTTGGTGTGGGTATTACTGGTGTGGATTTTGTGGTGCCAACAACGCTGGCTGGGGGAACAGAGATCGGGGTAGATGGGGAGCAGTTAGTGGATGTTGATTTAGCTAATGGAGTAGTAGTCGGGTGGAGAAGTGGGCTGGCTGGTTCATGTACTTTTCTGTCCAACTGTTGTCTCTCCCCCCGTGTTCCGTGAGTGAGTGGAGTGATAATATGACGAGAGAGTGCGATAAAAAACAGCAGAGCCAGAGCCAGAAAACGTTTCGTTTCGTTTCAATCTGGTATGGGTGGTTTTTTTTTCGGGCTTCAGAGCGCCTTCGCGAACCGTTATACGTGGTAGCCAAAGCGCAACTGAGAGCCAAGCGATCGCCCTCTGTGGTTTTTCTTGTTCAAAGTGGAGCTGCCCCAATGCCTCGGCCTTCCGTCTGTGTCTCGTTGTCTCTCTGTCTTTGTCGCTGTCTTTGAATGGCAGGCGCGCATGTGTCTTGGTTTGTGGAATGTGCGAGTGTTTGTGTCTCTGTTTTGACGTATTTGCAGGCGCGTTATTAACATGGCTATGGCTATGGCTATGCCAGTGGTTAATGATACCCTGTAAAACTATGGGATTGAGAAATGCTGCTGAAACAGTCATAAGAAACCCAATAATCTTTTTGGTTCTTTCTCACAAGTAAATCTTCTTCTAGGGCATTCCACAGCCCATCCTCCGATGGCCTCGTTATGGTTTTTGGGCACTACTACTGCAATCGTCTGGCTGCGGGGCAAAATTTGCACAAACCTCCCTCCCTCCCTCCAGAGTGGTGTTGCAAATGCAAAACCAAACGGCCCTGAACGAACAGTGGCTCAAGTGAAAGTAAGAGGTGCCCCTGGGCGCCAGATACCACCTCAATTGGCAACAAGGAAACACTTAAGGGCAGGCGGGCTGGCCAGTTCCTGATAAACAAGTTCCCACTGGAGGCCTACAGAAACTAGTTGAATGGGTTAGGCCGTAAGTTATTGGAAAGGTTATGGATATGGCATTTAAATAAGCCAAGAATTGACCAAAAATGTTATACGAGCCACTCGACGGTGACTCCGATCTGCTCGTTTCGTTGGCCGGTTTGTTTGGTTTTTGTTTTTGCCACGAAGCGAGAGAGCTAGAGTGATCCAAGGTATATTAAACACAAGGCGAGGCGGAGCATGTATTAGCCACCGTTCTCTCGGAATGCCTGACCTGTCATGTAATCTACTTTGGACTGCTCAGCAGCTCAGCTGCTGCAGAAATACACACGTAGCCATAAAAAACAGCAAATACCCCCACATACACAGGCCCCCAAAACAAAAACAAAAAACGGAAAGAAACGGCGATAGCACACAATTTGTTTTCCGCTG
The DNA here is from genome assembly GCF_003369915.1 of Drosophila miranda. NCBI lineage: Eukaryota > Metazoa > Arthropoda > Insecta > Diptera > Drosophilidae > Drosophila > Drosophila miranda. The sequence goes on along the minus strand of NC_046677.1, from coordinate 7,138,560 downwards.
CTGCGGACTCTTATCGCGGACGTTAGGCCTTGCCGTTTCGTTTTATCATTATCAATATATGTATTCTCCACTTTTTATATACTCACCATTGCGATGGCGCCGCACATTAGTGTGCTGGTGCTGCAGCAAATTGTAATTGTGGCGACCCATTTATAAAGGGAGGCACTTGACACAGAAGAAAACAACACCCTATATTATGGTGGAGCTTGCACTTGCACTTGCACTGCCCTGCCCTATGCCAATATCTTGCTATGCAGTTGCTTTCACTGGGTTTCGCTATGCCATAATTTTGTGGGACATGTACTCATTCGCAAATTCACTAATTTAAAACCTAATGTGACACCAGGCCCTCTTTAAATTAACTTAAAAATAAAATTTTTGGAATAACAAGACTTGGCCCGAAGCAGTGTGACCCGCGCACTTATTGATTAAATATACGGTCTGACCCTCAGAAATATACCGTCTCATTTCCAAAATATACCGTAAATATACCGATGAAATACAAACTTAGCCCACTTAGCCCCCCTCTATTTAAACAAGTGAACAACTTGAGTTAAACCGTTTTTAAATTGTTCTTGTAGATCCATCCTGCCTCTTTCTTTAGAATCAAAGTTTTTACGATATCTTTCACCTGATCTGCGATAAAGTTCTCAAAGTTTCATCATTTCGTGGAGTGTTGTTCAATATCCACTGGTCGACAATGGGCTAATCGTACTCCGCCCATGATCGGAAATCATATTTCTTGATTTTGATATTCGGTTTAATATTACTACTAATAGTTTAAGCCAGGTTCCTTTAGGACTATCTTGCAGCACTGCTTTTTTGCAAAACAAAATTTTCAAATTATAAAATTAAATGAACTAAATTTTTTTTAATGCTAAAATTAGCTAATTAAACTTTCTTGGATCACTCTAATTTATACAATTGTTGGGGCGTTTAAAAACAAAAACTCTAATTGGGTTTTTGGCTTTTTTTTTAAATATATTTACAATTATGAACTAAATAAAGCATCATTTTCAATTACATGTAAGAACTACAACAGAAAGTATGCATCTATGTATAGGCTCTAGTTATTCTCAAATTTCCTGGAAGGTTTTATCTCTCATATTTCACGGTTCTTAGGAGCACGGACCGCGGTGTGCGCAGCAAGCAAGCGTTAATTCAATCTAAAGGACTCTACAATTTCACGAACGAGCGGTAATTACAAGAGGGGCGAGGGGAGGTACGTACTTGATGCAGAATCATACAAAAATGGGGGTAAATCATTAATTAGATCATTCTTTTAAATATCAAAAAAGTTCGTATATGTTCAAAACGAAACACTGTCTAAGCCGATGACGACGTCGTCGGGACGTCGTCCAAGTTAATTAGCGTGGCTCCACCATCTTGAGGATCCGTTCGAGCCGCAGCACCGGTGCCATCTTTCAGTGGCGGAGCCGGCATTGGTATTGCAATGGTACTCATAGTGCTTATCATACGCGGCTCGGCCCGCGACGTTGTGATGGGCATCTGTGCGGAATTGCTGGCTGGCTTGAGGAAGTCGGGCTGCGGTGTCTGAGCCGGCCCAGGGCCATGACTATGACCAGCTCCACTATGACTATGACTGTGTCCAGCTCCGTGGCTGTGATGCTTCTGCTGCTGGTGATGCTGATGCTGTTGGTGTTGGTGATGCTGCAGCTGCGGCTGCTGGGGATAGGACTTCGGCAGCTGGGAATGCCGCGTGGAATCGGTGGCCTTCAAGCGTTCACTCAAAGCCTTCAAAGCAATTTGTCTGGAAGCGAAACAATATTTAGAACAGTTTGAGTTATCGGCATCGTCGTTTCACTTACCGCCTGCGCTCAATATCATGCGGATCCGCACCGGGCATTTGCACTGAGATCGACGTTAGACTGGCCGTTGATATCGTGCGCAATGGCGTGGGCGTTTTGACCACGCCTGCCCGCAAACAGCAGTTGTAAATGGGATTAACCAAAACGCTGATAAACGGCTGCGAAACGTTCGGAAAGAAGCTAACAAATGTGAAGCTTTCAGAGCTGTCGCCACGCCCATTCGGATGATGCTGATAAAAACGCAAGTAGATCCAGGAGACCAGAGAGCCCGAGGCAAACATGGCCGGATATGTGCCATCCAGTAGACCGATAGCCCAAGAAATAATTGCCATTATGAGCACGGTAAGAGGAACGTTCCTTTAGGAGAAATATAAACATTAAGAAAATCAATCAGCATTCAATCATCTTTTGATTACTCACCTATTGGTCAGACGTCCATAGCGGGTCTTGAAGATCAAATGATCGGGCATTATTTGTCTCACGGCCACACAAATGCCAGCCACATACCCGGCCAGGCCATGTATATGCACATCGAATAGAATGGTTGGATTCTTGGTCACCATATAGTAGAATAAATAGTAGATGGTGGTCAGCAGCGAGACGCCGAAATTGCTCAAGGCGAAGAACTTGAACATCTCCAGTTGGCCCCAAAGCGGCTCGAGCATCTTGCCACACAGCCCGACAGTGACGACATCAACGGCCACCTCCCACCAGTGCAGCTCGATGAAGCAGAAAGTGAATGCAGTCCATATCCAGAACTTTCCATTGGGTAATATATAGCCCGGTGTGACGCTCAAGAGAAGGATTGCCTGGTCCGAGAAGGAGAGCAGGTAGCCGAACGTCGTCACCACACAGATGAGCGTTATCACCGGCGAGGTGTTATGAAGCAGGGCGTTCAGCTGTTGCCATATATAGGGCCAGTTTCTGGCGAGTGGAGCTGACATGGCAACTCGAACTGCGGCTGGAGAGTCTGATGATTTTTTTGCCTGGAGAACTTCAATTGTTGTCTGATCTGTTGTTATTCAGCCTGCTGCATGCGAGTCCCGATGCTGTGGTGGGTTAAATGCGTATCGGGTTTCGTGTGAGTCGCGATTCAAGACTTTCTTGTGGCCCCCAATTTGCACAAATTTTGTTTTATTTACGATTTTGTTTCACTTTATTTCTCATTTTGTTGCACCAGTGTGACCAATCGCTAAACTACTCAGAATACCTCCAGTGATGACCTTATTTTTTTAGTAAAATACGGCTAGATTGAATGAATAGGAAATCCAAAAAAAAGGCAGGAATTATATACAATTAAATGTATGTAACTGCCAGAAGGATATTCCGATTCCTTAAAACATATAAATTCTTGATCAGCACAACAGCCTTGACATATCTCGCGGCCGACTTCTCTGCTACACTCCATCTCCTTCCATCGTTCAATGTATCCGCCCCCTGGCTATTGAAGGGACAAAAACTTTGACTTTGAAACGTAGTTCTGACGGAAAAAAGCTGGCTTGGCAACACTGAATACTATTGACATAGTAGCTATTGACACCGATAATCTGGTAGGGCGCGTAGTTTCCGTTTTAGCTTCATTCAAAATAATTCGCATTGATTGATAAAGAGACCTTTTTAATTAAAAAAGTTATCTAATTTACGTTTTATTATGACAATTTGTATGCATGTGTTCGTTTGATGTACATCTTCGTTTTAATAATTTCAGTAATCTCCCTCTTGTCTTGGTTTTAAATATAATGCATTTGATTTAATATTTAAACAATTATTGCATTGACATTCAATCGATTCGCAGAAATATTGAACTCAAGCAACGTAGTCTCACAATTGAATAAAACTAAAAACTATTCAAAATAAAGTTTCTCTCGTTATATACGCTTCGGGTAGGAAACGCCTTTAAGGTATGCTGATTGTGGGAATTCGGACGTAAAAAAAAACAAAATATGGAATTTAGATTGTTTTTTTTTAATGGGCGTGTGAGAAATATGATGAAAAATTGGTTGATTGCATTTCGGATTGACTGCTTAGAACAGCAGCGTGCCCATGCCGCCCATTTCAGATTGTTCCTTGACGAAAATCTCAAAGTACTGATAGATGATGGTCACAGCCAGCAGGATACCCGTGCCGGAGCCGATGGCGCCGAGGAAATCGGCCATCACGGACAGTGCACCGATGCAGAGACCGCCGAAGGCAGCCGCCGTCGGGATGTAACGATTAAGCTCGTGGATCATGGAGTTCTCGCGATGGCCGCGCATCACCATGTGCTGCTCCTTCAGCTGCTTGGCAACCTGCAGAGAGCAAAGAAACCACGTTAGTTTTTCCTTGATTAGGAGTGCCAAATATCAGGGATACTTACATCCTTCGCTGAGCTGCCGGACACATCGATCCAGGTCTTGGAGAAGAACGCACAGGAGCCCAACATGAAGACAATGTAGAGCAGGGCATGAATGGGGTCAGTGAGTATATGGCCGACGCTCTCAGGCGGCGACAGATAGTAGCACAGACCACCGATGGGGTAGGAGCGGGCTGGGCCGCCGCCTCCAACATCGGCCCACACGCCGAGCAGATTGATGAAGAAGTTGCCGTTGAACTTGACGGCCAACATCTGGGAAATCACGTACAAGTTGGAGACCAAAGCCGACTGCAGAATGATGGGAATGTTGGAGGTGTAGAACAGCTTGATGGGATAGCTGCTGTACTGGCCGCGGTAGCGGGCGCTCTTGATGGGTAGATCCACACGGAAGCCTTGGAAGTAGATGACGACAGCGAACACCAGAATAGTGGCCAGCAGGTTCATCAGGTTGGGCAGGTTCTGGCGGTAGAAGGCCTCGCGCAGAGCACGAACCTTATCGTTCCTGGTTGCCATCAGGTGGAACAAGGCAATCACAGCGCCCTCGAACTCGGTGCCACGTCCCGTCGTCACCGTGGTGGGGGAGAATGCCTTCCACACGATCGTCTCGCAAATGTTAGTGGCAATGAAAAGGGAGATACCGGATCCCAAGCCATAGCCCTTCTGCAGCAGCTCGTCCAGCAGCAGCACAATCAGACCGGCGGCAAACAGTTGGATGATGATGAGCAGGCAAACGCCAGCTCCAATTTCCGCTGGATCACCGTACATGCCAGTCATCACATACACGATGGCCTGGCCAATGGTGATCACCATGCCGAACAGCTTCTGGGCTCCGTTGAACAGGGCGCGATCCTTGGGCGTGTCACCGACCTCAATGATCTTCGCTCCGGCCAGCAGCTGCATGATCAGGCCCGAGGTGACAATGGGCGAGATACCCAGCTCCATGAGGGTACCACGGTTGGAGGCCAGGATGACACGAATCCAGTAGAAGGGATCCGCAGAGTCGGAGCTCATGATGCCGAATAGTGGGATCTGACAGCACACCAGGAAAATGAACAGTGTGATGGCGGTCCATAGTACTTTTTCTCTGAATTGGATCTGGGAAAGGAAACGACGATAATTATTAATTAATTATAAACCCTTTCATTAATTAGCCTTGAACCTAAACTAGGCAAACACTCGTACAATTGCCGCTATGTTGACCTAAATGTGCCGCCGGCGTGTATGTACGTGGGGCAAATGTTTAAACAAAATCAGGTTTACTCATCGGCATCGTCATCGTCGGCTCCCTTCCCCGTCATATGTTTAACAACAAAAACACACGAGGCTGACGTCGACAGTGCTCGGCTCGCAGCTTCGGCGGCCCGAAGTTTGACGTTTCCACGTAGCGTTTGTTTTCGCTGTATGCGCGAGTGTATGTGTATGGGAAAAGTACTCTGGCAACAAGTAGCACGCGAAAGTAGTGGCCGTGATAAGAAAAGTAGCAGATTCGATGATGTGGAAATTGGACGATTCATCAATGAAAATGTTTGGCAAAGTCAAAATAATTTAAGGACCTTATTCAACACAAACTCTTTTTCCAAGATAATTAACAAGAATACGTTTTAACCGATTCTGTTGCAGACTAAGACACGTTAAAGTCAAGTGAAAGGTGGAATTTGACTTTTTAAAGCATCTCTGAAAACTTGCGAGCTAATTTCAAGCATATTATTTGCCTTTACCCATCTTTTCTGTCATTACTTTATGCAGAAGCAAACTGTTTGCGTGGCGCTTTGCTTACATTTTTTGACAAGTGAAAGCCGAACGCGTGCGCTGGCAACACTGGCAGCCGACCAATTGTTTAATATGAAAATTAAGCTAAAATGAAACAAATCACTTTCATTCCACTCCCCCCACATTGAACTTGACTTAAACTTTAGTTACAACTATATTATACACACCTTGCGCTCGGGCTTTGCAATTTCCGGCAGTATACTGCAGAAGGGTTTAATAACTTCGAGGAATTTGACTGCAAATAATGAATGGAAAGGGCTGTGGTTAGACGCGAAACTCAACTTTCAATTCAATTGGTGGCTTCCACAGCACACAAATCACACAATAAGAAGTGCACACCGACATTTTTTGTATACGTAAGCAAAGAGCCACCCCCGGTGCTCGCGGTGCCCCTGGAAGCGGCACTTTACTTTTACAAAAATCGCACTCTTTTCAAATATGCAGTAGCTATAAACGATCCACTTACTTCCCATTGTGTTTCACTTGTCTTATGTCTGGTTGAACTGTTGCACTTTCTATACAAAAATTACAAAGTTATACTATTTATCTGCGCCACGAGTGAAAACCGAATGGGAGCCGAACAATTTTTGACACGACGACTAAAATTTTACTGACACGACGTGCAAATATACCAAAATATACCGAATAATTTCAAAATATACCGTAAATATACTGAAGAATTCAAGTTCTATTTTACTTATTCCTCGTTTTTGATATTCGGTTGAATATTACTATCTATATAGAACATTTAGCCATGCCCACTCAATTTTGTACGATTTATGAATCAATTCTATACATGATTGGCCTATTCGAAATACTTGCTTTTATTGGATTTCTACATAACATTGAAAATAAAATTAATATTAAATGTCAGCGATGTTTTTTGAACTAGAGTTGGAGAACTATCGATTGCACTATCGATAGTATCGATGGTTTTGCTACTATTCATGATACTATCGAGCTTGTAGCTGTCGTTTGCCCATTTCTACTTTGATTTTGTCTATTGTATATATATATATGGTAGCTGACATCATTAACAAAGTTATAGGCTCTGCACACTGAGCCCATCCCGGGGGAATGGTGGGATTTTTTGACAGATGTGAAACTCCGATTCACACTGCCACCATCCACCATCCACCATCCGTCAAAAACAGCTGATGCCAATAACAAGTTCATTAAATTTGCGCGGAAGATTTATTAATTCTTGGTTCTTATAATGGATGATGAAGATATAGCAATTATTTCGGCTGTGGTTCAACAGCAAAATATTTTCTTGCACCAACTAATAATGTTGCTGTCAATGAATAATGATGATGACTTTAACATTGACGAGGATGAGATGACCCAGATGACTGCCATAAAAACACAAAAGCCAGGAAGATTATGGTCGTTTGTGACTACTTCTTCTAACTTCAACCATAGTTTAAAGTACAAGGACATATTTTATGGTTTTAGAAGCGGTTCGGGACATTTTGGGAGAAAGATGTACCAGAAAACAACGAGGCGTTTTTCAAAGAGAGTTTCCGAATGGAGAGGCCCTGCTTTGATATTTTAGTGAATCGGCTTGAAGTGCTGCGAAAGAAGGACACCAACTGCCGAGCTGCAATTCCTTTGGAAAAGCGCATCGCCATTGCGCTATACACTTTGGGCTCGTCCTCTGAGTACCGAACAGTTGGCAGGCTTTTCGGTGTAGCTCCAAACAGTGTGTGTAATATCCTGCACGAGTTTTGCAGAGCACTTATCGACGAGTTTTCGAAGGAGTACATGTCCTAACTTCCGACAAAATTGATGAGTGCGTAAAGGGATTCGAGGCAATTGGGTTTCCTCAGTGCCTAGGTGCAATTGGTAGGAAATCAATAAGAACTTCAGCAATATGTTTACATATAAATTGGTTTTTTAACTTCCTTTTTATTCTAGATGGATGCCACATCGAAATAAAACCACCAGCAGCTGAGGCAGTAGACCACCATAACTATAAGGGCTGGTATTCCACAGTCTTGTTTGCCCTAGTGGATTATAGGTATGCAAATATCTTGCACAAAAATATGTATTTAGCAAGTTGGTTTAATGTCCTAAATTATTTAAATCCGATTCTTTTTAGATACAGATTTACATATGTAAATATCGGCTCTGCAGGAAGGTGCAATGACTCGATGATATACCAGAAGTCAAGCCTTGCAAAACATATCGAAGCATCGACATTACTCCAAGAGAAAGCCAAGGAAATAAGCGGAGTAAACATCCCTGTAATGCTTATCGGGGACTCGGCATTTAGGTTTTCTAAAAAGCTGATGAAACCTTACGCGTTTTCCACAGTCGCCTCTTTGGAACAGCGCACGTTTAACTACAACCTTTCCAAAGCTAGGCGAGTGGTGGAAAATGCATTTGGGCATTTAAAAGCCAGATTTCGAATAATCGGAAAAGGTCTTGATAGCCACCACAAAAATAATAGCGCCATAATAATGAGCTGTTGTATTTTACACAATATATTAAATATGCACAACAGCGCGATTAATGAAAATTGGGAGCTTGCAACAAATGAGCGGACCATCCCCGAAATGGATGGTGGATGGTGGATGGTCGTCAGTGTGAATAGCCTATTACGTTTTAATTTGAACTTACTAATATGAACTTATCTTGGAAAATAAACGTCATGAATTTATATTTTCAGACTGATTTATGAAACATTTCTTAGTTTTTGAGTTTTGAAAAGGAATATTATGAATAAAACGTTTAATTTTGAACAATTTTTATTTAATTTCGCTTGAAAAATAGCCGTTAAAAGACTTTTTCAATATTAATATATGAGCCCGATACTATCGATAGTATTCGATTTTTTAAACCATTCCATTCAAAACTATCGAGTGGCGCCACTATCGATGGTTTGACAGCTTATACCAATATACCATCTCATTTAAAAAATCTACCGTATACTTATTCATATTCCTCGTTTTTGATATTCCATTGAATATTACCAGCTATATAGAACATTTAACCATGCCCACATAATTTTATCCGATTAATTAAACTATTCTCAACTTGACTGGCTTATTTTAAATACTTGCTTTTATTGCATTTTGCGTAAAAAAAGGTTTAAACAAAATAGTTCAACAAAAAAAACAGTCGCAATGTTGCTAGTATTTGAAGACATGATGCGTATAGGCCTTTGTGCACCCTATTTTGTTAATTTTATATGAAGATGAAACGTGATTTATAAAGACCTTTTCTCAAATTGATATTCTTTAGACATATTCAAGTATATTATTAGTATCTTGTATATATTTATAGCGATCCTGATACCTACTGAGCCTTGTAAGACAAACATTTTCACAATTCTATAACATCCATTTCCCCCAGGGTATGTGTGCATGGAATTAGCAACATGTTTGCGTATAGATTGAGACTCATTGTTGCAATAGCGAAACTGCGGCGAATCGGGTATTGCCTATATTTCAAGCTATAGATGCCCACTTAGCTTTATCCCATAGATAAATGCATTTTCTACAAGATTGCTTCTTTTAATTACCTTTACGTAATTTATTTTGACTAAAATACGGTTTTCAAGGAAATGTTGCCGCAACAGTGTGTATGGAATGTGCAACATTGTGTATGGAACGAGACTCATTGTTGCTAAAACGAAACTGCGGCGAACTGCGGCGAACTCAAATTCGATTCAAAAAACGACCAATTCTTTGTTCCGTTGAATAATACTATCTATATGGAACATTTAGCCATGCCCACTCAATTTTGTACGATTGATGAATCAATTCTATACATGATTGGACTATTCGAAATACTTGCTTTTATTGGATTTTTATATAACATTGAAAATTAAATTAATAGATGACAAAAATACCATTTAGCACTAAAAAACACCACATGGGAGCGCGGCGAAAACCAGTTTCTACAGTATGACCCTCAGAACAGCACCGAAATATACGGTCTCATTTCAAAAATATACCGAGAGGTGCGCGCCAAATCTAACTTTTTTGAATCTGAGCGACAAGGATTTAAATGTTGTCAACCGGGCCTTTATCTATGCCCACATAATTTTATAATTAATGAATCAATTTTCTACACAATTGGTTAGTTTTTAGTCCTTGCTTTTATTGTATTTTGACTAAAAAACGGGTTTCAAGTAAATGTTGCCGCAACAGTGTGTATGGAATGTGCAACATTGTGTATGGAACGAGACTCATTGTTGCTAAAGCGAAACTGCGGCGATCTGCGGCGATCTGCGGCGAACTGCGGCGAACTGCGGCGAACTCAAATTCGATTCAAAAAACGACCAATTCTTTGTTCCGTTGAATAATACTATCTATATAGAACATTTAGTCATGCCCACTCAATTTTGTACGATTGATGAATCAATTCTATACATGATTGGACTATTCGAAATACTTGCTTTTATTGGATTTTTATATAACATTGAAATTTAAATTAATAGATGACAAAAATACCATTTAGCACTAAAAAACACCACATGGGAGCGCGGCGAAAACCAGTTTCTACAGTATGACCCTCAGAACAGCACCGAAATATACGGTCTCATTTCAAAAATATACCGAGAGGTGCGCGCCAAATCGAACTTTTTTGAATGTGAGCGACAAGGATTTAAATGTTGTCAACCGGGCCTTTATCTATGCCCACATAATTTTATACGATTAATGAATCAATTTTCTACTTAACTGGCCTATTAAATACTTGCTTTTATTGGATTTCCATACCCTTTGAAAAAGAAATTTAATAGATTGATGAAATTGATCAAATATTACCATTTTATACCGATATACGGTCGGCTCAATTTTGACGTCAAAAAATACCGGTAAAAGTCTGACACGTTGTGACGGTTGCAGTGTCACCGTATTGAAATATTCAGTATGCAGTTAAATACTTAAATCTGAATTCGATAAAATATTTTTCTCAGCTGATTTGTAGCTCGATACACAAATAAAAACTCCATTAAAAGGACTCGTTACGCATTGTTTTTACATTCCGGAGCAAGCTTATTGGGAAAATATACCGTCTGACCGCCAGAAATATACCGAAATATACAATCGTATTTCAAAACATATCGTAAACATACTAATGAAAACAAGAACTTATGCAACTTAAGCCACCTTTATTTAAAAAGTTTAAGTCCGTAAGCTAAACCGAGAAATAAAAAACTTTGTAAATTCATCAAGATTCATAATTTTCGTGAATATATTTTAAGCCCCACTGGTCGACAATGGGTAAATTATTCTCTGATCAGAACATATTCCTTAACAAGGATTTCAGGTGCAGAAAATATTATGTATCAAATGTGGTACCAGCATCTAATAACAGTACGCGGATGACAGTTTTAAAAGCACAAAAATAAACATATTTTATCATTAAATGAATTTGGTTAGTTTAAACCGTCTTTCATTATTGACTACACTACCTATTAAATTATCTTTAAATAATATACAATTTTATATGACCTTTGGTCTTATCATCATTTGAGTACTTATGCCAAATAAGCCAATGAATGCCGTGAGATTGACCGTTACTCTTTTACCATCTTCATAATATTTTCCATTGAAGAAACTGTAACATTAAGAAAAAATCTTCATATTACACTTGACTCTCACACTGTCGACTCGAAAACAAACAGAGGGGAATGGATCTGATGTTCATTTAAAAGTAAAAATTCTTTCTATGTTTGGAAGCACAATTAAAAGAGTGCAACTGATAGCACATTCATGATAAGAATTATCCCTACCGCTACGGTGTGATCTCAAACTATCAACTCAGTGAGTAATATTCTCTGTATTCGTTATATCATTATTAAATTTGCATCTTTGACCCATGCAATCTATAAAAAATTCACGGGAACTTCTTGAGATTGCAAACAAAATCCGTAAACCATTCTGTCCTTCTACTCTTATTATTGGTAATAAAATCAAGAAAAAAAATAATATAATAAAGCCATAGAAAAGTTCTTAAAATCAAAATCAAATCTTTTTAGAATTAATTTCAATTTTAAAGGTAATGTGTAGAACATAACGTCCGCTCGTGCGAATTTTTAAGCCCGCAGTCATCGATCCATGAGCTATATCGATAGATAAACTATAAATTGTACAAATTATGACATTTGAGTTTTTAGCCCCAAATGTATTGCGTTTTTTTCTGCCCACCTCCCTCTTGAATTAACTGTTTTAGTGTTGATATTTTTAGTGTTGCGTTTTCCGATTATTGTGTTATTTTATTGTAATTGTAAACTAATATTTATTTAAGCCTCTTACTAAACATATTATTAAGGATTTCGATTAATTATAATAAATTAATTAATTAATAATAAATGTAATATTAATTAACCCTTATTTATGTTCCCTAACCTGTTTTTCAATTCGGTCCAAGATACCTCCGTAGATATCTTCGTAAATATTCGTTTCTATTCCATTTAATTAACATCTTACAAAGTACATGACATGACATGACATGACATTCGACACGTTTAAACATCGCGCTTACTTCTCTACTTACAGTTAAAATATTCGATATCAAAATAGACGAATATCGAATATAGTATCGCCATGAGACTCAAAAATGACACGGCAACGCCGCAAATGTCAGAGCTATCCAAGCTCTCCACACTCTCCAAAAAACAAATGCAAAGCAACAATACAAACACACACGCACAGGCAATTTAAGCAGGCGTATATATGGATCGTCATATAATAGAGAGCGTTCAGTCGACACAGACACAGCATACACATATGCGTGAAAAACTAGCTGGCAACAACGATAGTATGTCAAGTAAAAACTATCAAAACGCTGAGAACAGATATTATAAATTGAGTGCAAGTATTTAAAGCAAAACCATGGCTGCGTCGCTTATCTGTGTGGATATAAGCTCGGAATCGGAGGATGAGGTAAAGCTATAAACGGTCGATTTTGTGTGTTGAAAAGTACAGTTGTATTTTAAATAGGGTTTGTGCGTACGTGTGTGTGTGTATTACAATGTATGGGAAATAAATTTTTTTCGCGCTGCTTTTATTGAGAGCGAAACACACATACCAGTGCAAATGTGCAGAGTGCTGCCAGACCAGGGGTGTAGAGTTTTGATGTCTTGCACTTGCAATGGGCCCAATAATGTTAATTACGTTAGCTAAAACCAGTTGATTGTGTGCGTGCAGTAGTCTCTCTCTCTCTCTCCCCCGGAGTAACTTTATTTAAGGCGTAATTTATGAGGAGAACCCTCGAATCCGCGAAACAGTTTCGGAATTCAAAGAATTGCACATTACGCGCGCTTTCTCACTCTACACAACTCATACAGTCACGTTGTCACGTCACCCATACGCACACATCTGAAAGCATGCTCAACACTGCATCCGGCGCCAGTTCTCTGCGGGTTTGTTTTCAATCAAAATTTAAAAACTCCCAGCCAACAGGTAGCCTAATTCTTAGGCAAGGTCTTTTTTGGATCCATCTAATTCAACCATTTAACACTTGCAGTCACCCCCTGGTGCCAAGCGACGACGCCTGGAGAAGCCCCGGAATGGGACAGCAAAACAGAACCTGCCGCAAAAGCTTGCGAACCTACCGAAATCGTCCGTGTCGGGAGGCGGAGGAGTGGGCGGCAAACTGGGATCACTGGGCGGAACAACATCAGTAGAAACAGCATCCACTCCGATCGAATTGCACCCTCTCAAACCTATGCACATACCCAGTGGCATAACAATCACAAAGCACGGCAAAAACGCTACCGCCAGCAGCAATGGGATGGTGATCACTTCGATTGCCTCCATGCATGAATTTAACAACAACAGCAATATCTTTAACAACAATAATAAGAATAAACCACAGAAAACGCCAATGGCTCAGAAAGCTGGCTGGCCGCCGAACAGCAAGCCCCTCGGACAGAGCATTATGATAACCAGTGTGCCGCCCAATCACCAAGTGAAGCCGGCAACGCCCACTCTGCCGGTGAAGATTGCGCCTGGTCAGCAGGTGAAGCTGACGACCGCCCAACAAGTTAAGCTGTCGCCCATTCACCAGGTGAAGCCAACACCTACGTCTACGCCTTCGCCTAACCTCCAGGCGAAGCCAGCGCTCGGTTACCAGGCGAAGCCGACGCCCAATTTCCAGGTGCAGCAGACTTCCATTTATCGCATGAAGGGGACACCTCTTCCCGGCTACCAGATGATGGCGTTGCCGATAAACCAGGCTAGGATGACGCCCACAAACCAGTTGAAACCGATGCCCAGTAATCAGATAACAGTTTCGGCAGTGGCCCCCAAGCCAATAGCTCACAAAGCCGTTGCCCCCAATCCAGTAGCGCCCAAGCCGGTGGCCCTTAAGACAATAGTCCCCAAGCCAGTGGTCTCCCAACAGCACTTGGTAACGCCCCAAAAGCAGTTGCCACTGGCGGCTGGGCCTCCAAAAAATCAGCTCAATTCCACGACCGGCCTCCAAGAGAAAACCACGGTCAGGCTTCCGCAGCAAAAGATGACGTTGGGACAAATGCATCAACATCTGCAGCAGCAAAAGAAGCAGCTCATGGCTCAGCAACTTCAGCAGGCTATCCTGAGCGGTTCGCAGTATCAGACGCAGCGGGTGTCCATGATTCAACAGCAGCAGAAACCACAGCCGGCGTCTCCGCCGGCTCAGAAACCGCAGGTGACACAGAAACCACTGCCCACACTGCAGAAGGCGCCGGCGAAAGCAGGAACGCTTCAGATGCAGCAAAAGCAACAGCCGCAGCAGATGCAGCGGGCGCCACCACCTGCTCATCTCGTCCAGAAGAAGACACCACCGCCACTGCAGATGATTTCATCGCCTCCCCCGCCAGCCCACAGTCCTGCGGCCAAGATCAATCCACCAGCAGGCCGAGCTTCATCCGCTCTACAGATTACACCCGTTCCCCGTGTTCATCCGGGCCTCACAATGAAGCAAGTACCCAACCCGGTTGCCAGTGCCGCTCGCACGTTGCCATATAAGAGCTCCGGTAGCAAGTCAGGCACGCCTCCGATGACATCCCAACTGCAGTCGTTTACGGCCAGTTCCGCGCCACCGCAACGGCTGCTGGCCACACCACCGCACTGTCCAGCGTCGCTCAACGAGCCGCTGCTGGTGAATCTTCCGCCCACCACAAGCATTACGCCCCAGCTAACGCCGACAACCACACCGCCGCCGGCAGCGACAGCCTTGCAGCACCAGCAGCTGCCGAAGGGGTCCGCCTTTAAGCTGAACTCCCTGCCAGGCGCGAGCATCTCGCCAGTGCCCGCTAAGCCGGCTAACAACATCAAGCGAATCCAGCCGATCACTGTGCTCAAGAAATCCGACGAGGACTGGCGCCGGCATCTGGCGCAGCAACAACTGCAGAACCAACAGCAACTCCAGATGCAGCAAAGGCAACGCGACCAGCGGCCGGCGACTCCAACCATTGTTCTGGTGGAGTCACCGCCCACCACGCCGCCCACAGAGAAACAGGAGATGGAAACCAGAACAAATCACACAGAGAACGCGCTGATACAGACAATGACGGCGGTGCAGAAAAAACCGATTTGGATTAAGCCAGCGGTCTCCAGACTCAATTCCCCAACAGTCATACCAACACCACTAAACCAGGTGAAAAAGGCTACTCCACCCGCGGAAATAGTCGTCGACCTGGACGAGCTGCCTGAGACGACATCCACTAAGCAGCCATCCGAGAAGAAGCCATCCGAGAAGCAGCCATCGGAGAAGAAGCCAACACCACCGCGAGAGAAACCTGCAGAACGTGATCCCTTTGTTCCGGAATACGCGGCACTTCTTAAACTCTGCGCAGAAACGGATAAATCAAAGGAAATGACGAAACTTATTGAAACAAAGCTAACAAAATATTATTACAGTGTACACGAGAGTTTTGTAAGGTCGCGCGGGTTCCGGAAACTACTAGAATCGGCAATGGAAAGGATCAAAGCCGAGTCGGATCTGGTCTATATGCACCTCAGCGGTGTGGTGGATGAGCTAAAGGCAAGGCGCAAGGCGAAGGTGGTGACTACATCAGAGCCAGAGCCAGAGGAGGCTCCAGTCAAGGAAGTCGCTCCAATCAACCCGTCCACACGCGCTACGCTCGAGGCAGGAAAAGAGTCAAAGCAGGAACGCGAGCAGCAGCATGAACAGAAGCCCAATGATGCTGGCCAAGAGTCTGTATCCCCTGCCATCGACAAACGCACCGATGAACGCATCAGGAGAATGAACATCGCACTGCATAGGATAAACAAGAGAATCCAGGCGCTGGAGAACTCTGAAGTAGACTGGGATGATGATGACAACTCCAGCTATTTGACGGTGGAGCGCTACAAGAAGCGCGCCTGCGAAATCTATGAGAAAATCTGTGATCTAACCGGCGAGAGCAAGAGTGCCTTTCGCCAGCTGAAGCAACCGATCCGATTCGAGGATAGTCCCTACCCCCAGTTCAATCGTATGCTATCGTCCTTTGTTAATCGAATGCAGGAGTTCCCCGACTACCACGACGTCTTGCAGCTGCTCGAGCACTGCAACAAAATGAATGAAATGGGTCTGGCCACCTTCGAGATGAAGCTAATAGGTAAGACCGCAGACCGCCTCAAGCTACGAAAAGTCTGAATCTCTATCTCCCTTCGCTCGTTTCCAGCCAGTGATGCCTTCCTTTCGGTGGGACGACTGCTGCAGTCCAAACGCAAAAGGGATCTGTACGAAACCGCTAACCACTTTACGGGCAGTGTCAAGGATCCGGCTGCCACGGACCCGGAGCTGATGGCCAAGCTAAAGGAGAACACCAAGAAGCATACCAAAATTAGTGATGTACTGGCAAAGTGAGCAATTCGAGTAATACCTTCCTTCCACTTTCGTTGCTAATTCGGAGAGATATTCCTATTTTTAGATATTCCCGGGAGCAGGATCTCAATGCGGACAATATGCGCGAGGCTCGTCTCAAAAAGCAAAAGGAAGCGGCAGCTGCTGCAGCTGTGATAGAGGAAGACGATGACAAGCCATGTACCAGTGCCCAGGCAGCAGCCAAGGCCGCCTTGCTCAATGGTTCTTTAGAAGGCCCCCCCGATGCTGCTGTTGCTACTGCTGCCAGCGATGATAAGGATGAGGCTGATAACGATGATGAAGAGGAGGACTCCGAATCGGAAGAGGAGGAGGAAGAGGATCTTGATGATTTTGTGGAAAAATTCAAGACAAATGGCGACATAAGCGATGCCGATTCGGAGATTGAAGCGGAAACATTGACTGAAACAGCAACTGAGACAACACCAAAGACAGATGCGCCGGTGGGTTCGAAGGATGTGATAGATATAACGAGAGATGAGACTGCCGACAGCGATGTGAAGGCAAACCCCAAGTCCAATTCAAAGCCCAATGATGTCCCGCCCAATGGCATACTGAAAATTATATCCGTTTCTAGTTTGAATGCCAGCGTCATCAACGAGAAGGCACAGGCACAGAAAAGCAAACAAAGCTCGAATGCGTTACCGAAACGCGTTATTGCCGCTGAGATTATCATTTCCGATGAAGAGTCATAGTCCCGTTGCGGACGCGCATCTGCAGGACAGCCACAGCCGCCTGCCACCTAAATTTTGTTTATTATAAATAATTTATTCGTTTTAACACCCCCAATATTAGTTGATTATTTTCTAATTCTTTTCCACTCTTACCCAGAATGGCATTGTATTATAAATTATATTGTATGTTCTGCCCAGCCCCCCTGGTACACCCTCACTTTCCCGAGGTGTATGGTGTTTTTGTAACCCGCAGCAACACAAAATCCACAACACATTGTACATATTTACGAGAGCATACTATTAAGTTAAGATTGTTTTATAAAAACACTAAGAAACAATAATTGAGAATAATTCACTTAGGAGTCGACCTATCTGTTCAAAGTTTAAGGATCTCCTGCAGATTCTTGGCTATAATCGAGTCATCGATGGCCGTTTCCTCGATAATATCAAAGTGATCGTATCCCTGCATCACCTTGAAACTTGTGGGAAAGCCAGCCTTCTCCAAAACCTGCTCAAAGACGCGACTTTGTTCAATGAATGTCAAGCTTTCGTGCTCTGCGGCCATCACATGGAATTTAATGGAACTCCAAGACTTGGCATCCGGATATTTCCACAAAATGGGCGACAGGGCCGCGGCCTTTTCCGCGTTAAGGCCGAGAATATTATTGGGATTCACATTTTCCAAGGACCACAGCTCGCGTAGATCATAGACACCACACATGAAGATCAACGAGCGGATATTCCTTCGCCTCTCGGGGGTTACCACTTTGGGTGCGTTTAGAATCTGTGCCAGCATATGTCCGCCCGCCGAATGCCCAGCAAAATGTATCTCTGTGGTCTTTATAGTCTCGGCATATGCGAAAATCCAGTTAAGGAAATTGGTAAACTCCAGCATCAGCTGTTCCAGGGTCACCTGTGGGCACAGATTGTAGTCCATGACAGCCACGCGGTAGCCACGACGCACCAACGGACCGACAATGGAGCACGACTGGGTTATGTTCAGCATTTGCCAGTAGCCCCCGTGAACATACACAAAGAGGGGAGAGGAATCAGTGGTGGAATCGTTGTAGAAGACGTCCACGATTTGACGATCGTCTTGGCCGCCATATCGTAAATGGTCCACTTTAATTCCCTGCTTGGTAGTCAGATCTTTACCCTCTGGAATGGTATCAGCATCGTTGAATAATATGATCATCATTTAAATCTTAATTAATTTCTCGATTGCTTACGTTGCTCTGTTAGCTGTAAGAAATGGTCTTGCACGGCCAAATTAGGTGCGGGCTGGTCCTGGAACCGTATGGTGTGATAACTGGGAAAGTAATCGCGTTCCAGGTCAGTGCTTTTGGGATTATACATGGTGATAAGAATATCTCTCTTCTCGGTTCGAGGTCAAATGATAACTGAAAAAGTACAGGAAATTTGTTTCGCAAATTGTCGATCCAAATTGAGTGTTATAATGCAGATTGCTTAAGTAATGTGCAGTTTTCAGATTTGAGATGTTTTTAGAACAAGTCTAACCGGCTTTGAACTTCAAAGATTGCATTGAACGTTAAATTGAGTACTTTTGTATGCCAAACTGATCCCAGTGGAAAGTATTTTACAGCCCTGGGAAGATCTGAGAAGAGTTGGCGTCCCTGAAAAACACCGATACTATCGATGTTTACATCGATGTTGAGTCGATTTTCTCTGAATCGTTTCTTTATTTTAAAAAAGATCGAAGAATTGTTTCGAGATGCATTCTTTTTATTTCTCAAGAACATTCTGCTTTAATATTTAAATCTTCATTAATTTAATTTTCTTTTTCCTGTTTGTCGTTTGAATTTCTTTCGGTTTTCACTTTTTTCCATTTCCAACTGTCAAACAGTGCGAGCTTAATAGCACTTGAGTTGTTTTTTTCTCGAACAGTGCCATGGAATCCATGATTTTTTTTGCACGGTTTCAATGGTTTTTCAAAATTGATTGAATGATGCGAGAAAGCCGGCTAGAAGGCAGTCAAATGAAGTATTTTTACATAGAAATTATAATTGATTAGTTTTATTAATCTATAAATGACGTGGTATAAATTCATTTTAATTTTTTGATTATTTTGTGATTATTAGGCTTAAACATCTAGAAAAAGGAAACATCATACCTTAGTTATTTATTTTCCTTATTTATCCAGTTTCCGCGTCTTCGAAATCAGACCGAAAAACTGTGGATATTTCATTTATCATATCACTAGCTAGCAAACTTCGACCAAACTTTTTAAATGCAGTCGAATTTGCTCTCTTCACGAGATAGCTTGAAGCACAAGCTGCTACATATGCGGGATTGGGCTGATTGGATTGCAGTGACCAATAAAAAAACGTTGCTAGAGATCCGCTAAGTAAGTCCCCTTGACCTCCACATCTGCGACCAGAACCGCCCGTGGGCATGGAGTAAACTTCGTTGGTGTGAGGAATATGAATCTTATCATTTACGCCCTTTTCCAGGACCACAACACCATCTCCCAAACAGGACATTTTTTGACGCACAGAATTCACGTCCTCTCCAAACAGTCTACGAAATTCCATAGCGTTCGGGGTCAGTATGATATTCCGTTGCCCGCTCACCAGGTCAATATTATCATTCAGAATAAACAGCCCATCAGCGTCTATTACAATTGGCTTCTGTAACTTTGTGCACAATTTCAGCACATTTGTTACAGTCTTCAAAATAAGCGGTTCTCGACCCAATCCAGGGCCAATAACCTTTAAAGCACAAACATGAGAATATCAATCAATTAATTTGAAACAACATTCAAGGATTTACTCACAATCACGTGTAAACGCTCTAACCACGGCTGAATTTTATCAACAGCATCTAAGCAGTCCAATACTGGATGAACAATCAAGTCGGGGCTGTAAGATTTAATAACTGGGGCCGCGTTTGCTTGACAGAAGACATGCGATAGGTCAGCTCCAACTTTCATGGAACTTATAGCCGCAAAGAAGGGGGCCCCGGTATATTCCAATGAGCCTCCGATAACGCCAATTCGACCATATTGTCCTTTATATTTGTCGTTTGTCAGTTTCGGCACAATTGTCTTGAACAAAGTCAGCAATTTTGGCAAATTTACAGGGATCTCTTTAATTGCTGACATTGTTTTGACTTTCTTCATATACTATTTATAAATGGGTATCGATAACACAAAACACTATTAAATCGGTACTAATCATTTTGCAATCAGCTTAATCACTAACCATACAGATGGATGTGTCATAAGGAACGAACACTTTTCAAAACATTGTTGTTGTTAATTATGTTGGATTATGTGTGAAATTTAAATCCGATTCCCAAAAATAGAAGCGATGTTTTCACAGAAACCAAAGAATGACATCGATATTTATGCATCGCTATTTCCCACCTCTAAAAGCCAACTCAGAGGTTTACATTTTCAATTTTCTGTCAAATAAATCCAGGAAAATCTCATCAACATGAGCAGGGGCCAGCAAAACGAAGAGGATACCAATGCGGTGCTGTTCGATGCCCGAAACGAGTACTACATTGGCAACTTTATGGGCTCCATCAACTTTGTACTGCCCGAGCAGGGAACGGCTGGAGCGGAGCTGCTATCCTACATGTACCTGTCGTACCTGGCCATTGACTCGGGCCGCATCATTGCCTCGGACATCAAGGAGGGAAGCTCGACACCGCTGCAGGCCTTGCGTCTGGTCCACGAGGCCTTCGAGCAGCCGTCGCGGTGCGAGGAAGTGCTGGAGAAGCTAACCGACAAGGTGGCCGGCGATGAGGATGAGACCAATCTCTGGCACATTGCCACCGCCATTGTGTACTGCTACGACGGGCAGTTCGAAAACGCTCTAAAAATCCTGCATGGCTCCACTAATCTCGAGTCGATGGCTCTCTCTGTGCAATGCCTGCTGCGTCTCCAGCGTGTCGATCTGGCCAAGCAGCTGGTGGCCAAAATGCAGGAGATCAGCGATGATGCCACCCTAACACAGCTTGCTCAGGCCTGGGTGGCCCTAGCGCAGGGTACGGAACAGATGCAAGACGCCTTCCACATCTACCAGGAGTTCTGCGAGAAGTTCAAGCCCACGCCGGCACTGCTCAATGGCCAGGCGGTGGTCCACTTGGGCCTGGAGCGCTACGAAGAAGCCGACGTTGTTCTGCGCGAGTCACTGATAAAGAAGCACAACGACTACGACACTCTGATTAATCTCATGGTTTTGTCGCACCTGACGGGCAAGCCCTCGGAGAACATAACGCGGTATCTGGAGCAGCTGCGTCAATTCTACCCAAAGAGCGACTTCATCACGGACCTGGACAAGAAGTCGACAGAGTTCGATCGCCTCTGTCTGCAGTATGATCTGGGTGCCGAGGAGAAGCTCTTGGCCGTCTAATAATTCCAGGTTTATATCAAAACTTTCTATGTGTATTCATTAAATTACAATAAAAATTGATTAGAAATGTATAAGAGGTATCCAGTAGGAGCAAATTAGTAGCTGCAAAGGGAAAGAAATGTTATTAAAATCACAAAGATGGGGATTCTTTTGGGATAATTACTTTTGTTTGAAGCCATATTTCTTTCGCTCGTAGAACAAATCAGTCTTGGAGCTGCCCAGATTGACGATTTTGGGGCAGCCATCGCGCTGAAAAGAACACACCACACAATTAATGAAACCCCCTCCCTATCCATGAATTGCAGGTTCTACTCACATCCTTCTCCTGCATGGTGCAGGACTTGCAGTAGTAGGCATCGGACACTCCAGGTCCTCCGCAGATGACACATCTTCCCTGATAGGATCCGTAGTTACACTCATCGCAGATCCGCACCAGGGTGCAGGGACGCACATAGGAATCGCAAATCACGCATTTTCCATCATCCTTCTCGCAAAGGCGTCCAATGGCTGCCGCGCGTGGTAGATGAAACATTGCAATTGCACAGGAAATGGCTATAAATCGAAAAGGTCTTACCCACGCCAGGTTGTTTGCGGCAAAAAATCAAATCGGGATGATGCTTGGCCATGTTTTATTTACGATTTTATTAAAAATTCGATTAAAAACAATTTTAGCGAAAAAACTAGCGGCGTTGCAGTGTGACCGTTTCGATTTTCTTCTTTTTGTCATTCTATCGGATGTTGGCTGCTAGAGGTGGAAAAACATCGATGTTAGTTGTTTTCGATGCAATTTATTTTCTGTATTCGCTTTGTTAAATAAAAAGTGCAAAAAACAACTTAAATATAACAGATGTAACCGAAACACACCAAGAATCCTAGAAAATGTCACAGGCAGCGTCTACCACGCAGAGTGCAGCTGCTGCACCGGTGGGTGGCGGCAGTCGACGGCTGCCCAGCGATGGCGTGGGCGGCGTTGGCGTCATGGGGAATACCATTTCTGCGAGATTCGGTGAGACCGAATGGGAGGCCCGAGAGGTGAGTACAGCCCAACGACAACAAGTTTTCCATATTAATGATTTCCGTTCCCTTCGGAAAAAGTCGCAACGCCAACGCGAACTGCATGAGGCGCGTGCCAGGGCGGCGCAGATGGAGAAGACCATGAAGTGGTGGTAAGTGGAGAGCCAGAGAGCTACTTGCCGACCGTCTGTTAATCACTAAACTCTTTTTGCAGGTCTGATTGCACTGCCAACTGGCGCGAGAAATGGAGTAAGGTAATGGTTGCCATGGCGGCTGTTGAATCAATAAGCTGCACGGATTTGTTTGATAACAAAAAACATTTCTTTCGCAGGTGCGCAACGAGCGGAACAAGGCCCGGGAAGAATCCAAACAGTTAAGCGTTAAACTGGACGTCGCCATGAAGGAGGCACATTCGCTGAAGCGCGAGAAGAATGATCTTGAGGTGCAGATCACGCAGCTGAAGAAGGAAATGGAGAAGGTGCACACGCTGATGATGAAGCATGCGGGCCAGTTCCATCGGGCCGACACCAACGAGGATGCCGAAGCCAACGGACGCGACGCCAACTGCTCGCCGGACATTTCTTCGGATGGCCTGAAGAATATCAATAGCGAGGATGGTTTGGTCACCAAACTAACCAACGATGTGAAAGATCTGGACATTGAGGAGTTTGCCATGAAGGGAGCCATGCCCAAGCATTTGACGGATCTGGATGAGGCCGCGGCCGCCGAAGAGAAGCGTCTGATACAGCAGTTGTCCAAGGATGACTTTGACGAAGATTACCTGCTGCAAAAAATATCCATGCTGCAGTTGCGACTCGATGAAGCGCAGAAAACTCTACAGGCCGAAAGAGAGTAAGTCAATAGATGGCCTCCCCCCTTCTTTTTGTTTGCTGAAACTTTGGTTTTTTTTACCAGTGAAAAGCACGATCTTCACAAGAGCATTGAGAAGCTGACACTGGAGATACAGGACGTGCGCGGACGTCACGAGGAGATGCGTTCAGCCAAGCAGGAAGCGGTTCGCGAGCTCTTGACACTACAGGAGCAGCATCGGGCAGAGATGCGCATCGTGAACAACTCGCTGCAGGAGGAGATTGCGGCACGTGAGAACCTAGAGCGCCGTCTCACAGAACTGCGAACCGAACTGGAGCATCTGCAGGCAGAAAACGCCTCCGAATGGGGCAAGCGGGAGCGCCTGGAGTCTGAGAAGTTGGCGTTGGAGCGCGACAACAAAAAGCTGCGCGCCGAGCTGCGTGACTATCAGGAGCGTTCGGATCGCAAGTGTCGCCCTATGCAGGCCAACGATGTGGAGCTTCGCGCGCTGCAGCAGGAGCTCTCGGAGCGCAACAAGGAGATCAGCGAGGTGAAAATGTCGCATGCCAAGCTGAAGAAACTGTTGGCCGAGACCAACACGGAGCTGAGCCACGCAGTGCGCCGGGCAGAGCAATACGAGGCAGAGGTAAGTAAATCTATACCTTATCTGATGATATAAATGATTATGGAGTAGCTGTAGCTGTAGCTAGAACGAGATTAGGCATATCAGCTTATCAATGGCAAGAAAATTTAAAAGTGAGATGTTTATTTGGACAAGGGAACATTTTTAGACAAAGATACTTTTATTCCATATGACACGTAACAATCTAACGATTCTGTAAATGCAATTCTCTCCATCGCTCCGTTCTCTCCATCAATCAGTTGGCAAAGGCCGCCAGTCCGGTGATTGCACGTCCGAGAATCAGAGCGTGAATGTCGTGGGTGCCCTCGTAGGTGTTGACCGACTCCAGGTTCATCACATGCCTGATCACATGGTACTCATCGCTGATTCCATTGCCACCCAGCATGTCTCGCATTTGACGAGCAATGTCCAGAGACTTGCCCGTATTGTTCCGCTTCAGAAGGGAGATCATCTCGGGTGTGTGCAGCTTCTGGTCCTTGAGGCGACCCACCTGCAGACAGCCCTGTAGGCCCAAGGCAATCTCTGTTGTGGCATCGGCCAGCTTCTTCTGGATCAACTGATTCGCCGCCAATGGGCGTCCGAACTGTTTGCGATCGAGGGTGTACTGACGGGCTATCTCCACACAGGCCTCGGCGGCGCCCAAGGCTCCCCACGCGATGCCATAGCGGGCATTGTTCAGGCAGTTGAAGGGGCCACTGAAGCCACTTGCCTTGGGCAGCAGCTGCTCCTCGGGCACCCGCACATCGTCCATGAGGATCATCCCAGTGGGTGAGGCGCGCAGCGAGAATTTGCCTTCGATCTTGGGGGTGTCCAGGCCCTTACCGGATATCTTGCGATCCACTAGAAAGCCGCGCAGCTTGCCATCTTCGCACTTGGCCCACACAACTAGCACATCGGCAATGGGGGCGCTGGTGATCCATGTCTTGGATCCATTCAAGATGTACGTCTTCGTTTTGCTGTCGTACTTGGCATTGGTTTCCATGCCGGCCGGATCGCTGCCATGGTTGGGCTCGGTCAAGCCAAAGCCCCCTGTGGGGAAGAAGAAACAAAATAGTTATTCCGTTGTAAGAAGGCAGTCCCCCTGTTTGGGCACTCACCTATCAGTTTGCCCTGCGCCATGCTGGGTAAATATCTCTCTTTTTGCTCCTCTGAGCCGTAGTCGTAGATGGCTCCCATGGCCAGCGAGCTCTGTACACTCACTGCCGAACGGTAGGCGGAGTCAACGCGCTCCACCTCGCGGGTGAGCAGGCCATAGGCCACACTGGACACTCCGGCACAGCCGTAGCCCTTCAGGGTGCATCCCAACACGCCCAGACTGCCGATCTCCTCCATGATCTTCTTGTCAAACTGCTCCAGTCGATTGGCCATCTTCACGCGGGGCAGCAGCTCCGCCTGGCAATAGCCGCGGAAGGCGTCGCGAATGGCCACCTCCTCTTCGGTCAGCTGGCTCTCCAGGTTGAGGGGATCCTGCCAGTTGAATTTGGGAGCTGCAGCCTTGCTGCTGGCCAAGCGGCGAGCACACGGATTTATTAGTTTTCCTATCACACTTTGCGCAATCATTTTTCTATATTTTGCGTGTTTTGCTTTCCTTTTCGTACGAAATTCGCAGCTACAGCTGCTCCGGTTGAATAAATGAATTGAAATGAAGAAAGCTCCCAAGAAGCTTCGAAGCTTTCATAACAGCTGCAACAGGTTTACTCTCTCCAATCTCGGGTTTTTTCAAAGTTTATTAAAATAGGGTTCGACGTGCCTGAAGCTTGCTCTCAATTTAGGCGGCATATTATCTTTCACATGGCGAAAACGAGTGACCACAATATAAGCCACTCGGAGAGCGAGAGTGGCACACCTTGGGACTTGTTTACCCCGAAAATACTGTTGTTGTGACCGGATGATCATAATCTGCGGCCCCTAAATATTCGCACAATCATACATTTTATTTTGGACTTGACGATAGAACCTAAACATAACGTGGAGCTAGAAAAGTTTCCAATTGTTATCGCATCTGTCCTAGCGGGGGTCGGAAGCTTATCTGCGCACGCCCATTGTGGTTATATTTAAGCATGGATCGTGGAACGAATGGAATAGTGATAGTGGGGCGTGCATGTTTGTGTAGACTGGAATGGAAACCCAATTTCCAATGCAACGGACAACATCACTTATCTCTTTTCCTCCTTTCCAGGTCAAACGCCTACGGCAGCGCGTGGAGGAGCTAAAAAGGGAATTAGCGGGCGCCGAAGATGAGCTGGATTCGGCGGTGAATCAGGTGCGGCGTCTGCAGCGCTCCAACGATGAACTAGTGGGCCAAACTGAGGGCTTTCAGGTGCAAATCCAACATCTACAGAACAGGTGAGACTCGCACAAGAACAAGCATACCCAAGTACATGTAAATATTTGTAAGTCTTTCCCCTAAAACAACTAACTTTTCATTGGTGCCGGTGCCTGCTAATCTACTCTACTCCACTCCTAACACCCTCTCGTAACCAACTAAACTACAGACGAGCCCCCAGTCCGCAGCTGCGCGGCATGGGTGGCGTTCAGTTGAGGAACAAAATAGCCGTGGAGCTACCCAACGATTGTCTGCCGAATATCAATGATCTGCGCCAGATCTTTGATGATTCTCAGGCGGGAATGCGCAGCTCCCACAATGGCAGCGACGCTGCTGTCCATCATGCGGCTTCTGTAAAGCGTTCCAGTCACACGGAGCGCACGCTGCTGCAGCAGCAACAGAGCAGTGCAGCTGCCTCGGCTGCGGCAGCGGCGGCGGCAGCAGCGGCCTTCTACGATGCAAAGCCCACGCATTTGGAGGAGAACATCTTCGAGTCAAAGTCCCGGAACCTGGAGTTTGAGCGGGCCAAGCAGAAGTTTGACAATCCCCATGGATCGCATCACCACCACCAGAGGCAGCGGTCCGGCAACGGACATGGCCGATATGGTAGTGCCGGGAGCAGCAGCAACTGCAGCAGCGCCAATCGCTCGAATCTCGTGCTGCCCCTCAAGTGCATGACCAATGGGGGTACTCCTTCCTCGGCGTCCAGCAAGGACGAGATGAACAGGCAGCTGTACGAGGCGCACGAGAAGGAGCAGGGCTATGCCAGGAATAGTATCAATCTGGATGGTCTCAAGGTATCCGACGATGAGGTGAGCCGCACGGAACCATGTTCTCTTCGCATCTTTTACTAACTTTTTTCATTTATGGTATTATTTTGGTAGTATTTATTCCGTCTAGAATTGTAGAGTGGAGGACCTAATTTCTGTCTTTTATGTTTGCAGACTCCGTAGCTATGGTTCGACAAGCTTACTGCTGGACGATGAGACCGAAGGAAATAGCGATTGAAGACAAATTCGATTGAAGGCTATGGTATTAAATGCTAGTATTAATTTCACCCCAAAATGCGTAAGTACTTTAAAGTTGGTGGAGCACAGGTCTCAACGTACAATCCATGATCCTAGGCTATGTTTGAGGACCACCATCAACTTGTTCCTTAGTTGATTCAATTCATAAGTTTACCTAAGTACTTTTATGTGAACAAGAGGTAACCACTCTTTCGGCACACGAATCCTAATAGATCAGCAGTAAACTATGTCATTTAATAAGCTTTTATCTTCACAAATATTCCATTTATACTAAGCATTACTATCAGACATTTTAGCTGGCCATATCTCGTTTCTCTATGAGCTTAACTCGCAGATAATACAGTTGTTAGGATCCCTTACATCTCAATCGCCATTGGAATCCCTTGCCTTCTTGAACAACATAGACTAAACCACATTAACAGACTTACTACCAGATTTATATACGTATTGACTCATAATACAGGTTCGATTTTTGAGTGCCAGAAATCCCATAGGAATTTTACAAAATTTAATCGGAACAGAGTCCAGTATGCTGCTGGCTGTGAATCGGAAATAATTTAATATATATCAAAATCTCGAGATCTGTGCGTTTGTCTAGTCCCAAATCCTTTTCGCTTATTTTTCCAAACGATTGCACTTTGATTCGCAGCAGCGGCATATTGAATCTTATCTAGAATATATAGTATATACATATTTGAAAGAAGAATATTATACGTATTATAATTTAGCAATATTAGTATTCTAGTGTTTTAAAAATACCAATTTATAATTAACTATTAAAATTACATAAATAACAAATATTTATACATATATACATATATAACGAACTACAACTGATATTCCAATAAAGTTTTTGGATGTTACCATTGATTGAATACTGGAGTGTGTGACTGGCAGATCCAGCGTTTCGGCATGTTTTTGGATTAAGATATTATTTGTGTCTAAGAATTGAGCGGACCATTAAATACATAGCGCACTTCGTGTCCTGCGACCATTCAATTTCCTCCATCAGCGGTAAAAAAACAAAAAAAGAAAAGAAAATATGTATAAACTCAAATTTAAAAACTTGTGTGAACTCAGATCACAGTCGACTTTTGCCCAGGCTTTCTTTTTCATAGTATTCTACGTAAATCATTTGTGAGAACACTAACCAGCAAAAGTTTGAGATTTATACAAAATTTTTCTGTTAATCAAATAAAAAATTTTTAGTTTTCAATCATGGTTCAGTTATCGCGTAGTACAAAATTTACCTGCATTTGCTTTGCCATCTATTTGTCGTATGCCGTGTTCATATTCCTGCTGTTGCCCATGCTGATGCCCGATCCGGTGACACTACAACGGTCGATGCTCGCCTACAAGACCCGCCACCTGGGCAACTTGACCAAATTCACGCTGGAGACAGGCGGTGAGCCTGTGCGCTCGCTGCTGGTCACATTCCGGGGCTCGGGGGCCCTGAAGCTGCTGGATAACTTGTCCTTTCAGCCGGGCTGCTATCAGCACTATGCCCCACTGATTGCCTATCAGAACCGTTTGAATGCGGGGCAGAGGTATAAGGAGGCGCTGGAGGAGATGGTGGCATTGTACAATTGCGACTACAACAAGTCGGCGCCGATGCTCAGCTGGGGCCTGCAATCGTCCACCTTCCGACGCTTCTATGGCGTGCAGTGGAAGAACAGTTTGATTTATCCGAGCGAGGTCTGCTGGGACCCGAAAGTCATGTCCGATATCTGCAAAATCTATCCGTTCCTCAATATGGCCGTGTACAATCTGAGGCTCGAGTATCTGAGTACCCTGCTGGAGCGAGAGGAGTAAGTACATCGAATACCTTTGAATGATTTCGATATTGATTGGTTTCTTCCCCATCCCACAGTCTCAACATAAAGATTATGTTGCTGATAC
This sequence comes from Drosophila miranda, assembly GCF_003369915.1. Lineage (NCBI taxonomy): Eukaryota > Metazoa > Arthropoda > Insecta > Diptera > Drosophilidae > Drosophila > Drosophila miranda. Next base: position 7,109,008 of record NC_046677.1, on the reverse strand, counting down.
GCGATCCCCGCGGCACGATGCACACACGTGCCAACAGCGCTTGGTGTGCCAACAATCCAGACTGTATGCCGGCGAGTCTGTGCAGTGATATGGTCAGTGATTATAACACGGCTCTGCGTCTATTGAAACAATATCCGCATCGCTTCGGGTATGTCTTTAATTGTACACTCTAAGCATTCAATAGAGCACACCCAGAATGTCCAACAGAGTCATACGATACGAAGACCTGGTCCATGATCCCGAAGAGATCATGCTGAATGTTTTCAACTTTTACGGTCTGCCGATGAAGCGGTCCAAAGAGGTTAGCCGCGGTGTCCATCCACGCATTGCTCACCGTGAGGGCGATGGCTGGGAGTTTCCCTGGAGGCATGCAAATGAACCGGCCTACGATTGGATGTACAACATGAAGATCGAGGATGTGAAAAACATTCAGAGTGTCTGCAAGCAAGCAATGAGTGTGTGGGGCTATCGTATCATCAAAGACTTTGAAGGCTTCTTACCCGAGGCCTTTGAGCCGTTGACCGCCCAGAATTGAATTTCAAATTCGAAATTTATGCGCCAACACTTGACCCAAAAGTGCTATTGTGCTAATCAGATGTTGTACCACCATTTTCGAATAGGAATATGTATTTGCATTTATGGGATGAGATAAAACCGCAAAACAGAAATTATCCTTAAAAGTAATATTCTGCCACTGCTATTAGTTAGGACCCCCTCGTTCTGGTAGCAAGTTCAAAGTTTATTTGTTAATAATATTAAGTTTCGTAATGTAATAATCGATAGGCCGAAAATTGAGGGAATCGTCGTATTTGTTGAATCGGTAATGGCCCGGTTGACAACATTTTAATTCTTGTCGCTCACATTCAAAAAAGTTAGATTTGGCGCGCACCACTCGTAACCAGTCGATAGTATCGATAACCGAACTTGAATCGGGTAAGGACCTCTTTTACCCGATTGACAACAATGAGTCCCATTCCATACACAAACATGCTGCTAATTCCATGATACCCTGGGGGAAATGGATGATATAGAATTGCGGAAATGTGTGTCATTCCAGGCTCTAATTAATGCAGAAACTAGATAGTCTCTGTTTTAAACGATATTTAGCAGCTCATCGTCTGTCTACAGAGACCAAAAACTGGTACTGGGATCAGGATTTATTTACAAACACCTAATCAAATGCATGAATAGACCAAAAAAATGCAATCTAAGATAAGGTCTTTACTAATTACGTTTGAAAGCAGGTTGGAAAACAGTATCTTTATATAATATTCACGAAATAGGGTATACAAATGACCACACTCTGGTTGACAAGAAATGAGTCTGCAAATACCAGCAACATTGACGTCACAACCTGCGACTATTGAACATTTTTGTTGAAATTGTGTTTTTGTCAAAACAAAAAACATGAAAGTACTTAAAAGTAGTTAATCCTGATTAAAATTGATTCAACAATCATATAAAATTATCTGGGCTAAACTGAGAGATCTATATAGCTGGGAATATTCGACGGAAGAAAGAATAACCAGGAATTAGTCGTCATAACCGGTTGACAACAATAAGTCCCCTTCCATGCACACATACCCTGGGGGAATATGTTAGTCATCCCAGGCAAAAACAATTTATTTTCAATATATTTTAATATTATTCAATATTATTTAATATTATTTTCATTATATCAACGATATTTTAAAGCTTATTGTCTTCTTGTAGGGACCATGAATAGGTATCAGGATCGAGATATATATACAAAGCACTCATCATATACATGACTAGGTCTTAAAAATGTTAATTTGAGAAAAGGTCTTTATTAGTTACGTTTTATCTTCATATCAATATTTATACTTTCATATAAAATTAACAAAATAGGGTATACAAAGGCCTACACGCAACATGTCTTCAAATACCAGCAACATTGCGACTGTTTTTTTTGTTGAACTATTTTGTTTAAACCTTGTTTTAATCAAAATACAATAAAAGCAAGGACTAAAAACTGGCCAGTTAAGTAGAAAATTGATTCATTAATCGTATTAAATTATGTGGGCATAGACAAAGGCCCGGTTGACAACATTTAAATCCTTGTCGCTCACATTCAAAAAAGTTAGATTTGGCGCGCACCACTCGGTATATTTTGAAAATGAGACCGTATATTTTGGTATTTATTTGAATCGGGTAGAATCGGTAATAACCGCCTGACAACAATGAGTCTCATTCCATACACACTGTTGCGGCAACATTTCCTTGAAAACCGTATATTAGTCAAAATAAAATACATAAAGGTAATTAAAAGAAGCAATCTTGTAGAAAATGCATTTATCTATGGGATAAAGCTAAGTGGGCATCTATAGCTTGAAATATAGGCAATACCCGATTCACCGCAGTTTCGCTATTGCAACAATGAGTCTCATTCCATACGCAAACATGTTGCTAATTCCATGCACACATACCCTGGGGGAAATGGATGTTATAGAATTGTGAAAATGTTTGTCTTACAAGGCTCAGTAGGTATCAGGATCGCTATAAATATATACAAGATACTAATAATATACTTGAATATGTCTAAAGAATATCAATTTGAGAAAAGGTCTTTATAAATCACGTTTCATCTTCATATAAAATTAACAAAATAGGGTATACAAAGGCCTACACGCAACATGTCTTCAAATACCAGCAACATTGCGACTGTTTTTTTTGTTGAACTATTTTGCTTAAACCTTGTTTTAGTCAAAATACAATGAAAGCAAGGACTAAAAATTAACCAATTGTATAGAAAATGGATTCATCAATCGTATAAAACTATGATGGCATGGCTAAATGTTCTATATAGCTAGTTATATTCGACGGAATATCAAAAACGAGGAATATGTAAAATAGAACTTGAATTCGTCAGTATATTTACGGTATATTTTGAAAATGAGGTGGTATGTCACGGTATATTTCTGAGGGTCACACTGATCGCTATATTTTGGACCCGACCGGACGTGTGCTAACGGAGAGTTTTGTTTAGAGCGCGTAAAAATTGTTAATAAAAGCGTCTGCAACAATAACAATTGCAATGTCCTCCAGCTAAGGGGGCCCGCGGTATGTGCGAGTGCGAGCGTGTCAGGGGGAATGTGTAAAGTGTCCGAGTGCAAAGTGTGTTTATTGTTAAATTGCCAGCAATTAGTGGAGCATTAACTGCCACAAATGAGCACAGCGGAACTGGATGCGGACTTGGAGTCGTGTGCGCTACTGAACGCTGGTGATACCACCGTCGATCCTGGCAGGACACGCGCTAAGCAGCGCGTCAGTTTGAACTCGAAGCGTCGACGCAGCAGAATGTCGCGGCGGGCGAACCTCATTGGCATCTGTGGCGTGGGCAGTCTGTGCATCCTGCTGCTGATAGCCACCACCCAGCATCGTCCTCTCACGACGCCCTTCAACCAGGGATCGGGCGGCGGACCGGCGGGGGCAGCGGCCTCGCTCAGCCAGGCGGCTGCCTATGGCGTCGATGGAGGTCCCTCCAACAGCCTAGGCCGCAACTCCTTCTACGAACGCCTGCAGCAGCAGATGCAGCAGCAGCCCTCGCAGACTGTCGTCTACAACCTGACAGCTACTATAGCGGATGTCCTGTCGGCTCAACGGTCGCGCATCCTCACCGAAATGGAGAACTTCGAGTACCCGCGCGGCGGGGCCGAGCGGCTCAGCGACATGACGCCCGCCACAAACGGCACGCCCGTCCGCAGTGTGGTCGTCACCTCCTGGCGGTCGGGCTCCACCTTCCTGGGGGACATACTCAACTCCATTCCAGGCAACTACTACCACTACGAGCCGCTGCTCGACTTTGGCATCAAGCAGGTTCGCGATCCCGATGACCAGGACCTGGCCGTCCAGAATCTCAAGAATCTCCTCAACTGCGACTACGCCGACATGACGGACTACCTGAACTTCGGAAAGACGCACACATATCTCTTCGAGCACAACACCCGACTGTGGGACGTCTGTCGGGAGTATCCGCGCTTCTGCTGGCGGCCCCACTTCCTCACGCGCTTCTGTCGTCTCTTCCCCATTCAAAGCATGAAAACGGTGCGGCTGCGCCTGTCGCAGGCCGAGAAACTGCTGGAGGACCAAAGGTGAGTGCTCCACGACACATACTATTGGGGGAGGCCAGGCTATAGAAAGTGAAAGGCGATAGATAACCAGGCGATATATAATGTCGTGATGCGTTTATGCGGTGTCCCAAGCTCGTGATGAATGGAACAATAGAGAAACTGCAGTCGTACTGTTTGGGCACTTATCTTGATACAATTTCTTTGTGTGCTTCTCTCATCTACATTTCATTTCATTTCATTTCGATTATCTTGGAGCAGGCCAAGGCTCCCGCCTTTTGTGATAATTACTGAGGCATACATTCAGATTTTGTTATGTGGTTTTTCTAAGTTTCTCCGCCTGGGACTTGCTCAACTTGTATACTGCTTATCGTACGAGTATTTGCTGGCATATAGAACCCTTGAGAGCTTATCAAAATGTTGCGGAACTTTGCTTAAGACTGAAGTAAAATGTGAACTATTTATCACCGAAGAATTTACAAATTAATGGGCTCTACAAAAAGTGGTTTTAGATACGATTGGTCTATTAAGGCTGATAATATATATTTTTCGAATGAATCCATTGATAAACTGATCGGCGGATGGCTCGGCTGCCATATCAAATGTTGGCTTCCTGACACTCGCCTATCTTACCATTTTACTGCCGCAATAGATTCTAGAGACTACTTAAGCGCGTTTAAACAGATGTTTACCCGAAGGTAGTAAAGATTATACAGGTTACTGGGTTACTCGAAGCGGATACTCCATACATTTATGACGTTGGCTGTCTTATCAGCGGTATTCCCGTCACATTCACTCTGAAGTGATTGCTCAGACTCACTTGAGTCTGGACGAGTATTCCGCTTCCATTTGCACTCGAGGGAAATACCTGGAAATCAACCCAATCTTTGTCTAGTGCTCAGAGCAAATAACATATTAGGTAATTAAGTTATCTTTGGGTTGAAAAAAAAATATTCCCGAACTACATACACACAAATATTTCACATTTATTCCCTTCCTTAATGCAAGATAAGATTTAAATCACTTATGTTCTCATTAATCAATCAGCAATTACGAACATTTGGTAGGCTCATTGCAGTTCCAACAATTGTTCTTAAAGGTTTCTTGGGCGGATCAACTTTCATCGCCTCACCATAAAAGCGAAGCCCCAACAAAGTGTCTCTCTCCTTCAAGCTATTTACTCGAACATTTGGCAGCGTGGAAAACCCTTTGGCACACACAGAGAATCGCACAAGTCCAATCCTCTGCCAATAGTTGAGGAAATCGAATCCCTTGTAAGCGTTTCCTGCCCCCAAAAAGTTTCATTTACATAATTTCCCATTTAAAATGTAAGCCAAACAAACAAACAAGCCAGCAAACAGCAGCAGCAACAACGGAGCACAGAAATCGATAAAATTAGTGTATAGAACAATCTCTGGCCAAGCAAACAGAAAAAGGAAAATGTATTTGATTGATGTGATGGTGGGGTCCTCCCGTTGCTACAGCCCTGCTCTCGCTGCCCCTGCTACTGGCTTTTGTGGTTTCGATTACATTTAGAACTGCCACTGGCCCCCCAGCTCCACCTCCGGCTCTATCTCTCTCTCGGTCTGCCTTTTTCTCTATAAGGACATTAGGGATTCTATGTATTGGATTTTGGCTTTTGTCAATGTTATGCAAAAGATTCCATCCCCCCCCTTGCCCCATTCCCCTCTTTCACCAAACTAAACAAATTTCAATCAAATCGAGAGGGAAACTAACGTTTTTGTACACAGAATTTCGGTTCAATAAATAAATAGAAACCGAATCGACGGAGATGTCATTTATGGGCATGCTCTCGTTACATATGTCCCTATGTCCCGTCCCGGGGCTTGTAAATGTCAAAAGAAAATGCTTGATTTCCCCTAATGGATGTTCTTTTGAGTGCTCCTCCTGGGTTGAGCTTTCACCCGCTCTCCCATCTCTGGCTAAAAACAATTAACACACTAAATCATGAACATGAACCCGGACCAAACACAAGAGTAACTTAAGACGGAAAAAGCGGTGGGGCCTGGCCAGCTAACTAAATTAACAGACACTTGAAAATAGAGCTTGCGGAATAGTTTCTCTTACATTTTTGCAACCTTAAGAAGTGATGGGGTATGTTCCTGGACTGTAAAACCAAAATAACCCCCGAGACTCCTTTTAAGTTAAGGAATGATAGAATTTCTTTATTTATTTTGGAGTTATTTTGAACTAAATCGAAATATCATGCATTTCTTACCATTTTTCCCCACTTAAATCGAGTTATTTTCTCATTATTCTTGACCATTTTCGGGGGAGAGAGAGAGATAGAGAGAGAGATGCCAGTAAGTAGCTCTAGAAAGGGCACTTAAGCTTCGTCTGGCACATAATTGTTGGCCTGGCCTGGCCTTCTTCTCCGCTTGCAGCAGCAAACATTCTTTCACACTCTATTAACGCAAAGTCTTGCCACAGTTCCCGGCCTCAGAGTGAAATGCATCAAAATTCCGGAAATGTTGCCCAGCACTTGGATTTATGGCCCTAACTTCTCCTACCCTCCCACCCTCCCCCGGCCACTGCTTAAGCACGGCTTTTCGACCACAATTTGGGTCAGAGCGCGCATTGTGTGGGGCTGGCCGGAGTGTGGAGCGTGGAGTGTGGAGTGTTGGCTGAGTCATTCGCTCAAACACTCGCTCTCTAAGCGTCCCGCTAACTGGGCTTCTAATTGTCGATGGGGACTGTCCACGAGACTGGTGGTCGGTCGGCTCTGGCAGCTCTGGATGGGTGTGCCCAGAACACAGCACAACCTCTGGCCCAGGCTCTTAAATTTAATGCCAAGTAGGCATTTTATTTATAAATCACACATTATTTTTATGTGATTTTTCATGGGGCCGATAAGGAAGGGAATGTGCTGGATAATTAAATGGAATGGTAAATGGAGGGCATTTTTGTTTATTTTTATATATTTTATTAAGGGAAATAATAGAGAATTCTATTAGAGGAAAATCCTATTTTATAGGCCTCTTTCTGGATGGTTTTCTATGGTAAAACTAACCCGCAATCTCTGTGCCTTATATGCCTTATATTTAGTTTCCCGATAGAGCCACCCCGCTCTGGTTTTTGTGGCCGCTAACTTTGTGCGGCTTTTCCGGCTTGAAGTAGATTAAAATTTGTGAAAATTGAAAGGCACCCACAACGGCAGCCACACAATGGAGGGGCAGCTCCTCCTTCGTCGGGCTTTTGCCATAGAAAAGCCATAAATACCGCAGCAGCCACAAAGAGTTTTGGCCGTTAGTTGGCTTATAATGAGCCAAGTGGCCATTAAGTCGAAAACTTTCCTCAGCTGCGTTTCCCAAAAGCGGGGGCAAAGGCAATGCAAGATAGAGACGACTACCCGCTGGATGTCAAGACCCCCCGAAAGCTTCTTTTGAAGCGTTCTGAAGCGATTATTGCACCATAGACGACCCCCATTCAGGGGCTGGGAGTGGGGCTGGGACTGCGGCCTGTTTAACATTTTTCGCTTGTGAACTTTTGACTTGACAGCTTTGACAATAAACCAGAAACCAGCAGCAGCCAAAGGAAGGGGGGGAGGAGGGACCAGGTACTCGCAGATAGAGCCATCGTGGGTTCAGTGAACGTTCAAGTAGCATAATTTTCCTCTCAGTGCTCTCAGTGCGGGTGTCCTCCTCCCCCCAGACGTTGTCTCTGGCTTTTGCATTCGAAATAAAAAGCGAAACTGGTTTCGGTTGTGAATTGGCGATAAACCTTCTTTTTTTGTGCGGAATACCCTAACCAAAGAGCGTACTATACATTTGAAGAAGTAATTGGAATAGAATGGAGAATAGTCAGTAATCGTGGGTCTTCCTACAGTCCATTTAAAGGGTATCACAAATTAGCCTTCTTTTATTTTTTTAACTATTATTTACGTTTGTTTTTGTGCTTTGTGGTACGTGGTAGAGATTGGTTTTGTGGCGTAAATGGATGAAAAGCAGCAACAAAAATTGTCGGCCAAGAGACAGAGAGAGAGACACCAGACCCAAAGCCAAACCCGAATAGACTCCTCTACGGCTATGACAAACCTCTCTCTCTACGGCCTGGCCGGCAGTGAAAGTGATTGATTTTTTTCGTACCTCTTTCTCCAGAGCGGCAGCAGGGGCAGTGGCAGTGGCAGTGGCAGGGGCAGCAGCAGTAGCTGGTACTCGAAGTTTCGCTTTTTTCTGTGTTTGCTGTTTGCTGTTTTTGGTGTTTGGGTGTACAAATAATTTCTAAAAAATGTGTAGCCCCAAGACGACTGCGTTTTGGTTTGTTTTGGGGATTTTTTTTTTGCGCGTTTTTATGATCTTGGCGTGGAAGTCTGATGATGGCGTTGGGTGGATGATAATGGCACATAATAATGATAAGTATAGAAATTTCGACTGGAAACCAGTTAAGCCAGAAAACCAGTTGGAGTCGCAGACAGTCGCTGGCCCATGCATGGCATGGCCTGGTAAATAAACATTGAAACATTAGCTAAAAATCCATCCAATTAAGAGGAAATATTCATTTGATTGGTACTGTTTAAGCTTCTTGAAAATTCCCTAAATATCATAGAAAAAGTGTTTCAAAACCTATAAAGTTATGTCTTTGTTTTAAACCTTTCAATTCTTCAAAGAACCCAAAGCCCGATCACAGCCAACTGCTTTGTGGCTTTCTTCATTGGTTCTGCCAACTCTCCTTCAATCATAAACCATTTTCCCCCTTTTAAGTTGTAAAAACCAGAACAAAGGCCCAGTCCAGTCTGCAACGCTTCGGGGAGCCGGAGCCTCTTCTAATAACTCTGTGATCTCTGGGTACGAGTGGCTCCCCCTTGTTCTCTGGGAGCGTGTGAAAATTACAATGATTTAGTGGCTGAAAGCAGGCCCATCGATCAATGGCATCGATCCGTCTAATGCAGCTAACGATGCCGCAGTCGCAGTGGCAGTGGCGGCCTCTGATGCCCCGAAACGCACCGCAAATTGATGAGCCATAGATGGAAGAGGGTCTACAGTCTGCACTCCAGCAACCAGGCCCAAAACCACAACCAAAACGAATGTCATAAAGCTGCAGTGAGGTCTGTCCCCGCCCCGTCCCCCGCCCCTCGAAGAAGTGGTGGGCCAAATCGCATTAGGCGATGCGAACCTTGTCTGTGGGGTATGGGGATGGGGGATTGGGCATGGGGCATGGGGCATGGGCTACTGCCTTGACTACTTAAAGATTTACACCGCGACGCTCCGGCCATAAATTCTGCCCAGTAATTGTGTAGCAAAGAAACAGAAACGGATTCTGAAAAGTACAAAAACCAGAAAGCAAATAGTTCTCCTCAAGGCTGATCGAAGTTCTGGCCAACTGGCGAGATACTCGTACTTCTTCTGCCATTCATTCTGCGAGTATCTTTTAGATACTTTTTTCTATCAGCGTTTGCAAATACCCAAACAAGCGATGATTGGATTGCTTTGGTTTGGTGTGTGGCCCAAAAAAATCCCTGCACCATTATCTAATCGGCAAGAAAAGAAAATTCTGTATTTTACGAAAAATTAATAATGGGAAAAACATAAGGCGTTTAACAAGTGTTTTAATTGGGAAACTAATCTTAAGATGGACCCCAGAAATAAAGTAAGAGAACTACAAGTAAAGAGATAGAGATTCCGATATTTTATCCCCATTTTTTCTTCAGAACATCCTTGAACCGTGTTCTCCCAGCCATGGCTTTAATTAAACTAAGCCAAAAACTTTGCAAGCCCCCCATAAAAACGGGTATTTAACAACTTTTTCGTTGCTCCCGTGATTCCTGGGCTGCTGGCTGACCTTAGCCCTTTGCCACGCTGGAGGGCGCTGTGTGGACTCCGTTTTCACACCTAGGCCCCCAACGCCACTCACCTCCTGCTTTCGGGTGTGATTTAATAAATATGTAATTTAGTGGAAAACCAGAGGATGACACCAGGCTGCTGGTTGTTTCAAAGTTTGCTTGTTTGTGGAATTTGTGATGTCTTTTTTTAGACGCTTGAAAAATTAATTTTTATTGGAGTTTCTTTCTTTCTTGTAGTCTCTCTATTTTAAAAAATATTAAAAATATTTAGCACATTTATAACTAAATAAAAGTGAATTCTATTTAATTTAAATTGAATTTGAATATGTGTTTCCTTCTTTTCACTATGCTCCTTTTCTCTCAGTGTTATTACTTTATAATCGAAGTTTCAACTGCAATCCTTGGACTCGTAAAACTTTCAGGACACATTTCCTGGAGTTTCATTGGTTTTCCCTTTTCCTTTGCCTTTCCCTTTGCCCTCCACATCTGCCATTCGAACCATTAACACGTGAGTCCGTGAGGGAAATGCCTCAACCATCGCCATCGCCATCGCCATCTCCATTCGATAGTAAAAGTATTTTGTTTTACTTTTAATGACCGGGAAAAAGTTGTGCAGTTTTGTTTTTGGTTTTGTTTTGCTTCTTTGCTGCTCAATTCCTCACCTTGTGCTGGCTTTTAATTTCCTATAAAGAGATACAGAGAGAGACAGAGAGAGCGAGCGAGAGGGAATGAAGTGCCGGTAGAAAGTCTTTAATTTCTTTTCTGTGGAAATTTGTAGCGGGAAAATTGCAATCGTCAGTGTCATTGTGTTCCAAGCGTTTGCTTTTCTTTCTGCTTCTTTCTGTTTGTTTGAGTTTTTCCCCGCGATCTTTCCTTTTAATAATTGTGTGAATTTTCGCCGAGAGTTGTTAAGTAAAGTTTTCTTTTGAATCTATCTAAACCAAAGCCGGAACTTTTCTGCTTTTCTGCGGCTGCCTCCAAACTCGAACAATTTTCACTCTCTCAAAAGTTGTTTGCATCGTTTATCATCTCTCTCTCCCCCCTCCCCCCCCTCTCTCTATGTCTCCTTCTCTAGCGAAGGCTCTTGGTGGTTCTCTGTTTGAAGAAATTGATAGTTTTTATTCCCGCTGTTAAAGTCGGTTAACTGTGGGGGGGCCTGTGGGAAAGTTTTTCAATTGGGTTTCGGTTAGGTAAGATTTTATGGGCCATAAAAACAGCAGTAGAACTGTCGTTTCGGTTCTTTTGAAGATTCGCAGGCAACTGCAGTGAGACGGAAGCGCATCGGGAAATTAACGATGAATCTGAAGCATGGGAAATGGTCTGAAAATTGTGTCTAACAACATGCCTAATTGCCATGTAACTGCACGGCCACGACGACTGTGAAATTTACAAGCGTTGCACAGCAAACAGCTTCAGCAGTGGCGTAGCAGTCAGCATTCGCAGGATTATATCAATGAGCTTAAACAGTGAATAGTAAAACGTTAACAGTGGGAGCACTAACAGCGGCATTGGAGAATTTTTTTAACACTTTCACAGAAAGGATTGGGAGTATTATGACATTCAGCTTGGACAGTGTCAGCTGCCAGCTGCCAGCTGCCAGCTGCCAGCTTTAACAGCGTCATAGCAGACGGTGTTAATAGTTTGTAACAGTGTCACAGCAGCTAGCTCTTAGTGTCACAGCAGCCAGCTCTTAGTTTCATAGCAGCAAAGTTGGAATTTTAAAGCTTCTATTAATCTTCCCAGCCCAAATATTTATTATTTATTATTATTTCATTCTGCTTTTTCTTTAAATTCTGTCCATCAGAGGACACTCATTAAATTTCGTGCCATTCAAAAACATTTAAATCCCAACAATTCCACATTTTACGTTGTGAAACTATTTATTAGTTGGCTGTAATTCAATCTAATTTCCCACGGTAATAAATAATGTGTTTACGTTTCTGCCATATGGCTTCCATATGCGAATGTAAATCATGGCCTAATTCCAGGGATTATTTGGGGAATTAAACAACCAATTAGCAATAGATTGTAGCACGCATTGATTCCCATCGATCAACTCTTTCCCCCCCGTCCCCTCTGGGTATCCATAATAAATAAACATTTTCCACAGAAACATTTTGTGCTGCATAAACATTTTGCACTTTTTTTTCGTTTGGGAACTTTTTCTATTTCTGTTTTTTTTTTCCTTGACTCTATTTCGGGCAGGGGGGGGGGGGGTGGGGGAGGCTCTATATAATTCTTTGCCGTGCCCTGCCATTTCCCATATTTCCGTAACATTTTTGCTAAGCTCATTTTTTGTTGTTGTTTTATGCTTTATAGCCCCACCCCCCTGCCTCAGTTTAACTTTTTAAGGAGCCAACGCGAAACAAATTTCCTGTCTTCAGTTTTCGTTTTTGGTAACTAAAGCCCAGTGCTGGCGGAGGTTCTGTTCTGTCGGAAGTCCGCTGCAGTCGGGTTACAGCCACCCACAGACACATCCGACCCCGCCATCGCCTCCCGCCGCCCTCCTGCGGCCCTCTGCTCCCACTGCTGGTTGTTGGAACATTTTAAGTCGAGTCGAGTCGAGTCTGTGGCCATTTATTTATGCATGTGGAGCAAGTTTTTGCTCGCTCCTCCACTTTTTAAATGATCCTTGCTGTTGGAGAGAAGGAACGAAAAATCCGATTCGACATTGTCTGAGTGGGGGTGGAGTGGGTGCAGGGATGGCCTGTCCGCCATGTGGGCGTCTCCTATGGCAGGCTTTCGACAGAGTTTTACGTAAGTAAGAGTCGAGCCGTAGTTGAGCCTCGCAGAGGGAGAGAGGGACACACAGAGAGTGCCGTAGTCGAAGCAACGTCAAGTGAAGCGTAGTGAAGTGCCTTTGATTGCATAAGAACATTTTCCCAGTCTGCCCCCTGGGTTAAAACCATAGTTAAAACAAGAGACTGTAGAAGCAGGAGCAGGGAGCAAGTTGCTCAAAGATTAATGGCCACTGGCTGAATTATACTCTTGGCATAAACTAAATGAAATAATTGAACTATGTGTGTACCTGTACCAGTCCATGCAAGGACTTAAGGTGCTTCCAAGGGTCCTGGACTATGGATAAACTTTCAGTGGAGGCCCCAAAAGGCCCCATTTGGAATGTGAGAGAGGGAAGCCTTTGAAAGTGGCTTCCCTTAACAACTAGAGCTATTTCTACCTCTGCACTACATCTATAATCTCCCTCCATAAACCATAAACCATTCCATCGTTATGGTATATCACTTTTTTGCAACATTCTCTTGTATCTAGAGCTAATACACTTATCCCTGACCCCGTTAGCTCTTTATACCGTCCAAGTAAAAAATTCCTTGGGCTTTCGTAGACACATTAAAGGCAAGAAAAGGTGCTCTAAGAGCTGCCTGCCCCCCCTAGAGGCACTCATTTCATAGAGCTACCCATCTAAATTACCACCAAATCCCAGATGCTCTGCCCCCCGCCCCCCTTTGTGCCCGGCTGTTCTTTGACAGCTTTGTGGCTATCATTAGCACAAGGTACAGATCCTGACCTCCCTCACTGGCACTGGCACGGCCACTGCCCCTCTCAGATGCCCCAAAAGCCACTGTTAAAGACTGTAATCTGTTGGCTGCACTATTTTTGCCGCTCTGGCTCGTACCTTTCGGGTAGGAGATATATTAGCCTAATTTATGCGCGAAAGTTTCCCGTCCGCTGCTGGAGGGAGCCCCAACAACAACAAGTCTCTCTCAATGGCTGGGCAATTTGAGCGTCCATGACTGTTAATGATTGAGTGGGGAGTGTGGAGTGAGGGGTGGGGAGCGGAGAGTGGAGTCTGCTACAGTGAAGGGAAAAAATAGACGGAGAAGGCGGAGAAGCAGGCCCCAGTTTCGATTGAAAGCCGGGCCAACTGCAGGCCGCATTATAAATTGTTTCTAGTCATGACACGCATTTCTACCTCTCCCTCCAACTGCAGTTACCTTATCCCTCCAATCAGTCAGTCAGTCAGTGAGTGGGGGAGTGGGGGTATTGGGGGGAGTGGGACTTTCTCTTTTGGGGCTCTTCGTTTTAGGCCCGGGCTCATTAAATTCCGTTCACACTCTTGTACTCTCGTACGACTTCTGACTGCCTTTCGTACGACTTCTGACTGCCTGCCTGTCTGTCTGTCGGCCTCTTCCCTGCCGTCTGCCGTCTTCTGTCTCGTGTCTGCTCTCTGCTCTCTACTGTCTCTTCTGCAGTTAATCACAATTTAACTCGAGCTTTAAACTGGGTTATGGTGATACGAAGGAGTAACAGCAGCAGCCAGCAGCAGCCAGCAGCCATGTGAAATCTTCTTTCTGTCACTGTGGCTCTGGCTCGGGCTGTCTTTGTTTTTAATTTTTCCATTTTCCATTTTCCATTTGCCATTTGCCATTGCCTCGAGAGTGCGGTATGTGTGGTCCGGTTCGTTTTTCTCTAATATGCCTCTCTTCTATGTAGCTTTTGCCACTGCTGCCACCGCTGCCACTGCTGCTGCTTTCCTATTACCAACTTTAAAGATTGTCATGCCGCGCTCGTTTTCCATTGTTGTTTAGATGTTTTTGCACTCGTTGTTTGTATCCGCTTACATCAAACAGAAAGAGCATCAAACGGGGGAACACAACTAACATGATGGAGATCCTGCTTGATATTGCGACTGTGGTATACCCATTCAACCGATTGTGGCTGGGGGAAGACTTTGAAACTACAAAAGAAATGAGAGAATAATACTTTTAGGAAATATTGGGGCATTCAACAGGGCTACAATTTGGTCCCTGATCACAGAAATACATATTTATTTCGGAGAAAAAACGAGCTTGAGAGAAGGAAGATCTTAAACAAAGTCAAAATACGAATAAAAAGAATACTTTAAGTACAGTGCGATGGTAGGGAATGCAGCAAGATACCTGCTACATGATCACTGATACGTTTTCCTGGTGGATGTGCCATTGCTATTATGGATTTTCGATTAGATCTCTGGTCTCAAGATCCTTTTTATGATATTTTGATATTAAATGATATCTGGCTGATTGGTAGATAATAGATTTATATTAAACTCCACGGAATATCAGTTTTATAGCTTGGAAATTGCGGAAATTACATTGAAAATGTTTGAACCTCTATCCAAGATCTCAGAACCTACTCCTCAATCCTCAATCCTTACCTTAACCGACTGTTCATTCAGAGCACGATCTTCAGTATATTCCCCATATCTTTCTACTACACAGCACACCCTTGCCTGCTCCGCGATTACTGGGTATCCGAAAAAAAACAACAATAGCAAAAAGTACAACAAACACATTGGAATACTTCCGTTGTAACGGCTCTAGATACTCGTATTTTTATGCCCATTCTTCTTTATGCTTGCTGTTAATTTTTTCTGCCCCCCTCCCGCCCCTGCTTCCCTGCTCCGCTGCCTTTGCATACACACACACATACTTATGCTCAAAAAGCATAAAGATATAGAAGAACTTCGGCGGAGGAAGGAGGGGGGTGTGGTGTAGGGGGGGCTTGTAGTCTCTTCGCGTCAGACACACACAGTGGCACACAAAAGTGTGTCGCCATGTTCATTAAAAAGCAAATGGGCAAGCACTTGTTAAATTAATAAACGACAAAAAACGCCGACGGACGGAAGAGCAGACGACGAAAAGCAGAACGCGATGGATGCCATGGAAACCCTGCTCTCAAGGAAGTGCTTTCCTCTCCAACGGAAGGGCCGGGGGCACCCAGTGGGAGATGGAATTCCTTCTGGGACGGGGACAAAGAATGCTTTTATGTTCCTTCCGAACTCCGAGCTCCGAGCTCCGATTTCCATTGTTCTTTTGCTCATCAAAACAGAAAAATAACTTCATTAATTTTGATTACTTTTTTAAGATGGATAGAAAATGTGAAATGGCAGAGGAATATACGCTTAAAGTCGGGGTAATTCTAGAGAATAACACCTTTCGATAGTTGGAACAACTTTTTGGTAACTATTTCGCTCAAGAAGTTTTGATTCTTTTAATTTCCAAGAATTGTCTGTTCGTTTCCATAGCTTTTCTTGAATACTCTCCACTATTCCGCTTTCAATGCCAGCCCAAAGGTTTTTCCTTTACTTTTTTCCCCGTTTCAGAACCAAAAACTTCTTTCTCCTGCAAAAGTACTCTCCATTTCGGCTCACACCAGCCTTGACCTTCCACAGGCCCCCCCAGGCAATAAATTGATTTTTTTTTCTGTTGTATTTTACAAGCTGTTCCATTTCGCTGGCGGATTTGCAAAACAGTTTGTCCACATTTAACCTCCAAACGGGGGAGACACAAGGATACCTGCTCCAGATCCTGCCTCCGGAGGAGGGGAGGGGCATCTCCTGCCATGCCCCGGAAGATGCACAACATTCCGGGCTTTAGTTTCCGTGGAATTTGGTTTGTCAACGCCGCCGGTCGGTAATATATATTGTTATAAAATAATACAAATGCCGGGAGCGCTTCTGTGGATGGATGCGGGGGGAGGGGGGTGTGGGTTGGGTGTCTGCTCACCCCGCTCTCTTTCTCCTTGGGGCTGGCCTGATGCCGTGGCCTTTATATTTTTTACTCGGCCTTTTGGCTCTTGGCCAAAAAGAAAATGTTGTCTTTGCCACACGTTTTTTCGCTTTTCTTTTCTGTCTTTCCTTCTCTGTTGTGTGCGTGTGCGTGTCCGTGTGTGAGAGAGAGTGTGGCGTTGCCCCCCGCCTAAAGCCCGCACTTGAACCACTCTGCCCCCGGATTCCATGCCCCATACATATTTCATTTCGTTTGCGTTTTAGTTTTTCCTCCTCTCTTTTTTTGCGGCACACGCAAAGCAGGAAGGAAGGAAGGGATGTTGTGGGATGGGGGGGAGGGGCCACAGCCTACTCCAGGAACTAATTCCCATAACTATAAGACCGCCCCACGCCATATGCCATATACATATACATCTGTCGATCGCACGTGTGGAGGTCCTGACCTGACCCCAAGGCCTGTTCCTTTCCTTTTCATTCTTCACAGGTAACTGAATTAGCAGGCAGGCCTGCCCCACACATAGATACAGATACAGATACAGACATTAGCCAGTACATATATTATGAGGTTTTGAGTGGCTTTCGTAGTCTGTAACTCTGTCATACATTTGTGCGGATGTCTATCTTGGGATGTCACGACATTTTCCAGCTTTTTAAATATTGAAAAGATCTAGGGGATATGCAGATGTAAGGAAGCCACCTATTGAGGTTATTATATATTATTATTTTTTATTTTTATACTTTTTTTATTTGTTTTGTTTAGAGAACGTGGAATTTTAAATCCTACACCTATTTGCATGAAATATTTATTCTATGAAAGTGTGGTAGCACTTTCCATAAAAATGTATCAATTGTTTGCATAAATCCAGTGGAAACAAAGCTATTATTAAGGAATTTTTGAGAGAAAATACTTCTGCATACTGCTTATCAGATATAACGAGGGGGAACGTTGTGAGTTGCTGCGGACACCGCAACTCTACAGTTATACCCGATACTAAGTCAGTATGGCTCTCCTCCGGCAGACGCCGCTAATGTTAAACGACACGACAAAGAGTGCGTGCGAGAGAGACAGAAAATCAGTCTGAGCGTGACGTCGGGCGCTGCGTAGCCAGTGCAAATTGATTTGTTCCTATTGGCTATAAAAATGATCTGATCTGATCCAGATTCAGCAATCTGATAGATATGGTCATTATCTATGATTCTGCGTTTTTAGTTTTCTCTAATGTGCAATATTGTGGATGCAACAGATTTTCGTCCTTTGTGTGGGCGGAAGGGGGTGGGGCGAAATTTTGAGATACTCGTTTTATAGTAAGATCTAACAGGAGTGCGGATACTAAATTTGGTTACTCTAGCGTTAATAGTCTTTGAGATTTGTGAATATCCCCAGATTTTCGTCCTTTGCGGGGGCGGAAGGGGGTGTGGCGAAATTTTGAAACAAACTCGTCTCGGTCCGATATATTAGGAGTGTGGATACCAAATTTGGTTGCTCTAGCTTTTGTAGTCTCTGAGATCTTGGCGCTAATGTTTTACTCTAAGCAAAGCCGCCTATGCTACGTGTGTGTTAGAGAGAGACAGGGCGAGAAAAAATGAAATTGTTTTCTTGATGCTGGCTATAATAATAATACGATCCAATTCAGATTCTGCAGTCTAAAAGATATGGTCATTCTCTACGATTCTGCGTTTTTGGTTTTCTCATATCTTTAAAATTGTGGATGCCACAGATTGTCGTCCTTTGTGGGGGCGGAAGTGGGCGGGGCGAAGTTTTGAAATATTTTTGTAGCAGTGACATATCACAGAAGTCTGGATCCAAAACATCGTTGCTCTAGCTCTTATAGTCTTTGAGCACTAGGCGCTAATAGGGACGGACAGACGGACAGACAGACATGGCTCAATCGACTCGGCTATTGATGCTGATCAAGAATATATATACTTTATGGGGTCGGAAACGATTCCTTCTGGACGTTACACACATCCATTTTCACCACAAATCTAATATACCCCAATACTCATTTTGAGTATCGGGTATAAAAAGGCTATGGAGCATATTCACAGAAAAGATACAACGCTTCCGAGGTTGGGCTATAAGTCTTTATAATGCAATAACTACCTCCTTCTGTGTACTAGTACTCATCGGATAGTATTTGCATAAATTGTGTTTTAGTTAGGCCATAAAGTATATTTCTAGAGAGGATATGCCACGGTAGGGAGTTACAAAACGCTGCCAGGGATATGCGATCCTACAGCAGTAGGAACTTTAACCATATTTGAGTTTCCAGTCAAGAATATTATTAGATGTTTACTCATGGTTTATCATTATAGTAAAATAGCTAAATAAATAATAAATATGAATATAATAAAAAAAATATATATAATAAAAAAATAAATATAATAAAAAAAAAAAAATTTAATAAAATAAAGAAATATAATAATATATAAATAAATAATAAATATAATAAAACAAATAAATATAATGAAATAAAAATAAACAAATAATAAAATAAAAATAGTACACAATAAATAATAATTAATTCAAGCTCCAGTTTCTATCTTAAAAAAAAGAAATCTAACAAATTTCATAATTTACTCTTGACCCTGTCTGGCCCTCTGGCACCTGCTTTTTGGCCGCGTTTATAGCACCTAGTTTATCAGTAAATTTATGGCATTCCTCAATAGATATTTGTATTGGATTTATTTATGGCATGGGCCTCAAAATAAAAATAGTACACAATAAATAATAATTAATTCAAGCTCCAGTTTCTATCTTAAAAAAAAGAAATCTAACAAATTTCATAATTTACTCTTGACCCTGTCTGGCCCTCTGGCACCTGCTTTTTGGCGACGTTTATAGCACCTAGTTTATCAGTAAATTTATGGCATTCCTCAATAGATATTTGTATTGGATTTATTTATGGCATGGGCCTCAAAATAAAAATAGTACACAATAAATAATAATTAATTCAAGCTCCAGTTTCTATCTTAAAAAAAAGAAATCTAACAAATTTCATAATTTACTCTTGACCCTGTCTGGCCCTCTGGCACCTGCTTTTTGGCCGCGTTTATAGCACCTAGTTTATCAGTAAATTTATGGCATTCCTCAATAGATATTTTTATTGGATTTATTTATGGCATGGGCCTCATGCCATGAATTTAGCACAAATTTTCTCTTCTTTTTTTGTAGCACCTAAACAAAAAGGGAAGCCTCGTACGTAAACAGCTGTGGTTCCATCTATTACTATTACTTTTGTATAATTAGTTGTGGCTTTCCACCGGCCATAAATGGGTCACGGAGGGAGACCCATCTTTGGGCCTTTGGGGGGCTCCAGCTTGTCTCATTTCTCTCGCTCATTTCCACTCTGTGTAAGCCTTTGCGATGACAAGCTGCTGACAGGCTGCGACTCTCCAGCGATTTTTCGTATGGGCTCCGGGGTGCGGGGTCCGGGGTCTCTTAGTTCCGCCACTCATTATGTAAGCCTGCCACATGGCATTGCATAATGGCGCACTGTGCCTGAGACCTCGTCCCTCCCGTCCCGCCTTTTGTTGCTTCAAATTAAGCATTTAAGCATCGTCGAGCGGGACGATGACGCTCTTTCGCTGTCAGGCGTTGCTCGTTAGTACGTGTCAGCCGCACTATGCCCTCCCTGCGCCCCCTGAAGCCCCTCCGCCTCCCACGACCCACGAGAGTATCTGCACAGAAAATCCTCAGTTGCCTCCCCTTACAGCCGCCTCCCAGTCACGTCCTTTTGTTGCAGAACCACAAAATCTTTGGAGCTGCGACGGAGGGGACACTAGTCTAACGCTCCTCCTGGTGTGTTATTTTTTCCTGTTTGCAATTTCATTATTTCACAAAAATACTCTGTAGTCAGCGGAAATATTTTGGCATCGCGATAGGGAAAGGGTGGGGAGAGCTTCCTTTGAGAAGGATTGGAGTTGAGAGAGAACTATCTCTTCCAGGAAAATCTCTTTCAATTAAAAGAGAAGAGAAGAGCAGAAGAGAAGCTCTTGTGTCCATTGCACTAGACGGAATCCCCTTCGAGTGAGCCATCTTCTGGGGATAATCTGCCACCAAATACCTGCACCATGCAGGCATCTCCTCCTGCTAGAGTATCGCCACAATCGGCAATGCCACAGATTTGTCTCCTCCGTTCATTCCTCATCCACTTTATGCCGAGACACACAATTTGTTTAAATATTTCAAGCAGCCAGCAGAGAGAGACACGGAACGTACAACTTTTGGCATTCTATCCATGGAAGCAGGAGAACGCTCCTTGGAGGAGGTGGAGCCTCCCTGCCCGTTCGGCGGGAAACTAGTTTGGTTTTACCTGCGAAATTTTCCATTTCATTTGCTTTGGCCAACATTTTGTTGCATGTTATTTGGGTTGCTGTTGCCTGCCTGCCCTGCCTCTTGACGGAATGAACAACTGGCACATTGAGCTCAAATTCTATTAGCCAATAGTCCGTGTTGCAATTTTCTCCGACATGTTTCGCTCAAGTTCTCCAACGTCTGTGTGTGGCACGTGCAGCCCGGGAACAGCAAAAAGATAGCCCTGAACTAATGGTCGCAACTCTTCAAAGGGAAAATTGGAAAGATAAAGCCACCATTGGGGATTGTTTTTTTTGCACTATTACAAATTATTTAAGCCAACGGAATTGGTCTCAGAAAGCACAGAAAACTGTCCACTAAAGGGGGAAATATCTAATCATATTTAAGGAATGCTCGTTGAATATCTCGGATAAAAGTCGATCGAATCCATGCTCTGGAATGGGCTTAATAGACCGCAACTGTGGCCTCGATCTCTCGGCTCTCTGAGGAGGCTCTCTGCACTCCGCAGTCCGCACTCCGCTTCCCGTATCGAATTTCAGTTATAATGGATCCGCAGATCGCCGCAGAACAAGGTTGTCATGGCTCTGGCTCTGCTTCTGGCTCTGTCGTTGTCATTATTGGCTCATTATAATTATCAAGTTGCAGTTTCTCGTTGCTCGTTGCTTTCCGCTCTCCAGACAATTCATTCTGCTCTAAATTATTTCCCCCCCACCCCCCTCTCTCTTGCGGCTATGCCACACGCCTTTGCCGTTGGCTGCAACATTCGAAAACTGTAAATTGTTGCCACAATAATCGCAATAATTAAAAGCGAGCCACGGCCACAAATCATGAAAAGAGCAGGAGCTGCGCAGCGTGAAAAGCAGCCGAGGGGAAAGGCGTCAGCGGCACTGGAGGAAAATCTAGAACGGAGCGCCTGGGAGCGCCTGGGGAGGCCGGGGCCCAGGGATCGTTGTGGGGCGTTCTTTGTGAAAGGGTTCGGCCGTTCGGCCGATCCGCAATTAAAGTAAACGACTCGACGGCACTCGGAGGCGCTTTCCTTTTGATGTGTGCCATGGATACTCCTCGAGTGAGTGTCTGGCGGAGGAAATTGCATTTGCTCGATAAAACCGAGACATTGAGTGCCGCCAATACGGAAAGTGGCAAGAGGAAAGGTGGCCAGAGATACGTTCTCTATATGTCTCCCATTTCACCCGAATTTCCCCCCCCCTCCAATATGCCATTACCATTACCTAATCACGGCCAAAAGCCGAGGAGAGATTTGCATTTCGAGGTAACTTTTAATCTCGTTTTCGCTGTCGACTTTTGTGGTAAACAGATGCCCGGAATTTTTTACGATATTCATACATATATATTCGTGTATTTTGTTGCTGCTTCGGCTGGGGCTTATCTCCCCACTTGGAGACTTGGAGACTTGCTTTGTTTGCCGGAGCTTTCTGCCACTTAACCTTGGGATTGGCGCCCAACGTGACTTTTGCTTAACAACCCGAACCAACGGCAGATGTGGCACTGTGGCACTCCCCCCCCTCCTTAGACCTGCTCCTCACTGCGGCAACAAAGACAAACAACAGTGTCAACTCGTTGGGACGAACACAGCAGGTGGGGCGGCGGATGGGGCACTGCGGTCGCATAAAAAGTTACGCAGTTCACTTTTCCTTTTTCCGTTTTCTGGGGATTTCTTGGCGGGGATTGTGAGGAGATTTTCGCAGAGTACAAAGAAAGCAGGGATTTATCTTGTGCCTGCCAAGGCAACAGTCGGCGGGAAGGCCGTAGTATCCCCCCTTGGAGTGTATAGAAAAAAACAACCTTAAAGGGTATTGCCAGATTCGTTACGAGAAACTCTCCTTCCTTCGTCGCCCTGGGGTGTGGGGGCAGAAACCGGTACCGGTGCAGAGGCGTGACACCTGGGTCTGGGGCTGAGTGTGTCACCAAGTGGCTGTTCCGCCGATTGCTCCTCGAAGTTTAATTAAGGCGCAAAGTCAAGGATTCGCAGGCATTCAGAAAGGGGAAATGAATACGGAACGAAGAGGAAAGTAAAAAGAATAAAAACCCGGTTGTTAAATCGAAACCGAACATGCAAAAAAGTGAATGGAAGTGGAATGGAAAGTTTCGGATGAGTCAAGGAGAGGCATCGCGAAAAGGCATTACAAAATGCATCTCTGTTGTTCCAACTGCCGGTTCGTGCACATATAAAAAAAAAATAGTGTCTCGATCATGTGGGGTCTCCATTCTTCGCCAAACACTTGTTGCAATATCATCACCAGGTCGTGGCTTCGAGCAAATATTTAGCTATTTATTTTATGTCAGGCCTTTGCTAAAAGGTTCTTAAAACCCAATGAAGGCTTCCTGCTTTCGCTTGTCTCTTCCACGGACATTCCGTCAGAGTATCTCCTGCGGCCATCCCAAAGAAACCAAGAAACAATGGGAGTACGAGTATCTATCAGATACAATCTCTCTCTGGCTGAACATGAGCACAATGCAATTGAAAAGCGCCGACCAACCGACAGACACTCATCAAATGCATCTCCTATTGAGATTTGCGGGCAGGGAGGAGGCGAATGGAGACTGGAGGCTGGGCCGAGACGTACATACAGTTTATTGTATAATTTTTATTACCTTTGCAACAGCTACAGAGCGAGAGCTTGAGGGGAAAAAGATACAGATACAGCGTGAAGAGGGGAACGAAACGGAACGAGTGGACGGGGCAGGGGCAGGGGGTAGGGGTTTACGGATACAACCTTGCGCCGCATATCTGCAAGTTGTTTAAATTAGTTCTATTCTTGTGCAATTTTCTACGTGGCACCTTTTGTGCGGCATCGTCGTCGTCGTCGTTGCTGGGGCTATGGCTATGTCTCTGGCAGTCGCATTCTTCGTTGCATTGTTAGCCACGCTTTCCTCCAACCCATCCCCCATGGCCCGACCCTGCCCCTCTGGCCTCTGCTGAGGCATCGGACAATTGCATTCGCCAGTACGTTTTGTATCTGTATCTCTGTAGCTGGCGAAGCGTGCCCGCTCTTCCTCTGCCTCATCGCGATATGAATGCACTCTAGTACCTATGCCTCCCGCCCGTCCGTCCCTCTGTCCCCCTGTCCCCGTGCATTGTGTACTGTGTATCTATATAATTTGCGCACAGTTTGCCGTCTGTAATAAACGCGAAATTAGTTTTAGCTCTGCCCGATTCTTGCTCGTTCCAATGGGAAAATAATGTACTCAAAATTGATTTTATTATGTGAAGATTTGATTCGCTTACCGCCCGCCGCCCCCCACCTGCATCTACCCCCTTCCTTGTGGTATTCCTGGATGATGCTGCAGTATTTTTGCCTGCAATGGAGAGGCGAGGAGTTCCTTTGTTGCAGTCCGTTCTTTTTACCACGATATTTGTCCATAAATTGAGTGTGATTATCCTGTCTTTTCGAGCGAATTGTAAAGCTGGTATTTACCATTTACCATTTACCCTGCTATTACTTGGGGTATTTTATATGGAAATATTTTTGGTATTTTTTTCTTGTTTTTTCATACGAGATTTTCTTTAATATGTTTTTTTTGTGTACTATTTTGAACAATTTTTAATTTAATTTTTAATTTTTTGTTGTATCTGGTATATTTGTTAGTATTTTTGGTATTTTTAGTATTTTTCTGGTATTTGTTAGTATATCGTGAACTTTCTATTTCCAAGTATGTTTAGTATTTTCTAGTATGTTAGGTATTTCCAAGTAAGTTTAGTATTTTCTAGTAAGTTTAGTTTTTTCTTGTACATCTAGAAATGTATAGTATTTTTTTTATAGCATATTCAAGTATTTTTGGTTGGTATTTTCTAGTATTTACTACATTTTTAGCTGTTTTTCGTTTGTGTATAGTTTTGCCTTGGTTTCCTTTAAATATTCCTATAGATACTGTTGAAATATTTGCCTTTCCATGTGGTACCTGCTACGGGCTCCTTGTTTCTCCTACTTTCTGTTCCAGTTTTCCCTCCCAACTGCAGCTGCATTCTTGGGCTGCAATTGCAGTTCCGTTTCGTTCCCTTTGCATTCATTTTTCCTGTGGTTCGCCTTTCACGTGGGTCCGGGGCTGGGGCTGGGGCTGGAACTGGGGCTATTTGTCACAGATCTGCAGCAATTTATCGCTCGCTTTTGCTCCAAATAATGGCAACGTCCACACGGGTTACGTTGCCCTTTCGTGCTCCATAAACAACGCTGGTCACACTCCAGCGCCCCACCGCCCCGCCGCTGTGTGCTGGCCCGTACCTTCTCTTATGCGAGGCCCCGTACCTTCTCGCATGTACACAAGTACACATGTAGTACCTTCTCCTGCCACATGCAGATGTGTCTGTGGGGCTCTCTGCGTGGAGGAGGAGATCGGAGGAGGACCAGACGTGCTCTGCATTGATTTTGGGGCAGACCTTGGCTCGGATTCGGATATTTATGATTGTTTTAATTCATTTCCGTGGGCGTTTCCCTTCTATGAATTGGCCCCCAATTGTAATTGCCTTTCCCTTGGCTGCAATCCGACTTTATTAACTTTATTCCCTTTTGTATTTCCAGGTATGGTACCAAGAACGAGCTTGAAACTAGCTTAAGACTCAAGATATTCGTGGAAAGTGTTTACTGATCAAGATATTTAAGTGCCCATTCGCTCGAGTAAGTATTCTTCAGAGAAACCAGAAACAAAACACAAAAGGGAAGATAAGTAAGCGTTGGCTTTGTTTTATCAGCTGTACTTTATCTGTGAGATACAGTACTCGTCGTACTACTTGCTTGGAAACGAATGCAATTTACACGAAAACTTCATTAATAAATCACAGGGACAGAGAGAGAGAGAGAGAGCGCACTAGAGCCGTCCAGGGGGTGTGGCGACAAGCCCACACACGAAAGAGGGATGGGGGAACATTTTTAACTGAAATAAAATGAAGTGTCAAAATGTAGGGAGCGGCCACGCCCCAGCATGTCGAGAGCATCGGCGTTTCCTGACAGCAAGTGCTGCAATTTACTTAAGAGCCGAGGAGACGGAGCAAAAAAAGGGGAAAAAAGTTACCCATTTACATGAGAATCAGACGACGGGGCGGGACTGCCAGAGAAGGTTCAGGGAAGGTTCCATGCACTCCATGTACTTGTAGTTGTATCCCCCAGCGGTGGGTCTGTCTGTTTTTCATGATGTTATTGAATGCGGAAACAAAAGGACGAAGCATAGGGAAGTGGCGTGCTGTAAGGGCGCCTCCAAAGGGAGTTCTCGTCTACATTTAATAATATTTTAGTTCCCAGGAGCATATTTATTCCAGCATATAGTCTAGAGCTACGCAAACATCTATGTTCATGCACCTCTGCCTTCTTTTAAAGCACTTCCTGAAGCACTGCAAGCTAATTCTGCAAAAGAGACTGCCCGAAAACAACATACATTACATGTGCATGACGCGGTTTCAAAGAAAACACAAAACCTCGCAAAAAGTGTAGACCATTTTCCACACTTTGCGCGATCTCCCACATATTTTTTGTATGTACTCCTCTCCGGTTACATTTAATTGCATTTTGGCCTTAGCCGAAGGCAAAGTGAGAGAAAGGTCTTAGATCCGACTGGATTTATGTGGGTGATGCGCGTACAGTTCTTGAATACGTCGCCCTCTTCACTCTTGCGCCGCTGAATATGAATCGGTGTTGCGCTCCAGCAGCGGAGGCACTTGCCTGCCAGCTGGCTGCCACTCGCGCGTCGAGTGGCAAAAGTCTTTCACTTTACGCTTTCTTAGCCGCAGCCCAAAAGTCGCTTCGAGTCGCGCAGCCAGCGAGGCATAATGACGGCGATAAGTCATTAAGTAGCTCAGCGCTGGAGCGGGCCGAACCGACCATTCAGCTTAGCCTCTCAGCTCCTCAGCTCCTCGACACGGAACAGAGAGCTAGCTCTCTTCAGATGACGTCGTTAAGAGGCAAAGCCAAGTCAATAGATGGAAAAGGATGAGGAGGATGAGGAGGAGGCATCCATTGAGGAAAGGAAACTGAGAACGCGAGGCCCTATTCGTGGGAGAACTTTACGGAAATCAATAGGCAGAAAAAGAGTTTAGAAACTGCTGAATTGGCAAAGAAAACCTCCAGGAATTTCCTCCTCCGCCCTAATCACTTCTGGGGGCATCCATAAACAAACTTTCCACCGCTTGGGCTTGCAGTTTTCCTGCAAACAAAAACCTCTTCTCTCTCGTGCATAAATCATTTCACTTGATTTCATTTGCCATAGGCCCTGCCTCCGCGCCCCTCGGCGCCTACGAGTGCGGGTATTCCCTCGATTTTAATTAAAAGTTTCAAGTGCCGCCTCACATAAATTCCAATCAAGATTTTAGTGTCCCTCCAGTGGCTGCACTCGCAGGAGTACGTAGGAGTGTTTTCCCAGGAGCAGGCGCTGTGCGAAATTCAATTAGATCAGAAGTCAATCAGGTTCAGGCTCTGCCATTAAAGGACAATTTCTGAATGCACTAATTATTCCCTATTCCCCCGTAGAACTTTTATTTACGGGGGGACTGGGGGAGGGGGCATAATTGCACAAGTTTTTTGGGAAATTAGTTTGATAATCGAATAAATTACGGCCAGGCATTGGACTGATGAATACCGATTAGAAAGGGTCGCATTAGTGTGTATATCGTATATATTCTATTTTCGGCAAGCAATAGAAAAGCTTTGCTTAAGTCATTATATAATATACATATCGTAGCCAACAAAATGCCTCCCCCGACCACACAATGCAGCGTCCCCTCCGTCATCATCATCATCATCATCATCAGCAGCAGCACACACCCGGGTTTTTGGGGCCCCTTTCGGGGCTTTCGGGGGGTTTTCTGGGGTTGCCTATCAAAAGCATCGCCCTAAAGGCTTCATGTCAAATGCACGAACCCAATAAATTTCATACTCTGCTGAAAAAACAGGCAAAAAGTGTAGAACAAACCTCCACAGACAATGGGGAGCAACGGCACAGTGGGTCGAAAGATGTGGCGAAATGTTTTTAGTTGGATTTTAGGGAAATGAAATTTCATTGGAATTTCGGGGATTACAATTCAAATAAAATCAAACTAAAAGAAATTGATTATAAAATGTTGATAAAAAATATAAAATAAAAAAGCAATATAAATAATATATAAATAAAATAATAAATCATAAAAAATTATAATAATAAAAAATAATGGTAATACAAAATAATAACAATAAAAAATATAGATAATAATAATAACAATAAAAAAAAATAATAATTATTATAAATATAATAAAATCTATTATTAATAAAATAATAAATCATAAAAAATTATAATAATAGAAAAATAAAATTAATACAAAATTTATAAAACAAAAGGAAAAAGTAATACAAAATAATAACAATAACAAAAAAAGGTAGTAATAGATAATAAAAATACAATATAATAATACAAAAAATAATAATGAATGATTAAAAAGAATAATATGAATTAATAATTTGTACACAGTTAGTATGTTTTTATAAAGTGAAAGAAAATATGCTTAAAAGTGGATTTAAAGACTTAAATGTTTTTTTTTTAATGGAAATGGTATAGAAATATGTTAAGGCTCCTATAGTTAAAGCCTTGAAGTCTTCTCCTACATTGTGCTACCATCCTCTGGGATACTTTGTGCTTCTTAAACTCAACTGTTTTAGATCCCATTCAAATCTTTAAAGTATACTACCAAGAATTCATCATAAATGACTTCAGAATTAAAATATTTCAATAATAAAATATATCCTAAAAAGTAAATAGTTCTTGGGTCACTTATTTTCTGTTTCTCAACAATTTCCATCTCGTTTTTAGTTGAAACTCGGACCACAGTGGCCCCCACTCGGATTGGTTTTGGTTCTGTTCGGTACCGTTCCGTTGAGTTCTTTCCGTTCCCATACCCGTTGCCCGTTCCCGTTGCCGTTCCGTCAACGTGCCTTGCGGTTTGTTTGCCGAGAGACCTTCAGACAGTTGCCTGTCATATGTTCGTGCCCCGCGTGCCCCCCGTATCCCCCCCGTATATTGGGCATGTGTGCTCTGCTCTGCGGATAGGCATATCCCTGGTGTTATGGACCTCCTCTGCTTTGTTTGTTATTAATGAAGTTTCCAGGCGGCTTTTTGCACCTTGGCTCCTTTAACTTCTAACGGGAACCCCCCTCCCCCCACCCCAAAGGGGCAGGCTCAGTGGATAGTTAGTGCACAACGCCCCCGACAGCCCACTAGCCTACGACTGTGGTGCTGCCTCCAGGTCCAACTGTGACTGCGGCTATGACTGTGACTGTGACTGCGACTGTGGTTCCATCTCTCCCAGCATTTCTCTCTGGCTGCCGCCTTTCTCTTTTGCCACTCGAGTTGGCTTTGACTCTTCTGACTGCCGCCGCATCCCCGGGTGACTTTGATTGACATTTGCTGTTGTTTGCATTTGCCGGAACAATTTTGCTTTTTCTGCTCTGTGCCTCCTCTGTCTCTGTGCTGTGTGCTGTGCCATGATTCCATTTCGACCACCTTTGGGTGGCCCATTGGCTGGAAATTGATCAGCTGCTGCGCTTTGTGCCGCACCAGTGCTCTCCTCTGGGCTTTGACCCACTTGCGGATCACACAAAACACAACGAGGCAGAACATTATCCTTGGGATTCCGCCTCCTTTGATTCCTCGTAAGTCACTCAATTTCCCTTCGTGGGTGAATGGGGGAGACAACTTTGTTTTGGTGGGGCCTCTGAAAGGTTCCGAATAGCTGGATAGAGGTACAAGTTGTGGCAAGTTCAAGGTCTTTCTGGTCTGGCATATCCTAATGGGCTGTTATGGGAACTTAGTTCCCAATCGCAAGTTTATCTGAGGCAAATTTGCCTTCCCTTCTCTTACAGCGCTAAAAGCTTCCAACTTTTCAGTGGCTGGCTCAGTGCCGGACATCCCTTGACCCCGTTTCCCTCCTTGGACAAGAGATCCTCCAGATAGACATTAAAATAATGCACTTTGTGAGTTAGAGCCGGCCTCAACAAGCTCCCTAATTGCCTCTTAGAGGGAGAATCCCACGCTGCCCCCACGCTCCCCCACTCGGTGGCATGTCGCTTGTAATTAAAGTTGAAAATTATTACTTTTCGGAGGCAGTGGGTGGACCCGGGAGAAACCCGTGTACTGTCATTCCGAAATCAGAGTTAAAGCTTTCTTGTTTTTTTCCCTTTCAGGCGGGACTCATTTTCCGCATTTTCTGACTTCATTCGAGGGAGCCATCGCTCTGGCGATTTGCATGTTTTTCCGAGTTTTCTATTTGTGCTGTTGCTGCCACTGCCACTGCCGCTGCCACTGCTGCTGCTTCTTGTTGTAAACACAAGAATTGGGCGGCCATCAGTGGGTGGCATTCTGCATACTTCTGGCCGGGCACTGGCTAAAGTTTTGCCTCTGAAGTTGTTTTCTGTGTTGGCCTGACCTGGCCCTCTGTGGATGTACAGAGTGGGCCAAGTGGCTAGAGAGAGAGGGAGGGAGAGAGGGGGACTTACGTGCCTGCATTTCTGCGTTTTGTTGGGCAATTGTTAAATCGATAAAAATTCTTTCTTTTTTGTAGTTTATTTCCCAAAAAAAAACACACAAATACATTGTTGTCCCACATTCTGTCTGGGTTTCTATTGTAGTAATGTAGGGCACTCGTTTTGGGGGACTTACTTGGGGATTATCTTCATTTCTCTGTATTTTTTGGGGATTTGCATAGATTAAATCGTGCCTTGCCTTATAATTGAATATAAATCAGTTTTATTAGCCTTTTATTTAATTATTTAATCAGTTTGTTTGTAGTTTGTGCGGTTTTGATTTCATTTTAAATTCAATTAAAAGTTTTTGCAGCGTTCGATTAAATTAGCAGTAATTTGTTTTTTGTTTTAATTAAATTACGACTGGAAATCTGTCCATCTGCGACCACAGTTGATCCACTTTTGTGGATGCAGGCGAGCCCCAATAAAAGAGTTTGTACTAAAAAACTCCTTTCTTTATATTTATATAGATTATATATTGG
The DNA here is from genome assembly GCF_003369915.1 of Drosophila miranda. NCBI lineage: Eukaryota > Metazoa > Arthropoda > Insecta > Diptera > Drosophilidae > Drosophila > Drosophila miranda. Next base: position 7,078,314 of record NC_046677.1, on the reverse strand, counting down.
AGAGTTCCTCAGAATTAGAGCTAGGATTGAAGCCTTGTCTCAACATAGCCCATTAAAAACTACAATAATTGTACCAGGATATTTTACAAAATATTTTAATAGCCTTGGGCTCACAAAAATGAAGAAATCTCATAGAAAATTGATTCATTTATCTGCTGAAATTATATCCCTTTTGAAAACGGCGATAAATTCGCACTTAAAATATCAGTAGACTGAAATTGTATTACTTTTACCTAGTATATCGTTAAAATATCACTCGTGCCCCATAAATACTCGTATGCATCATATTTATATGAATATTTTCTCCTCTTAAAATGGCAGCCATTTATGGTTGACCTCCGTACTCTCATATTTTCCTACCTTATCCTTCGCTGCCTTCGGGCCTTGCATATATTTCTAGGTAATTGCCGAGGCTCTGCTGAATTTTTAATTTAATATTTTGGCAATTTTAATTTTCGGCCCTTGGAGTGGAATAAATTTCCGCCATTCTCATGGTTTTTCCGCCTCTCTTTTTCCCTCTCTGTGTGTGCTTTTCCTTTCCCTCTCTTTGGTTTACTTATTTTTTGTGTTATTTTAACAATTTTTCGAAGCTGAAATTTTCATTGTTTTTTATTGACGCTCTTTGTTCTGGCTCGTTTCCTTTTCGCTCTTTTTCTGCCTCCCTCCACCCCTCCCCCCTACCGCCTCTTTCTCTCGAGTGTTTTTTAACCCGCACGCGACAATTATGCATATTTATATAAATAAATATATGTACACACACACACATTCGCGCATAACAGGCCTTTGTCCAACGGAGCGTATGCGTAACATTTTTTCCAGCTCTTTTCAAAGTGGCTTTCCCCTCCTTGTCCCCTCCCCCGGCCGTTGGACGCTAAAAAATGCGATGAAAAAATTCTTGAAATATGTATATTTTTTTGCGCTTTTCTATATATAAAACATTCCCCTTGGGGAAGAGGCAAAGCAGCTGAATAAAAAGGGATGTATGTAGCTTTTAAAAATTGCCTAATTGATTGAAAAAACTTGTGAAATTCATGTAGCGTACGCGGGAGTCCATTGAAATTAATTAAGAATAGTTTTCCACAGGGAAAGCGGCGAAAAAGAGCCATGAAAAATCCGCTAGTGTGATCGCAGAAAGAAAGAAAGAAAGTCTTCACCCTAGGCACTGGGTGGAAAGCCATTTCGGATTTTCCTTTCCACTCTCCAATCCACAAGCAGTTGGCTTTTCCGTGGCGCCATTAATCAACATTATCGGCTTATGTCCGGGCCTAAAGCCTCGCGGAGACCCCTAAAAATAATTACCCCGTACTTAGCATGAATATGGGAGATTGAGGAGACATCTGCACACGCATGACAGCCAACAGAACCCCATCCAACCGCCAAGCCAGCAGGCACTCGAATGGGAAGGGTAATGGGACTTGGCCAGGCCAAAAACTGGCACAGACAGACAGACAGACGGACAGAAAAGTTTATGAAAGAGATTCGGGTAAATCGCTTAATGGGTCACACAGTTCCCATTGGGCCATTGGGGAACACTTTTGTGGCGGATCCACATACAAAACCACTAGGAAATCTGTGCTGCGGATTGACTAATGATTCGGGCGCCAAGAAGTTCATCTCCGTCCACGAACACGGCTCGGTTCAAGGCCTCCGAGGTGCACACGTGAGCAACTTTTACTTTTTTTTCGGGTGGACGGGGGGAGGATTAGAGTTATGTAAATACGTATTGGTTTGGGGGTCAGTCGAGTCACCGAATCGGTTATGGATGGGCCCCCGAGAGAGCACAAAAGAGGGGGACCGGACCGGACCGTAGCCATTATATTGATTAATCGTCTCTGAGGTTGAGGTTCGCCGCTGCTCTCGCATTTGGCTTGACCCCGAAAGAGTCGACAAAAGTCGACAAGAGAGCAGCCGTAACGCCGCGTCGTCTTGTCGTCTAGCGACTAGCTGTAAACGTATCTATCCATCATCATCCAGCCACATACCTATACGAAACCCATTTCTGTGGGTATTCCATTGATTTGGGGCTTCGCTCCAACAATTTTTACGTATTTTTTGTGCAAATTTTCTCCCTTTGATCTGTGAAAACTGTGTCAGAATGCCGCAAAACTGCCGCAGTCCAAACGAATTTCGAATACAAATAAAAACAAACGAATATGACTCAGAGATACAGATACGGATACACACGTCTACTGTAGATACACGGATACTTTGTGTGTGTGTGTGTGTGTGTTTCAGTGGCAAAAGCCTCTGTCAGCGGGTCAAAGTGTTGGTTGTGTTTGTACTTATCTCTTGACAGATTCTTTTTCACTCTTCAGATCGCATCAGAGTTTCGGTATTTTATAGCACAATATTTGTCCAGGGTTAAATGCATTCAACAAGCTCTGCTCTTGATATATCTGCGCCATTTAGCCATTAGCCATTGTCCGTTGGCCATTGGCCATTAAAGTTAAATTAAAAGCCCTCTTAAATTATGGCCAGCAAGTGTTAAAGAGGCTCATTGAAAACATCGGCCACAGATGAAATGAAAATAATTGCATTCATTAAATGCCACGAGGCGGCAGCGCGACATAAATAACAATTAAAAAATGTACAAATTTAGGGGAAGCCTTTCTACGATGCCATTGAAGTATTGGACTTTCTTTCTTGTAAAACAAAGACTTTTATGAACTTTTTCTGGACCAACTCTCTGTCGAAATCCACTTGACATCCACTTGAAGAACTCTTCATCGCGTGGGACCTTATGCAAAAACTTTTCGGGCATATTTATAGCCCTCCCCCCCACAAGTGCCTGTCGATCTTTTATTTTCGCATAATTACCGAATACAAAATGAAAAGAAAACATCTCGAGTTACTTGGCCAAATCGAAAGTGAAATTCATGGCCTGGCCTTGTGGCCGAGTTTTACGGGCTTCCATTATTGTTTGTATTTGTATTTTATTTTTGTATTGCTATTTCTGTTACACCATCTGGTCCGGTCCATCGTCAAGTGCACTTTGTCGTAAATTATTCAGCTTGAAATGCAATTATAAAGAAATTCATTTTCAACTCAATTTCTTTGTGATGTAATGCCGAATGTCAGTTCGGTTCGTGTCCAATTCGCGTTTTCCACAGCTCTGCGCTACGCTGTTTGCTCAAAACTGATTAGCATATATTTCGAATTAGATGTATACACAATTTATACGAATTTGTACATTCGTATATTTAGACGGAGGCTCTGTCAATGTGTCATAAATGATTGGTGGCTCGTTGGCTTGGTTTTGGGGAGGGGGGGAATATTCGAAACTGTATGTCCCCACGTATTTAAATCCAATTTGTATTTATAGCATAATTAGAGCGCATGAATATGTTTCGAAAAATGTCCACAAAATGTGTTCCAAATTAGTGAAATTTATTTTTATTTATTTTTTGTATTTTTCCTTAAGTGTATCACAGCGCCATAAGTTTAAAATTATTATTATTGCGCTCTTTCTATTTATATTATTATTATATTATATTTATATTTAGAATTCGTGTATAAATTTATTTTCTTAAATCAAATACTTAAACTTAAAATTGTAATAAACTTTTTTTGTATAAAACACTGCAGTATTTTTAATTTTAAATCAAATAATTCAACTTAACATTTTCATTCAATTATTTTTTATAAAACATTGCAATATTTTGGTCCTCATACAAATTTAGCACAGTTTAAAAATGTTTTCTTTTATTTTATTATTAATTTTATATTTATTAATTTGATTTATTGATTTAAATCAAAATTTCACTGCTTAGAAATATTTGTTTTTGTAACTCAGTAATTTTGTATTTATTTATTTAACATTTTTTTGTTTTAGTTTTTACAAAGTTGCCGAAACCTAAAACTATTCACTCAAGGAATGTTCATGCAGAAATGCCAAATTACAGCCCAACTATTTATTGGTTTCGTGGGAAGAGTCCTTGCTGGGCTGCAGTCGTGTGTGGCATGTACCCCATCTGCCCCAATTCTCGTTCTGGAACATTTTATAAAAATTAAAGTTCGCGGAATTCGGTTTCCTTCTGGTTTTGTTCTGTTTGTGGCTTTGGAAGAAACTTTTTTGGTATTCGGAATTTCTGCAGCTGTTGCTGCCTGCCAGTAAGCCATCGACTATGGCTTTGACTGGCACTGGGTCTCTATGGCCGTGGCAGTGGCAGTGGCAGTAAAGCCCCCTGTTATTTGTTAGTGTTACGGTTATTATTTTTTGCCTGCCACACAGTGTCGGCTACAGCCCTTCCTCCAAAGTAATTGCTGGAGCATCAGCAGCAGCTGGCAATCTTTTTTCAGTTCTGTGCAACGCAAGGTTTCATCTATTGTTCCGATATTTTTGCAGCTTAACGACAAGCGAACGGACAACTTTATTCGAATGTTTTCCCTCGTTTCCATTTTACCCATTTTCGAGAATGAACTCTGCGGAATGGAATGCACGTTTCCATTTATCACATTCGGGTGCTCGTTGCGGATGCGGATACGGATACGTATAGTAATACTCTGTGTAAGCTGTAGATGTGGCTCCGTATTATGTATGTATGTATATCCGTCTGTAGATGTGGCTGCCAGATATACATATGTACATATGCTTGGCGCTATATACTCTACAGGGCTTGTGCAGTTATAGATGTTTACATTGTTTCCAATCCGCCACAAACTCATTAGCATTGTGGTTAAGTGGGTGCAGAGGAAAACCCCTCGGTGGAAGGAAGGGAAAAGTGTTTTCATGCCCTGCGGCTGCCTCTGCTGATGATGCTCCTCTCTCTGGGTGGGTGCTGGGGGGAGTTCATGATCTGAATATATGCATGGCGGCTGTTGGTTTTTGGGGAGTGCCCTGGAGTGCCCTGGAGTGCCCCCCAGACAATCGCTGCTAATGAAATTTGAAGTGGAAATGAAATTTAACAAATTTAATCAAAAGATAGGAACTATTTGTCGCATCCTATATATTTACTATACTTTTTGATTAGATCATGTCATTTGCTGAAAACTTTCCGCAGAAAGCCGGCTAAATGATTAAAATTTATTGCCCCTTTCCGTTGAGATAACTTCATGTGGAATCTGCTATCTATCGCTGACTTGTAGGCCCCACTGTAGCTGTTGGTTATTTTAGGCAGCTCTACGGCCGGCCCTCGGGTCCGCAGTACGACCCCATTAGCGACCCCCAGCTTCAGCTCCAGCTCCAGCTTCAGCTCCAACAACCACAATCAACAACAACCGACCACGTACCCTCGCCGTTTCCGCTGCTGCCATTTTATCAGCATTATGTAGTATCCGCTTAGGCAAAACATTTTCATGAAATAATTCAGCAAATGCATTTGCCAGTGCCAGTGCCAGTGCCAGTAGCTGGAGAGGATGGAGCATCGTTTGAGTGTTGTAATTAGAAACAGTTTCCAGTTGGCGGGATACGAAGATAGATTACATTTGGCTGGAAACCCATCTGGAACCCGGCTCGTGCTGGGCTCCATTAAAACACTAATTATGCGGCCTTTATAGAAGCTTTAATTCGATTTAATTGAAAGCCAATTTCCGACTCCGACTCCAAGTCCGACTGCGACTCCAACTATTGTTATGCCAAAGTGAACTTCACGGCTCCATGCACAACTATTACGCCAGCAATTATACATCATCCTACCATATGATTACTGATTCTATCATTCTATCTTCTCCCTCTCTCTCCCTCTTCCAATAGTCTGTCCAATGTGCGGATTGTGCTGCTGGTGAGGGATCCGCGCGGAACGATGCAGTCGCGACGTCATCGCGTGTGGTGCGCTGGCCACGAGGACTGCGAGGATGCGCGACTGGTGTGCCAGGATCTGCAGGATGACTACAAGACAGCCGAGCTGCTGCTGGAGAAGTATCCCTCGCGTTTCAGGTGAGTCCATTTGTGGATTTCCCCCAAACTAAACAACTAATGCCAGATCGTTTTTGTTTCTGTAGAACCCTACGCTATGAGGATCTGTCATTGAATCCCAGTGAAATGACCCAGGACATACTGCAGTTCTATGGCCTGCCGTTCGATCCCGCTGTGGAGGAGTTCTTGGATACGCACACCAAGGTGAACATTGGCGGCGTCAGCTCCACATATCGTGATTCCAGATCAGCGCCATTCCATTGGATGCAGGATCTAAAGCCCGACGACGTGAGTACCTCATGGATACATTTTCCGATCATTACTCACACCTCCCTTCGCACAGATCAAGCAAATCCAGGATGTTTGCGTCGAAGCCATGGATCTGTGGGGCTATCGTCGGATCGATAGCTTCAGCAACTTCTCCAGCCTCCAGCAGACCTTCGATCCGATGGTGCTGCCGCCGCCGTTCACGTGAAGCGTCCACGGCACTAGTGTTAGCTGATCTATCTATAGCGATAACTGATAATGATAACTAATTCTTCTACTTGGTACATTTTGTTGTGATATCGTCGTGTTGAGCGAGCAAAAAGAAAAATAGGCAAAGAGCGGAAGGAACGGAAGGAGGGGAAAGGAAAGGCGAGGCGGGATTAAGGGAGGAGAACGCATTGTGGAAACTCGATTCATAGCTGGCACATTTTTGCAAGACACGCAAACACACTTAACTGAGCAATAGTTATTAAAAATATATACTGAATATACAATATGAAATGCATAATTTTAGTAATTGGCGAATTTTGTGTAGAGCGTAATAGCGTAAAGCGTAACAGCGTAACAGTCGAATATCAGATTTACACTTAGGCCTAGCATTTAAGCTAACCAATAACGGAGAAGAGAACTTAGTCTATTTAGGGCTGCGTATTGAGTATTGTTTACCTGGCTTTTTGATGTAAATTATTTAGGCAATGAACTTTTGTAATTCAGCTTGACAAGTGCGTAGAGAATCCAGTGATTTAGCGTCTAACACAAAAACAAACACAAACACAAACGTATCTAAACGTATCAGCATCGGTCGGTAACTAACTACAAAAAATACAGATCAGTTCAGTTCAGTTCAGTCCGGTTCTGTTCTGTTCTGGAGAGTAGACAGGAACTGTATTATACAACAACTGTTTGGCAAACACAAAAATTGTGCAATATTATAATCAAAACGTAACTCACGCTAAAACCAATTTAGACACGAATTTCCTTAACTGATCAAATGAAAACGAAACAAGAGCAATGGGCACTCGACTCCTAAGCATAAGTTTCCCTAGGCGTACAATATATTATTTTTATGGTTATTTAGTTGTAATTGTAATTAAATTGTACTATACTTTACTTGTCCTTAATGTCTACAACTAAGTTCGATTCGTTTTCCTTTTCAAAAACGAAGGCCCAGTAACGTGCGCGATCAAATTGGCAACAAGAAAATGGCTACAAATTGGATAATTTGATAAACGATAAAGAATCCAGCAATATTTGCATAACTTACACTTATTAAGCAAATTACCAACTGAATAAACAATGAAATTTAAAATTAATTTAATTAACGATTTCTCAATCGCAATTTGTATGCAGATTAGGTATAAATGTATATACTAAATGTATATACTGTATATACTATCAAATCAAGGACATTCCCGCGATCACAGGAAGTTATTAAAGTAAGTGGAAACGTAATATATAATATTCTTTACCGCTTGATACCAGATTAAACAACACTCTCTCTAATATGAATATTCTAAGGTGCATTTATTGCCAAAAAAGTGGCCACACTCGACAAAGGGATTCTGCCAAAATTGGGAAGCTTTCGGCCAAAAGTAGAGAAAGCTGTTGACTGGAATGACACTCAAATGGGGCATCTTCGCTTCATCCACGAGGCCCGCGCAGCGTTCTCCTCTCCGTCGACGTTCTTCTTTCTTTGACGGACCTCTGACGAGTGGTGCCACTGGGATTCAACTTGCTTCCAATTTAGTTACCACCAGAAATGTGCCCAACAAATACTTCGCCAACATGTCCGTGTCATTGGAATAACAAACTGCTTTTTTGTTTTGATTAAAGCTTGGAATGGTCGAGGACCAGGGATGGAGTGTTTTATCGAAGAGTGTGTGCTCCGTCCTAGCCACTCCTAGACCAGGGTGAGCGCTAGTCCGATCCTAGAAGCCACCTGTGGGAAGTAGAGGATAAGCAAGATTACGGGATGCGGATACAGATACAGGTAGAGGTCCATGCCTAAGGCGGACGAGAACTCACATGGATAGGTTAGCGGGGTGTTCCAATAGTTCCAGACCCGTGGATCGGGTATGCCGCCCTCGGGCAACGGGGGACAGCAACAGCCCGGCGCCGGAGAGCATGGAATGGGCGAGGGAGCTCCGCATGGGGGACTGTGCGGGCCACAGCACGGACAAGTTGTTCCACAGGGACCGCATGATCTACAGGGTCCGCAGGATCCACAAGGGTAGCACATTTTCGATCCGTAAAATATTAAAAAAAAACGAATTTTTTAATTTTGTGAGAAAAGTCACTGAAACCCGAAAACCAAACCGAAGCTCTAAAACTAAACAAAATTTTTTGTTCCGTGCTAGTCGGAGTGTGATGAGCAACTGAAAATATACAGCAGTAGAAAATATTACAAGATCTTGACAGCTATATTTGGTATTCCTAGGGTAATGTGATTGGCCCAACATACAATATAAATAATCGAAACCAATCCATCAAGTCATCTGTGATAATTTCTTAATTTTCGCCCATTCGTGAGATCTAATTTTCATACTTTCTTTGCAGCCAAATGATTTCAAATTTGATGATTTGATTTCAAATTACCCGTTTGTCTGTTGCCGGATCGATACTAAATCCACGATCGCGTGCATCGCGCCAGCAGCTGATAAATTATTTATTTACCTGCACTTCTTACGACGTTTTTCTTGTTTCCCACCTTATTCATCTATTCCATTGACTGTTTTTTCTTGGTTCTTCTTTTTTTTTTTATTCCCTCCAGCTCTATTGGCCGACACCCTCTCTAGCCACAAACGGCTTACCCCTCCAGGTAAAGCTATCAAGTTATTATTTATCCATTTACCTTATTTAACTCTTCCTTTCATTTTAACAGACCGCTCCTTCAGGTGGCCGCGGACACCGATATGCCCACCATCGTTTACCAGCGGCTTCACCCATCTGGTCTTCCGGTTCATATGCTCGATGCGGCGTCCACTCCAGTCGCCTGACCGGCTGACATCGCAAACTCCCCGCCGGCTCCTGCGCTCCTGTGGCAGCCACTGGCTGCTACGAACATGCTACGGGCCACAGTCGACAACGTGGCGTCCCATCCGCTGCAGCAAGGACCCGTAATCGACGGCGGAATTGTTGGTTCACGTCCACGGGATATATTGTGAGCATGCAGCCTCTTTATACGCCGAATCAAACATTGAGTTTCATCTTCGACACGCGTAGGTGAATCAGTATATATAATTGTGGATATATTCTAAAATATATATATCTTCCTTCACAGAGGACTATGTTTTGCCACAAACCGGATCGTGTCCGACAGCAGGACAGAAGCGCACCCCTTGCACCATCGGAACCTAACAATCCATCTTTATTCTTCGACATGGTAATCGACAACAAGGACTTTGACTATGGCAACCAATGAAGAAGCTACGCCGGCTACTAGACTCCAGATAGATATCGTTGTTGTTAGGTTTAAGGATATAGGCACCCATATATTTCTATAGTAGATATAAATGTTTTCAACTTGTTTATTTATTAAAGAAGAATAATCCTTGCTGTATCCTGTATTAGGAAAACTATCCAGATTACGACAAATCCAGTTACGGAAAAAACTAAATATTTTTGATTGGAGAAAAGGTCCTTGATCCTTGATAAGGATTCCATTAAATCAGGGACATTTTTCCAATCAAAGGAAGCCGTCGCACGTCCCAATCGGGCCGCAAATAGCCGAGTTAACTAAGTATGGATGGTGCGTGTTTTTTGAGTCCTTACCGAAGGATCAAGGATATTGTTCTGATCACGGGGGGCCATGCCGCGTCCCGATCGGGCGACAAATAAGGGAGAAAACAAGATATATATGTCTGCAGTAAACATCCTTGATCCTTGGTCCTTTATAAGGACTTCATTAAACCAGGGACATTTTTCCGAGCACAGGAAGCCATCGCAAGTCCTAATCGGGCGACAAATAAGGGAAAAAAAGGTATATATGTCTCGAGAAAACATCCTTGATCCTTGGTCCTTGATAAGGACTCCATCAAATCAGGGACATTTTGCCGATCACAGGAAGCCGTCGCACACTCAGATCGGTCCATAAATAGCGGAGAAAATTAATATTTTTGATCCCTGATATCCTTGGTCCTTGAAAAGGACTACATAAAATCAGGGACATTTTTCCGATCACAGGAAGTCATCGCATGTCCCGATCGGGCTACAAATAAGGGAGAAAACAAGATATATATGTCTGGAGTAAATATCCTTGATCCTTGGTCCTTGAAAATGACTCCATCAAATCAAGGACATTTTGCCGATCACATCGGTCCATAAATAGCGGAGAAAATGAATATTTTTGATCCCTGATATCCTTGGTCCTTGAAAAGGACTTCATAAAATCAGGGACATTTTTCCGATCACAGAAAGCCATCGCATGTCCCGATCGGGCCTCAAATGACGGAGAAAACATAACGGGTTTGTTATTTGTTATTTTTGAAAATGTAGTTCACGAAATCACCGATAGGAGCGCCACCGTACAAAAAAATAAAACTCGCGTCAAATGGCCAAAATCTGGATGGGATACCAGGCAAACAGAAATCAGCAGCAAGCAACTGTAGCAAATGCAAAAAAAACATTGTGGCATACTTTTGGGGGACAATAAATTTAAAAAAAATTCAGTTACCTTCTGCTGATTTCTGTTCGCCTGGTATCCCATCCAGATTTTGGCCATTTGACGCGAGTTTTATTTTTTTGTACGGTGGCGCCCCTTTCGGTGATTTCTTGAACTACATTTTTAGGGCCAGTTACAAGCCAGTTTTTTTTCTCCGTTATTTGAGGCCCGATCGGGACATGCGACGGCTTCCTGTCTTCGGAAAAATGTCCCTGATTTGATGGAGTCCTTATCAAGGACCAAGGATCAAGGATGTTTACTCCAGACATATATATCTTGTTTTCTCCCTTATTTGTCGCCCGATCGGGACGTGGCATGGCCCCCCGTGATCAAAACAATATCCTTGATCCTTCGGTAAGGACTCAAAAAACCCCCATCATCCATATATAGTTTTCTCTGCTATTTGCGGCCCGATCGGGAGGAGCGACGGCTTCCTTTGATTGGAAAAATGTCCCGGATTTAATGAAGACCTTATCAAGGATCAAGGACATTTTCCCCAATCAAAAATGTTTAGTTTTCTCCGTAACTTGTGAATACTCTAAATAGTTTCCCTGATACAGCAAGGATTATTTTTCAATAGTTTTATTCATCATATCTTAACTTAATATAAGCAAATAAACAAGTTGAAAAAATGTATATCTACTATATAAATATATGGGCGCTTATATCCTTAAAACTATCAACAATGATATTTATCTAGAGTCTAGTAGCCGGTGTAGCCCCTTCCTTGGTTGCCATAGTCAAAGTCCTTGTTGTCGATGGCCAGGTGGACAGATGACAATGGCTTGTTAGGTTCCGATCTTGTAAGTGGTGTGCTTGTGTCCTGCTGTGATAGGCGGGGGAAAATCTAATCCAGAAAGTTCGCTTGCGACATGTTCAGTGTATGAACTGCCACTTCTATACACTTTATTGGTACTGGCAGGACCAATGCCATTCTATAAATAAGGTAAAGTTTGATTGTTAGTGAAAGGATATTACTAATTTGCATTTAAATATACAAAAACGTTAAGTTTCTTTTCATTTTCATATCATGAAAGTACTTTTAAAATATAGTTTTAGTACACCGAACTGCCGCTGACACCATGAGGGCGCCACGTAGATGCCATGTTCAGTTTCATGACGGCGAGCTTTTGTCAGAGTGACATTCGATATTTGTGTGTCATGCCTAGAAATATTGAATTTTAGTCTTTTCTCAGTAGGCGCGATGTTCAAATGTGCGGACTATGTGTGATAACTGTGCACCCCTGCTTGTTTTCATTTTTTTTTTTAAGCTTTTAATACCCTTTTTGACATCGCCATTATTTCGGTGTCAGATAGGCGAAAACGCAAGAACAGGACGATTGTTGTTCCGTTGATATTGATGCTCCTTTGGGGTTGGTTTTGCTCTTTTATTAATGTTTTTTATATTTTAAATATAGTTTAATATATGCAGCTATATAATAGTTATTTAAAATTTGAATACTACAGTTTGTCGAATTATTTATAATTATGTTTACTCCGCCTCTGAAGGCGTTTGCTTTAAACTAAGGACTTTAAACTAATTTTTGTTGTGTTTGCTCCGATCGATCTGCGAGGCTCCTGCTACTTACTTTCTCGATCCGATCCGCTTCGGTCTGGTATTGATTGCTACTCTAAGGTGCTAGATACGTATATCGTTAATTCATTAATTATACAATTGAAACAATTTAGTGCGGCTGCTTGCCGGCGAGAACAGAACTGCTGCGATCGTTGATTAGTTGTTTTTTAAAACTATATAATACAATAAAGTCTTGGCGTTAAAATATAAATTGTTTAAACAAAATAATTAAATTATTTTGCGCTGGTTTTCTTATCTCACACACATGCACACACATTCAATAAATTAGTTAAACATTTTTCTGTTTGTACTCAAAACTGCTTCGAGCCTGCGGCTGCCGGTGCATAGATACAGATGACAGACAATATCGATTCTGTTTCCATTTCCATTTCCGCTCCGATTCATAGTTTGGCCTTTCATAAGAAGCCCATGTCGAGGGCAGTGTATAGGGCGCGTATGTCGCTGTGGGCGGAGATGCGCCAGAAGGGGAAGTTCATGGCCTTGGCGGCGGACTCCTCTTCGGCGCCATCGCCAATCACCACGTAGGTGCTTTTGCGCCCGAAGCGTGTCACGATACGCTCGTAGCAGGTTTCCTGGCCTACAGCAAAAAAAAAAAAGAAGACTGGCTAGTACTCGATTCCACTTGGAATGAATCCCTCTCTCGCTGTTCACTCACCGATTTTGTGCGCGCTGTAGATGTTCTCGATGTTGAAGATGCTGCCCAGACCGAAGAGCAGCACCTTGGCCAGCGCCGGGGCCAGCTGTGTGGAGGTTACCAGCACGTTGACGCAGTTCTCGCGTTGGGAAATCATGCTGAGGCACTTGAGCGCCAACGTGGCCCAATTGTCGGTGGCCACCTCGATCTCTGAGCGTATCTGCAGCCAGGCCTCACGCTTACCGGGTCCCAACAGCGTTCCGACACTGCAATAGAAGGGAAAAGATTTTGCGTAAGTGAAAATTTCCTGTTAAATGTGGATAATATTGGACTCAAATCGATTACTTACTTTCCCCTGTAGCTATTGTAGATATCCTTGATCTTGCGATAGCGAAACGCCAGCTTGCGCATCCAGTCCACGCCGCCGCGTACTCCCGTGGGTAGGCAGAGATTGGGAGGCGCTCCCGGAGGAGTGCCCGTGTGGAAGCCGTCGGTGGCAAAGTTGTAGGCGCTCAGGTCCTGGCCGTTGTCGTCGGAGCTGACGTCGTCGATGTGCACCTGATCGCACTCCTCGATCTCGTTGAAGAAGAAGTGCGTATCGGCCATGTTGAAGACCATTTCCTCCATGCGGAAGGCGATGGTCATCAGAGTGCTGTGGTCTTTGGTATAGCGATTCGCGTAGCTGCCCGAGAGCAGTGTGTGGAAGATGATCAGGGTCTCGTCCAGGTCCCAAACGAACACCCGCTCCGGCGGCTTCACCGCCTCGCTGTTGCCCGTATCCGAGGCTGTGCTTCTTGTGGGGCTCGGCTGCTGGTGGCGTCTGCCGCGGGCACGTCCCGTCTTGCCGGTGGGCGTGGTCTTGGTGGCCGATGCATTGGAGGAGCCCGCCGTGCCAACGCTGCTTCCCCCGCTGGAATTGAGAGCGGCTGCGGCAGCTGCAATAGCCGCAGCGGAGGTGGCCGTACCGCCGCTGGCCAGGCCCGAGGCGGCGTTGGGTGAGATCGGCAGCGGGGAGTGCGGCGAGTGGGTGGCGTGGTGCACGGGAGTCGTCGAGTGCGTGTCCGTGGGACTTTCAGAGAGGTTGGATGAGGCGGCCACATGGAAGCCGTGCCCGTGGCTGGCACTCGAGCTCGGGGAGCTAACGGCGTACGGCGAGTAGTTGGCCGGATTGTAGTAGTTCCCGTACTGCTCGTTGTAGTATCCGCCGTAGTCCTGCTGCGCGAAGTTGTTGTAGCCCGCGTAGGGGTTGCTGTACAGCTGCGAGTTGTTGTTCCCCCCGCTGGCGTAGGTGGGGGTCAGGTAGGCAGCCGCCGCAGCTGCTGCTCCCGGCTCCATCTTGGCCTGGCGGGCAGCCGTGGTAGCCGCATAGGGGGCTCCGTACCCGGAATAGAAAGGCGGCGGCGTATACTGCTGCATGCTGTTGTAGTAGTAGTAGTCGTGCTTTCCGTCGTACACGGCCGCAGCCGCGGCGGCCACTGCCGACGAGTTGACAGCCGCCACCGTGCTGCTGTCCAGCGGATTGGAGGCAGTGCATCCGTAGAGATTCGGTCCGCTGCTGACTGACGTCACCACGCCGTTGTCCAGCGCCGCATGCACTTGGCCGGGACTGCGGGACTCCGACTTGACAGCTGCTCCCGATCCACTGCCGTCGTGCGTCCAGTGCGACATCACAGATCCTCCGGTGACTCCATCCTCGACTCCAGCCCCGCCGCTGGCCTGCTGATATGTGGAGAAGCTGCTGCTGGCCGACTGGGCGAAGCTGGAGGCGGCCGCCAGGCTGCAGCTGCTCGGATTCGGATTGGGGTTCCCGTTCACGTGCGGATTACTGGCCGCGTAGTGGCCGCTCAGCGAGGCCAAGGAGCTGATTGTCGGCTGAAGTGGCTGGCTCTGGGGCGGCAGTCCGAGCGGACTGCACTGTCCTACCACGCCCACACCCACCCCAACGCCGACACCCACTCCCACACCGACGCTCATGGTGGCCCCGGCGCTACTGGGTCCATTGCTGGCCAACACGGTGCCGGGATGTGTCTGCTGCTGCTGTTGGCTCTGTTGTTGCTGTTGCTGCTGTTGCTGCTGCTGTTGTTGCTGTTGGGTGAGGGGCTGGTTCTGCTGTTGTTGTTGCTGTTGCTGTTGCGAGAGATTGCAGAGTCTGTAAAAAAGATAGATGATGGGGATAGATGATGAGTAAGGAGAGCCATTGATAGATGGGTATCTATGGGGAGTTCCAAATAAGTGGCAGCAGTTTCCTTCCACTCTTTATCCCGAGATACCTGAGCAGCAAAAGAGGGAAAGATAATCTTAGAGCAGAGTTACGGCCATAGATCCTTCAATCCCACTTCAAGTAGAGCTGCTAAAGATTCTGTAATGACTCACAAAACCTCTCAAAACATGGAACCCCAACACATGTACGTATACTCGTATGAATTCTGGATATCCATCAAATGCACATCCAAGAAAGAGAGGGAGGACGAGGGAGAGTGAGAGCCCCCGAACGAACCTTTGGCTCGTTAAGGAAACTCATAAAATGATTTCCAATAATCTTTAAACAACCATAAAATTAACGGCACGTTGTTCGTTGTTCCCTATGGGTATTGCCTGCCCCATAACCGAAGTCAAGTGTGTCCCAGTTCCAGTCTCAGTGGCAGGGCCAGACCCAGAGTCAGTCCCAGACTAAAGAGCTCTTTAAAATCTTGTCAAGTGTTATAAATATTTTTCTACGATCTCTCGCTGGCCTTTTTGCGTTCTGTTCTGCGTTGTTTACTTGGATTTGTGCAGAGAGGAAATCGTTTTCGGGATGCCTTTTCGGGGCACTTGAGAGGCTCGTTCTTGCCGCCTCCGCCTCTGCCGCTGCCCTTGCCCCTGCCCCTGGCATGTGCGGACAATCCCCGGACAAGTCCCGTTCATCTGCGTGCCCCTACGCCCCCACCCCTTGCCACGGGGACATGTGTGCAGCAAATGTCGAATGCCCAAAAGAGTGGCGACAAATATTTTCTTATTTTTTATTTTACGATTCGTGTTCTTGTTGTTTCTTCTGTGTTTTCCCCCTCCTCGCTATTATTATTTGTATTATTATTGTTTAAGTAGAAACGATTGCCGGACAAACGAGAAGTGCACTAATTGTAAAATCCTAAAGGGCCCCCAATAAAAATCAAATAAAAACCGAAAACTGAAGAATAAATCACCGAAAAAATACAAACACAACGAGACAATCAAAAAAATTAAAAATGCTCAGACACACAAATTATAGAACAACGAGTGGAGGAGGAGTAGGGGCAGTAGGGGGAGCGATGCGATAGACAAATGGGGGAGTATTTCTGGTAATACAATCCTTTTCGTTAGCAATTAAATGGAGTTGCCACCGCCACCCCCACTCTCGGCCCCACCCGCATACCACACAAAACACCGTTATACGACAATCAGATGGGTGGACCAGAGAGAGAGAGAGATAGCGAGAGAGAGAGGGGGAGAATGTGGGTATGTGTGTCTGTGACCTCTTCTTGTCATTGGAAGAGATTCACTCTATCGCAGTTCTTTGTGAATAACTCGTATGACTCGTATAAGTTCCCATCACTTGTGTGTAGAATGCGTTTCATGAAATTGTTAAACATTTAAGAGCTAGATGATATATTCCATGCCAAATGCTCAACGACTTAAACGATTCTTTAAAGAGCTCTGCTGAATAGGTTCTTAATTTTGTTTGCAAATATATCTACTGCCCTACTAAATATTCCTACAAATATCTTTAATATATTTAATTATCCCCAATTTCCTTTAATCAAAACTTCTTCTGTTTCAATTGAAAATCTTTGGAGCATACTTTATATAATAATAAAGAGATGATTTGGAACCCCTTTCTCATGAATTTACATCATTTCCAATTCTTCTATTCTTTACCCCTTATGTTGTCCCTTTTTTGCTTCCGCCGTAACAATTTTTCATAATTTTAATAGGAAGGTAAATTAAGTGCCCAATTTCCAGAGGAATCTGACACCTCGAGATGATTTTCTTTGGTGGGGCGGCCAGGGGAGGGGAGGGGAGACATTTATCTTGCGAGCAGAAGACGTGCCCAAAGGGGAGCAGCTGGGGAAAAGCATATTTTCCCTGTGAAAAACGACGCGTGCGCTGAGTTTGTGCCGGGGGTTTGAGTGCTCCCACATTTTGAGTGAATTTTCGCCCTCCGAATCTTGTGCGTTGTTGGTGTGGTGGCCAATGGGAGATTTACACAAATTATAATGAACATCATTGAAGAGCCAGAGAGTGGGAGGGAGGGGGGCGAGGTCTTTAAGATTAAGCCGCAACTGTTGCCGCCCCGAAGCCCCTTTAAGCAGTTGGGCCGCAGTGAAACCCCTGCTCTGGCCAGGCCCTGCCCCTTGGCAAGTGTTAAGTGCTCTGACACTTTTCCGCTCATCTTCTTTGTCTCTGGGGTCGGCTCTCTTCAGAATCACATCTGAAGCGTGCACCGAATTCCTTGAATCGTTCGAAACGAGGCATGTGTCAGGTTGTGAGGGCCACATGCAAAATACTTGTGAGCGTATGCCCCTGCCTCTCGCCTCGTTTCAATTGAAACCAATTGAAGATGGTTTTGTCCCCGTCTCCGTCTCCGTCCCTGACCAAGTGTGAGGGGTTTCCTTTCCTTTCCGCTCCGTTCTGTTCTGTTCTGTTACAAATTGTCTACGCTTACAGCTGCGAACCTTTTGGAGGTCCTCGAGTGGGAAACAGTTGTGGGAGGAGTACCTACCGATTGCGATCATGTGTATCCGTGTGCTCTGTCTTGGGACGTTTAACCTGCAAATCAGACGGGAAAAATACTCAAAATTTAGTTAAGAAAATACACAGAATAAAAGAATTATTTTATCTCGTACGAGCTATATATAAAGCGGAATAATTGTTTATAAACAACTCTCCACCTCAGACACTGATCGGTCTGGTCTGCTGTCTGTTGTCTCTCCTGTTGCCAGCAAATGCTGACTCCTGCACTTCCAGCAAGTGAAACTTTATTTGGGTTATATTATGGACTGTCTTGACCGAAAAAAACAGCGAATTTTACATAATTTTCCACCGCCACTTGCTGCCGCGACAGCGAATTTCGAATTGGCAACCCCAGGGCCAACGTGCGTGGGAAAAAGTTTTACGGGCTCAGAATTTCCTACTCAGAACTTGTCGGATGTACGGCGCCATTTAAGGGGCAGCACAAGAGGGGGAGCGGTAAAGAGTGCTGGAGCAGCAGGTGGTGCGACAGATAGCATGGGCAGAGCTTTCGATAAGGAAATGTCAGAGAAGCACATAGCTTTAGGTGATAAGAAGTGCGCAATGGCAGGAAGTGTTTGGGAGAAGGCAGAGAGGATAATGATGGAATGAAGAGGAATCTTTAAGGAGAAGAAGCTCGAGTTTATACAAGATATACTTCGAGGAGTTTGTATCGAGAGTAGATAGGAAAGTACAAAGAACTGAGAGGTTATACGAGGAAAACTGCTGGACTCTCCAACCCTAAAATAATGGACACTCCATCCCTTAAAAAACTCAAGTATTAAGCGGCTAAGTAAGTTTGACAAATGCCAAATACAGCGAAAGGAAGTCCGAAGGCAAACAAATTTATGCAAATCGAACGGAAGCCAGATAAATCTACAGACAGAGCCCACTCCACGCCTTCCCCGGAGCCCCGACCCAATCCAGGTGCTGGAATGTGTCCTGCCCTTCCGTCCCACCCTCTGAGTGTAGCAGCAGCAGCAGCATTCCAAAAAAAAAGTTGAGCTCCTTTCGGCTGACAGCTTCTCCGGGGCGAACAGATCTCCCGATGGCCACACGCACGCACTGTCCATCATCTGGCGATCCGTTGGTGGCGGATGGCGGATGGCGGATGGGGGATGGGGGCGTGCAAATTTGTCGTCGGGCAACACGCGCATGCGCGACGACCGCTCCAACGGTAGCGTTTCAGCGCGCATCGCCTGGAGGCCGACCCGTGAGCATCGGCCTCGAGAGCATCGAGCATTGCGTGTTGCACGAGCATCCGAATGCGAATCCGAATTCGAATCTCAATCTCCTTCTTCGTATGCAAAAAAGGCAGAAAGGAGTGGAAAGGGGGGAGCAAGGGAGAGGTGTTGTGGGGTGGGGTGCTTGCAGGAGATGAAGAAAAGATCCAAATGCAACCTTTTACTAAACTAATTTATGGCACAAGCTGACAACGTAAACATTAACACAGACAACGGACAAGAGCAGAGAGCAGCGCTGGGAGTGCGCGAGAGCCAGGGGGCTGGTCAAAGCTGGAGAGATCTGCAGAGCGAGCGGGAGAGACACACATACAGACAGAGAGAGAGAGAGAGGGATAGGGCGAGCTCTCTGTAGACCTGTTTTCGAGCATCTTTAACGAAATTCCTGTGATCGTAATCTCTTTGTCTCTTCTGCTGCTTTAGAAGAAGATTAAAACACACACAGACGGACGGACAGGGAGACAGAGAGACGGATACAGAGAGGAACAGGCACAGCCACAGGCAAACAAAAGACGACAAGAAGACGGCGACAAATTTTTTATTAACCTGGCCCTAAGCCTGCCCCTGCCCTTGCCCCCGACCCTGATTTCGACTCGACTTCGACTCCGACTCGGGGGATGCCCCCATCCTCAGGGCCGCCTGCTCGATAAGCATCAAAATTTGTTTCTTCTTCTTCGGGCCCTATCCCCTATCCCCTAACCTCACTGACCGACCATCCTTTAACACTTTGGCACGTTAATTACGTTCGGGGCCACAATCGTCGCATCGTCGAATCATCGTATAATCAACAATCGCCAAGTGTCAATCGCTGGGGCCATAATCAATATTTTGACTCTCCAAAGTCCCCTCCTAAGCCCAGCTCTTCGACAGAGCTCTTCTCTTTGTCATAAATTACATGCAGCGCGTATTGTCGCAGTTGAATTATGGCGTGTTAATTTTTACGATTACGGCTTAAACTTAATTAAAATGTGATTAATGTCGCTGCTCGAGCCGAAGCCCAGCGTCCGGCTTTTGTGGGCCAGGCTCTTTAAATTCTCATAAACCCAGTCCCAGCCAGACCCGGAACACAGAGAGCGTGAGAGAGAGAGAGTGGAGTGGAGTGCGAGTGGCAGGGACCTGTGCGAGTGCTGTAATTTATGCTCTATTAATATTTCTCCTTAAACATTCAACATCCAGCTGTACTTTCTGTGGAACCCCCTGCCTCCACTCCACCAATAAACCCATGGAAGTCGTCTACGTTCGACGTTCGTGATGTTTCCCCAAAGATTTTACTTTGTCTTAGACCTAGGCTCATGCCTCCATAAAAGCTGGTTGATACTCGTAGTATGTCTGGTATGTGGTTCCATTAAATCTTATTGAGATGCTGATTTGGGAAAGAGTTATGCCTATAGGAAATGTCGAAACGGGATAATCAACAGATGATGTTGTTATTGACAGATCTTCAAAATTGTAGTAGTGCCATAAAGAAGATTGCCTGCTTTTGAGGGATATGTATATAAGATCCCCAACATGACTAGAGTTTTTATAGTTGTCACATCCCAATTTAAGCCGATTATTGGATTGTATGGTGGTCAGGTGCACAATGTATATAATCTTAATCCCCATTTAGGTATTCCTGGACATCATCGAGGGAGTCTATTAAATGCTTGTCTTCTTATAATCGGGATTATTCTCAAAGAATAATAAATATTCTATAAAAGGGTGGATCTAAAGGGTTGTCGAAGTCTGTTTAATCTTTAAGAAGTATTATAATGGGAGTTATCTCTAAAAAAGTCATAAAACTAAACGATGTCCAAACATGTTCTAGCATTTAAGCTAACTTTGATTTATGTGTCAAGTTTTCCATGACATCTAACCAACTAATAGATCACTAGCCCCCCAATAAACAACCTCAAACTCTTGGATCAATAACCATAACCAGTATCCACATCTCCTTTGAAAGCTAAAGTTGGTTACTCCACGGCTAGGGGAAGCCCCACAATCGCACCACCAAGGAAGCTGCCAATAGCAATAATAACAAAAACCATAGCAATGGGAATAGCAATAACATTAACATTAACCGACGGCACAGCCACAGACTGAAAGTGGTTTTCCACATCACTTGTAGAGCTTCTCTTGTTCATAGAGTTAGTAGTAGTAGATGCTTAGAGATATTGGAAATCTCAGCAATATGATTATTTGATTACCTTTGGCTCGATCATTTTGTCAATTAATCCGCAGCGCGGGGCTGCATAGTTGTAGGGCATGAGGGTGACCATTCTGAAGAACTTTCACTAGGAACACACACACGAATATTGGGAGGATTCCGATGATCCGGTGATAAAGATGTTTTGGAATCAAATGCCTTTTCAGTGGATTAACACGAGGCACAAAGCACACATCACAAGAGGAGAATTAGTGGAGGTATACACGGGAAATATCTATTCGATTTTCGGGTTCTAGAGACTCGACGACCACCGACTCGACCGGTTCCCGTAGCGTACGCTTTGAATGGCTCGAATCGAATGAATGTGAATGTGGATGAAGCACCACCAGCAGCCCCGGGGAAACACTCAGCACTCAGCGCTCAGCACTCAACCGCTCAGTGCCGATGTTTGAGTGAAAATCGCAGCATTGGATGGCGGCGGGCACTCGGAACGAGTTCGTGCGAGCAGTCGGCGCGCATATGGCCGACTCTTTTCCGCACACACACGCTGCTGGGCAGACTCCGCCCCGTCGGCACAGGGGTGGTCGGCCGGTCCTCCACAGCCAGCAACCACTTTTCCGTGCGTAAAGTTTTGTTTGGAGTTTTTTTGGAGTTTGGAGATGCGGGCGAACAATGCCCATTGTCAATGGGGATTTGCCGCTGGCTCTCCAGCGCCATTCGAAAGCCGTGTTCCTATGCGCATAAATTAATTACCAATACGAGGGCCTCTCCGGTCCCTCTGGTGCTCTGGTGGGCCATCCATCCATTGCGGCACATTATACAAATTAATAAACTAATCAGATGAGTATTCCGAATACTCCCATTTTCAATGGGAACCGACAGCCATAAAATCATCAACAACAAAAATCTCGGGTAATTCAAGACGCTCCAAAAAGTTATTGGTTTCGGCGGTTTCTGTTTTTTGTTTTTTTTTTTTGTGTGCCGTTCAATGCGGACGGATCCGTAAAGTATTAGAAAAGGAGATCCCCGAATACGAATAGTATTAAATACAGTCATGTATGGGCATGTAAGGCGAGACGAAGCGTGCTGGCTATGGCCAGCCGATACACGATATCTCCTCGTACTCTGTCGGGTATGTCTGATGTCTGACCCGCGAGTGCCACAAAACAAATTGGCATCTAATTAAAATCACAGAGAGGCTAAACCATTCGTGAATCACTTTCGCTGATAATTGGGAACCGCAAACAGGATGGCAGGGTTTTAAACTAAAGATGGGTTCAGCTTTAATTTGTGTGGAATTTTGTGGGATATTTGAGACTATAATTGAAGATATATTTCCCTTTAAAGCATGGCTATCATTGGCTGTATGCAAAGATGTATCCATAGACCAGATTGCATGGTTTCAGCAATGAATATCGACCCTTCTCATAATCAGTTCTGGGTACAGTTTAAAACCAAAGCTTAAAGCCCTCAATATAACATTACTAATCCAGAAACACTCCTGTGTCCTATCACACACAATCCACAATTGCACGTTTATTTATATACAAAAGCCCGACGCCGTTGTTCCAAGCAAGTTGCAAACGATTTTTATTGATTTAACACTTAATTTTTGCTCCGCTCAATCGTCTAAACAAACATTGTCGGGGAGTCCAGTCGCCTGAGCCTCTCGCCTCTCGCCTCTCGCTCCGGGCGCCTGCAGATGAGGTTTCACGTAAACACAGAAGCAGATTGCAGTTGGAAAAACAAAATTCGACTCATATGCAGTGGAATTCTGGCCAGAAGCTTACTCACTCACTCGGGAGGAAAAGTGAAAACAAAAGTCGGGCGAAAGTAATTCGAATCGAAGGGCATCAAGGGGCAATCTTAATTATCGATTTCAGGATGGGAGGGTATCGTTTGTATCCTTTGTTTTTCCTTAAAACAGCTTCAAAAGTGTTTAATGGCGCAGGACCCCCGATGACCTCTTGAGGAAATGGTTAGCTGACTTGGGCATTAAATTTGCCTTAATCGCTTTAGCACGATCGTGAGACAACATGTCGTCAATTATATCTACGATGATCAGCAGCGCATACCCTGCTCCTACTGCTGCTCCTGCTCCTGCGCCTGCGCCTGCTCCTGTCCTCAGTATAAACTCGTATCTCCCCCTAAATATCCCCCCACTTTGAGCATCTTCTGTAAACAAATCTGCGCACAATTTGCTGCATTTGCAGATATTTCTTGCGGCCTCGGTCTGGTATGGTCTGGCATGTTGCTGAGACTTGCACATTTGTCGTGGACCGGTTGCCGATCGTCCATCCTGTTCTCCTCCATAGAGACCCCTGCCTCTGCCTCTGCCTCTGCCCCCTGCCCCCTCCGTTTTGGTTGAACGTGCTGATCGTGCGACTGCCGCACAATGGTGGCTCAGAGATCGGCTAGGGGGGGCTGGGCCCGAAAGTGTTTAAGATTTACGTTCGGTTTTGATCGGCCTGGACCTCCCCGAGTGTTGTATTAATTTTACACAGCTCTCGGCCCAGAGGAGGAGGCACTAAGGATTGGCTCGGAGATCGGGGATCGGGGATCGCAAGGCCTGTTGCGGGCGCCATTTTAATGCCAAAGTTTTAACACCTGAGTCGAGCACATTTGTTGCCATGTTCGCATTCTTACAACTTGATCTGGGCCCTGGCTCTGGCTCTGGCTGTTCCTGTTGCACATCTAGATAAGGACTTCAGACTCTAAAACATTGAATGGCTTGTTTCTTGTCATTTTGTTGTGGTCTCCCTGCGCAACGCTAGTCTGCCTCTTCTGTTCTTTTTTTGCTGTTCTGATAGATTTCCCAGTTCAAAAGTCAACGGGGAATGCGTCATTCGAGTTGGCATAAGCCTAGGAAGTGGGTCAATTTTGGCTGATTACAGAGACATTTTTTATGTGTCAGCACATGCCAATGTTGTGAGGCATCCATCCATTCATTTGGCAATTTTTCGAGTGCACTCCACTCCAGGCGAATCGCTGAGCCATGGAACCACACAAAAATTAAAAAAAAAAGTAGAGAACAAAATGCAGGGAGCCACAGAAAAATACTTCATAAATACTTCATTTGCATGTTGGCACGAAGCAAAGAATTATTCCATTATTCCACCGCCTCCTCCTCCGAATAGAGTAGAACGTTTATGCTGATTCTTTGCTTGGGGTTTCTTCGTTTTGTCAGGGAATTCTCTTCAATGAAAAGAACAAAAGATTGTGTAACCGAAACGCTTTATAGACAGAATCAACAGAATACTGTATGCACTTCCCCTTGATCCGCTTTCCACACAGTTCCATCAATTCCCCAGAAACTTGCGAAAACCCATAGCTTTGCCGGTACATATTGTATTTTCTTTGGAAAACACACACATATTTTCCACTTGTGTAAATATTGGTATTAAAACACTCACTTCTCCAGTGAAATCTCAGACAATCAGCTGTTCAGCCGATCGGCCGCTGATAAATACGATCGTAAATCATTCAAATGTTGTATGTCCGGCCGCTTCCAGCTGAGAAATATATAGATTTCAGATTTGAGACAACTATTTTATGGTCGGGCGATCGTTAAAGTGTGGATATAACACTGGGGCCGCCAACTACTGTGCTGGTTCCATAAAAAAGATGAACATAAACTTTTCTTTAATGAATAAAACCCCCAGAGGAGGAGAATGAAAACAAAGACTTGAACTGTGGGCGTTTTGCTGGTTCTTGCTGGGTCCCCGATAAAGAACAAAAATAAACCGCGTCAGGAATTGCATTCTACGATTCACTTGCCCCCCACCCCAATCCCGATCATGAGGCTGATTGAAGCTGATTATGATGATGATGATGGCCACCAGGGTAGAGCCCGAAACGGTTCGTTTATGCTTTCATTCTGGAGAAAAAATTATGCGGAACCTGTGTTTGTGCTCCGGGCACGTGCCGATCCGGGAGTGTTACAGATGGAGGTCATGCCCAGGGGGGAGCCGGGAGGGGGTTGGGCAAGAGAGAATCGCCATGGTGACCCAAGTAAAACAAACATTGGTCAGGAATTTCATTAAAAGCCAGACCCCCACACCACATAGCTGCTTCGGGAGCATAACGACTCTATGTGGCGTTCTCTTGGCAACCAATCCCCTCGCTCCCCATCCCCTCGTGCCACCCAACAACCTGCTGGCCCACCCACAGAGAGAAGTGTGTCGCCTGTCACTGCGAATGAGCATCAAAACTCTTGGCCTGGAGTATGGGGAGAGCAGGAGCAGGAGCAGCAGCAGCAGCAGCAGTACGGTAAGGTACGGTACGTGATGGAGTGGTGATTGCTGTGCGGTGCGGTGCGGTGCGATAGAGTGTGGGTGTGGAGTGGAGGGGTGCAAGGGGTGTACGGTGCACTGGTGTAGGTGTACAGCACGGTTTACCTGTGGGAACGACTCTCTAATTAATTTAATTATGCGCTCTCGTCTAGCGCGTGTCAAAACGCGAAACAACCAACAACAAAATTAAATACTCACGCCTCGCTGAGCCCTAATCAAATGCGCCCTCAACTATGCAACGCGAACATATGCTATGGATAAGCCCAGTACCCTGGAGGCCAAGGGGTGGCAGGGTGTGTTGGACTAGAGAGCACACCCACTCTGATGGTCGAAAGAGGGTGCTCCGAGAAAGCTAGAGGGGTCGAGTATGTTATTGGCCACAGTTCCTGCAGGAATTTCAGAATGTTTCAACAGATGAGTATAAAGTATTGGAATAATCATTCAAAGAAGGAACTATTACTAATGTTTCCAAATATATCTTTTTCTGTAAGGTTTCAAACTTCAAGCAACAATTAAAGCCTTACAAACCTTCTTAAAAGTGCCATCTTCTTTACAGAGTAATCCGTTGTCGACTCCTCTGCTATCGACCCTTAACGATATGGCGTTGGTTCCCTTCTTTTTTAAGCGTTGCCAAGCCTATGAAATTGTGTGCTCTCATCCCAATCGGAATCCTCACGGCAACGACAACGGCCACGATGAGGCATCGCTGACAAATTGAATTTGTAAACTTGCCCCCGCAACAACAACAAATCATCGGAGACCCCCAGGGATGCTGCTGCTGCGGACGCGGACGCGGATGCGTATGCTGCGAATGTTATGGATGATGGTAATCCTACACCTATACTCGTGCACGTACTCGCACCCTATCCATGTTACGCTCCTCTGGACGGACTTTCTAACTCGGTTTCAGCTCGCTGAGTTCTCCACATCCAACCCCTCCCATCATCGCACCCTTACTGCCCGCTCATCTCCCACTCCCACTCCAACCCCCCTCACATTCGCTTTTCCGAAAGTGATGTGAAATTATAGAAGACCCGCTTTTTGGGTGGTTTTCTGTCCTCGAGGGGGGCGTGTCAATCCAGTTTGGAAAAAAAATAACATATACACAATTATTAACACTTATTAATGTTGAGGTTTTTGCGTATATGGCACCCCAGGGCTTAAATTAAAGTCATCCCAAGTGCCAAACAGCTGCCTCAAGTGCCGCACTTGAGTCTCGCTCCTCGAAAAGGGGGTTGCAGCAATATGGGGCAGGAGTCCCCGTACCGTCCCCGTTCCGTCCCCGGCGGACTCTGGGCTTTGTCGTTGTTTAAGTAGTCATTAAGATTGAGTGTGGATAAGATTTTTTCACAGCTGGCAGTCCGCACACACCCCGCGTTTCCCTCACGTCCTGCAATTAGCCCACAACCTTTGACTTTTCGCAACTGCCTGCACGGCTACGGATCTGGATCTGGATCTGGATCTAGGGGGGCTAGGGGCCATCCTATTGACAGCTATTGTCTTCTAATTAAACAACAATGTTGACCTTATTCCCAAGATGTCACGGTTCGGGTTCAACGATTCCGAAAGTTCCTATAATTTTCCACGATTTTTTGGTTGGAAAAATCCTTGCAAATTATTACAGAAAATGTTGGGAAAATTTCGGTTTCTTTGTTTGTTAATTAAAAACGTTGATTGCAACCCTTCAAGGAGGCGATGGTTAACCCCTTGAGTTGTCCTTCAGGTGTGTCTTAACCCTTCCAAGGGTATTCCACCCTTCCGAGGGATAATCATCTGACAAGAAGAGTTCTTTGTCGCAGGGAAGACGTTACGGAGGGTAGTGTGTGAACAATTTAAATCAAAGCAATGAAACCTGCTGAATAACCAACCAAATGATTGCCCAAGTTAGCCAGAAATCACTCCATTAAAGCCAGAAAGAGGGGGAGAGGGATTCCCTTCTGAACCGCAAACTGTGCCAACTGTGTGCAACACTTCGACCGGCAACTGGCAACCGAATACTTGCACCTCCCTCCCCTCCCCTCCCCCCCGGAACGACTATCAATTTCAACGTATGTGGCAGCCCTAAAGTTGCAGCAGATCGGTTTCATCCAGCAGACCTTGGCCACATTTAACTTTTGTGCTGCTTCTGTTCCACAACTGTGCAAAAAATAGCAACGAAATGGTGTAAAAAACTATCCATAAAGACAGTTGACTATTTCCGCTCCGAATAGCTTAAAAATCTAATTGCAAGAGGGAAATCCACTTCAGATATGCGAAAGAAAAGCTGAAGAGCAAGAACCAACTGCTGATGGGACAACTTTCCATCAGCGACCAGCCACGAGGAACAGGTGCTCCCTGGGATTGAACCGGAATCGACATCTTTATCGAAATCGGAGGCTAAACCCCTCAGCCCCCCACTCCACACACGCCGCACGGCACTCGGAGCTCTCAGCACTCTCTCCTCTAGAGTCTAGACGATCCCGAATATCGGAATATCGAATTTCGTTTTACCGCCTCGCCA
This sequence comes from Drosophila miranda, assembly GCF_003369915.1. NCBI lineage: Eukaryota > Metazoa > Arthropoda > Insecta > Diptera > Drosophilidae > Drosophila > Drosophila miranda. The sequence goes on along the minus strand of NC_046677.1, from coordinate 7,050,377 downwards.
ATCAATGGGCAAAATGTGAATGATTTGTTTGTTGGCATTTTGGCTGCCAATTGTCCAAAGTCTGCTTCTGCCGCTGCCGCTGCCACTGCCACTGCCACTGCACTTTTTCCCAAGCCCCGGGAAATGGAAGGAAAATCTGCAATGAGGAAATCTGATATTTTTTTTGTGCTGCTTAAAGGGCCTGGAAAATTGCTCGGGACCGGGTCAGGCCCCTGAACGGGCCATGCATTTCGTGGTAAAAATTATGAAAAAAATTCAAGAAAAAGAGAAAAAAAAAACTGTCACGATTGCTAACGAGCAATGGCTTCCCTTCCCCTTCCCCTTCCCCTTCCGCATCCCCATTATCCCTAGGATTGTCTCCCATCCGCTCGTCGCTCCTGTCTCCCATTCACCCCGTCGAGTCAAAGGTCGCACAAATTTGTCTCAGAAAAAAACCGCTTAATTGGTAGGGGTATGGGGAAGGGGTAGGGCTGAAGGATGGGGTGTGTGGGAAGGGCAGCTGCCTGTCTGCGCCTGTGACTGACAACAGCCACACCTAAGTGATCCCGCGGACGAGGAGGAGTAGAGGAGGCCCCAGCCGGAATCTTATCATGCTCCAAGCTGTCTGCCACTTGATTGAACCGGAAATGAGGCGCAACCGCAAGATGGAGTCTTGTTTTCACAGGCTGCGACCACTTGACCCCGCTCAACCCTCTGGCAGTGACACTGTAAAGGAGATTCAAAGTGAACCGAATCGGATACCTCGGAGCACAGGGAACCCCTTTTCTTCCACCGCATCGTATATATAGCCAGCCATTCTCCTACAAAATGTTTTACATCAATTTTTTTGTTGCTTAAAGTGCCGCCGAACGGAGGAGAGCAGCACCAGCGGCAGCGGCAGCATCACTTTTACCCCAACTGTCAAATAATTATGACAAGTTCATTTCGTCGCACTTTTGCTCATTTGTTTAGCTCCCATTTATATCTATTTTTTCCACAATTTTAAGAAGAATTTTCCTGTAAGCATCAGCAGAATCAGAGCCATCTCTCCACCAATTACCGGAGCGTTGTAAGATTCCGTGATGCTTTTTGATGTGACAGATGCGTCTCCGTATCGGCTGTGAGGTGTGCTTTGCTCCACAGATCGTATTGCTATATACAAAGCAGTTTCTTGACTCTTTGGAGGGTTTTTTTTTACTGCTGTTACTCAAAAGTATGCTAGGATTTATGGAGGATCCATTAATTGCAATTGCTAAAAAGACATGCAATATTTTATAAAGAATACCTTCACTTCTTGTTACCCAAACGACAAAACATACTAGCTTTCTCTAAAAAGATAGTCCCAAAGAATTTTGGGGACTGAAGATCGTCTTTAAAAAGTACATTTTTACTAATAAAACAAATTTTCATGAGAACACATTAGATCACTCCTCAGTCACTGTCGATCACTAATCTGCTGATCTATTCGGAGCAATTATTCATCGAAATCTGCCCCGCAAAGAGTTCTGTACTATATATAGGAAAGTGCTGGGCTATCTATAGACGAACGGCAGCTCAAAATATGCTGTCGAAAGTGACAATTGATTGCGTACAGACCTTTTGTCATTTCTGGTTTATTTCTGGACAGCTACCATTCAAATTTAGACCAAACTAAAACAAACCAAGCCAAAAGGCGAACAATGAGTCATGAGACAGGGACCTGGGACCTGGGATCTGGGACACGGGATCCGGGGGCAGAGACAAAGCAAATCCCTCTCTTGAGGTACAAATATTTGCAATCATTAGTGAGCATTAGAGATCGGAATCCAGCGGAAAGGAAAGGACAACCATCAGCCATCAGGTTGCTCTAATTTTCTGTACATCTTCCTTCCACAGTAGAAAGGCTGCTGCTGCTGCTGCTGACAGGCGACATAAAACAGGATAAAAAGGACTAAGCAGCGTCGCCAGTTGAGCGGATTATGAACAAAAGGAAATCACTCTCTTTCTCTAGGAGTGGGCCCAAGGTATAAACCTGCTGCTCGGCTCTCCCAAGCCTCGTATTTTGTTCCTGAATGTAATTCAAGTATTATTCATGCAAATTTATGCCATACTTTTTGTGGTTTTCTTAAGGAATCAGGAATTATGTCATGCGTAAAGTAGGCGATAAGCTTCGACATGCAAAGGTTATCCGAAAGGAGAGCTCCACTGTTCTTCACCTCTAAACAAAATAAAAAGAATAAGCACAAAGTTAGGTAACTTTTTCGCAATCTAAAAATTGATTATTCAGTGAAATTCCGTAGGGAACTTTTGCGGCAGTTCTTTTGTGCTTCTTCTCTGTGCAAATAAACAGAGAACAGATGCAAGGAAGTCCCCGAAATCACGTTGACAACGAGCATAATCATCATAATCCGATACAAAACTCGTGCCAGAGCTCTCCAGTGAAGAGCTCCTCCATTTTCGAGATCTGTTTATTGATCTAATCGGCAGAGCATTGACCATGGCTACCGAAATATTGCGCAGATTCGCTGCCGAAATAACAGCTTGGCGAAACTTTTGAATAAACAAACAAACAAGTTCATTTTCTGGAGCATATTGGACACCACTTCGATCGATCTCAGTCTCAGAGAACTGCTATGCCGTAACAGGTAGCCAGAGATACAGAAAGGGAGATTCTGCACTTCCTGTGCCACGCCCCAGGCAAACATTTGCCACTTAAGCCGGAGGCAGCGCACACAGGACATTCAGCGGAGGACAAAGCGGATTAACAGCAGGCGGAGAAAGATGTCCGGGGGATAAACAGATTCACAGATTCACAGATTATGCCGTAAAAATGTCGCCGGACATTTGCAGACCACATACCCGTATAATGAGCTGGAGTCCCGGGTCGCAGGACTTCCCCAAAAAGGTATTCCCTCCGCCATACCCGAAATAACATTTAAATTTAAGTTTTGGGCGTGGCTGTAATGGAGAGCGCCCACAAAATGAGCAGCGGAAAACGAATTAAAATCCTTATTTCATCTGAAAAACCCGCAGAGGCAAAAGTCCTGCGGGCCCACGCCCTTAAAGACGGGGGCTACGAGGGACCGGGGACCGAGGACCAGGGACCCCCAGCTGAAATGTTTCTGCTCCCTGGTGCCTGTTTGAGGTCCTTCCCCTGATCCATCCTGCATTGTTTGTTGTTATAATGGAAGCAGCAGCACCGAAAAGCGCAAGGCATCTGCACGGCACGGTATGTCCTTTTGTACATTTTGCTGCTCCTTTCCGTCTACTCAAATTTCAATGAAATTATCCTCACGGCATTTCACGTCTGGCCCTCTCTTTCTGGCATGCTGTACCTTTCTCTTTCTATCCCTATACCTCCCTCTCTCTCTCTGTGTTTGTGTGGAACAATGCCGAATAACATTTTTCGCTGAATTTATTTGCTAATGGCCTCGACCAACACTCTGGCGCTGTCTGTGCTCTGCCTCTACTGCTGATGTCCTTTCGCTTCGTCCTTTTTTGCATTTGCATTTATGAGATTTTTGTGTTGTCTCTGTTTTCTGTCAAATAGATAAACAAAAATGGCGGCAAGCGACGCTTTTTTGTGTGTGTTTGTTTTCCTTTGGCTTAGTGCCTTCCACATCGGATCGATGGAAGCCATTTTGTTGGATGGCAGGAATGGAAAAGGAAAACTTTTGTTTGTCCCTGGCAACGCCGGCAGCGACGACAACGCTGGCAACGCCAACAACCTCGCAAATTGCTTTGCTCCAAAACTTTGCTCAAGTTACGCGGGCGGCGGGGGGCACCTCACTCGTAAATGGGATGCCAAAATGGGATGAGAGAGAGAGAGAGAGAGAGCGCTGGAGCTGCCCTGGCAACCCTGGCAATCAATAGACAGAACTCCAGAACTCGCACAAAGACAGACAGAACTCCAGGACTCGTACAGAGACAGACGGAACTGTCAATCAAGCGAGCCAGCACTGAAAGACGACGGAGGATTCATGGATACGTGAAAAATTCCGATCTAAAGATCTTCAATCTCTGCAGCTCTTGACCTACTGCCTTTTTGGGCTCAGGATCCTTTTTGTGGTTTTATTTCTGGTCAGATGATTCCCACTCGATCGACAGGATACTTCTGTGTTGTGTGCCTTTTGTGCGCACTTAAGCTGAAAATTCCCTTTTGACTACTGTCCTGCATTGTCTGCTGCTCCTGGCATTTAAAGGATCAGAAATGGCCAAATGCGCAGTAGCATCTTTGATTTCTTACAGTTCACTGTACAGTGGAACTTATCTGAAGCAATCTTTCAGCCAGAAGCATCTCTCAGAACTAGAGGTTTGTAATTATGAATAATTGATGCGGAAAATATGATCTGGAGTACTCGGAGTCAGGTTTTAAGAGCCTATAGCTCTTTCTTTGGCTTCTGCTTTGGCTGTAACGTGTAGGTTATGCAATGTGTGTGTGTGGTCTATGGAAAATATAGTTCCCGAGCTAATACTTGAGAGAAGCTATGCTGCGATATTTAATTGTATCAAAATTCTTAAAATTTCTACTCACTTTGTAGTAATCCAGTGTTGAAAAGTTCTGACAGGGTACATTATACAACATATTCCAGGTGTTGTAGTTGCTGCTGGGACACTGTCGAAAGCTGCACATTGGAAATGTTAGAATTCACAGTTTAAAAGTTTCCTTGCCATGGCACAGACTTTTTTGTTGGATAGATAATGCACACACACAGACACAGATCAATTATAAATATGATCGTTTGATTGAAGTGTTGAATAATTATTCTGTTTTATTGCACGGCGCACGACACTCGTCGAATGAGCGATGAATGGACATTAAATTGTGTTAATCGAGCAGTTCCGTTACGCAAATTAATTTGTGCCAAATTAATTTTTTACGATGTGAATGAATGAATGTTTTTTTTTGCAATGACGCTGGAGCTCTACGGCTGGCTCTGGTTCTGTTTCTGTTTGCGGTTTCTCTGAGCCGACGGGTCGGAAGCTTTTTTCGTACCGATGTCGAATGTCGTTGTGTTCCACTATGACTCTCGCCCGAAATATGACTTAAAGCTGCATGTTCAATGCTCGGTGCTCGGTGCTCGGTGCTCGTCGCCTCGGACCCACAAAGCTGTCGACGTCGTCGCCGTCGTTCGCTCTCTCTCCCTTGCTCCCCGACGAACTCGAGATCGCGGTGCCCTGTTGCCGTCTCGCTTCGCGCGCTGCCTGCCCTTCGGCAGTGGCATTTCTGGCTCTCGCTCTAACCTTAGGGCAGGCACAGGCACACCGTTTTGAGTGAGTTTTCGTTCCACTCAGGGGGCGGCGCATCAGGACTTTCACTCCATCTTGCAGCTCTCCAAGCGTAACGGAACATTTTGCGAGAGGAAGGCAGGCAATGCGCGGAGTTGGCAGTCCTGGCTGCGGGGCTAGTGCTAGGGCTTCCTGGAAGGCGACCGACTCCCGACTCCGGACTCTCGGGCACTCTGCTTGGGGACCCTTCCACGAAGCCCCAAGTGGGACTGCGGTGGCCGGGGCTAACCCAATTTGGAAACACTTGATTGGGCGCCAGGCAAAATGTCGACTCGAATTAGTCCGGCCAGACTCTGATACCATGGACAGCTACCAAGCCGCTGGTCTTTAGCCAAAAAAATCACAGTCCAGACTAGGAGACACAAAGGAAATTTTGTCTCCTCTTTTTTTGGGTTTCTTGGGGACTGGCTGGCGTCTGGACGACGACGACAACGATCTTTGGAGCAAGTTATCCCTGCACGGCTCACCGCATCGCGACAGTTGTTAACGTGTTTAATTAGCCCTGCAAATTCAATGAATTGCGACAGTAACAGTTAGGCTTAACAACACAGCAAACGGAACAGCAGAGCAACAGCAGTTTGTGCAGCAACCCTCCGTGCACCACTCCCTTTCCAAATATTTGTGCAGCCATTTTGAATTGGAGTCCTGTCCCAGGGAGAACCTGGCAGGGCAATCCTCCCCCAGACGCATGCGTGGGCAAAAAGCACTCAAACAATCGGGAGGGGGGGCGTGGTGCTCTGGCACCCTCTGGGGCGTGTTCCTCTAATGCCATCTATATCCGACTTAAAGCCGTAAACTAGAGTATAGCTTTAAATTGTTTCCTTCAACTTCCTTTAATGAGATAGATTGTATTTGATGGCCTCAGTATGATTGGCGATTTATGCGAGAAGGGAGAAGGGAGATTGGAGAAGGGGAATCGTTATGGTTAGGCATTTGTGGGTCCTTGTGGAGTAAATTAGGATTGTGCTCGATTTAAATTTCATAGTTGTGTGAATGATGATTAAATAATTACGTTTAATTCATAGGGAAATTCTGCATTTGCCTTGAAAGTATTTAATTATACGGCAATGTGGATGGAAATGGAAGTTATTATGTATTTAGAAGAGAAATTTGAATTATCCATAGAATAATAGGCTTGTTGGACGTATTTACGTAAGTTTCTTTGATTTCTTTACAATTTATTTCTATATTTCCGCTAGTATTTCTGGCATTCCATAAGGTCAAAATTTGTAGCTTCCTCTCTTCGCTTGGATTTGTCTTAATTTAATTTCAACAAGAATTTATTTTGTGGTCGTGTCAGAACATTTTCATTCACAAATACCCCATCGACAACGTCTGCTGGGTAATAGGATTATTGAGGCAGCACACACGTGCCCCAGACCCGCCTGCAGCTTCAGGGTAAATGCAGAAATGCATCAGCAAAATGTCCAACGCGGACGTCTCAAATGCTCGCTGCCTTTTATAGCCCTGGCTTTTATTATTAGTGACGGATTTCCGAGTCATTAGACAAAGTTATGCCCGGGACCACCGCGTCTGTTTAAGCTACTTAAATGCGCCGCCCGTCCACGGACCACGGACCATGGCCCACGCCCACAGTACCGAGATCAGATCTGGAAGTGGTCTTGAAACTGGTACTGGTACGGGTACTGGGATGTGGATGTGGATGCGGTTTGGGTGGAGGAGCGTACGTGACTTGCTCATGTCGCAATTGACAGGCGTCAGCTTAAGGCCTTAAACAGCTCAGCATTTAATAAAAACAAATAAATTGATAAACTGATAAATGCCAACGGGTGGAGGTCCGTCCGAGTGCGAGGCATTTATTTCCCCCCTGGAAAGACTTTCCTTCTTTTGGGTACCTTTATTTCGGTTCTTAGAGGGTCACCCACGCCACTTAAACACAAATCAATAACTTTATTATAAAACAGTCCCTTCCCCCTTCCACCGGAGTGTGGTGGCCTGTTTTACGAGCTGAAAAGCGTCTTGTTTAACTGCCGGGACAATGGGCGCCCGCTGGGAGCGCGTTAAGAAAAAATCACTTGGCATCGGAGCTGGCGACAGTGAGAAGGAGGCCCCGAACGGGGATACAACACCGAGGACCGAAGGGTTCTCCTCCAGCTCCCCCGCGTTTACATTGCATCGATCCAAGCGATGGGCGAACCAGGCGCCGTGTGTGCTTATATAATTTATGGGCAACGGGTTCGTTCCAAGCGCCAGTTGACAGTAAGTCACCCCCGGGAAGAGCCCGATGAGGTAGGAGGTGAGAGGTAAGAGGTTCGGTTGCCTGCCAGCTGTCCTGTCCGGATGAGTCAGAGGTAGCTGGGAAAGTGGTGGGTTGGTTTCCAAAGGGTTCATGTAGGACGCGTAAAGGGGTAGGGAATGGGGAATGAGGGTTGGGAGGGGAGGGGAGGCGAGTGTGAAGTAGATGCTGAGGGCAAACTTTAAAGATAACTTTAAATGGAAAACAGTTATGGAGAATATCGGGGAAAACCGAATCATGAGTACTAATCTTTCCAAATCTAAAAGATATTTCAATGCTAATGATGAAAGACCACCATTTTTCAATCAAATGTTCTATCTAGAAATTATAGAGAATGGACAGAGCTGTATATCTATCTACACCTATGACAGTCCCTTTGATAAACTTTGTTGAAAGTAAAGTTTGTAAACTGAGACACAAACTTTACAAATCCATGAATTGTTGTATACTTAAGGAATACCTTACGATATTCCCTTACTTTAGAATAAGCAATGATATCACATTTAATATAAACACTCTCTTTTCTGGATTGTAACAGTATATTCCATCTGTTGATATGAACTCCATAGCTACCTGTAAGGAAACTCCCATTGTTTATCCCTTTCTGGCGATACGCCCCCCGTGGTCGTAGAGACCGTTGCAAGCCTCTACACATACGGAATACCTATCGTATCCAAGTTTATTGACTTTTGTATAGACATACTATTCCCATTCTCATTTCTCGATTGTACATTTGGCTGATGTTTCTTTTTTGTTTGGCCGCGAGCAATGTAAACGGCGCCAGATTTCGATTCGATTTCGAGACAGTCACCAATATGCACCCCATCAACAGCCAACAGTCAACAGACTCTCACACAAGTATGCGCCCAGCCAGCAGACACACAACTGGTTATTTTCTGATAGGGTCAAGTGTCAGACAGTAGAAAAGCAGAGAGGCAGAGCGTCACGAGGAGAGGGTGTAGGAATGTGGCAAATTACACACATGAATATGTATAAATAAATATAAATAAATGTCTGGAGACATAACAATGACAAATCGAAGAGGTGCTTTATATAAAAAATGCATACGTTTGTATGAGGGAGAGGCATCTAATTAATGGCAGATTAGTGGCTTCTTTGAAGGATAATTGGAGACATGTGCTAGGTTGAAGATAATCACATTTTGATAACCATTTATCAAGACAGTTGAATGGTGTGATGTGGTAGAGGGTTATTATGTTTACTTATTATGTTAGTAGTATTACAAATCAGATAGAGTACTCACCAGCTAAAACCTTCTTTAGCCACATGATATTTTATAACTTATAACTGCTCTTAACCAATTTCTTCTTTTTTGATGGACGACACATTTTGGGAACTAGAAAGAAATGAGAATGAGTTAATTTTAGATATTTAATAGTGCATTCCATCTGAACATTCCTGAGCCTAAGATCATCAGGAACCCTTTTTCTGTGTGAATATAAAACCCAATCAAATATGTAAACTTTCGGATTCCGCCACTGTCACAGTCGCAGCACCACCCTCTCTCTCTCTCTCTCTCTCTGTGGAAATGCATATCATGCCACATTCCGAGATGAAGCGATAAAGCCAAGACCCAACACTCGACTCATCATCATCTTGATGAGCCTCATCAGTGTCAGAGAGTGTCGAGAGAGTGTCTCTGGGTTGGATTGGATTTTGGACGAGTGGTGTGGTGGGGCTGTCTCTGAGAGGTGATCTTGGCACGTGTAAACGACACCCAAATTAGAAGGAGATTATTTTATGGTGTGTATGGGTTCGAGTCGTGTGCAGCTCTCATTCGGCCCCTTATCTGAGGCCCTTCCAAGAAATGAGTTAACCCGAGATTGCGGAGGAGCGCTACCTCTGCAGTGGCCTCTTCTCTGGGCAGTCAGTCAGTGGTCATATGATAAGAGACAAATCGTACCGCAGTCTCCTGCCCCTCCCCCTTAGTCTTGGCAGCTTTGTCATGTAAATGGTTCGTCTGTTCGGGCCAAAAATCAATTTGGAACGTGGCGCCAGCCTAATGAGGAAAAAGCAACAAACGCAGCATGCTGCGTCCCCCCATTTTCCTCTTTGCCCCCTCCACCGAGTAAAGCTCGAGTTAATTAAGTTATAAAAATTATACTTTATGCATACAATTTGCATTTTTATGAGTCTCGAATGTAACGTGCAGCGATTTGATTTATCGAACAAGTCGCAGACCCCGGAGCCCAGACCCCAGACCCCAGATCTCCCTCCTTCTCTGTGGGCGGCTGCTAGAAATCTGACAAATTGCTAGGTGTGACTTATAACATTTTAGGTGACGATCATTCGGATCGAGAATCGAGATAAGCCCGAAAAGATTTCCCTCTCTCACACATCTACAGTTTCAAGGGATGGTAGATGGTTTTCGAAATGTCAGCATCACGAAAGATTCGCATGCGCCTCCTCTTCCTTTACTCACAAAAAAAAAGGCGAAACAAAACAGGTAAAACTTAAAAAAAATAAATGAGTTATAAAACCATAAAAACCGCAAAATCAGCAGCGCATCAAACTGGTAACAAGCCAGTGGATGGAAAAAGTCACAATTTTTTCTTTTGTTTGCTGGATTTTATATAGAAAACTAAATATCAAGTGAGATTCCGGCGATGGAACAGAATGGTGGACCTTTTGATGCCCTGACAAAGGAGATCTCACTTAAGAGAGATAAAGATCTAGGTATTTCAAGTGTCAAGTATTGTCATAAATCGGCTCATGTCTTGAAATATCGGGACTTACTATTTAGGACTTTAAAACTTAACTTAGACGATCGGGAGTCAGTAAAAAACTTATGGTATTCAAAAAAAACTTTGAAGCGAGCCTTAAAACTCTTTAGATTTTAGAGTTCAGGATATTGGATAATTTCCAACACTCAGAGAAAAGAAACATGTCCATATTTATATGAAATATTCATTTTGAAAGTACAAAAGTAGTGAAATTAAATAGAATTTACTTGTATTTCAACATATATGTTTTAAGGAGGGTAATTTTTTTAAAGAAATTAATTTAAATATTAAATATTTATTTTTAAATATAAAATCTATTTATATCTATGTATCTATTATCAATATATCTATCTATTTAAATATATATTTAAAAATCGAAAAATGAATCAATAAAAGTTACAAGTGAGATTCACATCTCATGACAAGAGATCATCCAAAAAGGGAACAACTTTTGCATCTCTGCTGCATCTATAGAGAAGTGACTTTGTTGCCGACTGCTTAAAAGGACACAACAGACGGACAGACGGACGGACGGACTGATGTTGCTTACAGAACGAGTATGTGTGCGTGTGTGTGTGCTTTATATGATTTTTGCTCTCACTAGATTTCTTTATAATTCTTCTTTATTTGTTGCACGCTTTGACATTTTTATAGCTTCAGCGATGGGCGACGACAACAACGACATTGCACATTTCTGCTTAGCTGCACATAGAAACCGAGACAAAGAGAGAGAGAGAGAGAGACGGAAAGAGAGAGAGATATAGAGATGTGGGGGCACTTTCAAAATGGCGTCTTGCTGTTAAAACTTTGACAAACATACGTCAAAATTGATGGGGCATGGGGCCATGGGGGCTCTGTCTGGCCAGCTGCTGCCGCTGCCGCTGCTGCTGCTGTTGCTGTCTTATCGGGCCAACACGTTTTGTCTTTAAACGTTTTTGCAGCTACCAATTCGAAAGGGGTCCGGACTCGGGCCAGAGACAGAGACAGAGACAACCACAAGGACTGGGGACTCCTCTCTGCCATGTGGCTGGAACACCCATTTAACAAGTCAGCCCGACCAGGCAAAACCATAAATATTGGCAATTTAACAGAGTCAACAGTATGGCACTCGACGGCACAGCGTTCGACTCGGGCTTCGACACTGGGCATTCGAACACTGGGACCTGCAGGAGGCAGGGGGCTTTTGGGGAGTTTGGGGCTCGAGGATTGGGGGTCCATAATACACCTTGTCGTACACGATCCTTATCTCTTGGAATTTCTCGTGCGTGTCTGGCGTGCCAAAAAATATAAAAATAAAACACAAGCGACTGGCAATCAATGGGAGGATGAACGAATTCTGGATGCACTTTTGGGGAAGGGAAGTGTCTTCCGAATGGAAGGATGGTGGGAACCTTTGGGAGATAACATAATTCTGAATCAAACTCTAAGGAACACCTTTCCTGACTCTAAATGAGTCTTTCATGGTATAAAACCATTAATAAACCAAGTAAAACCCCCCAGCAAAGACCAAGGACCACCCAATAGTGATTATACTCTCGACGGGAAGTTTGGCAAGTGATAGCCTGGTCAGGAGCTGTCGCTGTCGGTTGCCGACTTTGGCAACGGGAATGGAGTGCGCGTGAAAAATTAGCCGTGGAAATGCATGTTGTTCCTGTTCTTCGTGTCGTTGTGGTTGCTGTTGTTGTTGCTGTTTCTGTTGCTTGTTGGTTGTTGGTGGTGTTGTGGCCTGTCGCCATTTCTCGTGGTGCGACTAATAAGCACAACAAGCTCATAAAATTTCGAAAGCTGCCCCGCCGTCCGTCCGATTTTATTTCATTTTAAATTGTACACGCGCTTCGAGCATTTCCTTTGCATATGGTTTACGATTTTCAACAGGGGTTCGATCTCGAAGCGGAGGGGCTAGGATAGTGGAGGGCCAGACTTGTCATTTGTTTAGCATTTACACGCATCATTAGAGCTTGTTGTACAACACCGACTTAATGATGAATTAATAACAATGCCAGAACATAAAAGACAAGCTTTCTATTTCAATGATGGTCAACTATGTCCCCGCCATAGAGACATTGACAGGGCCCCACAACGACACCAAAAATATAAAAAAAAACAAACAACAACACCAGCAACAGCCACAAGAACAAAGAGCGAGGGCAGACGTCGAAGACGAAGACGAAGACGACGACGACGACGAAGCGTGCCAAGAGACGACTTGGGTCAACGGCTGCTCTGAAGCTCTTTAACCCTCGCATGGGTCGAAGGGGAAACAAAGATGACAGATGACAACATTCTGGGATACCAGTTGATTCAAGGCTCTTAAGTTCCTAAAGGCATAGGAAACCACTAAGAATTTAAGAAAACTATTAGAAAATTTTTATATTTGGAGCTAAATCAATATGAATGAATGAATATCTCAGTATAATACAATTGCACAGGGCATAAAAAGCATTGAGATTTGGAAAACCATAGAAAATTCTTAAATATCAAAAGCATTCATAATTGCAATATAACAAAGTTCGTATTTGAATCTCTCCTCATATTATTATCATCTAGTAAAACATATGTATATTCAAAATTCATCCCAAAAATCGCACTTTAGAGCGCTCCAAGTAGTAAGTCCCTGTAGCAACAGCCACTCACACGCACGGGTTAATTCGAGTCTGCAACCTTAACCTATCTGCCCTGTTAATTGATTGTTACATTCTCTTTCAGGGGGAGGGGAATGCATGTGGGAGCAGCATGTGTGTGTGCCCCGAGGGTGTCGTCTGCTGACCAGACATCTCGCCCTGCCTCCCACCCCTTTCCCCTTCTGTCTTAAGCGGCTGCGATGCAGACGTGTTGTTTTTTATGATTGCCCATTTTTGACAATGAATACAAATTATTATAGTGTCGCACGTTTTGGTTGCTGTAATTTAATTAAAATGATGTCGCGACGACCCGCATCAAGCCACCATGAGGGTTTTCCCGGAATTTCCCCCCCTAACACACACACAGGTGACAAATGTTGGACAGTTTGGAAACATAACTAATTTATAAATAAGGAAAAAATCCCAGCTGGAGGGCGGCAGACACCAAACAAAGGGATGCCCTGCACTGCTCCGATGAAAAGTCAAACAAACCTCTTGAAAAGTCAAGACTTTTCCTCATTCACATATTTGCAGAGTGTTTTGGCTGGAACGGAAGTGATGCCGCAAATACAGCTGGGTTCGTTGGGTTGGCCAATGGATTTGCTCGATAAACAAAATCGATCGATGGACGAAAATCGCCCAGACAGTAAATGGAAATGCATTCCGCAGGCAGATGGCTGAGGGAGGAGACTGGAGTCGCAGTTGGAGTTGGAGGAACCTTTGCTGGTGGAAATACTTGTGCGGCTTCTGTGCGGAGAGAGAACGCTAGCTCTGGCTCTGAGCCTGTGAACCTGTTTGCTTTGGTGGCCTGAAACCATGAATGAACTGCAACTTGGACTTGCGACGGGCATTGTCACTGTCAATACGTGCGACTACGTATAGAAATGCACTCAAGGTAACTTCCTACTTGCCCCATATCGGATTTCAGCCTAACCTCTTTTACACTGACAGATTACTGCACCCCCGAAGCCAGCACCGAGCCGATTCGAACCGAACCGCGTACCGTACTGCTCCTCGGCAGCAGCACGGCAGCAGCGGTTCCACGGCTTAACTGTCCAACGTTATACGTTATACGTTATATTTAGCGGTCAACTTGAGACAAGAAAAAACTGAACAGAAATAGCAAACAAAATGGCGAACCACCGCAGATGGAGCTCCCGTCCGTCTGAGGTGTGGGAATTTCCAATATTGATTGATTGAACAGCCGTCGTTTGTGGATCCACAACTGCCAGAACAGGGCCAGAAGATAGTTAATGGATGGGGAAATATAAGGTTATTGCAGGTAACAGATTAAAACATCCCATGAGTTTCTATAAATTTAACCATTAAAACACGATTCTTTACAGTTCCACAACTGTTCTACAACATCCACATCCTCGTAAGCTCCAGAGAATTGATGTCCACATTTGGAATAGAAAAAGAGAATTTACAACCGCCAGTTGTGCAATGATTTTTTTACAGGATTCTTTCGCTCTGTCTATCGGTGGGCCCCTGGGGATCGGCTCCCAGATTGATGACAACATTTGTTGTGACATGCATTAACTAGTGGTTTCACACACACATTTCCCTTCCCCTCCTTAGACGGCCATCCCCTCGCTCAATTAGCAGAGTCGTCCCCTCTGGCAGACGGAAACAAATTGTCGACACCTAAAAGCAGAAGAGGAGCAACAGAGCCTCTCTCGAGGCCTCCTGAGGGGAGCGAGTGCATCCGGGGGGAAATATTAATAAATATAATTAATTGTGTTAAGCAAACAACAATTTTTGTAGTAAATGATGGGAGAGCATTTCATAATCGCAGCTATATAGCTTTACTTCCCACAGGTTTAGTGTTTCCCCACTCTAAAAATTTTGGGTGTAATTCAAGTAGAAGTCGCGGCCAAGAGGTGGAGTGCAGTAGTGGAGGACCGTTCTGAAGGAAGGTTCTTGGCTTTCGCCCGCCATGTTTGAATACGAGTCGCCAACATGTTTACATAAAACGTACTTGGTTTTCATTATTTTATAATTCAAATTAACAAAATTTCTGCTGATTTGCCCGAAATGCACCAGTCCAGTCGTTGCGCGGAATGTGCCGCTCTGGCTGGATGGCAGATGGGTAATCGGATCACCGCTGTCTGGTCTGGCGAGCTAATCCTCCGCATATGGCCTGTAGCTGACTATCTGGCGGGCCACAATGTTGAGTATCTCGCGGGCTGGCATGTCTTGCTGTTCCTCCACAATGGCCGTTATCCTGGCGCACTCTTTCACGTAGTTCTCCAGTTCCCGTTGGTTGAGGCTGCGCCGCGCTGGCTCCTTGGACTGGAGGGCCTGCATGCACTGGCCCGTCATGTGTGCCAACTGTGAGCGTGCCCCACTGAAGGTCTCATCCAGATCGTACAGCTCCAGCGGTGGGGCTGGCGGCTCGCTGAAGATGGGCGGAAATGTGGCCAACTGGAGGTTGGGCAATGGGATCTCAAACTGCGGCTTGATGATCCTCAGCGGCTCGTATTTCACGTGCAGTTGCTCGTACGTATCGATGACATCCTTCAGCAGGCGGTTGCTCAGCGCGCACATCTCCATGTCGAACATTTGCTTGAAGTCCGTGGGCATTTCGGTGCCGATCGAGTCGATCAGACAGGCCTTGGGCATGTCCGCCAGGAAGGCCAGATCCGTAAAGTGCTTGTTGTCGCTGAGCTGCAGACGGAATCGAGATTTAGAACTAGGTGTACACTCCACACACAGCTTTCTCCGCTCACCTCCACATCGTT
Organism: Drosophila miranda; assembly: GCF_003369915.1. Taxonomy (NCBI): domain Eukaryota; kingdom Metazoa; phylum Arthropoda; class Insecta; order Diptera; family Drosophilidae; genus Drosophila; species Drosophila miranda. Next base: position 7,034,764 of record NC_046677.1, on the reverse strand, counting down.
AAAGTCCAAGTGCGTGTAGCTTATCCCATCTCCTCCCAAGAGCTTCAATATATACTCCAGCATGGCGTCATTCGTCTTGTCCTGCAAATACTTATCATGCCAGATGTAGCCCGAGCCAATGGCCAAGATCTTTCCGCCTTTGCCATTGGTATAGTAGCCCGCCAGTGGACGATTGAAGGGATACACCACGGGGCCTGTGGTGAGCAGGACATTGGCTGGCTCGGAGATATTCAGGGTGGCTCCGTAGGGATACTGAAAGTGTATCTTGTACTTCTCGTCGCTGAAGTCGTAGTCGACCTTCTCAATGTCCAGCTTGATGAGGTGTCGCCACATGGACTCGCAGACCACTCCACCACCCACAATGCACTCTTTGGGATGAAAATTCTTGTAGTAGTGCGGTCGCACCACATTGTCCCCGTTGATGTAGATCCCGTACTGCTCCAGAAAAAAATTTACGTTCGTGTTGAACTCCTGTTCGCCGCCCTCGCCAAGGAGAACCAACAGACTGCCTCCGTCCACCTCCACATAGTGTTTGAGCACTTCGAACTCATCCTCGGTGAAGCGATCCTGGGGGCCAGCCAGGACGAATATCTTGGCACGCGAAAGGTGCCCTTTTTGCAGTTCGGCATCGCTTCTAAGGGTGTTCAATATTTTTTGTTTACCATTTAAATTCGAATCTTTTGCCGTTATACTGACTGTTCCACGTTCCAGTTGACCTTCAGCTTGCGGTGAAGCATTTTATAGTTGTCCGATATTTGAAATCGCTCATTTTTGGATGTATCAAAGCAGATAATGGGTTTATTAGACATCTTTACTCTCAGATTATAATAAATTTCCTTTTCGTTTGTTTTGCATTTTTCCGTTGCCCGGACAACTGTGCGCCATCTAGCGGTTCAAGTGGCAGCACAGTGTCCTGCCAGTCTGGTAACCTCTGAACACTGTTGAGCGTTTCACAACACCTGCCATCGCGGTACTGCTGCACACTGTCCTTAAGTCTCGCTGTGTGAAAAATTACGAAAGAATTTTTGGTGTTCAATTTTTAGGAACCACAAATTTTCGCGAAACGAACTATGGCATCGATCTGTGGACGCATGGCGCTTCGTGCCGCTGCACGCCAAAATGTTACATACGCGCCCGTGCGTTTTTGCAAAAGTAAGTGCAGAAATCAAAGCGAAATCCCCTGCGCTGCCGTCACGTCCGCCCGTCGTGGTGTGTAGATTTTGGTGTGAAGGCACTTCTGCATCCGAGTTTCATGGCTAGGATTGCATAATATGACAACCAATGCAATGCCAGAACACAATCTGCGGCAGCCCCCTGCATCTGGAGCAGCAGTTTTTGGCAATTGAAAATGCGCCTGCTTCGGTGGGGAGGTTATGTAATAACTATGCGCAGGGAAATGTGTTTTATGTACACACGGTGGGGGAAAGACGCGACGGCAACGGAACGGCAGTGATACGCAGTTCGCACCTCGACTCTGCACTGTAACTCTATCGGGGGCTAAGCTAATGACATCTAATAGTTAGCCGATGACACAGCCGCAGAGGTTCGGGCGTTTGCCGTTTATGTAACCTCGCGCCGGATCGCTGCTGCACAGCTGATCCGAGTCGTAGACGAAGAAGCTTATCAATCGAGGACACAATCAGTTAATTGCCATTCCATTTCCAATTGCAGTGATGAACGACCCCTTGGAGCATGCCACGGGTATCGAGAAGCGTGAGCTGCTCGCCAAAGCCGCCGGCAATGAGAATCCCTTCGACATGAAGGTGTTCAAGCGCGGTGCTGGCACCAAGGAGAACCCCAACTTAATTCCATCGGCCTTCGATGCCAGAATTGTTGGCTGCATCTGTGAGTAAATGCCATCCCGAAACAAGGAAACCCATGCTAACTTTATTCCAACTTTATTTTGCAGGCGAAGAGGATCAGACATACGTGCAATGGATGTGGCTGCAGAAGGGCAACCAGAAGCGTTGCGAGTGCGGCCATTGGTTCAAGCTGGTGGAGAAGGCAGCTGTTTAAAGTTATTATTAATTAATTAAATAAACCAATTAATAACAAGAACACACCACACAACAACTACAAAGCTAAAAGTCAACCAACACCTTAGCTGTCCAAATAAAAACAGACATAAAATCCAGAAAAAACAACCAAATAACCAACCTCGGCGGCGATCAAGGGGGCAGGCAGCAGCTCTTCCCGTTTTCAGTTTTAAATCTTTCATTTCCACCGCAGTCAACGTTAATCCAAGAAGCGATGCTTAAGTATATATCAGATAAACGAACAATAAAGGCAACAAAGTGATTTTGAGCGAAAGTAAATCGGAAATGAGTCTCAATGAGTCGCAAGGAAAACATTTTAGATCCCAGTAGGTCTTTCTTTACAACCAAACAAATGTCCTATCGACTGTTTAGAATCATTCCATTCGAAACTGTGAAACAGACAGCTTTCATTCCCAAGCAAAACAAAAAAAATTATTTATTTTTGAGATATTCCGTGAGTAAATTGCAATTTTTCGTCAGAATGTCATCGTATTTGGCACGTCTGTTGAAGGCTAAGACCGCCTCCAAGCGACTCGTCTCGAAATTGGGGCAGCGCAAGGGAAAACTCAGTTCCCTGCTGCAGCGTATGGGACTGCAGAAGTGGGCGGATACCGTCGCCGCACGAGCAATCTCCACAACTCCAGTACTAAAGGCGGGTAAGTGGAACCTGCTGGTGCAGCCTGAGATAAAAGAACAACAGAGCTCAAGCCACAACCCACCCGTCAGAAATGGCCGATGACATGGAACTGGCCACCGGTATCGCCAAGCGTGAGATGCAGCTAAAGGAGCAGGGCTGCGGTGATCCCTGGGGTCTAGGCAAGATTCTAAAGCGGGGCTCTGGCAGGCTGAACGATCCTACCGAAATACCCTCGGCATTTGATGGTCGCCTCGTGGGCTGCCTGTGCCTGGACGACCGTTTCGCCAAGTGGATGTGGCTAGAGGAGGGACCACCGAAGCGTTGCGAATGCGGGCACTACTTTGTGCTGAAGAAAGTGCCACCCGTTTAGTGACAAACAACCAAACACACAACACACTCCAATACACTCTAACGCACACAACACTGAACACCGTCTGCCATTCACAGGTCCTTTCTTCCATTTAACGTAACCCGTAACCCGTAACCCGTAACCACGCACACACCGAGCATTGTAATCCAGTGATAAAACATGATATTATCAAAAACAGAATGCTTACATGTATATTTCGTCTGCCGCATAACTCTCTACTTTACTTTAGGGTAAAGCCCGTCAGGAGGTAGCCGCTATTGCCACTCATATTCACCTCCGGATGCGTGCGATTCGGAAGTATTTGATAGGTCCGCAACCAATTCGAGGTCACGTGCAGAGCGGTGACCTTGCCGGAGGTCTTTAGCTCCATGTAGGTTTCCTGCAGCAGCTCCTTGCAGGTGCTAAAGACAACAACGGGTCGCGAGGGCCTCACAAGGGGCAGGAGGGCCTGCAGTATGCTCGATGGATGCTCTTTAGCTGCCACCACCAGGCTGTCGAACTTTCCGTGCATCAGCGCGGACGCTCGTTTGTTCTCTATCTGCCACCGCAGGGGGCCTTTGTTATTGCCTGCAAACGGTAGATAAATGAGAAATCAGTCGGTGCATGGAAAACATTAACTCCCTTACCACTTGGAGGAGCTTCGTCTAGCTTGGGCTTCTTGGTGCTTGGTTCAACGGCCTCCGGCTGCTCCTCGTTGGGCGTCTCTGGCAGCGTTTCCTCCGCCTCGACTTCAGAGGGGGCGACATTTGCGGTTGCTGACTCTCCCTGATAGAACTCCCTCAGCACCGAATATAGATTCACAGACACGCAACGTTGCTGCTGTTCGAGCGGTAGTTTCAGAGCGAGCAGTGCCTGTTTCTGGGGCACATTCCCGGGATGCATGTGCACCAAGGTGCCCTCAGTGCCGGCGCCAATGGAGTTCATCATGGCCGCCGGGAGCAGCCCATTGGTGCCGCTCTCGTACAGCAAATAGCTGCCAAAGCCGCAGACTCCAGAGTAGGATATGATTTGGGAGAGCGTGTCCACGCGTATGCCCATGATTTTCTCCGCATCCTGTCGATAGAATATGTCAACCATCAGCCGTATCGTCGGCTGTCGTATCTGGACAAATTCAAAGTACTTTTTCTCTTTTTTCAGGAGGTACTTCTCCTGGGAGTACTCAGTGCGGGTGTGGAACGTCTTAGAGTTCTCTACGAGCTTCTCAATGATTTTGCTCGACTCATTGCAGGCCTCGCGCAGCTGTTCAATGTCTGAGGATTTGAGGGCCTGCGCCTCCCCATTGTCGCATATATCACGATTGTCGGCTCCACTGCTGGAGATGCCCAGAACCTCGCGCGTGCTTCTCAGCTCCGTGTCGCTGCACAGCTCCAGGGTGTGCTGGCGTTGGGCGCCACGCTTTCCTGTTTTTGTTTCCTTAACGCACATCTTGAACGTGGAGCCGTACGGCTGATCCAGCAGAGACTTCAGCTCGAGTGTCTCCTTGCCCAATGTGGACGTCGTGTCTAAGCTGCCGAATTTCTGCAGCTTTGTGTACTTTTGGCGCTGTATGACGATGTAGTCGCCCAGCTGAATGTTGGGGTGCTCATCGGTGCTCATTGTCGCCGTTTTCTTTAATAATTAGAATAAACAACGTGTTTTAACGCACAAATAAAACGCCGCCGCGCGAAGAGGAAGACTAGTCTAGTGCTGCAAAGCTGCCAACTACAGGTGTCAAACCTATCGATAGTATCGATGGTTTTGCTACTATTTATGATACTATCGAGCTCTTATCGGTCGCTTCCCCTTCTATACTTTGATTTTGAAAAGTGCAGTGGTGTCAACCGAAAAACTTGAAGATCCCTTTATTCATTCATTAAAAAACATAGCCAACTCATTACAAAAGGTTCAGGTTCAGTGGGTGTTATTGTAACTGACAATGCGAGTGCCATGGTTAAGACATGTGACATGCTTCAAAATCGACACCTACAGTTAGGGCTGACAAAAGTGCAAGCGCGTGGTTATCTTTTTTAAAAGTAGCACGATCGCATATAAATAGTTCAATGTTCAAATGTTGGCAGGCAGGTCTGCTTTTTTTTGCAAGAGAAATATAAAAAAGGCTTTTGGCTATATAAGATCCTCGATAAAAGAAATAAGGATTTATTTTATTTTATTTGAAAAATAGCCTTTAAAAGACTTATAATCTTAGTTATATGAGCCCGATACTATCGACAGTATCGATGTTTTGAATCATTCTATTCAAAACTATCAACTGGCGCCACTATCGCCACTACTGCCAAAGTGAGTGGCGCTGGGCTTGGGAAAATATCGAAATGATTTTAAGGCGATGGATATTTTCAATAACATTCCAGCCAGACTTCCTGTAAATCTTTAGATCCCACTTGTTTTTTTTTCTACTTATAGTGGGAATCTAAGGACATATCGATAGCCAAACACAGTTTTTTTTTCCTAATTCTAGTTCCTTGCCACCTGTTGCAGCAGTGTTGCGTTACATAAAAAAATGTTGTATTTGTATTGAAAATAGAGTGTTTTTATTATTATTCACTGATGTGGCAGCTCCATTGTAGTTCCATTCCGATCGATTCCGATGTTCTAATACATAGCGATTACACGAAACGCGTGCCTACAGCGGGTAGCACGTAACCTTTGAGACTGCAATCTGTTTTGTAATCGCGGAAATCAGGTACAGATAGTTGTGAAGGCATTGCGATTGCCGCCTAAGATTGGACCACGTGACGAGAAATCGCATAACCCCCCGGACACCAGTCGACAAGCAGGCGCAGATTCCAGAGGGGAAAAGGGAAAATCAAACCTTCCCGCCCTTCTACTGGCTTGGCGTCCCTCACTACTTAACAAAATACTGACCCTGCAAGTTTTTGTGCTTGGGTATACGCCCCAATAATTGCCATCGCCCGCATAACAAGAGCCGCGTCGAGCAGAACATAACAGAAGCCACGCAGCAATGGCCGAAGGAAAATCGGAGAAACTGCCTTTTATTGGCAAGCAGGCACCAAAGCCCGTGACACTAAATCCGTCGTGGGAGTCCGAACTGCCGCCGGCGGATTCGAATGGGAAGGGCTCGGTGCTGGCCAAGTTGGGTCTGCCGCCCAAGGATAGATACAAGATAGTTTTCTTTATCTTTATGTTGCACGGACTGGGCACACTGATGCCCTGGAACATGTTCATTACAGCCAAGTCCTACTTCGAGGACTTCAAGCTGGGCGCGAACAACACGGTACCCACGGAGGTAAACTACAGAAGTACCTTCATGCAGAATATGGGCTTTGCCTCGCAGATTCCCAATCTCCTCTTCAACTGGCTGAACATCTTCGTCAACTTTGGCGGCGACCTGACCAGCAGGATAGTGTACAGCATCATCTTTGAGGTTGTCATTCTGCTGGTAACCATTGTCCTGGCTATGATGGATTCGTCCCAGTGGCCGGGCATATTCTTCTGGGCCACCATGGTAAGCATTGTGCTGCTGAACATTTGCAATGGTATCTACCAGAACACCATATACGGCATCGTTGCTTCGCTACCCATCAAGTACACGGGAGCCGTGGTCCTGGGATCCAACATTAGTGGGGTCTTCACCACCGTGATGTCCATCATTTGCACCGCATTCTTCGACTCAAAGAGAACGTCGGCCATCTATTATTTTGTAACAGCGATTGTGATTCTCCTTCTGTGCTTCGACACCTATTTCGCGTTGCCGGTGACTAAATTCTTTAGGCACTACGATCAGATCTGCCAGAGCAATGAGAAAAAGTCCGACTCGAGGGCGGAGCTGAATGTTCCCTACTGGCAGATCTTCAAGAAGGCATCGCCTCAGCTCTTCAACATCTTTCTGACGTTCTTTGTGACTCTCTCCGTCTTCCCGGCCATCCACGCGAACATTAAAGCCTCGGACAATGACTTTTTCATCTCCAAGGACTACTTCACCTTGTTCACTTGTTTCCTCACATTCAACGTGTTCGCCATGCTGGGCAGCCTGACCACCTCGTGGGTGCAATGGCCCGGTCCGAAGTTCCTAGTGGTTCCGGTGGCTCTGCGCCTGGTGTTCATTCCCCTGTTCATCATGTGCAACTATATACCACCAGATATGACCAGGACCCTCGAAGTCTACTTCCCCAATGAGTGGGTCTATTGGGGCATTGCCGTCATAATGTCCTACAGCTCGGGTTACTTGAGTTCGTTGGGCATGATGTATGCCCCGCAGACGGTTCATGCAAAGTTTCAAACAACCGCTGGAATGTATGCAGCTGCAATGCTGATTACGGGCATTTTCTCGGGCGTCATGTTCTCGTATCTGGGTCCGTTGTTCTTATAACCTCGGTCATAGCTTCAATACATAGCATGCTGACATATACTAAAATGATCTTGTTAAATTCGTATCATATATTATTGACCTTCATTGAATTTATTTTCGTTGTGACTACTCATTTTATACTAACTTCATTGAATAATAAAGATTTGTACTGGTTATTTACAAAACAGATGCTGCATTTTACACGCAAATAGATTTGTGTTTCATTCTTAAAGATTACAGCAAAAAACGAGGGGGAACGTTGTGAGTTGCTGCGGACACCGCAACTCTACGGTTATACCCGATACTAAGTCAGTATGGCTCTCCTCCGGCAGACGCCGCTAATATTAAACGACACGACAAAGAGTGCGTGCGAGAGAGACAGAAAATCAGTCTGAGCGTGACGTCGGGCGCTGCGTAGCCACTGCAAATTGATTTGTTCCTATTGGCTATAAAAATGATCTGATCTGATCCAGATTCAGCAATCTGATAGATATGGTCATTATCTATGATTCTGCGTTTTTAGTTTTCTCGAATGTGCAATATTGTGGATGCAACAGATTTTCGTCCTTTGTGTGGGCGGAAGGGGGTGGGGCGAAATTTTGAGATACACGTTTTATAGTAAGATCTAACAGGAGTGCGGATACCAAATTTGGTTACTCTAGCCTTAATAGTCTCTGAGATTTTTGAATATCCCCAGATTTTCGTCCTTCCTATTGGCTATAAAAATGATCTGATCTGATCCAGATTCAGCAATCTGATAGATATGGTCATTATCTATGATTCTGCGTTTTTAGTTTTCTCGAATGTGCAATATTGTGGATGCAACAGATTTTCGTCCTTTGTGTTGGCGGAAGGGGGTGTGGCGAAATTTTGAAAAAAACTCGTCTCGGTCCGATATATTAGGAGTGTGGATACCAAATTTGGTTGCTCTAGCTTTTGTAGTCTCTGAGATCTTGGCGCTAATGTTTTACTCTAAGCAAAGCCGCCTATGCTACGTGTGTGTTAGAGAGAGACAGGGCGAGAAAAAATGAAATTGTTTTCTTGATGCTGGCTATAATAATAATACGATCCAATTCAGATTCCGCAGTCTTAATGATATGGTCATTCTCTACAATTCTACGTTTTTGGTTTTCTCATATCTTTAAAATTGTGGATGCCACAGATTTTCGTCCTTTGTGGGGGCGGAAGTGGGCGGGGCGAAGTTTTGAAATATTTTTGTAGCAGTGACATACCACAGAAGTCTGGATCCAAAACATCGTTGCTCTAGCTCTTATAGTCTTTGAGCACTAGGCGCTGAAGGGGACGGACAGACTGACAGACGGACGGACGGACAGACAGGCAGGGCTCAATCGACTCGGCTATTGATGCTGATCAAGAATATATATACTTTATGGGGTCGGAAACGATTCCTTCTGGACGTTACACACATCCACTTTTACCACAAATCTAATATACCCCAATACTAATTTTGAGTATCGGGTATAAAAAACTTATTTACATGCAAATTTTCGCAGAGAATAACGAATATAAATACATATGTTTGTATGCATTCCTATTTTTAGCGATTCGCGAAGTATGTCCTAATTGGATACAATGCATGTATGTATACATAGTATATATTCGTCTGTACCAATTAGTGGAAAGGTCTGACGAGTCAATGAAATACTGACTTTCACAGCTTCATCTGACAGAGTTCCTCCGCCCATCACAACAATCCCAACTAACAAAGGCGCCGTAAACATAAAAAATACAACTTAAAAAAACCTTATCAATAGAGACAAACAATTAGGCGGGGAAATTGCCGGCACGGCACAGTAGTCAGCAGATACGACATACTCCTATCAAGGGGGCTCATCGTGTGAGTGAAATGTATCTGTTAGCATGGGCAAACATCTAAACAATCTCAAAGGGGCGTCGTCTTATCGCTACCCAATGAATTGGACAAGTAATACATAATTATCAACATATCTGGGATGGCGCTTCTCGAGCTGCCGCTATCTTCTCGAGGGTCGCACTCCATAACCACTAAATTATACAATATCGATTGCAGTAGCTTGGGAAATTCGCCGGAATACGAAATATGGCGGATCTAGATAGTACATACTCTACCCATAATCCCAATCCCGTACCACCTACGTGTCAATGGGATGAATGGCACTCCATTGGTGAGTCTTTTGACAGTGTACCGTCTTAGCGAGGTATAAGACTTAAAACATACTAATCCGAGGGACACGCGCTATTGCGCTGCCTGCTGGCAAGGACTATACAATACCAAGATGCGGCAAGCATAGGCAAACATTTATTTTTTTCAGCGTTTAAAACTAGGCACATTCATTTTTGTGCTGCTGCTACAACCAGGCACTAGTTTGTTAATCATAAATAATTCATCTAAAATTATACTGCCGATCTCTGCCTATTATGGATAAAAGGTATACGTGCTGATTATTAAGTATGGGGAATACAAAATTAGTTTTTAGGTATGTTGGTTTCAAGAAGAATGTTACGAATGAGTTTAAAACGCAAAGGAAACTCCCCATAATTTAACCAACCGTTCAGGGTGATTGGCGAAAGATTAAGCAAAGAAAGATCCGGAGAACCCATTTCTTTCAATCGGCAGACTAGCCCCAGTTTTTCTTTCTCCTCTTGGTGTTTCGAGAACTAAATTGTGGTCCCAGAAAATCAATGTGACTAAACGTGTTCATAGCCAAGGTGTGGGATTAATACCTAATACCTATTCTGGCCCCGTTGGCCAACAGGACCGAATATGTACATTGATGCTTCTGCAAATCCCTGGAGAAAGAAAGAAGAAGTAAATATTGCGGTATAATTTTCTATTTTCAGTTAACTAAAATCTATATTATCTATCTATATTGCTTTTTAGTTATTACTATATGCTCTATTACTTATGTATGTATTTGTAATTATTTATATTTATATTATCTATTTGTATGGTTATTTTTAGTATATTCGGTCAATTTAATTTTGATTTGAGGGTTCTTAATAGTTTTGGCAAGTATGCGTTTAAATGAATTTAGTGTATACAAAAATATTTGTTACTATGGCTATGTGGTAGAAAAGTACGTTAATTGGCGAACCATGCCGCCCGGGAACAAAGTAGGCTAGCGAATACAGGACACTCCAGGGATTATTATTATGAATTATCTCGGCTTTTCAGGGTCATGATAGGTCATGGTAGATTCTACCTTCTACCCTCTAATAATTTCCAGTGTACCGTATCCCTAGGCAGTACGCGAAACTAATAAAATAGTAACACTAGGAGCGAAGCAAATAATGTGAATTCCCCGAGGAGCTCATACACATATTCGACCAGAAACAAGCCGTAGAAGCAAGAGCGTACTCCTTCACAATTCCAAAATGTTTTAGCAACAAATACAATTTTTAGCGACGCCTAACGAACCTTCTAGGCCGCAAAATGGCAAAAACAACTACATTTCTTGGGCTAGATTCAGCACATTGATGAGAACACACATACACAACTACATACATATTTCTGGGCTTTGAAATAACATTTTTTTCTGATGCAATATCTTGGTATTGCATAGTCTTTGCTGCAGGTTAAAAAAAAATGGTTAGTAGGTAGCAAGTGGCAACACAGAAGACTTACCAGTGGCGGGCCGCCCCGGTCCCTGGGACGGCCCCTCTTTGCGCAAACAATCCGAATGCATGCCCGCCGGAGAGAGGTGAGAAGACCACATTGCTGCTTCAGAATACACACATATATATACACTATATGCATATTTCTGGGTTATGGTCGAACGAAAATTGAAATTAAATTTGTTTCTAATGCAATATCTTGATATTGCAGTTTAAAAAAAAGTGGTTAGAAGGTAGGCCTTACCAGTTACGGGCCGGCACGGACTCTAGGACGCGCCTTCTTTGCACGAACAATCCGGATCCGCTGGAGGGACGTGGGAAGACAAATTTTGTCCTTTTTTACCTTCCATTCTTGTGTGTAAAAAAATCACCACAAAATATAAAAAAAATATTACAAAATACATCAGCTGGTCCACTATCGATACTATCGATGTTTTAACTCATTCCATTCAAAACTATCGAGTGGCGCCACTATTACCCTCAGCTCTAAAATCATAATTTTATCCATTTATTAAATCAATTTCCTGCAAGACTGGTTAAATTAAAGTTTTCATCTTTAATGCATTGCTTATAAAATAAGGTTTAAGCAAAAACAGTGTGCAACAATTTCCACTAAATGCATTTCTAGAAATTGTAACTACACGCCAACTACACATTTGCTACATTTTAAGTACGTTCTAATGTATTTAGCGGGTTGGATAATATATGTATGCATATCTGGCAGATCTGGCATCTTGATCTGAGATCAGTGTTGCTGAGGGGCTGCGATCCGGGCTGCCACATGTAATTACCAAAGGCGACACCTGAAGGGGAAATGTGTACGTTTCAAAAATTGCTTACCCTTTTTTTTCAGTGTGAAAAACCTCCAAATTATGCTGTGGACGGGCCAGAACTGACGTACACATCTGATCTGATCCTTCATCTGAAAAAGTATTCTGCGCTCTAGAACTTGCAAGAAAAATCAATTCAATATTTTAGTTTTTGAAACTGTTCAAATATTTAAAATTTAATAAGTAAAAAACCAATATGTAATCTGCATTGTGTGGCCTGTCGGTGGACCCGTATATGGTCAAGGGCTCTGGTAATGGAACAACAAACTTGACGAAAAACGACGGCTCATGTGGCATTGGTATGTGCTGCAACGAACGCAAATACTTGTGCACGTCCCTGAGCTTCTTGAATTGTGCGTTATCCAGCAGGTTGCTGCAGGATGAACTGGCTGACAGCATCACCATCTTGCTACCATCATCGGAAACTATAGACGGGGCTGTTCCCCCGTGTGGTAGCGTCTCCTCTTGGCGGGAGACCAGCGTGGCCGCCATTTGACATACAGATCTACGTGGCATCTGATGCTGCTGGTGGAGCAGATTCCGTCCTGCGTGGCTGATGCTAATTCTGATGGTCGCCGATGGCACACCGTCGAGGAAGATTGGAGTAACCACAAAATACAAGAGAAATTAAAAGAATTTCCTTTTGCTTTTATGTTTTTATTTGACGTTTCGATTCCAACTCCGATGAATGTCTCCATCAAAACCAGGAAATTTTTCCGATCATAGGAAGCCATGGCACGCATGGCATTTTTAACGTTTAATCGCTATACGAGTAATATCCTTGATCGTTTGATACCAGGTGTTACAACACTCTCTAAAATGAACATTGTACATATATGCTGAATAATGCTAAAATAATAAAGAACATAACTTTTTAGTGAATTTATTGCCAAAAAGGTGCCCAAACTTCTACCAAAATTGAGAGAAAGACTGAAAGAAGCCTGAGCAGCGTTCTCCTCTCCGTCGATGTTCTCCATTCTTTGAAAGACCTCTGACGAGTGGTGCCACTGGGTTCCTTGCCGATTTTAGTTACCAATTTAGTTACCATCAGAAATGTGCCCAACAAATACTTCGCCAACATGTCCGTGTCATTGGAATCCCAAACTGCTTTTTTGTTTTGATTAAAGCTTGGAATGGTCGAGGACACGGGATGGAGTGTTTTATCGAAGAGTGTGTGCTTCCTCCTAGCCCACTCCTAGACCAGGGTGAGAGCTAGTCCGATCCTAGAAGCCACCTGTGGGAAGAGGAGGATAAGCATGAATACGGGATGCAGATACAGATACAGGTAGAGGTCCATTCCTAAGGCGGACGAGAACTCACATGGATAGGTTAGCGGGGTGTTCCAATAGTTCCAGACCCGTGGATCGGGTATGCCGCCCTCGGGCAACGGGGGACAGCAACAGCCCGGCGCCGGAGAACATGGAATGGGCGAGGGAGCTCCGCATGGGGGACTGTGCGGGCCACAGCACGGACAGGTAGTTCCACAGGGACCGCATGATCCACAGGGTCCGCAGGATCCACAAGGGTAGCACATTTTCGATCCGTAAAATTTCTGGAAAATATTAAAAAAAAACTTTAATTTTTTAATTTTGTGAGAAAAGTCAAAGTTGTTACGACACTGAAACCCGAAAACCAAACCGAAGCTCTAAACTAAACAAAATTTTTTGTTCCGTGCTAGTCGGAGTGTGATGAGCAACTGAAAATATACAGCAGTAGAAAATATTACAAGATCTTGACAGCTATATTTGGTATTCCTAGGGTATTGTGATTGGCCCAACATACAATATAAATAATCGAAACAAATCCATCAAGTCATCTGTGAAAATATTGTAGAATTCATTTAAGCTCTCAAGGCTTAAAAGCGAGTTAGGAACAAAAAAAAACCGATTACCTTTAATTGTTGTTGGTATGCTTTTTAATATTCGGAAAATTGCTAAAAACAGTTAATTATTTAACAATTACAATCTGATGGGCACTTTTTAGACTGTAATAGGCGCTTGTCGGACTGGAGGTCAAACTCTTTCTTCACCGCCTGGCTATTTGTGCTAATACCCGAAAGTCTTGGCGAGTTGTCATTAGCCATGACAAGTACTGATCGGGCCAACAATTACGGGGAAAACAAAAAACAAAACTTGCTATTTAATGAACTTATTCTCCGTTCTGGCTAAAACCATGTAAAAGTCATGTAGAAATGCCATTTAGAGGCATGTCCATAGAAAAATCATGTAAAAAAGGATAATTTTTCATACTGCAGCTGTGGGAGTTGTAGTCTCTACGTAGTTGATACCACTAAGCAAATAACACAGGAAAGGAAGATCAGGAAAACCCAGACTAAGTCGAGAGTTCGGTCAGACCAATCATGCGCTCAGACATTGCTGCTAGAGTGTGCTGTTTCAGATTATCTAAGTATCGCCGCTGATAGAACCTCAGTTCGGGGCGCATGGGAGGGCGACTCAGGCGCATGCCTTTTTGATTGCACATTCGTTGAACTCCTCAAAGCTCAAAAACAGACAAAGCAAGCGGGAACGTTGAGAGCCGCCACTAGGGCCACGGCTCTACGTTTATACCCGATACTCCGTCATCGGCTATTGATGCTGATCAATAATATACTTTATATACTCTATGGGGTCGAAAACGCTCACTTTTGGGTGCTCACTTCTGGGTGCTCACTTCTGGGTTCTCACTTCTCCTATACTCTTTGAGTATCGAATATATAACACAATCCGGCAGAGCAGCTCCCGGAAACGTAATGACTGACGCGGCTTACATTCTTAAAACCATCTTAGACGAATGAAATTATACACATAGCTTGCATTCCAGAGTCGTCCTCCTTCATTAAAGGGATTTTCGACTTAAACACACCATTTAAAACCAATAAAACCACAAAAATGTTTTGAAAATAAAAGGAATTGATGATTGGCAGTTTCTTATCTTTCGTTAGAAATTAAAAGTGTATCGTCATGTGGCGCTGGGCATGATTACGACAGGAACTCTACTTAAGATAGCTCACAGTAGCCTTGCACTCAGAGTCTTCGCAAATGTCGCAGAGCTTCGATTCTATTTGATAATATTCGGTGGCCTTCTTGTTTGTATCATAATAGTCGTAGAGGACAACGGGAGCGGGTTTCTGGTTGGCCACCGCATGGGTTCTAAAAGCGTCGAAGGGTATGCATTTGAGTTCACCCCTCAGCAGATTCTCGAAGTAGACAACAATCACAGAATCGCCGTTTTTGGTTTCCACCAACTGCAAAAGGAACGAAACAATTTAGGTTACAGGCGATCTATCTGAATGCAATGAATGACGAACTACTTACCCTGACACGCTCAATGTCTTTTATGTCCTTGAAGCTATCTTCATCGGCGGTATACCCAGACGGCAAGGATACCTCTAGTATGGCCATGTTGGAGGCCTTCGCTTTGCCCTCCTCCACGTACTCCACACACACGCTCAGTTCCAGCTTGGCTGGCGAGGATTCTGGCTTGACAATTGTTTGTATCTTAAAGCTGGGCTTTGTTTCCTTCTCTACCACATTGTATTGATAGCTAATCTGAATCAGAGCTGCTCCTGTGCCCTTAGCATCGAACTCCAGCGACTGGGTACCCTGTGGAAACTCGACAGTCTGCAGCACCAGATCGTTTTCCTCCGTGGCGCTCAGTTTCTCGGTCTTCTCACGCTTTCCCTTGTTAGAGACACTCACCTCCCACTTGGCTGCTTCATAGCCCGACTTCTCAGCGAACTTGATCAGGGCTTGCAGACCTACAACTGTGTCCTGGCTGGAGGCAAACCCTCCAAAACTATTGCGCTGCGCCACTAGCCAGCGGATAGTGTTCAAAACCGAGTCCGGTGTCTCCTGCTCTGTTTCCAGCAGTGTGAGGAGCGCATAGGAAGTGATCTCCACGTCGTGGCTCCACACCCAACACCACCAACGGCGGCAGCCCCTGGAAGCCCGCAGCTTCTCTGTGTCCTCCGTCCACCATGTGCGGTCGTCTTCCTGCTGTGCTAGGGCCTTGAGGCTTGCCACATGTTTAGCGGCGTCTGGAGCCTTTGATTTTTGCAATGCATAGACGGCTATAGATTTGGGCAGCAATTCCTCAGACTCCTCTGTGTTGGCACTCAGATAGGCCACGGCCTTGTCTATGGCTGTCTGGTTCTTCTTGTCCTGCTCGAGTAGTGCCAGCAGGGCGTTGGCTGTAAGAGTCAGTGAAGAGCGCTGCGATCCGTAGAAGTATTCTCCTGCGTCGGTGAAGCTGCCATTCTCTGCCTGACGGCTCAGCAGGAATTTGTATGCACTGGTAAACAAATTCTCATTCAAATAAATGATATCTTTGATAATACGGAAGGATCGCAAGACATAGGATGTCAGCCAGGTAGAGCCCTTGCGGTCAGGATCTTCCTCTCTCCATTTGCCAGGGCCGAAGGAACTAAAGCTCCCATCATCGTGACGATAGTGCAGCATATTCTGATAGCCTTCTTGTAAGTTTCTCTTGATGCGTGTTTCAATGGCAGGAGTTAGTTTCTTGATGCTCTTCAGGTAGTCTCTTACTAAATAGTTGGGAACCAATCTAAACATGGTCTGCACGCCACAGCCGCTGGGCAATCTCAGGAGATTCTCTAGGTTTTTGATCACTGGGCCGAGCAGATCGCCTACAAGTCCGAATTCCACTCGCTGCGAATCTGGAACTATGTCCTCCGGCACTTCCAGTTCAAAGGTGTTTTTATACTCTCCAACATCCTTGAGATTGACGAAGAAGGCTCGATTCTGATATTTTGTAATTCCTTCTGGGATTACCTTAAGCGACTTGTGGACAGCATCGCCAGCCAAAGGAGAGATGGCTGAAAACTTTAGCAGAATATTGCCAATGACCTTCGGACGAATCAGGAATGATGCACCGGCTGCCTCATTGGCTCCCACACGGATGACCTGAGTGAGATTCTGTCCTTGATTGGATGCTTCTGCGAAATCGAATTTCGCATCTGGATTGTCCAGTGTGACCTCCATATCGAACTCTTGGGGAGCATAGTTGTCGACGATCACTGGCACCCTGATCCATTCTCCACGTTTCATTGAGTGGGGCAGGCGTATGGAGATGAAATACGGGATAGATGTCGAGATCACTGTCATTTTGCTATTTGGGGGGACACCCAGTCCCTTCTCGGGATGTAGGGAAAAGCCATTTATTACCCATCTGCCCAATGCGTCCGGCAGCGTACAGCTCAACTTTGAGACAGCCGTCTCCGTTCTTTCAATGTCCGTAAAGAACCAAGACTCTGCAGAGCTCCAAGAAAAACCGAATGCATTAAAGGTTCTTTTTGGTATACCAGAGGCAGGGGGTCCTGAAGTGTTCGTGGGATAGGTGCTGTCTGATAAGTAAATGTTAGAAAAAATATATGATTATTATTATTGTTGGGAACTTTACCGCGAGTGAATAAATATTAACCTGAATTGATGGCTCGATAACCGTTTTTTGACGAAAAATTGGCATTGGTCATAGTGACCAAGCCAGAACTTGATCCGGGGCAGTGACAGTACGTTCTCGAACTAAATTGGTCCAAGCGCCAATCTAGATCGCTATGTGGCATTTCATTACGTATTTTATTACTTTGAATCAACCTCTCATCAACAGCAAAGAGACCAACGAAGGAGGTGGGCTCCGTAGTGATTTCCACATCGACTTTGTCTCCGGGTTTGCCAGCCAATGGCGCAGAAATGACAAGTTCGTTTGAAAAACACAAAAGTACCAGGTAGTTTGTCTCAGTGTAATATAAAACACCGTCTTCGCTTATGTAGTATGCGTATATATATACTCTGGGGGCGTTCAGGAAAGTGGTTTTCACGGTGAAGTTATGCGCCGTTTTGGGCTGCTCGAGCTCAATGCGTTTGGTGTGCAGGATGTTTCCGCGGCCAATAATTGTGTATATGTAGTATTTAAAAGGGATAATGGAGCTTAGTGTCACCTCGAACTCATCTCCGACTCGCAGACCCTCAAACGACCCTTTGCTGTCCCTGGGTCCATGTACATAAAGGGAGAACCGTTGTGTCTTTCTCCACGCAATATTTTTCCCCAGTTTAAACCCACCGCCCCATAAGTTAACTGGAAACGCTTGCCTGAGTTCATACTGTTCACCGGCATATAACAAAGTAAGGTCATAGGGCCAAAAACGCATCTTATTTGGAAACCCAGGTAGAGTTACCTTAAAAACAACCAGGCCAGACGTATTTAAATGGCCATCGAAGATGAAGGTTCTGTTTTTGTTCTCGGACAGACGGTTATAGACACCGAAAAAGTCCTGTTTTCCCTCTGAATACTTGAGCTGTAAAGAAAAATCAAATTAGCTCCAGATCAATGCTAGCTATTGGTCCTAAGTACATACCTTCACCACTGAATCAGTGTCAGTTAGAAGGGTGCCGTCTAATTTGGTTATGCTGATGATCACCTCCTTTTCCTTATCTTTCGAATATGTATAACACTCATGCATATCCACACAGGATACCAGATGGCGATTAAGAACTAATTTTAGCTCTCCAGTTTCTGTGATCTTTTTTCGCGTAAGATGGTCCTCCACCGTTGCGTTAATTGCAACCAAATACTTGGAATTTTGTTTGGTTACCCAACTGGCAAACTGATTAAGGTTAATCACAAACGTGGCCTTTCCTTTGACCATATCTTGCGCTACTATTACTGTGTGATTGGTAAGTTTTTTCTCACTTTCCTCCGAAAATAGTTCAATATTTACTACGACCTTTCCCTCTACACGAGTGCCGTAGCTGTACCTTGAAAGAGGAGAAGGAAAAGCATAGGATCAAGAGACCCGAAGTCCCACCAAGTAGATAGTAGACAGTACTCACTTAGCTAATACAAATATCTGCATAACACCATCCTTGACGGATACGAGCTTCGGAGCATCTATCCTCACTAAGTACTTGGGCTCAACATACCGCTCCACGTTAAAGAAGGTGAATGTGTAGACATCGGATCTATATGGTTCCCCGTCGGTGTCCTCGAAATCAATTGTCCATTCGCCCAGACTGGCAAGCTTGGATAGATGGAATTTTCCCGTATGTACCCCGGTTGTCGTCCTTGCTGGCCTAGCTTTATCGATGTAAAAATCCTTTGGATCCCTCAGACAGACTACAATGTCCTCGGCGTTAAGATTCGGTCGCAGCTGTTCATCCAAGATCATAACGCGATAATTGACAGTATCGCCGGGTATGTATTCAAACTTATCAATGTGGAGAAATAACATTGGATTTGGTGAGTCCCAATTTAGACGCACTGAATCATTAAACACCAAGCCCGATACGCCCTCAGCCGTCAGATCGTAGTCACCTGGCTGTAGGAGGGGTAATTCAAAGGAGAGCTGCTTGAAGACGTTAGACTTGGTGAACTCGACAGTTCGGGTCTCATTATGTGATGGTCCAGTAATCCCGATCTTCACAGTTACCGGTTCCTTAGTATAGTGCACTGCAATGGCCACATTGTAGTCGCGGTAAGATTTAATGCTGCCAGGGCCAACAACGGTGTATTTGCTGCCAAAAGAATCATTCAAGAGAACTATTAGTTATAGCTGGCTTTAACTAAAACCAAATACGATACAAGACTAAGTCATTGCATCTGAAGCGTCATGCCCAAGCGACCAAAGACAGTGTGTGTGGAGTGATAGGGAAAGAGTTGTGTGGAGAATTCATAGTTTTGTAGGACTTACACTTCGGCTGTTACTTGTCCGACCACATGCAGCAGCGTCAAAATTGCACCAACGGCCACAGTAAATGAGTCCGTCAACAGCATTTTCATTAAAACATAATCAAATATATAATATGTATATGTGTCTCTTTAGTTATGCTTTAAATTGTATAAAAACCCGGCAACCGATGACACTTGCAGCATAGCTGTGACTGGTACGTCGTCTCACGATCATCAATGAATCGACCATACCATCCTGTTGCATTTACTTGAACCAGTCGTTCCTGTTCTTCTTGTTTATAAAGAGGAAGAATACATATACAAATGCAGTAATTTCTAGCTCTTTCTAGCTTGCATTCATGCAAGGACACAGATCGGAAAGAATTCTGCAAGTCAGGAAACATGGAACAAAATCTATGCGGATTCCCTGGACTCTATGGAAAGAGATCTCAACATTTTCAACTATGCCCCCCCACAGGATTTACGAAAGAAGATCAACCAAAGTACATAACTTCATTAAAAGCAAGCCAGTAGAAACCAGTTGGTCGGTCGAAAAGATCTTCGTGTATCGAAGTGCAATAATTATGATTAATGTTGCTTATACAATAGTCCTGCACTGCGTCTATCCTCTTTCCACTTAATGACAAATCTCGCTCACTCCGCAAGGGAGCGCCACTGCACATTTTGTTACTCTAACTTTTATAGTCTCTGAGAATTGGGCATCCAACAAGATGGACGGACGGACAAACACACAGAAATGTATACCTGATGGATTCGAGTACTCTTCGAGTACACAGTATACAAAATAATGTATAAATAAGCGCATGCATTCCGTCTATCAACTGTCCCTTAACCCGACACTCTGTATTTGCTGTACTCTATATAATTTTTATTTAAATTGAGGAAAATATGTTGGTAAAAACAAAAGAGGAATGCAGACATTTAGAACTTTATACATGAACTGGTTAGAAATTAATTACCAAACAGAAAGTAAACGTCTCCCATATAATCACATTATTGCACTTTTTATTTATTAGTGACGGAAAAAGTAATCAGTAATTTTGGTTTAGATAGCTTAACACTTGCTCTTGCACTCAGAGTCTTCGCAAATGTCGCAGAGCTTCGATTCTATTTGATAATATTCGGTGGCCTTCTTGTTCGTATCATAATAGTCGTAGAGGACAACGGGAGCGGGTTTCTGGTTGGCCACCGCATGGGTTCTAAAAGCGTCGAAGGGTATGCATTTGAGTTCACCCCTCAGCAGATTCTCGAAGTAGACAACAATCACAGAATCGCCGTTTTTGGTTTCCACCAACTGCAAAAGGAACGAAACAATTTAGGTTACAGGCGATCTATCAGAATGGAATAAATGACGAACTACTTACCCTGACACGCTCAATGTCTTTTATGTCCTTGAAGCTATCTTCATCGGCGGTATACCCAGACGGCAAGGATACCTCTAGTATGGCCATGTTGGAGGCCTTCGCTTTGCCCTCCTCCACGTACTCCACACACACGCTCAGTTCCAGCTTGGCTGGCGAGGATTCTGGCTTGACAATTGTTTGTATCTTAAAGCTGGGCTTTGTTTCCTTCTCTACCACATTGTATTGATAGCTAATCTGAATCAGAGCTGCTCCTGTGCCCTTAGCATCGAACTCCAGCGACTGGGTACCCTGTGGAAACTCGACAGTCTGCAGCACCAGATCGTTTTCCTCCGTGGCGCTCAGTTTCTCGGTCTTCTCTCGCTTTCCCTTGTTAGAGACACTCACCTCCCACTTGGCTGCTTCATAGCCCGACTTCTCAGCGAACTTGATCAGGGCTTGCAGACCTACAACTGTGTCCTGGCTGGAGGCAAACCCTCCAAAACTATTGCGCTGCGCCACTAGCCAGCGGATAGTGTTCAAAACCGAGTCCGGTGTCTCCTGCTCTGTTTCCAACAGTGTGAGGAGCGCATAGGAAGTGATCTCCACGTCGTGGCTCCACACCCAACACCACCAACGGCGGCAGCCCCTGGAAGCCCGCAGCTTCTCTGTGTCCTCCGTCCACCATGTGCGGTCGTCTTCCTGCTGTGCTAGGGCCTTGAGGCTTGCCACATGTTTAGCGGCGTCTGGAGCCTTTGATTTTTGCAATGCATAGACGGCTATAGATTTGGGCAGCAATTCCTCAGACTCCTCTGTGTTGGCACTCAGATAGGCCACGGCCTTGTCTATGGCTGTCTGGTTCTTCTTGTCCTGCTCGAGTAGTGCCAGCAGGGCGTTGGCTGTAAGAGTCAGTGAAGAGCGCTGCGATCCGTAGAAGTATTCTCCTGCGTCGGTGAAGCTGCCATTCTCTGCCTGACGGCTCAGCAGGAATTCATAACCACTTTCCAAGCCTTTTTCATCCAAATCAATGATGTCTTTGATTTTACTGAAGGAGCGCAAGACATAGGATGTCAGCCAGGTAGAGCCCTTGCGGTCAGGATCTTCCTCTCTCCATTTGCCAGGGCCGAAGGAACTAAAGCTCCCATCATCGTGACGATAGTGCAGCATATTCTGATAGCCTTCTTGTAAGTTTCTCTTGATGCGTGTTTCAATGGCAGGAGTTAGTTTCTTGATGCTCTTCAGGTAGTCTCTTACTAAATAGTTGGGAACCAATTTAGACATAGTCTGCTCGCCACAGCCGCTGGGCAATCTCAGGAGATTCTCTAGGTTTTTGATCACTGGGCCGAGCAGATCGCCTACAAGTCCGAATTCCACTCGCTGCGAATCTGGAACTATGTCCTCCGGCACTTCCAGTTCAAAGGTGTTTTTATACTCTCCAACATCCTTGAGATTGACGAAGAAGGCTCGATTCTGATATTTTGTAATTCCTTCTGGGATTACCTTAAGCGACTTGTGGACAGCATCGCCAGCCAAAGGAGAGATGGCTGAAAACTTTAGCAGAATATTGCCAATGACCTTCGGACGAATCAGGAATGATGCACCGGCTGCCTCATTGGCTCCCACACGGATGACCTGAGTACGCTTCTGATCGCCAATAACCTCATTGGAGGCATCGACGAATTCGAATTCATCATCTTGATTGTCTAACGTCAGCTCCACATCCAGATTCTTGGGCAAATAGTTGAAGACCAAGGCTGGGACATTAATGAGCTCGCCACGTTTCACCGAGTAAGGCAAACGGATGGAGACGAAGAAGGGCTGGAACGTCTTAATGTTCACCTTATGGTCGGTCACACCTAGTCCCTTCTCTGTGTTCAGGGAGAATCCAGTGACCACCCAATTGGTGATTGTGTCGGGTATGGTCTTCACCCACTTGAAGATCTCTGTCTCTGTGTTTTCAATATCTGCGAAAATCCAAGTTTCTGCAAAGTTCTTACGGACCACTGGTGCAGCAGCAGCGGCACCGGATTCTGCAGAAAATCCTGCAGTTGGAACAGCACCCAATGCTGCGGTTGTTGTATGGTAGACAGGAGCGTCTTGCGCGATAGCAGTCTTCCGCATGGCCGAAACGGTTCCACCACCAAAACCAAAAGTTTCTGTCGATGATAATATGTTTGTAAGAATAAACGTAAGCACTGATGTTATGTAGAAACTACTTACGTGGATAGCTAATAGGAGCGGTGCGATTATAGAAGAAATAGGCATTGGTCATGGTCACAACACCGCTGCGTTCGCCGGGATAGTAGGAATAGCCACCTTGCCAAGGTGTGGACGTGTCATAGCCGCCTAAGCGCCAGTTGAACGAATCCTTGTCCAGATCGTTATTACCGCCCAAGAGCAGAACGCTCTGATCCACAGCCAGAAGGCCAACAAAAGACTTGGGCGGTGTCTTTATTTCCAGCTCAACATCGGCACCTGGCTTCACTTCCTCCGGGGCCGTGATCTCAATCTTGTTTTGCAGTTCAACCTCGACGCTAAAGGTGTCCTCGGCATAGCGGAATTCGCCCGATTCATCCACGTAATACACATAGATGCGACCATGGGGCGCGGTCAAGAATGTGGGTTTTAGTGTGATGTTGTAGACCTTCTGGGGTTCGGCCAGATCCACTCGCTCAGTGTTCAGGACATTGCCGCGACCAATGATGTTGTAGAAAAAGTACTTGAGTGGACGACTGGAGTTCAAGGTTACCTGGTACTCCTGGCC
The DNA here is from genome assembly GCF_003369915.1 of Drosophila miranda. NCBI lineage: Eukaryota > Metazoa > Arthropoda > Insecta > Diptera > Drosophilidae > Drosophila > Drosophila miranda. The sequence goes on along the minus strand of NC_046677.1, from coordinate 7,011,162 downwards.
TATCTTCAGGCTGTAAAAAAGGGACAGGTTAGGACATTAGTTAGTATGATAATTATCCCACGTACTTCCAGGTGTCCTTCGGTCTCTTCACTTCGGCCCTAAACCATTCCTTCTCCTTTTCCTCCTCGCTGGGGTCGGTCGTGTCGATTTTCTTCGGCTCCCTATAGGGATAGGTGGTGTAAAGCTCCCGCTTCTCGTCCGCATATTCCAGCTCAATGCTATAGTAGCGCGTATAGTTTTCCATGTCCGGCAGATCGGGAAGAGTGACCTTAAAAGGCACCAGACTAGACTCATTCAAATGACTCTCGAACTCGAACGTTTTCTTCTCAATCTCAGGCAATTCTGGCTGCTTTTCCTCACTGCCATAGTGATAGAAGCCATAGGTATGCCGTATTCCTTCGGTGAACTTTGCCTGCAAGTAGAATAAGCTGGATTTGCCAGAAATAAAAGATGACTTTAAACTGTACCCACCTTGACAACCGACTTGGTGTCTGTCAGCAGAGAGCCATCGACCAGCGTTATCTTGAAGACAAGCTCCTGCTCCTTATCGGGCTTGAACGAATAGCAAGACGAAAAGTCCGGGCAAGACATCTCATAGCGATACGGATACAGTTGAACACCACCAGTTTCGTTGAGTTTCACGCCCGTAAAGTTCTCCTCGAGAGTTGCCGTAATCTGGGCATATGCCGATGACGTTTTGTGTGGCAAATAACTAGCGAACTCCTTAAGATTCAGATCAAACTTGGCTTTGCCATTGACCATGTCCGCGGTGGCAATCAGCGAGTGGCCGGGGAAGTCATTGCGCACGGTTTTGCCATCGACATTCTCCCACACACTGGTCTCATCCATGTGAACATTGACCAAAACCTTGCCATTGACGGGCTTGCCATAGGTATAGCTACACCAAGACAAGAAGTACAACAATTATTTACGAGAATATTCTCGGAGTAGAAACATTTACATACTTGGCCTTCAGCACTATGTTTATATCACCATCTCTGACTGACACTTGCTGGGTGGCATCCATTTTGATGGTGTATTTGGGCAGGACATATTTCTCCACCTCGAAGGAGACACGTTCATCGGAACGAAAGTGGCCAAAGTGTCGTCCGCCTGGATAAAATGAGCGTCCCTGCTGATTTTCGCCATTATGAACCAGTAGAGTCCACGTGCCGAGCGTGGCAAACTCGGAGAGCTCGAACTTCCCGGTGTACACTCCACTGGTGGTCTTGATGTGCTTCTCCTGCTTAATGCGGTTGCGCTTGGAGTCTTCGAACCAGACAACGACCCCGTCCTCAGCTGTGTCCGGTCGCAGGTTCTCATCCAGGAAGATGACGCGATAGTTGATCGTATCGCCGGGCTTGTACTTCCCCTTATCGGTTTGTATCTTAATGTACGGCCTGAAGTCATCATAGTTAAGCTTCGTTGTATTGACAAATTTCAGCCCCGATATGCCCTCGGCGGTTAGATTGTAATCCCCCGTCTCCAGAGGCGGCAGCTTGAAGGTGATCTGCTTGAACTCATCTGACTTGGCCAGTTCCACCGTTTGGGTCTCATTGAATGAGGGTCCTGTGATGCCAATTTTGAGGGTCACCGGCTCCTTGGTTTGATGAACGGCAACGGCCACATTGTAGTCGCGATGAGAATGTATGGTTCCGGGGCCAACAATGGTGTATTTACTGTAATCGAAGAACAGAATCGTTAATTATGTTTCTATTGGTAAATCACAAAAGTTGATCTCAGAATTTAATGTTTATGATGGAGCCGTGAACTACGCTTTTTCTTAAATAACACAAATTTTTGATTAGCCCTTCCATTAACCTCAGGATTATCAATTCCCCGAAGGTAATCATCAAATACCGAGATGGGTTTTTTTGTCGTATATGAATAAAGTATATGTATTTATACATGAATTTCATTAGAATACTGGAGATAACGGTAAATGTTCCAAAAACCTGATTCTACGCTGAATCAGAATCCAAAATCTCAAAAACCGGATGGCTTTATGATTATATAACGAACAATTTGTTTACGAACTTTTTGTTATTTTTTTAGCACTTACAAACCCGTAAAACGAACTGGCCCCCAGGAGAGCTTCTCCGTTGTTTGGGTTTTGATTAGTTTTAACATTCAAGCTTGAATGGCAGTAGGTTATTACAACTTCTCAACTTAATATCGCATTTCGTATTTAGCCTTTATATTCGTTTCTAATTATTAGTAATTATCCAGCTTGTCTCGATAGAGCAACATGATCGTGTCAGTGATTAATGAGTTGTAATCAACAAAAACCACAATAAACCAAACAAAAGATGCGATGTGTGAGCAATATATAAAATGTGGTTTACTAAAAAACTCAATTAGCAGCACAAGTTTGATCGAAAAAAAACATTGTAGAGAGCCGATGGATGATATACGAGTATGTGCATATACATATATAAATATTATGCCATCACCTATTTCTTATTATTGATCGACAAAATATAGGCAATTTTTTTATTTGATACACAATTCAAATTAGAACATTGTCCTTTTAATCATTCAAGGGCAAAATGGCTATAAATCAACAAATATACTACTTTGCACTCGTAATAATAACTAACAGCGAACCAGGTACTAAATAAATATATATACATATGTGCATATATTAGTACATATGTATGTATGTATATATGAACATAGAAAACACACCATATACTTAATTACCTTGAAGCCTAATTAAATGCTGCGATGCCCTACCTGCCCATATACATATTCATTAAATTATAACTTTTTTTGACCGATCTCATTGGCCATATCTACCGAAAATGGAATGGACTTACCCCTCGCATTTTACCGGTTCCATCATCTGCAGCAGCGCGAGAGTCGCACAGACGGTGACAGCAAAGGCGTCTGCGCGAAGCATTTTGTGTGTGTGGCGGCCGAAAGGGGACAAGGAGGAGCAAAATAAAAATAAAATTACAAAAGGGGAAACACTTTGAACGGGGGTGCTGGGGGTTTTCGATTATTGTGAACAGATATTGCAAGCGCGGATACAACCGACGGGTCTCAGAGCTGAGCTGAGACTGGTTCAGTGGGAAGCCTCACAGATTTGTTATAGCATCGACGACACCAACAACCAACAACAAAGATTCAAAGCCGGGCCTGGCGACGCCGACGTCGACAGTGGCGCGAGTCATACAAAAATAAATACTGATAAAAATTATAAGCAAATAAATGTATGCTTGTGTGAGTGCCTAGATGTACATATGTACATAATGTACAAGGACTGCAAATGTATTTTGTACAGTACATACAAATCTATTAGCAAATCGATGATAAGTCAGAACAGACAAACAAACAAAACCAGAAATAATAATAACAATATACAGAAAAAACGCCGGCAATCGCAGCTTGAACATCAAAAGGTTGGGCCAGCCAACTATAATGTTATCATGTACGTATGGATTTATATATACGAGTATGTATGTACATACATACTGGCCAATGTACATATATAACATTTTTCAATACGTATAGATAGAAAAGATCTTACATCCATAAATAAATATATAGCTTGGACTAGCGAAGTATTTCGTCATAGAAAGCAATGGCTGAACGTTAATGATATCATACACCCACAAAACATTTTGCAGGTTTATTGAACAAGTGATATACACAGTAATACACGCAAATAGGGTTTGCCCCTGAATTATCTGATTGTTCTATGGAATGAATTAGAAGTGCGATATTTCAGGTGTTGGTCGCTGAACTTTAGCCATGCGAAAATCAAATTAATTAATGTACATATGGATATACCATATATCTCTGAAATAATATATTTCATCTTGGTTTTTTTTCAGATATTAACACTTTAATTGTCTCTAATAACTGTCGCTTCGTGCCTTAAAAGCTAGTTTTTATCGAAATTCGCTTTTAGTACGCTAATGGACACGGTTCTACACTTTGACTATGGTTATACATACGTCAACACATTACGTACATGGGCTGGGGACAGTTTGGGGAATTCCTGAGAATACTTAGTTTCCGCAGAACCACAGATATTTTGTAGTTTGTTGATGCCTTTAATATTTGGAAAATCCCAACATCAAAAGTTTCAGTAAATGATGGGTGTCATCTCTCTTTATTTTGTTTAAATTACTTATTAGCAGCAAACACCAACCGAAGCCGGCGTACGGATGGGAAATACAGCGTTCTACGGTTTTGCTGTGGGACTTATAAATATATCAAACTCTCTCTTGCTCTCTACTTTGCAATATTAACCTCTCTCCATAGCGCCGCGTCAGCTGTTGTTGTTTTGTATCTCTCGCTCTTTGGGCCAAACAATGACGTCACCTGTATGTATTTCACATATGTAACTTTGCAAAAGAGAAAAGTATATAGGCAGTATGACTAATTTACGAAAGATACACATACAAAAGATATTCGCTAAACCGGATTTTTTGCGGTGAACCCCCTGTGGTATAGATAATCTACTTGTATAATTATACCTTGTTCGACTTACACAAAGATACATTTGTAAATATGTAAATAGAAGCGAGATTCTCGGATCTGGAGTGATATGGATATGACCCAAGTAAATTCACGGTTGTACGACTTCCTATTCAACAAGCATGGGTTATCGCGCACCCAAGCAGTAAATACTTGTGCATGTACATATTTAGAGCTATTATCTCCTCAGAAACAGTTCCAATTCCACACAAACAGCTACAGATACACGCCCAAGTGACCATACCCAAAGGTGGTTTCCCCAAGAGAAACATTTTCTTCCATTCCATTCACTCATTCATCAGGCAATTTCTTTGGGACGCAATTTCACAACACTCGTTGCTCGTTTTGGACAGTTTCTTAGGTCGGACCCAAACTATTATCAGAAGAGCTGCAACACGAGTAGAGTATTATTGATGGCCAAAGTTGGAAAGTTTTTGCATGAATAATACCGGATAATAATTTGGCAGGGCTAATGATAAAAACTGGTTTTAGAATGCTCCAAAAATAACAATAATCGCACAAAATCACAGCCCAGCCGGAGCAATGGCAATCATCGCCACCACACCTGGCTGCTGCTGCCGCCTTTTACGCGCCAAGGTAAAGCACGTGAACGAACAGCTGACTCACCATGAAAACACCGCGCTCTACTTGTTTTGAAAGTGTAATTCTTTTTTTGTTTTCTCGAAAATTGGGAATTCTCTGAGAGAACAGCGATCGATCCGCTGGTCACTTTTTCCAGCTGTTTCGTGGCGTGAACGAGTCAAACGCTGCCTAACATCCAAAGCGATCAGACGTCACCAGTTGCTCTCGGTTTATAGTGCCACTCAACTTATCACCCGAACGTGCGCATCTCACGTACCAGATAAGGACTAATATCAACAGCATGGCCATCAATGAATTACAAGGCTGTCTAGGCGATGTCTGCGAGACGGGAGATCATCAGAATGATTCCAGTAGCTATGCAGGATTTTACTTTAACTTCTGCACCCTCATCTCGCACGTTCTGCTAACTGGGATCACCGTGGCCATCGTCTACAAGTGCTTGGTCCTGAAGCTGGCGCACACGGCTGGACATGCTTTCTACTGCACAATTGCTGTGAGTATATTGTGGCTTGGATCGTGTACATATTTCTAAAGAAACATACCAATTATCCCCGCAGTTTGTTTTCTTAATGGGCGAGGCTTTGTTGGTGAGAAACAGCAGGAGCCTGGAGGCATGGATCGGACAAACCAACTTGAATCGCTTGCATGCGATTCTGGGGCTGCTGGCGTTCCTGGTCGGGGTCGGAGGCATTGCGATCAAGACATGGCAGAAGCTGGAACGGAAACGAGAAGATCCCAACGCTACGGTACGGCACTTCCGCAGCAATCACGGCTTCTTTGGTAAGTTCGTCAGCACTCGCCCGAAACTCGTGTACAAATGTTTAATTTATTGTCTCCCTCAGGCATAGTCGGTTGTGCTCTTCTGCTTGGCAGCGTGCTAAGCGGTCTACCTCTGTATTTCATCAGCAGTAGCATTACTTTGAAATTCCTCCATCGTTTCTTCGGCCTGATCGGATTCCTCGCATTGATGGTCTCGCAAATGTTTGGCTATAATACGGGCTTCGGGCGGCGCCAATGGAAACGTCACCACCAGAATCTGTTCAAGTTCTTTACATTTATTGCCACCATAACTACCTCAAATTACGAATTACGAAGATTTGTACGGGATATTTTTGTCTTGATATCAAATAGTCTCTTCCAGGCAGAGCCAGTACAAGCGAGAGAAGACCTTTAGGTGAACTTTTTGAAAGAAACGATCTTTAAGGGTGCATTAGGACATTTAGAACTGCGCTATAAAGTATTGTAGATTTCTTAAATACTTAACTATTAGATAGTACAAATAGAAATATAACTGGAAACCATCAGGAAATGAATAATAATTACAACTTCTTTAGAAATCTTTCAAGAGCAATTTTTTTATTATTGTTGTGCCTTTATTGGTATTTTACATAATAGTGCTGCATGTGATAATATACTTTTGATTAATTGAAAGATAAAATACATAACATTCTCTATATATTGTTGTTATTAAGCAATCACCAAAGGATCAAATCCTAGAACTACATTTAAATTGCCACTTTTTAATTGGATGCTACAGTTATTGAATATACGATTATAATTAATATGTGTACGTTTATTTAATATATGTAAATTTAGTTACTACGCTGCGAATTGTGCATAATGTCAAGAGCAGCTGGTATATTGCCCTGGACCGACTCCAGTAGCTGTGTCAACCAGGCGCCCTCATTGCTGAAGCCCATGGCCATCATTGCGTGTATGGAGTCGTTGATGCGTTCATCTAAGCAAAATGGAAAGGATAAGTATACGAATAATAATATAATATTCGTCTGGAGACTTACCGGTATGATAGACTGTCGGAGTGGTCTTTTCCTGGGGGGATGCTGGTGAGGTGCCGACGCTATTGGTGGAAACCGACGTGGAAGTGGAAGTGCTCACCGTATCCACCTGAGAAGTCTGGGTGTTGGCTGTAGCCTGCTCGCGTTGCTCTTCCTCTTGCATATGCTGCCGCATCATTTGTCCCAACTGACCAAAATCGCGCACTGGCTGCTGTGGTGCAGCAGTGGGCTCGAGTGGGTCCAGAGTGATTAGCGAATCAATCACTTGCCAATCGGGATCCAAGCTTTCTGAGCGACGCTGCTTCTCCGGCTCGGCGGCCGGTGGTGGTGGTGGTGTATCAGCAGGCTTGGGCAGCAAGGGTTCCGTTTCAAGAGAAGCCTGACCTGACGACGAGACAGAAGACCCCGCAGTCGATTGGTTAGCAAATTCGGGCTGCTTAGTTGCGGGCTCTTCTGGTTTCTTTGCCTCAGTGGATGAGGATGTCGAGGCTGCACAGCTTCCTGAATTGGGCGACTCAGTGGGATCAATCATCTTGGCAAACATCTCGCTGAAATTGTTCAAGATTTCAATGCCTGCACGCATGTACTCAGGTGGCACCATTTGCGAAATGCTGTCCAGATTAATAACCGGAGTAGTTGGAGTACTGGACTGGGCCTGGGTATGCTCTGATTCCTTAGAGCGTGGAGCAGCCACTGGCTCTTCGGTTTGGTGGTCTTCCTTCGTTGGAGCAGCAGTGTTGGTCTCCTTGTTTTTAGTTGGATTTGATTCGGTCTCGGTGGCCTTCTGTGCTGTTGCTGTTGGTTCAGCAGTTGAAGCCTTTTCCTTTGGTTGTTGTGCTGGCGACGCACAAGTGGCTGGAGTGTTGTTCTCCGGCATGTTGATCATCATGTCCACAAACTGGGATAATACGTTGCCATGACGACGGGCATGACGACGCTCGCGGCGACCCTCCCTGGGCGAATCAGCTGTTCCTGCTGGAGCCGCAGCTGCTGCCTGAGCAGCCTCTCCGAATGGGCAGTGGCCACGGAAGCGGTGGCCCGAGCGCCGACCACATCTATTCGCACCGCTTATCCAAGCCTCCACAACACTTGGTCCGTTATTGGTGGGCATGCGGACCATCAAATGCTCCGGATGCTTGTGAGCTGCCTCACATCTTTGGCAAAGGTCATAGTTCGGGCATTGGACACACTTGTAGCGGAAGCCAACCAATGGCGACAGGCCACAGCCGTCACACTCTACACCGTCATGGATGGTGAAATTGCTCGGATCGTCAGCAGAGGGAGGAGCAGCCGTGGTGGCAGCCGCGGACTTGGCCGTTTGAGGCTCCTCCACCATAGCAACAAGAGGTGCAATTTGCAGATGCATATTCTGCTCACGTTTGGCCAGGAAGATTTCATAATCATTTTGGTTGATAATTTCGATTTCATCGTGATCGTGATCTGGGAACAAAGGAAATGATAGCAAAACAATTATAATGAGTCATATATGTTGTCTAGTTTTTTTCTTATCAAAGGTATTTTCTAGGTGATTCACATTGAGGACAGCTGGGCATATATTGCCAAAAAAAAACTAGCTAGCATTAATGGCTAAACTGTCAACACTGTCGTATGGGTTGCAATTACATTGAGCAATATGCATTTGCCATTTGCAAATTTCGATCTGTGGCCGTCCGTGCCCTAGATGCAAATTAGTTGCACTTCCATCGAACTAGAATGCAATTGTTGAGTTATATAACAGCACTCACCAATCCAGAAGGTCCTGATCTCACACATGGCCAGCTGGCGCTCCTGGAACAGATACATATCAATTTCGCGACGCAATACATTGAAATTCTGAGAGGGCATTCTCAAGTATGCATTCAGCTTCTTTTGGTGTCCAGCCACGTCTGGGCCCTGATAGGTGATTTTCAACAATTTCTCCGTCATTTTCGCAGTATTTTTATTTGTTTCTGACAATCTGTTAATTTTGTTATCTGTTTATTTTTGTTTTATTTCGCGAAGGTAGTTTGCTTGTCGAGTTGTTTTTTTTCCTGCACGTCTACTGCGTCGTAGCTGTTCGAGTGTTCGATTGTTTTTAAACTGCAAGTGGTCCGGCGATCAACTTTTATACTGGTTAATGGAATGTTCTTGATGGTTCGGGCCCAAAATTTTGCAACTCACGCCTCTGCTGATGCCTGAGTTTTAGTACAAAAAAATTGTAGTGTAATGCTAAAGCTGGTCTTCAAATGATTTATCGACTTATCGATAATGAGTTAAAGAATTATAGCTTAGTGTTTGGTACGCTGATGTTAGCCCACTTAAGCCCTCTATATTTAAATAATTCAACTAATTGAGGTAAATGACCGAAAATATTAACGACTGTAAGTTCTTCTTGTAGATCTATCCTATCCTTTTAACTTCCAAAAAACCCCACGAATCTTTCTCCTGAACTGCTCTTAAATAAGTAAATTTTCATTATTTTCGCTGGAAAACTGAAATACCCCCTTGGCTTATAATAGGTTAATCGTTCTCTGTCAAGGATTGGAAACCAAATTGCTCAATTTTGATGTTCCGTCATGTATTATTAGCTAGATAGAACATTTTGCCATGCCCACATAGGTTTCTACGGTGGATGAATCAATTTTCTACTTCACTGGCTTATTCTTAATTCTTGCTTTTATTGGATCTTGTCTAAAAAAAGGATTTAGCGAAAATGGTCAAACAAAAAAAGGATTTAGAGAAATGGGTCATTCAAAAAAACGAAAGAGGATAGTCGTTCCAGTTGCTCAATTCTTTATTCCGTTGAATAATTCTGACTAACTAACTCCTTTAGTTTTGCCCACATAATTTTAGGCCATTGATGAATCAATTTTCTACTTGACTGGCTTATTTTAAATACTTGCTTTTATTACATTTTGCGTCAAAAAAGGTTTTAGCGAAAAAGGTCAAACAAATGAAACGTAATAAAACGTAAGAGAAAAATCGTTCCAATTGCTCATTTTCTTAATTCCGTTGAATAATGGTGCCTAACTAAAACCTTTAGCCTTGCCCATATAATTTCAGGCCGTTAATGAATAAATTTTCTACAAGATTGGGTAGTTTTTAGTTCTCCCATTTATTGTATTTTGACTGCAGCAAGGTTTAAACAAAAAAGGTCAACAAAAAAACAGTGGCAACGTAAGTGAGTGTGAAATGTCACGTCAACCGGAGTTTGGGCACAGGTATACCCTATTTCGTTGATATATATGAAGAAACTGTTTTTCAAACTGTTTTAAAACGTTTTAGACATATTCATGCATATTATTATTAGTCTTGGTCTCTGGAGAAAGACGATGAGCTGCAAAATATCGTTGAAATAGGTTTAAAACAGGGACTAAATTGTTTTTGCATTAATTGGAGACTGGGATGATAAACATAAAAAAAATCATAATCAATTAAATTCGGAAATATTCATTATTCAATAAAAATCAAGAATAATAATTATTCAATAAAAATCAAGAATAATAATTATTCAATAAAATTCAACAATAATAATTATAATAATATTTATTCAATAAAAATCAAAAATAATAATTATAATAACAATTATTCAATAATAAAAATCAGGAATAACAATTATTCAATAAAAATCAAGAATAACAATTATAATAATAGTTATTCAATAAAAATCAAGAATACCAATTATAATAATAAAAATCAAGAATAACAATTATAATAATAGCTATTCCATAAAAATTAAAATAACAATTATAATAATAGTTATTCAATCAAAATCAAGAATAACAATTATAATAATAGTTATTCAATAAAAATCAAGAGTAATAATAATAATATTAGTTATTCAATAATAATCAAGAATAACAATTATAATAATAGTTATTCCATAAAAATTAAAATAACAATTATAATAGTTATTCAATAAAAATCAAGAATAACAATTATAATAATAGTTATTCAATAAAAATCAAAAATAATAGTTATAATAATAATTATTCAATAAAAATCAAAAATAATAATTATAATAATAGTTATTCCATAAAAATCAAAAATAACAATTATAATAATAGTTATTCAATAAAAATCAAAAATAACAATTATAATAATAGTTATTCAATAAAAATCAAGAATAACAATTATAATAATAGTTATTCAATAAAAATCAAAAATACCAATTATAATAATAAAAATCAAGAATAACAATTATAATAATAGTTATTCCATAAAAATTAAAATAACAATTATAATAATAGTTATTCAATCAAAATCAAGAATAACAATTATAATAATAGTTATTCCATAAAAATCAAAAATAACAATTATAATAATAGTTATTCAATAAAAATCAAGAATAACAATTATAACAACAATTATTCAATAAAAACCAAGAATAATAATTTTAATAATAATTATTCAATAAAAATCAAGAATAATAATTATAGTAATATTTATTCAATAAAAATCAAAAATAATAATTATAATAATAATTATTTAATAAAAATCAAGAATAATAATTATACAATAAAAATCGAAATTATAATTAAAATAATAATTATTCAATAAAAATCAAGAAAAAAATTATATTAATAATTATACAATAAAAATCAAAAATCCTAATTATTCAAGAAATGTTTTGATCCAAAAATAATGATTATTTAATAAAAATCAAAAATAATAATTATTCAATAAAAATCATGAATAATAATATATGGAATGCGGCTAATTGTCGTCAACCGGTTATGACCAATAAATATTCGTTTTTGATATTCCGTGGAATATTACTAGCTATATAGATCTCACAGTTTTGCCCACATAATTTTATATTATTAATGAATCAATTTGGTTCAAGATTAACTATATTTTGACTAAAACACTGTTTAAAAATTAATGTAGCCAGCAACATTGGGATTCATTGTTGTCAACCGGTTAAAGACCCGATTCCAGTTCGGTAATCGATATGAGTGGTGCCCGCCAAATAGAAATTGTTTGAAAGTGAATGAGCGAAAAGGAGTTAAATGCAATCTATTGGAATATATGATACACGTAAGTACGATTTGAGAGCGAAAATTAAAAAAGCCTGCGTATTAAGGTTTCTATACCCTTTGTTCTTAAAAATACATTAGAAAATTAGATTTAATAGATTGATGAAATTGACAAAATACATACATATATACCGTAAATATACCGTAGGTTAAATGTTGACCTAACAAAAGTTTTTTGTACAAGGTAACTACACGGTAACTACATTTTGTCACAACTGAACTACATATTTATGTAAAAACGTAAGCGTGTATGGAATGTAACGTAGTGAGCATGAAATGGTACGTCAGATTTCTCAGATTTGATTAGTTTCCCGTACGTATATTTCAATCCCGATACCTATTCTATCGATTTCTATCCGCGCCAGTGTAAAAATAATATTACGGTCTATTACAGTCATGTAGAATGTCATGTAGAACTATACGTTATTAAATTTACGAATTTAATAACCGTTTAAGCTAAACAATTATTTTTTTTTAAATAATGCTTCAGAGCTACCAATTTACCAGAAAATTGATTCATTGATAGGATAAAGTGGTGAGTTTCTTTGATTCATATATTTATTTATATATCCTAAATTAGTTTTTAAAATTTTCTTTGTTTTTAAGAATAACGTTAGATTTTTCTGCTTTTAAGCTTCTTCAGCATTTCAAGCAATTGAGAAGGTGAACTGGAAATAGCATAAAAAAATGTATTATGTTATGAAAGAAATTTATTCGATTTTAGATACATACCGGCTAGCGTTCTGCGGTGTCACAACATGATGCTGTCGGCTTTCCATATCAGTTTTGGGATCTGGAATTCTAGTATGCTCCTCTGAATCGGTTGATTCTGGCTCTCTGACTGGAACCTTTTCGTACAATTGGGTTTCATCTGGCTCTGGAGTAGAATGTTGGAGAAGCATTTCCCTCATATCTGCAAGTTCAAAGGAATGTTAGTATCTTTTGTTGTACATTTGATTAAATCTTACTGAAATACTGATCGGCCATCATATACAACGAATGGTAACTCATCTCGGGTGCCAGAGCTACGACCAGACCATCCATCTTCAGCTGCAAATTTTCAGCTCCCTTTTGCCGCTGATCATAATAGATTTCCTCCTGTTGATACCCGTTATCGTTGTAGTCGTCATACAAGACCTCCAGCAGATCGCTGATCACATTTCGTGGGCCACCGGGATGAGCCTTGTCGGATACGGGCTGGGCCAGCACCACGCCCAGAGCCAGCAGCAGCAGGGCAAAGACAAACAATCGATTGGTAAATTTGCACATACTCGTACTCGTAGTGCTGTTCAGCGCAGACAGGACCGTTGTGCTCTGACAGCGTGCGACGAATGACCATTCTGGTCGTGGTTCTACCACATAGACCAGAATGAACCTGGACCGTGGACCAATGGATACTGGGATGCTGAGACGCTGGGAGAAAAAAACCCGATTTCTGGACACAGTTCAATGTCCGTCGACCAAAGACTTCCGCATTGCAAGGGAACTGTGGGAATATTTACTGAGGCTGGGATGCACATCTAATGCTTCCTAGCTGCCAGATAGGAAAATGCTTTCTATACCTTAGACTCTGGATTTCTCGCCAGTATCACATTTCAGACCCCACCCAAATGGGTTCATTCTGAAAGTAGTAGCTAACCTAATAACCTCGATTCGATCTAAGCTCAATAGAAATCGTAAATCATCAAAAATATACTAATTTCTGGGGGATGTAATATACATATGTATGTTTGACGAAAATCTGTTGACTCTTCGAGTTAACGGCGCCCCACCGTGTGTTTTATTGTGTGTGATCAGGTGTGTCGTCTGGTAGATCTATTGAACCAGGTTCAATGACCAATGATCAATCTCAGGCCCAGTCTGCATGGAGAATGCACTGCTCCCCACAGGAAGAGGCTGTGTGGATGTGGCTCTGCTGGAGCTTGAAGCTACAATTCAGAGTCTTTCTAACTGGAAACTGGTTTCGAATAGAAAAACCTGCAAAAACTATGGAGTTGCTGGCCTTTGTCTCTGGGTAATTGCTAATGCACGGCCTGTCCCTGCGCCTGTCCCAGTCCCCTGGCTCTGGGCTGTCAAGATTATATCTAGACTTATCCTTCAGCGCATCATCATTGAACCGTTAGACGGGTGCCCCGACTATTGCTTCCGCATTTGCCTAAGGCAAGCAATCATCATGGAGATTTGCAAATGTCATTAGCAGCTCGGGATTACGTTTTTGTATTTATTTGTTGGATGATAGGCTCAGCTCAGCTTAATTCTAGAGTGTGCAAAAGTATGTTGTTGTATGTAGTTGTATGTATTTAATCTAAAACTAACATTTAGGCTTTCATTTAGCAGCAGTCTGGAAGTTCTCATTCGCGTCAGTAGCCCTCGATCTGGCGGCACGCCCCGTAGCTGTCGCGCCTTTCGCCCCGGGCACAGCGTGCCAGACCATCCCTGAGAAGGGTCTTGGAGTCGCCCAGATCATCGGACAGCAGATCGAAGCTGATGATATCCGTTTCCAGCAAATGCTTCGGCTCCACCTGGGTGGGCTCTTCATCCAGCTGCCAGCTTCGGGCTTCGTTCAGGACATAGGCCGGGGCATCGATGGGCGGATACAGGGCATTGGCCTGGCCACTAAGATCGCTCCGATAGATGGGCACGCTAATGGAGCGTGGGTGGGCTGCCTGGGGGTACTCGCCGCCAGCCAGGCGGTTGGTCTCCAAGTAGGTGTCGCCTCTCAGGGCGCGCGAGTTGCGAAAGTAATGGGAACCGGGCTGATTGTAGCTCTCGAGTAGGTTCGATCCTGCAGCACTGCTCGTGGCTGGCACAGGCGGCAGAGCTTGGATAAGCTCGGGCTCTGCCTCCAGGTGGAAGGGCTTGATCAGCTGCGGCATGTGTATCAGTTGCGGGGGCAACACATCCACCTGTTGGCGCTGCAGACGCTGCGCCTGCTCCGTGTCACTGGCCGAGATGTCCACATGATAGGGCGTGCGTCCCTCAATGAACTCGGGCAGGGCCACCAATGGCTGCGATGTCTGCTGCTGCTGCTGTTGCTGCAGCCTCTGGAGTTGGTTTCTTTGGTAGAAAGACTTCAGCGAGGGGCCTCGTTGTGGGCTCTTGCGTTTGCTGCTCTTGGTCGCTGCTCCACGGCTAAGCAAATCCAGTAGACTGAGGCTCTCCTGCGGTCCCGGTGGGATAAGTAGTATCATGAAGTTCTCCAGGTCGGCCCGAATGTTGTATTGCCCCTCCTGTCGCTGATCGTAAGTGACAGTGCGACGACGCAGTGCCTCATCGTCCCCACTGCCGCCGGCAATCGGCGGTGGCTGCAGTAGAATCGACTGGGACGACTCGGCCGCTTGAGCTGGGGCAATTGCCGGAAATTGCTCTTCCTTGATCAAAGTGCTCTGCTCCACCACACTGGCGGTGGTGGTGGTCGGGGACAGCTTCTCTGTGGTGCTGGAGACTAAGTGGGACGCAGTCGTCGCTGCCACCAGCAGCAGCAGCAGCAGCAGCGTGAAAGTCTTCCAGATCATATTGGGATGTGGGATGTTCTTTGCCAGGTTCCGCCTCACGTTCTTAACTCTCGCGCTTCTGCCTCGCAACTGATTCCACGATCGTCGGGAGCGCTTCGACGTTGTATCGCCGCAAGCGCAGGCGCAACTTTCATATCTGGCTCTGCCGACTTCGCTGCTACTGTGGCTGACTGGCTGGCTTTCTTCTCTCGCTCGATTCTCGATGCCCGATCTCGATCTGATGTTTGCTTTTGTCCATTCCACTTACTTATTCCTTGTTTCTTTTTGTTCTGCCGTGCCCATTTCGGCTGCGTGACTTGGGAGCTCTCTGTTTATTGATATTGCTCAGCGGTCAGCCGTTAGCCGATGGTGCGGGCGAGGCGGTGGAGGCGTCTTCTTGGTTCTCACCGGCCCGACTCGCACAGTGGGACGTGAATTCAATTTTCACGCCAATTAGCTAATGAGGAAGCATTCCGTTCGAAGCTTCGGCTAATAGCCAAAGCACGTACTCAAGTTGGTCAGTGTCAGCTGAGCAAATGATTCCAAAAACCGAACGTGGGGGTTCGGTTAAAACGAGCTTTATGGAAACAACAAATATAGGAGCAGCGTACACATATCATAGCATAGAAAATTAAAATAAATATTTGTAACTGCGCCAAGCTTCAAATTGAAACCCAGAGAGAACGTTCTGGATCATAGGATATCCGCTAGTCCGATGTGTTTGACATAGTATATGTATATAATTGCATTTCATTATTGAGGGTAGACTATTTGAATCCGATTTGATGGATTTCGCAATTTACATATATACATATTGCATACAACAAAATATGAGCATGTCTGGTACTTTTAGGTATCTTTAAAGTGATTAGTTTTGTAAAGAAACTGACTGCTCATAAAGCTGTCTCGCCAAGGAACCATAAAATACCACTTAAAAACAGTGTGATTCATATAAAAAAATATGCTTGGTATTCACAAGTACTAGGGAACCATGCCTCCCATTCTGGAATTTCAATGATAATCCTTACTCAGATCGACACTCCTATTTGGGTGCATTTCAAAGCAGAATTGCTGGGTACGAAAACCTCTCAAATTGTTAGCTCTGTGATCTGAACTCTAGATAAAAGTCATATATCATACCGAGCGAGCTCTCAAGCATCTCAAAACACAGTTTGGGATTTTGAACATATTGTGTTTTATTTTTACTGTCTTACCTTTTACACACAATGTGATAGAGGGGTGTGGTGTGGTGGGGGCGTAGGTTTCATACCATAAGCGTGCAGTGGCGCTATGGACGACGTCACATTACAGTTGAATGACATTGAGGTTTGTTTTTTAAGAATAATAAATACCTTTGTTTTTCTAAGTAATTAGAGGTCTTTGCGGTTATTTGTTGTTAGAAATAGTACATATTGCTGTGTTGCGTGTGTCTATGTGTACAGTATAGTGTAGTGTATAGCAGAACAATTACAAAATAATGGAACAATGGAAATAAATTAAGCTAGCACATAGAAGTCATTCGATTATGTCTAGTCGAATAAAACAACGCTGGACATATCGGTTACCTATCAGGGGTCAAAGGAAGCGAATTCTTTCTTTTTTATGTTTGAAATTAGGTCTTAAGTAGTAGTATACGTGAAATAAAATAATTGTAAATGTCTAACCTAGATGATGTTGTATACTGGTCTGTTCGGTGTTGCGTTAAGGTTTTGATTAGTGGAGTTAATGCACTGGAACTTGTATGGCCTATCAGATATACGTGTACGAGTAACATTTGGGTCAAATCTTATCAGCGGATTAGACCACTTGTCATGATTAATAGTTTGGTCCAAATAAAGCTAAAAATGCTGCTCTAAGTGAATGGGAGAGTTGCAATTGTGCGACTTTTGAAAGAGAGCATTACACAAATAATTGCTGAATAAAACACCAAAACAAGTTCCAACATTAGGATGGATAATACTAGGATCAAGAAAATTTTTAAATTAAATTCTAACTATGAAAAAATATACATAATCTCGGAAATCGTTTAACTAAACAGCCTCCATGATGAACAGAAGAACATTAAAAAGAACTCTTGACCGAAAACAAAATGAGCAAACAATTTGACATAAGCACGCGCACAAGGAGCCGACAACTAATCCTCCTTCTTGAGTGGTTCCTCAGGTTTCAGATGCAATTCCGGTTCCAGCATCTTCTTCCGTTTCAGGAATTCCTCTTCCGGCTGCCGTTTGTGCACCGTGAAGCAGACGCGATTGAAGTGGTCGCACATTTGGTTGACAACACTGGCCCCGTAGTGCCAATGGGTCAGTGTGGTCACAATCAGCAATAGGTAGAGCAGCGGCCTCTCTAGCAGCGGTATCCACATGCTCAACAGTAGGGAGAAGGCAAACATGGGTGTCTGCCAGTGCCAGGCCTCGCAGCGCGTCACCGACATTTGCGAGACAATCAAGCGGCACTATAATTAAGAGAGAGTGTGAAAAACAATAAGCAAATGTTTTGGCCTGGATCACATCTAATTATTATAATTATTCTTCAAACAGACTTAAATTTGTGGAATTATTTCGTTTTTTTTTTTGTCGAGTTTCTTGCAAGGGCACTATCGAGTTTTGCTCAATTTCTTACTTAGAATCTGTTGAATAAATGGATCATTCTCGTGTGGAAAGACGAAGATGCCACGATCACGCTTTAGGTAACGATAGGCGCGATCTTGATACCAGCCATAGATTTGATTTTCGGTCATTGGCTGTGCCGTGGGATGATCTACTTTCTGAGTCAGCACAACGTCCTCGCTGCTGCTTTGTCTCCTGGCGTCCGTCAGTCTGCCAGCTACCTTTAACGACTCCGGATCGAGCTTCTCACGAATTTGCCGAATCTCCTCCGGAGTGCAATTAAAATACGGCCAATCGTGACGAGCGTAGAACTTGAGGGTCAACGGACGCTCATAGCCGGCGGCCGTCGTGTAAATAGTATCCTTAGTGTTGGCTTCATCACCCTCCATTAGCCCCTCCTTTTGTGCAGCATCATTTGCACATCGCCGACCACCGCAACAAAAGGGCGGCATTGCAAATAGTTTTTGTTTTTTGCGTGTTTTTATCGACTTGACGTCGGTATGAATGTCGTTTTGGGGAAATTCGAATGGCTCATTAAAGGCCTGTTACTGCGCTGACAGTAAACACAGGGGCTCCAGTGACTAACAACTAACAACCGATGTTGACACACCCGTCGTCGCTTATCTAAATGATTCAACGCACACGCGACATAGTTCGATAAGAGCCAATGGCAGTAGATGGAGAGGTGGAATGACTTACGCTGACATTCGAGAAGATGGTGCCGCTGAGCATGAATATGGCTCGAGGATCCGTCTCCATGATGTTGTTGGGCGAGATGTATGGCCAGAGCAGCAGGATGATGAAATATGAGACAAATGGCCACATGGGACGAATTGCTTCCCATGGGGATAACAGGCGGCCTGTGCGTTGGGCATAGGAGCTGTGTAAAACACGGGAATTACGAATTACTGAATGCCTTAAGAAGATCTCTAGATCTCAAGTCTCACTTGTAAACGTTGATGATGACTAGCGGGAGATTGGCCATGGCACTCACATGGAGTACGGCTTCCATAACATTGCCCAACGGCAGGGTTCCGTAGGAGCCCAAGGACAGCTCGAACTTCCAACGCTCGAAGCCCAACCACCAGGTGATCAAGTACATTGCAGTGCTGCCCCACATGCTGAGGTCGTAGCCCCAGGGGAGATACAATATACCCGTATTGTACTTCTCCCAATGGGAAACAAAGAAGTTGAAGTAGACCGTCAGGCAGACATAGTACATTCGCATCGGTCGCACGGAATAGACCCTGCTCCGACCGAATATGCTGTAGAGGCATGTGGGTATCAGCATGGCTGTGTACGAGTCCAGGCCATGATCGAAAAGTTCGCCCAGTGGCCCAGACAGTCCGATCCGGCGCGCCTGCTTGCCATCAATCCCGTCCAGAGTGTAGGCGAGGAAGATGTTCACTGCCGTGCACAGCCAGACCCATGATGGTATCGGGGTTGTGTCCTCCTCCCCCGAGCTGGCCTCGAAATTCCAATCATAATAGGAGAGCAGGACCAGATTCATGGCACTAAACAGGAAGCCCAGGAACGTCATTAAATTGGGCGCAAACCAGCGCGGGAAGAACTGAAATAGGCCGTCGAGTGGCATTAGTCGATTAAAAATATTGATTTTTTTGTAATCAAGCAATGCCTGTTGGCTACAAACCTTGACGAGCCAATCCCAGAATGGATGCATTACGTACTGGCTCAGCGGGGAGGTGTCTATGGCGCTGTACTGTAAGAAATATGTACATAAGCGTACAGAAATGGTTAATGAGAATGATATTACAATGCATTCGTATGTTCATCAGGTACACGAACTATAAATAGATGGTCTATAAAGAACTGGTTTTGATCCATCCTTCTTCACATTCTCTACCTACCTTATAGTTGTCGAATCCATTGATTTGCGACCGGCTCAGGTATTTGTAATCCATAATTCTCTTGAATAATTCGTGCATTTTATGGGTCTTGGGTGGCGTGACGCACGTGCAGCCAGGGTAGTACCAAATCGGGAATCTAAACTATTTTAATCTACTCCGAAAACACGCGAGCCAAGACGCTGAGAGAAGCGGCGGAGTGGAGTGGGGTTTGATAATAGCAGCGCCTGATGTTAATTAAATGATTTTTAGCACATTTTTGTAAAGATTTGCACCGTACACCGAGTGAAAATGAATTGAAATAACTATAGCGCAGGCTCCGGTTCAGCTTGCATTTTTATTGTTTTTAAAAATTGTTATTTATTGCAAAAAAAAACTACGCTGCCGCCGGCTGCAGTGTGGCTGACCCTCAGAAATGTACCGCCTCATTTTTAAAATATACCAAAAAATATACCGATGACAGACACAAACTAGCCCATTTAACCCCCCTTGATTTAAACAGCTCAACGACTTGAGGTAAATGGCGGAATGTAATAGTGTATGTAAGTTTTTCTCGTAGATCCATGCCAACCTTCTTCTGAACTTTAAAAAAAATATAATATCTTTCAACTGAAGTGCGTTAGAATGATTCAATTTTCATTAATTTCGGTAGAATCTTAAAATACACACTTGGTCTACAATGGGTTAATCGTTGTCTGTCAAGAATTGGAAACCATATTCCTCGATTTTTATATTCGATTTGATATTTCTAGCTAGCTAGGACTTCCATGCCTGTACACATAATTTTATTCGATTGACAGATAAATTTTCTTCAAGATTTGAATTACTCCTTTTAATTGAATTTTTGTTCTGAAATAAAATTTCAACAAACAAAGTCAAAGCACTAAAATGTAAGTGTGCCTGGAATGTTTCGTCATTGTTGCTGCTCAACAGGTATCCGCTACGAGGATGGACCTCTTTACACCCTATTTTATTTAAGTAACATTAAAATTCTGTTTTCCAAGCTTATTTGGAACATTTCTAATGACATTTTCTCAGATTGACATGTCTTAGACCTATTTAGTCATTTGATAGTTTCCTATATACATATGTATATGTATGTATCTCGATCCCGATATGTACTTATTCTTGTTCTGACTTGTTTCGGCATTTATTAGATTTCTATAATATCCTTTTCCCTAGGGTATGCAGAATGTTGCCCATGTCGCGGGATTAATTAACAATTGTTAATTAATTTGTCTTTCATGTAGTGTTATTTTAATACCGATGTATTTTATTTGCTGGACTTGTATGCAAAATAATTTATTCTTATTAATTGGCAGAATAGCTACTCGACAACTTATTCAACTGGCGATTAGTTATCTCCAAATGGAAAATTCCAATTTTTGATTTAAAACTGTTTGGATGGGCTGTATTTATTGTAAGGACGTTTCAAAAATTCGTGTTAGGTATACTTAACAAATCACAATGCGTAAAAAACATATAAAAGAAACTACACATAAGCTAATTGTATTTTTGAATTAACTAATTCCCATAACAAAATGTGTCTAAAAGAAATTTAGGGTCTTAAAACAAATTGATTTAAATAACGCTTAACGCCACTGCAGCTGGAACTTGTGTATATATAATTATATATATATATATTTATCGTACGCATCCTGGTTAGTTTAGTTGCTCTAGTAAATTCGCTACATATGCCGATTAATCGAGTAGATTGACTTAGATTCAGTTTGATTTCTTTGGATTTTTTTTGCGTATATTCCCGGGACACCCGGCGGCGCTAAGGAGATGCAACTTCCAGCCGCCATCCAGAGGTAAGTGCACATCGTCATGGCAGAGTGGACACCGAGCCGAACCAGTTTTCAGTTCTAAAGAGCGAAACATTATCAGTATTAAACGATCGTAATAGACTGGTTGAATGCGCATTCTTACCACGACAATAATCCTCCATCTGATGCAGCTCGTAGAGTTGCTTGTGCACCGAT
The DNA here is from genome assembly GCF_003369915.1 of Drosophila miranda. NCBI lineage: Eukaryota > Metazoa > Arthropoda > Insecta > Diptera > Drosophilidae > Drosophila > Drosophila miranda. Next base: position 6,989,304 of record NC_046677.1, on the reverse strand, counting down.
TCCGTACAGCGGGCGCAGACCACATAGCTCTCCTTGGCATCGCATTCCGCTGTGCAATAAAATGAATATCAACCCATTGGATCTGATGGATGTCTGATTTCTGTTACTTACTGGTCAGGTGATAGTTGAGCGCAGCTACCTCCAGCACTTGACTGCATTGTGGGCACTTGGTGAGAAACGGACAGGCCTTCCAGTAGTGTCGATCCAGTTGGGTGGCATCACTTCCAGCACACGACCAGTTACAAAAAGGACAATGTCTGAAAGAATAAGATCTATGTATTACCATTAAAAAAAAGGAAAGGCAGCTCTCATTACGTACATCTTGGGTGTGTTGTCCTCGGTGGATTCCGAATTGGAGGCAGACCCCTTTCGAGAATTCGATGCGGATAGCATGGAACGTTTCAGCTGCTCATTGTATTGCTGTTTTCCGTTGCAACTGGCATATCCGTTGCTAGAACTGGCAGCAAGGCCCAGCCCCTGGCCGCTTTTACTCTTAAGCAGACGCGAGGCATCCGAACTGGTTGTGGGCTTGTCTGTCGGTGGAGTGGCTGCATCTCCGGAACTGTGTCCCCCCACATATTTACTGGCCTCGAGCAGCTCCTGCTTGCGGTCCAGGTCCAGCTTGTCAAATTCGGTGAAAAGTTGTCTGTAGAGGAGATTGCGACGAGTGATGTCGTCGTCGGGAGGCAGCTGCTTGCGCACCATGCGAGGATTGATCTTGTAGACAAGAAGGAGAATGCGTTCTGCCACCTTGCGCACGGGCTCGGCTGGATGATGGATACCAGAACAGCCGCATTCTGAGAGTGCCCGGCAGGTCAGTCCACTGTGCTTGTCCGTGCTGATGCCCTGAGTGTGCACCAACTGCTCGAGCATTTGAAGGCGGCTCATGGCCAAACGCTGATGGGTGCCGGAGCCTACGCTGCGTGAGAGGGCCGGAGCCACCAGACTCTGCTCGGCCACTTCCGGACAGGCGGCAATGCTGAGTATGGTGTGTTGGGCCAGGGTGTGCAGGCGGGCCGAAGGATCGCCGGACTTGGCCAGCAGCTCGGGCAGCAGGCGGTCCACACAGCGTGCCACCTCACTGGGCGAGACACGTCCTGGCACATATTCCAGGAACAGGACGCGGACCGTTTCTGTGGCTTGGCTAAAGACGGAATAGACTGCGTCTCGCACGGCTCGATGAAGCAGCAGGGCAGCACTGCGTGCCACCTTATTCGGACTGGCTGCGTGCTCATTGCTGGCTACCTCTACCACCTCCAGCTCCTTTAGAAAGTTTCGCAGTCGCATTAAACCATCCTCTCGATCCTGAAACTGCCGCGAATAGAATTGCTCCACCTAAACGAAACATTTAGCTTAAACGGTGTTTTGTGATTTGTCGTGGGTGCAAATATTCTTACCAGCTCACTGCCAAAGACCAGAATAGGAAGGGCTGCCTGGCGACGTTCGCGATCGTTGAGGCGCGAACGTCCCCGGTTTGGATCGGCTTCCAGCAGGGCATTGCCTTGACACTCCCTTAAAAATTCATTAGTATTTGAACTTAACGATTTTTTTTTGTGGTTACGGAATGGCAAGGTTTACGGTTTACAGTTTACGGTTACGGTTAGAAACGCATTAGAAAAAAAGATAGTAAAACGTACATCAATCAACAAAAGATTCCAAAACATCGACTCTCGATGGTCTATCATGCAACACTGTATTTGGAAAACTTCGATAGATATCTAAATTATTGACAGTTATTTGTTTAAATCTTATCTACGCACAAGAACTGCCTATAATAAAGTTGCACTGCGTTACTCACTGTCTTAATGTAGGTATGGCGCGCTCCTCGTAGTCCTCGTATGAGTTGCGCGGAACACTCTTGTTGCGTCGCCGCAGGGATCCCTGCCGGCTGCACATCGGCGAACTGTGGCGCGATGGTAGGCGCGGCGATTGAGGTATCTCGTCATGGGACTTCCGCCAACCACCAGTATGTGTGGGCGTGGCATGCAGGGTTGATGGTACTGTTGGGACTGGGACAGATGACGCTGGCACGGCCACCACACTCTCATTGCTAGCCTGTCCCAAAGAACCATCTGTCGAAGATTTGTCGTCCTGACTCTGGCTGGTAATGCTCTTGGGACTTAGGGCCGCCTCAGCCAAGGCGTGAGCTACTTCCTGAAGGCTCGGAGCTGGCGGCAGACTGGGCTTTCCTCCGGCATAGATCTCACAGCTCTGATCATTCGAGCTCTGGACGCCCTGGGACTCCAGGAGCTGCTGCACTTGCAGCTGCCTGAGAACAGATGCTCGATACATTTCCATCTGCTCTTTCCTTAGCTTGGCTGTAGTGAAGTCCTCCTGCTGCACCGCTTGTCTTTTGGCCAGCGAATAGCGTCCCAAACGCTCTCCCGCTGTGCGCAGTGCTGTCATGCAGAGCTTCAGCTTCCGAGCGTATTCAAATCTTTCCGAGCTGACCGCCAGAGTTTTGCGCTGTTCCAGTTCCCTGATGTACTTCACAATGGACTCCTCCACGTACATCGAGAAGAGCAGGTCATCACAAATGGAGGCCAGCGCCAATTCCCCGGTGGCCGTGTCCAGGGGTGGGGCCTCGCTGCCAATGTGATCCTCGCCATTACCGTTGCCGTTGCCATTGCTACTAGTGCCCACGTCCAGATCCTCGCCCAGCACATTGACGGCCAGCAGGGAGATCTGCCCCGTTCTGTTGTACTCATTGTCTTGGGATCCGATGAGGCGCAGCTTCAGATGTGTGCCCCGCCTCGGCGTGACGGTAACGCTCTGCAACTCCCGGGACTTGTAGTTTGTGTTGGCGTTATCGGCCAGAGCCACAAAACCAAGGAAATCAAAGTATTGCGACGACGGTGTGCTGGGCAAAGACTTGGGTGAATAGTGCAGCCAGAGCTCAACCTTCTCAGCTGTCAATGGAAAGAGAACATCATCAGTTCCGTTCCGTTCCCTCAAAAGAGAACTTTGCACTTCAACTTACGTATGAGATACTGGTGGGCTAGCAGTTGTATGCGGTAGATCTTGGCCGGCTGCTGGAAACGTAGAATTATGTCATGCGTGGTCAAGCTGCCGTCCACCGTACTCCTCCAGCCGTGCACAGTGGGTCCATGTGTATTCAGTTCGCTGGCCGGAAAGTTAACATCCTCATCTAAAAATATCAATAAAATTATTATCAATTACAAAGTCAGCATTACTGTGCAGTGGACGGGAGAGCGGCTGAGCTGCTCAACAGCTGCTCGAAGAGCACGCTCTCTTTGGTGCCTCTCTCTTAGTGTGAGCCACGCACACCTAAAAACGCTTATCTCTCTGCTCTTTCTATACCTATTACAAATGGAGTGCAAGGGTATGTTCGTTTGTTCATAGTCACTGCTGCATGTCCGTTTCTCGTCCCCTGGATTGTGGTACTACAATATACCTTGGCTGTTATGTACTGTTCCAATCGAGTATCTATATAATTAGCGTTGTTTAGATAGTCCGCGTGGGCTTTGTTCTACATATTAGTCTGGTTAGAGGATATCCCATAGTCGGAATGGCGATAATTCTCTTCGAACTCACTTCCAAATTGTTTATTCTGTTTTGTATTTAAGCAACGTGCCAGCCTTTTGTGGATTTAGTCGCTCTTTAGTCGCTCTGCGCAACAAATTTAAGCAAAAAATCATGGCAGAGGGATCCACCGGAGCCACCGCCTGGCTGCAGGTACAAAGTCTGTTGAACAGCATTAATCATATGCTGATCTTCTTGGTGGCCACCTTCTTCTTTGTCCTGGCCCGCAGCCTGGACTTCAAGGATACGGCAATGCACATGTTTATGACCGGAATTGGTGTGAGTACCGCCTTGACAAGTACCTGAACACTATAATCCCCACTTTTCAAAGTGGACATGCCGTCATATCAGCGATTATCTTATCGATCCAACTTAATATTCTGTTCACTTCTCTTGGGACAGTTCCACGTCCTTATCGCTCAGGCCATGATGTCCCACTATAAGGTTAACCCCATCACCCGCTGGCTGTCACACCGCAACAAGTCGCGTTTCCATGGCATTCTGCAAATCATCGGCGGCGCAATGGTCCTACTGGGGGGCCTGGGCAAGTTCTCCAACAAGGAGGTTCACTTCAACACCTGGCATGGGAGAGTTGGTGAGTGGCTTTCGGTTAAACTTTGTGGCTCATTGACTTGTTGGCGCTAATCGGTGTATGTTTCTTGTGCTGCAGGCTCCGCTGCTACCTTTTTTTGCGCCGCCAGTATTGTGGGTGGTCTGGCCAACTATTTCCAGCCAAAGTTGGCCCTAAAGTTGTTCCCCCCCTCGGAGCTGCGTTTCCGCCACAATCTGTTCGGCCTGGTCACCTATTCCCTGGGCATGGGAGCCATCTACCTGGGCTACTACTCGAAATTCTTCACGAAACATGTAGACAATGACTTCATTCCCGGCATGATGCTGGTCACATCGTTGGTCTATGTTTTGACCATAATTTCCCCCGTTTCATCGCTGTTGAGCAAGCTGAAGTATAGGCGGCAGAAAAAGCAGGAGAAGGCCAAGTAAATAACTCTGTCACATCTGCTGAAGGCAAAGGGAAAGGCTACGGAGGCTATTTGGGAGTACCTAGCAAAATAAAACGCTTGGCCCAGTGCCAATAGTAAATCCATGTCCGCATCTCTAATTGAATATGCAGACACCGAAAAGACCCAGACATATTATGACAATCTGTCAAAATGACCATGATATATGGCGGTTGCAGTGGGTTTATACCCTTTCAAAGGTAATGTCAGTCAATTTTTTATAGGAAACAAAACACAAGGTAGTTCTTTTTCATATTTAGACTTGATCTAGAGTATTTAAAGTGTAGTTGCTAGCTAGCTTTCTCGATTCTCTGTGCAATGTTCCATAACAAATTATCTGGAACTGTGAATAATTGAAAACTTTGCTTGGATTCCCCCAAACTAATCTGGTTTCCATAATGTCTTTAAGTCTGTCCAAAATTCTCCTTAATATCTAACGTCCTGCATGACCAGACGCACATAGTTTTTGCGAGCTGTATTGATTTCTCAAGTGCACCCAAATGCGAATACGACATGGTTAAAGGGGGCGGGGCGGTGAACGGATGCTTACATGCAGAACAGCAGCAGTCGCTAAAACAAAATGAAAGAAAAACAAAAATCATATAACAAAAGATAAAATAAACAAAATTATATTAAGAAAGTATAGCAGGTAAAATGTATTGTTATGCTTGGGAGTATTCCACGGCGCCGCTTGTTTACCTGAGGCAAATACTACATTAAATGGTATTTTCTTGGCCATTCTGAAGATTTAAAATCACACGAAACTATGTTGCGGGACATGCACACCGCCACGTCCAGGCGCACACGGCAGACTTTATAAATAACGTTAAATAAGTTTAAAAAAACTTAAAGCAATCACGACCCTAGAGCAGACGGACAGTGCTGTAGAGCTGCAAAAACAATTGATGGTGCTATCGATACTCGATGTTTTCGCAATTTCAGGACAAAATTTAAGTTTAAAGCAGTTTTTAATTTGTAAAGCTTCTGCCATTTTTATGTTTTACTGTTTATATTATAATGCATTTTTTTTAAATAACAATTTTCTTTAATTTTGTTAAAACACGATATAGACATATCGATACATCTTTAGGCGGTCAGCTGTTTGGCACAGCCAGTTTCCAGCACTGCTCTAATTGGCTCAAGAATTTTATTTACACGGCTTAAAAATGCCAACAAATTCTCACAAATACAGCATTTTGCTGCCCACCTACAATGAAAGGGACAATTTACCAATTATAATCTGGCTGATTGTGAAATACATGAAGGCCAGGTGAGTAGCTGTGCCAAAACGGTCTAAAACAGCCTTTACAAAGTTCACTCTCTCTGTGCAGCGGCTACGAATACGAGGTGATTGTGATAGACGATGGCAGTCCGGACGGAACATTGGATGTGGCCAAGGATCTGCAGGGTATCTACGGCGAGGATAAGATTATACTCCGGCCACGTGGCTCCAAGCTGGGCTTGGGGACAGCCTATATTCATGGTATTAAACATGCCACTGGAGATTTTATAATTATCATCGATGCGGATTTGAGTCATCATGTGAGCATAGATAACACCACCCTCCGTGTGACGTGTACGTGAAAGTGTAAACGAATCTAACCCCACACAGCCCAAGTTTATACCGGAGTTCATCGAGCTGCAACAGAAGGGCGACTATGACATAGTTTCGGGCACTCGTTATGCCGGAGACGGCGGTGTCTATGGCTGGGACTTCAAGCGCAAGCTCATCTCACGCGGCGCCAACTACCTTTCGCAAGTTCTGCTGCGCCCCAATGCCAGTGACCTGACCGGCTCATTCCGTCTCTACAAAAAGGATGTCCTAGAGAAGTGCATCGCGAGCTGCGTGTCGAAGGGCTACGTATTTCAAATGGAAATGTTGGTACGAGCGCGACAGCACGGCTACACCATTGCCGAGGTGCCCATCACATTCGTGGATCGCATCTATGGTACATCCAAGCTGGGCGGCACCGAGATCGTTCAATTTGCTAAGAATCTGTTGTATCTGTTTGCTACCACATAAGCCAGAAGTCGAGAAACCATAAATGAAACATGCGCCGGACTGATTGGATTTTTAAATTAATAATTTCTTTGGATTTTCTTTGCATTGTTTGTACATTTGGTAAGATTTGTTTAAAGAATTTTACATACAACTAATGAATTATGCATGAGAAATTTGTTTGCCGTATTTATAATAGTTCAAAATTCTGTTTTCCTTTGGTTTCCTTTCTTGTAGGAGGAGCTTCATTTATAATTTGAATAATGATAACTAACTTTAATTGATTTAATTTAATTACTCAAGTCGAAAACTTTGTGCTGGTTATCTGGATTGCCATACAATGTGCCACAGTCATCCTCCAGAGCGTCGCCGCAGCCGCCGCCGTAGTTCTTCAGCGCCAACGTAAGCAGAGCATTGCGATCTTTGAGGGCCAGAACGACGTAGGCTCCGTTGGGCAGTATCTCGCAGGTGCTCACCTTCGAGGGTGGCTTAAACACTGCCAGCGATTTGGCTGCCACAAAAACGAGCAATGTAGTGAAATTCGGCATAAGAAATTGTAAAGACAAAGACACACCTGAGTTCAGTTCCCACATGCGTATGGCACTGTCGCGTCCCTCCTTGTCATAGGAGACCAGCACCTTGCCGAGTGGATCCAGTTTCAAGAACGTCACCGGTGCATTGTGGCCAATCAAAGTGGACTTGCAGTTGCCTGTGACCAGATCCCAGATGACTATTTTGGCATCTTCTAGACCAGCTATAACACAGGCATTCAGCTGCGATATGGCCAGGGAGACGGTATTGCAGCTTGGCTTCCACTTTTTGAACAGAGTTCCACTCTGAAGATCATAGACCACAATGAAGTTCGGTGTTGTCGGCTCATTCAGTTCCTTGGCCACCACGCACACATAGGAACCCTCATGGGTAATGGCCGAGAGTGAGGTCATAAAGTCATGGTGGGGTATGCGGAGATCGTAGAGCAGTTTTCGCTGCGACAGATGCCAGACGAGCAGAGGGAAGGGCTTCTGTGTCTCATCGCCACAGACAAGGATGCTGCAGATAAATAATGTTTCCACTCAAGATTCAAAAGATTTAAACGTATACCACTTACCGCCCATCTCCGGAGACCAGCAAGGAGTTGAGGAAACGATCTTCTCCAGCCTTAAAGGTGGTCACGCAATCCCCCGAATCGAGATTCATGAGATTCACGTACATCCGATTGCGAGAGAGGCAAACCAAATGATTCTGATCATGCAGACCGAAGTAGGGCATCTTCTGGTTCATCACGCCCTTGAGTGTGACCTGATCACGGAAAGGAGCGCATCATCAATCACACGACTTTGAGTACAGATTTCAGATGAAAGACTCACCTTAAACTTCCCCTCATCAAGATTGATGACACGAATCTCGCGGCGACAAAGCACTGCCGCCTCGTAGCTGCCAACGGGACACATCGCCGTCGGCTGCTGTATGCCCTGGAGCTCTCTGATGCGACAGCAGTTCTTGACATCCCAGATGCAGATCTCAGCCCGTTCCGTGCACATAGAGGCCACATAGCAGCCTGGCTGGGGTAGATTCATCAGCAGATCGTATCCCTTGACAGGAGCGACAGCCGGAGCATCGCTGTCACCAGCACCATCGGCCTGCTCTGGCCTCTCATTGCCATTCTCGGTGTCTAGGTCCGCATTGAGTATCTCGAGGAAGGCAAACTCTAGCTCATTGGTGCACTCCCACCAGGAACGTATCTTCTGATCGTCCTTGAGGGCGGGCGACTCCCTGAAGCTCGTCTTCAGATAGTACTTCATAAGCGTATAGAACTGTTGGCCGTCGTAGCTCAGCTCGTGCAGATACTGGACGAGAAACTGTTTGAGGAAATTGATATGCACATAGCCGTTGGATCCATCGCTGCCAACGGAGGCTAGCCACTCGGCATGAAGGATGTCGTGCATCAGATGATTCGGCCCAGTGGCATGCACCTTGTTGGCAATCCATTGGAGGTCCGTAAAGTAAAAGCAATTGAAGAGTATGTCGATCTTGTGCGCCGCCGGCTTGTCTTCAATCACGGCACAGAAGTGATGATAAGGCAGTTTTAAGTACTTCTGGTAATTGTAGCTGCAATGTGAGATTCTTCATATAACAGAACGCGAATCCTGTGTGTGTAAGAGCGTGGAAACTTACGTGTTGGCACCCTGGCTACCCTTGAACTCGCTGTCCTGCCGATCGAAGTAGTCCCGCAGCGCTTCATGTACCAGCCACTGCTTCTGCGCATACCTCGCCAGGACGGCACGTCCAAAGCTTCTGTCCGCTATCCTAATATTCTTAAGACCTAATAGCATTGGTCCCATCAGCCAGCAGAACTTGGACCATATCTTGAAGGCGACCTGCGCCTCCAGCTGCGTCATCTTTTGGAAAACACCCAGGCAGTCGCTCTCCCTGATGCCCCACGGCGACAGCCGCACTATCAGCAGCAGCAACTCCACCTGATCCGCCGCAAACTTCGTCTCCAGCACCTGCAGTATCCGACTGGATATGTCGCCGATCTCCCTGATCGGCTGCGCCACGTGCCCCAGCCATGCCAGCCACCACAGGGACTTGGCATGGTAGGGCGTCTTGCCGTGCAGCGATTTCCACTCGTCGGGCAACTTGAGTGCTCCGTTGGCCGCGTAGAAGTCGCCGCCTCCGGAGCTGAGTATATCGTGCCACTGGCGCTCAGTAAACTGGCGTAGGCGCAGAAAGCAGCGCTGCGGTATGCCCAGCTGCGCCAGCGCGCCGAGCATATCAAAGGAATCTTCATCCTGCTCCGCCTCCTCCCCCTTTTGCTCTTCCTCCAGCTCGCTGACGGTCAGGATGAGCTTCGAGTTGCCCAGCTGTAGTGGCAGCCAGTCCAATGCCGCATCGCGCTGCAGCTCGTCCACTCCATCGATTATGAGGACAAAGAGGCGCTGCTGGCGTGCCAGAATATCCCGAATGACTCCAGCATAGCCCTCGAGGGTCTGTGGATGGAATTGATTTTTCAGATGATAACTCCTGATTATTTAAGCTGTTTATTCACTTACGTGTGGCACCTGGCACTGTTGGCCCGTCTCCAGCACCGACATCTGATTGGCCATGGAACCCAGCAGCGAGGTGAGATCCGATGAGCGAGCACTAAGGTTGGCATATCTGTTGTGGAATGTGGAAATGTTAGTAGGAGCTTGGCCTTGATCATGATCTTGCTACTGGGCCTACCTTAATATCAGCTGGGCCTCTGGCTTCCAGCGATGCACATTCTCCATTATCTTGGAGACGAGCACACTCTTGCCACTCCCCCGATCGCCGGACACGACCAGGGGTTGAGCGTTGGAATCGCGTATGTAGCGCTTCACATCGTTCATGATGTCGAAATTGGCAGAGTTTTGGGCAAGCAGTTTGGAGTAGTGGCCGATGAGCTGGAGCTCCTCGAGCAGGACCCTGTCCACGCCCAGCGTGTTGTAGGGTATACTGCTCTTCTGCTGATGCTCCTCGAAGATGGCGGCCAGCGACTTGTCCAGCAGACTCTCGATAACGGCCGACAGCTCCTCGTCCAGGATGTTCATGCTGGGCAGCAGGCGAATCAGATTTTTCTCGCACAGCTGACTCTTGAGCTCCGCATAGATGCGGGTGATGCGACGCAGCACCTCCAGCTCCAGCTGGCTGGCATTCTCCGGCGCCCGAGAGTAGTGGGCACCCGTCTGTATCCATATGCAGCGCTTGGCAAGCTCCTGGCTCATCAGCACCGTATTGTTGATCTCCTGCTCCACCACCGTGGTCAGATAAGAGTCCTTAACGTCGTCCGAGAAGAGGCGCAGCAGCACGGCAAGCAGCTCGTTCAGCTCCCCGTTCGCCTGAGTGGAGTACGGGTCGACCTGCTGTGTGTAAAGGCGATGGCACATCGGCTGGTAAGAATTGTCAATGGTGTACCACTTCTCGAGAAGCAGTTTTTCGGCATCGCTGGCGGTACCCAGCACCGAAGTGAAGTCCTGACTCTCGATCGTCAGCGGCAGCATCGGTGTGCCCAGGGTGGAGCCCAGGAAGAGCACGGGTATGATATACGCTCCGGCAGAATGGCGCGATATCTCGCACAGGCAATTGGCGGCCTCTTCATGGCCGCCCTGGGCCTCCAGCGGGGTCTGCGTCCACCTCTTGACCTCCTGCAGGCGGGAGAAATCCTTCTTGGCATTGCCGTTGGTCTGCTCAATATGCTCCTCGCTGTCATGGACATCGGCAATGATGAAGTCGAATCCCCTGCTTTGGCACTTGCTCTTGAAATGTTTGTACAGGCTGTAGATGACGCGCTTGTGCTTCTTGTACTCGGTGCTGTTGTCAGCCAGTATATAGATGACAATCTTCTTGTCCCGCTCGATCTTACGGCCAGGCGGGGGTTTGCCCTGGAGCATGCTGAGATTTCCCATGCTCGGATTGGCATTGGCCACATCGCTGGGCGCCAGCGCCCCCTGCGGTGTGGTGGTGTTGGAGTCTAACAAATACAGTATCAGTATAAAAGCCTCTCTAAAGTCCATCCGATCGTCCTCCCTACTTACCTTTTTCCGTGGCACCAGGCTTTGCCTGAGCCGGCTGTGCTGCCGACTGTGTCTGATTGCCATTGGCCTCTGGCGCTGGGGTCGTCTCTGGCAGAGCCTCCACAGCGGCTAGTGGGGCTCGCTTTTCATTGCCCATATCATTGGATATCAGTATATCCTTCTTGTCTGCCTCCTGGTAAGGTGGGGAACTGGAAGCAGAATCAATTATGTTGGGTTTTCTTATAGCGTAGGCATGAGGAAGTCACTTACTCATCGGACTTCTCGGAGCCACTGTCCTTGTCCTTCTTTTTCTTCTGGCCGGAACTGCACACGTTGCCCATGATTTGACGGAGTGGAGCCTCTGTTTGATTCTAGTTAACTTAAAATTGACTATGGATGTCCTGCAATGAGTAGCCATATAAGGATGTTCAGAATTGATTGATTAATGGATCGTTAGATATATCTCACAGCTGTTAAGCATTCATGCACAGAGATCTAGTTGTTACCTTCGGTGGTGCTCCCCCCATATCGATTAAGTCCTTGCTGATAAATCTGACATACCTCAGATTTATCAACATTTGAAAATCTTACGTTTTCATTGAAAATCCTTTTTTTCATACATACATATTTGATGGATTGGCATATCTTTTCCCACAACAGGTCAATGACAAAAACAAAGTCTTGCCTGGCACTCGGAGAACATCCTGTGAGAGAGGGGCAGAGAGTGTCAGAGAGCCCGAGAGAGCGGTGGAGAGAGCGAAAGCTCAGGCAGGTAGAACGCATGCTCTCTGCTCTGCTGGAACTAAACTTTATAGAGATTTTCTGCGTTTGAATTGGCATTGGCGTTAATCAAGTGGCCGGGTTGGCCTGGTTGGGTGGATGGGTGGTTGGGTGGTTGGGTGGCTGGGTGGTGGGTCTGTCGGCTGGTCTGGGTCTGGGTCTCGTCTCGGATTTATTGCGGGCAATGCGCTTGGCTGGATTTTTGTGTACACGCTTGAAAATTGTTGACGCGCGAGCTCCCTCTCTTTCTCTCTCGCTCATCGCACTGACGTCTGTCGCTCTCTGTCTTTCCTTCTTTCGAAATCCCTATAGATGCTAAATATGTTCTTTTTTTTTGTAGTTGGATATCAAGTATTTATTGGATATCAAAATATGTTCAATCGCTCGGACAGACACACACATAATTTTATGTCTTTCGCATTCAATTTAAATTCTTTCACAGTGGCTAAAAATACATTTCCCTATATACACAGAAGAGAGATACTTGTATACGTTTTTTTTTGCATCTGCTAGTTCGACATTTTGTCGCAGATGTATTTCGAAATGGTTCAATATCAATTAATTTATCAAACCTTCCGCTTTTTCCCTTTCTTTTGCAGATGCCACACTCACACTGAGAACTATACACACTCGGGCGTACATACACTAATCGCCATGTGTGTGTGTGTGTGTGTGTATGCATCGTTTAGTTGGTTAGTTGATTTATTTTAATACACAAATTTCTGGCACTTACTTTTCTTTACGCGCTTTTCACATGCGCCCCCGCCGTACCGTACTCGTACCCGTACCCGACCCCGAGCACGTTCCCGTTCCCGTACCCGAAACCGAACCCGTAAGCGAACCGAATCTAAAACATTTTCCACCCACTGCACTTGCACTTTGCTCAATTAATTGCTTAATCAAAATGTTTGTTACACTCTTGCTGCCCCGAAGACATTTTCGTCTAAAAAAGTGTCTACTTTTTCAGTGTGTGTGCGTGTTTTACTGGCGTTTTTTTCTTTTGTATTTTTTGTATTTGCTTGTGCGCGCTTTGGATAGTTTTTCCCGTGGCTCTGTGCGTAGTCGTCGGTGCTCGGTGCTGTGCGTTTTCACTGCTTCTGCTTCTGGAAAATTGTATGCCAGCGAGCGAGCGTATAGTGAAAGCTTTTTCAATGCTCTCACAAAAGCTCTGCTGCGAGGGCTGCACAAGCACAACCCCCGTTCGGAAAAAGCGTCATAAAAAAGCAGCCGAAAAATGCTTTCCGAAAATTACCGTTACAGGTAGGGCTAGAGCAAAAGGGATAAATGGGAAATCTTCGTTAAAATCAATGCACAATTTTTCAATAATCTTGGTTAATTATTGATTTTTAATAATATTAATTTTGGTTTTTTCAAATGAATACTTTTTTCATGATATAGTGTTTAAATGATAGGGACCTACATGTGCAATGTAGATACTATTAAAAATAGACAATTTTATTATTTTTAAATTATTAAAATAATGTTTACTATTATCAAAGGCATACCCCTCTTAGGTATGCTATAATTTTGGATAAACTAAATTACCAAATCCCAAACAAATCCATGTTAGAGGGACTTACCACCGGGACCATTGTGAGCTGTCAGAAATTGGCTGCTGCTCTCTTGATCTGTCAAAATGCGAGAGCTGGAACGACTTTCGTCTCGCAGCAGCAGCTGGGCTGGCTGCATTTCGTGTTTTTCCGCCAAAGTGTGAAGTCCCGTGGCTCAGAGCCCAAGCGTAGAAAAAATTTAAAAAGTTCTCCTGCATCCAAGCAAAAAATTTAAAATATCGGTGCGAAAATGCTATAGATCAAAAGCAAAGGGGAAAATCAAAGGAAAAAAACCAATTGGGAATAATCAAAATGAATCGACTGCTGCTGCAGTGTCTGGTGACCACCATTCTGGTGTACAAAGGTTATAATTAATTTAATAAATGAATCTAATTGCTCAAAAGGGAGTGTAGGAAAGGGAAAACAGAATCTGGTGAATGAAAAACTGGCTTGAAATTGTAGAATTTTCCATGTGGATTGGCAGAAAAATGTATATGCTGCTGGGATTATATAAGCAGGCGGACAATGCGCAGGTCCCGAATGATGCTGGAAACGACTCACATCTGGAGCAGGCATCGGGGGAAATAGGTCAATGTTTTTGCCACCAAGCAAGGCGGAACAAAACAAAGACAGGGGCAACGACAACGACAACGACCACGAATCCGGAATCACAACAGAACACTCGATAGGGGGTTGCTGCTGTTGTGCTTGGGGGTTGGCGCTGGCAACAGCTGTCCACGGGCATTTGTTGATCTGTTTTGAACTGTTTTGTTGCAGTGATTTCTGTGCCCACCAGCACGACTGGTACTAGTGTCCAGACCACCACAGAGATCCCCCAACAGGACGACGACGATGACGATTGGGATGAGGACGATGACTCCCTGGAATCCGACGATGACGGACGCGTCTACAAGAACCCTCGCAACTCACCCTCCACCGAGTGTCCCAGGGATGAGGAGCAGGCTACGCTCTTGGGGCAGAAGTGCTTGAGAAAATGCTCCTCGGACGAGGACTGCAAGAGCAAGAAGAAGAAGTGCTTGTGCGACGGCGTCTGCGGCAACTCCTGCATCAAACCGGGTAGGCCATGGACATCCCTTTGGTTTCCGGTTCCATTTCTCACCGTGTCGTTTGTTTTTAGACCGAGAGTGCCCGGAACTGGCTCAACCTACTCTGGGTCAGGTCACCGTGGCCGGTCGCCACTTTGGTGCCCGTGCCTCCTATGCCTGTCCCCACGGCTATCATGTGGTGGGACTACAGAGCCGTCTGTGCCAAGCCGACGGTAACTGGGCGGGCGCCGAGCCAGCCTGCAAGCAGAACAGTAAGTGAAGAAATTGCACTTTTAATTTCAATTTTTGATTCGTGTTTCTTGGGCAGTTTACTGCCTGAAGCCACCACAGATCGAGCATGCACGGAACTCGGCCCTGCCCGAGCAGGAGACATTCGACCTGGACTCGACGGTGCAGTACCATTGCCATACGGGCTATGTGACCAATGGATTTCCTAGGGCCAAGTGTCTGGCCATCGATAACCAGGCCAGTTGGTATGGACCCGATATACAATGTGAACGTAAGTTCAATTTACTCCGTAAGCTACGTTTGATTTAAATACTGTTCTTGGGTTATGCCTTTTTTAGCCCGCTCCTGTGGCCAGCCACCGGATCCGGCCTATGGCTGGCATGCCGGCGAGTGCTATACGTACGGTTGCAAGATCACCTACAATTGTGGCACCGGCTACGAGCTGGTGGGCAAGCACGAGCGCTACTGCCAGTCGGATGGCTCGTGGACGCCCAAGGAGCTGCCAACGTGTGTCTGTGAGTATTTTGTTGGACTTGATTGGATCGGTGGTGATTGTAATTTGAACTCCCTTTGAACTCCATTCCTCCTCTGAAGCGGATAGCGCAAATGTAACCACAACCCAAGCGTCGTTGTCCTAAGCACGAGGCACACCCTTTTGAATTTCCGTAATGCAAGCAAGCAACCAGTTAGAGATCTGGGGAGACGTCCCCGAGCCAATTATTAACACAAAAAGAAAAAATTAACCCGTACTCGTACTTTGATCAGGGCTCCTTTCAGTCTTGTTGAAAACCTTCCTGAATATCCATCTATCTATTGATCCTAGCGTTACCGACAGATTGTTCAAATTTTAATGCAAAAACCTTGTTGTTGTTGTTGGCCTATTAATGTTGATTGAATAAATAAAAGTTACCGCAAATCTTAAGCAAAAACAAAATGAAAATCAAACACTTAAACGAAACCAAAACGCTCACAGTTGTTTTATTTGGTGGATCCTTTCAAGAATGGCTTTTTTCGAAGATTTGTGGTAACTTTTACCCTTAGCCTTGCCCCAACTGTTTCCCTTGCCAGTTCATTGCTAACTTCCTTCTCCACTCTCCAACCCTTTCTCCAGTGGTAACCTCTGTGGTCTGCCCCACGCCGGAGAATCCTAAGAACGGCAAGGCCACCTACACCACCCTGGCCTACAATTCGGTTGTGAGCTACGAGTGCCGCTACGGCTACACCCTGGTCGGCGAGAGCTCCAGTCGCTGCGGTGCTGATCGCAAATGGAGCGGAACCCTGCCCACCTGCAAGGGTAAGCCGTTCATGCTCTCAGAGTACCCAAAGATAATGCTTGAACCTTGAACCTGGCAGAGATCAATTGCGGACATCCTGGAGTCCTGTACAACGGCTGGATCGAGAACATTGAGGCGGGCACTGGCCTCGGCGCCAGCATCATCTTCCGCTGCCAGCCCGAGATGATGATCAACGGCTTGGGGTCGAGTGTCTGTCAGATCGACGGGCGCTGGCGCAATGCCTTGCCCGAGTGTCTGGCTCCCTGCGTGGTTCCCACCATATCCCAGGGCTATGTCATTCCCATCGAAATAACCACAGACGAGAACGGAACGACAATTGTCACGCCCACAACGACTACAACCCAGTCGCCCACCCAAACCCTGGGCGGAGTTGAGAAGGTCAAGCACGGCACTGCGCTGGAGGTAAAGTGCGATGAGAACTACGAGTTTCCCGTCTCATTGTTGAGTCCGCCGACCTGCAACAACGGCACCTGGAGCATCATACCACGCTGCATTCCGGCCCGCTGCAAGAGCATGCCGCGTCCTCCCAAGCATGGCATGGTGATGGCCCCCAAGACGGAGCACGGCATGAAGGCGCGCTTCAAGTGCAAGGATGGGTTCAAGTTAGTCAGCCCAGAGGGCAAGGATGTCACCGATCCGCATGATTATGTGCTCACCTGTTCATTTGGCAATTGGACGGGGGAGACGCCAAAGTGTGATGAGGTCTTCTGCTCGTTTCCGGGCTACATACCCAACGGAAAGGTTCTGCTGGTGGGCAACATGGGGCTCTACGACTACCGGCCATATGTCAAGAAGATTGTCAACAACAAACAGATCATGTATGACTGTGACAAGGGATATGTCCTGGAGGTAAGCCACCAAAAAAACTTTAGATATCAAAGTCCTTTGAAGCTGATGTTCCCCTCTTCTCCAACAGGTTGGTCCGCCGGGTGCCACTTGCGTGGGTGGTAAATGGCGTCCCCTGGATCTGCCGCAGTGTCTACTGGGTCAGCATCCTCGACTCCGTTGGAATCGCCGTCGACGTCGCTCCCTGCAGCTGCGTCAATTGAGATCCGTATATCTGCTGCAAAGACAGCGACAACTGCAACGCGAGCTGGCGGAACACCAAAACCATTTGGAGGGAGGTAAGCATCTCCGATCGCATCTCAAGTAGGTCTCCTCTAGCAGTATTCATTCTAGCTGGGACTTCATCGCACCGGGTAAAGCGCAGCCCCAATCCCACGGACCTGGATCTGGCCTATTCCAAATACTATCAGACCATCAAGGAGCGCTATCAGCGTTATGTGCGCAAAATGCTGGGCCACAACAGGATCTATCAGAAGCTGCACGCCCACGATGGACTCTGGTACGATCACAACAGTGCCAACAGTCCGAACAATCCCGAGATGGTCATGATGCGAGGCAAGACCACGCACAAGTGGCACAGCCCTAACGAGGCCAATGACTTTGAGGATAGAAACGATTATCGAACTGGCGGAGTAGTGCCTCTGCCCAACATCAATCAGAGCTCGCGAATCCACACCCAGTCCATAGACCATAGCTCCAATGAGGCGCCACTAGCCAACGGGTCACCGCCACGAGCGGCATCAAGAAGGTATCACCCGAACACGACACTCTCCTTCATCGAACAGCTAAAGTCCCAGATCGTGGGACGGCGTCGAAAGCGGAGTACGAGCATTGGCTCAGGCTCCCCTCCACCGTCCGCCACGCTGCCCGATGCCGATGTGGACACCAGTGACGGGGGCGAGGCTGGTAAAGGGGCTGGGGGTAAGCGTATTCGCGGACCCTGCGAGGATCTCGACTGGGATTCGTTTGCCAACATTACCACGGTGCGACCGGGCAAGGTGCCGGGACGAAATTCCGTGGGCATCATGCTCCAGCTGGAGTGCAATGCGGGATTCAAGCTGAACATTAAGGGGGAGAATGCCACGGCCCGCTGCATACGCGGAATCTGGAAGCCCGAGACCCCGCGATGTATGTCGGCCCCATGCCTGGTGCCAGCCGTGGAGCATGGCCAGTACTACAAGGTGGAGCCGCACACGAAACAGCTGAGTGATAAACCATCTCTGACGCCGCTGTCCACCTACGAGGAGATCCAGTCCAATGAGTTCGTGACCCTGGAGTGCGAAGATGGCTTCAACATACAGGTGGGTTATCCCATATTTGAGGAGGGTTCAACTCATTTATTTTCCTTGTGTTTTCAGGGTTTGGCTCAGCTGCGTTGTGCTCATGGTTCCTGGTCGGTCGCCGCATTCTCCGAGTGCACCTCCGTGCCCTGCACACTGCCCAACATTCCGGGTGTCATCTATGATGTGAGAGTGCGCCATCAATCATTTGATTTCCGAATAACTGTTCCATAAAATCCCCACAGGGCGGTTACCGGGCAGGTCTTACCATCGGCCATGGGAGCACAGTCAACGTGAGGTGTGAGCTCTCCACCAATGCCAATCCCATTGAGATGTCATGCCACAAGGGCGTCCTCACGCCACCCAGTATACCCTGCGAGTCGGGGATGCGTAGGTCCCGCGAGGAGCTCGAACATGCCACACCAACGCCGCATCCCAAGGAGGAGCACAATGAGCTGGACAACGATCACGACCATCATGACAACAACACGGACGAGCATGACCATGATGACTTGAAGATGTGTGGTCCGCCTATGCTAACCGACGGCGCCCTGGTTTACAAGTGAGTATCGGAATCAATCCAACCCTCAGGCCATCATCAGGTTATCCTCATCTTTGTAGAAATACTGATCCTCATGTTGATATTGATGGAATGTACGAGAGCGGCACAGAGATCTTCTTTAATTGCATACCAAATGCGGCTGGGGATCGGCAGACATGGCGCATTATCTGCGACAACGGACTGTGGATAGGACGATCCTACAATTGCGGTAAGACAGTCCTCTTTGATCTGAGTCCCATATTTATGCATTCTTTTGCCAGAGAACGGCACGTGCGTGTTCAAGAACAACGAAGCGAATGTGGTCAGCTTTTACAATGATCTTGAGATCCGTGAAGATGTTGTAGACTTTCCCCCAGGAGCTACTATTATCTCCAGGTGATACATATACAATTCGATTTCTGGTTGAATACTCACTATACCTCACTATATTTTTCATGCAGGTGTGTCGATATTGGCAAGTTTTCCATGACTGGGAGCCACGAGCGCACTTGCATTCATTCCGAATGGACAAACACAAAGCCCGTGTGCTCAGGCCTGAACCAGGAGAACGACTATGCGAGTAGGTTAACTGCCGGATTTGCCGAGTGCCAGTTCATCTGAATCCTTTTTATTGCAGTGGAAAAGGCACCCACTATCCTGTTTCGCCACCAGAACGGACCCATTGCCCAGAGCAACGATGGCAAACTGATTGTCTATCCGGGCACCACGCTGCACATGGAGTGCCTGTGGATGCGGCGCTTCGGCAATCCCAAATGGAATGTCAGTCACGTGCACAAGTGGGTATCCCGAGGATTGAGCAATTTAGCTTGATGGGATCTGAAAATGGTTGTATTGGTTCTTTCAGGAACTACACGGAGGGCTGGGTGACCGAGGCGGATGCGGGCCGGGACTCATCGCTGGAGTATCGGCTGAGCATTTTCGATGCCAGCCACGACGACACAGGATTCTACTCGTGCATGACCCCGGCGAGGCACGAGCACGCCGTCGAGGTGGTGGTCAAGGCGATCAACTGCCCGGAGATACCGATACGAAGGGGCCTGATCGTGAACACGAACGACACGAAGCTGAGCACACGCGTGCTGTTGTCCTGTGCCAATGGCAACTCGTTGATTGGCGCATCGGAGCTGTTTTGCTTGCCGAGTGGCAATTGGAGCGCACCGTTGCCGGTTTGCGAGAGCGTCGAGTGCGGAGATATACCGCTGCCGAACAATGTGAGCTCGCCGCGCGTCTCCGTGCTGTCGCGGGAGGTGGGCGGGCGCGCGGCGTTCTCGTGCTCGTCGGGTTACGGCTTGCGCGGCCCTTCGGAGGCCATCTGTAACCCGACGGGCGAATGGTCGGCCCCATTCCCCACATGTGTTGAGGTGCAGTGCGATAATCCCGGTGCGCCGCAAAACGGTTACGCCCAGGGCTCGGCACCTTACCGTGCCGGCGATGTGGTCCAGTTCAATTGCAACCCGGAGTACATGATGCAAGGTCAGCCAATAATTGCCTGTCAGGATAACGGCCGCTGGTCGGGCGGTCTGCCGAAGTGCGTACAGGCCTGTTCGTATCCAGGCACCGTCATCAGCGGCCGCATGTCCTCGGTCAAGTTCTACTACGCCATCGGCGAGAGCATCACCTTCACCTGTGACGCTGGCCTCGAGCTGCGCGGCTCCAAGGTCCTCAAGTGCATGAAGAACGGCAAGTGGTCGAGCGCCATACCCACGTGCGTCACCAACGATGCACCTCCACCCGGCACTGTCGGCTCCAACAAGCATGTGTCCAACACCATGGGTTGAGTGGAGGATACCACAACGAAGCAGCAGCTAGCAGCTGAGCGAGCGGCCGTTTAGTAAGTTAATGAGTTAAATCAAAGTGATACTAATACATATGTACTAACTAATGCACATTCAAGGCTCACAGTCTCACGCGTATACTAACTTACTAATACACTGACATTCTTGCGATTCGAAATTTAATTGTAATTGTCTAACGGCCCATCATTTTACTATTAATAAATGTTCGTCGAATAAACAGTTCTTGGGCTGGGGCCAGGGATACCTGCGAGTAGTAATCTCATTCGATTATGTCAAAATGCTTATTCGGCTATTCACAGTGGAATTGTTATCCTTCCTTAACCCAAAAAGCTTTATCCCCATTCTGTAGATGAACTGAAGAACAACAAATTCGAGTACATCTTGCTCAAAGTCCCTTTGGTTATAATGGTTCCCTTTGGTGTGGTGTCTTATTCAATTTCGCCATATTGGTTGGAGTCTCTTGTACGTTCTCCAAAGCATTACATATCAAGCATTTTACTCAATAGTTCTGATTGCTCTTAGTTTATGTATAATACCTTAAAAGGCTTTTTAAAGCGCCTATTAGCTTAAGAAAAAGCTGGCATACGCTTTTAGAACACAAAGTTTTCCCTGATTTTTCAAAGTTCTCTACTCTGCCAAGCTTTTATCAGTCAAAGCTTTGTCCCTTAGAGTCTTTTAGCTTACTAAAAAAATACAAATTAATAATAAGGAATTTATATTATATTTTTAAATGAAATATAAAAGAACCTTCAAAAAATATACAAAAATAAAATATTAAGGAATATTCTTGAAATGTCCGAAAGGGTTGCAAACCAAAGATAACGCAACAAGGACTACGAATTGTTGAATTAATAATTATAATTAAAATCCCATCACTATAATTACTTGTGTAAATATGTATATATTATTTACACTGTCCGGAATTAATATAATTATACAACGCTTAATAGCAACAACAAAAGCATTTAATTAAATCAATTTAAAAATCACACGACAAGCACACGAACTCACAAAAACAACGTGAGGGATGAGAGGAAGTATCGCACAAACACTGGTAAAACACACTCGACTTTTGTATATTTGTTTGATGGTTGTTTTTGGGCTTTATTTGCGCAATACATACAGGAATAAGAGCATCAAGGACGGACGGCGCAGGCGGGATCAACAATACAATAAACATTAATGCTTAAACACAGACAAATAAACATAAACATTTATGTCAATAAAATGAACTGATGCTTGACCCGCTCGGTCAGATAAAGCGTACGGTCGGGCACATGTCCACCCCTACATGGACCCACCAGCGCTCACAGATACACACGGATAAACACCCATCCATGGAAGGGCTGGTTGCAACACTTTAGACGGCTTTTCCCTGGACAGCACTGTCCTGCCCAGGCCAAGGTTGAAATTTGCCAGAGTCTTTGGAGCGTCTAAATATATTTTTTTGTCAAAGACCCCGACATCAATACGCACGAGTGCGGAGTACTTCAGCAAGGCGCTGGCTCTGCCATGTGCATCTACTAGTAATTGCGCCTTTACTTGTACACATGCAGTGCGGCTTATACAACAGGCGTAGTATTTCTGGATAACTAACGTCTAAAAATAGGACCATAACAAACAAAAGAAATGGTTTTAAAATGGCAAAGATTAAGAACAAATGCAAATTTTAGAAAACTTCAAATATCCTGTGAAAGTTCGTACAATTATCTTTTCAATCCATCAACTTTTGTGGATCTTTTGAAAGTGCGCAGAGTCACCAAATCGCGATTTTTAATTTATGCAAAAGTTATATTGCAAACTCCAAATATTAAGAAGTGATCTCTCATTTTTGTCTCGTGCAAAGTACAAAATGTCAGTAGCACAGTGCTATCTGAAAGTGGCCAAACTCCATATCAAACAAATTCAGTTTATGAACAGGCTTATGTAGCCGTCTACTTTATTTCTTAAAGTAAATAAGTTATTAAATAAAATCGGTATTCATGAAAAGTAAAAGCATATGTATTTTTGAGATATTTTTAAAGTATTTTCTTTTACAACTTTAGCATTACAGCGATAATTATAATACTAGATCGTTTTTACGAATACGAATGTTGTAAAGATCACTTATTTAGCATATTATTCAGCATATTATATATTCAGACAAAATTAACTGCAAGCCTGATCCATTTGGAATTGTTTCACTGATAGAGTACTAAGGTACTGGCTTCTGCTGAATTAAATATTGACACGCACTCGCACTCGTACTCGTACGACTTGATATGGTTGGCGAGCTCCGTGGCACAGATGGCTGGGCCTAATTGGGTTTGAATACGGTTTGCTTTGTACAATTAGATTATTGACTGGCCCTAGACCTGTGCTCTGTAATTGAGTCCTGCTGTTTGTCTGGTTGTTGGCCAAGATATTGCATTAACTGAATTTAAGCAGCCATCAATGCATACAAATATATTTGATTGGATGCCCTTTTTGTTCATGAACAACATCAGTTGGGAAATGTGGTTCGGGAAAAACTGAAATTGCTTTTCAAGCTGCGATTTAATTTTGAGTTTGTTCGTTGCATCAAACACACAAATTTTGTTTGCGGCCACTTAGTGGCCCAAACTTTTACGTAATGGAAATTGTAGAAACATTTGGTTTTTGCAGCTTTTTTCCTCTGGTTTTGCGTTTTGTCTGGGTTGTTTAACATTTTGTTGTATTTTTATTTTATTGAAATTAATTAAAATTACTCGTGTGCATGTGGGGTTTTTGCGCGGCGTGTGAGAGCGGATAAACTAATTACGTTTTCATTTAAAAATAATTATAAGCTTTAAGTTTTATAAAAAAGCCTCTTCTCGGTTCTTTAATCGGCTTTACATGGCCGTTAAAAATAGAGAGCATTATTGGTGGTGGTCTACTGTTGGTTCAGTGAATTCCAACCTCCGAAGAAGAGTAAAAGCCTTAAACATTTACCTTTTTGGCTTTTATTTATGTTTAAAAATATCTGTAAAGTCCCTATAATTTTGTTCTGTCTGTTTTTGACTTAGGTAAGTACATATGTTTTAGATATTTAAATATTTTCCCCAAGCACTCAAAATCATCATCGGATGCCTGGTGCAATGGGCAGGCCAATTCCCCAACGACTTTCACGCCCTCCCAGTCAGTCTCTCTGCTCAGCAAACACATTCGCCAAATACACCAAAATCTGCACAACATCGGATACATTTATCAATAAATATTGAAATACTTATGCAGCTCGGCAAATATTTCATGAACCTGCTGGTCGTCGCCTCTCCCTGGTGTAGCAATGCAGCATATTTTTCATTTCAACACGAGCAAAATTGCATTTTTAAATATATCGAAGAGAGCAGGAGAGAGGCAATAGGAAACCATTTGGAGTAATAAATAAAAAGAAATAATAAATATGCTGCACCAAAAACTAACAAATGCACAGAGCGAAGCAAACAGACAAAACAACGGGTAGAAAATATTTGAAAAAGCTTTTTAGTGTTATTGATAGTTCAGCTTCGCTCTCCTCAACGCATTTGCCATGGCACGGGGGGACAGGACCAACTGGAACAGCATTTTGTGTCATTCGTTGCTGTTTCGCTTTCCGTTTTGCATTTTGTATTTGTTTTGTTTCAGGGTTTTCCCTCTTTTTTTGTGTCTTGAATCTGTTGCAGATCCGCTGCTGCTGGGAAGAAGCGCTTCCGGTTATTTAAATTCTAACAAATACAAATTGCTGGGTGTTTGCTGCTCAGTTAGGACACACTACACTCAACAGTTGTTTGAGACCATTCCCGTTGTTGGCCATGGGTTTTCACATGCTTTTGTCCCCCTTACCATTGTTGCCTCCATCGGTCTCCGAAATATTTTGCATATCTGGGTCATATTTCGAATGTTGGTAGAAGAGAACAAGACTGCGACGAAGCTTTGCGGATGACCTTCCAAAGGTGCTCAAAGAATTAAGTCTATACTAGGCACATATATAATTGTAGCTGATATAATATAGCGAGCATCTTGCAGTGTTATTCAGAAAAACAGTGCAAAAATCTTTAAAAACAAATCATAAATCCCAACGTGGCTTGTTTTATCTTTGCAGGATATCCTCTTAACGGCTTTACCCTTTCAGACATTTGTTCCGACCAAGTCCAACCAAGCATTTTCCTGACCATTGTCCAGAGTGGTGGATGCACTTTAGGTACTAGTACTAGTATATCGGAGCATCCCAGCGATCTCTCTTCGATGAGTGCATGGTTTCGTGAATTCTGTTCGATGCTAGCGAATATTTTATCGCTCGGTTTACCGTGCTCTTCATGGTATTGTGTATTTATTTGTGTGATTTTGGTTTTGTATTTGCTCTTTGTTGGTGCATTGTTTTGTCCACATTGTGTGCAGTACGCCATTGTTTTTCTCAACAGCGCGTGGCATGTTGTTTGTGGACAGCTGCCACAGGAATTGTACATTCATTGGATGGCAATATGATGACATTCTCCGTTTTGTGTGGACACGCAAATACGCTTAGAGCTCGTCACAATATACATAGAGTTCTGTTGAAGGTTTGTCAAAGTACATATTCAATTATTCATAGTAATTTTTCACTATTGGCAGGAATAGTTCAATAATAATATTTTTTGCTGTTTTGCTAGAAATTGTTGCAAACATTTGAAAAGACTACATGGACTGTATCTTAGTTTGGCTACAACCCAAAGACTGCTGTAGTTCGTGAGGAGCCTTTGACCCACATGGTAAACTTGGTGACTGAGCAGCTAGCCTCATGTGCTCACTGCCTCCCACTTGGGCACATTATTGTATCTACTCAGTCAGTCAAGTGTTGTCGTTGCCACAGATTTTCATAATGTAAGCCCACGCACAAGAGCAGCGAAAAGAAACAACATATGTACATATGCCACAACAAGTGGCAAGAAGTTGCGGCGCAAAGCAGTGCGCGTTGCATACTTTAAGGCGCTTAAATGCTTACGCTGAGAGTCGCTGGCAGGGCCATAAATAAACTGGCATATGCGCCGTGAAGTATGCAACGGAAGCTCTAATGCAGTTAGATGATGACGACACTGCGCTGGGGTGGCCCAGTGGCACGGTGGCACGGTGGAGTGCTGCTTGAGTGTGTAACTTGCAGCGTTCTTCGCGTGTGGCAAGATAAATCTCAACAAGTTTTTATACGTTTCTTCCCGCTCTTCGCATTTTTCTTCACCCATATATTATTTTTTTCTGTATTCTTTTTGGCATAACAAAAGTTGACTACATAAGCCGTGCCGTGCAAGCCAGAGGAGAAGACTTGTTACGAAAAAAGAACCTCGAGGAAATGCGCCGAGAAGTATGCAGCATCTTATGTATTTTCTCTTTTGATGGCTCCCAGACACTTACTTTCTTTGATTAGAATCTGGCTGCTCTTTTCGCTTTTTATTCTGTTTTGTCTGTCGCTCTCGTTGCCGTTCTTAGGTCGGGCTCATTAAAGTCGGTGGCAAAGACATTAAGCATACGCCGTGGTGACCTATTTTAAAACGTGTTTTTCGCTTCCCCTTTGCTTTGTTTGGCGACATTTTCGCTACTATCGCTGACTGCCCGACCGCCTGCCTTCCTGCCTGCCTGTCTGCCTGGTCCTTTACCCCATTTACCCTGTTTGTTGCTCTGTATGCGCTTTGGGCCCTTTTATTTTGCCTTTCGGTCATGCTTTGCCTTTTTACGTGACAAGACGTGCGGGGCTGCCTGTTGTTTACGGGTATGTTCGAAAATGAATGCCACATTCCTCTCTTTGCCTCTCACTGGAAGTTTCCAATGAAAAAGAGAAAGACGTAACGGTTCTTTACTCTTAATATCTGGGACGAAGGGCTGGAACTAATATTGCTCACCTTTGACACGTGCTGACGAATCTTGAAATAGCTTAAAAATGGAGCTGTCACTGTGATTTCAAAGAAATTTAACACTTTTAATTAATTTTATAGTCCTGAAATAATATAAACTCAACTTTAAAAGCCTTTAATTCAAATTTTTAAAACTTTAAGATAAAAAAAACATTGTCCGGCTGTCATCTGAAGAGCACTTAAAGGATTAAAGCCAACACATTATTGGCCCTCGAAAGTGTGCGATTGTTTTTTGAAAAATATTTTGGAAAGTACGGCGTGATTTCCATACAAAAAATAGTAAAACAGTTGGCT
This sequence comes from Drosophila miranda, assembly GCF_003369915.1. Taxonomy (NCBI): domain Eukaryota; kingdom Metazoa; phylum Arthropoda; class Insecta; order Diptera; family Drosophilidae; genus Drosophila; species Drosophila miranda. The sequence continues at coordinate 6,962,655 of NC_046677.1, read as the reverse complement.
TCAACAGCAGCTGTCGGGCCAATTCTTTGTTTTCAGACTGTACGAGCAGGACTCCAACCATGTGCACTTTCCTATAAAAAAGTCATGGGACAGGAGGCAGCGCTATAGGCCATGGGTCTATATGGTATATGCTTATGGGCATGCTTGGCTCACGAGATAATTGCCAAAAGTTGTAAAAAAAACTTTTGTGTTTTCTTTTTTTCCAAAATTTTTTCTGTTCTGTTGCTGGCCAAACATTTTTCAGCTAGTCAAAAAGTTGGACCGTTGGGTCAAGCTGTGTCCGTGATCCACATCCCCATCCAAAAGGGAGCAGGGCGGGCGGAAATAGAAGTTAGCTAAACATTTTATTTTATCTAATTGAGTGTGTTTAAAGTTTAAAGTGTGCCAAAGTTTGTTGTGCTTTCCGAACTGCTTTTGATCGCTTCCAGAACCTACTCCAAATCTGGCCACAAACTGTTGCACACACACACACAAACGCAGTAACAGGCGAATCCACTTACTCCTTATAATGATTATCTTTCCAATGCCAGTTCTCACAGCTGCTGTGTGGCTGTGTGGCAGCTGTGGCACTTGCTGATGCTGTCGGTATTTCGGCTTACCCAACATTTTGATTGAGTTGGTCAAGTTTTTAATTTATTTTGCTCTTTGCGCGTCCGAGGCGGGAAATGAAAGCGACGCATGCAAATTCCAGCCACTTCGGTCAGGTCAATAACAACAAAAAACCAGCCCTGCAATGGTGACGGCCAAATAATAAAGTAACGCAAATGCCAATTTCCCGTCAATGCATCTCGTCAATTTCGCATGCAGAAGTCGTATACGCAATATCCACTCCCAGTCCCGCTGGATTCGCTGTGTGTCCGCGGTGTGCAAATATAAAAATGGGCATTCCAAATTTATTGTGTTGTTTGCCACACTCGACAGATGAAGGCCAAAAAAGGCAACACTCCACATGGGTCGATCAGTACTCGTGGCTATCGAAATATGAAAATTCATTCAGGCCGGAGAATATTGAATGGTCGAGTGCGCAATTTGTGGAAGTGGTGGAAATTTTATGAAATTACCAAATGTTATGCAGAGTCCGTGCCATCAAAAAACTATTTGAAACTATCAAAAATTCGTAGTATTTCTTTTTAATTAGGACTCTCTTTAAGATCAATGATTATCTTTCTTTTTCTGAGTGTGTTTTATTTTCGGGCTAAGATTTGAGGCATCTTTCAATAAATTATCATGCTTGTGTTCTCCCAGTTCAAGGGCCAAAAAATAATTATTTATCCAAAATATGAATTATGATACATTTTAGTTTTGTTAATATATTGCTAGTATTATAATTATTATTATTTTTTTCTTATTGTCTTTCTGTATTATTTTTATTTTTTTAGTTTTTTGTTTTTATTGGTAATTTAAGTTTTAATCTGATGGTCGTATGTATGCTCGTGTACTTTTATTTTTAAATTTCTTGTTTACTTTCACTATGGCTTTTCGCTTCAAGCTTTCGGAATATGGAAGTCTTTAATATGTGTTAAAAATATGTGAAAACCCGTTTTAAGTGGCGGAACTTATTTTATGCAAATTTGTAATTTAAATTCGTTGATTGACATGTGAGAATAAATGAAAGAAAAAATCCATATCCGCTTGATTATTGTTGTTGAAGTGTCCTGATGATTATGCTGCGGTTGGTAAAGTTAATTTAACAAATTGAACTGTCAATTGACGTGCTGATACATGCACGCGTTTGAGGTGAAATTCGTAAAAACTTTTGAAGGCACTCCATGTTGGGGCGATCATGTAAGCACACTCTTAGCAAGCTTAGCAAGTTTGGGGCCACAGCCTGACATTGATAACAATTAAACAAGTTTTGCATATGGTTTTAAGCTGAACTGTAATTAAAGCTTCCTGGCAAGTGCATAGCAAAAAGTAACAACAAAAACAAGCCAAAAACAGGAATGGGAACAGGAACAACAACCCGAACTGCAAGTGGTGGAAACTTTGCTTGGGAACTCATAACTTTTACTTTGAGATGGAGCCAAAGTGCAACAACAATAACCCCCAAAGAGTAAAACTTTTCTCCATTGAAATTCCCTCGAACCCGCACTCCACCCACACCCACACCCACTCTCTTTCCGTACTCTTTCTCCGAACTTATCTCTCTGGCGCTATATGCGTGTGGTGTTAATAATAAACCAAACCAAAAAAACCAAAACTTTTAACGAAAAGCAAATAAATTGCTTTTGCTTTTCGTATGCTGTTGTTGGTGTTGCAGCTGCAGCTGCAGCTGCGATTCTTATGCCAAAGTGTTAAGCGTGTTGGTTTTTGGTCTGGCATATGCATGTGCGTGCTGGATGCTTTGGGGAGTGTGGCAGTGGGGGAGACTGTACCGAGTTTTAAGAGCGCCAACAGCAAAAGTTTATGCTCTAATTTCCGAAAAGGAAAAATTAGCAAACTATTTGCACCATCGCCATATCATAAAGATGGCTGGCGAAAGAAATTGCAGTAGGACGTTGCCTGGGCTCATGTGTGTGTGGGTGTGTGTGTGTACAGTTGGTCACAAAAGTCACATAAATTTGAAATGACAGCAGCAGTTTTACAGTTTTTCGAGGTCGTGTGGCAATAAACTTTTAGTCCCTCTTTTTTTCCGGCTCCACAGCGACAGTTCCTCAAAGCGACGCACGATGACGGGCAAGCCAGAGGACGTACAGGGAGTAAGAGAGGGAGAAAGAGGGAGATCGAGATACGGACTCGTAAAATATGTTTATGTCTGTGTTGAGTCAGTGCCTGTGCTGCTGCTCCTCTCATAGGCCTGCCGAGCAGTAGCAGCAGCACTCAAAATTAGTCTGTTGGTCTATGCTATGAAACTATGCCATGGGGATTATTTTAGTTAAATTGCACGACTGCGATTTGGGCTTAGTGGGGGTGTATGTCTGCTTGTGTGTGTGTTGGAATGTGGAAATGGATGGCGAATGCTTCTTTAGAGCATTCACAGTGAAAATTCGATTTAAATGTTGCCTGAACCCAAAATTTTTCTAAAGCTGCTATGAGAACCAGCAAATTGATATTTTAAGTACTTTAGCTTATAAACCCAGAGAAACACGCAGGTTTTAATTTTGATGCCCTTAAATTTGCAAATATGACACTAATACGAAAATATATGATCTAGATATATTTTATTATTAAAAATACAAATATTTCGTATTTAAATTAAATTAATTAATATTTTCCACAAATTTAATTTGATAGTATTTTGATTTTAAATTGTTTAATATTTCGATAAAATATGTGCTGTATTAAAAAGTCCTAGCCCTCACTTGCATTTATCTATGAGTGGGATAACAGGGAGCAAATGGATCTGTTAGAATAATATCTTCATTTATTTTATCGCCGATGAAAATTAAATCTATTGCGCCCACGCATGCAAATCGGATAAACCAATCGTGAAACCGCGACACAAATCAAACCGGTAGAGGTGGCCGGGCTGGATGCACCATAAATGATTGCCACAAACAAAATATGTTTAAAATAAATAAAACAAAGTGCCAAAGCCGGGTACCGCACAACATGCGAAATGGTGGCTCTGCCACTCGTCCAGTATACGTACGAGTGAAATGCCAAATAAATTGTAATTAAATTGACAGACGACAGGGGAAAAAACGATTTCATTACCAATCTCCATCTCCAGTCACTCCTCTGAACCGTGCATATATTGCATTTTGTTGTATAAAACGATTTATTCGTTAATTATGGCAAACGAGCAGAATGAAAATAGTCCAGTCAACGCACTCGTCCAGTCAACTGACGGCAAAAATCAATGGCAAAGCGACCAGCGAATTGTGGCCGATTTAGCCTGGTTGAAACTTCGCTTTTAGGCGGCAGCAGCAACAACAAAAGAACATAACGAACAACAAAATCCATGGACTGTGGCCACGCTCTGGTTGTGGGCTTTGATCTGATTCTGACCCGAATAAAATATAAATGCCGCATTTCTTCGTTTTCCTTTGGGGTTTCGCCCGTAAATGTTCCCGAGAAATGGGTGCTTTGAAGTGCTTTAGGATGTTGGACTTCTAATTAACGAATAATTTATTATTTTTTAATTGCGTTTTTTTTTGGTTTATTGCAATATATTGAATACAAAACATATTCCTATTATCACAAGAAAATCGTATGAAAATTAAAAATATAATTTTTAGTTCAAGTATCAAAGAAGTAATGACAAAAATAAATAAAATATTAGACAAGCTTTTGACCAAAAATTGAAGAGTCACTTGTAGCATCATGGGATGGGCTCTAGTACAAGTGCCGGCCTAATTAATGCGAATAAAGCCACTTTCCTCCTCCTTCTACGTCTTTTAACCCATTACCATTGGTTTAAAGAAGATTTTGTGAACAGGGAACGACAACAGCTCGCAGTACAACATAATTAGGCTTCTGGCAGTGAATTTTATGCCCGAGCCAAGCAGCCAAACGAAATCGTCGCCACTTACACAGCCCTTGGCCTCCCCCCCAGGGAGACACCCAACCATCGTGCGCTAACCCGCCATTCCACACCACTCCAAAAGCCGCCCATTTGCGTGCGTCGCTAATTAGTGTAAAATGTTTCCTGTTATTTACCTTTTTCGGTTTTGTAAGCAACAAAACAAACTGGAACAAGTAAGAACGTTTCACTCACGTACTCACGTCGCTATTCCGACTAAGGGATACCCGCTACTCGGAAACTATCGGCCAAAACTCTTACAATGAGAAATATAAAAGAGCTTCCTGTGAGACCTCCAATTGAGAACCTGATCTGCTTGGGCATCCTCAGAGTAGGCACAGAATTTGTGGCTGTGGCGTTCCACAGGCTTTGATTTGCCTGTTCGAACATTTCAGGCATTCTGCACCATCTACTGGAAATGGTCAAAGGCAGTGGCAAAGGACTGGGACCGGGCACAGCTACAGAGCAGATTGTAAATGAGCAACTGCCGCTGGGGCGACGCATTTGTTATAGTGGATACGATACGTTGTATCACAAAACCGTTTCGGTGTCGATTTTTATTTGAGCCAAGTTACGTGACCTGTGTGGCCAATAATGAGGGAGCGACGCACCCAGCACCCAGCACGCAGAACGCTATTTGCTCAACAGTTTGTGCACAAACGAAGACAAAATCAGCGCTAATTAACTCGCTTTGGAGCATAAACGCGCGCGCCCAGGACTCCATTCATTTGCGTTCAGATCATTCAGTCAGTTTTTCCGCGCTTAGCATGCAGAGCATCAGCTCAAGTGAACTGAACTCGACCCAACTCGTTGCCGCGTAAATTGCGTTTTAAAATAAATTATAATGATTATTATGTTGCAAACAACAGATGTCAGCCGCCCGACTGTTGCGCCCTCTCTCTCCGGCATGCCCAAAGTGGGTTGAAGCTGGAAAAACTCTACTCCTTCTCTCTCTCCGCCGCCACTCGTTAACGTTGGCAGGAGCCGGCAGCAGCAGTCGTTGTGCCCGTTTGCCACTTGGGTCTTATGGTGCAAGCATAAAAATTTTAACTGAACAACATTAACGCAAGCATTTTATGGCGTTGATCTTAATATTATTAAATCAGCGACGAGTTTATTAAGCGCTAAACAGATGAGAACGAAAATTGCTTTGGAACGCTGGGGAGGGTAAAATAAGTTAAACAGTTTCAAGTTGGATTGCTGGACTGCTGGATTGCTATGCATGCACTCATAAATTGTAGCCCATAAACTCTCAGCTACATCAGATTCATTCTACGGTTAGTACAAAGACGGAGACACATTTTTAATCATTAATCATGTTGCAAGGTTGGAACAAGAGATTCGCTGACCCTGACCAGTATTCGATCTTGTATCATTAGTAGGAGTCTATTGAAAATAGTGCATGGTTTCATATCTGTATTAAAGATTAGACGCTCTGCCACATTTATATTAGTTTTTTTTTGCGATATCTAACTAGTGATAATGTACGAGTATTTAGTACATCGATTGGGATAAATAATGTTTCGATTGTAAGTCCTACTCTGCAAATCGAACGATTCGCAATGAAGCCTAATATTTATTATAAGTATGTTTTGTTATAAACAATAGGCTTGCTCGCAATCTGACTTTTTGCATTTAGATGATGATCTAAGATCAAATACATATACATATAAGATTATAAATACACTTGAGGGCAAGCCCTCAGCCCCCTAAGTAAAATGTCAGTACCACAACGACCCAAAACCTTTTTATATAATAGAGAGATATAATTTGAATTGTTTGATATTGCGAAAAAAACATACAAAGTGTAGTAATCGTATATTTCACATTTTGATTTAAAAGAAAATTTGAGAGAACATCAGAGAACTAGGAGATCAAGTGAATTTCCTTAAACAAAAGCCGATTGAAATTTCGGAGGCACTCAGTTATCTCCAAGTTAGCAACTCTACTTATATCCACAGCAACCTTATTGCACGGAACAGACCCATTCCTTGTGCCTTGTAATTCCAGTGTTTCCGGATCTGGTTGGACTGTCATCCAGAGACGAGTCAACGGCAATGAGAACTTTAATTGCCAGTGGACCGACTAAGACTAGGGTTCGGAGTCCTGCGGAAGATTAAGATTAAACAGATCTTAAATTCGAATCAAAGGTCGGCCCAATCATTATTTAAGCAAAAGTAAGCGAGATCGTGTAGACATTCTAGTATCAAGAATCCCATCGAATGCCGTCAAATGATGCACTTTCATAATTCTCCATTGAGTGAACTGTAATAATAAGCTAATTTATGATAAATGCTCAATAACCAAAAGCGTTAGTTCTGCATAAAAGATGTTTACCTTGTACCGCAACTAAAAAACCACAACCACCTCCATAAAATTTCGCGCAATTTCGTGTCTCATGAGTGTCATTATCCCGGTCTGTGGAAAACTTCCTGTGCACTTCCCACCGATTTCAGGTTTGTAGCCTTTCTCTTCGTTTCCTAATTTGAAATTATGGAATCGAGAATAGATGGTCCTTCCATTAACATCTTTGAGTTGTACAGCACGTGAGGCTTGGACTGGGTCATTAGATGGATTTTTTCCAGTCCAAGGAAGAAGATCTGCCGGAGGTCTCCGCACCCTAGTTAGAAGTCGATTAAAGTTTTGCGATTGAAGTTCTCATTGCCGTTGACTAGTCTCTGGATGACAGTCTAGCCAGATCCGGAAACACTGGAATTGCAGGGCACAAGGAATGGCTCTGTTCCGGGCAACCTTATGCTATGGATATCAGTGGAGTTGACGAAGGGTAACTGCTGGCTACATATTTTCCACTCAGGAGCTCTGTCACTGAGGTTCGATGATTTACTTAGTCCTCTTTGATAGCCAGCTGGTCTTGGCTATGCTTTAATTGAATTGAATTCTTCTTGGAGATAAATTCATCATGAATGTTTTTGCATGTTTCTAATCCGTTTATACTGTCCGTAAATCCTTTATTATCTTTCAAGTTGGTGGTCAGCTGTCGCAGATCAATAATCCTAGAGGCTAACTTTTTGCGACAAATGTATTTCTGGGTATCCAAGGCAGAGGGAGGATTCTCCTTGCAGAAAAAGCCAAAAGCCAGAGCTTCTCATGTTTCACTTGACTCTCGCACAGTCGATGCAAAACCAAACTGACCGGAATGGATCCAATAGCCACATATAAATATAAATTATTTCTTTGCTTGTCACACTTAATCACAATTAAAAATGTACATGTGTACATACATAAATTTTATTCCTGATAGCACATTCATGATAAGAAACGTTTCTACTGCTGTGGTATGATCTCAAGCTATCAACTCAGTGAGTAATCTTTTTTTTGTGTTCGTTGCATAAAATTTGTATTTATTATAAAAATTGCATCATTGACTTATGCACTCCATAAAGATACGAGATTCGCGTTGCTATGGCGACTTAATGATTTAGAATTAGAGTTAAACGTACTGTATTAATTCCTAATAATAATGTCGGAGGGGCAAACGGCATTTTCACATTTCGAATTTTATGCACCGCAACAAAGTGCAATTTAGAAACAATGTTATAAAGCTTCTAGGAATCGAAGCACCGTGTACTTGTACTTGTATTTCATGAAGATATCTTATTTCGCTTGGGGGCTATCCATTTTAGTATGCTAAAAAGGCCGATGGCCCCACTGTGCGTCGTAACAAACGCCAGACTGCTCGCCCAGTGTGCGTATTTTTTGGAGGGAGTGCCTTGTTCTGCAATTAATAAACCACCATCCTCCTCGTTTGTGTATAGCGAAAATAAATATCCCGTTTATCAACGTTGAAAACTTCATGTTCAGTTGATCTTCAGTTAGTTACTCTCCGGTTGTTCTTGAATATTTTCTCGCCCATTTCAGTAGGCTTCCTTTTTGCTGCATATCTGGTTGCTCCATTAATTTTTCCAAGTCGAAGCTACAATTCGTGAGGCTGGGCCAGAGTCATTAGATGGGTTTTCTTCCAGTCCCAGGAAGAAGTTTTTTTGGAGCTTTACGATATAAATATTTTACGAAACCAGTCCAGCTACGAGTATATCAAAACAAACAGTGATCAAGAATGCCACGAAGTTAAGTCTAATGAATATATAAAACAATAAATATAAAGAGGTTCGCTGAACTTGCATATAGATCGACAATACATAATACCTAGTGTAGGGGCTATTATCAATTCTATTCTGTTTTATTATCAACAACAGGATCTGAAAATGTACATAAATATGACATTCGAAATGCCTTTATATGTATACATATACATATGTTATTTTATAATTCTTAATAGGATTTGTTATCTCGAAAATAACAGGCAAGTCAGATGCAAGCATGATGTATGTCATTAATTGATAATCAGCTTATAAGCTGATTTATAAGAAGAATTGAGTCTTTCATCTTGCATTCAGTCAGATTTAAGTCTCTCAACGGGAATATTAATTAAATTCGAAGTTATGCAAATATTTTGGATTCTGGTGCTTTTCTTCCTGCAAGTAGATGCAGACATTACTCTATCGACGGAAAATAGCGTCAAGAAGAGTGCTGTGAGAATTCAGTGCATTGAGAAATTATAATTGAAATAAACTAATTAGTTGGGTATTCCGTTTCCAGCACTGTGAGATGAATCGCGATGATGACGATGAGCGGTGTGGTGCCATATGCTATCCGATTGTGAAGCCGCTACTCCGGTACGCTGCCTTATGCCAGGGGAAGGATGCAACGATTAACGACCTTAAGGACAATATTAGAGAGAAAGATGTGTACATCGCGCAATTGAAAAGCAAGATTGAGCTAACCAATTCAATGGAAATTCAGCTGAAGGACAAGGAGACTATATTGCATCTGAAGGCAAACGAAATTGTGAAAATGGAGAAAGATATTGGAGATCGGGAGGCAGAAATCCATGACAAGAAAGACCAGATCTCAATCAGATTCAATCTAGAGAGACTTTAATGCAATCAAAGGATAAATTAATCAGAGAACTGGAGAATCAAGTGAATTCCCTTAAACGAACACAGGGAAAGCTGGTAGACATATCGGAGGCTAGCAGTTGTCTTCCATTCACCGATGCCACTGATATCCTTACCATAGGGTTGCCCGGAATAGGCCCATTCCTTGTGCCCTGTAATTCCAGTGTTTCCGGATCTGGCTTGACTGTCATCCATCCGATTACAAACTAGGGTTCGGAAACCTGCGGGAGAACTTCTTCCTGGGACTTGAAAAAATCCATCTAATGACCCTGTCGCAATCGCACGAATTGTACGTTCAACTTGGAAATGTTAATGGTGGAACCAGATATGCTCGCTACGACGATTTTAAAATAGGAAGCGAAGAAGAGGGCTATAAGCTGAAATCATTGGAAAAATATTCAGGAGCAGCCGGAGATTCACTAACTGAATATAATCTAAACATGAAGTTTTCTACATGGGACCATAATAATGGCACGGTTTGCCCAAAATATTATGGAGGTGGTTGGTGGTTTGGTCATTGTGGAATAAGGTACACATATTTTATGCCGAAGTAACTTTAGTAATTATTACGTATTTATAATATCAGTTTTCTTGTTATTTCAATAATCTCAATGGAAAATATTATAAAAATGGTCAAAGGGAATACGTTGACTGTATTCGATGGGATTCTTGGCACTATGATGTCTACAGGATCTCACTAACATTTTCTCAATTGATGATAAGGCCAAAAACATAGAAACTTGACTCGAATTCAAGCTCTGTTCAAAACCATACTAAAAATATCTGAAACACCAATAAAGTTCTAAATCTTAAGGGAAATAATCCTTCTGAATCACGCACTAGGAATTTGAAGAAATTGAACTAAAATTTCAGCTATTCCTAGCTGTAGATGTATCTGTTTCTTAAACTTCATTCTGATATGTATCTGAAAGTGTATCTGTATCGTTATCTAGATAGATTTATCTCGCTCTGTATCTTTATTTTTATGCGTAGATTAAATTCTAAGCTTGTGTTCTTTTTAAAAAGAGCCAACGGTTTAAAAGATATATGCAAAAATATGACCTGACGTTATGTTACCAAAAGAGGTTTGAGGTTGCAGTACAAAATTTTTAACTTCTGTGAACCGGGTAGAGCTATCTGTATAAGTATTGAGCGTTCCAAGGTATTACATTTAATAAAATTTCCTGTTTTTTGTTATAAATTTTCGGAAGCATCTGACGTTCGTTACTGGCTTTACATTAGCAAATTCCGGGTTAATAAAAGTTTAAAATATAGCGTTAGTTGGGAAAATTATCTGGGATTATTTTAGATAGTTCAATATATAAGAGTGACTTTGAGGAAAAACTTTAAAAAATAATCATTTTTCCTATAGAATATAAAGATAAAGGAAAACATGTCTTTAAAAATTCCAAAAAATCTTAAGTCCAATAAAAAATTAACAAATAAAACATAAATAATAAGAGGTTCATACTTATTGACAATACATAATATGTACTATAGGTCCGTTCTATTATCAAAAATAAGCTTGATCTGACAATCTACATAAGGATTTCATTTCAAGTGAATAATTAGTTGGACATTCCGTTTCCAGCACTGTGATATATGCTTTCCGATTGCGAAGCCGTTACTGCGGTACGCTGCCCTATGCCAGGGGAAGGATGCAACGATTAACGACCTCAAGGACAATATTAGAGAGAAAGATCATCAGAGACGAGTAAACGGCAATGAGAACTTTAGTCGCAAATGGATCGATTAAAAACTAGGGTTAGGAGACCTGCGGGAGAACTTCTTCCTGAGACTGGAAAAAATCCATCTAATGACCCTGTCCCAACCTCACGAATTGTTCTAGTAGCTGTAGAATCTCTATCTTAATAAGTATTCGTATCTGCGGATTTATCTGTATCTTTATAATTATTCATAGCCATGGATATATCGGTAAACGAGTGTACAGGATGGCATCCACAGCCACACAGTTTGCGGGCCAAGCCAAATTGAGTATCCGCCGCGAGGACCGACAGAGTTAAAATAACTGCAACTATGAGGGCATAAGTTAATCAGGGTCGAGCTTTTAAGTGGATTACACACATGCCAGTCAGTCCTTGTTAATTGGAGCAGAAGTGCTGGACTTGAGGATACTTCAGTTAAAGTTTTTTAAAGAAAAAATTCAGCTTAAATGCTTCTCGGTGACCCACAGAGGTGTCTGATGGCAAGGTTAAGCTAAAAAGACGACTCCTTCCGCCACAGGCCGTTTTGCCTTGACATTTTGAAGACATTAAACTGAAACTGCTGGCAGACCACAGGCCAGGCAAATGGAATGGTATGGAGTCGGTATGGTAGCAGGGCCTGGCCGGGTCTCGTCTGGTCTGGTGTGGTGTGGTGTGGTCTGGCATGGTTGAGAGCAGCAGATTTCCCCAAAGACAAAGACAACGCCTGAACGGCAGTTCTCGACCCTACGACTTGGAGTCTGGGCTTCTGGGTTGAGGGGACTGGGTGGTGGGGACTGGGTTCCTGGGTTCTTGGGTCTGGGCGAGTTGAAGTTATGAATAATTAATGTCTGTCTAGGTGTGTGCGTGTGACCGTGTGGGCGTTCTCAAAACGGAAGCTGTCTTAGCTATCAGTGTATGTGTGTGTGTTTGTGAGCCCGGGATCGTTCGTGTGAGCGAGTTGATAATTTGTTATAATTGCCGGGGGACGCCACAGGTCAATTTTGTGGGCGTTTATATAAATTTACCAAGAGAAGTCAGCAAAGGGAAACCGTCTGTGGTTAGCAGAAAAAAAATATATAAAAATAGTTGAAAAGTCGACCAACTAATCAAATTATGGTAGCAGTGCAGGTCTTAACTATTGAAAGGGGCCGTAAAGATGGATGAGAGGATTTCTTGATTGCTTGAGAGCTGCGTTTCAAGTTTCATAACTATCTCTCTATTGAGTTTGAAAGGTGTGTGGTCTTGCAAAGAAAGTATTTCTTTTTTTTTATTTCAATAATAAATGCACAAGTCAGATTGATTGGTCAGTTGAAGTCTACTTCTTTCTACTTTCTATATAGAATGATGTATTAAAGAAATTCTCTCTCTTTGATTTTCCCTAGACTCCTACATTTACAACTAAGCTCAAGAGAAAGGAACAAAGTAAAAGCCTTACGTTAAGAGTGCAGCAAATCTGGAAGACGAGCGCAAGGTCGTAGAAAGTTCTGACCGCCTTTTTGGACGATTTCTTGAGGCACCTCCTGATGACCATAAATACCTTAACAGCTTATGCTTTACTTAAGTCACCTCAGCAGTTAAGAACCAAGTCAGAGCACGGACAGGACACGAGCATCGCATCCCCACGAGAGGACCCAGCTGCAGTTGGCTCTGTAAGCACATTAAGCGCTTTTGCAGGTGGTCCATGGTGGGGCTGCAAAGGTGGTAGAGAGTGCATGTACGTACGCTTGGGTGTGGCAGTCATTTAAGACCCATATTACGTTCAAGCGCGCACAAAAAGCAAACTTTTTTCATTTTTTTTTTTTTTTTTTTGCAGTGCCACAATGAAATAAGCGAGTAAACTCAATAATGCACTTGGCGCACACAACACACACAATTGCCTGGCTCAGGCCCCTTGCATTTCCCACTGCACCCCACACACAAACACTTAATGCTTTTGTAGTTGGTTTTTTTTTTAACGCCGCCAAACGCTTTTAAGCCCATACGGCGAAACATATGGCAGATGTCGTAGCCATTTAACTGCAGTTGTTGCTCCTGCTGCTGAAATGTATGTACTCGGACTCCTACTCGTACTCGTACTTCTGTGAAACTTTTTATTGAGCCTTTGTTTTAAAGTTTCCATGCTCCATGCTCCATAGATATGTTCAATTGATAGCTCTTGGGGCGCATACTCAACGGCTGAATGGCCAATGTGTCAGTGACAGCTGCAAAGTGGACCTACTCGGACATTAAACACAAATATTCGTACTCGCATTGTGGTAATTTAATTCAGGTTAATCCATACATCTGCAAAAACGTATAAATTCCTTGGCATTTCAAGTTCATAATGATAATGGGATTCATCTTTTATTTATTGACCGAGTGTATGATTTAAAGAGCACAAAAGATCATAAAAATCTCACCAGGGCAGTGTTAAGTGGGAGTAGCGGGGGCCAAGAAGCCGCAACGAACATCGGCGCTTTATAAATTTATGCTTTTTGTTGCCAGTTAAAATGGCATACAAAATTACAATAAATTTATAACCGCCATGACCACAAAATGTGGTCAGCCAGACAATAAAGTTTTCTCCCAGATACGAGTGGCCAAAGTGCGGAAAAACACCGAACAGACAGCGAACATAAATAAATCAATTTGAACAAGGAAAATATACTGCACTACGTACAACAATAAGCACAAAAAGGGACTCCGGCTAGTTGCAAAATAGTAGCAAAGCATTTAACTTTCATGGCTGTCAATTCAATTGAACTTCATTTTTTGTGGCACCGAACAAAACGAAACGAAATTAGAACAATTGAATTGTAAATAGTAGAGCAGATGAAAGCAGTTGCAGATGGGTTGAGTAGAGGGTGGAGACCAAGATGATGATGATGATGATGATGATGATGCTAAGGAGTGGGAGCCAAAGATAGCCACCAAATTGAAAATGTTTGTCACGTATTTTACAAATTCACTGCGACGACCACACTCTCCCCCTGTTGAATGAAACTGTATCTGTATCTCTATCTGTGAGACTGTAAGACTGTAGGACGTGCATGTATCAGTATCTCCATCGATAGATAGTTGCCTTTTTGCCGCAATCGGTAGAGGTATGCTGGCGGGAACAGGGGGCTGTGGTTAGTCTGCAGCAGCATCGATTGTTCATTGATATCTTTTGCGGCTTTTTGGTTGAATTTATTTTTAGTTTTTTTTCCTTTATTTGGTTGTGGTTGCTGTTGCCGTTGCCTCAGGGGAGCTACGCCGAGATCTTGGATTATAATGCAGGTCGTGTCCATGTGTGCATGTATTCCAATAAGGTAAAGCCGCATTGAAATTTTGGCCAAGGATAGCTATGACAATTTTGAGCTGCAGAACAAAGTAAATTATAGTTGACAGGCGGCTTTAAATTGCCATGGGGATATACGGATATCGACATATGTATGTATATAGTGTACATACTCGTTAGTAGTTATGTAGTTGCTTCATGTCTAAAATACACAAATACAAGCATGTAGGAAAAGCAATATATGGAAAAAAGGATTTTTTGTTCCCTGTTTTTTCTTCAAAAACACAAGTGTATCATAAGTGAGGAACTCTGCGTGATCTAGTCTACTAAAGGCATTGTCTACTAAAATTTTGATTCTTAATTTGCCTCCAAGTTTTATACATCTATCTTGCCATCTACCATCTAACCATACATACCATCCAACCCGAAGTACATACATCAAATTGAATTTTTGATTCCTTACTCTCTCTCTTGATATCTGTAAGTTAACTCCAAACATTTTTTAAGTATTTCAAAAACTCACACACAATCCTCGCTTTGGATTCCGTGCTGCAGTGCAATCATTTTGCGGCACATCCAGTCCTATAAAAGTCAATTTGAAACAATTAGAGAATGGGTCTCAGTGGTCGTGCCCTGGGGAAATTATGACGAGTAGAAAAGTGAAAAACAAAAAGGAAAATCTCTGAAAAGTTTGACCAACTGGCACTAATAAGCGCTAATTTAGTTAGCCCTGTAACAGGAACAGGAATAGAAACAGGAGGAGAAGTGGGCCGAGGAGCAGCTTCCGCCGATGCTGATGGCATGCCAAAAGTGACTCGAGACTGATGCCGGAGAGGGATTTTGAGAGGACTTCCGAGACGCTGCTCGGACGATTTAACAAAGTCGGTGCAGCTCAAACACTAATTCCATTCATTAAAAAACTTTTTATATGCCAATTTTTGTTTTAGTCGTACCCCGCTCGCTGGCCGACACTTGGTTGCCTTTCTGCAGTTTTGCCTCTAACGTCGCAAAGTTTGCAGCTACTTGGCTGCCATAAAGACAAGCGGATGCCTCCTCGGCTGGTGGCTGGCCCTGCATCCGTCCATCCACTCTTGCGCCGAGACAAAGCCCGTCACGAGACGAGAGGAACGGGTGAAAAAGTCTGATAACTTCCTGAGTAGTAGTCCGCTGTACATCATCAGTCACATAATGAAGTAGTTGCAGCTGCTGAAAATACGAGTACTCGTAACTTTTCAGTTTATGGCTTGTCCACGCCCTGAGACAAATGTGTGCAGGAAGACGAGGCGGCGGAGTAAATTAATTAAATTTCCTCTCTGGCTACGTGGTATGCTAAACAGCCAGTTGTTGTCGTTCTCCCGGTTATCCTAGTTGTGGATGGTTCGCTGTGGTGCATGTTGGCCAAGGTTCGCAGCCAGACTATTTAGATGGGCTATAAATAATCACAACATTTGGTAGACTCGAATAATGATGGACAGAAAATTATAAATACATTTCAATGCATATATGTAAGTAGGTCAGGCCTCGAGCGGGCTGGCTTGAGAGTGATTAAATAACTATTTTAACGATGAAATGCATCATAAGGTACGCCTGAATGGTATTAGTGTTTAATTATGTATTGACAATTAACAAGGCTTATACATACATATGTGATGAAATAGGATCTTAGGATAGTCTTAAACTATTTTGCAGAGGGTGGATCCTATTTCAGAAAATTATACATTTAAATACCTAAGTTAAATTACCTTATATCTTTCGTTTTGCACTTTTATATAAGAGGGATATGGGGAGCCAGAGTAAAGAATATATGTAATCCCTTCAAGTACATTAAGTATACGCCCCACAAAGTCAGGCACTTTGCCAAGCAGGGGCTAATGTGTAAGTAAGTGTGGATAAGTATATAATCGGGGTACTACTGCAATGACTGCATTGCAGTCATAAACTCGCACCAAATATCAATTTATTCACTTAATTAAGCACATATGTGACTGCGACATTTTCCGAAGGGAAAGGAAAGTGCCAGAGAGAAGAGGAGCGAAGAGGCAGCTCAAAGCCAATTGCAATTTTATGAGCTGTTGAAAATGAAGTATGCTGAATGAGAGAGCGGTATGGGATGCCAGCTCCACTTCACAACCCATTACGCTGATTGGCTTTTAATGTTTATCAATACATTACGCAGTCAGTAGCATCAGCAGCATCAGCAGAACCGATGATGATGCTGTGGCTGCTGCTGAAGAGCCAGCCAGCGGAGATGCAGCAAGTGGAGGCGGAACTGAAGACAGAGTGGGCCTACGATATGCGGCGTGTGGCTTGGACTAATAGGCCGACGAGGTATAGCCAAGACAAAGTTGATAGCTGTGGTTTCTGTGGTCAACAGAGAGTGCCCTTTAAATATGTATGACCAGCGATAACACCGGTAAGGTACACTGTACTCGCATAGCTGTAGGCCTCTTGCCGTGTCTGTCACTCATAAATTTCCATTATCACATGCAAAACATTTAGGCCGCTATTATTTTCGTGCAAGAATTATAAGATGCACCATACACAGTCATGCCCCATTTTGCTCAGCCGTTGGAGGAGCTTCACCTTCTCCTCTGCTAAGTATTCCTCGTCCTGCAATTTTTGCCTTGTGTGCATAATTTATATTTTCAGCGAGGGGCAGCGAGACTTAGCAAATGCCACACAGCAGGTTCAGCTGGTCTGGTCTACAGTGCACACAGCACACAGCACACAGCGTAGGCAAACCAGAGTGACCATATTTAACATTACGCCGGAACAGTGGACAAATTCCTTTGAAAATCTAGGACTGAATGAAACGATCTTAATCGATTTTACAGTAGATCTGCAAATCTATGTGCAATGGTATCCAAATCTTCGTCCAAAAGTCTAGCTTTTATTTTTTGTTTCTTTTTCCTAAACTTAATGCTCAATGAAATTGCATTACTGTACCAGCTTCAATTTAAGTTATTTCAAACTTAATTAATAATAATTTAATCAATTAACTTTTGAGGGTCCATTGTCAGGCGAGCCCTGGACTCTCCACACTCCCTTCTAATTTGATTAACAAAAGAATCCCAATTGTTGTTGCAAATATATGCAAGAATAACTTTGAATGAAATTATGTGGAAAATTTTGCTGGGGCTTCCCACAGTTCATCAGATGACAAAAGAAAAAGGCAGAGGAGGAGCAACCGACTAGAACTGCCATGCATCATCATCATCATCATATTCAGCAGGACCAGGACCAGGACCAGGAGCACTAGGAGCACCAGCAGTGGCAACAAAAACTACACCAACAAGCTATACTAACTAAATCCTATTATGAACTTTGAGCTTATGGAAAGACTTCAAGCGGCGCATCGTCTGCCACACGGACAAACTTGGCAGTCCTGGAACCACTCGGTCCCTCTCCCTGTACCTCTACGAGTGCGAGTATGTCCGGGTGTCTGGGTGTGTGAGTGTTTGTTAGCAACATTTACACTTCTGCATAATTAAGTTATGTGCACGGCACTACAACACACAAATACATATATGTACATACAAATATATGCGACTATGTATATGTATGTGGGGTCCACCTTTGGTCTGACATTTTGCGGCTGCCCGTAGTTTTTCATTGCGCATACGCCGCATGAAACGACGCAAGGTTATGCCGCTTTAATTGTTATAAATTATGTATAAATTAGGCAGCTCCATTAAAGTATCGCACTTTAAGTGGCAGCAACTGGGACTGCGCTGGGGTAACCAGAAGCGCAGGAGCCCCGAACTGCAGCGCACAGCTGTTGGAAATTTGAAATTTCTTGCTTGGTTTGGCACAATTTCCGTTCTCTGTTCGCTCTCAATTTATCAGCTGAATGTCGACGCTGTGCATTGAAAACAATTGGCAGCTAATTTTGCTGAAAATTCCATTCCATTTTTTATGCTCGTTTTGTGCAACTGAGTAACGATACTCGGACTGAGATGCTGAGACGCTGGGTCCTTGCCGTCTCGGCTCGGGCTAGGGAAGAGAGCATGGTCCTCCAGCCACAGTCAGCCAGGGAGCCAGACAGGCGATTGCCTCTGGCTGGCGGTTTCATCTACATTGCAATTGTAAAATGCAAAATACATTTCTAATGAATATTGAAGTGTGAAATTTGAATTGATTGCATTTGATTTGTGGACTTGCAGCTGGATATTTACTTTGAGGCGTTCCATTGATGCGGACCGGATTGCAGCCGAAAGGGAAATGTCAATGGAAAATGGGAACAATTCTGGGAGCCTTTCGAAATTCAATTGAGCAGCCAGCTGCCAATGAAGAAGTGGTAAATACTCGTATGAAGGCGATGTTTGAGGCTCTTTGATAAGTCGAAATGTGGTCTTCATCATAGTAGGAAAACCCCTGAGACTTTTATCCTTTTTACTGACGTTGCATAACGACATAAAGAACAGACGTTTATCCAGGAAAACCATGTTGGATGCACCTTGAAGATGTTTAATTCAGTGGCTAAGTCCCCTTTTATGGTTCTTATGGCACTCGGAATCTAATACAGTGGGAATAACTCTTTGAAGTATTGGTTGGGAGTTTGGGGTAACTTCATTCGTATTTACTGTAGAGCTTTGAATATCTGTTCCAATTAAATTATGTGAATACAACACAGTTCGTTGTTCGAACAATCGGACGACTCAAATGTTAGGTAGGGATGCCGTTCCATTTTTGCACATTGGTTGGGTGCTTTTGAGATTGGCACACATTGACCCCCGCTGCTTCTACAAGCTGGTAATTAAAGTTGTATAATTAGTAGTGTTCACTCGGGTATTATTTACTTACGTCTGCCTCCGTTGGAGAAAGAAAACAATACGCTTAACATCAAAGACATAAAAATATACTTATTCAGCCTCATCATAGTTTTAAGTGCTTCGAGGAATGGCGATTCGGTACCACTTTTTAAGTTCTTATAGCACCTCGAATCTAATTCATTCATTACAATTGACATAACAATTGACACAAATGGTTTAATGTTCAATTTAAGTACGTTTATTTTCTGGGCAGGATCGATCCGACACGTTCCTTGATTAGTCGGTTTTAACTAGGTACTACAGGCGTATGAAAATGAGCTTCGCAGGCTCAAAATAAAAGTTTCAACATCCTAGAGCTACGCTTAGATTGGAGATTGGTTTATCCAGTGCCAATCCAATTTTCTACGCAACACGCTAAGGGATTACTATAGTTTTGCACACACTCATATCTCATATTTATAGCACCCCAATTTTTTGGACAAGTCTCGGCACAGTATCCTGTTTTCATCCTGCAACCTGTAAATTAAAATTGAATATTTAATATAAACATATTATATAAAAAAGTTCTGGGACGTCGTCAAAGTGGTATTATGTTCTTACTTATTTGACTTATATTACTTACTTATATACTTATGTATATTGACAGTTCGAGATAAGAATACCCGCGCTCAAAAGGAACGTTAAAAATAAATATTTATGCAGCAGAAGCATTGTTCAATGTACTTTGAACTTTGACTTAAGATACAGTGGCTAAATCCCACTTTGAGAGATCTTCTAATACTTGGAATCCAATTCATTTGTTACGGTTGACATAACCCTTTGGAATGTGTCGGTCAATGTATTGTGTAAGATATTGGCGAAGATCATATGTTATTTAAGACAATTTCAGTCGTATTTATAGTAGAACGAGGGGAACATTGTGAACCGCGGCAAGGGCCGCGGCTCTACTTTATACCCGGTACTCAGTCGGTAAATATGTGAGCTTATGATTTATGTAATTTATGTGTCGGCTCTTGGCTACAATAAAGATCCGATCTGATGCTGCAGTGTGGTAGATATGGTCATTCTCTACGAACCTGCTTTTTCGGTCTTTGCTTATTAATGCTGATCAAGAATATATATACTCTAGAGGGTCGGAAACGCTTCCTTCTGAGTGTCACCCACATCCCCTTTCACCACAAATATATTTCTATAATTCGAGTATCGGGTATAAAAATTTCGGTCCACAGTTGTTCTTTTGTCATTTGAATGCATTAAAATTCATATATAGAAACCTTTGCAAATTAATTACATGAATGGTTTATTTTGTATATAATATACAAAAATATATAGATACGGTTTAAGCGTTTATAAACGTTTCTAGTCAATATTTTGAACTAGCTACGTCCAACAGCTACGGCCGATTCTAGTTCAAGCTTATGATGCTCCGGGGCGTCGCTTAGCCGAATAAGTCTTTCACACAACAGAGTAACGGCCGGGAGAAGTCCTCCATACACTCAGCTCTGTTGCGTATATAGCTCATATCTGCTGGACAGCGTTCTCGACACTTCCCTGTGTTGTCCCTGCAAGCTGGAAAGTAATCTTGCCTATTAGATTTTTCAGTATTTGTATTATTTACTTACATATGTGGCCGTTTGAGAGAAGAAACCAGACGCTCAGTATCAAAGTTAAGAAGAGATATTTATGCAGCAAAAACATTGTTCCATGTACTTTGAGGTCTTACGATTAAGTGGCCAAATTCCACCGAAATAGTTATTTTCACTGCTCGAATTTAATTCATTTGTTCCAAGTTTCACGCTAAGTGAGTGTGACTGTCGAAACTGGGGTTCTGGAATCTGGGCAACTGGAATCTAGCTTCTACTTATGAAAAATAATATCGCAAGTTGCAATCAGTGGCAGGGCGAAATTGTTCTGCATAATTGCAAAAGTATTGCAATTTGGCATCTTCCGCTTTTGGAATAGAGTCTACTTCAGAAATAATTGAATTATCCATGCTGCAGTCGTAGCGAAATCCTTGCCAAGCCACAGGACGAGTGGGTTGCCAAGAGAAGGGAGAGGAGAACAGAAGCCCCGAAACGGAAAACCGAGAATCCCGGCTACAATCCCGGAGTCATGTTTTAATAATTTCGCAGCAACAATAACGCTGGGAAAATTCAATTTTATTCAATAATATTAGCTGCTGGCTCCGCCAGTTTGTGGTCGCCAACTTTGGTTCCTGTTTGGCTGAAACCGCAGTGGGTCGTGGGTCCTGGCCCTGCCCTGGAAGCTGAACCTGAAGTCTGAATCCCCAATGGTAGAGTGTCGAATCAAGCTCTTCCTCCTCCGCCGCAATTCTCCTTTTGACAAACCTTCTCCCTCTACTTCTCCTTCTCTATCGGTTTCGTTTGTTTGACTTGGCCGCAAACTTCAAGCCAAGTTTTGGCTAGTTAAGCCAAAAACCGCCATCTGCCGCATACTCGTACGAGTATATGGAAATTGGGTCGCCGAAGGAGAACAGCCACATCACATCCACTCCTTGGCAGTCAGCCGCCTTTCTGTCAGAGTAAGGCCACTACTATGTAGCCTTTGTTTGCCCAGTAATCTACTTGAGCTCTTCATATGTACCCGAACTTGTCGAGGCAGGCCAGGCTCCTTTGTTGATCTTCTGCCGCAGCTGGTGCGAAGTTGTGTCAAGGCCCCAAAAGGTTTGATTTGTTAATTTGTTATTGGTTTGCCATCGGCATGGCGCTGGCACTGGCAGTGTCACTGTGTACCAGGGGAAATACATATGGAGGTATGTTCTTAAAATAATTTGGTAAAGGTTTAATCGAATAGGAATAATCTCGTTTCCCTCATACTGGCCAACACTTGCAGATTTAATTTACTATTTTAAGGGAGTGTTTTGCATTTATGAAGTGGTTAAGTAATAGGATTAAAGCCAGTAAAGTATTCTCAGTTCGATACGTGCTCTAATATCAGCGTTAAAGCTCGGCCCATTTGGAGGCACTTAAATATTCATTTTGGGCCTCAGCCAGCTGCTGCCCAGAAATCCGAGACGATCACAAATTATATGTTAATGCAATTGTAATTGATACAAATTTGATTTCGGAAGGAATAAAAAATACGAGTATGTGGCCCCTGCCTGATGCTGCCGCTGCTGCTGACGGGATTGGAAATGAGAAATCATTTGGCGGGGCAGCGGCAGGCAGGCATTGTGTGTGTGTGTGAGTGTGTGTGTGTGCTCGTATGGCTGGCATATTTTGCCACCACGTGTCAGCTGCCAGTTGGGCTTGGAGGTTGGGGTTGAGAGCCTGGGGTCTGGGGTCTGGAGGTGGGTGCCTGGTGTTTCACTGAAAATGCTTGAGATAACGTAATAATTTATATGAACTTTACAGGGTCATTAATTTAAAGCTTATTCAGTTGTTCAAGATTTATTAAATTAACTCAAGTTGTGGCAGCCAAGAAGTGGGTGGTGCGACGGTGGGAGGATGCTCAGTGGATCCCAAGTCCCAAGGACGCACAAGCACAGGAAATTTAAGACCTTTGGTCCGTTTAGCTCGCAGAGTAAGTTCCTCGGAGCTGATTGGAAGTTGGATACTTTGACATGGGGTTGTTGTGTTTTGTATTATGAACTAGCCCAAACGATTGAAATTAACTGAAATTAATTGAATCAATTGAAGACTAGAACTAAGGAATGGTATAAATTTCGAGATTACAGATTTTACGATAAATATTCAATATATTTGCCTTATTATAATTAAATCGAACCTGCTTAAGCAGTAAGCTTTCAAGAATTCTACATTACATGAATTTTGCTTATCAAATATTTCAAATACAATTAAATTAAATACATACATATTTAAGATACATACATATATATATATTATTATACGAATAATAATAGTAATAGAAAATACGAAAATGTGCTGCTCTGTAAAGGACCAAAAGCCAAAACCAAATGCAATCCAATTTATTGCATAAACCGCGTCGGGTTGGTCGGAGGGCGTGTCTGGTAATAGGGGCAAAGGTAGGGGATAGGTCCGTCTGGCAATGAATTGAAATTCACCTGCTCGGGTAAATGTTGCTATAAAAACAAAAATACCAACAACTGCAAGACGGAGCAGCAGCATTTTGATAGAAACGCTGCAATTTGGCAGTGATGGAGGCAGGGAAAGGATATCAAATACCCGTCTGCATCCCTGTGCCAGACCCAGAGCAAGGTGGAGAGGGAGTCTCGGGGATAGTAATGGAAGAGGAATATTCATAGAATTGCCAACGATTGACTGGCAACAACCACAGAAATGCATTGAATTGAAAATGTTTGAATTTATATTGCAAGTTTGACTTGATTGAGGCACTTGATATCGTTTCCTTTTTGACAGAGCCGGCGACGCCACTTGACGGGTCCCTGCTCCACGCTCAGCTCAGCTCTGCGAGTGGATTACCAAAGGACCAACCAACCAGCCACACGGTGGGGCAGCCACTTCACTAACGAGCTTCGAACATCCACTCATCAATGGGCACCGGATAAGTCCTCAAGTGGACACAATGCGTTTTTGCGGTCATCTGAAATGGACTAACAACATGAGCTTTAAAATTTGTATTTATTAATTAATGCATAGAAACTAATATTGCTTACAACTTTGTGTGAATCGCTACATTCCTAAATACAATCTTCGGCAAACAATCTTTCTTGTCGGATATCTAATTACTTTGTACCTTGCCTTATTCGTCTGATAAATAGTTATTTTAATGAATTAAGCAATTGTAAGTAAGTGAAAGAACTTTCTTTACTATCTTTCTCAATTTTGAGAGTGATACTAGGGAGAGCATGCCTGCCCTGCCCTCTATAACACAGGAATATGTGGGGCATTGCGAACATTGAGCATTGAGCTCGACAAAATCATTTCACTGGTGATGCTTAGTTTTTACGGCCGGACAGAACGTACTGGTGAAGCCACTGAATAATAAAAGTCACAGTTTAAACATTAATTAGAGCCATCGATGCGCAGCCAACGAAAATACCCATTGATAGGGCCAGGGGCCACGTGTCCTGCATGCCAAATACGGATCACGTAGAAGGCGAATCCGGCAGATACGCAACTGCCGAGCACATGCAGCGACCTGTTTAATGTTGATAACAATTTCAGTCCCCCATTTGGGGACTTTTTGTAGGTTTTTGTGGTGTGTCATCCGCAGAATTGCCAGAAACTAAACGCAAGACAAAATCCGTCGGCGAAGTTTGTCGGGGAGTTTAACGCCGTTTTCGGTATGCGTGGTCTGCCTTGATTTTACGACATTTCTGGCAGCGATTTCCATAAGTCCCGTTCCAGTGTGTACTCGCCAGACATCAGACAGCAGCCAACTCCATAAAATTACAAGATACTACCTGTTAGAAGTTTCTCTGCGCTGAAATTCCAATAAACTCACTGCACAATATTAGTTTTATGCGGCACACAAACGAAGAGAATACGAGTACGAGTACCAGTACCAGTACGAGTAATAT
Source organism: Drosophila miranda (assembly GCF_003369915.1). NCBI lineage: Eukaryota > Metazoa > Arthropoda > Insecta > Diptera > Drosophilidae > Drosophila > Drosophila miranda. The sequence continues at coordinate 6,937,992 of NC_046677.1, read as the reverse complement.
AAAAGGAAAAAGAACAAAACTGGCAAACAAAAAAGAAAAACGGGCGAAGTCTGTGGAGAGAAAAAAAAAAGGAAAACTGCGAAATCATTTAAGCAAACAGTCACAGACTTTGGCAGTCTCTCGTTGGATCTACGATACCTGCATGGAAAACTTTCTGCTATGTGACTTTCAGAATTTTTAGTTTTGATTTCAAGAGTTTGCCCGCTCCCATTGTTGTTGCCAGCTTAGTTTTGGTTTTGGCTTCGGCTCTGGCTTCGGCTTTGGCTTTGGCTGCAAATATTGCAAGTTGTGCCAAAGTCACGTGCAAGTTTACAGACATTCGGTTTGGTCCTGGTCCGGTTGTCCTGGCACTTGGCACCCTTAAAAAAAATTCCAGGTTCCTGTTAGTTTTTTCGCCAACACTTTAAACTAGCCATGGGCGGTCTGTAAGGAGAACTGGTCTCTATTAGTTGGCTCAAGAAACCTTTATTAAAGAATTGTCCATTCAAGTTCTGCACTCAGTCTCTTGAATGTAAATTTTTAAATTGTGGTGTTAAATCCTCTTGTCCGACAGCCTAAAAGGAGATTAAAATAAATATACCATATTTTTGATTAAGAATAAAATTCAAAAAGAAACATTTCAAATTTCCCATTACCTCTTCCTATTCTGCCAAAGAAACAATTTCCATAACCAAGAAACAATGGTTCGGAGTGAATATTTCTTTTGTTCCGCGCCATTTGGCTTATTACAAATATTTGTAGGGGAAACACAAATGAATACAAGGAGAAAACGTATTTCTCAAGTAGTAGTTTCTCGGTTTTATGAACACCTTCTAAAAAAAGGCCCTTTGCAAATCCACTTGAGGCTCAAGATGTCAGCTGGTGTCAGAGTAGTCGATATGATGAAATCTTTAGAATGTGGATAACATAGTACAAGGTCTGGACTCCATAAACGCATTAAAGATGGACGCTTAATAAATCGCAAATATGTATTTCTAAATATACATATATCTACAAAAAATTATAAAGATATCTGGGTATATATAATTGAGAGGTATTAAGTAGTGTCTAGTAGTGTTAACATACCCCTGTCTATGAGTATATCTTCTTTATCAAGTATCACTTCCCGTACATCCATTTACCTATACATACATCGATATTTCTCATCATTCACCTCTCTTTATTCCTCCAAATCTCGTCCTAACTTACAAATCGGTGTCCAAACATGTTCATTTGAATGGGGAAGCTCCAAGGAAAACTACAGCCCCTGCGCAGTTTGGCATCCCTTGTGTGCCCTTTCCCACCCCCTCGAACTGGGGCTCCAAGTGAGCGTAAGCAGGAACTGCTCAACACCTTTTGCAGTGGTGAATGGAGCATAAGAAATCATATCAAGCGCTTCAGCGTGCGGATATAATATATATAACAATTTTCACACAATTTTCCTAACACGTTATTTGCGCGTATTTTATATATCCTTACTGCCAGGATGCCGGAACCTCCGCTCCTCCTCTCCTATGCATGTGTGTGCGTGTGAATTAGCGGCAAACGGATGTTGAATTGGTTTGCCTTCGTCCTCGCTCTGGCTGCCAGTCAAGTGTAAAGATGTGTGCGCCTGTCTGTGTGAAGAAGCATCTTGTGGCTGGTTATACCTGGTACTCGCAGAGTACATGGGAGTAGTAGATTCAGATGCAGATACAAAATAAAGTGAAATACTGTGGTATCCAGAATTGAGGTAAGAGATCCCTGCCATTCCAGATCCTAAATTGGTTTTGATACCGTTCCCAACGGTTCATTTCCGTTTGGGACGTTTTCTACTTAGTTAGAACCTAATCCGTGGGTATCCTTTAGTCGGATGTTCGACTATGGCGTTTCTTACTGGTTCCTTCTCGTCCAATGTTGACTGCTTGTTTTTATTCCTTTTTTCGAGAGTGGAATGTGCTCGCCGTGTGCGACTGTGTGAGGAGTCCTGGCACGTTGGCACGCTTAAATCAAAGCAATTTGCCAAGCACAATCGTGTTGTAAATTATCGCCGCAGGATTTTGTTTTATTAAACCGAGAGTGGGATCTGGTCTGGGCTGTATTTTTGTGAGTTTCCCAAGATTGGTCGGGCTTCTGGCTTGGCTTCCCGTTGATTGCTGCTGGGATTATGTGGAGGGCATATTTAAAGTAGCCAGAGCTTCCAGTTTAAAGCAAAAGACCCACCACAAATGTGGGTTTTTGATTTTTAAACATTTTTACTGGCGACGCAAAAAAAATGTTTCTTCAGAAGATTAACCAAATTTTCTATTAAAACTGATCACACTCACTTGCTTTGACTCGAATTGTCTTTAGATAAGAAGAAATGTAATTCAATAACTATTTTCAGTAGTGTGTCTCTGCGTGTCTTCGGCAAACAGTTTCCCATTGATTCGGGCACTATTTGACCAGACGATTAGCGTCTTGCCTTGCAGATAAATCAGCTGAATCAGCAGGGGTGCGAGACAAAGACAGTTCGCATTAGTCGAGATTATTTGCGTCTCAGATAAGCAATTTTCGGGTTCAACCTGACTATAAAATGCATGTCTTGGCACTAGTTTCCATCAGTGCCGCGAAGTCAGTAAAGTGATCGAGTTTGAATAGAGATTTAGTTCTTCAATTGCTGCAGCTTCCTTAAGTAGTATCCATTAAGAGGTCGTCATCTAGCTCAAATCGACCTTTTGATGTACTACTTTAAAAAAGTGCAGTCAAAGTCAACGGAACTGTGCGATTAGAGTTATCAATAGTCAGGTCCTCTCAAAATAATCAGGCAGCTAAGTAGTTGATACAGGGGCGATAATGTAAAAGAACTTTCGCATTGTGTGACCTACTTAAATGCTCGATTGTTTCAAGCAACCTCTAAAATATACCTGGAGTAGCCCCAAATTGACAAGTTATATGGTTTATTTTTAGAAGTGTGTATCCCTTTAGGAATGCTGATTCAATCTTCAATTTCTTCTATATGTCTATATATTTATATGCTATGATGATTAATAAAAAAAACATTTTTCAATCGCAACTACTTATCGCCTTTTATATTCCCGGTCTTATGCGCCTTAAAATATTTAAAGGCATACAAATTTGTATCTAATATACGTTCTGGTTCACCTTGTAGGAAATATCAGGGAAGTCAAATATTGATCTATTTAATCGTATCAAGATTTGATTGGCATTGTGTAAAAATTTTACTTTAGATGTACCTTGGCCCTATTTTGTTTTTCAGTAAACTCATTAGTCAGCCGTAGCATAGGCTCCGATGTTCTACCCGATGGCCTGACAGACAGGACTGACTCCTTGTATTTACATACATAAATCAAGGTAGCGATAAGGTTAATACAATTGCTGCACCCACACACGGTTGCTTACTTAACACCTCGTTGGTGATGCGAGCTTGAATGAAGGAAACAGACAGACAGACATGTGTGTGTGTGTGTGTGTGTGTAGGTAACAATGTGGCCAAAACAGCATGACAACCCCACAACAGCAGCAATAACAATGGGCCACAGCACAATATCAGGCGAAGAGCTACAGGCGACAACAGCAAAATGGTGTTAAAGCTGCCATGGCTGCCATTTTGGCCATTTTTTGCACGTGTGTCAAAGCTTTGACAATGAAGAGTGTGCGTGCCGATGGTGGGGGTGTGTGAGAGTGTGTGGAAGTGTGTGAGTGTGATTCCTCAGGTATGGTGTATCTGTGCGACTGTGTCGCTTATGCGAATGATTTTTCACTTTTGTCGAAATACATTTTTATAAATTCTGACAGGGCATTTGTTGTGCTCGATGCTGCTTGCCAAAGCAGATAAAAATGTTCACCCTTCTGTGCGCTGGCAAGACAGCCAAAGTCTTGCCTGAATGGAATAAATGAGCTTATGGAAGGATGTGTGTGTCCATTGTCATGGACCATGACTTATCGATGCCATGAAAAAGATTTTCAGCTCGAAATTTCTCTTTTAACCTATGGAAAATGATTCATAAGTAGTACATGATAAACTGTTGCTACTTCAAAAACCCCTTTCTACTTCATAAAATTGCATGGAAAACAAAATTACCTATGTGGCAGTCACTCGTCTGTGTATCAGCTAGCTCTGATTAAAATAGAAACAAATGTACTGCAAGCAAAACCTCTACTATAAAAGTACTGGAACCCCTCTACAAACTCTAGCTAATAAATAGGGAGTTTATCAACAAATTATGAGCACATAACCCTCCTGCTCTCATTAAAGATCTCATCCTCTGAGTGACACAATAAATGAGCTGTCAAGAGCTCTCTAAACAGGGCCATTCACAACGAGGGAGCCCCAAGCAGCTGGGATAATAAACCAAATAAATATTATAACTTCATCAAGACTCACAGCCCAACCTCCCCTCAAAGTGTTGAAGCGCAAAGATTGATGATAAAAGAAATACGAGAGCGAATGACCGGCATCCTCTTTCTGCATGGAATGTCCACGGCTCCGAGTAAAATATTTTGACCAAATTCCCTTGCTCTTTAGCCCCGCCTATCATCATCTCATAATGTTGACATTTCTCCCACAGTTCAATGGGCATCAAAATATCAATGTGTTTGTTGTATCTATTGTTCTTATCTGTAGGTAGTAGCTCTGAAAAGGCCTGTGGAGGGAGAGATGAGAAATGGGATGTTGACTGTCCCATTGTTTGATTGACTTGGCCTGGCCTTTGTTTCAATGACTCGAAACATCTTGAAGATAACTTGTCCAAACACAGAGGAAGAGAGGGGCCAGTGGAAGGGCCTTGGGCATGGCCTTCTCGCCATGGAAGGCTGAATATGCGACGTGCTGTTTCCCTTCCCCTTTATTTGTATTTCTAATTTTTCGGTTATTTTCTTTTATTTTTGTCATTTTTTGGTTCAGTGAGCGACGACGAGTAGTTTAATATTTTCAACGTCATTTACGTGTCATTTACTTCTGTACAGAAGACATACCAGTACACGAGTACACATATATACTCCTACCGCCTGCCGACTGCCTGCCAAATTCGCGTTCTTATCGCCGTCAGTCGTCCCCATCATTAGGTCACGACGCCCGCACATCTGGCTCTGCGGGGAAAATAAAAGAAAGTCCAAGGAAATTTCATTGGGTCTCCGTTGATTTGTTTGCCTGGCAATTATTATCCTTATCGTTGACACAAATCGCCATTTAATTAGTTCAATGCTTTTGTGTCATGTTTGTATTTCCCATTGATTTGTTGACACTGTCTAAGCAGACCACTTGCCGATTATGCTCCAGTAGGTTAATAAGGATCACAATTCTGTGCCTGTGCTGTGACTGACAGATGGCGAATATTTTCCCGCTGAAGTCTATTAATTGGCTCGCTTAATATATACATATCTCAGGCGTATCTCCCTGGCAATCCAATCACAAATTAGTAGCGAATAAATGAAGCAAAGAACAAAAATGGTACTAAGTAGTGAAGCGATTTGTGAATTTGCACATCCTAAGACATCGAAAAGGTTTCGAAATCAATAGTTCCAAGTGTTCTAATATCTCACTTGATCTTGATTGTTCGTCAAGCCCTTGAAAAGACTGATCAGAATAATCGATAGAGTTACTAAATGCAATCGCAGATTAAACGCGTTTCCTTTTTATGTAAACTAAATAGAATTCAATAAAAGTTACCTTTATTGCCTGAATATTTTTGTAAACCCTAAGAGTTTCCACAAATCTAAAAATTCAACAATGGCTTTTGGTGGCTGTTAGTTAATGTTTGTTAAATAATTTAAAATCTCAGTACAGTAAATTCCGGTCTGCAGGTCCGCCACATACGTCTAATAAATCATGTACTTGGCCAGGGCATAAATTACAATTAAAACTGAAATATAATTATGTTATCTGGGCAACTTTTCATTGAGGCAACAGACAAACGAGCTCACCAAACACTCTCCCCACATTTGCATACACCAGTCAGGGAGCGAGAGTGAGATATATGAGAGGTATGTATGTTGTGTGCGATGGGGCATGGTGCGGTGCGACCTTTGCAGGAGTATCTCACCTTTTAGCAACTATTAATTATGTCTCCATTGGATGGACACAATAGTCGAAATGTCGCAAAAGTTTTGCTGTTCGAGCAGTTTGGGCTTCTGGGTGCGGTGGCGCCCATAAATCTGCATAAAGGGAATCCCCAAGCCCAGCCCCAAGCCGCCCGTCCGGCTTGTTTGTTGGGGCTTAATTAACATGAAGTGTGGCTATAATTTACCGATGCATGTTGTATGTTCTATCTGTGACCATTTGGGGGCATCTTTAAGCTGCGCCTTAGAGTAGTCGCCGTTGCCCTTTCAAATGCACTCGTGTAAGCCGATTAATGTCACCGCCAATGCGATTAGCTTCGAGCGTCGACTTTTAGCACTTAAAGTGCATTTGCCATAAACATGCACTGCCCCACTCCTTGACCTCTCTCTCTGTCTCTTTCACTATTTGTCTTCCTAGCTCTGTCTCTGGTCAGCCAGCTTAGTCTTTGGTATCTGCTGGATCTACTGGATCTGCTGGAAGTGTCGCAGTATTTTATAGTTAAACTTTCGCCCGGCAACGCCCTGCTCTTGGGTTGTAGTCCCTTTGACATTCCCGTGCATCGTTCATTTTGTTTTCCCTGCAATTTTCTTCGTTGTTCTACACAATTAACAGCCATTGCTGTTACTGATTCGCCCCTCACCGACTCCTTCCCGCACCGTACCCGTACCCGTACCTAAACCCGTACCGTGCCGTCTAGCTTTGGGGCCTGCTCCTTTCCCCTTTGGCCTGTTTGTTTGTTTGTGGGCTGAACCCTCTCCCGTTTGCTCGGTTGTTAGCCTTGTTAGTTGCTTGCGGGCGTGGCCCAATGTAATATGCGTTTTAGATTGTAGACTTGTAGGTTTGCTTGTGTTGTGTTGTGCTCGACAGTGTTGTGCCTGTCCCTGTCCCTGTGCTTGGGCCTGGTCCTTATGCTGGGCCGTCTCCTCCTCCAGAGCTAACCCCGCCAGCCGCCAACACTCTCCATATACATGTATTCCCTCGAATCCTGTGACTGTGACTTGCATAATGAGTAACATGTTTGTTAAAGGCCATTGAGGCTTGGCTTGTGGCATGCTGGAACCGCAACGTTGTTCCCCAGAAGTGAGCAGTGAACACTGGATGCGATGGGTGGCTCATATCAACAATTGAAAGCGTTTACAGAAAGCAAGTGCGGGACAAAATGGAAATAGGCGAGGCCTGAAAAGGGCAAGGACTTTTAAAAATTTACTGAGAGCATTTTGAATGCAGCTTTTAGAGAGGTGGAGTGGGGAGGAGAACCTATTTTGAGAAGCCCCGACTAAGCACTTTCGAAAATTGTATGAAAATTAATCAGATACATATATGCTAACCAATATTGTTCTTTATATACCCACATAAATATGTATGTATCTTCTGTGACAATCTGTCAACTGAAATTTGGACTCAATAGCTACATACGTTATGTCATAGCATTAATTGGAAGTGAACCGAGTCAAAGCAATCAAGTGGATGCGATTCAATTGCAAAATGGCCACAACCGGATATAAAACTATCAGAGCTATCAACAGCAGTTTGCGATTGTGAGGGAGCAGCAACAAATGATTTAGAAAATGATTTATGGCACATTCATCTAATTACCAGGCACCCGCAGAGTGGGCAGGACACAGCACGCAGGACACAGCCGAAGCAGCAGCAGGAGCAGGAGCAGCCATGAGCAGCCAACAAAAAGCTAAAGCCCGAATGCTGATGACAATTGTGTCCCATTTGTAGCTGTTGTTGTGGGTGTGGCCGGATGTGTGGCATGTGTGTGTTTGTCAGCAACATCATTGCTGACATTAATGACGCATGCCATCAGTCAGAGCCCAGAATCCCAGAATCCCAGCATCCCAGCATCGCAGCATCCCAATAAGGAGGATATCACCATACTACCAATGGGTGGCGGTAGTCAGGGTTCGTTTCCTAAGCCTTTTTCCGCGACTGCAGCGCATCAATCGTCATCAGATGGGAATGTTGTGGCTGTAAAATGGCTTTCGTATTAATATCGCATCAATTATAATTTCCAGTTGACAAGCGAATGCGTTTTAGCTCCCCGATTTGTTGCAATTTTTTCCGGGCTCCTTCCCGCCTAGTGCCTGGTGCCTGTTGCCTGTTGCCACTTCCACTCGTTGATTGTGTATACGCCTGGGTGTCTGGTGCAGGATCCTATTCTGTGATTGACGTTGTATCCTGCTGCTGCTGCTGCTGTCGCTGTGGTGTGCCTGGTATCCACTGTAACCATTTTCCACCGGCATTGTAGCCCTCAATTCGAATTTAATTTACGTTGCCAGCACATGGAAAAACGACCAAAATATCTACGATACAATGTTTTTGTATTTCTTTATTGATTTCTCATTATCCTCGTATTGGATATTGGTCTGTTGTTGGTGGGTGTGGTCAGAGCCAGAGTCAGAGCCAGAGCCAGCTTGGGCTAATGATTGTTTCGGTATAAAAGCAAAGTGATTATAGGGGATACTTGTACACCAGTTTATATGCAGCAGGCTTTAAATCTGGGATCTAATCGTCCAACTAATTTTAGCCTAATGTTCCGCTAAATTAAAGAAACTCCACGAATATGAAGTTAACGGGATCTTTTATATGAAGCTTTAAATAACACTTCAATGCTTCAAGTACCAAAAGATACGAGCATCAGCTGTCCGGAATGTATGGCAGACAGAACCAAATCAAAAACATCCTTGAACAAACCAAAAACAAGATTTCAAAGCTTTTCAATGCTTAGGGCGCCCCTTTCCTGTCTTCCGACTGTCAGGAAAATAAACAAAACTGCAAATTTTATCGTCGTGAACGTTTATGCACAAATTGCTTCCAGGTTTTAGCGCTGTCGTGTCTGTCGCCTTATCGAATTTCAGGACAAGGATACCGCAGACTCCGACTTCGGAGCGGCTCCAGCTCCAACTCCGATTGGAGGAGAGATGTCGTTGACAATGGCGCAGATTTTGCGTGAAGTGCTCCGAGTGCGGCAGAGACAGAGTAAAGTTTTCATGCTCAAGGCGTGAAATGAAATCGACAGTAATTTGTGTTTATCTGCCTCTCTCCTCCTCGACAACTCCACTCACTCTACTCCACTCTCTGTGTATGTCTGTGAAATAACAATTGTGACAACTTTTCCTACCCATCGCCGTCTGTTTCGAGTAGTGGTAGAGAGTATGTGGGGAAAAGTTGAACAACAGGAAATTACTTTAATTCGAAAAGTTGACTTTATCAAACTATGATATCTAAACGACTACTGGTGTTAATGTCGGCGACAAATATTGTATCTCCGACTTAGAACCAATAAGCCAGCTCTCCATCATATTGTCATATCGGTTGGGGTGGCGATGGAGATGGGAGGGACATCCACAGCAGCAGTAGCCACCCCTAAGTCACTTTGATGGCGCATAAGTAAGTGCCAATGAATTATTCATGTGCTATTTATACAAAATCGAAATGATAATCGTTCACTTTAGCATTTAAATCAGTTCATGCCCCTGCCCCTGCCCCTGCCCCTGCCCCTGCCACAGCCACTGCCACTGCCTCACTTTGTGTGTGAGCCCAAGAAGGTGCTTCTTCGGTGAGAAGGAGAACACAAATTTACATTTCATAGAGTGGGGCAATGGGATATCCAAAATCGTAGAAATCAACGATTTCTTTGCCATCATAGATGCTCCCAGTGCCGCTTAAGTATGTAATATAGTCTTAAATCGGGCCATAGATATATACATAGATAGATGTAGATAGCTGCATAGATGTATACAAGAAGATTTTCTATCCCAAAGATGCCTAATTTTCCATATCAAATATCACAATAAAATTTATCGTAACGATTCCTCGCTAGAAAGCATTTTATTCCCACATCCATGAGTAGTTGTTTGAGTGGATCTCCTTACCGTTTAAGTGAAGCGATATCCATCTATAATTATGACACCAGATGTGTGCCGCCTTTCATTTCCTCGCCATTTACGGTCTCGCACCCCGCCCTAAGCCCCGTGCCCTGTGCCTTCCGTTTGCCATACCAATTGACATTTATGGCTTGTGCAGGCATGCAAATCCAGCGATAGCACGCCCCACCACACGCCAAAGGGTGGGCGAAATGCGGTTAAAGGCGTGGGGGTGGCGAGGCCGAGCGGGCCTAGAAGAAGTGTGGAGGCGGTGGGGGTGTGCGGGTGTGTGGCCAACGGTGCCACTTTTGCGGCAAGCCTGAAAGTGCGGAGGGGAAGAATCAAGTTCCTATCTGTATTTATTCATAACTGCAATTGCGATGCCCTCCATCTCCACATCCTTCCGAGCTCCTTCCGAGCGTGGCTCCTTTCAGTGAGCCGCACACGCATTGGCAAGCTGTCGAGCATGAATTTTTTCTTTTAAATTGTCTTGTTGAAAGAAAATCGCACACACTTAATGCCTTGACAGGAAGAAAACCCGATTTGCATGTCACTGCCACTGCCACTGGCGGGAATGGCGGCACTGACGGGACTGGCGAGAAGTGCCTGAGAGGTTGGGCGGGAGGGAAGCAGGGTAGCAGCGCACTCGCATTGTTGAAATGCATTTCACTGACAGTTGATAAACGACATGCACTCAGTACGAGTACTTAGAGTGTCGAGCTCGCTCTGCCCTGCCCGGCGCATATGTAGAGATGGCAAACGGATGCCGGAGTTGAAGACACTCTCCGTATTATTTCAATCCGCGATGTGTCCCGAGCTCCGCCCGTGAGTGATGATTGTCAGACAAACCCACTTCATCGCATCCTTTCTTCAGCTCTCAAGTCCTGCTCCGCCTCTGGCTCACAGCCCCCGTTTCTGGGCTTATCGCACACTTGTTGCCGGGCTTTGCATAATTTATGATCTTTGCTGTAATTGCTCTATTTTATGTCCTCACCCAACAAAGATTTAAGGGCCTCCCCTCTACCCACGCTGCCGCTGTACGGCTGTACCGCTTTGCCACTCGCCACATGGCGGTGCAGGCATCTTCTTATCATGAGCAGAGTGGCACAGGGCCTGCCGCCTGCAAGGGCTTCAGATTCGGCTTCGGCACTTAAGCCCTTTAAAATTTATGTCAAATGCATTTGTAAAATATGCCAAACGTACGAGCAGTAAAACCGATTTCTTTGCCATTTTAACTAACAGTCCACAGTGGGTCCGAAGAGGGTTGGCAAAAAAGGTTTCCCCAAAACTTGGAGGTCGCAAAACCATCAAAATTGTATACGATTAAAGTCAATTATTCCGTTTAATGACATGAAGAATGTGATATCAGTAGTATTTTTCCATTCGTTTTAATTTCCATTTGACATATGATCTTATAAAATACGTGGTATTCTAAAGAATATGAATTCATGTTTGCCTGCATATAGATTTATTTTAGCCCACTGTGATACGAAGTCGATTCTGAAGGAAACAAGGGAAAAATCTTCCATCGCCTGCACGCCATTCCTGTTCGAGGAAAAACAACGATGTAGCAGCGAAAAAAATCTTGGCGCATTTTCGTGCAGGCGGTTGTGGGGAATATTCGTGCACGGAAAATGTAATTTCAGTGCACGTTGCTGCAGACCACCAACCGTCTTCGGTTTGTTCCTTTTCTGGCTCTCCTTGGGCTGGCTTGGCTCTTCGACCACATATGCATATAAGTTGCAAGTGCTACAAAATGGCGACAGCGGCCACGTTCCCGGTCTTGCTTCTTGCTGGCCTCCTCTTCCCCGTTTCCAGTATGTGTTGTCTTTATCAGCATCGCCATCGTCGTTGACGCTGTGTATTTGCTCGCCCTCTCTGTGGGGGGTCGCTGTGTTTTTGCTTGGCTTTTATAGGAAATACATTTAGGACCTTTTTGCTGGTAAGAACTTGGCGAAGCCGCTCGCTTTAGCTCAGCCAGGACAGGGACAGGGACAGGGACTGGGACTGTTCCTCATCTTTTATTTTATGCAAATAGTGCAGGCCGCATGCGAAAATTCCCAACGCCATGGCGCCCCCAATCGAGTGTCAGCTAAGCTCCTCCACAAAAGATAGGCAGGTGTGTGCACTGCTCGCATTTTTATCCACGAGATAGTGCACCCTGAAATTTGGTCACGAAATGGTGGAAATATTTGCTGGCATTAAGTAAAGTGGGCACGAAGGACCAAAGGCAAGACAGAGCACGGCCAAAGGAACATTTTAAAATCGAAGCATTTTTGTTTCCCTGAAACGAAGAGAGGAAAACAGTCCACATGCTGCATATGCCACAAATCAATACGCACTTCTGTGCAAATATGTTCAGCCCCTCTGCGCACATATGCACATACATACATTCACATCCATATGCACATATATATTGTGCAAATAAAATGGCGCCAACAAGCACGCACCATATTGTATTTATGTAAATTTATTTCCGTTACATTTCCGCCGCTCAATTGAAAATCGTCGTGTGATTTTTCCATTTTTCTTTCTTTCTGCCTCTCTTATACGAATATTTGTTCAGTCGTTGCTGTTGTTGTTGTCCGCAAAAGTAAAAAATCGGCTCGAAAAAGAAAAAAATTCGAGTATATTAACAAAACAAAAAAAAGAAAAAGGCAAAAGAAAACTGCAAATATGCGTTTTCGAAGGCTTGGAGGTTATTCTTTGTGGCATGTTAAATGTGGCAAGGCAACTCAATCTGAATAACAGATTTTTATTTTTCATCTTGTTCCGAGGAATTGCATTAAGTTCGGTACAAGAAACTGAATCGGGCACAGAAGTTATTGAATATTTTTCCATGTTCCCCTTTCGTGGCAGCCTCATATTTTTATAAAATCTTGAAGCCCGAACCAAAGTTTTGTATGGATGTGTACTAAAGGTATGCCAAAGACATCACAGATGGCTCCGTAAGACTACCCAGACAATTTATTCAGCTGCTGCTTAAATATCTATTGTTCCCATTTGATGTGCCGTAAGAAGATTATAAATATGAGTAATAATTATGCCGCCATGCATTTGATAATTCAATCTAATTTAATTTCGAATAGCCTTCCTCCGGGGGTGCCTTCGAGGACGAGATAAATGTGTAAGCTGGAGCCGCCAATTTAATTTCCTCTTGGCTTATTGTCCTATCTAAATTGTTTGGCTCTTTTGGCTTTTGTTACTGCTAAAAGCCAAACAATGGCCATCTATTGTTTGTTGAATAAACGCAGACAAAGGGCGGGACAGAGTTTTTGTCCCCCCTCTCAGTCCCAGTGCCGCTGCCGGAATGCCGATGCATTGCAGACACATGTTTCAGATGAATAGGAAATTACAAAACTCTCACTGCACACTGCACACTGCACACTGCTCGGCGTAATGAAACGCTAAGAGAAGGCCAATGATCCAATGAATTCACTTCAAAGCTGATTATGATTGGGGTTCCCCTGTAACACTGCTCCAGCATCGGCTGGACAATGGAAAATTCACATCGAAATGTTTCGTGTGACTGACGTGGCTGCTGCTGGGGCTTCTTCATGCACATGGGTTTAATTTCCTGCAGGCCACAAACTATTTGCGGCTTAATGTGTGCCGCCTGACAAACTCATTTAACATTTAGGGCCATCTACACTACAACAAACTCTGCTGCTCTGCTGCTCTGTTGCTCAGTTGCTCAGCACGGAGTTGTTGCAGTCGGAGAGTATTCCTCATGTTGCACCAAATGCTGTCTAAAAATCCAAAATGGTTACAAAACTTGAATGCCACAAAACTTTTGCCTCGACTACAGCTCAGTGCCCAAGAAGTTTGGCAAAGTGTAGTATGGGACAGGCTGGCCGAGGCTCCGAGGTTACGAGACCCCGAGACCCCGAGACCCAGGAACATTGGCACATTCATCATTTTCGGAGCTGTGGCACAGTCCAAAGGAAGAGGCAGCATGCGACAGCAGCTGTTGCAGCAATGCTGCCGCGGCAACTTCTTGTCACATGTCACGTCGCCTGCTCCACTGTGAAACCAAGGGGCCTGAATGGGACAAAGAATGTGAAACAGGCATGACATTTTCCTCCTCCTTCTTGTCATTTTGCTGTTTTTTGGGGCCGTTGAAAAGTTTTTGGGAGTGATGCCAAAGGTCTTTAAAGTACAATTGGGTCGCGTTAAATACTTAAAATGATTGTAATTATGGATTAGATCGATGTACGGTGATCCAAAGTGTGATCTTCAGATTGCAGAGATTGCAGTTAGGCCTAAAGGATATCAGGATCAGGGACTTCATTTGAAATTATATATTTATTCTTTGGTATATCGGCATGTCATTAATGAAAAATCCAGATCGTGTCGGAGCATTTGTAGGCTTCGGACGGAAGTCCTTATCCTCGGTTGCCCTTGCCGGAACGCCTCTTCACGGACTTGCGGCGGCGGCCTCCAGCACGAGAGCCACGACGACCACCGCGCCTGCGTCCACCGCGACGACCACCACGGCGTCCACCGCGACGACCACCACGGCGACCACCGCGACGTCCACCACGACGGCGGCCGGCACGAACAATGCGCCGGGCACGGGCGTCGTCCTTGTTGGGGCGCACAATAGTGTCCTTTTCCTTGTCGGTGGTTTCCAGCTTGTTCTCAGCCTGGGCGACATCGTCTTCGCTGCGGCCTTCCAGCTGGTTACCATCCTCAGGCTGCTGCTGCTCTTCCTGCTCTTGCTTCTGCTCCTGTGCTGCCACCTCGGTCTCCTCCTTGTCGTCGGTCCTCTCGACCAGCTCGGAGCCGCGACGAGCGCTGAGCACCCGGCTACGCTGGGCCGCTGCCTCTGTGGTGACCACCAGGCAACAGAGTGCCGCGAGGGCAAAGATTAGGGCGTACTTGGCTGACATGCTGAGAGTCTACAAATTGTTGCTTGTGGAACTCCGGAAGTGGTTGTGATGCTTTCGATGAGCCGCCTGGTGGGTTTTATACTCTCTTAATTTCTGCATTCTATGTACCATCATCGTCACCTTTTGAAATGAAGAACATTTCCTATGCATCTGTTCAAATGTTTGCTCATTGCAACAGCACCTTTCTCCTCATTAGCCAGCCGCTCTACCCACTCTACCCACTCCACCCACTCTCCTGGCTGCTCAGCTGTGTTTGATGTTTCAGCCCCGCATCGATGTCTCGATACTGTGATGCCATTAATTTGATCTTTTGTTTGCCGCTCTGGCTGTGGCTCTGGCTCTGGCCCTGGCCCTGGCTCTGCCTTTCAACTGCAGCATATTTTCCGTTTCCTCTCTGCTTACGCTTCATTTCCTTACAAATTGCTTGCCCTCTGGCAGTTTTGCTCCAGCTCCTGCTACAGCTCCTGCTACAGCTTCTGCTGCTCCTCCACCGCCTCATGTTCCGGCTCCGTCCGCAAATAATTGGTTTCTCCTTCGCCTCGCCCCGTCTCAAGTCTCCGTTTTGCGCTAACCCGCTAACCCGTTGGCCAGACGGGGAAAGGAAATATCATTTAAAAAGAATAAACGTAAATAATCGAATTGTGCACAAAAGCGTTTTAGTTGCGCTTTCGTTGTTTGATTTACTCGAACGTTGTCCGTGGCCCTGGCCCGTGGCCCTGGCCCGTGGCCCGTGGCCCACTGGCTGTGTTGGTAATTCAGCTAGGATCCCATCCGTGAAGTTTCCGGGGCAGCGCATAGAGCGACTCCGCAAAGAGCACTGACAAAAATATAAATGAATAAGTTTTAAGTTTACTAGCGAATATTCCCAAGGAATAACTTTCTTAGCATATGCACTTTATCATAGGAAAATTCTCAGACCTTGGAAGACCATGGAAGAAGCCATGGTTTATATTTTTCAACCGAATTTGTCTCAGTGTATTGTACGTACAGTACAATCAGCGACTATTAAAAATTGCAGAGCAAACAGCTTGCAGCGATTTACTAGCGCGTTTAAATGAATTACAAATTCGCGCTCTGCCAGGATTCGGCTGTGATCGCAGGAGGCTTTAAGCCAGCGATTTCTGCTCTTCGCTCGGCCCATGCCCCAGTCCCCAGCATGTATATATTTATCTTTATATATCTTTTGGGCAACTTGCCAGCAATCAAACATATTTATTGCGCTTAAACGCTTTGCCAATAATTTCTGCTTCGGCAGATGTTGCTGAATGAGGAGGAGGAGGAGGTGCAGCACGTGCGGGTGGAAATCACGTGGCCAGCATTCGTTGAATTGATTTACAAGGGTTTATTATTTGGCCGAAACTAGCAGCTGCGCTCCTTTAACTGAAAAATCAGCTAAGCTTTAAATGAAGGCTTGGAGATTCAAGAATAAACGTTTTTATGTGCTTCAGGCGACAGGAATCAGTTGGGTTTCATGAGTTCAAGCAGGGCAATGTTCCGGAATTTATTGGTAGACCCTTGGTTCTGATTTGCAGGGTTCCTGAATGACAGTACTTGCAAAACTAATTAAAAAGCGCTTAGTATGTGAACAAAGGATTTGCCACTGCAGTCGGCAAAGGGGAGCTCGTTTGCCCCACTGGGTGGGATTGGACTGGACACCCTCTCCTCCTCCTGCTCAGATGAGCTGCATTGTCCTCATCCACTATTTAGACGATTCTCCAGCAGTTTCATTGTCATGGAAAGGCGGTGGAAATTGAAAGTTGAAGGTTGCTTCTATTCCGTTCCAATTTACACAGCATACGAGGAATGTTGCAGTGGGAATGGCACCTCGTGCTTATTTTTCGCCCCTTTGAACCCCTTTGAGAGTGACCAGCAGCTGTGCAATAAATCAGAAGCATTCCAAAATTCCAAATTCCAAAGAAGTCCCTCCCGTGGTTGCCATATTCAAAGTCCTTCTTGTCTATGGCCAGGTCGAGGGATGACTATGGCTTGTTAGGTTCGGGTAATTCCGAGAATTATTTGATGTGTGCCTATCTGAGGGAGGAAATTAATAAATACATGCATTTCGATTCATTCCGCAATAGGATCTAAAAGAAATGAGCAAAAGCGAGCGCAGGGTCTCAGTCTCAGTCCCAGTCCGGATTCGAATCCCATTCCTAGATCCCAGACTAAGTCGCTTGCAACGAGGGACGACACTTGCTTCGGGCCATGCTCTGACAGTTGGCCCGGGCGGGACCACACTCTTTGGGCCCTCGCACATTTGCTTAAGTTATTTGACTTTCACCCGGTTATGCCGGATATGGAGAGAGAGAGAGAGAAAGCAGCAGGGTTTTTTTTTGTGTTGCCTTGTTGCCAAAACAATGGTTTCTGGCTTGGGCCATTGTCTTACACGGTGCTTCCCGTTTTATAAGCAGCCGGTGAGGTGCAGTTGGGCGGAGGGGAGGCTTAGGGACGGCTGTGAGCGTGTCAGGGTTTGCATTAGAGCCTGACATGCCTGCAGGGACAATGGCAGGCAAGCAAGATGGCGAACACTCGGGTATGTAAAGGCCATTGATGTGTGCTGGCTGTTGTCTCGACTTGATTGAGTTTTATGCACAGTTTACTCGCTCTCTCAATCTTATCCCAGTCCCTGCCTCTCCTGCCTCTCTCTGGAGTGTCGCTTAATAGCCAGCGGGCTCAGAACACGTGCCATACATCCTTAATTTCAGGTCCTTCACTCTCTCTCTCTGTCTGTCTGTCTGTATCTGATATTTTTAGCAAGTTTTAAAGCTAACAACTCTCCAAGTCTAAGCCGAAAAGCAGCATATGTGTATGTGTGTGTGATGCTTAAACTTGGCCAAGTGCTCGCAAATGAAGTCCTGCACTGGGAACCCACTTATGCGTTCTTCTGCCTCATCATTGCTCATTGTTGTCTGCCGTTCACCTCTATTTGAATTGAGATTTATTTTATTTTATGCACAACCATTTTCTCCAACAAATCTCCTTTTTTCCTATAGTCGCACTCGTCCTCTTATTGTATGTTTATTTATTTATTTATCTGGCTTTTAGCTAAACTTCAGGTCTAGCCTTTTGTGCCAAGTTCTATTTCAATGGCCCCAGATCCGATCCAGATCCAGTCGCTCTTTCGGGCCATTCATGCTCTGTCTGGCATAATTCGTTTCTCTGCATTTCCTTGGTCTTTCACTCTTGACTTGTTTGCTAGTCCTCCTGGGGGGCTGCGAGAGTGGGCATCCCGAGTGCAAGTCATTGCTTCCATTTGACGTCATTATAATTCCGTAGATAAACACATACCGACATTTTCGTATGCAATATCTATTTAGAAAGCATTTTTGTAGCTGCTCGGACGGCTTAAGCCTCGAAGAGTAATGCAGAATTTGATTGAAAACATGGCCAAAAAGTAATGCATATTTTATTCAGCCGAAGCCTTTTCTCCCGTCAGATAATCGATATTTGCCTCGTCCGGGCCAACTCTCTTCTCCCACTTTTACCCTCGTTGCTTTGGCTTAAGCAACACTTTCAAGTCAGCTTCAATTACATAGCCTTGACAGTCGCCTTCGCCTTCGCCTCCTCGTTCTCCCACTGCCACTTCAGCAGTTGCTGCTAAAACGAATAAGTGCTTTTCTATTTGCCCTCTTCTTTTGTGCAAATTTTCAGCGCTTATGCAAAAGAAGACGTCGCCCATTATGCAAGGTAATCGAAGCGCAAAGACACTGCTTCAGCCTTAGCCTCATCCTTGGTGCCAGTTTCTGCCCTCCTCTTCCTCTGGCCTCCACTGGCCTCTCTGCTTCTGCCTGCTGTCAGTGTCGAGTCTATCGATTTGAATGTCTATTCCCATTCCCGTAGCTTGGGCCAAGGCCAGATCCCAGCTAGAGCCTGCGCCCAAGCCGTCTGTTTCCCATTTAATGCATTCGAGAATAAAGAGCTAACCAAATTATGCACCACATTTCGCCAGTCACTCACTTGCCCCCGAAATTAGCCTACAAGAATTATGATTATGATGTGTTCATTGTTTTTATGCTGCCCTCTTTTCGGCTCTCGGCAATTTTACAAACACAACCATAAATACACTCACTTGTACGCACACCCTCGTACGCACGTGGTTCCTTGGGAAGTACTTACAAATCGTCTTTGGCTTTTATTCTTTGCACCCTCCTCTTGTAGGGTATATAGTACCTACCTGATGATTGCTTGGAGTATGGGCTCAAATTCGAGACAGAAATATATGGAAAATCTTCCTTGATCCACACAATCTCCGCTTATATCAAAATACAAGTATACAAATATTTAATCCATAAGCTATTTTCTAAAACGTATCGATACATTTCCAAAAAAGGCCCCTTCATGGAATATGTATGCTATAATAATTTCAGTTTAAGTATATTTTATTTTGCGGAGACTTGCAACTGTTGGATAAGTCGGATAAGTGGTATCAACTAGTCGACTTCCTTCCTATTTATTGCCTCTGGTTGTTTTTGTCTTTTGGCACAGGACTTTCTTTTGCTTACATTTCGGGCTGCTAATCACATGCAAATCCTTTTAAGTCGCAATGACTTTGTGACTTGAGCGCATAATAAGCTCATTTGTAATGGAAATAAGTACGCACGCACACACACACACACACGCGCGCAAGGACACTCAGCTGTGTGTGTGTCTGTTTGTATTTGTGTTTGTCATAGCTGCAGGTTATTTGGCATAACCTTTTTTCAGCGTCTCTGGCGTTGGCATTCGCTAAGAGAGAGCAAGAGAAGGGAGTCTCTGTGTGGAATTCCCTGCTTTTATTTATGTTCTCTTATGTGTGTGAGTAATGTGCGACTGTGTGCGAATGAGGGTGTCTGTACAGCCCTCACCCACACATTAAAATATGAATCTAATGTTCATTTTATACGCGTAATTTACGCTGCGGGCCATTTTATGTGGAGTGTGTTGTAGCATCATTTGGGATGCTCGGTCTATACCGGATGCGATACTGAGGAGCATATGATGCTCTCCTCTGAAACACACATACGTATGTATGTATCTGTGTGCTGTTTTGTTCCTGTTTATGTGTTGGTTGCCCTTCTAATTGCTTGCAAAACGCTTATGGGCCACAAGCTTTAATTTCAACGTATACATATATACCCTGAGTAATTTAAAAGGCGGCAGCTCCTACAACCAGCGTGCTAGTAGGTCAAAGTAAATGTGAGTTAATGATGTAAGCATCAGACCAGCTTCAAGCTAGAAATGGATACTATTCAATTATTTTTAGAGGATTAAAAGTGCATATGTATGTACGTAGCATTGTATATCCTTTTATTACACCTTTGAGGCGGAAACCCAATTAAAATACTTGCCATCAAAGCTGCAGTGGGTTACAATTATCAGAATATTAAATACATCCATTTGGCTCAACATCTTCATTTATTATATCAAATAAATCCCGAATGCCAAGCATTTCCTAGTTCTTGTGGCTACTGGAAATTTAATTAAAATTGAATTGCCACCTCTAGCTAGTGGGTTTTGCGGTGCAGCACATTTAATGAATGTCCAAAGCAATGCCACATTATTTGTGAGAAGTATGATTTATTTGGCATCAGCCGCATCCTTTCAGACACCCAGCATATGTGGGCTACAATGCCAATTTTCTCTGCGCTTGAAATGGTAGCTAATTTATTAGCGAGCACTCCCCTGCCACTTCTGCCACTCCTGCTGTCCTGCCAGCAGGCAGCACCTTAAAAATGTTGTAATAAATGTCACACATGCCACTGCAGAAAGTTATGGCCACGCATTTGTCACACGCGTTTCGAAGCGGCAAAAAAAAAACTCAACAAAAAACCAAGCGAGCGAGGGAAAACCCGGGAGAACTGAGGTGGAAAAATACAAATAAATACGATAAATAAAAGTATTTTTAATTAAAATTTCAAATGAAGAAAACGCACACTTGAATACGGAAATAAGTGCAAAAGAAACGACTGAAATATTATTCTGGAAAACAGAAACAATTTGTTTTCGCCGAAAAAAGAATCCCATCGAAGAGGAACGTAACTTAATTTAGTAGATATCAAATAAAGTTCATCCTTGTATCAAATAATGGACACAAATCTATGAAACAGGCATTCCAAAAAACCATTGCGGCAGATAAATGTTAAAGATATTTCTAGTAATTAAAAAATTGAACTTTTCCCAATTTGGGAACGTGAGCAAATAGTTTTGTTTTCAAAAGAGAAATCAAAATGAAATGCTTCCATTTATATAAAGAAGCATTGTTCCGCAGGAATTATTTATCTCGTTTTTGCTGGGGAATTGAAATGAGCTGCTTTTTCGTGGTGAACGGTTTGGAAGGCTGTTTGGTCGAAAATAAATAAATGGCTGGCTGGCGTTTTTCTTGGATTGCTTGGATTGTTGCAGCAGCTGTTGCACTTGAGGCACTGATTGTATAGTTTTTTGTTCCACGGCACGCTTCGATCTCGGACCGCTGTCGTAAAAGTCAATCTCATTTCGACATGCCTTGACCTTTTTTTTTGCTGCCAGCTTCCCTCTGATCCTTTCACACATATGTGCCAGGGTATATACAACTTAATCGCAGCATTTTCATAAAATTTTATTGAATTTAAAAGCGAAGACCGGCTACTTGGGCAAATATCATTTATTTTATTGTTCAATTCCGGAGCAAAGTATTCCTCTGCTACATGTCTTTTCTTGCAGGACTCCCACGCCCCTGTGTGTGTGTCCTGTGTCCTGCTTTGATTTCCTGGCTGTCTGCTTGCCAGTGGCAGCTGTGCCATAAAAACTAAGGCAAGCCCAACTATACGGTCGCTTTCTTTTCAGCAAGCTGGCTGTCCGTATACGTATCCTTCTCTGTTTGTGGCACTTTGGCCCATTCGTAATGAATGTTTATTGCACCGGACATGTACATGTTTTTCCTCTCTATCCCGCTCCCATCTCATCTCCCCCAATCCATCCTGGTTCGGCTGCTTTTCTGTTTTTCTAGTCGTTTCTGGTCAACAAGACTGCGTAATTGCTTTTGGTTTCTCCGGCATGCACTCGCATTGTTGTCTTAACGATGCTTCACTGTAAACAGCCCGGCAATGTGACCAATTCGAAGTGCTCCAAGGACGGGAACGGAACGGGCAGATCTCCTGTGCGATTATGTTTCTTCCTCTCTGGGAGCGCTGCAAGCTGTACTTATAAAATAAGTATAAGTGTTTACCTCAATCAGAATGATTGAAGCTCTGCTCCAGCTAAAGAATATGTGGAATAGATGTATTGAATATTAACTAATTCTTTCTTAGATCTTAGAGTAATACATACATGAACAGTAGAGTAGCGATTCGAATGATAGGGTATTTTAACAATTTAAAAATAAAATTTAACTGTGGGATATCTCATGATGATTGTACAGACTAGTGCTGTTTCCATTATACTTGTTCGGGATGTGGTTGGATGGATAAATATTAAGACATCATTAAATTTCACAATGGCAGCCTATAATCGTGACGGGTGATCAGGAGACGAGCGTAGATTCCCCGGTCGATCAGAAGCTTCTTGCAATGCGACATGGTGTGGCGATAGATCATAACTGGCGGTCCCAGCAACTGGTTGCTGGAGAACTCGATACGGTCGCAGATGTTCGGCAGAAAGGCTACCTCGGAGTGGCTGCCGTGGACCAGAGCATAGGTAAACACCAGTTTGGAAGACCAGTTCTCCGGCCGATCGATTTTTAATCGGAAGTGGAGCGAGCCCATGGGCTGCGGATGATCATCGTCGGCAGCTGGCGTCTGCCACATGAGGAGCAGCGACCATTTCAGGAAGTGTGTTTGGAACTCATTCACCAAGACGAACTCGTTGTGTGGAAACTTGCGAATAGGTCCTTGAGGAAGGACGTGCAACAGGCGCACGGTCAATTCTGATAGCAACAGCGAATCCTTGATCTTGGCGAGTATATGTAGCCTTGCATCTCGTTCGGCCTGTATTGGACGGAGAAACTCCATCAACTCGGCCCCCGTTTTCCCTGGCCACTCACACGTCTCATCATGTGCAGCGATCTCTGAGGCTGGACCGTACCAGGGGCATCCAATGCGCTTGTACTTGCAGCACACCAGGCGCCCTTGGCACTCGCTACGGAAATGCGATCGGAGGGCGCCACGCACCATCTTGGCCCCGCAATACTCGCAGGCCATTTTCATCTGGGATAGGATTCGCTCAGCGATGATGTTCCGGTTGGGCGCGTGACGGTACATCCTGGCACTGCACTTCGGACAGGTGCCAAGCGCTTGGAATAGCATCTTGTCCAGCACCTGCACGTGATGGCAGCCTTCACAGATGAGGTGGCCTTTGTGGCACTGATAGATCCGACCGACTGGGATCGTGCCACAGCGAGTGCAGTGAAATTCCTGGAGAATTGTTGCATCCAGAAGAGGGCTGCCCTCCACGTCTGTCGGGATAACACCAAAGAAGGGCACATTCGCGATGTCGTCGTAGTCGCCTTTATCGAGCAGGCGGCAAAGGCAGCAACGTTCATCCGTACATTCGCAAAGATTCGCACAGCCCCCTCCAGACGACGATTTTGATGAGCCCGCATCCTCCGCATCCTCCGCATCCTCCTCCCCAGAAGTTTCAGAAAGTTCCATGATTCTTGCAAGGCCGAGTCCCGAGATAGTTGTCGACCGCGAATGGTAGCGTTATATTAAAATATCGGAGAATGTTGTTTCGATCATTTGGCCTTGACTGGAATCGAAAGGCTATACAGACGTAGAGTTTTGCTTTGTATACCCCCCTTGTAGATTAATCGAATTATGTAGGAATGAATCTAAAGAAACTGTATAGAATCTATTGACAATTCTATTGGAAATTACCACTGTTAAAAATCAATTGAATCTGCCAAAATAAAGCTGGGCTCAGGAACTAGGAGACCTGGCAAAACATATGTAACATTTTAATAATCATAAAAGCAAGCTGCCAGAGCCAAAACACCAACAAAAACCACCACAACACAATCTAGTTAAATAAAAATGAGCGCTCCTCACATATTAAAAAGCGACGCTCCTCCAGGAGCAGGACGATGCCTCGGAAAAGTAAGTCATTGTTATGCATGACGCCAACTGCGAAAGCCAAAGCCAAGTTGAGGGTTCTGATTTCCATAAACAGCAACAACAAGTGCCAATGGACGATGGGGTGGAGACGGAGACGGATATGGAGATGGGTGCCCTGGCTGGCTGGCTGGCTGGCTGGCAAGAGGAAAAATATTAAAGATTCTGAAAACCATAATCTTATTGACGTGATAGGATTACACTTTGCTAAGTGAATTAATAAAGTATGCGAGTTTGCTGGCCAGAAAGTGTGGCCAACTACTTAGGGCGACCCACTCAATATGATATGCACACAATATTATGGTCGAAAAATGGTCGAAACGGGGCGGCAGCATAGCAAGTGCGGCTCTGGGACGTGGCCTGATTCTTGACAAGGGATGAGCCATGAGCCCGCTCTGGCTGTTCTGGCTGTTCTGGCTGCTGTGATGCTGGCAAAAACTTTTGTAGCTTTCAACTTTCAGCCAAGTTGCCTACTCAACGTTATTAACATAATTTATCACGACAGCGACACCAGAGTCCGCGCTGAGCAGCTCAATAAGGTAACACTTTTGTTCGGCTCCGATCCGATCCGCTCCTCAAACTTGGTCGGGCGAAACTTTTGGCCAGCACATTCATTACACAATCATTACGAGTTGAGTATAGCTGAGAGAATTTCTTTTCTGTCAACGATTTCATTAACAGCCACTGCTCAAACTTGATTGCTGGCTGGCGAAATAATTATGTCATCTCAATAATGATTAATCATTGTTCAATTTGTTTGTCCAAACTCGCCAAAACTCGGTTGGAATTTCCGTGAAAAAAGAGCAAAAATAACAAATTGGCATTTATTGTGGGCGTGAGTGGGCGTTGTAGATGGACCGCACCCCAGGGGACAGCCAACAATTTTGATGGCTATACATCAAAGTGTCCATGTGCCGATGGCACCCCAGGGAGCATTTAATTGTCCCGATTCCAGATTGCTATTTTTTTAGCTGATTGTTGTGATTAGGAAATCAACTCTGGTTTCAGATGGATTTTGATTTCCATTAACTGGATTTTGGACCAATAAATGAAAAACTGAATCAGTCGCCAAATGTGAATTGAAACTATTTTAAAGTTGATTTTACAACATCCACCTTCTACTTGAAATAAAATAGGCCGTACGTATGGAAATCTCTAAACGCCATTTAGGTAAGGGGGAAGGATAACCCTTTACATCTTTCCGAAATTGAAAACTTTTCCGATTAAGACGACGGGCAGAGCGTTGTGCCCTTTAGAAAACGGCGAGGAATTGATGTCGTCGTTCTTCCAGTGCAACGCCCATAAAAAGTGCTTAGCCATTCATTCATAATTCGAAAAGTTTTCGGCCTGGCCAACCCATCTTTGGAACGTCTTGTGCAACTTCCTCGAGCCGGTGGCCATTAAAAAGTTGTGCGCTCTCATTTCAATTGCTATTTCTCTGGACCAGGACCAGAGGCAGGACCAGCCCCAAGTTGCTAAGCAAATTATAAACTATGTGCAAATTTGCACTAGGCAAGACGAACGACAACATTCTATGCAACATGGAAAGTGTTGAAAGTGTTGCACAAACATTCTTGCAAGTCTTTGCGGCAGAAAGTTGCCCCTCTTATTTTATTTTCTATGTTTGTTTTTTTTTTTGTAGCTGCCAATAAATGCAAATTGCCAGCCAATTATTTGGGTGGCAAAACGGAGAGGCAGCAAAAGGCTGAGGATTATTAATTGTCCAGCAATGTGGCCTTTGGCCTTTTGACTTTTGACA
Organism: Drosophila miranda; assembly: GCF_003369915.1. NCBI lineage: Eukaryota > Metazoa > Arthropoda > Insecta > Diptera > Drosophilidae > Drosophila > Drosophila miranda. Next base: position 6,912,388 of record NC_046677.1, on the reverse strand, counting down.
TTTGACAAAAACCAAAAGTAAGGCAGTGTGTTGCTCATTTATTCGTCATTTATTGGCCTGTTGTCGCCAGCTCGTAATTAATGCAAATTAGATATGGACCTCCGCCGAAATGAGTTTTTCATCAGGTCTAACAACTTAATTAGCTCATAAAAATGACGCCCCAAAGCTGTTGACCCACCCTTGCCCCAGACTTTTCATGTTGCTGCGTGTTGCGGCCACTTAAGCGCGGCACAGATTGCCAATGCCGCCAAGGCAGAGGCCCCCCCTCTATCCATGCCACAGGAAGCGGCTCTGTAGCCGGAAATGCCACCCGCTTGCCAGGGCAGGTCGTAGGTCACGGCGTAGGCGCAAAGCTAATTAGTATTAAGTGCTCTTGCGGCACTTGAGGCCTTCCCTCGACTGTTGTTCCTCTGCCATCGTTGTGGGTTTGTTGTCGCCTCGGGTGTGGCAAAAATATTTTTGTGTGTGCGGTCAGTTGTTAAATTCCAGCAAAACGTTCACCACAAAAACATGTGATGCCCTGAGAACGAAGCTCTAATACCCTATTTGGTATGCAATATCATTTGACTTCAGAATAAAGCGGTATTCAAATGAGGAGATTTCTAGGTTTTTCCATTGTGGACAGTGCTTTCTGTCGGACGCCTTTCTTTAAGTGTGAAACTGGAAAACATACAAGCCCCATCATGTTGCTGACCCTCCCCAATGGCAAGAAAGTATCGAATGCTTCACAAAGGCCATTGCCGTTGGCATACTCGTACAAGCGATTTAGTGTCGCTTGAGCGGACAATAAAGCCAGCGCCAAGTCACAGCAGAATCTGGGTTTTCTGCCTAATTTGTGTGCGGTTCTTTTTTGGGGAGGGGGGGCTGACACGATGATGGCGATGGTTACGATGATGGCAGGTGCCTGGGGTTGCAGGGTCAGCAGGTCACTTCAAAACAACTGCTTGATGCTTCTGTTTGTGTACTTTGGCACACTTTGGAGCATTGAAATGAAGAGACGCAGAACATAATTAGCGGAGTGTACAATGTGGATGATGGCGGGGTCCGGCCATTGCGATCGATCCCTGACGACCTTTAACTTCAGCTTTAAAATCATCAATTTACAAACAAGCCAATTATCTTATTAAAATCCAACTGCGGCTCGACTCCAAGGGACTCGTCCTTTGCCTCCATCGGCCGGATCTGAGAGGCACGTAGTCGCTTTCCGTTAGTTCAACTCATTTCCGCCGCTCACATGACTTTATGCAATAACATCCAAATAAAATTATCTTATCAGCAACTGAAGCATCCTGCGTGTCCTTCCTCAGTGCGTGTGTGTGTGAGAGTGGGCTAATTTTATTGCATAAAACTTGTGCTTATTGCGTTCCTTTTGCTGGCCTCCCGCCTACCGCCTCCCGCCTCGACGCATGTGCCACAGAAAAATTGCACGTTCCGGTCATACAGTGCGAACGTGACCGCTTGGCCAGAGATCGGACCAACATGCACACATGTCCTGGCCTGGCCTGGCCAGCTCGCTCTCTCTCAGTGACGATGTCCACTGACATGTCCCATTTCCATGTAATGACCATGGCTTAGGGCCAGCCGGCAGCATTCCAGTCGCAGCACAAGTGGAATTACAGTAATTCATGGTAATTTTTTGTATCTTTTTGCGGGTGGCACGAAGCACGGACCACGGATGACAATTTGCTTGTTGCTCTAGGAAATGGACCGTCATGTCAGTACAACAAGTTGACACGATGATAAAATAGACATTCCTGCCCGGGCTACCATTTCCAGAAATAAATTGAGCCTCACTTAGAACATAGCTAGCGGTCGTGGTTCCTCTCTTTCTTTCTATATTTTTCCCATCTCCCATTGATACCAAAAGAAAGAAAGTGATTAGTGATACTTCAAATTGCTCAACTGTTTTGAAGATATCAGACCTGTCGCCAAGCCATCCCTTGGATGACTATCAACGAAATGGGATATCCAGTGAGCACTGGCTCTGCCAGAGTGCAGACAACTTGAGGCGAATGTGGCACGTACGACTCCTGCGATGAAATGACAACGATGAGAAGAACACCAAATATATATGCAAATATACATACATTCTGCGGTGAGCATTTGGAGCTCGTTATGTAATACGATGCTACCGTTATTAGTTGACTGTCTGTGTGTCTGTGTGTGTGTGTGTGTGTGTGTGTGTGTGCGTACAAGTATGTTCAACTGCGCTCAGCAAAGCGGAAGTGTTGATTTTCATTAAATATTCGTTAGTTCAATTGGAAAAATATTGTTGTTGTAACGTTCAAAGGCGAGAAATTGTGGCTGTGGCTTAACTTATTAAATTAGCCTGCTTCAGTGGTTCTGTTCGATTGTCGCTCTTGTGGATTTCCATTTTATCGAAGCGAAGCCAAGTCAAATGAAAATTGTTGATAAATTTCTAGTGCGCTTCATCAGTTCGGAAATGGGTATGAAATACTATTGATATTCGTTATGGCCAAAGGTTAGTGGTCACAGATGGACTTAACCACGAAATAATCTTAGGTATTTCTGCTGAAATGAAAGTGATGAAAATTAATTGGTAGCGAGATAGGGAATATCTACTCATACTCTTCTCGTGATGGCCATGTAAAAATCACAAATTTGATTTATTCGATACAGCTTCAAGGCACCTTGGGCAATATATTTATGAAGTTTACATAGCCCTGAAATATTTATTGAAGCTAAAATAACTTTTGCCTGGATGCAAAACCTGACTAGAAAGCTAGTTTCGCCTGACAGCTGCATTTGGAGATAAGCAGCCAGAAGCTGGAAGCTCTGGTCACTTTCAATGCATACAGGGACAAAATTACAATTCAAAGAACTCTGTATAAGCCAACGTTTGACAGGAATGAGAGAGTTACAGCTAGAGCTAGTTGTCACACAAGTGCAAAAATGCAGACAATAGGAAAATGCCATGCAAAGGAAAACATGAAATTTAATATCAAAACGGATGGCAGAACCATATGAAATTTAAAACCGAATCTCCAGTCACCCATTGTCTGCCGCACCACACCACACCATCTCACTCCCTCTCCTATTTATATAGTGCATATGTAGACGGTTTACGATATACGATAGTAGGTTGATATAGTGTAAATATTTTAACATGGCAATATGTTGTCACAATCATGCTTGTGTATGTCTGATGAGTGTTTGTTCAGAATTTGGTCATTGTTGAGCTGAAGATGGAGGCGGAGGCGGAGATGGAGATGGAGACGGAGAGTTTATTTGTTTGCCCATGTCTCTGCATTTGCAGTTAATTTGTTAAAATTTCACTTGATAAATAAAGTTTCAGAAATTTGTTTTGCCCAAGTGGACGTGGGCTTGGCATCGTTCTAGCTTGTTGTACCATAAGTTTTCCAATTTGCATACTTCCGCAGCTGTTGGGACTGGACTATAAATATTTAAAGGGCTTACGACCACACTGTGTATATGCAAGTACCTCAAGAAACTATCCCCCCACTGCCTGAAAGGGAACAGGAGTGGAATCGGATGGATATGATAGCTCTTTGTTTACTGTTTGTTGTTTAGTCGGTTTCAGTTGCGCTTGAACTGAAATTGAAGGGGGGCTAAATTGAAGGGAAGCGCAATGAATGCTGTTTGTACTACAGATGAGATCAGATCGGAGTAAACATTTCAAATCATTTGATAAGCAACCGTTGGAGAGTTGGTTTTTCTATTTAAAAATCAACAGTTCACACTATTTGGGTATCAAAAAAATCACAGTTTGAAAAACCTCGTCAAATCATTCATATCTAAAACATTTTCTGGGGTAAGTTCAAACATTTGCTCGAGCCCTTGCCAAATAAATCCAACGCTCTTCCTTCATGCAGGAGCAATATCCAATCAGGCATGGGGTTCGATATTAACTACATTATCGGCCATGTCGACGAGGAGTTGATTTGTCCGATATGTACCGATGTGCTCGAGACGCCTGTGCAATCGCTTCACTGTGAGCACGCCTTCTGCAAGGTCTGTATCGAGAAGTGGATGGTGCTAAAGAAACAGTGCCCCGTGGACCGGTCCGAACTGTTGCCGAGCCACCTAGCGCCGGCCTCGCGGCTCATGCGCAACATGCTCGGACGCCTCCAGATCAGGTGCCCCTTCTCGGAGAACGACTGCCCTTTGATAATGGCGCTGGACGACTTCCGCGCCCACCTGCTTATCTGCCAGTTCAATCCCAAGGCCATAGTCGAGTGCAAGATCTGCCTTATGATGGTGCCCAAGGACGAGCTGCCCGATCACAACTGTATCATCGAGCTGCGGAAGATTGTGCAGGACCAGGCGAAGGAGATATCAGTGCTCAAGCGCACCCAGGTGGATCACGAGATACGAATCGGGGTCCAGATACGCGAGCTGGAGTTGCTTCAGTACTACTTGGCAGCACTGCGCTCAACCAGTCCCGTTATGCGCAACGTTGGGAGCCAGCTCGACGGCTACGCGGTGTCCCACTGGTGCGCCGGCCTGCCCACGGCACGGGTGAGCAACTGGGGTAGTGTGGTCTCCACGCCGGACAACGACATGCACTTTTTGGTCAGAAACAGCCTGCGAGCCAGCGGCTGTCCAATGCACTTGCTCAACACGATGGTGGAGCATTGCCACGAGGAGCGCTGGCCCTCCGCCATGGCCACCCTCCAGCGCCGTCGCGCCAACCAAACTCAAATGACGCACTTTGTCAGTAGACTGATTAGGCCCCTCTCATCGGGCAGGCTGTGTCTGTGTATCTTTGGACCCGACAACTACCATATGCCCGAAAACTTGCGACCATTATTGGGCATAACAATGATATTCGTTGATGGCGTGGAGCAGGCGCCCCTTGACAGCGTGCACCTCTAAGAGGAACATAATACAGGTGGCAGGGGTGTTTGCTCCATCGTATTCCAATTCAAAATTTCATTTTGTTTCTATTTGAATATCGTTGCTTTGGAGCCAATTTACGATTCTTACACCATACACATTCAGTAAGCAAAACCATAGAACCACACCGGTCAAATTTTTGAGTACATTTAAATCAAACAGACGGAGCCATTCTTTGTTACAAAAACGAGGGGGAACGTTGTGAGTTGCTGCGGACACCGCAACTCTAAAGTTATACCCGATACTAAGTCAGTATGGCTCTCCTCCGGCAGACGCCGCTAATATTAAACGACATGACAAAGAGTGCGTGCGAGAGAGACAGAAAATCAGTCTGAGCGTGACGTCGGGCGCTGCGTAGCCAGTGCAAATTGATTTGTTCCTTTTGGGTATAAAAATGATCCGATCTGATCCAGATTCAGCAGTCTGATAGATATGGTCATTATCTATAATTCTGCGTTTTTAGTTTTCTCGAATCTGCAATATTGTGGATGCAACAGATTTTCGTTCTTGGTGGGGGCGGAAGGGGGTGTGGCGAAATTTGGACACGAAACGGTCAAGGTCCGATATCACAGGAGTGTGAATACCAAATTTGGTTGCTCTGGCTTTTATAGGTTCTGAGATCCTTGAACTCATATTTTGCAATTGGCAAAGCCGACCATGAAACCTGTGTGTTAGAGAGAGACAGAGCGATAAAGAATGAAATTGTTTTCTTGATTATGGCTATAATAATTATACGATCTGGTTGAGATTATACACTCTAGAACATATAGTCAGCTTCTACGATTCTGCGTTTTTGGTTTTATCGTATCTTTAAAAATGTAGATGCCACAGATTTTCGTTCTTTGTGGGGGCGGAAGTGGGTGGGGCGAAGTTTTGAAATATACTTGTAGCAGTGACATATCACAGAAGTCTGGATCCAAAACATCGTTGCTCTAGCTCTTATAGTCTTTGAGCACTAGGCGCTGAAGGGGACGGACAGACGGACGGACGGACAGACGGACAGACAGACAGGGCTCAATCGACTCGGCTATTGATGCTGATCCAGAATATATATACTTTATGGGGACGTTACACACATCCACTTTTACCACAAATCTAATATACCCCAATACTCATTTTGAGTATCGGGTATAATAAGGAGGAACTCTAGGTCATACAAACAACAAATATATGTATTTTTCGGGTTAGTATTTGTGTGAAATATTACTGGGTAAATCCAAAGAAATTTATGCCACATATCATTTGTGGAGATAATGGCGAAAACCCAATTTGTAAAGCTATAAAATACATGCAAAAAACGAGTAGGAGACCAGGTGATCGGGCACTTAAAGTGGTCCAAGATTCTTCAGATTCTCAGCATCCTCTCAGGGAGGGAATTTGAAAGGACCTTCGTAGTCTGCTGCATGATCTAAAGCAGTGATCTACACATAAAAATGTTATTTTACCTACAGAATTACGAAAGGAAAAGAAGTTTTGGGTTAATTTACTTACGGTTAAGGGCAGAAAGCTATCCTGAATGTCAGTTAACTCTTAATTGGCCTCACAAACTGCCACTTCCTGGGCTGCTCAGTCACAGTTGACACTCGTTCTTCCCGGCAATTACGCGGCAATTAGAAAAGCTCACTGAACACCCTGGCGTATGCGTAATGTTCAAGCGAAATTAAATAAACGCATAAGCCTGGATTGAGGTCGCATTGGCGAATGGGTGTTTGGGTGTGTGTGTGTGTGTGTGCCAGGCAGGATGGTGCACCGAATCAAGTAAAACTTGTAATGGAAATTCAGAAAGTTTGCTGGCTGGCTCTCAGCTCGCGGCAGTTGGCGACACCATTTGGGAAAGTTTTACAAATTGTACAAAATTTAATTTGCCAACTCAGATAAATTTTAGTGCCAGTGGAATTTCAGCGTACAATTGGAAAAGATATCAGATCAAATGGAAATTTATGGCGACTTTGTGGGTCCAAAGATTTATTCTAGGGTCCCCATCTGGCTTGCAAACAATTTTCATCGAATGACACATTTAACAGCTCAACAGCTCAGCAGAATATACACCAAATTAGTGTCAAATCGAGTTGGACTCTTTGTGAACTAATTAAGTGTCCGGGTAAACCACAAGAGCATGTACTGCCAAGTTGATTAGGCAAAGTCGTCGGAACAAAGGACGCCGAGTGTTCGACTAACTAACCAACTAATTCTGCAGCTAATACAATGATAGATGCCAAGCCTGCACCTGGGAGCCAGAAGCCAGGAGCCAGGAGCTAGAAGCTGGATGGCCGCAAGGCTTGCTACAAAAACCGAAGTCGCATGCTACAAAAGCCAAAACTTAATTAATATTTACATGAGTTCTAGGTCCAGGCCCAGGCCCAGGCTGTTGAATTTCGGGGGGATGGGTGATGGGGGATGGCTGCCACTGCAGTTGTTGGTCTTATCTTCTTGGGCTGTCATGTTTGCATATGTACAGGCGCCGGTCTTCCTGATGGCTTCTGCACGGGCAGGAGCCGGAGCAGGAGCAGGGGCAGGCACAGGAGTCGGATGGGGTGGCTTGGTGACTGGATGGCGCCTTGCTTGCATCGCTTGCATGGCTGCTAGAAATCAATTCACATTGTTAACCCCTGATTGGATATTATTGATTCAATTTGCTGCCAACCGACCAAAACATGTTTTATGCATGCCCATGCCTCGCCGGTGCTTTCTTCGCCGCTTCCCTGCCCGACGGTGCATGTGTGCTGATAATGTCTTTTGGTATCGATAATGGAGAACATGCACGCCCCTCGCACTGCAACACCAACAGCAACACCCTCACACCGCTGGCATTCACATGGATACGCACTCGCATACTCGGCTAAACTTGACTCTCAACATAGTTTAATTTATGCATTTATTGCACTTGAATGTACCATAGACGGCCATAGACGGTACAGTGGGTTGAAGTCGGTTATCTTTGAGAATCGTCCTGTGTACACTTACATCCTATCCTAACGATGAGCCCTATTCTAAATATAATTTATAATTTTAATACAAGTTTGTTTAAGGTTAAAGATTTCGTCTTAAATGGTATTCCATTTCAGTGAAAATGGAAGAAAAATATATTGAAATACTTCAAGCAATCCATATCATCTCAAAAGCAACAATAGAACTATTTACACTGTCCACTGTTTTGCCCCATTTTGATGCATAAATGAATGAAGAGCCGTAAACAATGGCCGTGATCATGGAAGGACTTGAAGCACACGGGCCTGCCCAGTCCGCCACCGGGCCGTGGCCCCTCCCCATCCTGGTTGGGAGCTCACAAAGTTGGCGTGCCTACAAAGTTTTGATATTATTTGTAGTGGCATGGTTGCAGTTGTTATTGCTGCAACTCCTGTGTTTGCTGCTGCTGCTGCTGTTGTTGCTATTATCATTGACAATGGCAATGATAACACAGTACTCAACACAGCACATAGACACGTACGTGTACGTATACGTATACCACTCAATATTGTATGGCATGTTGCATCCGCCTTGGAGTAGACTGGCTTCTGTCGTCTGAAGTGTTTGGCATTTCCTGTTGCCTTTCATGTGGGAATTGAATCAGTATTTGCAGATTAGCATCTGAGATGTAGGACCGTACTGGAAATCTGAGCCGATAACCCAACACTAATCACCTACATATACCTAAATCACGGGTCTCCACCCACCAGAACGGAGGTCAGCACAATGGAGAATGCAGTGACCTCCCTCGGTATTGCTAAAAAAGTGAAAAGAACAGCCGCAAAGCGAAACAAAAAACCCACATAGAGCGCCGGCAGTAAATTGGTAGCGATAAAATTGAAGCCCACTGGAAGCTGGGCCCGCGCGATTTGGCTGTCTTCGGACCGGAGATCGCCCAGAGGTGGGAGGAAGTCGGCGCGTTGAGTTGTGAAAACCAAACGGAAATGGCGGCCATAACTCGCCAGCTCTAGCCCACAAAAGCACTAGTGCCTGGCCATGGAGGAGAAGCTACTAGGTCTGTTTTAGCTGTTGCTTTCACTGGTTCTGTTGCGAATTGAATCGACGTTGTATGAGGGCTGTAGTGCGGGGCTTTGATTACCGGAGATGGCCGAGGGTGTCAATAATACTTTGGAGAGTTTCTATGGACCAAAAAAGTTATTAAAAAACCCTCCAGATTAACATGTATGAACCCCTCTGACAGGAGTCTAACATTAAACTCCTTGCGGCCCCATTTCTCAGAAACACATATGGGTCTTGCTTCACACAAATTATGCTAGACTGAACGAATCGTTTATCCACTCGTTGGACCACCATTTGACATATATATCACTTGAACTGTCTGGAAGCGACTAAACGATTTAACCAATTTATGTACCTGCCGGTGGACCCAGCAGCCCCAGGCCCAGGCCCAGCCACAGCCACAGCCACAGCGATTCCACTCGGCTTGCGGGTGAGAATGTAATAAAAATTTAATGGCATTTATTAAGTACACATTAATTTGATTAACGTTCACACAGAATGTTTGCTTGTATTTATTTTTATTCGAGTTGGAGAGTTCGAGTTCCGCTTGGAATTGATTTGCTGCAAATCGAAGCAATTATCCAAAGGACATCAATTTCAGGACATCAAATATTTATTTTGAGTGCTCCTAACATGGCAGGAGCTATGGTAACTAAAGCCACTTAAGGGGGAAATCGAAATCTGCTTAATTGCGCCATAAGAAATGGACAAAAGGGTAAGGACTACAGCAGTTTCCATCCGGACGCAATGGCAGGCGACTCTGCACTATTGTTCTGATTTGACTTCGGCTGGCTTTCTGGCAATAGATCGAATTTGAATGCAGTACGAAATTGATGTTGGGTCTGGCTCCAGTCCATGTCCATGCAGACAACAGCAACAACAGCCAGTGGCGAAAGCGATAATAGCCACCCACAGAAAGCATTCGGAATAAATACGGTAATGGGTCTCGGAGATTCCAAGCAGGGGCATCCACTTTGCTGGAATATGAGAACATTGTTCGTGGCCACAAAATGATGGTTTTGGCCAACAACATCTCTGGATTCGTTTTTGTCTTTTGTGCATATATTTGCTGAACACTTCAATTTTTGGCAGCAATTTACGCTCTCAGTGCAATCAGCTTGTTGTTTTTCCTCCGGCTGCTTGTTGCTAATGCGATTTAAGTAGGGGCATGCCACGCCCAAGCAGTTGCCGGAGGAATCAATTGCCACTAGATGGTCCCAAAAAGCCAGCCACTGAGCCAGTAGCACGGCTTTCTTGTATCCTTCTTCGTCTGCTTTTTATGCTCTTGCAATTTACACCAATTGCATCGGGAGGAAAGAATGGAAAACTTTCATTTAATGCCCGCACTTCTGGGTGTCGTTTCCAGCATGACATCAGCAGAGAGCAGCAAGGGCTCTTGGATTTCGACTAAATGCTGATCCCAAAGGAGGTGCCGATGGCTGTCGATGGAGGAGCAGGCAAAGGATTTCACAGCCAAAGCGATTTGCTCACACTCATGAGCTCTAACTGGCTTAGATTCAAAAGGTTCTTTTGAAAGCTGTCCGAAGCAATCTTAAAGAAGTGAAGATGCAGTACACTGGTTGATCAGATTGGGGAATATTTGCTTTACTATTCAGCCTTGTGCCCTACAATAGTAGGGGCTCATTATTGCCTAAATGACGTACGCATAAGTTGCATCAACATCGTGGGTAATTCAGAGAATTCAAGAAAGAACAAACACCAAAATAATGCCAAACTGATTTCTCTGCTACACTTTACCCTTTAAAATATTCGTGGGTTTTACAATGAATTTTTCCGTTTTGTTTTTTGGTCCATTTTCTAGGCTTTTCTCTGCTGGCTGCTGTCCAAAGGGCAAGCCCAAAGAGTTTGTTTGCATTTAAAGAATACATGGGGATAAACTTATAAATGACCCACTTTGGGATGAAGTTTTTAAATACGTTTTAATGCGCTTTGAAAAGGATCTGAAGAGGACACACTCACACATACTTCCATTTATGTAAACGGAACACACACACGAGTACGTCTACGAGTACGAGTATATGTGTATGTATGTATATAGAGCCGGAAACAGTTGGCGATGCCGTTGAGTGATGCGCCGTTTGTCAACTTTGCAGGTCAGCAGAGTCCTTGCCATCATCATGGCCACCCTTTTTTCATCATATGTCCCGCCCCCACTCGACCCATTCCACTCTTGGTCCTGTCCTGGTGAATAATGATGCTGGGTCGAGCCGAATTGTTGCCAGTTTCAGATTAAACTGTTGGTCAAGTTTCAGCAGCAACAAGAGTTTGCTTTAACTCGATTCCCGCCCAACCACTTGAAGATTTTCAGAGCTCGGGAACAATGCCATACTCGTATTAGTTTATTTTATGTTGTTGGCCTTATTCTTTTTCCTTTTTAGTTATTTTTGCTTGTTGTTGATTCTATTCATGGCCCGAACTGCTTGCTTGGGACTTTTGTGCTGCTGTGTGGTTCGGTGTGGTTCGGTTTCTCTGGTCAGACAGTCCGACGGCTTGGTTTTAAGTTTCCGAGTTATATTTATCTAAATGATGCCAGCAGGCAACTCTGCGTATGTGGAATATTTTTTTTATTGTGGTAAGCAGTCGGTTGTTGCCAGTTTTCAGTTGTTGGTTAGCTGCTTTTGACATTCGCTTAGAGTGGAAGGAGGAGGGGCCCGCTACACAGCATTTTTGTGTGTGTCTAGCAGATAAGCCAATTTATGCAGTTGTTCTTTTTGAATATGCGTGTTAATTTGCTTGTGGATTCGTACCCACTGGTATTAATATGGTGGAGGAGCTAGTTGGGGCTTACGGACATGTAGATCGGACTGTGGTCCTTTTCTCGGTAGTTGTTGTCTCTGTTTCTGTTTCTCTTGTGGGGGCAAATGTTGGTCGAGTTAAGAGGCTGGTAAACCGTTTTAAATATACGTGTTGTCTTGGAAAGATTGTCACTCTTCCATGATTTAAATTATTCCGTACCAGTAATGGTACTCGTTTACGATGTTCAACATGTAATTTTTATTCCATATTTCATATTAAAATTCTTAGTAAATCAAAGCTTCGCTACATCCTAAGATACGACATTTACGACAGATCGAGGGAATGGACCAACTAAAATTTAAAGGTAAATTCCCTTGAATCTCCTCGTAGGACATCAAAGCATAAACTTCCGATGAGAGCACAGCAGAATAAACCGTTCCCAGTTGCCTTCCAGTGGGCCAGGAATTCATTCTCTCTGTCAGCGAACAAGTTCGAATTTCGAAAAACCGAGTGGCCAACGAGGGCCAGAACGAAGCGAGCGTCGTTCGGCCCATGCGAAAGCCTTTTCCACCAATGAAGTCGGCCGCCAGTTCACTCGTGCATCGGGTTTCCAAGTGAACGGACGCGCTACGAGAGCCGGAACAACGCGGAACAAAACTATCTAGCGTGCGATTTGCGATCCGCGCGAAATTCTCCCACGCTTTTCTTTCCCCACACGAAATGTGGTTCGGTGCGCTACTGCCGGTGCCGCTGTCGTTGTCGTTGTCGCTGTCGTTGTCGTTCTTCCCGTCGCTGTCATTTGCCGGCTTCTGGCAGCCTTCGCCAAAGTTCTGAGCGAGTTAAAGTTTCTGTGCATCGCATCTGTCGTGCGGCAACTTCGGTTCCCCGTTACTTTTGCATTTGCGTGCTTAATTTGATGTAATTACCAAATTGCTTGTTATGTTGCAGCACAATTTCACCCTGGCTGCAAACATTTAGTCCACCTCTCTGACCGCATATGCGACATTTGTTGGTGCTTTGTTGGGGGTTTTGCGAGTAGAGATGGTAAACTTGGGCTTCAAGGGGGCCAAATTTATAGTTTGAGCAGCAGCAGACCTTCAAAGAAGATTAGTTGCTAATTTAATTTCAATTCAAGTGAATAAATCGGACGTGTCTTAAAGGTTGTGACATTCAAGAATTAAGAAATTGTGTGTGTCCTAAACTTTGCAGATTTTTGAAGAGAATTCGTAAACAAATACGTTCATTTATGAGATCTTAAGATTTTAAAGATTTTATGATTGTGATAGAATGTAGATGTATGTAATGTTGTTTTTTACAGTTCCCTGCTCTTCTATCAACAGAATTTATATAAAAAGACATAAAAAATAAAGATCCGTAGAAGCCATGCTCATCTCTGAGAAGTCTTAAGACAGAACATCCCGGTTAATCAAAGTAAAATATAGTTAGGGTCCTTAAAGTCTATTCGAAATCATATCCACCATAACAAAAAATTTTGTAATAATTCCAGATACGATTATAGTAGTTACTTGCTTATTGTTTGGTTAAATTACATCCGAATATTTTAAAGGAAACTATTAATCCATGGAACTGAAATGTTTGCTGTTTTGAAAAGATTGCATGCAGTTGCTTAAATTCCAAATTCCAAAAAATAGTGATCATCAGACAATAAAAACTATTTGCTTTGGCATTCGAAATTCCTTGCGTTGCCACAACAAAGCAATTCAACCGTAATTTATAGGATTTTACACTCGAAATAAATTGTATACAGCTGTAATACCCTAATTTGTCTGCAATTGTGCAAAAAACCGCAAAAATCTCAACACCAAATCCTTTCACTGGAATGAAACAAACTAAATGGCAATAAAAACCGCTTTCGAGCAGGAGCAGGACAATGGCAGGGAATGCTGAGACACAAGCCCAGGGCCCTGGCCCTGGCTCTGGCTCTGGCTCTGGCCGCGGTGTAACCAGCAAAATAATTTGTTGCAATAAATATTTGAAAATCCAGTTAAGCGAAACATTTTCGTCACGAAGAGGCCAACTGGCCGCAGAGTCTAAGAACTGCACAAAAAATGCACTCCCGGCTAGGTCGGCGATAGGGCTGGGGTGATGGCAAGGTCCACGGGTATGGCAGAGACGCCCAGGTCCTGGCCTGAGGCACTCTGTTGGTTGAATCGCCTCCTGTAGGAATCTGGCCCCTGTATAGGGTATCGTTGGTTGCGTGGATTCGTTGGGTTACTTTACAGAAGATGATACGCCATTCGGTTTTATTCCTATGGGATATTTATCCGATATTTTAAATCATATTGTTATGATGAATTGGGAAATAGGATTTTCGAAATCACCTAAACATAAATGAATAATCTCATTAAAATACTAAAATGATCTCGCCTTTCTTAACTTTCTAAAAATTATTATTGAATAATTGTAAAAATTATACAATTATTTTTAGTTATGTATATTTAATTCAATTAGAATTCTGTTTTACTTTGCACTTATTTTTAACAATTTATGTTAATTTGGATTTAAATAGTGTTACATTAACATAACTTTATTTTTTTTAGTGATATTTAAAGTATTTGCTTGATTCAAATCCTTGATAGCTCTGCCTACACTTTAGTTGATGAGTTCTTTGTTAAATTATGACAGTACGGGGTATAGCCAAGTCTTCTTTGGCATATTTGAGACTCCATTCTCCGTTCTCCGTTCCTTGTTTTGTTTTGTCTCGCGTTTTCATGCAGTTGCCACTTTTTGCATGCCCCGCATGCCATCGGCAATGTTATGCCTTAGTGTTGGTGTTGTTCCTCGAGCTGCTGGTGGTGCTGCTGCCGTTTCTGTTGCACGCCTTGTTGCATATTGCTCGTTGGTTGTCCTGTGTGCCACTGCCTGCTTCGGCTTTTGTGTCTCTATACCGGACGCTTTAATATTAAAAGCGTTTAAAATTTTTGTACGTTTCGTCGCCATTGTTCCGTGTCCTGGCACCCAGCCCGGAGCCTCCTTTTCGTGGATATCCCCAATCCCTTTGGCAAGGGGTGGCGCTGGAAGAGTGTCATGGGGAGCAGTTTGGCGGCACCACTGTTGCTGTTGCAACGGTATGGGGTGCAACACTAACAAGCTTTGTTATGTTTCGCTGCCGTCCTGCAGTCCTGCCGTCCTGCCGTCCTGCCGTCCTACTGTCGCTGTTGCTTTTGAGTTTGCTCAACGTTGTGCCAACTGTGCGAGAGTTGCTGCGAGTCGCCCGCAGCGTCGGAAGCGGAAACGGAAGTGTTGCCATTGCCATTTTGCTGGCATCGCCGTTGCATTTTTGGTGCGCCCTGCGCCGCTCGGGTTCGTCTGTTTTGTTTGTCTTATACTCGCAGTTATTGTTGCTCTTGTTGCTGCCGATAATATTCCTTTCTGGCTTTCCTCTTGTAAAACGCCGTCATGTTCTGTGCACTGTCCGCTTTTGCCCCCGACTTTCACCGCGTTGGGAGGGCGATGTCTTTTGCAGAAAACTTTCTGACAGGTGGTTTGTGTGTTACGTGTTTGCTGTTTACTTTGTGTAATCATTTCATTTGTCAGACTTGATTTGCTGGCAAGCACAGCGTTGACAGCTCGACATTGCAAATTGAGGCCGAAGCGAAAATAAAGCATTGCCTTGGGCATCCACTGACTGGTTGGGCGAAGGCTGAGATTCAGAAAATATTTGCACAAATTTAGGACATATTTGTATAATTGCTCGTTGAGGCGTTTATTAAATTCAAAAGTAATTCGATTAACTAATTTATCATTTAAATTTAATTGAATTTCGCCCAGATTTACAATAACATTTCAACTATTCTTGGGTGTTTGTGTGGCGTTTGTCCTTATCGTTACACCCTCTTGGTTATTTGAACTTTTACTCTTAATTGAAATCCCAGAGAATAACCCTTAAACTACAACTCCGTACTCCCTTCCCCAACCATGCGTCTATCGCCAATCTCCCCCTTCCATCGGACAAGACAACTTAAAGGCTTTTGTTAAATTGCTGTTAAGACAAAATCCAATTTCCGCGGACAAATCAAATTACTGTCTGATGGCTGTCTGAAGATATTCCACTCAACAAATTTGAGTCTCAAACGCTTCAAATTAACGCCCTCGAAAATTAACTTCAACGGGGGAGGCGGGGCGCGAAAAATTCAAAGCATCGCACAAACAAATGTCGGCATAAAGCCAAAATCAGAAGTCAGAAGTCAAAAAGCAAAAGTCAATGCCAAACTATGAGCGAGAAGCTCGTCTAAACAGGAAGAACAACAAGAGCAGCAACAACTTTGACTTTTGCCACGCATCCGGATCCGGATTGGGGCTCTGCTCTGCGCTGGTCTGGTGTGGGGCTGGGAGGCACGATTGCCATGTTAAGTGCTGGCAAGCCCGCACGTCATCATCGTAGCCACCGTCGACCCCTAGCACCAGAATCATCCTTACACCCATCATCATAGTCGTCATCATCATCATCATCATCATCGTCCTCCTAGTCATGACGCTCCATTTCAATCCCGTCGACGATGTCGGTGTTGATTGCAACCTGCTTGTTTTTTCTTCCTGTTTGCTGCTGTTGTTGTTGTTGTTGATTACGCGCCGTTTAAGTGATTAAGGGTGAAAATGTTACCAGCCAGTGTGCGCCGTGGCACCTGCCCCATGCCCCCACGCCCCCTAATCCACTCACCCACACCCCATACCAGTGGTGCGGTGGTGGTGCTCGAACATTTTGGCGACTCAACGTGAGTGCTGAAAATTTTCCCCTTGCCCATTGCAGAAGGAACTAAGGTAAAGGATTTTGAGAGCCATGTCAGAGCCACACTGGCCACCACGCCCCCGCAAACGCCTCCGCCAATGCCTACGCCCACAGGCCAGTGTCCCTGTCCGTGTCCGTGCTCGGCACCTGGCCACACTGCTGATTATAAATGCCGCAGTTACCATGCTGATGACAGCCACGCCCGCTCTCGCCGAGATTCCCTCAAAGGGTAAGTGCTTTGATAATTTAATGAGCCGCTTTTAATGGGCTTCTTATTTGATTGATTGAAGTGATTGATTTGATGGACAACGAGGGCGGAATAGGTTGGAGGGGGGCAAAAGATTATATCAAATGAAATCTTTTCTTTTGTTGGGGGAAACGATTACGAAACCAATAAAGGTCAGAGCTTCCAAAAGTTATTTTTTCTAAATTATAATTGAAATTTTGATATTTATTTATGAAAACTAATGAATGACCAGCGGGAACGTTGTGAGCCGCGGGTCTATTTTATACCCGGCTCTATTTAATATATTTAAAACAACAAGGGATGAATTGATTCCCGGCAAAAAAAAATATTTCGATTTTATTTGTTCCTATTTTTTTTTATCCCGCTACCTTCCGCCAGGTGTGCGGGACACTGTTCATTCCCGCAATTTCATTAGTTCCTCCCGATCCAATCGGATTGGTCAAAAGATATGGTCATTTACTTTGATTCTGCGTTTTTGGTCTTCTCGTATTGTGGATGCCACAGATTTTCGTCCTTTGTGGGGGCGGAAAACACTCATAACAGTGTGATATAACAGGAGTCTGAATAAAATACTTATTTACTATAGGTCCTATTGTCTCTGAGATCTTGGCGATCATCGGGACGGATGGACGGAGCCACGGACAGACAGAAATGGCTATATCGACGATGCTGATCACGATACTTTATATAGGCGAAACCTTATGGGGTCCCCCTCAACAACAAATCTAATTTACCCCTATACTCTTCGAGTATATAAAAATAAAATGAAAGTACTGGGATAATTATACAAGTTAAGAAACTTTCAAAGCAAGTTGAAGAATTTTCAAAATATCTTCAGGTCTTTATTAGCAGTCGTAAAATTTTCACCTAGATAATTTACATACAGAATTGTTAAAGAAAACAATTTTTAAATGCCTCAATTATTGATACCATCTACAAACATGGGTACATACATATAGGTACGTATGTTTATTTCTTTATTTCTCTTCTTCCACGTGGAGTGCACTTAACACTTTGATATCTATTCCATTATGATCGTATTCGCCAACCAATTTCATTCAGTAAACTGAAAGATATTTTTGCTATATTCGGAAAAATGTGTTTACTTTTGCCATTAAAAGCAATTTCGAAGGAGAAAATTATTGCCTTTGCTGTTTCCCAAGTCTATTTCTGAACGTTCTTCGCCCACTCGATTTCGACATTGGGAGGAGGGAATGAGGCAGAATTGTGCATATTAGAAAAATTTATGAGAAACAATTTTCCATTTTGCTGTGGATACAAGTCAGAAGGTGGAGAAGGAGAAGGGCGTATGCTATTTGCATATTTGTTAAATTTATCTTTGGCTAAGCAAACACTGAGACAGAGCAGCGGAGAGCAGAGCTGAGCAGAGGTTAGTATCCTCGAGGATATTTTGTGACATAATCAAATATGCTTTAAGCCAAAGCCAACAACTCAACCCTTTTGAAGTCGCTGCCAACAAAAATGAATGAACTGCAGATAAAAGATGTTGGCCCCTGCCATGCCATGGTTGTTCAGTTATTTCTCATATATGTATGTGTATATGTATCTTACAGCAAATTTGCCTTGCTCCTCGCTCCTCCTGCTCGCCAGAAAGACCATTTTCTTATTTCTTTCGTCTATTTTATGGGCAGGGAAATGCAAATGCTTACAAGACGTTTAACATGTCACCTGCGGGCAAAAGATGCTCCCTGCAAAATGCTCTCCACACTTATCTGACAGTTGTGCATCTCTGGCCCGGCCCCCCTTTCCCGGGCATATGTATAAAATATACATTTGTTTGCCTTACCATGTTTGTCACTTATCGTTTGGTCCAATGTTTTGCAGCTGACTGCTATTCCCCCAGCGAGTGCTCTGCCTCCTCCTTGAATCTGGCTGGGTCTGGGACTGAGACTGGGACTGCTACTGAGGCTGATGCTGAGGCTATGTGATGCTGTAGATAAATGTTTTTGTATGTCTGCCAGGATATATTATGATTTTATGCATGGTATGGCAAGAAATTACTAGTTTCCCAATGCTGAGAATATAAAAACTGTATATAGTTGTCGTTTCTATATAATATATAATAATATTTTATGGTCGGGCTGTAAGGTGTCTTCCCTACGTGAACGAATCGTTAGCTCTGTCTGAATGTTCTAGAGTCCAAGCATCCCACAAATATGTACATATATACATAGGTACTTGATAAATACATCAAAGTATACGTAAGGTTTAATAAAAATTCAAATTCAGGAACAGGTATGATTCTGCATCCGTGCCGAATTTACCTTTTTTTCCATAGCACCAATCAGCACTCCCGGATGAGCGGAATATTCTATGTTTGGCTTTTTTCTGCTACTACTTCCCATGTTTTTTGCTTTATTGGTTCGACGGTGCAACTGGTCCCCGTTAGATGATTTGTGTTCAGAAGGATATATTCTTAAAGTCACTATTTCATTTTTTTTTGCTATTTCTGAATAAACAAAAGTTATGCATTAAATGTCTTCCATTCTTTTCCAGTCTGTTCCGCTCGCTATTCCCTCTCCTTTAGTGGGTTCTACTCCCAAAGCAGTAAAGCATACTTTATGGCATACTATTTTCCTCTTATTTCCTTTTGTCGCTTTCCACTATTTTCACCATTTTATGGCAATGCTTCCGTCAGAGATTTTTTCTTGGATTTTCTTCATTTTTTAGCGGTTCTTTCGCATTTTAAAGTGTTATAATTTTCTTTAAAGTGTCCTTGACTGGTCGAGAAAAAAAAGCTGCACACGCGGGTCCTCTCGCCGGTCGTTCTTCCTTCCTGCCCGGAACTCCTTTGGCCGAGTCGTTGGCGGTGGAATTCTTATTATTATGAGCTCGCGTGTGCGGCACATGCATTTTTCCATATTACCTCCTCAGACTGCTGGCCAAAACTTATTAAAATTGTTCAGCGTCGTTGCTGGTGCAACACTGGCATTCCAAGCTCCACCGAGTGGGGTCTCGGTCTCGGGCAGGGGCGTGGCGGTTCGGGCCGGGTCGGGTCGGGTCGGGCATTGCGATTTATGTTTCAAGTTTGAAATTCCCGAAATAGTTTCGCGTGCTGCAAATTGTTAACGAAACTAATCAGCATAAAAATGCAGTAGTGCAAGTGCCGCAGTGTGGGAAAAAGTGAAAGTGTTCTGCGTTAGACCCGTTTAATAGGTTTATTTATGGTGGAAAGGGGTCGGGGAGATTCCGCGCGTGACTTGGTGAAAGGGGTTTTCAGCCAGAAGCCAAATGGAGTGCACGGCAGAACAGAATGACGAGCATTTCGTATTGGATGCTATCCGCTGGCCGATAAACCGAATAAGCTGTGCTTCAGATGTCCCAATGGAAGATTGTATTTGTATTTTTGACTGTGAACACAAACAAAAAATGTTTAAATTGTATTGTGGTTTATCTCGTAGTCCCTATGTGACCGGCTGCTGCATCTGTGCCCCCCCAAAGGCCCAGTCGACGCTTTCAACACAGCATCAAGCTCATAGCCATAGCCTGGCAGATCTGGTGCTCCCCAGCCGGAGCAAGCAGCTCGATGGCCTCACCGACAAGATCTTCGATGTCCTGGTGATAGGGGGCGGGGCCATGGGATGTGGCTGTGCCCTTGATGCCGCCTCGCGTGGTTTGAAGACCGCACTGGTGGAAGTCTCTGACTTTGGCAGCGGTTCCAGCTCAAAGTCCAGCAAGCTCCTCCATGGCGGACTCCACATCATGCAGTCGGTACTGAAAAAATTCGACACCAATGAGCTGACCTTTATGTACGACGCCTTGCATGAGAGGGCTCTGTTCCTGAAAACAGCGCCCCATCTGGTGAAGCCAGTGGCGATGATAATGCCAATAGAGCAATATCGGGACCTGCCCGGGCTGTGGCTGTTGCTAAAGATGTACGATGTTCTCGCTGGTAGCTCAAAACTGAAGGCCTCGCACTTCCTTACCGCCAAACAAACACATTTTGCCTGTCCCATGCTCAGGATGGACCATCTGAAGGGCTCGCTGGTCAGCTACGAGCTGCAGATGGACGATGCTAGGCTCTGCCTTGCCCTGGCTCTGACAGCCGCCCGCCAGGGCGCCAGTGTGGCCAACTATGTCCAGCTGCAGCAGTTGGTGCCACCGGACCTCGCTGGAATTCGGCTGGCCATCGCGAAGGACCTGCTGACCCAACGCCAGCTGGCCCTGAAGGCCAGATGTGTGATCAATGCTTCGGGGGCCTTCGTGGACTCTGTACGCCAGATGGACTCGAACAAGGCGCTGGCGATAGCTAGCCCCACAGCCGGGACTCACATAGTTCTGCCGGGTTACTTCGCCAAGAGTTGTGCTGTGCATGGACTACAGCCGGGGGAGATATTTGCCATACCCTGGCAGGGACACACATTGGTGGGATGCAGCGACGGTGCTCTGGGACTGGAGCCCCTGGATACGGAGGTGGATGCGCTGTTGGACAAGTTCAGGCAGCGGATCAGGCAGGATGTGGTTCTGGGCAAGGAACATGTCCTGAGTGCCTGGAAGGGCTTGTGGACAACTGTGTCCGGACCTGGCCTCAGTAGCCCAGCGTCTCGGCGTCCTGTGCTGCTGGCCAGCGACCGAAAATTGCTCACCATTGCCAGCGGGGACTGGACCAATTATCGCGCCATGGCCGAAGGCACAATCGACGGGGCTATCAAGACCGTGGGACTCCAGCCGCAGTCCGAATGCTGCACCCACCACCTGCCCCTTGAGGGGGCTCTCCACTGGACCAAGGAGCTGCCCCTCGAGCTCATGCGAAGCTTCGACCTGTCCGCCGATGTGGCCTTCCATCTGTCCGAATCTTACGGCTCCAACGCCTTCACCCTGCTCAGCGCCTTTGATGGCTGCCACCGGCGACTCCACGACCATTTGCCCCACATCGAGGCCGAGGTGCACTATGCGGTGCTCTTCGAGTACGCCCTGACCGCTGTCGATGTGCTGGCGCGCAGGACGCGAGTGGCTTTCGTGGATGTGGCCGCCGCCTTGCAGATATTGCCGCGCGTGGTGGAGATCATGGCCGAGCGACTGAACTGGAGCCGCGCTGTCCAGAGAGACCAAATGTTTCGCACGTCCAGGTTCCTGAAGGAAGAGATGGGGATGGGTACCGTCACGCTTGGCGATTCCATCGGCCAGAAGATGGCCAAAAGAATCGGCGCCAAGTAAGTCCTGAGGTGTGGCTAACAGTTGCAGCAGCTCAAACGTTCAATAAATACTCCGAAAATCTTTATATTATGTATTCCGAAATCGTGTTCTGCTTTAATTTCAATGTAATCTAAACACACTTTAAAAATTCGATGCCATAAAAAGGCTCATTTGCGCAGCTAACGAGCGGCCGTTAGCCAAAATATGGCGCCAATATGCCGCCCCTCTCTCCTTACACCACCCCCTCGTTCATAAGAAGTCGGAGCCGCCCCCTCAATCAGCCAATAAATAAAGTAATGTATGAACGATACGCATATTCAAAAGAGAGGCGCAGAAACAAGAAATGATTTTGCAGCACAGCACCCATAACAATAATTCAAAATGGGTCGCGTGGCCCCCCCTACCAGCAGGAAAATATAGCTCATTTACTAAAAACAAACGACAAAAATAAATTGCCAAAGTAACGCCAGCAAAAAGAAGAAAAATCGAACACAAAAATGCCTTAACGACTGCCAGCGACTCGAAAAGGGGGGGAATCGAAATCCAAAACGGGTTTCTTCTCATACTTGGCAAGTATCTGAACCCGAAGATTTTGTATTTTACAATTTGATTGAAGGAATTACATATGTAGTTCGAGTTAATTGAATGGGATTCATGTTAGTGTGTTTGTGTGACATTAGTGTTGAAATTGCAGCTGCCCAAATATTCCTGAAAGTGTAAAGGGCTATAAATAATAGTGAGGTGTGATTTTGTTAAGTGTTCGTCATGGTCAGGAGGCTGCAGTAGACATCAGACCAGTCCTTCAGTCCTTAATATTGATAGCCACGTGGTTTGGGGCCACGATACTGGCCGTAGCGAGGCGACGAGCGTGAGCGATAGCGGCTACGGGAAGCGGAGCTGGAACGGTTGCGAGAACGGGATCGAGAACGGGTACGTGTGCCCCCGCTGCCGTAGACGGGAGAGTAGCGGCGGCGCCAGGTGGCGCGGACCTTGGACAGGCGGAAGGCCGACACCACGATCCTTCTGCTGTCGATCTCGCCTCCGTCCATGTTCTTGATGGCGCGTGCGCAGTCCGTTGGATTGGCAAACTCCACGAAGGCGAACCCGCGTCCCGCGTGATCCCCGTAGAGTTCAATCGGGAAGTCGACTGCTGTCAGGGGGCCAAAGTTCCCAAAGATCTCGGTCACATGCTCCTTTGTTACCTGGCGGCTCAGTCCCTTGATGTGCAGCCTCACCTCCGAGATTGACGGAGCCCCTGAATTGCGGCTGCCTCTTTCACGCCCGAAGCTTGTCGAGTTCGGAGATGTCATACGGCGGTATCTCTTGCGGATGGGGCTGCGCGACTTGGAGTGCCCACGGGAACGGGAACGGGAACGTGAACGGGAACGTGAACGGGAGCGGGAAGGGGAGCGAGAGCGGGTGCGGATGCTTCGCTGCATCAAATCAGGCTTAGCTGGCAGTTGATTGGAGCCAGAATTGGAAGTAATGGAAGCCAGTGGGAGCTGCGAAGTGACAGCAGCTTCGCCTGGCTTGGAATTGACACTGGAATTGCTAGTTATTGGTAGCGTTGTTGGTTTCACATCACCTTTGGAATTGGTCGGCTGACACTTTGTATTGGAACCAGTATCGATAGGCTTCGAAACAACTATCGATAGCTTCAGATTGGAGCCAGTATCGGTTGGCTTGATATCCAAACTGGAGTTGGTCACCGAGTGTTTCATTTCCTCGTCGACGATCTTTGTTGAGTCCTTGGTGTCCTTTGTAGTTAATTCAGGAACTTTTGGTTTTGTGCCCAGAGCAACGCTGATTGGTTTAGCATTGGAACTAGAGTTCTTTGGTTTCGAGTTGGAACCAGTAGGCTGGGAAGCATGACTTGCTGTCTTCGCAACGGAACCGGAACGGGAGCTGGAGCTGGTTCGAGCGGCAGCTGGCTTCGATTTGTGGATGGACTTCTTTTGTGGAGACGTTTGGGTGGCAACATCCTTGTAGCGGTTGTTGCGCTTCTTACGAGACGGACGCGCATCCTCTTCTGAATCATAATTGGCTTCTTCAGCACCTTTCGGAGCCCAATCGGTGACTGGAAGTGCGCGACGACGCAAGCTGCTCTTGCTGGACTTGGAATGTTCCAAACGGCGGCGGCGATTGGTGTTTGATGGCTTCTCGTGACGTGAACGTCGGTGCGAACGGCGTGGGCAACAGCGATGGGCAAACGAGTCGCTGCTGTTTGACGAGCTGTCAGAGCTAGTGCTGCCCGTGAGGTCCGACTCGTTGTAGCCCATGCTTATCGAAGACAACGATGAAGTGTCGGACGGGGACGACGATTTCAACTTCTTTGGCTTGCTGCTTGATTTGCGGCCTGGCTTGTGCAGCTTGCCCATCTCCGGCTTGCTCGTCTTGGACGGCTTGTCCTTCTCCTTGCTTTCTTCGGTGGCACTGGTCGCCAAGGACCCGTCTAGACAATTGACGGGAAGATCGTCACCGGTATTGGTCTTGACTTGCATTTGACTTAAAATGTCGCTATTACAATTAATCAAACAAAATTTAAATCAAGAAAAACTTTTTTTTTTGGAAATTAATTTTTGATTAGAGCCTTGGGAACTGTTCCTTACACTTCGACTTGTAATACGGAATGAACAGAAAATCGTCTGGGAATAATTAACTTAAACAAAACGTAAAAGCACGGGCTACTACGCCTTGGTGCTGAATGTTTTCTACAAATCTAAAAAAAGAGTGTTGGATAAGATTGTTTGCTACAATTTTATTGCTCAATAGCAATGTAATTGAAATTTAATCAGTATTTGCTGTAGTTTCTGTAACTTTCCAGGGTTGTTCAAGGTCCCTGATCATTATTTTTACAGACTTAATCAAAGCCATTCTGTCCGAGGGCCACCATGAAGCCCAGAAGATGCCACGCTGAGTGTCATCGGCAATTGCGAAATAATCCATATATAGTCCATTTAGAGAACTGAAAAAGTACGAAACTAAAGTAGAGCACAATACTTGTAAACATGTCAATTACCTTTGGGCGCAATCCTCGAACCACCAGCCTCCAAAATCTGAGATTGGGGGGCAAATTTTAGTCGTGGACAGATTGCTGTCTTGATCAGGAGTGGAGAAGTTCCCGTTGAGGTGGTGGGTCAGCGAGTCGCCTGCAGTTCCAGAATATTCGCCAAGCGACTGGAGCTCGAAGGCTTCCTCCTCGCTGCCCACTTGGAAGTTATCGTAACGGGCATGGGCGACGCTATCATTGAAGTCCTGCAGTTCAATGTAAAGTTCATGGCGCCGGTGCTTAGTCAGGCAATGCAGCTTCTGAAGGCCAATGAAGAACTCGCCGCTCAGGTCGCCAAAGCCGTTCATGTATTCAGCCCACTTTCGCTCAAAGCTCACTGCTCCGTCAATGCGTCTCTGGACGACTATCCAGCCAGGTCCAGCAACTCGCGATTCGCAGGGCACTGGGAACGGATCCACTCCAGGAACGGTTATCATATGAATATCGCTGGAGCCAATGAAGTTACGACAGCTGCTGGGAGTCTGATTCTCGAGTCTTTCTTGCTGCTCAAGCAGTTGCTGAAATGGGGAATTCTCGCCTGGTTGGTGGACCGGGGACTTCACGCTGCCTGTCTCCACTAGGTCCGACAGCAACTTCGCAAAGTAGGTTCCCATATTGGAGTTCATTCGAAGTTGCGTAACGTACGAATCCTTCAAGCTCTGCAACATCGAGCTCTGGATGTTGAACAGCCCGTCCATCTCCCTGCTTCGGTGCTCACAGTCATTCAACTTGCTTTTGTACTGCCCAACTTCATTTTCCACACTACTCAAAGACGTAACGTCCTTGAGCATAGACCTTACCATAGGAAAGCAGTAGGATCGACACTGTTGCTCCAGCGACCTAGCCGTATCGAAGTCCTAAAATTCAACAAAAATAGCACTCGAATTATGTTTTTCTGAGTTTCCTATTGGCATAGTGCATTCCCACCTTGGCATCGCTATTTACTACGGGTGTTGTCAATTCCCCGGTCGAATATTGCAGGACACATAGCAAAATCAAGCCCAGTAACATTATGGAAGCTCTTTGAGGCTACTCAGCCACTTCACATCAAAAGGAAAAAGAGACTGATATTTGCCCTGCGAATGAAGTATAATGAAAGCTTCGTTCGCTTCTTATCAAAGGTTCGCCTTCAAAGGTTATAAATAAACCAAAGAAAATTTTTTCCTTTGAATATCCAATCAAAACAGCATATCGGTAAGGGGCAGTGGCTTTCTTGGAACATCATGCTGATGTGGGGTTATTGGACTATCGCTGAAGCTATTAGTCACCCCAGATCTCCCTAGGGAATACATACAATCGCTGTATAACAGGGACTTTTCTACATTAAACTCGAGAGTAGTTGGAGGAAGCTACCAGAATTCTGAGCATAGTGCAGTATTCGATAAATACCCCTTTTGACAACAAATTTTTACCTTTTGAACACTGAATCGACTTGGCTGTGCCATTTTAGTGCTATATAGCTCGAAAATAATTGATGTCTTCGTTTAATTCAAAAATATTAAAAACGAAAACTAGAAACATTTGAAATGCATCTGCTTTATTTACGGTATCTATTCACAATGGGCACTTATGCACTTCGGACTGTGATAAACAGACCTAAGTTTTTACCCAAGCTTGAGCGTGATTGGGAGTATGACAATGGTTTTGCTCAGCACATGAATTTGTTGCGCCACACTGAAGAGGGCGGATCGCGCTTGTCCGTGGTCGAGGTGGTGGGATGCAGGCCCGCGTCGGGTGGGGCTGGAGAGGTGGCTGCTGCCGTGGTGATGCCGCTCGTCCCGGGCAACTCCAGGAACCCATACGGTGTCTCCGGAGTAGGAAATTTCTCTTTGGCAGTGCTCTTCTTTTTGGTCTTGCTCACAGCGAACTGGTACTTTTCCGATATCTTTGGCTTACGACACTGGCTAAGCACTATTTTGGGAGATGACACACCCATGGCCAGAGCCTTGAAGAATTTCCTGGCCTGGATCTGCGGCTTCGATGGACACGAAGCGGCAGTCGTTGACTTCTTAATTTTGGCGTTCGTTTGAGGCTCCTTCTTGGCCTTCACAACAGATCCCAGGCCCATCTGACGCACCAGAAAGTGCTGGGCCAGCACCAGTTGCTTCGTCTGTTCGGTCTCACTCCACTTGTGGTGCTCGGACATAATGTCCAGGATGCGTGGCAGCATGTCGAGCGCGGCCAACGCATCCACAAAGGCCACGCGCAGTCGTCTCGCAATGATGTCCACCAGGGTGCAGGCGTACTCGTGCCTGGCTGCATATTGCACCTCTGCCTCGATGTAGGGGAAGTGGCAGTGCAGGCGCCTCTTCGACTTCGACGTGGCCTCCGATAGGAGGGTGTGACCATTCGATCCATACGAGTCGGCAATGTGCTGTGCAACGTCCATGGGCACGTCGTAGGCCTGAACGAAGTCAAGGGGGAGCATGAAGCACCAGTTCTCAGCTCCGTCCAGGATCAGATCATTGGTGCAGCTAAACGGCAGGTCGGGGTTCAGGTTGCACACGTCGATGGCGGCGTCCACCGCCTCGGCGGCCATCACGCGGTAGGTGCTCCAACGACCGCCGCCCAAGGTGATCAGACGGCACTCGCTGACCTCCAGAAGATAGTTGCGTACCAGCGGCCGTTTCTTTTCTACAACTGCGGTACACGAGCTTTCGTCCGGTCTTAGCTCCAGTCTTAACTCCGGTCCTACTTCCGGTCTTGCCTCCGGTCTGGCCGCCGTTGGGCAGACTACGGCCGGCCGCATGGCTGTCCAGGCGCTGAGCACATTTTCCGGACCCAGTTGAACGGTTTTTTCCATGTGATCGCGGGCCGAATCCAACAGCAGCTCCACATCTTCCGGCGGGGGTGTGGGGATCTGTCTAATATCATCGACAACGCCCTCCGAAGTGCCAAGCAGAACGTGGTTCTCGAAGGGCACCATTACCAGCGTCGGGTCATGCTGCGATGCGGCAGGACATAGCAGGCCATACTGGAGCGAGCCGAAGTAGCTGGGCAGCGCCAGGAAATCGGCATCGTTGTGCTATCGCTCAGCTGTCGAACTGTGTCCGTGTGGGCGCCTGTGGCATTGATCACCGACTTGGCCTCGATGTAGAACTTCTCGTCGGTGAGGACGTCCCGGACTCCGGCACACCGACAGCAGCCATCCTTGCGTATCAGCTCGATCAGCTCCATGTGATTGGCAACATTCGCCCCCAGATTGACGGCTGTCATGACGAGGGCTATGCACATACGGGCATCGTCCACCTGGCCATCGTAGTAGACCAGTCCGCCACGCAGACCCTTGGACTTCAGCAGGGGGAATTCGTCGAGGGTTTCCTCTTTGGAAAGAAAATGAGAGCTGCGCACGTTCGCCGCTCCAGCCAACCAGTCGTACGCCTTGAGATGGGGATATTGAGAAAATATTGAATACTGAATATGTCGAGACCATTCTCACCTTGAAGCCCAACCAATAGAGGGGCAAGCGGACGACACTGTAGATCGGCATGAGCATCGGCTGGACCCGGTTCAGATGGGGGGCAATCTTCAGCATGGTGGCACGCTCGCTCATCACCTGCTGCATCATGTGCAGATGCTCGAAGTCCTTGTCCCGGATGATATCAGTGATATAGGAGCCAGTGCCGTCAATTAGTTTGCTCGACTTTGAGCTGGCGCCACTCGAGAAGTCCTCGGCATCTATTAGGGCCGTTTTGAGGCCGCGACTCGCGGCATCCACCGCACAGCCGCAGCCGGCAGAGCCTCCGCCAATCACCAGAACATCGTATTCCTCCTTTTTCATGGCGCACAGGTGCTCCAGCCGCGTGGGGGTCCTCTTATGCGTGCACGCCTGCCTCGACTTTGGCAGCGTCAAGCAACCCGTCTTCCTCAGCAGAGGCGGCGAAGAGACCCAGCTGGAACATACTCTAGATAGCATAATGCAGTTTAAATGTGGCACAACGGTCAAGAAAAACACTAAAAATTTCGAATTTCTACGCAATTTGCATCTGACAGAAACAAAAACAATGCAGTAGAAACTTTAAAAGCCAAAAGCCCAATCTGATGTAAACATGATGGATGTGAATACTCCAACTATCTGACATTGACAGCTGATGAAGTTTCGGAAGAGACCTACTTTGTTGGGGTTGTGTTTGAGTTACGTTTAGATTTGGAACTTCCTCATGCTCTAGATATTTAGCTACTAATCTAGGTGATTCTTTAACAAGTGTCACAACAACAGATCCCCACTCTTTAAAATTCAATAAAAAACTTGAATAATTTATTGGGTCTCGCCGGTGCTCAAATGAACACACTGAACGTAGCTCGTCCACACCCAAAGCCAATTAAAATTAATGAAAATTATAGATATGCGGGCTGTGGCCCCACCTTTCGCCCATTCCCATTCCCAGCCCTGGCCTGCCCTCCGCGGAAAGGTGTCGACCTGTCACAGTTTCTGACAATTTAAACTCGTGACTGGCAGGCAGGCAGACAGACTGACCCCCGGGGCAGTGCTGGGAGGAATGTGAAACTAAATTACTATGCTTAGCACATTAGGGTTGGGAAATTTAATTACATGCAATGGCGAGGCGAAATGGGCCAAAAACTCCTAGCCATTCGATGGAAAATTTCCTGGGGGGTCGGTGTAGCAGAGGCGTTGTGTCCAATGCTTACACGGGGTAAGCAGAAAAATTATTCCCCTCCACCTTAACTGTTTCTGTCGGAATGTTAATGCTTGTCCGCAGATCCCCCATGGGGACATCACTCGGACGCCATAGAGCAATACTGAAGGCTGGAGCTGGCGCTGGCGCTGGAACAATTGGTGTCAAAAGTACTCGCTGTAGGACTATGACAGGCCTTTGACTTTCACACGCTAATGAGTTTGTTTAAGTAATTTCAATTCATTTGTTAATTTTCAACTATTGTCTCTCTATTGACATTATTAATGTGCCCTGGGCCGGTGCCTGCCCATCAGTCTGTCACTCTGTCAGGCAGAGTGTTGGGGCTGCCTTGTCGTTTTCCGTGTCTGTTTATTTGCTTGTTTTGCTTACCTGGAGGTCCTGCCTCCATGTCCCATGTCCATGGGGATTGTGGTCCGTTTTACTTTGGCTGTGCGTGCCCCTGAATATCGTTGTCCTTTTGTCATTGCCCTGGCAATGACCGGGCCTGGTCATTAATATCGCTTCTCCACGTAGATAAATATTAAATTATTGAAATGCCATCGGGGCATTTGGCTTGAAGTTAATGTGAGTCAATGAATGGGTAATAATCTGATAAAAAGTCATCGATCAAATGTTTTTTGGGAGAACAGAGATATATTAAAATCGTGTAGATTCATGAACCAGCCGGAGGGAAGCATTTCCTTTCTACATGGTAATGTCTGTCAGAGCCTGGAGCTAAAACAAACAAATTTTGAATGGAAACTCCTGTGGTATATCGCGATTTCCGTGTCAGCCACATCTTGAAGATACGAGGAAACCGAAAATGATTATGGTTATCTTTCATATTTACTAACTGTCTATACTTCTCCGGAGGGATTACATATAGTAGTAGTAGTATAGTGTCACGGCACGTGTCATGCGATTCCCAGCGTCAAGACTTTTTTTCTGACCAACCGAAGGGGCCTATTGAAATAATATTACATGGAAAAAATAATAAAATATCCATTAAAGGCTTTGATAATCCCCGTTTTAGGCCGCGAGTATCTTGCTTTAACCTTTGGCTTTAAAACTTAAGACTTAAGACTTAAGTTCTGCACATTAATAGTCTATTTCAATTGGAAAATTCCTGCCGTCTGTACAAACTTCCTTCTCCAATAAATCCCCTAATAGTCGTGGCAAATCAAGATTCTTTTAGAAACTCCAATCTTTAAAAGGACAGCAAGAAATTAAGGTGGAAACGGCTGAAAGAACTAATTTTAATAATGATAAAAAGCTGATCATTAATGTATGTCCTTACACGTTGTAAAATCGTTTGAGCTTGGACACAAAAAAAGAGCAACAAGAACAATACCAACGGCCTTCCAAACACAAATTTCCGGCATAGGCCACATAACAAACCTAACCCGATACGATAGTCTTAGTCCTTAGTCCTTACCGACACCACATCTCCTCTTCCGATGGCCGTCCCCAGTCTGTTCCAACCCGCCACGCCCCGGCACTTTGTTACATTTCGTTACCTCGCCAAAGTGCCTCAACACATTGGCGCGGTATGGCGTGGCCTTGTTGCTTCCTGCCTGCTTCCTCCTGCCACATATCTCCTGCCCCACCTTCCGGCTTCTTGCCCCCTGCCCCTTCCGCTGCCGTTGCCGTTGCCGCTGCCACTGGCGGTGTTGGCTGCAACTGGCTTTGTTTTGTGTGCTGATGTTGTTGGCGTGTGGCTCACCTTTTTCGCCCCCCTCCCCGCCAGCTAGAGAGGTCCGGTCCTCTTTGGGCATTATTGCAGCTATAAAGTCAGTGCCTTGAACTTTTTCTGCTGCTGTTTTTGTTTCAGCCCCGATGTTCCTTTGGTCCGGCAGCTTTTCTTTTTTCCGCTCTTTTTTCTTTGCTCTTTTTTGTCGCCTTATTGCTATTGAAGTTTGTTTTTTATGGCCTGGCCGAGCTTGACAATAAGCACGGCGGCGGCGAAACTTTTCCACTTCTCATTTATTATTACGTATACGCGCCGTTGCTGTTGTTTTTGTTGTTGTTGTCCTGACAACCGAGCGACACAAATTGTCGTCTGTCGTCTGTCGTCTGTCGCAGCCCCTCTTCTGGCCCGGAAAAAAAAGAAAAAATAATACACACAAAAAATAAAACAAATCACAGCTGGAGAAAATGCAAACAAGCGCACAAAATTTGTCTAATATTTTGTCAAAGGCAGATGCAAAATACAGCAAAAAGAAAGAAACCAAAACAAGAAAAATGCTTAAATTAAAATAATTCAAAATAAACGATTTGTTGCGCTTCGACTGGCAGCCAGCGAGGTGTTAAGTGGCACAAATTGTGTGGCAACGGATAAGGGAGCTCCTGCTGTTGCTCCCTCCCTTGGCTTGGACCCTTCAAATAGCTGGAGGTCTGCCAAAAATTTAATGCGACTTTCACTTTGTTTATTGGCCAAAGTTTTGATTTATTTCGACAAGCAACAAATCTATAATTTTCGAAGCAGGTGCAACAAACATTCGGCAAAGAACATTTCCGGAAATTGAAATGAACGGAGTGTTTATTATTTATTGGATTCATTAGAGGCAAAATAATTAAATCCGTTTAAAACTGAAACGAGTCTTGACAAACTTAGACAAGTCCTCCATAACTCCTGAAAGGTATTCATGATTTGGAGAGAATTTGACTTGAAATGAATTTTGTAAAAGTTTAGAATCCGTTATTTAATAGTTTTTGTATGGTATATGGTATGGTTCTTAACATGCGAGATATTCTGTAGCCATTAGAATGGCATTTGGCGGACAGATGATTCATCGTAAGTATCACAATTGGAATACTGCCGATAGGCATTCCGAGTTGTCAACGATTGGTCCAAATTTAGGTGCCATATTAATGTGTATTGTGGCATAATTGAGTTGCACACGCAAAGGGATGGGGCAAAGGACTTCTGGCCGAGCCCAGGCGAAGGCTAGAAGGGTCGAAGGCAAGGCCCAGCTGGAGCTGGGGACTTGGCAGATCCACGCACATCTGGTCCGGGCATAAAGGCGTTAATTTGTAGCAATTAGTTTGGCACTCGGCCATGGCAGTGGCAGTGGCAGTGGCAGTGGCCATGTTGAATGGAGAATGGCCAATGGGTTCGGACAAAGGACAAACGATAAACATGCACACAGGACACACGGCATGCCGCAGACGCCATACGCCATACGCTATTCGGCATACGGCATGGATCGTGGACTGAAAGGAAGGACATTTGATAACAATTAAATAAACGCTGGCGGGTCAGCCACGCGTTTAAAGCGAGTGAACTTGCCGCATTTTTTACGACCTGACATCAATTAAATTTTTACCTCTGCAACAAACACCCCGCCCCTCCCACAAACACTCGGCCGGAGACAGACACACAATCGTGTCGCTGCACATGGACAGGAAAATTTTATTTTTCGAACATCCTGCCTCCAGCGGCCCATGAGGTGGCAGAGGGCATGCTCGGTCTCTTTTGTGCGTTGATTAGTGGACACGACCAAAGGATGACTCTTCTGTCTGCCATCCAAGAGAATCGAGTCCCGAATAAAGTCAATAATGAACGGAATAAGCCATAGGATATAGGGTATCCGTAGGTTGAAACATCGTTCCCACAGTGCGATCACACTATCCTGTACCTTGTCCCTGTCTTGGCGGCTGTTGTTGTTGTCGGTTTCGTTTGTCGTTGTTGTAGGCAACACTATTTGTGTCATGCAACAATGTAATTGCCACTGTCGTTGTCATTTCCGCTGGACACACGTTGCCCAGCGGCAGCAAAAAAAAAAAGGAAA
Source organism: Drosophila miranda (assembly GCF_003369915.1). Lineage (NCBI taxonomy): Eukaryota > Metazoa > Arthropoda > Insecta > Diptera > Drosophilidae > Drosophila > Drosophila miranda. The sequence continues at coordinate 6,879,135 of NC_046677.1, read as the reverse complement.
AAAGCCAAACAGAAAAACCTTAAAGATATTACGAGGAAGGGTGAGGAAAGCGGCCAGCTCTGGCTGGTTAGGAGGGAGTGGAAAGTGCCCGTGTTTGGAGGAAGCAACAAAGTATGGGTTTGCGAAGGGGGGAATGGCAAGACGGGCGTGGCCCCATACAGCGGAAGGAAGTGAGTTGTAGGTCGGCCATTGTGCAGCTTTTGCGGTGAGCAAGTCGCATTGTGTCGCCCTTTGTGCGGGGTGGGGTGGGGTGCGGTGGTTCATTGGAAATGTAGGGGCGGGCAGAGGGCAGAGGGCAGCGGGCAGCGGGCAGCGGGCAGCGGGCGGGGCAAATGTCCTGGGCAATTGTCAGAGGCGCGCGCCATGTTAAGTTGAAAATAATAGACGTGGACATGGCTGTCAGGCTGTCAGGCAGAGACGATGTGCGCCGGACACTAATCGATGGGGACAAATTGCAAAGGTTGCAAGGCTGCCCCACCCATCCCATTCGCACTTGTCAGTGCCATATCTTACCTTTGGCTTTCCTGAAAATTAATGACTCAATGAGGCAGAGCATTAGCTGCTCCCTTGTTTGCCAGCAGTGGGGCTTTTTAATTGCTGCCTCGATGGCCACTCTGTGGCCTGGCCATTTATTTGTGCTTGCCCCATGCAGCAAGCTCAGCGCTTGTGGTTCTCCCCTCCTCCCCGTTCGCCGGCTTAATCGATACCCCCCCTGGTGCGCCCCGATTCCCCATTTGCTCTTTAGTTAAGCTACAGTAAACTTGCGGCTACCCACAGCGTGCTGTACCTCCTGCTCTGCATCCTACTCCTCCGGCTTCCAGTCTTATCCGTACTCTTCATCCGTATATCCACATGCATGCTAAGTAGCCCCGGGGTGGAGTTTATTTAAATACGTAAGCAGTGAATGAAATCAAGCGTCGTATAAAGGATTCACTTGTACGAGTGTACCAGTGATGGAGTTTAAGTTTATTCTTGTCTGTGGATTGCTATTTAAAATGGAAAAAATAAGAGCTGCTAAAAATACAGGCATAGTTTCACTCTTTGCTATTTGCTTGACTTTCTTTCAAATTGTATTTAGTTAAATCCAACTAAATTCGAACTACTTTCTATTTGCAGGTAAGTCACTCTTCTGCTGCTCTTCAGTAAGTTTTTCAATTTCTGCATTAAACTTTTTGATTTTCTACCAAAGCATCCATTTTTTTGCATTCTTCCACACGCTAACTTCCTTCTATTTCACTTTCTGGCATTTCTTGACTAAGCTCAATGCAGTGTGGCATCCACTGCTGGCCCCCACTCCACTCCACTCCACGCTCCACGCTGCACTCTTCCATTCTCTAATCGATTCTCCTGTCGGCTGGCCAGGACAAGCCACATTCGACACTTTATCACCTGGTTGTTGGACATTGGCAGCCGGCATTTGCTCATGTTTTTCCACACGACCATAACATTTAATGGCGCTCCGCTTAACGCTTGTAAACACGGTGGGGCAATCAGAGTACGGACCACGCCCCCGCAATATATACGGGTTTTGGGGCACGAACACTCGACTCTCTGTCCCTGTTGCACTGGAGGACTTTTGGCTTTCTTCTCGCAAATTATGCCCATTGGGCATGCTAATTTCACTTTGGCGCTGCCGCTGGCGTTTGCTCCTGTTAAAAGTCTACAATTACAGCTAATAGCCAGCTGGAATGAATGCTGGAAAATCGAATGCAACAGCCCATTCATTATCGTTAATTGCGGTAACCAGTTGGTGTCCTGTCCGTATTATTACAAATTAACAAATCACTTAGTCGCTGGGGACAGACGGAGACACAAACACGAGTTCCGCCCCGAGACTCGACTCCCTCTAAACAGCCAAATTAATTAACCAACTTTATAAAGTTTAACAATTTGAGGAAAGAATCTGGAGCGCACTTAATTTGAATTTATGCCAAAACATTGTAAAGGCGAGTGGGATCGACTGGGCGATTCCCCGTACTCCCAGCGGGGCACAAAAATATCTCTTACTGCCACTTCAAAGGGTCCTACATTTCCCTTTAAATTGTATAATCCAAACGTAGTTGGATTGAAATTGCATAAAATAGAGGAAATCTTTAGTTTGAATAGATTTTCCTCAATAGAAATATTTATTCTAAGACCTATCTGGATTATTTGAATCTATTATTGTAAATATTTATTTAAAGTAACATGCATGAAACCATGATTACCCACCATCTCATAACAACCTTTTTGGCCATGGATAACAGCCATGGATTGTAAAAATTGCCATTAGGCCTTAACGCTTCGCTTAACTCGTTATTGGAGCTGAAGTTGATTTCGACAAAAGTTTTTAGCTGGCGGCAGTTCCCGTTCCGAAAGCAATTATCCTCAAGGAAGTGTATTCGACTTAATTGATTTTCCAGCCGGCAGTCGTTACAGTTTTAAAAGGATTTTAATAAGCGCATTCAGGCCATGTCTGTGTGCGTGTGCGTGTGCGTGTGGGTCTGGCTGTATATCCTTTGTCCAAGGGTCCGGACCGCCTTTTGTGTTCCGTTCTCTATCCTTTCGCTCGAGAAGTTCAACGCGCATTTAGATAACAAAATTTGGTCGGCTTTTCACACTTTGCCTCTTTTGGACTTTCGGCTCTTTGGGCTAAGTAAATTTCGCAGTCGAACGTGGACGTGCCAGGGCCCCAAGGCCCTAGTCCGGGTTGAAGGTTGCGGATTTCATAGGTTGAAGTTCAAGTGGGTGTCTGTGTGTGTGTCTTTGTGTATTTGACCGGAAGCTAAGCGCCCTTTTTCTGGACGACTCGCTCTCTAAGCAGCCTTCTGAGCGGATCTGGATGTACTTTAAATACAATTTGAAAATTGTGTTTATTTAATTGCCCGGAAAGCATTCAGTTAAGGCTTTTCCAATGGTAAACAGTTTAATTTTCCCACCTGATTGGGTTTCATCGCAATGGTTTGATCTGCGCCGCAAAGTATGATATTTAAATTGAAGTGTTTGTTCTTAATGATGCTCCACGAAATGCTGTTAAGTGTGCTATAAAACTTGGAAATAAAATATAGAAAATATGGGGAAAGTGTATTAAAAATTCAAAAATAATTAAAATACCTTTTGAATTTTACTTGAGCAATTTAACCCCTCTCCATTTCATTCACTCCCACACTCCATCAGGCTTAAGACCTCAAACCGAACTGGGGAAAATCGTGGCTCTTGGATTCATAATTTCTCATGGAGCAGAGAGCCCAACTCCTAATATCTTGCTCCTCCTTGCTCCTCCACGGTGAAGTGCACTCCTCGAATGACTGGAGTGGAGTCCATGAATCCCTGGCAACGGCCAACTTCATCAGCATTTCGGGTACGAGTAGCATTTCCATTCATATGCTGCACATCCTGGAGCCGCCTACAAGGCGCAAATTGTTCTGCCTCTGCCTCTGCCTTGTTTCTCTCAGTCTCTGTCTCTGTCTCTTTGTAGCTTTCTATCTCTGTCGCTCGTTTGCGCTCTCCCTCTATGTTAATTTTACAGAGCCTGGGCCTATGGCCTGGCCGCCCCTCATGTTTTTTGATGATGAAGAGGTTTTTGGCAGGCAGCCAAAAACAACGCCAAAAAAAGGAAGGAAAACCAAAATTACGAGTATTTTTTCTTTGGACTCCAAATAGACGCATGCTGCAGCGGGGCACAGCAGAAGGGCTGCACCGTGCTGGGTGGGTGTGGAGGGTGGCAGCGAAGATGGCCAAAAAGCAATAACAATAACGCGCACATGTACACACACATACAGACATACATAAACTCGTACAGGAAGAACAGCCCCCCACCCCGTTGGGTTTATTTTCGTTTTTGCCACTAGGTTTGATGAACTCCCTTCCATGGCGTGGTTTTTGCCATGGAGTTGCCTTTGCTTTGGGAGTGGTTTGGGAATGCCGCTGCCAGCCTGGTTGTGATTGTTTTTATAGATGGTGCGCTGCTTGGTGATTTTGATGATGATGGGGATGGGGATGGGGATGGGCATGGGGACGGAGGATGATTATGATGATGGGGATGCTCATGATGTGGATGATATTGATGATGTTGTCCGACCGCGTGGCTCGGCTTGCATTGCTTTACTTTTGTGCGGTGGTGGGGGTTTTGGTTTCCCATTCTGGTGTTGTCGTCATCGCTTCGACCGCATTTGCCACAGTTGATTTCGTTAATAGAAAATTTAATTGCTTTTATTGATACTTCGATGGAGCCAGAGTTTGGCAGTGATTGGAAATGGGATTACACGAGTGCAGTCTACTGTTGAGGGCTGCTAAATGGAGCAGCTGTATGGAGCTGTGCAGAAAGAAAGAGTAAGGTTCAATTTCAGTTCAACGGAATGTTGCAGAGTTTCGATTCAATTTCCAGCTTTATGGCTTCCATCACACCAGCCTGTCCGACACCAGCCATTAAAGCCAATTGAAGTTGATGAGTCTCAAAGACAGACCAGACACCTGGGCGGCCAGTGGGCGACAATGACTCCTGGTCAGGCGGTTAACCACAGCAGCCATGAAATTCCACTCCAGCACACATACACGGATAAACGGATACACGGATACACGTATACAGCTCCCCAGTCAGCCACAGTGACTGCAATTTGCATACGCCCACACCGAGAGCCAATGGAGCGAGCCTTTCCTTTTTCTTGTGCATGTCAATCAGTTCGTCGAGTGCCAGGCTTCCAGGCTTCTGCTTCCATGGCATTTTGATTGACTAGACTCGTCGATTTGGGGACGAGACAGGAGGGATTGAACCAAGTTGAAGTCCAAATCGAAGTTGAATTAAAGTTAAGGGAACTCCAATACAATGGAAAACACAACGAAAGAAATCGCTTTAGATTATTGTAAGGGCGGTTGGATGGACTAATTACGTAAATATATTTGAAACCAAAAGTCAAATCGAAGCTCATCAATAATTACAAAGGCATCGGGAGGAAAATCCACTTTTGGAAAGTTGAAAATGAAAACGAACTCTGACTTCAGGTGGCCTCCGGCCCTCCGGCCAGACAGACACGGCAGACATGGCAGACACGAATGTCAGTCAGTCAGGCAAGGCAGGCAGGGGCAGCAGAGCCGAACACATTCACTGCCAAACGCGAGCACATAAACACATCAATCTTAATTAGAGTTTCACGTCTCAGCCCACACTGAGAGGGAAGTCTGTTGGCCCGCCTGCAGGTCTCCTAAGGCCAGGATCCTTGGCGGAGCTTTGATTCCCTCTGCCAGTCAATCGGTGGCAAATGTTGGCCAAAAGAACTTTGTTATTCCCCCCATCCGCCTTCGATTGCTCAACTAATTGCAGTTGATGTTTTATTTTGTTCGCTCCTCCAAGTGGCCCATTCCTTCTATCCGTGAAGTGGTTTGTGGCAGATTATATGGACTCAGACTATTGGATAATTGTAGAAAAGAAATAGTAACTTGTTGCGGGAGCGGGAGCTATGTGTCTCATTATAGGTATATCTGTATTACTCGTCTTTTTTGATACATCTAACAATTTAATTAGTTTAAATATGATCCAATGGCGAGTACTAGTGGAGAGGCGAGAAAGAGCAGACCGCAGCCCACAACTGGCCAGCACTGAGCACAGAAAATTAAGTGCAACCACAATTCACAGACACAGACACAGACACCGACACCGACACGGACTCAGATGCAGGCAATACCCGAATGCATCTGGTTTCTAGCAGCACAGAGAGACACTAACAGGGGGAGAGAGAGGGGCTGCATCTGCACGGATAGAACCTGGCCAGATGGCAAGACTTTTAGCACTCCAGGGATAAAGTTTCATTAAGAGCAGCCTAACATGGAGCTCCACAAGTAAAATAAAGCCACAGACTGAAACAGAGACAGACAGACAGACAGGCAGACAGACCAACACCCCGAACTATCATACTTCAGATGTATGAGGCACTTCACTTCAAATTGCACTTGAGGCTTATGACACACCCCCGGCCTAACCCCATTTCTCAGGCCCAGCTCCATTCCCCATTCCCCATTCCGCATTCCCTACTCGACTCCACTTCAAGTGCATGTGAAACCGCAGTTGAAAGGCATTTATTGTACTTGTCATTGTTGTTGGAGTCGCAATCGGAGTCGGAGTCGCAGTCGGAGTCGGTGTTGCAGCTGTGTATGGCTCTGGAGCTCAGACTGTGGTTAGTTGGCACCCCTTTTGGTCCTCCCAGCGTCGAGCACCGGGCGTTGGGCATAGAAAAAGGCCTGGCTCGCTCTTATGAATGCCAATGCCTCAAGGGCTCATAAAAAGATGTAGAGACAAGCGCGTGAAGTGAGTAATCACGCCTGCTTTGGAGCAAAATCTAGACAGTGGAATAAGCTTTTCCTGCTGCCCTGTATAAGTCACGATAGAATTATATTCAAAGTACCCATCTCTAGCAGCCCAGTGCTGAATGCTGCGTCTTTTTGTGTGTGCTAGGCATTTGCTAAACGACCCTAGTTAACCTCCGGGCCAAATAATTTGCATCAAGCACTTGCACCAGCACCAGCAGCAGCGCCATTGCAGAAACTTTGCCAAAGAAAGCCATGCTCGGAATCTGGTTCTGCCCTTCGGGATAATATGTTTTGCCTGCCTGGTCGCTCTTTACCCTGCCTTCCTTTGCCACTATCTGTCTCTGTCTCTGTCTCTCTGTCTCGGTCGCAGGGCGCTTGCTTATTTTAGTTATGGCATTTGAAGCATTTTTGCCAAGTTTACAAGATTATGCGCTTAGTGGCTGCTCGAGCATGTTGGGATCGAGGAGCCACACCGAAACTTCCATCGAGGGTGTTGAAAACTTTGCAACCTCTGGTAGGTCTGCTAGTTCTGCTAGGTGCAAAATGAATATGGGTTCGTGCCCTGACTGGAGTGTAATTAAATTGCAGCCAAGCCACCTTTTGAACGGAAAGAAGAGTGCGTGTGTGTGCAGAATTAAAGTTAAAGTTGAATGAGCATTAGGGTTTTTAATTGGGGGAACATTTGCGAATCGGGTCTAGCAATTGCTGGGATTAAAAGCTAGAAGGAAACTTTTCAATCATCATTTGCCATTCCATTCCAAGCGCCCTCAAAAGTTCACTGCAGCTTCGTTCCATTGACATAATTCGCTTTGTTGCTCTCTGATGGCTTCCAAATGCAAATAGAGTGCTGTGCTCCACCTCAAACGTCAAAGCTGGCCGACAACTAAACAGTCAACAGTCTAGAGTCAGGCTGCAGCCCAGCAGCACACAGACACCCCCAGACATACGTACATACATACATCACTTGAAGCTAAACATAAACAATTTATGGAATTTATTAAATTGGCCAAGAGGCTCCCATTGTGCTAGCTACAAAGGCCCTTGGGCCCCGTGCAAACAACAAAAAGAAACAGAACGGGATGGGGAAGGGGAAGGGGAACAAACAACAAACAGGCAAACATTTTACAAACAGCCGAGAAAATCTTAGCCTTTTTATACATACACCTACCCTTGATCTGGCAGAAGGTATCCCGGCTATTACCACATTCTTGTTGCATTTTTAACCATTATCAACATCAAAGTCTGTCGCATTCCCTGCAAAGTAGTCACAAAAGCTTAAGTCCCCCTTCAGATCACTGTATCGTCTAGTTGCATCGAAAAGCAAGGGTATTTAGAGCTTCGGCCCCGGAAGCCATAGTCTTGCTTTCTTTTTCCTTATTTTTTTGATAGGCCACAGAGCAAACACTTGAAGAAATTTATGACAATGAGCCAACAACTGTGAGTGGTCATAATATAAATAACAAGTGGGGCAGTGGGCGATTGGCCGAAGGGGCGTTCCGCTCTAGACAGGGCGTGGCACGGGGCGTGGCGTGGCCAATGCGTAAACGTAACTGACCGTGCCAAAGTGTTGTTTTATGTGTGTGTGTGTGTGTGTGGGGCAAGGAGTGTGCTTTGGAGATTCAACGGCTCATTGTGCTTGATTGAAGAGGGAATGGCTGCGAGGTGGCCTGGCTAAGGGATTGCGTATTCTCTGGGTCTGTGGATCTCTGTGTGTGCCACATTCGCCTGCAATTGGGAAATTATGCCCAGCGGACACACAGGGCAGAGTAAAGTGAAAAGCCGGATGCTTGGCTTTTTGGCCTTTGCCACCTCCGTCTCTCTTTCGCCGTTTACCAGTATCGATGCTTGAGGGGCCAGAAATGGGATTTCATCCACTTGCCAGATTGAAGGCAACTTGGCCACATACATTTTTTATGCCCGCTGTTACTGCTGCCGCTTTGCACCTCCTCGGCGACAGCCTGTTGAAATTTACGACAATTTAAGTTAAACGGTTCTCCAACACAAGAACGAAGCGAACCTTCCTCGCAGACTGAGCCTTATTTTGAGTTAATTTAATACTCTTCGTTGCCTCGGCCTCACACTTTGCTTGAGCAAAATAAATGAATGAAACTTGAAGATTCTACTTTTCCACTCGAAACTTTCGGTTGATTAAATTTAATTTCTGATTTAAGATTTTAGTTTTGGCCCTTGAAACTTTTGTTTGATGCTTAAATTACCCATCGGTTTTTGCACATTGTTGATTTTGTTGTTGACTCTTTGTGGCGGCCGTTCCGGCTTCAAATATTGAAAGTATTAATTTACACATGCTCGTAAATATGTGGTCCGCACAGCACTTGAAAGCATGGAAGTATCTGTATTAATAAATGATTCCTTTGAGCCATCGAAAAAACAAACAATAAGTTATTACAAAATTCGAAAGCATTATAAAATCCTTTGACTAAAACTGCTTTTAGCCACATTTATGGGATGAAATTTGCCAATTTGAAGTCCCCTTTTCGAGTGTTAGAATATTTCCAATTATGAGAAGAGCATCAACCTTTCATTTACAAATGTAAAACTAGTGCTGAGGAATGCTAGTGCTACTAGTCGCTCCTCTTAGTCTGCTCAAAGCTTTGTTTATTTATGCCACTAGTATATGTACGAGTAGCCGTAGTCAGAGCCGCAAACCGATGCCCAGATTCCAGTTAATAACTGTGACTTTAAAACCATGAAAAGAATCATTCTCCCACCGCAGTTACAGTCCCTGCCGTTTGCTGTTGATTTTTAATTACTGGAGCTCCACCTTCAGCAGCGGCAACGTGGAACCCTCCAAAGACATTGAAACAGATGTCGAGAGAGCTGGGGGGACAAATAAAAATTTACATTTGCCTTCAACAAAAGCAACTGGCCGCAAAATAAAAAGCAAAAGAGTTGCTGGCCAGAAAGTTGCTGAATAATTCAACGAATGTCCTGCCAACATTTTAATTTAAGTTTGCGCTTCGTCGGCCGCCAAGATAAGAAATTGTTCAAGACACCGACGGGGGAGGGGAGTTGGTTGTATTTATTTACACTTTGCTGGCCGCCAAATGACAGCCGCAAAAATTAATAGAAAAGTTTCCCCAAAGACACTCGGCAAACAGAAACAGAGACGCTCTGGTGCGGTGGCGCGGTGGCGCGGTGGTGCAGTGGGGCTGTGGCATGGAGGCGGAAAGGACAAATTATGCAGCAATTTCATTTTGATATTTTTGTCAACACAGGATGAAAGGATGTTAATGTAAATGACCGCCCCGAAAGTAGCCTTTCTCCGGGAATAAAAGGGAAAAGAAAAGAAAAACTTTTAATAATGTCTCGAAAGATACATTCTTTTGCTTCTTTTTCGACGGGCCTTTGTTTTAGCCTGGCCCCGGCCACGGCCAAAAGAGGAGAAGCCACAAACTCTGGTTCACACTTCATTTGCAATTCTAAGGAGTCCGTTCTGGTCCTTTGTTTTTTCCAAGGACGTGGACTTGCCATTCAGCCCGAGCCTAATTATTATTTTCTGCGAATTTAAGTCCTGCTGGCTGCTCCTCAATGTAAATTATGTTTACGATTGCACAGTCCTGCTCGGCTCGGTGTCCTTGAATCGGCGCCCACAATGCAATGCCATTACTTTTTATGCAGTCCCATTTGTTTGGCCTACGACCCTGACTTTCTGGGGCTCATGGCCTGGCTTTATGGTTCAGTAAAGACAGTTGTGGCAAAAGTTTCGGCCCGCTGATGTACTGCGATCTAACACAGGGTCTATGAAAGTGGAGGCCTTAAGAATGGGTTGGATTTTATGATCTCTACGGCGCAATCTTTTCAAAAAGTGAACAGAGTTTTGTGCTAGTAATTCCAAAATAAATAATAATAATAAATAATATTTTTTGGTGCGGGGGTGTCTGTTTGTTGATGGTCCAATTTGGCCGATATTTGTGGCCAAACAAACTCTCATTAGTTGATTTCTGGAAACCCCCTAAGCTGTCACGTTTAATTTGGTATGAATGCTAAACAGAATATTCCTCTTCAACCCTTTACGTGATCTAAATAAATATGAATATTTATTCTATAACATTTAATAATTCACACCTATTTTCAACAAATTCGCGCTGCGCCTAATAGCCGCCCTAAGCCGTGTCTGTGTCCGTGTCCGTAAACGATTTCCCCGCATTCCACGGCCCAACTGCCGGAATAGAATCCCTGGCATATGTACATATGTTAAATGTCTGTACGTGCCAAGTTGAAAACAAGGAAAGCGACGGGGCCCTATTGGCCCACTGTCTGCTCTCTGGCTCACTCTCAGTCCCCAGTTCCCATTCCGCATTTCGCTTTCCGCTTTCCTCTTTCCCAGGACTTTCTGTCTGTCTGTCTGACTGTCGACATATCTTAATTCCCATAACCAGGCAAAAGTCTGCATGAATTTCAAATTCAATTTGGCGCATTTTACATAATTTATTAAACAAAAGGCTCAACATCAACAACAACAGCCACGACAGGAACAAGAGCGGAGCGGGTGGGGAAACGGAACGTTTTATTGCATGAGCGACGGCTAACAAGTCACTTGTATGTGTGTGTGTGTGAGCCAAGCTTGACTGTTTGTGTGTGTGTTTGTTAGCCACGCTTGGCCTTTTACATAAGTTATTTAGGTGTGAAGATTAAATCGTTGCGATATGGCTGAAATTGTTGACAACTTAATTTGTGAAGTGGTTTCTGTGGCCGGAAGTGGCGCCCGGAAATGCTCTCGTCCGCTGCGCCTAGGAGTATGCAGCAAATTGTGATTTAAGCTACGAATCGAAAATGACTCAACAAAGGACCTCATCGCTTAAGTCACGCAATGCAAACAGGAAGACAACACCACGCATACTTAATCTGGCTCGCAGTCCAGTGAATGCACAGACCCAGAGCTCCTTGCCGACGGCAATTGAATTATTAAAAAATTAACCAGCTCGGGGGAAATGGAAAATGGGAAATTGCAAATGGGAAAACATGAAATGCATTTCTCGGCGCGTGAGTGTGTGAAATATTGCATGAATAATGCAGCACACTCACGAGCACTCCGCCTTCTGTCGATGGCAGCACTTGACACAGCTCAACGCAATTCTGCCGCTGCCACTGGCACTGCCACTGGCACTGCCACTGCCACTGCCACAGCCTCTTCGCCTTTCCCTTCGCTGTCTGCAGTTTAATTGCCGTCATCTGTTTGTTAATTGCTACATAATTGTTTGAAATAAATTTACTTACGATTCGTTTCGTTTCGTGTCGTTCAGCCCCGTCCTCTCCCCCCATCCTTCCCTCTCCTTTCCTTTGTACACCGCTTCGTTTCTTGTCAAGGTGTTGCCCTTCGTCGAAGCGCCGACATGGCGTATGAGTAATGTGCTGCAGAGTGTCAGGCACTTTTGATTGTCGTGCAATTTCCACGCAGTTTAATTTCCGACTATCGCAGCGATGGGTTGATGAGCTGCGGATTGTACGAGGTTATTGAATTGTGAGTGAGTGGCATTCGCATGCTTAATTCAGGACTAACCAATCGCTGTTTCTGCATTTGTCAGGCTACCTCTAGATTTTTGTGATTCACATAATTTGTGCATCATTTATTTAAACGTTAAGCACAGTCTAAAGGTGGCCGCAGTCACCTGCCAGACACCTAAAGGATCCTGTCATCCAACCCGAGCTGCAGCTAAGCTGGATCTGACGAGCGGGCAACAATAACTCACGGAAAGTGGAGTGCAGCCTGCAGCTGAGAGTGTGCCATCCCCATCCATTCCAGCCACACCTCTGTTGCCTCCTTGCCTGCTGCCATGTTTTATGTTTTCGCTCACTTTCTGGCACATTTTCTCACATATTTTTTTGTTTTTATTTGCTGCTGCACGCGCCGGCTTTGAGCTGTTGCAGCTGCCGCTGCCACTGCCACTGCCACTGGAGCTGGAGCAGGAGCACTGGAGCACTGGAGCTGGACGCAGATTTTCAGTTTTGTGCTTTCGTGTCGTTATGAATAATGAGTTTTCTTGGTGCGATGCAATTTTCGCCTTCCCCTGCTCATTGCCGTTGCCGGGACTCGATTTAATTAAACTTCGTAATGAGTTTTCTGTATCGCAGCCCAATCGACCGGGGCTGAAGCAAAATTGAACCATTTAAATGGCAAGCCGGCATTGTCTTACAACCGATTACATTGTCGGCGACTCAACAAACAACAAAGAACTTGTAACATCCGCAGAGATTGTGGCCAGGACAAAATTACGAGTACGACGGTGGGGTATCCTCCTCACATGTTCGGGTGTTTGTATCGCAGTTCCAGTTCAGTTGGAGTTCGGGTTCATTTGCCTGCCAAGTTGGCGAAATGCATTTTTGCCGCATCCGCAATTCGTTTTGCGGTCTTCTCTCTAGATTTCTGCACACTTCCATGGACGCTGCCCCCGCCGCCTGCCTCCTTCCTGAATACTATATATATCGTGTGGCAAGTATTTGCTTGGCATTCTGAGACACTCTCCCTGGATGCCTCACTCTGGCTTGTGGACTCTCACGTGTGTGCATGCTGTGAAAGGAGTGCCATGATGCTGTTGGGGTCGGGGTTGGAGTCCATTGAGCCTGGTTGGCATTCGCTCTATGCCAAAAAGTAAACAATTTGCACAAAGCATTTCATATGTTGGCAGACTGTTTTTTATGGAAGTTTGATTAACAGTTTCCCTGGGAGACGACTTTCCCTTTGCCGGATTCTCGGGAATTATGAGCAAGGTAAACTGGGAATTTATGTATGTTTAGCTCATGGTTAAATTTGCAGCCCGGACTCAGGCCTCATTCCCGTTGAAGCTTTAATGTAAATAAGCGCTGTCTTTAATGCCTTCGGCACACACACGCGCGCTCGACCTGGCCCACAGAGTCTGTTGCCATTTAATTGCATAATGACCGAGAGCTGGCATTTAATCAGCTCGTTTGTCAACAAAGTGCATATATCAGCAGAGCGAGAGAGAGAGAGAGAGAGAGAGAGAGAGAGAGAGAGGGGGGGGATAGAGAGTGGGCGAAGACGGGACTCCTCACCGGACGATGATTTGCTCGCCTTGTCAAACGCTAAACTAATTACGTATACGCAACGTGATTATGAGCTTGCAGCTGATTAGGCTACTCTTAGGGAGGGGATGGCTGAATGGGTAGCTATGTGGATGTGTAGATGGGTGGGTGCTGGTAATGCGCCGTAAGCTGTGGTGCAAGTCCCGACCCATTTAACAGCTGTCGTAAGCCACCGTAATGATCCGGACCGCCTCGAGGGCGGGCATAAAAACGGACCAAGTGCTCGTTGTTCAAATATTTGTTGACATATTGCGGATTTAAAATGATTTGTGACTGCCAATCCCCGGGAATTAAACAAATACATTTGAATAATGGCTAGCAATCAGCAAACAAAACGCAAGACTGATTGCCGGCAATAAAAATGGACCATAAAAAGCGATAACATCATATTTATAAGCGCCGCCTTCTGGGGCACCGCACGGTCTACAGTCCGAAATCAAGACATCCCTTCGCCATCCGCTGTCCTGGAATCTCCCAAGGAGCTCCCAAGGCGGCGGAAAGCGTTGAAAGCGATTATATGCGTAAATATAAAAATGGCAAAAAGACAAATAAACGACAATAAACGGGGCAGCCGAAGTATTCCCAGCCCTCCGCCTCCTCCACCGTCACAGCCAGCCCCTGCCCCAAAATACATCCCATGAAATATAAACGGAAAAAATGGCCACAAAAAAGATGGGGCCCATAAAAAGGAAAAACAGAATAAAAGGCCAGCCTGGACCAAATCGTCTTACAATGGGACGGAACGGACGAATTGTGCTTCTAACACAAGCCCGTTTTTATTCAAGAGACAGTGCCATAGAGAACTCTGGCAATCCCAGCTCACACTCAACTGATCTTTTTAGCATTGAATCAAAGGGTCACATGTCTTGCAGACATGTCCTCACACCTAATGGAATCTTATTTTTCCAGCTACGATTTTCGACGCCGAAAGAGGCCTTGCTTTAGAGATACTTCTGAGTGCCATGGGTATTCGTCTTCTGCAGAATATATTTAAGAAAACAATTAAACCATTTTATAACATTTACAAACAGAAACCACACCAAATGCGAATATAAATCTAAATGACAGTATAGCCCTGGGTCGACCAACTTTTGACCTCTGTTTTGCATAAACACCCCACTGTGCCTACAGTTTATTTGCGGACAATGCCGAAAATCGAGTAGGCAGCACGTCTGGCCAAAGTTTTCTTTTGTGTGAGCGCATTGTTTATGACAACCATTTGGTTTGTGAAGACTGCCGAGATTAGGCTGGGAAAACGGCAAGGTAAAAGCTGCTCTTGGCCTGGTCATCTCTTCCGCTCGCCCCCACTATTCTCTTTTCTCTGTCTCTCCCCCTGGCATTCTCGTAAATGTTCACGACTCGTTCTTAATGCCGCCAAAGACGTGGCAAGTGTACGGCTCCAGATATTTGCATTTGCACGGCGAATGCGATGCACTGCACGGCCTTTAAATGTTAAGCTGCAGCCATAAAACATTAAAGCGCCATCTGAGGCTCCAAAAAGTATGCGAGGCTCACAGTTTGCCAAAAAAAGTGACTGTCAAATTTGCTTTGCGATGTGTTTTTTTTTTTTAAATGTTGGATTTGTCGTTTTATTTGTCTTTTTGTGTCTTTTTATAGGGCATTTCGATTCGTTTAAGAATTAGTTATCTGCAGGCTAAAGAGTACATCTGATATGAGATTAAATATTCTCATAATGGGATATGTTTTATGTTAATATTGAGTTAAAATAATGGCAAACCCATCGTGACAGTTTTCGTATCTATATTATATCGAATGCTGGGTATCGAAGAGTTTAACCCGGGTAAAGTGGGCCGCTGTCAGGCTCACGGGGCAGGGCAGGCTCATTGAAAGTGGCTGCCACTTTTCAGTGCCGGCATTTCCAGCCGCGTTTTGTTTGCACAAAGCGCAAAGCCAAAAGGCGGTTTAGGACTGGCATTGGTGGACAGAACAGGATGGAGGGGTGGATGGTGGACGTGCCGCCGTCGAGCCTGATAAATTGAATGGTCAGCTGCGTTTGCATAAAGACCAGGCCAGCGGCAGGTGAGGGTCGGCCAGGGCCCTTTGCTTAGGCAGGCCAAACAGAATTTTCAGCAGCAGTTCCTGAATGGAACTCTGACTGATTGCCAGGTGCCGAGAGTCAAGCGTCGAGAGTCGAGCACCGTGAGTCGGGGACTGGAAGTCATGTGAGCCATGTTGACACAAGCGGCAGAAAAAAAGCGAATCAAAAAAAGACACTCGACTGAAATATCAATTGAAAAATGGAGGAACAGAGTTAAATTGACCATATTTTATTGGGAGGGGGTGTAAGTGTGGGAGAACGGATAAGTTGACAGGCCGGCCAGCTGGTGTCCTGGCGGCTGGCAAGGGTGTGGGACTCACAGACAAATCTCGGCGACGGTGGAAAGCTGCTCATTAAATTGCAGAACATAAAAAAGTACAAACATTTAAATGGCAAAAAGCTGCAGAATGCAACCTGTCCGCTGAAATTGAAAGAGACCAAAGACCTCCCCAAAAAGAGAAGGAAAAGGGAAGAAAAAAAAAGTCCAGCTAAACTAGACGAAAAACGTGCTAAAACGTAAATCAACAGCGAAAATCGTGTTGAGCATTTTTTCGTAGCTGAAAAGGCATAAACAGCAGCTGCTCCAGGACACGACAGGACCAGGGTAGGAGAAGTGAAGTGAAGTAGAAAAGTGGCAGCAGAAGCATACAACAGAAGGAGGAGGAAAAGAAACAGGCAACAGAGAGCAGTCAGCAGTCAGCAGGAGCAGAGAGCTGTGGCAAGCAACTTTTCCAGTTGTCCAGCTGCAAAGGAAGAGCAGGCACTGGCACTGGCAATGGCACCGGCACTGGAGAGGGACCGTAATTCAATATGCGGCGCCGTGTTAAAAGCTGTAAAAATGCTTAAGCGTTTTTCAATTTACCCAGTTTTATTTTACGGACAGGAGAGCGTTTGAAACGCTCTCCTCTCCTCCCCTCTCCGAAGCGAATGCGATTTGCTGCTAACTCAAATTTCTTAAATGCTTGTGGAACTCATTTGTAAAGTGTCTGTCGCGGAGAGGACGATGATGAAGCTAAAGGATTTGTCTGTGTGTCCAGCGCTATAACGAATATTGGCACTGACTGCCTGTCCAGAGACAAAGTGAAAGAGTAGTAAAGCGAAAGGGAACAAAATTAACTTTCAGGCAAAGGCAAGGGCAACGGAAACCATTTTAATGCATTAGGTATAAAATTATTTGAAGGTGCAAATATTCGAACCAACATTGCACAGGGGTGTCCTGAAACTTTTTTTTATTGAAAATATCCGCTATGGCACTACGAGTATTTTCCAGCCATTCCTCCTGCTCAGCGCGCCTTTCACCTTTTTCGTATTGCAACTTTTCTGGCAGGAAAAACAGGAAAAGTTTGCGCTGCAGCTAGAGGAAAAGTGCCAACGCAGCCAAAAACAATTAAACTTGAACTTTTGTCATAAAATGAATGGAATAAATGCAACTAAAAATAACAAAAACCAAAACTGAAAGCACAGCGGGAATTTCTGCCATATCAGCAAAACATGACGACAGCCAGAACCAGAAGCGGAAACCTGCATCTGGGCAGCCGGGCAGCCGAGCAGTCGGGCATGCGACCAGAAAATTCCTTGTCCCCGTCCAAGTTTCTGGCTTGGCTAATTAATTTTTATTTATTGCCCATATGAAACGGGCGGCCAAAAGTGTTTCACCAATTAAATTATTTTGCCGGACAACTGCCGGCAGTGAAATTAAATTAATTAAATGCTCTAACTCGGCTCCTTCCCTGCCGTTCCTTTCCTTTTCTTTTCCATTGCAGGCAAACACACGCGTCTGGATACCCAGCAGACGGCACAGGAAGGTAATTAATATGGTGACTCGTCTCTCCTCTGTCGCCGCTTCATTGGGGTCGTCGCACATGGGAAATGGCATACGGGGCGTATGCGCAATGTGCCGCAGTGCAGTACGGAACTCGGTGAAGGGAGTGGGAGGAGAAAGGGTTCTCAAGCGGAACCCAGTGAATGTCAAAGTATAAGCTGGAAAATATGTGTGCACTTTTTTCTTTTCGCCTCCGGGCCTTGTGCGGGGTGCTCGCCCTCGTCCTCAGTCCAATGTGGCAGGAAACTTTTAAGCAAATTAAATGAATCCTGCTCCGCTGCGCTGAGCCGAGTTGAGCTGAGCTGAGAGGGAATCTGCGTCCCCATGGGTGGCATCTCTATGAGTGAATACGAGTACATTACCCTTCTATTTGCAGACGCGGACTTTCCGCGATTCGCGGAGCCCATTGCCAATGTCACCGTTTCGATTGGCCGCGACGCCCTGCTGGCCTGTGTCGTGGAGAACCTCAAGGGCTATAAGGTGGCCTGGGTGCGTGTGGACACCCAGACGATCCTGTCCATACACCACAATGTCATATCGCAGAACAGCCGCATTAGTCTCACCTACAACGATCATCGATCGGTGAGTAGTTCTTCTCCCATTTTCCCCATCTACTCGTGTCCCAACTGAAGATGGTCCCTCCCGTAGTGGTACCTGCACATCAAGGAGGTGGAGGAAACGGATCGCGGCTGGTACATGTGCCAGGTCAACACGGTAAGTAGGTCTCCCTCGTTGATAAATTAAATAAGCTTATAAAAACCCCCTTTCACACCTTCACCCTTTCACCCTTTCACAGGATCCCATGCGTTCCAGGAAGGGCTATCTCCAGGTGGTGGGTAAGTATTAAACTCTCCCGGGTCGATGGCAATTGACCCCCTGCATGACCGATTGGTTGCTCTTTCCTTCTCCTCTAGTTCCCCCAATGATTGTCGAGGGCATGACCAGCAACGACATGGTGGTGCGCGAGGGGCAGAATGTCTCGCTGATGTGCAAGGCACGCGGCTACCCCGAACCCTATGTTATGTGGCGCCGCGAGGACGGCGAGGAGATGCTAATTGGCGGGGAGCACGGTGAGCCCTCGCATAATGCCACATTCCAACCGGCCATGGCTTAATGCGGTTTCCTTTTACCTTGCTCCACAGTGAACGTGGTCGATGGCGAGCTGCTGCACATCACCAAGGTGAGCCGCCTCCACATGGCCGCATATCTGTGCGTTGCATCCAACGGAGTGCCGCCCTCGATTAGCAAGCGGGTCCACCTGCGAGTGCAATGTGAGTAAATGTCCGTAGCCGTAGAAACTAGAAAACCAAACTTTTTTTGACCGGTTCCTCTACAAGGAATACTTCCATTTATTATATTAACTAAAAACAATTCATTTGACAGCCTGGGTAAACTAATAACGATAGAGAAACAAGAATAAATTTTACATTAACAAAAAACAAGGTTCTTTGGAGACTTTTGATCTTCCTCAACACTTATAAATAACTTATTTATTTGGCGATCCACATGTTTTGTTTGAAGTGTCAGCATCTCCAAATATTTGGGTTTTAGCGATGTTTTAGTGGAAAATACTGAGCTTTCAAATTCAAAATTCGTAGGCTGTCATATTGTTAATTGATAGATACGTTGATTGGGCGTCGTGTAATGTATTGTTTTCTTAATTCTATGGATAATCTATTGCCCCACAATTTGAGAAAAACCGTTATTTTGTATATGCTTCAGACGCCAGCTTCGTTTGCTTGGCGGAATTGGTAACCTCCCATTCACACGCCGCCGAACAAAGCGCTGAGCTTTAACTTCGAGACGCATAATTGAAGCAATATATAATTGTGGATAAGTTTAAAATATAGCTTCCTTCACAGAGGACTTACGTACCCTTCGCTTAGCCACAAACCGAGTCGTATCCGATTTCCCCCCACCAGAAGGAGTCCTATCCAAGCATTACCGAGGCGTATTCGAGACAGACCGAGTCCTATCCCAGCCAGACAAAATCGTATCCCAGCAGAAAACTAGCACATTCCTTGCAAGGTCCGAAACTAACAAGCCATCGTCATCCTTCAACCTGGCCATGGACAACAAGGACTTTCACTATGGCAACTACGGGAGGGGCTACGCGGGCTACTAGACTCTAGATAGATTTAGTTGATGGTAGGATTAAGGATATACGCGTCCATATGTTTAGACAGTAGACACAATTGTTTTCCACTTGTTTATATATTTATACTAAGCTACGATTCGATGAATAAAAATCAGAAAAATCATCCTTGCTGTATCCTGTATCGGGGAAAATATCCAGATTATAAAAAGGAGTGGCACATCCAGATCGGTTCACGAAATGCGGAGAAAACTAATAATGTTTTTTTGGGGAAAATATCCTTGATCCTTGATAAGGACTCCATCAAATCAAGGACATTTATCGATCACAGGAAGCTATCGCACGGCCAGATCGGCCCACAAATAGCCGAGAAAACGAAATATGGTTGGTAGGGGTTGTTAGAGTCCTTTCCGAAGGATCTAGGATATATTTCTGATCACGGGGGGCCATGGCACGCCCAGATCGAGCGACAAAAAAGGAAAAAAGATATATATATGTGTCTGCAAAAAATATCCTTGATCCTTGGTCTTTGATAAGGACGCTAAGTCAGGGAGATTTTTGCAATCACAGGAAGCCGTAGCTCGTGCCGATAGCCGAGAAAATTAAATATGTATGGTTGGGGCTTTTGGAGTCCTTACCGAAGGATCAAGGATAATTTTCTGATCACGGGGGGGGCATGGCACGTCCCGATCGGGCCACAAATGAGGGAGAAAATATGTAGGTCTGGAGTAAACATCCTTGATCCTTTTTCCTTGATAAGGACTCCATCAAGTCAGGGACACTTTTCCGAACACAGGAAGCCTTCGCATGTTCTGATCGGGCTACAAATAACGGAGAAAAGAAAATTGGTATTATAAATGTAGTTCAAGAAATCACCAATTGGGGCGCCACCGTACAAAAAATAACCTCGCGTCAAATGGCCAAAATCTGGTTGGGATACCAGGCGAACAGAAGGCAGCAGAAGGTAACTGATTTTTTTAAATTGGTTGTCCCACAAAAGTATGCAACAATTTTTTGCATTCGGTACAGTTGCTTGCTGCTGATTTCTGTTCGCCTGGTATCCCATCCAGATTTTGGCCATTTGACGCGAGGTTTTTTTTTGTACGGTGGCGCTCCTTTCGGTGATTTCGTGAACTACATTTTTAAAAATAACAAATAAAAAGCCCGTTATGTTTTCTCCGTCATTTGGGGCCCGATCGGGACATGCGACGGCTTCCTGTGATCGGAAAAGTGTCCCTGATTTTATGAATTCCTTTTCAAGGACTAAGGATATCAGGGATCAAAAATATTCATTTTCTCCACTATTTATGGACCGATCGTAGCCTGCGACGTCTTCCTGTGCTCGGAAAAATGTCCCTGGTTTGATGAAGTCCTTATAAAGGACCAAGGATCAAGGGTGTTTACTACAGACATATGTATATATCTTGTTTTCTCCCTTATTTGTAGCCCGATTAAGACTTGCAACAGCTTCCTGTGTTCGGAAAAATGTCCCTGATTTTATGGAATCCCTATCAAGGACCAAGGATCAAGGATGTTTACTGCAGACATATATATCTTGTTTTTTCCGTTATTAGTGGACCGATCGGGGCGTGCCATGTCCCCCCCGTGATCAGAAAAATATCCTTGATCCTTTGGTACGGACTCCAATACCACGCACCATCCACATTTAGTTTTCTCGGCTATTTGCGGCCCGATCGGGACGTGCGACGGCTTCCTGTGATTGGAAAAATGTCCCTGATTTAATGGAGTCCTTATCAAGGATAAAGGACATTTTCCCCAAAAAAAAAATACAGTACACTGATACAGTAAGGATTATTTTTCTATATTTGTATTTATCATAACTTAACTTAATATAATCAAATAAAAAGGTTGAAAATATTTATGTATACTATATAAATATATGGGCGCTTATATCCTTAAACCTATCAACAACGATATCTATCTAAAGACTAGTAGAGAGCGTAGCTCCTCCCTTGGTTGTTATAGTCAAAGTCCTTGCTGTCCTTGGCCAGGTTGAAGGATGACGATGGCTTGGTTAGGTTCGTACTGGGGATGCACTTCTGTCCTGCTGGGATACGACTCGGTCTGTCTCAATTACGCCTCGGTTATTCTTTGATAGGACTCCGATTGGCGGGGGGAAATCGGATACGACTCGATTTGTGGCAAATCGGAGGGGACATAAGTCCTCTGTGAAGGAAGATACATATATTAAAATTCATCCACAATTTTATACTGATTTACTTACAAGTCTCTAAGCTGAAGCCCAGCGTTTGAACCGGCGGCGTATGAATGGGGGGTTGCTAACATTATATTCCGGGGGTGTGAACGAACAGTTCCGCCAATTAACCTGCTTAAAATCAATCGATTAAAAACAATCATATACATTTGTACGATCAAAAGCTAATTACATTTCGTTAATCTTAGGTCCTATCCGTTTGGGCTGTGATTCATTTGCCCAATCTGTTTGCTGCAGATCACTTACTTTCCCCTTAATGATGAAGAGCCACAGGGCTTTACAATAAATTATTAAGCGTCCACCTATAGATACAGTATGATAGCTCTTAACGTAACCAATTTAACACTTTTAACCAGTTCCATGCATCAGCATTTCCATTGTTTCTTTTGTTGCTGAGCAACGTACTCCGGAAACGCCAAAAATAACGAAAAATCCATTTTGGGCTCAACTCTTATGCAGTATTTATGGTCCGTGCAGGGGGAGAAAGGAGTAGGGAAAGGAGGATGAGCTAAAAAGAAACGTTCGCCAGTGTGGTTGGGACGGGCAGAGGGCTCTGTATAATGCGTAAAATACACAAAACAAGGCTGGGGTTGGCCGTGCCTGTGTTCCCTGTGCCCCATCGCATGTTGCCACTGCACTTTTTGGGGCAATAACCGCACTTCGTCCCCAACATTGGCATACAAAACAGAGGTGTACGGGGCAGATGAGTGTGGGCTGGCACAGTGTAGGATTCGGTCCACGCTATTGCTCTTGGCCGAAAATCGACCAAAAGCTGCAGTCCCGTTAAATTAATTTACCTGTGAGAGTTTGTTCGTGCGTGCATCACGTAGACAGTGCGTGCTAAAGATGGGCATGAGACATGTGCTTGGCTCTCCACAAATACCAGCTCCAAGGCACACCACGCAAAAACTTCCAACAAACAAAGCCTTGAGTAGGCTTTGAAAGTAGATTATAAACGACCGAACTACACATCGTTACTAATGAGGATACACTGAATGCGGATATCCGTACATTGGGTACCGGAATCGAATCTATTTAACAAATGCATGATTATCCTAATCCCAGATCGTTGTAGATAGTTTTGTTCGCTTAATAAATTCCAGACTCGTTCGTGAGTCACGCTGCCATCGCTGGCATCGTTGTGCTGATGCACTGCGCTCATTTCAAGTTGTTTGAAGGCGTTTGTTTGTCTGTTTGTCAGCAGGTGTTATTTTGTGCCCTCGTGATGTGTGCGTGGCCAAAATGCGTTCACCATTCACGTAGCAGCTTTTGTTGTTACTACCGCACACGCACACCCACACCCACACCCACGTAGCAACAAAAGCTATTTACGCACCCACACCCACATACAGCCACAGCCACATCCACATCCACACAGAGTCGCCGTTCGTTTCCGTGTCCGAGGCACAATCACTCGCTCTCAGGCGTGCTTTTAATGACTGAGTGCATTTTAATCCAAAAACAGTTTGTAAACTCACGTAAAATGCAATGCAAAATTTATCAGCCAAAACTGGGGAGTGGCTGGAGAGTTGATGAAAAGTCAGTGATGTGTGCTGGGTGCTGCTAATGGCGATGTGAGTGGGTTTTGGGTATGTGTTTGGGAATGGTTTTGGGCTGGGTATGGGGATGTTGGTGTGAGGGAAAGAAAACATTATTGGAGTGGAGGGCAACCGATAAAGGCTCCCATGTGGCAGGATATTGGATTCGAGCTAAAGGTAATTGAAAGGGATATTACGAGCCGCTTTCAATACCATACATACATATGTACCTACGAGTAAGGTTATTATAGTCAAAAATTCAACTTGATCTCCGTCTCTTTTCACAGTTCCCCCCATGCTCTCCATTCCCAATCAGCTTGAGGGCGCCTATGTGGGCCAAGATGTCATACTGGAGTGCCACACGGAGGCCTATCCGGCATCGATCAACTACTGGACGACGGAGCGTGGCGACATGATCATATCGGGTGAGTTATGTCCCTGCCCCACAAGCAGGATGGCAGGATATGCATATGCCACTAGCACTGCAACTGCCACATCACGACTGATGGGCGGTAATAAAATGCAATAAAGGAGTCGAACATGGACCTGGCAGGGGGTCGGCCAGTGACGACGTTTATTATCCGAAAAGCGTTTGTAAATGAGCTTACAATGTAATCAACATGCAGACCGACGCCTCTGAATATCTCTGGTCTCTGGCTTGCCGAGCAGAAAATTGTCATGCGAAATGCAAAAAAAAAAAACAAAATTAAAAGTTCCATCAGCAGGGAATGTAAAAACCCGAGTTGAGCTCCTGCTGCTCCTGCGCTGCAGTTGCGTAGGAGTCGCGTCGAGTAAAGTCGATGTTGGGAATGTGCATGTTGCATGTTGCATGTTCCATGTTGACGTGGCAGCCTTTTTTATTGTTTTACGCTCGAATTCTCTCTCACTGTCTCTCTCTCTGCCGCTGCAGCGGTTGTTCGCCGTAAAATTCGTTGCTCATACGCACTGTGTGACAGGCTTAAAGCACACATTTATACTCATCCAGAGACATTGTGGAATTGCGGATTGTGCTTCCTTTGAGTCCTGAGTCCTTCGCTTTTATTGTGTGAGGTTTTAACGGCTTTCTCTCATGTATCGCCCGGCAAGCAACGGTCAGTACATAAGGTTGAGAGCAACACGAAAAGCCGAAACTCAAGTCAAGGACTGTCAATGTCAGTGTCAGCAAGGAGACAGCAACAAGAGATCAAAATATCTGTGCGGATTCCATTCATGGAGCCTCATCTGCAAATGGTTTAAATTAAGAACAATTTAATGGAGCAAAGTTATAAGTTTTTGCTGAATTTTTCTTAACTTCCAGTTGGTATTCAAAGAGAGTCAGAATCATTCGAGCGGCCAATTAAATTTCTCTGTTTTTCCATTTACAATTTAAATTCGAAATGAAAAATGAAAATCCCATAACATTGTTTCTTTTCTGCATGTTGTGCTTATGAAACCATATTCTGTGGCGGAGTTCACTTTTAAATAGGCGCCTGAATTCGAATAATTTGGATTTGATTGAATTAGTGGAGCTGCAGGCATGCAGAAAACACAATGTTTTTAATTAACCTCAAAGCTCACAGAACACAGCACAGCACAGAATGCAATGCAAATGAAATATTATCAACATTGAAATAATCAAAACTAATAAACAAAATTTTTGCGCTGATGCTCTGCAGAATTGACAAAGTGAAAATGATATTAACAAAATTGCACGCGCACAAACCGAGTCGAGACGAGAATTGAATATAGCGGAATGGAAAATGTCAGAAAATATTATTTTGTAGCGGAAATTATTTTAGCATAATCATCTATACACATAGGGAGAGAGAGAGAGGCGTGGTAGGGCAGCCGAAAAGCCACAGGCAGGGAAAAGCGCGTACAGGCGTAAAGCGCCTAAAAGCATGCAACATCATGCGTCCGATGCCGCAGCGCATAATTCCCATGCAACGCAGTCATATTGAAATGGAAAATAATTACCATTGTGTGGCCTCCCCCGTCTGTCACTTCTTCCCCCTTTTTCTCTGTGATTTTGTAAATTGTCAGAAGTGCATATGGGGTCGCAAACCCCACGACATACTTTTTGGGCCCACTTTTACAAATCACTCTTTTATCCCGGCCCTCGAACAGATTGGTATTTGTGGGTAGTATTTGGAACTTGTGCTGTAATATGCCTCAAAATCCAATCCAATCCAATCTAATCCCCCCTTCATGAGTCATGACTCATCGATAGTCGCTCATACGAGTATGCATAAAAATTGCCCTAAATATAGATGCGCCTTTGATGGACTGCCATTCGGTTCCCTTTTATGCTCAAATGTCACTTTGTTTGTTCGATAAGAAAGACAGAGATAGGCTTTGGCACATACACAACTCAAATGCCAAATTATGACCAGGCCTTGGATATCATAGGTAGGAAAAAACTGAGCCAAGAATATAACATTTCGTATGCACACACGCACGGGCGAAGGCGACAGGACAAGGCGAGGCGAGCGAGGCGAAATGCGAACTGAGATATGAGTATGAAAGCACCATGGAGGCCATGATGTATGGCTAACAGACACCAAAAGTTTGGGGTAATAAATTTTAAGCGCTTTCGCATAGAGTCTTATACGACTACCTGGTCATAGAGAGCAGCTAGAGAAATATAGGGAAACTTCTAAAGATTGGCAAAGACATGGAGACATGGTAGGCAATGTAGATGAAGAGATCAATGAGATCAAAGATAGCTTGGAAGCTGTTTGTTCATTCCCTTCCACATGGGATCTTCATATTTTACATCTCGTAATATGTTATATAAAATTAATTTCTTTATTGAAAATTTGTGTCACTGCTAAGACTTTCAGTCAATTGAAGAATAACTAAGTAGTTTCCAAAATATTATTCGAAATGTTCAAGAGCTGCTAGAAATCTTCCGTAAATATTTTTTAAAACTTCCCTCGCTCGGATGTCTGCCACACATGCCAAACATCACAGGTAGTATATGTGGCAGTCGGCAGGACAGCAATTCTACAAGCTGTTCGAGAAACCGAAACTTTCATTTAATGCGGCCAGGTATTAAAAGTATAAAGTTTTGTGGAAGACAAGGCAGCCCAGCAGGGCGAAAGAAAGCAGTTCTTTCCTGCCGATGATTATGAGTAAAATTATATATTTGCGTGTCAGAGACGGACTTCCGACTACACTCGTACGGAGGTAGTAAGAAATATGGAGGTGGGGTGAGGAGGAAAAAGTATCACAAAAGGTGACTGGGGCTATAAAAAGAAGTCGCGAGTGCGGCTCACATGCATGTGGAACGCTACATGGAAAATTGTTTCCTCATATTGTTTAAGGCTTCCGAAAAAACACAGGAAAAAGAAAGCATGAAAAACTAAAGACATTTGTCACATCACACACAAACACACATACCAAAACGTGAACAGACAAAGGACAACATGACGTATGAGTAACATGCGATATTGCCTTACAATGCGCCAAACAATCAAAGTGAAATTAAGTTTATATATTTAATGCTACTTACTGGCAGCCATTTGATATCGTAGTCGTAGTAGTAGTCGTAGTCCCAGGCCCAGCCCCAGCTCCAGCCCCAGAAAGTAGGCAACACAATACGGAATGAAACGAAACGAAATTAAAGCCGCAGCCGGAATGCCGGCAGAGAGAACAAAAGTTTTCTTTTAGATTTTCACTGATTAATGAGAAAAGTTTTAGTTGGCGATGGCGATGGCAATGGAAATGGTTGAAGAACTGCGCCAGTTTTAATTACACATACACCCAGTACCCAGCACAGGGGGTCCCAAGGAAGAGGCGTAATTAGTTGGAGTCTCTACTGAGAACGCGCTCCGCTTCACTGCACATAAGCAGGACTCGCAACAACAGCTAGTCGTCAGCCAGTCCGTGCAGGTGACATTAATTAATTGATTTTTTGCCATACAGATTTTCGGAGCTGCTCTTGGCGTTGCAGAAAAAATGTCACTTTAATTTGTGGCACACACTCCGTTTACAGACTGACAGCTTGAATTTTCAGCATTTCGCATATTTTCAGACACATCGCGGGCCGGCGATAAATACGAGACCACATCCACAGTCAGCGGTTACACGAAATACATGAAGTTAAAAATCCGCGCCGTCGGACCCAACGATTTTGGCACCTATCGCTGCGTGGCGAAAAACTCCCTGGGCGAGACCGATGGCAACATCAAACTGGATGGTAAGAGAAACTATATTTATTTCAATTCAATTTTATTTTCTTTTCTTTTGTGCAACCATTTTACATGACATTGCCTACGAAATATGGTTCAATATGTTGTTTAAAGTGTTCAAAAGAAACGGAAAATTCAAAGGAAAATTTGATTTGTGAAATTGTACTATAGCTCTAATTAAACAAAAAATAAATGATTGTATTTAATTTACAGAAATGCCAACACCAACAACGGCTATTATTTCCGAGATGGCCATGCTGAATCGCAGCTATGGTGAGATTCAATTTAGTTAATAAACGTCAAGTGCATTCAATATAATTAGGGTAATGTTGAGCTGTTTTACACATTCGATCGTACATCAATGTGTAACCAGCACAGCCCTAATGAATCATATATACTCGCTGCATTATGCATCCAGTTCAGAACCGTTTTCTCAACTCCGTAATTGATTGAATATCAGCCATGAGCATCAGCATCACAGCATACATTTTCTGCTTGGTCATGAATTACATATGTATATGTACATACACATGTACATATGTATAATGAAATAATGAGTTTTTAATTTTATGCACTGCAAAGCACAAAATCATAGTCAGCACCAACGTATAATGTTCCACACAAACACGCCGTCATTTCGATCATTCAGAGCACATCGGAACTCATGTTTGCCCATTGAAAATACTTCTAATGATTCGTAAAACCACATAATTTAGATCATCATCTGAAAGACTTCTGTTCTGACTCACGATACATTGCTTTGAATTTAAATCGAGTTTTCACTTAAGAACTGTCTGTGGCACTTTGAAAGCGATAGGAGGCCCATTTGGCACAATGACTGTAATCAACACAAACAGCCGAAAAATGGATGAAACCACCCTCAAACCGCACAACACCACACCATACTCTCATACTTCCACACTCCACACACCTCATCCTCGTTATCCACTCCATCAAGTCAAAGTTGCATGCAATTTCTATGTCCGTTTTTCCCTTTTGTTGGTTCCGTTTTCCGTTGTGCCCCTTTGGGTTTTTTTGTTGCCTCTTCAATGTGCTATTAAATGCAAATAAATGCAGAAATTAAATAAAAATACCTTAGCATACAATTACCCTTAGCATCTGTGTGTGTGTGTGTATAAGTATATATAAATTCATTTTTATATGCTTTCTCTGTGCCTTATTTCTGAAAACTTCCCTCCATTTGAATATTTCTTTCATGTTATTCCCTTGCTCCAACCAACAAACAACAAACCAACAACCAAAAACAACCGACAACAACCATCATTATTCATGTACCGTGTTATCCCGAACTCTCCCTGAACTCTCTATCTCTCTCTCTGTCTCTGTATATCTCCTCCTTGACTGACGCTTGCTGCATAAAATTAAAAATATATACAAAATATAAAGATGGCAAGAGACGTCATAGAAATAAATTTGACGCGGCTAACGCTTTGCCTGATTATGGGGTTGAGGAGTGGCGTGACGGTGCACAAGGTAAGTACAAGCTCTCCCTTCCATACCCCCATAACCCCATAACCCTAACCCCCAACATACTTGTCCATCTACCCGTGGGTATCCCAGTCTTAGTGGCATTTATGGTCCGTACTGCACTTGTTTCTTTTCCTTCACAACTTCCATCTTGCCAGGGCCAGGGCCAGGGCAAAGTTTCCCCTTCTTTGAGTCTCCGTGTTGTATTTTCCTTTCATGGATTTCATACTTCAGGTACGTCGCCGTGTGATCTCATAATTTCAATGTTCTTTGGCGCCTTTTCCTCTACCACAGTGGCCGAAAATTTCGACGGCAAAAATTTCCGCTGCCTTGTTTGGCGAAGTGTTTAGCCCAAACGCTAAGAATTAATTAAATTTTCCGCATTCTGTGCGGAATGACGCTTGCAGTCGGTGGTGGCTTTGCTGGTATTTTCATTCATTCAAAAACAAAATGCATTTCATTGCTGTAGGAGGTCGCTGGCGTTGCTGGCATCTTGGATTTATGAAGTGCCATAAGCACGGACTGAAAAGGCAATAAATGGGAATTATAGCGAAAAAACTTTGGTTAAGAAATAACACAAAATTTGAAAACATGGAAAAGTGCGAGTAGGGGAGAAAATGGGGTATGAATGAACTTTGGAGAGGAAATATAGTCATATTTATCATTGGAATACCATAGTGCTCAGCGTCCCTAATGCCCAATCTAAATATTCTACCTTCGTTAAGATAAAATATCAAAGGGATTATTGAATGACTGTTGGTCTAATACTCTGTGTATTTACTGAAAAATATCTCTAGTGTAAACTAAGCATTAGTTGTTATTTGAATACCATTTTTTCCATTCAATAAATGCTCCTATAGAGGCCAAAACACATTTCGAGTCGTTTAAGATCATTTTTCAACTCGATATAAATTTAATAAATCCAACATTGCAAATTCCTAAAAGCCGCAACAAATTCTACAAGCCACACGGCCAGAGCAAACCAAAAGGAAGAGAGAAAAAACTTGAAAAAAAAACATACAAATAACGAAAAAGAAATTTATTTGTATTTTATTCCATTTCCAGTTCCAATTCGAGTTCGAATGGATGTTAGACATTTGGAGCGTTGCATTTGTCATGTTCTGTGGCTGAATGCATCAGCGTTGTGTGTCCCTTTGGTCTGTGTTGATCTGTTGATCCCTTTTGTTGCCAGTCGGATAAATATTGCAGCAATAAAAGTGCCATCGGGTGGCGAGTGCCACAGCAGGAGCAGGAGCAGGAGCAGCAACAATATCAACTCGAGTACAGCAATAGCAACTAGCGACAATGTTGATTGACACTGACATTCTGTCGATGTCAATGACCAAGTCTGTACGTCCATGTCCCAACATTTGGGTGGGACACGTGTCCTGTTGCATGCACTTTATGGTTTGTCAAATGTGGCGGCTAAACTCTGTCCGGATGCGGATACGTCCCAAATTCCCAAAGTTCGTGGCAGGGCTCCCGACCACAGGCAGCAAATTAACCATGAACATTGGCTTTTCAAATTTTCTGCTACATGCTCTTAGGCTGAATTAATCCGTATTGAATCAGCAACCAGAAATATTTTGGTTTCCTTTTTCTGGTTCTGGGTCCTCTGTCCTGGCTGTGTTTTTGTCTGTGTTTATTGCATTTAAAATGCAATTATTTAAGGCACGCGTCCGTAAAATGCCGTTCAACCGACTGCACTAATGAACTGAAGCCAAAATGCTCCAGCGGGGGCGAAATGATGGCTCGGCTTTCCCCTGGCTTTCCTCAGCTCTCCTCTGCTTCGATCCGGCCCTGTCTGGGGCTCTGTCTCTGGCGCTGGCTCTGGCTCTGGAGGCATTCGTGCATTGCAAGTGCCCGAAAAGCAGAAAAAAAGAAGAATGCGGAAAAAACAGATAAAATGCCTGTTCATGGTGGAGGCAGCTATGGAGGGGAGTGAAAATGGGTGGCAGTGCGGGGTCGAGTGGAAAAGGCTTTTCTTATAGTGGGCCGTTGACTTTATTGATTCAACATTGGAGTTTGGTGGCCCAAGCTTCCATGTTTGCCCTGGGGAAGACGGGGCAGTTTAATGAAGAGACTTAGGCGGAGATGCAGAAGTGGAAAAGAATGCAATTAGGGGATGGAAAAATGCTGTTCATTAAGGTTCTGGCCAAGTGGTTTTCCGACTTGAAAAATACTTTGCTAATGTTAAATCTGCACCACAAAATGTTAAAAAATATTTAAGACGAATAACTTTAAAGTTCCCTTCTCACATTAATTATTTTTTCTTTTAGGTTTTTTTTTCCCCATTTCAAATGCAAATATTCCCCAGAATTCTGAAATATTCGCACAATAAATATTGATTACAGTGCCCCGCCAAAAGAAAAGAGAGCAAATCAAACAGCTTTGGCATTCCATATTTTATTTAAACGGACCGCATTCAAAACAAAGGCTGCACCAAATGTACCACAAAATCCCTATGGGAAATGCTTTTTTGATTGATTGTCGATTGGCAGCTCTGACGTTGATTTCTCGACGAATCGTCGCGGCTTATAAATAAAATATCAAAAAAGGTACGAGTGCCGAAAAGGAAAGGGGAACAGCCGCGAATGCCCAAAAAGGGAAATATTTATTGCTTGACATCAAATGAAATATGCCATCAAAATTGTCTGACTGTCGCTCTGACACCTTTTCTATGTGTTCTCAATCAAGCGTAAATGCGGGCATTGACTTGACTCCCCTCCCGCTCCCACCGCCGCTCACCGAATCTATCTGTCTTTGTTTTGCCGTTGACATAAATCAAATGCGCACCAGGAATAGGAATGGGGTCTGTCCCAGGCCAACTCCCTGAGAAATCAATCACAGAGGTGTTTGATCACATATGTGGGTCGAAACTTTGGGGATTTCCGATAGCCGCCAGACATTTGCTTGAGGTGCTTGAGCCTCGTATCTCTCACATTTTTCGATAGATTCAAATAATGTTCCTAGAACTGGGAGTTTCATCTTCTTCAACCTTGAAAATTTCGATTCAATTTCAATTTTGGCCCACAGCCAGCAATAGGTCCTCTCCATATATAGTCCTGACCCCCAATGTGCCCATCTATCACTTGATATTTATGACTCTGACTGTTGTGAAAGCAACAACAGCAGCCACCCCCCATAACCATACATAAAAATCGATTCAGGAGAACAGAGCCCACGAAATGTGCTCTTAAAGCCCACTTTGTTGTTATTTATGGGGCCAGCTGATGAAAAGCCAAATGCCAAAAGATTAAAAGCAGATAAAATATCTATAATAGCCCCCACATTCCATCACAGTGGGGATATCCTCGGGAAAGGGTGCAAATGAGAACTAGGAACGCAGAAGTATAATGATGGATTGCAGCAATTAGGGAGTGATTTTTTAATTTGTAGTTATTACTGCGTTCGCCCCAGCTTCAGTTTCAATATTGTCTCCTTTTTGTGCCCCATTTCGACCCACTTGGACCACTGTACCACGTTCATCAGACATTGACATGCGGTCAACAAAGTGCGTTCAATGACGTGCATAAAAACCCGCAGCCACAGCACTCAATCAGTCCGAGAAAGTGGGGGAAGGGTATGGGGACTGGGACCAAAGACGTCAAAAGACGCAGACACAGCCACAGCCGGGGGTGCCCGGTGAAATATTGTCAAGTAATCGCTGTCCAAATGCCCGACCAATGCCTTGACGATATAAAGACGCACAATGACGCTGTAAAACGGAGGAAAATTGTGGAAATATAAACAAGAAAGAGTCGTGAAAAGGGACAACTGAGGGATGTCAGCAAGCTTACTCGAGCAGGGCTGGAGGCGCTAAGTGAACTCCATAAATATAGCCGTGAAGGATTGAGACTGGCGCTATATGGCTGTAGGGGGTGTGTTTCTTGGGTTGTTGCACCTGCCAAGTGACTGTAAGAGTGAAATATTAAAGGGAGTCAGACTAGAGAGTGAGCAAAGAAAACAAAGTGAACCACAAAGAATTGAGTCATTGGACAGAGTTAGGGATCGAAGAAGATCGGGCGATTGGTTTGGCTTAGCTTACAATAAGTTTCAATCATATATTTCTAGCAGCATGACCATAAGCCATGTTTGTTCCAAAAGAAATCGTTGTCAAATTAATTTAGATTCCACAAAGTTAACCCAAAAGATAGCCCAATGACTTTTTGAGTCGGGGTCATTTCTCTCTTTCTAATCATCAAATGTCAGTGGACCAATCGCGAAAGAGAATTCAATAAATTAACCAGCAAAGTAACCGCAAACCAAACGAAACCAAACCAGAGCCCACACGGACACGAAGAACTATTAAGTGCACAGCATACTTGCCGGCAGTCAAGAGCAATTTTCTTGAATACCACCCAGCCAGCCCTTTCCCATATCCTTCGCTATCCTGGAATCCAATACCAACCCCCATCTGACCCAGTCCCCATGATAATAATGTATCCAATGCCAGTTTGGTGTTCGCCAAACGCACAAAATAAATGAAAATATAAACCCGACTAACCAAAAAACTGATTACTACATGGTCTGCTTCTCCTTCTCTCTTTCTCTTTCTCGTCAGGCAACCATGCTGGGAACAATGGCGATAACAATCAAACGCCCGTGCGTAATCCGCCTGGAGCATTTCACAATTCTGCAGGCTCACTGGCGCAGCATAATCTACTTGGTAAAATAATGCGCGGCATTAAAACGCAATCATTGGGGATTTTCAAACGTTTATCGAGTTCCTTGCCAGCGGCGCTCTGGCTGTCGACGTTATCGTTATCATCGCCGACTCGGTGGCGTATGAGTAATATGAAAAACCAGCCGCACACACAGGAGACTGTTGTCAACGGCGAGCCAGCAGCTGGTTGCTGGGAGAGCAGCACGAATAGCAACACGACCATCGGGAGCAGGAGCACAACCACCATCAACAGCCTACCATTTTGGGCGTGGCAATTGCGCATATTTCACATTGCTCATACGCCGTGTGTTGCGTCAACGCAGTATTTGAAATGCCAACGGCAATGGCAGTGGAAGAGGCAGTGGCAGTGGCTGTGGCAAAGGCAATGGCAAAGGCAATGGCCAATGCTCATTTGCATAGTAATATTGGCTGGCAGCTTTGTTGTGCTCCTCCCGATGCTGCTGCATTTTATCGGCCGCCACATCGCCACATTTTCTATTAGTACGGCGCATAGGCAACATTTTATGCTTACTGGTAATAAGGTTGTCGCCATACACGCCGCAGCGACAAGAGCAACAAAGCCAACAGCAACAACAACAACAACAGCCACATCCGCAGCCAGGCCAAATACATTTGCAATGCCCTGCCTTCGAAAGTTTTCAAGATGAAATCAAATAATTGCAAAAGCAAAAAGAGACTCATTTGGGGCACAAGAACAGCTTGAAAAATAAAATCAAACCAGCAAGACGTGGACGTGGACGCAGAGAAGGACGTGAGCTC
This sequence comes from Drosophila miranda, assembly GCF_003369915.1. NCBI lineage: Eukaryota > Metazoa > Arthropoda > Insecta > Diptera > Drosophilidae > Drosophila > Drosophila miranda. The sequence goes on along the minus strand of NC_046677.1, from coordinate 6,844,935 downwards.
GTAGACAAGAAATGGAAAAGACAGTACAGACAGCTGCAGTTCGTGGTATACATACTTACACACAGATACAGATACAGATACAAATACAAATACATTAGATATAGATATGTTTATGTTAGAGCGTAAAATGAAAATCATGTTGAATGTCATACGGGCTTTGAGTTGATTGACAATTGATTGAGTAAAAACTGCAGCTCCATTTTCAGTGTGTCTGGGGATAATTGCGGATAAGTAATTATCGGGATGCGCAGAGAACAGCTCACAACATCTGTCTGAAAGACATACTCGTATATGTATGTATATCTGTTTATCAATATTATTAAGGTCAAGCCGTATCTGATTAGTTGGTAAAATATTAAGGCCCAAGCTCAATTTGTGTTCTTCAATTAAAAATTAGTTGTTTTTGTGATTAACTTCTTAAGACCTACCATCAGCATCAGCATGACCAATGGGTAATGAAATGATTTAAGATAAATAAATAAAGACCATTTAAGAAAAATATCTCTCCGAACATTTGTATCTTTTTTTCTCAGTTTCCATGTTCAAGTCTTTAATTCTTTAATGACGATACAAACATTTGGCTTGCTGTAATCATTCAAATATTAAAATATGGAAAAAATTTATGTACATGAAAAGGCAAAACGGACAAAAGCGGCAGAGCTGAATGACTACAAAAATGTGTTGCGTAATGTAAAAACCATAAATAGATCCAATTAGATGGAAATAAATTAATTATAGTCCAAGAACAGAAACCAAAAAAATTGTGTGAAAAACGGTTAATCAAATTTGCATTTAGATGAAAGTATTTATGCATAAAATAAGCATACATAGCGAATTTACCTAGTAAATTTAGCAAACGTATAAAATATAGAAAACCAAAATTTAAAACGACATAAATAAGCCACAGAATAGCAAAGAACAAGTGTATGTAAGTGTTGAATTAAGTCGTTTAATAGATATACGGTTGATGCTAAAAATATAACCAAATATAATAGTTATCCAATTGTTTGTCGTTTGTCGTGAAAAATGGCAGCTGCTAAAGATATGGGTTTTATCGCTTTCGATTTGTTTCAATTCACATTTTTCGAAGCAACATAAAAAAACCCATTAAAACTAATGTATTGCCTGAAAATTGTCTATTTTTCCGCCTACTTTCGGTGTTGCTCATGTTAATGGGAGTTTAATTAGTGCACTTTTTGTTCTACTTTCAATGTAAATATTTAAATAAAAAATAACGTTAATGGATATTAAATGCATTCCATGACACTGTACATACATACATATAGTATATGAGAGCAACTTTTTGTATAAATTCAGACTCCATTTAGAACCAGGAGAGCTTCTCTTCAAATTTAAGCGAGAATTGCCACACAAACTTTCCGCTTTAACATTTGTAAATAAATCCAAAACATTAAAGTATTTAAGTTGAATTGAATGTTAAAATGTTGAATAAATAAAATAAATATAAATATATAAATGTAGAAACCAAACCCCAGAGCCGGAGAGCATGGGAAGCCCAAAGAAAAGAGGATTTATGTTCAAATGTAATTGAACAGAATGAATATTTAAGCCTACGTAAGAAGCTCAGTCGAAACTAAAGATGCAAACGGGAAACGATATGCAACTCTTTAGTTAGTTATATCTTATAACATAACTATATATACATAATATATCTATAGACCTATCTATGTGGATAAGTGGCGGCATATCTGTGTGACATATTTGTATGTAAATGTATGCAAAAGTTTACAGCAAAATAAACAAGCAAACAAAAACAAACCAAAATCAGCCTTTCAATGACACCAGTGTAAGGGGCGGAGAACCATCTCTACAAAGGACTACTCCTGATGAGAGAGTTTAGCATTATTTTACTCACTTTAAACTTAAATCAGAATGATATTTTTAATGGACATTTGGCCAACATCGTCCGATTATGCACCTGACCGAACACACAAGGCCCTCCCTCCTCCAGTTTTTCATCCAACAATTTACCAAAACAACTGAAGAAAAAAAAGAGAAAAACGAGAACACAAACACACAATGAGGGAAAGCAAGAGTGAAATGCGTAGCACATGCACAGAATTTTCTGAAAAACCAGGCCAAACAGATTTTCGTCTTTTTGTTGCGGCACGCTTATAGAAATGGTTGCAGTTTTTGCTGCCTCAGCTGTGTGGCAATTGTTGCGGCTGCCATAGAAAAGCCGTCGAGTGGAAATGAGCGAAATTTCCACACAATTAGTAGTGGAACGAGGCATGTGAAATGTAAGACATGTCTGTCGGCTTGCTCTACATTTTGGCTTATTTTTCCTACAGAGCATATAAGCAATGCATATTTAAACAGTCGATATGTTTGTTCACCGTTTAGATAAACATAGAATCGGATCTGCCAAAGGTTTGTTTAGAGATTCAAGTAAATTGTCATATCACTATTATTGAATAAAGAGAAGGTTACATCGGTTTAAGTCGTACAAAGTCGTAACTCGGCCATCTGTTTAGGCAATGGTAATCACCATTATATAAAAATTCAAAGCACAAATTCGCATCATACAAATTAAAGGAGGGCTTACAAATAATACGCCTACTAAATGGATTAAAACCACCGAGAAGATCAAGCTTCCTTCAGCATGTAAAAAACAACGCCCATAAAAAATAACCAAAGTTAAGGTTCATATAAAAAAGAGCCTGCAAAAATAGGTGTCGGAAACAAAGGGGGAATCCTGCAGCGTTACTCGCCTTGGTCCCCCTATGTTTTGCACACGGCCTTTGTGTGTGGAACGATTCTGGGGACGTATGCAAGTGGAAAATTCAATTTGTAAAAGTGCATAAAAGTAGCAACAGACGAGGAGAGACCAGAGACCAGAGCGAGAGCAGCGGTGCTTGGGCCATATGTGGGGCTGCTCAGCGCTCTGAGTATTTGTTGTTAAACAAAAGCATCAGCTACTATTCCACGCCAGGAGGCAGCCAGTCCAACACCAATTCCCTCCAGCAGCAGCATCTCCATGTCGGCCAGACCCCGACGGGCGGGCGGTGAGCTGTTTGCACATGCAGCAATAACAACGGAGGCTGAGGATCCCGAGTGGCAAGTGGCATAAACGTGAATGCAGCGCCAACATTGTAATTAAATCTGCGTCAACACGAAGGAGAGAGCCGGAGTGGGGAGTCAAGGGGAACAAACGTAGACGACATTTTTCTATTCGCGTGCCTCTGGATGGGATTGTGTTTGTCTTTCTGGATGCTCACTTGTTGGCTCAGGCAGAGCGCAGGTCCAGCCTGGTCTCCACCAAGGTAAGTAAAAGTAAAAGCAATGCCACATTCGGGACTGGATATCTTATGCTTTCCTCGAAAGCCGCATATCACAATAGACTCAGGGATCGGCAGGCGTCCTTCTGCGTAGCAACACTCGGTTGAAAAACGAAAGCACGGACTGCCTTGATGGCAAATGTAAATTAACTTTGCAGTCGCTCTTATCAAAAACAATTAAAAAGTGTCGAGCGCAGGAGAACACATGACAGACAGAATGCCAAGGCTAAAGAAGAACGGAAGTAGAACTTTAGATTTTTCATTTATTTTGTTCAGTGTAATTGAAACAGTAATCAGCCACGATCTCAAGAACAGAACTATTACTAAAAAACGATACTTAAAGGGATAGTTTGCGTCATCCTCTGCTTAGCATTTGGAGGAATTTGCAAACCCCATTCTGTCATTTCTTTTTTCTCGACTGCCTTTGCACAGAGCTAAGAAATGTATTTCCTTTCTTAGTAATTCCTATTCACATACATCTTCTTTGAGTGATGTCAATTTTCATTGGGCGTTCACGCATATTTGAAGCAATTACGACGGATCTGAATCGCATAAATCACGCATACGCCCCATTGAACTCGTTTCCCTGTCTTCCTGACCTGACCTGATTTGCCTCGATTAGACAAACGATAAATATTCAATGTTAGTGCTCCTTCCCTCTGAAGTGTTTGCTGGCCTAAAAGGGTTAAACAACAGCAGCCCAGTCTCTGTCCCTCTCAAGCTTATTAAGCTGCAAAATATTTTGATAAAGGTCAGGCCGACGAGGCTTTGAGAGCGGTGGGATGGTGGTAATTGCCATCCTGGACCAAGTAATATGAGTGGAAAACCAACATGAGGACTAAGGACTGGGGACTGACGACTCGGACGAGTAATGGCCGGATGGAGGGCATAACTTAGCGTTCGCCAGTGTTGACGCTTATATCCTTTGGCGGCCACTTATCATAACGCTTAAGCGTCATCCATTCGTCTTTTGGGCCGACACGCACATGCGCCAGCAATTATGCTAAAAGCGTTAAATTTATAGTTTCCCACACTCGGTCGGTGCTGTCGCCTCGGGCCCTTTAGAATTTTTAACATGGCTCGGCCTGTCTGCATTGGCCACTAAATAAATGGCTTTTAGAGCACGCGTTAATGATGTTGATTGTGGCCAAGGGAGCTAACCGTGCACCCTTCGTCCGTGTACCTGCGTCGCCTTGTACCAGTGCTCGGCTCCATCCCCAGTCCCAGTCGCAGTCCTGGTCTCCTCCCAGCCGCGATCCTACTACGATTCCATGTTTAATGTTTTATAGCTGCTCGAGAGGGGCAGACAGCACGTTCCTGTTGGTCTCTGTCCGGTTTATTTTTATGATGATAGATGGTCTGTGGTCCCGTATTTGCTGTCTCGCTGCTGCCTGTTGTTAAAAAGGATTTAATACCATATTTATTAGAGGTGTAAGTGCATGCGTGTGTGTGCCTGTGCATGTGTGTGGCATAAAGGTGTTGCAAATGCGGTGGCAATGCTGCGGCATTCGCTAATGGTTTGCATACTGGTTGGCCCTTAAGTATCTGATAACAAATGGACATTCAAGATCGTTTCGCCGGCAATAAAACAATGATTAATAGGGCATTTGCCAAATGTATCTATATTATTATTATAGCACACTCGTTTGGTATTTTTATACCCGATACTCAAAATGAGTATTGGGGTATATTAGATTTGTGGTAAAAGGGGATGTGTGTAACGTCCAGAAATAATCGTTTCCGACCCCATAAAGTATATATATTCTTGATCAGCATCAATAGCCGAGTCGATTGAGCCCTGTCTGTCTGTCCGTCTGTCCGTCTGTCCGTCCGTCCGTCCGTCCGTCCGTCCGTCCGTCCGTCCGTCCCCTTCAGCGCCTAGTGCTCAAAGACTATAAGAGCTAGAGCAACGATGTTTTGGATCCAGACTTCTGTGATATGTCACTGCTACAAAAATGTTTCAAAACTTCGCCCCGCCCACTTCCGCCCCCACAAACGACGAAAATCTGTGGCATCCACATTTTTAAAGATACGATAAAACCAAAAACGCAGAATCGGTGAGGATGACCATATCTTCTACAGTGCAAAATCTGAACCAGATCGTATAATGATTTTAGCCAGAATCAAGAAAACAATTTCATTCTTTCTCGCTCTGTCTCTCTCTAACACACAGGTTTCATGGTCGGTTTTGTCAATTGCAAAATATGAGTTCAAGGATCTCAGAACCTATAAGAGCCTGAGCAACCAAATTTGTTATCCACACTCCTGTGATATCGGACCTTGACCGTTTCGTGTCCAAATTTCGCCACACCCCCTTCCGCCCCCGCAAAGGACGAAAATCTGGGGCATCCACAAATCTCAGAGACTATTAAGGCTAGAGTAACCAAATTTGGTATCCGCACTTCTGCGGATATAAAACTCACTATAAAACGTATATCTCAGAATTTCGCCATACCCTTTTCCGCCCCCACAAAGGACGAAAATCTGTTGCATCCACAATATTGCACATTCGAGAAAACTAAAAACGCAGAATTATAGATAATGATCATATCTATCAGATTGCCGAATCTGGATCAGATCAGATCATTTTTATAGCCAAAAGGAACAAATCAATTTGCACTGGCTACGCAGCCCCCGACGTCACGCTCAGACTGATTTTCTGTCTCTCTCGCACGCACTTCTTGTCGTGTCGTTTAATATTAGCGGCGTCTGCCGGAGGAGAGTCATACCTACTTAGTATCGGGTATAACTGTAGAGTTGCGGTCTCCGCAGCAACTCACAACGTTCCCCCTCGTTTTAGCTCTCTTTATAACATTTTTCCACCCCTTTTTCCTGTAGCTTTTTTAAAGTGTCATTGCAAAGTATTTAGTTGGAAACCAATTTAAGGAAATCCACTCTGCCAATATCTATGTTTCCAACAAGGCTGTAAGGTACCACTGCCCTACTGTTTATTTTCATGTATAACGATGCATTCCCAGAGAGCCGTGGAAATAACAAAAAATTGTGCACTTAAAATGCAAAGCGAGCATAAAACCGAAACTAACAAAAAACAAAAAAAAAATCCTAACAAAAGATGGCGAAAAAATTAAAGTGTAGGCAGAGCAGTGCATCGAAAGCTTCACAGATTCCCACAGAGGCTGCAAGGAAAAGCAACGAAACACACAAAATAAGAAGAAAAACATTTACAGGAAAACTCATCACTCAAAGACTGGGACCAGGACGGGCCAGTCCAGGCCGTTGGCTACCTCCCAGCTCCGTTCCCGGCCAGGCGGTGCTCTGGAAAAAATACCACATAAACAATCCGCATGGGGATGGGTTGAAGGCGGGACTGGAGGCCAACCAGGAAAATGGTTTAAAACTCAATTAAAGTTTTAGCCGCAAAATAAATGCAAAAACGACGATGGCAGCGTCGACAGGAGGAAAAAAATACAACAAATAACAACGATTTTGAGAGGGCCCAAAATCAAATCGCTAATTATTTGGATACCCTCTCTCGCCGCTAAGATGGGGAAAAAAATTTTAATGATACATAGAAAAGTGGTTTCAATGACAAAATGATTTGCAGAGATATCTGGTTATTTCTGATTCTAAAGTCAGTTTATAACTAAGAGTATATTGAATGTAGTTTTCATTTAAATTCGAGAACATTTTGGTACTCGTTGTTATGTTTCATTGTCTGCTTCTACCTTGGTTTTTAACACAAACGTTTCCAGAAATTACTTTATGTTATATAAAATATTATTTGTATTATGTTAGTCGTAAACAATTTGTAAATTGATTTTTAAATATCCATAAATATATATAATTTGCATTCTTGAAACTAAAACTTTATGCAAAAGAACTTCTATTATACGAGACCCATATGCAAGTTCTTGGAAAGGTATTGCCTTTTTATTGCATAAGAACATTAATGAAGTACATAAAGTACACACAGAGTGTGTTGAGCATAGTTTATTTATGTATAAGTATAATTGTAAATCTAACAGGAAGATTATATTGCACTTAAAGTTTGTTGTTTCTCATCAGCTAAAAGAAAGGAAAGAATTTTTCTATTTGAAATCCAATCACACAATTTCCTCTGGTTAGGGCAACCAGTGCTCGTATTTTCCTCTAGAATGAAATGCACAAAGTGCTGGCCATCAGCGCTTGCCACGCCCACAGGCATGCCAGCCTCCCCTCTCTCTAACCATGGCACTTTTGATGGCTGTAATTCAAATGAAAATTACACAAATGAATTGAATTTCCGAAAAATGCAGCAGCAGCAGCAGCCGTGGCAGCAGTAGAGAAGGAAAAACTTTGATGAGCCTCGAATTTGGTTTGGGAATGAGTGTAATGATTGTATGTGGGTATGGGGTGGCGGAGTGGGTGTTGGTACTGGAGGCAGTACGGGTGAGAGTACGGGTGATTGTGTGTGTTTGTTTGTTTGCGATTAGTTTACGCGCCTCTGGCGGAGCACTGCCTTCGGCAATGGTTGCACCTCGTTTGACTCGTTGTCGATTGGAGTGCAGTTGGACTAACGAGTTGCTCGAGTTCGACGAAGTTTGGTGAAAATTTAATGGCGCATTCTTGCCACACGCTGCCTGCCTGCCTCCCTGCCTGCCACAAGAGTTTGAATTTGTTTTATTGGAGCGTGAAATCGTGTTTTGTTTTTAATTCTGTTGTGTTTTTCTCTGATTTGGTAAGCAGCAGGCATGGGGCATAGAGCATGGGGATTGGTGAACGGAATGGGGTATCAAATCAAAGTGCCAGAATATACGTACGATTATACCTACCCACAAATAAGATAGTTGACGCTTTCCATCATACATATAATAGCCGCATCGGCCATCAGCCATCAGACACCAGCCATCAGCATAGATACAAACGTCTGCCAGCTAATTTGAATGCAGAAATGATATTAAATGAAGGCATTTAAGTGGCTCACGTGCATTAAAATGGAATGAATGGTGTGGCATTCCCCAAAATGCTGCACCGTGTTAATGAGTCATTACACATGCAACGCAAAGCGGGCGACGCACGGGACACAGCAAACTTTTGCCACTGCCACAATTTGTGGAACGTGAATGTGGCTAAAATGCGGCAAAACATTAAGTTGAATTATGCAATAAAAAATAATGCAATAATAGTTGAACTGGCACATGCCCCACAACAGCCCCAAAAATTGGAGAGTCAGGAAGCGCCAGACCATTAGGGGTTCCTCTGAAACCTGGGAAACCCATATGGTATATATAAATACAGTGCGTTTCATAGCTGTAAGTTATTCAGCTATAGCCATGTAGTCTGCGCCCAAGTGATAGCATTTATTGTACCATTATGTTGGATGTCCAACAACTGTCACAATATCATAGTTTATTTGTTTGTTTTTTTTGGACTCGTTGTCTTATATTTCGGCTACGCACTGTACTCGTGCATAGTTTTATGCTGTCCAAACACGGCAACAGTTTTTTCTGGTTCACCCAAATTAATTTTGTATTTCATTTTGCTGGAAACTGAGTTTAAGCGACAAACAAATATTTCGGAAGAGCAGAAGGGGCAGAAGGGTCGACTCACGAGAACGTGTTGCGAGAATTAAAGTAAAAATTAAAATGCTGAAGAATGTGTTTATTTATTTAGTATACATGACATTAAATATATATGTGTAAATTGCAGCTTTCGAACACAAACAAGTCCCGATTTAGGGGCTAAGTATTAAAATGATGAACAACAGATCTAGTAACGATACTGAAAACTTGGATCCGAACCATAGACAATGCACCCACATGGATAACCTGTAAGAGGCGTTCAATGAAAGGAGACATGTAGAATCAGTAATACGCATACGAGGGGGTTAATCAATAAAAGACTGATCCACACATACATATATTTGACATTTATTCATGACACCAACACAATATAGTAGAAATGGAACATTTTCACAATGCTTATGTTAATAAGAAATTCATTCGTTTTGCATTCGGTTAACATTAGGTATAATTTTTGAAATAATAATATCGAAACGGCTTAGTTTTTGTTCATACTCGAAACTGTGTGTGTTGTGGGTCAAGGTCAGGGTACTTGTGGTATCTGTGCCAACACCTAGCCACCAAACAAGGGGAACCGTGTCCAAACTACTTGACCAATGCTGTTTATAGCGACTGTGGCAGGCATCAAAGAGACATGGTTGAACAACAAATTTAGAAAACATTCGAGTTAATTTTGTACACATAGAAAGTTGGGGGAGGTGGGAGTTAGGGAGGTATTAAGAGTGTTGATTGCACCAAAAATATACCAAAAACTACAAAACATTACCGAAGCCTTAGGGGCTAACATCTGAAACGAGAGAGAGAGTTTTTCACTTGCATAAATGTATTATTGGAAGTATTTTTAGCCTCATTCACTGGCAGCCTCTACATGTATGTTTTGGTAGCTTGTTGGTATTTTCTGATATTATCCTTAAAGATATATGTTTATGTATTCCAAAAATATTTACATGCCCGATTAATGCAGAAGTAGGAAAAAACAAAAAATAAATTCACAAAGCCTCTCTAGCATGGCCTCGCCATCACCTAGCACACGATAAATTCTCTAGTTACACAATGACACAATGGCAAATAAATTTACAGCAATGGACGGCAAAAATTCACATTTAGAAAACACTTTAGCTATCGTAGCGCTCAGATGCCAACACCCAATGGACGAAATTGCAACACTTGAACTTGCCTCGCGGTTTGCACTGCAAGTGCTCTTTGATGTACTGGCAGGGGCACTGAAACTGCCCGCAGTGGCGGCCCGGCTCCAGGGGCGTGACGTCCACCAGGCCCCTCAGCGCCTCCATGCCCCAACGGGAGCCGTAGCGCAGGAACAGCTGCAGTCCGCGCTCCTACAGAGAGATCAGGGGTAGATCGGCAAATGAGAAACACAGAAGAGTAAACAGATATTGAGATGAGATATTTGGGTAGATCGAGTGGGTTAGCAACTGGAGTGGGTGGTAATCGTCATGAATGGTGGATGGGTCATGTCATGAAAGTGCGGATTAGTGAAATGCAATAACAGAAATGTGCTGCATACTTTCGGGCTGCATTTTTAATTAAACGGTAAACGAAAAACGAAACTGAATCTGAAACTAACTGTAACGAAATCAAATCATATCAAATTAATTTCTTAAAAATACAATACAATGACAAACTTCATGTGCTTTTGTTTTCGTTCTGCAATTTAATTCATTCACGCAAATCAAAACACGGAAAATTACAATTCTTGTGTGTACAAATCAGAGAGATTCTGCCTGTGGTTTCAGAGCCAGCAGCCCATGCAGTTGATGCCACAGCATTGGCGATGCTGCAGGCTAATTTTGATTTTATTGCGCAGCAATTCCTCCTCATACTGACAGGGGCAGATGGACGACTGCAGGTGCCTGGGCGTTTCGTGGACTCCCGCCTCCTGGACCGTCCAGTCGAGGCGACGACGCAGGAAATCCTTGCCCCATCGCTGCAGATAGCTAAGGAATAGCTCCTGGGCAAAGGCCTAGAGAGAGCAGTTAATAATTGGTGAGGTGCGTGAGTGGCAGCGAGAGAAAGATAGATAGAGGTGGGATCGAGAGGTTCGAGAGGGGATGATGATGAAAGAAGCAACAACTACCTGAATGCATATATGCATGTAAAATCTCAACCGACTGTACTCGCATGGAATGAAAATAGTCGCTCACCTGTTTACGCGGCATCCTCACTGGCTGACTGCCCTGAATGACAATATCGTTCAGATCAATGTCCAGCTTGGCCTCCCAGCCCGCCTTGATGGCCTCGCCACCGTTTTGCTCCGTGTGCTCCAGAAACTCGTTGAGGAAGCTCACGCACTGCGTGGCATCGAAGTACATGAAGCAGAGGTTGACCTTGTGGCACGAAATGCGGCCTCGGTCATCCAGCACCAGGAGGATTTTGTGACGCATCAGCTGCTTGTTGACCCGGGCCAGGCACTTCTCCAGGCCGCGCGACAGCCGCAGTTTTACCCACATGCACAGGAATATGGCCGCCGCATTCAAGAATAACCAGCCCACTCCCAGTGCGAACAGGGCCACGCCCTGCAGGCCCGAGAACAGCAACGCCAGCAGCACGGTGAAGGCGAACAGGATCCAGCAGACGAGGATGCGCTTATAGCAAATGTTGTACACGGTGAAGCGGTAATCATTCACCAGCGTCTCCATCGCATTCACATAGTCCTCCACTGTGAGCTGCGGGCGGCGATCGAGAGACATTAGATGATGGATCATTTTGCAATTGACTTCGCTTACCGTCAGACCCTGGGCCATCAACTCCTCCGGCACCAGCTCCGGACGAAATATTGCGGGCGTAATCCAAGGCCATTTGGTGTTGGCCGGAAGCAGGGTAACAATCACATCGCCATTCGCTGTGGAACATCATTGGAGAAAGAAATAGATATTCAAGAATTGTTGAGCTGTTGTACTACCTAAAAACGATGCGGCTATATTTGCCAGGTACTTACCAAATCCCTCACGGATGCGACCCGTTGACAGTTCAATTGTGCGCATGCCAGAGCCCTGATCCATGGGTATGCTGGTGCTGCTGCTGCCATGTGCCCCGTTGCCGTTATGGTGGCTGGAGGAGGAGGCTGGAGCCTGGACGGAGGATGCTGAGGCTACCGTTGCTTTTTGGTTTATTAGCTGCTGGGGGTGTCGGGCAGGGGTGGAGCCGCTCGCCCCGCTGGCAACGTTGCCACTGACAATGCCACTGCCGGATGCATTCAGATTAACGTGCGTACTCTCAGTTGTCAAAACAGCGGGCGCCACATCCGGCGAAGAGGCTGCGGCTGGGGCTGGGGACGCAGCTGTTGTCGAGGAAACGGCTGGGCGCTGTGGAAATGGCAACAACAATGGGTTAATAGTGCTCTTGGCCTTAGAACGTCGAAGGGTCAGCCTGCGGCCGGCAAGCCAGCAAAGAAAATTATGCAAATGGGCAAAAGGAAATCAATTTTATTGATTTTTGATTTTACATTTTAAGCGCTGCAGGGCCGAGAGAATCGTTAAAAACGTATCTATAAATCTGGCCACAAATGCGAGCTGCAAACATCAATTGCAATGAAAATAATTTGTCAATTTGCACGTACGCGTTTGAGAGCTCCATGGCCCCTAAATAGATTCGCGAAGGCAATCCACTGGCTTCAAAAGGCGGCCAGCAGCTGTACAGCTGCACAGCTGAAATGTTCAGTTTTTGCTTGTCCCAATACGCGTAACATAAAGCTCTCATTCGAGTATGGCCATACACTAAATCTAATGGATGTTTGTGCAATAAACAAACGTCTCCACGTCGAATTGGAATTACCGGAATCTGTAGTTCTTATCTCTCTCTTGCGATAGCAAAGACAAACAAAAGATGGTTTCAGGCACATATTTAAACATTTATAACTATTTATGCGGTTATACTGATAAACTAAGGTAAACAAGTTAAAGCCCTAGGAGCTTCCTGAGAGTCTGCAGCATCTAGTGGATTCTCAAACATTGATATAGCTCTAGATTATAATCCGGCCTAATTGCAATGAGTCGGCCCTGAGCATATAAAATCGATTTCATGCTAGACTATTCTCTAAATTATCAAGGCCAGTAACAAACAATAAAAAAGTATATCCTATTTAAATTAAATCCGGTAATTTAGGTAGCCACAATTATATCCCGAACATACTACTATAACACAATATATACGTATTTTATATGCGAATTTTCACAGTTACACGAAACCACCTTAAGGCCACAGGCTGTTAACGGACTCCAATTGCAAATTGCAAAAAAATAAATTATACAAATATAAATATTAAATATTTACTTCGGAGAAACAGTAAACAAAAGAAGCACCGGTGAAGGTGAAATGTTTTAACAATCGCTCGTGGAAACGAAATACGAATTCGGTTTATCTTTCGTTGTGTCGAGGTATATGGGAGTGGAACATTGCGAAGATAAAAGTTCAGAACTTTCAAGAGAATTCTTTGTTATTATTGAAATGTAAACTGATCTGAATGAAACCTGGCCTTCTTTTATCGGTCAAATATAGGCGTAAGTCTGGTTGAATTAACAGAACAATTCTTCAGAAACACACAGCTACTGTGACGTGTCACCCATGTACCTACCGAAACCCAATACAATCATGACTACATCAAGTCAGAGTTTATCACCGGATGGAGCGCCCCTCTGGTACAACTTCTCAGCCCGGGTCTACTACACTCGGTAGAACCTCATTTGTCATGCGAGAAACGTTCCCAAAAACAACACAAAAGAGAGTTTGAGAATCAAAAAACAACTTTTCATAACAACTCCATTAAGCGGGGACAGTAAAAGTACAGTGGACACTGACCTAAGGGAAAAATTTACTTATTCTATTATTTATTTTAATTTCCAGTCAGTTGAAAGATTAAGTAATCCACAGTGGATACCTAGTAGAAACTACATAGATATTTCCCATTAATTGTATTTGCTTTATATTACTCAAGCTGGCAAACGCCGACTTATGCATATCCCTTCTATAGAACACCCAACACTCATATATTCTGTTAGACAGAGAGTTCACTGTAACAACCCTGTTTGTCTCTGTTTGTGCGTGAAGGAGGGGGAATAAGGGCCAAATGCGCATTGGAATGCGTTTCGTTGCGTTTGGGTCACCCGCACGACAGGGAGAGAGAGAGCGAGAGAGCCAGACCGCGGAGAGAGCTACTCACCTGGACAGGTGTTGTTGTTGTTGTTGTTGTCGATAGTTGATTCGGACTGCGCGAGCGCGCCCGCCTGTTGTTGTTGCTGCTCACAACCGACGGCGGCGGCGGCAGAGCTAACTTGTTTTGCCGCTGCTGCGGCTGCGGCGGCTGCTGTTCTTGTTGTTGTTGCTGTTGCTGTTGTGTGGCATCGCTGCCGTTACTGTTATTATTTTTTTCACTGCCGTCTGCCTCATCATCGAATTTAACCCAATTTTTGGGCGTCTGTTTGTCGTCATCATTCTCATTGAGGGACACATCTTCCAAAGGATGGGCTTGCTGCTGCTGCTGCTGCTGCGGCTGCGCCTTGGAGTCGTCCATTTGGAATGCGAATCTCTCCAGCTGAAGGGGTGCGGAGTGGATCGGGGCAAAGCGCGTGTCTTGAATTATTGGCAAACGTGTGGCCTGGCCAATGCAGCAGTGTTTTGTATGCGCGTTTTTATGGCCTGACGCTTACATAACCTCAATATCAATTCACACCTGAGTTGCTGCTGTGGCTGCTACTGCTGCTGCTTATTGTCGTCTGTTTCTCTCACTCTTTCGTTTCCACTGCACAACGCGCCGCTTACGTGTTGGCCGCTCGCCCGTTCACGTCGCACTGCTGCGGCACACCCAGCAACAAAAACACTCTCACACAAATTATTCAGAGCCAAAAGCTCGGCTCGGCTCAGCTTGGCTTAAAGGCACGCTCAGGCTGCTGGCGGTGCTCTGACCTGTTCCGTTCTCAAGTGTTCCCGTTCCGCGTACTGTAAGCTCTGGCCACAAGAGCAGAACTGAGCGCTCACCTGTTGCGGGCCCTCAGCTTTAGCGGAGCTTTCTCTCGCAGTCTTTATCTAGCGCGCTCTCCCACTCTTCATAGGTTCATTCATTAGAGTATCTGTTTGTATACCCTTGGAACAAGAAGGTTGTATGATTTTATCCTCATTTGCAAATAATGGCAGCAAGTTTATCCTAATCCAATGCAGAAAAGACTATGGTATACTCCTACTCGGAGTCGGATCACTAATTGATAGCTATCGCAATACAGAAATATGACCGACTTTAAGGCCATATATGTATATAACTCAGATATATTGTAATAGCAGATCTGACATAAATGTAAAGGGTATCTAAGGCTTCGGCACCCAGCTATTCCATTTCTGTAGAGTTTCGGATGTTTTTTTATGGCTCACATGACAAGTTTTTGTCTTTCCAGTATTTGTATCTTCTCCTCTCCCACTTGCATCTCCCACTCTATTTCTGTGACTCACAATTTGTTTCTGCTGTTGAATGATCACGTTTTTATCTTTGCATTCGTTTGTTTTCTTGTTTGAAGATCTCCGCAACAGAACATTTCGCAAAGAGAGCAGTGTGTATCGTGTATCGTGTATACAACCATCCCCATCCTGTCCATACGCTGTATCCGATTTCAAAACCAATAAACACTTCTTATCAGCCCCAATGGGAGGGTGCAATGCGCCTGAACCAAAGGTATCGGTCAGATACTGTTTAAATAACTTTTACAGCTAATGCGAGTATTACTAAATCCGTAAAATAAATCGCAAAGTAAATTTAAATGCGAGTGTTTCGGTTTGTGTGCAATTATTATTTGCGGCTTTTGTATTTACAATATTTATCTTCATTTGTTAACCCTGTAATCGTAGAACGATCCTATGAAGAACCAAGCATTTTTTTATAACAATACGTTCTGTCCAATTTCTCTAAAATTTCTAAGCTAAAAGCCTTCATAGCAAGTACAATTTAAATTATAGGTAAAATCAGCAATGTTTTTTGGCTACCAAACATTTGCAAAGCTGTAAAAATATTTGCTTTTTTTTGTTTAGGGAAATACCAAACGAAGAATGCAATTTAAAATCAATTTGACGTTTGTTATGCCATTCAGTGGGGTCGGGGCCGGTGCCGGGTCCTGTTTTCCATGTCCCCCTTTCGATAAGCGGAAAGGCAGAAATTTATGGCCATGGTGGATAGGAGAGGCGGATGGCTGGACCGCATAGTTTACGCCTGGACGGAGCAACCAACATTTTTTGGCTTGAATAAAATGTAAAATGCAAGGGCCCACAACATTATAGTGGCAATTGTTCGACTGGGCAGCCACAGAAAACTTTTCTGCCCATAAATTATGCTGCAAAATTATTATATAAGCGGCCAGTGTCGAACAGTGCCAAAGAAATTGGCCCCCGGCCAACACAGACCCAAGAGAGATAGACACAGAGGGTGGGGCGGAAGGAGCAAGAGAAAGCGAGCAGTGTGCCAACTATTGGGAAAAGTTGTTAAGCAAATTATGGCCTGGCACCGAGGCATTGGTAACTGTTACGCTCAAGTTGTCCGCATGTGGGAGGGAGGCCAGGAATGGAGCATGGAATGCTGCTTCAGATGGTCATCGCTGAAGGAGCTTGAGGCCCCTGACTAGCTGAATGGAGAAGGTTGAAACACTTGTCAGTTCTTAAGCGCTGCTTCAATAATGCATGATCCTTAAATAAAACACTAAATACACTCATTAAATCTTTCCGTCGAATGGAGGTTCGAAACTCTGACCCAATGGCATCGCAAATGGCATTTTCCAGCGTATCGTCGACATCGGGATGGATTGTCATTCAAAGATGTAACAGACTACTGACTACAAAGATTTTGAGAGCCACAATCCCGAGAGACCCCAAGAATAGCGCTACGAGACCATGGATACTGAATGTATTCTCAATAAACATATGTACTCTTATGTATATATATTTCACCACTTCTGTGAAGATTATAAATGACTCGCTTTCAGATCAGAGGGATCTTCGAGAGACAGGAATTTCCTGCAGCAATAAGCCGACATTTTTAATTATAGTCTGCTTCCCGTAGATACTTGCTTAAAACGCCCCAGACTGCGGTAATTCAGTGTGATCATAGCCCCATTTTCCATTCCCACAGCTTTCACGTACAATAAGTCATTTCCATTAAGCCATAAATCGCTCAACAGCCCGAAAATCCTTTGTGCCACGACGAACTTTGCTTCAATTTGGCTAAGTCTAAGGCAAGCCACAAAAAATGCAACCTCAGCCGATGGAGGGAAAGGCTGAATGGGGGGCGGAGAGTCAGTCCGTCCGCCAGGCAGCCAGGAGTCTAATTAGGCCAAATTAATTGCCTGCGCTTTTGGCACTTGCGAAGAAGACTGAACCATCGGCCCATCGCAGAGTCAACAAGACAGCTGCCGGGCCCGCAACCAAGTACAACACTCAAAAGTCTATTTGCAAGCAACCGCCAACCGGCCCTAAACTCTCTCTCTTAGAGCTCCTTCCCCTCACCACTCGGGGAAAGAGTAATGTTGGCAATTTGTTGGTCGTCGTCTTATTAACCCGCAACAGGAGACAGAAGACAGGAGACAAGAGACGAAGACCAAGAAGTTGGAGGCAACTTTTTGGCCAGCGCGAGAATGTCCAACGGGCATATAAATTAGCTGAGACTGAAGTTTCTTGCCCCCACTGCCACTGCCACTCCCTCTGCCTCCTTGCTACTTGCCTCTTGTCTCTCCTCTCGGCTGCTGAGAAGGCGGGCAAAGTTTTGGCATCAAAAAATGTTTTCAAATTAAGCTAATTTATATTATATAAACACGCTTAATGAGTGCCCTATGAAGACGGCAAGGGGGAGGGCGGAGAGGGGAGAAAGTGGGAGCCTATGGCTGGCCGCCCCATAAGTTGTATGGAAAGCAAAACAAAACAAACATATTTCTACTGGCATGCTGAACATTTTGATTTGCCTCGTCCACCTTTCAAGTCCCTTTGAAAATGGCAAAAGTTTTCCAACACCCCGTTCTCGTTGCTGTTGTTGCTGTTGCTTTTCCTTCACAGTTGGCTGGTGAAATTAACGTGACTTGCATAACGCCCCAAGGCATGCAACGCGGCTGTAAAGTGTCGCCATCATGGCCCACCATCGGCATTTGGGGCAGAGCAGACCTTTTTGCTCCTTAGCGCTTCTTTGGCACCAGAACTTCTCCGGCTGCTGGGCGAAAATAAAAACAAAATGCAACTGGGGAAACGTGTCACAAACTTTATGCCCCTGCCCCTGCTCCTGCCGCTGCCACGCGTCACGCACGCGATTTTCGCTTAGTTGTTTGTCACTTTGTCGCCGCCTTTCTCCGTCACACCACCCACTCTATCTGCCGCTACCGCTCCAGTTCCCGCTGCTGGGAGTCCTGAGAAAAATCGCACTGGAAATTAAGTGACTTGCCGTTCCCGGGACGGAGCAGCAGCATAAATTAGTGTGCCGAGATTTGAACAGAACCGAACCGGAGCGAGTTCCAAGCGGGAGTAATGCAGCTGCAATTTCAGCTCCCAGTAAACTTGCAAAGGAAACGGAAGTTGATGCAGAAACAACGTGTCTAATAGCACGGAATTTAAGCCAACAAATGCCAACCAGTTTTTGCAATAGAATAAGTATGAAATTGAAATGGAAATGGAAAGACCTACTGGCAGCCTACTTTTGTTCCCTCACAACCAAGCATTGAATGCTTAGATTCTGAAATAAAATTGGTTATAATTACAGGTAGCATTTTCTTGTAGAATTTTTGTAATATAACCCCTCCAGGCGACCAATCTACTTGGCAAAATGTTCTGGAGAAGCAACATTTGCTCGGCCACAGAAACATATACAAACAATACCATCTAACCATATTATTAAATCTATAATATTGCATCTGAATTCTTAGAGGAAATATAGTTTAACCATTCGATCATTTCCAATCTGGAGATTCATTTAAAGGAAATTATTATTGTCGCTTCATTTGGTGAACTATGCCACTTCATTTCCATCTACCCACACAGCAAACTGTTGCCGCACTCGAAAACCACTCGAGCTCATAATAATTTACAGCATGTTGCAACAGCAACCACAGGGACACGCACACACTTGCCACTCGGAGGGGGGGGAGGGGGAATCGGAGAGGGGCAGAACCTCAGCTACATGCCTGGTTCTGGGTAACAATGGAACTGACACTACAACGGGCGTCCAGGTCGGTCGACCAGGAATGTGGCAAGGGCCTGACTGTTGTTGGCACATGTCACCTTTCATAAAACATAAAATCACTTTGGGGTTGCACTTCACACTGTGAGCACAACTGGCCAAGCCAAGACGAATGTGGCCAACACAAGGCTTTGAGTTGTCTTGGAAGAGACATCAAGAGCCCAGAAGTGGGCCAATAGGCGCACTCGAAAATTGAAACCTTTAAATGGGAGTGCGAATGATGTAGATGTCCTGACCGCCAAGTGGCTACAATTTGACAGAGGTACTACGAGTAGATGAGTGTCAGAGTGTGCTTGAATGGGAAACATGGTACCGAAAATTAAGCATAAAATAAAAGATGCAACATTTCCATTGAGCAAAATCTTAGAAAGACAACGGCCAGTTTCAGATCCCCAGGTCATTATCTCCAGCTGTCTAAGCCCCCAAAAAAATATTGCAACAGCCACTTCAGTGTAAATCATTATAATAATTTAACTAACGCAGCAGGAAGAGCCAGGACGAGCCAGGACGAGCCAGGAAGAGCCAGGATGAGCCAGGCAGAACAGAGGCAACGGTGAAAGTTCTGCGCAAGCCAGACACAGAAGCAGAAAGGACTTGGAATGGAGATAGAACGTTAGGCCAGACAGCTGGACCTCTACCTCTCCAGACGCGGCAGCAGCAAATGCATTTAAGTAGAACATCTTGCCAAAAAATATATATATGAGGATGAAGGAAGCCAGACAAGGACATGCCATGATTTAGGGGTGCTTAAACGGTTCTGTTCTGTTCTGCAGTTTCTCCACTCACTTTAAGTCCTTGCGATGGAACTTTTTCCTTGGTGTCGTGTCTCGCAAACGCAAGCGACAAGAAAGAAAAATGTAGTTTACTTTATTTAAAAAACCCGTGGCAACAACTTTGCCCTGCCGCAGACCAAATCAGCTGCAAGCTGACCAAATAAAAACCCCGCAGCTCGCAGCACAAATAAAATCATATTTAAAACTTTCGCACGATGGTGGCAAAAAAAAAAAAAGGAAACCAGCAGAAATATGGAAAAGTAGCAAAAACTTGCCGCATTTCCATAACAAAACTTTCGCGTTAAAAAACAGAAAAGTGTTTTGTGCTCCTCCTTCTGTGGGACACAACAAGAGGAGTGCAGAAAAATGGTCGGAGAGTGGCCAACTAAACTTTTATTAAATTGGAAATATTTATCAACATTCATAAGCCAAAGCCCCTCCCCTCCTGAAGGAAAAAAATTTAGATGCATGAATGCGCATAATGGAATTTCGTAATAAATATAAAAGGCTCGATTAACCCATATTAGCGTGTTCCAAAAGGATATTCGTATAGTAATATCATTATTACGTATAGATAGTCGACACTTGGCTATCAATGAACCAATATATTGACTAAAAATAAAACATTGTGTAGAAATATTCATGAAAATAGCCTTAGGCTAAGTACAGGGAACGATCATACACATTCTTTTCTATGTCTTGCCTTTTCATTATACAGAAAGATGCAAAGTTTAAGCCATTTTTGAAGTGTTTACGCCATCCAATCATCCTCCTTCCAATCACATTTCACCTACTGCTTATAAAGACTAAATCCCTCTAAAACTGCAATAGGATCGTTTACTAAGGACAATGGGAATTCATCTAAAATCCTGCATCTATTTAGCCGTAGTCAGCCGAAGTGGAAATATTTTCTTTGACAACAATGTACACATGCCCACGCGCAACCCAGTTTTGAAGGATTTGCCGGGAACTCTCCACAAAAAACAAAAGAGGCGAATTTGCATTGCATTAAATTAAAGCCATGGACAGCAAATGTTTAACATATGTAATTTTGACAAACAGAAGGGCTGGCGGAAAGCATAAAAAAACACGAAAAGAATGCACAGCAAGGTAGAGCAGGGCTCATATTAATGCAATTTAACAGGGCGTATGCATAATATTTAGCTAAGCCAAAGCCAAAAAGAGAAACATCTCCGCGACGGCCCGAAGCTGCGGCCTGGCTCAGTGCAAAACTTAATTAAAAATGTGCGCGCATAATTATAACTATATTTAGCCAGAAACAACCACACATACACGCGCTTGTAAATGTGTATTAATTTCGTATGCAAAAAAACACACGATGCGACGGGGAAATGCAGCAGCAGCTGCACACAAAAACCCCGCGCAAAAAAGTATGCTACACTTTTTTCACCGTGTGTAAGCGGCATTTCGGGCGTCCGCTCCGCTCCGATGATGCTGATGATGATGATCCTGTGCCGGGTTTTGTCAACACACCGCCAACATCGTACTCGTCCTCGTCATCGTCATCGTCCTGGCCTGCTCTGATGAGCGTCAGCAGTTACCGTAAATTATTTTATTTATACCACTCCTAGTCGGGCAGCTGGTGCTGGTGCTGGGGCAAGATGGGACAGAATACCAGCATCATACCATGGCTGTCTGTGTGCTTGACTTAATAAAATAAATTTAGAAGCTGCCTGGCTTCTCTCTACCCCATCCTCTCTCACCCTCTCTCTCTCTGTATCTCTTGCAGTTTGCATCACGCCTCAGTTGGGCGCGTTCGCAAAACGGCAAAATGTGCATAATGCCAGTGTGTTTGTGAGTGCACGAGGAAGTGAGCGAGTGAGTATGAGTGTTAGTATGTGTGTGTATCCCGTTTATTATTTATGCATGCTGTGCAACATTTTCACCCAGCAGCTGCACAACAAACGCGAAATGGTTGCGCGGCTTCCTGGCTATCAGATTTTTTCGCTTTGGGTTTTGTTGTGTTTTAAGTAGAACAACCTCATGTATCGCACAGTGGGACATGAGCTGCACCAAAACTAGTACTTAGTATTTACCTGTTCTACAAACCTAAACTCATTTTGATATCGGAAGCTTTTGGCGAATGTTCCTAAGATTGGCACTCCTTTTCTCCGGCTGCCTCCAGAGGTGTCCATCTTCGGTTTAGTTCAAGAGATCATATGTAACAATCAGCCTCAAATCAGTCCGGCGAAAAGAGTGATTTGAGGGTACAGAAACATCGGGAGACGGTGGAAGAGATGATGAAGTTCGCTTGGGATCGATACGCACAGCATGCGGTGGTGTACAACGAACTGAACTCACAGCTGGGAACACCTCACACAACTACAACATAATAAGAAGATTAGACTGAGCATAGTGGACAGTCTTGACACTCTGTATGTAATTCAAGAGGCTTACAAGAGGAGTACAATCGAGGACATCATTGGGTGCGGGAGATCTTCACCCTGGAAAATGTCGACCATTATCTGTCCGTGTCCGAGTTGAACGTTGACTTCGTGGGCGCGCTCTTCTTGATGTACGCCTTCACTGGAGATGTGCTGTTCCCATCGAGGGCTGAAGATGTGGCTCTGTTTACGTCAATGGACTCTGATATACCCCAAGCCATGGTCCATCCCAAAAGGATAGTGGCTAGCCCTCGTTCCGGGGTCTACGTAGCCATTTTATCAGAGATAGGTGCACTCCATCTCGAGTTCAGCTATATAATCGAGATCAGTGGAGTTATCGAAGCTACTTGCATCAGCTTCGGGATTGGCTGGACCATACAAAATGATTATGAGCACAATGGGCGATATATTCTACGATTATCAGCTAAAGAACTGGCTACCGTCGAGCAAGACAAACAAACAATCCCCCCGACCTGTACCAGACAGCCGTCTTGACATATCTGGGGGAGTTGGCCAACTTTCATATGATCCGTCGGATGGATCGGACCTGCTTTGCCGGTGGACTTTAACGATTCAGGGCTGGCCTAGAGCCACCTTCACATGGGCAAGGATATGGCCAGCACCTGCCATGAGAGCTATAGGCGTTTGCCCACAGGCGTGGGTCCCGAGTCCTTTCAGTTCGACGCCTCGCCAGAGGAAGACGCCGCCGTCTAGACCATCGAACAGAAGGTCTTTCGCCAGAGCCCCAAGGCAGTGGAGACCTAATATATACTCTGGCGTCACATCCCACGACCAAAAGTACAGGGACTGGGACTGGGAGCTGGTCGAGGCCCTGAAGAAACATTGTCGCACCAAATTCGGATACACGGGTCTGGAAAATGTTTACCTTCGGTAGGGTCTAAGAAATGAGGTGTGGGAAACCCTCAATTATTTGTGCCTCCTGTTCTCCAATGATACGCTACTGACCTTGGACAAGTGGCTCCCTATTCGATATGTGATCAAAGTGTTTCGTTCCAAGAATAATGTGCCAGAACTTTTCGACCTGCCATGGGAAAAAAAGTCTATGAATATACAGAATTGTTTGTATCATTGAATTTGTGAAAAAATTAACAATTTGCACGCAACCCGACCACTGAACTTTTCCGTTTGGATCATTTTTGAACAGCATTTAGTGCGATTTATTTATTTTGATTTGTGTGTGGCTGTTTGGGTGAATCATTTGCATCAGCATTTATCGTTTTGTGGGTTTCTGTGCTCTGCCTTGGTTTTCAGACCAACAATTGTGGCCATTTTGATAATCACAATGTATCACAATATTTTCCATTTTAATTGGGTATACAAAAGTGGAAAAACAAATACACACAAAACACACAACACATTGGAAAGGAGAGCCCAACCAAAAGACCCACCCCTGCCAAAAAATATGTTTCAAATTTAATGAAGCATTTGTGTGGATTCTGTAGCCGGATCTCATGTTTGTTTGTCAAGAAAGGAAGTAACAAAAAATGGCTCGATATGGAAATGGCCTTTAATTCAATGGCATGGCGCCTGGCTAATTGTTTTGGCTATGGAAAATTGGGTCGAATTGATGGAGCGTACAATATATACCATCTATATATGTATGTTCATTCGAAGTGTGAAATATTGACAAGCACTTTAAGGGCAGCAGCGATTACCGTAGGCCAAATGCTGCGATTGGGACCCAACAATGAATTTTAATTTATTTAATTGAAATGTAATTTATAGGCATAAGTGAATGGGCATAAAATATGATTGTTCAATCGATTAAAGCCAAACCAAATGAGGGATATAAATTAAAGTTACACTGATCTGAGGAAAATATAGAAAATGTGAATGTGAAGCGGATTTTCTGGCATCTACAAAATACGACAGTGAATGCAGCCGCCCCGAGATAAAATCCCAAAGAAAAGCAATTTTTGCCTCTCTGTCTGTTTTTGTATCTGTATATTTATTATTTTTCCTGAAAAGCCTGCGCCATAATGCGTTCCTTTGTATGGCTTTGCCTGCATCATTAAAACCATGAAGCAGTCGATTTAATACATGTGGCAGGCCAAAGGAAACAGTGGACTGGCAAAGGATACCCATGGCCGTATATCCTCCGGCTGCTTCGGTTCCTTCGGTTGGGCATTGTGAGAGTTGCCAGAAATTAAAGCTGGCGCCTTGGTCA
The DNA here is from genome assembly GCF_003369915.1 of Drosophila miranda. Lineage (NCBI taxonomy): Eukaryota > Metazoa > Arthropoda > Insecta > Diptera > Drosophilidae > Drosophila > Drosophila miranda. The sequence goes on along the minus strand of NC_046677.1, from coordinate 6,820,541 downwards.
ACAGTTTCTTGCTGTGTGAGTTTGTGTGGCTCGAAAGCAATTTACAAAAGTTTCTCCATCAAAAATCCGCTGTCAGTATAAATATCCTTAAAATAGCCAACACGGCTGCTAAGCACACACACACACACACAGAGCACACTCTCACAGGAACACATGGATGATGGGGGATCCTGGCCGCTTCCTGGCTGCCTGCACGTTGCTCCTGCCTGCAGGAGTAATATGATTTATGAATGCATGTGCTGATATATGCCATGTGCCTCCTGTCTGTCCCGTTCCCGTCCTCGTCCTCGTCCCCGTCATCGTCCAATGTCCCTTCCCCGACCGCTGCTGCCGCAGCCACTGCTTTCCCGATGCACGTACGAGTATTGTTAGCGCCGAAAATTATGCTACAATATTTTTCCTCTCTCTCTCTATAAAGCTACACACACATACGTAGACACATGCATGCAGCAGGCTGCACTTGTATGGCCTCATCTATTTGTAGTCCAAACAAAGAGAGACGTGTGCTACACACACACACACACACACACTCAGCCTCATACACAGGCGGCTTACTGTGATTTCCACTGGTAAATCAGAGGCACTTTAAATTGAGCATGTTACGTAACATGTGGCAGCCCCTCGACCCACCCAGCCAGCACCAGCCTCCCTAAACGACTGGCTTACGAGCAAAGTGAAGGGCTCATCCTCATCCTCACTCTCATCCTCCTCTATACCTATCTCTCTATACTCTATACTCCACACACACAGTGGTGTGCAGTTTTCTTTTGCGAGTAAATCTGTTTAAATGTTTGATATGCGATTATTTCTGCTTCCATTGTGAACCGCTTGGGTTCCAGCAGATAGTCCCAAATCCCATTCTCAAGTCCTAAGCTTGACAAGCAATGTTTCTGTTTGATTTTTGATTTTTGAATTCTCCCTTTTCTTCGAGTATGGGGTTCTGTGGTCAAATTTTCTCTGAAGGAAATTCTGTTAGAGATTTTGTAGGTTCAAAGGCTTCTTTTATCCCGAATTATCAGGTGATGAAGCTAATTAAATTTTGTTCGACATGTTCTTGTCTCCAAACGCACTTTGTATTTTTATATAGGCAAAATCATTCTATATTTGAAATAAATCATCTAAAGTCGTTCTCAAACTTTCTCTGGTTTATTCTTTAGAGAAATTAAAGTCGATTTTCAATATGAAACTGCAGTAACAGGCAGCATTGGGCGCTCTCCCCTGTCCACAGTCAAGCGCATTTTCTCACATTTTTATGCATGCAAAACACAAGTCGAAACGGGGGAAGGTAAAATGTCGAAAATAAATCCCAAAATCCTTGTACTTGTGCTCGTTGATTGCCCAGCCCCAGCTCCAGCCCCAGTCCCTGTCCTTCCTCAGTCAGCCCTTACCCTTTTTGGTCCATCGATCGATCGCCTTGCATTTACAATTCTTTTCGATTTTGCTACAGCCACTTTATCAATTTCGTCAATAAAATTCAAGCAGTTCTGATGGCTTATAGTTTTTATTCCTTCCCTTTTCGTTCGCTTTGCAGCCATTACAAAAATAAAACAAAGTGAAAGGAAAGGATAGGAAAAATCAAAAGGAAATGCATCATTCATCATCATCGTCCGACCGACCGACTGAGAGGATTGGATTGCTTTCGTGGTTTTCTATTGTCTGCTCCGCTCCGACCACCGGGCTGAGCGATTCCCTTTGTGTTACGTTAATTGGATTGATTGTTGTAATTGCTCGTACATTAGTTGAATTCCTTTTGCAGTGTTTATTAATTGTCCAATAATTTGGCATCGTTTTGTCGTTTTCCTGTCAAAACTTTTCCTTTTGCTGGACGTGACAAATATTAAGTGAGAACATATATCTAACATGTAGTAGCTGTCAAATGAGCTTGTCAAATCAACAGAAGGACAAAGCGTACCTGTGCCTCCCTCTTCCTCCTCTCTGTCCGTCTTTTCCTCTGTCTCTGTCTGTGCTGGAAAAGTCTGACAACAGGTAACCGTAGTCATTGTCCCCATTTGAAAAAATTTTTTACGGTCTTCCTTTCGTTTCCATCGCAGCATCCATTGCCTGAAAAATGAGCAAAAGTGACCAGAGTCAGCCGTCAGAGCAGAAACGAACACATAATTTATCAATACTTTGATTTCGACAGGGGAGTACTTTTGTTTTTGGGTGCCAGACAGCCCGGCATCTGGACAGAGATGTAATGTTATTGTCTGAGTCTATGTCTCCATTTTGCCCAGACACTGATGCAATTGAGCAGCGGATTCTGAATCGCTGATAGGAAAGGGTAAACGTATACATGTAGTCAAACTGCCGATCAGCTTGCGGCATGATGTGAGAGCCAAATGGGATACCATTTCAGTCGTTATCAGGGCTGGCAAATAATTACTGGAGCTAGCGCTCTGTCATCTTGTCGATTTTCATCTGGCAGCTCAGCAACGCAACAGTTGATGCTAAATAGATTACGCGGTGATATTCAATAGCTTGCGGCTAGTCAGGGGACCGAGTGCATTGATGAGGCGGCACAGCAGCCTGTCAGGACTCCATCTCAATCTCTGTCCTCTCCATGGACGCTCTAACGAGTTCTAAAACATTTCGCCCGGCTAAACGAAGTTCAACGTACTGAATAGCAAGTAGTTTTCCCCAGCACACACAATTTTCTTATTTTCCGTGTGCGTTTCTTTTTGCTGTTGCTTTTGCGTTTGCGGCACACGTTGCGGAACATTGAAGCTGGAGTTAACTTGAGACGAGACGAGACACCGGGACACAAACTGAATTCTAATGAGGGGCAGGTGCTAGTACCGGTAATACGCGGCGTATACGTAATGCCGCGCTGGCTCCGGGCTTGACTGGAGCTCTGGCTGGAGGGCGCCTAATGAGTAGTTAAATATTTGTTGACAGTCCAAATGCCAGCCGAGCGCTAATTAATCGCTTTGTAAGCTACAGTGCAGATTTGGCTACAAGCCTTTGTTCAGCTAATAAATTCATAATTGTCAACAAATTAATGTGGAATTTTATTTATTTACACACATTACCATGTGCATAATTATGAATTATGCATTTTACAGAGGACACAGAAACACACACACGGCATCCACAACTTAAATCCGTTTATCTAACTTTACCCCGTCTGCCAATAATTATGCTCGTTCGGTTTCGTTTTCAGTTTCGATTTCGGTTCCGTATTGTATTTTACTCACCTTTTTTATCGCTCTTTTTGCCGACTGCATAATCCCTTTTGGTGCCCGGTGCCCTTATGACCTGACCGCCATCACTTTGAAAATTACATTTTATTTACCTTAATTAAAATGGATTAGTTTTACCGTATTTCGCGTGAGCCAATTAAATTCATTTATTTCATTTTCTGTTTGTGTTTTATGTGTTGTGTCATTACTGCGTACATATTTCATAAGTCCCATCCGCGATGCCTGCTGAATGGGGATTCCCACGCTTTAAGCTTCATGAACAAAATTATCTCCCTACTGGAGGTCTAGAGGTCCAGAGAGAACCAGTCTGATCGAAGCCCACACATATACCTATGGTGCCCTTCGAGATATTCCATCCTGTATGGCGTGTTGGTCGAGACTCTCGAGAATAAGGTGGCGAGCGGACAAAACTTTGACAAAGTCCAATCGAACATAAATCTAGGGAGCAGGCAAAATCTGCACAAATTTAACAACCACTGAGAACTTCCTGCATTGTTTGCATAGAGATTTACTCAACAAAACCAAAACAAGAACAAAAAACGCGTTGATGTATGATGTTGCCAATTGTTTGAAGTAAATCAAACGGCACTGAGCCTTAGCCCCCAGCCAAAGGGAGACAGGAGGAGGAAAGATGGCAGGATGGCTGAATAAGTAAGTGCAAGACAGCAAAAGGCACAGCACGTCCTGTGGTCGAGGCAGCCTGAATGGAGCTACAAAGCAGCCATTGCCAATGATTGCCACAGCCTGGTGCCGAGTCCTGGGTGTCTGATGCTTGATGCCTGCCGGCTGACGGCAGTTCCATTGCCTTGGGCCTGGGCCTGTGCCTGGGCCTGTGCCTGGGCCTGGGCCTGGGGAAGCAAAGCGCATTGAAAAATTGCCAGAAATAAAGTAAGCGTCCAAGTGCCGGACAGAAGGATGCGCCCATTCCCATGTGTTGACAGCTGCGAGAGGGAAGCAGTCATTTATATTTCCAGCTACTAGGCTGGATCCGGCTCGAGACCACTTGGAGCTATTCAATCAGCCTAAAGGACGGACAACTCTTTCTGACTGTGGTCGAGGCAGGAAAACAGACACAAATTAGTGAGGACAATGCCCACTGTCACTGTGTTGCTTTAAGCGCCATTAATTAACTTCCATTCAGATCGTTTTATTCCCTGTATAAGGCTGGATTACCTTATCACATCGATCGCAAATTATTTTACAAAAAATAATGCGAATTTATTGCCTTAAATCAGCATTGGTATTATACAATTCAAAGCATTCCCGTCACTGAATAATTTATGCTACAATAACGCCAATCAAGTCGCCGAGCCCAAATAAATATTCCTATTGGATCTCACATGGCCAGCGAATAGGCCAGCACTCGACTTAAGGCCAAATGAATTATGGAGACAGAAGGAAGGAAAATCTGTGGAAATTTTTGGGTTAGTGATGCTGCTTAAAAAGCCAACATCGAATGGAAATTTTGTCGAACGGTTTTCTCGCAATATATCATTATCCTCGCAGCGATTCCCGTCGCAATTTCTAGGCATGAAAATTTTACATACATATATGCATGTATGTACGAACATTGCATTGCACGCCATTTCAAAATTAGCACAATTTGCACAGCGCTGCAAAACTTTGGCAACAAAACAACAAACAAAAAAGTTAATTAAAACAAAAAGTACGGACAGTGGTCGTTGGTTGGTGGTCGGTCGACGTTGCCCGATACCCGCTGCTGTTGCCACAACATTAGCAGCACGGCCAAAAATGCAGCCGAAAAATCTGCGCGCCATCTGAAACAAAAATTAATTTTTGGGCCAGAGCAGGGAAAGTTTATATTTCGTTGTTGCTTTGCTGCCCAGGCTAGAGTTTTTGCATTGTTTTGCATATTTTATATGGCGGAAATGTGTGGGCCAAAGCAACAAATGCCTCATATTCCACCTCCAGCCAACCACCGGTTCCACCCGGCCAATCCATCTCGCAAAAAGAAACCAAAACAAAAAAAAAGGAGAGAGAGCAACACGCAAATTATGCAGCGGAAAGCGCATAAGACAAACTTTCTGTTTTGCAGATTCGACAACGGGCGAAATGAAAACTAATACCGAAGCCAAAATGTGGGGCACAAACGCCCCCGCGAATGCAGCCACATGAGGGTGCTGCAGTGCTGCTACTGAGTAATTAATAGTGCAGAAAATAGACAAAGCAGCTAGTGCACGGCTAGAGATAATATTGGATGTGTTCTAAGCTCGAATCTGGGATAGATTCGTCTCGCATTCCGAGCAGAAGGGAGAGCAGAGTTAGGTCAGAAAACTTTTCCGTATTCAAGTGTTCTTTCTGTACGCCTTTGTAGGGGATTCTATGCATTTTATTTTAGACGAAAGAACCAATAGCGGATCTGTATTGAATCAGCATCAGAATCATTCAAAATAGCTCGAATCTAAGCCCTCAATTTTCTTAAATACGCTTCTGGAACTGACACAACAGACTGATGGCATTTGACATTCTGGAGCTTGATACTTATTACCATTGCATTTTCCGTGTATATTCACACACTTTCCTGGATCTGCAACACGGCAAGGACCTGTGGGTTTCAATCACTTTTATCACATCTGTACGTCCTTGATGTCTATTCTATTGGCAACTTACCCGATATCGTTGCCCTGGCCAATTTGGCACGATAATTACGTTGATAATTTGTTTCTTTAGAAAACACCAATGTAAAGGTCAGGGCTAAATATACAGAATATTTGAGCAACATTTTCTAGCTTTCCACAGCTCTGACTCTTCGGAAATAATCGCCGGAAATAATTCAATATTGAAATTCACCTTAAAAATATTAGACTACATCGCGTTTCCAATCAAATAAGTTATGCAGGTGCCGTATCTAAACATAAATTAATTCAAGCGGGACTGAACGCTGAACCGATCCGTGAACAATTGCTGATGAATTTCAGAAGTAATTCACCTCGGTTGAGTTTCGAAAGTAGGGTCAACTAAATAAGAAATTTATTCCAGTTTTGTTCCTATTTCAAGATCACGATTAAAATCTTATATACCCTATACATCAGGAACGAGATTCTTATCTTTTTTTGGCTCATATTTACGTAGGCAGCAACGATTTACAGGTCCACATATTCTATCTTCGAGTAGGCGTCCACGGCAATATTCTCCATCTGGTTCTTGGCATCGTCCAATCACATGGCAAACTGCAGTAAGAAAACAAATTATTTCCAGTAATAATACCAGCTCAGAAAATTCTTAAGCTTCTACTTGTAACGGGGGTGTCCCACTTAATGTAGCCACAATTTACTAGAGTCAGCATCAGAGTTACCACAAGGATACATTTGAGAACCATCGCATTGGAGACTACTGAAAGACTCTTTAAGAGCCAGTCATCTACCACTTTAAATGCATTGGCAGTAGTGTGAATAATATGTTTTTAAAATCCCTCAAATAGTTAACACATTTTTCTATGGTTGCACAATAGCATTTAATAGTCAATAAATCTTGAGGTTTTGGCATACCCTCTAGGGGCAATAATATATACTATATTTTTATATATAGTGACATATCCATCATTCCCCACTTACTCATAATTATTAGTCTAACTATAAGAAACTTGATCCCCGAGATCTCCTGAGATAAGCAACTCGTCAAGCCGAAGTTAAAGAAAATAAAATAGTCCACAATTTTGAAGATATTAAATTGGTTCAGATCGGATTATTATTATTATACATATGTACATATTTTGGCAGGGCTGCGCAACCCCTCCCTCTTTCTCTATATTTCTCTATATAATGACACCCCTTTGCGTTTATACCACCTATATTTTATTATTCATATATTTTTATATAGTTAACATCACATTTTTTCATTAATTGAATTTGGTTCGATAACAAATTTTAAAAATCTTTAACGAATATACATTTTATAGTGTTTTTGGCCTTATCATCATTTGAGAATATGTTAGCGAGATCCTGTAGTCATAGAGCTGCCAAGAACCCCAATGAATGCCGAATAGCTGACTTCCACTTGTTTTACCTTCTTCATAATATTTGCCATTCAGGGAACTGCAATGTTAAGAACAAAATTAACATGATAAATTCTTTATAATTAATAGCGTTAAATCTTGGTAAATTATGAGTACATTACCTATAACCGCAATCAGAAAACCACCAACCACCTCCATGAGTTTTCGCGCAGTTCAATTTCTCACTCCGGTCCAAAGTGGAAAACTTCATGTTCAGGTGATAAGTTAATGAATCTCCGGCTGTTCCTGAATATCTTCCCAACGATTTCAGTTTGTAGGCTTCCTCTTCTCTTCCAATTTTGAAATCATCGAAATAAGCATGGCTGGTAGCTCCATTACCCTTTCCAAGTTGGATGTACAATTCGTGAGGCTGGGCCAGGGTCATTAGATGAATTTTTTCCAGTCCCAGGAAGAAGTTATCCCGTAGGTTTCCGAACCCATGTTTGTAGTCGTTCCAGTTCCGATTAAAGTCCACATTGCCGTTGACTCGTCTCTGGATGACAGTCCAACCAGATCCGGAAACACTGGAATTGCAGGGCACATTAAATGAGCCTATGCCGGGCAACCTTATGGTATAGATGTCAGTGGAATTGGTGAATGGGAGACAGCTGGCTGTCCATGTTTGTTTAAGAAAGTTCACTTGATCTACTAGTTCTCTGATTGACTTATCATTAGATTTCATTTGAGTTTCTCTAGCTTGAATCTGCATTTCCATTCTTGAGACCTGGTCCTTCATTTCTTTCGCCATTTTCACCATTTCGTTTGCCTTCAGAAGCAATTCAGTATCCTTGTCCTTCAGCTGTTGATCTAAGCTCTTCAGCCTGGCATTTGTCTGTTCCTTGAGATCATCCATCTGTGTATTTGCTTGAAGTTCGGTAATGTAATCATCTTTTTCTCTAATTTTGTCCTTGAAGTAGTTAATCGCTGCATCCTTATCCTGGCATAGGGCAGCGTACCGGAGTAACGGCTTTACAATAGGATAGCAAATGGCGCCACACCGCTCATCGTCCTCATCGCGGGTCATCTCACAGTGCTGGAAACGGAATACCCAACTAATTAGTTTATTTCAATTACAATTTCTCATTGCACTGAACTCTCACAGCACTATTCTCGAAGCTATTTTCCGTAGATAGAGTAATGTCTGCTTCTACTTGCATGAAGAAAAGCATCAAAATCCAATATATTTCTATTTGTATTTGCATAACTTTTAATTGAATTGACTATTCCCGTTGAAAGACTTGAATCAGACTGAATGCAAGTTGGGTGGCTCAAGACTTCTTATAAATCAAAATTTATATATTTAGACAAATTCTGATAATAATAAATACTAGAAGTATGGGCAAAAATTTATTGCGATACCCTTTACCCTCTACAAAGTAAATACAGTTGCCAAAGCGTACGTTTTGCTTTCCCTCTGTGCTCAGATTGGTATCAGCGACATCTTTTATTTTATTTTATTATTTCCTTGGACATCTTTCTTCTTGCTCCCTAATTTGATATGGATCGGATGTGCAACTGTAACAGCCTTTAAATTATCTTTTATGTAGGGCGGATAAAATGCAAGTAATAACTAGAGGTCGGCTTTTGCTTGCTCTAATTGTGAAATCAAATGATGCCGAGAGAAGTTTACAATTAAAAAGGAATTATTAAAATTTCAAAAGTCTTGGTTTTTAGCAGTAATACCAATCAGCTTCGGAATTCCTTTCCAGCTATTTAACAAAATTGTTCAATTCACGATCTCAAACTGGTTTCCATCGCAGTGGTCTTCCCTCGGATAGCGTGCAAAATATATATTTAAAAAAAACAAAAGCAAACATCAACCATATCAAGTTTGGGGCCGGCAGTGGCTGTCGGTTTGCTGCTTTTGTTTTTATCGACAGTTGCGACAATCAGAAAAGGCAAAACCAGCCCATGCCAGAGAGCCGATCTACTATACAGACTATACACACGGCCAGGCATATCCACACCACATTCCCAGCATATCCACATTCACATTCACATCGATCGATCTTGTTGACGCTGTGGGAGATTTCGAGTCTTTAGTTACCCGAGACGGTCGCAGCACGAAAGGTGACGCATGCCGCACGACGCGACGTACAACTCATTCTGCATCTTGGCTATTTTTGTGATTAAATTTCTAGAACAGCACGCTGGGAAACACATTAGAATAAAGCCACTGCCTCAGTCTGCAATAGGGAAAATCATATAATCATACATATTTGAGCAAAAGTGAATGCAAGTGAAAGCTATATTTTGTGCGTAAGCCCACACATTTTCATCAAAAACTAGGTCAAGTGCATTTATGTTTACAAAAGTGACCTAAATAATAGTGAAATTTGTATCAAAGTGATGGAAAACTGCTGAAAACTGACTGCAGGAAAACATATGCAAACGAAAATTGCTGTTACCAGAGCTGCGAGACCACTTCCGTGTAAACAACTGGCGAGCCATTGGGTACGTGATCAGTCTTTGAATTTTAATACTTTAATGCTGTTTAATAACTGGTTAAAACTGGACTTGACTGGAAGTAAATTATATATGCTCTGTGGAATAAGTTAAGTTTAAGTTTAGTTTTAATTTTAGAAAACTTTTCCTCCAGCTTGTTAGTTATATATTTCCGACGGTCTGGCATCATAAAATTCTATCTTTTTCCAACAGTCTGGCATCTCTTCTGAAAACAGAACAGCAGGAAAAACAACAAAATGAGTCAATGTCTACCAGTAAACGCGGTGTATTTAAGAACAAAGGGTATAAAAACTTCCATACGAAGGTTTTTTGAATACTCGCTCTCTCGAATCGTACTTTCGTGCATCAGTTATTCCAATGGATTGCATTTAAGTCCTTGTTGCTCATTCACTTTCAAACAACAAATTTTTATCTGGCGCTCAAGTTCGATGGTACGACTTGCACTCTATTTTGTGTTGGGATATCCTCTCTGTCCCTTTTCAAACCTTTTTTTAGGCAAGACCCAATAAAAGCAAATATTTAAAATAAGCCAGTAGAGTAGAAAATTGATACATTAATTGGATACAATTATGTGGGCAGGGCTGAAAGTTCTATCTAGCCAGTAACATTCGACGGAATATCAAAAACGAGGAATATCTATGATGGAACTTGAATAATTCGTCAGTATATTTACGGTATATTTTGGTATATTTCTAAACCACAGCTGGAGCAACAACAAAATGAGTCAATGTCTACCAGTAAACGCGAAGATGTCGAAAGCGAAGAAAGTTTTGGATGAAGCCCGGGAAACACAAAACCGGGAACTGGATCTGGTGGAGAAGGGTCTCACCTCCTTCGAGGAGCTGCCCGGACTGTGTAAGTATATTGTTTTACTGCTTAAATAGAGTTTTATACAGGCAAAAACAAGTCACAAGAAATTCCCACCCACGCACAATTCAGCCTCGCCCAACAGCTGCCAAGAATAAATCAGTGATACTTCTTAATTTTCGTCCTTTTGTCTCTGCAAATGCCTGCATTGAGAGTATCACAATGAAAATAGCTACAGAATATTGCATAAATTATTATTTCCATTTATTTTCTGCGATGACGCCAGCGCGAAAAAAGGCATTCCATTGTATACAGAATCTGAAGAGAAAACCGCCCAGCAGAAACGGAGTTTCAAGAAAAATAGTTTTGGAAGTTAGTTTTTGGTGTGCAAATAAGGCACTCCCTATGTGCAAGCAAGCCACCATTAATCATTTCACATTATTTGTTTAAATTAAAAGAATGCTACCACCAGCCATGAAAATGTCCCATGCAACTATATTTGTCTCGCTCTAGCACTTCGCATCAATCCACTTGTGGCGTGCGAACAGCTGTTCCGTATAGTACCAAGTAGGAAATTTACCGCTGCTGTGGTTTTTGGGATATTTTAGATTTTAAAATTGTAAACAAAACCCAATTCATAAATTTGTCCTAAATTTCGTCTGTTTCTTCTTTCAGTCAACATGTCCAATATCACCCGACTCACGCTGTCGCACAATAAAATCAGTGTAATCAATCCGGGAATCGCGAATCTGCTGAATTTGGAGATCCTGAACCTCTCGAACAACCAGCTAGCCGAGCTCCCGGTTTCGCTATCGTCCATGCCAAAGCTGCGCATCCTGAATGTGTCCATTAATCGACTGGTGAACCTGCCGCGTGGTTTCGGCGCCTTTCCCGTGCTGGAGGTCCTCGATTTGTCCTACAACAATCTGAGCGAGCAAGTGCTACCCGGCAACTTCTTTGGCATGGAGACGCTGCGCGCCCTGTATCTGGGCGACAACGACTTTGAGTATATACCCAAGGAGCTGGGCCAACTGAAGAATCTGCAGATACTTGGCCTGCGGGACAACGACCTTTTGGAGCTACCCCGGGAGATTGGGGATTTGGCGCGTCTGCGGGAGCTGCATATCCAAAACAATAGGTTGCAGGTCCTTCCGCCCGAGGTGGCTCAGCTGGATCTGTTGAGCAACAAGTCGGTGATGAAAATGGAGGAGAATCCCTGGGTGAATCCGATTGCCGAGCAGTATCTTTTGGGCATCAGTCACGTGATTGATTACCTCAAAACAGAGACCTACAAAATGTAAGTGAAAATCATGAAGTATCTACTGTTTATATATTATAATCATCTGCCATCTCCACAGCATCTACAATCGCCACATGCAGGCCGGACGCAGTGGACCACCTCCACCGAAGGCCGACAAGAGCAAGAAGGCCTCTCGAATACGCGCATAGTTGGTGCAGCCCCAAATGGCTTCGGCCAGCAGAGTCCTTTAACTTAATTGTGTTCGTCTCTTTCGTCGTTAACCAAAACCGTTTTTTGTATACTAATTATTAAGTATTTGTAACCTATTGACCTACAGTGCATTCAACATTTTGCTAACTAATATTAAAAATGATTTAAAAGTGTATTTTTAAACTGTGTATCCTTAATGCGGGCGAACTCGTTAGATATCTCTAACGATTGTTCCTTTAACAGACATATGACAAGCAGTTCATGCTGTGTGACGAAAATCAAAGATGGTATACCAATAGGTTTATAGGTTCCATCAAAAAATTTGAATATCTGGCATCCATAAAATATTTCTTGTGTCTTTTGGCTTTTCTTCCATTAAAACGACTCTAAAATTATCATATTCGTAATTATATACACATGGTTTTATTTTATAAAATAGTAGTTTTTTCTTGTGTTTTATTATCATTTCTCATATTCATTCATTCTTTTGTTTTGTAGAAGTTTCCTTTGCCTTTTTTCATAATCATAATTAATTAGTTTACTTAAAGTCAATTAATTAATTCTTTATTTATTTTAATTAAATTAATAGTTAAATGTTTTTTGTTTTTGTTCTTTGTCTGTTATGTTGTTTGAGAAAAAAACCAAAAGCATCTGCTTGCTTCGAGTTGCATTTGTTTCTTTGCATTTTTAATTGTTAAATTTATTGAATACATATTCCATATATCAATTGATTTAATTTAATTTGTGAACTTACTTTGCGGTTTATGTATATGCAATTCGTTTTTAATTTATTCGCTTACTTATTTTTTATTCATATTTATATATATTTCATAGAGCTTATTTACAAGAGTTTGAAGTTGCTGTTTGTGTACTCGCAATGTTTTGCAGGAATCGAAGATGGGGCTAACACAGAAACTCAAGATTTGAAATATTAAAAATGTCTGCAGTGTATATTACGAGTAGTTTAAGATACACTTTAAGAACTAAACAATACTTTTGAAAACTGATCAAACAGTTGGAATTCGAAACTGTGATTGAAATGAACACAGGCATTCCATTGATTTTGTTACAATATCTTTGATCCGTCGGCTTCGAGTAGTACCCGTGCGAGACTCCGGGCAGTGTCGTTGTTAAACATTGAGCATGCAATTCGAAACTCAGACAAAAACAAAAAACATAAACTAGTAACCTAAGATACGAGTACTAAAACGAGTCACATACGAGTAAATGTACACGACTTCCGAAATACGTACATAAAAATACATTTCTATTCAGATTTATATTTAGATTTAGATTTGGGGAGATACATACATATCGTCATATACATGTCAGATAACATTAAACATAATCAGTGGCGGGCTCGCTACCAGCTTGCTAAAACATAAAGCTTTTAACCTAATACTAATCAAAACTGACAATAGAAAATTGTACCTAAGATAATCAAAATATGTGATATATAAAAGTTAGTTGTTTCGCTCAAAGAGAGGATGGATCGAATTAAAACCAAAGCGACATTAAAAGAACATTAAAACATTTCATACAGAACAACAAATTAGAAACTCTCCCTTGGAATCCATTCTTTTTGTGGTTTTAGATTTTCGTGGTTCTTTGCTAGTTTACAAATGCAATTTTGACGGCTTTAATTAAACTGTTAGCCTTCGTTACAGTTAAATACAATTTAAATGCTTTGCTGTTTCCGCTCTTCTTGTGAATGACGCTTAATTAATTCGCACAGTTTTTCATGTTTATTTTATTTGAGTTTTTATTTTTTTTTTTTGTACAAACACACATTTTCGCGCTTTTTGAATGTGTAATTAATTTTGTATTCTTGACTTGTCTTTCGAGGTTTGTCCGACAGTTATATATAATGTTTTTTCTTCTTCGCACAGTTAAATGTTTTTGTTTTTTTTTTCCCATACGTTTTGTGTGTTGCGGTTGCTGCTTTGTAAATACATATTTATGTACGCACAGTAAATATGTACACGGGCATAGCTTTTATATGTATATATGTATGTATTTATGTATATTATGCCTGTTGCCTTTTCGAATTATTTATATTAATCATAATTCTCTTGTTGCCTTTACGCATTTCATTTCATTTGATTTTAATTTCATTTAGTTTCATAAAAAATATCGTTAATTTTTAGCTTTTCTTTTCTCTGTTGTCGTATGAAATTTGTGTCTTTGTTTTTGTTCTTGCTGCTGCGTTTTACCCCTCGCAAAAAAACTTTCGTTTAAATAAAAATAATTAGCATAAAAATTACATTTACATTTAATTTGAGTTCATTTGATTTCTGTTGTATTTGCTTTTGTTGCTTTTGTGGCTGTGGCTGTGTTGGTTGCATTTGCTGTCGCTGCTGCTTTAGCCGCTTTGCCTTTGGCTTTTTGTGCCGCTCCGTTGCCGCTTTTGGCTGTCAAACTTTGCTGTTGTTGGGCGTCCGTGCCGTCGACTCGTACTGACCACGTCCCAAGGCCGTATAGGCATCGGCATACGCCTGTTGCTGCTGCTGTGTCTCCAGTTGCTGCTCCTGCTCCAGCTGCTGCTGCTGCTGCTGCTGATGTTGCTGCTGATGTTGCTGCTGCTGCTGTTCGTGCAGCGATGTCGGCCGACTAAAGCTTACTTGTAGCAGTGGCGGGGCGACGGCTACGAGAAAAAGGATCATATGTTACTTATCTTCCAGATTTTATGTTTTTTGCTTATCTCCGACAATATTTATTAGTTGTTTTAGTGAGAATTTGATAGATTTTGATTGTTAGAAAAGAATAATAAGAAGGCTTTTGGGGTTCTTAATACTCTAGTATTTTAATCAGATATTGGAATGGTAAATTTTGTTAGTTCGGACGATTGGCAGATCGCCAGTAAAAAAGCTTGTTTGAAATAGTTGAAATAAATAAATAATTTTGAAATATCATGTGTCTCTGTAAGTAAAGCTTTGTCAGTCTTTGGACTTATGCAAGGATAGGAAAAATCGAGTCCTGATTGGACCTTAAAAGATGTTAATTTAAAGGAATTGAATCTGAGATATCCACGACTGGTTTGGGTACATAAATAAGGGTAATCCTTGCCACATTTAATCGTGAAATATTAAACCCAAATCCTTATGAATATGTTTAGTAGGAAAGGCTTAAATTATAACTGGTTTATGCAAATGCACATGCAATAACAAAACAACAACAATACAATAAAGTAATCAAACACAATAATCGGAAAACGCAACACTACAAATATCGGAGGGTATCCGCGAGGTGGGAGCATGCCAGGAGGTTGGGACAGGCGAACGAACAGCAAAACAATTAGTGGGAAAGGGCGGCGGGGAGTAATAAATTTTGGGCGGGGGGAAAAAAACACAAATGTCATACCAATTGCTTCTGTCAAAATTTGTTTCATTTATGGTTTATCGTGTTTTTGTTTTGGTGGTGGGGAAGCAACAGCTCATGGATCGATGCCTGGGGGGGGGGGGCGGTTTAAGAAGGCGCACGGGCGGGCGTTCGTTGGGTTCGTGTTCGGAATCTGATCTGTCTTTCAACGTTTTAAAGTATGTATGTCTTCAGGGTATGGTATGGCCGTGGGATCGTGTGTTCCGCTCCGCTCCGCTCTTGCCGCGCTAGTAAACGATATTGCGGCGCACTGGCTTGGCGGCCTTCTCTTTGCTGCTGCTGCGACTTCCGCTGTGATGCTTTGTGTCTTTGGCTTTGGCACTCTTGCTGCCCTTACTGCTCTTGCCACTACTGGCCGCTCCCGCTCCCGCCCCCGCACCCGCCCCTGTGCCGGCTGACGCTGACGCTGCCGAGGTGGATGTGGTGGTTGTGGTGGTGGTGTTGTTGGTACGTGATGAGCGGGACTTATTGCGTGGTGGTAATTCTGTGGTGGAATTTCAGCGTAGCGTTTCGCAAACGAAAAGAAAAACGACAAATTAAATTTGGTGGAAGAACGGGGTAAAGAGAGCGAGAGAGCTAGAGAGAGATAAAGGATGGGGGGCTGGGTGGACTCTACGTCTCTACAGGAATCTACAGGATCTCTGGGCTCTCTTTGGGGGGACACGCACCTTTCGGCGCATAGAACGCTGGCTGTGGCTGTTGCGGTGAGAGTGCTTGCTGTTGTTGTTGTTGTTGCTGCTGCTGCAGTGCATTGGCCGGCGGCAATGGCAGCGGCAGCTGGGCCCGCGCCACCACACCGCCGCTGCTAATGGCCGCCTGCACACCACCACCGATGGAACCCGGTATCGCCTGCTCAGCTCCATACCCGCCATGTGCCCGGCTGCCTCCGGCTCCGCCAACCGCTGCTGCTGCTGCTGCTCCTGCGACGGGGCCCAGCGGCCGTCCGCTGCTCGTGGAGCGGGTGCCGCGTCCATCGCTGCGTCTCGCCTGATTCGCGGCGGAGCTGCGACTGACATGACCACCGCCTGTGGGCAGCGGCACTATGGAATGACCGCCCTGATGGCGATCCCAGTCATGCGGATGCGCCTGGTGATGCGATCGCGAGCCTCCGTGGCGACCACCACCGCCTCCGCCGCGCCCATCACCTCCTCTGGGATAGTGCTGGGCCTCGTGGGCCGGCGGTGGGATGCTGCGTGGTCCGGCTCCACGCTGATGCTGATGCCGTTGCTAAGGTTTGAATGATGTACGGATGAATAAGTGAAACAAACAACAAACAGCATAAAATCCCTTCAGACCACTCACCATTCTTCGCAGCGTGTTCATGGGGGCCCTCAGTGTTTCACTGATGCGACGAGCCCGCCGTTTCTTAGGATTGGAGCTGGGCGTGTGCACGGCACAGCACTTGATGAACGCGCCCATGACCACAATGAAGGCCACGCCCATTAGCACCACCAAGTACCAGTTCTCGGTGACCCATTCGGCCACCGTCTGGAGGGTCTCGCGATTCAGCAGGAGATTCTTCAGCCGCACCAACGGGCCGTCCGCATCGACGGCGCGGCACTTGAGAAAGACATCGCAGTAGCCCTGGAAGTTGTCGCAGGGCGAGCCGGGCTGGAGGCTGATTCCGCCCTTCTGGATGTTGTACTTCTCGGCAAACTCGCTGGTGCTGCGGCAGGTGGAGGTGTCGTTGCCGTCCTGGCAGGCCAGGTCGCACAGCTTTCGCTTGTCCGCGTGCGGCGTCGTGAACGAGGTGAGGAAGCACTTGGTCATGTTCCAGAGCAGGCAGGGCGAGCCACTGCACTCCCCTCGGATGCACAGGGCGGTGCCATTGTTGCACATGGTCTTGTCATCCCGGTGCCGGGGCTCTGGACACTCGGCCGTCGTCCCGTTGCAGGTGCTCGACCAGCTGCACTCGGTCTCCTCCTTGCACTTCTGGTGGTACCGCGTCGGCACGAAGGTGCAGGAGTTGGCCAGACAGCAGGGACCCTGCGAGGGCGAGCACTCCGTCTTGGCGCGACGGGTGCAGCCCTTGGCACTGGAGTTGAGCGACTGGTCGTACTCGCTGATCAGACGCGGATAGCAGCACTTGTCCTTGCACTCCTCCTCGTTGAAGCCGCAGTCGCACTCCTCGCCCGACTCCACGATCTTGTTGCCGCAGAAGGCGCCCTCCGAGGCCTTGAAGCAGTCCCGCTTCGTGTTGCCCACCAGTACATCCAGCACATTGGATATATTCCGAATCGAGCAGGGCGAGAACTTGGAGTTGTTCGGCCGGTCCCCAGAGGTGGCGCTGGCGAACATGATGAAGTTGCCATTGAGACCGCCGGGCCGGCACTCCTGCGGGTAGTCGTGCTGTGGAATGGAGGATGTACATCAGTTGGGGATGAAAGTGCTCCCGTACTCCTGTACTTACAGGTGATCCAAAATTATGCCCAATCTCGTGGGCCAACGTCAGTTGGGATACTTTGGGCGGCACCCGGCTGTTGTAGTTGACGAACGTGATGATGCCCGTGTTCAGGGATCGCTTGGTGCTCTGGTACTGTCCTCCCACCGTCTCCGTGTAGGTCTTGTACTTCTCGCAGATGCCGCCAGAGGCTCCTGAGGCGCTGGCCACCCACGCCAGGCCCAAAGTGCCGCCAGTGAAGTCTCTGCAAATTGAATGGTTTAAATAAGTCCATCAGTAAGGAGTCTCTGCTCTACTCACCTGTAGGTGAACACATAGGCCAGGCAGAAGTCCGAGTGATCCTCCAGCGAATGTAGATTCAAAAAGTTCGACACATCCATGTGCTCGTTGCAGAAGGCATTGTGGGGCCCATTGTAGGAGTTGCGACAGGCAGAATCATCATCGATTTTGATGCGTTGAACCTAGTAGATAGGGAATTTCAAGTGTTAATCAAGTAACTACTATCTGATCTCAGTTGATCTCTGTCCTGGGGAATATTTCGATCAGAATATGCTTTAATATTCACGCCTGTCCGCTCATTATTTAACCACTGCTGTGGGCAGGCAGGCAGGTCCACTGGCCGGTGGCCGGTGTGCGGTCCGGAGTAGTTTGTGGCAGGACCCGCTTTGTTCTTATCTCATTGTTTGCCAGCTGTGTGTCGTCAGTGTCAGTGGCCGTGTCCTTACGCGCCTGGCTGTGTGCTGTGATGCGTGTGTGTGTGGGACTCACCTCAAAGCGTATGTTCCGATGCTCGGTCCGTCCGTCGAACTTTGTGTTGCGGTAAATGTAATTAACGGCCGTCACATGATGTGCAATCAGCGATGTGATTTCCTCGCGCGTTTTCACATCCACCTCATACTTTCGACCGCGATCATGCTGTTGACATAATCAGAAAGAGAAAGAGACATGGAAACAGAAAGAGATGGAGATAGAGAGAAAAAGGGCATCAGTGTGAGAAAAAGGTAGGCAGATTTAATTAACGTAAAACGTAAAACGTTAAACGTACGGAGGAACGGATCCAACGGAGTCGACTTTGTCGCGTTTGGTTGTAATAAAAATCTCAAAACCGCAATGCGATGGTTAGCGGAAATGCGCTTGACATCTGTGTAAACAGACGGCATCCTCCCAGCGGGATAAACGTACGAGACAGACAAACAAAAGGCCTTAACCCCACTCCCCTTTCATCGAGAGGCTCATCCAATCCGCACCCATGCCGCATGCCGCACGCCCCATGCTCCCTCCATCGCCAAACAAACACTCTTCAAATATATTTGTATAAAAATGCAAATTCAGCTAAACTCGTCGAATATTTCTGCTGAAGTTTATAAGGTTTTATGCGAGAAACAAAAATGGATTTTTTCTGGCTCAAAAATCAAAATGCCGTGGGGCGCCAAAGACAAAAACAAAGAGCGGGAAAGAGCGACAGGGAGAGCGACAGGGAGAGCGGCAGGGAGAGCGACAGGGAGAGCGAAACAAATGCGCGAATTATGCAAAGCTCATGGCAAATAAACACACGAAAGAGAGTAAAAAAGAGAGGGAGAGAGGGGGGCGGGGAAAGGGCTGCTCGGCTAAGGCTGAGCAGCATTCTGGTGACGAGGATGTTGACGTCGACATCCTTCTCGCCGCGAACAATGCGAAAAAATGAGCGTAAACATAAAAGTGCGGCGAAAGAATTGCCCGAGAGGGCGAGGGCGAGGGGCAGGGGTAGCCAAAGAGAGACAGAGGGCTACAGCGGGCTATAACGGTTGATTGCATACGCTATACACTCGTATAATCCGAAGCAGGTCAGCAGCTGATTGGATGATTGCTCTGCAGATGCCGCAAAAGTAGGCAACACTCATGGAAAGGGTTTACGGGGGTTTATAGAGCGTAAAAATTCGTTGGGTAAATAGGTGAGAAATGTACGAAATGTGCTCCGAGGGAGCATCTGGGGAATAGATTTGCTTAGAGCCAGGGAAAGAAAGAGAGAAAGGAAGTCCTTGAAGGAATGCTGGTTTACTAGAAGCGGCATAAAAAGATCTACGGGTATTACGGCGGGTATAATATATGGATTTCCATTTCCATTCAAAGCCTAGAATCCTAAAGCCCTCAAGACAGTTTTCGAAGCACAAACAAATTTCAATTATATTTTCTAAAAATTTCGAAACTTCTATTTTTGAATTAATTCTAATTATTTCCTTTGAATCATCTCCTGCCACCCAGATTTATTGATTTTCGATTAGGCGATGTGCGTGGGTTTCAAAGGAAAAATCCTCAGCTCGGAGAAGGGCATCCGTCAATTTCTGTTTATTCATATCTAGCAAAATGGGAATTGGGAAATGTCTGGCTGTCTAGCTGCTCAAGTACGTGCCCACCCACTCCCCCAGGGCTGTTTTTGTTTTATGTGCCGGGGAAAATTGCAAAATTCATGGATTTCCCATGCCACATTCCCCGCCTCGGATCCCCGATAGATATACATAATTTCAGGGACTTACGTCGGCGATACCCTCGCGTATGTGGCGCCAAATCAATGGATCCGTTTGTATGTAGAGCGAGCAGGTATTCTTGTTGTCCTCGCGACCTCTGGCCGGTCCCGAGCCGCCGGAAGAGCCGGACCCGCCGTCGCTGGCCCGACGCACCCGCTCGTGGACAAACTCGTGCCAGTCGCCCACATTGGCGGATGAGCCCAGGCGGCGTCCAGTGGACGGATCGTAGAATGCACCGTCGGCAAAGTTGGCCTCCTTCGAGTACTTCTGGTGGGGGAATTTGAAATCGTCCTCGCCGCTCATGTATTTCTTCGGTGGATGCTGTTGCTGCTGCTGCTGTGGAGCGGACTTTTTGTGCAGCTGCTTCCGGTGGAGCTTTTGGTAGTCCTTTGACATGGGCTCCGGCAGCTCTTCGACAGCTGAATTCTGTATATTCTCCATCCATTGTGAGACCTCATCCGTGATGCCGCAGCCGCCCACGTGACCTGTGCCGAGTAGAACAAAAGAAAGACGAGGATGAAAACACAGTAGAAAAAGCAGCAGGAAAACCCTCTCAAGGGTTGGCTAAAAACGGTTAAGGGGAGAATGTTAATTTTTCCGATGCAGTCCGAGGGAGGGCAGCCTCTAGAAGAATGCTGGCAAAAATTATTTATGACTCGCACCGAAATGCAAAAACCACAGAAATGTAATTAAAGCGAATACACACACAGGAGACAGGAGCCAGCAGGAGCCAGGAGCCAGCAGGAGCCAGCAGGAGAGCAATGGAAATGCGAGAAATTTTAATGCAAACGCCAAAGTCAAATGTTTGAATTAATGGAGAAAAAAACCACTAAAGTCAAAAGGAAATTCTGGAAAAAGTGTTGCACTCTCTGTCCGGCTGCACTTTAAATGTGTATCAACAAATGTGTTTACTGCTTTGCAGGATCGCCCCGCCCGCACACTCGGCGCCAGGCATTGTCTTGGCCAGCGGAAACAGTTAATAGCCCCGAGCCGGTAATGAAAATTTATTGTTTTATTGTTTAAGGACACAGTCGCCAACGAGCGGTGGCGGTGGTGGCGTCGGTGCTAGTATTCCCGCTGCAGTTGGTCCACAATCGGACGACGCCTTTTGCACGCGATTCCCTCGCGTTTTATCCCATACACCGCAATCGTCCAGCCCCCAGGGGAGGGGCAGGGGCAAGGGTGGGGAAATGCATGCGGAAAAAGGATGGCAGGGCCAGGGGTGGGGAGGTGCACATTTTTAAAAGCTCAGAGCGAGAGAGACAGAGAGAGAGAGTTTTATGGTCGCGACAATTTACATTCATTTCCAGCATAATATTCTGAGTTACGAGAGTGCCACCGATTCTGGGGCACTGAAACGAACTTTCAACCAAAGCGAGAAAATGAATTAAAACTTAAGCGATGTGCGTGGATATTTTTCAACCATTTGCCGGGACAGGGAGGGATGGAATATCATTTAGTTTTATAGATTTAAGCGGATAGTAAATAGATTGCGGAGACTGTAGCACAGTTTTGGGGGCATTCTGAAAGAAAGTTGAAATCTTTTCCATTGACAGCACCATTAAGTAGCCCGAAGCGACACCAAGCCGAAGCCTATTACGCGCGAATCCCAGGCAACCGACCGAGGGGCGCTGCTGCATGACGCGCCACACGTGTACTAGTTCGGGACTGTAGTCGCTGAGCAGAAATTATAGTAGAAGTAGAGAAGCAGAAAAGAGGATCAATGGCAGAGACGGAAACTACGCAGTAGAGTAGTCCGTTACTCTTTCCATTCGTGTTTGCTGAGAGCATGGCCTGAGAGGGAGTGGCGCGGTAGTGTGGATGTCTGCGAGAGAGAGATAGATGGAAGGAAGATCAAAAAGGAATTGCTGAGAGAGAGCAATAGGAGCCAGTGAGTATGGCAGGAGATAAAAGAAGCAGGTAGAGAAAGAGAGAGTTCAGTTTGGATCACTGCTCTTAACGCAACAGGATATGCAGGATGAAAAAGAAGAGCAGTCCTGCTGTCCACTCCTGACATATGTATACTCTTCATTGCAATTATCGTGATTTATTTTAATTCCGCACATAATCTTCAGGCCATTACGAAACATCATTTGAAGCTGTTTTATAATAAAATTGCCACATTCCCAAAATTCGTTTTGAACCAATTTAAGGCAACGCTTCTTTCTTTTGGATATCCTTTTCCTGTGGGGATAGATACTAATTTATCAGAACCCAGAGTGCAGGCTAGTAGTCGAAGGAATGATCAGACAGGTGGTAAACATAGTCGGGATACATCCTAGATAATTCTCTAATATCACAAACACATTTGCAAACGATGATGGATCAGGTGGGCAACGAATTTGATAGACTAACGAGCAGATTAACTTAAGAAGGAGAAAATTAAATATTCAATCGATCACTTTCGGACATTTTTAAAGTCCATCCACTTTTCCATGATTTCCCCTTCAATAAATACAGAAATATGTGTAAGACATAGTCCAATTTGTTCTTCTTTAACCGTAACTATAGTATAAGAATACATATACATATGTAACATATAATTTCAGTTATCATTTGGAAGAACTTTCCACCATGGAAGTACATATTCCCGACTGCGGGCAATTTTAATCCTAGAAGGAGACCATTGAAAATGCTGTGCACTTTTCATTAAACATTATTCATGCTACTCATTTGGCTGCTACTTAAACACCTCCTCTCCTCTCCTCCTCCAGCCCTCCAAGAAGCACCCACTCAGCCAGAGAGCCAGCCAGGGAGGGAGCCAGTGAGCCAGACCCGAATCGTTAAGAGTCATAACAAGGCAACAGGGTTTCCTCTGTTTGGCACGCTCTTGGCTTGGGTCTGGCACACTAAGGATATTCTTCCCGGCGCCAGACCACACGAACAGGGCCAGGAACCAGGCACCAGGACCCAGGACCGCGACAAGGGAACAGAGAACACAGAAAACAGAGGAGAGACCAAAGAGAACCGTCCAGTCAGCTCCCAGTGGCAGCGATGCAGCTTTCAGTGGAGCTATAAATTTTTATTTGGCTGATGCTACTATTGTGTCAAGCGAGCGGGCAGGGGGGGGCAAGCAGGAGGCGACGGAAAGTTGGGGAAATTCTAGGGAGTGTTGCTCTTGCTTTTGCTGTTGCTGTTGCCATTACCATTATGCATTTACTTATTCTTCTTCGGCTGCGGCTTCGCGCTGGCGCTTTTCATTTGTGCCCTGTTTGTCTTTATTACCAAGCATTTGGCGGCGTTGCCATACTTCAGCGAGAAAATGAATGGAAACACGACCTATGCCAAAATTCTGTGCAGGTCCTGGCAACGGGTGCAAGTGCAGGTGCAGCTGAGGCTGAGGCTGCGGCTGGGGCTCCTGAAGGAGTCGGCCGGCAGTCAAAGCCGGAGCCACTAAATACATAACACTCGAGAAACCAAGAACGCCGCAGCGTGGCAGAGCACAGCACAGCAGCTTCCGTAAATGTTCAGGCAGTCCCCCAGGCCACCCCCACATACCCCATGGACCCCCCCACCCGCGGTAGCTTGCAATTTGCATTTCAAAGGCAACCCCTTGAGAGAGTACCCTGCCTGGCATTCCCACTCCCCCCCCCCCCCTCCCACTCTTCCCTCCCGCTCGCTCTTCATTTCTTTCTTCTCTTTCTGTTTTGTTGCATGCCCCGCTTCTTACTCCAATGACCCGTTTTTATTTCATTTTGTTGCATCGCCTTTTACTTTACTTTTCTTTTCCTCCTTCGGGGGCAGCTTTATTGTTGTTGTCCCCCCCACTACTGCTGAGTGTGTGTGTGTATCTGGTGGGAGTGTGTGTGTGTGTGTGTGTGAGCGGGGGGTTGCATTCAATCGTTATCTGATGTCGCCTACCCCAAGATGTTGTCTGATTTTTGGTCTTTATGCTGTGCTGCTTGCCTCCTTTTGACAGACACTCCTCTGATGGTCCTCGGCTACCCACCCCCTGGACATTTCTGTATTTGAAGTTATCTCGGTGTACACTCCATCCCCATCCCCATCCGCATCCCCCATTTGCTATTTCAATCAACAGCTGTTGAGTCGCCATCGCCATCGCCATCGCCATGGAGTCTCGCGCTTCTCCCGCCAACACATTCCAATTTTTCCAATTTCTCCAGCTACAAACCATGCCACTCAACGGGTGCTTTTTGCTTTGTGACCCCTGCCCCTGCCGCTGCCCCCTCCACTTCTACTTCTACTTCCACTTCCACTTGTGCTTCGTGCTCGACAATTTCTCGTGACAGTCTCCTCTCCTGCTCGTCGACACTGGCTTCATTTGCTGTCACACATTCCTTTCGCCACATCCACATCCACGCCCCCAGCCCCTGCCCAACCCCCGCCCCCAACGTGACGACACTTCAATCATATTTCGCTTTAGCTTTGACTGCAGCATCGCCCCAGCCCAGCCCAGCCCAGACCAGACCAGACCCGACCCGCCCAGCGCTTCGTTGAGATTTCCCACACACAAAGATTAAAGTGCACTTTGGTGTTATCTTTTTACTGGAGTTCTGTTCAAGATTTTCTTCTACTTTTTTATGGATTTTCTTTTTTGGATTTTGTTTTCACTTTTGGGCCCTCGACTCTCGTCCCTCTTCTTGTTGCTCCAATTGCACAAAAGCCACGCGCGCGTTCGCTCGACTTATGAATTTTACAACTTCCGTTGCCAGGCCAGGCCAGGACTCAGGGCAGGACAGGCCAGGACTCAGGGCAGGACAGGCTCAGGGCAGCTTAGGTTTTGTCGCTGTCGTTCCACGTTCACAGAAGGAGGAAGCGAACTAGAAGCAGAACCAGATTCCGAACCCAAAAAAAAAAACCAAGACCAGGACAAGGCTTCAGCTTCAGTTTTGAGTCAGAGACAAACGACATTCAGACATGCAAGCGGCTTTCTCCCTCTTTTCCTTGACTTCCTCTCTCTGTCGGATACGATCCCGTCTCCTCCCCCTCAAACTCTCCCAATTACGGACACAGACCCATTCAGGCCACTTGTGGCCTTTGCTGTGTATGTGTGGGGCGGGGGCGGGCGAGGGGGCGGGGGCGGGGGAGTACGCAAGCAAAAATGAAAAATAATCCCAAATTCAATTGCAAATGAAATTGAGGGCGAAAGACGCCATAAATACACACACACACACACACCCAGCCACACAAAAAGAAAAATCCCCAACCCGTCCTTCCAAAAACTGAATCAGAGCCCCAAAGGCCATAACAGACGCTTTATACAATTTCGGCGCTTTAAAAAAACGAAAGAAAAGAAACGGCGGAGAAAGCAGAGGAAAGAAAAATATAACTGAATGGGGAACACCAAATATTTGAGGCAACAACAGCTTCCGCACAGAGTTGCAACCAAATGTGGCATACTCTTTTCTACATTTTTTGGGAAAACGAATAAAAATGGGATTAGGATTAGGATTAACATTCGTTAGTAGCGGATTGTATTGTACATAAAATAGACATATAAATCGATCTAAAATCAATCAAAAATAATTCCAATTTGGGGAAGAAACTTGACTAAGGAACTGCATTTCGATTGGTAATTTTTCGAGAGAGAACAGTCTATAAAGTTGGAATTAAACTAAACTAAGAAAAAAGGTAACTGCTCCTTACAAATTATATATTTAACGTGTTTAATTTTATGATTTGAGCAATTTTTTTTAAACAAAATCCAAGTAAAACATATACTAAAGACCTTAACTCATTTTTAAGTATTTTTACAGGCTTATTTTCAGTTTAGTTTTCGTTTCAAAGTTCAATATTCCAATAAAATACCCATTTAAATATTTATAATTTAAAAATAATTCATTTAAAAAATCCAAGATCCAGGATCTTGAATATATTTATTAAATTTCAAATAATTAAATGTCTTTCCTTCAAATATTCTAATAAAATACCCATTTAAATATTTATTATTTATAAATAATTGTTATATAATTACTAAATTTTATCTTAAAAATCCAAGATCTCGAATATATTTATTAAATTTTACATTATTAAATGTCTTTCCTTCCAAAATTCTAAATAAATAATAAATAATTATTTAAAATATTGATTAATAATTGTTATATCGTTATTAAATTTCATTTAAAAAATCCAAGATCCAAGATCTATTAAAGATTCATTAAATTTAAAATTAAATGTCTTTTCTTCAAATATTCAAAAAAATACCCATTTAAATATTTATTATTTAAAAATAATTGTTATATAACTATTAAATTACATCTAAAAAATCCAAGATCCAAGATCTTTAATATATTTAATAAATTTTAAAATATTAAATGTCCTTCCTCCAAAATTTTGTGAAATAACCAAGAAGTTGCATCTGCCTTTTCGTGAAAATTCCCTTTTCAAATTTCCGCCCAAAAATTATGTAGCATACAACTGGGCGCAATAAATGATGGTGGGGGCCAAAGTTGAGGGCGTACATTAAATGGGCGTGGCATGTGCGTGTTTTTGTGTTGGTCTCCCTCCTGCAGGCAGTCCCCGCCCCTGCCGCTGCCTTTTCACTTTTACAAGTGAAAATCCTCGCAAAACGCTCGCTTTTCGCGAGGAGGGGTACTCGGTGGGATGGTGTGTGTGGCACAATTCCTGCAATTTTCCCTAATTTGCTTTTATTTTATAAATGATTTGATTACCCCCGCCATTTCTGTTTATTTATTTAAACATTTCTTTTTTTTGAATTTTTTCGCCCGCCTTTGTCATCATCACAGCCTCATTTTCCTCGGTTTTAGTCCGTAATTTTGTTTACACGACAATTGTTATTTGTTATTTCTTTATATTTGCTTTAATTAAAAATGTTTTAATTTGCCGCTGATTACCAACAGCTGGAGAGGTATTTTTCTCAGCATTTTCTCTGGGTTTTCTCTTATTTTAAGAATTCAATTTGCATTACATTTTCTTATGATTAATAACCCACCCCTGGACGTTGGTTTGATTAAAACCTTTTTGCACACATGCCTAGACACAAAATTTCTTCAGTTGCTGTCACACTTTTTTCTTTCGAGCAAAAACTGTCGCCGTCGAGTCGTCACCTGCGCCCCGACACTTCCACACAAAAGCAGCGTCGCAGAAATTCTGGGCAAAAAGCCAGATTACGCATTTCAGCCGCGTCCGTTCCGCGCACAAGACCAAAACAAAACAAAACAAAACAAAACAAAAACGTTCCACGGAGAACAACTCTCCGGTGTCCAATGTCCGGTTCGTTCGGTCATGGCCGTCCCTCTGTGTGGCGACATCCGCCGCCTTCCGCATACAAATTAGTTTTTGCCGCCTACTTCTGGCTGGGCAAAAACAAATTAATATTAAATACACTGATCAAAATAGTAGTGATACATATGCATAGGGTTTTTGTGCTCGAGACTTGCTTAGGTCTTTGCTGGGGGGGAATACAAATGCGACGGAATGGAAGCCTAATAAGTGGACAAAAGGCTTTGGGGTCTCAAGGTGTTAGACGAGCGGCACTCAAGACAGCATTTATGGCATGGAAACGCTTAGAGCTTAGAATGAAAGGATGAATGAAAAGTATTCAGGCACAGAAAATGTAATAATGAATGGTAATATGGAATGGTTGGTAAATAAATCAATCAATTAAAATGTAATTCGAAAAAGGAAAACTCAATTGCCGCCAAATGAAAATGCACAATACATGGCAGAAAACGAAGGACACCTTCGTTATTGAACAAGTTTTCTGTGCTCTCAATTGACTTGTATTGAAATCCAGCAAACAAACACTGACACAAGAAACTCAAATCAAGTTGAAAGTTTGAGGCCCACAAAGGACACACAGACAGACCGACAGACAGACAGAAGGAGGCAGGAAGACAGGCACTCGTAGCCGTCTAATTGTCGGAGCTGTTAAGTCTCCGCTTCGCATTCTAGCCAGGATCCTGGATCCAGGGCCCTGTCCCATCTTATCCATCTTTAACTTTGCACTCAGCTCAAGTGCCAGCAAAAGATAAACAAAATTTGTGCCTCTTCCTCTGTGCCTCTCTCTTTCTCTCTCTCTCTCTCTCTCTCTCTCTCTCTCTATAGCTGTAGCTGTAGCTGTAGTTGTATCTGTGGCTGTGTGTATCTGTGTGTGTGGAGGATGGAAGGTGCAAGCTGAACGACAAAAGCTTAGTTAGGAGGCACAAGCAAACGGTAGCCAAGCAATTTGTGGTCAAGTACAAACTAAAGGCAAACGATGAGAACGACTACGATGATGATGATGATCATCATGGTGTGGGTTGTAAAGGAAAAACTTCCTAAATGACAGAGAACTTCAACGGACGAGTCCTGTCTACCTGTCTGCGTGCAAAATGGGGTAGAAATAAGCCAAATCTATGGTCCTGTCTATCTATCGGCCACTAATTAACGACAGAATAATTTCCCAATGCCAATGCAAATGGAACCACAGGATTCCTTGGCCAGTGTCGGATTTTCGGCCTGGGGTAAGAGAGAGAGAGAGAGCTAGAGAAATGGTTCATGGAATTAGAAAAGTTCATTTAGGAGTGCAACTGTTTGGCTTTTGACCTCCTCCTCCCCCTGCGCTCCTGGTAGGCAGATTTTGCATTCAAGGCAAAGTGCAATATCAACAAGGACATTTCGAAGGAGCCCCCTAGCCCCCCCGAAAACCCAGGGAAATATGTCGAGCCCAAACATCCATGTGGGGACTACTCCTCCTACGGTTACGGGTCCGGGACGGAGGACACTTGGCTACATGTACGGGCCGGAATTTTAAACTAAAGTATGTACGGAGTGAGAACGGAGCTTTGTGCCCCCGGCTCTGGCACTGATAAGACGGCCGAGAATGCTCGAATGGCAGGAGGGGAAATTGCTTTCCATCGGAGCCCCAAATGTATCCCCAACGGTAGGTAGGCTCTGTGGCACTGCTGCATGTTGTTGGGGAATTTTCATTGCATGCAATCCGGCCATAAACTAAAATGGGGAAATGGCACCCCCTCCCGCTTGCGGTTTTATTTTCGGCTGCCGCTCTACGCACACTTCCCCAGAACATGTGCATACATCAAAGGCAAAGACTGGTGGCAGGTGCCGCACAAGCCGGTTAAGTCCGTCTAGAACATATAGCCAGGTTGGGGCTAGTGATTGACAAAATATGTATGGAAAACGGAGTGCAAAGTCAGCAGGAAATGGTGGCATACTCGTACTCGTACTCCTACTCCGACTGCGACTCCGACTCCGACTCCTACCCCGACTCCTACTCCGACTCCTACTCCGACTCCGACTCCCTGTTCGAATACAAACGAAAGCTACACTCGCACAAAATTCTAACACACATTGAATATTGAAGATGAATTATTTATCGTTTGGTATAATAAATTATTAAAAACAAAGCCATGGGAGTGTGACCAGATGCAGTTAGGTGAATAATTTATAAGAATTTTAAACATTTTTAGAATGAATCAGCCAACGATGGGAAATATAATAGGGAATTAGGTTATTCTGTATTCTAGTATTTTACACTCTTTTTTTTGTAAGATTTGAACCCATTTTAAGCTGTATTTCTTTAGTATTTTATGAGGTTTTAACACAGCCCATAACCCTATGCAAAGCTTTTGTTGTGATAATCCTTTTTAGGATGAAAAACATCTTTAAATCGTTTCATTCCATCCAAGCTCCAAGGGGGACGCTCCTGAGAGACGAACTTAGGAAAGTCTCCCCCCAATACGAGTTAATCCTGTTATCCTTTCTGTTGCGCAAAGCCTCAAATTATTTACCCAAGTAAATTACTCTCTAGCAACAAGAAGTTCCGTTCCACCCACTCAGAGGCCACAGTGTGGTGTTGCAGCCAACAGCAACATCTGTACTAGAGGCTTCATTTCCTACGGTTGCAAAACCCAGAACGGAAGTAACAAATATCATCAAGCCCAATTGCATTTGTGGCCGAAAAGTGGAGATATTTACTTGCCCGCTTGCCCCCTCCATCCCCAGTCGAAATAAAGATGCAGAGCGGGTGGGTGGGAAGTGCTAGTCTATGATAAAAGTGGTTTATGGCTGTGGTCCTAGCCCTGTCTATTGCCTGTCTGACGTAATCTGCTGTTAAGAAGTGCATTATGCTCTTTGTCATCGTTTCTTGGTGCAAATTCAGTTGAAGATTATGTTATGGGTTCATGCGGTGACAGATGTCATGGCGATACAAACAGAATCTACTCTCTTTTATATTCAGATTATGTAGGGTTTTTTTCGTTTATTAACATGATTAATCGTGCAAGAAACTGAAGTGAACTTAAGCGGTGCTTTCGTTGTCGTCGGATCGAAAGCTTTTTCGTCGCCGGCTGGACTGAAGCTCTTTTTTTCTTCTTCTCGGAGTCTCTCGCGCTGCTCATCTTTGCGCTTCAAATTGAGCGCTCTCTTTTCGTTGCCGGGAACTCGCCTGGAAGCGAATTTGCACACGCTCTAGCGATCAAAACGGGAAATAATCAGCCCATATTTTCGATAAGCATAAACGCCAGGTCCACTGGAATTGGAAAACCCACAGCAGAGGACACACTGACAGCGCAACTTTGAACTTGTTTCAAATTCAATTGAGACTCTCAAGTGGGTTTTCCTTCCTGCTCCACTGTGGTGCAGCTATGGATGTGGATGTGCCTATGACAACATCGTTTTTGTTGCTGTGGCTGTTACTGTTACTGCTGCCGTTGTCATCGTCATTATCAAGTGGCCCCGACACTCTCTAGACAACCCGAAACACCCACCAATGTCCCCGAAAATAACCAGTAAAGCACTTAAAAAAGACCACATGACAGCCAGCCAGCGGGTGACTAACCAACGCCATCTCGTGCCATCTCTGTCTTTCTCTGTCTTACTCCTCTGCAGGCTTTCTACCGGAGGGGGGGGGGGGGGGGGGGGGGGGGGGGGGGGGGGGGGGGGGGGGGGGGGGGGGGGGGAGGGGTAGGTGGTGGCCATAATCGATGGTTGAGGCTGGTAACAGGTTAGTGCCGCTGTGTGCTGCTTTATCTCTTTCTCTGTCTCTCTCTCTCTCTCTCTCGGTTCTGAAGTCCCTGCCAACCGCAATTTTCACTTCAATTTAAACTTGCTGAATGAAGTGTTCATTGCCTGGTCCCTGGTTCTGGTTCTGGCTATAACCCGATCCAAGGAGGTGTTACCCCAGCAGCCAAAGAGGTCTTTTCGGCTTCATATTTACCACAGAGGTTCCACATGGTGAATGGGATGACTGTACTCCCGTGTTGATTAGAGACTATTGTAGAGGGCCTCATATTTGCATTTATTTATTATATGTATGGTACCTTGCCACCTTATTCCCTGTGTTATGGTATTCCTGCTGGCCAAGCCTAATGTTCATTTTAATTAAACTCAAACATAGATGTACAGCCATCCAGGCAGCCAGTAGATTCCCCAAATGGCCCATTGAACTGACACACAGGGTTCCCAAGGATGGCCAAACAAATTTATGGCCATTGCCAACGCCAGTTGTTGCTGCTTTTGTTGCTGCCGTCTGGCTGACTGGTTGACAATTCAAACAGAAATTTAATATTTTAGTAGTTAAATTATTTGGCACTTGTAATAAAACAAACACCAGCAGCAACAGCAACCTCCATGGACAAGTGCAAAGTGCTAAAATGCAAAACTTTCGTAGCAGCAGACCGCAGGGCTCTGGCTTTGGCTCTGGAGCGGAATCCTTATGATTTGCGCCTAGCCGGGTCTTGTCTGGGTCTGACCAAATGTTGTTAAATAGCACAAGCAAAATGTAAATACACATTTTCAGCACAAGATTTATGCATATTTTGAGAGGGAGGCAAGGAGGGAGGCTGCAATGTCCTTCGGTCAAGTGTGGCATGTGTGTTGTAAATTTAAAAATTGTTTAAATTTTCGGTCTGCTAGTGCAGCTGTTGCAAGGACATGGACAATTCTCCTAGAATTATGCTCCAAGACATTGCCTGAATCATGCCTCTTGTGTTCGTCTGCCACTGCCTGTGTGCACACATTACGCATACGCCATGTGCCACACATGAGATTATATACTCGTCTGAGAGGAGCCTTCAATGGGGATTTTTACTCTTTTGTTTATATAGCCTGTGTGGTCCGAGTCATTTGGGCCAAGTTGGGCTCTTAAATGGACTGGAAATCTTCAGACCGAATTCGGAAAGATACTTCAACTCTCAATTAAGGAAGGTAAACAAATCCCCCTCCAGCCGCCAAGACCCGCTCCATCTCATCCAACCGCAGCGCGTCATTTAATATTTCTCGCACAGAATCACGCACCACTCATCCTTCCAGCCCCCGCCCTGCGGGCTGTCACCTGGCCGGGGCAGATAGAAGCAGGGATGGACGGGATGGGACGGGATGGGTTGGGATGGTTTGGGATGGTGCCTCACTGGCACTGCATCCAAACATTTGCATAAATTTCAGACAGAAGGAAGGGGAAAGGCAGGCTGGCTGCCAGCAACCGAAATGTTCCCATTTCGTTGATGATGGCGACAGATTTTAAATACATTTTGCACACTGCACTCGGCGATGGTCAGGAGAATGCTGGTCAGGTGGCAGTTCCGTGTGGCAGGGCCCAACACCCGTTGGCAACAATTATTGGTTGTGTGCCGTGTGGCCGTGTGCCCGTGTATCCGTGTCCAGGTGCTGCACGGACATGGGTGCGGGTTACGATTCATGGGGCTATGGCTCTTGGCCCCGCCATAATAACGAGTTTTGTGGTAAATTGAATTGTTCAACATCCACCTTGCCCCACCAATAAAACCACCACCGGTGCAGCGTTTCATTCTGTTCCGTTCTGTTTCGAGAGGGTCGGGTCGTTCGCTTAATGCGGTTTTTCTTCTTGTTGCAAGCGCATTTTCGCATAGTCTCACATTTGCTGCAGCTTAAAATATTTATCGATGGGGCACACACACAAACACCCACCAGAGGGGGGGGCCATTCTGCGGCTCAGGGGGCAAAAGTGCATAAAGTTGATAGACAGGCCAGCGGACGGGAAAAAGCATGGCCAAGAAATTATGATGGTCATAAATTTTATTTCCGTCAATTCTCTTTTATTTGTTCTGCTGCTGCTGCTGCTGCTTGTCTGTTTTGTGGCGCCACACGAACCACCACGATTGCGATATGTGATAATGGTCGATGGTATTTCATATGCGATACGCCTGGGGTTCTATATAGTAGGGTTATTAGCCCAAAGTGGTTTACAGTGTGTGCAGGTCATATGATGCTGATTTCGGACAATTATTATTTATTTTGAGCACCACGAATCAGGGACCAGTCTTTTCGTTTTTATTTTATAGGAATTTTTAGTGATCCAATGGCTTGAAGAGCATTTGAGGGTAATTTCAATGGTTTAGAAATAATTGTTGTAATTCGAAGCAATTTTTAAAACTTTTTGAATCCTTAATCTCGTCAAAGAGATCAATCTTCTTTCAGTTTTGTTCTTATCAACTGAATACTGATTAAAAAGATTCGTTAAAATCACTTTACTTAACTTCACTGCGAAATGGTCTTGCTATGAGGATTTTGGCAAGATGTTGCAAGAGGGGCACCCAAAAACTGTTCTATGTTCCCCTCTTTTCTCTTAAGTTTCGCTTCTTCGGCTTAGTCTCTTCGTCAATGCCTTCGGCGGCTAAGTCGCTCTGTTTCGGTGCCCCGAATCCAACGACCGAGAAACCGAAAACCAATACATTGCTTGTGCATGACACAGCAAATTTATGGTGGATTAATTATAAGGAAACCAAAAATCCCTAATCATAAGCTATTTCAACAGATCTGCTGACTGGGAGACCAACTGTCGCAACACTCCCACCACATTTGAGATAATTATGATGACAGATTGTTCCAGAGTGGGGAAAAAACGATGCCCCTTGGGTGGGTGGGGCCATCAAAGTGGCAATCTGGCTGCGACTCCTACTCCTCCCACCGAGCAGATGAAAAAGTAAATGCAATCCAAATTGAAGTGCCTGCTACACAATGTCATGGGCTGTGGAGTCGTATCTATGGGGGCCATGTGTGGGGGTGGCGGGGGTTGGTTGCAGCTAGACAAAAAAGCCATTAAAAGCGACTTAAATGTTGTGAAATGTTTTCACGCTCTCTGCCCTGCACTGCCATGCAACGACGGACGGATACATAGGTGTGGGGCACGATGTCGGTGATGGTGATGGTGATGGTGACGGTGACGCTGGCAAGGTGTTGGAACGTGTGCTGCTTATGGCACATTTTCATTTGCACAAACATTTATTAAATTTTAAAATCTAATTTGAATTTTCACGCCACACAGCAGACTGAAAAACAAAACTAAACGAAGTGTATCAGAAGAAGCCGGATGGCGTAGGAGCCCCACACCATCCAGCCATCCAGCGAGACGAGACGAGAACACCAAAGAGCGACCTCACGGATGAGAATGGAGGTTGGAGGTCGGAGGATGACATTGCGGAG
Organism: Drosophila miranda; assembly: GCF_003369915.1. Classification (NCBI taxonomy): domain Eukaryota; kingdom Metazoa; phylum Arthropoda; class Insecta; order Diptera; family Drosophilidae; genus Drosophila; species Drosophila miranda. The sequence continues at coordinate 6,785,938 of NC_046677.1, read as the reverse complement.
GCGAGGCCAGCAGCACGGAACAGCATGAAGGGCGCTGCATATGCATATAGAAAATGAACAAAAGGAAAGTTGAAAGTTGAAGCATAGACAGGGGTGGGGAGTAGTAGTAGCTGCTAAGCTTCTAGTCAGGGCTTGAGAAATTCTAAGAGTGCTTTGAATTATTGATTGATGTCTGCTCGTACTCTTAATGGAACTTCGATGGTGGATTACCTTTAGGATTTTCCATTTACTTGCAGTATCTGTGAAAACTATTCCGCAATCTGATTCAGAGTTTGGAAAAGCTAAAAAGGCTTTTCTGAAGCAGGCAGCTGTCTCGTATAAACCTATACAATCATTTTTAGTCCATTCCCAATCTATGATAGAATTGGAATGCCTTTAAAGTGTAGAGCCTATCCTATCCTCTATGCTATGACTCTTCACCAATTCCTCTCTCTCTCTCTTGGGTTAAATTACATTCTTTCATTCAGGTACAAAGTAAAGTTCTTTGAATGAAAGAGCGGCCAGTGTTTGGAGTCGAAGATTGACTTCTAATTGGGTTCTTGAGAACATAAAGGCCAACCCCAAATTAGCCATGGAGAAGGCTACAGTTTTTTGTATAGCATATAAAGAACCGTTAATAATAGCGATTCTAGGAGAGATAGCACATGTGTAAGCACCGTTATTAATGTCCTCAGCTGACATGACAATGAACATGAAACTCAATTCTGGAGCAGGAATTACACAAAAAATGCAAAGTTGGCTGTTGGCTGACTGCATATCAGGCATTCATTATCTCTGGACAAATGTCAATTAAAAGTATGGCATAAAAATAATAAACACTGTGGGACAGTGTCACTTCTATGTAGCTTCCCGGGGGGGAGGGGCGTTGGAGATGTGACCATAAAAATTGTTCGTACGAGTAGTGCCATAAAAAGTAACGCATAGCAGAGCAGAATGCAGAGGAGAAGGGGCAGGGGTAGGGGGTAGTGGGTAGTGGGCTCACATGAAAAGTTAGTCATGCGAGATTTTCGTTGTCGCTGGAAAGCGCCATAAAACTGCAAAACTTCAATTAATTTTCACATATGGCGGGGCGGGTGAAAAATATACAAAATAGAGAAAGGCAGGCGGTCAACAGCAGCTGACTCTGAACCCTGTTCAGTGAATTCAATTAACCGCAATTTCCATGGCGGCTGGCCGGGTACCACTGGGTGCGGGGGGACGGGGTAAAACAAGCCAACAAGGGGTTCGTTTCGTTCATTCGCTCGTTCTCTATCAAATGCAATTGTTGTGGTTGGCAAACAACAATTTTCAGACAACTGGCAAAAAAGTATGCTGCATACAACATACAAATTGTACTCGTGTCAGCACACAAAAGTAATAAAAAATATTCAGTAGAGCAAAACGACTTCACGAAGGTCGGATACCCTTGCGGTGCGAAAACTTTGACACTGCATTGAATTTTGCCTTGAGCTTATCTCTCGATCTGCATTTGATCTACGCGCTTTGGTGCCACTCTCCCGTTCGCTCCGTTTTGCTCTCTCGGCAACAACAACACCACTAATGCGAATGACTCTCTCGCTCTAAGACCTGCCAGCTTTGCGTCTCCCACGCAATGCACTCGCTCTCGCCTTTGCTTCACGCCATTGCTCTCTCAGCAACAACAGCTTTATTGCGGGTGCGACAGATGACTCTCTCGCTCTCAGGCTACGTTCTCAGCAAGAATACGGGGCCCTTGGTACAAAGCAGAGCAATAAGTAGCGGGACTCTGCTTTGCTGAGCAGAGTCTGTCTTTATTTATCGACTGCAGGTTCCCTTTAATATACAAGTATATGACAAATATACATGTGAGTGGCTTGCAGCTAAAAGCGGGGTATGTGCACAGTTGAAACCAGATAGTTTTCAATTTTGAGAAAACTTTCGAGCATATTTTATTGCTGCGATCCAAAGAAGGCACAAATATCCCAACAACATTATAATACCTGATTCGAAAGAGTATCGAATGAGACGTCGGAGATGGGAGGAGAACCCCACCGAATGAAACTGCAATATGAAAATAATTAAAACAGTTTGCAGAAATGCTCAACGAATAATAAATATGCATTGAACAACAAGAGCAGCAGCAGCAGCAGCAGCAGCCACAGCAACAATGTTGCCTGTTCATCTGTCAGCTTCAACATTTCGTTGCTGCTGTTGCTGTTGCTCTTTGTAATTTGTCACTTCTAATTGCTCTAGCTCTTGTTGTTGTTGTTGTTGTTGCACTTTTTTCTTTTGTGTGTGTCCATCTCTGGGTGTGTGTGTGTGTGTGTGTCTGCACTTGATTTTGTTGACTTTTGCATTGTAATTATGCGGTCAGATGCGGTCGGATTTGAATTGAGATTCAGTTGCCGATTCCGATAGAGAGAGAGAGAGAGAGAGATAGAGCTAACGATGCAGATGACCCATTTCTGGCTAACTGATTTGTAATTAGCACCGGACGGGAGGCCAGACGCTGCTCCTCTTTGATCTAATAGACAGGAAACGGACTGTGGTTCCATGGCTGATGATTTGCATTCTCGGCTTACCATCAGTTTGCCATTAAATGTTCAATGAATAGTACTTGCCCCTCTGGTTGGCTCAGGCGATTATTTCATCGAGAGTTAAGATGACTTTGATTCTGACATTCTTCAATTACGAGCTTCATGTTTCTCTTGAAAAGAGTCGAGACGAGATTATCCTTGTTTCATTGAAAGCTCATTCGATTAAAGATCGAACTGACTTATCGATAACAAACGATTAATAATCAAGCTACGTATTGAGAATTGTTCCTGCAGGCAGTCAATGCCTCGAGGACAAATCACATCCCTTATTTTCTTTAAATAAATATACTTTTATCCATTTTTTACATAATTTTTAAACAAAATTTTGTGCAATCTTTTTGCCTTTAAAGTAATGAAAATGAATGCGAGCATTCTACCATATCGCAGATAATGTTATCATCCTCCATTACACTATCACAATGAGAAATAATCAAATTACGCTGCGAGACATAACTGCATTGTCATCTCTTACAGAAGTTAACCCTTTGTCGGGTTTATCAACCGAGCGACGTGTTGAATTAATCTAAAAATGTGGTTCTAAAGCCCAGACTAGACGAGACGGGTGAAAAAAAACCGCCTCCACTCTATGGACATTCTCCCGCTGCTGACGCAAACTGCTGACCACAGAGTGGCAGAGGGACGGTGAGGCGGAGGGAGATCAGCGGAGCGCACGGAGCACACGGAGCACAGTCGGTGACCACGGGTTGAATGACCAGCGTTAACTTAATAGAAGTTGACACATGTCGCCACGCATGCAAAATGTATTCATCCAACCGCAGCCGAGTGGGCAGCGCGAAGAGGAGCCACAGCCACAGCCACAGCCCCAGCCACCTCTGTCACACAGCATGGGATCCGCCGACTAGCCGGCATGGAGGGGCATTGTGCTCAAACGCATTTGATTTCAATATCTGAGCTTGGGCCTGGGCCTGGGCCTGGGCCTGCAGCAACGGCTGCCCTTGTAACTCTGCCAATTAACATGGACGTTGGCCGGGCCCGACGACTGCCGCAGTCTGATTTCAATTCTGTTCGATAAAAAAAACGCCAAAAAGCACTAAGAACGGCTAGAAGATACCCTTTGCTTGCATTAACAAGAGCCTTTAGGGGTAGTGTTCATTGGGGGAAACATTCTGCCTCTTATGATTCGGCATTCGACCTTTATATGAGCCTATACCAGAGCACCAGTCCATATAGAGGCTCTCCAAAATCCGTGCTGTGTGTAGCCCTTGAAAGTAGTTCCCCAGATTTGGTTCAAGGGGTAATGGGATCGGAAGAGCTTGTTACATTCGGAGTACCGATTGCCATGTACCCTTTTTCCTGGCTGCGAAAAAAAATCCCAAAAATACGAGGGAGTAAGAGAAAAGAAACGTATTTCCGGCCATGACTGTCGCATGTCAATTTGGTTACTTTTTTTTTGTATTTTTTCTGATATGTTTTCCACCCTCTTGCCCGCCCCACCCATATCCCTTATCAATGGAACTATGCGGGGAGGGGCCGGAGGGAGAACTTTCTTGCGCAGCGTAGCATGAAATTTGTTTGTTTACAATTGCAAAACTTCCTTCTTCTGCTCCACTGTGCTGCCTCTTGTTGTTGTTATCAAATACCGGAAATTATTGTATGTTATGTGCCAGCGACGACATCGCCATCGCCATCGCCATTGCCATCTCATCGTTATCGAAACGCGGCGTAAATCCTGTTTTTATGTATTTTTGGCTGCTTATTTCACGCATCGTTGGGCTAAATATGTTCCATGCATATTCATGGCACGGAGAGCGGAGAAGCTAAATTCAAATCAATTACTTGGTTTTTTTTTAAAGAACATTTACAGCGTGGATAACCCCTAAGATCTCTGCCACAATTGTGTAATTTTCATACAGGGCGAGCGGACTTTAAACAATTAAAAGCTGGACTGGTCTGCCGTGTGTGTCATTGACATTTATGCTCCAATGGGTTCAGAGTTCAGCAAAAGTACCAGTAAATGGGACAGACGAAAGCAGCTGCTTGCGTTGAGAGGGGGAGGTGGAGGAGGACCAGGAGGCCTTTTACTATAAATTTGCATAACGTTAACAAGTGCAATCAAATAGTCATAAATAAATGCGAGCCGCATTGCATTTATGGCAGTTGCAGAAACTGTGCATAAAGCTGCCACAGCCATGGTCAATGCACTCGAGAAAAAGGCATTCGGCGAGTGGATAGGGGGGTGGGGGTGGCGCAGAAGGAGCTGGCAACAGTGACGCCAACAAACAATGTGCCACTTGAGTTGCACACTGTTTTGCTGTGCAAAAATTATATTACAACATTGTGTATAAATTGTGATTTCCATGCAGCAGCAGCAGAAGGAGCAGCAGGAGCAGCGGCAGGAGCAGCGGCAGGAGCAGGAACGAGGCATTCAAGTGCAGAGACTGCACTCGCGTAATTGAGTCAATGTGCTGTGTGTGTGTGTGTGTGTGTGCCGTGCTGTGCTATGCTTCGTTACTTGGCTCCTTGCAACAGAGTGCGACAGTGTGTCAGGGCGGCAACAATGGCAGCCAGTCCTTGACACAACCCCAGTACCAAAGGGGACCAAAGCAGAGGAAGAGCCACTGTAGTCGAGGATAAGCAATGTGCGTGTGCAACGCTCGGTCTCGGTTTTAACACGCACTTGAGGCACCCCACCAGGCTTGCCACATGCTAGTGGGGAGCCACACCCACCCTTCGTACAATGTTATCTAGGGTCCGTCGGCGACTGCTCATTTCCACTACAAAAGTTAATATGCTGCTAAAATGGCATTAAAAGTGCTAGGGGAAAGTCTCTCCTGCTAATTTCCGAAGCGTAAACACCTCGCGACACAGCTGCACATATGCCCTGGGGGGGGGGGGGGGGGGGGGGGGGGGGGGGGGGGCCAGTGGCTAATAAACTTGGCCAACTCAAGCAAAAAGGGAAAAGCGAAAAGCGAGGGGCGCCCGGCCACCGCAGGAAAATGCTCATAAATGGGGAAAAATGTGGAGGAGCGGTGGAACGTGAAAATGGATGACCGTATTGCACTGTTACACAAAATTAAAGTTTATGTTATGTTCCTTTTTGGCTAAGTGACCAATGGCAGCCTTTGACACTACTTTAGACTTCATTCCAAGCCATGGTCGATGGTCGATGGCCAGTCGTAAGCATTCCTCATGTTGCACGTCCATCCTGCATCAGAGGATGTCAGATGTGGCCGGGGCTTCCAGTAAGGCATGGTATGTGGTATGGCATTTCTATAGAAAGCACTTCATCCATCAATTTCCAATCATTTTCTTGGTGGTTACTTCAATCCACACAAATCCCTTGCTTCATTGATGCTTGGACTCCGTAGCACTCGAAAACCATTCCTGCTATCACTGTCAGTCCCCAATCAAATCAAATCAAATTAAAATCATTGAGTGACATTATTAATTAACATGTTCAAGTGGAGAGAAACTGTAGAGGATGTCAAACACAAGCTAATTAAATGGTTTCCCGACCCCCACCACGCTCCTGGACCCCCAGCCACATATTCCACAATTTGCATAACAAAACTAAACGAAAAGTAGCAATTTAATAAAATGGAACGAATTCTGTGCACAGTATCTGTGTCTCTGTGCGAGTGTGTTTGTGTGTGTGAAAGTGCATCAATCAAATTGTGCAGCGGCTACAACAAAACTAGACTGACAGACTGACTGGGGGCATGGTTGGGGGCGACTATAAGTGGCTTTTGTGTGAGCTCATTAAAGTGATTACACCTGCCCACCACCCCCTTAAATAACCGTGCAACTTAACTAAATACGCCCATGGCAATAGTTTTATCAAGTGTGGCTCCTACCATCACTGCAGAGGGGTTTTTTTGCAGGCAACAAAAAAAGTTCCACCAACAAAACTGGGAGACACCCTTCTTCCCATACACTACACAAAAAGAGAGAGAGCAACCCTCTGTCATGGATTCCCCTAACAGTTGCTCTCATTTCTGTTGTTATCCCCTTAAAAAGGGTATTTTTAGTAACATATTACCGAACCTTCAAGGCGGCAATAGCCATAACCATGATTATATATCTTTCGCCACAGAGAATAACATAGACAACGCCAACATTCGCTTCGTTTCCCATTCGAGCTCATCCAAAAGTGCTGATTGGTGCTATGGACAAAGAATGTCTCCATTGTCATGCGCTCAAATTGAAACACGAGTTAGATGGACTTTTCTAGGGAAAAGTTAATGATCTCTGATATTATTCTAAATATTTGTTAGAAAATAGTAAACTTTTACCAAAACCCAATTAGATCAGAATCGAAAGACTTCCAAAGAACCACCGAATCGGCAAGAGTATCTACAGCCCTCTCTCTACTCCACTCCCCTCTCTCTCTCTCCCTCATCTTTCTGGTTTAGCTATGCATTAGATTTTACTTCTTTTGTTGCAACAACAACTGAAGCAAATACGTTTACATGGGCGTGTCGTACCGCCTATTGTCATAGCCGCCATGGCTATGGGAACCGAACCTCATATACTCGAATGCTTATTTGAAGCTGCTGTAGCCTGGAGCCGTCGGTCTGGAACCTGATGTCGTCATAGTTTTTGTTGTTGTTGTTGTTGTTGTTGCTGCTTGCACAATAACAACGACGATGCATCCGCTTTTTGTCACAATTTTGTATGCTGTTTTTGTTGTTGTTTTTTTCGGTTTGCTGTTGCAACTTTTCATTGTCAGTGTCATTGTTGCTGTTGCTATTGCTGTAATATTACGTATGCCCCCCCGTGCATGGTTGTGTGCTCGTGTGCACCTTCTTTGTTGCAGAGTTGCATAAAAAATTGACCATTGAACTGGCAAGAGAATATTTCTTTTCTTTTATTTTCGTTTCGTTTTCTTCATGCGTGGCTTGGTTGTAAAATGAAGTCGCTTGGACGCCTTTTTGCATAAACCATGAACTTGCAACGTTGCCCCTTTTCACTGAAATGCACCATTATGTCTGTTTTTCGTTGTCTGTAGAACAATGTTGCCACAGCCACAGCCTCATGTCTTTTTTTTTTTTATTTGGTAATTTTTAGTTGCAATTTAAGGAAGGTTTCTTTAGATATTTAATGTAATATTAAAGCAGCCTCAAAAAAATAAATAGAGACACAGAAACTACGCAGCAAAATAAAATCGCTTTCGTTATAGCTTGAGCTTTTTACGAGAGGATCCCGTAATTTCTGTGAAAGCGAAGCCTGAGCCGCGTTGCTGTTGTTGTTGCTGAGAGAGCGATAGAAGGAATGGCAGAGAGAGCAATGGAACGAAGCAATTGCGAGAGAGAAGCAAAGCCCATGCATGATGATCTCTCTCCTTCGGGTCTTGTTGATACTCACACACACACACATCCAATCACAACGAAGTTTTCTGTTGTATTTTCTGCGAGGCCTTACTTTTAGAAGAGGAAGATAATATTTCTTTTTCGTTATTGATGAACAAAGTGCGCGGATGAGCTGTTGAAAAGTTGCACCTGGTTGAAAAGCTCTGCCATGACATTAGCAAAGCTCTGCTGCCAAATTTCACTTATATATATACAGAATATATATGGGTGACAGCCCATGATATAAACAAGTTGTTGAGCTTAACAACTTTTGAACTGATGTGCCACCTTATGCCTTCCCATCCCCATCCCTCACCCTGAGAGCCGCTCTGACATCCACCTGACAAACAGACAGCCTGGCACGTGAGGATGGGACTAAACAAAAAAAAAAAATTATTAGCAGGCACTCGCGACAGTCATAACTCAAGTGTCAAAACAGCAGCGAAATGTTATCAAACAATTTCAAGGTTGGCTTGTCCTCTCCCGCAGCGAGTCTGTACTCTCCTTCGTACTGTGCTTCCTATGGAATAAAGCCCTCAAACTTTTGCCGGAAGCCAGCCAAATAAATCACATTTAACAATGTGGTAGGTGGTGCGGGTTTTTCATTTCTGCATCGGCAAGCTCTCTGCGTTCCACAAATAGGGGAGGGGGGGAGCGGAGTGGAGAGAATATAGAATGAAGAGAACTTATTTCGACTTACCTTCGCGCACATTTTCGTAGGCATCCTCAACATGTGACTCCTTGTAGATAATGGAGTGAAAATCAAGTTCGTCCTCAGCATTATCCTGCTGCTCCTGCTGCTGCTCTTGCTGCTGCTCCTCGACGTGTTCCGTTGTTGTGGTGGGTGGGAATGTTGTTCTGGCTGTTGTTGTCGACTCCTCAGACAGCCCAGAGGGTGAAGGGAGCACTGTCGTCGTTGTCGCCGTCGCCGTCGCAGTCGCTGTCGATGTCGACGTCGTTGTAGATTCAGCAATTTTCTTTATGAAGTTTTCTGTCTTATTATCAACGGCAGTTCTGTTGTAGTTATTTGTGTATTTGTTGGAGTTGCGAGAGCCCAAAGGCCGTGCTCCAATGGTGCTCCTGCTCCTTGGAGCGGCTGTGAACGACTCCGTTGTGGATGAAATCGCAGTGCGATTTGTGGGAAAATAATGTTTGGCATGTTCAACATAATAGGCATCACGTTCCGTTATAATTTTACCCTCGAATACCCCATTGTGTATGGATCCAAATACAAAACTATTACGTTCCCCTATCACTTCGCCCGCATAGATATGATCCGTGGAGACATCAATGGGGCCGTTGCTATCATAAAACTAAACACAAAAAATATATGTATATCAAAATGTTTGTTTTAAAAAGAGATGGCAAAGATATACTCACGTCTAACTTATCGCTAAATGTATTTAAATCACGTTTTAATCTAAGATGGAAGTCTCTTCCATGTGATGCAAACTTTAAATGTACAAAATGATCTTTGGTCACGGATCGTCGCGCCCTGTTGTGACTAGCTCGGATGTGCTCGTGATCATAGTCGAGTGTTTCGTAGTGGGATATGTATTCGTTAAGTCGTTCATGACCTGCAAAAAAACATGGAGACAATAAACACATAAATCATTAGTTATAAATCATTTATTTGAATAGAGGTAGAGGTCAGAGTAGAAATCAAAATTCCCATATTTTAATTACTATAAGTATTCGGTTTTTAAATACAAATATTTGGTAAATTAAATAGAATTCATGTTGATTTAAAAATAAAAACGGCCCATATTTAATGTAAAAATAAAAAAATTATTTAAAATAAATATATTATACCAAAGTTGTAGGCAATATATTTAATTTAAAAATATTAAAATATTTAATTTATATAGTAAATATATTTAGATCAATAATTAGATATAAAACAATTTAAATTAAATATATTTTACGAAATTTGTAGGCAATATATTTAATTTAAAAATATTTAAATATTTAATTTATACATGAAATATATTTAAATCAATATTTAGATATAAAACAATTTAAATTAAATATATTATACGAAATTTGTAGGCAATATATTTAATTTAAATATTTTAAATAGCTGTTTAAGGGCTGGTTCCTCTGGGTGTTCAGTAAACTGTTCAAATCGAAGGTGTATATAAATCAAAGCCTGAATTTGACCAGAAACTCACTAAAAATCCATTGAAAAATCTTAAAAATCGTTTGCTTGATGAAAAATAAAAAATATAAACCGAAAAACAGTTCAGGCTTCAACCGCAATTTAAATTAAATTGAAGGCCGGAAATTGAAACACAACACCAGGGCAGGGGCAGGGGCAGGGGCAGAGGCAGAGGCAGAGCAGAGTACAACTGTCGCTCCATTTTGGACCAAAGGCCTCCCTCCCCCTCTCTCTCTCTCTGGCTCCGACTGGATGGCCATTTCATTGCCACTCCTTGCAACACACAACACAACACCAAACTCTTAATACTTTTAACGTTTGATTGCGTTTAATGCCTTCTTCGAAGGGAGGGAGGGTGTGTGAGGGTGGGGGTGTGTGTGGTAGGTAGGGGCTGCAGTTTCTTGTAATGCATTTACTGTTGCAGTTGCCCTGAGAGCTGAAATTTGTTGCACATGCCACACGGCAAGCAGCCCGCACCCTCAGCAGAGCTACCTACCTACCAGATGGCAAGTGGCACTTGTGGGGCCGTGGCAAGAGTTTCTTTGACTGGCACAAACATATTTATTTTGGCAGATGGACTGGAAAAATGGAAAACGAACAGCAAGAACGACTACGACTACAAGGATGAGGCAGGGAAATGGCAGAGAAATTGGGGGAAAAGGGGGATAGGGGCCTTCTGTGCCACATTCGTTTGGGGCCAACAATATTCTTGCTTTTTCCCCAGTTTAAAATTGCACAACATTTTTAATGCATTTACAACACACACACACACAGTCGCCCATAACTGCATTTCTTACGAGGAAATTTTGAGGCCATCAGAGGACTGAGGGCCATGTGGCATGCCCGATTGCCTAATGGAGTGTTGTGTGGGAAGTGTCCAGTCGAAGCTTTTACTGGCCCTAGCATTGTGTCGCAAAAGTCGCTCCAATTTGCACAATTCTGTATCCGAATCGAACATCAAACGCCACCATAATGCAGTCGGCTAATGTGACTCCACTATCGAGAGGACTCAGCCATGGAATTGCAGGCAAGGGGTAACTTTATTCAGTCTCTACCTTATATTGAATAAGAGCTTTAATTCCTCTCGATGGAGCCACAAAATTGAACAGAAACTAATCTTTTTGCTGCAGATAGTATTTGCCAGAGGAAACCCCGATGAATGCCACAGAGCAATGCCATTAAATAATCGACAAGAATTAGCCAAGTAAATACAAATGAAAAGCCCAACAGTTTTCTCATCATCAAGCCAGAGTCCTTGAATATTCAGCAAACAAACAGCAAAACTCTGGCTAAAAGCAAACGAGACAGAGAGAGAGAGAGAGAGAAAGAGAGGTAGAGGAAGAAGGTTAATTGCGTTTAAAAAAGCCGCAAAAATCGATAGTAAAATGAAAATAAACCTGAAATATCTGTGGTCGACCGAAGAGAGGATTGCATTTGGCATGAGTGAGGAATTTTAATTACTTAAAAATTCCGAAAAACGCAACAGCAACAACAAAAACACAGCCGCTTCACAGGATGCGGGTTTCGCCTTCAAAAATGGTTGCCGGAAAATTACACAGAAAGAAAATAGAGAGAGAGAGAGAGGAAAACCATGGCGGAGGGTAATTAAACTGAATGCTCAAGCAAACATTAAACAAAATATATATCTTTTATTTTTTTTTTTTGAAGCAAACTCCTGGCAGAACAAAGAGAGGGACGGGCTGCCGGGCCAAAGGGTCATTCTAGTAGTTGACCTACAAAACGGTACAAAGGTTCCACCCGTTTCTCGGCTCTATGAGGGCCAACAATGCGGAAAGCCCCTTTCAGCGACTGATTAAACAAAGCTAAAAGCCCAAAAGGGGTCCGAGCCGCACAAAAAACGAAAAAAAAATGAGCCAAAGGTGCCAGCAATAGATGGTTTTTCGGGGGTGGAAATGGGAACCATGGCTAAGTGAAGGTTTTTGTGTCATTAGTGGCTTAGTCCAAGCTAACCTCGATTGAAAATCATCTCAGTAGCCAAGCAGCAATTATCCCGTTAAATTTTTAGTTTAGTTTAAGATTATTTAAGAAGGTAAAGTACTGCTCGGAAATCTCTACAATAGGTTTTGAATGAACGAAGAGAAAGAGAAAAGCCAAAAATTTCTTCCGCTGCGGTGAGGACCATCCACTCTCTCTCTCTCTCTCTCTCGGCTGTCAGTGAGACAAGTGCTAGAAAGAGATAGCAAACGCTTGACGTTCTGCAGACGAACGTATCAGAGCGTAGACTCGGAAGAAAATGCAAGAGTTCTGCCATTTAGTTTAGAATCACTCCTTATACAATTTTTCTATGTTTTCTTTTATCCACTTTTTGATTTAATTATTATTTTTATTTTATTTATTTATTAATTTAAAAAAATTGCATGACTAATATAAATTCTATACCACAATTAATGTTTCTAGCCAGAGAAACAGGAGCTTCACCTTGGTTTTTAAGTGGATTTTTAGTTGATTATTTATTTAGGAATAATATATATAAAAAATATATAATATATATAATATAAATATAATATATTTTACTATTTATATTTATATATATTTTATTTCTTCTTTTTTTTAGAGCTACAAGCAAAACTTATCAGTTCAGAAAATATGCTTAGAGAATGAGAGAACCTTTAGGGTTTGTTAATAGCACTTTCTTGGCTTTGGTTTTCCGAATCATGTACAAATGTAGAAATCAACGATTTTTATGGAATTGTTTAGGTACTTCCAGAGACCTAATTCTGGCCTATATAACACGATCTTATCTTATCTTTGGGTATATAAATATAACCTTTCAGGTTCTATAGTTCATGCCTTCATAGGCTGAAAGTTTTCATGGATTTTCCCCATCTCAAGAACGGTGTACCCTGTGGATCACTGGAGCATTTAATTGTCTTAGAAACCGATCTAAAGGCCTTCAAATATAAAATTTAATTTATTTTTTCATCCATACTCTCTCCAGGGTCTAGACGGCCTCAGTTTCGTATCATTTTTGCTGTCTAAATCTATTCCAATTAGTGACACCTTGACTTACTTCTGCGGCCTGTTGCTTTCCGGTTTTCCGGACCCACTCTTCCGGCCTGGCTGGCGGTGCAGCGGCTGCACAAATGGCACAGATAAATAAGAAAAGCGCTGTGGAAGAGGAAAAACCAGCTGGGAACAACTTTCGCTAGTCGCTGGTGTCTGGGGTGTCTGGGGCAGGCGTGCACGGAAAATTGAATATGGCCAAATGCGCTTGACCAAAGAAAAGGCCAGCATAAACATGGGAAAAACAACAACGGCCAGTGAATGGGTTTGCCCGACTTTTCCAAGCGCAAAAAAAACAAAAAAAACAGCAACAAAAACAAAAATTACAACTTTTCTTTTTCAATTTGTTTTTCTTTTTTCTTTCCCACAGACACGTTTGGCAAGTTTTTCCAATCGATGCCACTTGTAAAGGAAAACCTAAAAGTCCACGGCACAAAAATCTTATTACGAAAAACTACCGAATAACGGGAAAATTGGTAAACCGGTTGGAGTTAAAAATTCGGTTCGGCACAAACTCTAACTCAATTGAGCCCTCTATCTCTCTCTCCCTCACTCTTTCCGGTCTTCTACCACAACAAAAAAAGGGAGTGCGAAAAGCGATTTTCGTTTTGTCTCACTTATATTCCATTAACCCAAATTCTCTCAGCTCTCCAGCCCCATCGATCCATGTCGCCAGGGTCCAGGACAAACGAGCATTTAATGCGCTCCACTGGAGAGGCAGAGAGATATCCGCTGATGCCCTGGAGAGAGAGAGAGGGAGTCGCCCTAGAGATGCAGCAGAAATCCAGAACCGAGTCCCACTCTCGCGTTATTCATTTTTAAACTGCATGTCCCCTGGAAGTAGCCCATCTAGGGACGATGCGATGATGATTCAATTTAGTTGCACTGTGGCCGACACAAAACGGCTTAAATGGCTCTCCAGCTGCAAGCTGGATATCGGACCCATATACATGCTCACTTTTGATTGATAGGCTTAAGTGTGGGTGGGGGCTGCGTTTTGCTGCAGATAAGGCTTCCTTACATTCCAGCCGCCAACCCACCGAACAAACCCGCCCACCCATCCGGGGGGGCTGGCATCGAATCGAGACTTGCATTCGAGACTCGTTTACAGTTTTGTGCTTGAAGTTGATGGATGACGTTGGGTCATGTGGGTGTAGGGCATGTCCTTAGCTGTAACCAGTTTGAATTTTCGTTCACTTTTTGGGCCCAAATTGTGTGTCGATTTTGTTTGAAAATTGCCACTTTAAGCCAGAAGTTGGGGGAGTAGATTGGATCGTTGGATTGTTAGCTTACCATCAATCCATAGAACAAGATCTAAATATAGAGGCCAGGAACCAAACATGGAATCGTTGGAAGATGCCTCCGACAGGGATGCCAAAAACACCTCGATCATGGACCTACTTTCATCCCCAGAACTTAGGCCTATGACTAGCCTCAACTAATTTTCCCAAAAGGTGGAAAAGTACTCCAAACCCAGGCAAAACATATGTACGATAGATCGGTAGGTTAATATGTTTTTATGGGTTTAACAGCATTATATTTCTCTTGCTATCTATAAGCTCTAAAAGTAAGTAAAAGTAAATCTCATTTCTAAACGAAAGAGCCCTCATAGGATTCATTTATACATTCATACAATTTATTCGAACTAGGCCTCATATTCTCTTGCTCCCTCCTTTCGTATTTCCCTCGATTTCAGCCATCAATCTTTGCGGTCCATGCTTAGGGCCCTGTGTGTGTGTGTGGGGGCGGGGTTTGTGGTGGCTTTTCGTACTCCAAAAAGTACCCCAATTATTGGGGGCACGTGCGCAAGTTGGCAGCGACGTCAATTTACATTTAAATCGCCTCAAGTTGAAGGATGAAAATGGAAAATAAATAAAAATACAAAATACCAACCCAAAAAAGAGAAGACAAGAAATTTTAAATACCCTTTACATAAAAAAATGCCTTTTTATTTTATTATTATTTTTGTTTTTCCCCATCAAAATACAAGGAGGAGTTTTTTCTTTTTTTTTAGGGCTTCCCCAAAAAAAGGTCATCATAAAATCGAACAAGAAATCATTTCATTCATTTGGGTACAGCAGCAGATGAATTCGTTATTTTCTTTCGATTGTATGCCTGGGTCATGGCCTTGCCAGAGAAAAAGAAAAGAAAATATAAGGAAAATAATCTTTTAATTGTGGAAAAATTCTCAGACTGAGAAAATTAAATACTTCGAGGCTTAAGTGAATTTCCATGAAAGTTGAGGTTCTTTTGCACATAGGAAAACATTATGGATACCCGCCGCTGTGCATTTTGATCTGATAAATACAGGTATATATTTATAGTGCATATATATTGCAAATTTTGCGTGTATATCCTTCTTCGTTGAAGGACTCTGGGCGCTGGTAAAAATGATTGCAGTGCTACGTGATTTATTGCACTTTTCTTGGATTTTATTTGACAACCTTTCGTGTGGTTTTTCTATTTCTGGGTTGGGACCCACAGCCACCCACAAGTCGGAAAAAGTTTAGTCAGAGTTTCTTTTTCTTTTTTTTTTTGTCGCTTGGGTCAGGACTCTGACGTGCGTCCCATTAGGTTCGGAAAATTGCAACAAAATAAAGAAGAAATTCTAATGCCGAAACTTTAAAAGAAGTTTCCATTGGCCGTCTAATGTCCTGGAACGCGCATTATGCGGTCCTTGGGATAACTTTCTTTGGCCCTCGAGCCCCCAAGCCCGACAATTGGTTCAGGCTTGACATTGGGGTCAGAAATACAGAGATCTTTGCATTCTCGATAGCTCAAGCTGTTCATGGAATTTATCTTTTGTATAGCTATAAATAAATTATTTACTGGAGCTAAAGTGTTGTGATAAAGAATGCAATAATCGCTTTGTGGGCAATTTATTCGTCATAAAAAATCAGTTGCGTTTTTCCTTTCTCGAGCGGTGGTTGCGGTTCTCAACATGTGGATTTTTCCAATTCTTCTGCTGTTGGTACAGCATTCCACAGGCAGCATCCTGCCAATGGAATCTCCACATGAGGTAAAAACTTTCCCGATTAGGAAATGCAATCAAACTGAAGCGAAGGGAATTTCTTCCAGGACACAACAATCAGTGAGGAGAGGCAGTCGCAGTGCAGAAAAAAATTCGAGGAGCAGAACCAACAGCTGACGAGCCTGAAGGCACAACTGAATGTCTATCGGGACAAGGCCAGGGAACTGGAAATGCTGCTGAACTACAGTAATACGATCGGGGAGAGACTGTGGGAGTCCTACAAAGCACAGACCGACTTCAAGCAGCAGGTCGAGAAGATCCAAGTCCAGAACTCCACCAATCAACTCGAGGAGGATCAAAGACAGTCTTTTGAAAACCGCATCAACGAATTGGACTGGCTGTTGAAGAATCGAGATCTTAAAATCAAGAATATTGAAACTCAAATGAAACACAAGGAAGATAGAACCAGGGGATATCTGAAAACCTTCATGGATATAATTGAGAAGGAGCTGGAGGGAAAAAGTAAAGAGGTTCTAACACGCAGATTATCACGCATGCTGATGTTTATGGAAATAAAAGATCCACATCTTGGTTACTGAAGATCAAGCCTATTAAACATCAAGAGATCAGAATATTTACTTCATACAGGATTCAACAGACAGGAGTGTCAATACGCATATGGAGGAGTACTGATTAAATACAATATTAACTATTAAACAAAGTACATACTAATATAAATATATACATATCAACAATATCTGCAAAAATATATACAATATACCCATTTCTCAGCTTTCAGTTTTAGACCTCAAATCGTGGAATCCTATGGCATCCACAATTTAGACGATACAAGAAATTCGTTGATGCAAAATCATAGATAATTCCTATATTTACGAAATGGCAGATAGAATCTTGATAATCGAAATAAATCACGTTACAGTCCATCTGTCACTTGGCTTTTTGAACACCTGGTTTTCGGACTCTTTTAATGCCAGAGCAGCGCACTTTTGAGTGAATACTTTTCGAATTAATGCTAGAAACTGAGAAATGGGTATTATAAAGTGCCAAACAGTTTCAATATTTAGAGCATAAATTTGGATATTCAATTATTTAAACTCAAAAAAGAGTATGATTTAAAAATATGGAAAAAATCAGGTTTACTCTTAAAAAGTAAAAAGTATACTTTGAAATCACCTTAGAAAAGCGAAAGGCAGGGACATTGAAGAAGAAGAAAAATGACATACCATTTGCATGTGTATGCTCTGGTTATTTTTCATTTTTCAATGCCTTTCCCCTGCATTTCCATCAGTCTTTTCATATACCTCGTATACGTGCGAAATCAACTTTTATTTCGGGTTATTTGTTCGGGTTTTTTTTTCTGCTTTTCGTGCAGGCTCCCTCTGCCTCTCTGCCTGTTGGCAGTGCAAAGCGCATTAAGTCCTTAGCTTAAAGGCAACACACTGCAGGAGCAATAGCAACATCAGAGCCGTGCAAACAACCCAACATCTGTAATAACAACAATTACAACGGCAAAGCCCCTGCATAAGCAAACACAAGACAAAGACAGCACGTCCTTCGTGAAGGGAGAGGGGAACGAAGGCTAAGGACAAGGACAGGGCGGCCCATTAACTAGCAGCTATCCCTAACCCTTGGATCATTTTGGACCATTTCGAGCAGAAGAAGAAGAATTTTGTGCATTTATTAAAGTAGAGCCAGCACCCACCTCTATAACCGCCCCTGAGGCCATGCCTCACCAGACACTACATATGACGATATATATTCAACAGACATACATACATACATAAGCTGTTGAGCCAATTTTACTCTTGCATTATTTCATATTCAATCATATTCTCACTTTCACTATTCAAATGTCCTTCATTGTACTTGAACACTTAAGCACCTATTTGAATGCTCATAATTGTGCTGTTATTGCCCATGCCCAAGAACTAACTGTGACGCTCTCACATGCTCACAGACGCGTTCCGTTCTTGCATTTGGAGCGACATCGTCATCGCGTGATCTTCCAATTCCCTTTTGCTCGGCTTCTTTTCGTGCAGTTGAGTCGAAAGCAGTCGCAGGCGTAGGCCTGATAGAACACCCCGCTACTCATTTGAAACACGTTGCCAAATAACCTACATATGTATAAGCCACTAATATTAATTAGAAACATGCGGAGATCAAAGCAAATGAAACAGAGATCGAACGAAAAACATCTAAAATCAAAACTGTCAGCCTCGAATGCTTAATAAATACATATATGATATTTTTCGCAAATTCCATGCAAAGTGCACTGCCTATGAAAACCTTTGGACTGTGTGTCGCATTTGCGTAATGTGATTTCATTTTCCACCCTCTTATGGCACTCACTCACCTCTCCAAAGCTTTCAATCCCTAAGGGGCGGAGGAGGGGCACGTAATGTGCTTAAAGTGCTGCAAAAACAATGGCAAGGGAGGTGGCAGACTTGAGTGTAATGGCGGATTGTAGGAATATGTTATTCTGCGCCAGATTGTTTTATCCTTAATAGATTCCATAAATTAGCATAAAAGAGGCCCACAAAAAAAGCAAAGCATTTTTGAGTGTGTTCGATAAATGACGCAGCAAAACCACAGCAGTCCATGGGGATCCATCAATTATAAATTTAGTTAAAGTCGATCGATTTCGAGGGGTCACAAAATAATTACCATATTAAATTCGGGGCAGACTGGGAAAACTTTGTCCATAGTCAGAGGACTAACTTGACCACAGGTCGGAGGATGGGGCCATGGGCTTGCATATCGATAGATAGCGCCAAAAGCCAAACTGTCAGTTCGGTCCAGTCCAGGCCGTTGCATAAACTAGCCAATAATCCCCCAGACCGAACAGACAGGCAGACAGGCAGACGGGCGGGGGCTGGGGGCTGGCCAGAACTTGGCAACCATCAGAGGCGACAAAGGACAACAGGACGAGAGTCGAGGCGAACTCAAGACTTGGCCAAGTCCTTCGAAAAGCGCCTTAAAGCCTGCAGCAGCCTCAGCAGCAGCAACAACAGCAAAATGTTGGAAAAAGTTTTCTATGTAATGCATTACAAGTAATTTCACTCGCAACCAAATACACAGGCCAACTTTTGTGTGCAAACTTCAAAAAACCAAAGCAAAGTCGACTTCTTACCCTAAAAAAAAAAAAACTAAAAAAAGAAAAGGAGAATCGGAATCAGCAACAAAAAATCCATCAGTCGAGGCTATAGAGTGGAACGTAAACGCACAATACATTTCCATAGAAATATTCATAAAATTCTCTCAGGAGAGTTCACTCATTTTGCACTCAATGTGTGCGAGCAGTGCAGTAAAGAAGAAAACACTCAAGGCATACCAACACAAGGGAGAGAGATCTTCCCGTGTATGTGTATACTCTCTTCAAAGCTAGCCAGCGACGCCGTCGCTTCAGGCGTGGGAGCGACAAATGCAAAGAGAAGAATGAAGTGCAAAATTGTTTTTGCAATTTACACTGGTTTCTGCTCTCGGCTGATCTGCCGCCTGATTATTATTTTCGGGCAGAGTTTTCTGCTGCTCTGCCCGTTCTCTCTGCCAGCATAGCGCATGGCGAGTGAGCGAGAAAGACGATGATACTCTGCGGTCTGCGCGGGTGCGAAGGATGAAAGAACGATTGAAAAAACTGATATACGGAGAGTAAGAGAACGAAAGAAGTGAGTACCGCGTGCTACACAGAGTAGAGCAGAGAGTATATTCGGCTATGCGATCGTTCTGGCAGGGGTCTTAGAATTTTCAGTGCAGAATGTGATCAATCTTTATGAAGGATTTGTTATAATAATATAATAATACCACCCACTACACCCGTCTCACTTGCTTGAGCAACAATAAAAATACCCTGGATAGAATTTGCTTGCATTTGCATCTGTGACAGTAACAGTCCAGCTATGAGAATATCAAAGTAGACAGCCAGTCCAATAAAAAGTAAAGAAATAAAACAATTAATAATAAGAGGGTCGCTGAACTTGCATACTGATTGACAATACATAATATGTACCATAGGTCCATTCAATAATCAACAATAATCTACAGCAAGATGTCATTCGAAGTCAAGTCTGATCTACGAGTAAATGCATATATAATACACATTAATGTGATATTATAATTATTTGCTATATTGCATGATTTATGGCATTGATTGATAAGCATTGATATATAAGAAGACTTGGGTCTTTCGTCTTGCATTCAGTCCGATTTAAGTCTTTCAACGGGAATAGTCATGCAAATATATTGGATTCTGGTGCTTTTCTTCCTCCACATAGAAGCAGACGTTACTCTATCGACGGAAAATAGCTTCGAGAGGAGTGCTGTGAGAACTCAGTGCATTGGGAAATTGCAATTGAATGAACTAATTAGTTGGGTATTCCGTTTCCAGCACTGCGATGTGACCCGCGATGAGGACGATGAGCGGTGTGGCGCCATTTGCTATCCGATTGTGAAGCCGCTACTCCGGTACGCGGCCCTATGCCAGGGGAAGGATGCAACGATTAACGACCTCAAGGATGAAATCCGAAAGAAAGATGTTTACAACGCCCAATTGGAAAGCAAGCTTGAGCTTGCCAAGTCAATGGAAACTCAGGCAAATAAACAGATGGAGGATCTCAAGGAACAGGCGGATGCCAGGCAGAAGAGCTCGGATCAACAGCTGAAGGTCAAGGATACTGAATTGCTTCTGAAGGCAAACGAAATGGTGAAAATGGCGAGAGAAATAAAGGACCAGGTCTCAAAAATGGAAATGCAGATTCAAGCTAGAGAGGCTCAAGTGCAATCAAATGATAAGTCAACCAGAGAACTGGTAGATAAAGAGAATTTTCTTAAACGAACATGGACTGGCAGCTGTCTCCCATTCACCAATTCCACTGACATCTATACCATAAAGTTGCCCGGAATGGGCTCAGTCGATGTACCCTGCAATTCCAGTGTGTCCGGATCTGGCTGGACTGTAATCCAGAGACGAGTCCGCGGGAATGTGAACTTTAATCGCACTTGGACCGATTACAAGCAAGGGTTCGGGCACCTCCGGAAGAACTTATTCCTGGGACTGGAAAAAATCCATCTAATGACCCTGCTCCAGCCTCACGAGCTGTACGTCCAAATCCAACATGTTAATGGAAGCACCAGCTATGCTCGTTACGATGATTTTAAAATAGGAAGCGAAGCGGAAGGCTACAAACTGAAATCTTTGGGAAAATATTCAGGAACAGCCGAAGATTCACTAGCTTATCACGTGGATATGAAATTCTCCACTTTCGACAGGGATAATCACAATTGCGCGCAATATTTTGGAGGTGGTTGGTGGTTTGATAATTGCGCAGAAAGGTACTCACATTTAAGGCGAATTTACGAATTTATGATGTTAATTTTCTTATTATTACAGTAATCTCAATGGAAACTATTATCCAAATGGTACGAGTAGCAAGCGTGACGGCATCTTTTGGGGTGCTAGGCAAAAACATAACTACACGATCTCGCTTACATTTTCGCAAATGATGATAAGACCAAAGGTCATGTAAAATTGTGTATTCTTTAAAGATAATTTAGTGGTGTAGTCAAATGCTGAAAGACGATTCAAACTAGCCAAATTCACAGATGCAAATATATCGCAAAAGCACAAAAGTATCTCAGACCTACCCATCGAGGGTATATATATTTTTTGGTGCTTTTGTTATTAGATAAATCCATCGCGGGCATCAGTATGTGGTGGTATGTGGTATGTGTCTGTGTTGCTATCTCGCTTCCCTCCGCCCGAGGGCGCACACTGCACAAGGAAGAGCGTGTGAGAGAGAGGGAGTGCGTGAGTAAGTGCGTGGAACGCCTTCCAATGCAGTTGAATTTGTGTGATTCAGTTTTAGGAGTCTGGAAGATATGGTAATTGTCTTAATTCTGGATGCCACAGATTTTCAGCTTTCACCACAAATCGAATATACCCCTATTTTGGAAAAAAGGATTTATTTATATTTCAATAGTAATTAGGTCCCCAAAAAAAGTAACAAAAATCGAATGTACGGTCTTAAAGATACATGTATAAGCCAAGATATACCATCCATTTTTATGGGTGCACATTTGCAGGATCTTTACTGGACTTTACTGAACATTAAGTTCTGATTTTATATGGGCTCATTGTTGAAAAATTATTCCGTAGCACACTCAATTTACATTCATTGTACGTACTGTACTGTAGTATGTTTGTGACGTTCACGATCCAAGACATGCCCCGCAGAGTCGCGGTCGCCGATTGGAGTGCGAGTGGAAGTGGGGGGTGGGGGGGATGTCGGCCAGTGAATGCTGACAATGCATGATGCTTATTGACCGAGATTTCTCAATTTGTATGAATATAAGAACAGAAGAAGAACAGAAAAAAAACCCAGTTATTATCTACAGAATGCTTGGCTGGAGGGCAACCGGCCGGAAGGAGCAGTCCTTCTGTTTCCCTTTCTGTGAGTCAGCGCGAGATATCAAGGGAATGTGTGTGTGGGGGGGGCTAATATGTCAACGGCAGAAAGGATTTAACAATCCGATATACGAATTTACATTTGCCAAAGGAAAGAAGTACCTAAAGGGAACCCTACAATACCCACAGTATGGTACTTTCCAAAGGAATCTAGATAGTCTTTATGAAAGGTGAAGATATCAAACCAATTACATTTTCTATCTTTTCCTTTCGATTTTGACAAGTGAGGAATTTGTTGAAAATAAATCCAAATCCAGGCTGGGATCAGGGAGGATGCTACAGGCATTGCATTTCATTAGACTGGAATTTTACAATTTATCTTGCAAGTAATTGACACGGTCTGGGGCAACAAGAGCAAATAGCAGATAGCCTGAAAGAACTGGAGGAGGAGGAGGAGGAGGAGGAGGGGTGGGCGCAATAACATGCCAAGGACAACACAGAAACAGACTTGGGCAGGACATGCAGGGCAAAAACAGCTTGAGGACAACAATAACAAGGATGCAGAACTTTGCTCAAATTGCAATTAACATGAGAATTTCGAATTTTCGATATCAACAGACCAGCACAAGGATGATGGAGGGGATTTCCCCAGATTTTGACTCGGCCAGAAGTCCAAGGATGTCCCAGAGCCATATCTGTAATCAATTTTTAATGAATTTTGTCCTCCAGCAAGCAGTGGGCAAATTATTACACATAATCAACAGCAGCCCGCCGCCGCCCCAACCCACCCAATTAGTGTTGACGTTTTCCCCCACAACCAAACGCAAATTAATTCAATTTTGGCTTTGAGTTTCGAGATTTTATCTCTGATTTTGTTTAAAAAAATTTCTACAAAATGACAGAAATATGGCCCGATTTAATTCGATATTGAGCGGGCCCGATGATACACAAAATTTGGGATTTAATGGCCGAAATGAATCGGGTTAATGCCCAAATGCTTCTCTTCAATGAACATTATTCAAGATAGGCTCAAGGAAAGCCGGTTTCTTCGGCTAATAAGCATAGAACTCGTATAAATAGTAATTTTGGCATTTATCTGGAGACACTTTTGCCTTTGAATGGCTCTTGTATTATCACATCATAATCATTGCTGGCTGGTGGCATTCTATTTATGCAAAATCCACACCTACATTGTGTACCTTTTTGTGTGCGTGTGGCCCAAAATGAGGGGTCAGGTCAGTGCGCAAAAAAAAAGAGCAAAACGGAGCAAAACAACACACGAGTAAAAATATTCATAAATTGTTAACAAAGGACACGCCTCCTTCGCATCGGTGGCTCCGTTTAAAGCCACTTTCGACCCTTTAGTTCAGCTTCTGAGGGCCAGTGATTTGGGTTGCTGTGGCTGGGTATATTTTGTTTTTATTTTTGCAACAGAGCCGCAAAGGGGGGCGCAGACGGCCGCACACACACAAACCTTGGGCTTAACTTATGGATTATGGGCGGGAGCCTGTTTTGTGGTGGAGCAGAACAGCAGAACAGCAAAATGTAGTCTACATTTGGGCGTTGCGAGACACGAGCGCGTAAAAACCGAAAAGCAACGTCAAAATGGCATTAGCACCCATGCGTGTGTGTGTGTGTGTGCTTGTGTGTGTGTGTGTGTGTGTGCGTAAGTGTGTGTGTGTGTGTGTAAGTTGTGGTCACAGTGCGGCCAAGTTGTTGGATTCCTCCTTGGCCCCTTTTTAGGCGGATAAGTGGAGTGGCTAGAGAGAGAGAAAGAGAGTGCTGCCTCATTAGATAAGTGCAAAGGGGTGTGGGGCCTGGGGCTAGAGACAGAATATTTATGCGTCAGGCTAAGCAAAAGTTAATGCAGGCAAGGGCGTACAGTACGTTTCAGTAATGTAAGCCTTACATTAAAGTAACAAGAAATATTTGCCGCGAGTGTCGCGATTCAAAAGTTTCATAGAAAAAATGCCAAAAAATTATCGATAATTATCGAATTAAAATATATGTAAATCTATCGAATTTCAAGCAAAACTGTGTTTGGAGGATAATTTTCCATAGACAGAAATTCATTCCAATACAGCGACTATAAAAAATACCTCATAATTATCGATAATTATCGACTTAAAATAAAAATCTCTCTAATTTTAAGCAAAACTGTGTTTGAAGGATAATTTTCTATAGACAGAAATTCAGTTATTCATTCCAACTCAACGACTATACAAAATTTCCAAAAATCATCGATAATTATCGAACTAAAATAAAAATCTATCGAAATTTAACCAAAACTGTGTTTGGAGGATAATTTTCAATCGAATAAATTAAGAAATGTATTCCAATTCAAGGACTATACAAAATACCAAAAAATCATCGATAATTATCGAACTAACACATAAAAATCTATCGAATTTTAAGCAAAACTGTGTTTCAAGGATAATAGACAGAAAATATTGGCATTATTCCTATAAAAAATACCACAAAATTAGCGATAATTTTAATTAAAAATTTCAATTTTCGATAAGGTTTCGATTTTTTGAAGGAATATAATATATAGCTGATTGGAAATTTGAAAACAATTTCATTCAATGACGAGCAATAAAATTACTTTTCATCTCAAAAATATCAACAAATGATCGATAATGCCATAGAAAACCAATATATCGAAATGTATACGATGTTTTGTACATAGTTTCTAAGGATCAAAAAGTGTGAGATGTTTTTGAGGATTATTGATTTTGGTAGAGACAGAAATTCAGCAATCAAAGGACTTTATTGAAGTAAATCAAGAGTACCAATCAAACCAATCGAATATATTCGAATCATTCTATCCTTATAAACATCGTACACATCTAAAAGAGGGCAAACATTGACATTGAACAACCACAAAGCCACTCTCTCTCTTTCGCTGGAAACACTCTCCCGTAGCCACAAAAGCTGACACTAATAGGCCAAGGCTCTGGCTGGAATTTGTAGCATAACAAATTAACATCAAGTGCCCACCGCCCACCGCCCTCCGCCCACCACCCGCCGCCCACCGGCGCCACTCCAAGCACTGCAAAAAGGCAAATCCGAGAGCGAAGACTGGCCAAGATGGGCGTGTAATTGATGCCACAGCAAGTGCCGGCAGGTGTGTGAAGGAGAGTGAAAAAAAAAACCAAAGGAGCGCGTATTATAAACTAAATGAAGCAAGCTATAAAGTAATTTGAGACACAGACAGCCCCAACTCTACAAGAGATCTCGTTAAGCGAGAAAAAGGTGCCAGGGGGGGGGACAATTTTCATTTGCAGGACATCCGACACGAAGGATGGACCCAACGTGGCCATTGTTCATCGGTTGCCAGTGCCAATCATTCAACTGATTAGTTTGATTTTACCGCCACGCTATTTCCGTAGCCCAAAAGGCGGGGGGGGGGAACGCTAGACAATGGACAATGGTGCCCCACCGGATGCGGGGGGCGAGTGTCACAATTATGGAGCGGAGCTACGAACGCGACGATTGTTCCCCGAACCAAAAACCCAACTTTTCCTCACTAATTGCTCCGCCAGTGGAACATTTTGTGGCCGAGGGTATTCGCATCGTTCGCTTCCGTTCCGCTTGGCGCTTAATTAAATTATCGATTGGTTTTATTTTCGGACACCCAACCGAATGGCTGGTAGATGATCACTCAATGTAGTTTACACAGCGATTGTCCTCACTTTAATCTCTTTCTTTACCCCAAAACTGGTTGAAATGTTCTTTCTTCTCTCACAGATACAGATACATTTTGAAAGGCTTTACACTTGAACGAACCCACACAACTCCATCCAGCAAAATTTTAATGAGCTACAAAACCGCAGAGGCACAGCCACAGAGAGGGGTGGCTGGGGTTTGGGGCAGAATCTACTCGAGACTCGAGACTTGGGCAAACAAACTCGTTGTATGAAAACAATTATGATGTTTGCTAATCTCACAGAAATTCCAGAGCCTCAGAGACAGGTACAAAGGAGACAGACAATGAGCAAACAATTGTTCGATGCGATTATTTGCGTAATTTATAATTAAATAACATTACAATGGGCTGGGCCGGGCGGCACACATATTAGCTCTCGAAAATACATACAATAATCCCAATAATGGAAGCAGAGACTGAGTTATGACATTCATTGCATTGCAGACTGTGGGGCTTCCCCCCCCCCCCATCCAGGGCAAGGAATTCAATCTGTAGGAAATAGCTAGACAAACTTTGTGGAAGAATGAAAAGGAAGAACTATTCTTCTCCTTTTGGCCAAGAGACCACGCAAATCAACAACAATTGTCCTTTGTCCACTGCCAGAGTCCAGGACTTCAGGACTCGCATAAAGGGAGTATCTTTAAGAACTCTTTGGGGTTTCAATATCCAGTTTTTTTGTACAGTTAAGGTATACCAATCGTTGCCTTGAGCTTTTATTTGTTTTTTGTTTTTTTTGTGCCATTTCAAGTGGCACAGAAAGTTCCTTGTGAAGAAACTTGAAAATGGCATCTGCGAAACTATTTAATAGTTGCACGTTGCAACACTTATCACGGGATAAGGCTCTCCCTCTCTCGCCCTCTCCCTCTCTGGAGGTCTCACTCAACTATGTTGCAGGCATATCAGGCAGCAACAATGTGACATGCAACAAAATTGCTGAACATACGCATTCCACCCCAGCCAGCCCCATTTTCACCCCCCTCAAATGCCTTTCAATCACAAGACTCAGGAATCGCAGGAGCAGGACCAGGCCAAGGACGAGGCAAGTTCTTACAATTGAAGAACTGGGCGGAAAAATTCAGCGGGTTGTAAAAATATGGCAAGAGAGCAACAGAGAAATATTCACTTGGGAGTAAACACTAGTGCAGGAGGTGTAGGGGGTGCAGGGGGTGGGGGGCACAAAAATCACCAGCAACAAGAACAACTTTGGTCCATTTTGTTGTGCAGCAAAACAACAACAGAATGATAGAGCAGCCCATGAATAAAGTTTAAAATACTGTCAGGCGATGCGAATATATACTATATATACATGAAGAAAAACTTTTGTTTATTCCGAAACTATGGCAAACAGTGGCTCCAGTGCCAGCTCCAGTGCCAGCTCCAGTTCACAGTCATTCAAACATTGTCGAGGGTTCGGCGGGTGAGAAAAAACGAATGCAAATATCCACAAATATATAGATTGGTTGAAACAAAAACAAAAATACATACAATATATATAGAGAGAGGGGGAGGGGGAGGAGACTGGGATGCGAAAAGTTAAGAGTGACAGGTGGAAAAATGGTGGCTCCATTTTTTGCCATGTTCCATCAATCAATGTTCAATGAATCATCGTTAATTTTCGACAGTCAATCTTTGGGTTTTTTTTTAGAGCAACAGTTTTTATTAAATTGTTATTAATTTTATGCATTTATATTCATTCATGATATATATTATTGGAAATCCCAGAATCATAAAGAATTTTCTACTCTAGTGGATTATAGCCGGAACTCTTTCTCCCTCTCTCACAGAGTAGCTTATCAATAAGGAGATCATTTTAATGGTCGACCCAAATGGAGAGCATTTTGTCCCTCTCTCTCTACTCCTCTATCCTAGTGAAAATCTTGTTCAAAAAATACCTTCAAAATTCTGATAATGCGAAAAAATATATTTTACCAAGATGTGCGCAAATGGTTGCCCCGGAATACAATAAAAACTTGTATGTCTTGGCCCTGACGTGGTATATTTTCTCCAAGACTGGGACCGACTGCTCCCCGCCACGCTCAGAGGCGAAGGATAGCTAAATTGAAAGAATTGAAATACCTTTACCCGGCGTGCCTGAAACGGAATTTGTTCCTGATGCAATATCTTGGTATTGCATAGTCCTTGATTGAAGATTTCCTTCAGAACCAAAAATCTTTTGTCACGTTAGAAATCTCTCAAAATTTTTTAACAATAAACAAAGAACCCAAAACCGCACTTGGAGATACTCGTGGACGAATTAAACGACTTGTGGATGAAAATGAAAGAGATGCCGAAAAATAAAAGACAAAGCCAACACAAATATTCAACAAACAGCAAACTGGGAAACCGAATGATAGAAAATTAGAAAAGTTTTTGGACAAAAATGTCTCTGTCCCTGTCTCTGTATCTGTATCTGTATCTGTGTGCATAAACTGCATACAAAATGCAAAAAAAAAATATCTTTTGCCAGCAGTAGTTGTTGTGGGCTTCTGTGGACTTCTGTGATAGCAATCAAAAAGTATCAACAGCTGTGTTGTAAAAGTTAATTCATTTGTTTTGTAGATGGGTTGCATGCCCCATTCCACTGGCATGAAAGCCTATTCGAACTGGAGCACACATCAATTTTGTGAACACAAAAAAAAAACCTTTACTAATTGCTGAACAGCCTTTAGGGCAATTTTTATGTGTGTGTGTGTGTGTGTTTTTTTTTTTTACCAAAATCTAGAGTATAAATAACCAAAAGTTAACTTTAACACACACTTCCCCCGCCCCCATTTCCACAGTGTAATTTTTTTCCCTCGACTCATGACTGACATCAATTTTTAATGAACTTTAAATAACATGAAAAATGTATGCAGCAACATAAAATATTTCTCTGGCCAGGGCCAGGACAGGGCCAGGACAGGGGCCGTCTTTCGCCGTCATACAACCTTGCTCAACGTCAGCCACCGTCCAGAGTGGGGGGGGGGAGTAGGTGGATAAAATAATTGAAGGACTTTTATTTTTTTTGGTTTGTTTTCGTCCGTCAGATGTGGGTCACTGTACGGGTATTGTTGGTATGAAATCCAGAGACGACAACAGCGCCGATCCTATTGACATTTCAACTTAACATACGGATGCCCCGCATCCAGTGACAAGTTCCGTGCCGTGCCCCATGCCACAGCTCAAAAAAACAAAATAAAAACAAGAAGAAAAAAATGGTGTTTCGTTTTCAGGTGTACGACCCACAAAAATGGCGCATCACGCAAAAGGAAAGATTAAAAAAAACTAAAAAAAAGAAGAAGCTTTGAATGTCAGAGCGAACAGATTTTTGTCAATTCCAAAGCGACTTTTCAATTTTGCCATCCCCCCAAAAACGACCAGCAGAATGTGCGAATGGGTCCATTTCGTGCAAATATTGATTTATCTTTTGGTTTAAATACAAAATCCATGTTTCACAAAGCTTGGCATTGCATGGGGGAGGCATGGAAAAAGAACCTCAAAAGTAAATGCAAATAAATGTATATTTTAAATGAAAGCCAATGGGAATAAACTAAATCAACACACACACGCGAATATTTGTATATTTTTTTTGGGTGGGATTTTCAAATGCCTGAAATCCTGCCTGCCAGATATCCTAATTTATATCCATTGCTGTAGAAAATTTAAATAACCAACAGAGGAATATAAACATCAGGGATTTTTCTCGGGGGTTAAGCATTGATTCGAAATGCATTTCAATAAATATTTCCTTGCATTAAGCAAAGCACAAAAATAATGAAGTAAGCAATAAACTGGAATATGAAAAAGTATTGTCACATTATTCTCAGTGAATGGATCTTCTGTTGGCTGTGGATGCGCTTTTAGTCTGTGCTTTTTCACATAATATAGTTGTTGCTGTATTCGTTTGGAAGAGAGCGTGCTTATTGCGAGGCTCGCCTAGTGTGGATCGCAAGAGCGGGGCTCGCCCAGAGTGGATCGCCAGAGCGGGGCTCGCTCAGAATGGATCGCAAGTGCGGGGCTCGCTCAGAGTGGATCGCAAAAGCGAGACTCGCCCAGAGTGGATCGCAAGAGCGGGGCTCGCTCAGGGTAGATCGCAAGAGCGAGGCGATAAAAGTTCCTTGACGTTGCTGAGTGCAAGTGAGAGGGTGAGGGCGTGAACATTTGTCAAAGGAAGACGGAGAAGGCTTTACAAAGGTTGGAAGTTGTCTCTGTCACACCTCCCACAGTGCAAAGAGAAAAGAAGGGAACAAAGCGCGACATGTGTTAATGTATGCGAGAGCGAGAGAGTCGCGCTTTGTTCTTATTGCTGCTGAGAGAGCGCTAGAAGGAATCAATAAGAGAGCAATGGATTGAAGCAATTTCGAGAGTGATTGAAGCACAGCTCGTGGATCGAATGAAGGCACTGGAGCTTCGAGGTAAAATGCAAACAAAATGCGAGAGGATGAGTCACAAGACCCACAAGGTAGCAGCAATGCATGAGCAATCAAGTTTCTGTTTCAAGCTTCTGTTCCACCTTCAGCAGAAGCCCACCCGGAAAGGGACTGGACAATGGCCACAGTTTGGCAGCCAAGTTTCGAGGGAAAAGTGTTTGCATAATCAAACAATGCCAAAGAAAGACAGTGAGAGAAAGGTAAAACCTATACGGAGAAAATTCCCATGCCCAATCAACCCAGAAGGAAGCCCCGACCAGCCAGGAGCAATTGTTGTCGGTTCACAAAGAGCACTAAACAGGAGCTTGACCTCAGAGGGAAGCAGAGAAAACAAAAACCAAAACAAAAACAGAAAAAACGAAAACGAAAAATTAATATAAAACTGCAATGCACTGACCTGCATTTCTTGGCTAAAACGGATAACGGGTCTGACGAGGTCTAAAAATGAAGTCGAAACGGAAATGAACAGAAATGTTAGCAACAGGGGAGTGCTTTAGCAGGACGTGCAGGAGGCGCAGGGGGGGTGCAGGAAGCTATCGTCTGATTGAAAGCATAAGCCATAGCGGATAGCGGATAGCGGATAGCGGATAGCTGGGGGAAAAAGTTTTGCACAAAAGTAAGCTAACTTAGACATGAAAACAAACAAAACATAGCCAGAGCCAGAGCCAGCAAAACCAAACCGAACCGAACCGAACCGTACAGAACCCGAACGGAACTGAATCCTGGGCAAAGTTTTTGGCCCTTCGCACTCTGAAGGTAAACAAAAGCCAAAGCAGAAAAGTAGTTGGCAACGCACGAGCTGTGTCCTGGAGTATCCTGCATGGATGGAACAGAATGGAATTGAAAATGAAAGACAACTTGACGTTGACTTCATTTCATGATTAAGTTGCCCGTATCGATTTCCTTTCCTTCTGACTTTATGATGATGAAAATGGAAGGAAGCCCTCCGCTGGCTAGGCCACCGCAAGGACCTGCGCCTGCGGTTGTCAAGCCCACCCACAAGCACACACACACACACCCACACACACAGACATGTGACTGACTCACATTCAAAACAATATATGACGAAAAGAACAAAAAAAAATACCAAGAAAAGGTTGCAAAACATACATAAATTGCGAGGAAAATGTAATTGTTGAGAACATCTTGGGACTGTTATGGGTAGTCGAGTAAACAAATAAACAAAAAACCCCCTGCCCCCCCCCCCACACAACGAAATGGGGCACAAAGCAGGGCAAGTGGGTTAGTGTGATGGCGCACACTGTACTTACACTTGCGGTTGCTCGAAAGTTGCCAAATAAACAGGGTACAAAAAAAAACCCCGAAAAATCAAAGGAAAAAAGAATCCTTTTTAAGGAAAAGCTAAACAACAATTTTGTGGGTCCAAAACAACAGACTCGTACTCGAAAGATACTTCAACGCACTATAGATATTACATTTTAAGCTGCTGCCGCCTGCTTCTCACTCACAGTGTGGCTTAGCAGTGAAGGGTGTACAGAAAGAAGCTTCCATACTAGATGTATTTTCTAATGTTTGTAAGTTTCTAATGTATTCGTTCATTAATGCCGATAGATATCGCATCCCAAGCAATGCAAAAAACCCCAATCGAGCCCCGAGCCCCGCCAAAAAATGGCAGACAGGGCCAGGCAAACCACACAAGCGGCAGTCTGTCATATATAAAAAAACATACAGTACCTACACATATATTTTATATGAAGTTTAATATGTGTAATGGCACAACTGAAAATGTGGTTTTTATATCTCGTACATAGTCGTATGTACAAAAACATAAATTCATAATGTTAAAATGGATGCCAGCAGTGACACAGCGCCAGGGAGGCGTAGTCAGTGGCGAAAAATTTTAAAACATAAATTCATAATTTATATTTACATTTTAGCAAATGTTGCCAAAGACAACATGCCACCATGCCACCATGCCACCAACAAGCTGCACAATATTAAATACAATTTGGCACACCCGCAACAGAAACTTTATTATTATTATTATTCATTTTTCATTTGGTCGATCCAGTAAGCATCCATTAAATGGCAGGGTATATTGATTTGTCTCTCTCCCAGTGTGGCTAAGCACCAACACCCACTCTCTCACTCTCTCTCTCTCTCAATCAATCATATAATAAAATAAGGCAAAAATTCGGTATGTCCTTCCATCAAAATTTATCAGTCATAGGAGTATTTACTCGGCTATTATTTAGAAATTTTAGAACGCTTTTATTTCCATTTTTGTTGCTGTGTTGCATTGTTGATAATGCGAATTTGCATATATTATAAGTCCCTGTCCTGTGTCCAATTTCCATGGCCAATGAACCACACGCAGGGACCACTCCAGAGAGCTTTTCCACCCGTTTAAGCGCTTCGTTTGTAC
Organism: Drosophila miranda; assembly: GCF_003369915.1. NCBI lineage: Eukaryota > Metazoa > Arthropoda > Insecta > Diptera > Drosophilidae > Drosophila > Drosophila miranda. The sequence continues at coordinate 6,752,996 of NC_046677.1, read as the reverse complement.
TCAAAATGAAAATTAAATCAATTATTTATGGATTCATGGAGAGGGTACTCGCGGGGGGTGCGGTCAGTCCACCATGAAGTTTGTTTTGCAACTCTTTATATCGATTTAATTGACGCAGATTCTGGGGGTCTTCGTCGTCTGCTGTGGTGTGAGTAATTAATAAATAATTTCCGCTTTGTATGAATATAGTTCAGGACAGATTGTGCCCCCCTTTCCCTGGCTTTTGGCCAAGCCAGAAGCTTCTTCAAATAGTTTGTCAATCTCCAATGACTTTAAAGTCCTTTAAAGCTATTCAATTTTGAGCAAAAATTGCTTTCATAAATGTCTGGCGGATCGATTTGGATAATTGAGAGGATTTCCAGATGAGGTTTCACTTTAATTCCTTCTGATTAATTCTCATAAAATAGAAAGTGAGGAGCGGGTATCCCCGACAGAAAACTTCCGATTTCAGCTGAGGTCGAGAAAGGGCATAAAAATGACAGTCTAGGAGATAATAAAGAAAGACTACGGACCTATAAGCTTCGCTGATATGAACCTGCAAACAGATCGACAATACACATAGTTCCTAGTATAAGAAGTAATCTATCAACAACAATAATCTTGAACAGGCTGTGGCCATTCACATAAAGATGCCACTCTGATCTACGCGTAAAGGCACATGTGATACCCGCATACATATTATATTATCAATGCTTTATAGGAAATGTAATCTCGAAAACACCAGGCAGGTCGGAGGCAAGAATGATCTATGGCTCTGATCGATAAGCATTGGTATATAAGAGGACTTGGGCCCCTCATCCTGCATTCAGTCTGATTCAAGTCTTTCAACGGGAATAGTCATGCAAATATATTGGATTCTGGTGCTTCTCTTCCTCCACATAGAAGCAGACGTTACTCTATCGACGGAAAATAGCTTCGAGAAGAGTGCTGTGAGAACTCAGTGCATTGGGAAATTGCAATTGAATGAACTAATTAGTTGGGTATTCCGTTTCCAGCACTGTGAGGTGACCCGCGATGAGGACGATGAGCGGTGTGGCGCCATTTGCTATCCGATTGTGAAGCCGCTACTCCGGTACGCGGCCCTATGCCAGGGGAAGGATGCAACGATTAACGACCTCAAGGATGAAATCCGAAAGAAAGATGTTTACAACGCCCAATTGGAAAGCAAGCTTGAGCTTGCCAAGTCAATGGAAATGCAGGCAAATAAACAGATGGAGGATCTCAAGGAACAGGCGGATGCCAGGCAGAAGAGCTCGGATCAACAGCTGAAGGTCAAGGATACTGAATTGCTTCTGAAGGCAAACGAAATGGTGAAAATGGCGAGAGAAATAAAGGGCCAGGTCTCAAAAATGGAAATGCAGATTCAAGCTAGAGAGGCTCAAATGAAATCAAATGATAAGTCAATCAGAGAACTGGTAGATCAAGTGAACTTTCTTAAACAAACATGGACAGGCAGCTGTCTCCCATTCACCAATTCCACTGACATCCATATCATAAATTTGCCCGGAATAGGCTTAATCTATGTACCCTGCAATTCCAGTGTGTCCGGATCTGGGTGGACTGTAATCCAGAGACGAGTAAAAGGCAATTTGGACTTTAATCGCACTTGGAGCGAATACAAGCATGGGTTCGGGCACCTCCGGGAGAACTTATTCCTGGGACTGGAAAAAATCCATCTAATGACCCTGCTCCAGCCTCACGAGCTGTACGTCCAAATCCAACATGTTAATGGAAGCACCAGCTATGCTCGTTACGATGATTTTAAAATAGGAAGCGAAGCGGAAGGCTACAAACTGAAATCTTTGGGAAAATATTCAGGAACAGCTAGAGATTCCTTAACTAAATATCACCTGAACATGAAATTTTCCACATGGGACAATGACAATGACGTTTATGCGGCAAGCAATTGCGCAAACGATTATGGAGGTGGTTGGTGGTTTTGCTATTGCTCGACTAGGTACTCAAATTTAACGCAGAATTAACGCTATTAGTTATTACGAATTTACTATATTAATTTGTTTCCTTATATTACAGTTTCCTCAATGGAAAATATTATGAAGATGGCAAAAGAAGTCTCAATCAAAGATACGGCATTCATTGGGCGGACTACACGATCTCGCTTACATTTTCTCAAATGATGATAAGACCAAAGATCTTTCACAGATAAAAGATCTTTCACAGAACATACAAATGGTTAAATCGATGCTTAAGGGCGATTTGATCGAACCAAATTCCATTAGTTATTAAATATGTTTTTAGTTGGGGAAATTTGAAAGTCGAGGAGTCGAGGAACACGTGGCGCGACACTGTAATAGCTTCTAGAATATGTATATTCGTATCCTCATTCACGGGGAATCCTCTATGGGAAATTCTACCATACCATATTAATCCATTCTGATGCAGTTTCTGCAATCTAGTAGCTTGTTTATGAGTAAGACACAAAAATGATGTTCAAGGATATATGCAATGGCAAATAAATACCGCCAAGCTGCCATCATTCCATGCCGCGAATCCATCAGAAATCTTCGATCTTACCTACAAAAAAAAAAAATAATAAAGAAAATATTGGTATTAGTTTGATTCGATTTGTGCATAAAATAAAATACCTAAAGTTAATGAAATAAACATCTATAGACCAGTCCGAAGTGTATCCACTGTACCGCACACACACACACACACACGCACACTGCGTCATGGGGCAATAAAAATATCATTGCCTACTTCTATGGGCATTTGAATTATGCTTTCGGCTTTCAACTGTCAACTAAAATGCCATAAAATTTGTCCTTAAATACCAGGAATACACATTATAAATTTCACCTTTTCCCCACACAATGGGGAGACCCATATCTGGGCTCTGGTTGGGCTCTGGTTGGGGTCTGGGTTGCTTTAAGAAAAAAGAAAAAACGGAGAGAGCCCAAAGCAGATGCAAAAGACAAAGCCTAAGGGGAGAAGGAACGCCGTTCAGTAGGGAAAAAAGGCCATAAATAAACAACAGGTATAAAGCGGACTTAAGAAACCCAAAAGGAAACGTAGCGCGGGCTATAAAAATGCAATTTCCTTTTGCTTTCTCCAGCAAAATGTATGTATATCAGAGCAAACATATATTACACTCCGTAAGAGTATATAGTACTCGTGTGGAGGAAGAATAAATGCCAATACAACAGGCTGAAAGCCGCTTTAGCCGAAAATAACAAATGTCTATGCAATTTGTTCGGGAGGAGGCGCGGCAGAAACTGCTGGCCCCAAAGGTGGATCTTTTTTTGCCTTTCGACAAAGCCTCAAACAGGGACGCGTAAATTTGCAGCAGGATGCCGCAAGTGCAGGAATTGCAGGAATTGCAGGAGGGGAAAAAGTGCAAACAATTGCAAGCAAAAAATTCTCAACTGAAATTGAAAGGCTGTTTGCCAGACGGGGGTGGGGGGGGGGCGTGCCACACATAGAGTGCCCTGTCCCGCCCCTGCCCCTGGCCAGCCGTGGGCGTGAAATGTGTAGAAGGATATACTGCCGCAGCGGAGGAAAGAATTATTGCGCCTCCTTTCAATGCCTTCGCCAGAAGGAAGTCGAAAGGCAGGTCAAAGGCAGGTCCTCCAAAAAGAGTGCCAAATGCCTGCAAGTCGAAATAAGTCAATGGAAGGAATGAATGTATGCCTGAAACAGGGCTCTGATTCAGCCTCAGGACTCCTCAATCCGTTTCGATTGCAAATCTCCTAAGCTAAATCTTTCAAGCCGAATAATCGGTGAAGAAATGCCCATTAGAAATGTACATCCCCAAGACCCATGGTCTACATTCGTGCACACACTCAAGCGCCGGATTGCAGCTAATTGGAGCTCTCGTTGGGCCACTTCCTGTGCACGAGACCCCAAGTTGAGGGGAGAGGAGGGGAGGGCTTATGGTGTGGCTTATGTTGTGGGTAGGGGATGTTGGATAATTAGCCAGAGAGTCTCCCCACCTGGCAGGCACATCTCTAACTCCGACTACAATGTGGCCCGCGAAACAGCACCGCCCACACTCTCTGTCTCGCTCAATCACCGCCACTTCAGCGGCTTCTAGAAACTCATTTTTGGTGTCTCGTGTACTTCTTGGGTCCTTGAAGCTCAAGGATTTCTACGAATGCAAAAATTCGACGATGCAGAAGTACAGATAAATCCGAAGCCAGTGATAAATAATGAAAGTACGAAAGTACTTTGGAGATTTCACATTGTTTCCCTGATTCACTTATTGTTTAAATTCGAATATTTTGGATTATTCAGGCAGTCTTCGGCTTTTACTTTGGCAAAAACTTTCCGATTTTGCACCACTCTTCCTTTTTAAACATTTTATACAACAAATTTAATGTTAATTAAATCAAACAAAAAATATATGGCTTATTAATGCATTAACATAAATTTGACAACATTACCAGGGCAATGTGACATTTGCCTGCTTTATAAATAATTTTTCCTCAACCCAACCACAAATTTGGATTGGTCTGGGCAACAACACTTTTCGGATTCGTGCAAACAGCTGACGCAGCCCGATTCGGCTGCAGAAGCGTCGGACAATACTCCAAATTGTGCGCTTAACAGGACATTGGGGAAAATGTGACCAAATTCGCGAAAACGCGAGCACCCAAAAACGAAAACGGAACGTTTTGGCGGAAAACAGGAGCCTGCATATTATTGATTTTTTAAATGAATGTAGAAATTTATGCTTAAACATCTTATTACATTTTGTATAAAATTAATATTATTATTATTTGTATATTCTTTTATTTTTATATTATTATTATTTGTATATTCTTTTATTTTTATATTATTATTATTTTTATATCATTATTATTTATGATTATAGCATTATAGAAATTATAAATGTATTTGCAATTTTTTTATCTTATTATTTTTAATTTTATTTAATTTATTTTTATATTTTTTTTTTATTTTATTATTTTTTTTTTAATTTTAATTTTTGGTACTTTATTTTTATTTTATTTTTTTAATTTTAATTTTTTTCATATTTTATTGTACACTTATTTTTTTTTTTTAAATATATGGAAGACCCGTGAAATGACTGTAAAGAAAATACGTCCCGGTCCGAGACAGACTCTCGCAGCCTCGCGCTCTCCTGCTTGAACATCCCTCGAGTGCTCGGGGGAAGCAAAAGATATTTGCTTGCTCAACAGTTTGCTTTGGCATTAAACTATCCCCCGTATTGTGGGGCACAAACACACACACACACACACACAGTGGGGCACAGGGAGCACTGAATGCGCGTTGGCCTTTATCTGCCCTGCATATCAAATGAGAGCCAGGACGGGGGACAAGACGGCGCGCCGTCTTGGACTAGAGTCAGAGCACACTTTATGGCATTTCTTTTGCAACATCTTGATAATGACCAGTGACCTCAATACCGCAACGACAGAGCGAAAGAGAGAGGCAGGGAGGGAGGGAGGGAGGAAGGGAGGGTGGAGAAACACACTTTCACTTCCTGTGCAGGCCATGAGTCCTTCCTGCCACTGGCTGCATGCCACATGCTCTCTCTCTCTCTCTCTCTTTCTGGGCAACACTTTCGCTTCTGTGTATGCATTTAATGTAAATTTTTCACACTAAACACGTGCATAAATCATCACGAGGCAGAGAGTGAGCTCAACTTTAGCTCAAGGCTAAGTTGGAGATCCATCTGCATACAGACACCCCTTCCCCACCCCCAGTAATATCACCTGTACATTAAAGCCAGGCCGAGAGCCCAGAGCCTCCTTCCACAGAGGTGCCATTCATTACACTGAGCGAAATCCATGGAAAAGGCAAGTGTATCCTCGAAAGAAGTATCTGGTTGTGTTTTCTTCCGTGCATGGAAATGCATATAAGATAATAATAATAATAATAATAATGCAACATGCAACCTGGCAAAATGTCGCACACAACCCAGGACACTTGTCCTGATTATGTGGCAGCAGCAGCGGCATTCAAGGGGCAGGACGAGCACACAGAGACAGAGAGAAACTGCAGGCTGCCACCACCGCAACCACCAAAGGACAGTCACAGTTGGTGGTTGCAACAGCAACAGCAGCTGCAACTTGCATTTTGTCCTCCTGGCAAACATTTGTTTTGACAGACGATGGGGCAGGGGGCAGGCGGCAGGCGGCACAAGAGCTGAGCCCCTCAGCCATTTAAATTTATGTCTATTTGTGCTGCCTGCCGCCCTGAAAGGGTTCTGAAATCGTCCTTAATGATACTCCAAATTGTTATCCTGGGCGTTGATGTGTTTATCGTTATATTTATGCCCCCAATGCTGTGTCGCCTGCCTGTGTCCATTAATTTTCACATTAGCATTTGGGGCAGCCTTTGGTGGGTGAAAGAGGGGCAATGAAATCTACAGATTATGCGGTAGCGGCTTCTTGGCCCTTAATTGGGGATCACTTAATATAAGTGGAGTGTAAATATCGTATGCCAGCGATGGGACAGGCTCTTCTTGCAGGCTCTCTTGGCCTTCATTTGATCTTCGCTCACGCAATGCCCACGCTCTTTTGATCGCTCTCGCAGCAGCAACAGCAAAGACTCTCCCACTCTTTTGCTCTCCAGGCCTCGCTCTCAGCAAAAAGTAAGGTTCCCTGCTGAAGTATACAAGGGATGGTCCGCTAACTCTCTTTCGGGTCTTGTTTTACGCTCAGCTTTACTGAGCGCGCTGATGAGAGAGTGAGAAGAACGAGGAATAAACGAAGAGAGAGTGCGTTGCGAGGGCGGACGATAGCGGTATAATTTTATCATGAAAAAAGGAATAAAAAAATAACGTAAGCAAAGTCCTAAGGCTTACACTTGGAGAAAAAAAAAGAAATCCAATTATTTTAAAAATTAACGACATGGCTTTTAAATACAAAAACATTTTACCATTTCTTTTCGAAATATAAAACAATCAAAATATGTAATATATTTATTTAAATATGAAATATATTTATATCAGGGCGAATAAATCTCAGCAGAACTCTTTATCGTGGATATTTTTTAATTAACTTCAACTTTTGGATCATTTTGAAGCTCTTTTCAACCGTTGAACGATGCTCCGAAATGGTCGCCAGTCCATTGGAGATCGAATATTGGACAGTTCCACAGAAATAGAACGAAGTATGAGTCCTTGTGCAAAAAAAAAGTGACCTTATGGCCAAATTACAAGAGCATTGGCTCATTAAGAAGTGCCAAATGCCACTTTGTTCGGCTTAGTTTTTCAAAAATTAAAAAAAAAAAAATAGCAACAAAATAAGAAGTAAAATAATAAAATCCTATAGAAAATTGATTACTTTATCGTATCACCTTATTTCTCTTTTAAAAATCGCAATGGAAAAGCTCTGAAAACAGCAGCAAACTCGAAAGTTATGGCTGTGCCAACACTCCAGGCCGGCACTGTATGTTTCAATCAAATATAATGTGAAAATGTAAGTGAAAAGACTTTACATTTACCATTTCAGGGCCTTCATTTTCTGATTGTATTTCTCCCATATTTTTAGTGCTAAAAATCTTCACCTAACGACTACTCGATACCCTTTATTCCAGATTGTATTCTTTCGATTATGGCGTGGTCCTGAAACTGCAACTTCTATAGATAGCTGTGAAAAATATGCCCTACCTAAAGTAAGGACTCGTTACCCACATGTCCTTGCGGCCCCAAACTCTTCAGAGCAACCTCGTAATTAGCCCGATTCCTGCGAAATGTATCTACAAGTATGGTATTTACACATTCCAGAAGTAAAAGCAAAAGAGAGTAAGCTGCTGCTTTTGTCCCCAGCTAAGGACTTGAAACTTTAATTAGCCAGCGGGAGAAAAAAGGGCAGGCCAGTCTTGAGGATAAATGGGGGGGGGGGGGATGGATTTTGTTTTCATGCACACACACACACACACACACACACACACACACACTTTGATATAATTAGCGGCATTAGCCATTAAGTAATTTTAAAAATTTATCAGCCAAAGGAGCAGCGGCTTCCTGCAGGAGAGACTTGGCCAGCGGCTAAGAATAACCCAATTAGCACTTAACACATGGCAGCAGACAACAACAACAACAACAACGGCAAGTGGGTGCCCAGGCTAAGAGAGCAGCCAAAACAGTTAGGTAAATAAATGGCAACAGAAGCTCAATTGATGGCTGGGAGCACGTGCACGTGTCCTCCTGGCATTACGTTAAATGTTTTCGAAAGCCAAAACCAAGGACCAAAACGGGGTGGGGGGGGTAGCGGAGACTTTCAATTTCCAGGGCAGCCAAAAAGCCAGACATCAGCGGAAAAGGCGGCAGCAGGCAACTTGGAAACTAGCACAAGGACGTGTGCCACAGCCCGCCCGCCCCAAACCACATCTCGCTTCATCCCACAGCCTACAGGACTCCTCCACTCTACCCAGTTCTGAGGGCGAAAATCTTGGCGCTCAAGTGGCGTACGTGCTATGCGCCGTTCCACCGATTCGATGGGATATCGACAGGCAGTATCTCTGCCCCTCCAGGGTAATCTCAGGCCAAAGATTTATGCTTAGAAAACTCCCACTAAATTTTGCAAAATCAGCGAAAACAAAATCGAAATTATATAATTAAAATATTGAATAGGTAGAAATCTAGAGGCTACAAATCAGGGCTAGCCAGTGGAAAACCGACTGGGGGAAAATCAAGTGGAAAACCGACTGGGGGGGGGGGGGGGGGAATTGTTAAAATCAACTATTGGCAGGCAGCTGTCAGCTGCAAGGAGCCTCAAGGAGCAGCGAAAACAATGAAAGGAAAATCTTCGAAGGAAAACTGTCTAGAAAAGCAACTTCTTTCCCAAACAAAAGATAGAAAGAGAGAGAGTGAGAGAGAGAGAGAAAGGCAGAGATGTGCTTATGAAAACATTACATCATAAGCAGTCCGCGGCAGTATCCTTCGACTGTGACTCCTCCTCCTCCGCAGCCACTGTCTGGGCCCTGACGCCACATCTTCTGACAGTGAAATGCGCTTCTGGCAAAATATTTGCCAAAATCTAATAAATTACACAACGAAACCCAGACAAATACCAGCCGCAGGGAAGGTCTGTTTGAGTATTTAACCAGACAACCCAACGATAGGGAGTGCTCTCTCACTCTCCCTCTCTGATTAAAGACCAATAAGCCCTTCAATTAGATGGAAAGGTAATCGTGATGGAAACACAGAGTGGAATGTACATTCTAGTGGGCTTAAAGCTGTTCCTCGCCTGAAAAGAAAAACAAAACCCTCCAGACTGAGGGGGAAAGATGAGTTCTTGGCCGTTGTCAATATGTCATTTAATTTATTTCAATGAACAATTTGTACATAACTTTTGGATCATTAAGCATATTTTTGCTACTCCTTGGATTGAGAGAAGATCTGGCGTCTGGCTTTGCTTTTTGATGGAACATCGCGGCAAGGACAAACTTTTCACTCGCACTATATGTATATTCAAATTGTTTTGTGATGCTGTTTGGTGTCTGTCTGAAGGAACACCAAACTTTTCAGCCACATTCATTTCATTCGTGGACAATGGTACCACTCCGCTGCTTGATGGCCAAAAAGTTCACAGATGAGTTACTAATATGTTAATAATATTTGCCATAAATCGTGCAACGTACAGACTAGACGACTGCAGGCGACTGCAACTAGAAGAGTGTGTAAGCTGAATCAACTTTCGATGGGGGTTGGAGAAAGGAAACCTCCTCGAATGGGCAAAGTTTTTTAATTGGCGAAAAGTCAAAGGAAATGGTGCCCTGGAGTTGCACTAAGTGCATATGACAGGGACAGGGACAGGGAGAGGCACAGGCAGGGGGTGGCAGGGGGTGTGGGTACGACGTCAAGTCGAGAGTATTTTCAATTAAAAAACTTCGACAGCGAGCACCTTTTGTGAAGGACTTTCTCTCTTTCTCTCTCCAAAGTTCTAATTACAAATGTTCCTTATTCTTCTCTCTCTCACTCGCTCTCTCTCTCTCTTTTTTCAAAGAGTTGCCCAGAGTATTCTTCTGTATAACATTTCCCTTTGACAAGTTCTCTTTTCAGAAAAAATATTAATATAAAAAAATGTGACGCTGAAAATAAAATTATATTCAATTATATTCAATTCAATTCAGTTTTTCGGGGAATATCAAAATAAAAAAAGGAAAAAAAAACCGAAATATACTAGAGAAATATGGGAAAATAATACAACAAAAAACCATAATTGTGTGAAGTTTTATTAATATTCGAGATAGCAGAAAAATTTTATGAAAAATAACAGAAAATACTAGAAAATATACCAAAAAATACACAAACATACTTATTGGAATGGATGTATATTTTATACGAAATAGGACAATACGATAAACAGAAAATACTAAATAATATACCAAAAAAAAAAAAATACAATACATTCGATGTGCATCACGCACGTAAGAAAAACACTACAAATTATACTAGAAAATAGACCAGAGTATAAAATACACCAATGAACTTTCTTATGGCGCATGATATCAGAAAAATACTTGAAAATATGCCATAAATACATATACTACGAGTAGAAAATAAAAAAAAAAAACACCATACTTGCATGCAATCGTTTAGTATTTTTTTTATAAAATATACCAGATAAAGTCATGGTTGAATGACGTTTTTTTTAGTGCACATTATAACAGGACATTACTCGAAAATATACCGGAAAATACCACATACCATACTTTTCTTCAGAATAGACAAAAAAAAACCTTAATCTTTCAGTAAAAAAAAAAAAACTCCAAACTAATTTAATATTTTTCAAAAATTAGAAAGATTCATCCCCATTTTCTTTAATTATAAACGCGAAACTCTTGAACTGCTCGAAAAGTTCAGAAACATAGCCAGAAACTTTATAATTACACAGATTTATTTGCATACCAGAAACTTACCTAAAACTAGGCTTCATTTAACAAACGATTTCACCGCCGTAACCTATGCAAACACACGCCCCACTACCAGGACCAGGACCAGAGGAACCACCCACCAAAACCGCAGCAAACCCTCGTCCACAATCCACATTTCCACCCACTTCTTGGCAGGAGAAGACCAAAAGCCAGAGCCCGAGCCAGAGCCAGAGCCAGAGCCACGCAACATCATGTCAAGTACAAAATTGCCTTCGCCACTTGAGAAACTTTATGCACTCTCCTCGCCGGAGTGCAACATAAATTGCCAACAGTTAGGCGGTTCGGGGCGGGGCTACCTCTGGTCAGAACTCAACGAGACTTGTAATTAAAAGTAGTTCCCCCCACACAAAACGAACGCCAAAAACGTACGGAAAACAAAATGCAAACGAATAAAATTAAAGGCCCACAATGGGAGGTAATTATTAGTTCCCGTTCAGGCTATCATTCCCTCGGTCACGGCCCACATTGCCAGCAAGGAGGAGGTGTACTGGTGGGAAGGAATGGCTCGAAGGAATGTCGGTGATTCAAGAATACACAACAATAAATAATAAGAGGTTTGATGAACTTGCACACTGATAGAAAACATACATTACCTAGTATAAGAAATAATCTATTACCAACAATAATCTTGAACAGGGATATAGGATTTGTTATCTCGAAAACAAGAGGCAGGTCGGCTGCAAGAATGATCTATGGCTCTGATCGATAAGCATTGGTATATAAGAGGACTTGAGCCCCTCATCCTGCATTCAGTTTGATTCAAGTCTTTCAACGGGAATAGTCATGCAAATATATTGGATTCTGGTGCTTTTCTTCCTCCACACAGAAGCAGACGTGACTCTATCGACGGAAAATAGCTTCGAGAAGAGTGAGAACTCAGTGCATTGGGAAATTGCAATTGAATGAACTAATTTGTTGGGTATTCCGTTTCCAGCACTGTGAGATGACCCGCGATGAGGACGATGGGCGGTGTGGCGCCATTTGCTATCCGATTGTGAAGCCGCTACTCAGGTACGCGGCCCTATGCCAGGGGAAGGATGCAACGATTAACGATCTCAAGGATGAAATCCGAGCTTGAGCTTGCCAAGTCAATGGAAACTCAGGCAAATAAACAGATGGAGGATCTCAAGGTCCAACTTGAGGTAAACGAGATGCTGAAACAGATGGAGCATCTTAAACAACAGACGGATGCCAAAATTAAGAGCTCGTATCAACAGCTGAAAGATAAGGAAACTGAATTGCACCTGAAAGCAATCGAAATTTTGAAAATTGAGAAAGATTTTAAAGATCGTGAGGCCGAAATCCTTGACAAGAAAGACCAGATCTCAAAAATGGAAATGCAAACTCAATCTAGAGAGGCCCAAATTCAATCAAAGGATAAATCAATCAGAGTACTGGAGGATCAAGCGAATTCCCTCAAACAAAAGCTGAAAGACATCTCGGAGGCAAGCAGTTGTCTGCCATTCACCAACTCCACTGAAATCCATACCATAAGATTGCCCGGAATAGATCCATTCGTTGTGCCCTGCAATTCTAGTGTGTCCGGATCTGGCTGGACTGTAATTCAGAGACGAGTCCGCGGGAATGTGGGCTTTAATCGGAACTGTAAAGACTACAAACATGGGTTCGGGCACCTCCGGAAGAACTTCTTTCTGGGACTGGAAAAAATCCATCGAATGACCCTGCTCCAGCCTCACGAGCTGTGCATCGAGCTCCAAGATGTCAATGGAGAAACCAGCTATGCTTGATACGACGATTTTAAAATAGTAAGCGAATCGGAAGGCTACAAACTGAAATCGTTGGGAAAATATTCAGGAACAGCCGGCGATTTACTGGCTTATCACCTGAACATGAAATTTTCCACATGGGACAATGACAGTGACGGTGATAAGGAAGTTAATTCCGCAGAAAAAATTGCAGTTGGTTGGTGGTACAGTTATTGGCAAGAAAAGTAATTATATTTTATACCGAACTAACGGTATTAATTATTACGAATTTATAATATTAAATCTCTTATTATTACAGAAATCCCAATGGAAAATATGATCTTGAAAACAATGGAATTTGATGGTATTTTTCGCAATATATTTTTCCGTTCCCCACCTTTCTTTCATTTAGTCAAATGATGATAAGACCCAACCCATAGAGATTTGATTCAAATTTAAGCTATGTTTAAAATTTGTATTTTAATAATCTGAAACACCAAAACGGAATAAATTGATTCATTTTAGGGCAACCCGCACTAGGATTTTAAAGGAATTAAACTAAATCTTAAGCTATTTATCGTTTTATGTATCGTTATCTAGATAGATTGTATCTTCATTTTTATACGTAGCTCAAATTCGAAATTCATGTACAAATAAGTACATTAATTTCATTACATGATTTGCCTTGAATTAAATCAAATTTTTCTCAAGTTGACTTCGCAATGATTCTATCTAAAAGATATATGTATATATTGAGCACTGTGAATGGGGGCTCTTGGCTCATTATTTCTAGATAATATATACAAATATGTACAGTATTCCAGGGAGCTTGGGGAAAATATCCAAGAGCATCAGTTTATAACTTATAATTGGATTTATGAGCAGACAACAACGGCGGAAAAGACAACATCAAGGATCCAACTAAAACTAACTAACTAACTAACTTTCTCTCCCATTATCTTTCTCCCTCTGTCTCCGAGTAGAGTCCTCTCCCTCTCTGTCTTTAGATGCACCGACTGGGACAAGTGGCCGTACGAAATTAATATTGTTTAAGGGTTGCCGCCAACAATGACTTAGCTGCAACACTGCATCAAGAAACTGTGCCCCCCCGTGCGTCCCTCGGCAACTTCCAGCAGGCAACGGAAACGGAAACTGCACAAAAGGTGGCCCAGAAAAAGAAAATGCTGCATAGCAAGACCCTTGGGCGAGCCAAAGCAAATTAATCATTTGGGTATTTGTAACGCTTAAGAGTATCCAAAACAAGACCCACACAATAGGGAGAATTTTTGCAATAAACACTCGAAAGTGTATTTTCCAACCAAGGAAACCGATTCATTTACCGCCTTGTACTTTCATTTACACTCATGTGTGATTTTCTTTACCACCCCCCCATCGTTTTTTTTTTTTGTAATAATAACATTGTTGACTCTAGAGCGCAAGGCGTTGACTGCACAAGTGCTGGGCGAGCGCAGAGGGGAGCTGAGCTGCCTTCAGTGGAGTTCTGGGTGCGGGGCACACTCACTGCAACTGGGACTCTGATCCCGTAGTCGGCTTAACGCCAACAACTAACTGCGAGAACAACATAATAAGAAGCTCGTCAAGCGAAAAATAAACAAGCAACAAGAAGCTCAACAACAACAACAACAGAGAAAAAAAAGCTGAAAAAATGGAATTTTCAACAGAAACTTGAACTGGCGAAAATTCTACACTGCAATTTTATTTGTGGCTAAAAATCAATGAACCAGAGTAAAAAGTTACTAACATTTTGGTATTTGAGTATTTTTGGTACATCTAGTATTTTTGTGGTATTTAAAACTAAATTCTGATATTTTATTGGGTTGTCTAGAATTGGTATATAATCATTTCTGGTATATTTTGTTTTATTTTTAATTTTATGCTAATTTTTTATTTAGTATTGTTTTTAGTATATGTGGAATTGAGATTATTTTTTAAATGCCAATATTCTTCATTTGGTAATTTTTTGAAAAGAACTCAGTCATTTGGTAATTTTTGGTATGTGTGGTATTTTTTGGGTATTTTTTGTATTTTTAAACGAGTTTTTCCAATATTTGATGGGATGTCTAGAATTTGTATATAATTATTACTGAATTATATTTTGTTTTTTATTTAGTATTATTTTTAGTATATTTGGAACTGAGATTATTTTTCGAATGCTAGTTTTCTTCATTTGGTAATTTTTTGAAAATAATTTTGAAAGAACTCAGTTCTTTGGTAATTTTTGATATGTGTGGTATTTTTGATATTTTTAAACGAATTTTTCCGATATTTTATTGGGATGTCTAGAATTTTTATATTATTATTTCTGGTTATATTTTCTAGTATTATTTTTTCATTTATTCTACACATTTGTGAGTACCAAAATTAGACCGCTTTTCGATTTTTAAGCACTCTGAAGTATTTAAGATCGTTATTCAATATATTCTCATCACTTGGGTGTCCAAGAATTGACAACGAATTTTTTCTCTGTGTATGAGGGTGCGCTTGGGTTCCGTTACTTTTCATTTTTGTTGCTATTCTCGAGTCGGTGAGAGAGATGGCGGATTGAAAGACTCTCTCAGAGAGGATCATAGAGCGAGGCTTTGAGAGAACTGTTTTTGAACGTAGTCCTTGGGTGCAAGTGACAACGGAAATGTATGGATATAGATAATTATATCTCTAAATATATTGATTTTATGGGATTACAGCTGTCATTGTCCTTTGAAGAGCCCTGAAACTGAATCAATGCACTAATGTTGAAGCAAATCAAAGGGTATTTGATCGGCCCAAGTATGAAGACAGGTTTTTCGTCCGCCTCTTTTGTTGTTAGTTGTGGGTGTCGAAGCGCATGATGTCTGAGCGCCCACATATATACGCATGTGTGTGTGTGTGTGTGTATTTATTGTAAGCTTAAAGTACTGGAAACTGGGTTAATAATGTCATTTACTGCACTGGAGGGCAGAGGCACACAACAGCGACCCAAGCAGCGAGCTGTTGAGAACAGAACATGAGGCATGGGAGCCATGAGAGCCATGAGAGCATAGAGGAGCGCTCATGGTTAGATATTAGAATTTAAAACATTGTATTTTTTCATAGAATACCTATGTATGTACCATGCAAGTGAAGATAGAAACACATTTTAATTGCAGGAAACTGACAGTCGGTGTCGCTGTTGCTGTTTGGCGTTGACAAAGGGCTAATGCAATTGAAATTTTGCTAATATGTACGTTCGTTCTGCCTGGTGATCCCCGCCCCTTCTTTAGACGGATGGGGGTTCCAGAGGGGTGGGTCTGGGTTGTTTTAGCATCATTAAACACGATGCATTGCCTTGCCTTATCTGCTGAAATGTGATTGGTGTGGAGGTTTCGCAGCGATTTATAGCTCTTTATTTGTTGCGATTATTATGAATTAGATAATAAATAAGCAAACGATATAGCGGCTTGGATACATTTTGTCTAGACTCAATGTTGCTAAGAGCATAGGAACAAGGGAGATCGCAGGAGAAGAGAGGAATTCAGTCAGTCCAGTGCTGTGTAGGTGTTAGTGAGAGAGACGACTCGCTCAGAGAGGATCAAAAGGGATAAGATAAAGAGAGCGCGCCTTGAGCGTGTTGGGTAAGAAAGAGAAAGAGCTACCATTGTAATAGAGAGGGATGGCAAGCCGATTCCGCCGATTAAATTATGTAGCAAATGTGCAGTTACCATGTAGTTGCCATGTCACAAACTAGAGAGTGCTCTCTTTGAGTACATGGTACACTGGAAGAGAGGCGGCCTTGAGAAATTAAATTCTTAAATTCTGTTGAAAATCAGTTGACCTTCTAAGCTAAAAACCCACAATGACATCCAGTCCATGACAAAAGCTCTTCATAATCTTTGCCTTTTGAGACTCACTCTCGAAGTACATAACTTTTCTTTTTCGTCTTCTGATAAGTCAAATGCTCAAACGGTGGAATGATGCCCTAAAAAAGTTATCTCCTTTGGGGAGTTTATCTTTTAATGACGCACTCGAAATCCGCAGCACACAAAAAGAAAAACAAACGCATAATCTTTGTTTAATGCATCATTCGTTCGGCGTTGACAGGCGCTTTGGATTGGGTTGGGGTTGGGGGGATGCTACGATTTCAATTAAAACCATTCATAAATTCATGTAGAGCCCTATACGGCCTGACCCCTACGAAGCCCTAAAACATATTTCATAGTCGAGTGCCATGCATAACCTAGAAATGGTTTTCTGCGGTAAATGTAGCCTCCTCTCCTGCACTCCGGAAATTTTTCACATATGGCAGGCACACACACACACACACACACATATGCAAATATCAATAGGGTTGCCATTGCCATATGCGAAAAAAAAGAAGGAGGATAGAAACTAGGTTATGTGCAGGCTGAGAAATCCATTTCGAATGTTCGCATTCGCATATTTTGTTACAATTCGTTTGGCCAGAAGTCTTGCCATTTCCCATTTCCCCTTTCACTGGTTTCTTCTTTTGTTTCATGCATGCATGTTTTGCATAAATATTTTTGTCGACCGCCCCAGGATAAAGTTGAATCCTTTAAAACGCAAGGAAATGCCAATGAAAAATCTTTTTTTGGCTTTACTACAATTTGTTCTAAATAAATATAGATTTCAATTATTGAGGTACAAATGTATACATTTTTTTGGTTTAATATTTTCCATTGCTAGAAAATCGATTCAGCATTTAGTTGTAATATTTAATTTAACGAAGAAAATATAGCTTTTAGAGGGGGTTCTTTTGTTGGGGATTCAGTTTTAGAATCGATTTTAAATTAAAAAATGTAGGGTTCTTCTGTGGAGTGCGTGGGGCTGCTTCCCTCAAGAGATACCCATCGCAGATATGTAGGTTTTATTTTTGGATTTGAACTCCTCTAAATCGCATCATTATCCTCCCTTTTTAGGCCTATATTCTATTTACTTATTTAATCAATCAACTTCAGCTTAATAATACATAACCATTTAAATTTCCTCTTAAGAAACAAAAAAGAGAAAGAAGGAAAGGCACATTGTTTGCGTTTGCCATTTTCCCAGGAAATTCATTTTTAAATTCTTAATGAGCCCCAGAGCGTTTAGCACGTTTCCAGTGCTTGGATGAGCGCGTTAACTAAGCCATGACACAGGCCCCACGCCCCACACCACAGCCACGCCTCCGCCGTATTTCCATCCACCCCCGGGATGGCTGGCTATATACTGGGATTTCGCTCATACATAAATAAGGAATCCATTATCAAATGGCGTTTCTAATATGGCAAAAACAACAACACAAGAGAGCAGGAATGGCTCGACGTCTCTGCCGTGTCTATGCGCTGCATAGGGAGAGAGAGAGAGATGATGAACAGAACGAAAAGCAGCAGCAACAAAAAAAAAGGCCGTAGGAAAAAAAACAAGCAAAAACAATGCGAACAGAAAATTGAAAAAAAGTTGCTACTTCTTTTTTTCATGCAAAAATATATCTACATACATACATACATACAGACATATGTACATTCATACAGTTACTGCACATTTATAATGAGCATATTGCCAAAGAGAGAGAGAGAGAGAGAGAGAGCCAAGGCAACGGCAACAACACCAAGAACGCAAAGGAAATGAGCACGAACACGAGACACGGGTACAGTGGAATTGATTTATATTTTAAGCTACGAAATATTTTTATTGTTGTTTTACAGTAACATGTCTCTGAGGGCTCTCTTCTGACATCCATTTACCGATCGGTGACGCACCACCAGGCTTAAGCAGCGCCAAAGAGCGAACAAGAAAGCTCTCTCTCTGTCTAGACTCTACAGTAAGTAAAAGAGAGTCGGCCCGCTCTCTCAAGATAGGTGTTCATGCCGAAGGGCAGAAGGAGACAGAAAGTCCCTAAGGAAGAGAGGACAGTGCTTGCATTTAGGGTATGAAATATTATCTACATATTCATGTAGACTTATTTACATGTAGGGGCCACATGATCTACGTATATAATAATAGGATTTTGTGGAAAATTAAATTAAATTATATTAAGGCTTTTCTTAAACTAATGAACTGCTCCCTGTTCAATGTTAAATATAAAACATGCTCCTGATGCTTCTTGCTTCAAATTCAAATGAATTTCTTGAAGATACTATCTCAGTTATCACCAAGAGAAAATGCCAATTAAACCAATAAAAACTTTGAAATTCCATTCGTGGATGTCTTTATTTAATGGCATATATTTTTCTTAACAATTTTGGTTTACCTTTCCATTGATTGAGCAAACCAACTTGTTCCCCCCATTACATTTCGGAGTAAAAACTTTGCTTTTAAACATTTCAAAATTTCAATTTTCTGTTCATTTGTTCTCTTTCAAGCAAATGAGTTTCAAATTTTTTGTGCCCATTGTTCGGGAGTAAACAGTTCGAAACTTTTTCATTATGCTGATGGCTCTGCCGTGGCTATGCCTGTGTCTTGGTCCTGGCCCTGTCCCCTGCCCCCCTGCCCCGCTGCCAGGTAGTACCCCCAAGAGCCTCAGCAGGCCCAATCCCAATGCTGTCTAAAAGTTAAACAAAAATAAGTAAAACTAAGAAGCGTAGTTGGTAATTGTCGTTGTCGTTGTCGTTGTCCCAGTCGCTGTCCCTGTCGTCGGCTGGAAGTTGGCAAACGGTTTGTGACGATGACGACAGCTCCGACGACACTAGCAATTAAAAATTGTTCACAAAAAGTTGCCTCAAGCCATCATTGACGGCGACGCCGATGCTGCCGCCACCGCCCACTCTTCTGGCAGTCAAAATGTGGCAGCCAGGCAGCAGCCACAAACTTATTAATTTTACAATTACAAAATAAATTGTGAGTGCGCCAATTAATTTGCGGTTGGCCAAAGATACACACCGAAGAGAGAGAGAGAGTGAGCGAGAGAGAGAGACGGAAACGAAGGCAGTCCCGGAGACGGCATCATTAAGAAACGTTTGTGTGTTACATTCCATTGCCGTTAATTGGTAAAAGCCAGGGGCGGCCCAGACGGAGAGAAAAGCTAGAGCCTGGCCATAATTGCTCCTGATTGTTTGCCAAAAATTCGGGCCAAGGGCCAATACCAACATCAACACAAATGGCCAAAAAGGAAGCACACACACACACACATACAGAGGCAGAGGCAGAGGTAAGTGCCAGACTTCTGGCCAGACTCTTGAGGGGTCATTCCTCCTATCATCTTTTTTCCATCGATTTTGGAAAGGAATCTAAGACAGAAGCAAGCCCAAATTTCAAATATTATCATGATTTATTCTATAATACGTATACGTATCTCCCAAGAGCTAACAGACCCACTCTGCAGAGACTTTTACCTTAAATATTATTAAGTATAGTAATTTCTTCTAAAGTCTGCAAAAGTTTTTGCATTTTCCATCTGTTTTAAGCTTTGCCTTCACATAAAACTTTTGTGATATAAACAATCTTTCTCTCACTCTCTCCGTCTCTGTTTGTTTTGTTAACTTTTCGTGCTGCATTAAAAAAACACACACACACACACACACACTTATACATATGCATATGAAGGATATGAAGGAGGCAACGGCAGCGAAACTTTCGAGTTTTTCAAGTGCCATCAAGTTAATTGGCAAAAAGAGTTAAGTTTCGCGTTGACCCAACTTCAGGGAAAAATTACTCAACACAACTATAAAAACCCGAGAAGTAACTACTGTACAGGGCACAGGACACAAACAACAAAACCATTAACATCAAATTACAACAAAAAATAAATAAAGTAGATTCCTGTTTCGGGGGGACCCGGGACCCCAAACAAATTTATAGGCGGCATAAAATTGGAGCAGACAATGCCAATAACAATAAACGCAAATAAAGTTTATGGCCGGGCTAAACACCAGCCCCGAAGCAGGGCCAACACAGCCCCAACTATAGATGGGTACACACGTAGATATGGATTATGGGCCACAATTTTTTGTCAACACCCCAGACACCCCAGACAGCCCAGATATTGCTCTTTGAGCTTTTACAAGTCATGGCCAGCCTTCGCATCATTATCATCATCGAGCAGGATCTTTCATGGGTTCCTAGGTCCTGCCATTGACAAGCTTCAAAACACCGCAGGCCCCAAGAAGGATAAGCGAGTGTTGAGCGCAGGATGTGTATGGAAGAAGGAAAGAAAAAGTGTGCTTAAGTCCATCGAATCTTTGAATACCCTTTGGGATAGAGTCTCAGATGAAACATTCCTACAAACTTATTAGAGATCTCAGGGACCCCTCCTGCCTTTTACCAATAGAACCATCTTTTTCGCATGAGTAACGGCCATATATTTTGTTAGTACTGGATTTTTTTAGGGTGGCTTTTGAATGTGGGATCCAGGATTTCTTAAATTTTTGGTTGAAAGGCCACCAGAGAGCGCTTCAAAGACTCTCTTTCGTATGAATCATAAGATTTTACTTGTTTTAAAAAATATATTCGGGTTTTTAGTAAAATTTGATAGATTATAAATGTTTTAAAGTCTTTTTTGTACTTAAAACATATATAAAAAAAACTTTAAAATAAATATAGTATTTTGTATATTTGTAGGAAATATATCGATATATGAAATATATTTAAATTAAATATTTTCGTATTAATATGAAAAAACTTTGTTTTTTGTACCACTTCCAATTCCGAATCAAATTTATTGGTATACATTTTTCAATTATGAAAATTTCAGGGCTCTTTGTTGTCTGGTTGCAATTGTTGTAATCCCATTTTGATGTGGTGGCGCTTATCAAACAACAAAATATTGTTTAAAGGAAGTGCTTGGATGTACAACAGGCAATCAGTGGAGCCACAGGCTACACATGCGGGCGGGACGGGGCGGGGCGGGGCGGGACAGGACAGGACACAGGATCCAGAGTGATGATGCGGTTATGCCAAAGTTTGTTGTTCTATTCTATTCGATTCGATTCGTTTTTGCGCCTTGCGTATTATTTACGTTACACTTGTTCAGTTATGGATATCGCCCATCATCATTCCACATCCACATCGACATCCTCCTGCTTCTGCGGCTGCTGTTGCTGCCACTCTGTTGTCAGGATGATGTGGCACAATGCTGAGAGACATTCGAGTCGTGAAGCAGGCATGAGCGGGCTTGTCATGTAACACGTAACGACATTTTGAATTAACGAAGCATGAGATTTGATTATATAAACTGTAACAAGACAACCAACAACGCAGCCAACACCCTCTGACACTGAGAAATATGTATTCCAAGGCTGGAACGGAGCATCGGAGCGGCAGGGACAATCGTCGCGAGTGTGTAGCCAACTAATGTACATATCTATGTTACATGAATGTATCTGACGGATGCCGATGCAGAAGAGCTACAGGAGGGAGCTGGGGTAGCTACAGTACACAGTTCTATCTCTAACTCTAGCCATTGTCATCATCATAACATAATCATCATCATTTCCCCCGATTGTCGTTCTACGTTGTTCCGCTCTCTGCGACATTTCCCATTGCAACGACACTCGAGTGTCTGTCCGCCTCTCTCTCTCTCTGTATATTAAACATCATCAGGTTGAGTGCCGACAAGGTCTGCTGGGGGGTTCCCTGGTGAACTTTGAACTGGTGCAGCACTCCTAGGTCGAAGAAAGTTTCATTAGATACAAGTCAAAGCAATAGATATTTATCATTCATTGTTTCACATCAATGAAAAGGATATCAACAGAAATATATGCTTGATTTATTCACGAGACTTTCCCTTTGTTAAAATGCGAATGGACTTTACGTATTACAGAATTAATTTTTATTTTATAAAACATTTTTTTATTCGTTTATTTATTATTTTTATTTTCTGTGTATTATAATTTTTTTTTTATATATATATATTTATTATCTCTCTATTAAATACAAAGTTTCTGGTTGTCGTCGTCCGATATTTTACTCTAGTTTACTTATTATTTTTATTATTATTTGTTTTTTATTTTTTCATAATTATTTCTTATTATATATTTTTTTTATAATTCTTAATCTATTAATAATTATTATTAGTTATTTTTTATTATTCATTTTTTCATATTTATTTTGTATTATTTATTTATTTTTTATTATTAATTTATTTTTTATTATCTAATTATTTTTTATTTATTTATTATTTATTTATTTTTTATTATTTATTTATTTTTTATTTTTTATTTATTTTTTATTATTTATTTATTTTTTATTATCCACTTTGTATTATTCACTTTTAATATTGAATTTTTGTATTATTCATTTTTTATTATTAATTTTTTCTTATTTTTTATTATAAATTTTTGTTGTTTTTTTATTATTAATTTTTGTTAGTTATTTTTATTATTATTATGATATATTTATAATACTCAAACAATAAAATATAAAGCAAAAATATTACGAACGATTCAGTGCACACAATAACTCTAATGAGCATCATATCCTATTCCCATTTCCATCTAAACGAGAACATACGAGTATTACCAACCATCCGAATCATATATTTGCATTTTTTCACTACATTTAAGCCGCAACTGATTGTATGCAGATCTTTTTGGGCTCATTAACAGCTTGATGCGAGTATGTATGTACATCTTTCAACTTGCACAGCAGCTGTGGCATTGCATGTTGCCGCTTGGTTGGCTTCGTTTTAATTTTACAAATTTATATAATATTCGCTGCGCTTTGAAGATCGCCTTGATGTTGTTTTCAGCCAAACTCTATCGAGCGGCCACCCATTACCACATCTATGTAAGGTCAAATCAAATGGCAGGCAGACTGCAGAAATTTCCAGAATATTTGTTACCTTGAACTTCGCTGTGTCCTGGCCTCGGCCATAAAATCAGGCTAATTTCCTTTCGGTCTCGTTTTTCTGTCTGACTCGGCATTTTAATGGCTGCTGATTGTCAATAAACACAATACATATAAATATATATGGTACATGCTCGTATTTTGTGTTTGAAAGTTTCTCAATACTCGTACCAAAAGAGGCAGAACCTTTTGTATTTGTATTTGTATTTGTCTATTGTATGTTTTTTTTTTTTTTGTTGCGCCTGAATTATGGTCGCATGCTGGAAATTTGTTTTGCGGGCTTCCCGATGGAGGAGAATAAACTTTTTTTATGGGCCAAGTACTTTTTTGGGTTTTTATTCGCTCTTTCTGTTTTAGCCATTTGCTTTTGTTGTTCTTTTTATGGCATCTATTGTTGCGGCTTTACTTTTCTTGTCCTCCCATTGCCTATTTGTGCTTTTGTTTTCGCTATTTAAAAATTAATATTCGAAATGGAACTCATATTATTCGATGCGGTTCGAAAATGCTTTAATGAAGCATTGGAAATGTTTTAAAGAATAATGGGACTGTTTATTCTATTTTTAATTTATTTTATTTGTTTAAACCAATTTAGAGCTTTGAAATTAAGGATAAATATGCCATTAAATATGCTTCATTTGGCTGCAAAAGTTTAATTTTCATTACAAATGTGGTATTGTTTTTGTTTCCTAATTTCCTCTACAAATTTATTGATTTGTTGAATAAACAGTACCTTTTGGGAGGTAAACTCTTGAAAAAATAGAGAGCCTTTAATACAGAATACATAATATATTTTAATACATAAATACAGATATGAATCACCGTTGCCAATAATCGTTGAAGCTTCCATTACAAAGCTTGCCTTAAGAAGCTTGACAATAATCCCGTAAGGTGACTACACGTCGTTTTCTTTTTTCATGTCGCTCTCGGCTCTCTTTTACGTTCTACACGTTTGCATGCTTATGGTCGTCGAAAGAGAGCAGCTGTGGTGACGACGTCACCAAATTTATCTTGCTGAGAGCGAAAGTGTTGTTGCTCTTGCTACTGCGAGAGCGACAGAAACAATTGCTGAGAGAGCAAAGGAATGGAATTGCGGGAGTGTGTGCATTGCGTGAGAGCAGCAAAGATCGTATGTAGATCAAGAGATAAGACAAATTCCGACTGCAAAGCGAAGAGAAGCGCAGCCAGGCTGTTCATTTCCTTCATATGCGAATACATACAACTGTATTTAATGTGAATCTTGTGCCAACAAAGTAAATATTAAAGCAAAAGTTTGTTCAAAGACACAAACAGAGTCTGGGTGCCAGAGTCGGAGTTAAAGCTCTGCATCTCTCTCTCTCTCTCTCCTGTTTACTAATGAGAAAATGTGAAATGAAAACTCGGCCGCGCCACAATCAGGCTTGTTCTTCCTGCTCTTATTTTCGTTGCAGCTAAATTAATTGCATACAAATTATTTAACAGTAATAAACATAATAAAACAAGCGTGGATGTTGGAAAAACGGGCTGTGCGGTGGCTATGGCTGTGGGTGGATGTGGCAGCAGTAATGCCAATGGCAACGACCAGGCCAACAAAAATGCATAATGAGCATTAAAATGCTTCGGGTAAATCCGTGAAGGCAAAATGGAACTACTGCTGCTGCTGCTGCTGCTGCAATGGCACTGCCAGGGCTATGGCCCTGTGTGGGTGTGGGTGCGCCTCTGCCTGGGCTCTCTGGTTAGGCATCTATATATAACAGGATTATACAAAAACACACGCATACATTACACTATCCAAGGTAGCACCACTGGCAGGAGAGAGTGTGGAGGGCCACCCGATTGGTTGGGTTCGGGGTTTTTTCACCCATTTCACATTTTCCCTGCTACTCACGTTCTATTTGCTTAAAATTCTAAGCGAATCCTTTTCATTAGCAAAGCAAATGGGGGTAAAAACAGTGTCTGGCAACGAGACTACCACAACGACTAGTGAATGCTCTAATAAAAATATACATAAAAAAAATATATATAATAAAAATATATACATATATAATACAAATATTCCTAAAATATCTGAAAATACTTTTAGTATTTCATAATGGATTTATAGTTTTTAGGAGCATATTTCAAACCCTCATCATGCCCTATTTTCTTTTGGGGGTTGAAACTTTGTGGATGGTGGGGGGTCGGTAGAGCACTATGGAAATTCTCGGCTAAAAATTGGCGCATAAAAGTCAGCCCCCGCGCCGTGCACACCACCCATAACGGCTCTTTCGTTCCGTGAGGATGAAAATAAAATGCAATTGCACTTTACACAAAAGTTCAACGCATTCAGTGAGCTATCCACCATTAACCCAATCCACTCACTCACTCACTCACTCACTCACTCAGTCACTCGTCTCTAGCCGTCTCTTTCTGCGGCTGTCTGTCTCTTTTGCCCTGCCTGCAGCTGTAGTTGTAGTAGTGGCATATGCATGTGGCTATATGGCTATATGGCCGTATGGCAAATGCAAATGCAAACTCGAAATCAAAGCGCAAACGGCAAACGGGCAGCAGCAAAACTCAACTGCAACTCAATGGCGGAAGTTTGCATTTTTCGCAACGAATTCATAATCATGTTGAATGTTCCCCCACCACCCCACCCACTGCCAGGATCCAACATCTCTAGCCCAACATACGATACAGAGGGGCGGGGCCATGGCGGCTGAAAGCGCAGTTTATCCTTTTTGATTTGCACCCCGTGACGGTCGCTCTCGAAAGCAGTAAATATTATTCCGTTTCAGTGCAAATAAAAATGGAAAACACATGCGGGGCATATGGAAAAAATACCCAATGATAAAAGTGTGTACAAAATATCACAACACCCAAACCCCAAACCATCCAGCGGGTTCCGTCAGTCATTCAGATTTTGAAATGAACGGAAATTACACGTTGCATTAAAAAAAAACAAATATAGACATACATTCTCGTATATGCATTTGTATTCTATGCAAATCTATTGCATTAATGGAATGAAATATTCAATGGCAGAACCCATAAATAGCTTTAACACACATCCATCACACAGGAGAGTAAAGTTTTTTCAATTATGTTTATTAATCATACCCATCCAGAGGGTAGATTCGAATTGGGCAGAAGTTTGTAATTCACAGAAGGAAGCATCTTCAGGTATGTTCTTGTGGGAACAACTTTTTTTTAGAATATCATCAGATTTGTATAGCTACAGGGTTTTACTTAACTGAGGAAAAATTTTGCTAAAATCGGATCACTGTATCGTTTGCATTAAATCAAACAAAAGTTACGATGTTTAGGGAACAAGCTTATAGAATCTAGAACATCTCTGTCTTTCTCTCTCCCAGAGTGACTTAGCAGTTAAGGGTGAGTTTTTAAGCTTGAATCCATGGTCATGTCCTCGGCAAACCTATGAATATCCCAAATTACTTGGAGACTATTCGGCAAATGCTGGCGTTTCCTTGGTTGGAAAAAGGATTGTAAAAATCCTCAATATTGATCGCGATATGGACCCATCTTTAGCGTAAAGGAGCTTCCTGGTCTTTTGGTGGTTTTCCAGTGTGGATTATGGTGGAGTATTGTGGATTGTGGAATGACTATCCGAACAGTAATTCGGAGTATAAACATATACATAATTATACATACATACATAATCTTAAATGTTCTATTTATAATCCTTTTTTTACAGTTCACCATATGATGAATCACCATGATGAATACTCCGCGAATGGTTCGAGTCCTAAAGATGGCATTTGTTAGGGTTTATTAATTTTTGTAGAAAAAATAGTAAAGACAAAAGATTAAAACACGGATATTCAGATTAATATTAACTGCACAAACAATTGAAAAGGTAAATTCTGTATTCTTTCTAACATTTCTTTCTTTTTAAAATGATATTAGTTCTCGACCAACACCACAAAAAGATGAGAAGAAATACTCATTGGTTGTTCCCATACGAAGATATCAATGAATATACACAAAAATATTAAAGGCAATCTTCGAAAAGGTTTGTTTGAAATTGATTGGAATTTTTTCAACCTTTTCAAACCAGATAAAGTAGTCTTTGGACACCGCTTGTACGTAGTCAGGGAATTCTTTAAATATTTCTCTAATTTCAATGTTGAAATTCTTGTAATTCTTATAATTCCTTCGTAACATAACCAAAAAATACATAATTAAAAGCAAATTATTTTAATTGATAACGCCGAGTGCAAAGAATGTTCAATTATTATCCTTTCAGGACACGAGATTCCACACAAACACCCTTGAGGGTTGGCGAGGCTGCACACACCTGCATATCTTTCATAACACAACATGAAAGCCATTAGGGAAGGTCATGGGAGATGGGAGATGGGAGAGGCTGCATATCTAAAGCACCGAAGGGCCGATCCAATGGTGGGCCAAGGGAGTGCTGTGCCGTGGTCTGCTGCATAATTTACATGCCCCCAAGGGGGGTCAGGGGGATGCACTGCAATTCTAACCATTTTACATCATTATATGCCAAATGCATCATTTAATTTGAAATTATAAAAGAAAAACATGAAACGCAAGGCGGGTGGAAAAACTGGGTGGGAGGATGGAGGGAGTAGGGGGTGCAAAACACAAAAGCGATTATTTATGTGGCTAACATGGGGAGGGAGGGAGGTAGGGAGGGAGGCTCGAGGAGGAAATGAGAAACGGGGCCCGCTGTGTCCCTGCTGTCGTGTCTGATAATAAAGGCACAAGTTTACCTGCCAACAGAACAAGCAATAGAGGAGCGACTCCTTCCGCGAGGACTCCACCAGCTCCAACGCTTGCCTCCTTTGCGTTTTTATGAAGTACGTTACCCACTGAGCACTCACCTGTAAAGAGAGAACAGAGAAGATGATGATGAAGAATAAACATTAACATATATTTGATTATGGTTTATTATGCCATTGTCTGGGCTCAGGAACTGGCAATTAGGAGCAGAATAATTTATTGAATCTGTGAGTGGCAAAAAAAAGAAGAAAAAAAGCTCCTCTAAATCGCAGAGATTTTATCTTAAAGATGATAAATTTGAAGCATTAGCATAAGGTGATTTTCAACATAATTTTAAAAATAATAGAAAACTGTGTATTTTGTTATTGGATGCCGACTGCCAAGACATTGGACGAACCGAGCAGTAGGAAGCGCAGCGGTCAGAGGCGAAGGGCAGCGCAAAAGAGAGCCCCCGACACACCAAACGGTTATTAAAATGCGACGAACATGTATTGAGAAGTGCCCTGAATCACGATCAAACATGTTCGAGCTTTCGCATGTTTTTGTGCAGATTTCTGGCTTCGTGCATGAGCAGCAACGAATGTCTGTTGCCGAAGCTGGCGATCGGCCCGAAAAGAGCATACGCATTGTTACTTCGGGTTTGTTGCACTCGTGAGAGCGAACTCAAGCGAAGGACAGCCCGTTCACGAACACCGAACGATAATTAATATGCCCTGTGTATGCCCGAGCAATCAAGATGAAACATGTTCGAGCTTTCGCATGTGTTTGTGCAGATTTCTGGCAACGAATGTCTGTTGCCGAAGCTGGCGATCGGCTCAAAAAGAGCGCATAAGAATTTGTACTTCGCGTTTGTTGCACTCGTGAGAGCGAATTCAATCAATACTCTTCTTAGGTTTTTCGCTAATCTTAAAGTCACCAACGACAAGAAGTTCCACTACAAATGCAAATATATGGAGAAAGAAAATTTAAGAAATTTTCCAGTAACCGCAAGAGATATTCCATAAATATTTGAGCAAGTACTTTGGGTCTACGGGGAATGTGATTAATTTTAATCCACTTAAAGCCGATTAAGACCGAATTAAAAATGCCCATTAATTTGCAAACTTGACATTTGAACTCCACTCGGGAGTGCAGCACAGAAAGAGAGCGAAAGACAGAACATATGCATATGTATGTGTGTACGTGTGTACGTTTACATATGTCAATGGCCCTAATTAATTGAGTTCATTGCCTGCTGACCACCAGTGCATGGGGCATGTTGCGGCATGTGGCATGATGAGGCAGCTAAATCCATCCATCCATCCACATCCACATCAACATCCCACTCTTAAAAGCGAAAAGAACAAAAAAGAAATCAAAAGTAGAAACGAGAGCAAGTAAACAAAAAAAAAAAACGAGCCAACGATTACGACGAGCGATGACCTTCGCTTAAAGTTCAGATGCAAAGTGCTCGTGCCCCCGCCTCGCCCCGCCCATCCGCCCAATGGAAATTGACACCCAACCAAATGCCATCCCCTGCCACACCCCCGCCCGCCTGTCACGTCATGCAAATGACAGGTAATTGACCTCATAAAGCATTCTGGTGCCGAGCCATGGGGCCGTCGTGGGGCCGTGGAAGGGATGAAGGAGGTGAAAATACAGGTGGAGCATGTGTGTGTGCTTGCACGGGTTGGGGATGCAACAATTTTTACTTTTCATATGTGTAATTTGATGTATGTTCCAGTGTGTGTGTGTGTGTGTGTGTGTCCTCCCTTTTGGTTTAACCACCTTCTTCCCCTGGTGTACCCATCCCCACCATCCCTTTGGCCTGCTCTTTGCCCATTTAAGTGTAATTTTGTATGTTTCTGTTTCTGTTTCCTCTTTTTTTTTTTTTGTACACATTTGTCACGTTGCCAAGACAAAGCAAGAAACGAATGCAGAAATCAGCTGACAGTTCTACGGGTCGACACTTCAAATACCCTGGAAGATCAAACGATCATAAGGTGAGGATTGTAATAATTTTTAGAACAAGGATACACATTTCTTGCTCTATTCTATTTCTATTAAAATTTCATTGAACAAAGGCAGATTTTTCTACCGGTAGTTGCTTTTAAAGATATTATATCTGATGCCTGAATTTTTATCAAAGTCTTCGGAGTCATCTTAAATCGTTTAAGACTATTCAAAAACTAAAATCAGATTGTTATATATTCCAAAACGTGTTTAGAGAATTGTTTTTAGACCCATCTTTACCATTCCATATACATATATAGCTAACCGATCTTAAAAGTTTAATTTTCGGTAAATAAAGAAAAAACCATGTTAATTTTTTAATTTTTCTTTTTTGATGCAGAAACTTTCCTAAATATGTAAATATCGAGTCGAAAATTCTCCACAATTGTTATACCCTTTAGAGAGGGTATCAAAACACACACACTCGTAACAGAACACACGGTAAGAATTCTAAAATGTTAATGGGCCGAGGAGTCGACTCCGTTGTTCTGGTTCCGCTGCGGCACTTGAAGTTGACGTTGAAGCATCGGCAGAGGCTGGGGAATGGGTTTGCTTAAGTGGGAGTGGGCGTGCTCCAAGTGGGAGTGTGGAGGCGTTCATGTGTGTGTGTGTGCGTTGCCTACTTTACTTTACTTTCTTTTCTCTTTCACGATGCCTACCCCACAGAGCCACAGATATACAGAAAGACAGACAGACAGACAGACAGACCATATGTGGGTTGTATGGATAAACGAGCAATTACGATTAATTGCATTTGATAAAATGCCATTAAAAAATGTTAAACAGACAGATGTGCGGCCGGCCCCCCCTGTACCCCAGAATCGTTTTAAAATTTGCACAAAAATGTGAGTATTTTGCGTGGGCATTTGGAGATTTGAAATAGAAGACACTTTCGGGGCAAGAAATACGAATAGACGTTTGCTTGTTGGAGGCGCGAAAGTTGTTGAAAAACGTAATCCGAGTACAGTAAGAGTCTTTGTTTCTAGTTGGGGAAAAGTGTAGTATTCCAGACACAGTCACAGAACAAGGGGGTTTCTTCATTCAATTCATTTGTTATTACAGCTACAATACTTGTCGCGCGTCATGCAAGAGATGCACTCGGTCAGTTGGCCTACATTTTGAATGGAATCTGCGTTTAATCTTTAAAAGGTAAATAGCGTCGTCTTAAGTCGGAAAAGTGAATGAAAAATTAAAATTCAATTAAAACCAATTTCCACATACTTTTTTCCAGATATTATTTTCTAAAAATATTGAAACTCAGCTAATTTAAACAATTCACATAAATTTTCATTAACTTTGATCTGAAAACCTCTTAAAATCAGCAAAAGTTAACTCCTTCTTTCTTTTTTTTTTTGGTATTTTAATAGTAATGTTTTCCTTTACTATTATCTCCTATGAGAAAGATGATTCGGTATAAAGGTTTTGCCCCAAAGTCTCTTTAACAAAGATTCCCATCTGTTTCAATTGGAGAAAATTGGAGATCCCTTTGAGGGGTCCTGTGACATTTTCTAATACCTTATTTAGATTTAAATTGTCCATTTGTGTGCCACAGTCAGTCTCTCGTTTTTCTTTCATGCTCGATATCACCTCGAATAAAAAACCAAAAGACACAAGCGGACGGACATGCAATTCCCCTGCCCACCCGACGCCCCAGAGCGCGTTCAACTGATAAGAAATACAGCAAGACCACAGAGGAGGCGAGACAGAGAGGGGGAAAGAGAGAGACATGCTTAGCCACCGATGGGACAGGCGAGGAGCAGAAAACAGTAGCTGGAGCCGCAATGCTTATAGCAGCAGCATCCCATATGGCGGGTGCATGTGTCCGAGAGTTTATCTGGCACTGAGTCATGCTTTGATACCCTGTGCTCGAGAGAGGGCTATGGGTGTATGCAATGTGTAAGCGTTCGATTGGAGGCAAAATATTCACTGTACGAATAAAATATAACGAATATCTAGGAAAGGAAACGATTCTATACGATACATATACGATACATATGTACGAACTTCAGAAGAGATTTTTCCGCAAGGAAAAAGGAATATTCTTACAAAGGATACGTCTAAGATTTAAGCTTAGAATATCATTAATAACAATTAAATTACATAAATATTTGTAGGTACACATATTTAATCAATATCTACCTCTACAAAGAACTATATTTTGTGATAGAAATTTCTAAAACTAAAAAACAATAATAACTATATCTTCATCCGAAAAATCTAGAAAAGGCAACAGAACGATTATCGTACCTACAGAAGAGATTTATCCCCAAGTCAGAAGGACTTTTCTTACGCAGGATAGGTTGAATATTTAACTCAAAAATAACTATATTTCACTAAAAAAAAAAAAAAACAATAAAAACTATGTCTTCATCCAAAAAAAAAAAAAAGAAAATAAATTATTCAGCTTAAGAAAAGAATATAAATGTAATAATAAATTCCTTCAATCTTGTATACGCTTGTTTTTATTTATTCCTTCTGTTGCACAAAATAAATCATTTCCAACGAAACAAAAAAGACGAATAAATTATTTGATGGCATATTAACAATGGAATACAGGATGCTCTTTATTTTAGATTAATGTAAGATGATAAAATATCAATTCAGAGAAACCAAAGGCGCATTAAATTGTTTTCATTATTTGTATAAACACTTTGTCAGTTTTTATTAACACATTAAACACATTGTTGTTTTGTTTTTGTTTTTTATTTATGGCGTGCAATCACCCAATAAATTTACTCTAATTTAATTTTAAACAAATTCAAAGACAAGCGATAAGCCCAGAGTTAATTTATTAATTGCTTTTGTTGATAAGCGAATTATTTTTGAAATTTTTTGATTGTCCTTTATGTTTTTTAAAAACAAAATTATAGTCCAGCTAGAATTTAAAGTGGAATTCAGGAGGGGA
Organism: Drosophila miranda; assembly: GCF_003369915.1. Taxonomy (NCBI): domain Eukaryota; kingdom Metazoa; phylum Arthropoda; class Insecta; order Diptera; family Drosophilidae; genus Drosophila; species Drosophila miranda. The sequence goes on along the minus strand of NC_046677.1, from coordinate 6,720,038 downwards.
AAAGTATAATAAATTCATGATTCCACCAAAGAGCTCCACCATTTTGGGTCTCATCTTTTGGCCAAGAAGGACATTCGGACTACAGCCAGAACTAATAAAAGTGCACAAGAACAAACACACGATTCAGAGATGAAACAAAGACCAGAAGCAATAAAATCAAATAAAAATGGTATGAGATGCGATGCGATGCGCGTTGCAAGGGGGAGAGAGGAGTGCAGTGGAGTGGAGTGGAGTGGAGTCCTTTCTGGCTCCAACGTTTGGCCAAGAATGCGGAATTATCTTTTCAAAGAGGGACGGGACCCAAGAGCAGCAGCTGGGCAAATGAAAAGGGATTTTCGGTCCTGGGGGTTTGAGAATTTTGGATGCACGTAGCAAATACCCATCTCGTCTAGGCAGCCCGTAACCACGTGTCCCCATCCCACATTTGGAAACAGTCAAGCAGCAGCTGGTGCATGGGGGATTTGGATTTTGGTTCGCTGTTGCACATTAACATGTTGAGCAGGTTGCCGGTGCTTTCTCCATGGTGCGGCACGCACAGCGGATGTCCAATGCCACGCAGAGGCACAGTGGCACTGGAACATGCCATGGTACCAGTTCCATTTGTTTCAATCTTCGAATAATGTAAATGCTGTGCAAATTTCCCATAAACAAGCGGATTTATTTGTTTTGAAGGACAGCAAGAGTCCTTTTCGAATATGTTTGACACCACTGTGCTTGGGAAAGGTCAAAGGGGTAAGGGGTAAAGGGTAAGGGGAGTGGGGGCGATGGGGGGGGCTCTGTGCCTCTGCTCGCTAATGCACACGCACAATGAACGTGCACAATGGCCAATGCAGTTGCAGTTGCCGGTTGCCGCAGTAAATGAAATGCGGCATTCAACTTTTTTTTTTTTTTTTTTTTATTTTTATTTTATTAGAAATCAGCTTTACTTAAACTATGATCTAATATTAGTGATATTTACATTGGCTTACTACATATTATAAGAGTTTAATGATTAGGTTTATATATACATTTTAATGATGTGTTATTCAGCAAATTTTTCTATTTTTTATGTTCAATGGGTGGAGACGTTTGAGTCTGCGTGGGATTTGGGGGTGCAGTAATCCTCTAGCTGTTTCATTTGGATGGTTAATGAGCCTATCGTTGTATCGACTGCTATGATGGTTTATTTGATCTCCAATTTTTGGGATGAGGAGATCTCTTTCCAGCATTGTGGTCCGAACAAACCACGGGGCACCTGTCATCGCCCTTAGAGCCTTCGCTTGCATGACTCTGATTTTATTTAGATGCGTCTTCGCTGCACATCCCCAGACTTGAATGGCATATGTCCATATAGGGATTATAGTTGCCTTGTACAATATGACTTTATTGCGTAGGGGAAGCTTACTTTTTGAGTTCATGAGCCAGTGCAACTTTTTGAGTTTGTTTTGACATTTGATGACTGTAGCTCTGATATGCGGTCCCCAAGTTAGGCTTTTATCGAAGTGGACACCGAGGTAGCAGTGACTGCTCTTGCGCGGAATTATATTTCCGTTGAAAGTTAGGTCTGGTGGGTGCTTGCTTCTTAGAGTAAAATTTACGTTAACTGACTTTGTTTCGTTAATTGTGATGTTCCATTTTTTTGCCCATTTTTCCACGGATTCGAGGTAGATTTGAAGTTGTTCAGCAACGGCTCTGTAGCAGGTGGATGACGAAAGAATAGCAGTATCGTCAGCGTAAGTGGCGACCAGGAAGTTGCTTGGGTTGACGTGCGGTAGCGGCATGTCGCGTGTAAACAATGTGTACAGGATTGGCCCAAGGACGCTGCCTTGTGGAACTCCAGCTCTGATAATTTTTATGTCTGAAATAGCGTCCTTGATTGTGACAATAAACGTTCTTTCTCCCAAAAATGACTTTATGACTGAATACTGGGGGGCGGGTAGTAGAATCTTTAATTTATATAAAAGTCCCTTGTGCCAGACTTTGTCGAAAGCTTGTTTCACGTCGAGAAACACCCCTGAGCAGTATTGCTTAGTTTCATAAGCGTTGAGGATGTGTTGAGCCACTCTGTGTACTTGTTCCGGAGTCCCGTGCTGTCTTCTGAAACCGAATTGGTGCTGTGGAATAGCTTCCTTGACGCAGCTTTCAGCCACCATTCTGCTCAAGAATATTCTTTCGAATATCTTGGAGAAAACTGGCAGTAGGCTTATTGGTCTGTACGACTCTAGGGCTGACGTTGGTTTACCTGGCTTTAGTATCATCACAATCATTGCACACTTCCATTGGGTGGGGAAGTGGCCGATGCGAAGGATGGCGTTGTAGAGTGCAACTAGAAACATAACTCCCTTGCGTGGAAGCAGTTTTGCGATGCGGGCATCTATTAAATCGTGCCCAGGAGCTTTGTTGTTCACAAGAGCTTTTATTTCCACTTGGACTTCAGAAGGTGAAACTGGCTTGGTTGGTATCGACATCTGTAGGGGCGCTTCTAAGTACCAGGAGAGTGCTCGCGTGTGATCTTGAGGTGCTACATCGGCTGGAGTGAATCTGGTCTCTAAATTTCTAGCGAACGCTTCTGCTTTTTCCAAGTCAGACTTCACCCAGGTACCGTTGTCGTTTCTTAATGGAAAGCTGCACAGTGGCTGCCTCTTGATGCCACGGGTGAGTTTCCAGAGATTGACCTGGCTACTTTCGGTTGTATCGGCTCTTTTTAGCATTTCGTCGAAGTGTTTGCTGCTTTTCTCAGCGAGGGCCTTTTTTAAGTTTCTGCCCGCTCTGTGCATCTGAGCTTTAGTGTCTGGGTCGTGAGTTCTTATGAAAGCTTTCCTTAGTCTTCTCTTGATACGCACAAGGTTTTCGATGTGAGGGTCAGGTGATGCAGCAGGTCGGGTCGAGCGCTCCTCGGACGTGGGTGGTTCTGCGGAGAGAGCTGCTTCCTGGATGAGGCTATTAAGCGAGCGTACAGCCGCGTCAATGTCTTCTGGAGACTCGAATCTCTCGTTAAGTCGGATGTGATCTTCCAAATGGGTTTGAAAAATCTCAATGTTTGCTCGACTGTGCAGGAGCTTCTGTTTAGTGGGGTAGTTGACAGGGGATAAGTGCATTTCTATGAGAAGCGGTAGGTGATCGGAGGGAAGGTCGAAGTTCGCTTGTATGTGCAGGAATCTATGGGGAACGCCTTTGTAGATAGCGAAATCCAAGGCACTAGGCGATCTGTTGGAGTCGTATGGGTAGTGGGTTGCAGAGCCAGTGGCAAGAATGTTGGCTCCACTTGAGACTATATAGTCGTGGATTTCGCGACCTCTAGGGCAGGAGCGAGGGTTTCCCCACCATTGGTGCTTCGCATTCCAGTCCCCAGCTGCAATGTATTTTGGCCCAAAACTAGATAATAAAGAGCGGAACTGAGAACTTGTCCATAAGGTAGCAGGAGGACAGTAGATAGCCGAGATAGTTGTTTCTCCTAAAGAGGTGCTTAGCACCATGTTAGCGGCTTGAATTTGGCCATCTGTAATTGGGTTGATTGGGAAGTGCTTGAGGCTGCTGCGGATGAGGATAGCAGATCCTCCTCTGAAACTATCGGAGGGATGATTTGCAGTGTAGAGTTCGTATCCTATTAGTTTGAATGTTGTTCTGCTGCAGAAGTGCGTTTCCGAGAGAAGCATTATGTCGATTTGATTCGATGCAATGAAGTTTTTGAGTTCTAGGCTTTTGTTGGCTATGCCCGACGCATTCCAAATACCTATACGGTAAGGCATTTTGAGAGGCTAGTGGCTGAGAGAATGTTGAGGATCTGCTCTTGCATTTTCATAAGCCTGTTTTGCATTAGCATGAATTGGTCTAGCTTATCTGCAAGATTCATTAGCTTGTTCTCAAGAGGCGTGTTGTGAGGTGATTCTGGTTGGGTACGAGTACGGGATGGGTTCCGGTTTCCTGGTTCTCTTGCTATACTCCTTGATCGGTGCTGGGCTCCTCTAGCGACTTCAGCATAGGATATATGTTTTTCCTGACTTTTTGGCTGGGAAATGGACATATCGTTGCGTGGCATGTCCCTCTGTCTGCTGCTTCTCGAGAGCGAGCGAGAGTTTTTCTGGGTGCGCCCGGAAGTATTCTTTCCCCTAGGTTGCGCCTGATGAGTGTTTTCCCAATTTACCTGTGGTGGTTGTGGGTACAATTTCAATAGAAGCTGTTGGTAGACCCTACAACCTCTATAATTGGCAGTGTGGGAGCCAAGACAGTTGGCACACTTGGGCTCGACGTCTTGTGGCTTTGAGCATTCTATGGTGGCATGCGGACCCCCGCATTTAACACAAACAAATTTTTTGTTGCAATATCTTTTGGTGTGTTCGTATTCTTGACAACGGTGACACTGTGATATCTCCTGTTTGCGTTGTGGCTGCTCAACAGTTATCTTTTGTCTGCAGAGGTCTGATACTTTGAAAATCTCTTTATTATTTTCATTTGGCTCTAAGTCCACGAAAAATAAGCTGAGCTGCTTCTTGGTCGCTCTGTTAAGAGGATTGTGGATGAATCGGGCTAGATGCCCCTTGGCCATGAGATCTTGCTTAATATAATCAGTTGGGGTGGAGTGGTGAAGATTTTTGATTACTACTCTATATGACCGTTCTTCTTTCAACTGGTAGCTATGACAGAGAACGCCTTTAGCCATCAACGCGGAGGCGATTTTGCGGTAAGTGGTTGAGTCGTTGCATAGGAGTCTAATTTGTCCTCCAGTGCTTGTTTTTATACGGTAATTTTCGGGGCTTGCCAACGTATCCAGCATTGACCAGAACATTGCGATGTCGTTTACCCCGGGTATGATGATTGGAGGAGGCAAAGGGTTGCGTTTGGTTATAGGGGATTCATTACACTCCTTGTGAGGGCTGAGGTCCATATCTTCGGTACCGTCGGCAGTTGAGTCGTCAGTGTCCGCGAGTGGCGCATAGTAGTTTGCGAAAGAAGGGTTTCGACTACTTGGGAGACTGCGTTCAGTTGAGTGAAGTTTCCTTTTTGGAGGAGGGAGAGCTCCTCTGTCCTGCCAAGAAACATGAGGGTCGTCAGTTGGCTGTGGGGCATGGTAGTGGAGAATGTTATTGGGACCATCCGTAGCACGTTGGTCGTTAACTTGCTTTTGCGTAGAATTAAGTATTGTCAGTTCTGAAGTGAGCTGGGCTTTAAGAGCTGAGGCAGTAGCAGAACTCATTGGATCAGCAGTTGACGGTTTGTTAATGCTACGAGAGACTTTAGTAAGGGACTTAGATGAACGTAGTTCCATTTTTAAGTCAGGTAGATTTGGGCGTTTAACCCAGACGAAGTTGAGGTCTAGTCTGTAGGCGCGTGCACTGACCGTAGGTCGCGCCCGCTTTGGGGGCCCGCGAGCGACGGGGCCAAACACGAGTACCGCGCGCTAAGGAACCCGAGCGGCGCTTAGTCCCACTGGTACCGCGCGCTTAGATTCACGAGCGGCACTTAGTTTCACGAGTACCGCGCGCTTAAACGTTTTCGCACAAGTAAGTTGTTTGTTGTTGCCACTGTAGTGGGCTTGTCCGTTTTTATTGCTTTTGCAAAGTCTTTCACAGCGATGTTGGAACGCGTCCGTATTCAACGAGAGCATGATCGAGACTCCGCGGCATTCAACAGCCCGTAAGACGTCGCCATTTTGTGCGTATGTACAGTACAGTCCCAGCTGCAGGACAGGACTCTGGGGTCTGGGTATATGGACACGTAGGGCGGCCATCGCGCATATGCCAATCAACAGCAGGTCTCCCCCTGCCGGCCCCCTTGCCCCAGGGAGGAGGCAACAACAGCGGCGTTAACTAGCGGCACACAAAGCGCAACGAAGTCAGTCAGTCAGTCCGTTGGCTTTGGGGAATGCATTTACCCTCTCGCCATCACCATCATCATCGCCATAGCCATGGCCGACAGCATCATCACCATCTCGGCCAAAGGCCGAGCATCCGTCCATCCGGTTGTCCTGGTCTCCTGCCGGTCTGCCGTCGGTCTCCTGCCCCCATCTAACCGACATTTGTGGCGCGTACCTTTAATTACTAGCTTGATGCAACATTCGGTTTAATGGTCAACGTTGTCCAAGTCACGTAAGCCCGGGTAGTTTGCTGAAAGGGTTGCCAGGTGCCCCCCATTACCCCCACCCATCTGCACAATGGGGCTAACAATGGAATTTTTAAGCCCTTTGTTAACCCAATGACAAAGTGACAGCGATTTTACGGGGCTATTACAGATCCTTGATGGAAATGTTCGACTTCAAAGCGGAGTATTTCTGAATACGAAATTAGGGAACTCGAATAAAAAGTAGTGCAAGCAGAATATTATCTAAATATTACATTTTTAATTATTTGGGAATTATTAAAATATTTTTGTATTCATTTTTTCTATTAAAGGATTTTTAAAATTTTTGTTTTATTTAGTTTTGTTTATATTTAACGAGTTTTGTTTTTACATATGTTGCTTAATTATTTTTGTATTTTATCTATTTATTTTTAGTTTTTAGATTAGTTAGTTTGGGTTCTTATTTTATTTAATATCTATTTTATTTATTTTTTTAGTTATTGTATCTTTTTTTTATTTAAGATATTTTATCGGTTTTTTTTTCAGATATTTTATTTTATTTTTTATTTTACGTATTTAATTTATTATTTATTTAAGTTATTTTTTTATTTTACATGTTATGCTTTTTTATTTTACTTTATAGTATTTAATATTTTTGTAAAGTATTTAATTTTTTTTATTTTATAGTATTTTTATTTTATAGTATTTTATTGTTTATTTCATAGTAAAACCTTTAGTCTTAAAAAACCAGCTAAAATAAATTCCCATTCGATTGCTTTTAGTTCGGCAAAGTTTTCCTATTTTAAACCCTAAAGAACCATTGAAAATCTTGGCTTTCTTTTTATATTTTATCTGAAAAGAGCGGAGAGAACTCTATAAGAAAGGAAAACTGTTGAGACCATAATTCAGACGGGTTGTACAGGCCATTTTTAAACTAAACGAATCCAAAAAAAGTATCTAGAAATGTCTCTAAAACTATTAAAATTGGTCTGCGCAGTATCATATAATTATGATAGTTTTTATGGTTCTGAAACACTCTCAGTGTTGGCCTTGGGTCCATGGCTACAAATGGAAGCACTTTCACTTTCCATTATCTTCTTTTGTTGGCCCATACGATTGTGCAGCAGCCAGTCTTTGTATTTGAGGCTTTTTGTGGCACGTTTTGAAACAAACAAAACAGAGACACAGTGAAAAAATAATAATAATAATTACATTTTGCCAGAGCACATGACGGCAAAATTACTCGTAGTCGTAGTCGTAGTCGTACTGTGGATGTGGCAAGTGGGTCGGGGGGTCGTGGCGTGGCACAGAGAGACTCACAGATGCGTTTTGGCCAGATCCGAGATAGTTGGGGATGGAAGACAGGGGCTGATGGTAGCGGAGTTACGCCTCTCGCACATTTTGAATTATGAAAATTATAAACAAATTAGCTGCACGCTCTGGATTATGCGGTGTGGCATTGTGCTGGTGTGTGTTGCATAAATTAGTGCCATCAAGTGCCCCAAGTTCGCAACACTTGAAAGTTGGAGCCGCCACAGTCGCAGCCACAGCCCCACCTCGCTCCCCCACCTCATCTGTAATCTGTGCTAAATCTCCTTGTAATATGTTTAAAATAATTGGAGCAACGGGCATTAACGGTGCCAGCAAAGCGTTATAATAGGGCTTATTAGGGTTAGCCACAGCCCGGGGGAGGGGGAGACTTCGGTGCAGCGTGGATGTGGATGTGGGTGTGGGTGTGGGTGTGGGTGTGGCTGTGGCATGGTGGGGCCCTGCCAGCAGATTAGCATAACAAAAGTGTATGACGACTGCAAAATGTGTCAATCAAGGGACCCTCCTCGCAAAGCCAGCGAATGCGAAAAATAGTCTCCATTAAGGGAAGAGAGAGGAGGGTGGCGTCAAACCGCGAGAGAAGGGAGAATATGTGACAGACATTTGTGTCAAAGTCAGAGATTAAACGCAGGCTCTTGCATATTTAATGTTGGAATAGTTTTGCGATGGGGAAAATCGTCATGGAGTGCTCTGTCATTCCACACTTTTGACAGGCCTGGAAGGGTGAAAAATCCTATATAAAGATAGATTCTATGCCTGATTAGGTAAAATAATCTGTTTCATGCCGCCATTCCCAGTGTTGTGGCAAATGGGTCGCGTAATCTAGCAATATTTCCTCACATCCTTAACCACGAAAAAAAAAACCACTTCCGATTCATTAGACATTCAACAAATGCGCCACAGAGTGTGCGATATATTTCAACAGCTTAAAGAGTCATGCAAACTAAAGCCCGTCGCATGGATTTATGAATTTTATGCGTGTTTATCAGCAAAACATGCCCCGCTGGTGCACGGTCTGTGGCAAACAGTAGCGCCCAACCGCCTCTCTGCTCTGCCCAATCCCCAGGGCCCAATACAACGGCACCCCGCCCCACCCCAAGGGAGGGAAACCGAAAAAACACGCACACAGAGAAAAGCTCAATGGACATATCACACTTTCTGCTACGCGTAGAACGGGCGAGAGATAACGCACACACACACACACAGACAGAGAGACATGGGCAACCAGAAATGCGACATGTCTGAACGTGTACATGAGGCCGGGCACCGAACAAATGAAATTCTCAAAACAGTAGTTGAAGCTCAAAAGCGAACTGAAAACTGAAATGAAACGAAACGAAAGGAAACTAAGTGAAACGAGGCGTGAAAATCGCAAACAAATCATAAAACAAGTCACAAGGGATTTGGTCAACGGCTACGACTACTAGAGTACCCTGTAGTCAGATTTGACTGCATTTATTCCAACCATTCCATTGGTACGGGTACCATATACCCTTTCCATTTGATGAGTACAGGGTATAAAAAGCGCAACAAGAGATGTCCATGTTCAAACAGACAAATACATACATCCCCACCTATACATACATATGCAAATCAAGCGAAACATAGACAGCAAAAAAGAATAGGCGGCATGGAATGGATGGGGTGGGAATGGGAATGGGAATGGGAATGCAAGGGGGACAGGGACAGGGACTCACTCGGTGACGAGAAATGATTCATGGTTGCGTTTATCAGCAAACACGTTTCACGAGAGGCGTGGCCCCTCGACCCCGCTGCTGCTGCTCCTCAGCTGCTAAGGAAGCCAAAAGGGGGGCACATGACGACAATAAATAAGCCAAAGTCAAGCCAGGAGAACGGGTAGTGCCAGATATACATACATGTACATATGTATATCGGGGAGGGGGCCCGGTACGTTTGCACTGGGGAGGTGCACTTGTCCGACAAACATAAACAAGTGCATGGAACTTGACACATGTTTCAAATGCCATTTTGTTTCGCAATGCATGAAGCAAGAAGATGCCTGCCCGGCGCCCGCCGAGGGTCGCTCGAAACATTGATGCAAAAGCGCAGAAACATTTGATGCAGAAAAGCAAAGACATTTGATGCAGAAAAGCAGAAACATTGGTGCAGAAACATTGATGCAGAAGAACAGAAAAGCATAAACATTGATGCAGAAAAGCAGAAACATTGGTGCAGAAACATTGATGCACAAAAGCATAAACATTGATGCAGAACAGTATACACATTCATTGCAATATTTCTGGAGACATGAAAGAGAGAGAGATAGATCGGCACCTTGCCGATCGACTCGAGACCGAAAAGAGAATGCCCGAGAATCGACTCGATTTCTGCTGATAAAGACTTTTGTTTGTTGTTCTTGTTGGATTACTCCCCCTGCCCACCACTGTTTATATCCACCTTCTCAGGATTCCCTCGCCTGTTCTGCTATAAATACAGAAAATGTTGTTTATTTTTATAAAAAGCCTCTAGATTTGTGTATATTATTTTTCATATTTTAACTTTCTGGAATTTTCCACACTCTGATAGCCTTTTTAAACGGGAATTTACTCTGCAACCAAAGCATACTTTGAACAAAAACCATACGGTACAAAAGTATTCATTGTATTGCAATTGTTGTAACCATTTCAAGCAAAAACAAAGAAAACTATACTTTTCAGCCTATCCTCGGTTCATGAGTTTTGTTTAGATGCAAGTTTACCCACATATACATAGAAATGTATACATACATACGAGCTTGTATGAACAATATAGGAGGCGCTAATCAAATGCAGCTGGCGATGACGATATATGTATAACAAACAAGAAGGAAAATGCTCCATGCTTGTGCTCCTTCTGATCAGGGTGGACCTTCTAGGCGAAACAAAATATTTTCGTAGGTTCAGCTCCGTTTTCCTCTCCCTCCCACAGGGCTAATAGTCGCAACAATAAACTACACTTTAGCTGCGAAATAATTCAATGCCTCATTTATTATTTTTATATGCAAAGAAGTACAAGTTTCACTTCCAAATTGTTGAAAAAGTTTTTCAAGAGAACTTTTTCAAGTTCAGAACAGAAACAGAACGGAAAACGAAAAGTGATGGGACTGTGGTTGTAGTTTTGGTTCATCCTAATCGTGATGTTGCACCATGTGTGTGCGCCTGTGTTTGACACTCGCTTTTGGCCTCCTCAGTGTTTATGACTCATTGGGGCAAACGAGTTCTCGGTACTGTCGGTGCCTCGGTCTGGTTCTGGGTCTGTCCCTCTCGAAAATGCAAACAGCGTCAGAGAGCTGTCGCAGTGGGGAGCCACAGCCAAAGCCCAGAGCCCAGAGCCCATAGCCAGAGAGCCAGATCCCAGCCGATTGGAGTCTCGACAGAGTCTTTGTGTTAGTTTCAAGTAATTTATATGAATTTTATATGCAATTGCATCAATCTCAATTATATTGTGCTTGAGGGAGCAGCAGCTCAAGTTCCACTCGGGTTCTGCTCTGCTCTGCTCTGCTCTCTGTTCTGGCCATGTGTGTGACATGCAATATTAATTAAGGTTTTTATTTGGGTAATTGCTTTGAACCAAAGCCAACTTCAGGTAAAGGCTTGACGTCAATGCAATTCATAAATCTATACATATGTATATATATGAAACCCGTACAAAACCCGTCCGGGTTCAATGGCCAGGCCAGGAGTCAAGCTGAAGGACAAGATTTTGGGCCAGCATGAAATGCTCCTTAGAAAACGGTATCTGCATTTATGCTCGTAAAAAGGTTAAGATACTTATCACTATCAATGTCTGGCAGTCTAGGAGTCTGGGAGTCTGGGGCAGGGCGCAGTCATCAATTAAAGCGAGGCCGATAGCCCTGCCAGTCTCTGGGATGGCATGAAGAGTGGACTGTGTGCGGCAGATTGAGCAATGTCGAAAAGAAACGACAAGAAAAATCAATTTAAATGATTACAAATTGAAGGAGACAAATAGTCGAGGTGGCCAGTGGCAGCTAAAGACAACGATGACGAGAGACAAGATATGACAGGGTAGCCAGAACACAGCACCCTAACCAGAATGCACTGGAAACAATCGATCACAATATACATATACATATATACATATGTAGTTTTTCATAGTTTAAAGTCTTCTGAACATTAAGAGAAAAATACGAATAAATTGTATTACATTTTTATACAAAAAATGGTTCTAAAATCAGTAGAACCATGGAACAACGAAATGAAAAGCTAATATGGAATTAGGCAAACAGAAAAGTACAGTTTATACAGTTTCAGAGGAATCCTTCAGTGGAAATCCAGAAACCATTTAGAACATATCATATAATACTCTATGTGGTATTTCTCTCAGTGTAATTGCTTTTGGATCAGCCTAAGTCAATGAATGAATCCCCCGCTCTCTTGTCTCTGAAAAAGGAACCGACACGTAAACAAATTTTAATTTTTCTCTTGCTCTGGCACTCATCACATCAACAGCAGCAGAAAAGGCAAGACAATCCCAATCCAGGAATAACCCACCCTCTCTTTCGCCCTCTCTCTCTCTCTCTGTCACCATCTCTCTCTGAATAACAGAATGCACTAACTGACTGACTGACTCTCGCAACTTCTTCGACAGCCGCTTCATCTTTATTTCATGTTTCAGACTTAATTTCTTTTCTCTTTTTTGTGTCGAAGCAATTTCAGTTCTGTGTCGCACAACTGGCGAGTGTCTCCTCTCTCCTCTCTCTCTCTCTCTCTCTATCCCTTTCCCTTTCCCTCACCCTTCGATTCCAATGAGAATTCTGTACGAAATCCTTGACTCCTTTACATTTGACACTTTGGATATCCTGTGCCCGGAGATCCCAGCTCCAGCTCCAGCTTTGGCTTCCTTTCCTCTTGTTTTTTTCGGCTACAACAACGGCAGAGAAAATTTCACTGAGATGCGCTTCAATACTTTTTTTTTGTCGCTTTTCCCTTGCGTTTTTCCCCCGATATTGCTTTTTTCTGGTCCAAGTTTTTGTTTTGTTTTATTTTCAATCTGCCTCTGACTGAATAAACAATGGGGTCGGCGGTCCGACGGTCCTGAATAATAGATTTTCAGCTTTTGATTGTATTTTGGTGACGATATTTGGCGCAGCCCTAAAAAAGGGCAAAAAAAAAATCATGAGCTACGCGGAGAGCGCATAAAAATTAAATTGTACAAAACACAAATTGAAATTGGCAAGGCAGCATTAATGTGACTTTTGTGGGTGTTTTCCCGTTTATAAATTCGCGCTTTTCCTTTTGCCTTTTTTTATTAGTGGCTTTTGGTGGCACCTGGAAATTGGCTGATTGCAAAGGACAGCGGGCGACAGCCATGGGATTTAGCATTAGAACACGACAAACGCGAATAAAGCTCCGAAAATTGGTAAAACTGTTAGCTAAATGCAATTGTTTTTGTTTTTGTTTTTTTTTTTTTTTTGCCTTGCGGGATTTACGGGGCGTGAATCGAATAAATGGAATATTAAATCGGTTGCATTTTTTAATTAAGGTATTCAATTATTTATACAGAAATGTCAACTCGAAATAAAATTGCGGATATACATATATTATTATATTTTAATATTTTTGTTTGTCTATAAAAAAGGGATAGAGAAAAGCTTCGATTTATGGTGGAAAAATGTTTTGTTTATGTATGCTCTATATATACGTGTATAAAAAGGATTCAATAAATTACACACTGGCTGCAACTGTTTTTGTTTTGCCTTGAGACGCAGTGCAGTCGCAGTTGTCTTTTCTTTTGATCTACGAGCTTTGCTCCTCTCACGCAATGCACGCACTCTCCCACTCTCCCAATTGATTCGTTCCATTGCTCTCTCGGCAATTCATTCCATCTCACTCTTACTCAGCAATTCCTTCTATCGCTCTCGCAGCCAGAACAATGCGTTACGCTCTCAGGCTTCGCTCTCAGGCCTCGTTCTCAAGCCTCGCTCTCAGGCCTCGCTCTCAGCAAAAATACGGGACCCTCATGTGAGAAGAACAAGGAAAGGAATAACGTTCCGTTCGTTCTCTACTTTTCTGCGTAAGCTTCTGTCTTTATTTTATCTCTTTTCATTTGCCAACAGTTCGACTTGACAACTACAGATGGCCTTTATGCCAGAAATGTATCTGCATGTCTCAACTCCGCATAGATTTCGGCGTTTGATTACAATTTACGAGTATCGATCGTTGAAATTCCGACTCTCTATCCGAAATCCGGGGTTAATAACATGCGGCAAGCAGCCATAGTACAATGAACACAGCAAATGCTCCAACGAACCGAAAACAGAGAAAAGATAAAAGATACAGAGATAGAGTGATGGGATGGGAGTGAGAGCCACAGAGATTGAAAAATGGACAGCGATGAACGCAAAAACAACTGGACGATGAAATTGTGAAAATACAAAAATTGGAAAAGCAAGAGAAGAAAAGACAACAAAAAAAATAAAATAAAAACAAAATGCTGCATTTCACTATCGTGTTGTATCGTGTTGTGTCGAAAGTGTTTGAACAAATAGGTATTGTATACGAAATGTATTGGTGATATGGAATGTCTGCTTTTTAATATACTTTAAACATGGAATATACTCTTCAATTTATTCGTGACGAATGTGTCCGTTCGCTTATGGGAAATTCATAGAAAATTATTACCAAACAGCAGAAAGTTTGATTATTCCTCAAGTCAAAGACTTTTCATTAGATACTTGGAAATCTCTACCGATAACGTGCGTAACTTTCTTTCTTTCTAGCATAAAAATCATTATCTGGAACTGGAACTGGCAGTAAGCCCCCGCATTTTGGCTTACTGATTGCCTTACTTTCGCTTTTCTGATTGAATAAATGAATTTTCATTCATTAAACCTTCGTTAACCTACTCTCCATTGGCCTCTGGACTCCAGCAATCCCCAGGGTCTGGTCTGTCTGGTGGCCATTATTTATATTGAGCATCCCCATATATAAGTCTGCGATTTTCCTTTGATAATTAAGTTGTGTACATTAGTTCGCTGGTTGCGTGTCTGACCAGGCTCTGCGTGTGTTCTGTTCTGCTGCTCTGCTGCTCTGCTCTTCTTTTCCCATTATTCCCATTTGTTTTTTCTTTTCTTTTACAAACATCTGTGGGCGGACGGAGGCGCCTGGAGGCGTTCAGAGTGTAATGCTTATATTAGCAACTTGTGTCTGATAACCAAGTTATACTCGTGTGTGGGGTACTGGGGTGTGTGGAGGGTACTGTGTGTTGTGTGTGGGATCCACCCCGACATCATAATTACCCCAGCATAAAAACGTTTGTTGTTTCGCCCCCGTGCGTGTGCCTTTGATTAGCGTCGTGTAATGAGTTTTTAGATTGTGGTAGATCTCTGATGACTACTCGTCCTGCTGATGTCCTGCTGTCCTGATGCTCTGATGATATTTGCTTAGTGTAATGTGACCACAATTTGCGATGAAAGTGTGTAATGTAATCATTAGACTATCTCTGGTGCTCTATCTGGTTTTTGTTGGACAAACGCAGCTCGGGCATAACTAACATACGAGTATATATGTACTATTGTAGAAAATTTCCCATTCTGTACATAGGGTCTTGGATTTTTCTTTGCTTTAGAGTAATTTTCTGGGATTTAAACAACCATGTGACATGTAATATGTAACGCGGTGGTGTTTGAGCTTAACATTTATCACTAGTTGGCATCCCCATTAGTTTTAAATTGCATTTCCAACTATCCTTGCTGGTCGTCCTGTCGTTATAGCAGTGTAAGGAATGGATATGTTTTTTTTTTTTATTCGAATATCGATTTCCTTGAAAATGAACTAAATGTAAATTTATATCAAATTAAACACTATTTATGATTGGAAAACACCCAATATACACGTAAAATACTAAATAAGTATTCAAATATACAAAATCAATACTTAAAATATTAATTCAATACTAAATATATAAAATACTGAAAGCTAGCAAGTAATTTCTGAACTATTAAATAAAAACTGAAATATACTAAACAAATATTGATAAATGCTAAGTAAATAGTAAGAAATACTAAATAAATACTGAACAACGAAATATACTACAAAATAATAACTAAATAAACAAAATAATACTAAAGAAATACTACAATATAATTAAAATACTAAATAAATACTGAAAAAACTAAATAAATATTGAAAAATACTGAGTAAATAATAAGAAATACTAAATAAATACTGATTTCCGTAAACCAAATATGCGCATATTCAATATGCGGAAATCCTTCCTCAATCTCTGATAACAAATTCTACAATAATGATTGCCAATGTGTTTGAAGACCTAGGGGATAAAACATACCATTTCAGGAAAAATACCATTTGAGAACATTTACCATAAGCAGAGAGTATTTCCTGTTCTCTAAAGCCACCATCAGTTATAAAAATAAAAGCACAGACCCAAGTACTTTCAAGCCGCGTATTTCAACCGGCGATATCGATTTTACAGGTTTAACTTCGCTCCAGGAAAACGTGTATCAGATATGAAAAATATCCGTTTCAAATTTGATTTTCTTTAAACTCAAACACTCATAAATCACACAGGAAGAGAGGGGCTGGTGGCAAGGTAGACAACAACATAACAAAATGCGAAACAATTAGTAAAACATTAGAAGAGCTCGATGCCATCGATGCTCCCACAGAGACTTACACACCATTCAATGCCCTCCCCGTTTGGGAATCTCTGTTGGAGCTGTCTGTTTTCTGTTGCCTGTTGTCTGTTGCTGGTGATAACAATGAACTTGCCATAAAACGGAAATAACACAGACTGAGACAGAGGCAGGAGGCAGGAGGCATGGTAAGGGCCTGCAAAGCACCTCATAAAGAGGCAGAGAGTCGAACAGACCGTGGCATGTAATAAAAACCAATTTAAGAACCTTTTAACAAGCCTATATAGAGCCGGAACCGAACCAAACAGATCCATGTTATATGTACTCGATGCTGTAATCAATGCTTTGCCAGAGCCCCGGCCCCCCCACCGAAATGCCATTCAATGCACGGCACAAAATGAAATGAAAAAGAAGGGGTTTAGAAAAGGCCGAGCCACAAAGCAGACAGAAGAGACTACAGCCGTATACTCTGTGCAGATGGACAATAAAATAAAGTTGATTAAATCCCCGGTGACAAAGTTGTTTATTAGCGAAAATGCCGGCAACGGTTTTTTTGCGCTTAGAAATATATAGCATATAGTAGGTATATATGTAAGTGTGTGTATATGTGCATAACTAATGTATATGCATAGCAGACAAGATGGAAGATAATCCCCGTCGTCTTTTGGCAAACGTTTGCCAGACAATGGCAACCCAAAAGCCTGCCCAAGACCCCCAGACAGCACGCTTTTCAAGGATATTAAAAAGCAACTTACACTAGTTAGCAAAGGCAATGAAATCACAAAGGTTTTTGCTTGGTAAACAGGAATTTCAAAGGGAAACAGCTGTTTCCTCTTTATATGCGATATTTTGAGGCGCAACCAACTTCGCTCCGTAAAGAGCCAATTCAGCAATCAGCTGTTGGAAATAGAAAATAAGAGGTCGTGCTTTCTTTTTTCGAGCTTCTTGAACTTTTTAAGGAATCAATATATTAACCTTAATGGAAAGGCAGATCTGGCAACTCTGTTTCTATTATTTCGTACATTTACAGAATACAATACTTGATTCGAGATTAATTCAACTTCAGCTTGTGTGTTGGACAGTGTAATCAAGAGCAAACAAAATGCATAGCAGCAATGCACAAATATCACTACAGGCCCCCTCCATCCTCCAGTCCTCGAATCCTGCCATCCAAGCGCAGAGGACATCCATTCCCCAGCGAATCAGTTGCCAGCTCGCGTATCCCCGGCTGGGACGCTGGCAAAGACAACGGATATGAATATACCCTAAAGCTATCAGACAGCGTAAATGAGCGTGTATTGAAGATAAAAATTGCACCAAAAGAACGGACGGACGGAGGACCGAAGGATACTCTCGGAGAATAAAGAGTGGCAGGGAGATAGAGACAGAGAGAGAGAAAGAGAGAGGGATGGACACACAAACGGCACACAGAAACTGCAGCAGAGCACAAAAGCAAACAAAACGTGGCTAAATAGCAGCATGGGTATGGGTAGAATGGGTCTATCCGAGCTAACAGAGAAAGCCACCCATCGACCTCATCCCATCCCATCCTGCCACTTCAACATTCAGCTCTCAAACTCCAGAAATGTCTGCTCTGTCTCTGATACGGCAAAATCTGTTTGGCAAAACAAAAACCAAAAAAAAAGAGGGAGGAAAATGGGAAAACAAAACAACAAAATGCTCGAAAACACAGCAACAGGAAAGTTTTCCAAGCGCACTGTTTTGCAGCGCTTTGCATTGGTTTCAGGATTGCATTCAGCTGCAACATGACGCGGGGATAAGGCTGCTCCAATGATGATGCTCATGGAAAGGGATGCGAAAAGGGAGACGCCATGGGAGCTGGCGGGGCAAGGAAATCACAGCTTACGAGCGACTATTATGGTGGAACATTGAAACAACTAAACAGTTTGTACATCTACACGACATTTGCCTGTACAGAGATGCGAACAAACTAATTTGATCCGCAATGAAATTTACATAGATTGCAAATAAAAGTCTTCAACGGAATTAGCCGTTTGCTTATGGTAAATTTATACAGCGAATCAACGTAGTTCGCACGATTTTAGGAATAACGGAAAATGAAACAGGGGTATAGAGTGAATTGAACTAATGTCCCTATGTTCTAGAAACATTTCAGATCCATTTTGTCATTCGAAACGAAGGTGCAATTCGCTTAGGGGAAATTTGTACAGCAAATCAACGATATTTGCAACATTCGAGGTGTTATGGAATGGGGAAAAGGGATATGATACCCATGAATCTGATAGATTTCAGTTACATTTCCACATTGTCATTCGTGGCCGTTTGCTTATGGACATTTTTACAGAAAATCAACTTCATTGGTGTTATTCGAGGATTGATGGAGTGTGCAAAATGGTTGAAGAAGTAGTACAACTAATGGACCAATTTTTTAGTTAGAAATTGTAGCAGTTCCAATCCTACAGTTCCCATTCCTGGCCGTTCGTTTATGGCCCATTTTCACAGCATTTTCACAATGGAATGATGGAATGTGGAAAAAGTGTATCCATTTTATGCAATTTTATAGATACGAATGGCAACAGTTCCAGCCCCCAAACTCAGTCAAAAAGGAATATAGGCTTTCGCTTGGGGGAAAACCAACCTTCGTTCAAGAAATGATGAAATGTGGAACCGGGGTTACAATAAATATGACCATATTATTACAAAATTTGTGTGAATTGTGCCACACTTTTCGAAACCCCAGGTAATTACAAATTGTGTGTTTCAGCCACTAAAATATATGACACAATTATGTGGTTTCAATTTCATAGGGAATTGTTGTCACTTGTTGGCCAATATGTACATCCATATGTGAGGTAACCCCCGCAGATACTTGTATGTGTGTCTGCCACATTTCTTCACCTTCAACGCTGGAATCAGCCAAGCAAAAACTTCGAATGCGAGTGCGAATCCGGATCCACATGAGTACATATACGAGTATATTCTACATACTCGTAGTCGCATATAACGACCCTTTAATGTATGAACATACTTTTTCTTTGGGCTGTATCTGTCCATCCGGTGGGGCAATCAGCGCTTCTAACCGCCTCATCATCTGCCCCCATAATAAACTGCATAACTCTGGGTCCAGATCCTGCTCCTGGCGCTCCGTGCCACAGACAAACTAAAAAAAAAACAAAAACATTGTGTCGATTGCGTGGGCGTAACCGACGGGAGGGAAATGCTATTAACTGGTCATACCCCCACGGAATGCAAAGAGTGGTTTTTTCTGCGTTTTTTCTTGTTTTGTTTTGTTTGCTTTTGCTTTTTTATGGCCCTTCGCTTGAAAGCACATGGATACGTCGTCCCATTCCATTTCCATTTCGATTTTTTCTTATTTTTTTTTGTTTTGTTTTTGTTGTTGTTTTTTTTTTGTCTACGAGTCCGCCACATAATCGTATCAGCGGAAGATTTGTAATATGAAGCGGAAGAAATGGACGATAGTTTGTTGGCCGCAGACATTTTTTTCGCTTCTTCGTTTTTTTTTTTTTTTTTTTTTTTTGTTGCATCTTGAGTGATAAATGCAAAGTCATTGTTGCCACACTCAATTGCCATGGGAGTTTATGGAGCAAGGTGGTGCTTGGGGGGCTTGAGGACCCACCTCCCCATTTATCGGGAGTATAACCCTTATTATGCGGGAGATACATCTCAGGATGAGCCTTAATCAAAAGTCTTGTAAAACAAAGTACATTGAAACTATTTTCAGGGAATTTATAGAACAGATACATACATAGCTTCTGGTATTTTTTAGTTACTTCCAATTCTCTGTATTGGAATAAATACTGACTGCAATAAAAATACTACGATCAAAAATACTATAAAAAATACATAAAATAAAACTCAATTAAATATATAAAATTTATAACTTGAAAGAAATAAAAATGAAATAAAAATATCAAATTATAAAATACTAACGAAATAATACCAGCTAAACACACACTAAAGAAGAATACTAGCCGGAATAACTAAAATTTTAAATACTAAATTTAAAATACAAGGCAATACAGAAAATACTACGAAATACGAAAAGTACTACAAAATAATAAAAATACTACAAAATACGAAAAATACTAAAATACTAAATAAATATACTACAAAATACTAAATAAATATACTACAAAATACTAAATAAATATACTACAAAATACTACAGAATACTCACTAAAAATACTACAAAAAATAAATAAAAATACTACAAAATTACCAAAAAAAACTAATTAAAAATGCTACAAAATACTAAATAAAAATACAACAAAATAATACATAAAAATACTACAAAATACTAAATAAAATACTACAAAATACTAAATAAAATACTACAGAATACTAAATAAAAATACTACAAAATACTAAATAAAAATACCAACACTAAAAAAAAAAAAATTTAATTTAAAAAATACCCTGTACAACCAATAAAAATATTCCAAATTAAATAAAAATCCTGACTAATATAAAATATCAAATATGTAAATTTAAAATACTGAGCAACAAACAGCTGACTTGAAGGAAATCTATTACGTATCGTTTACAAGAGAGTTTGCATAGAGAGAGAAATTAAGCAATTACCAGCTGTCGCAGGCTTCATTCAAGGGTACGAGTACCAAAGGTCTTTAATATCCTGCACGAATCAATGGCAAGTAATCTACCGCCATTTAATTTATGGACTTTAAAACTTCGTGTGTGATCCCTAGCTGAATAAAACCACCAGCCTCAATAAGCCTCAAAAAAGCCTTAACTGAACTTACAAATTAGATGCAATTCCGTGCAACTTTTTCAATATCGTTGTTTTTGTGACAACAATCCCACGACGCGGTTCCAAAAGTTAAAGCACTCACCAGACAGAAAAAAAACGGTCTGAGAAAAGTTTACTGATTTAACCAATTTTAAAACACACAGGAATGCAGACAGACAGACGCACAGCCAGACAGACAGACAAAAAAAAAAAAAAACCATTCCATTTACCGCAGAACAGGGAAACAACACCCGTAAAAAGATGCGCGGAACGGAAAGGACGGAGGCAACATCTGCAGCTGGGACTGGGACGCTCCTCGAACCGAGTGAAAACTCATCAAACTATATTTTCAATAAATAATGACAGTCGATGGACCTTCGGCACCCAGTCACCGCCCCCAAATTGTGTGCGAGGGCTGCTCCAAATGGCGGCCATTTTGTTCGGACGCCTCCGCCTCCGAGGGCCCCGCAACTTCATTGATTTTACGCCCTTTTTGGGGTAACCACAACCGCGACAAGCATAAAATTGAATCATAAAAAAGTCGAATATTAAAAGAAGAGAACGATTACGAGTGCGAGTATGTACATGCATATGTGCCACGCCTCTACGTGTGTCCCTCCGACATTTCCATGAAGCGAAAAACAAACAAAAAATGGTACAGTTCTTTAATGTTTATTTTTGGTTTTTTATTTTTTGTTTTTTTTTTTTGCCATCAGTCAACTGACAAGTCAACAGCGATGCAACCTGCCCGGAAAAGCGGGAAAACCGTGAACAGAGTAGACTTTCGAGTGGCTTTGCGGCCTAAACGAATTCTAGAGCTACTCGACGTCAGGTTCTTCCACATTTTCCTACCACTCGTACGAGTCCTTTTTTGTTTTTTGTCGACTTTTCCCTTTGTCGGCACATATTATAAATTGCACTATGGGAAGCCCGTGCCAAAGTGCCGTCGTGTGAATGGGCCAACAAAAACCCAAAAGAAACAAAAAACAAAAGAAGAAAACTGCACATATTGGGGTTATGCCTCTCTGTCTATGAGGTGGAGGGGCCATAACGTTTAGCGGAAGCTAGGGCCAGCTGTTGATGTGGCCAGGAATTGCACAAAGATATGGTAGTACTTTTCCAAGTAAGATTCGCATTGGGATAGTGCAAGAAAGAGAGAGAAAGAAATAACACTTCTTACTGCTAAGCTTCTTTGTAAGAGAGGAAGGAAAAGGGGAATGGAGGACCTAGAATCGAAAATCATAGCAGAGATTTGCTTTAGAATATATTTATTAATATTATTAATATTATATTATATTATATTATTAATATTATTAATATTATTAATATTATTAATATTATTAATATTTATATTTTTCACTTTTATTTATTTTATATTTTTATTTATTATATTTATATTATATTTTATTTTTTTATATTTTTATTAATTTTATATTTTTATTAATTTTATATTTTTATTTATTTTATATTTTTATTTATTTTATATTTTTATTTATTTTATATTTTTATTTATTTTATATTTTTATTTATTTTGTTTATATTATATTTTTATTTATTTAATATTTTTATTTATTTGTATTTCATATTTATATGAATATTCTTTTCTTTCTTTCATATTTAAATAAATATTCGGTGTATTTTTTTCGCATTCAAATAAATATTTGTAATATTTATTTCCTTAAATTTTCGTATATTTATTTTATATTCTTATGGATATTTTTTAAAATATATATTTCATTATTAAATGACTATTTTCCTTACAATTAAAACACAAATAGAAACCATTGGCTTACCTCTTTTAACTCCAGAAATATCTTTTGCGTAACCTGAAATTAAACCAAAAAAAAAAAACAAACTTGAGTTAATTTCGTAAGTTTATTAATTATGTATGTTGCTCTGGAATTTTTTAATATTTTTGGGCAGAATGTTAAGCGTACAAAAATATTCCAACGGCAAAAAAAGTAAGAGCCCACGAAGAACCCACTTATTCAGTTGTGAGTTTTGGCTTTTTTCTCGCTTTTGTTAGAAGTACACGCAAAAGTATTCAAATTAAAAACCACTTCAGTGGGCGGAGTGTGCAGCGGGGCTGGGGATGGGCGGGTTTGGGGCAAAAGCGTTTCCTTCCTGACAGGCCAAAAAGGCAGAAAGAAGAAAACTTGTGAAGGGTTCGGTTCGGCGCCGCTCAGTGCTTTTCCTCAGACCTTTTTCCATGACAAGCGGCAAAAGGGAGGAAACGCCAGAGCAGAGCCCCAATCTCAACTGTCATTCTCAAACATTAAAATGTCGGAGAAAAGAAGAAATCTCTCTCTCTCTTTCGCGCTCTCTCTCTCTGGTCAGACTTGCATTTATTTTAGCTTTAAAAATGTGAGGTACAAAATTTTTATAATATTTTATAACTATTTTTTTTTTGGTTCAAGTTTTGCTGTGAAAAGAGACAGACATGACAGCTTTTAATGCTAAGCTACTCTGTAAAAGAGAAAGAGAGTGCTAGTGGGAGCGACGGGAAATTATTTTGTAACTGCTAACAGATTCTGAAATCTAGCATTCTTTATGATTATAAGTGTGGCCAGACTTTAAAACCAGTGTGACCACCATTTATGAGCGAAAGACACGACTTTTCTCTTAAGAGCCTAATAATAATAATAATCTTTCAATACTTAACCTCCAATGGGATGGAAATATTCCCGCAAATGCAATGAATGCAAAATGTGAGATTTAATTAAAATTCCCATGCACATTTAAGCACATTTTTGTTTCCGATGTAATGCGTTTTCATGCAAAAATAAATTCATTGCAAACATTTCCATTGACCAATTATCATCGTTCGCATATTTTCGGGTATTCCCTCCGATTGTTGCTTTTGTTTTGGGGCTGTCACGAATAATTAACGCTAAACATGCAAAAAAAATAACCAGCCAGGCGGGCATTTGCCACAAAAACTGCATCACAGCATAACAGCCACAACAATGCCAATCGGCAATAAAATTTTTAATTATTTTATTATTTGAGGCAGGAACAAAAAATTCTAAATAAATTTCATGTATTAATAAAAATAAAAAAAAGCCCTTGCGGCACAGCTACTCTGGAAGAGAGCCAGATTCAGATTTTTCAAGGAAAAAATTTAAAGGAAAATTCTACACAAAAAAAACACGGAGTTTTTTCCATTAAAAATTACCGGAAATGTTCTGGTTATGGTCATTTCTTTCACACAGTATACTAGTAATGCAAGTCTTAATGTCTGGCAATGTCTTTCGGCAACAGTCATAAAGAAAATCGAATCAATATCATTTTCTTGGAATCCCAGCTGGCAGAAAATTTCAGAAAACTTCAAGATTCAAATAGGAAGAAGTTTTTCCCTATCTCCAAATATTATTTCCTGTTCATGATGCTTTGTACAACTTCAATGGGATGTAGGTAGATCATTTAAGGACTCTGCAGGACTCTTTTTCATTCAAAAATTCCTTGCATCCTCCCCTGTAGAACCTCCATGGACACATGAATTGCCATAGGCTATAAAATCTTAAGTTGGGAATTTTTATACTCTTTAAAAACTAATTCATTTCCCAGATTTTAATTCATTAGATGATGATATTTTTTTTGCCTGCGTTCAGGCACTTGGAAGCCAGGGGACAAAGAGACAGCCGACTGTCTTTTGTCTCTTCCTTCAGTGGAGAGTCGAAAACACTTTTTTGTAGCTGTAGGCACTTTAGCCCCACGCCCCCCCTCCCCCCGCACGATGCACACAAAAGCTGCAGTAAAATGTCAAAATGCCAGGCAAAAAAGTTGCCCTGAAAAGTACATAAGTACTTATATACACACACCCATGTACATGGGGGTACTGTCTGCCTCTGCCTCTGCCTCTGCCTCTGCCTCTGCCCCTGCCTCTGTGGCTTGCAGGGCACTAAATTACTAGTAAATCCTGCGTGTGCATCCCAGCCACCATTAATTTTAGTGGCTGTCCTTGAGTGAATGTCCCTAAGTAATTGAAAACGAGTCGTGTTTTAAAGGGAACTTTAAATTTGTGGAATTTGTGCATCATTTTGATAAGAAAACTCTAGCATCAAAGATTTTTAATTGGAAACTCCATCGATTATACTTTTTCTTAGGTATTTAATGGGCACTGAAGACCAGTTGAAATGCTGAAAATAAAGTGAACAAAAGGTCCCCCCCCACTGTCTCGTTAACTCTGTTTCGCCCTCTCACAGAGTAACTTAGCAGTAAGAGTTCTTTGTGAGCTGATTCGCTGAAAAAAGTTACTATTTTTTGGTAATTTCTTGATGATGTTTTACCCAAAAAATTAGATTTATTGGGGGGTTTTTTAATATTCTCCCAAAATGTTATTTAGCCATTTTGGTAGACTATAGTTTCAATGAGCTTCACTGTAAATATTTATTAGGTTTAAATCCAGTTCATAAATTTTAAAAAATGCATCTAAAATTAATTTTATGCGTGTAAAAAACCAATTGTAGATCTGTTTCAACTGTACACATAATTTATACAATTTTTATAACAAAAACTATACGTTTAAAAATCATGTGAATACTAATAAACCTTTAATCTACTAAGATTTCACTCCACCACCATCTAAAATATTCTTAAAATATAAAAAGAATATTAATGAAATTTTCAGAGGTCCTTGGGGTCTTCAGAATTTTTTAGGTTGTAATTTTATCAAATTCCAAGTGTAAAATAAATAGGAAAAATAATTTTTAAAAATTCTACGAGTCATAAAAGTCCATTTTGCACTCCTCCGATGAGAGATGAGAGATCCAGTACCGGAGATCTATTGTTAATGCTGCCCTGACCCAAGGCCCCAAGCGGCAAGCAATTTGCATGTGTAACGAGGCTGCTCATGACGATGCTGATGATGATGAACTCCACGCACTTTTTGCAGGAAATGTCAGTCAGATCGTTACACTTTTATTTCGTTTTCTATGCGAATGGCGGGGGCGCTCCCCCCCCTCTTCCATTGTGCGGCTCTGTCCATACATAAATCACATTTAAATTAACTGAAGCATACAGACATACAAGCCCTATTCCCCTTTCCCTCCTATCGTGTAGGTACTTTATGGCTTTTGTTCCGTAATCGTTTTGACCAAAAAAAAAAAAAAGAAAAAAGAATTAATATGTTTCCTGATGCCTGCAATTTGGTTGCACATTGTTTGTGAAAAATTCCTTCGACTTTTTAATTTGATTTTACCCAATTTTTTGTATTGTTTTTTATATGGCTGTCGATGGATAGACAGTAGCGGATTTACATATAAATTTATTTTCCTGTCTGTCGCTTTCAAAATAATATAAAACAATGCGAATATTACTTTTGCTGTTGCCGTAGATTAAAGCGCATAAACAATCGATGGAGCTATCGATTTATCGATTTTTTGCATATCGATAAATGGAGACAAATATGGAAAATAGCGGTAAATATCGATAAATAGCGCCACCTGGCGATAAATATATTTATAACTAGCGATAAATATCTATAACTAGCGATAAATATATATAACTAGCGATAAATATCTATAACTAGCGATAAATATTTATAACTAGCGATAAATATCGATAACTAGCGATAAATATCGATAACTACCAACCAAATTAGCAGATTTGAATGCTCTATGATTTCTGCCACCAATTCCAATGAAAATGCCATCTCTAATAAGTCAAATATTCATAAAGAAAGCGCACACAAATTTCCTTAGAGAAGAGATGTTTTTTTTTTCCAAATTCTGGCTAAATTTCTAACCGATTAAATCAACTGTTCCAGGCAATTAAACCCAGACGAAACGGAGACGTGAGGACTACAATTTCATTCTGATTAAATTCGGGACAGGCCTCTGCCCACTTTGACCAACTTGTAAATAATTGTTCCTTTGCTCCTCTCGGATGTGTGTTATGAAATGTGAGTCCGCTCGGCGAGTCTCATGTGTCGCTGTACGCTGGCGAGCGACTTAAACGCTGGGGCCACAACGGTCACACATGTTCCTCCCAGGGCCCATCGAAAGCCAGAGAAATTACGAGGTCGAGAACTGGATTTCTACCCTCTCTGTTCTAACAGCAGACGCAGAAGCAGCAGCAGCAGCTGGTGGATGGTGAATGGTGGATGGTGGCTGCTGGCGGGATGGGGGTTTTTGTGGTTTCAAATATCCCATTTTATATACAGAGAAAATTCCAAGCGGTTGGCAATTAGTGAAATATATATACACATCCTTGCAAGACAGGAATTAAGGTTTGTTCTAGAAAGAACAATTATTTAAAATGGACTTCAAAAAGTGGGAGTCTGGCAAGTTTTAAAATAAATGTTGGAGATTTGTAGAATATAGGATATCAGTCGCAAAGTAGAGACCCATTCCTTCTTCCTTTTTCCTTTTCCTTCCTGGGCCGTCTCCACATCTGCTCTCTTTCGAGGGTCCATCCGTTCGTCAAAGCAGTACGTTAAACGTTTGCTATCTCTTTCTAGCGCTGGTCTCTCTGAGAGCCCAAAGACGGTGGATGGTCCTCACCACAGCGGACGACGTCACCCTTTTACTGGATAAGGATAAAGTTTTTTTTGCTGAGTGCGAAGCCCCAGAGCGAGGCGGAATGCCACTGAGAAAGCAATGGAATGAAACTGCAAAAAGCTGTCTGCATTGCGTGAGAGCAGCAAAGTTTTTGGATCATATGAAGATCCCGAGAAAAAGTCCAAGAAGAGGCCGTCATGTACATGGCGATTCCTTTGGGGCCTCTGCCCATCGAATTGTATGCACAATAAAAGATTAAAATACAGCCTCTTATTACCATTACCACCATGTGTTTACAATTGGCTCAATTCTGAAACGTATACATTTTCGCACTGCCAGGGGCCAGAACTACATATATTTATGAATATTCCATTTGATTTTATTTTATACGACTTCTGTTGGCGAAGATATATTTGATATTTGTTGACTGCTGGGAGGTGGGTTTTTACGAAAAACAAAAAAAAAAAAACAAAAATGACTCCCCGAAAACGCTTTCAACTTTTATTTGCATTTGCATCTGCCCATGGCTGCCACGGGGGCATGGAGGCCTTCGTTTGGCTGCATAAATCAACAGATATGTATGTCGTGTGTGTTTTTTAGCAGTAAAATAAATATCAAGGCCATTAAGCGAATTAAAAGGAACCAGGTACTACTGTTAGCTATAGTGCACACAAATGTATCTATGAGATAGAGATTTTGATGATATATATATAGAATATTTTTGCGGAAAACATAGCCCAAGCCACACACAGACAAAACTATTTTTTTTGGCCGCAAAAAGTTGTTCCGTGTCTAGGCAACGAGAACACAGAAGGCAGATACATAGATGGACAGGGATTCCAGATACAGATACGAGATACAGACAAGAGCATAATGAGCAGCATTAAAACTAATGAAAATCAACTTTGTCGGGGAAGCGTTCGAAAGGGATGGATGCTCTTGGTTGGTTGGGGGGCGGGGAGGGGCCCAAAGAGCCGTGCAGCATAAAAATGTCGACTTCTGTGGCAAAGCGTAGACACAATAAAAATAAAAGCAAATGCCGCCCCATCATCGACCTTCTCCCCAAAGCGAACACCTCCCCTTCCCCCCCACCCCAAAAAAGCAACAATAAGAAAATTGCGAGACAGACAAAGTGGAAAAACGCATAAAGATGGAAGCCAAAAGGCAGAAGAAGAGCGGAGTGGAAGGGCAAAGCCGAATGGTTGCATGCCCTGCCAAATGCCAGGAGAAATGTTCAAATAATTCTTAAAAATTAAAAATAAATTAACAAAACAACAAACAAAAAAACACGTCTATAACAAAAAATTAATAAAAAAAGTTAAAAATTAAAAAATAATACATAAAATAATAAAAAACAAAAAAATAATAAAAAACAAAAAAAATAATAAATTAAAAATAAATAAATAAATAAAAGTAAAAATAAAATAAAAAGCGTGGAATATCATACGTTACAAAATTTCAAAAAAATATGTCTTTTGTTTGCAAAACCAATTCAAATCGGGATAAATATCAAACGATAAATATATCTAGAGCATATTTTAGAGAAATCAATCAGAATACATCTTACAGATGCAAAAAAACCACAAAAAATCCACAGAATCTTAAAATTTTCAAACATCTGACAAAGCCATTCTTTGTCGCCAGTTTTTGTTTAAATGGAAAAATCCTATGGTACATTTATTAATGGCTCGTTCGGGCGCTCCCTGAATGTATCTGCGTATCTGTAAATGTTACCGTATAGCACACACACATATGCACATAATTTGGGGCCCTTTCGAGCCCAAATGAATGTGAGTCTGCACTTGAATGTGAAATGCGAAATGCGAATGCGAAAAGCGAATGCCGACACGAAAATGGGCTTCTTCTCTTAGTGTTCCCGTGTTCCGTGTGCTCTCCCTTTTCCGCTTTTTCCCTTTTATTTCCGCTGGCAAATGTATCTGTATCTGTATCTGTAGCCTGCGTCTGTGCATAATGTATCTACGTCTTGCCACTCGTGTTTGTTTATGCTTCCCCACCCCCCAAAAAAAAACAAAAAAAGGAGGAGAAAAGAAAAGAAAAGTTTTTATGCCTTTGTCTGGCGGTCGTCTCGTTCGTTGCTTATGTACGAGTAAACCCTGTATATCCACTGTATCTCTGTGGCTTACCGCACAACTTTAATAATTTAATTAAATTCCACCCTGCCCCTGCCCCTGCCCCCCTCTCGAGGGCCTAGAGTCCCGCTTTGATTGTTATTTAGGCCATTTGGCATAATGAGGCAGCATAATTCTCGCATAAAATCCAATTCAAGCCCATTTTTAGTTAGGCAACTTCGCGGCTTTCTGATTGAATTACGGCCCAACACTCATACGAGTACATATACATATATGTATGCATGAAACCATGACTCAAAGATGCCCCAAGATTAGAGAAAGTATCCAGATAAGAGTTCTCACTTTTTAAACTCCTACATTTTAACCCAAAAAACAACCGCTGATTTCAGCTCCGAACAGGAAACAAAGGAAAGAGAAAACCTAGTCTATTAGAAAAATATGTGTTATGTATCTTTTGGACGCTTTTCTGGGAAGACCGCGGGATGTGTCGCTACGTGCTATTATCCGCGAGATCCTACAATACCGGATCCGGAGAAAACAGATGTAACTTTTTCATCTGCTTCATCTCGAAATTTTATTTCCATTTTATTACAATTTTATTTGATCTTTTATTGCATTTTATATTAATTTTTTAATCATATTTTTATTTTATTTCATTTTTTTTTTATTTATTTATTTTTTTATTTTTTTATTTATTTTTTTTTTATATTTTTATTTTTTTATTTATTTTTTTTTTTATTTATTTTTTTTTTTATTTATTTTTTTTTTTATTTTTTTTATTTTTTTTATATATTTATTTTTTTCAATATTTTTTATAATATCACTGTTTGCTATAACTGTTAGAGCAACCTACACAACAATCTCAGGAAAAATTACGATGTTTAAAAACAAACAAAAAATAAATTTAAAAAATGCGTGTCGAAAAATTTTGAGGGGGATATTATTCGATTCAATTATCTGTCCAGGTTTCTATTGCTTTTCATTTCATTCCAATTTTATTCCATTTCATTTTATATATTCTTCCATTGGATTTGCTCTGTTTTTTTTAGTCCATTTTATTTTAAATTTTCTTCCTTTGGAATATCTTTCTTTTTTATTCCATTTCGTTTTTTTTATTCTATTTCGTTAAATATTTTATTCCATTTTATTTTATTATATTTGGTTTAAATTGCATTCCATTTAATTTTATATTTTAATCATTTTCAGATCATTTTGTATTCTCCTTTTTTCTATTTAATAATATTCTTTGTCTATAATCTTTTATATTTTGCAATTATTATATTTTTCTATTTTATAATTTATTCCATTTAATTGAATTTTTTATTCTCTTTTTTTCTATTTAATAATATTCTTTATTTATAACCTTTTATATTTATCAATTATTATTTTTTCTATTTTTATTATATTCTATTTTATAATTTATTCTATTTAATTTCATATTTTATTTCTCTTTTTTCTATTTTATTATTATTATTTATCTTTTAAATTTGTATATTTATCTAGTATTATTTTTTTGAATATTTATTCCCCTCCATTTCATTTAATGTTTTATTTTATTCCATTTCTTTTTATTTAGTTCACTTATATTTCCGTTTTCCATGTTCCATTCAATTTACATATAACTTACATTTGTGTTCCATTTCATTTCTATTCAATTTATAATTTATTAATATTTCTATTTCATTCCCAAGAACGATATTTAACGTTTTCTACCAACAACACGAACAGCTAACGCTCTCATTCCCTTCGTTGGATTTCGTTGTCGCCAATCCATAATCTGTAGACTCTGGAATCTACCGATTCCACATCCATTTTTATAACCTTTAACCCCAGAAATAATGAGATACTATTCCACTCCATACATTCAAAATGACATGGGGGATTCCAGCTGTAACCCAAAGCCCATCTACCACCTGCCGTTCGGATGGGTACCGCCTCCACACTCGCAGCAAGGGGAGCTGCTGGGAAAGCAGTTTACATCCCACAGTCAGAATCAGAATCCGAATCCGAATCCGAGTCAAGAGTCAGTGTCACGCCCTGTTATTAAAGCTACTCATCAATTTGAAGTGCCCCATCCATGTGCTTGACTCCTCATTCAGCCGCAGCTTAAGGGATCTATCCGATACGTGTATATGGAATATACTTTTATATACTTTTTATTTGTGTGCGTGTGTGTGTGTGTGGTTTTGGCTCTCGGCAAACAATAAATGTCAGAAGCACATTCATGGCTGTGCGCTGATTGTAACACATTTCGCAGTGGGAGATACATTTGTAACTGGCAGATACAGGACACAAAGGAGTCTATGTCTATCTATCATCTGAATGGGAGAACCGATATGCAGCGACCATTTTTTTTGTGGGAAAATTATCCTTTGGATGCATTCAAATACATTTCTATCTTTGTTCCATGAGAATTTATAATTTTCGTCAATAAACCGCTGGAAAAAGTTCTTCAACTTCTTTTAATATTAAAAAGAAATAATCCCTCTTCGAACGATGCAGATGTCGTGGATTCGCTGTACGAATGTCCCATAAACGAACAGATGCACCAGTGGGATCCAAAACCAACAGATCCATGATCCATGAGCTTAATTTTCGTGCACTTTCGTCCGAAAACGGCACGACATCTCTGCCTATCTGCTGTTGTTTTTCAGCCGGATTTGCACTTGACACGTACCGCAAATAAAGCAAAATAAAACAAAAGAAAATTGCATAAATGCCTCCGTCCCTCCAATCCTCCACATTCCCCCCTCCGTTCATGCCATTTACGGCACATTTGGCTCCGGTGCTGCGCTTATCAATAATACTAATTCGACACAGCCATAAATAGGTCTGACTCAAGAAATGTATTATCGCGCGGCTGCCGAGAGGTCAGAATAATTGGAGAATATGTGCGACATTGACGGGGGCTAGTGGGTCGAACGGTGTACAGTGTACAGTGCGTTTCATGGCCATACAGAGGAAACCAAAAGCAAAAGCAAAAGCTGATGGAAATGAGCCGCAGATTTATGGAAAAGTCGAAAAGAAAATCCATGAAGAAAGTTAAGCAAAAATAAGCTTATATTTGTTTCAAAAGTATCTGTATCTTTACTCTTAGCTGTAGATTTATCTGTATCTGTATGTTTTCTTCGTTTCATCTCTTTATTATTATGTATCTGTATCTGTTTCTCTATCTCTATATGGTAGAGTATCTCGAAATGTATCAGCATTTTCTTTTTTTCTACCTATAAATGTATCTGTATCTCTGCCTATTCGTACATGTAAATGTATCTTTTCAATTGTTCACAGCGGTAGATGTATCTCTATTTTAATCGTTGTTTGTAGATAAATTTGTATCTGTATCTGTATCTTTATCTTCACTTAAAGCTCTAAATCTCTAGCTTTATCTTCATTCATATCTCTAAATGTATCTGTATCTTTTATATGTATCTCAAAACTGTTGCTCTAAAGAGCACTGTTTTTTTTTCCTGATGTATTTGTTGCGCTTCCGTTTGTGGCTTTGAGGGCGACGATAATGTCAGACAAGGAAAAAAGAGAGAGAGAGAGTCCCTTTTCATTCCGATTGTATCTGTTGCACATATGTACGTTCGCCCGTACCGATACAGATACATTCTGCATGATTTATAAGTTTCTTTTTGTACCCCACACAAAACAGATAATGCCAAGACATTGACCTTTTTTCCGCTTTGAAATACCAAAAACAAACACACAAAAACTTGTCGCAATTTTTTTCCTTTCTGTATATTCTTTCTCTTTCTCTCTCTCTCTCCCGGTTCTCGTTCTCTTGTGTTCTTTGTTGTCAGATTAGCCGGCCAGTGGCCAAGTGGATAAACCAGTTTTCGTTTCCTCGTTTTGGCCTCTGCTTCTTGGCTCGACTTTGGCTAATTAGCTAAGAGCTGCTGCTGCTGCTATTGCTGCTGTTGCTTTTGGCCCGGCTAAGAGGCCCTGCCCTGCTTCGAGTTTTGTAATGTTTGACCTACGAGTAAAAGGCATCTTTTTTTGGCCAACAAACAAATTAGTTAAAGTGACTTTTGAAATGGCCAAAAGATATAGATAAATATATGTATATCTTTTGCTTAAAAACTAGCCAATTAATGTTTCTCTTAGGCCATTACTTGATGATAAAAAATTCATTTTTTGGGGGTTCTTTTGTGCAGACCAGAGGATTCCATACGAATGCCTAATGCTTGATTTCTAAAAAAGTAATTTATTTTATTTATATTCCAAGTATTTCACCATTTCAAATGGATGATTCCATTCGGTTTCCCCGACATTTCCATGACTCACTTCTCGCTTGAGTTCTGAGAGTTTAACAAAGAGTTGGCTTTGTTAAATGCTCACTCCATAGAGAAGTTCACCCATGTATGTACGTATAAAAGATACATGTATGTACAGTAATATATGTTGTTAATAGAGACCGGTTGTTAGGGAGGGGGGCGGACCTTGACACCTGCCCGTAAGCAGTGGAATCAACAAGCGAATAAAACACATAGAAACGAAGGCAATCTCCAACTTCGTTTGAATCTCTCTTCTTTGTAGGCTTTTCATAGCCGAAAGGGGGTAAAACAATTACCAAAACAGGATACTAAAACCGTCAAGAGAGCCGAACCACCCTCCCCCCCACCGCAAGGAGTGTGTAATTATTTTTCCTACGCTTTATTTGTGGGGTGAAAATGTTCACTTTATTTCCGCCTGATTGGGCATTTGTTTCAATGTTATTTTGTTGTCTTTATACGTCTTCCATTACGGTTAATCTTCTAGTAAAATGGCTTAAATTTAGTCGTTGATTGTGGGTCAAGTGCGGAATGAATTTCATGATTATTATTATTAATTTGTGAAATCTGAA
Source organism: Drosophila miranda (assembly GCF_003369915.1). Lineage (NCBI taxonomy): Eukaryota > Metazoa > Arthropoda > Insecta > Diptera > Drosophilidae > Drosophila > Drosophila miranda. The sequence continues at coordinate 6,685,873 of NC_046677.1, read as the reverse complement.
GCTCAAGGTTACATTTTTAATCTTCAATATTACAGTTTTTATCGGAAATTTATTTCTAAGATTTTTTGAAACCTTCCAGCAAAACATTTCTAGCTAGAATTTCACATTTTACAATCTCCCACTATATAAAAGAAAATACCAGTATTTTAGGATGGAATGTTTTTATTTTTTGCTATTAAAAAAACATTTATATTTTATATTCTTTTGCACTTACCATTTACGATGATGATGAAAATTATCGACACGAATGCAATGTTGAAAGCACATTTTGAGGACATTATATGTGGCGACTGGGATCCAATGTGGTTGCAGGGGGAATCAACAGATTCTCTGTTTGTTGTTGGCGGTTAGATTGGGATTTTCACGTAACTTTTGTGGCAGTATGGCTCTATTTTTTGGGGCAGGCACCTTTGTGGGGCTCTGGGCCTAGCTGGCTGGCTTAGTGGGGGAATTTCAGCAGCCCTGCCATTAACCAGTTTTAGCACTCACACATATACACGCATGGATCGGGCACCAAGTATTTTATTCTTTTTTTTATTTAAAAACAAATAAAAACCAAAAACAAAAATTAAACACTTTTTAGCTTATTTTTTTAATTTTTTAATTAAAATGTCTTTATATTTGTTGCTGTTTAGAAAAGGGAAACACAGAGGGGGGGTATAGTTATCGCTTTAGTGGAAAAACATGAAACAAATAAACAAACACAAAATCAAAACCACACAAAGAAACAGCTTGTATTGGACTCTCACTCGCACTTATGCTAAAGGGCCAATTATGACGCACTGCGCAGCTGCAGATAGCAGGGAGAGATAGAGAGATCCAAAACCGCCGAGAGAGAACACAGCGGAAACGTAACAACAGAGAGGGAGAGCAAAAACAAAGCGAGCATAAAAAGAGGGAGAGTAAAGACAGCGAGAGCGTGATATCAAGAGAGTAAAAGAGAGTACAGGCAGCTGGAGCGCAAACGCAAAAAGTGCATTAAGTGTAATTATTGTTGCTGGTATTTTTTTTTAGGAAAAAAAAACAAAACAAACAGTGTTCAAAACCAAACACAAAGCCAAACAAAGTAAATATTCAACATTCGCTTTTATTCGCTTATTCTGTCGACTTATGGCACAAGTTTTTGTCATAAAATTACTAAAACATTTTCTGCTAATTAAACTTTGTTGTTCTCTCTTTCCCCCTCTACCACACACACACACAAACACTCTGCTTTGTTGTGGCTGTGTTCTTCCTCTTCTCTTTCACGCTACCAGTTCTTCTTCTTCTCCGACTCTTTCTCCTCTTCTTCTTCTTTACGCTGCCGCCTGTGCCTCTGGTGTTGTTGCTACTGCTGCTGCTGCTGCAGAGCGGGCATTAAATGCGTTGAAATGCAGCCATTTTGTCTTTGGCAATTGGCACTCACAAGGGGACTCATACGCCGCACTCCCGATTCCCTATGCCGTTTCCTGTTCTGTAGCGCACTTGTTAGTGGTAATCACTCGATTATATATACATCATATGTGTATCATATCTGGCTAATTATTCAGCTCCAATATTTATTTATTTCATTAACATACGGGCACCCACTCGCACTCACACACGCGCGCGTGTTCCGACTCCCGCGGCTTTTCTTATTCCGAAAGAAAACGCGCGACGGCTCCCGTCCGAACGAACACGTCGATGGGTTTTTGGGTGTTTTGTTTTCAACTTATATTTCTTCTTTGCACTCTGATTTCTTTTATTTTTTTTGTAGGCTTCACATTCTGACGACGACGCTTAAACGGCACAAGCGATTTCACAAGCGCGCGAAACGAACCTGCCTCGACGAGCAATCAAACTGTAAAACACGCTCTTCCACGCAGTTCCTTATTCTCTTTCGAGGCACAAGAAACAAGCCGAGAGCCACAGTAACAAGCAGAGAGAGCAAAGGAGAGAATACGCGCTAACAGCTGTTAAAATAACAAACCTGCTTCGACCAGCAGTCAAATCAGTGTGACCCTTAGTAATATACCAAAATACCGTCTTACTTTTAAAATATACCGTAAATATACTGACGAATTATTAAAGTTCCATCATACATATTCCTCAATTTTGATATTCCATGGAATATTACTAGCTAGATAGAACCCTCAGCCATGCCCACATAATTTTATCCCATTAATAGATGAATTTTCTACTTGACTAGTTTATTTCAAATACTGGCTTTTATTGGATTTTGTCTGAAAAAAGGTTTTAGCGAAAAGGTCAAACAAAAAAACCTAAGAGAGTAATAGTTCCTATTGATCAATTTTGATATTCCATTGAATAATTCTGGCAAACTAGGATGTTTAGCTCTGCCCACATAGTTTTATTCCATTGATGAATAAATTTTCCAAAAGACTAACTACTTTTAAGTACTCCCATTTATTGTATTTTGACTAAAACAAGATTTAAACAAAAAAGTGTATCAAAAAAACAGTGGCAGCAGTGGTATGTTAAGTGTGTATCGATTGTCACGTCGTTTCTTACATGTTGCTGGTATTTGCAGACTGTTGCTTGTCAACCGATGTATGGAAATTGGAATACCCTAGTTTTCCAAACTGTTTTTCAAACGTAATTAATGAAGAAATTTCCTCAAATTGATATTTTTTAGACGTATTCATACATTTGATTAGTTTCCTGTATATAAACCCCGATCACGATACTCATTCTTGGTCTCCATAAGAAGATAATAAACTGCAAAAGTTTAGTTATGATAGCTTTAAAACAGAGACTGGCTAGATTCTTCATATTTTGGAGCCAGATGAAAAACATTTCCTCAGTTTTACAATATCCATTTCTTAGCGTATGCAATTGTGGGACATGCTGCTCGTTTTCTCGGCACATGAGTCTGGCCCATACAAATATAATGTTGCCAACGGTAAAACGTAAGTGGTACCAAAACATGTTTCTGCAGCAACATGTTTTGAAATGCATTTTTGAAACGATAACGTTTTTTTTTTAAAGAAGATATCGGTTTGACAAACATTTTTGACGATTTTCATTGGTCAAATGTCAAATTCATATTTTAAGTAACTTACAATACCAATTTTAATACCGAATGTATCCAGCTTTTGGCTATTACAATGGCTGAGCATAAATGGTACCATCCAAGACCAATTTTTTTTGAACCACATTTTGAATCTGCTCCCGGTGGATTCATCTTTTCAATGATTGGAAAATGCAGTTCCAATCATGACCATATGTCGATCCAAGTACAATAATTAGAGTACATAATTATTAAATTATGGAATGGGATTGATTGTTGCTACCGATTCATACCGGTTGAAAGAGAGCGAAACAGAGAGCCTTAATAGATTGAAAAGAGCGAAGAGAGCCGAGAGCAAAAGAAACAAGCCGAGAGAGCAGAAAAGAGAGAAATACTCGTTAACAGCTGTTAAAATAACAGTGGCTGGAATCAATGACCGAGCGAAAACATGCCAAAGCGGGAAAATACTAGTGACCTCTGTTGCTGGTATGGCTCAAAATTAACAAAGGTGTATATTGAATAATTAAAATATTTTAATTAGTAAAATATCACTTGTATTTATGTAAATATATAAAAATAATATATTCACTTAAATATATGTGTGGTATAACTCTAAGTAGCAATTATTTGAATTATAGATAAACCACCTGTTGGGGTTTTCGCTTAGTATTTTTCGATAATGCGTCAACAATTACATAAAAGACTAGCTGTACGAATCGAAGCTATTCTAGTTTTTCATTCGATAATTTGTAAGTCTTAGTAAGCTCCCATATGATCCAAAATTTCTCAACTTGGCGAACTCCCCCTTGCAGTGGTGGTGTTTACATTTTGTGAACCTTTTTTTCATAAATTTTTAGTATTTTTGTACATTTTAAAACGCGTTAGGGAGTAACCTCATTCTGCTAACACACCGGTGTAGAAATCGTGTAGAAGTCCTATTTAGAGCCATGTCGCAGGGCTCATAAATTTAAATTTTCGCTGTCGACTTATCGACAATATAAATAAAAACACTGAATCCAAAAAATTTGCTATTTTTGGGGTGCCTTTAAATTTTTGTGTTGCTCCTAAATTGTGGAAGCCCTGGCACTGGTATGTATTTATTATTTATCGATAGAGCAACAGCTGAGATCAACTTTGAATTCAATAAAAAGTGTATTTCAATGAATAAGGTATTTAACTAAGAAACTCAGCTGAAATGCGCAATTTTTGACAGCCTTAACTAAACCCTCGAGTTCGGTCCTATTTGGAAAAGAGTAGGTTCCAGCATAACAACATAAAACTGCACGCCGAACCTGCTTCGACTAAGAACACACAAGCCTCTGTTGGCATTGGTAAGGGCTTCCAACATATTGCGCTGAGCAAAGCGAGAACTAAAACCAAACTAATTACAGGTTTAATAGGGGGGCCCCAAGGTGAAGCGACATCAACATCAACGCGTGGCTGGAGCTGCTAGTGATTACACTAAACCCTTTCCAGCGGGATGTATGGATTCCTCAAAAATGCACTGACTGGGCAGTCCAAGAAGATATTGAGTACGCTTTTTATTTTCAATCCTTGTATTTAAAAACATACGTAATAGTGGATATTTTCTGCAGAACAGAACACAAAGCAAGAAGCGAAACGAAGGAAACAAATGGTGCACTCACGGAAAACAAAACGAGAAAAGCTGATCGCGAGAAATCTTGTAGCACCGATGGAGCACCAAATGAAGAGGAAGTCAACTGTTCAAGATAAAATCGAGGATTGCTGGAAAGTCGTAATGGATTATCTCAACGTAGAAGACCAGCTCAGCCTCGCTTCCTCGAACGTGTATATCGGAGAGATGTTCAAGAGATACAGGCCATCGGTACAAACATATTGAGGAATCTGTATTTAGCGACTAATGTCTGAAACAACTGTTGCAGATTGTTGGCGGAGCGGAGAATAGGAACGGAAGGGAAGATCTATACATCCTGAAAAAGCTCAAAGCCTTGGACGATACTCTTGGAACTTGAATGCTCCCTCAAATGGCGGAAGAGGATTGCATGTTCTTGATCAATAGGAATCTCTGGATGTGTCTTCCTGTTATCGATTCCATGCAAAGAACTTGGTGGATTGCTGCCAAACGATGAAGCGATTACGGTGTCTAAAAACAAAAAACAATATCGAACAAATCAAGGACCACAGATAGCAGATGAAACTGGTTTCTGGAGTGCTAGCCGAAAAGAACGACCAGCTATCGAAAATCAACCAAACCGCGGAGAATATTCCCGAAACGTTTGGCAGTGGCACCCCAAATGAAATTTTCCAGATAAAGGTCAGCGGAATAGAGCCCTTCCAAGTTCCCTGCGTATCGGCTTCGTCTGGATGGACTGTCATCCACAGACGAGTGGATCCAACGAGAACTTTAATCGGAGCTGGACAGACTACAAAATGGGTTTCGGAAACCTACGGGAGAACTTCTTTCTGGGACTGGAAAAAATCCATCTAATGACCCTGCTCCAGCCTCACGAGTTGTATATCCAACTCCAAGATGTCAATGGAGAAACCAGCTATGCTCGCTACGACGATTTCAGAATAGGGAGCGAAGAGGAAGCCTACGAACTGAAATCGGTAGGAGAATATTCAGGAATAGCCGGAGATTCACTAACTAAAGATCACCTAAACATGAAATTTTCCACTTTCGACCGGGATAACGACACTGATGTTTGAAATATTTAGTGTCCCTTCCTAATATTTGTATACCTTGCATTCGCGATTAGCGACAGCGGAAATGTGTGGAACAAATTTTTTGTTTGTATATCTGTATATACTGGTATATATATATCAAAGATATATTGGAACAAAGGGTTTAGAAACACAAATCGTACTTACGTGTATCATTTATTGCAATAGATTGCATTTAAATCCTTTTTGCTCATTCATTTTCAAACAATATCTATTTGGTGCTTAAGTTTGGTGGGACTTTTTTGGGATTTCCTCTGATGGGATTTTATAAGATTGAGGAAATGTTTGTCATCTAATGCACTAATAAAGGCCTAAACTAGTCAGTCTCTGTTTTAAAGGTATTTCAACGATATTTTTAAAGAAATCGTATCGGGATCGAGATATATTTACAATAACCATATGCATGAATATGTCTAAAACATATCAATTTCAGATAATTTCTTTATTAATTACGTTTGAAAACAGTTTCTTCATATTATATTAACCAAATATGGTATACCTATAACTAAACTCCGGTTGACGTGATATTTCATACTTACTTATGTTGCCACTGTTTTTTGTTGACCATTTTTTTTTGTTTAAACCTTGCTGTAGTCAAAATACAATAAATGGGAGTACTTAAAAGTAATTAATCCTTTGGAAAATTTCTTTATCAATGAAATAAAATTATGTGGGCAGTGCTAAAGATGTTAGTTAGCGAGAATTATTCAACGGAATATCAAAATTGAACAATAGGAAAGATTATTCCGACGTTTTCTTTGTTTGACCTTTCTCGCTTGAACCTTTTTTAAGACAAAATCCAATAAAAGCCAGTATTTGAAATAAGCCAGTCAAGTAGAAAATTCATCTATTAGTCGGATAAAAGTATGTGGGCATAGCTAAATGTTCTATCTAGCTAGGAGTATTCGACGGAATATCAAAATTGAGGAAATCGTCGTATTTTTTGAATCGGTAATGGCCCGGTTGACAACATTTAAATCCTTGTCGTTCATATTCAAAAAATTTATATTTGACGCGCACCACTCGGTTCCAATCGATAGTATCGATAACCGAACTTGAATCGGGTAAAGACCTCTTTTACCCGGTTGACAACAATGAGTCTCATTCCATGCACACATACCCTGGGGGCAATGGATGTTATAGAGTTGCGAAAATGTTTGTCCTCCCAGGCTCCAATTAATGCAAAAACCATTTAGTCTCTGTTTTAAACCTATTTCAACGACATTTTAAAGCTTATTGTCTTCTTACAAAGACTAAAAATAGGTATCAGGATGGAGATATATATATATACAAGATACTAATAATTACCATGAATATTTTTAAAACATATCAATCTGATCAAGGGTCTTTATTAATTAAATCCTTATTATTATCTTGATATGTCTTCATATTATATTAACGAAACAGGGTATACAAAGGCCTATACACGCATCATGTCTTCAAATACCAGCAACATTGCGACTGTTTTTTTGTTGAACTATTTTGTTTAAGCCTTGTTTTAGTCAAAATACAATAAAAACAAGGACTAAAAACTAGCCAATCTTGAAGAAAATTTATTCCTCAACGGCCTCAAATTATGTGGGCAGGGCTAAATGTTCTATATAGCTAGTAATATTCGACGGAATATCAAAATTGAGGAATATGTATAATAGAACTTTAGTTCGTCAGTATATTTACGGTATATTTTATATTTTGGTATATTTCTGAGGGTCGGACGGTGTATTTTAACGATAAGTCCGCGGTCGCACTGGTTTGTGCTGTGCTTTTCTGTCTCGTTCCGTCGTTCCGCGTCTGTCCGCGTCTGCAGCCGTTCCTGTGAGTGCGTGTGTGTGTGTGTGAATGTGCCTGTTCCCGTGCGTAGGTGTTGGTCGCGTGCCGTTGTCGTTGCCGTTGCCGCTGCCGCTGCTGCCAAAACCAAGAGCAAACAGCAAACGGTAGCAACAAAAGTGAATACAAACATAAATAAAAAAACAACAAATACAAGTTGTGAAATAGTTTTAGCCGCGGCGGCTGTCGCTGTCGGTGGCAAATGGCAGAGACGATAAAAAAAATAATTCTTAACATAAAACAGGTTTACTGTGCTACCAGCAGAGTGCGAGTGGGAAAGAGAGGGGGAGATGGAGTGTGTTTGTGTGCAAATGTTTGGCTGCAAGGTCCCCACTGTGCTGCACAGTGGGCAAACCCTAATGTGCCCCACTGTAGGCTAGAACTTGTTTGGAGCCCGAAATCAATGTGAAGAACCGTTTGCCCGCAAGAGCCGTTAGTTTTTCGTTGCCCCGGGCCCCCCCCTGCCAGCCCCTTGCCGATAAAATTCCAGGCAGCGCCATCCCCTCCTCAACCCCACCCCCACACACCCGAGTCTAAATCAGCTGGCTCTGCAGTCGACGCAGCTCGGGGCAGAGGCAGAGGCAGCGACCGAGGCAGCACCAGCTGCGGCATCGGGCACCTAGCAACAGTGCGACGACCAGGAGCGGACTCGAAGCAGTCTTCAGCCTTACGGGGCACGCGCATGGTGAAACGGGAAATCGGCAATAGTTCCAAATGGTAGCGGCACTTTTTTTTGTCTATGTTGGGCGCCCACCACACAGCTCCAGTCCAGCCCTGCCTATCGCTGCCGCTGTCCCCGTCAGCTGTGCGATCACTGCGCAGGCGCCACACACAAACACTGACGCACGCACCCGCATACAGCCGTAGCAGCAGCAGCAGCCACAACCACAGGCAGAGTCTTGTTACTGCCTGACTTTGGCCTGCAAAATTGCATTGCTGGCATCCCGCTCGCACTCATTTACTTTGGCAGTAATGCTGCCGGAAAACGGTTCTCGGTTCTCGGTTCTCGATGCTTCGGCGTTCGTAGGAGTCCCCGTAGACCCGTAGTCGGCAGTCGGCTTTACATAAGTTGACATCCACGAAACGCACAAAACGCTCTGACTGTGGGGGCTCTGGGGCTTCAGTGACCGGCTGCAGGTCCTTTGCTCAAGTTCTGGCCGCGCTTTCATTTCCACATTTCGAAATCAGCTGCTGCCCGTGTGTGACGTCTGGGTGGCCGCCTTTTTGCACCTCTCGTACTCGTTCAGTTTTTTCCCCACGGGATTTTCCTCCTATTTTCCTGTGTGTTTGCGATTAGTAGACGTATTTTTTTGGGAAACCGGCTCTCTCAAAAGGCTTGCCTTAACCATCATCATTATCATCGTCAGCCGCGTCGACAGTTGCTGTTTTTTCAGCTGTTCGCTTGACTCGAAAAAAGTTGTTCAACTTCTTTTTTTTTACTACACTTTAATTTGTCTTTTTTTTCTATTATTTATCCCAACTATTTGCCGTTTGCGTGGGTCACTTTCAAAAGCGTTTTTTTCGTTCCTTTTGTGGTTCCATCATAAGACCAAAAACTTGATTTATAATCGGTACGTGCGGCCAGCAGTAAATAAATAAAACAATATAAACCCAACCAAATCAATTAATTTATATACAAACCGAATGCAGTCAAAGTGTTGATCGAATATCGAATAAGACAAAAGTATTAAATAAAATCAAGAGAGAACCAACCGGCCACCAACATGTAAGGCAAGGCAGGCAGCTCCGCAAAGTTAGCTTTTGCCCCCGCCCCCCCTCAAAAGATGGCCGCCAGGATGTGCAGCAGTAGCAGCAGCAGCAGCAGCAGTGTTTCATCCATCGTCATCATCTAGCTGCAACAGCGTCCAGAGTAGCAGCAGCAGCAGTTGCAGCATCCATGCAACATACCCACATACATACATATACACAAAAATACATATTTCCAACGCACACTCTCGCATAGTCCACTCTTAAAGGTGAGTAGTACTTAAAGTTTTAAGTTTTAAATACTCTGCAGTCGTAAAAATTGGGTGAACGAAGAGTCCCTCGATTTAAAGGCCAAGCAGAAGCGCAAGAGATTTTTCAGGATTTTTAAGGGATCTCCTAGTGAAAGTCAAGTAATAGTGGCAATTATTAACGATAAATAAATGTTTAAGAAGTCTTTCATTAAACAAAAATCTATGGAATATTAATAGGTACAATACAGTGTAAAATTATGGTTTAATATCCAAAGATTTCCATGGAAGATGGGGCTCTATAGAATTTAATAATAATCCAAAATGGAAATACAAATGAAATTTAGGAGAAGTCTTATTTAATATTCAAGCTAATGACCAAAAGGATTCCCTTAAAAATTTAAAAATTCTTAAACAATTTAGCGGATGATTAGAAAATATGAATACGGTTTGAACATGTCCAAATATGATGCGTATGATCCGGTTTAGACCGTGTAAGAGAAAACCTACCGCATACCCGCACGAATATATGGAATGAATTTTGAAACCTTCGTCCATCAGAAGCCCCTGAGATGTGTCCAATCAAGAGAATCGCATGATGAATGACCTCAGCACACACTCCCCATCAATCTTCGCACACACACAATTGTCTGCCTCCCCCGAACCAGCCCCCGGTGGATATTTGGCTTGGGATATTCTTTGATATTTGGCGACTCTCGTCTTGGGGCTTTTTTTTTGTTTGTCCCTTTCGCTTGCGTGCTTAGAGCATCTCAAAGTCTAACATTTCTTTTTCGGTTTGGCAGCACACGAAATATCTTGGTGGCAAGCGCGAATTTTTACGACTATTTTCGCTGGGAGTAAGACTCGAAATTGGAATCGGATTCGGACTCGGACATGGAGCTGTGGCTGGGACTGGAGGCTGGGACCTGGTCAGAAGAGAGTTCAACCCAAGTGGAGGGCAGCAACAGCACCACCAGCAGCAGCAGTGGGGCTGAGTTTTTATTTTATTTGGTCGCGAGCCCATTGAAAAAAAGCTCGTCAAACCAGTCGCCGCCGCCGTTGTTTTTGCTCTTGCTTTTCCTAGGCCTGGCCTGGGCAAACTGGCCCCCGTTGATGACTTTTTACATAGCCGTTGGCCCGAAGAGTGAGAGGGAGACGAGCGCTACGCTACGCTGGATGGCTGGGCCAAAAGATACCAAGAGATACGAGATACTCGGCACAAGAGCGGACCCAAGCCCAGGCGGACACCCGACTCTCAGTCCGACTCTACTAACAGACAAAACACACGTATCTAAACTTGTTTGAAACGTGTTACATTTTAAGAACGTTCGCCGCAAGCGGCAAGTGGCAATAATCCTTTCAAACTTGACAGCGTTGCCATGATGTTCGGCAACATGGGGGCAAAGGGCCTCAGTCGCAGTCGCACTCCCCTAGTGGGAGTGGCACATTGACTGAGTTTTTTTTTAATGCCACACATGTGAACATACATACATATGTATTTGTATATGTATTTTTACATGCATGCATTCAAGTATCTATGTATCCGGGGGATCGCTATATGCTATATGCTGGCTGTCATTCGTTTTGGTTTTTCAGACATTTTGATTGCCGGTTTTGGGCTGCTTTTGTTGCCATCATTTTTTTTTTGTACCACCCTCCCCCCTACCCTCTGTTGGGCCTTCGCCGTCGCCATTTTCCTCTACACACAAAAACAAATACAAGAGTCCTTTTACCCAAATCCCACACAAAATAAAACAAATCCTAAACGAAAGGCTGCTGCCATCGGGGGGCTGTCGAAGACTGGGATACCCTAGAAGATCAAGGATTCCTATGGAAGTTTTTCGATTTGAAACTCTGCTCCACTCGGAAACATTCGTAGAATGATGTTGAAACGCTGTAAAAATGTCCCATAAGTAAAAGGAGAGAATTCTCTTTGAAATTCACGAGAAAAAAGCGTTTCGAAGAGGAGATATCGACGTTGCGTGAATACAACAACGGTATCAAAGAATATCGGAAGTATCGGAAGAATATTCAATAGATCGAAAAAATCATATGTTTGTTTTTTCAAACTGAATGGCAAATTGCCAATCGCCCGTTAAGATTCCAGCACGCTTTCTGAATTTCGGATCAAAAAGAAAACCCAGATGGGCCAGATTAGTGCCTCGACATGTATTTTGTTTGATTCTCAAGGATTTTCAGGGATTCTCTGGGTCGGTCGGTTGTAGAACAATAAATCTTATATCAATGGGAGCTATAGGTGGATATTTCATGGATAATATATGATATAGCAATGAAATAATAACTGAAAAATCATTTTCATATCTTTTGCAGTAGAAAAGTGTCTCTTACAAAATACATATCCCTTCTACCGATCGTTTCATAGCCCAAACTTTTCCGAACTCCTTGCTAAAGGAGTCCTTTAGGGCCCTTTTGACCCTTTTTGGGCCCTGGCAAATATCTGATCAATACACTCCCGTGAAAGATAGGGTATAATAAAGAGTGGAGTAAAAAAAAGTGAAATTGATATTTTCGCACAAATTGCCGTTAACAAGGATGGTCGTAGGGTATGGGGGAATGGAAAAGGGGCTGGGCAAGGGGGATGGGCAACCTAGGCAACGTAAAACGAAATATTTCCCTGTCAAAATTTGGTTGAAAATGTTCTGCAGCGGCAGAGGGAGAAAAATCAAAATAAATGAGAGAGAAATAAAATAAAAGCGTTTTCGCGGAGAGGTGCAAACGGAGAGGAAATTGTTTACCGTGGTTCCAGAATGATGTAATTTCGCGTGTTCGTGCAATTCAATTTCCTGCCGGCGGAAGCCCGCATGTCGCTCCGCGCTCTCCGACCCATCGGAGAAGTCAAACATTCGTTCACCCATCATAGAAGTACCCATCCCCACATCTCCAGAGTTCCAGAGCTCCGGAGCTCCATCTCCAGCCCCAGGTATAACAAAGTACTGTCCAAAAATCGTTTAGAAATTCCAAATCACTTTTTTTTTTTTTTTTTTTTGCCTCTTCCGAACTTTAATTGTGCCCCCCAGACCCGACCCCCACGCAAAAGCTGAGCTGCGGGAAATGGAATATATATATTGTCGTATATTCAATTTGGTGAAAATCTGCCATCTAAACAGTTTATCCGTTTTAGACAGCCTCCTCGTTCATGGCATTGGTAGGAGTCAATGAAAATCTCTTCTTATGGCACTCTTTGTATAGAGGAAAGAGTAGAATAAATGTTCTTTGGAGTTCCTTAGCTTAGATAATCTCTTCGTCATACTTTTAGGGGACTATAAGCCGAGTATATTAATTATTAATGAGGGATTTTTGAAAGAGCTGTGAATTGTATTGCATTCTTCTTATGAAGAAAGAATAAGTGAAAAATGATAAAGGTTCTTTAAAGATTATACCTATGTTATATGGCATGAAAGGTTAAATGGTACACATTGTACCGTCATATAATTACAGTTGATCATAAAATAGACGAAAAAAACAAATATAAATTTATTTAAAAGGGAAAAGAGCACTTACATTTTTTTATTTAGCATTTAAAAACATAAACCAATTTTTTTTTTCATATTTAGATTAAATATATTTCCTCTCAATTTAATATAAAAAATGTATTTTAAATATTGGCCGTATTAAAAACACTTTTCAAAACATTTATTTTTTAATTCAAGTGAATTCTATTTAGTTTTACTTTTAAAAATCCAATATTTAGTTGAAATATGGGTGTGTTTCTGAATGCATTTCTTCCGATACAGAGGGTATTCATCTGAAACAGAATACTTAATGAATTTTATAAAATTGTGTTCAACTTTTAAAGGCTTTTCTGCCTCCCCCCAAAAAAAAAATCGAACCAAAGTGTATGCAAAACTTCGTTGAATAGAATTTGTGAAAAATATTTGCCATATTTCGCATAAATAAATTATATTCAAAAGACGACCGTCCGACCCCCGGTCAGGGCCTGCCGCCTGCTGGCAAGAGCCCGGGCTTTCGGGGGGGGCATTGCCTATATTAACAATAATTCCTTTGTGCCCCGGGCATCTTGCCAAAAAGTTGTGTGGCTGCCTCCTGCCACACAGCAGGCGACGAGCGTTTTGTGGCCAATTTCCCGTACCCAAATGCCCGAGCGACCGACCGGCCGGCCGACCCCTAACGATGCTTTTTGTGTGTTCTGTGACCCATTGTCCAAGTCGAAGTCAACTTAAATCGGACGGACACAGGGCCTACTATGCGCTCGCTCTCTCTGCTCGTATGACGTTTTGTCTGGGAGTTTTTAAATTCAAAAGTTTTTCAAATTGAAATTGCCTCTCGAACCTCGAAACCCGAAACCTTTCGAATGGCAGCAACCGGCGGCGGCAGGAGTACAAGTGAACCTCTGCCCCTGATTGAACCGGTTCGAAAGATTCTCAAATGGCTGCTCGTTTGGTCTCTAAGCAGCGACCAGAAGCTGCGAGAGGCCGAGAAGGAGCTGCTCGAACATCTGGCCACACCGTGCCAGAAATTTTACGTGGACATTGGCGCTGTGGTGGGCAAATCGGACAGGATCTGGACACTGGCCATGAGCACCGAGGACCGCAAGCATGTGCCACTGGTGGCATTGCACGGCCGCGGCTCGGGGCTGGGCTCGTGGCTGCTCAACCTGGATGTCCTGGCCAGCCAGCGGCCGGTCTATGCCATTGACATGCTCGGCTTCGGCCGGAGCTCTCGTCCCATGTTCTCGGCCAAGGCGGACATATGCGACATGCAGATGGTGCTGGCTCTGGAGGGGTGGCGTGAGCAGATGAACCTGCCGCAGATGATACTCTTGGGGCACTGTCTCGGCTCCTTTGTGGCGGTCTCCTATGCCCTGGCCTATCCGGCCCATGTGAAACATCTCATCCTGGCCGAGCCCTGGGGCTTCAAGGAGACTCCCTCGCAAGCCCTGGGGCTGCTCAATAAAATCTCGTTCCTTCTCAATCCCTATTGGATCCTCTGGAGTGTGGGACCCCTGGCCAGCATTCTACTGAACTACACAGAGCCCCAGCCGCATCTCAAGGAACGGTACCGGGAGCTTTTGGCAGTCGCGCTGGACCGCTATCTGGAGCAGTGTAAGGCGGCCACGCTCAGCGGAGAGTTAGCCTTCCAGACACTGGCCCAGGGAGAGATCTCTAGCCACATGAGGCGGCACTGGCAGAGGAAATCGCTGATGGAACGTACCCACGAATTGCCCGCCCACCTCGGTTTTTCCTTCATCGGTGGAGCCCAGTCCCCGATGCACTCGCACCCCCATTTAGCCATCGTCAAAGGATCGGGCCATTATGTGCACCTGGAACAGCCGGAGGAGTTCAATCAGCATGTCCTCAACATTTGCCACACCATCGATGACTGAAGCTAAATAAAACACACAGTTTTCGGAATAAATTTTAGTGTAAAATCCATCAAAGAAGATCCCATAAAAGAATGCTTATTGAAGTTGCTGCCGCTGTCTGTTGTAGATGTAGTAGTAGCCGCCATTGAAGCGGAGAGTGGCCACATCATAGGATCCCGTCGCTCCACCGAATGCGTCACCCGGAGCGCGTGCTGCCGCGGACGTCAAGTTGAGGGTGCGATAAAAGAAGGCCGTCAGGAAGCTGGCACTCACAACGAAGGCCACAAAGAAGCCGAGACAAAAGATGCAGTCTTTGTTGATCTGCAGACACAAGCAGAAGGCGGCCCCAAAGTCCCCCAAGGTTCGCACAATGCGGGCGCCCAAGGACGGTGGCCCCTGTTCCGCCGCCGCATTCGCACGATTATTGTTAGATCGGATCTGTATGGTGTGGTGGGTGCGTTCACAGGGAGCCCGTGTGTCTGGCTGGTTACTCGGCGGCGCTGTCGGTATGGCCTTCACTTCCACACGCTGTCGGCGGGGCGGTCGTGTGACCACCGTCTGGGTGCCCAGCTCACAGATCTCTGGTATCTGAATGATCACCGCCGTACCAGAGTCCACCGTGAGTGTAACGGGCTCTAAGTCGAGGCATTCTTCATCCTCGCGCCGTACCTTCTCCTCGATTACGTCCAGACGGATCGTAAAGTGATCGAGCATATCGATAAGGTGATTCAGGCGACCTTCAGGCCTTCCCGACTCCGGCTTTTGTCCTTCTACAGTGCCCTTTTGGCTGGTGCTGGGCATCTCATCCAGATGGCAGGAGGCTTCTGGCTCTTTTTTGACATCGGGCGAGACATCTGTTTCGGTGGAACCCACAGTGGCATCTTTCAGATGCACCACCAGACTGTCAACCGCAGCCGGTGGCACCTCATTCTTTGCGGCTGCATCCTCCAGCTGGACTACAGGAGTACTGGTCTCTGCATGGGGCCTCCCTTCTGCCTCCGAGGACGCCTCTCGCACAACTTTTTTCGTCGTCGCTCTCTGCGGGTCCATATTATTTTCGAAATTATAAATTTTGAAGGGCTCTGTACTCTGCCAAGTCTCTGAGCTCTGAGTTTTATTCCGTGTGACAGCAGTCAGAAAACAAATACACTTACGTTTTGCCGGAATAATGTCGACTCCAGTATTGTAAAACCCCCATTTCGAACTCTTCCAAATTCCATCTTTGAACGTTAGCTACTACATGGCGTGCAGAGAGCCGGAAGAGGCCGCTATCGTCGTTGATCATCTTATTAGCGATCTGGTCCTTGAGGCAGTGACAGATTCTGCCCTCCACAAATCACCCTCACCGTGCGGCTCCTCCACCTGCCAGCGTCTCTTCGACATTTTGGGCTTTCACCCTTACAGGGACGACAGCGATGTCGAAGTTTGTGTCTATGGCGAGGACGATAAGAGCAGCCTCGAAGCGGTCATGGCTCCCAGCTCCCGTACGCTCATGAACAGCAGTCTCATATCGAATGGGGACCGCATAGCCAATTGGCATAGTTGGGTGACCGAGGCCCTGGCTGAAGGTAAGTGATTGTATCTCATCCATGAGGGGGCTTCCAAGGGTTTGAAGCAGGTACTCTCGCCCACTCTCTCTCTCACTCTTTGTCTCACTCCCAGTGCGGCTTAGCAGTTACGAATAACGAAGAGAGCGCATCGCTCGCTCTCTCACAGTGAGTTTATCTAGGAAACTGTTGAAATCTGTAAGGAAGCTAATGGAAACTTGTTCCTTCTTCCTAAGGGAGAATATCTCAGCCTGTACGGCTTGCCCGTTACATTTCTTACTCTTTGTCACACTTTTGGGACTGCTAAGCCACACTGAGAGAGAGAAAACGTGTAAGAGAGTGTGAGAAGTTCTAGCAGTCATATATGAAATGATCTAAGAAACATTCCCTGATTCCACAGAGCATACCGAGGACGATCTAACAATCTATATCAAGAATGAAGCCCAAAGGTCTTGTAGCAAGGCCGTGCAAACGGAACAGCCGCGTCTGGCCGGATCCGATACCGGCCTGAAAAGCCAAGGCGAACGGGTCTTCTTGCCCATGCCCTGCGAGCAGACGCGTCAAACGATCTTCATCGATACCGTGTCGCCGCCCGTGCCGAACTTGACGGCGCGTCCTCCCTTGGCCGATCGCTTCTGCTACATGTTGACCGATTTCGCATCGGCACTCTACTGCAGTCTCGCCATCATGTGTTGTTGCACCCCCACTATGTTGCGATAATTGACCCCCAATGATAAATCGATCCTGAATTTAATCAAACGCTGCGAAAAAATCATTTAACTGGGAGGCTCAATAGCACCTTTGTCTAAGAATTTTCTATAGTGGGCCAGCAACAGATAGAGGCACCAAATGCACAGCAAAATAAACAGGACGTAGGGAAAGTTTTCGCCGATCATGAACAGGCAGCCGATAAAAGCGTCCACGGCATTCAACAGAACTTTCAAGAGCCTCTGGTGTAGGGGCGCCCGTTGCATGTCTGTGGCCGATGTCACCGACTCCACCTCGATGTGGATGGTATGCTGCTGGATCTGGCTGGGCTTTTCCTTGGTGGCCACGGACACTCCCTCTTCCACCGATTTGGGGCCGTTCTTCTGTTGCTCTAGCAGAGACCAGGACGTCTGAATGCTCACCTCGCAGGTGGCGGCCTGAATTGTGCGTTCCGACACGGTTCCGCCTGAAAGTCTCTCGTTTTGATCTTGGGGAAAAAGTGGTTACAGATAAGTGATCATTGGAGGATAGCTTCCTCACTTGTACCATGGCTTGGAACACGCTTTAATGGATTCGAGACCACGACCTGATGTTTCTGTTCTCCGTCCATCATCTTTGTGTAGCCCTCGAAGAGGTTTAGCAGTTCCGAAAAGCGTTTGTTGATTTGTTTGTGGCTTAACTGGACCTGGACCAGGTAATGGGATGTACTGTTGTCCGGCGCCTGTTCAGCTCCGTTCTGGGATCCCCCACTTGGATCCTCTGATGTAGTCTCAGGTCGTGGCAACACGGCGGAGCCTCCATCCCCCTGTGTCTCATCCTGGGGCTGCAGCATGCTGCTGATGTTTGGTGTGAGTGTTTTTGCCTTAGATGAAGTGTTCAGATGAATTTTATTTTGTGTCATTCCCAAAATGTGTGTCTGAATTTTACACAAAAAGGGGTTGCCTGCTGCTTTATGTATCTACTTGCCACTCGGTGGTGCACTGTCTGCCATTGAGCTTCGTTGGCTAGTGGATAATTTTTGCGCTAAATTAAGCAATTTCCTGCCGTGTCTGGGTCGGAAGCAGCCTCTTCTGGGTCTTATCGTGGCCACTCCACTGTCCGTCCGTCCACTGACACTTCAGGCTCTCTCTCTCCCTCTGCCGTCCATGGATTTTCTGTCTAATATGACAATTATAACGGTCTAGTGCACTAATTCTATTTTGCATAAATGCATTTTTGAAGCCGAATCAAACGAAAGGGTCATCGGGGGGTGGGCCCACAGATTAAGTCTTCATTCAGCAGGTGCATCTGTATGTATGTGCTTTGGGCTGTGAATTGTCATGTGACAACACACGACGGCAGACGGAGGGCAATCGTATAATGTCTGTAGACCTATTTGTCAGATAATTATTAAGGGAAAAGCAAAGAGGAAAATGAATGGAAGGTATCTGATGGTCCAGCTTGGATAATAGCATGGATGCAGCACATAACGATCTCTGGCAGAAGGGGCCCCTATCTGTTATATTTCTGTTTCTATTATTACTAAAAAAACAACACAGTGAGGCTTCGAATCGATCAAAAGCTGTCTGCGTAACTGAAGAGTCTCCCAGGCTCTTAAGAGACTATTTGCATATTAAATGACATAATACATACGATTATGATATATAAGGTCATATATATCCCCGCCAGCATCAGAAACCTTCACGCATACATTCGAATACGGTGGAATTTCAAAACAATACAGAAAATTCAAATCTTTTTAGCGCTAAAAATTAAAAATCTCCTAAAATCATATGTATTTTTGTGTAAGAACTGGTTTAGACGCATACATTCAAATGAGGCCTCACGACGCGGCACCACCAAAGGGAGCCGAACTCCCTAGAACTCCTAGCTGAAGCAAATAGTTCATTTGCTTATGGGAAATTTGCACAGCGACTGAACATAATTCAAAGTTTAATGCATGTTAAGATGGTGAGATTTATTACTAAAGCTAGTCGAAGGCTGTGACTTCAAGTCGATGTCAGTTGAAGACGTTTAAGACTACGATCAATCATAGTTGCATAAGCTGACAAGCCGAATGTCCATGCTCTATTCCAACGAAGCTTAGAACAGAGAGCGCGAGAGATCAAGGAGGCGTGTGATCGATAGAGATACGAGCGCGATGCTGCTGCCGAAAGTGCAAGAACAAAAGAACGGCACAGCTAGCGTGCTACTGTCGTGTGTTTCGCATATTTCGGTACAGTGGGCAGGGCAATAAGCTAACAATACAGATTTAATACATCCAAGTTTTTCGTTGCCATTCTGTGGAGGTGAAATTCCTTAAAACATTTTTCTAATTAATGTTCCATCATTGAAGAATCGTTAATGCAAAATTGCTACCAAAAACTTCTCTTGCAATACAAACATAATAAATTAATGAAAACTTTTGCTCTCTCCGCCAACCCCCATAAACTATCATTTTATTTTCTGATATTCTTTTCGTATTTTTTTTTTCCACCGCAATTTCCGTTCAAATCCAAAAAAAAAGCTGTCTCCGTGGTATATTTCATAATTTGTTCGAGGGAAACTTTTCGATGAAACTCCATTAAAGCAGAGACATAATAAATTCATGGAATATCTCGAATTGGAGAACACTCCTTCGGGAGGAAGACTACGCACATTTGTCCACCAGCTGGCGGGGAGGGATGGGGTGGGGAAACTTTTGTCGATGTCGATGTCGTTGCCGTTGTCCTAAGTCCTCCGGCTTTTGGCGTCCTGCGTCCAGTGTGCGCACCTGCTACTCAGGGGTTGTCCCGTTCGGATGCATCTTCTGCCACTGATGCTGCTTCTGGGGGCCATTGTTATCATTTAAAAGGCTTAAGTGCGCCAAAGATTTATATTTATATTTGAAAGGGAAGCAGCAAAGGAACAAAAACCAACATCGCATCCGTCCATGCAACGAGAAAATAAGATAAACCAACACATTATTGATTTTCCTCTCGCATGTGACGCTGCTCTCTCTGTGTGTGCGAATGCTGTTGCCAGGCATGGCCTGGGGTCCCTTTTCCCGTATTGCCGCAGTTTTGTCGCCTGTCCAAAATATAAAAAAAACAGTAAAAGAAGAAAAGTCGGGGGAAAGGACCGCAGGGAAGAGCCCCAACGCCTGCGCTTGATTCATCTGCCAGCTGATTGGTGTTTGTGCGGAAGCGTTGGAGCAGAACAACTGTGTGGGATTGAGTGGCCGCCATCCGCCATCCGTTCCATCCATCATCATCCTCATCCTTATCCTTCAGTTTACCCTTTGGCTGTATGTTACAGCTAAATTGTGTTGCCTGCTTTTAGGGGTGTTCCCCTGAAACACTCCCACATCTATCATAGGACATGCGTAGCATCTGGAATCATCATCTGGCTTCTGTAGGAATCAATCTTCAGGTGCTTATATTTGTACATAAATATATTTTCTATAATTTATAATCGTTTTCGTGGCCAGAATTAATTTAGATCTAAGCCTTCTTCTGGACTTCTCACTCGCTGTTGCATTTTATTTTGGCAATCATCCTGATTATGCCCGGCCCCTTTCTGTGGAATTTATGAGGTGTTGCTGATTATTCTCTCGGTGGCACAAGACCCCCCAAAAAACCGCAACTGGCCAAACAAATGGAGTAGGCGTCTAACCGTTGCCAAAACTCACGAGACTCCGCCTCGCGCCTCGTGGCATCAGCTCGTAAATAATATTTGTTTAGATATATTTTTGCCTTAATGCTTGTTTGTTTCCTATTACTCTGGGCCGGCTCGTTTATCATCCTCTGGGTTAGCTTAACTGCAGTGCTGCGGATGCTGCAGAAGGAGCCAAAGGACTTGCGAGTCCAGGCACAGCATGCATTCAATTAGCGCCTGGCAAAGAATTTGGATTTTCATCATGCCCTTTTATCATTAAGCCCATAATTTCTCAACCATCTTCTGCCGCAACTTGTGCTATTTATCATCATAATCATGGCCTACGATTTGTTGCAGTTTACATTGGACAATAATCATGGCCTAAGATTTTTCACACTTTAGATTGGAAATCCCAATCGTAATTGGAAATTTTGTGATGGTCATTCGAGGGAAAATACTAATTCATTTGCTAAAGACCAGTCATGAACTTTAGCACTTGTTCCTCTTATAGGAAATTGTGCTCTGCTCGTCTTATTCAAAACTAATGTGTCCGTTCGCTTAGGGGAAATTTGTATAGACCATAGGAGCATTTGAAACTTTATGAAACTAGAATAAATCGTACAATATTTACGCTTCACTAATTGCTTATCGTTTTTTCAGTTATCGTTTCATTCCATCATTCCATTCTGCTAGTTCTTCTAGAGTAGTGTAGTTCCGAGAGTCAACGGAGTTGGTTCAAGAGAACCATTTCTTCAAGCGATCCCAAGCTTATCGCTTTTATTTGTATCGTTTCATTCCATCATTCCATTCCGCTAGTTCTTCTAGAGAGAAGAGAGGGACTGTAGTTCCGAAAGTCAACGGAGTTGGTTCAAAAGAACCAATTCTTCAAGCGATCCCAAGGAAGATTAAAGGCCTCGAGTCTTGCTGGTCCCATAGTAAAGTGTCTGGTCATTGCTGGCTACTCTCTGCTCCAGTAGTTCCTCCAGTTATGAAATCTGGAAAATACCAACAGATCTGTGAAATAAATGTGCCAACTCTCTATCGGATAAAGTTAGAGCTATCTTTGCTGTTAATTTTAGTCTGTTTAGATTAGTTAGTGCCTCTGTTGCACATTCCATCTAATTTCGTATAGTATTTAGGTATATTCTGGGTGCTCTATGCCATTCAGTTCTATGTACATAGAAGATGTCGCATGTCACAGTCGCTTACACCTGCCAAAGTCCTCAAAGCGTTGTCAAAACGTTTGCCACTCTTGTCTATGGCAAAAGGTAAGTGAAATTTCCGGGTGAATCCTCCCCAAGGTCTCATGCCTCTTATGCCTCTCATGCCTCTCGTGCCTCCCATGCCTGCCTTTTGTGGCAATCAGTGGCCGGGTAGACTCTTACCTGGCCACTTTGGGCGCCTAGACCTGGGCTCTTGTGCCCAGACCTCCCCGCTGGTTAGTTGACATTTAATGGCATTTGACACTCTCCACGGCGTGTCCGCAAGACAGGAGCAAAAACATCACAAGCAAATACAAAATAGAGCTAAAAAAAATACCGAGAAAGGAGAGAATAGAATATCCGTAATGGAAATATTGCTAAGAAAATCAATAGAAAATGGTAAAGGAGACAGCAGCAGCAGCAGAGGCACCAGGCACCCGGCACCAGGCACCCGGCAGGATGGAGCCGGTCGAGCACTTGCCTAATGAAGTTGTTGCCTAAAGAAGGGACAACAGCATCGAAGGGGCAGGGAAAACAGAATAGCAGGAAGAACCACTACTCGGGGAGCACATCCCGTGAGCAGGAGTCCTGGACAACAGCAATAACAACATCAATGCACTTAATGCTCTTGTTTGCTTAACTTTATTTGATGTCCTTGCCTTGCTTATTTTTCCCCCATACTTTTGCCTCATGCACGGCAAAGGATACCTTCGCTATGACATCCACTATGGTCGGGATATGATAAAAATTTAAGGAAAATGTCGAATCAATCTATTTCTATGCTAAGAAAAACATTTTCGCTTATAATTTCAATTAATTTTGTAGAAACCAGATATGCAAATTCCCCTTGTACTGCTAAGCTGCGCTGTGAGAGAGAAGCAGTCATGGGAAATAGTTTTCTTCAAATTTTCTTCAAAGTTTTATAAGAGTTACTCTGAGAAAATGGATCCTGGCAGTGTATTTCAAATTAGGTAATATTCCCATCTCTCATTCGGTATTCTCTGGCTGCGTTTTCTATTTGTTTTTCTAGCGACGACTACATATATGGTGTTTACGCAGAAGTCAGTAGCAGGAGCAGTCCTGCCAGCACATGTTGACCACTTAGACTCGCAGCAACAACAACAACAACAACAACAACAGCAACAACGACAGCAACAGCAAAAGAAAACAGGGGCAAAAAACGAGAGGAAAAAGCGACACCAATTTTTTGGTCTCGAGTGTAATGCATTTAGCGATGGTCGAGCAAAATGTGCATTGTCCGATACGGCCGGCCCCCTGTCATGCCTGGGTACCGGATACTTTTGCTTATTTTGCGGTCAAATTAATACCGCTGCAGGAGGCATGGGGCATGCAGGAGGCATAAGGCAGAAGGCAGCAGGCAGCAGGCTGTGGCAGCAGGATGTCTGAAACTCGTTCACGTTGCATGTATTTTTAATTAATTGCGTGCCTCCTACCCCTCGCCCGCCCTCTTTCCAGAGGAACCAGATGGGTAGCAGGAGTCGAGTCGAGTTGATTTGAGTCGACCCGACCATTGCATGCCATGTCCTCCCATGTGGCCAGAGCCTGCTCGCTCAAGTCCCTGTTCCTTGCGGTCCTTGTGGTCCTTGTGTGTGTCTGATCCTCATACTTTAATAGGTTTATGTCCACCTTTTTTTCGTGTGCCATTACGGAAAGGATGAAACAGAAATTAATCCTTGCCACAGACTTTTGATATCAATTCTTTTGAGGGGACACGAAATTATAAATTATTTAACATTGGACATGTTCAAAATGGCATCGTTTGCATGGTGGAGTGTAGCCATTTACATATAAAGCAATATATACTTCGAAATATTACAGATTTTATATTGAAAAAGAGTCTAACACCTGTTCAGAGTTGATCAAAATATATTTAATCATGCTAAGAATATGGTTTCAACCGTATTTCAGTAGAATATTTGCGTTTTAGTCACTCAAGAGGCATTATATTTGAAGAATATTAAACTGCCAACGAAAAACTGTCTAAAAACTGGAGGATATGACATGAAAACTCACTCTTGACTGCTCAGCTACTCTGTAAGAGAGTGCGGAGATTGTTCTCTTCGCTCTAGGCTTTTGCAAACAAAAAGTAAACACTTTTCTGGATCTATTAGAATACTGATATGCCCTTGGGTGTATAGGGCATATCATAGTCGTATCGTTTCATTCATATTTCGACTTGTTGGACTTTCCGTCTGGCCTGAATCTGACCGCAAGCCAGAGCCGCCGCCGTCACCAGCAGCGCTACATCATTTGCGGTTAATTGTAATTAAAGTTCAACGGTATGCTCCAACGCACACATGCCCCAACGCATCAGCACAGAACACCACACCGTACGTACCACACCACCCTCTCTGCCCCACCGTATACACATCCACATCCACATCCACATCCTGTGTGCGAGACGACCCAGCAATCGGTGTTCATTATGTCATAAGTAAGGCAAACATTTTGATACGATTCGATACGCTTCAGACACTGTGCCAGAGACATATTCGAGTGTAGTATATTGTACACAGCATTTGCTCGAGTATATTGTCATTGTCAGTACAAGCGAGTTATTTCGGCAAACAAAATTCTCCGAGACGTTAATTTAATACCAATTACCGCCCCCAACTATAACCGTAACTATGCCGGAAACAAAAACCAATACGATCCCCAGTCCCAGTGATGGACGCGACAACGTCGAGGATGGAATGGCGGCCGTCAATCGACTGGTTGAGAGCCTCACCCATCCGGCGACACCAACCAACAGTCGCCGCCAGCCACGCAGCCGTCTGCCGCAGGGACGACGAGAAGTCACCGACTTCACGGCCAGCCAGGAAGTGAAGCTAAAGGCCGGCAACATGCGCATGGCCAAGATCCAGATCAGTATGGCCAATCTGCGCACCGAAATGGAGGAGACAAACAAGCAGCTGCGCAACCTCTGCAAATCCATCAAGGTCGACGTGGACGCCGAGTAGGGTCATGCAAAGGGTCATTTTCTGTTAGCCAATGAAATTATCTGTTGAAAAGTAGTTAATGTTTTTGATAGATGTTTGAAAAATTGGTTGTTATATCCAAATTTGAAAACCATGAAATACTAATGTATCTAATTCTTAATAAAAAGAATACAAAGGATTGAAAAAGAATCTTTGAATGTCTACTTTAATATGTAAAATCTTTTAAATAGCGAACAGTTTTGGTATTTTTAGTATTTTAAAGTTAAAATAAATCAGTAATTATTCTAAAGTTGCATCTATTAAAAGCATTAAATAGCGATTTGTAAAAATATAAATACACTACGCTCCATAGAGCCCCAATTGCACGTATCTGTTATAATAATGAAATGAGGATAATGTCCTCATTATCATCTCGCACGAGCAGATCTATTGGTAGATGGTTTAATAATACACAGTGCAATAAAATTAAACCTTATTTTTCTTTTTCGAGACCAATTTCAGCTTGTAAAGCTCCTTGAGTAGCTCTTATTTATTTCTAAATTTTAATTCCACTGTTTCGTAAATCGAAATCACTTTTAATAGTAATTTTGGCATGGATGTTTTCCATAGAACTTACACTCCTTCACTCGCTATGACAATAAAAGCTGGCAGCTATGAAACTAAAAATTGGTTGCCATGAAACTTTTAAAGCTGGAGGCTATGTCTCAGCGGAGTGGTAGCTCAATGTTTTTGTTGTTGTTGCTGAGAGAGCAATTAGGAGGTATTTCTTGCTAGGAGAGCAATGGGATGAATGAGATGAAATTATACAAGGTGGTCCGCAACCGCAACGCGATCTCTCTTCGGATCTTATTTTGCACAGTACAACAGCAAACTTTGTTCCTCTCTCTCAAATTAAACATGGCGTCAAAGCGCACCCAGTACTGCTGTGACTAAAATAAGACCCGAATGAGAGAGATAGCGGACCACCTTGTATAATGTCATCATGCTCTCATTCATGAGTGCATTGCGTGAGGGAAGAAAATCTCATAGATCGATCAAAATCCAAAAGGAGTAGCCAGTTTGTCCAGGGTGTCCCCAGGGTGTACAACAAGAAAGCTCTCTAATTTACATAAATGAAAAAAAAAACAAGAAAAAACAATTTTGTAATATTACCTTTCTTTTGCTTTTTCAGGCGGTGCTTTGGCAATCGTATTACCGAAAGAGCATCCAACAAAAAGCATTCGTCTGCTGTTCCCAGAACCAACAAAGAGAGAGATCGAGAGAGAGAGAGAGAGAGAGAGAAAGGTATGTGTACGAGTATATTGTATACAAAAGTTGCATTCATATGTTAATACCTATAAGTTCCTGCCTCATTCTGTGCCCCTGTTCGCTCACCGCCCTCGTATTCTTACCTCCAAATTCCTTTCGAGCATGAGGGAGCTTTTGGGCGGAGAAGCCGGCGTGATGGCTTGATTTAAATTAAAAATTTATTGCATATTTTTTTGCGCCACCCCCCCCACATTGTATATTGCTTCTGCATGTATGTCGGTGTGTGTGTGTGTATGATGGAAAAAATATATTTCCATGTGTGTGTGTATAAATTAAATTTGTGTGCGCCGGCGAACGCGCCCAGGGCCAACAACCGGCAACATGCATGAACATGCCATGAACTCAAATTTCCAACGTCAACGGGTTAAGGATGTGTCCTGGTCGGAGGGACAGGTATATGGTGGTAGCGAAGGGAGGGGACAGAGGTTAAGGAGCCCCGCGGTGGGTGCTCTGTCGAGTCAAGTCGAGTCGAGTCGAGTAGAGTCGAGGGTCTGGCGGTCTGGCACTTCAGCAACCGTTTTGATTACTCGCATGTTTTCGCGTGCAACTAAATTAGCGCACGTGTAATCAAGTTCTGTTCGTTACAAAATACAAAAAACCCAGCAAAAAAATACGAAGAAAATTTACATTGAAGCTTGTATAAAGTCTTTCCTCTTTCTACCCATCCATTAGCCCCGCCCCTGCTCGTGCTGAAGGGATTCATATTTTTTGGGGTTTGTTGTCAACAGAATGTTCAAAGTAAAGTAATTCGTGAACTCGTGTATTCCTTATTTTGTAAGCTAATAATGGGGGAAAATTTGCTGGTACAACACCATCAATCATATCATAAAATATTAAATATAATGAGTGAGAAACTTTGTGTTACCTTATGCACCTCTCCATGGCACATAATACTCGTAGCTCCAAGCGCCGATTATCATAAATAGTGACGCTTACAATAGGTATCGACGGAAAGCCTTGTACAAAAATGCACCATACTATATTTGGGATTAGAGAAGACATCTACCGGTAGGAACCCGCTCGTACAGAGCAAAATAGAAACTCCCACTTGTGTGGTCTCGCAAAGAATCCCTTTCCAAATTGATATCTTACTCATATCGGCGCGAGCGAGAGAAGCGAGTGATCCGGGGGTTGGCGCACGACCAAAGCCAGTGTGCTGGCGGTTTTCCTCCTAGTCTTCCATATTCTTCTAACACACTCTTGCTATATGTTCATGCTAGACATTTTAATTATTTTATTTATTCAAATACTAATTATATGAAAATCCAGCAATATTGATCGAATACTCTATATGATCTACACTCAACGGCCCGATTTTGGACGAGCAACGCGACCATGTAGAATTAATTGAAACACCTTCTTTTTGTGTAATTTGAGAGTGCAGTCCGATACGAAGTTGATTTCGGGCACATAGCTTGGGATCACCCTTGTATCGATTGTAAAGTCCTTGATATAATATGGTGTATTCTGGAACGATAATATCATGAAGGGTATATACGCTGATAGTCGGAAATTCAGCGGCAAACCTTTTTAAAAGGACAATGAAAGGGGAAATTGGCAGCACGTCGTAGCTCATCGGCAATCATTTTGAGCAAATAATTCGAATATATCCCTTCCAAAGCATCGCAATAATTAATTTCCATGGTAGTATAGTTAGATACCGTTGAGCCATGCTTTATGCCGAATATATATGTTCCATTGATGCTATTCAGAGTGTTGGCCAAGGTGAGTTCTACGGAGAATGAGCTTGATATTTGGGATGTTCGATCCAAACGACAGCTGACATTTTGCGCTAGTCCAGGCATGTGATTGATGCACTCCATCTTGGTGAAGTAGGCATCCATCTAGTGATACGAAAAATGTTTTCAAACACTTGCAGACCTGATGTGTATCTGATATCCACCTTTGCCCGAACATTGCCTGTCAGGATTGTCCAAATGAACAGAGTAATCACTCTTAGCCGCCAGCCAACTTTCATTTCAATGGATCCCTTAAACTGAACTGATACACATTTTCCCAAAATTCTGCCTCATGCCCAACCTTTTGCGATTCCAAGTTCCATAACCAATTGACTTTTAATGTAGTTTTAAATGCTCAAAATTTAAAAAAAAAAAACCAAAATTTAATTACTGTCCAGCGTTTGTTTGCTCTACCTATTTTATGACCATATTACATGGGGTACCAATGGAATGAATGAACTTATTCACAACTAAAACTACTTTCTGTCATGGCAGATGGCGACGTTTGTATTCGTTTTTACGAGTAAGCCCCCATAAGCCGTGTATCGCAATCCACGAACAATCCCTGTGTCCCCAGGCTGATAAGAGCTGTGTACTTTATTTTGAGGGTAAATTAATATATGATATCATGACCATAGCTGATAAAACACACATCTGATGCACTCCTATTATGTATTGTATGGACGATAAAAAAGATAGCTAGAATTGATGGTTATCTAAGATTTTTATGTGGGGTGTAAATCAGTATGTAATAAAACTTTACGGCCTGAAGAACCTTTTTGAGCAGTGGCTGGACTTTCAAGTGGACCAAGCGGAAAAAAGCCAAAGATTCCAGGCAGAAACGCAGACCACCTCCCGATGAGCACTCCTGCATGACGCCCGATAAGAAAGAATGCAATTTAGACATCTGTAGACACTCACACATGCTGTTGATCAGTTTTCACTTTATTTGTCCACGGTCTATTACGTTCTTGGAATAAATCTTCCACGCGTTACGGTACGCGCACCGATTCCGTCGTTGTGCAAGTACTCAACCACAGATCGGAATGAACCAAACGGCACGAATGTGGGAAATTCCTCTTCATCCACATACATTTTGTCCATCGTATAGTTAAAGTTCTGCAGGAGGTGATTACTTCAATTATTTTCATCGAAAACATAGCCACCTACAGCTCACCGCTTTAAAGGGACAGCTAAGGTTCGAATGCTTTTTGAGACCCTTTGCGTACATGCTAAACAAGCGATTTCTGTGACGATCTCCAAGGAAGAGACAGGCGTCCACTTGAACATCGTATAGTCTCATTTTCTTACTTTTCTCCTTCGCAAAATCCAATGTGGCATGGGCACCCACCGAGTCTACGGTACGCTTCAACACCATCTGAGAGTCAACGTAGCTCCGATTGTTGATCTGGGAGATTTGAAACTCGAACGTTTCGATAAAGTCTGGGTCACACGACGACACGATAATCTCATCGAGGACAATGCGAAAATTACGCTCTGTCCGCACATTCTTTGACATGGAGAGTAGAAAGAACCAGCAGATCCAAAACACAGTGCCCATGGCTAAGGGTAGGAATGTACTCGTGAGGTGCTTGCTATATATCTGTATTTATTTGCAAATTCAGGCGCCCATGAGATCATTATTCATATGGTGGTCTGGCGTCCATTTGAATAAATGCATGAATTAAAAAAGTCTGAAAATGTATTTAATATTAATTGAATATTTATTTTATTTTGTTTTTACAAAAAGCGTTTGTGTATTATTATAAATGAGAGCAGATTGCAGAGTCAGCAAAATGGTTGGCTGCTTCCCGCTCTCCTCCCCTAGCGGAGGTCATACACCCAGAGAAAAAAGTCCTGACATTTTAATATTCAATATTATTTTGTGAATTTAAAATCTGTCCATTAAAGGACAATATTTACATGTTCATACCATACATTAACTGAGAATATATTTATATGAAAATATGTATTTGATTAGAATTATATTTAATATTTAAAATAATTATATTTAATATTTCAATTGAATATTTTCTCATTTATGTTAAATACATTTCCTACCAATTTAATATATTTTATTCTAACATTTTTTATGTTTTAGTTGAAATAGGCTCCGTATTAAAAAGTCTTTTTGATACACTTGTGATTAAATCAAGCAGAATTTTATTTAATTTCATACTTATATTGAAATTTGGTATGTTAAAGTTAGTCAAAGTGCAGGAATACTCCTCGTAAATTGTATACAGACATAACATAAATAATCAGAATATATAGGATCATATGTACAAATATAGAAACTTAATTTTGGCTATCATAGTGTCGCGGCCGGTGTGCCGTTTTATAATTTTCCGTGTGACGTGGCACTTGCACTTGGTTGAGAGTTCGAAATGAAGAAAGAGAGAAATTCCTATTCATCAAAGAACATTTTGCTCAGCGTAGAATTAAACTTCTGCAGAAGATGATTGTATGATTATTAAGATTTAAGATTCCAGCTTTTTAGCACTTACCGCTTCGATGCGAAGCATAGATTGGAGTGTTATCTAATACCTTTTGCGTAAATGTTAAACAATCGAATCTCAGATCCAGTTCCCAGGAATAAACAAGCCTCAAGTTGATACTTGACTTTCTGATTGTTTGGCTTTCAAAGCTGCAGAGTATGACAAACATTCCACTCCTTGAGATTATGCGTGAATATCAAATGAGCGTGGACGAAGCTCCGATTATTCATTTGGGACAGTTGACACTCGAGTTTTTCACGCTGATCTCATCGAAAACAAAACCACAGTTTCGCTTTCTTTTCTGCCAACAGATCCAAAACTGAAGTATTATACGGATTAAAGAGCTCATTGGAGTTAAAAACCATTTAAATATATATATAATTAGTTGATTGGATGGCTCGATATTTGGGGAATTACTTAAAATACTCTCAAATTTCGTATAGAATATTTATTTTCGTGACAGAGCCGGTTGGATTTGTGCCATTTAGTAAAAACACTGGCCCCACATGTGCCGTAAATTGTTTGTCCGATATTCAAAGATGAAATGGGTAGGGCAGGGGTATCTACAGGTAAGTGTTGAGGCCTTCAATCAGATTCTACCTAATGCAGAAGGCTGTAGTGATGTGTAACCATCGCCCAGACTGGATCACCAACTTCGAGATATATTATACGAGTATGTGGAGACAAGGTAAAACTGGCGTACTTTTGATGTTGAATCCATTTTAAAAGTAAGAAATCCTTTTCCACAGATTGTATTTGGCATTTATTATGAAACTTTTCGTTCAGCATCGGAACTTAAAGTCTGGGTACAATTTTTCCGCGGGTTTTGATACGCGCATTCAATCTCTGTTTGGTTGAGTATTCGATCAGTGCCCGAAAGACGCCCAGCGGTATGAAGGAGGGTAGTTCCTCCTCATCGAAATAAAGTTCCTTAAACGTGTAGGTAAAGTTCTGCAGAAAGCGTTTGGAATAACAATGGAAATGACTGTTAAAAATATTATCTGAGACCACTCACCGCTTTAGAGGGGCAACTCAGGTTGGAATATTTTCTTAGGGCCTTGGCGAAGATGTTAAACAATCGATTCTTATGGCTCACATCGAGGAAGAGACACGCATCCAATCGTACATCGTATAACCTCATTTTTGTATTGCTGCTTTTCCAAAAATCCAGAGCGGTACGTGCAGACATTTCCTTTAAATTACGTTTGAATATTATTTGGGCATCCAGGTAGCTCCGATTATTCCTCTGGGACAACTGAACCTCCAACTTTTCAATCAAGTCCGGATCTCGGTCCGACACGATGATGTCATCGAGAACTAGACGAAAGTTGCGGGGCTCTGTCATCACGCCATTTATTATGAGAAACCAGCAGATCCAAAGCACAGCGATCATGGCTGATGTTAAGAACAGAATGCTTATTGTATCCGCATTAACCACCGATATAAACTCTCTCTTGTGATGTGCAATTGCAGGGTCACAAGGTCGTTTGTTATTAGGAAATAATCTACTGAAGAGCGATCAATTGATTCATCATTTAGATACGCTAGTATTTTCATATAAATGTTTTTATAATAAGTCAATTTTCTGCTCCCAAATTTCGATTGATTTATCATAGAAAATGGCAGATAAAATATATACATTTGTATACCCTTGCAGAGAGCATATTTGGTTAAAATTGGATACACACTACTGAAGAAAAGCTACGCTACAGAACTTCTCTCTCTCTCTCTCTCTCTCTCTCTCAGTGTGGCTTAGCAGTAAATGGTAAACATGTCGCTGGCGGAGCGAGTGATATGCCTCAGAAAAATAAAAGAAATATATATTCTATACTCTCGTTTTTTAATCGGCCATTTCGATTACATAACATGAATGGACTTTAGATTAAAATATATATATTTATTTCCAATCTTGAATCTAGTTCTTGGCCAAAAATTTCCCCGACGTAACGATGCGCACACCCAATTGTTGCTGGGTAAAATATTCGGTAATCGTACGGAATGTACCAACAGGAATAAACGATGGTAGATCCTGTGTCTCCATTTGCCAATTGGTAAACGTGTAGCTGAAGTTCTGTGATAAACAAATGTTAATCCAATATAAATCACACTTTTGAATGGCGTTTACTCACCGCCTTGAAGGGACAAATGAGATTTGCTTTCGTATGCTTTTTAAAGCTTTTAACGTAAGTGTTGAACAGCCGATTCTTGTGGGCAGTTCGCAGCAGGAGACATGCATCCAGTCGAACGTCGTAAACCTTCATTTTCTGATTGTTTGGCTTCCAAAAATCCATGGCAGTACGTACACTTATCTCGGAGACATTTCGCTTGAGAATAAACCCACCGTTCACGTAGCTCCGATTGTCGATGTGGAACAGCTCGCACTCGACCTTTTCAAACAAATCTGGCATCCAGTACTTTATGACGAATTCTTCGAAGTAGACTGACATTTCCCCAGAAATGACTGGCTTCATGAGGCTGATGACCGATGAACTGATGATGATCCAAAACAAAGTGTTCATGGCTAACGCTTATGCTGTAATGCTCGTTAAAGCCAACAAAGTCATCTGAAAAACGTATTATTTTTATAATTATGTATTTATTCTATTAGTCGATAGTTGGTTATTGATATAGAATGATTAGATGATTGGAATTATCCAAGCGGAATGATACATAGGGACATAGGGATAGCAGAATAAATATTTGTAGCGGAATATTGGAAACAGATAAATATAAAATTAAAAAAAGTAGGTCATTCGGGGGAAATATAAACACAACTAGCAGTCTTGGTTACTCCCTTTCTCTCCATGTTTTCCCCATCTCTCCTGACAAATGCGAGCCGTACCCCCGAAACGAACTCTATCTGGAAGCGAGGCGTGGCCAGCGCTATAAAACTCCCGAAATATATGTATAATAGAGAGAGAGAAGAAAGAAAATGGAAACAGCTAGTGCCCCAGCTAAGAATTTCCAATGCTGCCCAGCCAAGCTGTAAATTTTCACATTACTTAAGCGCTTTCATCAATTTCGTATTAAAAAGTTTTCGCCTTTTTTCATTCTTTTGTCTTTGGTCCACGCAGAGAGCAGACAACAGACGCCAAAAGGAAATTCCGAATTCGTTTTATCAAAGATTTCAACAGAACGCATTACATTTTGTGATTCGGAAAATAAATAAGAAAAGAAGGCCTAATTTTTAAGACCAAACTATTAGAAACACCTGCATTCAAAATGTATATAATCCTCAATATATCATAATCAAAACCATTGCGCGGCGTGTGTCTAAGTTCCTGATACCGTCCATAAAACTATTGACTTTGTATCTCTCTAGAAAGTCGGTTGGGGCATCCTTGTAAGCCAGGCGTGAGAGTCGCTCTATGTCTGTCTATTTTTGGCCTTATTATTATTTGAGTAAATGCAAGCGGCCTCGTTTCAGTCTTAAATTTCCCTCTGGGAAACACTATGTCTCCTGGCCCTGCAAATGATCTGGCAGTTCAACCCAGTTCCCAGAGGAAGTATCTCCTCCACTTAATGTATTCCACATGCCGCAGCCAGAGAAGATCATCCTTCGCCCCAGTCCAATGTGCGTACCTTGATGACAGATAGCATCCTCTGCCAGCAACTGAACTTATTAGATTCTTTCAATTACGATTTCTCAAAACACTCACAGACTCAATCAAAGACTAACCATAAGATGAAAGGCTCAAGTCTTCTTATAATCAGTGTACATATGTGTAGAGTTCAGTTCGTAGTGTTTCGTAGGATTTAAAACTCGTGATTTAAGCGATCATCTCACTTGGTTTTTTCCAGTTTATTGAGTTGACAGCAATCAGCAAACAGCCATGCCAGCAAACTGTTGGGGCTACCAGGTCTAGCCTGGTCATTGTATAAAGTGACGTCAGGCCCTACTCAATCGTCCATTCAGTTGCATGTGAGCCAGAGGCTTTGACTGGTGCTGAAAAATGAGCTGCATGCGAAAGATGCATTGCGGCAGGAGTTCGGGCAGAACTTTTTCGTTCAAATAGGCGCGGGTCAGGGTGTAGTTGAAGTTCTGTTGAAGAGTTCGTAATGCAGAAACTTGAATACATATCCTGAAGGTTAACTTACCGCCTTAATGGGACATTCGGGTCTCGTATTGACGAATGAGGCATAACTGTTGTAGAATACTCTGACAAATCGATTCTTGTACCCATTACTGATCATATGACAGACATTCAATTTGACATCGAATAGCCGCACCTCCGGCAGTCGAGGACGACTGATGTTCATTGATGTCCGCATCGTGATTTCGTTCACTGTTTTGTTGAAAATCAAGTGTCCCGATAGATAGCTGCGGTTCTGCTCCTGCTCGACGTAGGCACTTTGAGAGACGATTATCGCGGGATCATCGACAGCGAAGCTGAACAGATCGACCTGCAGCACATAGGCGGCAAGGCAGCAGCTGAAATATCCCCCGACAGCGAGAAGATATAGACGAAGAAGCACCATCTGTTCCACTTGATAACTGGCTGGCTGCACGGACAGAACTACGATTAAAATGGGGGGGACTGTGCGACTCCATTGTGCCCGGCAATTATCCGCTGCGATGGCGGAGGCAGGCCCTAATGGCTTTTTAAATGGTGTCGTCTGGTCCAAATTGCCACAATCTCTCAATATGTCAACAATACGTATTCATACTCGTATACTCGTGTGTACACACATACAATACATTCATAATTTCTGCCAGCTTGTTTTTTTTTTTTTTACATTTTTTTGGGTCTTTGAGGCGCTTTCAAAAAATACATTCGTATGCACTAAAGTAAAATGAAAATGTTTCACGTGTGGCAGGATTGAGAGTCGAGAAAGCGGCTAAGTACATACAAATGAAAAAGGGTACAGAAAAAAAGAAACCTAGAAGAGAAATGAAAACGAGTAAAAAGGGAAAAGAAAGCAAAAGGAAATGGTATATCTATGAAGGTACTGACGGTGATTGTACCCTGTTTTCTGAGATTGGAAACTGCAAGAGAATAAAATATCATTAGCTATAATCATATATGGAGGATGGATAGTGCCCCGATAACTAAAATAAAAGTATAATACGTAAATAGAACTCAAAGACTGTAAAAAGATTAAATATTGTTCAAAAGAGAACACCTTTAAAACTCTTATGTAGAGTACTATTGTGTCTAGTATACCTTATAGCATACCCCTTCTAAAGTACAGAAAACGCAACCCAAAGGATGTCAACAGAAATGTTAATAACACCAGTGCACCGCCAACGCAATCGCCATTGCCTTTGCCTTTGCCAAGTGCTGCTCCCAGCCAGGATGGGGATGGGGAACGCAGCTGTGAATAAGGATAAGGATAAGGATGAGTAGAAGCTGAGTATGAGGATGTGCCTGGTGCCTGGTGCCTGGTGCCTGGTGCCCACTGAGGCAAAAACAGTGGCCGTAAAACAGAAAATGCAAAGCGCAGCAGCCGCAGCAGCCAGTAAAGTGAAGAAGCAGCCCGTCTGAGGCCCAGTCGAGTGTAGTTCAAACATCACACCTACCGTTGAGCGTCTACCGTCTGGGATCTGGGATCTGGAGGGTCTAGAGTCTCGTCTGCAGATGGAGCTGTGGTCCATATTATGTAAACATTTGCAGGGTTTCAATTTTTTTTAGCCTGGCATCTTCCTGCTCCTCCTCTTTGATTCACACTGGGGCTATGCCGTGGGGGCCACAATTTGTTTTGTAGCCGGCTTTTGTCGGATTCCCCGGGCTCCAACGCTCTCAATCGAATACGTGTGGAGGTTTTAGCCCGACAAGTCAGAGAGGAACTGTTTTTGCCTTTAATTCTTGGTGGAATTTTTGCCAGTGGAATATTTGAAAGCCTTCGACAATAATCAACAACTTGATGAAATATTAATTCGATTGAATGAATTTTCTTCACGTGCAATTATTTCGAAAAAGTGAAAAACAAACTAATTTTCGCATTTTCAAATAGCAATTTCCCTAAGTGACCAATTTGTTTGAATGCAATTAAAACAGCCGAGGACTCATACGAGTAGGTCCACCGCCTTTCCGACATTTCCATTTGCATGACAAAGTCGTTGGTTCTTCTAACGCGCTAACCATCGTACTGAAAACTTTTGTTGCGTTGCACTTTAAATATACATATCGCCATATATGTTATGCAAATTTGTGCAATTTTCATTCATTTCCCCGCCGCCCCGCCCGCCACATGCGATACAGCCCGGATTGAGAAAAGCAGAGCAGGCACCCTAATTAGGCTTTTGTGAGCGTGTGAGGGCTCATTTTATATGCAAATTGCAGTCGATTGGTTTCGCATTACATAATTAATAATTCAATGAGAATGCATGTCAATCACACGCACGAGTACAGCCACACCCACACCCACACCCATGTAGTAACGAGGAGACGGCAGAGACCACCACTTAGAGGACCTGGCAAATTGTGGTTCTGTGGTTCTCATAGACCGAATAGTTTTGCCAACTGCTGGGTGTGAATATTCACAAGTACGGGCTACTCGAAGCACCTCTTGCCGCAGTTTCCATGGGTCTACTGAATTATTACTGGACCTACCATAACATTTTCCATACCTTGGGGGTATACTTATAGCAATTTCAGTATATGGCACATTTGCAATTGTTTCGACAGGTCATGACAGAGGTATACTTATGGAAATTGCTGCCTTTCTGCAAAAGAATAGGTCATCCCGGTGTCCTGCTAGCGAATATAATATGTACTTGTAATATGTGTATTTGTCCCACAAATACGAATCCGATCCAAACTGAGTGAATGATCCATCGGTTTGGTTGCTATTTGTGTTTCCAATTTGTTGACTTCTCCTCAAAATAAAGCCTACACGTATTCAATGGTCTTTGGAATCTTGAAATTGTGTGTGGGCGCATCTATAAATAGGGGCGCGGCCTCAAGGCCTATTATTTTTTGTGCAATCAATAAATTTTACAGTCGAGTGCACAGGTGCTGCCGCATTTAGTAGGCAGTGGAGGGGCAACAGCTGAACAGCCTTTGGAATGGCATTGGAAGATGTGACACCGACTCCTCCTGCAATCCTTTAATTTGTTTAATTTGTGATTTCGTTTAAGCCACAAATTTTCGGCTGCTTCTTAAGCATATTACAGAAGTTGCACCGCGTCTCTCCCTCGATCTAAAGTGGCCCCCTCATGTCAGCAAAAACTCGTTAAAAATCACTTAAAATTCCATCATCATAAATTTGTCAAAAATTGCACACTCGTTCGCTTCACGATGTGCGCTCGAAGCTCGAAGCTCAGAGCGGCAGCCTTAAAGTGTCGACATTAATGCCGTCTTTTGTCTACTATCCACAGTTCCGTTTCCCCAACCCCCAGGGGGTTGTGGGATATGTTTTTCACTTCAACTTCATTTTCAGCAGACGAATGTCTTAGTTTGCCAAATTGTTTCTGTGGAAATCGTCATTTACAAAATGCCATTCCAAGGTCACAGAGAACTTTATTTCGTTGTTTTTAGCACATGTTTCACAACAATTATTGTTTCACTTGTTCGGTCATTGGAACTTCAAGATACTGTCAAATGAATCAATCGTGACTCAATCTTTAATTTCTAGCGTCACTTCTGACATTCTTTATCACTATACTGTCGTAATAAAAACTTTATAGATAGGAGAAATCAAAAATCTGAGTACATAAGCTTATAATTACTTACTTTTCAGTCGCTTATATTGATTGATGGAACTTCAATATTTGTGTAGATTATGATATTTTTCAATTAATTATTAGGTATTTTATTGACTGATTGAGAGATACTTTCTGTGGGGGATCTATATCAGGTGGCCTTCACAAATGGTACCTTGCAAGGTGTGAAAAACTCTCTTAGAACTAGTAGTAGAGAGAAAACTTCCTCTGTTCTGCTAAGCCACACTGTGAAACTTTGGGAAAATTGCTGTTTTAAACAGAACTGCGTTTTTCCAAGCATTTTAAATTGGTTTAACATACAACGGCCAGTGTGAGCGACTCCATAGTCAGGTGGAAGTTAATCGCTTGTTCGGTAGATATTTTTCCACTCACAATTGCATACATAAATGTATAAGATTTTGCTATGGTAAATGGTTTGGCTTAATGGCTGCCTAGTCGATGTTCTTAGCACACACTGATTTGTTAGAGAAAGCTTAAATGACGCACAATCGAAATGCAAGTGCCTGGGCCACACTTTGTGTATTTTAAACGTGTCTTTTGATAATTAACAAATGCATTATGTCCCCGTTGAATCTCTTAGCGGCGCCCTCCAGTGTATGACCCTCTAAAAGATCTTGCGTAGGAGTTTTGGAATATAGCGTATCAAGGCACAGGTTACAGCAAATAACAAAAGATTCCCCTTAACCTCCTTTTTGGCCAGCTTTTCGATGTCACGCATATCGGGCTGCAAAGCGCGCAGCATCTTGATTGTAGAACTGCAGAATATTTAAAGGTTCGTCAACATTCACTATGTGTTTTTTAGTTTAACTTACGTTTGAAATTTTATTTGAATTTAATTTTAGTTGGTTAGTTACCGGAGCTGTTTGGTTTCCGACTGTCGAGAAACTTTGACGCGTAAAACAGGGCTGCGTTAAGAGTATTTCCAACAAATTGCAAAACAATGTTTTCTACTAAATTTACTATGGAAACTGTCCAAGAATGATTTCTTTTGATTTTTTTGGTATTAAAATAGATGCACTATTATTTAGCTTATTCCCATTTTTCTGCAACTTGTGTGGTCACACTGGGGTGCAGTGAACAGCTGACTGGCAGACCAGAATAAATATGTAAATTTATTTATATTTGTCTGAAATAATTAAAGAGTCTTTTGACCATGCTGCGCATACGAATTAGGTTTGCCGAGAAGAGCTTCCGAACTTTGTCTTTGGTTCGCGCCCGCTCCAAATCCTTGCCTGGCCCTCGCGAATCGTGTAGCCTCCGAGAACATATTTTTCTCTGAACAGGGCCATCTAATAAGCAGTTCGGTATCGAGGGTTTGGCTTGTCTATGCAGCCATCCACAACACATGTCACAGACAGTCGTCATGGGTTCGAGCGAATGCAACAAAGCCGCTAGGAAATGGACACCTGGCACTGTCCTGTTTCCTATTTGTTAAGATAGTTCAGAAAATTCTTCTATTAAGTAAAAAAAGCTGTATAAGTAGTAATAAGAATTTAATCCATTAAATTTAGTTAAAACACAAATAATTCATTCAAAGAAAAAAGAAAAGAAAAGAAAAGGAACAAGCCGTTTGCTACTTCGAACAGTCTCCAAGTCGATCGATCGTCTAGGGAATATTGTTATATTGTAATATGGTTGTTTTGAATGGCTTTGAGCACCACATCATTTAATATGTCCTTGCGTCCACTCACTGGATGCACAATCCGAATAAAACGCACACGCCTGCTCCTAAAACGGATATCCTGCCGGGGCTCGGAGGCTGTAAGTTTGATATTTCCCACGGCAACCCACTGGGTCATGTCACAAGAGGTCTCCACGGCGCAGTTGAACGTGTTGTTTTTTTGAGTACTTTGGACTAAAATGTTATTGATTATGCACCAGAATGGCATCTTGATTACGGTCTCATTCTTTTTGACCATGCAACAACTCTCCCAATCGTTTGAGGCCAGGTCTAGGCCTGGACACACCCCGGTACGGAATGCCAGATCCGTCGGTCTGATCGCTTTATCGATGGCTTCGAGTATTGTATCCGGGTCGAAGATACCAGAGGGACGCACCACACGCACCAGGTCTCGGACAGATATCAGAGGGAGACGTACAAGCGAGATCACCGACTTGATGTCCACGCAAGGATTGTGGCGACTCCATTTGCACACCGCTTCAAAGATATTCCCTTCGTAGGCAAGGAAAGTGTCCCGTTGCAGGACTTCCTCCAGCAATTCCTTGGACAGCGTTTGGAAGGAGTCGTGTTCTAGCAGTAAGTAACCTTTTTTGCACATGAAATCGAGGCATTTCGTGGCCAGCTCTTCAAGATTGAATACGCGCGCAGTATCCAGTATCGTGCAGACGTTGCTGACGGCCAGATTTTTCTGCAGGTGTCTGGCTATGGTCACCTCGACTTCCAGCAGGCCATACATATTGCCCAAACCGAGCACTTTGATGATGGCATCCACCTCCAGTGTGGATAGGGGCAGACTGCCAGTGTAAAGGTAGCCCAGGATTACTTTGAATGCCTCCAGCGGCGCCTCCAGCCGAATCTGTTGTCCCTCTGACTCGCTTATGCCACCGGAGAGCAGTTCACTGAAGTACTGGCTGCGACATATTAGAATCATGCGGTGCGCCGGCAGGCGCTGATCCTCCACAATAAACGATACGTCCGAGTAGAGATTGTTCATGCAGAGAGTGTTCAAATCAAAAGCCAACAATACGTCGCTTAAGGGGTCGACGGTGGATGAAGAGGTTGCGCGTCTATTCATATTCGTTACTAGATTTCTCTGTGTGTTTGGACAGTGTGTGTTATTGGTTTATCTTTCCGTATTCCGTATATTCTGTTTACTTACTTTTTTACTTTTTCTTCAGCAATTTATTTTTGTTAAGCACAATTTCATGTCACGTCACTCTCTTCAATGTTAAGTTGGCTGTGAG
This sequence comes from Drosophila miranda, assembly GCF_003369915.1. Classification (NCBI taxonomy): domain Eukaryota; kingdom Metazoa; phylum Arthropoda; class Insecta; order Diptera; family Drosophilidae; genus Drosophila; species Drosophila miranda. Next base: position 6,644,884 of record NC_046677.1, on the reverse strand, counting down.
AAAATATATCGATTATTGGTTTATCTTTCCGTATTCCGTATATTCTGTTTACTTACTTTTTTACTTTTTCTTCAGCAATTTATTTTTGTTAAGCACAATTTCATGTCATTTCACTCTCTTCAATGTTAAGTTGGCTGTGAGAAAATATATCGATTGATCTTATCGATGCATTGAATAGACTGCGATATTATATCAACAATTGCTGCTGCTTATAAATCCCGTAAAAATTGTTGCTGTTTGCATTAAACTTTTTTCTATTTTTGACTGCTTTTATTTTTTGTAATTTAATGTAGCTGTATGTCTCCATCCCTTAGGGCTGCAATAGCACGTTTATTTCAGGGACTGTTTTTATTCCAAAGTTAAGTTTAAAAGTTAAGGAGATCATTCGAGTTCCCCTTTTTTGGCTAGCCTAGTGATGTAAATTTGAATAAAAACATCGATGTCGATGTCCATCGATGTTGTCAAAATCAAACATCGATGTTGGATTGATACATCGGATTTATTCTTCGATGCAACGATGTATGACCGATGTTTCAAAACTTTCCCATTTGATTATAAAACCGAATATTCAACAAAGGAAAAATTAAACTTGAGCTTTCATAGCAGTCTTTTACATATCATAGGACTAAACGAAACAATATTTAACATAAAAGAAATGATTATGCTTTCATAGCAGTCTTTTACATATCACTGTAGATATCATCAGAGATAACTAATATTTCAAATAAGTACTATTTGTCAATGCTTTGCAAAAACCAAAATGCGGCTTAGTCGCACAGGTGAAAGTCTATTACGTGTTCGACTTAATATGTTAGCAGCCGCTGAGTACACCCGTTCAAAATACACCCAGAAGATGCCATTAACGTCAAAAATTGCATTGCAATTTTGTGTAAATTAGGATAGGTACTTTTCATACCGTCCCAAAAACACGCAGGATTGCTTTCAAATGAGGCAGGCATTGCTGTGTTTGCTGCTTACAAATTTGAAATTAATTGATCGATGTTTTGCAAAACATCGATACATCACTCAGCATCGGTAGCAGCAAAAACATCGGAAAACATCAGTAAACATCGGCAGAAAAACATCGATGCTCGATGCATCGATGTTTGTTTACATCACTAGGCTAGCCTGGCCAATGGCACGTGTTTGGATCGGACCGCAAACAGACGAATTCCCGCAGCATTAGAACTGGAAACACATGAGAGTGGTGGACCTGGTTGTCACACCCATGCATAAACTCGCAACTTCAATATGAGGATATCTGTGAAACTCTGTACATGCCCCAACTCTTGCCAAATGGCTTAAACCCCAGAAACTTCTTCAAGACAAATGAGTTTTTCTTTAAGACCGTTCACCGTCTGAGTTTTCTTATGACAACCTTTAGTTTATTACTTTTGGTTTATGTTTTCGTCAGTTGGCCAAATGTTTTAGTTGTACGTAGCGGCAGCAGTGGCAACAGCAGGGGGCACCTCCCATCCACAGCTTTTTGTGGCAAGGTCTTTCCCTAGCTCCATGGCTCCATGGCGACTTCAATTTTTGGCAACAAAATGCAGTCAAAAGTTGCTGCAACAGCACAAAAAAATAAAGAAATAACACCAAAGAAAATCCGCCCAAGGCAAAAAGCAATAACAAAATATTATTATCAAAATCATTCATCATGTGGCTGCAGGCAATAAATTTTCGGCTTCTTGCTGCGAAATGTAGCAACAACAAAAGAAGGAAGAACTACAATTATTGTGGTGGTAGTAGAACACGTACTAGTGGTAGCTACGGCAGCTAACTGTTAATAAATCGCAGTTACAGATATCAGCCAACAGTTAGCACAGTTCGCAACAGCGGCAGTGGCAGCGGCAGCTGGTGCGGCGCCACAGACGGCCCAGAGTGGGGTTTCCTTCCAAATGCGGACGCATACAAGTTCGGGGCCGTACCCCCGAAACGAACTTTAACTGGAAGCGAGGCGTGGCCAGCGCTATAAAGCATTAACATAAAACTCCCGAAATATATGTATAATAGAGAGAGAGAGAAGAATGAAAATGGAAACAGCTAGTGCCCCAGCTAAGAATTTCCAATGCTGCTGTGGCACAGTCGCTTTGCTCAGCCAAGCTGTAAATTTTCACATTACTTAAGCGCTTTCATCAATTTCGTATTAAAAAGTTTTCGCCTTTTTTCATTCTTTTGTCTTTGGTCCACGCAGACGCCCAAAGGAAATTCTGAATTCGTTTTATCAAAGATTTCAACAGAACTCAGTAGATTTTTTGATTCGGTAATTAAATACAGAAAAAAAGTTGAATTTTTAAGGCCATTATTATTAGAAATTATTAAAAACACCTGCAACACTTAGGATTAAAAAAAGGTTTTTAAAACATCATAAAAAAATATAAATTCTATACGATTTTTGGCCTTATCATCATTTGCGTAAATTTAAGTGGGATGGTATAGATAAAATTGAGACCATAGAATATATGTAAATATGTATACCCGCTGTCAGGAAACCACCAGCCACCTTTCAGTGCCTGTTCCAGAGTCCAGTTCGGAATAGGACGCAGAGAAGGTGGAAGCGATCTGTGCACGCGGCAATCGTCGGAATCAGGGTTTCTTTGACATCATCTTTGAGCATCGAATGGGGTCGAGGATTGAAGAAATCCTAGACGATCTTCACAGGCTGCGCATTGAAATCAAGGAAATCCGAAACTTCGTTTTTTTGTTCACGTATTCATTAAAAAATATACATTTTTTAGTGTTTTTGGCCTTATCATAATTTGAGAAAAAGTAAGCGAGATCGCGTAGTTATATTTCTGCCAAGAACCCCAAATAATGCCGTAATCGTAACTTGTTCTACTTCTACCATCTTCATAATATTTTCCATTAAGAAAACTGTAACAAAAAGAAACAATTAACATACAAAATTCGTAATATGAGTAGCGTTAATTCTGCATAGAATATGTGTACCTTTGTGCGCAGGCAGCAAACCACCAACCACCTCCATGATATTTCGCGCAATTATTTTTCTCAGTAGTGTCATTATCCCGGTCTAAAGTTGAAAACTTCATGTTCAGGTGAAAAGCCAGTGAATCGCCGGCTGTTCCTGAATATTTTCCCAACGATTTCAGCTTGTAGTCTTCCTCTTCGCTTCCTATTTTAAAATCGTCGTATCGAGCATAGCTGTTTTCTCCATTGACATCTTGGAGCTCGATGTACAGCTCGTGAGGCTGGAGCAGGGTCATTAGATGAATTTTTTCCAGTCCCAGGAAGAAGTTTTCCCGTAGGTCTCCGAACCCAAGTTTGTAGTCGATCCAGTTCCGATTAAAGTCTACATGGCCGTTGACTCGTCTCTGGATAACCGTCCAGCCAGATCCGGACACACTGGAATTGCAGGGCACAACGAATGGATCTATTCCGGGCAATCTTATGGTATGGATTTTAGTGGAATTTGTGAATCGGAGACAACTGCTTGCCTCCGAGATGTCTTTCAGCTTTTGTTTGAGGGCATTCGCATGAACCTCCAGTTCTCTGATTGATATATCCTTTGATTGAATTTGCGCCTCTCTAGATTGAGTTTGCATTTCCATTTTTGAGATCTGGTCTTTCTTGTCAAGGATTTCGGCCTCACGATCTTTAGCATCTTTTTCAATTTTCAAAATTTTGATTGCTTTTAGGTGCAATTCAGTTTCCTTATCTTTCAGCTGTTGATACGAGCTCTTAATTTTGGCATCCGTCTGTTGTTTAAGATGCTCCATCTGTTTCAGCATCTCGTTTACCTCAAGTTGGACCTTGAGATCCTCCATCTGTTTATTTGCCTGAGTTTCCATTGACTTGGCAAGCTCAAGCTTGCTTTCCAATTGGGCGTTGTAAACATCTTTCTTTCGGATTTTATCCTTGAGATCGTTAATCGTTGCATCCTTCCCCTGGCATAGGGCTGCGTACCTGAGTAGCGGCTTCACAATCGGATAGCAAATGGCACCACACCGCCCATCGTCCTCATCGCGGGTCACCTCACAGTGCTGGAAACGGAATACCCAACTAATTAGTTCATTCAATTGCAATTTCCCAATGCACTGAGTTCTCACAGCACGATAGAGTCACGTCTGCTCCTACTTGCAGGAAGAGAAGCACCATAATCCAATATATTTGCATGACTATTCCCGTTGAAAGACTTAAATCAGACTGAATGCAGGATAAGGGGCTCAAGCCTTCTTATGTATCAATTCTTATCATCCAAAGTCATAAGTCATGATTGCATTATTTTCGTTGTTTCATATTGTTTTCGACATAATAATTAGAGCAAATCATATATATTTACATACATTGCATTGTATATATTATCATGTATTTACTCGTAGATCAGAGTTGACTTCGAATGGCATCCTTATGTGATGTTTCAGATCCTGTTCAAGCTTATTGCTGATAATAGAATGCCACCATACTCAGTATTATGTACTGTCGTTCTATGTGCAGGTTCTTATCAGCGAACCTTTTATTATTTATTTATTTGTGAAGTTCAATCTGAGGATTTTAATCGATCTAACTAAAGACCTCAGTCCCGCATTATCTGTATAAAAGTATATATCAAGTTTTTGCGACTTCTACGAGAAAGCCGCAGTCGCGGAAATGCTTAACACCGGATAAGTGTTGTAGTCTTCCTTTCTCGCTCTCGCTTTCTCTCTCCAGTATGGCGCCCCCTGGCGGAGGCCGGATGGTACTGCGTTGGTGGGCAGAGAGCGAGAGAGATGTCTAGAAGTACTTAGAATACAGTTCATACAGTTAAAAGTTACAAAAATAAATCATCAGCATTCAAACCGGGTAGAATAGTGTCGCGGGATGTGTACGTGTCAGGACTGGTTTTACGAGCTAAAATTAAATGTATTTGCAGTAGAATAGTAAACCCTAATGGATACTTATATGCAAAACATGTTCGTAAAAGCCAAGCTCATTTATAGTATAAGAATTATATTTTATTACAAGAAAAATATTGCGTAATAAACAATTGAGCACTAAACAAGTAAATACTTCGTTTTATCTAAATTGGATAATATAAAAAACATGAAATCCATATTCCTTCCACATTTAAGTGCATAAACTAGTAGATTAGTCATGATTTTATTCGGTGGGGGACTTTAAGAGTAATTTGAAACTCCAAAAACCATTTCTGAAAACAATCAAAAGAGAGAGATGTTCAAAAATTGTATTCTGTATGTTTGGATGATCTTTTCCTGCCTGCCTTGGACTGGTCTAAGCTTTGTTAACGTCGACAAAAGATAAACCAGGAAGCAACCCGTTTTTGAAAAATCATACACGCATAACACAAACGGTAGATAGAAAATAAAATTCACCTGAACACACACCAAACACAATTCATACTCATGCTGCAGCCCCAGGATGAGAGTTTGGGGGATGGAGGCTCCACCGTGTTCCCACAGACTGAGAATACATCAGAGGATCCAAGTGTTGGGGCTGAACAGACCATAGAAAATAGTACAACGCTTTATTTGGACCATGAACAGATCAGCAAACGCTTTACGGAACTGTTACAACTCTTCGACAGCTACTCAAAGATCATGGACGGAGAACAGAAGCGTCAGGGCCATGGTATGAGTGAGAAAAGTGAGCCATTCAATGATCCCTAATCTATAGTCCATTTACCAAAGATCATGATGAGGGGCTCAAGGTTTCGGCGGAAACTGTGACGGACAGCACTATAAAGGCTGCCACCTGCGAGGTGAGCATACAAACGTCTTGGTCCCTGCTGGAACAACAGAAGAAGGACTGCCCAACAGTAGAGGAAGGATTGTCTGTGTCCGCCAAGGAACCGCCCAGCCAGGTTCAGCAGCATACCATCCACATCGAGGTGGAAACGGTGCCATCGGAGACAGATATGCAACGGGCGCCACTGCGCCAGAGATTTGCCAACATTTTAGTGCAAACCTTGGACGCAATAGTCGGCTGCATGTTCATGGTCGGCGGCAACATCACCTACTTGATGCTGCTCAGTGTCCTGTGCATTTGGTGCTACTATCGGTGACCAGGGTAATAAAATGCACTCTTCTTTTCCTTTTCTAAAAGACTCTGGAGTTATTAGTTTTGAATTGAATACATTCATTGCAGTACAGTCGGGGATGTCCAGCAAGTGCTCGCCCCGTACCAATAATCTATTAGTCTTGTGTTTCGTTTCCTCCGTCTTTTGCAGTTCCTCTTCGGAGTACATTTTGCAAATTGCATTTCATTCTTCTACTTCCTCTTTGCCCATTGTCATTTGTAATCATCATTATCGTCATCATCCTCATAATCAATTCCCTTGTCATTCGAGAGCTGAATGTAATGCAGTGCAGTGCAGTGCCCTTCCCCAGCCCCCAGCCCCCAGCCCCCAGTCCCTCTGCCCATCCCCATCTTGAGGTTGTCGCTCCTCGTTATTCTCTTTGCCACTTGTTTGATAAATAATTGTCCGTCGTTTAGGTAGGTACATAAACATGCAAAGTTAAGAGCATATTGTATATGCCCCCATGCCCACATAGCCCCTCGCCAGCTTGCGACCACATGCTGTGTGCTGTGTGCCGTGTGCCGTGTGCTGTATGCTGTGTATCTCTCCGAGAATGGCTTGGCTAACGGCTCTTGGAAACCGCATGGCTAAGCCTCTCTGCTGGGCCCCTGACCACATCATCAAATGCAAAATAGTTCGAAATGGTAAATGGAAAATGGGAAATGGGAAATACGAATTGCAGAACCAGAAGCAAAAGCAGCAGCAGCGTAATTGCCACCGCACCAGACCCAAAGCTGAAACCAATAAACCAGCACACGTCGATTAGTTGCACATGAATGCGGCAACATGGGCAACGGCGGCGGTGGCGGTGGCGGTGGCACGGACAGGTGATGGGGATAAGGATGGGGATGCTGATGGGGTTATGCGATGGGCGAAGCTTAGCTGCTGGGGCATCCGGAGATCTGGTGGGGTAAATGCAGCCAAGACAGGCAGTCACACGACGTTGAGCTCATTTAAGCCATGTCTTAAGAAGCTTTTGTCTATAACATTTTCCTGCTCTCCTTGCCACAGTGGCACGGGGCACAACCACTGTGCAGGCACCAAGGAGGGTTTGAGTTTGACCCAAGTGGCCGGCCATAGGTGACCGACCAATTGGCAAAATGTTCGAACTATGCATGTCGCCTAACCCGACTGAAGAGGAACCGCAACGGGACGTTGCCTGGCAACAGATTTCACATATTTGCGTAACCCAGCGGCCGCGTCAACCCTCTAACCAGCAATCGACTAACCAAACTAACCGGCGATTGCTCATTCGCCCAGGGAGGAGGAGTGGAGCGGAGTGGAGTGGAGCGAAGCGAACCGCCTTCACCGCATTCCAGGCGAGACGCGACGAGGAGAACGACCATGAATTTTGCATTTTCTGCTGTGTGTATTTTTAGCGGGGCTCTGCCGTTGGGCAGGCCTGTGATTCATCAAAAGAGCGGCGACAGCTGACAGGCCGACAGCTACGCATAGAAATGAATTATACAAAAACCAGATAGACAATGGGCAATAATGCCTTACGCCTTACGCTTTACGCCTCACCCTCCATCGCCACCCGCCTAGCCCCCAGGGGGAAACACCTGAGGCGTCGGCAACGACGAAGCGAATTGCCTACACTCATTCTTTATTAGTTGAACCACCAAACCAGTTGACAAAAGGCAACGAACGCCGGTCAAAAGAACCAAATGAGAATCAAGATATAACCGCAAAGCCAGACCGAGCCTTGAATGCCCTCTGCTTCGAAATCCCTGAGCTTTTGGAATTTGAAATTGTTTCACAATAAATTTAGAAATACTGATAATTATTGGTATTAACCAAATGTACATTTATAAGAGTCCCCTGCATTTATTCAAATCATTTGTATATATTTTTGTAATTTTATTTGAGTTTTCCGATAAGACCTGTTCAAGGTCAGAACTACAATATACCACATACTCGTATGTGTGTGTTTATTGGAACAAAGAAAGTCGATGTGAAAATACTCTACCCGTTAGGTCAGAAAAGTATTGAAAATCCCATTACTTAGATTGTATTTTATGGCATACCAAGGGATTATCGAACATGTTTAGATTGAGTCTAAAAAGAAAATGGCATTCTCAACAATCCCCCCGGTTACAAACGACCGACAACACATAAAATGCACATCTGCTTCCGACCATAAGTTCTTATACATATGTATATGCTACATTAATGTGTTGTACATATTTAATTATGTATGTATGTATGTATTTTTGTTTGTATACCAAGCCAACGTTTTGCAGATCGTTCAACTTAATTTCTGATAGTTTCAATAGAAAAGCTTTGCATAGCAACCCCGCCAAGCGTACATTGTATTATATGTAGGATGTATGTATGCCCCGTCATGCCGATCAAGAAGCTTGTACATACACCCTTATGTAAATACGTACGTATGTATGTATGTACACATGTACAGTGAAACCTACCACTGTTATATAATTATTGTTTGCGAGATGTCTACCGCTAAGAACTCTACAGGACAGTCGGAGTGTAAAAAGATGGGAAGCCACGTAGGAGAACTTGCTTTGGGAACCTCACAGATCCGTGCGTCAAGAGAACTTTCACTGTACACAGCATGTGCACAAGAGTTTGTAACATTCTGTTTAGGGTTTTTTTTTTGGCTTGCTGCCTTCTGGCATTTGCCTTCGCTCGAATGGTTTGCCAACATTATGACAAAGTTATGATACTCTTTCCTGGGAAAGCACATAAAAAAGTAGCAAAGCGAAGGCGAGACACAAAACAAAAGCCAAAAGCATGCAGAACAATACGAGCACGTATGCATGTTTGTTTGTATGTTTGTATGTACGCGCACCCCCCCCGACGCCCGATTACGTTGTCGCATAACGTTTGAAGATGACGCGCTGCTGCCAGTGCCAGACGTAGTGGCTCTGCCGTGCCCGTTGCGATATGGGTTGTAGGGTGGGGTAGTTGGGTGGGGGGGTGTGTGGGAATCAGCTGAAAAGGTGCGGCGACATTGAACAAGCCAACGAACGGGCGAGCGTCGCGAGAGCAGCAGAGCAGCAGTGTTTGCTTCGCGTCGTTTACTCTTCTGATAACGTCGTCATCGTTGCGCTGAGGCAATGTTAATTTATGCCCCACACAAGCATGCCCAGTCATCACACCGACAGAACACGGTGAACGGACAGCACGCACACACATTAACAGCAGAAGCAGCGGGAGAGGAATCCGATTTTTTTCAAAACCCAAACTCTTTAAATTTGTTTTTACTGTTGTTGTTATACTCTGCGGTAAGAGTAAATTTTGTTTTATATAGAAGATGCTATTATTTACATAGATAATGGACAGATAAACGTGTTATAGTAATAGTAATAGTGTTCCTCAAACTTGTGTACTTTCAACTACTCGGCTGTTAAATTATGAAAATAAAGATCACTCTAAAAAGCACAGCTGAATGAGTCTACCGAATGAGTACGATTATTATTTACTTTTTTTAACAAAGCTAACACAGCTGTTATATTTAGCCAGCATTACAGCTGTTAACCTAAAAAAAATCTGAGGAAATCAATATAAAATAAAAACCAGTTGCTGGAACAATATATTGTATTGTTGGTGTTCCAGCTACCTCACTCCAGTCTCCTTTTGTCGAATAATTTTGCCCAGCTACATATGTATGTACATATATGAAATATCGAAAAGAAAAAATTATTTGATTTTTAAATCATATTTTTATTTGTCGATTACTCAGCCCTAAGTAAGTGTGTGCAAGCGTCATGTTGGTGCTTGTCTTGTTATGTAAACGGCTCTCACTCATTTTTGCGCTCTCGCGCTCTCTCTCTTTCTCGTTACAGCTCGGCCCCAGATCGGCGCGGCGCTGCATTACTCTGCATTTCGTATTTGACAGTTGACAACGAGAGACGCTCGGGCGCGCACAGCAGTTAACTTAGACCCGACGGCGACGCGTCGCTGCCGTCGTTCGTCGTTGTCGTCGCTTTCGAGTTTCCCTTTTTTTTCGTTCCCGGGTGTAATTGCGATTATGAGCGAGACCTTCAAATTGTCCGAAATGCAACGCACTAATATCGAGTTTGAACGTCAGCGTCATTTGGCCAATTGGCTGGTGAAGAGCAGTCCACACATGGCAGCAGCAGCAGCGGCAGGAGTATCCACATCCCCATCGGGGGCTGCGGCAAACACATCAAACACTGGATCAACAGGAGGAGTTGGAGCAGCGGCAGGAGGTGCTGCGCAAGGCGGCGCGCCCAGCAACAGCGTCGCAGCTGCAACAGCAGTAGCAGCTGCATGTAATGGTAAGAAGGATTTCAAAAGGGGGAAACGGAGATAAACGTTCGTAGGGGGTACGGACCGCAAGGCACGCGCTCCAAACAGCGAGAGAGACAGCGACAGAGAGATAAAGAGAGAGACTAACGTGTGTGAGAGCGAACAATTGTGGAAGGGAGAGAGTCCGTTTTTTGCTTGCTCATTGACGTCGCCATATATACTCTTTGAAGAAGTACCACCGTTTTGGTCAGACTCTTGTAACGGATTGAAACTTAACTTCCTAATGGGAAAACCCAAACATTTCCTATAACTAATTTGGAACAACATTCCATTGTAGGCAATTCCTAGAATGATACTCATAAAAATGTGTTAATATCGGATGGCTGTTAGGGCGAAAACAATGTTTGTTTGTGGCGCCTTCTAGGAATTGACGGGAACTTGAGCTATTCTACGCGAATTGTTGAGAATCAGATGTACAAAAACACATTTTTGCGGCTTCACATAGAAAGGGTAATATCAACTGGAAGGAAACATGATTACTTGAAGGTATCATTTGGACATTTTTATACGCTATCAGACGCTTTACCATAGACCACATAAAGTTTATATATTTCTGATCCCCATTGTTTCTATGGAAATTCTCAGTTTGGAAACCATCGTGATGGTTGGACCTGAAAGGGTATGAAAAGCTTCGGCATTTGCTTCCCTCATTTTTTTTTTGCTATTTTTGTTGTTGTTGCTTCCACTGTGAATTTTGTTGCCTAGGCGCGCGAGTCGCTTCGCGTAATTTCACACGAAACGTGACGATGACACACACCCCTCTCGCTATCACTCTGCCCGTTCTGCCACTGACACTCTCTCTCTCTCTGTCTTTTTCTCTCTCTCTCTCTGTCTCTCTCTCTCTCTCTCTCTAGCCGCAATTGCAATTGATATTTCACAAAAGATAAGCGTAATTTCACAAAACGTTTAGCTCCTTTGCTGTTATGCTGTGATTTCTGCCTCCGCATGCACTTACGTATGTATGTACATATACGTATGTACATATGCATATGTATGTACTCACGTATGCCTGTGTTTATTAAATCCGAATAAGTGTGCGTGCGTGTGGATGTGGGCAAAAAATTAAGCCAAATGTGCGCAATTAGAGTGAGTAATGCGCCGCCGCCGACCGGCAATCGGGGGGAACGGCGGAGGGGAGAGACAGTACAAACCGCCCGCACCATGGGCAGCAATCAAACAATGAGCAATCAAAAGTCGCAATATCTCTTCTTTAATTGCACCGTTTGAAGTTCAATGAAAACAGTGGTAGACAATTGCTTTTTGGATGTCGATCCGATAGCATAGCCCATAACCGTTGCCATTGGGACGGGTGGGTGTGCGCGTATCTGGTATCTAGTCGGGATCCAGAAATAGTTAACTGTTTGTTTGGCCGTTAATCGCCTCAAGTGTTTTTTGACTCTATTATTATTGCTTCAATGAATTGAGCACCGATATCCGATCCGATCTTAAGTACATTCAATGCCATTTGACCTAGAGTCATAGACCTTATGGTTTTTTGAGGGTTCTTCCTGAATTAACACCCGGGAGCGCCCAAAAAACAAACGATATGTTTTGTCCGAAGAGCGGAAGAGATTATAAAAAACATTTGAGAATAAACTGAACTAAATCTGTTGCTCTTTTATGCATTGTGCATTATCAGATGTATTGTCTCACAGATTTGTCACGTTTTAATATTTCAAGCATCAACTTTTAAAGAATGATGTATTATTATTCAGCAGGAATATTGGTAGCCTTTCTTTGAGCTTTAACTAAAGCTATGATATAGGAGTATATCACTATGTTATGTATGAAATACTTGTTTGTTTTGTTGTGCCACACAAAGATATCATTAAATGGTTTTAAACAGAATGATATTTAAAGTTAGTCAATTATTCTAATTGTTTTGATCCTCCAAGTTGGAAAACAAATGAGAAAAATTAAGGAAAAACCCATTTTAAAATAATATGACTGATATATGTATGTTATTGTACATATTTAAAAATGGTAGCATTTAAAAAGATTAATTCAAATAAAAAAGGTAATTTCCTCCACACACCCACGTGATGGATGGGAGAGCACTTTCCACATTTCTTTTTGTAGAGATTTTTCCGCATTGTTTTCTTTTGGTCACGCTTTATGCCGATTTTCGCCCACTGTGTGTCATCGTCTCGTTGACCGTTGACTGAAAATTAGCTGCGCTTAGCAACAGTTTTGAACCACTCGCCAGTCCGTTGCGTCACGGCAAATGAAATTCGCGTTCAATGCGGCTGTGACTGTGCATGTGACTGCGACTGTGACTGCGACTGCGCCTGTGGTCTTAGGGATGCACGAACACTCGTGTATTTATATTTCAGAAGTAGAAATAAATGTAGATGCATTCTGTGGACTATAGTGTTGGTTTTCCCACTGCCGATTGCTGTGGCAATTATATTTTTACGCGATTACCTCACTAATGCTCACCCGCCGCCCTCAACTCTGGGCTTTTTTTTTGTTGCAGGTGGAGCCCCAGCAGGCGCCCATCCCGGCCACATGGCTGCGGGGGCGCGCAAGCCCAAGCTGCGGCGCTTCAACTCCCACGACACCAGCTCCAACATGTTCTCGGTGGCGGAATTTGAGAACGCCAGACTGGCGCGCCGCAACGAGATCGAGCTGAACCAGCGGCTGGCCCGACGCCTGCGCAGCAGCGCCAACGGCATCTACGGCCTTGGCGCTGGCTCCGCTGCAGGCAACGGCGGTGTCGGTTACTCTGGCTTTTGTGGCGGTCTAAACGGCAGCGGCGACTACTCCACCGGCGACAGCAAGGCTTCCAAGGGGAGTAGCGAGGTAAGTGGCCATTCCTCCATAGTTCTTGCCCATCTTAAATGATTCGTCATTACAGTCACAGCAGGAGCCGCTGCCCGCCGACATATTCCTCGAGCGGTACTCGCTGCCTCGTGTCGTCCGCATCCTGCATACGAGCAAGAGCTCCAACGAGACCCTGCAGTCCAGCTCTTCGCACGGCTCGTCCACGGCGGCCTCCAGTAGCTCTTCGACGGGACCGAAGCCAGCCAGTGGCGGTCCAACGACCACTAACAATACCGACACGGGCACTGGCACCAATTCATCCTCCAGCGCTGGGAGCGGCAACAACAACAGCAACAACAGGCCATGCAGCAATGGGCACGATGAGCTCTTCCTGCTCTACAGGCTGGTGCGACAGCGGAATATCTATCATGGACACAATGCCAAGTCTCAGGCGTCGCAGCGCAAGAAAACCGTGCTAATACCACAAGAGTTTCCAGGTGCGTTTCCGGGAGCTTGGAGAGCGATCTCAGTTGATTTTAATCCCATTTGCATACTCGTAATCATAAGATACTTGTATTTAGTCGAATGGAAGTCTGTTCTCATGACGAATGCATATTTTGAGGCGCGTACTTGGGGCTGATTACGATGGTCCAGACTCAGTTAGTTAGTCAGTCACTCCTTGCTTTCGGGGGGGCCCTCTACCATATGAGTAAATATCTGCTTTTGCGCTGAATTCGTTGTTTGCGTGCAACAGTCACAGTTCAACAATGAAAAGTAATCGCAACTATTGCTCATCATCACCCCACCATTATGCAATGGTGGTGTGGAGTGGGAGGGGGGCAATGGTGTGCTCTATGCGGGGGGTGCCAGTGCCAGCCAGTGGCAGTCAGTCAGTCAGTCAGTAGTGACTTCTTCTGGTGTGCCCCCATCCGCCATTGCGGTCGGTCATCCATTGTTTCAACTCAACGCGTAACGCCATGTGACTTTTCACAGCCATTTGGCATTTGTCGAGGCGCAAAGTAAACCAATGTGTGCAAATATTATGCAATCTGCCAATTTATAGACCGGGTCGACTGCAATCGGTGTATTATCATTTTACTCATTCAACTTTCTGTGCAATGTACACAAAAGATACAGAAAATCCAACTGGCTGGCTGGCAAATTGGAGTGATTCAATTTGTGTGTCCATATTGAGTTTTACTCCTCTGTTGATTCAATTGCGATTTATATAAAAAATGAACAAATGAATTCGAATCATCCCCTTAGACCTCCATCAGCGACAACGTTTTACGCATTCAGATTGTAACTGGCACTCTTTATCTCTTGTCTCAATTAAATATACTAGATATCGAAGCCAATGGCTATAGAAGTAATCACCTTAATCAAGTTGTTAATGCAATAACATGTGTTTACCAATAGCCTGGCTGTCAGCAGGGCAATCCCTCGATGTTGTATTATTACCGCGGGAGTGGCAAGTTTCCAAATGTTGAAATTTGCCAGCTGTTTGGCTGTCCTTCCAAAGTTTTTGATCTTTTCAATCTTTATCTCATTTAAAATTCGAAGCTTTGGGGTACCTTTTGTTTGTGTTGTTGCCTTCAAATGATCTCATTTCCTTATGGAGGAGTCTAAATAAAAATAACAACAGAATATAGCGAAATTTTAGTAGAGCATCAATGTGTTATGCACACGTGATGTATGTTGATTTTGCAGCTCTCTTTTATATTCTTCTGAGGCATTCTTTTGTACCTCTCGAGTCTAGCAACAATTCATCAATGTGCCGTGTCATGCACAGACAATCTTTGTTGTTTTCGCGATTCTTGAGCATTCTCTTTCGCACTTTTCGCTTGTGTGTCTCTCTCGCGTCGAGCTTTAACGCCATCAATGTTTTCTGTCTATGTTCCTACTTCTGTTTCAGAAATTTGTAAATTACCTTTCTTAAATTTCTAACAACGTTTTCTACTTCTTTTTTCCTCTCTCTCCGGAACGGAACAGGCTATTTCTCGCTGCTCAATGAGAAGGGTCTACCGACAGCCACGCAGTACAGCTCGCTGATGCATCTGGTAAGGGAGCGGGTGTACAAGTTCGTTTCGGTGGACAATATGCCAGCGTTTACAGAGTCCTCGCCAGCGGGCAGCGCCAGCAGTCCCACGCACGAGGGCTGTCTGCCCGTCATCAAGGGACGGCCGCAGTACATGAAGACGACGGCACGCGGCGGACAGGTGTTCCGTCTGCTGGCCGTTTTCGAGGATGGCAAGCAGGAGAACGGACACGGCCAGGGACAGGGTAACTTGTCGCAGCACGGCAGTGGGAATGTGGCCAAGTCCCATTCTAGTGGCTATATCGGGCGAGAGAAGGAGAAGAACCGCTACGCCCAGTTGCTGAACGAGAATCGTCAGGTGATGTACGTCCCCCTGGCCACCAAGGGAAAGTTCTACGAGATTGAGCCGGGTATACCGCAGCTGCTGCAGAAGCTGGGCGATGCGCAGCGCAAGCTCAACCCGGATTGTGTGCACCGATTGGGGGTCCTGGTGACGGCGGCCAAGCTGTTGCCGGTGACCCTGCGCTACATTTCGGGTCCCGGCGGACCGGAGATACCCGAACAGCTGTGCATCAGTCAGGTTACCAAGGAGGACGTGGCTGTTGGTTGCCCCATCGAGGACGTGGACACGCAGACGCCGCTGCAGCTGAGAAAGTTCTACCCCAGTCGGGATATGCAGCTGCTCAAGAGTTACCTGGGCTTCGATTCCGAGCAGCGAATGCTGGCCAACACCAATGTGCAGAACATGCTGAAGTTCTGCCAGTTCAACTGCGACCAGTTCCTGAGGCTGGTGGAGGTGGAGCTGGTGCAGCGCTCTGAGCGCTCTGGGAGCAAGAGCAGGGAGGGCCTGAGGATCCTGAAGCCGCTACACTTGCCTAGAATTTTGAGGCGAGAGAAGAGCACAATGGCCGCAGCCCACGAGAAGGAGGACTCGATTATATTCCTTAGCAAGACCGATTTGGAAAATCTAGAGGCCAAGGAAGCGGCAGCTGCAGCAGCGGCTGCCTCCTTGGCGGACGCCGGAACCAATCGCATTTCGGAACGCATGAAGGTGTTTCAGTCGACCAAGAAGAAGTGGTTCGGTAAGCAGCAGCAACAGCACCATGAGAAGCTGCAACCTGATTCGGAGCTGGATGTGCAGGCCAAGCGGATGAGCATGGAACGCTATACGGACATGTCGAAGCTGCTGCAGGCGCGATTCGGCTCAGATCAAGACCAGCCAGAGCGGGATGCCATCTCGTTGAACAGTGGCGGAGCCTCCGACACCGAGACTACAACTCTGACCACCATAGAGCCCAAGTCCTTGGACACGCTGCTGCAGAAGTCCATGTCGCTGCAGGACATCGAGCTATTGAATGGCCAGTGCAAGCCTCGTCCCGACCTGCTGGCCACACACAGTCACACAGATGCCATCAGCGAGGCGGGCACCGAACTGGAAGATGTGGAGAATCAGACGCCGCCGCCGCAGTCGTTCATTACCGAAAAGCTCTACAATGAGTTTCACGTGAAGACACGGCAGTACAGCAAGTCCTCGTCGAGTCTCCATCAAATGCGTCACTTCTCGCTGCCCCAGAAGCTGCAGCTCCACGAGGAGGCGGAGCAGGAGGATCGCAGCCTGATGCAACTGAAGGCGCACCAGCAGTCCCTGACCAAGCAGCCTGTCACGGGCCGTCGGGCGGCAGGTGGGGTCTGCCTGCTGGGAGGCGGACTGAACAATATACCCTCCCCGGTACCGATCTCACCCTTCTCCCTGGTGGAGGACGATCTGCCCTACTCGAGTGTGCGCGACTCCTTGGTCATGGCCAGCGATGGCTGTCTGCAGCCACAGGTTTCTGTACGGTCGACAGCCCCCTTGGACTACACCAAGGAGAACATTTACGCGGAGATCTGTCCCTCGCACACCGTCGACACCTTCTCGGGGGCCACGCAGTTTACCCATGTGCAGGAGGACGGCGATGGGGATGGGGATGGGGACTACGCCTCCCTCAAGTATCCGGCCAGTGGACCTCAGTCCGTCAGTCGCATCGAGATCAATGGTGGGGCATCGAAGAGCGCCATCAGCTACCACACAGTGTACTTGGGCGAGGAGCCGCTGGGGGAGCGGCATGCGGCGCATATTACCACCGTCGAGCTGGCTGGGGAGGATAACATATACAATACGCTCAAATGATGACTCATGTGATTCCGGCGACGTAAATTGGCCGGCGCAAAGGGACTGTTTTAAGACACTTGGAGATGCAGATAGAGATGGGGCAAGCCAGTGGAAATACTTGACGTGATCTAATATTAAATGTCGCTTAAAATCATTCATTCATATTCAAATATTGCCACTGTTCGTGGAAAGGAAGAGTCTCATGCTCGAACTGAATCAAAATATCATTGTAAATCAATCTCTTGGATCCCGAAATGTATTTCTAAGTATTGAGACTATTGTAGGGCAACAGAAAGAGTAGAGAGACTTCTGGGGGCAGCTCAAACCGATCTGATAATTGAATATACATTCGAATTTGAAATCTTTTTGTAAAATAAGGCTTTGTGTACAAGATCTGCAAAGGTCAGGTTTGTATTCTCTGCAAAGAAATGAATTTATGTTTTAATTTGTATGAAACGTTCTAATTCTTAAACAATTTGTCTATAAAACCACATAAATCTGTATTATAATCATATATTTTTGATCATAGTTTTATCAAAGAATGCAAAATACAGTTTACCTAGTATTTCCGTTAATTTCCCTTGTAACCTTAACCCTCTGATGGAGACACAAACAATAAGAAAATTGTATGACGCTGTTGCACAAAAGAAGAAATTGAGAAATTTTGAGTATTTCCTTTTAGCTTTGCCAGAGAAAATGCAAAAGTTCTTGTGTATGAATCTTGTGAAGCGAAAATACAAGAAAATTAGCAATGGAATGGAAAGAAGTACATGGAATATATATTCGTAGCAATTAGCATTAGTTATAAGCATATGGAACAACTTTGTAAATGAGACGTCCCTGTGGGCGACGAAAAACCCCTAGAAATGACAACTCAAATTGTAATATTATTATAAAACCAAGTGAAGACAAGCAATTTGTATTGTACATACGAGTATATACTAGATGTATGGGCGATTCTATTGCCTCGTCCTTGTGTCCCGCCCTCGCCCTCGCCCCCGCCCCAGAACATGACCCTGACCCTGACCCTGACCCTTACCCTGAACCCCAAACAAAGCAAAAACATAATGAAACTGAACATTTGGAAATTGCAATATTATACAATTGTATACATTAATAATATATATATATAGATATACCTTTATATATACACACACACACATACACATACACATACATTTATACATACATATACTTACATATATAGAAATCTTAGTGCAACCTAAGGTATTATTAGCTCGTAGGCAATCAACAAGTCAAATCAAATCATAAGCGATATAAATCTACATACGCGTATACATCTATTGATTGTATATTTGTAAAATAGCAAGAAATTTGTAGGGCATCAGGCCAAACTTTTACACGATCTCTCGTATTATGTCGTTCATTTTTTGGAAGTGAAGTGAAGTTACATTGGAGTGCGGCATGTCCACATCGTACTGTGAAGTGAATAATTTATTATATGTAATGTTTGTACCATATGTCTGCTGGTCCGCTGCGCCCTCAGGATACCTTTCCGAATCGATTTATGTAGGTGTGGTATACTCGTAATAAGTGGACAAAATATCGAGCCATATTTCAATGCAGTCTCAAAGTAGAGTTTAGACATTAAGATCTTGGTATTTCTAGTCTTAATCTGAAAAAAGAAAGAACGAATATGAAATCTGGTCGATTGTCGGACATGTCGAGCTTTCGTTTTTTGTAATGGAAAAATATGGATAACTTCGGTTAGCCGAAGAACTCTTCAATATACATATACTTTTTTTAATTGGGTACTGCATAAATAAATATCTAGCAAGAATTATGAATTTTTAAATATTTGATTCTATTTTATTTTTTG
This sequence comes from Drosophila miranda, assembly GCF_003369915.1. Classification (NCBI taxonomy): domain Eukaryota; kingdom Metazoa; phylum Arthropoda; class Insecta; order Diptera; family Drosophilidae; genus Drosophila; species Drosophila miranda. The sequence continues at coordinate 6,625,761 of NC_046677.1, read as the reverse complement.
TTTGATTTGCACCGAACATTTGCTTTTTGTTTCCCTTCCTTTCAAAATGGCAAACAATCAAGCTAGAACGTAATGAATAAAGAATCTAACGATAATCTAGAGTCTAGAGTAACCAGAGAACCCTGTAAAAAACGGAAGCAATACTCACCAAATAGCTATGATACTAGTTGTAAAACCCTTCTGACAGTGTCGACGGTGCCCAGAAATGGGCCAGCAACAGGATCAGTCAGTGTGTGTGATAGTAGCTAAGTAACGAGAGTACCATTTATATCGGTATTCGTATTCTGTACATAGGATCGTGGCCGAATACAGCCGTAAGGTATATTACAATATACATAGTAGTATGTACAATACGTAGAATGTACTCAGAGTACTCAGTGGCATTTCATAGTTAGTAGACATGTAAGACAGGCTTCGCTGGAGCGCAAGGGTGATACAATGTTGGAGATCGGGCCTCTTGGGATCGTGGGACCGCCGACAATCTCTCCCTTTCCCTTTAACTGATAATGGTCAGGACAATGATAATGGAGTTTGTATTATGATAACTATTAATTAAAGCAACTACCCGCCAGCATATAAATTGGTGTGATAAGAATGTATCTATATCCGTGGGCACTATGTAATGTCAGATACCGAGAGACAGATAAAAATGATTTTGAATGGAGAGCAAGCACGAGAATCAGGGATTTTTAATGGAGGGGCAGTAAATGCCAGAGAAAGCACTGAAAGATGGGAAATAATACCCACTTCTAATTGTCCCGTGAAAATGCCGCCCGTGTTGGCCTTTTGAGCACATTGATTCAATGAAGACAGAAGCAATACAATTTTTCAATATGCTACACACACACAAAAATGGAGAGAATAATTATTATTAAAACGGGGCGAATTAAAAAAAATAAATTCAGCTAAATAATCATGTTTTTGGTGTCTATGTTAATCCCTAGAATTTCCACAAGCAATTAATCAATTAGATTTCAATGTCAAGCATTAGTAGAGCCCACACAAAAACCAATATAAGTATATAAATACTACATATATCAGATATACATGTATTCATAAATTTCAAAATATAACCTTGTAGCACTTTTAGATTTTCGACAGAAGCAAGAGCCCAACATTTGGTATTCGCGAGACGAGATGATATTTTGGTTGGAACTGATCGCTGATCGATATTTTAGAGGAGCCCTGCTCGGAGCTGGAGCTGGGGGCATGACTGAATTGATAAAATGCGAACTAAATTGATACGAATTGAATTCTAATGAAATGTTTGGTAATGGCCTACACAATCTCAGACACACAACACACACAAAAATACACATATACATATATAGGATATATATATACAAAACTGATATGATATTATTGTTGTAGTAGATCTTTTTCTAACCGCTGACCATTGAAAATAAACGAGAACTAAAACGACAAGTCTCTGCTTCACAGCAGCTTAACCGACCTCAGCAAAGGCAGCTAATTTGCACAGATTATCTATAACTGAGGCCACCCAATCAACTCTAGCATACAAATTTATATTTCACGTTATACCTACTATATATACCTAGATAAAAACAAAGAAAAAGAATAATAAACTCACAAGAAACCCTTTGGAAAACAAATTGAAGCCGATACAAGCGAAATAAATTAAAACAATACATTTTGAAGCTAAGGAAGGTTTTTTCTCTGGCGCACTAGTGGGTATTTCCGTTACTATTTTCAAACAATTTTCAGCTAACATTGGGACACTGGCGCTACCTGTTGGTGGTGTCTAACGCGTGTCGTTTTATTGAATTAATTTATTTGACAAGTAGTATACAATTCTTTGGTGTAGAATTAATGTAAAATGACTGTAGACAAAATGGCGGCAAAGATCGAACGGTAATTGTATAGGCAATTTACTCTGACACGAGCTACCTATAGATAGTTGAGTCACCTTAATGGATCAGAATTTGAAAAACTCGCGTGCGTGTGTTTATAAATAAAGCAAATTTAATATTATTATTATTATTAATACGGATGTAAAAGACTGAATGCTTAAAAAAACCATACTGGAATCCGCCTCGGTGATTTTTCCACTTTAAATCAGTTGCGTGGTACCAGATCAGTCCAATGGGCGTGCGTGAGGTCACAGGGCTGCTCAGCTCCTTCGAGTAAGTGTAATGAAGTTTTCGCGTTCAAATCACTCGTGCTTCGCGCCCACGCCCCTATTTACTTGTACTTTTTATGTACATGCATACCATCGTTTACCAGGGGCTTTACTCGATGTACGCTCGGCTGTCCACATCAGGCGCCTGACCGGCTGACATCGCGAACTCCCCGTTGGCTCCTGCGCACGGGGTCACGATATCGTGCGGTGCGCCTCTCGTCCGCTCCTGATTCCTGTCGCTTGAGGCTGTGTCCGCTCACCTCCTCGTCCTCTCGGGAGGTCCAAGGGATGTTCTCTTGGCTCGACTGTGGCTACCACTGGCTGCTGCAGACATGCTACGGGCCTTAGCCATGAACCAGTGATCGACGGCGGAATTGTTGGTTCACGCCCATGGGAAATAATGTCAGCAACCCCCGGTTAATACGCCGCCGAATCAAACGCTGGGCTTCAGCTTCGAGACGCGTAAGTGAATCAGTATATAATTGTTGACATATCCTAAAATATCTCTTCCTTCACAGAGGACTTATGTACCCTACGCTTTGCCACAAACCGAGTCGTATCCGATTTACCTCCGCCAGACGGAGTCCTATCCAATCATTACCGAGGCGTATTCGAGACAGACAGAAGTCTATCCCAGACCAATCGTATCCGAGCAGGACAGCGCACCCCTTGCAAGATCTGAACCTAACAAGCCATTGTCATCCTTCGACCTGGCCATCGACAGCAAGGACTTTGACTATGGCAACCAAAGGACGGGCTACGCGGGCTACTAGAATCTATACAGATCTCGTTGTTTATAAGTTTAAGGATATACGCGTCCATATACTCGGATAGTAGATACAAATGCTTTCCACTTGTTTATTTATTTATATTAAGCTAAGTTATGATGAATAAAACTATTGAAAAGTCTTCCTTGCTGTATCCTGTATCGGGGATACTATCCAGATTACAAAAAGGCGAGGCACGCCCAGATCGGTTCACAAATAGCGGAGAAAGCTAAATATTTTTTATAGGGAAAATGTCCTTGATCCTTGCTAAGGACTCCATCGAATCAGGGACATTTTTGCGATCACAGGATGCCATCGCACGCCCAGATCGGCCCACAAATAGCCACGAAAACTTTATATGGATGGTGCGGGATTTTAAAGTCCTTTCCGAAGGATCAGGGATATTTTTCTGATCACGGGGGGCCATGGCACGTCCTGATCGGGCCAAAACTAAGGGAGAAAACAAGATATGTATGTCTGTAGTAAATATCCTTGATCCTTGGTCCTTGATAAGGACTCCATCAAATCGGGGACATTTTTCCGAGCACAGGAAGCCGTCGCATGTCCCGATCGGGCCTCAAATAACGGAGAAAAGAAAATTTGCTTGTAACTGGCATTATAAATGTAGTTCAAGAAATCACCGATAGGGGCGCCACCGTACAAAACGAAAAACCTTGCGTCAAATGGCCAAAATCTGGGTGGGATACCAGGCGAACAGAAATCAGCAGCAAGCAACTGTAGCAAATGCAAAAAAATTGTTGCATACATTTTTTTAAAAAATTCAGTTACCTTCTGCTGATTTCTGTTCGCCTGGTATTTTGGCCATTTGACGCAAGGTTTTTCGTTTTGTACGGTGGCGCCCCTATCGGTGATTTCTTGAACTACATTTATAATGCCAGTTACAAGCAAATTTTCTTTTCTCCGTTATTTGAGGCCCGATCGGGACATGCGACGGCTTCCTGTGCTCGGAAAAATGTCCCCGATTTGATGGAGTCCTTATCAAGGACCAAGGATCAAGGATATTTACTACAGACATACATATCTTGTTTTCTCCCTTAGTTTTGGCCCGATCAGGACGTGCCATGGCCCCCCGTGATCAGAAAAATATCCCTGATCCTTCGGAAAGGACTTTAAAATCCCGCACCATCCATATAAAGTTTTCGTGGCTATTTGTGGGCCGATCTGGGCGTGCGATGGCATCCTGTGATCGCAAAAATGTCCCTGATTCGATGGAGTCCTTAGCAAGGATCAAGGACATTTTCCCTATAAAAAATATTTAGCTTTCTCCGCTATTTGTGAACCGATCTGGGCGTGCCTCGCCTTTTTGTAATCTGGATAGTATCCCCGATACAGGATACAGCAAGGAAGACTTTTCAATAGTTTTATTCATCATAACTTAGCTTAATATAAATAAATAAACAAGTGGAAAGCATTTGTATCTACTATCCGAGTATATGGACGCGTATATCCTTAAACTTATAAACAACGAGATCTGTATAGATTCTAGTAGCCCGCGTAGCCCGTCCTTTGGTTGCCATAGTCAAAGTCCTTGCTGTCGATGGCCAGGTCGAAGGATGACAATGGCTTGTTAGGTTCAGATCTTGCAAGGGGTGCGCTGTCCTGCTCGGATACGATTGGTCTGGGATAGACTTCTGTCTGTCTCGAATACGCCTCGGTAATGATTGGATAGGACTCCGTCTGGCGGAGGTAAATCGGATACGACTCGGTTTGTGGCAAAGCGTAGGGTACATAAGTCCTCTGTGAAGGAAGAGATATTTTAGGATACGTCAACAATTATATACTGATTCACTTACGCGTCTCGAAGTTGAACCCAGCGTTTGATTCGGCGTCGTATGAACGATGGATTGCTGACAATATTTCCCATGGGCGTGAACGAGCAATTCCGCCGTCCATCACTGGTTCCTGCTGCTGCGGACGGGACGCCACGTTGTCGACGCGGCGGAACAGCAGTGGCATCATGGCTATGGCCCGTAGCATGTCTGTAGCAGCCAGTGGTGGCCACAGTCCAGCGAAGAGAGCATCCCTTGGACCCCCCGAGAGGACGAGGAGGTGAGCGGACTAGAAAAGCGGAGAAAGCAGCGTTGGAAAAGGCCATGGCAGGGGACGGACCCAATGGTCGTCCAAGTAAGAGAAGAGATGAAAATGCCACGCTGCTGTCATTGGAAGATATTGTAAAAATGGTATAAAATTTTCCACTGCAACTTACGGTATCTTACGGAGCTCGATTACATTTTCTCAAATGATGATAAAACCAAAAATGCCATACAATTTACGTTCTCTAATGATGTTTTGAAATAAATAAATGTCGGTTATACGCACCTGCAAATGGACACATAGTAAAGTTTAAAAAATTACGGAAATTATGATAAACTTCTCAGCCTGAAATGAAAATAATAAATAAGTTAGACGTCAGAAATCGTATGAATGATCAATGCAGAGACAAAAAGACGGGAGCATCAACTTTTTTTTTTTTTTGTGTGTTTTTTCTCCAGTTGTAAATTAGTTCCAAGATGCTTTTTTTCTGAATTTCATTTTATTTCTGCACATATAGAATACATACACACTAATTCGTAAATTTTGTTTATAATTTTCTAGGTCTGCTGCTGCTTTGGTTGCTGTACAATACATGCCTCATACACAATATGTTAAACATTGATTCTTTTGTTTTTTAATATTTTGTTTTCCCTTTGTCATTTTATGGCCACATTCGTGTCTATTGTAGTCTGCTTATTTTATAGTTTTTATAGTTTTTATTTCGTACCTTTAGCAGCTGAAAGAGCAAGCAAATATTTCACACTGAATTTCTCAATAGCCACAAATTGAAAACAATAAATCAAAATATGAATATATAAATTGTTTCAAAATTTCCTGAAATGGAAAACATTTTTTGGAACCAAAAATGAATGCAGAATTTGTATTCTTTTTAACTGATTGCACCGACTGTGTTTTGATTATTTCCTGCTTTGCTTTATTATGCAGACAGCATTGCCTAATACTTTTTGAACTCTGTGGGTTTCGGTTTGGGTTTAATTGAGTACACATATCCATATGCCTGGCATTGTTGGAACATTTAGCCGCCTCTATCTGCGTTACATACCGTACTTGCATCGTCATTCAAATTTGGGATACATATCTAATTAGTTTTAGAGTTTCATAGCTCTATACTCTGTGTTCTTTCTTCCTTGTCATCTGCATGGATCCGGGTGGCTCTGGGTTGCCTCTGACACGACCCCAACTGGTTCAACTCCACTCAGGTTTTTCCTCGAATTATATATTTTATTTCGTATTATTTTTGTTTCGCGTATTGAGTTAACGATATGTTTGGTATACAAACTTTATAATACCCTGGCTAAGTTTGGGGATAGTTTAGAACAGCGTGGGTTGGCCATTACTTGCTGAGCACTGGGCCGACTTTTGGGCCATGGCATGGCGACACGACGGACATTGGAAAGGAAAAGCTTGTTGCTACAGAAACCAAGTGGGAAGGCGAATCATAAAAGAAGAAAGCCTCGGGAATTGTGTAGGATTAGACACCGAAAGCTGTTTCTGGTTGAAAAGGAGATACATATTGCATATATGGCCATGTTCTGAATCCGAAGGCTTCCCAAGATCTGTCAGGGATGGTTAGGTTTGATATTGAGGTTGATTTTGGTAGCAGTCGTATTCCGACGCCTTTTTCTCAGGGAGTTTCGATTTCAGAACATGACTTTTAGTTGAATATTCTTGTGTTTTGTTTTTAGTTGTTCTTGTGGCACATTCAAAAGATAGTTTTAGAGTACATAAGTAATTACATTTGTTTCTCCTTCGATCTCGCACACTCATGCACACAGCTCTAGCACACAGATACACAAACACATTCACACAGAATAGAACCTAGACATGCACACACAAATACACACATAGACCTGGTAGCTAACTAAAATCGTCGTCGTTACTAAGCCTCACAATTCTACTGGCCCAGCTTCGCCGGACTGAGCACCAATTCCGGCTCACATTTGCTCGATGCCGATGCCGATGACGATGCCGATGTAGATGCCAACGCTGGCGGTGCAAGGAGCTGGCTGCCACGCCCCCTTGTTGTGCTTGCGGATGACGGGTGTGATTTGTTTTCCGTGCTAAATGACGACGTGGACATGGCCATGCTCGACGCCGACGCCGATGCCGGCCGCATCGCCGTTGGCTGCATTAAGCTCAGACTCAGACTCGCGGTGTGCGAGGTGGCGCCACCACCCTCCGGCACCTGTCCAGGAATACTGGTCATCGCCGTGGCCATTGTCGGCGGCGCCGGCAGCGGCAGCAGGCTGATCGTTGTCGTGGTGGGCGGCAGGGCAGCGAATGCGGATGTGGCTGTGGATGCGGCTGATGGACCCACTTTGCTGGTGGGCATTGTGTAGGTTGACGTACTCATGGACATGCCCAGGGGTCCGCGGACCGTGGCCGTCGCGGAATAGGTGTGCGGCAGGGCGGGGGGTAGATCATAGCTCGTTGGATGCGACTGAGAGGTGGGCAGCCTGGAGCTGGTGGGCGTTGTCTTGGGCGTGGCGCCCGTCGAGATGCCCGGCCGCGTGGCTTGACTGGAGGTGAATGACACAGTGTTGTTGGTTTTGAGTCTGGGTATAGCTCCTGTACTGCAGCTGCTCGGCAAGGGGGCAGCCGCTGATGCAGGAACTGAAACAGGTGCTGGAGCTTTAGCTGGAACTGCATTCGTGGCAACATTGGTGGCATCTATCAGGGAGGTTTCCTCTACAACGACCGTCCCATCCAGCGAATCTTTGACCGTGGACGAAGAGGATAGCGATTGCGACTTGCTGGCTTGCTGTGCCGGGTGTTGCTCTTGTTTCACCTGCTGCTGCTGCTGCTGCTGCTGCTGTCGCTGCTGTTGCAGGGCCACTCTCTGCCGCACCAGCTTGCTGTCGGGCTTCTCGTCCACAGTGCTCAGAGTCGTGGCCCTCGCTGCCTTTGTCGGTATGGTTGGGTCTTTGGTGGTACTACTCGTTACGGCAGTTGTGGCTGTTGTTGTACGTTTGGCGATCTGCCGCTGCTGCTGCTGCTGCTGCTGCCTGGCCTTCTCCTCCTGCTCCTCCTCACTCATCTCGCAGGCACTGAGTGCCGTCTGCAGCTTCTTCATTTCCAGTGGGGCATCTGCTAGCAAGATTTAGACATGGATTCAATGAGATCTTAGAGAGGTATGGGATTATCTTACCGCCACTGTCCGGCTCGTTGATGATGGGCACCACGCGATTGATAGCCGTCTTTTGATCGTTTTGCATAAAAAGCGATGTGGTGGCTATCTGCCGCAGTGCCTCCATTCCCTCATTGAGCATTTTGCTCTGGCTGCGCTTGTGTGCTATGGGGTATTTGGGCTGCACGGAAGGTGGGCATTTAAAAAACCTTTAATAATTTAGTTCCATTATATACCTGAACACCGGGTCCTCGGGCAATCGATACCCTCTTGCTCTCGTTCCTGAGCAGCGACGTTGTGTGATCCGCATCGATCTTGTTGCCGTTTTTCTTGCGCGTCTTCTTGCTGGATGAGATGCAGTGCGATGGACAGATGCAGAAGAGGATGCGTAAAATGCAACAGATCAGGCCCAGTCCTGCAAGGATAAGAGCCCTTTAGTATGAATACAAATCGGAAGGAAGAGTCAACTGTTATATTGCCTATGAGGGAGGGCCCTATAAGTCTTAGTTCCACAGTTTTGAAGCCCTTCTCGCCGGTTCCAACGAATGCTATGACCAGTCCCAGCGCCACTGTGCCCAGTCCCACGTAGAGGAAGGCATTCGCGAAGGTGCTAGGGCCGCGCAGAACGCCCAGGAAATCCTCATCGTCCGAGGAGCCACCCAAAGAGGCGTCTTGAATCTGTCAATGGCAAGTATTATTTCAGCAATGGGTCTCACAGTTCTGGGCAAATGGAAATCATATTTGTTTAGAATAAAATGGGTATATAAAGTATCGGTATGCATTTGGTAAAGCCCTTGGTTGAGTTGGTCGAGGGCTCGAAGCAAATCGAATGGGATGGTTAGAAAATCGCAGGTAAAATAAAAATGTTCAACTCGTATGTATATTCTTGCTGCGCCTGGCACCTATCGGAAAATGCGCTGGACATCGAGAAAGTTGTGTGTGAGTGAGACAGGGAAGGAAGAATTAGCAGAGTGTGACGGATATACGTATATACTATATAGTCAGTAGTTAGCCATTGGATCGCCGCTCGGCACATGTATACAGCACAATACAGGCGTTTGGTTGGATAGCTCTACGTGATGGATGGGACTTACTCGGTTGCGCTTCACCCAGCGTCGGGATAAGGTGGCCTGCTGCTGCTGCTGATCCTGGACACTGCAGCGTCGGCCGCGCTCCAACCAGGCGGCTCGTCCCTGGGCGCACTTTGGGGTTCATGACGGAGATCGAGAGACAACGATAGCACGGTGGTACGGTGGCACGGAGACCACCACCAAGGCAACGACGACAACACACAGTGGCACAGTTGTTTTTGGAGTGGTTGGTGGTTGTGGTTGGTGGGGCAGATGCATAGAAAATATATACAGTTTCAGTGATTAGTTGGGCTGTGTGAGATCGGCTTTCGCTTGTGGTTTCTTGGGGGGATGGGGGGAATACATAAAGAATTTTGGTCAAAAGCATACAAATTACAACTCATCACAAGAGTAACGTCTAATGCAAAAGCAATCAAATTTCGATATCAAACTTAATTTTGGATTCACTTGGATTCGTCATCAATTACAACATCGATAGGAAGTATATGTAACTGGATGCCAATTGACAGATCTTTTCGGTTAGTACAAGGCATAAACACACACGGAGGAAAACAATTAACAGTTAGAACAGGATTGAAAACATAAAATAGTTAAACAACAAGTAATGGAAGAATAGAGACATAAAGAGGGGGAGACAGAGAGATAGATTGAGAGATTGTAAAAGTGGAAAAATAAAATGAAAAACAAAGAACACTTAAACGGTAAAAACGGTTAAGGGGAGCAGCAAATAGCAATACACATGTCATTGTATATTGTATATTGTATAGTAGTATTTATAGCCTTAAATCGTCATGCCTCTGCTGTAAGATTCAAACATCAAAGCGCACCAAAAGTCGAGGGCTCCACTGCAAACAAAACTCAAGTTCTCCAGCTCATGTCGGCCAGGCCATGCAGGTATACCAAATAATAATATATAGAGAATCGAGCAGTCAACGAACGATAAGGAAATTAAAATAATAGCCTAAGATTAACACAAAAACCCAAACAATTAAATGTTATCTTTCCCACTGCATTTCACGCAGGTGGTTCTATTTGGTTCTCTCATAACCCGATTGGTTATGTCGATTATTAGTCTCTGAATCTCAGGTGATATAGCAGACGAACCGACATGGAGTATTATTAGGAAAAACAGTATAAACGGATATAATAAATAATTATTTAAAGTAAAGAAATTCATGAGTGGAAAAACTATTAGTTTAGTCTAAGTTGGAGGCAAAATTGAGCCAAATAATCCATTAAAGTATTATTTTTCTATATATTTCTAAATCTGAAGAGAGAGATCTGAACATTTACGACAAAGTGGTGCGGCTTTTAGCGTTGCAAATAGCCATCACTCGTATACGTAATATTCGTACACAAATATGCATTTCTTTATTGAAGTTTGGAATATGGAAGCGAACTGAACCCTTGGAAATCTCTATTATTTTTTAATTGCTTCATAAATGAACAATGCCCAACGTGGCCATCCCGTCGTATACGTAATAGTCCACCATAAACTTGCATTTGTTTGCCTTTTTAAAGTAAACTCCTATCAGAACCTGCCGCAAAGCAAACAAACAAAAGTCAATGTCACACACACAAACACAAATACACTCACACACCTGATACACACACACACACACCCAAAATGTACATGCACGTGCAGTTGCTGCCAACATGTAGACATCCTAATGAGTGACTCGACTCGACTCTATTCGGTTCGATTTGATTCGAGTCTGGGGGAGAACGGTGAGTCGCGACTATAAACAAGGCACTGCCACTAAGCCAGCTACTAAATATGCTGCGTGTCAGTAATAAGGCAAATAAAACGACACACAGCGAGTGTCCTATATACCGAGGCGGAGGGAACCCAGCAGATATATACGACTATATAGTCGGATTACACAAATACGTATATATGGTATATGATGGACTTTCGTATGTAAAGCCACGTTTTCTGGTTTCGTTTGCTTTTCGTGTGCAAAATCGCAGTCACACAAAGCGAGAGGGGGGTGCAGGGTAGGACGAGTATCGATCGACTGCTCCACATAACTGTAACTGTAACTGTAACTGTAACTGTAACAGTAACTGTTGTCCTGCCCTTGACTTAATGTAGGTGTAATCAACAATTTGCGACGCTGATTGACGAACAGCGAGCGAGGAGACTCCACCAGAGGGCCAAAGCCAACGCACGTCCGCCAGAGGAGCGGCCCCCTGGAGAGGAGGCTTTGAAAATATTTTGTTCCGACCGACCCGACCCCACCTGACGGTCAGCTACATATGTGGGCACCCAGACTTTCTCAGCCAAAGGCGAAAATTATACAATAATTCAACCATAGAAATGTTGCAAATTATTCATATTGCACATACGCCTGGTGGGGCACGTGGCTTATTGAAAGTTTTCAGCAAATATTTGCCGTTTCATTCGATCGAGCCAACACGCACACGCCATGTGTTCATTAAACTTTCACCTTTCGGCATTGTTCAATATTTGGCAAAGTCAACTTTCAATCATCGAAGAAGAAGAGTCTATATCTCTGGCCGCCCATTCACTGCAGGTTTTCTATTTATACTCGTGTTCACCCCCCCGAACATACCCCCGGCTAACAAGCCCGAAACTCACGCAATGCGAGTGAATAAAATCCAGCAAAAACACAAGCGCCTTGCGCATGGAGCCATGGAGGCGACAAAACGCTAATGAACCGCGCACACGGAAGCCACTGCATGGAGTGGAGGACCATGGAGGACTCCTTCTCGCCCACAAAGCCTACAAATTTTTATGCTTTCTGCACGGAGCCTAATGGCAAATCGAAATACGCTTAAAAGTCAGCAAAAAACAAACACGAAAGCGACTTGAACTTAAGTTTAATCCGAAGCTCTGATAAAGAATACATTTATGCCAAAGGAAGCGTTTGCTTTGGGTCTTACATTAAAGACCAATAGATTTAGTTTACGACGTAGTACAGACGCCAATTTCTGCTTCTTCTCTGTTGACAAACATGGGTTTTCAAGTCACTTGTTCGTAATTTGTCTTCTTCTGAAATTAATCCATAATTAAGTGTGCACAAGACGCAATAATGACCTTATAATTAATGATAATTGTTGAGCTCTGCGCACAACTCAGTCTAGAGTTGGTGCGTTTTTTTTTCTATTCTGATTACCGCCATTGATTTTTGCTGCCATTGTGTAGTAATAAATTGTTTCGCTGCACCAATTGCCTGGTGCCGTCGAAAATGAACATGTACTCGTCGAATCCCCAGCGGCGACCAGGAAGTGCGGGCCATTAATGACAGAAATTTATTTGGGCTTATTGATTGTGTGTTTTGTGATTGTTTGTTGTTGGTTCAAGTGCTGGCCAGGCTGTTAATTTGTGGTAAACTCTCCCATTATATGTGGAAACAATTAACGCTCTATAATCGATGTTTGGGTGGGCTAAACAATACTCTGCAGTGGGAGTGGATACATTGGCTACACTACCATCTGTCTTCGTTACTATCCAAGTCCTAGCAGCGTGGAAAACGTTTGCAATTGAAAACATTTCTAATTTCTAGACAATAAATACATAAATCACTTGTGTTTTGTGTGATTCAATTAAATACAGTTTTAGTTTCGCATTCGAGTGTCTTCCATTTGCACCCACATATCAATCCATCTATGGGAAATTGAAAACAAATCTGTGGAGCTCCTTGTGCAGTCGCAATCATCCTCAGCACACACATCTGGGGAGGCAGGCGCCGACAGACAGCCCCAGCAATTTGGCCCGTGTACAATTTTATTATGCAGCTGCTGGCGAGGCAACGACTCGAGCTGAGCCAAGCTGCGCAGAATCAAGTGCAAAATGCACTTGAAAAATCAACGCCAAGGGACGTAGAGGAGGGAGATGGAAGAGAGAATCCTGGCCAGCCAGGATGCTTGCTTGGACAGGTGGGCCGAGCGCCAAGCAACGAGGCTGGAAAAAAGTGCGCAGGCTAATGAAAAATGCAGAAGCAGAAGCAGCCGCAGCTGGAGCTGACACACGACCAAGTCGTAGAGAAGGAAGAAAAGCTAATGCTTTGCTGTGGTTAGACAATGCAGCAGCAGCCAACGGAGATTCAGGGACACAGACACGGATAGAGGTAGGGGCACTGGCACTAGCACGGGCACGGGCACGGGCTTGGAAATGGAGACAGAGACATTACAGGCAATTTCACTAAATGACACTGAGAGACCGACGTTCACCAGCTTCCCTTCCCTTCCATTCCCATCCTTTCCCATTCCTTTCGATGTGTTGATGTTTCTTTTGTTTCTTGCCACTGCCCTGCCCTGCTGCCCGGAGGCAAAGAGGCGGCTCAAGGTGCTCCACAGGCTTCTGCGGCGAATCGGTTCGGTTCTCAATGTGTGAGTCGAGTCCCGAAACTGGCACATGGCCAGGGCCATGGGGCGAATGTGGAACAGCTTTGCAGTACACTTTTGGTGCACAAATCAGCATTAAACGGTCCAGCCCCGGCCCCACATCAGCCCCAAGAAACAGTTCATTAGGACAAAAAATGCCCAGGGCTTGCCTCCGCTTTGGCCACCTCAAAGCAACCACAGGGTGAAAGCCCAATCAAAGGTCAGAGAAGTCAATGAAAGCCCGGCTTTTAAAGGTGTTTCAATACAAAACTCAAAAGGGAATTTCGGAGCATTCCTCCTCGAAGTGATTTTTAGCCAATGAAGATAAATGTAATAAATGCTAGGACCAATCAGCCACCGGAGTAACAAATCTTCTGCGGAACTGCGGAGCTCTACGCGAAATATATATTGTAAAATATTTATCTTAAAGTCAAATCAGGTTGATAACGCTGAAAGAATTTATTTGAAACTTCCTACTAATAATGGAATGTTTAAAACTGTTTTTTTGCCCCAGATCGCTTATCGCACATATAATCGAAATCTGTTTGATTTAAAATTCAATTCACGTGAAACGCACAAATCGATGAGAGCACATGCAACACATGGGCCATGCCACACACAGGACCCCACCGAGCACACAATCTAGACAAACGAAAAGCCCCAATTCAAGGACTAGGAAACCCAAGCGGAGAAATCCGCTCCGGTGGCCAACAAAACAATTTAAAGGCAAAGCCACAAAGAAAAGTGGCGAAGTCTCCCAAAGGGAACTCAAGGAAGCAAAAAAGTTGGCCTTTAAGCGCAGATTGTGTAATGAAATCAGACCAGCAGCTGAATGTGGGCTCGGAATGGGGCGAATACAGCGCCCATGGAACCGCAAATTAAAGTCGTTTTGCGGCTAAATGCGAAACTGGTGTGTGTGTGTGTACGTGTGTGTGTCGGTGCCTGTGTGGCCGGGTTTTGTGGACTTCAAACGGAAACAGACATTTCTTTCAGCTTTTCGTTTTTTACAGCAGGATTTCCGGCCGTGAAATGTAAACGTCGTTTCCCAGTTTCTCCCCTTTGTTTGCCTAATGAAAATGTCAAACGGTCGGCCATAGACCCGAGCTAATTGAACGCATGTACATATGTATTCATGAATGTGCGAGTATGTCTCTGGTTTATGGAAAACTCAAGGAAACTTCGAAAGACCGCGCGTGTGCAGTCAGCAGAAGCCATCGATCAGGTTCTGCTCTGCGCTCAATTTCACATTTGGCGACGACACTATAAATCAAGCCAAGAGTGTGGCAGGGCGCGGAGTGTGCAGCTCCGAAGAATATGCTACATAATTTGTTCGCAATAAAATTCTTAAAGTGCTGCGCCAAGCACAGACCAGAGAACAGAGAACAGAGACCAGGGACCAGGGACCAGGACCCAGCCGACACTCGACAGCTCTCAGGCGGAAAAACAATGAGCGAGAGATGGGAGAGGAAAGGAAAATGCATGTCGCTGGTTTTTGGTTCCATTCGATTGCATTTCATTGGATTGCAAAGTTTTGCCTTTCCGGAGCTCTTCCCTTCGCCTTCCCTTTTCTCTCTTCGCTGTTGTTTTTGGCCACCAGAGAGGAAATAGGAAATAGTCCATGGCAGCTGAAACTTTTTGGCCACAAATGGCAGTAAGTCAAGTTGACAGAGAAGAAGCCAAGTCTAAGTCGAGCTTCTCAAGTGCACACACGAGTACGAGTACGAGTACGAGTACGAGTACGAGTACCGGCTGCTGCCGACCCCAAGGCCTTTATTAGCCTCCCGCCCAAAAATTGATTAACTCCAGCGATGCAATGGTTTCGAAATGTGACATTACCGTTTACTTACACTGGCCCGTTGTTGGCTAAGCTTACCACACGAATAAATACAGGTTGCGAGCGAGAAGAATCACATCGAAAAGTCGTGGGGTTCAAGTGATTCGAATAATGTTTGGATGGAAGACTGGAGCTTGGGGATACACAATGTGAGGCCTGCATTTGTAGGGGGGGGTGGGGATGGGGGTCTGTTTTGAGTAGTATTCTGTTTATGAGCACTTAATGAACGCAATCCTTTAGCAGTCAATGTCGAATACTGGCTTTAGCTGAAGTTCTTCGATTCAAGATTCCCTACACCTTGTACCTTTAACCATATTCCAAGAAACTTTGCCAAGGCCATAAACCATTAAATACTTGTAGAGAAATGTATAGATAAGTAGAGTTGGGTTAGTATACTTAGGCATTGTGTGGGTTAGTCAATAAAACGCATTGTTGCAGTGCACATGTCAGGGATAAAATACTTTGGTAAGAGCTCAAGTATGTACGAGTATGTGCTTTTGGTAAGTCCGCAATTGGCTTGTTGGTAACACAAAGAATACTGTTGTTGTTGTTAGGTGTTTCTTCTTTGATACAGTTTGCATAAAAATAGCTTAATACGCAGCCAGTTGGCAGCCCGCCTGCCGACGCTGCACAAATCGTAATATAAGTGTCATGCAATGGCGTTCTGGGCCGCATATGCGAGTAAAAACCAACCGAAAAGTCAACAAAGGGAAATCAAACGAAATAAATTTAAATGGATTTCTTGTTTATAATTAAGCGCATGCGAGCAATGCACAGACTGCAAGATAGAGACGGAAAATAGATAGAAGAGAGCGTAAAAGAGATGGCAAGAGCAAATTAGAGCGAGACCGACAAGACAATTAAAATGCACGCAGTGGAACAACATTTGTTAGCATTTCATACAGAAACAGAGATACATAGAGTCATAGAAAGAGACAGAGAGAGAGAGAGAGAGAGAAAAGAAGGATATGTAGAGGGAGAGATATATATATATATATAGAGAAACATAGGGTATATAAGTTATATGACGAGCAGGGCAATGCAAA
This sequence comes from Drosophila miranda, assembly GCF_003369915.1. Taxonomy (NCBI): domain Eukaryota; kingdom Metazoa; phylum Arthropoda; class Insecta; order Diptera; family Drosophilidae; genus Drosophila; species Drosophila miranda. The sequence continues at coordinate 6,609,330 of NC_046677.1, read as the reverse complement.
CATGCGAGGAAAAATGTTGAAAATTATAATATAGCTTTTGTTTTTTGTTTGGTTTTCAAATTCCACAGTTTTACGGGTAGTACAGTATGGCCCAAAAAGCTGCTATTCAATATGACGCGCACACACACATTCACACAGACGCACGCACACTCGTACATAAACATACATATATATAGATGTAAGTATAAGCTACTAAACCTAGCACGCTACTAAGTTTTTAGTCACACAGAGCACGGGCCACAGCACAGACAGAGAGAGACAGTGATACAGACAGAGAGAGAGAGAGAGCAACAGACAGATATATTGTAGAGAGAGAGAGAGAGAGGCATTGTGGTTAGACTGTTAGACACCAATATATAGAAGAATAATTGGCAAATTTGTGTGTGGTTCACAATAACTTTGATCCTTAAATTTAGACTGTACCTAATTGACTGTACGAATTGGCAATGTTTTTCAGACTTAGCAAGCGTTGCATACTTTTGGGCGCTTGTCGGGTGGGTGAGAGAGAAAGAGCATGATAAATTGATGTCGCGCACCTGCGTTTGAAAGAAATCAACAGTAAACGTGTACATAAGGTGTATGTATGCCTGTGTGTGTGTGTGTGTGTGGTGTTTGTGTCATTATTTTTGAGAACTTTCTTGCGTGCTTCGCATTGAGTAAGAATAAGTTGAGTAGAAAGAAGAGAGGAAACCATAAGCGAATGGTGTCGTATGTGGCTGTGTGTGTGTGTTTGTGTGAAAACGAGGAAAATCTTCAAGTAAGCCCCAAATCAACATGGTATTAAGCAAATATTGAAGCGCGGGGCGAGAGAGTGCCACATTTGGTCAACATTGATAAGAAATGTAAGATACAGAAACTATAAAATCAAGAGAATTGTGTAAGGATAGCCTATCTTTCGTCCATAATTGATATATATTCGATTATGCAAAGTGTGATGGAATGCGCTGAATTGGCTTGGTTTGGCGGGGGGCTTGGTTCTCTCATTGCTGGTTTTTTTTCCGGTTTTTTCGGTCATTTTTTGATTGGTTATTGTTATTGGTTGGGTATTTGGCCGGCATAGCTGGGTTCAAAGGCTTTCTAAACTACATTAAAAAACAGTTCCTTATATCGTATTTATATAATGTATTTGGTAGATAGATAACACGCCAACTCCGACTTACCCAGACCGCTGCAAAGGTATTTTATTATGACTTACAGAGCCCAGAACTAAAGGAACAACAATTCTTCTTCTTTTTCCCCCCAAAAAGCCTTTCAACTACGCGTTTCAGTATTTTCTCTTTGCTGAATTTTCATGCTTTGGTTTCATTGGTTGGGTATATTCCCTCCCTGGTTGCTGTTGTTTCTGGGTTTGTTTTAGTTTTCAGCGCTTGCTTCAACATGTGAATGTTCCACAAAAAAATGGTTTCGGGCCGAAATTAAAATGTGCATTTAAATTTGAGGCAAAGTTTTCGCTTTGGCAGCCGACACGACTCGAATCGGGTTGGTATTGTCAAAGTGAAAATTTGTTTCGTTTTCAGTTTGCCGTTTTTGTAAAACATTCAATTTGAATTTATTTTTTTTTTGTATTGTATATGTTTGCAAAGCGTTTTTTGTTTTTTGTTTCTTGTTTTTGGGTTTCGTGATTGGTTTGACTTTGTGGAACAAATTTCGCAATTGAATCAAGTTGAGCTCCTAGATCGAAAACGGGAATGAGAGGCAAGTAAGCTTTACAGAATCTTTTGGGAAAACTTGATACCATTATTATTATTGTTATTATTATATATTAATGCTGGTTGCTTGAGTGTTTTGTTTGGCGTTTGTTAATTGTTGTTTTTTGGTTTTTGGTATTTTTTTTTTGTATTTTGTTGTGGTTGCTGTTGGTGGTTTGTTTTTGGTTGTTAGTAAATGTTGCATACTTTCTTTTGGTTGATCGTTTGATTGGTTCATATGGTTGTTGTTGTTGTTCTTTTTTTTTGTTTTTTTGGTTGATGACTACAAATGAAGGTTGAAGCTAACGAAACGAACTAAAAACTAGCTGAATTAATTGCTAATCGATACACTGAGGGGGAGAGAGAGAGAGAGACCGAGAGGAGGAGCGCGCACATAATGTGTTTCGTATGTAAATTGAGTTGGCAAAACTTGTTGAGTCCTCGAATTGATGCTGATTTATGCTAATCATTGCGCCGATGTCCTTAATTTGCATGGCCAAATAATAGCGTTAATTTGTGGCGAAGCATCCGAGGCAGAAGGGCCGCCCCATACTTGGAATCTTGGTAGAACTCTTCTGTGCGTGTTCCTCCTCCGGGCTCATGGATATGATGGGCTATGACGATGGGTAGGTACTTTGTTCACATGTTGCTCAAGTTTAGCTGGCAGTTCTTGCAGTACAGTCTACAAAATAACGGCTGGGAACGGGTCGTCCAAATCAAGGCAATGAAAATGCTTGTAAATATTCAATGCAATTTGGGCGGTGGGAACCTTTTCCTTGGCGGGCCCTGCTTTGCAGTTAATAAAATATTTAAAATATTTCATTGGCTTTGGCATAATGCTCGATGCTGGCGACTAACACACACCAATGCACACCAAGAAAAATATTTTTAATATTTCATGTGCAAATGCGTAGGGGATGTAGCAGAAAATGTAATCAACCAAGGCAGGAAAAATGCTCCAAAGTATTTCAAATAAAAACCAAAAATCACAAAAATACATTTAAAGAGAGAGAGAGAGAGAGAGAGAGGAGAAGAGAGCGGGATGGCTTGAGAGTGAGAAATAGAGAAAGGAGGAGGTGGCTGATGTTGGGGTTGGGGAAAGGAGAGAGTGGATCAAAGAGAGATCAAATGCAAAGCAAGATAATTATTTACAAGCATTTTCATTGTACTTTCAAATTACAACCAACTGCAAGACGGCAACGTAAGCGGCACAACGTAATTGCACAACGTAATGGGCAATCACGCAGGTGATCATTACGTTACACATACACAAAGAAACACGTGAGACACTGGCACGTGATGAACAATAGAACGGAAGGAAACGGTTTTGGTTTTGGGTTTGTTTTGTTTTTTTGTTTTTAATTTTTGGTTTTGTTCGGGCTTGGTTTTTGGAAAATGAGTGTTTACGAAATGGAACTTTTGGCACTTACTTCCGGCGGTGGCGGCGGCGGCTGTGGCGGCGCCGGTGGCGTTGTCACGTATGTGTTTTTCTAGTTACGCAAATGGCAGGCGTTTCGATAACGCATTACGCAATAGCATCGACAGAGGCAAAAATCGAAAATCAAAAACGTAGGATATAATACAGATGTGGACTCTTACGCAATACACGATTACATGTGATGTGTTCGAAAGTGAAAAGTATGTATGTCTATCGTACAGTTCTCAGAAAGCGGAAGTGACAAGTGTGGTAAATATTTTACTGTTAGAGGAATGGCTGTGACAGTGACAGTGACAGATTAGTGTGGTTCTAGTGCGTGTTTGGAAATAGACTTCTAATCGGTTGATCCTTGGACCCTAAGATCAGCTACAGATCCATGAATCAACCTTTTGAAAACTGAAAATCATAATATACATATGTGTCTGTATGCATGTGTCAGTGTTGGTTAACTAGAAAAGTGTAAATGTGTTGGAAAATCATAAGCTGGCTGATGTGCTTTATATTTGTTATGTAGGTAGTTTGTATTTGATTTTCATAGCTCGTTTTTGATTGGTTACATTTAAATCTGAGTTGGGTTACGGGTGGGCTTAGTGGGGGCTAGATAGTTAGAAGCACTTTGCTGGGATACTCTTGAGTAGTACTAATAGACTAGGGTGCAGCGTGTGTGTGGGGAGGGGAGAGCGCACTAGATGTCTGTTTTTGTGGGTGAAGAACTACACACGTCTTTGATTATATTGAGTCTTATTTAGGCTTTACATGGAGTTAAAGCAAGTGCAGAGTAGGCGAAAGTGGTGGGTGGTGGTTGGTGGGTGGTGGGCGGTGGGTGGCTGGTTGGCGGGGGTGTTGCTTGGGGCTCGGTGGGTTTACTTGGAGTGGGGTCGGTGCAGTTGTTGTTCAAGAGATAGAGATACAGAGTTATAGGTTAGAGCTGTTATAGAGTATTACATATTGTTGGATAGAGACAGAAAGAGAGGCAGAGAGCTTGACAGAGTTAGATAGATAGATAGCTATAGAGAGAGAGAGAGAGAGACAGAGAGAGTGGTAGAGTTCGACAGAGAGTAGTAGTAGTAGTAGTAGTTGTAGTAGAGCAAAAGCACTATAAATTGCTGAGATTTGAATAAAGGTGGTTTAAGCTAATTGTACAGCGCATTTAGTTTTGGCTGGCAGAGCTCTTAGACTTGAAATATATATGTATCTACTCGTATAATAAAACTTCTACTGAGTTGGTATTTAGTATTTAGTATTCGTTCCAAAGCGGCTCTACGTTCTATGTTTTTGTTGGGGGTAGAGTTTGGGCACACGCTAGTTTAACTGCAAGATCAAGTAAATAGTTTGAGAAAAATTGAATTCTACTCGTATTATGTAAAACCTAGCATAGAGTTGCCACACTACATAAGGAATGCGTATGCTCAGTCGCGGGCTGGGGCTTTGTTAAATCAAAATCAGAGGAGTGTGTGTCTCGGGCTCGGAACTGGGGGGATACAAATAGAGAAGGGGGGAGATAGATAGATAGATAGAGAGAGAGAGAGAGACAGAAAAATAGAGATCGGAAAGATAGTCTGATGGTGGGTTTGTTGGCTGGGTTAACGGGTTTACGGGTTGGATAAGGGCTGGGGCTGGGGCTGGGGCTGGGGCTGGACTGGAAATTAGAATTTCATTTAAGCTGATTTAGATGATATTCATTTGACGACTTTTTAGGGAATTGCGCTCATTGCTTTTAGTTTTTGATACTTTGGGGGTGGGGGTGGGACAGAGATTATACTTTTGCTTTGCTGAGTTTAAGTATTTCTTTCTTTTAGTTTTTTGGGTCCTCTTTTGAGAAAGAGAGAGAGAGAGAGAGAGATACTATTGAGAGAATGTGGTATAGATTTAATTAGGTATTTGGTTTGGTATTTTATATTATTACCCATGACTCAGGTGGATAACGAGGAAATGGAGCTATTTCTTTAGTTGCTACATTACTAGGCAACTCAAGTCTTCCACCTAATTTTCGTAGCTTTCTTCTTCTCGCCACCCGAGATTTCGATCTTAGCATCAATGCGGCCTGCATCTTGTTGTTGTTTTTTTTTCTCTTTTTTTACGGTTTTTGTTCTTTGATTTTTCGTAAGCTCGTTAGAGCTTGTTGTACGGTTCAATGGTAACGGTAGCGGTAATGGCAACGGTAACAGTAGCAACAGTTACGGTTACGTTTGGAGGAGTAACGGTAGCGTCAGTACGTCACGTCACGTCACGTCACGTCGTCACGTTGTCCTGGTTTGTACGGGTATTGGGTGCGTTTAACCGTTCAGAATCAATGGGATGACACAGGTTACGTTTAGGAGCTTAATTACGACAAAACTAAACGTAAGTCAACGTAAGTCGGTCGACTGCATCGGGTTGCACTGTTACGTTCTGTTCGGTTACTCTCTACGACAGCAGCGTAACGTTCGAGGACGTAATGGGCGCTCGTTAGATAGGCACAAAGAGGAGGAGTATAGAAATAGAAGCAAAGAGTAATATTTTGTTGAAAAATATTCTGTGTGTTGTAGTTGTAGTTGTAGTTCTTGTGGTTGTTGCTGTTGTTGTGGTTGAAAAACTGCGTCAGCGCGGGGGCTGGCGCAGTTGAGTGGCGGGCTGAGGATGGGCTGCGTTGATCGCCAGTGGTCGGCTGCGTATCTAGCTCCGTTACGTCGTTGTCGTTGATGCTGACGATGACGTTGACGTTGACGTTGCGCTGATGTTGTCCGGAAGCGGAACCGGAAGCTGCTTTTCCAACGATGATGCTTCTGACTGCGCTGACACCTGCGACGACGTCTCGTACGGCGACGCTGTTGTGGCCTCGACCTCGACCGCGACTGCAGCTGCTGCGACTTTTGGTGACGTAATAGCGCGCGCGTGACTCGCAACTGGCGACACATAAACACGATCTACTGCTGAGTGAACTATGTCTATGGCAATGACTGTTCTGGGGCTGTTGATTGTGGGTCTTTGACTGGCTTCTCTTCTCTTCTATTGGTCTATCGTTACGCGGCGTAACGTAACGCCGTGCTATGCCGTGCTGCTACGTAGCGTTCACGTCACGCAGCATTGTGTTCGTCGGCGATTTCATTTTCGTTTGAATCTTGGCATTGAAAGCTATAAACATTTATTAATATCTATGAATTGACCGTTGCCGTTAGCGTTGGCGTAACGTTAACGTAAGCGCACTATGACGTAGTCGTAATCGTAATCGTAGAGGTATATTTCTGCGCACCTTAGTCTATGCATTGCCTATGCCTATTTATCAATTTATCTGCACGTAGAAAAGTCTTCTAATTCAGTTGAGTACTTATCGGGTTAATGATTGGTTATTGGTTCTCTTAGCCCTAACGTAACGTAATTGACGTAACTGGCTACGTAGTTGTTTAGTTCAGGCTACGATGAGAAGGCAATGTCGTTGTCGAATTTTATTGTTGAAGTAACTTGAATGTTCTCGCCTGTTAGATCACATTTGGTGCATTTAGTTTAGGTTTTGGGTTTTATAGAGTAGAAAAAATATTTAAAGCTTTCTTTTGTTGCACTGCACTGTAATTATTATGCACGACTACGAGTATTTCTATCGTTAGGTATACAAAAGTCGCCTCCAGAAACTTTATTCATATTGATTTAGTTTCGTTATGCTTGAATTTAAGAACATTACTTAGATCTGATTGGTGTTGGTGTTTTTTTTTTTATTTATTATTTGTTAATTTTTCATATCACATTTGTTGCGGTTTCTATTGGGTTTTCTGAATATTTTTCTCCAATTTTTGAAGTCACGTTTTTTTTTGTGCTCTGCTGATCCATTAATTATTTGCTGTTGGATTTTTTACAATTTTTTGTTGAGTTATTATGCTCATGGTTTATTAAAGGCCGAAAATTTGAATGATTTTTGTTATGGAAAATTCGTTTAAAAATTCTTACAAAGATGGTGAAGATTCAATTCATTTACCCAGAGTGCCGGAACCCCGGGGGTTTTTTATTCATGAATAGCTCTAGCAAACAATGAGAGCCCTACCCGTAAGCCAAATTATTCATTCATGAAGATAACCTTTCTCGAATGCATTCTGGCCAAATCTTCGACTTGAATCAATTTCCCCTTGACTGAAAAGTTGAGACAAGTCGAGTGCAAAGTTTCCAGGCCGTTGCAAATCACTTGCAAAAATCTGGTGAGTAATGCAAACAAGGAAAATATTTATGGCATATAAGCCATGTAGCTGCCCTGCAATGCCATAATTCAAATGGCAGAGCACACCAGATGAAAGTCCTACCCGGCAAGCGCCAGACATGAGCCAGAGGGGGGGCCCATGGGGGGCAGATGGGAGGCAGGGCTAGAAACCACTGAGCTGCATCTGGCGGAATTCATATGCAAATGCAGCAGCAGCAGCAGCGGCAGTCGGGAAAAGCCTTTGTTAGGCAAGTGGAACACCGACCTAAGCAAAACTGGCAACTGCGAACCCAAAATTTCAATAATTCAACAGCGCAAAGCGGAAAAAGTCACTCGTTGAGCGATGCAGATGAAATTTTAATGAAATACAGATTCATGCAAAAACCACACACGCACACAATGGTACACATCCACATACACATGACATACACTAGGAAAAAGCGTTGAGTTCTTAAAAATGGGCATAGAAGTTACAATTCTATGCTTTAAGGAGGGAAGTTTGTTTATGTTTCTTTTCGGAAAGACTCTAAATTCGTGATGCGGTACTTTTATAAGAAAGAGTTCCACTGGAAAAGAGCTGGGGGCGGAGAGAAAAGTATATAGATATTCGGGTATCAAGTAGAATCTAGTAGTTCTGATTTACTCGTATTTACAACATTGTGAAAACACAAATAAGAGAAAAACACTTGTTTCAGTGTGTTGTCCAACCAAACTCGGTTACTTTTGCTCTTGTTCTTGTAGTCTCTGATATCCAGGCTTCAATGAAGAAGGACATACCTTAAAATAATATCAAATTTGTATCTAGTACTTTTTGTGTTTAAACGGTATTTTTTTCAAAGTCTGTGTCTTATTTTTGGAGAATTCAGTTCTGTCATTTTGATCGTTACATTCTTCATTTGTTTTTTTCTAAGTGTACAAGCAGCAATGCAGTCCCAGGGCCGTTAATAGACAATAACATGGCACACACACACACACTCAGACACACATACTCAGACAGTTGCAATCGCTGACATGTCTGACTCCCTGACTGACTGCGTGTAACATCTAAAAGATTGCTACATTTTCGCAATTAAACGCACAGATCCAGACACACAAACAATACACAGACAAGAAGGACAGAGAGCTGGCACAGACTTCGTTTCGTTTTCTGTGTGTCTGTATGTATCTGTGTGAGTCTCTACACATGTTGCTGTCGGGCAGCAACAGCAGCAGAAACAATGGCACGCTGACAACATAAGCGCACACATACTCGCACAAGTATACTATGAAAATTAATTTGTGCGCCATGATTTTGCCAAAGAGTACGAGTATGATGGGCTATGAGGCGAGTGGCGGAGGGACAGGGACAGGGGCAATGCGGACAATAAGAGTGAAGTGGAAATAATATATGACATTTTATGGTAAATTTCATTAACACTGAATTGCCCTATTCTTCAGTGAGAAATTGTCCTTTGGGTGCCATGCGTTTTATGGCCAATTGTTGTCAAGTGCATTACATGGAGATTTATTCAGATCTGCGCATAAAGTTAAGTGGATATTCGAGAGATTTTATCCAAAGGAATGTCGATTCAATCAGTCTTGTCATTAAATTGAATTATGATGCACATATTCATTCAATTCAGTCCACCCTTTCGCCCTTGTGCACAAAAGGAGTGCCATTTCATATTTATTGATTCATTTATGAGGCGGACAAATCCAATATGTCAGACAGTGTGATGCAAGAATATTATTTTGACGGACTTTTCTCACTCGCTTAAACTGCAATCACCTTTAACCTTCCCTCGTCACTACATACATATAAATATGCAAGCACTTTCCTTATGCAAAGTAAACTTTCACATTCAGATGCCGCTTAGGCTGCCAAATCAATACCAGGTCAAAGGTGAAGTATGAAAAGCATCCGTGGAAGCCGCGCCAAAGTAGCCACAGCCAGCCTGCACAGATAACCTCAATCGACTGTTGCTCGGCTGGCACTGGGGGCTGAGCAGCTGTTGGGTTAATTAATGTGAATGGCAAGGCACAGTGGGACCGCCGCCTCACGGGATCGGAACATTTTTGGCACAGCGCCCGCTGACTTGTTCACCTGCCACCGGTGCAGCGCCATTGTGCCGCTGAGCTGCTCTCCACGGGCACCTTGTCTACAGGTAATTAAAGGCGAACGAGCCGCCTCTCGACGGAGAATTTGCATATGCCACATGCCGTGAGAAATGGCAACTGTCCTTGTTGAGAGTCATGTTATTTGATTGTCGACAGCAATCCAGGGGTCTGTGTCTGTGTCTGTGCCCGTGTCTGGGTGTGTATCTGCGTGGAAATTCGAACAGTTTGAGAGTGGGGTGTTGTTTGCTGAATGTGGGCCGGAAAGTTCACCTGGGCCATCACTCACGCACACACACACACACACGTTAATTGAGTATAAGTTATTGAACTATTTCAATGTGGGGCGGGCCTAATCGTAGCTTAATTTGCGGTCAATTTGCGAGCCACTGAAGTTTCTCCACTGTGTACAAATATTTCCCCCCAATTGCCAAATTAGCCATAAACTGCTAAATATAAATCGATTCATCTGAATTTTCCCTTCACTGGGACTTTTGGGATTGTTTCCTCCATAAAACTGTCAAGCGATTTCGGTGCAGCGGAGGGCAGGGTGTAATTTGTGTCTTTTTAAATGATTTTTATTGTCGATGGCAGCGGCAGCCAGCGACAACAATCAAGTTCCTCTGCTTCTCTTTGCACCAAGCACACAGCACACAGAACACAGCACACACTGGCCAAACATCGAAGATAAATGTTGGTCGAAGAGCAATAAGAAAGCACAAAAAACCATCGTGCCAAAATCGAAAATGAATTTAAATGTGGCTTTGTAATAAACGATAAGGGTTCCTCCCCTCTCAACGACCTTCTCTGTCGAGTGTGCGTGTGTGTGAGACCATGAATTATGCAACCATAAGTGAATGTAGCCGCCACAAAGAATGTAATAAACAAGCCACTGTTGGATTGGTGTTTTCTCGTTGTGGAAACAAGGATGATTACTGCTTCATTTACGAGAGACATGCCAGAAGGATACTGTGAGGTACTGCAGTTCTAGTATGTCAGTTACAATTACGAAAACAGCCCGAAAACAAGAACAAGAACGACATGACTGGCAAACAATTACCAAGGCAGCAGCAAGAAATGGGAAAAACTGGAACAGAACGAACAGAATCCCCACTGATATGGACCCTGGGCAAAAGAGCTGGGGCAGGGACAGCGGCAGGGACAGGGACAGGGAATACGGCGCCGGCCGCGGGCGACAGTTTGAGTAATTATTGAGGCCGCATGCTGCAGCAGTAACAATCGCCAGCGTCGCACTTTTTGGCAGACTTTTCGAGTAATTGAAAATTAAATTACGATGTCCCGAGGACAGACCGTTTCCAAGTGGCGAGAGGTTCATTGGAGACGGAGCGCAGAGAATCAAGGCATCGTGTTCATTTGGGTGTAATCGATTTGATTCAACCAACAGATATCGAATCCAGCCGTTGATTGGACAAGAGCGCTGATACGCACTGAATTCAATCGACTGACCGTGAGCCTCAATCAGAGGCTTAGGACGGAAACGTGGGCTTTGTTCGACTCTCTATAGTGTGTGCTAATTGGAACTGAAAATAGATAATGACCTCTGCAGCAATTAAATGCGACAAAGAACCTTGAAACTACTGATTAAATTCGGGATACATTATTGGACATTCAAAGGTCATTGGAGCAGGAGAACTTAAAAGGACCTTCACATTGGAGGACTCGCTTCGACCAAGATCAAATTACATCCAAAACATGGCAAACAATTTAGTCAGACACTAGTATACCGCGATTTCATATCGCCCCTACCGCCCTGCCCTCGGTAGGCAATTAATGCTAATGCAGTTATTTATCTCAGTGTCGCCATTTTGCTTATTCATAAATTCTATGGGCCCCCTGCCGCCCTGCCACCCCGCTATTTTCCACCTTTATTTCCACCTTTATTACAAGTTTTTCGCCATTTTCATTTCATGAGACTTGCGAGGCGAGCAGCGAGGGTGTGGGCGGGCGGACAAAATGGTGATGATGATATTTTTTCGCATTTCTGGCGTCCGCCATTTTGCCGCATACTTTTTTCGCTATTTCCCGGCTAATTTACTAGCTGTTGTTTTTGTGAGCGGAGCGTTCAAAACTACAGACTTGCACAGACACAATCTTATACACTATAAGCACACACACACAGAGAGATCTATGTCTCTCTTAGTGATTCACTGGGGACTGGGGAGAAGGACGAGTATGAGACGAAGGAAGTAGAAGTGACGCTGGCGTGGGTGCCTGGGAATATAATAAATTTCAGCCGCCATTCGCTTTTGCCGTTTGCTTTCCTTCTTGTTGCCCCTTTTGTTTTTTTGCACCCATTTCGCGAAGAGTACGGGTAAACAGGGTACTTCAAGTGGATGGATGTACTAGAACAGGCTGTCGGAACTACAGCTGTTCTAAGACAGGAAACTGCTATATGGCTTATCAGGTCATAAGCAGCTAAGGCCTTCCATTCAAAGTTGCATTTCATTGAGATGGATGTACCTGGTTGTGAAATCTATTGCTGTTCTGTATTTGAGCAAGTGCCCCAGTAGATAATGGACACAAACACATACCCCTCTAGAGTTATTCTCCTCTTCACAGAAGGTCTATTCAATTCAAGGCAGAGATGATATTGTAAAGAGTTTTACCAGCCAGAAGGATAAAAGGGTGCATAAGAAATATGGGTCGAAGAAAGGCCTCAAGTCCCAAATATTTAGAAGAAGAATGATGCCTCGTAATGAGCATTCCAAAGTCGAGCCGGCATTCTTGTTGGTTTTTGAAACATTTTCGTGGACTTGAGTTTTCTTTTTGGTGGCCAGGCGCTTCCTTCTTTAGCTCGGGCTTACAAAGATTTTCTTTTGTGCGGGAGTTCTGTTTAATTTCTGCTAGTTTTGTATTTTATTTTGTGTAGATACTGGTATATTTAGCGTGTTTCGCTGATTATGCAAGCCAAATAATTGCACAGGGCTAAGTTTTTTAATTTTCCGTCTCTCAACCAGTGCTCGTTAAGGGAGCCATGAGCCAAGGCCCGAATGCCGAATGCCTAATGCAGAGAGTCTCGAGAGTCGAGAATCGTGTGGCGGCTTAAAGGAGACAACTTTAAGTCGTTGCCGCCTCCACCTTGCACTTTTATGACACACATTCCGGGCTGCCATTAGCCTTTTACACAACATTTGGCAAACGGCGCCAGGCAGGGGCCGGTAAAGGGCTGCGGGGCGGTCGATGCCTGCCAAGCTTTTCGGGCAGCGCATTATCAGGCCGATACAAAGGCACATTATGCACTTCCGATTCTCGGATTGTTGTTATGCATGCACTTGGCGTTATGGCATCGCCTCAAAACGGGGCTGGTCGGGGCTGGTCGGGGTGGGCGGACAGTGGCATGGACATATCGAGCTTCTTTGCTCCTGCCAATGCATGGCTGGTTGTCCTTATTATAGAGTGAGAGAGAGACTTCGGGGAGTAGTCGCAAACATCCCCGCAATATAATATTTTAAAACTTTTCTTCTTTAATTTATGAAATCAATAATATTTTATATCTTTCCCCCTCAAATGTTTATTGCATGGCAATGAGAAACTTCGCTTCAGTTGATAGAACTTGAGTAGTAAATAAACTTTTGGATAACCATTCAATAAATATACTAGAAGATCTCGTGGCCATCAATTTTGTCACGCCAAAGGAAATTTAAGAGAGAATGGATGGAGTTAGTGCAGTGGCTACACAACGCCTTCCACGCGCTTACTCACTCTCTCTCTCTCACACACACTCTACCTCGTGCAGTGTGTGCCCTCTGGCGGAGGAGAGCGAGATATAACGGCTGGTGTTGATGTAAGTAGAGAGAGAGAGGGAAAGAGTTGTAAGGGAATACGCGGTATGGAAACAGATAAAATATATTCTAAAATTCTGATTCAGTAGGTCATTAGGTGGAGAGATGATAAACGGAAAGCAATGTTTTTCCCCTTTCATGACAAGCTCAAACAGAATTGAGAGATCCCTCCCTCCCAGCATTAGCCAACAAATCAATCTTTCCCTTTTCGGGTTCGAGTCCCTTGCTCAAGTCAACACCACAATATTCTTATCTTTAAAAAAACACAAATAAACCGATAAATATCGAAATAAATTGGTGCCATCAAATCATAATTGATGCATTATATAAATGTAATAATACTACACTAAATAACTTAGACACTGACTTATTTGGAGAGCTTGACTACCATTAACCCATTTACCAGCGCTTTGGGAGGTAGCATGGCAATGGCGTTTATATACTGAAACACTGAAAATACAATTACTCGGCATGCACAACACAACACAAACGGGAGAGACACATAAACAGGCGGAGTCCATATGTGAATGGAATTGCGGTATAGTGGGTTCTGGCCAGGATCTGCCGGAAATTACCTCTAGGTGCTCGCACACACAGATGCCCTCCTCGCAGTAGGCGCAGATCTGCCACTTGCGGCCGTTGCCGAGACCCTTGAACAGCAGCTGGGGCTCGTCGGTGAGCAGGGGCTCGTACTGGGTCTGCTGGACGCCCGTGCTGAACTGGAGCTCTCGGAGCTGGCGCTTCAGGCCTCCGGTGACGCCGCCGTCGCCGTCGCCCTCCTCGAAGGCATCGCTCCTGCGCATGCGGTAGACGCTGCACTTGCGCTCCAGCTGTCCGGGCTGCGGGTGCATGGGCTCGTGCTCGTCCTCGTCGTAGGCCTCGCCGGCGGTCAGCGGCTGCCTCTCAGCGGCCGTTTCGGGCACCTCCTCTGGCCCCGGACGGCGCAGCTTGGCCACGTGGCCCGGCGAGGCCATGGGCGTGGCCGGCGTTACAATGATGGCATCATGGTGGGGTACAAACATAGCTGCGGCGCCAGTCAACTCTACTTCTATCTCGGCCTCGGCGTCGGCCGATGCCGCTGCCGCGGCCGCCGAAGTGCTGGCCAAGGGAGGAGACGTAGGCGTGGCTGTCTCCAACGAGGTCACTGTCGTTTTAACGCCGACCACAGCCGATGGCAACGCCGCCTCCATATCCATATGCGAGACCAGTGGCAGGGTGGCCGTGGCAGATTTGTGGAGCCGTCCAGCGGCCGCCGCAGCTGCCGCCGGATAGTACCCGGCACTGCTGCCGGAGTGCCGATGCACCAGTTTCGGTGAGACGCGTCCGTGCGACGAGGCGAACTGCTGGTAAGGCGTCTGCGGCGGTCCCGGTGTCGGTGGGGCGACCGCCCCCAGCAGGTGGCTGTGGTGCAGATGGCTGTGCGCCTGCGCGTGGCCGTGGCCATGGCTGTGGGAGTGGGCGTGCGTATGCGCGTGCGAGTGCATGCGCAGCTGGAGCACCGACTGGGTGTCGCCCTCGTCTATTGGCAGTAGGAGCTTCGATTGCGTCGTGTAGGTGGCGCTCAGTTTGCGCCCCATGGCCTGCGGGGCGCGCAGGTAGTTCGTCGGCAGCTGGTGGAACTGGCGCGACGCGCTCCGGGTGGGGGTCGAGGCACCGCCGGCAAGCTCGCCGGCTCCCAGCCCCACGGCCCCGGGCGCTTTCGGTGGATGTAGTTTCGCTTGTAGTATTCGGTTTTTCTTCTCCTGGCGCTGCTTCTGACGCGCTTGGCGCGACGCCAGCGAGGCGCCCCCAGCAGCTGCATACATGGCTCTGGTTTGTGGCTCGAGACAGGAAAAGGGAAAGGGAAAGGGATAGGAACAGGGCTAGGATAGGGCTAAGGTGGTGTTGTACCTCCCTCTAGTTACAAACTAAGCTTAGTGTCTCTAAGTCGCTTTAACATTCGGCTTGTACGTGTGTTGTTTGTGTTTTGTTCGGTCGCAACCAGTCTTTGGTCGCTTCTCTCTACGCTATAGCTGATATATGTGTAGTGTTGTACCTAAGCTCGACCCAGAACTAGATCTGATTCCGTTTAGTCCCCTGTTGTGACCCCTTTTGATATTATCACCTCGCTTTCCTGTGGCTCTTCATTGACATCTTGTTTTGGGTGCTGGATGCCCTTTCTCTTTAGGCTTCTTCTAGTCCTCTTCTGTATCTGTATATCTGTAAATACTTTGTCTCCAACTCCTGATATAAAGCGGTTCGTAAATGAATTTCACAAAATTGTTAGCAAAAAATTGTTCGGTTTGTGTTTGTTTGTCTCTCGCTTGTCCCTGTAAAGATGCCCCTTGCTGCCGTGCCCCGTCCGGCTCCCCGTCTGAGACTGGGAGGTGTGCTGCCAATGTCTGGTGTGTTTTGGTGTCCTGTTTGACATAAATGATTGTACTCTGGATTACTTGCTTACGCTGCAACTTCAACTTCAACCGAACGGCATGCGAAACGGCTCAAAAAAATTGTTTGTGGTGAAACCATCAAAATATACATAATACATAATTTGTTAAGACCTAACTGAAAAATATTGTTTGGTTTTGTTACAACTTCAACTTAGGCTAGGGTTATCCAAAAGATATATGTTTTGTGCATATTCGCAGTGTTGTTCTCTATTCCGTACCGTCTGTCTATCTCTGGTTTGTATATCAAAAAATATGTTTCAAAAAATTCACTATCGCTGTCTAGGTTTTGTATTTTATCTTTGGTTTTCTCTCTGTTTTGTTTCAGTGTCTATTAAAATATGTTTCACAAATATTTGCCTTCCACTCTCCGCTTCTGCTTATAAACATTTAAAAAATATTCTCTGTCCACAATCAAATTGCATACTTCTGGGCGTATTGTCTCTGTGTGTGTCCATCAACAATATGGTTAACCTCGTCCTCATGATCAACCTTCAATCTCATCTCAATTTATGTCGTCCTTTTTGTGGCTGGAGCTGTGTTTGGTTTCTTCTCGGGAGTATAATAAAATAAATCGAGTATTTTTCAAGCTGCCTGGGTTATTTGTATTTGTAAAATTTGCTATGCATATTCTTCTCTTTTGTTGTTTTTTCTAACTAATGTCCAAAAAGCACCTAGAAACTATACCCACATATACATATACACATATTTAATATTGTTTCTGGTACTAGTTTTTGTTTTTTTCTTTAACGATTTCTTGCAGCTTCTCGTTTTAGTTCAGCTTTGCACCGAAGCCCTTGGAAGTGATCTAAACTCTTTTGAATATTCCTCTAACATTTACAACTTTGACCAAACACACACACACACATCGAGTACATCAGGCTATCATCTGTTCATGCTACATTTTTCACTTGAAAAGGGCTTTCCCTCTGGCGGAAATGCCCCTTGGACCTGGCGCGCTGCACAACATTATCGGCTTTATCTAAACTTAGATTACAGACGGATTTACTGCAAGGAACACCATATATATGAACATAACTGTACTTAAGCTTAATGTACATCCGATAGATAAAAATGTTACAATTTATTAGCTAAGCAGCGCTGCAAAAGGTGTCAGAGTGTAGGAGACAAGAAGGTAATATACAGTAAATATTTTATTAGTTAAGACCCAAACGTAGTCATTGCAAAGTTCTCCAATTCGTGCACCCAATAAACTGGTAAATGGGTTAATATAGTAAAGGGTGATAAATAATACAAAATCAAAGTTCTAAAATAAGACATAACTTCAAATCACAAAAGAGATACGAGTACATCGAGGAAGACCGCAAATATTTGTGTTTTCTTTTAATATCTTGATGCCACTTGGTTGATTTTCCCCAACGAACCCGGATTCAATCAAATAGAAATCTTTTAAGAACTGCAGCTTGCGTCCCGCAGTGCCAGGAAGTTCCGTGCCTCCCCTCACATTTTTGTGCGCCATAAAATCCCAAGCCCCCCCCCCCCCCCCCCCCCCCCCAAACGGGGTGGAAAACTGCAGCACATGCCAGTATCTCCCCGTTTGCACATGTGACCCCAAAAAAAAAAACACTGCATTCCTTCAGAAATATCTCCATTGATTAACATGCCGTTTCCTGTTGCCACTTCGTGAATGTGGTTTTTTAAACATTTTGTAATTTAAGCGAAATTCTCTGGCCCTGATTTTCCGAGCATTTTGTTTTCATCTTAATGTTTGCATGCAATTTTGTCGTTAACACGCAAATTATAAGAGAAAGGGCCACCGCCCGCATTTCGCTGGTGGCTTGTGTTTCTGAAAGGACCTTAACATTTTCCAAGGCGGCGGGCCAAAGGGTTGTGGCAAGGCATTCAGGGTCGCCAGCACTCACCTACGAGTGTGTATGCCCCAAGAACTTCTTCCACTTTTCCTGATTTCATTTCCTCTGCCATTTATTGCCTTGGCTCTTTCCCTCTGCCTTTTTTTCTGCAGCTCTGCACCTTTAGAACTATTGTATTTTCCCCGTGGCATGCGTAGCTTTCATGTTGGCCAACTACAATAGGTGGCGACAATGTTTTAGGCTCTTAAAACACTTTGTTGCGCGTGTGTGTGTGTGTTTATGTAACAATTTGTACGGCTTTTGGCTCAGCCTAGCACGCACTCAAGGCTAATTAAAACTCAGCCACGGCAACGCCCCGAAAAACGTAAAAATAGTAGCGAAAAATAAAAGGAAAATAGGGGAACAGGGGAGTAGGGGTCCGGCCACAACAGTGCCAGCTGGCAGGTATATAGGACGTGTCCGATTGCGGGTACGAGCCCGGTACGAAGTTGGCCCAAATGTGCTGACGCTGACGCTGACGTGTTGCTTGGCAGTGCTTTTCATTATATTTTTGGCAAAAACAAAACTCCAAAACAATGAGAGCAGGTAAATGGAACAAATAGGCCAATAGGTGGTAACATCAAGAAAGTTGAAAGGGTCCTTTTGAAAAAATTAAATGAAATGCATTTTATGAATGATCAAAAAGGTTCGCAGTACCAAAAATACACCTATAAATAACTATAATTATGAGGAAACCTAAGAACCAGTTCTTTTCTCTCACAAAATTCTTTAATCGTTAGAGAACCGAACCGATATGAACCCAACCCTCAACCCATACAATAGCTAACATTCAGAAGTGTAAAATAAGTTATATTTAGCAATTTAAAAGGCTTTCAGGTCGCCAAGTAGAAAGCCAATTAAACGTTTTTTGCTAATTAACAAAGTTTGCACTGCCAGCATTTTAATTGCCAGCCTATTTACATATTGGCCATTTGTTGGCAATAAGGTCAACGGGAAGCGATCTAGCAGTTGGTAACAACAACACGCGCAGATTTCGCATGCAGACCGCAAATTAAACTGGGCCACAATGGCGTGGGCCAGGAAATATGAATTTAGATGATAGCAATTAAGGCTGCCCCCCCTCCTGGCCAAGGCAGGTGGGTCCCTCTGAAGAGCAACAATGAAAATCAATAGTATTGCATCCCACCCTCCGGGAGAGTCAAGGCCACAGGCCACAGGCCACAAGGGGCCACAAGAGGCACGAGATCACGTGAGAAACACCAAAATTGTGGGCTAAATTATGCAAGTTCGGTAATTACAGTCTAGCGCCGTCTCAGGCCCAGGCGTGTGTCATTATCCTAAAAAAAAAGGCAGCAATTGTTTTGCAGCAAAGACGCCCACACGCTGGAGCTCCCAAATGCCTCCACACGCAAAACATCAGATTACTCAACATGTGCCCAGTTACGCAAATCGAGCTGTCTGACTGGCCACACGAGACATTACATCAAGAGTCTGCCATTCAGTCTGTCAGACAACGCGGCGTATACGTCATACAATGAGGAGATGAGGCATGCAGCAGCAGCAGCAGCCAAAAGGCAGGTAGAAATGAATCGAGGCGAGGCGGTTCTCTTTATTCATTCATGGCGGATGCATACTCTCGTAAGAGCCGCTCACAAATACACAAGCCATATCATTTATAAATGGGGTGTTCTGGAAACAATTATCGTATATTCCTCTGAAGATTGTATAAATTTCAACAGACTATAAATTTACAAGAGTATTAAGAGAACAGGAGTATTTATTACAGTTCGAGAGTGAAATTAAAATACTTCAAAAACATTTTCTTCTTCCAAATTGCCATCAAATCTTCAGATATTTTTGTGGCAAGAAAAGTTTAACTTTTTTCCAGCTCATATTCTGCCGAAATTCGGTTGTTTCCGTTTTCCAGAACATGCTCGATTAAGTCATTTATGCTACAGTTTACCCCCGTGTGCAATATGCACACACTGGCGCACAAAGGCCCGCCGTAGTGTGCCCAGGGACCTGCCAATGGCTTCCATCAGACCGCACACACACACACACACTGGAAATGGCAGCTGCGCCCCGGAAAGTTGTCTACGCAGCAGTGTCAAGGAGTCCGAGGGGAACGCGGAAAAGGATGGGAATGATGGGAAATGGAAAAAGTGCTGCCTTCAGTACCGCCACGGACACAGGCGGCCTTTGTATTGCCGTCAGCCGAGCAAAACTGAGATTGAAATTAAAATTTAAATTTGTTTTAAGTTGATTTTTGTGGCATGGCCAATGGGTTCCGTGTGTGGCGAGTTTTTTTTTACTGTTTCGGGGTATTTTTTTCGTCACTTTGTGCAGGATAATTACCCAGGTGAGCCCTCTACCTCTATTTCTACAAAAATTATTCGTTTTTTTCCCCTACAAATGCAATTTAAAAGACAATTCACAGCTCACGCTATCCACCTTCCCTTAACCATACAAAATAATTGAGAATATTACGAGTGATTGAATATTCTCTGAGTGGATTGGCTCAAGGACTTTGTCTGGCATGAAATTGTTATGTGAATCGAACGCATGACGCCCCCAGCCTGTGGCCCTCGTCCTAATCCGTAGACCTCTTACGCTCACCTTCGCCAGATATAGGCCACTGCTATTTATCGTTTACTTAAGTGGTCTCAATAAAAGAGGAAAGTTGGCGCAAAAGAAAGTCGCCGTCATTGCCATGCAAATGATGAGTAAAATAATTTGCTTCCAATGCGGAGCACTCCCCATCACGCACACACATTGGACTAGATAGTGGAAATAAATTGATATATATACGGGCATATGTCCGTATAGCACCCAGAAGAGCCGTCCAACCAGAACCGGAAATATTATTGATTATCGCAAAAGCAAATGCCAATAAGCGTCTATTTTCGTTCATTATTCTATTTCGATTTCGATTTCGATTTCAATATTATGCATATTATATTTGCGCATTCGATGTGCAAGGGAGAAACATTTCCATTTGATAGCTCTCCCCGTTTTCCCTTCTCCGCACTCCGGGACTCTGCCTGCTATTTTTCCACCTATTTTTGGCAGCAAGCCGTCGCTTGATTTCTTATATAAGTGGAGCAAATGTTTTCCTCTTCCATTCGCATTCGCATCGGCATCGGCATTCGGCAACGGCTTTGCCTAATAAGCAGGGCTTTCCCTCTTTCTGTCTGCTGTCTAGTTCTGCTTCCTCGACACTTTCGATGGGAAAGGAGCATACTTTTCCTTTCTTTTTTTTCCACTTTTTTGGTTCAAAATTTTAATTAAAGTGTTGGAGGAACAAACTGACACCAGGCTCGTGTGCTCTACTAACTGACTGACTGGCTGGCTGGCTGGCTGGCTGGCTGGCTGACTGACTGACTGGCGTGCATGGGTCGCTGCCTTGGCAAGCAGACACTGGCCCAAAGTACGAGCAGCATGCGACTCGTTCAAGAACTGCATGTCAAAGTAAGTTCAGAGCGCTCTCTGACACTGGCAATGGGCTGGCTGTCAGCCCGGAATGACAAGCGAACTTGAACTGCTCAATGGTTATGCATAGATTTACAACATATGGCAATCGTTTCAATGCGAATCTTTAAAAGAGCTTTGGGAGGTACGAACTCCGAACTAGGATCGCAAAGATACCATAAAATTGTGGAAAAAGACTGACATACGCCATAAAAGAGTCGATGTATGTATCCGAGGAGAGTATCTGGTCGGGTTCTGCTTCCACACTGTGTACCTTCAAGTCACTATTTGTCAAGGATAAAGTCCATTCGAAGGCCCTCAAAAAGTCACTGTAGTTAGGGATACACGTTTACTGAAACAACATGAGCTTGATTGCAAGACCCCGAAATGGAGAGCAAAGACGAATTTCCAGTTTAAGTTTCAGTTTAAAAAAGAAGGTTGAGAAGGAATTGAGATTGGAACCAAATGTAATGCGTGATGTACTAATACTCGCATGGTAACCAGCTTTTATGATGATCTTGCACACTCATGTACTCGGTTTAGGAAGCCACCCCGGCGTATACGTGATGTGAGCATGTGCCATTATTCCCGCTTAATTACAGCCGTAAAAAGTCCGGCGAGCGCAATGTTGCGTAGAATAAGCCTCATATTAAGACAAAGCACCCATGCAAGCCGATGCACCGCCGGCAACAGGCCGCTCCCCCCGCCCCATGGTCCCCATAAATTAAACGAGGAGGAAAACTGGTAAAAGAAAATCCAATGGCTGGGAAAAACTCCTATGAAGGGGCCGAGCTGTGCCCCCCTCCTAATGGCTATTACACTGGGCTCAGGAAGGGGCAGGGCCAGAGCACTGGACAGCCGAGTCGAGACCATTTGGCCAGTTAAAAGCGCGCACGGAACTCCCTGCAAATGACATAAACTGCAAGTGAAGCCGACAGTGTTTATTGCTTTTTATGGTGCCGCTTAATGGTGGCATTCGAAGGGGGCTCGGGGCATGGGGACATCAATGGAAGCTCCCTTGATGACGCTATGCAACAGTCGGACCACGAAGTCCATCGTTTCAATGCAAATTAAGGGAAGCTCTTTCGCTTTGGATTTAAGAATTTGCCATTGAATTTTTTGCACAGATCGATGGGTAGCTTGCAACTTATATTTTCCATCTACACCAATGTATACTCGAAGTATTTCTCTCCACCATTTGTCTCTTTATTTCCAGAAATTATAATGGCAACGTTTTTTATTTACTCGCTCGGTGTGTCCCAGAAAGCCATAAAATATCACGCCTGCCCCGGCCCGTTCAGGTTTTAGTCGAGGAAGTTTGCCACTGGAAATGACCACGCCCTTTCGGACCGTACCAGCCCCCACTTGAAAGTTGCACTGCCATTTCGCTATCTGTTTCCTTCACTCCGACTCTCACTCCGACTGTGCTGACCTCTTTGTGTGGGTGTCGAAGTCTCAGAATTTATTTTTGCATCTTCTGCATTCTCAACAATTTTGCAATTTATTGTTTTCTCTGTATTGAGGTCAGTTCGTTAGGAGCAGGCTCTTCCTTTTCCACTGCCTCTGCCACTGCCTTTGTTGTCCTTTCAATACCAGCAAAGGGGAAAAAGTGAAGAGAGAAATGAGGTTAGTTGTGTTTAGACAACATGACCCAAGAGCGAAATACAATCAGCATATACTATATGCATTGCCTATACGTATATTAAGGGGAAGTCAGGCCAAAGACAAAGACAATGGCTGGCTGGGTCAGCACAAAAGGTCTGACATATTGGCACACTTGGTGTTTGATTGATTTTCCTTCAGCCACAGACCCTCGTCACTTATAAGCCTCCTCTGAGTAGAAGCTTCCCACTGAGCTAAGCAATTAATGGCAGCGGCCAGACTTGTTGATTCAACGCACCAGGACACGCCGCAGGAGGCACCGCAGGAGGCGGTGACTTTTATGGTATTTGCACGCCCACAAAACGAATCGGGAAACAAAAGAGCCGCCCCACCAATGATAGCCGGGGTATCTAGGTGTGAAAAGGTGGCAGGAGGAGGAGATAAAGTCACTTCTGTGATATACAAATAGATTGCTGTGTAAATACATCGAATGACACGAGAACAGTATCGCGGCAACCGACAACGGGGAACTAACAACAGGAGCACTAACAACTACAAGCAAACATCAACCAGAACCCGTCATTGTCATTGTTATCTACTCAACGTGCTGGCTCCGCACTGTGACCCCGCTCTGACCCCTGATCTATCACCCCGACCACGCTGACAATGACAGGTGAGTGTGCCAGCCAGCCAGTCAAACCAGTGAGCCGGGCGAAAATCGGAAGAGAAGGCAAGCCGCGTTATGCAAATGCCAGCTGCAAATGGAAAATGTTACATTGTTGACACTGCAACATGGCGTGGGGGGGGGGGGAGTGACATTGGACTGGATCAAACAAATGGCTAACCACTGGCATGGAAAAACAAAGTTGTACAAATAAATCTTCTGTTTCCATCAGTTTCAACATGTTCAACAAAGAACACGGCTCCGGTTTCCAACCATTTTTTCACCTATTTTGTTCGGTAGGGGAGTTCCTAGGAAGGAATAATCTTAATCATAAAATTTCCATCAAAATTAGACGCCTAATGGTATGTGTTTGGATTACAGATGCCATTTAATTAATGTCGAATCAGAGAACCGCAGTAGTAAATGCAGCAAATAAGCCCCATTTCATTCAGTACTCCCAAAGTCCGATACGGACCACAAAACAGCATTGGCAACAGCAGTTTTGGTCAACGGAAGGCTTGCATTTAGGAGCTTAGTGAATAATGCAAGCCCTGGGCCAGACACAGGTATGCCAGTCGGGCAGCCACCCAGCCCTCCAGCCAGGCAGCCCTCGGGTGTATCTGTGCATCTTGTAGATACAAGACCCATAAACAGCTGAATGCAACTCTTATGGCTTGGACTTGTATCCCATTGTTTGGACGAGGGCTTGTGCTTCTGTGTGTGTGTGTGTGTGTGTGTGTGTGTGTGTGTGGGCCAGTGCAAATGAAGTGCAGTTTAAGTGCCATCAACGTCATGGGCGATGGGATAGACATTCTGGCCCGGAACGTGGCCGGACCCAAACAAAACAGAGCCTGAGCCCAGCCGAGCTGACAACGAGCATCTGGGGAGAACATAACCCAATTAGTTTTAGGCTCATGCCACGACACATGCCAATTCATTTGACGGCGACACCTGAAGTGGCCACAACTGTGGGAGTGACTCCCTATCTCTCTGGCACTGGCACTGGCACTGGCACTGACCCTTACTCATTTACATTTGCATTTGCATTTGCGTCACATTTTTAAGTAATTTGTGTACCGGAATTCATTTAAGGACAAAGAATGGAATGCTAAATGCATGAGAGACAAAAGTCTTGCGAATGCAAATGAACAAATGACCCTGGCAGGCAGGCAGGCAGGCAGGTTTTTTCGAGGACAGCCACTCGAGCTCGGGGCTCGAGTCGGTGCAGCCTCCAGTTGCACAAGCAAAACAACACTGCACAACACGGTACAGAAGAAAGCGAAAAAGCTGCCTAAGTAGGCGTTGAGTGTTTGCTTCCTGCCACACAACAGCAGCAGCAGTAGCAGCCGAAGCCGCAGCAGCCGCAGCAGCAACAATAACCGCACACAATGTCAACAGCTCGACTGCGACCGAGACCGAGACTTAGACTGCGTCTGAGGCTGAGACGGAGACGGAGACAGAGACAGAGTCTGAGGCCCTCGTAAGTAGGCTACGGTTTACAGCCTGGAGAACAGCGCCTGCCGAGGCGAGGTCCGGAAAACAAAGCAACACTTAAAAGTTAAAGCAAATGGAAAAGTGTACTGCCAGACCCAGCAGCGAGGAAAATTGCAAAGTATGGAAACACACCCACACCCACACAATCTCGCCCCCTGTACACGTATAGGGGCTCCAAATTAGCTCCTCAGTCATTAAGGACTTGTTTGCGTTGCCTGAGTTAAGGGTTCGGGAATCTCAGAGTCAGAATTTACTTTGGATCTAGATGGATGGGGGTGTGTTTAAAGATCTTTAAGATTGTGCGGGAGCCTTTACATTTTCCTGTGCCTTGCTTTATGCCGGAAAATATTATGCTTAATTTGTTGTTCTAGCTGATGTTTTCTTGGGCCGCCCCACGCCCACAGCCCCATCCCTCCACCAGCGAGGAGCTTAAATGCAAATTCAAGTTAATAAATGACAGGCCTATCGCCACGCAAACTGGGGCCATAAACAACCTTAAACCGGGCCAGGCCGAACGGGCTCAAATGGCTGATGGCTGACACTAGCTGAAACATTCTCCCTCTGCTGCTGTCCTGCCCCAGTCCTGCCATGTCCCTGTCAATAAGCGTAAATTTGCCAAATACAAATAATCTTTTTGTTTGTGCTCTCTCTCTTTAATCTGCCAGACTTAAAATCTCCACAAAAACCTGATAAACACAGAACACGTACATTTGCGACTGCGATTCCGATTCCGATTGCAGCCAGCGGAACGGGAGATTGTGCAAATTTAAATGAATTTAAAAATCAACGACTAATAGAAATTGCAGTCGGCTGCCAAGTTCCGCACTGGGTTCCGCTCCGCGAGGGCAGCGGCTCGTGCCACCAGATCTGGGCACTCCACTTCCACTGACCCTCCAAGTTGGCCAAAAGTTTTTAAGTGGCGCACATTGCCTGATTGGCTGTTTCTGATTTAAGCTAATTGCATCATGAGAACGGGCAAGGGGCAGGTCAGGGATTACTTGAGCAATCTGGGGGCTGGAAATCGGAAGGCATTCCCAGTATACTATACGTTTATAGGGCTTAAAGGAGTGTCTGTGAATTTATTCTATTCGTGGCACCGACAGTAAAAGAAGTAATCCCCCTTGCAGAGGGGCCTATGTCTATACGAAAAGGGAACTAAGTCTAAAAAGCTGGCCAGGAGAAACGCGGGAGCAGACAAACAGCACGGCCTTTATCTCAACCGCAAAACTGTCTGCCATATTTCATTTGAAATGCAGCACCTGCAGCCGGACAGGCCACGGGCCCGGAACAGGCCAGAGGGAAAAACTCGCATGGAAAATGCTGAAAGCGAAATGTCAACGATGGAAAGCGGGAGACAAAAAGAAGTAGAAGGACGTGGCGAAAGGAGGCCGACCACAAGGAGCAGCAGCAGCGGCTGTAATCAACAACATCAGCATAAACTTGGCTAAAACACACGCACACTTACGCACCGGCCAGACATGGGCGGCTGTTGGAAAATCCGGGGAAAAGTTTTTCGCTTTCTCCGGCTTTCCCAGCTGCACTGGGGGCGTGACCGAGCAGGAGACGACCGGCCCAACAAGACATATCTAATAACATTAAGTAGTTTGCGCCTCGTTTGAATTATCGCCACGTTCGCTGACGGCAACGGCAGTGGCAGCGGCAGCCTGTGTGATGAGTGGCCCCTCCCCCATGCCCCCTGCCACGGGGCCTCATTCCACCCATTCGAGCCTTTTTCTTGCCAGCATTTAGTTTCTATGCGTTTGCCGGTTGGCCACTTTGCACTACTCGCATTTTCGCTGCCGCTTGGCCAAAACTCAATTTTGAAAAATTACCGCCAGACACGAATCAGTACGAGGCGAACGCTCCCTGAAGGTCAACGCTGGCAGCCAGAGTAAGGAAATGAATGGAAAGGTCCTTAGAACACTATGGAAACGGTTCAAGCAACTGGGAACGAAATTATAGAAGGGCAGAAGGGCACTGCAATATAAAACATAATCACTGGAATAATCTATCTAAGATATTGGGAACCCACTTCGGACGTTGGGATATCTCTCTTGGGCCGTAGCCCGATATAATACACATATCGGCGCAAGCGAATAAAGCGAGTGAGCCGGGGGTTGATGCATAAGCAAAGCGAGTACGTAGGGGAGGTGCTTGCCTCCATAATAATAGTTTGTTATATTTTTAAAACATCTTTTAGAATGATATTCCTCAAGAAGTTCCTCTAATTAATATTTTTCTGATGTAAAATTAATTGTTAAATATTTTCGTGGATTATAGTACCTTATACCTTCCAAAGGTCAAACAATGGAATACCATTTATAGAGAGAGATAGAAATGTATCTGGAAGAGAGTGTGCCGAAATCACGGCGTATCTTAATCCCCCATAATCCGATTCAAAAACACCAGGGAACAGGGAAATGGAAATGGATCCCTTCTCTGAAGGCACATCTTATGCACATACATCCATCCACTCGTACTCGTGTATGATACTTTTAATAATATAATTTCGAAATTATATCATATCCTTTCGCAAACTGCTTTCTGCTGTCTGCCAGAACAAAAATATAAAAAGGTCAAAGGTGGGACCGCCCCAGGCAGCCCTCAGCACTCTGCAGAGCAAAAAGAAAACACCGAATACGGGTGTGCCACAAACAACAAACAGCACCTGAACAAAGTTGTCTCAACTGCCAGACAACGACGACGCCAAAAGCGAAAAAGCGAGAAAACTTTCGCATAGAAAACTTTCCATTTGCATTTTTTCATATTTCGCAAGATGTGCGCCAGGATACTTTCACTACCCTTTCACTACTCTTCGTGTGTCAGTGTGGGTGCCCCTGTGTGTGTGCCCCTGTGTCTGGCCTAATTAAAGCGGCTGTGGTGTTAATGTAATTGCCTGGAAATGAGTAACGCTCTTGTGGCAACAAATTAGCAGCACATTACAGGTAAACAACACAGCTCGCCTGGCCATAATTTGCAATTTATTGCAACGAAGACACACACTACTCACTCGTAATGAGAGCCAAATTTGCATTAAATTTGCAACTAAAACGAATCCTTAGACCACAAACAAAATAGTATCTGTATAGTACGAATATGTTGATTCTTGTCGGGAATATCTATTTGTTTCTCAGAATCCGAGTTTTAAATTTTATGAAAGTTTGGGTCTTCACCCACCCTATATTTCTGTTTTATTTCCATACAGTCGTGTATATATGTATGTATAATACATTCGCTTTTCACTTGTTCTGTGGGGCGGCTGTCATTATCATTTTTCATACTGTCTGGCTGTAGTGTTGTTGGTGGCTGCCCGCTGGTGGCTCTGGGGCTAGGCAAATGGCAGGGCAGCACAAATGTATGTACATTCCATACATTCCATTCCATTCCTCTTTTTGCTTTTTGGCAGTCTCGAGTTACCTTTTGTTATTATTTCCCCCTGATTCAATTTATCATTATTTATTCTTTGTGAATTATTTTGATTATATAAAGGAATATTTCAATTGTCCCTGGAAATTTGATATATTGCTGCGTAAATTCATAATTCAATTGATATTAATCATTTTACTAAATGATTCAAGACGAATGTTTCAGCGTAAAAACTTCATCTGCCGCACCTGTTTTCGCCCCGATTTTCTTTAAGTGGTGTTCTGTTCCGAGTCCCCCTATTCGAGGTCCTGAAATCTTTCTTTTAACGAACGCCAATATCTCTTGCTATAAGCTGTGAGGCTGTGGTTTATCCATTGGTCTTTAAAATCAATCGAGTAAATAGATTTATAGTATTAAGAAATTATTTCGCCAGGATTCTTTATCTTAAACCATATTTTTCATTCTATATTCCATTATTTTGTACATACAATTTTCAATCACAACTTCATTCAAAAATGTAAATTTAATTTCATGGGATAAAGGACAAATAATATTTGAATTTTATTATTATTTCATTATTATTATGCATAAAATGGAAAGATTTTAGCATTTATATCGTATTTGATATTTTTATTTAATATTTTATAACAAGAATTTGGTTTTTATTCGTTTATATTAATTAGCATTACATTTCACTCGATTTTAAATAATTCATGGGAAAATGCATTCTCTATTATTTATATATATTTATGAATTCTGTTTAATATTGAATTTCTTCACCAACTCCAGAGATACATATTGTATATATTTAATTTGTGATATTTATTTTCCATTATTCGATTTGTATATTTTGGATGTACTGGTATTCCCAGAAGGTTGCTATAATTGCATCCAATTGCATATTCAATTTTTCGGCCTTCTCATTTCTCATTTTCATTTATATATAATTCGCACGTGTCGATCAAAGCAATTGTCGGTTGGATTTGAAAGGGATTTGCACTTGTTATTGATTGATTTGATTTCTGTTGTTGTTTGAGCTGGATTTGCATATGCAGCGGTTGTCACTCATGCGTCGCCATTCGGCGGAGGGAGGAGTCCGCGGTGCCTGGCTCCCTGCTCCCGGGTCGCCTTACCTGTACCTGGAGCTGCACCTGCTCCTGCACCTGCACCTGGTCGGCGGCGACGACTGAGTGACAAAAGCAGTATTTGATTTCGGTATCGCCGTCGTTTGTTGTGGTCACCTTGATCCGATTGTAATTGCGATTCCATATTACATTTGCACTGTAATTTTTGCATTATTTACTTGGCAAGGGGCTCGCAGGCGAATGAATCATTAATCGCTTGCTCCATGCTGGTGGGCGCACACGACTATCTTTGGTAGGCGTTGAACATAAATTTTCTGCGCGAATTCCAGGGAATTGGAACTTTTTTTTGAATATTGTATTACGAGTATTGCGGACGAGTAGAAAAATGGTAGAATTTGGATTTTTACGGGAGCGGACGCGTCGCGACTTTGCAAGCTGCAGCTCCCTAGACCTGTGTCCTGCTGCTTCTGCTGCCACTGTGCTGCCGAAGAGGACGACGAGGACGAGGACGACGACAGCAGGAGACGCGCGAACCAGTACAACAAAAACACGACTGAGGCCGCCCAACGGCCACCAACGAATAACGGGGCACAACTGAAAGCGAAGGCAGCCACAGCCACGCCGATTGCGAGTGTGCCAGTCCGAGAGCGACTTCCATTCGGATTCGGATTCGGATTCGTTTCGGTTTCAGGTTGAACGAAATTGAAAGCGGCCGTCGCCGCCGACACACTCCCGAAGTGGGTCGCTTCCTTCGTGCGTCCTGCAGTGCAGCAGGAGCAGCAGCAGCGCCCAGTGGACTTGTAAACAAAGCTGGAACCCGAAGCTGGAGCAGGCGCTCGGCCAGGTAGGTGGCCGCCTGTGCTCTCCGCACGAAAGCTCGCTCGCTCTCCCTGGCCCCACAACAGCTGTGCGTGGGCGTTGCAAACAGCTGATGCAAGCTCTTTCCTCTCTGTGGCCTAATTTGCTGACATTGCTTAGGTGAAAGCTTCCCCACTCGAACCACTGCAATCCTTTTGGCCCTCAGCCGTCCGCCCAGCGCCCAGCGCCCTGCGCCCTACGCCCGATATCCTGGCTGACATTGTAAACATGACCAAAATGCATGTTCCCCAAGGTGCCTCTGCCTGTGTGTGCCTCTGTGTGCCTGTGTAGGTGCGGGTGTCTGTGCAGGGGGTGTAAAGCCACATTTGAGGTGCCACTGCCACATTCATTTGCATATCTGAGAGCATTTTCTGGCTTATGCGTGGAGCGGAGTAAGTTTCCAAAGAAGAGCGAGAGAGAGCCCACCCACTCTCACTTCTCATGTGTAGAGCATAGATAAGTTCGACTTAATTAAAGTTTCACGAGGGGACAAAACGTTGACTGCCTGCTTTTTGAGCTCCAGTTTCATAAATTATGACAATTTGCCAACAAGACCTTGCCCGCTTGCCCTTTATCGTCATCATCGTAATTACCAGGAGATGGTTTATTATTTACGAATGTGTATCGTACCTATCACACTTCTACTCGTATCCGTGCATACCTTTATGAATTGCTGCATTTTGTATTTAAAGGCAAAGTTTTAGAGGCTCTGCGGCAGTACTATATCCATTTTTTATCGTTTAAACTTGACGAACTAGAGTTCTAAACATAATAATCCCTATTAATAAAATGTGTGTTTGTGCTTTTATGGGGAAAAGCTAAAAAACCTATACCGCTAGCCTTTTATGACCCTTATATGTAAAGAAAAGGTCTCTGCTGCTCTGCTGCTGCGCTGCCGTATATGTACACA
Source organism: Drosophila miranda (assembly GCF_003369915.1). Lineage (NCBI taxonomy): Eukaryota > Metazoa > Arthropoda > Insecta > Diptera > Drosophilidae > Drosophila > Drosophila miranda. The sequence continues at coordinate 6,578,437 of NC_046677.1, read as the reverse complement.
TGTACAATAACGATCGGCACCAATACAACAACACTTTTCGTTAAATTTTGCCTGCTGTCTACGCACACGAACCCACTGCAAGATACGTGAATGTGTGCGTGCCGACTGCTGATGTAAAGCTATCCCTACTCCATTTCTGACTAATAAATCTACTATTTTTCCTATTTAGCTGGTCAAATATGTCTCTTAAATCCCCAACAGTTTAGATAACTTAGCGATCTCTATAATGTTCGGTTGGTTCGGGGACTCAAAACTTGATCAGAATATTTAACTAGTTCCTACATGTTGATTACTGAGACGGAGACATGGAAGCTTGAGATTTTGTAACATTTATCAGCCGATCTTTCATGGCGTTTACGAAACGTTCTTTCATGCTCTTGGTGGAAGAGATTAAGGATCGATTTGATCTAAAACTCGACACGCAGATGCCGAGGAATCAGCACAGTACCAACTACTTTCTCGTAAACGGCTACGTTCGATATTCAAAAGGGGACAGATACTATCGAAAAAGTAAAAAAACACACACGCATCTGATTTGTCATATATAATAATATATATAAACTATCGCTCCCCATAGTTTTGCTTCTTCTTTATCTCATGCTCCTTGGCCGCCTGTCTGATTATCTCCTTCACACGAAGTCCAGCTGATCCGGACGTGAGCTGGATCTGATTTCCGCTTGGGATCTCCACATAGGCGGCCGGCTCGTTGTGGTGCCATGAATAGGCAGCCAGATTGATGGGGAAAGGGCTGATTGCGAATAGAGGCAGCATTGCCGGCGGCATAGCTGGTTTCCCGTAACTGACTGACAAGCGAGTGTAATAATTGATGTGATTTGGTTTGATTCCACACGTTTTTTGCTAATGTATCAAAATTCAGCAAAAACAAACAACTGACTCAGCCAGCGGCACGTATAAACATAAGGAAAAGTCCCATTTGAAAGCGTATCAACAAGTATCCATATCAATTTCAATAACAATTGCGGTACGGAACAGAGTGTCCGTTAGAATAATATACAATATCTATGGCTTTGGGGTTTCCAGCTAGAGACAAGGCAGTGTATTGTCTTATTCTGGAGTAGGAAGACCCACAGCAGGAGTGGAAAGATGCAGAGAAGACGCCCCATTAGGATGGCTGCGTATGGCGTTGAGATCCGGACCCTCCGAGCTGCATTCATTCAGAGCACTTCCAGTAGTGGTTGGGCTTTTCTCAGTTCCATTGAGGATGAAGGCACACACACGCACGCAGCTGAATTTCAAGCACCCACAAAGCTCAACAAAGAGCTTTTTACGGTTTTTATCCCCACTGTGGCTCCATTGATTCATGTAGAATCCCCGTGTAGAATTAATGTAAGAATCATGTAGAAATGACATTCGGAGGCCTATCCGTATCCGACCCTATATTAAGTACCAATGAAATGAAATGGATCTCGACGATGCGCTGGAAGTACAAAATTTCTAGTATTTTTGGTACAAAATTAAAAAGGTCAATAATCATGTTTATACAAAAAATCTTAGTTATTTTACTAAGTTTTGGAGGTTAAATTTGCTATAAAAATTTCGGTAAAAAGATAAAACCATATTGAATTTAAACGTGTCCTATTTTTAAGACGGTAAGCATTAGCTACAATCTTTAGAGGACCTATTAATAGCTAAATTCATTATCTTTTTAGAAATATGTATATGCATGGAAAAACACAAGCTTACCTCTGAAAAACCCACAGAACAAAATACCCTTTTAATACAATTAAAAAAAAAAAGCATACATATTTCATTCAATAATATTGGAGGCCCAAAGTTTATCAGGAAAAGTCAGAGGTTTTGTTTGGCTGTTGACTAGTTTTAATTATGAATAATCAGAGCAAGAAAATAATTAATCGTATGTAGCTATATATATATCCTACAAGGTCCGATACAGCACGATTACTGAATTTGCCTGCCATTATATTAGCATTGCACGTGGAAATGTATGCGATTCTTGACTTCCAGGATAATTTTTGCTTATCCTACTTAAGTCTCTCCTTTTGG